>NC_062278.1:125310357-127870357 GCF_902655055.1 Lutra lutra
TTGCAACGACGTGGATGGAACTAGAGGGTATCATGCTTAGCGAAGTAAGTCAATCGGAGAAAGACAACTATCATATGATCTCCCTGATATGAGGGAGAGGATATGCAACATGGGGGGTTAAGGGGGTAGGAGAAGAATAAATGTAACAAGATGGGATTGGGAGGGAGACAAACCATAAGTGACTCTTAATCTCACAAAACAAACTGAGGGTTGATGGGGGGAGGGGGGTTGGCAGGGAGGGTGGGGTTATGGATATTGGGGAGGGTATGTGCTATGGTGAGTGCTGTGAAGTGTGTAAACCTGGCGATTAGCAGACCTGTACCCCTGGGGATAAAAATATATGTTTATAAAGCTGTAAAAAAAAAAAAAAAGAAAAGAAAAAAGGAAGGATGAATACCCAAGTTTTGTAGCAACATGGACGGGACTGGAAGAGATTATGCTGAGTAAAATAAGTCAAGCAGAGAGAGTCAATTATCATATGGTTTCACTTATTTGTGGAGCATAACAAATAGCATGGAGGACAAGGGGAGATGGAGAGGAGAAGGGAGTTGAGGGAAATTGGAAGGGGAGGTGAACCATGAGAGACTATGGACTCTGAAAAACGATCTGAGAATTTTGAAGGGGTTGGGGGTGGGAGGTTGGGGGCACCAGGTGGTGGGTATTGGAGAGGGCACGGATTGCATGGAGCACTGGGTGTGGTGCAAAAATAATGAATATTGTTATGCTGAAAAAATAAAAAAATTAAAAAAAATAAAATAAAATAAATAAATAAATAAATAAAATTTTAAAAAACGTACTTAAGAAAGTTGAAGTGATTACCTACAAATGTTGAAATTGTAGGAGGGTTATCCAGGATTAATTAATTCATGTGTTAATTTTGTGTGGAAAAAAAATACTATTTTAATGAAACAATGAACAGTCACTCCCACCCCATACACACTCTGAACCAACAGCAGAAACAAAACTGTCTGCCTAGCTCCCTTCAAGCAAGTGAAGATCCCATGGCAATTGGGGCCATCTTCCCTGGGGACAGCCCTGCAGCTGGGATCAGCTGCCGGAAGCCCACCCCAGCACTCGGCCAATTGTGGATACAGCAAACTCTGCCAAGGTAAAGACTTTTAAACAACTAACACCTGGCAGGTTAGGTCCCTAACACTCAGAATCTCTGGGCCATATCCTCTCTCCAGCTCTCCTTAAAGAACTTATCCTCTACTACTTCAAGCTCAAATGACCTCATTATAAAACAGAAAGCTCTAGAAACTCTCCAGTTTATTTATTGATGATCTCTGGAAAGGACATGTGCTGGAGCAAATTCTCTCTCTGGCTCACTTGAGTAATTTGACAGCAAAGAGATTACCTCCAAGCGGGCAGAGAAAAACATGCTGGGGGAACAACGCAATAATTGAAAACCTGTGTGCCAAATAATGACCAGAGTCTTCATTTTTCTCCTTAATATTTGCTAAGGATGAACCACCCAGATGGGCTTGTTTTATGATGGGAATCATAAAGGAGCCACTTGCCGACAGGTCTGCCCATCAAGCGAAGTGTGGGAGGCTGGCGCTGACATCCATCAGCTGCTCAAATGACATGTCACTCACATCCCAAGGCAGGCCCTTCCTTCAAGCTATTTTTGCATCTTTATAAGTCATTTCTGCCACTCTGACTGTAAGACATTGCTCCTTGTGGTGGGTGGCTGAAGCAAAGAAAGCCAGTGACCAGAGCCTGAGTTTGTTTTCACAACTCACCCAGGCAGTCTGGAGAGGGTACTTTCATTAGTGAAAACCGGTACAAGGCAGGGAGTGGAGGGGTGTCTGTAGAACAGCAGGAGCTGGTGCCCGCTGAGTGGTGACGGCACAGACCTCTATTCCTCTGCTGACACCACAGCTCCCTTGTTCACATCCCCGAGTGACTGTGAAATGGAGAGCAGGAGGTGGCCAAGCTGGGCTTCGACACCGGGGGAGCTGGGCTGGACTGGACACCCGTCCTCCCTCCATGACCACAATCCAGCACACAAGCTGTGGGACATTGGGCAAAATCTTTCACCTCAATTCCTTCATCTGCACAACAGAGAAACAGACATTGCCTGAGCAAGGAGTGTAGAAGGGGAAGCGGTGATGAGGGGGTCCATTCCTGCCACAGGGTCAGGAGTGGTCAATGGGAGCCTGTCTCTGATGTCAGAGTATCAGTACTTAAGGAGACATTAATCACCAAAGGATAAACCACAGAAATCCCCTCATGTGTTTAGGAGTCAAGAAACACACTTCTGAATAATCCATGAGTCAAAAAGGAAATCACAATACAAGCAGAAAATATTTTGAATTTGAGGATATAAAAAATACAGACAGCAAAACCTCCAGGATGCAGCTGAAGCAGAATTTAGAGGAAAACCTAGAGCCTTGTGTGAAGGAAGAACAGACATTAATTAGCTGAAACATCCATCTCTCTGAACTGGAAAAAGAAGAGTAAAATAAACCCAAAGGGAAAAGAAAGGAATAAACATTAATGAAATAATAAGCATAATTTAGGGAAGGTCAAGAGAGCCAATAATAGGCTCTTTGAAAAGGCTAATAAAAATGATAAACTCCTCAGGGCGCCTGGGTGGCTCAGCCGGTTAAGCATCCGACTCTTGGTTTTGGCTCAGGTCCTGATCTCAGGGTCCTGGGATCGAGCTCCACATCAAGCTCCATGCTCAGCAGGGAGTCTGCTGGAGATTCTCTCCCTCTCCCCGCTCCTCTGCTCCTCCCCCACTCACTCCCGCTCTCTCACTTAAACAAATAAATAAAATCTTCAAAAAATGATAAACTTCTCGCATGACAGGGCATGATTGGGGTTCCCAGAGTTGGAAGACTTGGCCTCTGCTCCAGGAAGATGAGAATGAGGGGAAAGACTTTTGTCCATGAAAAGTATCAGAAAGAGATTCAGGGCAAGCAAGCATTCCAGCCAGGAAGAGCAGAGCAGAAAAATCCCCCCAACTGGGGAAGCCAGGGAAGCTGCTCCAGGGGAGTTGGAAGAAAAACCCTGCGGGCTCTACCAGGAGAGCTGTTAGTGTCCACAGGGACTCATGATCTGAAAGAAGACTGCATCTCACAGTGGCCATAAGTGCAGAGTAGAGGGTCAAGTGGAACTGAGCTTGTCTGCTATTCCTGCAACTAACTAGCTTTGGGACTATGTGCCAGTTGCTTGACCCCTCTGTGCCTCTATTTCCTCACCTGTAAGATGGAAGTAATAGCAGTACCTCCTTTACAATGTGGGCATGTGCATTAGAAGAGATTGGTATAAAGTGCGTGCCCAGGTACCTTGAGTATTACTTTGAGTATTATTAGTTTTGCACCTCTATGAACACAGTTCAAGGTACCCATTTGGGCAGGGAGGCAGCCCTGCATTTCTGCAGCCAGGCCCAGAAAACTGGTGATGCCTCACTCCTCCTTCCCTCAGCAGCCTTCATGAAATGCCTCCCACATGCCAAGAACATGATCATTCCCACCCAGGCTGTCAAGGAGCTGCCCAGTAGGGACAGGCACCTTTGGTCAACACCCAGGTCAACACCCAGGCCAATGTACAACCCAAACTGGGCCTTCTGTCTGATACCATCATGAATGGGGCTAGGCAAGGTGAGAAAATACCACCCCCCAGCAGATATTCAAGTGCCAAAGAATCAAGTCAAAAATGGATAATGACAGCCCTGAGCAGAAGTGGCGTTTCTTGAAAATAAACATTTTACCTAAGGAAAATCAGAGGTCAAATGGCCGATGGAAGAAAACCAACAGCAAGAGGGAGCTTTGACGTCAGTTTTCATACCAAGAGCTTTGGGGCTGGTGTTCCCAGGGCCGGAAATGGAGGAGGACAGAGCCTCCAGAGAGGGGGCCTGCTTTCCACAGGGGGTAGGGCAGGAGTGGACCAAGTTCAAGCGTTTCAGGCAAGCTCTGCCAGGCCTAAGGACCATAAATTAGAGAAATGGAAAACAGGAGTGAGAAATAAAACCCTTGGCTTCCCTCGAACTGCCAGCCACTTTCTTTGGGCTGTAAATAACCACAGTTAAACCAAGCACCCTCTGCACTTCTCGGCAGGGAAGTGCATGAAAACATCTGATGTAAGGATTTTAAAAGCTTAAATGCTCTCTGCCAACACCTAGTTAACAGCCCAGAGCTGCGTCATCCTGATCTCTAAGGAGAGCCCTGGAGCATCTCTCCCCCATCCCTCTGCTGCCTCTGACCACTGCCTCAGGCAACCCTGACTGACAGGAGACCTGGTGACCTCAGAAGCGGGGGTGGGTGGGTGGAGGTTTGGGGGGGGTGGGCGTCCACTAGGCCTGGCAGAAGGAGGGGAGTGGCTGAGCTGAGACCCAAATGCCCACAGAGCTACCTCTGGCACTCACTGTGCTGCAAGCCCTGGACCAGTCAGCTGGTGAGTAGGTGGCCAAGGGCAGACCCGAACCCGTGTGGTCCTGTTCCAAAGCTCAGGTACACTGTCAACAGACACATTACAAGCCTTCCCAGGAAGCCTATCCTGTGACTGTGACTTTGGAGTCACATGCTCCTCCCACTCCCCAATCCCATCTTGCTTTCAAATTTCACCACTTTCCAGTGAGCCTGGGGTCTGCTGGGACTTCGCTGATCCTGCATTTTCATTCTGATGCTGTCTCCTGAGTAAAGCGAGTAAAAGCCATGTTTTGGACAGTCCCGATGACTACCTTCTAGCAAGAACCACCCCAAGTTGCTACACATCATCTGTATTTACCAGGAGAGCCATGGCAAGCAAAGGTCCACCACATCATGACAGTCCCGGGAAACAAAGATTTCAGGGTAATTTAAAAGGAGACAAGCGAGGGGGAACATTGAGATCCCCTCTGCCTCCCAGTAGGAGAGGCAAAAACAGAGCCTGTACCCAGGCAGCATGCCTCAACTCATTAGCAACTAGCAAGGCAGTAAACACCCCAGAAAGAATGTTTTTGCCCTCAGGTCCCGTGATAATTAGATTAAATACTATTTAACACCCATTTCAATAAGCCAAGAGGCTAACTTTATCTCCAAAGAAACTGGGTCGCTTCCTGAGATTATCAATGACGGTATTTGAAGGGTTTTGTTAATCACGGATCCAAATAGCCTGAACAAACAGGCAGGCAAAGCTTGAATGTATTAATACAGTTTTTAAAGCCCATTTAAGGAAGCAGGACTTCCTTTCATTAGGTATTGAACTGAAAGTACGGATTTTATATGTAAAATTGAATCCATGTCTATACAACTCCACTGTTAACTGCCACACTTCCGTTTTAGCAGAATGTACCACTCATCTTACGAACTGAGTACTGTTAACTTGAATTTTATTGGTTTTATATTTGTATGTAATTTATACATTTGATTTTGACTTAGAGAATTATAAGAACTATGAACCTATGAGGTTTGGCCTTAGTTCAATAGTTCCCCATTTTGGAGAAACATCATAATAAAAATAATTAAACACAACAGAAAGGGTTTCTGAGAATTTCTTTTTCCCTTAATTGGAATCAATACATTACTCAGGTTTGAGAAACACTGACACAATGAAAGCCTAACGATGGGTATTTAGGTCATTTCCCATTATTTTACTAATACAAACAATGTGCAATTAATCTCCTCTTCCGAGTATTTTTGTGTGTTTGGGCATACCAGTAAGATAATCTTCTAAGCATGGCAAAGCCAGGTCAGAGTGTAGGTACACTACAGTGTTCATAAATGCAGTCAAATTATCCTCTGAGAAGACTGCAATTACTCTTTCAAACTGTATATGCAAATGTCTATTTCCACATACCCTTGACACTTTCCATCTCTTTGGCAATCTGCTAATCTGACAGGTAAATTAAGATATATCAGAGTTGTTTTAATTTACGCTTCTTTAATCAACAGAAGAATGAGCATTTTTCCATATGTTTATTTGCTATTTTTCATTTCTTTATTGGGGATGTCTGAACTGCCTGTTGATGCTCTTCGCTGACTTTCTATTAGGTTGTTTTATTATTTTCTCGTTGATTTGTTGGTTCTCTTTGTATTCAAGCTCTGTCTTTCAGGACAAGGTTACTTTGTCTTGTTTCTCATGTGCCTTTTGGCTTCACTATAGTAAATTTACTGGGTAGGCTTTAAAAAAAAGGTTTTAAGTAAAATACATGAACCTTCTTTCCTTTGAAGCTTTTGTTTCCTTGTAGCCTTTTTAGGATTCCATTGATCATCATTTAATATTGTATTCATCTAGAATTTCCTTCATTTAAGACATGAAGATAGAACTGAGATTTTTTTTTCCTTTTTCTAGATATTAACAAAGATTATTGAATAGTCCATCCTATCTTGCCAATCTGAAATGTCATCCTATCATATACTAGAGGTAAATTCGCCCAATGTTTGGACTTATTTCTGTACCCTCTGCTGCACTGAACAATTTTCTCTTTTTATGCCAATAGTATGTATAATTTAAATAGTATGATTTATGAAATCTTTTGAAATGTGGTAAGGCTAGTCTGCCCATATCAACCTTTTCTTATGTTTTCATAGATATTTCCATGTGTTTAATTTTCTGGGTCAGAAGTCTACAAACTTTCTCTTAAAAAGACAGTAATCATTTTAGGCTTTTTTGTGGGTAATACAGTCTCTACAGTAACTACTCAACTCAGCCTGTGTAGCTGGAAAGCAGCCACAGGTCATATGTAAACAAATGAGTATGGCTATATTCCAACAAAACTTTATTTACAAAAACAACAGTGGGCTGGATTTGGTTGAGCCATAGTTTGCCAGTCTCTGTTCTGAATGAACCCTGGCATCATTTTTGAAAGTTCTCACACCTAAACACCTAAACCTGACCAGTTAGGATTGCTTGGAATCTAATGATGAATAGTGGGAAGATATACATTTTTAAATGCTGACTCTCAGCATCCAAGAATATATTCACAGCTGTACTGTTGCTTCACTGTAAGATTCTGAAGTTTTCCTCATAGCTACTGCACATTTCTTGTTTTGTATGAGGTACTTTATCTATTTTTATAAAAATAAAAATAAACAGGAAACTGTTTGCTCCCATTTACTCCTGTTCAACCACCAGTACAACCTACTAGTTTAATGCAAAGCTTATAACCAAATCTATAGACTTTCCTGGGATTGATGGAGAAATCCCATGGGACCTAGATACCCTCTGAAATCTTGCATAACATTTATGAGGAAGTATATTTCCCTAGGAAGAGTCTATAGCTTTCTGCTGAGTCTCAAGACTGCTATCTACTCACTCCCCTACCACAAATAGGTGATTCCCTGACCAAAGGTGGGTCAAGGCCAGGACTTCGGCATTGAAGCAGAATCCAAGTATAGGTGTCTAGGAATGTACTGACTGTGGGGCCAGACAGTGTGAGAGCTGCTGACCTGACCTGGCTATTTGAGAATAAGAGTGATAGCCAGGTTCCTAGAGCACCTTCCCACTGCTGTCCATGTGGGCAGTATGGCTGAGAGCCCAAGCATTCCAGAAAGCCTGTGGTCATCAATCTTGCCCTCATCCAGCTTTTCTGGACTTTCAGGCCCAATCTCACTTCTTTGCTATGGAGCTGTGATCTACCTAATTGGTAATTACTGAGATCATGAACTATCTGCTGACAATGGTTTTCTCATCTCTTGTCAGAACATTCTCCTGGCCCTCTGATGGCCCTGTAGTCCTATCTTCAAGGAGAAAAGCAGCATGGGTGTAAGGGGAACACAGGTGAAAGAGTCTAACAAACCCAAGTTCAAATCTTGCCTTTGCCAACATGTACTATAAGGCAAGATGCGAATTTCTTATACCTCCCTAGCATGGCTAAAGGGATGAAAAGAGATAATGTATAAGAGCTAGAGTCACTTTTATGGCAAGGAGCTTATTATTTAGCAATGGATGGTCATAACTCACTTTTCATACAGCAAACTGGCATCTGTCAAGCTCAGCTTCTGTCCATGAAACCTATGAAGACCCTGAACTCTTCCCTTCCCCACTAGTGGGGCCTTCTTCTGTGGGGGTCTTAGCAGTCTATACTTAGGAAAGGTCTACCATGGTCCTGCCATTACCCTGATCTCAGTGTCATCTGTACCCAGGATGGCCCCATGGGCATCACTCCCATTGAGTGGGAGGCTTATGTCCTCACATTGCAAAGAGCTGGTTTGAACTGAAAATGAATATAGGACAATTCTGAGATCCAGAACGGGATCTCAGGCAAGATTTAAATTTGAGTTTTCCTCTTGGAAGAGGAAGACTCCCTCATCATCAGTTCCCAAGTTTTGGTCTCCCTGTCTACAAGATATGGACAAAAATAAGGGCAGCTAAATGTTACTGTACTATGAGGCAGGAGAAAATTCCTCCCCTATCATAGAGATTCTACTATAATCACAGAGACATAGAGTGGTTAAATCACATGCTTGAAGTGGCAACAATAAAATTTAAGCCAGGTAATATAACATTAGAAGCCAGGGTGTTTTTTCACCATTGCCATCCATGAGCTGGTTTCATGGAGTGCTTTAAATCCCAAAGAATTCACACATTCCCTAGGCCAGGGCAGGTGCATAATAGATGTTTAATAATGAGAGCTGCCCTTTCTTGAAGCAGAAATTAGCCCTCCCACCAGGAGCCGGCCTCCTACCAACTAGATACCACATTAAGAATTGGCCATACCTTCAGACACTGGCCATTCCATCAGGTATGGGACATCCCAATAGAAATTGGTGGTCCATCAGAAATTAGTCATCCCATCGAGATGATTCAAAAGGTCATGCCCCAACTAATGCTTCTCAGGAAGCAAACTGTCACAAGGTAGACTTCAACAAACATGTATAGGTCTTCAGTGGAAAGAGAAACAATGCCTGTCACTATCGAATGCATATAAAGTCCAAGCACTCAGGGAAACTCCAAGTCTCTCTGGATGGGAAGAAGAAGGTAAAGGCATAAACTAGAGGTAAATGGTAAATGGTAAACTGAGCCTCGGGGTAATCTCTCCTGTGCCAGGCAATGTGCTAAGAATATCCAGGAGACAGTTTATCTAGGCCTTCACTCTGAAAGCATTCTTTGATTCTACTCACCAATAAAGAGTCTGAGGCCAAGAGCAGTTAAGTGAATTGTCCAGATTCCTCAGGCTTATAAGAGGTAGGGCTAGAGAGGGTATTCAAAAGCAGGTGGCCCCGCCTCAAGCCCTTTCCACCAAACTTCAGTGCTACACTTCACCTGGCTGCAATAGGTGCCCACAGAAACATATGACCAGGACAAACCCTGCTTCTTGCCTAACTGTGTAAAGGCTGGCCCTCCTCTGAACCTGAACCTAAGCCTCCCTTGAAACTATCATCTTAGGATTATCTGATATGCGTCTGCCACTGTCACAGGCATGGGAGTCCTAGAGTAATAGAACCATGTCCACAGTGCCAGCCAAAAGCTTGGAATAGAACCAAACAAGCCTCATACAAATAGTGTGAAGACTATCCATACACCACTTCTGCCAAAAGGGAAGAGCCTTCATGTCAACAAGAAAGAGGTATCAGAATGCATGTCGCTATTTTTTTATTGTTTTTAGGAAGGCAGAAGGATGAAGTGAGGAGACTGGTTATTTCAAGTATTTAAAGGTTTTATTACCTGAAGCATGAGGCAAAGATACCAACAACAGAAGCTGCCCCATTTCTCCTAGGAAAGTGCCCTTCCTCGAATGACCACCAACAGGGGAGCCCTTGGGATTGGAGGAAGTCACAGCACCTATCATCCAGGTATTTAATTGTCAGGCATACGGATTTATACTTGAATTTACATCCTTCTTGACTATGTGTGATCACTTGGAAATCATTTAGCCTTTCTGAGACTCGATCCTTTCCCTCTAAATTGGGCACAATGCCTACTTTCCTGGACTACATGGAGGTTTACATAAGATCATTTATGTAACACACTTGGTGCAAAGTAGGTTCCCAGTATGGGGGTTCCCTCTTGGAGCTGAAACAGCAGTGTAGACATAGGACTGCAGAGACCAGCTGGGAGTTATCTGAAGTGGACAAAGGCTCTGCATTGTCCCAACAACAACAGAGCAGGATAGCTGGACAAGAATATGATGGCTGCAGAGGAAAAAGAGCAGTAAGTGCTTTAAAAACAAGAACTAAGAAGAGGTAAGGAACCAAAACTGTTCTGCCCCAACCATGTGCCAGTGCTTAGATGGCCCTCCAAGGAGGCACAGTGTCCCTGGTGCAGAAGGAAGGAGGCCAAGGCCCAGGGAGCCTATGTAATGTTACCACATCCCTCTGTGAGCTGGTGAGACACCTTCCCATTACCCCACATTACCTTGTATAATCCATCATGGAGTCACACAGACTAGGGGGTGCAGGAAGCACTGGGGGTCAAACCTCTCCTCCCTCAAGATTGATGAAATGTACTCCAGGCATCTCTTGCTCTGATTAAAATACACAGATGATAAATTATCAAACTCCTTGCCATGGAAATGTGAGTGATAGGAGGGCCGTTGACAACTGGTCCAGGGTGATCAGCACAGAAGGGGAAAGAACAGCAATGCATAGCCTACTTCCTCTCCATCATTCCTGACTGCTAAGCATCTGTGAGTGTCTGTGGGTGAAGGGCAATGAAGGCGGACAGTAGAAGGTGATCTGGAGGTCATAGTGATCACAGATGAATGGAAGCTGACAACATATTACACCTTTGGCTTAACTAAATACCAGGAGCCTAAGTACAAGGTTTGGTTTTGTTTTGTTTTGTTTGTTTTGTTTCCCAAGGTGGCAGGGTTGTAAAAATGGGAAGAGTCTGTCTTGTCAATCACCAGCCGCTCCTGTTTGCACCAATTCCCTTCTGATAGAAACATTCCTACATAAGAGGTTTGGTCCCTTCAGTCCAAATCACTTTCCTGTCTAGAATTTCTTCCAGGAGAGCATCTCCTAGAAATAAGTCCTAATTTTATGTTAATATACAGCCATTTGTCTTCTTTTACAGGGCTGGTTCCTCCCTTGGCCTTTTCTCTCACTTATGGAACAGGTTTGATGCCTGCAAACAGAATTTCAGACATTAGAGAAAGATTGGAGAGAGAGGCTTGGAAAAACACCAGGAGAGGGGCTGTGTAGCCTCCCTATAGAAGTAGAAAGTGAGAGACTGCTTCTCCAGCTCACATCTGTTCCCCAAAACAGACAGGCTGCTTCTGGGCTCCCAGACGGGTGCCACAGAGGACAGGATGGAACATTGCAGAAAATATTCTTTCTGGACTTGTGCCTTCCTAGAAAGTTGCAGGATGGTAGAGTGGAAAAATCAAGGACCTTAAATTCAAGGTATAAATCACATCCCTGCCACTTTCTAGCTGAGAGACCATTATAAGTTCTTTAATTTCTTCAGCTGCCCATTCTTGTTGAATGGGCATAATAATGACTCCATATCAGTTGGCAATGGTGAGCATATGGGATAGAGAATGTAAAATGGAAGGCAAATCATGAGAACTTGGTAACTATTTGTTCTCTTCTCTACAGCACAGCTGAAGAGAGCATACAAAATTAATCCTTCCATAGGATAGTAAGAGTAGGATTCTATCAATTAAGATAGAATATTCTCAGGCAGCCTTCTACTGCTCATTGGGTCTGGTGCCCCTCACTCCCAAGGCCACATCTGCCAACAGCATTGTTTAGATGAATAGTGGTGCATTTAATGATCATGGAGAATTGGGCCCTTAAAATCGCAATGCCTCCAGTCTCCTGGTTCCAGAGAGATTCCATGGAGAGTCTGAGAAGCCGATGAAGGCTGGATAATGACCTAGAAAGAAAAGCAGATTTGCATTTCCCTCTGTCCCAGCCCTTGTGACATCCCCTCTCCAAAGAATACATTCAAACATATAGGAAGCATCTGAAGTCTTAAAGTTATCAACACAAGAGCTTTGTGGGAATCAATTTCTTGACCATGATAAGGATTGTCCTTTCCCATAAATGACTATAAAAATTGTATTTGTACAAGTGTTCCAGATTTCCCAGACCCTTTCCCACTGAGAGTTATGAAGCTCAGGGGTGAGTAGGTGGTGAGGGGCTATCTTCCTGGATGACCATGAAGATAAAGAAAGGCAGGACCCAGGTGGCCAGATCTGAGTCTTAAAAGTACACTGGAGATTGAGCTCAAGGTGCAATCTGTCCCAGGCCCCTCTCACCTGCTCTCATCTCCCACACACCTGCCCTTGACCCTGGTCACCTAGTTTCATTCTGATCCCCCCCATGCCTTCCACCATGACTGCTCACTGCCTTGCCTCATCCACTTAGCTGCTCCAGTAAAACCCTGCCTAGGTTTGGAGTCTTCTCTGAAACTAAACACACACACACACACACACACACACACACACACACACACACACATTCATTAACATAAAGCATTATTCATTAAACATTATTTTAAATTGCTTCCATGGCTGTTAGCCAAGTTAACTATTTTAGTCAAATCCAATATACATTTTCTCTGAATGAATCTCAGAGACTTTCTAATAGCTTAGCTTAGAAATCTTCGCTTAGAGCGGTATTATTCTCTTATAATTTGATTTAATCTATTCTATGTCTGTGGTGATACTTCCTTTCTCATTTTTAATCTTCTGTATTTGCACTTTCTCTCTTATTTTCTTGATTATATCTAAGAAAATATAAGACATCTAAGAAGAGCATGTCCATTTTATTGGTTTCTTCAAAGAATCAGCTTTTAGATTCACTTATAAATTCTAATGTTTTTCTATTTTCTCATACATTAATTTCTACCAGGTTTATGGCTTATTGCTTCCTAATTTCCTCAGATTTCTCTTTTTTAACTTCTTATGTTGAATGTTTTATTTATTTTCATTCTTTCTCATTGATCATGAAGCATTTAAGGCTATGGATTTGCTTCTAAGTACAGCTTTGGTCACATTCCATAAGTTTTGGTGTATAGTGTTGTTCTATTAATAGCTTGTAATTGTGGTTTTGATTTTCATTTGTACCCAAAAGCCATTCAAGAAAGCTTCATTTCTTCTCTCCACGTGATTAGGTTTTATTTTGCTTTGATTTTCATTGTAAGTGCTACAACATGATTCTCCACAGAAGGGAATACATTCTCACACCACGTTTCAGAGAGGAAGACCATGAAGCATGGCAAAGTTAAGCAACAGCCTAAAGCTTCGGAGGTTATTACCAATGAAATCGGAAAAGGAAAAATGAGATTTAAATCCTTTTGCATAAGTAGATACCCCGAAAGATGTTTATTCAGCAAAATGGAATGCACTGTTGTTGCTGGCCTTTTCTGGGGCTAGGGAGGGGTTTCAGCAGCTAGGGGTAAGAGCTATCACAAGGCAGCCGGTCCCCCACCACGTCATGCTGAGAGGGCAACACCCAGAGCGCTCTGCTCCTTGCTCACGCTCCTTCCCTGCACAGGGTGTAAGGTGGCAGATGGTTAATGCTCGGTCTGTCAGACCAGGTCCAGAGCAGCAAGAGATAAGGCCCTAGAGGGCCTCTGGAACACAAGCTGCCCTGATGGAAGAGCCACACCCAGAGGGCACAGCTAGATTGTCCAGACCCGGCCAGTATCCACACCACTGCAGATACACTTCTCCATAATTGTATCACTTAATCCCATAAAGAGGTTATCAGCCACCTTCACAGATAAAGAAACCAAAGCTCAGAGAGATGAAGGAACTTACTCCAGGTCAGGATTGATAGAGAAGGGTGATACTTCCTATAAAAGACTGACAAGAAATTGCAGAAAGACTTGGTAATGATTTAGAAATGCCTATTTCAGAGCAGACTTCTGGAGGAACTGTTAAAGACGACCTGTAGAGTTCTGCCAGGTATTTTTTTTTCTTTCTTTCTTTTTTTTTTTCTAGAGAGAGATCACAAGCGGGCAGAGAGGCAAGCAGAGAGAGAGAGAGAGAGCGAGGAGGAAGCAGGCTCCCTGCAGAGCAGAGAGCCCGATGTGGGACTCGATCCCAGGACCCCGAGATCATGACCTGAGCTGAAGGCAGAGGCTTAACCCACTGAACCACCCAGGTGCCCCTCTGCCAGGTTCTGAATCTCTGTTTATATATTTACTTTTTGGTCTTTTTTTTTTTAATTCAATTTTACTTTTTCAGTGTTCCAAGTTTCATTGTTTACGCACCTTTTTCAAAAAGACTTTCTTTCTTTCTTTCTTTCTTTGTCAGAGAGACAGAGACAGAGAGAGAGCACAAGCAGGGGGAGCAATAGGATGAGGGAGAAACAAGCTCCTCTCTGATTAAGGAGTTCGATAATGTGGGATTCAATGCCGGGACCCCGGAATCATGACCTGAGCCAAAGGCACATGCTTAATCAACTGAGCCACCCAGACATCTCTATACATTTACCTTTAAATGACTTATTTTCAGGGCATCTGGCTGCTCAGTCTGTGGAATATATGACTCTTGATCTAGGGTTGTGAGTTTAAACCCCACATTGGATGTAGAGATTACTTAACAATAAAATCTTTACATGACTTATTTCCAATATTCTTTCCTAAGATAAGTGACTTTACCCAGACCTGGGGAAAAATTTAGGGTGGTTCCCCAGCACATGGCAGATGCTCAGTACACATGAGGTTGGGAAAGTTCCTTAACTCCTTAACTCTTTTCTCCCTTCCCCTTGGGGCTCAAGCTGGAGGATGGTGGCCTACCTCTTGCAGAGTCAGACACAGTAAAGTAGCAGAGCTGGAAGAGCCCAGGGGTTCACTACTGGGCTTCATGGAAAGAATGCAGGGGATGCCTAAGACCTGGCTAGGGAACGCTTGTATCTTTATCTTCACCATTATCACTGCAATTTAGAATCTCCTTCTTTTATGCATGTAGGCAACAGACCACAGTAAGCTGTGGGCCTGGGACCTGGGACTTTGTGACTAGTTGAAATCACAGGTGCTTTCTGTGGCACATCACAGTTATCCCAGACATCTCAAAATATCAATTATATGCACCACTTTTTCAGAATTTATATGAATCACTACTTCTACCAAAAACTAGATTTTGTGACTTAATGTGTTAACAAATAAGTGAATGTACTCTAATATCATATTTAAATATTTTGGTAACTATTTTGATATAATCCATTTCCTTTATAGTCAAATATATTTTATTTTACTGATTTAAAAAAACATTATGTTGAGAAGGGGTTCAAATGCTTCACTAGACTGCTGCAGAGACCCATGGTACAAAAACATGTTGAAGAACCACGGTCAAGGATAAAGAAATAGGCCCAGAGAAGAGAAGTGATCCACACAAGATCACACAGCAGTCAGGACCAGAACCTAAATCCTCCAACCCTACCAGCATGTGATGGTGGTACAGATAATGGGGGACAGGAGGCTGCAGGCAATGAGCACACAGCTCAGTTATACGCTACAGCTCAGACTTGGGACAGCTCTGGGAACAGGGGTGTGGCTCAGTTGGGGGACTGGCGGTAAGGGGAGAATGGGAAATGGAAAGCCAGCCTGCACAGTCTGCAGCCCTGCCTGCTCAGCCAGGGAGGCCTTCCAAGCAGCAATTACAAATATTTATTATTTGTTTTCCTGAAGTCTGCTCACATGGAACCAAGTAATAGATTAAATGATCTTTCAGTGGCCACATGAGAGGGTGGCAGGGCTTGATTTGTCTGCATAGGTAAAACCCATATCACGCACCTGTGTTCTTTATAATTGTATTTGAACAGTTTAGGGAGATAATATAGTCCCTCAATATATCTCACAAGGGTTCATGCTTGCCTATAAGATAGAAAGCCTCCAGTTCGGTCCTTTTCCACACTACCTGAGACTTGCTGAGATCAATAACTTGGAAACAGAGACAAAGTGCTTCTCAGAGGAGGACATTCACTTGTTTAGGGAAGACTAACAACACTGCACCCAGCATTTTGCACACTGGGTGCCTGGGACTCCCAGCACACACCCACCATTCTCCTGAATGCCTGACTCATCTCATTCATGCTGAGTGAGGCCTCACTTGGAATTCTTTCTCTTACTTTTCCTTATCACCACCAGTATTTAATAATAACAATAACAACAATAATAATTGGGTAGTAATTCCTATAGGACTGGGGACTGCTAGCAAGCAAGAACTCTCACTCTATAAGGGAGGCTCCTGTATCAACAACCATTTCAAATACTACTGTATGATCAATGTTATGAGGGGGCAAGCACAGGCTTCTGGGGCACTTTGTCAAGTCTTGAAGAAGTGTAGAAGCAAAAAGAGTTCTAGACTGAGAGAACAGCACATATAAAGGCACTGTGGCAAGAAACAACATGGCCCACCCTGACCTCAGCAAGACTTTCCAGCTCCCCGGTGCAGAGTGCAACTGTATTCATGTCCCAGGAGGCTGTAACAGTGTGGATGGGATTCTTGGAGAGGCAGACTTCTGGTCTTCTTCTGGTCTTATAGCCTGGCAGATGTTCTGATAGGAAAGGAAAAGTAGAAAGAGTATTCTTGGAAGGGGTTCTAGCCCAGGAGAATGGTACACAGGACTTTGGCCTCTAGCTCTAGGAGAAAACCTGCTCCAGACCTGAGAGAAGCTGGGCTGGTGGCAGGAGTGTAAGCCAGTTCCTTTGCACAATACACAACTGTGGAATCCTCAGGGCAATCTGGAGATCCTCCATCTGAAAGTCAGGAACATCAGATAGAGGATGGACAAAATGACTTTTTGTAGCGCTGAGCTCTTTGACTGAGCCTTTCTTTTCTTTCACATCATTTTAGAGCATTTGTGGACCTATGTTAACAACTGGCTACTGCTCCAGATAAAGGAAACTGTCCATTCACATGCATTTACCTGTCTGCCTTTAATTCCTCTCCTATGAAGGTTTATCTACCACATTGGTTGCAAGACAGAATTTGAGCCAGGAAAGCTCACTTGGAGAAAATGATCATTACTATTTCCATGTGTTAGTGATAGTTAGTCTTTGAGGAGAACCACTGGGACATCTTCCTTCTTGGTCCCCAGACTGAGGGACCTCCTCCTGTTCCCCTCTACTCAGGGCTTCCCTCTGCCACAGCACTGATCCAGTGTCTGGTCACAGTCTGTCCATCTCTCTGCCACGCTCTCCAGGCCAGAAATTCAAGGAGGGCAGGGATTATGATTTATCCTTTTCCAAGTTCCTTTGGCTTGGTACAGACCTGGGCCCAAGAGATACTCAGAAAGTGTTAAATGGTACACCCATAAGATTCAAATCCAGAACTCAGTATTTTTGTCTTTGAAGCCCACGTGCCTTTGTCTGCTTTCTCTCAGACATCAACCCTTTCACCTTTCCCTCCATGGCCTCGCCAGACTTCCCCTTCTCTACTTTCTACTATCTCCCCTTCCCCTGGCCCAGGCCTTCAACCCATCCTTCTGGAAGCATAGCAGCCTCCGTCTGGCCCCTCCTGCCTCTTACAGCTCCTGTCCAGCTCCTACCTAGCCTCTCATACCTCTGTTCTGCCCTGCACCCTACCCCAGCTGAGTCCCAAATAATGTCTAGTTCTATAACCCTGGCTTGTAAGGCCCCGTATAGTCTTTCCTAACGTGTATCTCCACATTTCTCCCTCTGTTCACCAATACTCAGTTCACAAAAGCTGTCCCCCAGGCCAGTGGGTCTAAAATGTTAGTGGAATCACTGGCTTTTTTGAGAAGCCAACAAAAGTTATCCCTCCCCAAGAAAGCAGCATGTGCAAGCTGTCCCCAAAGTTAGCATCCTGTCCCAACCAACATCACCATGAAGACCTCTGCTATAGACACACAGATCTTATTCTGCTTTTTGATTCCTTGAATGCATCATGTGTCTTTCCATCCCTCTCTCAGCATCTGCTCATGCCGTGTTCTCTATCCATGATGCTTCCTGCACGCTCATTCCCATCTAATAAATCCTAACGATCCACCAAAACTCAGTCCTAAAATCACTAGGCCAGATAAGAGCTTTCTGTTGATACTTTCATCCACCGCTCCCCACATGGGACTTCAGTGCTCCCCTGCCAGGAATTTGGGACCACATTTCATTTCCACCCACCCGATCGGGGCCTTCAAGGGCTTAGCTGTCTCAAAACAATCCTTCATCTAGTATAGAGCTCTATAAACAGCAGGCATACAGTGCTCAGTTTTTGAAAAGACAAAAACAAAAAACAGAAGATCCTGGATGCTAATGAAAAGGACTTTCATCATCTGGGCCCCACTAATAAGGCCTCGCAGAGCTGTACTTATGGAAAATTTCACCAGACATAAGCCTAGAAAAATTGTCTCTTGCCTTTGCCATTTGTTAGAACTATAAACATCTCATACCCACTCATCACTACAGTTCTGCAATTCCTACTTAAATCTCAATTTTGTTAGTAATGGTAACCTAGTTTACGGGAATCTATAACTTCGAAATAAGGTCAGATCCTGATAATTAGTTGTGATCCATATTTTGTATCCGATAATTAGCTTATAGCTGCAGTGATAATTGGGCCCTACATTTTTGGGAGGTGGCATATTTTAAGAAAACCAAGTACTCTTCATGTGCTCTGATCTTCTCTCTGCTTAAGAGGTTGTTAAAGTGAGAACTATAACACAGAAGAAAAATGAATACATTTGCTCTCGAGGATGCAATTAAAAACAGAATGTAAACATGACTAATGAGGCGATTAACTTTTCTAGAAATATTATACAGGAAAATCAATTCCTAAATGTAACATTTCCACGCTAAGAAATTCAGTTTGGTGGCATCAGTGACCAAAGGGATCTGGGAAGAAAAGACATTGCTACTGGCAGGAAAACCAAGGAGAGCAGAGAGACAGCCATGAAAAGCACCCATTTCTTTCCAGCGTGGTCTGCCCAGCCATGACACATTTGCTATTATAAATGTTCCCATCAGTGGCTGCTGCATATGTGCTGTTCTGAATCATTCTTTTCAACACAGAACTGCCAGAAGAGCATAAACTCAGGCATCAGGAGCACTAGGTTCTAATCTCAGTTCTACTAGTCACTGCTAAGTGACCTGGGATGGTAGAGGGCATTGCTCGATTTCTGCATTGGGAAATGGGGATAATGATACTTGCCTGATGGATTATGAGGATTATATGAGCTAATGCTCAGAGAGTGCCTGGTATGGAGAGTAAACAGGCCAGTGTGTCCCCAAGAAAATGCTATTGAAGCTGCACAGTCAGGAGATCATGAGACATCTCTTATTCCAGAAGGCAGAGGTTCTAGCAAGGAGAATTTAGGAGTCAGGAGCCTGGGTCCCACCATGCCCTCTGGGCTTTGGCATCAGGCTTTCCATGTCCATAAAGTGACAGCATTCACTAAATTATTTCCAAGGCAGTTTTAGGAATCCACCACTGTTCAGTGCTACAAAATAGTTCACATTTTTTTCCCAGATAGTGTGCAACTAAATACCCTGGATGTCCTCAAATATGATCTATTCTTGACTTATTTGAGTTTGGTCCACAGCCGCAGGTGCCCATAATTATACAGCAATAAACAGTCTGATTTGTAGCCCTTAAGGGCCTCTGAGTTTTGCAAACATCTCTCCTTTCTTGCTCACTTCCCATCCAGGAGCTGCTCCCTGTTCTTCTACTCCATGTCTGTGGGCACTGATCTAACCTATGAGTTCCATGAGCCAGGCTTGGGATACACATCATAGACTGTCCTCAGAGAGACTGGAGTCCAGTGGGGATGACAGATCAGAGACAGACAAGGCTAACACTGTGGGGCAGAGCCTCTGATGCAGAGGTGTACCTGAGGCCCTGCAGGCACAGCCAACAGGCTGGCGGGAAGAGTCCTTCTCAGAGGAGTTGAGGCTTGAGCTGAACCTTGGTCATTCAACTAGTCATCATCCAGCCAGCAGTCAGCAATTACTTATGGAGCCCAAGTGTGTACCAGGCACTGTGCTAGATGCTGAGGCTAGACCACCCAATGTTTCCAACCCACTTCCTAACTCGAGAATCCTCATGGCTCACTCAGTCACTCACTGCAGTGTCCACTCTGCATGCCTCTCCTCCCAGACATAACTTCCCTAATGTGGCCTGGCCTCCCAAACTGCCCCCTCCATTCTAATTTTTATTTTTTAAGATTTTATTTATTTGACAGACAGAGATTACAAGTAGGCAGAGAGGCAGGCAGAGAGAGAGAGGAGGAAGCAGGCTCCCTGCTGAGCAGAGAGCCCGATGTGGGGCTCAATCCCAGGACTCTGAGATCATGACCTGAGCTGAAGGCAGAGGCTTTAACCCACTGAGCCACCCAGGCGCCCCTGCCCCCTCCATTCTAGACACTCACTCCCCAGCCAAATTCAACCCCACGCCATCGGCACGCTCAAGTTTGGCCTCTTCCCAGACCCCACTGAGCCCATCTGCTCCTGATGGGGCCGACATGAGGGACAGCCCAGCCACTTCACTCCCCTCATCATTTATACTCCTACTCAGCTCCTTTGAGCTGGGGCGCAGCTTCCTTTTTCTTTTACACCTTCTTGTGCCAAGGACAACTCTAGACACTGAGCAGTCTGGGAGAATGGCTAACTGGGTGCTGAAAATGAGATGTTGCCTCCTACTTGTCACCACTGTTCTGAGATTAGCACTAAACCAGTGCATGTTTTGTTTTCTTGTTCAGGGAGACAGAAGAAAGAAGGAAGCATTTACTGAGCGACTACTACATGCTAGGCACTGTGCTGGATGCCTCCATTTTATCCCTCTGTTAACCTCCACCACAACTCTGAGGCAAAGCATATTTGTTTTCTTGCTGTACGTGTAGAAATCATGGCTCAAGGAGGTTGGTTAACCAGTCTGGGGTCTCCCTGCTAGGAAGTGGCAACACCGGGATTTAAGCACAGCGATATGATCCTGACATGCCAACTCCTTCTCCGCCAAGGTTTCTCTCCAGAACATGTGCCCCGTGCTACCTCCGAAGACCTCCTGAAAGGCTGCCTTCTGTAAAGATAAACAGAAATTGTTTGCTGTGTGATGGTGGCTCAAAGTCAGGTGAAACTCCCGGACCTCCTCACGGGAGAGGTAGGCCCCTCTGAGACAGGGTTTAGGCAAGCAAGATAAGAGGAATAAGAAAATGGTTTCTGGACACTGCCATCCATCTCTGGAAAGCCTGAGATAGGAAGCAGCAGGTGATGAAGTAAAATGAAATTCTGAGGAAAAAAGATGAAAATGGAGGTTTTACACATCACTGAGCTGCCTTCCTATCTGGAGGGAAAAACCCGACATTAATAAAACAGAAAACCTTCAACAAAATCAAAGCCACTTTTTCTGTCAAGTTCAGAAACAACAGTGCGTAAACCTATACACGCTGGCCCAGTATGTTCCAGAAATAGCCATGTTTCTAAGAACTTGGGTGGAAATGACACTTGGAGTGAACTGGTCCATGCTACCCACACGAGGAAGAGCGGCCTTTGTCACTGGGGTTGGAGCAGGTGCGGTACTTCTTACCACATTGGCCTTCTGTTTTCCTCCTCCTAGCCCCAATCAGGGCCATCCTTCACAGGGAGTTAACAGGACCCAACAAACACATAATTGCACAGGGGAGCTCTCAGGGAATCAACCTCTGCTAATAAATTTGCCGGTGAAGAAAACCCATACAAACAAACACAAGCACAGGTGCAGACTCAGATCCAGCCACTCTCTGCTCAGCAATAGGTGGGGCTTTTTTCTCCTGGCCTGACCTCTGCATACACAGGGCGCAGGGGTGTGCAAGTGGTATGAGAGGTACCCAGCAGAGTCTGCGGAGTAGGACAGACCCAGGTCAGAAAGTCATTCCCACTACTAACTGGCCACGTGCCCTTGGATTTACACATCTTATCTTACCCAGCTCGTTGGGATGCTATCACCTACCCTCTCATTATCACCAAATGTTTCAGCAACTGTCAAAGAAGGAAACCCTGCCTACTCTTGGATGAAGATAAGGACTAAATACAATGACCACATAAGGTTCTTGGCGTAGAGATGGCCCTTAATAGCTGTCTGGTCTCCACGCTGTTCTCATCCTCCCCCATTCAGCCCAGCTTGGAGGGCAGGCTCACCTCCACCTCCTTCAGGAAGCCTCCCCTGACTATATGGGTCCCCAAGGACCTCTCTCCCTCTCATGAGCTCTGTGGTATGGTGGGTCACCACCAATCCCTCGTCTGTGGTCACTCGCCACCTTGCCCCATGAGACAATCACCTGTGAGTGCTGGAATTTCCCAGCCAACAGCAGCTGCCCCAAGACTGGCCATGGTAACCCAGGAGCACAGGGCCTAGGCCTCACCCACAGGCAATTAGTAGATATGCATCTTATAGACAAGGTATCCAGTCACCTGAGGTTGGGGGAGTGGGGGGTTCAGCAAAGGTAACGTTCCTCACAGGCCCGGGTCCCTAAGATGTGCCCAGCACATTACAGCAATCATCTCATCCCTCCCTACAACCTCTGAGATGGGTATTACTGACTCCATTTCACAGATGAAAAAACTGAGGCTCGTGTACTTGAGCTAGTTGTTTTCTAAAGCCTCACAGCTCAGAGGGGCACAACTGGAAGCAGACTGTGGAGGAAGGTAGGGAAGACAGAGGAGGGACATGGTCAGTGGGGGAGTCAGAAGGCAGAGAGTCAAATATGAAAGACAAATCGAGACTCCTCTCTGCTGAGCTCCAGGTTTGAGCCGCCCCAGCACTTGTCTCTGCGTACATACCTCTCCTTAAGGCTCACCACCAGGCTGGAGGCATCTGGCACTCTCGGGACTTGCTGCATACTTCTGTTTATCATGCCCAGTGAGATCTAGTGAAAGAGTTGCCATGGCCCTGATCTCTGTCCCTGCCCAGCTGACCAGAGAGTTTACCCTCAGATACAATCCAGTAACTCCAGAGAATCAGAATTGGAACTAGATTGCTTTCTTCTAATAAAATTTACCGTGTATACAAATCCAATTACATCATCACGTGTGCCGACGGTGGCTGGAGGGGCCAAGGTCATTTATACGCATCCATCCCCACAGTGCAGAGAGCCAGGGCCGTGAAATTACCTCCTGCCTAGAGTCCAGCAGGGGCACTGCAGGGGCAGAGCTGGGCAGCAGACTGTGAGGGCTGGCATCTTGGGTGGGGAGCTGCTTACGTTCATGCTCCATGTCCTCCCTGCACCCGAGAGTGACAGGGGGCCCCAGGGGATACAGTGGACTTCCCGATTTCCAGTACCACCCATGAGAAGGCAGGTCCAGGGTTGGTTGTGCTTCCTTGATGGTAGCTGTGTCTGCCCCTAATACACAGCCGGCGTCAGCCCTGCACAGAGCAGGGAGAAACTATGTACTGTGCCCTCCCCCAAGGTATGCTATTTAGTCTTTCCCAAGTCCTCATTGTATAAAAGTGGAGCTGTCAGAGAAGGAAAGTGGGCTTAGAGAGGTTGGGTAACATGCCCAAGGCCACACAGCTTATGAATTGAGAAGCTGTACTTGGAACCCAGGTTTGCTGGGCTCCAGAGACTATGCCAAGGGTTTTCTAAGAGGAAGACGGGAAGGGCTATACTCCTAAAGGGAAGATCAGAGAGACCAATGAGTGCCTTATGATGTGCTTGTAAACTACTTCATGGCACTGAGAGATACATCTGTCTAGAAAGAAGTATTTTAAACAAGTGCTTCTCTTCCCCCATCCTCTCAGGAATTCTTATGATCTGGCAAACACAAGTCTATAAGAATAAACCAAGAATGGAGTGGAGAACAGATCTGGCCCCTGTGAAAATTTGATACAAAAAACATTTGAAGAAAATATTGACCCTCTAAGCAGGCTCACTGAGCCAGGCCTGGAGAGTAGTAAAGACTCAATTCTCCATTCACTGAGGGGCATTTGACCTCAAGCAAGTCATTTAACTCTCTGAGTCTCAGTTTCCACTAAGCCAGTGATTCCTGAGGGTGGTCCCCAAAAAGCAGCATCAGCCAGCACTGCCCAGGAACTCGAGAGAAATGCACAGTACTCTGGAGATGATCACACAGTCCTGGGAGGGAATGGAGAACCTGGACTGAGATCATAGATGGGAGAAACATGGGTGTGATCAAGCCCTCCTCATGGCCCCTTGCAGCCAGCAGACAGCCCTATTGCTCCTGCCACTCTCCTGGCTACTGGGTAGGGTCCAGCAAGCAAGCAGTTGGCTGCGGATGAATGACAGGAGAGCTGCTCAGGAAGACGCAGTGGCCGTGCCAAGGATGGATCAAGAACCGACCAAAGTCAGGAAAGGTTTCCAACATGGATTTTAATGGGGCTTTGTAAAAGTCCGTGATATTTCATCTAAGTCTGATTGTTTTTCATTCATCAGAAAAAGTCCTGAAGGTCTGCAAACTTGTGCAAATTGCACATGCCATAAGATTGATGGCTTCTCCTGACAACCTCTCCCCAAAGCAATTTACCACTGGAAAGCCAGTTCTACCGAAGACCTTGAAGCTCTTCACACCACCAGCATTGCCTGGGCTTTGAACAAGCATTGGAAGCTCTCAGTTTCCTGTTTCCTCAGAGCTGAAGGAGAGCCAGAGAGAAGGCAGGGGCCAAGGAATGGGTGCCCGTGTCAGACCCCAGCCTGGGAACTCTGGAGGCTGTGTGGCATCCAGGACAGCCTCCCAAGCCTCCTTGTATCATGTTCTTTCTTTCTTTGATGTTACTCAACCTTTGCAGCCCTGTTCATCCTGACTTGGCCTTCCACCCCAACAATAGCAATAAGATGGGTATTACTGGATGATAAGGAAGCAGCCACCAGCACCAGGCCCAGTACTAGGCTTCTGGAATGCAGCAGCTGGTGATTGCCTTCTTGCCCCCACAGATCCATTCCCTGCCCCCTGCCCTCTCTCTCGAGCAGGAGGCTGACATCTAGGGGCTGCTTCATCCAAACTCCCTTGCCCTCTTGTCTGGCTGGGTTTGACCAAAGGGAGGCACCAGGAGGAAAGTGAGGGGCAGAGTAGTGACGGGCTGGGGTGATCCTTCCTCTGGCTCTCTGTGTTGGTCGCCAGGTGGTCCTCCCACTCTTCTACAGAGGGTCACAGCTCTTGCAGTCCAGCTCCCCTCCCACAGCCCCAGTGACTGCCCTGGTAACTGCTCTCACTCCTTCCCCTCAGCCTGGGGTGAAGGGTGGCTAGCGACGTCTACATTGCTGGCCTGGTTGCTTCACTGTCCCTTTACTGGTGTCCCTACACTGCCCGTACTTTTAAACCACAAGAAACTACTATTTGTAGGTCAAAAATGGCCAGACACTAGTGTTTTTATATGGTCCAGCCCAGTCAGTAGTCCCCTCATTAGACTCTCTTTAGTTAATCCTTCTGAGTGGGCCTCTGAATCCTGCTCAACCCACACAGCAGGCCTGGTGAGATGCTAGCAACTGTCCACAGATGAGAAACAGATTCAAAGAACTGCACAGCCCCGTCCAAAGTCATCTATAGTGTAAGGGTGAGAAAACTACAAGGAGAGGTTGAGTGTTTACTGGGTACCAGGAACAGCACAGTTCCTCCAGAGCACTTCATTTAGTCCTCAAAATGACCTAGATGCCTATTGTGCCCATTTCACAGATGGGGACCTCAAGGACTGGGAAAGTTAATTAACACCCTTCCCCTAGTGCCTAACCCAGGGACTCGCCTTTGGTCAGACTCAGCCAGAAGCAAGAAGGAAAAGGGTCTACACAGGCAGCCTTCTGGAGCACAGAGCAGACAACAGACTGTGGAGAATCAGTCTGGAGGGGGCTGAGGGGAATAACAAACTCACGTGGTTGTGCTGAAGATATGAAACGATATTTTAAGGGCCCAGCACCAGGCAGGTTGCCTAAAAGCAGCCTCTGACTCAAAGCCCAGCTGCATCCCCCACACCTGCTCACTTCCTCTGCCTGTGGTCCTTCCCGAGGATCTATACCACCTTTCCCCAAGAAATAATAGTGCTGCCGGATTGATTCTGCCTGCTCCCTCCCCCCAGCGGACCCTGACAGATTTAGTAGAAGACAAAGTACAAGATACAGCTTGAGGATGCGGGTCATTAAGCCTGGAAAATGTCAAGTGGGGCAGCTGGAGTGGGGGGAGGGGCACCTGTCAAGGGGTCGCTGGGGTCACTACTGTGTCCAGGCTTGGTGCTGTGGTACAGCCTACCTCTCCTTCCATGACTTGAGGTTCCCATCCAGCCACTGGGAGCCCACCGTGCTTCTCTGACAGTGATGCAGTCGAGAGGCTGCCTGGTACCAGCACCTCCTAACTCCATGCCATGGACTCCTTGCCTCCTGGAGGCCCTCCCCTGCAGGGTGCTAACGGCCCCCTCAGAGAGGCTGAGAAGATGGAATAAGAGAGCAAAGTAACAATCTGTAGTCACTAACAAGTATTTAATAAATGGCTGGTTCTGGTCCCTCATTCTGGAAATAATATTTCTGATCTAGAGAGTATAATAGGTGGTTTAAGTAGGGAGGCTAGAACTGTTTATCATACATTGATTTCATGCACCTGGGGGGAGAAAACGTGCCTTAAAACATGGTTTTCTTGGGGCGCCTGGGTGGCTCAATGGGTTAAAGCTTCTGCCTTCAGCTCAGGTCATGATCTCAGGGTCCTGGGATCGAGCCCCACATCGGGCTCTCTGCTCAGCTGGGAGCCTGATTCCTCCTCTGTCTCTCTCTCTGCCGTCCTCTCTGCCTACTTGTGATCTCTGTCAAGTAAATAAATAAAATCTTAAAAAAAAAAAAAGATGGTTTTCTTGATTTCGCCATTAAATTCCTTGACAAAAGCCTTCAAGAAGACAAAGAAATCAGTCAAAGGCCACCTGGAGAGGGTGAGAGTTGAAGGCAATGTATTCCTCTCTATTCGTCTGCAGAACTGGGCCTCTGCAAGGCCTGTTGGTCACTGTGTCCTCCCTGGAGATGCTTTCTGTGCATCGGACAGAATGAACTCCCCGACCCCCGTGCTGCCAGCTCCCTTTGCTTGTGGCTCTGGCTCGAACTCCAGCTCCTGGCTGCAGGTGCACCCCAAGAAATGGTACTGGTGTAGGGGGCAGGGGGATGGGGGCTCACTAGTGCTGGCCAGCTAAGCACCATAGGTCAAACTACGAGGGGATGGACATGATGAAACAGCCTGGATACCTGGAGATATGATGTGAGCCGCAGTCGTGGGCAGATCTGAGTCTGGCCTTTTCCACTGAGTGTGCCCAGGCCAGAGGTGGCCGACTGAGGCAGTGGGAGGGCTAGGGTCCCAGCAAGAGTGGACACGCAGCCTGCTAACCCAGGACCACCCCCAGTGTAGGGACTATGCAGGTGATGTAGAGAGGCCTGTTGGGGCAGAGGAAAAATCCTAGGGCCTGAAGTCACCAAGCCCAAGTTCACAGTCAGCTCTTCTACTCATGAGTGGTGTGACGCTAGACAATCTATGTCCCCTATCTTTGCCTCAGTTTCCCACCATGTAAAATGGGGATGATAACTGATATCAAGAGCACTATCCAGCAGGGCTGTTGTGAGGACTGGATTAATATACATAAAGCACATGAACAGTGCTGGTCCCTTGTTAAGTGCTACACTGGGACAGCGGCATCACTGCTGGCAGAGTACTAGCCAACTCTGAGGTCAGCCTCTGCGCAGGCAGGCCTTGAAGAAAGCCTTCACTCTCACTCACCACCAGGACACTGGCAGAATGCCCCCAGTTCTACTGTGGGGCATCCAGTCTTGCTACGAGCTCAGCCATATTTCCCAGAGTATGTTCCATGTGCAACCATGCTGACAAAAGGACAGTAGGAGCTACACCACTGAGTGTCGTCTGAATTTTAACAGCCACATAGTTTTTAGATTTCCTTATATCAATATTTAAGACAGGAAGTATCAGCCTCCCATTTAAATAAATAATGGCAATATCTCAGATAAGTTTATGTCTCTTTAGATCACGCACCATATTCCTTCCTCCTCGTTTCTCCTCTCAGTCACCATGGGAACAATATCTTTCTGGTCAATTTTTTATGCTCTGTACTTTAATTTTAATAACCATGCATTTTTTTATTTCCTTGCATCATTATTTAAGGCAAGTAATAATTATTTCTCATTTATAGGACTGACAAAGTTTCCTTCTTAAATTAATTTACATAAGAAGTTAGTTTAGGGGCACCTGGGTGGCTCAGTGGATTAAGCCGCTGCCTTCAGCTCAGGTCATGATCTCAGGGCCCTGGGATTGAGTCCCGCATCGGGCTCTCTGCTCAGCAGGGTGCCTGCTTCCCTCTCTCTCTCTCTCTCTCCCTGCCTCTCCATCTACTTGTGATCTCTCTCTGTCAAATAAATAAATAAAATCTTAAAAAAAAAAAGAAAAAAAAAGAAGTTAGTTTAAAGAAAATATTATGTAAATAGAGAGCACAGGTGGAATTTATGTCGCAGGTAGAAGAAATGAACTAGGTCTACGTATCAACATGGGTAGATAGTTAAGACATATAGCTGAATGAAAAGAATATTGCAGAGCTGTATATATATTTATGGTATCATTTATGGGAAACTTAAAATATACCAAAAATACTACTACTAATACTTTTCATGACTACATATATGCATTCATATATGCATTCATAAAGATAGACAAAAGGGCTAGAAGGATAGTGTTTCCCATGGATGGTGAAGAGGAAAGGGAGAGAAAGGCATGTGGCTAAAATTGATGTTCAAAGGGAACATAAATTATAATTATTATATTTCTTTCTTTTTTTTTTTTTTAAAGAGAGAGAAAGGGACTTGAGGGAAACCTGACACTATGTTAGCAATCTGGATTGGAAGCAACATGGATGTTTACTAAATATTCTTGCCTGAATCTATATTTTATCATAATTTTATTTATTTTATTTATTTTACCATAAACAATAACATAGATGGTATGCAAATGTGCAAAACTCACCGAGAAGGGCCAGCTAAGGGGGGACAACACCATGCTCAGCCAGTTGTCAAGTTGCAAGAATGGAGAAATGAAAGGTATGTCCCTGCCCACACAGAGATGTTTGAGAGGCAAACAGAGAAAGCGAGACAGGAAAGGCCTCCTGGAGGAGGTGACAGCAGAGGCATCATCAAGAATCAGGGCTGCCCTGGGTGGCTCAGTCATTAAGCGTCTGTCTTCCACTCAGGTCACGATCCCAGAGTCCTGGGATCGAGCCCCACATCGAGCTCCCTGCTCGTGGGAAGCCTGCTTCTCCCTCTCCCACTCCCCCTACTTGTATTCCCTCTCTCACTGTGTCTCTGTCAAATAAATAAATAAGATCTTTAAAAAAAAAATCATGCATCACCGCATTGAGGGATAAATAAAATATAATGTATCCATACAACGTCATGTTACGTGGCAATGAAAAGGAATGGAGCACTGACTTATGCTACTGTACGGGTAAGCCTTCACAGCATGCTGCTAAGTAAAAGAAACCAGTCACAAAAGGTCACAGCAGGTAGGATTCCATTTTTATGAAATGGCTGGAATAAGCAAATCCACAGAGATGGAAAGTAGATTAACAACTGCCAGAGGCTGGGCGGGTGGGGTGGGGAGTACCTGGGGAAATGGGGTGACTACTAATGGGTACAGGGTTTCTTTTTGATTTCAAATGCATAATGAATCAAATGAACTTAACTGTGAATTGACTGCTAATGTGCATAGGTTCTAGCGATATTCTATTCTAAAAATTCTAAAATTGATTGTACTAATAGTGGCACAATTCTGTGAATATATTAAAAAATCATTGAATCATACTCTTCAAAATGGGTGAATTCTATGGCATGTGGATTCTATTTCAATAAAGCTGTCATATAAAAAAAATCAATAAATAAAGACTCCAGGCTGGGGGATGGATGGAGCAGGAGAAAGGGATCATCACGAAGGTCAGCTCAGCCCCCATCACCACAGCCTAGTAGAGAGGTCTCTCACCCACTGTGCATAAGCTCCGGCCGGGGATGCTGCAGACACAGTGGAGATCCAGACAGACAAGGCCCCTGCCGATGTGCAGGTTCCTGCTTAGGGAGCTCAGAGAAGCATTAACACAGATGGCGTTAAGAAGACACAGATGCACATTTAAACCTTCACAGGAGATGGTCGGGGCCTGAAGGTGGGGAAATGCCCTTCAGGCAGAAGGAACAATAGACACAGGAGCTTAGAAGCACGAGGGACCAAAGCTTTGCAAGGAGCTAGTGCAAAATGCAAGTGTTGAAGGGATCTAGAGAGAAAGAGCGGTGAAGAGCCGTGGGCCCCTGGGCGATGGTTCCTCAGCCAAGGCTCAGCCTCCCAGCTCACCTCCCCACCACCCACTTCACTCTATTAAAGGAAGATGGCATTTCCTTTGGGACCTTCTCCAGCAAAGACCTCTCTAAAGAGGAACTGAGTCCTCTTGTTGGCTCCCAACCTTCTGGACATGGAGAGATCAGAGCCTGCCTAGAAGCCTCTCCTGCTGACTGAACCAAACAGTTATGTGGAGAAGATGGCCGTCTCAACCATTTACTGGGCCAAGAGACCCTCATAGACAGTTGGGAAGCGACTCTAAATTAACTTGTTTCAAGTCAGTTAATTAAAGTCACGATCATAGCTTGCACATCTCAAAATGATAAAAATGAGCAGTTATGTCTCCCCAGCTCTCTGGACGTAACATGATGAGTGGCAGGGGTAGTATACTCCATGGAGAGCTCACAGAAGCTCCAGCGGAAGGTGGCTCCAAGGTTTATCATGGGGCCTCTGCATGACGCAGGCTGCCTGATTTGGAGGGTGCTTATTTCCTCCATTTATCACTGCCACCAGCAACAAGAGTTGGATGTCAAAGCCCTGTTTTCCTCCCTCATCCCCCCCATCATGCCAGACATGACTGATTCACAGCTGGGCCTGCCTAAGAACCAGATCCAGCACACTCCACCTTGTAATTGTGAAAAATCCTCTCTCCTCTTCACTGGGACTGTCACTCGCATTGCATTATCAACAGCCTCCAAGCCAAGACTTTATTCTTTTTCTCTTGCCACTGGGTTCAAACTGAATAGAAGTAAAGGCACATTTCTAAAAAAGAGTTCCGTTTTCTTTAATCTCTTCAAATTGCTTGACTATTCGAACTTTCTTTTCACCAGTGGGAAAAGACACCAGTGCGGCAAGCCACCAGCGCTGAATAAAACATTCAGACCCCTGGCAGAAACTGGATGCGACAGACTAAGGTTGCTTGGTGAGGAATACTAACAGGTGCACATGTGGGGACATTAGTCACTGGTCTCCTTCTTCTATGTCCCAGGCACACAAGCAACACATAAAAATGATACTGGGGTGGAAATCTGCTCAGTATATAACACAGCTTATAAGAGTTCTGTTAAATGATTTGACCACATTTAACCTATGCAAAGGAGGTGGCTGGCTCCTTCAAAAGTTTCGGACTATTCCCTGGTTTGCACCTTAGCACCCCAAAAGTGCTGATGAAAACTTTTGTGATGTGTGTCTATGAGCAATGGTGAAGAGGAGCTAGAGAGCGCATGGACTGAGGAGTGCCGTCTGCTCTGGGGAGAAGGCTGCCTCCGCTGTGTGCAGAGGGCACTGCTTAGGGAAGACTCTAAGGCAGATGTGGGAAGGAAGGTCCTGCTACAAGCAATGGTTGATGGGTAAGATGGGAGAGGCTCAGACCAGATGAGTTCCAAACCTGTGGCATCAGCAATGTAGCAAGCCATGTTGTCAGCCACGGAAGCTCATCGAGTATAATGTCTGGCTTATGGGAGATGAAGAATGAACTTTACTGTACAAAATAATATTTAATATTGTAGCTTTGATTTCTTAAAACAGCTCAAAATAAGGGAAGGAAAGTTCTAGTTTATCTAACTGAAAATAATGTAGGCATAGTTCAACATTTTTGATACTTAGTAAGTTGTTGTCCCTGTTGTCTTTTAATCAAGTTGATATTAATTCATCTGTTTATTCGTGTTTAGTTAAATACTTTATAATACATATGCATTTGCTTTATATATGTGTACACACACACAAAAAAAAACATACCTCTATACACATAAAACAGAACTTTCTCTCCGAGCTTAGAACCTAGCCCTTAAGTTGTCTCAGCCCCACACTGATGGCAATGGAGAGACCTCGGGGCATTGTTGTGAAGAAGGAAATCAACAGCGTTTTTAAGACAGGTCCTAAAGCGGAGTTAGCTATGAAAATGTCATGCTTAGTTTTAAAATAAATTAAAAACTCTAATTTATTTACAAATAGTTCACCACATTATTTAATATTTTTAGTATTAATAACAGGCATTAATATGCAAAAGATGGAAGTACAAAGTAGAAATACCCATGTGACAAGGAATAGAGAATTAGATCAGAAACCTAACCATGAACAGTTGTGGAAACAGGAGAAGAAAGTAATTTGGCAAAATGTACCAAAAGTCTTTAAAGTTCTCTCTACCCCTTGATCCAGATAGTCCATACTTTAAAAATTTATCTTAAGGAAATAATCAGAAATTCACAACAAAGATTTATATTCAAGTATGTTCACCACAGGGGCTCTTGGGTGGCTCAGTTGTTCAAGCTTCTGACTCTTGATTTCAGCTCAGGTTGGGATCTCAGGGTCGTGATACTGAGCCCCGTGTCATGCTTCACACTGGGCAGGAAACCTGCTCGAGATTCTTTTTCCCTCTCCCTCTGGACCTCCCACCCCTACTCATGCTCTATCTCAAATAAATAAATAAATAAATAAATAAATAAATTTTTTTAAAAGTGTTTTCACCACAGCCACATTCACAGCAAAGAAAAACCAGATACCAAAGAAAAACCAAAATATCTAAGAAAAGTAAGTGGGTTAAATAAATTATGCTGGAGGCAAGTGATGGACTTGTATCCATTATACAACCAATGAATGAGTGAATGAACACATGAATGAATGAATGAATCAATCAATCAATGAAAACCTTTGAGAGAAGAAGAGCAATGAGTAGGAACTAGCCCCACCAGAGAACTGGGATTAAGAGGCTCAGACTGCCAGGATTGACGAAATTAAGTAAAAGCAATCTCACTGGAATATAGCCGTTTGAACTCAATGTTTTTTTCTCTTAAAAATAGGTTCAACCATGTGAAATTGCCAATATTTGATCACTTTAACCAATAACATGACAACTTCATACAGTTTAACCAAATACATTTTCCTTATCTCTGTCTAATGAAAAGACTAAACAATGAAAAAAAAAATAGTAAAGAGCACCCCTACTATCTTAAAAAAAAAAAAAATCCAATAAAAGAAATGAAGATTCCTTAGGAAAATGGTTAGTTCTAGGTCTGCAACAGAAGACGAACAGGATTAACCTAGAATGTCTTGCCATGACAGAAAGCAAGTTTGTCATCAAACACTATGAAATTGTGTCTCAGAGAACACAGGTGTCACCCTGAAGAAGCTTCCACTGATTGAAGATAGGGCAATTTGAGCATCAATAATAATATTAATTAAAATGGATTGAAACACATCAAATATACTTAAATTGATGCATCCGAAGAACACAAGACATGCATTAGTTTTCTTTGAGTAAGGAAGATTAAGGAACCACTCCTTATTTTGAAACTGCTAACTAAATAGCAAATGAAGGGAAGTTTATATTAATAGAAGTATTACAGCTGATAAGTGCAGAAAGAATGATAAAGTTAGATTATCATTGTTCCACAGGCACCAATAAAATAATTTATTAGGCAATGAGCATTAGTGACTACCAATATCACAAAAGTAAAGACAACCAGACATTACATACTATTGTGGAAATACCCTACACTACACATGAGGTCATCTTGCCAAAACTTCAGAGTAGAATCTGGCAAAGTGCCAGAGGTAGCTATCAATTTACAGGAAACACTAAGCAGAGAGGAATCTGTTAAGGACACAACCGGGACACAATTCCCAGTTGTGTCCTTAACAGAGATTGTGAGAAACTCTACAGAACAAATGAACATAAGTTGAAAGAAAGAAAAAGTGTGTGTGTGTGTCAAAGGGACAATTTTAAATTAGAAGATGCTTAAGAGACATTATCTGATTGCAATTTATGGACTTTATTTGGAACCTGATTTGAACAAACTATAAAATCTTCTGTAACTGTAAACTAAACTATAACTAAAACTATAAAAATCTTCTATAAGCCAATGGGACTTATAAACAGTGACAAAATGGTTTAGGATAATAAGGAATTACTATTAATTTCTAGGAGATAATGACAGGTGGATGTCTATTTAATAAAATAAGCCCTTATCTTCTAGAGATCCAGGCTCACATACTTATGGAGGAAATGATATAATAGTGGAGAGCTGTTTCAAAATACCTCTATGGCAGACAAGAGAGTGGCAGAGGAACCAACAGTGCTGAAACTGGGTGACAGGTACATAAAGGGTTATCACAGTGTTGTGCTTCTTGCTACAGATGTTTGAAATTTGCTGGGTTCCAAAGTTTTTCTTTTGAAAACTTTCAGTTTGAAAAACGTTCAGTTTGAAAATAATAATTAAGAATGTTAAATTGTGTCTTTGATGTATTCATTCTTGAAAAAAATGCTACAAAATTGCATTTACTATATGATTCCAAATTGGTATATAAATATAGTTGTACATACAACACAAGAAAAAAGACTAAAATTCAAAAAGACTCCAAAATCCAAGCTGTAATTATCTCAAGGTGTAGGGATTATGTAACATTTTTATTTTCTTTATACATTTCTGTATTTTTCACTTCTTTAATCATGTTTTAATTAAAAAATGCTTGTTATAACTAACGGCATACACAGCATTCAAGAATTAGACTAAATATGCCCCATCCCTGAATCAGTATAATCTAAAATGCAGGTCAAAATTAATGACAACACTAGAAACATTCTGATGAATGACAGAATGTCTTGCATTTTATCTGATGCACAGCCTCCTATAAAAATGGACCTAGTGTCCTCAGTGATGTGATAAGAATAATGGGGGTGAACAGAGCATCCAAAGTGATACTGTGATATGGGTGCTGCCACTGTGTTCATTTCATACACCATTGGGAAGGAAAGGAGAATCTTAAAGTGCAGATCCAAAAATTTTCAAATGTCTTAAGTTGTGCCCAGAGTTGGGGATTTTTACCTACATATCTATATTATGAGATAGTGCCCCCAGGATAGCATTATTTCCCACTTACTTCAAATAAAAGTATCAACAAGAAAACGTATAGATACACTGTGCCATCTGATTTTCCAGGGCAAACACTTCCTGAGGTCATGGAGTTCCTCTAGGCTTGAGCAAGCTGTCTCAGAGCCAGTCCTCATTAAAAGCAGCATAAATCACTCTATAGATCTGGGACTGGGTTGTAAATGCTTTAGATAATAGAATGGAAACAGCTGTAAAAAGTGATAAATATAATGTACATACAATGTACATAAATATAATGTACATGACTGCTGGAGCTTCAGAAGGTAAGTGTCCAACCATTCATCCATCATGTATGAGCCACCCTCTAATTAGGCCAGACACTGGGAGACAGTGACAGGCAAGGAACACTGCCCCTGCCCTCAAAGAACTCAAAATTTACTGGGGCAGACAGGTTTTAATCACACAGAGACACAGGTGTATAACTACAAGCAGTGAAAAAGCCATGAAGCAAAAGAACAGAGTATTTTATAGGTCTATGACAGGGGGCCTGGCCCCATGCTGATGCTCAGAAAAGCCCTCTTCCAGCTGAGATGTAAAAGTCCCAAAAGTAGCACATGTCACTCATGCTGCTAGGAGGTAAGCTGGGAAGAAAATGTGCCAGGCAGGAAAAAGCTGTGCTAGCCTAGGACTTTCCAGTGACAAAAAGAAAACAAATAGGACTGGACCCCAGGTGAGGAGCTTAGGATGAAGCTAGAGAGAAGCAGGCAAAGAGTACTTAAGGCCGGGACTTAAAGGTCATATTAAGACTCATAATCTTCTAAAAAATATAAAAACACTAAGCCAAAGGGATACGTGCATCCCTATGTTTACTGCAGCATTATTTACAATAGCCAAATTACAGGGTGGTTCAAGCATCCACCCATAGATGAATGGATATAGAACTATATATATATATAATTCAGCCGTGAAAAAGACTGAGATCTTGCTAATTGCAACGACATGGATGGAGCTAGGCAGTGAAATACTAAGTGAAGTAAGTCAGCCAGAGAAAGACAAATATCATATGTAGAATTTGAAAAACAAAACAAAGAACAAAAGAAACAAACCAAACACCAGACCCTTAACTACAGAGAACAAACTGTTGGTTATCAGAGGGGAGGTGGGTGGGAAGATGGGGAAAATAGATAACTGCGATTAAGAGTCCACTTATCATGAGCACTGAGTAATGTTTAGAAAGGATGAATCACTATGCTGTACACCTGAAACTAATATAATACCATAGGTTAACTACACTGGAATTAAAATTAAAAAACATAATAAAAACAATTTTAAAAAACTTTCATTCTTAGGTCAATGAAGTGTTGTAAGCAGATGACTGAGAAAGTAGGAATAAGTGTCAACATCACCTAGCACTTCCATGAATCAGGTGCTAACCTAGGTTTACCAGGATTTCCTCACTTAATCTGCATAACAGTCCTAAGAGGCAGGCATTATTATTAACTGAGGTAGAGTGATAAGGGCAAAAGGAGATCAAATAAGATACCAGTTCCCATGGCTAGTAAGATGCAGAGCTGGGGGGCACCTGGGTGGCTCAGTCATTTAAGTGTCTGCCTTTGGCTCAGGTCATGATCCCAGGTTCCCTATTCAATGGGGAGTCTACTTCTCCCTCTGCCCCTCACCCTGCTCTCATGCTCTCTCTCTCTCTCATATTAATGAATAAAAATCTTAAAAAAAAAAAAAAAAAAAAAAAAAAGGATGTAGATATGGGACCCAAGCCCAGACTCCAAAGTCCACTCTCTTGCCACACTGCTCTGTTGTCATTTCATGTTCACCTAGCCAGTAGTGGAATGGGCAGCAGGGGTGGGGTGGGAAAGAAGATCTTCTAGGAGACTATTGCATGGCCCATTCACTACCGCTCTATACACTTTACAAAAAGCTTACAGCACCATGAAGAAAGACATTCCAACTCATGAGCCACCACTACACACATAGTCATTCCCTTCACAAGGTGCCACAAGGATCTCCAAACCCTCTTCCAGTCTTGGGACTGACCAGAGCTCCTAAGGATGCAGAGATTCAGGAAAAGTTAGTTAGCTGGCAGAGGCATGGGGCTGAGGCTCTCACCAGAATTTGAAACTCCTCAAGGAAAATGTTTAATTCAGAAAAGTTCCAATTTGTAAGATTAGGCAGAAACAATGTCCTTGGTGTGTCAATCATCCCTCAACCAGATTAAGGGTAGGCTCCTGAGAATTCCTATGGGGACCACTAGGGGCAGAAGAGCGTCAAGAATGGGATGGCAAAACCCAGGGAAGGAAGTGTGCCTGGGCATAGATTGCATCTTGCCTAGAAAGGGGTAACAGTCCTGTAGTTCTAACATCTATTGTGCATGCACTTTACACTCTGGGCTTTGCATCAGGAGTATGCCTAGCAGCCACCCGGAGAGGCAGGCATTACAATTCCCACTTCATGGATGAGAAAAGTACATTTGGATCTAGGTCTTATCTGACTTAGAGTCTCTACCTCTATAATGAATGAATTATTGAAGGAAGAGGTTGGAGGGAAAAAGTAGATTGCTATCAGTGGATATCAAACTCCACCCCCCCACCACCACCACCACTGCCCTTCCTCCGTGTTCCTCACTCTCTTGGAACTCCAGAGGCTGGATTTCCAGCTGAAGAAGATGCTCTGAGGAATGAGGGCCCAGCAGGGCAGTCTCCCCAAAGCATGCAAGCCCCCTGGTCCAGGCCCAGCCCTTTTAGGCATGCTATCCACGTGCAGTGCCTTATGGCTCAGTGAGGATCACTTCCCAGGAACAGCACAGAGGACCTCCATGGCAAGGACAAAAGCCCCATTTCAAACTTTGATTCTGATCTGGCATTCGAGACTCCTGCGGCCTCTGGGATTTTTATTCCCTCTTTCTCTGACAGAATGATGACATCCCCATTCTAGGTTAATGACTAAAATATGAGAATTCCCATTAGATGCTTCCCCATAGCACCCTCCTCTCCCCCACTGTTATAGACACTCTCTATAAAAATTATTTGCTTCTTTCCACAACACATACACTTGGATTTAAGGATTCATTCAGTTGCCTCAGGCTGTCACTAAGAAAATTACTTATTAATCTCTATGCACTGCAGAGCTATCTCTAAAACAAACAGAGTTGACTCGGGATTGCCAACATTAACCCCCATGCTCTGGCGTTGTGCTTTCTGTCAGAGCCGGGAACCATTTTTAATACAGAGTCATACACATTTTATCACATTTACAAAATGCAAATTTACTCCACATTAATTGAAAACGTTCATCGGTGAAGTCTTGAAAGTTTGCACCCCTTCAAGCTGTTAAAGGGCTAATGAGAGATGTTTTCTTCCATGTATTATGATACAGCGATTTATTTCAATCTCCTCCTATCTAAAATAATAACTCAGCAGATTAATGGGCTGTAACCTTTGATCTATAGCCCTTTATAAATATGAAGAGTGCTATGGACCTTCTCCCCAGCAAAACCCACCATCATATTCAGTTATGCACACTCACACACAAGAAAGATAATTTTTCAAAGACCTACAACACAATTTCCAGCTATTTCCCGGATCACCTGAGAGCCCAGGAAGCCTAAAGAATATTCTGCCTCTCTTCTTTTCAGTCCACTAATTTGTTTATGAACCTGATGGCTGTCCATTTCCTTAGTGCCATGGGTACGGAATGAAGGAGCCTCGCAGAATGAGCGGTATTTGTATTTATTTCTCTGCTCCCTAACTAAATTATCAGGTGTTCTCCATGCACTTTAAAAATATGCTAACAGCCTTTGCAGAGGATGCTTAGATAAATGCACCATTAGAATGGGAGGGGGGAAAATGTCATGTCTGACATTCCAGGGAAAAGTACAGCAGAAGAGGAAGGTTCTCCAAGGCTCAGCCCCTGGAGCAAGGTAGGTGTTCAATAAATATGTTTTGAATATCATTGTGAAGCTATTGTCTTTGGGGGCACAGCAACCGATTCCTGCCTGTAGTTAGGTTGGCCCTGCCACCATGCTCTGTCCCTCTGTCTATCCAAGAGCTCTGTGCAGAAACAGCATTCTTTTAAGATGTGTCTCAGAGCATATTTCAATTTGTATATACTATCTACTATGTGCCAGTCCTCCATATCTTTTTAATATTGAAACAACTCTAAAGTAGGGGTCATTATTCCCATTTAAAAATAAGGAAACCAAGGCTCAGAGAGGTAAAGGGACCCACACTGGCTTACTGGCTGATAACCATACCCATCTGACTCCAATGTCCCTGCTCTAATCCAAGGGCCAGGCTGCCTCTCCCATCCCTGCTAATACTCAGAGGAGGATTTTGTTATCCTCAAATGCCATTTCATAAATGGGGAACCTGAGGGGCAGAGAGACCAAGTGACTTGTCCAAGGTCACACAGATGGCAAATGGTGGGTGCAGGACTGGAAGCCAGATTTCACAGTGCCTGGGCCACTGCATACCCTGCACCATGCCGCATGCCCCACCAGCAGAAGGCAGGAAAGTGTACACACACTCCTGCAAGCCTGTACCAGTTTTGGACAATCCAGCAATGGTATTTGCTGGCTCCAGAAACCAGGCTTGATAGGAGCAAAGACAAGGCAGAAGAATAATAAATTTTCAGCAGACTCTGAAAAAGGCTACATGTGAAATAGATTTTTAACAAATTAATTTTTCCCTGTGAGTAAATTTACGGGCCTGTTCTCCCCAGCACGCCTTTTTATTTTGCACAGACATAATTTTCACGACAAGCCCGACGCAGTATGTCAAGGGGCAGCATCCTCCTTTGTCCTCCTTTGTCTGGGGCACAGGAGAAGGAGGAGGTCAAAGGGTTGCTTTTACCCCAGCTCTGGCTTACTCAGGGTACAGAGCAGCATGTGACAGTGTTTCTAGTGCCACAGAGTACAAGGACTGTGAGACATAAGGAAATTCTGGCATCTAACTACCCCCCCCCCATTTTACAGAGGGACGGACTCTGGGGTCCAGAAAGAGGAGGGACTTGCCCAAGTGCACCAGTCACACGGGCAGTGGCTGAGGGCACAGACCCAAGAGTCAGGCTGTCTGGTTTGAGTCCCAGCTCTGCCTCTTACAAACCATGCGACTTTGGAGTGATTAGTTTAGGCTTAGCACCAAGTTACTGGAAGACATAGGAATCTTCCCTGGCACATCTCAAATCCCATAGGCTGCCAGCCACCTGCTTTCTTCCCATGACCAGCTTTGGAGGCACCATCCCATTTAGTTATAGCAATGGAGACCCCTCTCTTACAAAGAGCTTCTGAGTCTATCCTGCATTGCACCAAATTCCATTTGTGTATATTGTCCTTATTGTTAAGAAATGCCCAGAAAAAGAAACTACAAATATCCCTTGATATTCAAACTTATATAGTTGGATGGAAAGAACTTGGATGCTTCTCCCAGACTGAGAAGGACACTTAATTATCTGATCTATTTAGTTCCTAAAAGTTGGAAGGCAAAGCACTTAGAGTTTAGACAGCAAAGGATACCTGCCCTACCTCAAAATGTTTATCTGAATTATTAACATAAATTTGGACAGCAAAAGTTCAGGTAGTGTGAGATGCCTCCTGGGGACCCTTCCAAGTGGCCCCCATGACACAGGTAGCCAACACCACAGCCACCTCAGGGATATGGTGGCTATCCCCACACGCACACATGCATGCATGCACACATGCACAAACACACACATACACACACACTTGAGAACTGTATGTTGCTCCTCATTAACAAAGAATGAGGAATGACTGAACAAGGCTCTTCATATCTTCATGGTCTAAGAATGTCTTCCCTTTATGTGCCACATGTAAAATCTAGTTTGATTTACAGCATAACCAAACTGAAGGAAAACATGACTCACATTCACTTCCTAGGAATTCCAGCCTTTTAACCAGATTTATTTGAGGCCCGTAAAAAACATGAGCATGTCCAGTGAGATCTTCTAGAAGGGTGTCCAAGCCTTTTGACTAGCACCTTTGAGATTATCCAAGGGAAAGAAAAGCAAGGAGAGGCAGCGTCAAAGCTGATATTCCCCCAACACAAGACCTGATATGAAAAAGGGAAGAAAACTCACCCATTTGTCCAGGGCTCTTCTTTCCCTTAGCCTAATTGATGTTGCAGAGCTGTTATACTGTTTCTCTGGCTTTACTAATGTGTCCCACCGAAGGGAATTCAAGGCAGAAGATACAATTTATCTGTCATTTGGGGTACTTAGTGAAAATGTTGTGGGGCATGTATTTTTTAATTAACAATTCCAAAAGTGTATTAAGGAGTTCTGATTTCAGTTAAATTATCTCCAGAAGGATGACGGGATCCTTTTTCTTGTTAAAGGACTGAAGAGGGGTATGGAAAAACACTGCACGTCAGGTTGCTGACTAGCCCCTGTGTCCTGCCCATGCTAAGGCTGTTTCCTAGATGGGATCATGTGGGGGACAGTATATAGTCCCTTTGGCCAATGTGCTCCAAGTCTTGCATCCATATGGTGAGAGTCCACCTCCTGGGCTCACGAGAAGGAAAGGGAGGTTGCAAGGGTGAACTGCAGCTCCCACCTTCTGTCTCCCTCCAGGTTCCCGATGATGCAACTTAGCATATCCCCAGTTTGAGACAGTCACTAGCAGGGAAGGAAGGAAGAAAGAGGTTCTGAGGACACCAGAGTTTACAACATTGCAGAAGTTGAAAATCCAACTTTTCATTTCCATCTCTGTAATGGGTATAGCATGACCTGTCTCACAAATGGAGTCTGTGACACAGGGTGCAGCAGTGGGCACAGTGCCTGACACACAGCAAGCCCTCCAGACAGGAAATGCTGACTTCTTCTCTGTGGTCTTGCTGCTGCCCCCAACTCTGCTGCTTTGGTCAGTTGTTGGTGCTGCCGGATATATTGGAAATGTGTTTTATCACTGAACAGAAATCAGAAAATATGGAGCCAAGATGAGATGCAAAGAGAAACCTCCAAAGCTGTGGCCTCTCAGAAATAACTTTGGCTTCTCTAAACTCAGCCTTTGGGAGCTTGATGGGGCATCTGCTGTATTCTGGCAACTTTGAAATTCATGCTTTTTATTTTTTGTTTTTTAGAGAGAGAGAACATGTGAGCAGGTGGAGGAGGGGTGGGGGGGGAGAGGGAGAAGAAGAGAGAAAGAGAGAATCTTAAGCACACTCCAGACTCAGTGCAAAGCCCGAAGCAGGGCTCGATCTCATGACCCTGAGATCATGACCTGAGCCAAAACCAAGAATTGGATGCTTAACTGACTGCACTACGCAGATGCCCCTGAAATTCATGCTGTTTCTCACTTGGGTCTTAGAAGATCTCTGTATTAAACTAATCAGGTGATACAGAAGGATCAACTGGGGAACAGAAATAAGGAAGGATCTTGGGACACCTTGATGGCTCAGTCAGTTGGGCATCTGCCTTCAGCTCAGGTCATGAGCCCCTCATCAGGCTCCTTGCTCAGTGGAGAGTCTGCTTCTCCCTCTGCCTCCTGCTCCCCCTGCTTATGCGCATGCGCTCTCTCTCTCTCTCTCCTTATCTCAAATAAATAAATAAAATCTTAAAAAAGAAAGAATTCTAGAAAGATTGGAGAATAATCATCACAACAAAGAAATGAAAATAATCCAAATTCCAGAGCTTTGGAGAAAATTTAATTTTATAATTTATACTATTTAGATCCTGAAATACAGCTTTTCTCATCTCTATGTTTTGTATTGTGTATTTCTTACATTCAGATATTCCCCAAGCCTAGATTTCCTATCAAGTTCTTGTTTCATTAAGTTAAATAGTTCTAGGAAGACTGTTCTGAAGGCTTGACAGTGTTTTTATGAGAATGACTTCAAATTTCAAACAATAAAGTTAAAAACCAACATGCAGGGCATAGGCCTTGCACACATGAGCCAAATATCCTTCTCGGTTCTTCTGTTGCCCCAGCATCCTTTACAGACCTAAATCTAACTGTGAATACATACCATATGTATACCAGACTTTTAGTGAAAAAAACTCGTATTTTTGGCATCCTTAAAATGTAAAAATGTAAGAAAAAAAAAACAAAGGAAAGAATTCATTTCTCTTAAAAAAAAAAAAATCAATGCTTTCTTCCTCCATTTATTCCAGACCACCACCCCTTTCCCTCCAAACAGACCAAAAGAAACTTCTAGAAGGCCCGAGGGAATTACTGGATTCTCAGAATGAGAATGTTGTGGATCCTATGAGAGTTTGGGAAAAAGGCTATGGAAAGAGGAAATGGAAATAATTTTAAAAGAGAACACGGCATTGGGGCGCCTGGGTGGCTCAGTGGGTTAAGCCGCTGCCTTCGGCTCAGGTCATGATCTCAGGGTCCTGGGATCGAGTCCCGCATCGGGCTCTCTGCTCAGCAAGAAGCCTGCTTCCCTCTCTCTCTCTCTCTGCCTGCCTCTCCGTCTACTTGTGATCTCTCTCTGTCAAATAAATAAATAAAATCTTTAAAAAAAAATTAAAAAAAAAAAAAAAAAGAGAACACGGCATGAATATGGAAGTGACCCACAGCATACATCATAAAGTTCCAGGAGGCAGGTCTGGGTCTTCCTACCCCACACCCTACAGTGTGCCACAGAAGCTCCACTATTCACTCTTCAGGAGTTATATCCTTAACCACAGCTCTTGTGATGGTCAGTCTTGTGTGTCAACTCGACTGGGCCATGGGGTGTCCATATAGCTGGCAAAACAGCACTTCGGAAAGTATCTGTGAAGAAGTTTCCGGATGAAATGGGCACTGAATTGATGAACTGAGTAAAGCAGTTTCCCTCACCAATGCAAGTGAGCATCATCCAGTCTGTTGAGGGCCTGAAAAGAGCAAAAAGACAGAGGAAGGAGGAATCCCTCGCTTCTGGCCTGAACCAGAAGGGCTGGGACAAGGATCTTCTTCTGCTCTCAGAGCTCCTGGTTCTCAGGCCTTCAAACTCAGACTCAGTCACACCACCAGCTCTCCTGGGGCTCCAGCTTGCAGACAGCAGACTGTAGGACTTCTCATTCATCCTCCGTAATTGCATGAGCCAATTCCTCAAAACAAATCCTTTCATTTATATATTCCTATTGGTTCTGTTTCTATGAAGAAGGCTAACACAACTTCCAAGACAGAAAACCCAGTTTAGAACATTATCATTTTCTCAAACTCTACCCTCTTGGCTAAACCCCCACACTCCATCTGCCCTCCTCAAAGAGGGAGACCCAGAACCAGCCCCTCTCTACCTGTTTAGATTCCAGAGGAACCACAAATGATGTGGTTTCCCACCACACAGTGGGTGGCTTAAAACAACAGAAATGTATTCCCTCACAGTGTGGGAGATCACAAGTCCAAATTCTAGGCATCTGCACCATGTTCCTCTGAAGGCACTAGGGAAGGATCCTTCTTTGCCTCCTCTCACCTCTGGGGGCTCCTGGCATGCCTTGGCTTGGGGCTGCCTCTGCCTCTACCTGGCCTTCTCCCCTGCATCTCTATGTGCCTTCTCCTCTTCTTATAAAGATACCAGTAGCTAGACTTATGTCCCACTTTAATCCAGTGTGACCTCACCTTAACCAGTGACATTTGCAAAGACTGTATTTCCAAAAAAGGCCACCTGCCAAGATCCAGGTGGACATAAATTGAGAGGGACACCAGCTGACCCACTACGGAGTCTAAGGCAATGCTGACTGACCCCTTCCACCCGGCCTGTTGGTCATTTGGCTGTGATGCAATCCCTAGGCTGACATCACAAGAACTAACACTCATTTTTCAAAGTCCTAATGACAAACACAGCTGAAGGGCAAGCCTCAGCACCAGCCCCAAGTCTTACCTGTGACTCCATCAGCAGTAATCCCTGGAACTCCATTCAGCACGGGAAAAGCTATCACCACACCATGCCTGTGGCACGGAGCTCCTATGGTCACTTTCAAGCCTCAGGCTCAGGAATCTAGGCTCTCAACCAAGAGAAAGTGGCGCCCCGGCCATGAGCAGTGTCAAGTGGGGAAGCCTCTGAGATTGGGGAGGGGGGGTCCTCACCTGCTATCTATGGGCCCCTTGTGCCGATCTGGAAAACAAGGAGACAGCTCTTGGCTCGCAGACCTCCCTGACTAGGAACAGCGAGCTAATGGAGAAGGGAGGGTCTCGGGGGTAGAGAAGGTCTCATGCTCAGCCCACCCAGCCCTGGAGTTTCATTGTGCAGAGGGGGGCCGAGGGCCCTAAGGAGCCAGAACTTCTGAGGCATAGCCTCCAGCCACTACCCTCCTGTCCCTGTGACCAATCCAAGAGGAAACAAGTGGCAGTTCCATTCCTCAAATTCCACAGCATCCTGTGACAGAGAGAGGAAGCGGAGAAAAGATGGCCCTTTATGGAAAGGCAAATTTTTTTGTCCATTTAGTTTTTTCTGCTTTCTGAGCCTTGGGACACATTCAGCACATACACACCCCACACAGTACATAAAGGGCACAATGATATATTTGCAAGCCCTTCCATATACTATTTATTTTACCTACTGAAATATCATTTCTGTCTGGGAAAGATATTGGGTATGGTCGGCTTTTATGCTCTTGGCACTTTCCCCCCTAACAAAACCCTTCCCTATAAATCTGAAGTCCACAGTCTGGCTTCAGAAAACACTTTAATAGTTCCCAACTCCAATATTTTCCATAGCAATATATCCTCATGTCAAGAATACTGAAGGGCTGAGGCTTGAATTCATCCAAGAGAACTCATCAATACTCTGCCAGTGGGGTTAGGAACTTAATCTCCTCCCACCCCAGGGGGGATGCTGGGGGAACAGAGATGCTGAAGAGGAGGTGGGTCTGCGATCACTCCCATCTCTAGGACCAGCAAGTCTGGGCACCTGCAGGGAGGGGAGCATCGCCTTCATCACTGGCAGCAAGCGGCAGCCACAGTCCCAGATCTCACCTCCCTAACTCCATGCCTGGTACTTCCTCCATTCCCAGCAGCAAGTGCCCAGCCCAGCCACACCTCACTTCCACTCCTGGCCCCAGGAGCCACTTCTGTGCCCAGCCTTATCCCGATAGAGTGAACTACATCATGGAGTTCACCCAACAAGACCGATAATACTAAAGATTTCAGAAAGGGTTACATCATACATCACTCTAAAAACAGCTTTTAAAACTTCCTTGGACATCTCTTCAGCCACGAGTTATCTCATCTCTCTCTTCTCCTCCCTTGTTTTGCTCATGAAGGACAAATTAATGCCCTCCTTGTCATGAATCAACCCCACCAACAAGAACATCCATTGGGAGGCAGAGGGAGATTAGAAATAGCCATCTGGAATATTAACAATAATGGAAACCCTAAATGGTCAAGCTATTTGTCTGTTTTCCTCTCACACTGAGGCTCAGACAGGAGGAGTAACAGTTGAGCGAGCTGGACAAGTAGCGGGCAAGGAGCCTGTCACAGCCTCCCCGCTCTACCCTTACAGAGTGAACCCCTGGGAGAAGTAAAGCGCCTTTCTGGGGACCCATCATTCCACAGGTATGTCTGAAGACCCACCACCAGACACACACATCTTTGGTTGGGCCAGCATACCCACGACCGAATTAGGCTGAAAATTTTTTAATGAACCCGAGATAGGAAATGGAAACAAAACTACTGGAGAAACAAAAATGCAGTCACTTTCCAAGCTCCTGCTTACAAACACACACTGGGGAGCTGAAGGAAAAGGATCCGACAACAGCGGGGCTCCTGGGCAGGGAGACCCTGGACAAAGTTCCAGCCCTCCCTGGGCCTTCATTTCCCCTCTGCCAAATGTCTCCTTCCAGTTCTACAACTCTTAGTCTAGTTCAAACGGTTTTGTACACGATCGCAAAGGTTTCCTCAGAAAGGACAAATCCCTGGCAGTGGGTATGTTTGTACAACAGAAATAGCAGCAGCTACTCTTTATCGAGAAGCAAACACATGCCAGGTGCTTTACCTGCAGTCTTAAGTCTTAAAACAATCCTGCACGATGAGGGTTACCATCCCCATTCTATAGATGACAATACTGAGGCTCAGAAAACCCAAGCTTCTATCTTGAGGCTACAGAGCTGAGATTTGGGTCTTTACCGCTCTATGTCCACAACATGGAGCTCACCTGCAGGACGCTCACCATGAGACACCAAACAGACAGCCCTGCACTGACGAGATGCTGTCATACACACCCAGCTATGTGCTACCCAGACTCGGGTCCAGCCTCGGCATGTCTGCCAGTGACCAGCCATCCACTGGGGGCCAAGCCAAGGCTGCTCAGCAGGCTTAAAACCCATTTGATACCATCAGTGATCTCCAGTAAAAGAAGCCCTCACCTCCCAGGACAGAGGACACCCAGCAGATGTGGGTCCGCAGGCTGCCCACAGTGGGAGGGACAGACACAAGGCAGGTAGTGCAGGCCAGAAGCCTTCTGTATCACGGGATGTCCATACAGTGCACCTCTCCTTCCTCTGTGCTCAGACTTTACAAGGTCTTAGTAGTAATAACCACCAAGCTGCTGGCATTTGGTGGGTGCAAATCCCACATCAGGAAGTATGGTAAGGGCTTCCCATACACTCCCTCACTGACTCCCCGCTTCTCTAAATGAGGTATCATTATCCCCGTCTTGCAGATGAGTGAACTGAGACCCAGATCAGCTGTACTATACAGTGAGCAGAGCAGGACTTCAAACCCAGGAAGCCCCAATCAAGAGGCTGAGTGCTTTATGTCCAGGAGGAGAGCTGCACTGAGGCTTGGAGCAGACAGAGCTCACAGCTCCAGGTTTTGTGCGAGGTAGAGGCCAAGAGCTTCTAGCCCAAACTCCTTTTTGTTGGGACCAGGCTTCTGGCAAGGAACAGCACTGCATGAGAGCAGTGGGGTGGGACAGGTGCTGGGGACACACGGTATCCAGAGAAAGCCACCTGGTAAACACAGAGTTGCTCAGAGCTCCCCTGGGCCCCTTGGCGCCCAGCTTGAGCACCTCCTGGGGCCACGGAATCAGCTCATGGCACTGAAAGCTGTACCAGCAGGCTTTGTCCCTGTCCCATGGAGACAGAGCCAGGACACCAGGCACAGGGCAGCTATCCCTTGCAGATACCTTGCGCAGAGGTGCTAAGGGCCAGACCAGGAACCTGCTGAGGGACGGGGGGCATTAGGTGCTCCCCACAAAGGTGAGGCAGAGGCCCAGACTGTCAGGGACATGGGGCAGCTCCACCCTCAAGGTCATCCCGTCCACACTCTTGTTACAAATGGGGCACAGACTTGGAAAAGCAAGGGCCAGTCTAGGGTCAAATGGCAATTATTCTTTAAGATTCAAGGAAAACAATGCCAGCTTCCCTCAGTCTGAAGAACTTCCACCTGCCCTCTTCAGTGTGTTTGTATTTCAGAAAGGGATCCCAAGCCAAGAAGGTGGAGACAGAAGCCAGCCCGGCTCTCAGGTGGGCAGCGGACACTTTTGGTCCTCGCTCTGGGCCCTCACTCAGAAGTGCCGGGGTTCCCCCCAGCATCCTCACTGCCTTCTGACTCCCACTGTGGCCATAACTGAGGAAGAAATAGAAGAGTGGCAAATAAAGAGACCCTGGCCTTCTCGGCCCATGGTGTGTGGCACGGGGCTATTCAAATGCTTCTTTGGGGTTTGTTGGTTCTTCGTCTCTCCCACCACTCAGTTACTCCAGAACAGCCAGGAGGCTCTAGCATAGTCACTGAGGTATCCCCAATGCCTAGCAGAGCTGCCACACAGTAGGCATCCAATAAATTTTTCTTGTTAATAAAAGAGACAATATTTTAACCACCACACAAGGAATTCTTTTCACCAACTAGTGGCTCTTCAGGGGAGACCCCTTCTGAGGTAGTCCACTTCTTCCAGGGACACCTGGTACAGCATCAAGTTCCTCATGGGGGCTGATTTCCTGGGCACCTTCCCCCACTCCTGCCACCAGCATCACTCACCTGGATGGCAGCCCCAGCAGTACTCTGTAAGGCCTTCCACAAGACAGCTCCACCCTGCAGGACTGTCTCTCCTCTCGCTGCCCATGGCCGGGGTCCCCTCCCCTGGGGGTGAGATCTGTGAAATTCCACGTCTGCTCCCTGACCCATTTATCCTGGGTGAACACTGGTGTCTAGCAGTCAGGATGGGGTGACCGACAGGTCAGGTAGGGCCTTCCCAGACTCACGTCTCCCACTGACTGGCAGAGGTCACCGTGGAAGGCTAAAGCCTTCCTCTCCTTCTCGTTTCTCTCTTCATTCTTGACTCCCGACTCAGCACTTCCCTAAGCTGCAGGTGTCCCACTGGGGTCTGGAGGGTATCAGCCCTTGGAGGGGCCCAAGCAGGTAGAAGGGGCTCTTCTCATGTGTCTTGTCAAAAGGTCTACTTCTGGGCTGGGCTACAAAGGTCCAAGATCTAGCTCCCATGGGGTCAGTGAGGCATCACATTAATAATAAAGTCGTCTAATATTCTGGAAGCCACACCAGCATGTCTTCTTTTACAGAGAGGTCTGTGCCCAGGTCCCAGCTCTTTCATCTGTATGGCTGGGTGAGGAGCACTCCCTCTCGGGTCTTCGTGTCTCTCGCCCCAGAAGTGAGTGTGCTGGACAGCACAGCCTCACATTTAGCCTTTAGCATTCCACACTTTAGTCTGAACTAATGCATTAATAAAGGAGAAGGGGTCATAGGTAGCTTGCTTTCCTGGACTTTCATGAGGGTCTTCCAGATGTAAATGCAAAGATGTGCCTTGGCGGGGGGTGGGGGAAGGTGGGGGGATATCAGACATAGCAGAATGTGGACGAGTAAATATTTGGGGGCCCTGAAGAGAGGAGAGTTCCTACTACCCCAATTCATCCAAAGTGGTCACACACACTTCCTGAGTGCTCCTGGTGCAGGAATTAAAATCCAGCCCCAACATCCAGGGACACACTCGTGTGCACAGCCCGCCCAGACCATATTAGAGTATCAGGCACACACCACAGCTCTAGCCCTGGGCAGGGCCACTTTCTAACAGAAGGGGACTGGCAGGTATCTGAGAGCTACACAGAGTGGAGAGAGCCTGGCTCCCAGCAAGTCTGCAGGTGAACCGTATCTGAGTCACCTCTGCTCACCTGTTTTCAGCCCATCAGCAGCAGCACACAGCTGTCCTAAAAATCCACTTTCTCCTGGGGCTCCATGCTGGAAAGCTCTTCGGAAAGCCTCCCATCCCCTCGGCCCACAGGGTTATTCATGAATGCAGGGGCAGTAACTCAGAGTACTTAAGAGTTTGCAATAACATGATAGCACTTAAGAGACTGTCTGCTGATCTCACTACAATGCTTCCCCCCAAGGACTGAGACCTGGGGAGACCACGGTTGCAGGAAGCATGTGGGGGCTCAGATGGGAGATGCAGGGAGCCCCGCATCATAAAAGTTATTATCTCGCAGGAGAGTAGTTTTTTCTCCGATTTGTAACTGAATACGAGGCGAAAATGAGTGCTGGGTGGAGAAGGGACCACATGAGCATTTAAGTCATTTATAGTTTACATTTTTACGGCACAGCAGAGATCAGCATCCGTTTTCCATCTGCAATTAGAAGCCAGAGCAGTCTGCCAAGCCTCCGTGTAAATTGTGCCTATTAAAAGAGTCTACGCCATGCAATGATTGATCAACACCAAGGATTTATTCACTGAGCTAACAGCGGTTTTTACTTTTGCCATTACCCAGGGTGATACATAACAATTTAGATAATGCACCCAGACAGATGCATTTATAACCCTGGTGTCAGAGCCCTGCCTTGGAGGCTGGTCAGCCAGGGGAAGGAGGGACCTGTTCCAGGTCATACCAGAGAGCCTGGGGCCAGAATGGCCTTGGGTATGCCATGTTGAGGAGGGGCCCACAGGGCACCCAACGGGAACACAGAGGGCCAGAACCACGGCCTCTCTCCCTCGGAGCACGCTGAGCCTTTCTGCAGACAGGGGGCCCTCCCTCCCCTCTGTCAGTGCACAGTAAAGCTGTCACAGGGGTGGAGGGTGGGGAATCCGTGAAGCCGACATGAGATACTAGATCCGGGTTTACAGAGATTCAATAATTCCTAAGGGCACATGGGTACATGTGTGGCCACTCTGAGTATACACCAGTATGCATGCACACACACACAGCCATCCCCCCACTCTCCCTAGCACAAGCCATTTGCCTGTTCCCTCCTGTGGGATCTTCTCAGAGGTTTTTTTAATTTTTCTTGGCTGGCACCAGACATGTTTACCGCCTTTGCTGAGTCCTGGTGACAGATACTGAATGTTCCCTCTTGGCATCATCAACCTGCCCTTTGTCTTGGGCTCCCGGACAAGGCACGCGGCACCCCCAGGGTACCCAGGCCAGGAAGGAGATTTGCTCTCTCTCCTTCATGACTCAGGCAAACAGTCCTGATTCCTATTAGGTTCCTCTGCCTAAAAGTCTGCCCACTCCAGACCCCTTTCCATCCCATTTCTGCCATCAGATTCATCATTTCCCACCTGGATAAATACACAGGTTCCCCTACCACTAGGCTCCCCACCCACTGTCTGACCCTCCCCAGCATCTTTCTAAAATATAGATCCAATCTTGTCCTTCTTCCGCTTTAGACCCTTCAGTGACTCCCACCCACCTCAAGATGAGGCTCAAACTGCTTTACCTGGGAACGAGTCTAACAAACTTTTCATAAAAAGACCTATATTAGGCAGGGCTCCCCAGAGACACGAAAACAATTTGGTTGCTCTGAAACAGAACCAGAGGAACCAATGGGACCGGAAGGAGAGGGGGCAGGTAGAGATTTTAAGGAATTGACTCATGCAGTTGTGGGGTTTGGCAAGTCCAAGATCTAGAGGCTGAAGACCAGGGAAGAGCTGATGCTACAGTTCTAGTACAAAGGCCGTCTGACGGCAGTTTTCTTTCTTGCTCAGTCTTTGTTTTAGGCAGGCCTTTAGCTGATAAGGCCCACCCACATTATGGAAACCTATCTGCTTTACTCAAAGTCCAAAGGATCAATGTTAATCCTATTCAAAAACATCCTCACAGAAACATCCAGAATCATGTTTGACCAAGTATCTGGGTACTTTGGCCCCAACAAGTTGACATACAACTAACCATCACAGAATCTCTTTTCTATAATGATAGGGTTGAGGCTCTGGGATGTGAGAAAAGTTTATCCCCCTTTTGCGTGACCAGGACAGGGACCCCTGAGGATTCCTATACAAAGGAATCCAGACCTTCAGAGCTGGAGAGACCCTGAGGATCATCTGATCAGAGCCTCTCAGCAGCAGTGGGAAGAGAGGGCCCAAACATGGTCCAGCTTTCACAGACAAGTAACAATCCATTAATTGGGAAGGAGAGGCATGTGGAACACCAATTCAGCAAGCATTTAAAATACGAGTAACATGAAAGAACAGAAACGCTGAGGGTCCCCTATGATGGCAGCAGAGCCCACACCTACCCAGTGCCAGGCCCTGCATGCACGGGTGGGGGCAGGTATCCCTTCCAGGGCAGCAAAGCAGTGAGAAGGGGCTGGGTGGGGCTAGGGAGACCTACCCTGATGCTCCGTCTCCACGGCCTAGAACTTCCCTCCTAGGTGCTCTCCTTACCCAGAGTCATGTGGGACAGATGAATGAGAATGATGACAGGACCCCTCCCCTTAAGACCCCTCCCTACCTGGGAAGTGGCACTGTTGACACACACACACTGGGGCTTACTCCTCAGAGGAAGAACACCAGGCCCTGATAGAAAAGGCCTGCTCAAGACCACATAGGCAGTGAACGGGGAGCTCAGCCTTCCCCTGAGCCAACCCACAGACTACCTTCTTTCTTCCACGCCCCCCCTCCACATTCTTCCCCTGAAAGCCAACAAAGCACACTGATTCTCTGGGGCCCACAGCTCCCCACAAAGATCCAGGGCTTCACGCCGCCCCATAGAGCAGCCCTAGAGAAGGCAGTCCTTTAAATCACCCAGATCAAATACCTCCCCAGTTTCTGTATGAGTTTCTTATTACAGTCAACCCCTCAACCCCCTCACAGGAGAGGGTCTTTGAGAAAAGACAGCTATAAATACTGCTGTTCCCTGAGTTATGGCAAAAAGCATCCCACTCAGACCGGAGGGTTGTCTGGAGAAGCATCACAGCACAGCTGCAAGTGGGTTCTCATTGGGCAATCAGGTAAACAAACATGAAAGCGTCGTGCCAGATACAAAGCATTGTCTAGATGCTCATTTGCAGCAACAGCATCCAATCATCCAACAGACACAAGCAGATATAAGGAAGGAAAAGCAACTTTTTTTCTTTAAAAGTGTGAAGAAAAAGAAGTTATACTTTATAACTGTAGATCCACTACTAAGCCTCAAAAATTCAAGCCACTCCAGCTCATCCTTCCTTAAAGAAAAACACAAAAACAAAAGCAGACTGTGTTCTGGTTGGTCGGCAGAGGCACCGAAATGAGCATCTATCTCCAGTCAGAGTCGTTTAGGAGAACAATCTCTGGCACAGAACCCGTGCTCATAAATATTCCAGGATGAGGCACTAAAGCAGCTCCAGGCCCTGGCAGAGACACCCACAGAGGAGCGCTTGTCCATAGCACTTGGAGGTAGGAGCAGAGGCCTGGCTCAGACCAGCAGCTACTTCGCTCACAGCAGGGGGCCCATTTTGTGGCCTCTGGAATGCCACCTCCTCTCCCTCATCCTGGGAAGGAGTCACTAACAGGGCACCACTCCCCAACCTGGCCCCTTCTTGGTGCCTCAAGCCAGTATGGGCCTCCACTGCATGCACAATTTTATGCATGTGCCTGGCTGGGGGGTGGGGGGTGGGGGGTGGGGGGTAGTGGAGTCTGTAGACCCTGGATCTCTTAAAAGAACCAGCCCCCCTCCAAACCCACATGTCCCTACCTGTCTAGGGATCCCTCCCACTGTGGCAGCTGGCTAACAGCCCATATTCCCCTGGTCCCCCACATCCTCAGCACATCTTCACCAGACACTGCGCTCGTCTGGGCTGGCAAGGTGGCCTGCTCTGCGCCTCCAAGCACAGCCCCACAGGAGTCAGGTAGGGAACTGAAAGAGAGAGTCAAACCAGTGGCATGAGAGGACACGTGGCTGGAAAGGTGGAGGCGCCACTGTGGGCGTGGCACCTTCCCTCCTGACCAAACAAGTGTTTCTGCCATCACGAGACTTTGGGAGACTGCCATCACCATGGCTTTGGGCAGACAGGTCTGATCCATGGAGCCCAGCCACAGCTTCCACAGGCTGGCTTTCTGAGCCATCATGCCCAGAACTTCCCCTCTTTCCAACCAAACGTATTCCTCCCACCATGGTCCCCAGCTCAGCTCAGCTGAGGCAATTGCATCCTTCCATTGCTCAGGCTGAAACCTTGGGCAGGGGAGAAGATGGGAACAGGAAGCTCAAGCTGCACTGTCTGCAGTGAGAAATAAAGTCCTTTCTGTCTGACCAGGAGTCTCACATCTGCCAGCTGGAGCAGGAGAACCTGTTAGCTTGGAAGCAGACCCTTCATAGTTCTTGACACAGAGCAGCCAAAGTCCTAATTTAATATCTAAGTCAGGTCCTTTACTCAAACCCCTGCAAGGACCGTCTTCTCACTCAGTAAAATCCAAAGTCCTTACAATGGCAGAAAGGCTGTGCCTAGCCCATCCCCAACCACCATTACACCTCTGACCTCACTTCCTCTTTTCCCCCGTCCTTCACTCTCCTCCAGCCCTCAGACACAAACATGCCAGGCACGTGCCCTGCTGAGGACACCTCTGTTCAATGTCACCTTCCCACTGAGACCATTCTGAGCCCCAATTTAAAACTGCATCCTCCTTGCCATCACGGGCCCCCAACACTACATCCCTACTCCTGGATCCCCAAAAAGCCACCAGGTCCGCACCTGTGCAGTCCCTTCTCTAGTATGGCCTTCCTGGGTCAGTTTACCAAGCCAAACCATGACCCTCACCCCAGGCAAACTGGCCTGGTCCCAGCCCCAGCCCCTCACAATGACTGATGCTTCAGGACAGCACCTGAGGCTCTCATAGCTGTGGAATGAGGAAACAGCACCAAGGAAGACAAAAGCAGAGAGAAGGAAGCAAGTCTCTAGTCAGCAAAAGGGCAGAGCCCTGGCCAGGCCCAAGAGGCTGGCAGGGGGAACAAGGGCTGACCATCACTGGCCAGTATAAATGTCAGCCTTCCCAAGGGTTGCAGCAGAAAGACTTGGGGAGGAAGATACCGCAGAGCACTGAGCTCAGGCCAGGCAGCTGGAAAAAGCCTCGGACTATGGTAATCTAGGCATTAAAGTGCACATGGACCCCGCCCCCCACCTCCAGCACAGGCTGGTGACATCTGGAAGAGTCTGCTTATTTTTTCAACTGGTACATTTCCTATAGCATCTCATACTCCTTTCAGTTACAGTTTTGAGTTTGGCAATTATGACAGGCTTGCTCTGCTATTTATGTTTCTGATTATTTTTAGTGTTTTGCAATTAAATTTTCTTAAATTAAAACTTTAGACCTAAGCTTCAGATTGTAATGTACCCTGGTGTGTTCATATATGCAGTTTATATATTTGGATTGCAAAGCCTCAGGAAAAAAAAAAAATAAAGATTTCAATATTTGGCACCCAAACGGTCTTGTTTCCATATCACCCACACGTTCTCATGCACTTCTCTCTATTCCCACACTCCCAGTGACGCCCTCCAGATCCTCTTGAGCCACAACAAAGCACTGGGAGAGGTAACTAGGCTCTCCTTCAAAGCCAGAGCAGACTGTCTCTTCCCACCACCTCAGCAGCCCCCATGGGCTGCACCCTGGACCACTCAGCCTGCAGACCCTGCCCTCAGCCCTAGACCTCCCCAGAGCTGCACCCCTTCTGCTGTCCCCCACCTGAATGCCCATGTCTCAGTTCCCAACCAGGCACTCTCCATAACGTTCTGCCCAAACTCATGTGGTTTTCCTAATGGCCTCCTACTCTCCCTGGTAGTGCACTCCTGGGATGCTGGCCCCGTCCAGTCACTGGACAGACTCTCCTCCCTCAGCCTCCACCACACTGTGCAGCCCTAGCAGCTCCGGACCCCTCTCCCTCTAGGTGCCTCGACAAGGGCAGCACTCTTTCCTCTTTGGCCACACCCACCCCACAGTTGCCAGGGTCACCTCCGCCTGGGACCCCACGGCCCTCTGCATGGACCCCCAGCCCACCGCCAGGCTGCATCAACTCCAGAGCAAGCTTTGTTGCTACTTAGATACACCTGGGAATTTCAGGCTCATCCATTTCCCTCTGAAATCCCTCCTGCCTCCTCACCCCCTCACTGGATGAATTCAGCCCCAGCCCCTCAGTCACCCAGGCTTAATCTTATGAGATCAACAGAACTGGCTTTCACTCACACCACAGCCTCTTCCAACCCTTCTGACTCCCCTCCCTGCACAGGCTACAAAAGCCAATGACTCTTTTTTGCAGCTGGCAGGATGGTCAGGAGAAACGGTTCTGTCCCCGAGAAAGCTCTGCCTTTGTGAAAAGGTGCCCCCCTGCCCCACTGCCCTGCTCTGTGCATCTGGACACCCCTCCTGCTCTCAGCTGCCCCTCCCCCTCCCCCCAACACCGAGTGTATGGGGAGCTGCTGCAGCACTGAAGCCCTATGAGGCTTACAAGTAGGGAGGAAGAAAATGTCCAGCACTTTGGTGGCCCTGCTGAGTTGCCACTCAAGCTCCGCACTGCCTCCAACCAGCTTGCCTGAGAGGTAAACAGGTGTTTGTATTGTATCTTCCATGCTTGCAGTGAAAGCATCCTTACCAACACACTGAGTTCATTCTTATGTCTCCTCTCTCCACTCCCTCCCATTGCTCACGGACCTTCTTACTCGATTGTTCTCTTGCTCTCCCTCTTCCTCCCTCCCTCCTCTCATCCTCCCTTTAGCAGGTGCTTGCCTCTTAAGCATCCACTCTGCAGAGCTCTTCAGGGCACACAGAGAGAAAGCAGGAGCCAGCCGCACACTCACCACGGGAGCGCCTGGGCTAGGCTTCACCCTGTGCACCTATCAGTGCACAGCCTCAAGTCCCCTGTCTGTCCTCTTTGCCTTCTTGCAGGGTTTCCTACGTACCTCCCGCAAAGTGTTCTCCCTGGAGCTACCACAATGGCCCTCAGGTTTCCCACAGGCTGCTCTGGGCTCATGCTCCTAACCAGGGCCATTCTGTACCGCAGAGCTGGGGTCCTCTGCCTCACAGCCCTTCCTCCACCCCATCCATCCCCACCCACTCCCTGCTCGCCCAGCCCTGAGCTCAGCACTCAGATCCTACTCCCTAGATCTGCTCATTCCTCTTATGTGACTCTGAAGCTCTGCTGTGAGGATGGCAGCAACCAGGGAGAGGAGCCCCAGCCGTCCAAAGGATGAGGAAGGACCAGGGTTATGCTCTGGCACCTCATCCAGAACCAAACAGCTCTGTGGGGAGTCAGCAAAAGGACCAAGCCAGGGAGATAATGAGCACTGGGTAAACTTATCAGTATATACTAAGCCCTGGGCCAGGTGGTATCCATGTATTCTCTCATTTTAAAGTACACATTTGGGAACATTTTATAGAGAATGGATTCCAAGGTTCAGGGAGATTCAGCAGTGCAAAGAGTGAGCAGATCAGTGGTCTGAGGTCAAGAGAAAAGGGCTGCAGAGGCTGGTGGTCTGCCGGTCCAGGTTGCTGGCTGGCATGGGCTGGAGCAGGGGATAGCCCTCTCCCCCTGTGCTCAGCTGCTAGCTCCTCAGCTATGCTAAGACCCTTTCCTAAAGTCAGGTACCTACCAAAATACCAGGGGAGGGGTGCTAACAGACCCAAGGCCGTGCCATCAGTCAAGGGATTATGGGCTCCTAGAAACAAGCTGCCAGTTTAGCAGCACCATGCCTCAAGCCCAGAGCTGCCGGGGTAGGGTCCCTGGGTCTGTCCAAGAGGATCTGCTCAAGCTTTAACTGCAAGGAGATGCTGCTTGGCAGGTGGTGGAGGGGACCTGGCTTCACCCACAGAGCTCAGACTCCAGCCCTCCAGCTGACACCCTCTGTAAACTCTGGAACATACAGGCCCCTCAGCTGGGGAATAAGGACAGAAGTATTTCCAAATCTAGAATTTGAAGAGACCTTCTTTTTTCAAATTGTGTTATAATTGTTCTAAGTGCCGCAGTGCCTTCATAGCCATCACCTCATTGGGTCCCCAGTGAAAACAATAAAGCCAGCGTTATCTTTCTAATTTTCTACATCAACAGCATCAACAACAACAACAAAGCAAGACTCCGAGAGGCACACTAAAGATCTCACAATAATTTAGAGTGCCCCGGATGAGAGTAACAATTTTGTTTCAGTTTTGTTTCCTCTCTTTCAGTCTGGTTTCCTTGGGGACACCGGAGTCCAGAGGACTCCCCTTCCTTGGGCACGATAGAAAGTTCAAGGGAGAGCCTGTCGCCCTGGTCAGGCCACTCAGAATCCTCCCTGGGATGTCTGATGGAATTCTCAGGAAAGACCAAGATGCAAACCTGGAATAACCAAGGGTTCATCACCCTCACCAGAGGAACGCCTGCCAAAGAATGAGTTCAGCTTTCAGGAAAACCAACCCCCAAAATGCAAATATGAATTTCTGGGAATATCACTGAGCATAAAGATCCAGCCATGCCTGAAGCCAGCCCCAGCTCTAGAATTTCCATGTTTGTGGGTATTTTCTCATCTTAGTAACAACAGAGTCTCTACACCAACCCAAAGAGAAAAACCAAGGCCTCCTACTTGGGCACAGAAATCTCTCAAAAGATAGTGAAAATCAAAGAAAAGCATAAGACAACCACAGTCAGTTAACTTCTCCTTGTTCGACAAATAGTTGTGAGCCAAGCACCATGCTAACTGGTTGGAAAGACAGTGGTGAGCCTAATAATCAAGAGCTCTGTCTGCAATGATCTTAGTAAGACAGGAGAGGAACAGACACCAGGAGGCTGGGGGTAGGGGAGGGCAGCAACAGTAATCCAAATCTAGTCTGATGGAGAGTCAGAAAAGACTTTCTCAGGTTTAACTGAAACTGAAGGACGATCAAAAGCAAATTTCATGAAGCAAGTCTGGGCAACAGCATAGGTGAAAACCCATTGCTGAGCCAGTAATTTCATTACCAGTGACTCATGAATATTGCTGCATTTGGGGAATAGGGGGTATAACTGAATTGGAGTCTAACCTTTTTTCATTTGGATGTAAATATATAGGAAAAATTTTCCAAACTAATCAGACAACCATGCAAAGAAACATTTACAAGGACCTTTGTGGCAACAATGTTTATAATAACAGAAACCTATAATAATTGAAACTTAAAAAAAAATATGTCAATATGCCCTTGCAACTGGGAAACATTAAAAAGACAATGTAAACACACATTTATTGGCTTGGAAAGATGTACCATCTAAGAGAAATAAGTAGGTCTCAAAGAATATATATAGGATAATTCCATGTATTGAGTACAAAATAGGAATTCAATAAATATTTACTGAATGAATGGCAAGTAAATATATCTGAACAGATAAACACCAAACAAAATGTTTGCAGTCATTATTTCTCAGTGAAGGGATTATTGGTGATTTTAAATTGTTTTCTAAATCTGCTTATCTGAACTATCTAATTTTTTGTACAATGAACATGAATTACTTGCACAATAAAAAGGAATAAATAAGAAATCTTTCCAAAGCAAACAATGACTGACCAAGGTCAGTTTTAAATCTTAAGATTTATAATTAGGAAATAGGACCTTAAGAAAGAACTGAAATAGCATGGCTAGATAAGTATAATGGATAAGAAAATAATTCCTCCCATAAACACTGGAGACAGACAAAGCTTTCTTCAATGTCACAGCCAAAAACGGTTTAGCACAAGTCCTTTCCATATCTCATATTTATTCAGTAACACAGCACATTAGTTAAATATTAGAGAAAAATACATTGATGCAAAAATAAAGTCAACAAGGCTTACGCTTATATGATGCCAAAAAATTCACATTAAAAAAAGTCTATGTATGCCAAACATCTAAATATTTGGGAAAATCTACAAGACAAATTTGGATCAATTTCTGGGGTCAGTGACTGCATCGTCCACATTTCTCCCAGATGTTTCAGCCTAATAGAGAATGTGGCCTTCAACAACCAAGCCAGGGCTGGGCAAATCATAGACAGCTACACTGCCACCATCACTAAAAGCAAGTGCTGGGCGAATAACACTACCAACTCTCTGATGTCCTTTTCCAGCCAAATTGTAATCTCTGATTGTTCATATCATTAGGATGGTTCTGTTAACTTGGAAACTCTGGAAGCCCTGATGGAGGCAAAGCATTGGCTCTGATCCTGGCAGATCTGAAGAAGGCGGACAGCAGGTGCTATGGAGAGCTGGCCAAATGGTGGGCTCTGGGCCCTGGAGACCCCTGTAAGTTGCAAGAACAGCTGCCTATATCTTCCATGGCCCCCCAGGCTCCACACAAGCAGTGCAGCTTCCACCTTCCTCCTCAATCAGCATGGCATGGAAGGAGTTCACGGGAGGCTACAGAAATCAGGAGAGGCATACCGCAGAAGGGGGTGGGAGCTGAGCCTTAGAGGACTGGCCAAAGCAAAAAGGATGCCAAGGGCATGGTCACACCGGACACTGCAAAGATCTAGACTATAGCTCCTAGAGACGGCTGGACAGCTCACAGCTGCTACCTTGAAGAAGCATAGAACACTTATGGGATAAACCCAAAGACTTGAGAAAGAAGAGAAGCTATGCCCCTCCCCCCACACACACATACAGAACCATGCGCTCAACACCATTCCCCCTATGCTGGAACAAGCTGTTTAAATGTAGTTATTCTCTACTGAAGATGGGGCCATATCCGACTAGGCTTGGCATCCCTGTGGCTAGCACAGTATCAAACCAAGAGTTCTTACTCAAATACTCAATACCTATTGGCAGTTAAATGAGTAAGTTGGTGAATGTATGAACTAACAAAGTTGTATCTCATCCAAAGGGTAGGTTCTAAGTCAGCACATGCAGTGAAAATCTTGGATAGTCTAAGTTACCACTAAGAAATGCCTTCAATTGTCCAGAAGGTACATATGGAACTAGCCAGGAACTTCCTTCCACTGCTGGACAAGGTTATTGGTTCTTCTGTTGAAAGCCAGGGGAACTACATGTTACCCAGCTCACACAGAGTTAGCAGGTGCACAGTCTCACACATGCACGCTCAAGTACAGAAACATAAGGACACACTGGGCATCACAAGCTTTCACACCATAGTAGTACATGGAACTTCAGCCACGCCAAGCCTTCCACTGCCCCCGCACATGCTCAGTGTGGGGCCTACCCACTCAGAAAAGAGTGGTGGATGGAATTCCCAGCACTATTTCAACTGTTCCTTTTCTCTTCTTTTCAAATTACTGGTAGCACAAATGATCAAAGGAATTAAATTCATGTATGATGTAACTCAATGGCACTCCTTGAACTGAATCACCATAAACTCAAAAAGCAATTGGGATGAGGTGGGGTGGGGGAAGGGCAAAGGCTGCCCCATTAGAACACAGCCCTGGCCAGCAGCACCCATGTCACCACTCACGCTGTCTTAACCACACCAGCTGCCTGCACACCCACCTCTCCTGATACCCGGTGCCCTGTTTCTATATCCACATAATCAGACCCCAGCCTGGGGTTACACTTTTCATTATTCAGCCTCTACTCAAGCCAGCATATTCTAGGACACACACCCATGGCTTTCTGAATGCTATTTCTTCAGCAGGTCAACAGCTTGCTGAAACCACCCCTGCAAGATGGACAATCCCCCATCCCATTCCATCTAATTTTCAGATCCCTAGTAGGTGATAGAGCCATTGGGACTTCCTGGCAGCCCAAACAGGAGGAAAGGGGCAGGAACAGGCCTGGATGTATACTTATACATCACCAGCACTGCCGTGCCAAGCCACACTGGCACCAAAAGGAAAAACCAGGAATGCCGATCTTATATTTATTTAAATTGTTGACATGTTTCATCATGAATTTTTATGTTAATGTTGATTTTCTAAAACACTGCATTTAAATATTACTTATTTCTGAAGGGTTTTGTTTTATGTCTCATGCCTTTCATTCTAGTCCCTATTGAAAGAACTACTAGTTACTGAGTATAAATAATCCACCAGACCCTGCACTTGAAAAAGTTACATAGAAGTCTCACAATAGTCTCAGCAGTAAAATTGAGAGTGTGCCTATTTGATAATTTGGGGAAACTGAGGCACAGAAAGAAAACAGTATAGGAAGTGTCCCATAGCTCGTAAGAGGTAGTGGGGACACAAATTTAGGAGAGAGTGGAGTGGACCACACTTGATTAGAAAACACCGATCTCTGATTTAGGGGAAAGATGGCATGGGAAGCATAGTGAAGCACTCCACAGCCAGCTAGGGAGATTATAAGTGGATCCCATGCTGCCAACAGGTTCAGAGAGATTTGGAGGGGGCTGTGCAGACCAATCACTTTTGTGGACATTTGTGTAAGGACTAAGGAAAGGCATCCCTTGCTAGAGGATTCATGTACTGAAGAAAGCTGGGTAGGGATTTTAAAAACCAGGCTTTGAATTTTTCATAAGATTATTTTAGATTTGTGGGAGGAAGATTATTATGAAATCTATGGCCAAAAGTATTTTTCTTGCAATTTAAATTTTTCAGAAAGAATAAAACAAAATATCTCATAGGAAAAATGTCTAATTTGATATAGAGCCATTGGTCAGCATTCTTTATGTGCTTCTGAATACCACATCCTCATTAACACCCAGGGATCCATGGAAACCCCACTGAGAAACCATGAAATCTCAATGTGGATTTAAATAGGAGCTATTTTTTCAAGAATGTGTATGCTATATTGAATATCAATATATCAACTCTGGCTCCCGAACCATAATTTTGCTAATATTAGCAGTAGCATGAATGAAATTAAATAGTGTTAACTCTAGATCAGATCAGATATGCACTATTGTTCAGGCTAAGCTGTCAACATTAGGGACTATGAGTTATCATCATTCTGGTGTGTGTGGATTGGCACTGCTACAACTCCGTTTTCATTTCTTTTGACACTGTTGCTTGCCAGACACTTTGCCAGTTGGTGATGACACTGGCCAAATTCCACAAGGAGGTCAGAGCACACGCCCCAGGTCAAGATCTACATTAGCATTCTTAAATGTTACACTTAAAACTACACTTACGTGTCCCTATTGAAACTATGTTAACTTAAAACTACATTAACACTTCTCTCATCGGATTTTCTCTGGCACTAATCAGCACCACACCATTTAGCACATAATCCAATATAGTCCCATTTTAAGAATTGAGAAAATTTTGTCTCCTCAGGTAGAATGTAGCTACTCAAGAGCAGCAATTTTCTTTCATTTACTCTCACTGCACTCAGCTCAGGGACGAGCACACATGAGGCAGTTAGAAGGCTTACAAGGCCCAAAAGGAGACACAAAGAAAGGCAGGTGGGGCTCTGTATGCACATCCTGGTGGGCGGAGGATAAGAAAAAAATCTAGGAGTCTGGTAGGAATATTTTGGAAAGCCTGGGGAAATGTAACCAGAAGCTATATAACACCAGTGACAGGAACAAAGGCCAAGGTCATCATAGGGTAACCACAGACAGGAAGGACTGTGAAAAAGACAGGAAGGACTGTGAACAGGTAAGCAACAATTACAATGCAGGCTAGGAAAATCTGGAGTGAGGAGGGGGAATGTAAATCAACTCATGCATGTGGTTTAGAACCAAGACCATGCCTGACATGAGAGCACTGGAGGTCATCATGGCCAAGAAATCATGGGACACTGTTCTCCTCAGAAATAGCCTACCAGAGGGGTGCCTGGGTGGCTCAGTGTGTTAAAGCCTCTGCCTTCGGCTCAGGTCATGATCCCGGGGTCCTGGGATGGAGCCCCACATCGGGCTCTCTGCTCAGCATGGAGCCTGCTTCCCTTCCTCTCTCTCTGCCTACCTCTGCCTACTTGTGATCTCTGTCTGTCAAATAAATAAATAAAATCTCTAAAAAAAAAAAAAGAAAGAAAAGAAATAGCCTACCAGGGGCACCTGGGTGGCTCAGTGGTTTAAAGCCTCTGCCTTTGGCTCGGGTCATGATCCCAGGGTCCTGGGATCGAGCCCCATATCGGGCTCTCTGCTCTGCAGGGAATCTGCTTCCTCCTCTCTCTCTTTCTCTCTGCCTACTTGTGATCTCTGTCTGTCAAATAAATAAATAAAATCTTAAAAAAAAAAAAAAAGAATAAGTCTCTTTCCCTCTCTCCTTAAAAAAAAAAGAAAAGAAAAGAAATAGCCTACCAAAAAATCCTCCCATCCCCAGGCAATGCCTGTAGTGCATAGCTCTTTTGCCCTTGGGTTCCTGGGACCAGCTTAAGCTCCACCTTTCCTAGTTGTGGTGATATCCAGGACTAGCCACTGGCCACCATACTCTCTTTTCTAGCCTTCTCCAGTGGCCACAGGAGATGAAGGCTACCAGATGTAATGGTACTTGTTTATGAATCATAAACTTTGATTCCAGTGGACCAGTAGAAGGTGTATATTATATGGCCATATTGTGGAGAACTGAACAACAGTACCTGTTCTAGGATGAAAAAGAGTTTGTTTTAAATTTCTATAACTTGTTGAGCACTCCAAAAAACAGGGAGCCCCCAACAAATAAATCTAGTCAATCTTTTATGAGCTGGCCAAGGATTACAATCAAATTAGTACAAGAAGCCCTTCACCTTCAGTTTTACTTGTATTGTTTGAAGAGGTTAGAAATGAAATCTTCCTAACTATAAGTTTGTTTTTCCAATTCAGACATCTTCCCCCAAGGATTCATTCCCAGATGAAGAGCTTCAGTATGCTAGTGAATTACTGGAAGTCCATGAATACAGAAAACTAGGTCCCTGGGAGAATCCCAGGATCAAAGAAGGTCTTTAAAGAAAGACCTCCTAAATATTTCTGATTCTTCATCCTACCTACTGCCCCATGAGTGGCTCTTGGTGGTGATTGGTCTATGGAGTTTTCTTGTTGGGATCCAGATGGCCAGAGGTGGATTTACCAAGTTTTCCCACATCTCACCTCATGAATGTCTGCACCTGCCCTGGAGGGTTCTCCAGGTGGCATCTGTCATAAGTGGAAATCGAGGTCAGATTAGTCATCTGCTTAAGTTAAGAAAGCTACCTTCCAAATGACTGACTCACTGTCTCTCTATTGCTTGAATTCTGTGACTAAACAAGAGGATTGCATGTTAATGAAGGTACTTGATTAATTAATTGGTATAAGACAAACTGCATCTTCATCCTTGTGAGGAGGAAGATTGCCTGACTATGGAAACCTAGAAGAAGCACTGGGCATTGGTTGGTATGTAGTATGTGGGTGTGTATGTTTCATTGGGTTGAGGTCATCATTTTCTCACCCAATGTACATAAGAGAAAAAAAGGGGAGCTCCCTCTGATAGAAAATATCAAAGCCTCTATAATTAACAGCAACAATACAACAAAAAATAACCAGACACACGAAAAAGTTAAAAAAAAATTTTTTTGAGCAATAATTAAGGGAAGAAAGATCATAGAAACAGACCCACAGCTTATCCAGATATTTGACTTAGCAGACAAGGACTTTAAAATAATTGTGATTAACATGTTGAAAACAGAAGACTGAATGAGCAAAATGGATAATAAGATGAAGAATTACAACAGAAACTAGAACATGTAAGAAGGAGTTTAAAAGGGCATTTTAGAATGGAAATATGCAATGTATCAAGGTAAGAATTCATCAGGGCAGCAAACGGGACAAAACAGACAACAAGATTAGTAAAACATCCACACTAGTGTGCAAGGAGAAAAAAGAAAGGGGGAGAAAGAGAAATTAGCACAAGAAATTATGTAGGAAACAGCCAAATGGTCTAACACACATGTAATTAAAATTGTACTGTGTTTTGACTTCAGACAGACGTGAGTTGAACCTTACTTTCCTCTGGGGTTACTTACTGGATCACTTACTGGTTGAGTAAATGACATGAGGAGGTAGGTGACCTCAGTTTCTGCATGTACAATGGGAAGCTTCAGTTTCTGCATGTACAATGGGAACAAATAAGCCAAACCTGTTTTTTTTTTTTTTTTAATGAGGCAAGATATTTTGAAAAATTATTTGTGTGCGTGCTTCTCCCAGTGATCTCTGCCCCAGGATTAAGACACATGCCAACAACCACAGAATCCTGGAATAAAAGCCCCTAACACTGGACTTCTAGGCTCATAAGCCTTTGGTTAGTGTGGGAAATGGAAAAATAGGAAAAGCCACTCCATGAGTCTGCATCCTATCTCCCAGCTAAGATGAGAGATGGCATAGGGTGGGAAATTGGAGAAAAAGAGATAAAGTGTCCAGGGAAGCACAAGATGTAAATCCTAGGCTGCTCTATCAGAACAAGCACCATCCTCGGCCAGTACCCACAGATCACATGAAAATAGTTCAGTTCTTAGCAATGCTTCACACTGTCATTATCCCGGGATGACGACTGAGATGGGACAATCTGCAGACTAAGGTGGGAACAATGCTCATCTGGGCCCTGACACTCTGTTACATCTCCTATCTGACCCTCTTCATTTGGACAACCCCTGTTTTATGGATCAACATATGGATAAAACAAGGCAATAATTCTAATATTCAGTAATATCATTCATAATCATATTAATTATTGATTATGACCTACTATGTATTATTTCATGCATAGTTAATATTTAATGAGAGCATACTATATGCCTGGTCTTAACATTTCACATGTATATTAACTCATCTACCACAACCACCTTCTAAGATAAATGCTAATTAAATATCTTCCTCAAGGCCACCCAGCTATCAAAGTTCTTCATCAACACGAAATGGGTTTTACCTGTTGAGTGCCACTATATGTTAGGAACCTCTATATCTGACCTAACTGAATCTGAAAAGTAATGACTGGAATTCAGTTGCTCCTCTACTACATGGTTATGTTGTTAACATCACTACCCCCACAGCACTGCTATGAAGCTTGAAAAAGATAATTACATAAAATGACCACCACAGTAATCAACACATTGTCAACACTCATTAAACATGCTGTCTCTGGCTGGCTTTTGTGTGACAACGGAGATCTCAGAAAAACAGGAAGATCTGGAATTTAAAATGTTCCATATATATAATTCACACAGAGAGTGAAACTTAGGAACATCTGTTTTTCTTGTTGTGCTTTTTCATGTATTTAATCTAAGTTAAGTAAACAACATATGTATGTGTCTCTGATTTGGTTTAAACCTGTAAGTTAGGACATCAGAGATTACTTGGTTGTATCTTAGTGTCAGGGTCCCATTCTTGTCAGGCATATCTGAGATCGGTTTGAGGCCCCCAGAACAACTATCCTTCTCTGACCAAGCAGCTAACAACGGGGGCCCCAATCAAGGCTCTGATTCTACTTTAGAGAGCTGCACAGGTGGAGGAACAACTGCCCTAGGGCCCAACGTATGTAGATACAGGATGCAGGATTTATTCCCTATCCTCAGGATCCCCCGAAATCTGGATCAGAACACTTCAGTGCTCCTGGAGCCATCACCATAGAGACTGCCTCAAGTGGCTGATGCCTGGAGACAGCTCCTCTCCAAGGGCTGGCACAGTAGTGTGTCTGTCCCAAGCAGGACAGGCCATGGAGACAGGTAAACATAATGTGGTCACTGGAGGATTCAGAATTAAAAAAAAAAAAAAAAAAAAAAAAATCACAAGTTCCAGGCAGAAGAGGAAAGGTGAGTCTGGAATTCCTGCTCTTCCCGTCAAAGGTGATCTCATTTTAAACTTGGCCTCAAGCTTTCCAGAAACCTACTTAGATCTTGTGTAGTCTCTGTGTGTAACTAGAATATAAGTCAAAAAGTCAGCTGAGGAAATAGGGCTGTCAGCTGCTTACACAACTCTGGCCCAGATCAGGGCAAGTGGCAGAACTCTGACGGGAAGGCCCTGAGCAGGTCCTAAAGCTGAAGGGAGATGGTCAGTGGCCTGCCCTGGCCTCAATTCAAGGAAGGTAACCACTCTCTACTGAGCTCCCATCTTACACCAAGCACCAAACACTGAACTGTACACTTGACAGGACCTTCCCAGAAGCCGCGTGTTATAGATACTATTATCCCCAATTTAAATAGAGGAAACTGGGGTTAGGACATATGCAGTCCCTACCCCAGGCCTCTTGGGTGGCAGGCTGCAAGGACATAATAAAGCCAAGTCTGTCTGGTTCCTAAACTCAGTAAGGCTTGTTTCCATACATCATGTGCTGTTCTGATTACTGTTCCCCCTGGACCAGACATTACAACAGACCCTCTAGAGACCTGACTTCATCTGAATTCTCATAATCCCCCTGGGTACAAGAAAGAAAATTTTAGACCATCCCAGATGTGCATTAATTTTTTTTTCCTACTGTAAGACTGTACAAACTTCTTCTGATAAGAAGGAAGAAGGTGGCCCTCTCTTCTAAACATGTACTTTCTAAATCCTAACTCCAAGCCTCTTCATGGAGAGATATACTACATTCATGGAAAGGAAGTTTTAATGTTTAGAGAAAAGTCAGTGTTCTCCAAATTGACCTATAATCTGATGCAACTCCATTCAAAATAACCAGCTTTTTAAATCAGCTTGACAAGTTGATCATAAATGTATATTGAAGAGAAATAAAGCACAGCCATACAACTTCTGAAGAAGAAGAAAGTAACTTACCTTACCAGATGCAGAGACTAAATATAAAGGTATAATAATTATAACAGAAAGGTGTTGGTATACAACTAGGAAAAAATGACCAATAAACCAGAACAAAGAACCCAGGAAGAGATCCTCACATATCTGGAACTTTAATATATGAAAGACACAGCAGGATCACCACAGGGGAGAGTGGAGATAATTCAATCCACGGAGCTGGAAAATGTGGTTCTCCATGTGTAAAAATTGAAATTGGATCTCTAACTCATCATTCACAAAAATCAACTCTGTGTGTGTGTGTGTGTGTGTGTGTGTGTGTGTGTCTATCTTTCTGACCTTGACATAGAAAAAGATTTCTTAAACAAGATTCAGAAAGTTCTAGCAATGAAAGAAGAAAATTGTACATTTGATTTCATTAAAATTTAAAACTTTTATTCATCAAAGGATGACTCAAAGCAAGAGAAAGATCAAGCTATAACCTAGAGAAGATATGTGTGAAAAAAATGACCAATATCAAGAATCTATAAAAAGTATCTACAAAAATTAAGAAAAATACAAAAAGCCCGGTAGAAAAATAAGCAACAGACATCACCAGATATTTTCACAGAAGCAAAAACACTTATAGCCTATAACATATGAAGAAATGCTATGCCTTAATAGCAATGAGGAAATAGAAAAATCAAGATCATGAGAGTTCACTGTACATTCATTCAATTGGAAAAATACTGAGTCTGATAATACTCAATATCCAAAAGAATGCAGTTTAATGTGGATATTTCATACATTGCCAGTAACAATGTAAAATGATACAAGTATTTTAAAAAACAATTTGGTATCATCTTTTAAATTTGGATAAGCACCAACCCAAAAGCCTATCAATAGTGTAATGGACAAATTAAGCGTGGATATTTCACGCACTAGAATATTATACAGACACACACAGTAATATCATAAAGTTGACTGGAAAAAAGAAGTCCCTTTTATCTTAGGAGATATCCATAACATGCTTTTATATTAAGCTCAATACAAGTGAAACTGGACAATTAGGGTTTACATATTATGTGTGATTTTAAAAAAAAAAAACTTTTTAAAAAAATAAACAAGGGAATAATCATCACAACCTTCAGAATCATGATCACTTCTGTGGGGTAAGGGAGGCAGATGGTAGGAGGAGGGAGGACCACATGGGTAGACCTAAGTGATTGATCATATACATTTTTTTATTTGAGTTATGTATTCACGAGTATTTATTATATCAATAAACAAAAGAGAACCACTGCTAATAGGGGTCATAAAAAGACCATGATTACTCCAATTTGGTATACCTGAGGTCCAATTTTTAAAAATCTGGAATACAGGCGCAACTGAATATTGGTGACTGCCAAAACACTGTCATCTTTAAAAAGCCTACACTGCTGCAGACTGGTAACATGAACCAAAGATTCTCCATGCCCCCTTTACACCAAGCATCAGTAGCAGATACATATGCAGCCATCTTAACCTTACAACATTTCCCACTCATGGCCACGACAATCATCAACACCAGACTTACTAAGACTTCCAACTTCTCCACACAGCCCTACCCATAGCCACTTGAGAGGAAGCATGTACAGAAGTGGGAGAATTCTACACTCCGAAGCCCAAGTAAGATGTCCAGAACTGCAGGCAAGGCAGAGAAGGAGAATTCAAGGGACCACAGGCCAGAGAGGAGAAAAGTCAGCTGCTGGAGTAGGAGAGAGAGTCCATAAAACTACCACGTGACTTCTCAGTTGACAAAGCCCTGCGTACAAGCCCCTGCCAGCTTGGTTCCTGAGAGGAAGAGAAAATCAGGATAGACAACAACATATTTAACTTGACATGTGGGAAATATGCTATGCTGTGAGGTGTGGAGGCTGGAAATGGAAGCCAATTTCCAAAGAAATATCTCTGTTCATGGGTGACTGGGTCATTTTGGGCCCCTGAGGGAAAATTGGATGTTCAGAGCTCAGGAAGGAAATGTGATTCCTCTCGGGCATCCCTGGACACTCACCACAAGCAGGACCTCAGCCTGCAAAGATGGACGCCAAAGACAACAGAGGGGCATGGCTGATATCACCAGTCTCTGGCTCTCCAAGTGCCCCCAAAACTCCTCAGAGTCAGAGCCACAGCTCACAACAGGTAGCCAGCAAATGTCAGACAGATGAAGGCCAAGACATCAGTACTGCATGGTTTTCTTTTGGTTCAAAGACAAAGTCTTTTGAGCCTGAAATCTGAGTCATTTAGAAAGAGCATCAACATTCTAAGGAAGAGAAGGGGGGAAAGAAATAAAAAGGGAGCCACCCCTTCCTTATAAACCATAGTGGCAAGGGAAACATCTCTCAATTCTTACATCATCTTCACTGCCCAGCAATATGTGGAACAGAGTATATCCCCACTCACTGCTGTTGATGGTTCAATCAATTTATACAATCCAAGGCTCGGGAAATATGCACAGAAAGGAGGTGGTGGTGTTAATATCATACAAGAACTGAGTAACAGCAGAGGGGAGGGGAGTGAGTGGTGAGTGAGGGGAAGCAGGGGGCAAAGAGGGGTAGTCCTCTCAAGGACACCGCATATTCTGGAATGGTTCTCACCTAGGATAGAATAACAAAAGTAGTAAGAGGTCATAAAAAATCATTTCTGTGTTGGAGTAATAAAGACCAAGTGCCAGATGTGGCTCAGAGCAATGGAGAAAGCATGAGATGAGAAATAAGGAAATCTAACGTAAGACATCAACTTCCTCACCTGTCAAATGGTACAATACTTACCAAGGTTGGGTAAGAGCCAAGTGATATGGACATGAAAGTAAAAAGAAAGGGATGAAACATTATAGAAACACAAGCAAAGATCACCAGCAGTTTCTAAGCCAACCCAAAGATGGGACTGGGGGTAGACCAGCTGAAAGTTCTTAGAGAGAGACACACTTCAGTCCAGGGAGACACATGTCCAAACCCAAGACCTGGACTGGTTCAGGCATGGCAGAGAAGTTCAGGGTGTGCCTGAGGACCTCTGTGAGTAAGCTGTGCTCTCCTCCCCAACAACACCGTTAGGTACAAAGAGCAGATGAACTCTTATCCCTGGGGACAGAACCTAGGCTAAGTCAGCACTCCACTGGGAGAACTCCCCTGGATCCCTGTGAAGATCCCACCATGGGAATCCTGTGGGTTGTGCAACAGCAAGCACCTGGGGCAACAGGCAGCTCACAGGGCCCGGCCCTGCTTCTACAGATTCATTGTACCAGTCACACCACTCACTGATGCAGCAGCCTGCTTATACCACTGGCTTGTCATATACTTTTGTTGATTCCTCCTAACCCCACCAGGTCAGCATGTTTATCCCTATTTGACAGATGAGCAAACTGAGGCTTAAGTTGGCCCCAAATCACATAATGGTCTGTGGCAAAGTCAGGATTTAAGCCAGAACATGCTCATCCACAAAGCCTACACTTTTGTCCACTGTTTTGGGTATTTGTATTAAACTAATCAGTGTTAATGAATTGATACTCAAGAAGAAGACGCAGCCACAGTTTATGAGTTTCTTTTTGAGATGTGGGAGAGGTGAGAACATATCCTTTGGGTAAAAGGCCCTTCAGGAGAGGGCGTGTGGGGGCTCAGGGGAGGTTTTGGTGGCCATCTGCTCACTGTCCTCAGACAGAGGGCTAGCCAGGCTGGCATTGGTCACCCCCTCCTTTCCCTTGCAGCTTCCAGGGGCAGAAGCAGTGGTAATGGGAAACAAAGAGCCCTAAGTGTTCCTCAGTACACAGGCTGGGATGTAGGCTGAGTTGGGTTGGGAGGCACAAGCCACATGAATCTGAATCCTGGGACCAGTGTGTTCCAGAACCTTTGAAGGCAGAAAGAGAGAGACCATCAGGCCCAGAAGGAGTGTTTGGCCTAAACTACTCATAAGGGTCATGCTTAGAAAAGAAGGAGGGACTAGACTAGATCTCCCTGGAGCATGAGACAGAAAGAAGGCCTATGCCCTAGCCTCTCACCCGTACCCTACACAAACACACATACACACACACCACACCACCACCACCACCACCACCAAAGAATGGACTATATGGCCCAATGAAGATCTCAGGTGCTGACCCATCCTCCCTTGTCCCTTACAAGGGGGACAGGAGGCAGAACAGCAAGAAGAAAACATGAAATTATTAACTCCCTGTCCACCACCACAGGATGCAAGATAGAGGACCTCAAAGTGTACATGAGAGGATGAGACAGAGCAACAGGGGAAGAGGGAGAAGAGGAACACAAGGACTTCTCTAGACCACATGTGGTCTTAAGCTCTGATGGATGCTAGTGTGCCTCTGAACTTCATCTGTCAAGTGTAGCCTAGACTCCTACAGGGAAGCGGAGGAAGAGAGGAGGGAAACAGAGAAGAAGACATAAGGCAGTATGGAGGAGAGCAGCATTCAATTCTCCAGCTCTCATATTCCCCAGCTTTCTGTCTCACAAGAGCCCCTTCCTCCTCTCCAGAGCTCCTGGCAACTCTCCTGCATCTCCTTGCCCTCGTTTCTCTTGAGTGCTTCTCCCATGGCACCTCATAATCTTCTGGGCACCCACGAGGTGCTCCATATTTTGTGGTGCAGCAAATAAGAGGCAGCAAAGCTCTAATTAATTAGTGAACCAGGAACATAGTAGGTGCTCAATAAGTGCTTGTTGGCTGGAGTTCTCTATTTTGCCTACAGAAACAAGAGTGCAAGAGGCTGGGGACTGCTGCAGAAGAGCTTCGACTCCGGGGAGCCCTCTCCTCTGAGCTTTGGACAGGCAGACTCTGAGCCTCTAGTGGAGGCTCTGTGCCCACCACTCCCACTTCCACTCTTTCCTAGAGGATAAGAGTAGGTAGATGTCAAATAGCAAGATACCTTCTTTTAATATCCAGGAGATTCTGATATGATTACATCATACCCTTTTCCATCCTTGAGAGTCACTGCACAAGAAATCCCTGATTTTTAGGTGTCCAAATGCCTCATCCCCACTCGTACCTCTATGTCTTTGTACATTCTGACCCTCTTCCTAAAATGCTGTCTCCATACTTGCCCTTTTGTTCAAAGACTTGCTCAAGTACACATTCTCCCCAGTTGCCGATGAGCCCCTTGAAGACAGAACATTTGTTGTCTGTGCCCATCCTTGTGGCTGCCAGTATCAGAAGGACCTTACCTCTACCCTCAGGCCACATAGCTGATCCCATCCTCACCCCAGGAAACAGAACAAGCCAGCTCCCTGGCCAGTTAGTCTCAGTTCTAAGAATTACGTCAAAGTTACTGTGAAGTTTCCTATTAGACCTGAAACCGGTGGATGCTGGCCTCAAGTTGTTAGGGGCTACTCCATGGAGAGAAGCTCAGAAAGTAAAGAAGAAAGCAGACCTGAGAGATGGATAATACTGAATAAGCACCTGGATTCACCCAGGCCTGAAGTCCACACCTAGACTTTTCATTTTGTGAACGTATAAATTCTCAATTCGTTTGTTTGAGCCAGTTTGAGTCAGGATTTCTATCACCTGCTCCTAAAATGGTCCTGACTTAAAGAAACATCACCAACTCCCTAGGGACCTAATAGAGCATGATACATAGTAGACATTGAAAAAATACCAAATTATATTCAACAATTCTGAGGCAGCCTATTTAAACACTGGCTTTCAAAAGTACAACTTAAAATCAACCTGTGCGTTCTCAGAAAAAAGGAAATCTCCCTGTTCCACTTTGACTTCCAATCTCATTGTGACATCACTTTGGTTCCTCAGGAGCTGTTATGGGGAGAGGCTTATTGTCTTCCAACTTTTAGAAGAGCACTTCTAATTAAAGCAATATTAAACAGTAATAACTGTCTTATAGTTTTATGGCAATGCCCATGATCACATAAATAAGGATTTTATATCCAATTAGCATTTTATATTTATTCAATCCTAAAACAATCTAGCATTTTTATTAATCAAATAAAATAGCATTTAATAGATATGGTTGTTTTAGCTTCTGAAATTAGCTACATATAAAACAGCACTACATCCAATTATGCGATATATTGCCCCAAAAGAACAATACGTGCTTGCCAGGATTTCCATCAACCTGATACCCATATTTACCTAAAAAAGCTAAAACCAACATTTCCCAACATTTCATCACTTGAATAATACTCTCATAATTTCTCCTATAGCTATGTGCTACCTGTACCAATATTTACTTATGATGTTTCTGTGAATAGGCCATTTTGTTCATTTAAATAATTTTATTTTAAAAAGAAAACTTTATATCATGAGTTTGATACGCTAGCTATGCTTTAAGACAATATCAAAATAAAGACAGAGCTATTACCATAAAAATGGTTTATCTCTACCCATTTAAAGTTATCTTGCATACTGGCAATGGTAGTCATAGCACATTTGGGAGAAACTTGTAAGCTAAAGCATTCCAGTGAGAATACTACTGGTGTCCCGTCTGGCACCTTCCTGAGCATCTATCTATTTAACAAACCAGGTGGAGCCACCACCTTGGACCTCCCCATAGAGAGCTTTCTCCTCTTTATTAAGTATTCAGTTTTGTTGATAGACTACGAACTAGACAGTGAAAAGTTAGAAACAACTTTTACATTATAGACGATGCCCTCTTTGATCAAGCAGGACAATTGCATTTCAAGCAAAGGATGCATTTCTGAAGGTATCAGACAATTTAAAACAGGTCCATTTCCAGACCTAGAGATATGTACAAATAAAGGGGATGAACCCCAGGAGCCCATAAATCTGCAAACACTCTCCCATACTTTATTTTAAATCTGCTTTTTATTTTCTCAGACTTGGCCCTAATATTCCACGGAGCGCTCATCCCTGCATCACAGTGCAGCACAGACGCCGCTGGTCTGGCCTCCTTCACAGTACTTTATCAGGTCTACCTCCTGGACCAAACTTACTGATTCAGGTGTCATTTTCAGGATGAATAATGCTTCTTAATGAGCACTTGAGTGATATTTCTACCCCTATAGGGTATAAAAAGAGGATTCCAATAATAATAATATTAAAATAACAGCACAACAGTTACCAAAATGACTCACAGCCTGCCAATGCATGCAAGCCACAAAAGGATTCCCAAGACAGGAAAAAAAATGGGGTATTTCTGTTTATCAGTTCAAGGGTGAGTGCAGTTTATAGTTCAGCCATCTGGTTTTGAAATCATATAATTTGTAAGAAAAAAATGGGAGGATCAAATTATTTCCAAATTTGTGCATAAAGGGACATTCTTAAAACTTCTATATCACACTTTTCAAATCTGCTCATTCAACTGCACATGAATTGCCCTGTTGCTGGCAGGGATCTTCCAGAAGGGAGGAAACTGGGGAGTACCCGGACCTTCAGGGTGGGTAGGAGAAGCCTTGTGGTAGTATTTTTCAGGAGGCTTTTTGATCACGAGGTAGAGAGAGGAGCTTGCCATTTGTCAACACCCCAGATTCAGTAGGGGTCAGGGCAGAAATGCTGAATATATTATCCCAAATCATTTTCACACCTCCTTTGTAGAGGTAAAAAATTGGCAGGTCTAGGTAGGTTCCAGACTTGCTCACCTATACAGTTTCTGAGAGCCCAAGCCCCAGGAGAAGGCAACCCCTACTTTAGGCATGGGCAGACAGAGGTAAGATGGGCTTAGAGGGGCAGACTGTGAGGGAGCTATGTGACAGGCCATGTGAAGGAAAGGTGCAAAAGCCACATGCAGAGGGAGAGAGCCACATGCTCTCTGCAGGTGGAGAGCAAAATTCCATACAGGAGTGAAGACCCTCTGTAAGACAGAGAGAGAGGCAAACTGCAGCCCCAGAGCATGGGAGAAGAGTGAGTTGAAAAGGAAGCATGAGTCTATTATGAGCTGTAGGAAAGGGACATCCAATTGCCACAGTGGGAAGGTGGGATCCCAGTGGTCGGAAGGAGCCTGCTAGACCCACACCGCCTCAGGGCAAGATGCCCACAGGAGCAGGGTGCTGATAGGGGTTACAACATCAGATCTGAAACCCCATAAAAGTCCTGGGCCAACCTTCCCATTTTCACCCAAGTGACTTAGGCTGGCTATTGGCTCTCCCCTCAAAGGCAACTTTGAGAGTAGACTGAAAAACACAAATCCAGTGCTTCTCAAATTGTAAGGCAGATGAGTGGTGGTGAGCTTTCCCTGTACCTGCTGAGCAGGGAGTGTGACTGGACTCCCCTCCATAGTGTGTACACAAGATAGCATGTGTCTTGTCCTTAAGCTTACCAGGGGTGACTAAGTAATTACCAACCAAATCCATCTGTGTTGCAAGCCCCAGAGTCCTGATAGAAATTATTTATATAAAAATTTCCAAATTCAGTCAACCCCCCCACCCACCAAGCAGCAGTGTACTTTTACTTGCACAGGGACAATACTTAGCCCCCCAATACTTAAGCCCCACCATGCTCTAGGATAGCTCCCTGAAATTTTGCTTGGATATCCTCCCCATCCCTTGCTCCCTAAAGGAGTATCTTCTTGCCTTTCCAGGAAGCCTGCCTAACCACACAGACCAAGTTAGGTGCCCTCCCCAGTGCTCTCACAGTCCCAGATGTCTATTTACTCCTTAGCCTCCCCACAAAGACCATGAATTCCTTGAGGGCCAGAACTACATCTTATTCACCCTTGGATCTCTCCACCCAGCAGAGCAACCAGCACACAGGAGACACTTCATAAATATTTGATAAGTGGAAATTAACCATGTGTCTGACACTCCACAGACACTGCAGGGTATGGACCAAGGAGTCGCCATATTGGGATGTTCTCTTCATTACTCTAGGGCTTTGCTCTCAACCTAGTATTTTAAAATTCCACCAAGCTCAAGGTTGCCTATCTTTGTGAAGAAGGCTTGCTTAGCTTTACTTTTCTCTCCTTCCTTTGTCATTTGTGTTTAATCCAGGAAATTTAATGGCTAAGTCTGATTGGGCCCAACAAAGTAAAGGAAATGTTTGCCACCCCTGCTGGTGGCTCTAAGTCAGTGCTTCCCTGGAACGGAGAACAGAGGGTGATGAGGACAGAAGCTGCATCAGTTCCATTCCTGCTCAGCAAATACCCCTAAGTCTCCAGAGGAGCACACCCAGTAAGATGTCTTTAGAAAAAATGTCAGTTGTAAAACATTAATGCAACTAGAAAGGCTGGCTGGTATCTAGCACTGGCCTTCCAGTAAGACATAGGAATCCGGCCCGTTGTTTGGTTCTGAGAATTCCAATGGGCCATCCTCACTCCTTGGGATAACCGCTCCCCTCCTCCTCACTGTTTTTGAGTAACACCTGCCGCTGCTCTACAGGTGGCACAGGTTTCCAAGAACAAAATCAAAAGCCACTTCTTTAATTTATTCCAGGGCCTGCATTTCACAGGCTGAACTCACCAGAAGTTTAGAGACCCACCTGCTGCCCTCAAGTTGCACGATTTGATTTCTTATATTCCTGGCACCTCGACAGGATCATCGGATGGGTCGAGGGTGCTGGAGGCAGAAGACCTGGAAGCCATCTACCACAGGAGGTGGGTAAATTCCACTGCCAGCAACAGCATCTTTGTGCTGTTTGTTGGTCTGCAGAAAAACAACTTTAAGAAAGTACTTTTCCTTTTTTTATTTAATCCCTCTCTTACCTATAAAATATAAGCTGTAAACAAATGACATAATGACAGGCAATCTTTGGCCAAGGTTCTGAATTGTGGGAAAGGTGGGGGTATTTGAAAGTCAGGCTGAAATCTAGGATGGATGAACTCAGCCAGCTACTCTGTTGCCTGTTTCTAGTGTTTCCATTTGCCATTCAGGGTTTCCTATTGTAGATAATGCCACAATTGCTATCTAATTATAGGGTTTTACCCCTTTCTCATATTCTTAGGGTAAATTTCTGTGACTTTAATGACTGAATGCAGGGGGTCTCAACATTTTAAGACCAGTTGATACACCTGCCAAAGTATCCAGTCACCAGCGGTTTGTACGGGCTCAGGACTGGACACAGTCCTTGCTTAACATCTTTTCAGACGGTATAATGGTATAAGGAAAAGGCAGTTATATTTTCAGTGTGCTTTAATTAGATTATTAAAAATACTTGACTCTCCAAAACACAGAGGGACTAAAATCAACTTCTCTTCTTGGGACTGTTACAGGCAAGGAGAAATCTTTTAAAGAGCATCAGGCCAGATAACAGACAAGAACGATACATCATTAAGTCAAGGAGGGTGCATATGAACAGTCACTGATGTTTCTTTTCTTGTGGATACCCAGCCCTGATGCCAAAACTGCTTCGCAGGTACTTCCGCCACCTTTCAAATATGGCCCGGTCACAGCAGGCCACAAACAACCCTACAGAGTGCAATGGGTGCTGCTGACAAAAGCAGGTCTCTGGAGCTCCATGTTCTGGCGTCAGAGCTGTGTGGATCCTGAGAGACATACCTCTCCTATAGCCAGGCAGAGGTGGTCAGCACAGACCGGCCACTACCAGTGGAGAGGAGCATGAGGGAGCACTACAGGAATGCACAATCCATAAAGAAAAGTAGGGCTGGTAAAGGCCCACCCAGAGCAACAGAGAACATTCCCGTTAGGCTCTGAACAGTATGGGCTGAAGGGCAGGGGAAACCAGAGAAATCGTCTACTACGAGGCAAAACAGAAAGCTGAATGTGCTCCCCAGAAGGGGGCTGCAGAGGTGGACTGAGCAGACCCTGTCCCCACAGTATGCCAGACCCTGCATCAAATGGAAGGGAGCTGGGGCTAGGGGCTGCCTGCAGGAGAGTGGATAACAGAAGGATAGACACCCAGGAGTGCCACTTATAGCGAGCAAAACCCTGAGCCTCTCTGGGACTGGGTCATATCCCGCAAAGCACAGGGAGAGAAGTAGTGGATAACAGAGCACAATATCCAGGACCACAGAAGCACGCCATGAAGACATGCAAGAAAAGGCAGCTGTTACCATTATTAATTACGATAATGATTCCCAACAAAAGCCTTTGTGCACATGTAATAACTTATTTTAAAATTTTCAATACATTCTGGAACTTAGTCTATAAAAATTCATTTCTATTCCTAGAAACCCAGACAAATCATGCAAACGTGCCCATGTTCCTTCACTAACTGTAGGGAAAAATGTGCTCCATCTCCCTCCCAGAGTTAGGATGACATGAGAGGAGAGAGGTAGGAGAGCCTGGAAAGCTCTGATGGGCTTCACGGCCTCGAGAATAATGAATGCCTACCACACGTAGACAACAACATTGGAGTCTGCCCTGTCCAGGGCAGTGGACACCAGCTACATGTAGCCATTTCCATTTAAATTAATTAAAATTAGATGAATTATGGGGGAGGAGTCAAGATGGCGGAGAAGTAGCAGGCTGAGACTACTTCAGGTAGCGGGAGATCAGCTAGATAGCTTATCTAAAGATTGCAAACACCTACAAATCCAACAGGAGATCGAAGAGAAGTGGAACAGCAACTCTAGAAACAGAAAATCAACCACTTTCTGAAAGGTAGGACTGGCGGAGAAGTGAATCCAAAGCAACGGGAAGATAGACCGCAGGGGGAGGGGCCGGCTCCCAGCAAGCGGCAGAGCAACGGAGCACAAAATCAGGACTTTTAAAAGTCTGTTCCGCTGAGGGATATCGCTCCAGAGGCTTAACCGGGGTGAAACCCACGCAGGGTCAGCGTGGCCTCAGGTCCCGCAGGGTCACAGAAGGATCGGAGGTGTCTGAGTGTCGAAGAGCTTACAAGTATTAGAACGGGGAAGCCGGCTACAGAGACAGAGCCGAGGAGTAAGCTCTAAGCTCGGGGTTACCTTGAACCGGTCGCAGGCTCGGTCAGCTCGGAGCGCGGCCGGAGGCCAGGGTGACGGGAGTAATTGGGCGCTGTTCTCTGAGGGTGCACTGAGGAGTGGGGCCCCGGGCTCTCGGCTCCTCCGGGCCGGAGACCGGGAGGCCACCATCTTCATTCCCACCCTCCGGAACTCTACAGAGAGCGCTCAGGGAACAAAAGCTCCCAAAAGCAAACCCGATTGGATTACTCAGACCAGCCGGGTAAGGGCTGTGCAACTCCGCCTGGGGCAAAGACACTTGAGAATCACTACAACAGGCCCCTCCCCCAGAAGATCAACAAGAAACCCAGCCAGGACCAAGTTCACCTACCAAGGAGTGCAGTTTCAATACCAAGGAGAGCAGCGGAATTCCAGAGGAGGAGAAAGCAAAGCACGGAACTCATGGCTTTCTCCCCATGATTCTTTAGCCTTGCAGTTAATTTACTTTTTTTTCTTTTTTAATTTTTTTTTCTTCTGCTGCTAAATTTTTTTAACTTTTACCCTTTTCTTTTTTAACATTTTTTAAATAGTTTATCTAATATATATTTTTTTTATACTTTTTATATTTTTTCTTTATTGGTTTTCTTTTTTTAATTGTTTCTTTTTTTTTTTCTGAACCTTTTTTATCCCCTTTCTCCCCCCTCACGATCTGGGATCTCTTCTAATTTGGCTAAATCATATTTCCTGGGGTTGTTGCCACCCTTTTAGTATTTTACTTGCTCCTTCATATACTCTTATCTGGACAAAATGACAAGGCGGAAAAATTCACCACAAAAAAAAGAACAAGAGGCAGTACCAAAGGCTAGACCTAATAAATACAGACATTGGTAATATGTCAGATCTAGAGCTCAGAATGACGATTCTCAAGGTTCTAGCCGGGCTTGAAAAAGGCATGGAAGATATTAGAGAAACCCTCTCGGGAGATATAAAAGCCCTTTCTGGAGAAATAAAAGAACTAAAATCTAACCAAGTTGAAATCAAAAAAGCTATTAATGAGGTGCAATCAAAAATGGAGGCTCTCCCTGCTAGGATAAATGAGGCTGAAGAAAGAATTACCGATACAGAAGACCAAATGACAGAGAATAAAGAAGCTGAGCAAAAGAGGGACAAACAGCTACTGGACTACAAGGGGAGAATTCGAGAGATAAGTGACACCATAAGACGAAACAACATTAGAATAATTGGGATTCCAGAAGAAGAGGAAACAGAGAGGGGAGCAGAAGGTATGTTGGAGAGAATTATTGGAGAGAATTTCCCCAATATGGCAAAGGGAACAAGCATCAAAATCCAGGAGGTTCAGAGAACCCCCCTCAAAATCAATAAGAATAGGTCCACACCCCGTCACCTAATAGTAAAATTGACAAGTCTTAGTGACAAAGAGAAGATCCTGAAAGCAGCCCGGGAAAAGAAGTCTGTAACGTACAATGGTAAAAATATTAGATTGGCAGCAGACTTATCCACAGAGACCTGGCAGGCCAGAAAGAGCTGGCATGATATATTCAGAGTACTAAATGAGAAAAACATGCAGCCAAGAATATGATATCCAGCTAGGCTATCATTGAAAATAGAAGGAGAGATTAAAAGCTTCCAAGACAAACAAAAACTGAAAGAATTTGCAAACACCAAACCAGCTCTACAGGAAATATTGAAAGGGGTCCTCTAAGCAAAGAGAGACCCTAAAAGTAGTAGATCAGAAAGGAACAGAGACAATATACAATAACAGTCACCTTACAGGCAATACAATGGCACTAAATTCATATCTCTCAATACTTACCCTGAATGGTAATGGGCTAAATGCCCCAATCAAAAGACACAGGGTATCAAAATGGATTAAAAAAACAAAACCCATCTATATGTTGCCTACAAGAAACTCATCTTAAACCCGAAGACACCTCCAGATTTAAAGTGAGGGGGTGGAAAAGAATTTACCATGCTAATGGACATCAGAAGAAAGCTGGAGTGGCAATCCTTATATCAGATCGATTAGATTTTAAGCCAAAGACTACAATAAGAGATGAGGAAGGACACTATACCATACTCAAAGGAACTGTCCAACAAGAAGATCTAACAATTTTAAATATCTATGCCCCTAACATGGGAGCACCCAACTATATAAACCAATTAATAACAAAATCAAAGAAACACATCGACAATAATACAATAATAGTAGGGGACTTTAACACTCCCCTCACTGAAATGGACAGATCATCCAAGCAAAAGATCAACAAGGAAATCAAGGCCTTAAATGACACACTGGACCAGATGGACATCACAGATATATTCAGAACATTTCATCCCAAAGCAACAGAATACACATTCTTCTCTAGTGCACATGGAACGTTCTCCAGAATAGATCACATTCTTGGTCCTAAATCAAGTCTCAACCGGTATCAAAAGATTGGGATCATTCCCTGCATATTTTCAGACCACAATGCTCTAAAGCTAGAACTCAATCACAAGAGGAAATTGGGAAAGAACCCAAATACATGGAGACTAAACAGCATCCTTCTAAAGAATGAATGGGTCAACCAGGAAATTAAAGAAGAATTGAAAAAATTCATGGAAACAAATGATAATGAAAACACAACAGTTCAGAATCTGTGGGACACAACAAAGGCAGTCCTGAGAGGAAAATATATAGTGGTACAAGCCTTTCTCAAGAAACAAGAAAGGTCTCAGGTACACAACCTAACCCTACACCTAAAGGAGCTGGAGAAAGAACAAGAAAGAAACCCTAAACCCAGCAGGAGAAGAGAAATCATAAAGATCAGAGCAGAAATCAATGAAATAGAAACCAAAAAAAAAACAATAGAACAAATCAACGAAACTAGGAGCTGGTTCTTTGAAAGAATTAATAAGATTGATAAAACCCTGGGCAGACTTATCAAAAAGAAAAGAGAAAGGACCCAAATAAATAAAATCATGAATGAAAGAGGAGAGATCACAACGAACACCAAAGAAATACAGACAATTATAAGAACATACTATGAGCAACTCTACGCCAACAAATTTGACACTCTGGAAGAAATGGATGCATTCCTAGAGACATATAAACTACCACAACTGAACCAGGAAGAAATAGAAAGCCTCAACAGACCCATAACCAGTAAGGAGATTGAAACAGTCATCAAAAATCTCCAAACAAACAAAAGCCCAGGGCCAGATGGCTTCCTGGGGGAATTCTACCAAACATTTAAAGAAGAACTAATTCCTATTCTCCTGAAACTGTTCCAAAAAATAGAAATAGAAGGAAAACTTCCAAACTCATTTTATGAGGCCAGCATCACCTTGATCCCAAAACCAGACAAGGATCCCAACAAAAAACAGAACTACAGACCAATATCCTTGATGAACACAGATGCAAAAATTCTCGCCAAAATACTAGCCAATAGGATTCAACAGCACATTAAAAGGATTATTCACCACGACCAAGTGGGATTTATTCCAGGGCTGCAAGGTTGGTTCAACATCCGCAAATCAATCAATGTGATACAACACATTAATAAAAGAAAGAACAAGAATCATATGATACTCTCCATAGATGCTGAAAAAGCATTTGACAAAGTACAGCATCCCTTCCTGATCAAAACTCTTCAAAGTGTAGGGATAGAGGGCACATACCTCAATATTATCAAAGCCATCTATGAAAAACCCACTGCAAATATCATTCTCAATGGAGAAAAACTGAAAGCTTTTCCGCTAAGGTCAGGAACACGGCAGGGATGTCCGTTATCACCACTGCTATTCAACATAGTACTAGAAGTCCTAGCCTCAGCAATCAGACAACAAAAGGAAATTAAAGGCATCCAAATCGGCAAAGAAGAAGTCAAACTATCACTCTTCGCAGATGATATGATACCATATGTGGAAAACCCAAAAGACTCCACTCCAAAACTGCTAGAACTTGTACAGGAATTCAGTATATTGTCAGGATATAAAATCAATGCACAGAAATCAGTTGCATTTCTCTACACCAACAACAAGACAGAAGAAAGAGAAATTAAGGAGTCCATCCCATTTACAATTGCACCCAAAACTATAAGATACGTAGGAATAAACCTAACCAAAGAGACTAAGAATCTATACTCAGAAAACTATAAAGTACTCATGAAAGAAATTGAGGAAGACACAAAGAAATGGAAAAATGTTCCATGCTCCTGGATTGGAAGAATAAATATTGTGAAAATGTCTATGCTACCTAAAGCAATCTACACATTTAATGCAATTCCTATCAAAGTACCATCCATTTTTTTCAAAGAAATGGAACAAATAATCCTAAAATTTATATGGAACCAGAAAAGACCTCGAACAGCCAAAGGAATATTGAAAAAGAAAGCCAAAGTTGGTGGCATCACAATTCCGGACTTCAAGCTCTATTACAAAGCTGTCATCATCAAGACAGCATGGTACTGGCACAAAAACAGACACATAGATCAATGGAACAGAATAGAGAGCCCAGAAATAGACCCTCAACTCTATGGTCAACTCATCTTCGACAAAGCAGGAAAGAATGTCCAATGGAACAAAGACAGCCTCTTCAATAAATGGTGTTGGGAAAATTGGACAGCCACATGCAGAAAAATGAAATTGGATCATTTCCTTACACCACACACGAAAATAGACTCAAAATGGATGAAGGATCTCAATGTGAGAAAGGAATCCATCAAAATCCTTGAGGAGAACACAGGCAGCAACCTCTGCGACCTCAGCCGCAGCAACATCTTCCTAGGAACATCGCCAAAGGCAAGGGAAGCAAGGGCAAAAATGAACTTTTGGGATTTTATCAAGATCAAAAGCTTTTGCACAGCAAAGGAAACAGTGAACAAAACCAAAAGACAACTGACAGAATGGGAGAAGATATTTGCAAATGACATATCAGATAAAGGGCTAGTGTCCAAAATCTATAAAGAACTTAGCAAACTCAACACCCAAAGAACAAATAATCCAATCAAGAAATGGGCAGAGGACATGAACAGACATTTCTGCAAAGAAGACATCCAGATGGCCACAGACACATGAAAAAGTGCTCCATATCACTCTGCATCAGGGAAATACAAATCAAAAGCACCATGAGATATCACCTCACACCAGTCAGAATGGCTAAAATTAACAAGTCAGGAAATGACAGATGCTGGCGAGGATGCGGAGAAAGGGGAACCCTCCTACACTGTTGGTGGGAATGCAAGCTGGTGCAACCACTCTGGAAAACAGCATGGAGGTTCCTCAAAATGTTGAAAATAGAACTACCCTATGACCCAGCAATTGCACTGCTGGGTATTTACCCTAAAGATACAAACGTAGGGATCCAAAGGGGCACGTGCACCCGAATGTTTATAGCAGCAATGTCTACAATAGCCAAACTATGGAAAGAACCTAGATGTCCATCAACAGACGAATGGATAAAGAAGATGTGGTATATATACACAATGGAATACTATGCAGCCATCAAAAGAAATGAAATCTTGCCATTTGCGACGACGTGGATGGAACTAGAGGGTATAATGCTTAGCGAAATAAGTCAATCGGAGAAAGACAACTATCATATGATCTCCCTGATATGAGGGAGAGGAGATGCAACATGGGGGGTTAAGGGGGTAGGAGAAGAATAAATGTAACAAGATGGGATTGGGAGGGAGACAAACCATAAGTGACTCTTAATCTCACAAAACAAACTGAGGGTTGATGGGGGGAGGGGGGTTGGGAGGGGGGGGTGGGTTTATGGATATTGGGGAGGGTATGTGCTATGGTGAGTGCTGTGAAGTGTGTAAACCTGGCGATTCGCAGACCTGTACTCCTGGGGATAAAAATATATGTTTATTAAAAAAAATATAATTAAAAAAAATGGAAAAAAAAAATCAGATGAATTCTAATTCCTGGCTCCTCAGTCGCACTGGCTACGTTTCAAGTGCCCATGTTGCTAGTAGCTACCATCCCCAGTGGCCCAGACATAGAACATGCTCATCACCACAGGCAGCCCCACTGCACAGTGCCGGAGTCTGGAGAATACCAACAGGACCTCGTCACAGACGGGCCCTCCGTACAGACTGCAAAGGAATCTCACCGCAACCAAGATCTGTCACCTTCTTTTCTCTGCTTTATCCCTAAAGTACTGTATTTGTTTCATGTGTTTATTTTAGTTCCAGTGAACATATAGTGTAATACTAGTTTCAGGTGTACAATATAGTGATTCCACACTTCCATACAACACCCGGTGCTCATCACTACAAGCGCCCTCCTCAATCCTCATCACCTGTTTCACCCATCCCCCCCACCCGCCTCCCTTCTCTTAACCATCACTTTGTTCCCTTTAATTAAGAGTCTGTTTCTTGATGTGTCTTTTTTTTTCCTTTTGCTTGTTTTGTTTCTTAAATTCCACATATGAGTGAAATCATATGGTATTTGTCTTTCTCTGATTTATTTCACTTACAATTATAGATGCTAAGTAGCAAGATTTCATTTTTTATGGCTGAATCATATGCCACTGTATATGCACACCTGTCAGAAGGGCTAAAATCAACAACACAAGAAACGATAGGTGTTGGCATGAATGTGGAAAAAAGGAAACTTCATGCACTGTTGGTGGGTATGCAAACTGGTGCAGCCACCATGGAAAACAGTATGGAGGTTCCTCAAAAAGTTAAAAACACTGGGAATTTACCCAGAGAACACAAAAACACTAATTCAAAGAGATATATGCATCCTTATGTTTATTGCAGCATTATTTACAATAGCCAAGACATGGACTGATGAAGAGATAAAGAAGATAAGGTATATAAAGCACTGCATTTAAATAAATTCTTTTCTAGTGGCTGCTACAGACCTCTTTGAGAAGCTGATGAAAGCAATGGATTCTCTCGCCAGGAAAAAAAAAAAATGCACATATGAACACACACACATAAACACACACACATGCACACAGGCACACTTATGCAAACAAAATCAGAGTTTCAGGATGTACACAGCCGTGGACCTCTCTATCTTGAGAACAACCCAAAAGGCCCGTTTATCAATATTGACTGATGTAAAGCTTGGAGGAATACCTACAGGGTTTTACAAGGAACAAAGTTCTAAGAGCTCTATTCCTGTTACATTTTATTTGCAGCATTCTCTTCTTATTCCTTACTTAGAAATGGTCAACTCCTCAGTGGTCTCAGTGTTAGGCTTAGTCCAGCCCACTCTGCTCCTGGGAGCCTCATACATCACAGCTAAGTTTGGATTTCAGGCAGAGTACACTGAAGAGCAACTGGAGGGTTTCAAGCAGGGATGTGATATGATCTTCCATGTCATAGAAAAATTCTGTTCAGTGGAGAATTGCCTGTGAATTGTTAAGAAGGTAGAGGAAGCAGAAGCCGGAGAGCAGGTAGCAGGCGATGCAAGCAACAGTGACAGTAACCCATGCCTTATTGTGACAGTGGAGTCGGAGGGAAGCGGGTAGACCTGGGACACACTTTGGAGACAAAGCTGAGGACATTGTTGCTCGTTTGGACATAACATAGGCAAAGAAAGTTTTTTGGCTGAAGTTAAGTATGTGGTGCAAATAGGAAGGAAAAGACTAGGGATGGAGAGCAGGGGAACAAGAGTTGTCTCGAACTTTGGAGATACGCAGTTGGGACCCAAGTGGAAATATCAAACAGAGATATGAGCCTGGGGTGCGAGGTGCAGGTTTTGGAAACTTTCGTGTGGCGATGGTATTTAAGACATCTCATCTCAGGCCTGGATGGGATCACCTAGGGAGTGGTACAGGGAGAGCTGAGAAAAGAACTTTAAGGAAACCAGATGAAATCGTCAGAGGATATAGAAAGAGGAAAAGGCGATCAGGATGGAGTGATTTGGGAGGGAGGAAGAATAGAGAGTCTGGTGCCCCTGCAGTAAAGAGATGGTGGTATCTGAGGAAGGAACAGGTGGCCATCTATGTTGAATGCTGTTGAAAGGCCCAGAAATGGATGCATGGAAAAGGGCCCACTGAAGTAGGCAGTGAACAGAGAACACTGTCAGTGGTGAGGACAGACACCAGGAATGGGGTAGAGGGAGAATGGGAGCAGAGCAAGCACCCAGATGCATCTCCTGATGGAGGATGATGCTTTACTCACTTGGAACAACATCTTGGATGACACCACCCTTGTTCATGAATGACTCTGGCCTCCTGTGGCCTCCATGACCATGGGTAATCCTGAAGAACAGCTCCTGGAGTAAGAACCTGGGTTCTTGGCTAAGAGTAGATAGAATTCATTTGTCTCCTCAGTTCTCACACAATGGGTATCTAACCTCTGGTCCCCACTGCTTCCTCAAACACATTTCCTCACAAGCTCCCCCTCTCCCCAACTCAACTCCCATGAGAAGTATTTCGACCACACTATTGCTGGTCGAAAATAATCCATTCTCAGCTCATTAAAGACATGGATCAATTTATGGACTGACTCCACTAAATCACTAAATTTTACTTTTGGTTCTAAGAGAAAACCAAGAGAGAAAAAGAGGAATATAGTGAAAGGAGAACATTTAGGGAGCTTGAATCAAATTACAAATGATTAAGAAATAATTTGCTGCTTTATGTATTCATTATTTTAGAAGCATCAGACTGCTGGATTTTAATTTCATGTTACTACAAATATGCAAAGTTAATAACATGCCACTGATTGGGTAAACTCCCATTTAAAATGCAAAGCACTTTACACAAAACAAAACAAAATACACAGTATCCTAAATAACCTGGGAGTTGACTTTTAAATATATTAAATATTACATATTAACTAATTATACACTTTAATACTATAATGTAGTAGGGAAAAAATGTGACTTCTTGATTCTCCAAGAAATTTAAATCACATGGGTATTTAAAGATTCAATAAAAATAGGCTCTACACATAAAATTCTATGCTTTTAGAAATCCAATGGATAACAGTCTTAGTAATATGCAATAATTCCCCTTATCTCTGAATTCATAATATAGTGGCATGTGAATTCTCATGGCTGTAAGGTTAAAATAGGGGATTACTTCAAAGCCTTGGAGGAAACATGTAGACCAAGTTATGACAGTGAATTAAGAAAAGAGCTAATTTCTCTCTTAGGTGTTCTTTCAGGCATATTTCTCCAGATGAGACCTACAGCTTAAAATTTCTTTTCTAATTAAGTTTTTAATACGGCTAGATTATATTAAATCAGATAAAAACCGCCCTTCTTTTTTTTTTTCCAGTCCACTCTCTCTGTAAACAGATTTCCACATGAGTGGCTGCTCATGAAAGGTGAGTAACACACACATAATCAAGTTCCGCCAACCAAAGCACACAGACAGAACATGCCAACACCAACCCCAAATCCCACCAGTAACCTGAGCAAACAAAATAGCCAATTAGAGGCAGAGGTTACGTAGGAAAGAACTAATCCCTGAGCTTTTATTTGTTGGTCTTGTTTCTAAACCATCAAAAACTGCATTGGGGGGTGCCTGGGTGGCTCAGTGGGTTAAGCCTCTGCCTTGGGCTCAGATCATGATCCCAGGGTCCTGGAATCGAGGTCCGCACTGGGATCGAGGCCTGCATCAGGCTCTCTGCTCAGCAGGGAACCTGCTTCCCTTCCTCTCTCTCTCTCTCTGCCTGCGTCTCTGCCTACTGGTGATCTCTGCCTGTTAAATAAAAATAAAATCTTTAAAAAAAAAAGTCTCTCCAAGCATTTGACTATTAAAAACCCAGCATTTCTTTTTTTTTTTAGATTATTTTTATTTTTTTTAATTATTTTTTTATTTTTTCAGCATAACAGTATTCATTATTTTTGCACCACACCCAGTGCTCCATGCAATCCGTGCCCTCTACAATACCCACCACCTGGTGCCCCCAACCTCCCACCCCCCACCCCTTCAAAATTCTCAGATCGTTTTTCAGAGTCCATAGTCTCTCATGGTTCACCTCCCCTTCCAATTTCCCTCAACTCCCTTCTCCTCTCCATCTCCCCTTGTCCTCCATGCTATTTGTTATGCTCCACAAATAAGTGAAACCATATGATAATTGACTCTCTCTGCTTGACTTATTTCACTCAGCATAATCTCTTCCAGTCCCGTCCATGTTGCTACAAAACTTGGGTATTCATCCTTTCTTTTCTCTTTTTCTTTTTTTTTTTACAGCTTTATAAACATATATTTTTATCCCCAGGGGTACAGGTCTGGAAATCGCCAGGTTTACACACTTCACAGCACGCACCATAGCACATACCCTCCCCAATATCCATAACCCCACCCCCCCTCTCCCAACCCCCTCCCCCCATCAACCCTCAGTTTGTTTTGTGAGATTAAGAGTCACTTATAAAAACCCAGCATTTCTAACCACAACAATTATCAGCAGATATTAAGCTCCCACAGAAGCATGTTAATGCCAAGGGGGTTACGTTCACTTAGGAACCCATGAGAATTCTGTAACAAAACAAAAGACATTTTAATATGATACACTATTCACAAGTACAAACATATTAAAAATTAATACTGAAAGGCTTCTATAAAATATAACTGAAGCATGTAGTAAGTTCATTTGTTCACCTGTAATCTAAAAATGAATAATACCATAATCTCTGAAAAAAAAAACAAAATTCAACCAGAAACAAACACAAAGACAAGAAATTAGTAGCATATTTTAATTTGCTGATGAACACTTAATTTAGTTGTGTAGGCTGCCACAGTGCATTTGCTTCTCCTAAACAGCAAATAAATTATTATTGGTTGAATAATCAAGCTCCTCATCTCTTCAGCCTACTCTTCCTTGCTCTGCCAATAGAAGGCAGGAAATGCACAAATCACGATGACTCTCCTACCTGCCATGTTTGAATACTGAGGGTAGATATTGACCAGCAAGAGAGAGAGGAGCCAAGGCAGGGCAACCTTGGAAAAAGACAGAATTGCCTCTTCCACGTGTGAATCTCTTCCTGGAACTCCATCTTTCCATTGTGTATCATACATCGTGAGACCAAAGGAGGCAGGTGCTCTCAGAGCCATGAGGCGGCCCCAAGTCAAGGCAGTTAGTGGGAAGAACAAAGATGCTCTAAGAAAAGGCCACCACCTTGCTTCTTACAGCAGCCAGACAGCTTTATGCAACTAACTGAAATTGATTTAGCAATGCATGGACACAGTTTGGAAGCCTGAAATCTTTCTGTTCCTTTGATTTAGTCTGCCTAACCTCTCTTACCATTTAATTCTAATCAGATAGAGCCAGAAAATTGAGCTGGCAGGAATAGTCATTGACATTTAATTAATGTCTGGTATTCCATTTGTCGAAGAAGAAAGGCCAAGTAATGGAAGCTTGGCATAGCCATCTTGAAGCACGGGCAAAGACAAAAGTGACACAGGAGGCCTATCCTTTCAAAGGGCACCAATGCCCAAGATGTACACTCTTTGCCGTGGGTCACTCTTGCCCCTGAGAAGAAGCCTAAACTCCAGGGCTAATGTTCCATCTGTATCTCTATTGCCTAGTACAGAGCTAAGAATATAGCAGATGCTCAAAAATATTTGCTAAATACCACTACAATTTCACAGAGGGTAATCTGGGAGCGGAAGCTCTATCACTCCCTATGCACACTGCCAAATCTTCTCAAAAAGTCAGTTGAAAGGATGACATTTTCCAAGAGGCTGAAAGAAAGAGATGATACCACTGAGATACATTAGTAAACTCAAATGTGTGCAGGTGACCCATAGGCAGAGGTCGCTTTGATCTGCTCAATCAAACACACGCAGAAAAGTTTCCTAACTTCAGGGAATTCTTGGCTCCGTTCTCTGCCCCACACCCCCATGCCACACACCATTCATTCCAGGCTTCCCGGCAAGAGTTATAAGGCTGGCAGTATGCTACCTCCACAATTTCTGCTGGAAGTCAGTATGGGCCACTCCCTGTGGTCACAAAGCTCTCCATGGGTGTGGCAAGCTGGATGCAAGCACAAGTCCAATATCTCTATGTAGTGGCCAGGAGTGCATGGAAGCAGAATTCATTCACTAGAACATTCAACCATATCTACCAAGTGCCTACAATGTGACAGCACTGTTCTGGGGCTGTAGATATATCAGGGGATCAAAATGACAAGCGCCCCTATGGAGATTACAGTCTAAAGGGGAAAATAAATAAACACATGTATAATATAGTGTAGAAACGTCAGAGGCTATGAAGAAATATAAAGCAGAAGGGGATAGACAGTGAGAGGCAGGGGAAAAGAGGTAAACAACTTACCTAAGATAGTCATAAAAGGTTCTTCTGATGACCTTATATTTAAGTGGTGACCTATATGAAATGAAGGAAGAAGACATGTGGTTATCCGGGAGAAGAGTCTAGTCAGGAACAGCAAGTACAAAGGCCCTGAGGCAGGAGCAGTGGTCAAGGAAGTGCAAGAAGAGCAGTGTGGCTGCAGCAGAGAAGCTGGGGCTGCAACGATGGGAAATGAGGCTGGACAGGTGGGCAGATCACACAGAACAGTGCTAATCATTGCGAAGACTACATTCTACTCCAGGAACCCCTGGAAGGCATCAGAGTTTAAGATTTGCTTTTCCAGACTGTAGAGCCCAGGTGGGAGCAGGGAAACCATCAGGAGACTATTACAGTCATCCAGGAGAGAGACGACGATGGCCTGGGTAGGATGGGGATTGTCTGGGGAGAGATGTGGACAGACTATGCGTGCATTTTCATCTTTTTTAAAATTTAAACTCTACTTCGCTGACATATAGTTCAATATTGGTTTCAGGAGTAGAATTCAGTGATTCATCGCTTATATATAACACCCAGTGCTCATCATAACCAGTGCCCTCCTTAATACCCATCTCCACCCACCTCCTTCCATCACTCTCACTTTGTTCTCCATAGTTAAGAGTCTCTTGTGATTTGTTTCTCCCCTCTCTCTCTTTTCCCCCCTCCCAAAGACTCATTTGTTTTGTTTCTTAAATTCCACATAAGGGAAGTCGTGGTATCTGTCTTTCTCTGACTGACTTATTTCAGCTAGCATAATATACTCTAGTTCCATCCATGTCATTGCAGATGGCAAGATTTCATTCTTTTTGATGGCTGAGAAGTACTCCATTGTATACATCTATAGTATTATCTATATATATACATCTTCATCTGTCGATGGACATTTGGGCTCTTCCATGGTTTGGAATAGATAATAGATTAGATAGATAGATAGATAATACTGCCATGAACATCAGGGTGCATGAACTCCTTCAAATGTTTATTTTTGTATCCTTTGGGTAAATACTCAGCAGTGCAATTGCTGAATCATTGGGTAGTTCTATTTTTAGCTTCTGGAGGAACTATGGGACTACTCTCCAGAGTGGCTACACCAGCTTGCATTCCCACCAATGGATGCATTTTCAAAGCAGAACTCACAGGCTTTTCTGATGGATGAGAAATGGAGAAAAACAGAGAAGAGTCAAAGATGACTATAAGGTGGCTTAAACAAGTGGGGGAATGGGATTGCCCCTAACAGAAATGGGGGTCCCTGGGAGAGAGGAAGGATGAGTTGGAGAAGAAGAAACCAAGAGCTCAGTTTGGGTAATAAATACTGGCCAATGCTCATGATGATGATGATGGCAATGACAGTGACGCAGGAGAAAGCAGAGCAAACAGCTCCTCTCGATTTTCAAAAATCAAAAAGCGTTCTTCACAGAAGCAAGCAAGAAGCCCCCTCTGGAGCTCTCAAAAGGAGCGTGGTCTTCAGCTACTTTCATAATGAGAAAGAAATGGACTAAAGTTATTTTGGGTTTCATGAGCAAGAAAATGTAAATGGCAAATGACAAGAGACCAGTCCCACATCCACCCTGAACACCGTCACTCAACAGGTGAGCTATTTGTGGGCTCCGCTGTGCTGGCAGGAGTCATTGCTAAGTGAAGCCCTCACAGAGGACTCAGGGGCCTGCGGTTAGCACAGACTGACCTGGAGTCCTGGTCCGTTGTCGCAGGTCCCAGGCCACTGCCATTCAGGCCTCAGAGTCAGAGGTCAAGCACTCAAAGCTCTGGAGGGTAGGCCTCCAAAGTGGGCACAGACATCCCGGGGCAAAAGCAGGGGGGGTCCACTCACTATTAGACAGCCACTTTTTAATAGTATCCTTTCTTCAAAATTTGTGATTACTTTTTATCAAGTTCTACATACACATAGTTAGAAGAATCAAATAGTTCTACAGGGCTTATCACAAAAAAAAGAGCAGTTATCCTGAATCCTCCCTGTGCCCCATTTCCCACTTCCCAGAGGCAACTGCTTCTAACTGTATTAGATGGTTCTTTCATTATTTACCTCTGTATCTCTAAATAAACAGGTTTATGCTGCTACCTCATTTTTCACCTCTAGCATCATCTATTGACTTTCCATCTTGGAATATATGGATTTAGTTCTTGTTCTCTCTCCCATCCATACATCTAAGCACACATACACATGCACACACCTATGCACACATAATACACACACGTACATGCACACACACACATAAACATATACACATCTTCACACAAGCATGCATATACCCGTGCATAAACACACGCACGCACGCACACACACCACTCTAGTCCTCCCAAAGGTTAGCCATGTTACACCCTGGTTAGCCCAACATGCAGTGTTGTCATGGCTATCATGTAAATGTCACTCACAATGAAGTTACACAAATGCCTTAGTCACTTGCCTCTTTTCTCTACAATGTTTTGTATTTTCAAAATTTAAAAACTATTTTGATTTCTGTCTTTCTTGTTCTCTGTGTATTTTCTGTGCAGAAAAGATATAAGATATAAACAGAATCTGAACTTGCAAACCTTGTTTATACCGTCATTCTCTCTCTCTCTCTGCCCTGTGCACTCACCTATCAGAGAGTTTTTAGGCAGCAAGGAGCTATTATCCCCAGAGCAATATTTCAAAAATAAATTTATAACTATCCCATGAAAAGAGAGTTATAGAATCAGGAAGGTTAAAAAAGGCCTAGTATAGCTCCTGACAACAGCAGGCCCTTGCTTTTGTTGAACTCAAGTGTTTTGAACTATTGAACAGATGAGCTTAAAGATCTTAGGCTATTCTCTGCTTTCAAGTTCTGCTAAGACAAAGTGTCCCCTTTGGTCCTCCCTCAACCTCACACAAGCCTTTTCTCTGGTGTCTGAACTCAACAAAGCATTCCCCAGAAGCTGACACCACTGTTGGGGGCGGGGGGCATTTCTCAGAACCAGCCCCCTCTCGCTGCCAAAATGAGAAATACCTAAATGCTTTCCCATGTCACCACGTATCACAGAAATAGGCCAGCAAAAGAAATACTAAGAACATGCTGAGCAGAAAGCATGGGTAAATAACCTCAGTTCCACAGCTATATTTTTCTCAGCAGGTGAAGAATAAAAAAATAATGTGACTGACCTCTGCCCCGGCCAGTTCCCAGAACCAAGGGCAGGTCTGTTCCATGCCAGGCAGTGGCTCTTCTGCAGTATCCAGACCGCTTTGTCTGGGGTATTGCTCCTACCCTGCAGGCCAAACAGACCTGGTAAAATGTCAGGACAAGGAAAGAGGGTCCCCCAAATTTTGCAAAGTGTGTGAATCAGAATGAGCCTGGCAGAAACCCGGCAATACTGACACCAGAATACTTAATCTATCAGGCCCCTTGGAGACTCGGGTGAGGGAAAAAGGTATTAAAAAGGTATTAAAATCGGGCGCCTGGGTGGCTCAGTGGGTTAAGCCTCTGCCTTCAGCTCAGGTCATGATCTCAGGGTCCTGGGATCGAGGCCCACGTCGGGCTCTCTGCTCAGCAGGGAGCCTGCTTCCTCCTCTCTCTCTGCCTGCTTCTCTGCCTACTTGTGATCTCTCTCTCTCTCTCTCTCTCTGTCAAATAAATAAATAAATAAAATCTTTAAAAAAAAAAAAAGGTATTAAAATCCACACTAGTTGACAATGCTCATGGTCAATGCTGTCATTTTACTCAAGACCAGGCTGGGACTGTAGAAGAAACAAGAGAAGAGAGAGGCAGGCTAGTGAGACTCAGGAGGTCTTGGGGAGGCAGGCCTATAGGTGCTTGGCAAAGCCATTCCTGCTCGTGGAGGTCTCACCACTCTGAGCTGGTATTCTCAGTGGCCCTTTCTAGTCAGTCTGTCTCTTACCCTGTCTAAACCTTCAGCTGGCTTGCCCATGGGTCTCTGAGGCTCTACCCAAGCTTTTGGTGAACAGACATGGTAGGCATGAGAGATCAGATAAGAAGCCAGGAAGATTTGAGAAAACAGCAGAATAATACTTACTCCCCTACTCAAATGTTATTGCTGCCTGCCAGGCAGGCCCAGAGAGGTTTGAGGTTTTCTCTTTTCCTGCCCACTGATTCTTATTTGCAAATGGCTGCTGGTCCATCCCAGGGCTGGGGCCCAGGAGGCAACCAGCTGGAGCAGGAAGAGGAGGCAGATGGAGGGGGCAGGCACTTCATTACTGGAGGTCCCTCCAAAGCAGCAAACTGCATATTTTCCTTCTAGGAAGTATGACTGCCGAGGAGGATTGGAGGTCTGGGACTTGCCAGTACGTGTGTGTGTGTGTGTGTGTGTGTGTGTATGCACACACACACGTGTACGTCTTACTGACATCAATACACACACAGCAATACATCACCCCCAGAGGCATCAACCCTTACCATGTTTAGCACCCTCCTATTACAGATGGGGAAGCAGCAGCTTGGAGAGGTAAAATGACTTGTCCAAGTTGGGCTACATGCTGGGCCTGGACCCAGGACCATTGCTCTATCTTCCGACCCAGCCCTCTGCCTGCTGGGTGAATCCACCACATCACTGTGCTTGGCACACTGGGGTGGGGGTGGGTAGAAAAGGCAGGACTTGGGACTCAGGCAGACTTCATTTGAAATTTGAAACGTGGCTCTATTGGTACTGCAGAGAAGGCTTGGAGCCTTCTCCACAGTTGTTTGAGCCCCCTGAGCCTCAGTTTCCTTCATCTGCACACCGAGGAGAGCAGTACACACTTCCTGCCTTGTTTTAAGAATTCTGTGAGACTCCACATGTGCAGCACCTGGCACAGGGCCTTAAGCACAGCAGCTGTTCCCTTAAGTGGCAGATGCTAGTAATTTCTGCCTTAATATTCACACTTGTGGCAAAAGTAGATGGCTCTGCCCATCTTGCTAAGCCTTAATCCCTGGGTGGTCTCAGACAAGGGGATCGGTGTCCAGGAGCTGAAGGCACAGTAACACGAGAGATTCCTGACCCCAGGGTAGCAGAACAGGCTCTTCCCCAAGTGTCTAGTCTGGTCAGCTGGCTATGACTCCTCTGCAGAAGCATTTGGTGATAGTCTTGGGTAGCTTCTGAAGCATCAATGACTTATGCACGGGGGTCAGAGCAATTTGGGGAGTTCTGCCCTTCACCCTTTTCACTGGAATTCCCCATGAAAAAGTCAGCTCAGTGCTACCCCCAAAACTTCAGTTTTGCCTCCTAGGACTCACCTCCGGACCATCACGGAAGCCCTGGACAGGCACCTGACACACCGTGAGCGCTCAATATGGCAGCTCCTGTGCTGTAGCTGCTACTGAAACGACTGTGCCCCTGATCCAGCCATATCCCTAGAGACCGGGCACATGATGTTGGGGCCATTCCAGTCCAGCTCAGGATGCATTCCACATAGAAAGGTGATGGGGAAATGGCCTGTTCATTCATCTGCTCACTGGACACACACACATACTGAGCCCCACTATGTGTCAGCCTGGCCTGGATGCTGAACAGCACTCAGTTCCCACCGTCATGAAACTGTGTTTCCAGAAGCCTGTGGCTTTCCCGCCTCAGCACATGTGTCTAAGTGTCCCTTCTTAGAAGCAAGAATCTTCTGAAGCTTATTTTATCAGGCCTCTGTCAGTCCCTCCGTCTTGATTAAGTTGAATAGCCTCTACCTATAGCCCTATTTCATATTTACAGTTAATGCTAGGGATGACAGTGTCATTCATTCATTAACACGTAACAAGCACCCACTCCATGCTCTCAGGCACCAGTGGGCCCATGACAGACAGTGTCTACCTTGAAGGAGGGCACAGTCAAGCACAAACCCAGCAGCCTTCCCGCAGCCCCATCCCAGCACCTGAGGGACCTCACAGGGCTTGCTCTGAGTCTCCCCTTTGCCCAAGGTACTGCCTAGCAGAAATTCCTTGAGCCTTCTGCCTGCTCCGGCAGCTCTGGCTCTAGTTCTTGAGGCTGTGCCTGCTCCCCTCATCCTCAGTTAGGAATTCAGGAAGCTATGGCTTGCACAGCTAGACCTAGACGGGAGGACACCACTATGAGCTCTAACCCACTGAGAGGCATTTCAGGAGACACTTCCTCACTCAGAGCTCCAGCTTCCAACTCTGCAGACTGACAGTGTCCCAAGGATTATATGAGATCAAGCAGGAGCCGTGCCCTGCCAATGCTCAAGGCAAAGGAGTGCCCAACTTCTCCTCAGAGCCCCGCTCTTGGGCCATACCATTACCACCCAGTTGAGCCCACACAACCAGCACACGCCCTCCTCTGCTCATCTATCTAAGACAAATAAACTCCAAGAGCTCTGTATGGGCCAGAGGGCTGCTGCATGCCAACCTCACTCGGGCCGGGTTTCCTGGAGTACACTACAGCACAAGACATTAGGCTCATTAGCAAGGAACCAGCGATTGATTTTTTACATAATTCGGAAAGAGAAGAGTATTATTGCACTTTGTTTTCCTATGGCTATTATCCCCATAAGAGCTCATTTCTACCTCTTAACAGGGGTTTACTTGGACTGATAAATTGGTTAAAAACCTTCCTGTCCAATTTCAATTTACTCAGCATAGCATACGCTGGAACACATTAAGAGCAAGTATAAATTTGGTCAAGGCAGCTCCCTAAGGGACCTTGTTGTTTTTCCACGGAAAAACCCCATCTTCCCTTTACAGAACTCTGGGGAGATCACAGTGACCTCTGGGGAAGCAGGAGAAGGAGGGTAATTTGGCCTGGGGTATCACCTTCCCCTGAACAGAGCCTGATCTAGACATGGGCAGAACTGCGGGGGGAGAATCTCATAGCTGAAGGTGTCATGTTTGAGTCCAGAAGACCAGGCATTTTAGTCCTTGCCCCATGGCTCTCATTCCCAAACCAGTTCTCACGGGACAGGTGTTGTCACCCTAAGGCCCCACACCTGCAGCTTCTTCCTGTCACAGCAAGGTTTCTTCAGAATGTTGACATCAAATTGCTTTCTCTCAGGCTTACAGCACCCTGGGTTTGGGAAGAGGTAAAAAACCAGCCACTTGGGACAGGAATGACAAAGCCAGGGTTGTCATGAATAATTCAGCAGCTTCCATCCCAAGCTCAGCATTAGACTTCACAAATTCCATGCTAAACTCTTCTTCGTGATATGACCACAGTCCCCAGTCTTTCCCAGAAACCTGCCTGAGTGGGCCATGTCAGCTTCCTGAAAATGCTGTTTCTGCAAATGCCAGGCATGTTCAGACCCCAAGTTCCTAGCCTCCCTCTGCCCCACAGCCCAACCTCAGGTGTTCCAGACCAGCTGACAACTCCTTGGTTCCTGAGGATAAATCCTTCTCCCTCTCACCCCATTTTTTCCCAATGTCATGCCTTTAGAGCAGACAGACCCCTTGTCCAGACTCTCCACCTCTCAAAGCCATCATCTGAGATGAGTCCTCCGGTCCTCAGCTGAGTTTCTAAGCCCAGGTCACTAATCTGAGCCAACTACTAATGAGGCTGTGCTGAACCACAGGCTTCAATTCAAGCCAGTCACAGAGAGGCAGCCCCTCGGTGATGAAGGAAACTTAGCAGAGGTGTGGAGATGGCTCCTGGCAGACCACTCCCAGCCAGAGCCTACCTCCAGCCCTCTGGATCAAGGGTCCCTGGCATCAAGGCCTTGCCCCAGGAGTACCTCAGGGAAGCACTCAGTGCCCAACTCTCAGTGAGCACCAGACAAGAGCAGGTTCCCTCTCCCAGCAGCCTCACCCAGAACCCGACTCCCGACATCATCTCACTCGTTATGTAAAACTCCACAAGAATCCTTTTTACTTTCAAGGTAGACTAAAGGAGCAATTAATTTCTAACAATAAAGACAGATGCACAGACAAAATTTCTAGCTAAAAATACCAGAGTAGCAGTTTGGATTTTTTTCTTCATTCATTCATTCATCCACCCATCCTGTCATTCATTCGACAAGCACTGCTGAGGGCTACATGTGGGCCAAGGCAAGAGAAAGCCATGGTTCTCTGATCTCACACTTTCCATCCTGGACTGAGACGGGGCAATGTGCCACCAGAAGCGCCCCCCTCCCCACACTCCTCATCATGCATCCCCCTCACTGTGAGAAGGACCATGATTTTCAGAGTGCTGGCCACAGACTGGCTTCTTCTGGTGAATTTCAGAGAGGATGTCATGAAATCCTCACAAGCCTTTGAGTAATCGGCATCACCCTCATTTTACTGAGGAGCAAGCAGGACACTGATAAGGAGCTGAGTGGTACTGTCAGCAAGGAAAGAGCTTACTGCACAACCTGCCTTGGGGATCCACAGCCCATGCTTCTTCCTCTCCTCTAGATGTAGGACATACAAAGAATTCAAATCCTCAGAGAGATGCTCATAATAACAACACTGCTTCCTTCTGCAAGCCTGCAGCCTGGCGGAAGGGTGGAGGACTGAAATGCTCTTAGGAGGCCTGAAAGAATAAAGGAGGACTCCCTCAAACTGTGAAACCTACATGCCTCAGGGCCCCATCAAGTCCCCTCCTCCAGGAAACCTCCATAGATGCAGCCTCCTGACTCTCTTTAGTGGTATGGTCGGGGATTCAGAGAGTATCAGAGGCTGCAGGGGGCAGATGCTGGCACAGGAGCCCAGTGGGCCTCAACGGCTGATGTCATACACAGGCATGAGACAGAGCTGGGGCTCAAGTCTGTGTCTCCTATGCTCCTGACTCCACTGACTGCTGCCCAAGGGAGCCTCATTGTGCCCACTCCTGCAGTCATCCATGGTGTGAGCCTGATCTGCACTCTACAACCATGTGTAAGCTAAGAATTCAGGGCACCTGATCAGGAAGGCTGCGTTGCATCCCTGGATGAGTCCAGCTCCTGGGGACTTAGAACCCTTAACCTGATTTACAGCTCTTTCCTCCTGTGTAACCCCACCACTTTCTTCAAGCCTGACCTAGCCACACCTCCTCCAGGAAGTCTAGATTTTTCTCCACTCTTCACCTCTCTCCAGCAGACACAGACCTCTCCATGCATGGTGACTGCGGCTCATTGCTCTGTGTATCTCCAGCCCCTAGCCCAGGGCCTGGCACAGAGAAGTACTCAATAAATAATTGTTGAATAAATTTTGTTGGATACACCAGAAATGATACAACAGCCTCAGGCTCAAACAGATATTTCATTATCTGGAGAGGAATTAAAAGATGCCAAGTCATCTTCAAAATAATTGACTACGCTTTTATGAGGCCTCTCCTCCCATTTCTCTCCAGCCCTACAGAGCACGAAGCTCTCCAATGCCCTTCATAATCAGAGATACTATTTATTCCATAAGCATTTCATTTAACAGCACAAAGATCCCAAATCTTCAGTGGTCATTTCTTTTCTCTGGCATCAGGAAGGACTGCTAATAGCTATTTGGTCCTGAGAAAAACAAACGAATATCAAGAAAAGAGCCTGATAATTCTAAGCCATAATCATCCCTTTGATTGATTTCCTCAAGGCAAAAATTCATCATTAAAGGCAGCATTGCCTACCCAAGTTTTTACAAAGAACATCAACTGGCCCCCCCATAATGTTGTGCAGAACATCTGACACGAACAGAGGGTATGCGGACAATGGGTCTCATCATCATTCCTTTAGCTTTCCCCGGAAGCTGAACCCCATCATTATATCCCAGAGCTATTTCTAAAATGTGTGTCCTCTTGCAGCCATCAGGACTTGGAGAAGAAAGAGGTCGCAGTTCCCCTTGAAAACAACAGTATCAGCAACTAGTCAGCTCCACCCAGGGTGAGGCTACACGAGGCGGCCTCAGGGGGACCTGCTGCACAAGCCCATGGGGGCAGAGGGCCGCCAAGGCCAACTGCAGATGTGTGCAGGATGAATACCACAAAGAACTTTGTAGACCACTTGCAGCAGCCATGGTCATCAAAATGGTCACCAGAATTATTGATAGGTCACACTTCTGTCACAAAAGCACATACTGCTCTTCTGTTTCATATTTGAGACCTAGGCTTTGAGCACCTTCTCTGCTTGGGACCTTGTGTTAGGAATTGTGGAGGCTACAACACTGAAGCGTCCTTATGACAATCCCCCTCCACGGGCAGCATAGGGAGGGCACAGCCCACCAGACACCCCATGCATTCCATCTCATATGGTGCAAGGAATTCTGGGAGACAGTGTTTTATCTGAGAGTACATTCTAGCCTATTTACTCAAGCAGGTTAAATCAGTGACTCTCAAACTGTGCTGCTTATCAGAATCAACCAAGAAGCTTTTAAAAATTCTAATGCCCAGACCATAACCCAGCCCAAATCACAGCAAGACCTCTAAGAGGGGAATGCACATATCATATTTGTAAGACCCAGAAGTGATTTCAGCCATGGTGTAATGACTGGCTAGAGATCCCATGGGTGGTAGTAGGAGAATAGAGTGGCTTGACCCTATATGGATCTGGTTCCAAAACTGATGTCCCAAACTTTATGTCACTCTATCCATAGGTCCCTTCCTTCAAGGCATCCACAGACTCTGTTAAGAGGAGCAAGGCCAGTCTACCGTGTCACACAGCAGAGAGTCCATCAAGGCAATGATATGGGTCCAAAGGGCTATAGCATTCAAGGGAGGAGAGGTCCTTGAATTTGAGGCAAAAGGATGTTAGTTTCTTTGGGAAAGTCTCATCTGAAAGGAGCCCAGAGGCACAGATCTATGGCAGGGTGGTGGGGGCTGTTACAGGTGGAGCTTAACGGCGATGAGCAAAGCAGTGAGCCAGGAGAACAGGCAGGACACAAGTGAATAAAGTCACTCAGTTAGGCTGGGGCTTTGAGGACACCCAGAGAATCAGTGGAGACAGGGTAGAAAGACAGGTGGGTGTGCAGAGGAAGTGATGATTTACGTGGTTGGCAACAGGAAGCTCCTAAAGATTCTCCAAAGGGCAATGACATGACTGTGGATATGCTCTAGTTAGGAGTCATGAGGCTGTGCTCAGGGGAGGCACTGGAGGACTACTGCCCAACAAGAAAATAACTGAGATGAGGTGGATTGGGATGGGAGCTCACCTAGGAGGAGGGTGGAACCATCCCAAGAATTAAAAATTGACCCAGGGTAGGGTAGTAAAACTGGGAGGAGTAAGAGCCAGCGGACGGCAGAATAGACTAGACTTGGCAGCAACTGGCCTTGCTTTTGTCAGCAGCTCTGTCCTTTACTAATTAAGTGACCTTGAACAAGTCCCTTAACTCTCCATGCCTTAATATGCAGCTCTGATGAGCGGTTATGAATAACAAAACCTTCCTGCCCAGCTCACTGGCAGGCTGGGGGCCTCAAATGAGAGAACGCATGTGAATATGTCCCGAGGGTAAAAAGCATTATATACAAAGCCCTACACAATTTCATGATGTTATTAATACTCTGCATGTTTTCTTTACTTTTCCAAGCTCTTAAACTTGAACGCTATGCTACCATATGAGAAAAAAAAAGTTAATAATGATGTCTTTTATAGCTCAAAGTTATGAACAAATTAAAAGAGTTTATGTCTTTTGCTGCTGTTGGAGAACAGACTTACCAACATGAATTTGAATTAAAGTGTCAATAATTTTTCATTTGAGTTTCTTAAAATATATTTAATTTCTTTTTACATTTTCCCCTTATTTTATGCGGCAATATATTCTACACACTGAGATTCTGGAATACTTCAAGATGCAAACTAACCAGCGCACAAAGTTGTAAAAAAGTTACCTTCTGTCTTCCTCTTGAGAGAAAATAAATCAGTTATTGGAGTTCTTGGAAGATGGTGGTCATGAGGGTCATAATGTTCATGACAGGAGTTTTCAATCTAGTCTAATCCTTGCAACTTAAAGCGCACAAAAGGGACTATGAAAGAGAATAGTTTTAAAGCCGAGTTATGAATTATCCCTAGAATTCCATTAACTAACATTCCATAGTTCCAAGGGGCCTGGTTCCTGTGGCTCCATGTGCTAAATTCTCTAAGGGCTTCACATGTTCAAGAAAGCCATTCAACTAGAGAGGCCCATTTGGGGTTGTCAACCTATTCTAAACCAATTATTTTTTGTATCATACCAAATATTTGTTTGCTGCTACACTGATAGGTAAGAGTGTGTGTCTGTGTGTGCGTGTGTGTTAATATGTGTGTATGCACGTGTATTTTAGATATATACACACATCCTTATTTTATCTTCACAACAAACCAGAAGTATTGCCTGTTACTGCAGGCATGTTATCATGAGTAAATCTCCACATGAATGGAGATGTGTAAAAACGTGGGGCTTTGTCCTCGGTTTTTTTTTTTTTTAATTATTTATTTATTTGATAGACACAGATCACAAGTAGGCAAAGAAGCATACAGAGAGAGAGAGGAAGGGAAGCAGGCTCCCTGCTGAGCCAGATGTGGGGCTCGATCCCAGGACCCTGGGATCATGACCTGAGCCAAAGGCAGAGGCTTTAACCCACTGAGCCACCCAGTCGCCCCTGTGTCCTCGTTTTTAAATAACCATTCGCTGTAACTTCAAAACATCCAAAACAATTAGAATAGTTTATTCTTAGGAAACTGGGAGTTCTCATTTTTCATGAAAAAATAAATTAGCAACCACTTTTGATAACAAAACAGCCCTTCCTAAAGCAAGAGGGAAGACAGAAAGGTACCATAGTCTTGGAAACAAAATCATACAGAGAAAGCACAGTTTAGGCTCCCAGGGAACATATGGGATTTTTTTCAGGCAGCCACCTTGAGTCTCACATGCCAAATTGCCTTGACTTGTTCCTGAAGGGCAAACATGGATGACTTCCATGACCATTATCTGGTTGTCCTGCCTTAGAAACCTGGTGCTGTCAAAGTACAGAGGGAAGATGACAGTGCCTACTGTTGGCAACTTATCTCATCTCAATACCCAGGTCAGGTAGAGGCACAGACAACTGAATTAATCACATCCTAATGAGCACAGTTTAAAAGACAATGCCATCTTGCAGGTTGTTGTTGGGCCAATGGAGGAAAAGGCAGAGAAATGGCAAGAGGTCTTCTACTCACAAGTTCCCTCAAAAGTAGCCCTTATTCCACTGCTCCTGAAACCCACCCCATTCATCCATCATCCCTGTGGCATCCAAGCCAGTTCTTGACTTCTTCCAGGGGGCCGACCCCAACAAGGTCTCTTACCAGTGATGGTGGTAATTTTTCAGGTGGATCCTTAATGAGTTGCAGGCTTCCTCCACCCTCAAGATGTTCACACCCATCTACACCCCTACCCATTTTCCTTTTCTGATTTACACTTTGGTTCCCCAACCTAGGTGACAGCCTAGGATCCTGGCTGCAGGATGAGGTACTGACCACTGCCTCATCTTACTAGTAGTGACTTTTCTCCTCAATCCCCCAGCCTCTGGCTTAGGGCCTGCCACTTCACACAAACAGACCCAAAAAATGACTCAGCCATAGGCCTGCTTCTGAGCACCTTCCCTTCATTCATTCTGTCCATCAACAAACACATATGTACGTATGAGGATCACAATGGTTGACTTCAGTTATCTTGTGCTCTAGTGAGGGAGACAAATTAATACATAAGCTGCAAGGTCAGAGAAGAGGCTCCAACCCCAGCTAGCAGCACCCTAGGAGGGCTTCCTGGAGAGAGAGAGGCCTGGTGTGATGAGTCTGAAAAGATGAATAGGAATTAACAGGCAGTTTGGGTGGGAGGCAGGGAGGAAATGAATGGCCATCCCAGGCAGAGGAAACAGCATCAGCAAGAGCGGGGATAATAGCCATTATGGTGTATGTGTGAAAAGGACTAACAACCACAGGGTCGAGTGTCAGTGGGGGCTGGATCATAAGGGATCATAGACACAGGTTAAGGAGCTTTGACTTTATCTTTAATACAACTAGAATGACTGAAGGGATTTAAACAAAAGAGTGGCACCGTTGAGATCTGAGTTTGAGGTTGATGTCTCTGGCTGCAGGGTGAATTCTGGGTTGTAGACTGTGGGAGATATCAGAAGCTATGGACTGGGTAATGGGCAGCTGTCTCACCCCAGGGAGGGGGTTTGAGAATGGTATTCAATGTCATTCCCCACCCACAGCTAATACTTACTTAGATGATACACTGGCTCTGTAGAGCCCAGGTCTTCCTCTGTCATTTTTCAGTAAGTCTGAGCCCAGGGTACCCCTTCAACTACCTGGTTCTTTCTCCAGGCCCTGGCCCCAGTTCTTCCAGTACCTTCTTGTCCTCCATGGGCTGGTGCTGATGAAGTGCCAGCACATTCCAGGAGTAAACAGACAGTGCTACTTCAATGGGACAATCATCAAACCACCATCCAACAGGTTGTCAGGGCAGCTGATCTCAAAAGAAAGTCATGCAAGAGAAGGGCATGGGATTTACAGGTAGTGTGTGAATGAGCAGCCTCAAAAATGGCTGTGGCATAATGGAGCTTCATGACTATGCAGAAGGATATAGAGGGATGCTGAGGAACACAGGAGAATACATGCAGCCTCTGGGCTCCTGCAAGAGGGAGGGACAAGCCCTAAAATGGAAGAAAGCTAGGTTCTGGTGCCTTACCCAATTCTCAACAGGGTGGGCCAGATGTGAAGTTGGCACCCTGAGAAAGGATTGAGTTTGCCTCTCTGTCTCTTGATCTCATTTAACAGAGCTGGCCACTTTGCCTCACATGTGGGTGGAGCATCTGCCATTAACTGCCTACCTTCTCCCTCAGAGCAGAGGCTCCAGTACCACCACCTAGAAGCCCAAGCCTCAGGCATAGAGGATGCCTTTCCACTCCACATCAGGGAGAGCATAAGAGTAGAGAAAGATCAGACAGGCCTCTACCCAGAGCAGCACAGGACTTGTTCAGAAGTGCAAATGCTCCTTCTTACCCCTCTGCCTCTCTTCCAGGCCACTGGGAAATTTTTGAGAGGATAGTATCTGATATACCGAAGTACAGAGGTCAGTCCAGACAGCTCTGTTGTCAAAGGATCAATCAATGCCAATCCCTCCCCACAGAATCAGTGCCCACAGCCAGGCTTGGGCAAATGAGAGAGCCTTTCAGTAATTCTTTAAATAGCTTTTGAACAGAATTGCAGAAAAGCACCATCTTCACCAAAAGACACCATGTCAACTTTCTGGAGACCAAGAGAGGGTGGCACTAAAATCGTAAACACATGAGAAGAAATCATTGAAGACAACTCCCAAAGTGTAAAATATCAACTGTGGCAGTAGCATCACGAGCTCGCCATCAAAGGAATGGGGGCGCCTGGGAGGAAGAACAGAAGGTATTTGTCAACTTGCTGTTCTGCAGGACAAGGCAGGTTTTCCTCCAATCAGAGGGAAAGAGGACCCTGTGATGGCCCAGGATAGGAGGCTGGGAGATACAAATAAACCTGGAAAACATGGTTTATAGCACTGGCAAAACACGTTTCACTTTTGTTGACAGAAAAAATGAAGAAAGAAAGAAAAAATGTCATCATAGGAAAGATTTGGGGCTGTACTGCTGGCAGGTTCTCAGGGAGAAGACCCCCAGATTCAGCCCTTCAGTGCAGAAGCCTGCCTCCCTCCCTCTTCAGAAGGCAGCCCAGGTCCCAAAATGTAGGTTCCACCCAACTGCAAGCCTTCCTGGCTCCTCCTGGGGTACTTGCCCCATCCTAGCTGCTGAGGCATGGCGGCACCTTCATCCCTGAACATCCCTGGTCCATCCTCCTCCTCCAGCTCATACTCTTTTGAGAACAAGCTCCAGGGTCAGTCTCCACCTGACGCATCCCCTGGTTCTCAGGGTAGATTAGAACATGTGCTGGCCACATACCACACACCTGCCTTATCCCACCATACACTCTCTTAGACGCAATGAGCTCTTCACCTGTCATTCATATAACACCTGCCCTGACCTCCAGTGTGGCCAAGGCTGGATCATATTGTGATTGCTCTCCCCCTAGACCAGGAGACCCTTGCAAGCACTTTCTGCAGGGCTCTATCCCTGAAACAGAGGACACTGTCAGCACCAGACAAACATTGAGGTGAGCGGAAAGAGGAAAGTGACATGAAGGCTGTTTTTCCCAAACTGAGCTGAGGTAGCATGGGGAGCCCAGCAAACTTACAGAGATGCCCCTGGAAATAATCATGACACCTGCCAGACACCATGCAAATGACTAGTTCCAGGAAATTCAGTCTCAACATCAGATCATTGCATTCTTTCCATGATGCCACATCATTAAGACCCTTGGATTTCAGGGCTGCTGTGATAAAAGGCAAGTATAGTGTGAGAATCAACGTGGAACAAGACATGAGTATGGCAGTGTCTAATGGGATTCCATGGTCTGAGACACTGTTCAGTGTTCTAAAGGTAACAAGCTGTTAGGACCTTAGATGTCAACTTATTAAACGTTGAGAATCAATCTATTTATTTATTTATTTTTAAAGAATTCATTTATTTATTTGGGAGAGAAAGAGAAGGGGAGAGAGCAGGACAGGAGAAGGAAAAGCAGGCTCCCCACTAAGCAGAGAGTCTGACGTAAGGCTCAATCCCAGGACCCCAAGATCGTGACCAGAGCCCAAGACAGACACACAACTGACAGAGTTACCCAGGTGCCCCAAGAATCAATCCATTTAATAAGCACAACTGTGGGGGTGGGTGTTTTGTTTTAGTTTGGTTTGGGGTTTTTTTTTTTTTGGCCAAGGGGCACTGCAAAATATTTACCAAGACCGAAAGGGTACGGTGAGCTGAGAAAGCTGGGGAATCTCTGCCCTTAGGTGAGTTAGTGTAGAGAGTGTGGGCAACAGCTCCCAGGCCTGTGCTGGTGGCGGTATGCAGAGCAGCCTGCGTGGCTCTTCACTCCTGTATCTGCCGAGCACTGCCAGCCATGCCTGGTATTGTGCTCAGCCCTGGACTGAGCAGACAGGCTCCTCAAAGGCAAGGTCCTGCTCCAGGACCAGGCCCAATACCGTGTATGACCCTGCCTACGAAGAGTTCCTCGTCAACCTGCACAGAGAGACACACAGACCACAGCCATTGTCCTACCCACACAACAGAACGTGAAGCCAGGAAGCAAAGGCCTTCTGGATAGCACTGCAATTCCACACAAAGAAACAAACACAGAACAGTTCATAAAACTCAAACAAAGATCTTATTAGATATATCAGAAACTTGTCTCTAGGATCGATGTGGTGACTGACTCTGAGAAGACACAGAGGAAAATGAAGACTGGCATGGGAGCAATACCATTCTCGTCCTGTCTTCCTGGCTTCTAAATCACCCCCGAGATGCCAGGGTCCACGGCCCCGCTGCAGGCCGTGTGTGAGCTGGACATCCTTAGGCAGCCTCAGTGGACAGAGGGAATGGTCCCACCCCACCTCCTGCCAAAGAGTGTGCTCCCAGGAAGAGCAGAAAAGGTCCAGGCCCTTCTAGCCACAGCACATGCTTCTGCAGAGCACCGGGGCTCCTGTTTCCAGGCCCAGTGGATAAAGAGCAGGGGCCTCACACCACTCAGAGGACAAAAATGATCTCACCCTCTTTCTGGTCATGTCAAGGCCTAGCCCAGTCCTTCAAAGAGGTTGTGTGCACTCCGTCAGCTCAGTCCGTATTTGCTGGGAGCCTGGGCAGACGTCCCAAACTCTCAGAGTCTCATTACCTCATCAGAAAAGTGGAGATGATGATCCAGCCTGCATGTTTACTGTAACTGCGCAATGTTATGGTGTGTAGAGTGTTTCTGGAACAAGAAATGCAATGTAGACAAGATGAAGGGCAATGTGACTGGCAGAGGAGGATTAGATCACTTCACCGAAAGTACTGTAAAGAGAAAGGAAGCCGAACCCAAGCAGGACACTCCAACCAGAGATCAGAAGACCTGAGTCTGTTCTGAGAAAAAGGGGGAAAAGTCTAGAGGTATCAACTGCAGAGCTAAGGCTACAGACCCAGTGTGGGGAGCAGGAGTTGTAGAAAGTAGGCACAGACTATCCCCTTTGCTCTCTCTCTCTCTGCTGAATACCTAAAAGTGGGGCAGGAAGGAGGTCTCTGTCCCCCTCCTCACTTCTACTCCTCCCCCGCCTCATCTCTGATCAGGGAATCAATATAATGTCCAATAAGCCAGTTAAAATCGCTTAAAAATAATAATTATTATCATGATAATGCACTTGTTTTATCCTAAGAGATAATTACTACTAACAAAAGATGCCAGTTAGTTAAACATGCAAGTACCATATGACTCATCCATTCCATTCCTAGGTATTTGCCCAAGAGAAATTAAAGCATATGTTCACTAAAGACTTGTAAATGAATGTTCATAGCAGCTTTATTTGGAAACAACCCAGATGTCCATCAGCTGAATGGATGAACTAATTGTGGCTCATCTACACAACGGAATACTATTCAGTAATAAAAAGGAAGGAATGATTGATATGTGCTACAACAGATGAATCTCAGAATAATCCTGCTGAGTAAAGAAGCCAAACAAAAAGAAGAGTACATAGTGTATAATTCTATTTTTAAATATTCTAGAAAATACCAACTAATCTACAGGGACAGAAAGAAGAACAGTGGTTGTCCATGGGGAGGTAGTACAAAGGGGCATGGGGAAATGTTGGGAGGGGATAAACGTACCCATTATCTTGGTGGTGATGATGGGTTCATGGGTGTATATGCATATCAAAATTTATCAAATTGTACACTTGAAATATGTGCAGTCTCTTGTATATTAATTACGCCTGCTAAAAATGATAGTAAAGGATAGAGAAATAGCAGGATATAAATAGGAATATAAACCAATGACTCCCTCTTGGAAAGCAGTTTGGCAAAACATTTCAGGAACCTTAGATGTCCTTATCCTTTGAAACTTCTTCTAGAACTGTATCCCAAGACATAAAAAGACACAAAATTTTCACTGCAAGATTATTCATAATAAAAAAATGGAAACCACTAATATATCTGACAAAATGACTGCTCAAATAAATGAGGGTATACTCACATACTGAAATATTATGTAGCCATTAAAGGCAATGCATATAAGGAGTTTTTAATAATCTGGAAAAATACTTATGTGATAATGTTAAGTGAAAAAGGCAAGATATAAATTGTATATATGGTATGAACTAAATTATGTAAAAATATGCATAGAAAAATCTCTGAAATATTTTAGGATTATCTCTGAGTGATGGAGAATATGGGTAATTTTTAATCTTCTAATGCAAATTTTTAAACTTGTTACTTTTTATGTATTTCCTTAAGTTTCTACAATGAGAACATATTTTTTTAATTATAAAATAAATAAACAATATTCAAGGAAACACTCTAGTCTTTCTTGTTCCTTGAAAAAGCAAACCCTGCAGTAAGGATAAGAACCAGATTGCATTTCTCTAATCCTTGCATCTGTGAAAATGTAGAAATGTCTTCACTGCAAGTTGCCACTCTATAACTCAAATCCATGTTCCTTTCTCTACTTTTAGACCACCTAGAGAACCAACTGGTGCACACCATATGTTGTCACCTAATTTTACTCTACAATTTGTTGAAACTCCATTTGAATCCGTATTTTGAGTGTGAGCCCCCTTGAGAGGCAGAGGTGGGAACTTCCCCTTCATTTACACTTCCCCTGTCACCTCACCCCACCGTGCCATAAAATCTAGGAAAGAGGTGAGGATGTACGTGCATGCGTGCACACACACACACACACACACACAATGGTGACACAATGAATAATATATACCGTTATGTTCTTACACACAGCTTTTCAGAGTCATCTATTTCAATCAAAACCCCACCAAAACCAGAGCACTGGGAAACATGTCATAGGGTTGATGGCACTTTGGCTCCAGGCATAAAGAGGAAGATGGGGTGAAAGTAACAACTGACTGAGGCTAATTTCAGAAGTCTTTCCCTGACTTCCCTATACAACAACAGACAGAAGTACTGGGACTCCATAGTCACTCACTAGCCTGTGAGCTTCAGCTGTGTCTTGCTCATCTCTGTATCTCCAGGGCCCAACTCAAGAAGGCATTTAGTAAATTGTTATTTCTAGAAAAAAGGGTTAGCAATTAGGCAGAGGAACAGCTTGCATTTGAGTCTGTCTTCTCTAACATAACACATATCCAAAAAAACCTTCAGTTTTTCATGACCTATTTAGTAATTTCCCAAGATATGGTCCTCTAAACTGTAATTTGTTTCATGAGAGCCTTTGCAGCAGCCTAAAATGACTGACACATTGAGGGGACCTGTGCCCTTATCTCAAGAGCCCTCCAGCCCCGTTCCCAGCCCCAGGTGCAAAGCTGAATCATCCCCTGGTTTCTTTCATGGTCATCGATGCACAGCCCACCAAGCAAATACATGGTTGCATACTTAAAACAGCGAAAGTGATGAAAGGCACAGAAGGAAAAGAAAAGAAAAACATCAAGAGAGTCAGCCCCTTAGTGACTCAAGTCCAGTGTGAAGCCTGGGAGGAGAGTAGGCATGGCCACATCCTCTAGAATCAAGGCCAAGAATACTCTATCTCTGGTGTTCTCCTAAGCAATAGGAAAGCTTCTCAGGTAGGGGCTGACATGCTCAGGTTTTGGGAAGGATGACTAGGAAGGAAAAAGACTGAAAAGGCAGCAAGGAGGCATCTCAACAGAGGCCTTGATGAGGCTGAGCCAGGGAAGATGGAATACAAGAATGGCGATAGTGCAGGGGTATGTGGAACAGCTGCATACCAGCTCACAAGAACGGATGCTGTATACCAGCTCACAAGAATGGATTGTGCACATCCCTTCCCAAGCCCATGTTCAGTGATATCACACTGGTAGCCTAAAATCACAGCCATGATGGGAATATCTATCCTAAAAAAAAAATTGGCAAGTGCCTCGAATCAGAGGGCTTTTCCCCCACTGCAGAGAGCTGATTGTTAAATATTTATACACACCATTGGGTATACAGTTTGGAAACCAGCTGGATTTGGGAGGCAGAGAGAAAAGTCTCAGATGACCTTCTGATGTTTCTAGTCTGGATCTCAGGTTGGGTAGGGCTCCATTTCTTGAGACAGTGAATACAGTGGAATGAATTGATACAGGGTCAGGGATGAAGAGGGGGAGTTCAGGCAGGGATATTTTGGATTTGGAAGATCTATAAGACAACCCAAGGATAGCAGAATTTTGAATCTAAAGTTTGGGGGACAGTCCTATACTGCAGAGATGTTGTATTTAAAGCTGTGGTCTGAGCATGTGGAGTGAAAAGAAGGACAGAGGAATCCTGGGAAGCTGCAGAACTCAACATTTAAGGGAGTTACTGAAGAGGTAGGTGTCTGGGAAAAGAACACTGAGGAAATTCAAGAAGCAAAGGGAAAGAAGGGGTGGATGCCCCCAGGAAACAGGGGAAAGGGAGATTCAACAAAAGGGAATAGGTACATTGTCAAATGCCACAGACCTCAAAAGAGTCTTCTGAGATTGGCATTGAAGGGACCATTGGTAACCTTAACTTGACTGGTTTGGTAGAATGTGAGGATCAGGGAAAAGAAGTAATGGGGCTCATCAGTGTTTGATCTTATGATGAAGTATCACTGTGTTAATCAAGACCTAACAAGGAAAACAGTATTTCAAGGTAGGTATTTCAAGGAGAGGAAGTTTAATGCAAAGAATTGGTTATCCAAGTGATGCTGTATAGGGAAGCTAACCTGCAAACAGCAAGACAGGAAGCCACTACCACCCAGGGATGGAAGGACAGATGGAAGAGGAAGGATCACCAGAGCCCAAGAGTTGGGGCCACATGGCAGAACCTGAAACCCTGCCATATATTCCCTGCAGGAGGGGAATTAGCAAGGACAGATGTGTAGCAGCAATGAGACCACTCCAGGCAGAGAAAGAGAGGGAGAAATACTTTGGCTTCTCCCTTTTCCTCTCTCCACAGCATTCCAGCAGTGCCTCCCATTGGTTGTACCTAGCCAGGAGCAATTGGCAAGGCAGCTGGAGAATGTAGCTCCCTGCCATAGAGTGGAGCAATGGTAGAACAGGAAGAGATCAGACAGCAAACAGGCCAATGAATGACACTACCATTTATCACATTTCATAACACTTAGGACATTGATTATAAGACTCATCCTGAGTTTAAAGATGCTAACATTTGAAAAAAAAAATCATCCTAGAATTAATGAATATGGTATACCTATGGAGACACACAATGCTTCACAGAGTAGGTCTTTTCCTAGACCTGCTGGGTTTCCTTTGCATGAGACTGTTGTCCAATCTTGACTCTTCAGAGACATACACCAACCCTTGGAAGGAGACAGGCTGCCAGGTGTATTTCTGTGTAGGTTCCTAGTGCATCTCCCTTCCCCAGTGCCTATTCCCTCAGTTCACCAAGTATATCATTGCCAGCTGTGTCTTCCAGGTTCATCATGCCTCCCTGGGCAAAAATCAAATTTATTATTTTATTCATTGTGTCCCATCACATGCTATGATGGAGTTCAGTCTTTTGTATAGAAATGCATGCTGTCCCAAAGGAGAAAAGTAATTATGAAGGCAGAGGAAGGAGAAATATGAACAACAGAAAGACAGAGTTCAGGAAAATGAGCATGTATCATTTACTCCCACACCTCTTAGACAAGTGCTGGAGGTGGGGTACCTACACCATGTGACCACTAAGCCCTTCCAAAAGTGGGCCTCTTGGTCCTCATCGGCAGTTCTACACCCCAATCCACGATCCTAGGAGAGAGGACTATGGGGTGAGGGTTCTGGTGGCCATACTCCAACCCAGGACAACAATGTATTCAATCGCACTGGAACAGCATTTTCTCTGGCCAGCCTTCAGAGTGAGAGTTGGCCCCAGGCCCACTTTGGGAAGGACTGCATGCAGCCTTGTTGCCCTGGCTGAGCTCTGTCTCTGTATGGCCCCAGCTGCATCTGCAGTGTGGATAAACATCAAACATGCCCCCCCACCCCGCCCCGCAACTGATGGATAGATGGTGACTTCTCACAAGCAGTAACTCAGCAGGAAAAAAGAATCAGAAAAACAAGGGAAAGTGCTTGCCTTTGATGAGCGTGACACATGAGTGCCTGAGAACATTTCCTGTGCTGGCCCATCCCCCTCTAGCTCAGGGCTATAGGGCCCAACATCAGAAAGGGATGCCTGTTCTTCTCATGCCTCAGATGGAAGCCTATGGCAAACAGGCTGGGCTCAGCCTGCATCCAACATGGCCCATGCTCTCTCCTGACCTTGGGACTTTTGCTGATGTCATCTCCCTTCTCCAGAGTCTACAAGGCATCTGATTGAATCAACATCCATTCATTCCTTCGTTCACTCACCCAATCAAAAGTTAGTTATCAGGCTGAGAAACAGGGATGAATTCAGGCATGAGCTCTGCTTCTTTACAGACCTATCTGGTAGGTAAACACAGCTTTTCAAATTAAAAATAAAAAGGATGGCATGAACTCTACTTGGGGTAGGTAGAGGTCAGAATCACAGCATAATTGTGGGAGGAGAAAGGGAAAGCTTCATAGAAGTCGTCCCAGGTGAGGAGACATGATCTCTCTCCTCCAGGGGGGTTCTGGAATGAGGCTGCAGGTAGGGAGGGGAGAAGGGAGAGGAAACGGTGCTGCCTAGAGGGTGAAAGAGCTCTTAGGTGTCAGTCAGGCGTTCAGGAAGCAGCCCTCCCCCACTCCTGCTCAAAGCAATCATCCCCTTCCCTCATCTCCACCAGCTCTGGCCCTCCAGCCTCACTCAAGGCTTGTCTTGCCCTCCTGTTCAGAATCACCATTTAATATTTTAATCTGTCAGCTACTTAGTTTCCCCACTAAAACTTACATCTTCTTGAGGGCAGAGGATTGTCTTTCCCATCATTCCCGAAGCCTTCTACACTCCTGGCAGCCTGCCCAACCCAGGAAGAGGAGGTGGGGGTAAGTGGTCAGGGCAGGAAGCAGTCCCAGCCCTGGTGAAGTTAAGTTCAGGGAGAGCAACAGTATAGTCACAGTAGTTCCTCAGGCAAAAGGACGCTTAAGCAGCAAATATAAGTTATGTGGTCTGTCTTTGTAATTAAGATTTCTAGCTTTTCAGGGGATGATATTACTGGTGACTGACAATCAGCATTGTGCTCAGGTTTTTGTCATGTAAATTCCACATTTATCCAGCAGCTTTAACCTGTCAGAGCCATTCACAATATTCTTTGGAAGATTTTCTTTCTGTTTGTTTCATGGTTATTGCTTTTAACCTGAAAACGGGAAAAAAAGAGAGCCCATTCCAAATGGGACATCCCGTGCTCGCTTCGGCAGCACATATACCAAATGGGACATCCCTTTAGTAGATCTTCTGTGTTTCAATTTCAAAACCCATACTTCAACAATAAACTAGAACAAAATTTCCTTTGGATACTAGGATATAAGCAACAATGCCTTCCCCCCTCTCAACCCACGAGAGCCCCACTGGTGCGGCTAACAAGACAATCATTTCACTGGGCCCCTGAAAAGGGATGGTGGCCTCTTTGCCAAGCTTTGGCGTTATTTTCTGAGGGTCTTCCATGTGCACAGGAGGGGAATATAAGAGGAGAAGACACACTGTTGCCCTCAGTGAGTATAGAATGGGTCAGGGAAAATGATTAATGCACAATAGAGAAAATATAAAAATGTGTCACCAAGCGGGAGACTACATACCACAGTGGTAATAAAGGCATAGGCTCTGAAGTCAAGACAGATCTGGCTTCAAGCCCCAATGCCAGCACTTATGGACTTACTAAAGCTTACCCGGAGACTCAGCTTCTTCCTATAAGATGGGGAAGTTATGGGACCCACCTCACATAGTTCCTGTGAGGGTGATGTGAGCTGATGAGTGTAAAGTCTCTAGGACAGGGATAACCATCCTCAAAGTTTTACCACCATCACCACACTTCCCTTTGGCCTCCGGGTCCAACCTCCTATAGGGACCTGTCTGTCCTCCAGACTTCTCACCATATACGCTGCCCCCCACACAGGGTGTGCCCCGGGCCTGCTGTATAGGAAATAAACATCCTCCATCCTTTCTCTCATGGGCTATGGGAGAGTTATGACCAGTCTGGCTAAGGCCAAGGTCAGAGACAAACAGAAATGAGTTAGAACCATCTAGTGAGAGTTAGCGCTGAGGTAAGAAGGGGCTGTTTTTAGATGACTCAGGTGAGGGACAAAGCTGAGCCCACAAAAGCCTTGCAGCTTCTACTTTGTGCACTGGAGCCCTGACATACCACGTAAGAGGGAGGACTATCCCAAGGTCTTCACGTAGGGAGGAAGCCAAACCACAGTGCAGGCCACATGCAGGCTCTGGTCAGCAGCCTCAGCTGAGCTCAGGCCTTGAGTCGGCCCAGCCCAAACACCTGATGTGTGAATAAAGAAACCTCCAAATGATCCCCACCAATTCTAGTCATCAAAGGCCACAGACACCATGGGACAGAGGAAAGCTGTCCTCCTTCCCTCCCTCCCCTTTATCTAAATTCCGGAGCCACAGGATCTATGAGCAAATAAAGCGGTTGCTTTCCATCAGTAAGCTGTGGGATAGTTTGCTGGGTATCAATAGATAACCAGAACACCAGACTCTAGTACACTAAGTGTTTATGTCCTCAGGCTCACTTTGTTTTATAACAGCGTCTTGAAATAGGACTTAATATACCCATCTTAGAGAGGAGGAATCTGACACCCAAGAGAAGTGAAGCAACCTTTCCAAGATCACAGAGCTTCTAAGTGGTATAATCAGAACCAATACACCAAGTCAGGATCCCTGTGCTATTTATACACCACACATCAGTCAGCCACCCAGAATTAAGAGAACTTTTTAAATAAATTAGATGTTGGATTCAGCACCTGAAATGGCCTATTTACATATATTTTATATGCTGATAACACTCACCCTGAAATTAAATCATGTGGTTGTCAAAAACATAAGGAATACGAGACCCCATCCACTTGAGCAGGGCCATGGGATTGAGGCTAAGCTGAGGGGCTCACTGCCCTCAGACCGCTTGGCGGACAGTGGCTCAGTGCACTCCGTCTCTCAGAGAACGCACAGAATCCCTATCAGTCTGATTCTGGAGTGCCTTCCCTGAAATCGCAGAATGACCATGGTCTTTCAAACCAGTGAGCATGTGGGGGTGGGTGCAGGAAAGAGGTCTTCCATTCCCCAGGCCAGCCCGCATCAGCGAAGGGAGGGCCTCAGACGGAGGTAAAAACTGCCTTGAAAACTCACCGATAGGTGTTCAGGGAGAATGCTGAAAATAAACGCTGGAGAAATCTGGCTGCCGTCAGGGGCCAGATGTTCCCCCAGACGCGTGAATGGTTGTGTGCGGCAGGCGCTCAGCCTAATTCAACTCATGTCACCTCCAGAGGAAAGGCAGGTACCTCAGGCCTGATCTGGGGGAAGGAGCTGGGGCCACCCCGCCCTCAAGGAGCTTTGAGAGCCCCAGGCCCTGGTGCAAGCAGCCAGCTCCGGCTGCAGAGCACTGCACAGGGCCTTGCTGCAGGGAATGCTTGTGAAGGAATGCATAATAGGGCCAAGCAGAGTCCTCCCAATATCCCTCTGAGGCTGCAGAGCGGCCTAGCGAGCCTGACTGGATGTGCCACGGAACCCCAGCGCCCAGATACTGAAGTCTAAGACCTACCCTAGGGAACAGGATGGAGGAAGAGCCGGACAGAGCACAACACACCTGCCGTATACAATACCTTCTCTCACTCACCCCCTCTGTCAGTTTGAGGTCCCTCAGAAGCAGGCACTACCTGAGTCAAGGATGTGGGGGCAGGCGGTGTTTCTGGGAGGGGATGTCAGGAAAGACCAGCAGAGGAATGGAGCAGTGACTCAGGAGCAAACAGGGGAAGCAAGGCACCACTGGAGGTGTGTGGAGCCCAGGCCTCAGGGGACCTCGGAGGACCTTGGGGACTGTATGCGAGGCTGCAGGTACTCTCTCACCAGAGAGATGAGGGTGCTGGGGTCCTAATCCACCGACTCCCATCAGTTATGGGTTGAGGACCATTCCTGGAATTGTTAATTCCCTGATCTTCTGACCTGGCACACATACAGGCAGAGAAAGCTCTCATGGCCAGGAAGAACCTGGCAAGGAAGAAAGGCAAAGGGCCACAGGTGCTGGAAGCAGAGCCTGAATGCATGAAAATGGCAGGTGCAATTCTGGTGTCTCTTACACTCACGTCCATGGCCACATGAATCCCCTCCCCCAACCCTCATGGCTACTGTCTCATCCATCCATCCAGCCTGCAACACACTAAGTCTGATAACAATGCATGTTGAAGGGGTCAAAACACGCCTGATAACAATGCATGTTGAAGAGGGGGTCAAAACACACCATAAGCTCCAGCCTGGACTGCACATCCCCTCTGGGAAGGAGGCCCCTCATTCCAAGCCATTGGTAGCAGGTTCTACCTAACTCAATAACTGTCCTATTCCTCTGGCCCTGCTGAATGGGGTGGATGGGGGAAAGAGCTGACCCTTCCTCCTCCTGGGCTGGCTATGGGTAGACCAGGGGGCCATCGCAGACCCAGCTTTGTGACCATCATCTGTTGTAGCAAGGTCTGCTTCCGAGCCTCCTGGCAAAAACCAAACAAAACGAAACCAGTACTCCACGAAACCACTGCACCCTAGGATTGCCTTAGTAACGCCCTGACCTTAACTGCTGCCAATGAGCACTACACCTGGAACTGGACACAGTCCATGGAGGACATTTTTTTACTTGGAGAGTGAGAGGATGCTGAAATAGGAAACAACCAAGTAGAGAAGGTCTGAATTTACCTTGAAATGCCAGAGAGATAACAGAACACCATGCCCTAGACACTTGTTTTACTCCCCAAGTTCTCTGTTAGAAATAGTTTCGTCTGGCTGTCAGAGGTATTTCATACAACCTCGGGCTTTTACTTCCTTGATTTTACCTTTCCCAAGTTCAATTATTTCAGGCAAATCGGTATGTAAATTCCCCAGGAAGTTAGAGAAGATTCCACTTTCAAAGAAATCCCCAAAGAACCACTGTGCATGTTTCGGGGGCCTCAATGAGTGGGGGGCCGGGGAGAAGGAAGCATTTTAGTTTAAGTTAAGTTGGAAGAGTGGGCGTGAGAATTCTCCCTCCCACCCAGGCTCTCCTCTTTATTCCACACAAGCTGGGTCTGTGCGGGAGCTTGCTGGGAAGCTGCTTTTAAATTCACAGCTTATAGTCCATTATAATTGAAAATATGGTGACGAATAAGAGATGATGTTGATTTTAGAATCAGAATGTCAACCAGGTCTTCTCATTTCAGAAATACATACATCCCTTAGTGCCCTGAAGTTACTGTTGGGCTGAAATTTTTATAAACTCCACTCCAAGTCAAATATTACTGAACTACCAAATGTCACTGAACTACTTATTAAGGGGGTATACCATTTCCTATTAAATCAAAATATTAAAATGCATTTTCATCTCAAAGTTACTGACACACTCTTTGGCAATTCAGCCTCTCTCTTTGTAACACCTCAAGCTTATGTAAAGGAAGGTAGAAAAACAAGATACCTAGGGATTAAAAACAAAACACAATAAAAACCCTCATCTTCTACATTATCAGTGAGAACACTACAGAAGAATTTTCCATCCAAGAGACCAGTGTTTTAACTCTGAAATATTAGTGCTGACCATAATAAGTTCTCTATCTTGTTTGTTGGAGTTTAATCCATTGGGCTATAAACATAAAGTGATGTTATTTTTGCCCCCTACCACACTATGTCAACCTCCTCTTTCCCACTGGATGGAAACTGACTCAAAGATACTCCAGCCCAATTCCACAGCTTATCATTTCCTTTCCATTACTAAGGCTCAATCCAGGTCATTTTTAACATCAATCTCCTATCTGATCTGAAAATCTATTCTCCCTGTCCCCCTACAAGGACAAGGCATTCCCTAGTCTCTGATGGAAGGGCCAAGTGTAGTCTTCCCCCTCCCCTCCAACCTACTCTCCTGCTTATGGAGAAGAGAAGCAAGAGGGGGGAAAGACCAAGGGATATCTCTATACTTAATGAGGCAAAGTAGCAGTCCTCTTTCCTTGGCCTAAATAAGGTTCCAGCACATGGTTTATGGGCTTTATGAGGCCTTCCAACACATCTCACTGGTAAGTCTTATTCTTGAAAAGATCTTCTTGTGAAATGTGACAACTTCTTTCAATTGTCCAGGTGGCATTCTCTCTTTTTTCCCCAAAAGGCACCCAGAAAGACTATAGTTCCAGAAATTATCTACCCTACAGAGTAATTTCAGCCTCCAAGCGCATATGGGATCCATCTTTGGTATCTCCTAAAACTGGGAATTTGGGGTTTTTTTGTTTGGTTTTTTTTTTTTTTTTTAAGATTTTATTTATCTGAGAAAGAGAGAGAGAATGAGCAGAGAGGAGGAGCAGAGGGAGAAGGAGAAGCAGACTCCCCACAGAGCAGGAAGCCCAGTGTGGGACTCAGTCCCAGGACCCTGAGATCATGACCTGAGCCAAAGGCAGGCACTTGACCAACTGAGCCATCCAGGAGCCCAGAACTGGGAATTTGTAAGTGAATGAGTGAATGTGTTGCAGCTGTCAACATCTCTTGGGTTGAATGTTCCCCAGCACATCATGTAGAGCTTCACAGTCTCTTCCTTATGCCAGTGGCACTGGAGTATGTCAGCTAAATATTCTTTGTGTAGCTTTAATAAACCCCGAGTTTTCCAGGAATACAGCCATCCTATAAATTGAGGCTAGAGTGTACTCTGTCTTGTTCAGGACCTCACCAGAAATACCTCACCATTTCTAAACATTCCATCATCTCAATACTGCCCATGACATTTGAATTGCCAATACAACACATCTGGATCCTTGTGCATTTACAGCTATGGGATTCACAGCAAGCATCTAATTCACTACTTCCTCCAGTAGAGTTGGGCTCAGGACATCACACATTATTTTAGTATATGTTTTCCTTTGAGTTCCTTTAAATTTCAGTTAAGGCATTACACTGATTTGTTAAATTATGTATATAAGCAAGTAATAAAATCAGTAAATTCCATTTCAGGATAATAATGGGGGCACTACAAAAATATTTTTTGTAAAAAGAGGCCACTGGTTCAGACAGGGATGTAAACACGTGGTCTAGATTCATAATCCTTTCAGTGTGTGTCACTATTATGGATCCTCAGACTTTAGTAAAACCCAATTTGGTCCAAGCTCTAGCCTTGATGTGGGAATAAAAGGAAATATTCCCACTTGAGCCAGAGTTCCAGGAAGAGGGTATCTCTTTCCACTCTGGGCCCCTACCCCAGCCCATGCAGGGAATGGCAGCCTTAATCACAGAAAAAACAAAAAACAAAAAACAAAAATCTCTGCTCCTAGAAGGGAGATGTCAGGGTCAGAATCAGAGCTGTTACCCACCTGCTCCACCCTTGCTTCATAGCTCACATCCCTGGCCACGCTCCCCACCCAGGAGCTTTTCTTCCCAAAGCCAGTCCCAGTAGTTCTAGGTTTTGGTCTGGATGGGGAAGGTGGGTGGGGTTTCCCTGTGCACAGTGCCAAAGCTTTAATGCTCAGTACAAACCAGTATATCCTTGGATCTAGAAGGAAATGTTCTGACTTTGGAGAGATTCCCATTTGCTCATTTTTTTGTGGACTACATGCACAGCCTAGAAATCTCAGCACATCTAGAAGTCTACCCCTCTTCCTGCTCGCCTGCATCCCTGGCTGTGGTGGGAGAACTCCATGGGCCTCATCCTGTGGAGCTGTCCCATTTCAACTGATGACAAATCTTTTCCTACTCAAAACTTCATCCTTGCCTCTACATACCCATGTATCTGATATCATATCAAAGTGCTTTTAACAACCTAATTGGAAAAGAAGCCATGACTTACATACATAAGACTTCTATGATTTAGAGTTTAAGAGAATGCTGACGGGAACACACAGGATCCACAGGGTGACACAGAAAAGAGTGGTGGGGAGAGTGTTAGACCCGCAGCAGCCCATGGTCACAACAAAATTCTCATCAGTGCAGAGACGGAAGGTGTCCTCCCGAATGTGCAATGTTCAATGCTATAGATTAAAGACGGAGCTTATGACTAAGCTATTTCACTGATGGGAAAGGTAATTTACATTACTTATCCCAGAAGAAGATACACTCTGGCGATGGACCCCAGCATCATCGGCCCCAGGGTGCTAATGAGCAGCCACCTAGCCGGTCTCACACCCAGCAGGTCCCCCACCTCCAGCCCAGCTCCATCTCCTCATCCTGGGATGCACCAGCACATGCCAGGGAGAACCCCTGCCTGGCCTGCAATGCTGACCTTTCCTAACCAAATCATCCTGCTTCACCAGCCCTACTCTGGTATGTCTGCCCTGGGAAGATGGGCACTAGGCATCCACGGGAATGAAGGAGAAAGCTAAATCAAAGAAAATTCCATCCCAGTCTTGCAAAGAGCTGGGGTTCCAGGGAGCTCCAGACATCACTCATCCACCCACCCTACACCCTAAACTTCTGGGGGCATAGGAATGAGGACATCAGAGATACTGATCTTGAAAAATGCACAGTTTAGTGAGGGGCAGGCAGCAGGTGACAATACAATGTGGTAAGTGCCACTGTGGAGGTCTGTATGGCAGCTACGTATGGGGGAGGGTTGGCCAGCAGGTGCACAGGGATGGATTCCCAGAAGACATGCCCACCGAGAGAGCTGCTGCCAGGCTGCCAGGCAGGCAAAAGGAGGGCAGCAGATAGGGCATGGCATGCAGCCACACAGAGGCACAAGAAGACCCCACAAGGCAGGAAACCGGGGTTCACAGCTGCAGATGCTGTCCACACTAAGCACCAGGTTGTCTCATGCCAGGACCCATGGCTGACAAGACACTCAAAACCCACCAGTGCTGGAAGCCAGCACAGGCAGGAGCCCAGTTTCCTAAGGATCTGTAGCCAGCCACTGCCAGCTTTGAGAGACAGAATTATGTCTCATAGACTCATGCACACAATTTGGGCACAGGAACTAATAGCACTCTAGTAGGGTTTGAGCACCATGACAGAGACCCATCTGCTTCACACGTTCTCCACACCCTCCACCCTCCACACCCTGCTGCCCTAAATGCCACCAAGGTGTGACTGCTTAACCTTACAGTGGAGCAGTGCTCTCTCTTCCTAAATGCAAACATCACCAAATGAGACCACGCATCATTATCTCATTACTTTGGTGTCCTGGAAAGTCAGTCACATGTGCTTCCTCTCTGATAAGATGATGTAAGTTGAGCTTTAGCTCCCAGTGTCTTGTAGACTTGGGTAGGAGTCCCTGTGGCCCCAAATCTCCTACACAGGAGCCCATCTGGTCGGAGATGTGAGAAAGATGACTTGTTTTGAAGCCGTGGCCACATAGTAAGTCCTCCATCTTTAGTAAGAGTAGGTAGTTTTGACCCCTAGAAGTGGCAAAGTTTTCTAAAAACACTTCCTCCCCTTGTCCATTGGATTAAGAAAACAAACTGTAAGATGAGGATGAGAATGATTCTTATGATTATTCATAGTATTTCGAAGAGTGGCTCCAGAAAGCAGCCAAATCCTACCTCCAAAAGCAGACCTTCATGTCCCCAAGGTCTTGGTTAGAGAGACCCCAGCAGGGTAGGGTTTAGCAGGAAGAGTTATTGAAGGGTTGGGAAAAGGTGGAATGACACAGGTGCTGAAGGGGGACTCAACAATTCTGTCAGCCCTTAACCTTTTCCCCCATGGGCTCTGCAATAAACCAGTGGTGGGACAAGCCTAGAAGCAAAACTCCAGGAAAAGCTACAGTTTCGAGCAAAGATCCCTGGCTGGTCTCTGACTTGAATTCCTCCAGCTAGGAGGGCTGAGATCTACCAATGAAAAATTAGGGTGGAAAGGAGGCAGGGGTTTGTTCAAAGAGAAAAAAGGCATGAGAGAAAAAAAAAAAGCCATATTCATGGTATCTAACTAAAAGAAGAACAAATCACTAAAAAGTCCTAAATTTTAAAATTAATAAGCAAAATACAAACCATCTTGGTATTTCTGATGTTGGTATAATAAAGTTGAAATCATTGGCTTTCCTTTAGAAAAAATGGCCAACATAAGCCAGGAAGGTGAAATCTAGGTCTTGAAGGTGAAATTCTTTTATTCTTATTATGAATAATTTCAGCCTTCTCTCCTACTCCAAGTGATTATTCATCGTCCCATAAAAACAAGCAAACAAAATAAAAACAACTCTGAAAAAGGAAAGAAAGGAGGGAAGGAGGGAAGGAAAGAGGGAAGAAAGGAGTTAAGGAAAGGAGTGAAGGAAGGAAGGAGGGATGAAGGAGGGATGGGGTGGGAAGGAAGGCAGGAAAGAGGGAGAGAAGGAAGGGAGGGAGGGAGGGAGGGAGTGGGGAGAGAGGAAGGGTGTTAAAATCCCATGAACTGCAAACTCAATACTTCCTTTCATTCCCCAGAGCTTCTGTGAATTTCTGAGTGATGGCTTGTCTTTTAACCCTTGGCTCTAAGTCCTGATTGTTAATCCCTCCCAGACAGGGTCTGGAGGGAAGAAGCTGGGGCAGTTTACAGCAAAGAGATGTGTGCCAGGAAATGCTGGCAGAGCACAATGAGCTGAAATTCTAGGACTGTGTGGACTTAAACTGCCCTAGCTGTGGGCCTAGAGGATCAGAGTAAGTGACTTTCTAACTCAGGAGGCAGGGAAAAGAATCTCTCACACTCCAAACCTGTTCTATCCTATCTAACCATTAGTGATTCATTCCTTTGGGTTAACATTGCCCATGGTAGGTGTGGAACCACGAGTTACACCTACAGCAGACCAAATGGAAGGTTAGACCCCATTTCCATGTCGCTGTAACTCCTGTTTCTTCTCCCATTGACATCCCGAAGTCTTGTTGACCGGCCCATCCTCAATGTCTGGATGATCAAGAGGAGGTTAAAGGTGAGGCAGCAGCCCGCGCAAGGGAAGGTGACCTTCTGGATGCCTGAGTGGATACTAAGTTCTCGTCACCCGCACCCACTTGGCGATGCCCTGTTGACAGCCAAACCCAGGGCCGCTGGGGTACCTTTTAGGCAGTAGGCAGAAGTTTCTTTAGAGCATCTGGCCTGAGCATCAGGCAGAAGCATCTCCAGCTTCAGGTGCAGAGTGACATGCTAAGTGTTTCCTGGCAGCCCAGAGAGCGAGCCTGAATACCCACCCATGTTCTCAAGCTCCCTAAGTCCAGGATAAACTGTATTGCTGCAGAGGAAATCATAAATAATGCATCTGAAGACCAGGACTTCAATATCTTTGAAGGGTTTCATTTCTCCTCTCTTCCAACTTTGATATATGTACTTACTTAACAAGGGTCTGGGGAGGGTTAATTGAATTAATATATGTAAAGTGCTTTGAGTTTGAAGAGAATACGCAATATAAATGGAAGTGTCACTAAAAAGGTTAATCTAATTTACATCTAACACTTTCAGTTCATGGTGTTAATGAACTATATCCTTTTAGAGAGTGATTAATTTATAGAAATGTGATTATTTTTCCTAATGCTATATATGGGTCAGCTTCTCCTATTACTATATCTTACTTTATAGGAGAATTCAGCATTTTATAAATTAAAACAATAAATCAAACACCCCTGTAATGGCTATATTTCATTAATTACAAGGAGACATGCATTAGATTAACATTTATCTGTTTTAATTAATTTGCTGCAATGCAGTTATCCATGCAAATTGGAAAAACGACACATCAACTTAATATTAACAGTTTTGAATGGTTCTTCCCCGAAAATTTATGGACCTGCAGTTGCTGCATTCTTGGGTAACCATGGTGACCGCCAGCTGTGTGACACGTGTAGGCTGTACATCAAAGAGCCAGGAAGGGACTTAACACTAAATTCAAACTTCTCCTGAAAATATCCTTAACTAAAGAGGTAAGGCCGTAGAAAAGGAAAAGGATACAGGATTTTGTTGGGGGGGAGTTGAGTCCCAAAGTCTCAAAACAGATTTCTTAAATCTGATCACCGTCTTTTGTAGGCACTTTATCCTTTCAAAAGGCATTTAGAGGCATTTCAAGGTGGATACCAGAATGCTGTGAGTAAAGGAGGGAGGTGGCAAAAAGCCACCCCGGGGGTGAATAGTTGCCCCCCAGACCCACACTGAGCAGTGGGTCCAGGTCACAAAACTTCCTTCTCCACAGTGACTGTTGTCACACCGGTTTGAAGACCGCAGATCGGCTTCACAATACACTACAATAGATACCATGGACACGCAAAGTGGTAGAAGTCACAAAAAGGATGTGTGTGTGCGTTTTTCTTTTTCTTTTTTTTAATCAGCAAAATTTATGTCAAATTTCAGCCACTGAACCATTTTTAGTGGCACCTATAGCCTTTCTCGGTGAGAATTCCAGTGGCATGGGCTGAACGTGACACCCTCACACATTTCAGTGTGGCTAATGTTCTCCTGACTCATTCGTAGAGCGGAGTGTTTTCAATCTTTGCAAAGTAATGCTGTTAATTGGTTTGGAAAGATAGATAACTAAAGGGGAGAGGCCCAATGAGCAGTTCCTAGCAGCGACCAAGGGCACGAAGGGGCACCCACCAGGAGAATCAAAAGGGCACAGCCCAGAGGGACTCGCAGCCAGCGTGGGTGACATCACCCTGGGGCACATTCGCTCCCTCCACACTGTCCATTCACTATGGACCTCGCACAGTGCCAGACAGTGGACACACAGAGGTGACCAGGGGTCTTCCCCTGGAGGGGTTCATAGTCTGCCTGGGGAGGCAGGAAGGAAACAGGCAATTGGATAGGGGAAACTGGAGGTAGTAAAATATAGAGGAACAAAGTCCCCACCCAGAAGCAGCCTTACAACCCACGTAAAGGAACAAAGCGGTTCCTTGGGGAACTGTTAGTAGCCAGTGTGAGTGCTCCTCAGACTTGGCTGGGCATCAGAAATACCTGAGAGCTTTGGGGCACCAGGCAGCTCAGCTGGTTAAGGTCTGTCTTCGGCTCAGCTCATCATCTCAGAGTCCTGGGATCCAGCCCAGCGTGGGCTCCCTGCGAGGCAGGAAGTCTGCTTCTCCCTCTACCTCTGCCCCTCCACCCTGCTTGTACATGCTCTCTCACCCTCTCTCTCTCTCAAATAAATAAATAAAATTTAAAAGAGAGAGAAAGAAGGAAAGAAAGAAAGATGTGAGAGCTGTAAAGGAAATCCCAGGTCCTAGCCTAGAGCAATGGCAGCAGAGTCTCCGGGGCTGGGTTCCAGGCATCAGCACTAGTTTAACAACTGTCACAGGTGGTTCTGCTGTGCACTCAGGGTTGAGAATCACTAACACAGCAGAGGAGAGGACAGACACTGAAATGAGACTTGGTGGATTCAAATCCCAACTCCAGCTCTGATTTTTTTTTTGAGATTTTATTTATTTATTCGACAGACAGAGATCACAAGTAGGCAGAGAGGCAGGCAGAGAGAGAGGGGGAAGCAGGCTCCCCGTTGAGCAAAGAGTCCGATGTTGGGCTCCATCCCAGGACCCTGAGATCATGACCTGAGCCGAAGGCAGAGGCTTAACCCAGAGCCACCCAGACGCCCCTCCAGCTCTACTGTTTTACTAGCTGGGTGAACTGGGTAAGTAGCTTAACTTTCCTGGCCTTGGTTTTCTCACCTTTAAAACAGGGATGATAAGAGCACACATCTAGTGGAGTGGCTAGAAGGAAAGGAGTATTAATACCTAGAAAGCACTCAGATCAGTGCCTCGAGCATAGTCAGCTCTTGGTAGATGGTCTTATTTGCTGCCTGGAAATTGCTGGAAAATTCTTTGAGAAGAGGCCCGATGAGAAGTGAAGGGAAAACCATCAACTTTCATGGAAGGCTGCAGAGTTGGGAACTATCTTGAGAGAAACTGTGGTCAGGGGTGAGACTCCCTGTTCTCAGAAGGCAACTGGGCCCTCATGCGTCCCCACTTCAGAGGAGGCTTGGGTTGTAAGAGTACAGGCAGAAGTCCTCTGCAGATGCTTCCTGTCCTAGCTGTTGTTCTAGGGCTATCTGAGCTGCTAGAAGGGGTCGTGGAAGGGATGGAAGAAGCAGAAGGTGGGAGAAGGGCTGCTTTCCTCTAGGTATCCTACTCCCTCTCTCCTCCCCACCCCACCCCTTCCCACGCCAGGGCAGTGGCTACAAAATGTGAGGTAGGAATTGGACTTCCAGTATTAGAGTCCCAGTGGCAGCAAAGACTCTGCTGCCTGTGTAAGTAGAGGGCCAGGGACATGGAGGGCCCATGTGTTCAGACAGTGAACATCACAAGGGGCAGCCTGTGACAGACAGAAGCTTGAAGTCATTCCAAGGGTGCAAAGCTATTCTCAAAACCCTGGGGCCCTGCCAGGCCCTAGCATGCATGGTGAAAAATAGATTCATGATGATTGGGATGGAATTTCTTGGAGGCCTGGTGGGACTGGAGTTGGTGATACCCACCCTGACAGCACTGTGAGGGAGGGGTGAGGAGGAGGTCAAAATTAAAATTTAGCACTTCCGTTGCAAACCCTCCTGAATAAGGCAGTAGCAAGGAGCATGGAGAGACATGAGAAGGTCATAGATATTTATGGGTAGAATCAACTGGACATGATGAAGGATGGGGTGTGATGGGGGAGAGTGAAGCATGTTGGAGGAGTCCTGGGGCTCTGACTTACGTGAGTGGTTGGGGGACCCTTCATCCAAATGAAGGCCACAGACAGAATTACAGCAGGAGATTACTGGAGGGAGAGAAGAAGTTGGGCATACATGGGGCTGGTGGTACCCCCAGATCATCCCAGAGGAGGCAGACATTAAGTGAGCCTCAAAATGAGCTAGAAAAATTGGTCAGGGCCAGAGATGACCCTGGGAGAACTCATCTAAGTAGAGGGCACTGAGCTGGGGACAAGCAAGGTCCTGAGGATCTATAAGGACAAGCCCCTATTCCAAGGATGAGAAAACCATGTCTTGACATGGTCCAAGACATCACCTGACTCTCTGGTGCTGGATCACAACCACCTCTGAGCAGTAAGACCTCTTGGTCTGATTTCTGATTCTCTTGCTGCAGACCCTACAGCTCCTTTACCCACCTTTAAAATGGGCATTTGTGAAAAGAACAGCCACATGTAATCATGCTGTGACATGAGAAGAAAAGGCAGCCTTATGAGTAGTCAGGTACCTGCTACTCTGTCTATGCCTTCCCCTCCTACCCAGACCACACTCACTTTTGGCATCCGCTCCTTATTCTCCCCAGCGTCCAGCCTTCAAGTATATCTACTGCACTTCAAAGTGTTCGTGGTAACCTTTCTTCACCCTGCCTGCCTAACAAAGGAGTCAGAAGAGAGCCACACTTAACCCAAATGAAAGACCAGCTAGGGAGCTCTTTCTGGTGCTGGAGACCCCTGCAAGCATATCTCTGGACCATGCAATGCAGACAGCTGCCTTCTCTGCTTGAGGCCAAGCATGATGGGAGGTGAGGAAGGCTTCAAGCTGCCTGGGCCAGAAGACAAAAGCCATGCTTACACCTTGTGGCAAAGTGAATCAGAGAATAAGGCTCACAGAGAAAATTACTCTTTTGGCAATTTCGTAGTGAAACCCAAATGTTCTTGGACAGCGAGGCTCAGACAGAGCAAGAGCCTCTCTGACCTTACTCAGACCCTTCCCAGAGCAGACATCACATCCTTCTGGTAGGTCAGCCCAGGGGACATAGGAAATCCATGTCTACCACACTGTTCTGGCTTCAAATTTCAGTTCTACAATCTCCAAGCTGTGAGACCTTGGGCAAGTTATACTGCTTCTCTGAGCCTCAATTTTCTCCTCTGTAAAGATGAGACAACAATTCTACCTGCATCACAGGGTTGGGGTTAAGACCAAATCAACTGACACATGGGAAATGCTGAAAAAAGTGCCTGGCACATAGTGTGCATTCCATAAACATTCGCTCCTTTATTAGCGCTGTAATCTGTATACAGAAATGTATTCTCCCTCTCTCTAAAAAAACAATGGAGCATTTGGGTGGCTCAGTCGGTTAAGCATCTGACTCTTGATTTCGGCTCAGGTCACGATCTCAGTTTCCTGAGATCAAGCCCCAAGTCAGGCTCTGTGCTGGGCTTTTGAACCCTGCTTGGCATTCTCTCTCTCTTTCTCTCTCTCCCTCTCCCCCTCCCCTCTTAACAAAAAAGCTAATAAAAAGGAAGAAATGTATTTGGCCATGGCTGAGCTCCCCCTTCACTCCTGCCTGTGTGCCAGTAATGTGCATTCTTACTATCCTGCATTCACTGTCCTGCCCCTCTCCTATCTGCTCACCCAGTGCCTACTCACCCATTAAGACCCCTTTCATTTTCTCTGTAAATCTTTCCTGACTTCTCCCATCCTTGCCAATTTCTTCCTTTCCTCCAAGACTTTCCTGAGGTCTGTAGTGCACAGTCTACCCTTTCCTGTCAGCTGTGAAGATCTCCAATTGTTCATGTCATGTGTGATGTTTGCCCTAGACAGAGTGTGAGCTCTTTGATATCTGGAACTTGCCTTATCTTTCTGTTCCCTTCACAGAGAATAACAGAAGATTGAGAAGCAGTACTGGTGGATAAGGCTAAAGAACAGGGCCCAGTACATGTTTGAGTTGGCCTCTCCCCCAAGGTATCCTTCTCTGACCAGTCCCCCCCCACCTTCTATCTGATGCTCCCCCAAACCCCATAGCATGACTGTTATAGAAGAATGTTTGTGTTCCCCCAAGATTCATTTGTTGAAACCCTAATCCCAAAGTAATGGCATCAGGAGGCAGGGTCTTTGGGAGGGGATTGGGGATAGAGGGGGCCATGGGGGTGGAGCTATCATCAGTGGGATTAGTACTCTTATTAAAGTCAGGAGAAAGCCTGCTTCTTCTCTCTGCTCTCTTCCCTGTGCGGGTATAATCAGAAGTCAGCAGTCTGCAACCCAGAAGAGGCTCTTCCCAGAATCTGACACTCCTGGCAACTTGGTCTCAGACTTCCAGCCTCCAGACCATTCAAAATAAATTGTGGTTGCTTATAAGTCACCCGTTCCCAGGATTTTCGTTATAGCACCCCCACCTGGTTAAAATAGCGACCATCTGTCCTATTCAGTACCATGTCTTGAGCTTAGTAGCCTTCCCCCGATTCAGTCCTCTTCTGGTCCATCTCAAACTTACCATGCCAATAGAAACATTTCCATAGGGTCCAGCTAGTGGTGGGCCAGACAACAAATAACAAAAATCATCTGTTTTAAGCTGCCATTTGGTTATCATACCTTGGGTTACCTCCTTCCATGCAAACAGGCATCATCAGAGGGGTGGTCTTAAGCAAAACAAAAATGTTTCTCTGCTTCCTGGAAGAACAGGGCTGAGAGGAAAGTGCTAACTGGGCAGGCACCTCTCCTAACAGCCCTAATCAACCACAGATGCTCTTCCTCCAGAGACCAGAAGCCCCACACCTCCAGACCTGGCCCATGGAGACGGGCTTATTTACTTGGACAGCACACATTGCCAAGTCCCTACTCTGGGCCTGCCCGACACTAAGTGCCAGGGCCTTTAAGATGAGCGAGAAGGGGGCCCTGGCCTCAAGGGCATCCACAGACTGGAGGGAGTGATAAATGTTTTCACAGCCCAAGCCGAATGTGTGTGAATGGGCACATCCATTTATACACGGTGTTTCTACACACATGCACACACACACACACAAAGAAAGAGACAGAGAACAGAGCTTGGGCTGGGAGAAGATATGAACAAAGCTATCGGATTGCCCAGAGGTCAGAAAAGGGGATTTCACCAAATCTCAGACTCTAGAACCCAGTGTTTACGTGATCAATAATTACAGTCACTATGTATTTAGTGTTATTTGCATGCCGAGAACTGGGCTAAAAGATTTCTAAGCACTCTCCTGACAACCACTCTGCAAGGTAGATTTTTGTATCCCTATTGTATAGATAAGGAAACTGAGGCTCAAAAAGCTTAGCTAATTTACCTAAGATTATCTAGCTAGGAAGCAGTAGGATCAGGATCAGAACACGAGTTTCTTGAAGTCCAAATTTTATATAGGAGAGGAAAAAACATCTCAAACATCTACTTCCAGAAACAAAAGCACTTGGATTGCAAACAGGGGGAGTCACTAAGCCCATCACTACTGAATGCTCGGCTTACACTTGGAAACCAGGCAGCTGTGTGGCCCTAGGGAGGCAGGATGAGATTCCAGCCCTCAAGGCTCACAGAGCAGTGCTGGGGCCAGACAAGGAGCACAGGCACACCAGAGAGAGAGCCACAGCGTTCTGGGGGAGACCAACCTCGGAGACCAGTTGGGAAAGGTTCCTAGGGAAGGCCAGGGCTAAGCCTGACCATGTGATGAGTAACAGAAGGGATGAGGCAGAGGAAGGTGACCTTCTAGTCTGAAAACATAGTCCACAGGATCTGTGAGCACATCCTGGCCCAGTAACCAGAGGTGATTCAGGATGAAGGGAATCTGATCTTCTCAAGGAATCCTAAGAATGTTCATCTTTTTTGAGTAGCCAAGATAGAAAAGAGTAAAGAGAAGTGGTTGTAATAGCTCCTTACCCACTGGATTATTTCAGAAATTGGGAATATGTTTGCACTAAGAGTTCAGTGATTCTGAGAAAACCCCCAAATAGTTGTATGGAATTAGCTGCTCAATTCCCTGCAGCAAGAAGCAAGGAATACAAAGGCAAGATGAGCCATGCACCACAGACACAACGTCCTACAGGAGCCTAAAGCTACGAAGGTGTGTTTCCAGATAGTTGTCCAGAGAGTGCGTTCAACTCTGCCAGGCAACTTGAAGCCGCACTCCCAATTTTCTTTTTACACGTGAGTACAGAATAGTACACAGGAAGAAAGATATTTTTTGTTCAATCTTCTTCACATGTCTCCCTAACTTTTCTCTTTTTCAATGACAGGAGTAATTATGATATGAACCTTAGAAACCGCAAAGTCAGTGGCAGCACGAAGCCTATCTTTACTATTGCACATGTTCTTCAGAGATTATGTGAGATTTGGGAATGTTAAAATGCAAGTGCATCGTAATAAGGAAAGTCAGTACTGTAAATACTGACTAAACTGTCGGTCTATTACAAATGTCTCTGTTTTGATCAACTATTACACATTTGTCTTTAAAAAAAAAAAAAAAAAATGCAGCTAACAGCGCTCTTTGCAGCCCCCCAGTGGCTGGAATAGGAAAGAAGGGAGATGGGGGATTCAGAAGGCAACTCTCACTCCTCTAGGGCCAATCAACTTTTTACATTGTAAAAACAAATGGCTTGTTTTCACTGCAAAATGAGTATATTCTAAGAGAGGAAGATGAAAAGTGTTGATGAAAATGAACATAATTGTACGCATACACGTGAATCACTGAGAGCCTGGATTTTTTTTTTTTTTTCATCTTTCTCTCCTATCTCTGCAGAGCTTTCTATTCTGACCTGAGAACTCTCCCCAGTGCATAAGCACACCAGGTCCTCCACCCAAACAAGCTTTTCCCTTTTCCTCACTTTCTGTGAGCTCCCGTTTGCAGACATCTGTTTATAAATATACCATTTGTTCCGCTACAAAGTAATGAAAAATCTTCAAAAACAGGTCATATTCCTGTTTAACAAGTGTCTCCTTAACAAGGAGGGCAAAAGGTTTGGAAACTCATTGTTTTTAATTCTTGTTTTTACCAAAACAACAGTCTCTCAGAATGATCCCTCCTATCAGCGACTCTTTTACCACACTTTGAGATATTTTCATAATGAGTTTTTCCTTGTCTTCTCAAAAAAGAAACTGTTTCTCAAGGCGGGGGGAGCTGAATTGCTGAAAAGAAACAGGATGTCTGCTTATGAAATAGTTTCAAAATCATAGCACCAAAAATATAAAGTTAGAGAATAAGCAGAAACTCTCCTATTCTTTTCAAACTTATCATTCACAGGTTGTGGGAGAAGCATCTCTGAAGTCCAGAGGAGGCAAACTGTCTACTTCTCACTCTCCTGGCCCTCCACAAGTAATTCAACCTGGTACAAATTCCTTCCCCGAACCACTGGTAAGCTATCAAAGCCAGCTTGAAAAATCAGGTTGCCTCTAATAGAGAACCTGTTTATCTACAGGTGCAAACCCTTCGGGCCCCTGATGATGGTCAGACAAGATTCCAGAGATCATGTTCCCCCCTTGTTACCTTGCATATTTGGCCACAGCCCCCAAACCGAGCGCACACCCGGCTCGTCAACAGCATAAAGAATCAACAAGTTATCCCTAAGCTGGGCGCTGCAGCCCAGATCTGCTACTGCCTCCCTAGCGCCCACCGCCACCCAGCTCCCTCTCTGCTCCTCCCTCTCCCTTCCCCACGCAGTCCTGCCAACACGTGACCTTCTCTTTCAGTTCCGCCCTCCCGTCGCCCCTACACCAGCACCCTCCCGGTGCACCCAGACAGCTGTCAAAGTACGCGGCTCGCCAGCCTACTGTCTCCTTACAGCGCCGGGCGTTCACCGGGACCTTGCTGCCTCCTGGGAGGGAGCAGCGCGAGGTCAGGATCTCCCACCGCACCGCGTCGGCGGGGAAGGGGCGTCAGGTGGGCTCCTTCGCGGGCTGGAGCCCCAGAGGAGTCGGAGAGGCAGCGGGAGGCGTCACACCCCGCACTTCTGACTCCGCGACCCACCCGGAGGGCGCGCGTTCCCAGGGGAGCCTCAGCTGTCCTTGGGGAGCCTGAGGCGAGCCGGGGGTTGAGGGGGCTTCCCTGGAGCCTACAAGTTTCCACCCACCTCCGAGCTGGAAACGCGCTCTGCTCCGTCCTTTGAAGGCGCCCGCCGCGGCCGATTCCCTCCCTCAGGGCAGGAGCCGACAACTGCCTCTTCTACCCGGCGCCCGAGCCCTGTTCAAGGAGTCCCGGGGCTGGGACCCGCTGCGCCCCCACTCCGCCGCAGACAGCCCCCAAAGTTGTCCAGACTCCACAGACCTCCCCTTCTCCTCCGTCCCTGGGCCCCGCCCAGGGTAGGGCCAGAGTCTGCAGGTGGAGCCTCTAGGATCCGGGGCGCAGGGCGCTCACTTCGGGGATCCCGAGCGCACAGAGGCCGGGGAGCTGCGGCAGGGGGAGGGCGTGCAAATCTAGAGCCGGGGTCCCCGCGCTGGCACCGGTAAGCCCGCCCGGCCTCCCTTAGAGAGAAGGAAACTTCCCCAGCACCCACCTTTAGCCGCGAGGAGGCGGCGCCGCCGGCTGCCCCCGCCGCCGCCGCCGATGCTGCCGCTCCCCACGCCCAGCGCCAGCAGGAGCGGCACCCAGCACAGCCTCCCGGTCCGCATCCTCGCCGCCGCCAACAAGCTGTCGCTGCCGCCTGCTGCCCGCGCCGGCTCTCGCCTGCCGGTGCCCGCCGGGCCGCGGCCGCCTTGCTTTGCCTGCCGGTTGCGCTTCGGGCGCCGCCGCGCTCGGCCTCCGCTGCCCGCTACCGCGCCACTCGCTCGCCGCCGGCAGCCGCGCTCACTGGCGCGGACCCGGAGCGGCTCCAGCGCTCACCCCGGGACGGCCCGTGACGTCACGGAGGGAGGGAGGTGGCTCCTACATATTCATGAGACGCGGACACCGGCCCTGCTGCCGGCTCGCCGCTCCGCGGCCCCGACCCCCAACTTTCCACCCGCGTCCTCACGCTTCCCGGCGCTCGTGCTCCAGGCGGGACTCGGCTCCCGGAGGACCGCGGCGGGCGGCTGCAGGGAGCCCTCCCGTCAGCGCCCCGGCTTCGGCTCCCCAAATAACTGCAAGAGATGGCGGGGCCCCGCAGAAAGTGGTCACCTGGGGCCTGCGCGTCGTCTGCTGGGGTGGAGGGAACCCGGCCCTGCCACGCCCTTGGAGCTGACATCCGTGCGGAGGGGCGGGCGGGCGGGCGTGCTGCCGGTCCTGCCCTTGGCCGGGCGTCTGGACGCTCTGTGCCGCCTGGTCTGGGGAGGGCGCCAGGCACACGCGAGAGCTGGAGAACGCGAGTGCTGCTCTGGACTTGCAGGGCAGGGTAAATCTCCGTGGACCTGGAGGGCAATGGCCAGACTCCACACCATCTTAGAGAGGCAGGTGCAGCTGTAGCCGTGGCTCTCAGAGGCTGGCAGACCAGATCCGAAAAGCAAGTGCGGCCAGCAGTGCGGAGATAAACTTCCTTGCAGTATGTTACCTAGGCAAGAAGTTACCACCTTTCTGTTGTCACTCCACATAGCTAAGACCAGGTAACCTGACGTCATGCTTTGTAACATTTCATGCCATTGAGTAACTGTCACTTCCCTGAGAGCAGAAGTCACGCACCTCTCGTTGACCCGCCACCACCCCCAAGGCCATGCAAGGTTCCTAACAGTACTCAATCGACATTAACTAATGGCTCAGAATAAGTCCTTGACTGTATTTGCATATATGCAGTGTCAATATCACACACAATTCAGGGTTCCTAAGGAATAGATAAGTAAGAGAAATATAGAAACAAAAGTTATTCATTGATTCAGCACATTTACTGAGCACCTAGACAGCTTGTATTACTCTGCCACTGGGCACTGGACTAGATCGAATGGCCAAAAAGAGTTGTCTGTCCTTTACTCAAAGCCTTTGTTTCCCATCTGAGAAGCGAGAGAGGGCGGTAAAAGGCAATTAGAAGCCCTTATGAATGTTATGGTCCTGCACATTCTTTATGTTGCTAGATATGAGCCTATACAAATCAATTAACAAAATGTATATATTGCAACAGTGTCTAAACAGCATCCTGTAATTAATAACTGTTGTCTGGGGTGTTCACCAAAGCCATAAAATCCATTAACGGCCCTCATGCTGCTCAGTCTTTCTGCACCGCCCTGGCAGCTCACCCCAGCTGCAGCAGTTATGAAGGCCAACTCTTCTGCATTTCCAGGCACCTAGAAAAGCTGCTTGGCAGGGGGAGGGGCAGCAGTGAATCACAATGGCTGCAGACAGGCTCAAACCAGGCAGGGCACTTCACCGCCAGGTCTCCTTTAGCCTATACAACCAACATCAGTGCTGTTAAATGAGTTTCACACATAAGGAAATAGAGGATCTGGGTACATTAGGTAACTTCCTTGCCCAAGATCAAAGAGCTAATAAATGCCCTAGGCCAATACCAGAATCTTGCCTTTTTCAGTCTTGGTATCCAGATCTAGAAAGGATGGCAAGGAGAAGGGAAAGCTGACCCAGGCAAAATCAAGGACACCAGCAAATACAGGAGAAATATAAATTTGTCTCATTTCTTCCATTTATAGTCCATCCAATTACATATTTGCCTCTCCTTCATTTTCTCTAACCATTAGACTTACTTTAATGACTTACCTGTGCTGTCCTTTGATATCATTCTATGGGGTTTCATTAGGACCCATTGGTTGGTCCCAAAAATTTTACACGAGATTTCAAATGCAGAATAAATAATAAAAAAGAGAAAATACAGCTGACTGGAAAACATCCCCACCCAATGTAGATCACCAAGAAAGAACACAACAGAGAGACACAGTGAGCAGGCCAGTGACCAAGAGGCACAGTATGCTAGACTCCAACTCCTCCTCTACAAACTGGGTTAATAACGCCTTTTGAGGGAGATGTGGCCCCCATTTGTTCATGTCTCCCTAAATCCATTCTTTTTGGATATGCTATCCTACCCCAACTTAGAGCTTGGCCATATGACTTGCTTTGGCCAGTAGGACAGTCATGTGCATATTTCCATTTCCTTTCTTGGACCCCTGCCACCATTATAAGGACAAGCCCAGGATAAGCTGCAGGAGGGTAAGAGACCATATGGAGCAGAGATGAGCTGTCCAGCCAGCCAAAGCTAGCCTGGACTTGTCAGCAACAATTGACCTACCAGCTGACCACAGTTCTATGAACAAGCCCAGCAAGATCAGTCACACCTGGCCCACATCAGAGCTGCCCAGCTGACTCATAAAAATAATAAACTGTTGTTGCATTAAGCCGCTATGTTTGGGACAGGGGTTGGGGGTTAAGAAGCCTTACACCTACTTCATAAGGTCATTACAAGAAGCAAATGATAAAATATCTGTGAAATATTCAGCAGGTTGCCTGGCAGAAAGTCTATGTCCAATAAATATAAAATGTCCCCCTCTTATCCCAATTACCCAAGTCTCTGAATGCCACTCATAACTCTGCTTTATTTGGGAGAAAAGCACCAACCTGGCTGAGGGGATGAAAGTGAGTAAGTTCAGCCTTGGAAATACTGAGGCCACAAGAAGTTCAAGTCCCTGTCATCTGTGGGGAGCCCTGCAGATACAGAGCCAGGAAATCCACCCAAGAATTAATGTGTCACATGGTTCCACGCTTTGCAGTAGGGGGTTGACATTCCGTACCTCATTTAATCCTTGCAACAACAGGTATTCTTTTCCCCTATTTTCTTATAACCAGATTACTGGCTTAGAAAGTTTGAGTATCTTCACATAATTATGCAGAATATGAATTCGTGTCTGCCTAATTCCAAGTTCCATCTTTCCCCCACACATCATTGTTTTGAGAAAAGACATGTAGAAAAAGTAAGCAGTGAAAACTAGTTTCATACGAGAAAAGGTAGCTTTGGCGATTTGATTTTTTTTTTTCATCTTTATCCACCATCACCTCTGAGTAATAAGTGCAATATAAATACAAGTCTCTGGATTTGTTGAGGCTCTACGCTTTATTTTTGACTTGTTGTTGGTACATATTCCTTTAAAGACCAGACTCAAAAAAAATGGTGAGCAGGATGATGTAAGTCCTTGGTCACTTTAAGCCCCAAGCCCAGGGTCCCACCTGGTGGCCCAGTAATGAATCTCAGACAATTTATTTGGGTCAGTAGTTTTTAATGGAATAGAATCAAATCTAACAGAACAGGCCCGACATAAGCACAGCCAAACCCTCTCATTTTCACCAGGGTCATTAATGCTTTCCCCAATTAAGCACCAAAACACAGCTCCTGAATCACTTAAACTGGGTAAATGAAGAAAATAAATAAATTATGGCAGCTGACGGAAACTTACTTCTAAAAAGAAAATTAAACAGAGGCTTTCTGTTTTGAAGTTAACGCAATCAAAAGTTTTTCACGTTAAAAGAAAGGTTGAAAATCTGATCCTTAAAAAACTGGAGCTATTTTCTGATCCCCTCCCCCATCTTGGCAGTCAAGCTTTTCATGACCCACAAGCAGTTGGACAGGTTACAGAATTTCCAACATCTCTCAGATGTTTTGATGCTAGTGCAGACACGGCTGCTGCCAAAGGAGGTTTTTAAAGTTTAGGCATTTCTCTTCAGGAAAGAGCAAGGCAAGCTAGTTCGTGACCAAATCCAGTTCATGTTCAACACTATTTAGACATGAGTGTTTTATGCTTGGCAAGGCAGAATGCCCTGACTAAAAACAAATATGTCATTGATTATAGCAAGGAATTATTCCAGTATACTCTCCTATACTTCTCTTGGACTTGTATACCCTGTGGTGGTTTGAAACACACACACACACACACATACACAGAGCCATAAAATCTAATGACACTTCTCCCATTGAGGGATACAATCTCTCTCTCCTGCCCTTGAATATGAGCAGTCTTGTGACTGCTTCCTCCCACAAAATTCAGCAGAAGTGATGCTATGCGACTTTACAGACTAGATCATAAAGGCAATACAGCATCTGCCTTTCTCACTAGGAGGCTCACTTCTGGAATCTGGAGCCACCAGGTACAAAGCCCAACTACCCTGAGGCTGCTATGTTGTGTGACCTCAGGCCACATAAGAAGGCCACATGCAGGTGTGCGCCCATAGCCCCAGCTGAGTCCAACATTTGAGTCATCCCAGAATCTTCAGAAAATTCCATTTCTTAGCTGCTGACTCCCCTCCAGCTGTTGGAATCTTCTGAGCAGAAGCCTCAGACATCATGGAATAGATTCAAGCCATTCCCACTATGCCTTGCCCAAATCCCTGCCCCACAAAATGCACGAGTGCAATAAAGTGGTGGTTTACGCCACTAAGTTTTGAAGCAGAATGCATAACTGGAACATATTTACTTTCATTTGTTCCCTACAACAAAGACAGGGGATAGGAAAGCATGCTGAGGTAAGTTATGTGTGATTAGTCCCATTTTGTAGCTCAAATGTGGAGACTTGTGGAGGCCAAGAAGAGGAACCAGTGGAGCTTAGTGCAAAGAGACTGACTTTCAGAATAAAAGAAAGCTGGAGTTCAAACCCAGTTCTACCGGTTTCTAACCACGTATGACTCAAGAAAGCTCTTTACTCTGGACCTCAGTTTCCACAGCTACAAACTGGGACTAATGTACCAAGGTTGCTTTTAAGGTTAATGAATTATAAAGAGCTGAATCTCTTCCCTGCCAGATGGGGGAGATACAGTAAACGGAGCCATCCATGGTGAGAGTGGAAACTCACCCAGGGCCACACGGGTTATCGGTGGCCTTTTCTTGATCTTTAGTACAGTATTTGGTGTTTTCCATGCAGGCAAAATGTAGACATCTGTGGACACACATGGAGCCATACCAGCTCAAGCACCTTTGCCAACACAGCCAAGGAGAGTATCAGTCCACATGCACTGCCAGAGCATTTCAGATGTGCTGGGGGTACCTACATCTGCCCTTTCTGCTATTTCTGGGCTTTGTTCCACTAAAGGGGACAGGAAGGAACCTACCATTTATTGAGCACCTACTATGAGCTAGACATTGTATACATCCCCTCATTCAGTCATCCCACAGCACTGGAAGGTGATGTATTCCTCCCATCAGATACTCAGGGAAATTGAGGGTCAAAGAGATTAAGTTATGCTGTGTATTAGTCAGGGCTCACCAGAGAAATGGAACCAATGGGATTGAGAGAGAGAGAGAGAGATACAAGTGTCTATATAGAAAAATGATAGATAGGTAGATAGATGATACATGTGGAGAGAAAGAGAATGACTTATTATAAGGAATTGGCTGATGCAATTATGGAGGCTGGTAAGCCCCAAGATCTAGGTCCCAGACACCCAGGAGAATCAATGGTATAGTTCTAGTCCTAGTCTGGGAGCCTGGGGACAAGAGGAACCAATGGTGTAGTTTCAGTCCTAAAGCTGACAGCCTTGAGACCCAGGAAGAGCCAATATTTTAGTACAAGTCCAAAAGCAGGAAAAAAACCAGTGTCCCAGTTGAAAGGCAGTCAGGCAAGAGGAACCCTCTCTTAATCTGAGAGGGTCAGGCTTTTTGTTTTATTCAGGCCTTAAACTGATTGGCCAAGAGCCACCCACATTAGGAAGGCCATCTGCCTTATTCAGTCTACTGATTCATATGTTAATCTCATCCAGAAACACCCTCACAGGAAGACCCAGAACACCCCATGGTCCTCCAGTCACATTGACACATAAAATTAACCACCACATACAAATACAAATGAAGGAACTGGGATTTGAACTGAGGTCTGTCTGCCTCTGAAGTTATATTTTGTCCAGCCAAATGAGCCAATCTGTCCAGCTGCAATCATGGCTTTAGGTGCTGGGTTTGGATAGAGACCAGGTGGGCTGTCCTGAGCCACCCTGACCATAAACCAGGGCAAGTTTTACCCAGCAGCCTTTGCCTTGCAGTAAGCTTTCACAATTTCCCAGGATGGAATCCTTTCACCCTGCTGCCCAAAGCATCCCTTGGCAGGTCTGCCCCAGGACATTCCTTCCTAGTTTCTTTCCTTTCTGTTTCTAAGGGCCTGACTTGAGCCCCTTGCCCCAAGCTTTCTGCTGTCCCCACCCTCTCCTAGGTTCACACAACCAGCTGTTAACTATCCATACTCAACACTCCCCCACTACTCAGATATCCTCCAAGTTTCCCCAAGACCTACAGTAGAAGGTCAAGACTCTTACCAGCCTGGCTTTCAGCTCCATTGATAACCTGACTTCCATTACATGTAAACTATGCTTCTGGCTGCTGTTTTCACTGCCTGTCAAAAAGTTCTATGCTAATCATGGCTCTACACATTTGCTCACACAGTATATCCTGCACTGCTATGGGCAGACTTGAAACCCCTCCAAATTCATATATTGAAGTCCTACCTCCAAGCACCTCGGAATGTAACCGTACCTATAGAGAGGGTCTTTAAAGAGGTAATTAAGGTAAAACGAGGCACTAGGATGGTCCCTAATCCAATATGACTGGTGTCTTTATTAGAAGAGGAAATCTGACCACACATGTAACAGAGGAAGAGCCTGTGAGGACGCAGGGGGAAGACAGCCAAGAGGAAAGGCCTCAGAAACCGACTTGCCCACATCTTGATGTCAGACTCTGGCCTCCAGAATTGTGAAAAATATGTTGTTTAAGCCATTCAGTCTGTGGTACTATGTTGTGGCAGCCCTAGGAAAGGAACCCAACTACCTTCAGCCTCCGTTTCCCTCCCCACCTAGCCCACTCAGTCCTATCTCCAATATATGTCTCTCCTAACTCCCCAGCACATGTTTATTTTAAAATCCTTCAGAGGCTCTCCATCTAAAAGCCATTTTAGGCTAACTCACCAAGACCCGTTTGATCTGCTCCTGGTTGCTTCTCAAACCACTCTCTCCTTGTCCATTGGTCTTTGCTCTTTTGAACGTGGCAAGCTCTTCTCTGCCTTAAGGCTGAACCCTTTCCTGGGACTGTACTTCCCTCTGACCATCACATGACATTCAGGTCTCATCTTAAATATCACCTCTCCAGGTATTTTCTTATGAATTTACTTGCTCATTTTTTTCCTGTCTCTTCCCAATAGAATATAGATTTTAGGAGAGAAGAGCTTCATATGCCTGGCACATGGGTGCTTGATAGTTATTGAATGAGTAAGTGGTTTACCTTCCCTGAACAGAGTGATTTTTTCTGCATCACTCTTTTCTGACTTTTTCACCAATGTATTGCAAAACCACTGAAATGTACACTCTTCTTATAAAAAAATAAAGAACTGATATTTTCTTGTAGCTTGAGCATTTTGCTGGAAAATCCAAGATATTCTTAATGGTGGGATGGTGGTAGAAAATAAGAGAGTATCTTAAGGGGTTGGTAGTGCAGACACTGTTTTCATTTTCTACATGAAAAAATGGAAGTGAAGAGAGGTCACATCCCTGGCCTAAGGTCACACAGCCTGGGCTAGGTTGTAGCTGTCTTGAGTCCTATCCAGAGCTCTTTCTCTACACCATGTCCCCTTACGTAATAAGGGCTAATAAGTATACAAATGCGAGTTGCTTGCAATAGCTGTAGCAGAATAGACCAGGAGTCAGGAAATGCCTTCCACACAAAACATTGCAGTGGAGAGGTCCCTGTGATGGAGAAGTGATGGGACAGCATTTCGTTGCTTTCCCAGACCAAAGAGAGAGTCTACCCATGCCTGCAACCTTTTCAGAGGCTTCCAGTCTAAAGCTGACAGCTGACTCCCTAGACTGCGCCAAGGAAATCATTCCACCTAAGTAATTTAAAAATTTTATGTCTTCCAATTTCTCAATATTTAAGAAATTTTTTCCAAGTTAGCATGGTTATGTGTAGTGAATCATGTGCCCAAAGGGGACAGGCTATATTATAACACCTTCACTCGATGTTTTTGCAACACCTGGGAATGTCAAAAAACAACGTTGCATGGAGGGCCCATGATAAATGGTAGGTATGCAGATGGAAGAATCGAAGGACATGAAAATCCAGAGCTTTGCTGAAATGGCAAAGTAGGGCTCTGTTCCTGTTTTCATCCATGGGTGACTGAATACTGGAAACTGACTTCACTGTAAAAAAAAAAAAAAATTAAGCTATTTTTTGGATTTAGAGTTTGAGGATGAGTACTCTTAAATCAGACTACTAAAATCCAAACTAAATACATTTCCCTAAAATTGGTCTAAAGGTTGATTTAATACTGCAACAACTTAGAAGAGAGGGAGAGGGGAGAAAGGGTTTTCAGAGAGCAGCTACACAAACAATGATTAAGGATTCTGAGGATTTATAGAACACAATCCATATACATGAATATAAAATTTTGTCCTTTATGAACAGAGATTAGGGCATCTTTTAAACTCTTCCTACAAACTGATCCAATGCCTGTATCTCCAAAGTGCTTAATACATGTCCGTTATTAATAAACTCTTTAAAATACCTGAACTGTTCCTCAGGAGCAAATAAGAAATAAGGACACTTTCAGACACTCATGGCTAGCTTTCTATCAGGCCCTCGTGGAAGGAAACTCAAAGATAAAAGAAGGAATAGAGAACAATAAAAAACATGTGGATAGATCTAAACAAGATTTAAACCAGAAAATGAAAACATTAGCTAAAATGATGGGTAATTTGCATATCACATAAACAAAATCGTAAGAAAACACTTGGCAGGGGCACCTAGGTGTCTTGGTGGGTTAAACCTCTGCCTTCAGCTCAGGTCATGATCTCAGGGTCCTGGGATCAAGCCCTGCACCAGGCTCTCTGCTCAGCAGGGAGCCTGCTTCCCCCTCTCTCTCTGCCTGCCTCTCTGCCTACTTGTGATCTCTCTCTGTCAAATAAATAAATAAAATCTTAAAAAAAGAAAACACTTGGCAAAAATAATATGGACTAGAATGGAGAGATCAGAATTCAAATATTCTAGGCTCCGTGTATTGTTCTGAAGTAGAATGGAGACACGGATGACATTCAGACTGCTCTCACCATGTGCTCTTGTTCACATTTTAAGGATAATCAGTTAAAGAATATAGAACAAATAATTTTCAAATTGTAAGAAAAAAGGATCAAGTTGATAAAGGACAGTAAAGGAATAAAGAATATGCATAGGAAATGTGTATTTATTAGAACAAAATAAATTGATATAATAAAGCCAAATATATCATTACTAAACATGAAAGGAATAAACCTACCTATTAATAATGGAGATTCAAAATTAGATCTTTTTAAAATCCCGTCATAAGTTGTTTACAAGTGAAACACCTAAAATACAAGTACAGAGAAAAGTTGAAAGTCATAGCATATGTATTTATATTTATGTGTGTATAAAAGGTTTTACTAAAAACAACGAGAGTCATTGCATAAAGATAAAATCTTAAATTTGCCAGGAAGAAATAATAGTTCTAATCTTCTTCATACTTAATAATATAACATTAAAGTATATAAAGCAAAAACTTACACAATTTTAACTTTCATGAATCCACAATCACAATAAAAGATGCTTCATTTTGTAATTTGTAGGTCAAGCCTGTAAAATTTAGTAAGAATAGAGAACAATACAATGATGAACAATACAATGATGACCAACTCTGCTCCAATGGGCCAATTTAAACCCAGCAATGAACAACTAAAGCAGGTAATTTGATCTTCAAACAAAGATTGTATATTTACAAAGCAAGTTTCAACAAATAGTAAGGTGTCTACACCATGTAGACATTTTTTTATCACCATTATGCTAAAACACAATAACAAAAAAATGTTTTAAAACTCTCATATATTTGGACTGAGAGGGAAACTTCTGAATGGTTAATAGCTCAAAGAGAAAATAAAAATTTGAATTAAAAAACATTTAGCTCGGGGTACCTGGGTGGCTCAGTGGGTTAAAGCCTCTGCCTTCGGCTCAGGTCATGATCCTAGGGTCCTGGGATCGAGCCCCGCATTGGGCTCTCTGCTCAGTGGGGAGCCTGCTTCCTCCTCTCTCTCTCTCTGCCTGCCTCTCTGCCTACTTCTGTCAAATAGATAAATAAAATCTTAAAAAAAAAAAACATTTAGCTCTAAATAATAGTGAAAATGCCACATAATAACACAGAATGAAGCTAATATGGTATTTAGAAGTAATCATATTTAATACATATCTTGGAAAGGAAACAAGTCTGAAGACTTCTCAGTAGATCATGCCACACAACAAGTTACACAATGGACAGTGAAAGTACCTGTGACTGCCTGATGTTGAAGAAGCAGAAAAACAAAGAAATGGGACAGAGGAGAGAGGCTGGAAATAGATGAACACATGAATTAAAACTTAGTATGTGCTTAGAAGTCAGTGAAGGAAAGGCTGCACACTCTGTCAATGGTAATAAAAGAACTCCAGATGGAACAAAGGCTTCAACTGAAAAATGCAAAATCACAAATTTTATTTTTATTTATTTTTTTTTTCAAAATCACAAATTTTAGAAGAAATTTTGGAATATTTGTTACGGCTTGCAAGTAAGGAAAAAAATGTCTTAAACGCAAAACAAAAAGCACAAATCATGAAGAAAGTACTGATATATTCAGTACATTAAAATTAAGAACTTTGGTTCATTAGAAGATGCCATAAATTAAGTAAAATGTGAAACCATGACGGGAAAATTGATATTTGCAACCCTATAACTAACAAAGGACTGGTACCAGAATATAGGAAGAAGTCCTACAAATCAATAAGAATAAACTAAGCCATTATAAACTAGGGGTAATTTATAAACTGGCAATTCATAGAAAGCTAAATCTGAAAGGCAAATAAACACACAAAAAGATTTCAATATCACAAGTTAGCAGGGAAATAGAAATTTAAAACAACAGAAAGATACTGCTCTGGTCTGAATGCTTGTGTCTCTCCAGTATTCATATGTTGAAACATAATCCCTAAAATAATGGTATTTGGAGGTGGGACCTTTGAGGAGGGGGGTGACTGGATCATGAGTGCTGGGATTAGCACCTTTATAAAAGAGACCCCCCCACTCCCCACAGAGCTCCAAAACCCCTTTTGTCATGTAAAAATATCAGGAGACAGCAACCCTCGGTGAAGACCCTCACTCAAGGGGGCTGTTGCCCCGATCTCCGACTGCCAGCCTCCAGAACTGTGAGAAATAAACTTTGCTGTTTGCAAGATGCCCCATTTGTGGTATTTTATTACAGCAACTTGAACAGACCAAAAGAGGTACCATTTCTTTCTTTTTTTTTTTTTTTTAGATTTTATTTACTTATTTGAGAGAGAATGAGTGAGAGAGAACATGAGAGAGGAGGTCAGAGGGAGAAGCAGACTCCCCAAGGAGCTGGGAGTCCGATGCGGGACTCGATCCTGGAAGTCCGGGATCATGACCTGAGCCGAAGGCAGTCACTCAACCAACTGAGCCACACAGGCGCCCCCCCCCCCGCCTTTTTTTTTTTTTTTTTTAAGATTTTATTTATTTATTTGGCAGACAGAGAGAGAGGAGGAAGCAGGCTCCCTGCTGAGCAGAGAGCCCGATGTGGGGCTCAATCCCAGGACCCCGGGATCATGACCTGAGCCAAAGGCAGAGGCTTTAACCCACTGAGCCACCCAGGTGCCCCAAGGGGTACCATTTCACACATACCCAAATTAAAAACATTGTAAAAGCCAAACAATACTATATCCCGGTGAGAATGAAGAACAATGGGAAGATTCATATGGAGAGTGGGAATAGAACTGGTACAACTACTTTAGATATCAGTAGGTAAAAGCTAGGAAAACTGAATACCGTGAAGATACACATATTTTCCACGACCATCTGCAGTTTCCTGGGGCTGCGCTAAGAAAGCGCCCCCAACTGGAGGGCTTCCAACAACAGAATTTCTTCTCTCAGAATTCTGGAGATGTCAGTGGTGCCATGCTCTCTCTCTGAAGCTTCTAGGGAAGATCCTCCCTTGGCACTCTGGGTGTCTGGGAGCCTGGAGTGTTCCTTGCCTTGTGGCAGCAAACTGTCACCACTGTCTTTGCATGGACTTCTCTCTCGGTCTCCACGTCTTCACATGGTCATCTTCATATGCTATTGGGTTAGGGACCTACTTTACTCTAGTCTGACCTCATCATAGCTGACCAGATTATATCTGCAAGCACTCTATAGCACTCTATTTCCAAATAAGCTCACCTTTGGGAATTGGAAGTTAAGAGGACTTCTTGGGCAGGGACATAATTCTACCCATAATGTCTAGTTCTATCTGTTGGTTATATATTCTATATATATATATATATATATATATATATATACACACACACACACACACACACACATATGTATGTGTATATATATATGTATATATACACTAAAACATATATAAATGTTCACTGAAGCATCTTTCATAATTATGAAGATAGAAAAAAATAAATATCTTCAACATAAGATGAGTTCATCAATTATTATATAGTCATGCAATGGGATATTATTACATAGCAGTTAAATTAAGTAAAACTTGTAGCAAATGGGAAAACCAAAATACATGATGATAGGCACAAAATAAAAATTGAAAGTTTCCAAGGGCATCTGGGTGGCTCAGTTGATTAAGGTCTGCCTCTGGCTCAGGTCATGATCCCATCGTCCTGCACTTGGCTTCTTGTTCAGCAGGAGCCTGCTTCTCCCTCTCCCTCTGCTTCCCATTCCCCATGCTTGTGCAAGCATGCTCTCTCTCTGTCAAATAAATAAATAAAATATTTAAAAAAAAAACTGAAAGTTTCCATTTTCAACAGCATAATAGATCAGATATTAAAGTAATGGCAAAAACAGAAGTTTTAAATGCATTGCTGGACTGATGCAAAAATAAGGATTCTACAAAATCTAAAATGAAGTGAAACCAGAACTCCTGGAAATACATGAGCAACAGAGCTGTCTTTGCCCTGAGTGATTTTGCCAGCCCTGTAGACCTTGAGTCTCACCTTTAATGTCTGTTTAGCATATGAAGCTCTGAATCTAAAATCTATGTTCCAGTCTATGAGGTCACAATTTTACTGTAAGAGAGAATGGGGTAGGGCACCTGGGTGGCTCAGTTGGTTAGGCATCTGCCTTCAGTTCAGGTGCTGATCCCAGGGTCCTGGAATGGAGCCCCACATCTGGCTCCCAGCTCAGCAGAAAGCCTGCTTCTCTCTCTCCTACTCGCCCTGCTTGGGCTCTCTCTCTCTCTCTGTCAAATAAATTAAAAAAAAAAAAAAATCCTTTAAAAAAAAAAAAAGGCAGAGAGAGAGAGAATGGGGAATAAAACTGACCACATGGAAAAGAATAGCAAGGACACTTGTCTAAATCTAGCCCTGCATAGATAAAATACATTATCTGCAAATTAAAAAAAAAAAAAAATCAAGCAGGAAATTGAAATCAAAGTCCTAAGGTGGTAGCACCTATAGCTAGTAGAAACAAATGTACACCCTGAGGTGCAAAACTTAACATAAGCCTCAAAGAATCATCACGGGTTAAAGTTGGGGGGAGGACAAAGGACACAAACTCAACTATGTGCACATACATGATTACAAACCAGCAGAAACACACAACAGATAGCAGAAACAGATATACACAGACATCAGACACTGGCATTTAGAGACACAGAAATCTAAATAAGTGTGCTTAATACACCTAAAGAAATAAAAGAGAAGTTTGGAAATATCAACAGAATAGAAGGGATAGAATACATCTTTAGATATAAAAGACAAACGAGGACACATTAATGGGCAAGTGAATCCACAAATCCACACAGCTGCAGAGAGGAATTACAAACTGCCACATGGATCCGAATAATCACTCAAAATCCAGACCAAAGGTCAAGATGGCGGAGAAGTAGCAGGCTGAGACTACTTCGGGTAGCGGGAGATCAGCTAAATAGCTTATCTAAAGATTGCAAACACCTACAAATCCAACGGGAGAGTGAAGAGAAGAAGAACAGCAATTCCAGAAACAGAAAATCAACCACTTTCTGCAAGGTAGGACTGGAGGAGAAGTGAATCCAAAGCGACGGGAAGATAGACCGCGGGGGGAGGGGCCGGCTCCCGGCGAGCGGCGGAGCAACGGAGCAAAATCAGGACTTTTAAAAGTCTGTTCTGCTGCGGGACATCGCTCCAGAGGCTTAACTGGGGTGAAGCCCAGGCGGGGTCAGCGCGGCCTCAGGTCCCGCAGGATCGCAGAAGGATCGGGGGTGTCTCAGTGTCGCAGAGCTTACCGGTATTAGAACGGGGAAGCCGGCTGCAGAGACAGAGCCGAGGAGTGACTCTCAGCTCAGGGTTGCCTTGAACCGGTCGCAGGCTCGGTCAGCTCGGAGCGCGGCCGGAGGCCAGGGTGACGAGAGTCATTTGGCACTGTTCTCTGAGGGCGCGCTGAGGAGTGGGGCCCCGGGCTCTCGGCTCCTCCGGGCCGGAGACCGGGAGGCCGCCATCTTTATTCCCGTCCTCCGGACTCTACGGAAAGCGCTCAGGGAACAAAAGCTCCCGAAAGCGAACCCGAGCGGATTACTCAGCGCGGCCCCGGGTAAGGGCGGTGCAACTCCGCCTGGGGCAAAGACGCTTGAGAATCACTACAACGGGCCCCTCCCCCAGAAGATCTACGGGAAACCCAGCCAGGACCAAGTTCACCTACCAAGGAAAACGGCGGAATTCCAGAGGAGAAGAAAGCAAAGCACGGAACTTATGGCTTTCTCCCCATGATTTTTTAGCCTTGCAGTTAATTTAATTTTTTTTTCTTTTTCAATTTTTTTTTCTTTTTCTCTTCTTCTGCTAAATTTTTTTTAACTTTTACCATTTTCTTTTTTTTAACGTTTTTTAAATAGTTTATCTAATATATATATATTTTTTCCTCTTTTTATATTTTTTTCTTTATCGGCTTTCTTTTTTTTAATAGTTTTTTTTTTTTCTTTCTTTCTGAACCCCTTTTTATCCCCTTTCTCCCCCCTCACAATTCAGGATCTCTTCTGATTTGGCTAAAGCATATTTTCCTGGGGTTGTTGCCACCCTTTTAGTATTTTACTTGCTCCTTCATAAACTCTTATCTGGACAAAATGACAAGGCGGAAAAATTCACAACAAAAAAAGAACAAGAGGCAATACCAAAGGCTAGGGACCTAATCAATACAGACATTGGTAATATGTCAGATATAGAGTTCAGAATGATGATTCTCAAGGTTCTAGCCGGGCTTGAAAAAGGCATGGAAGATATTAAAGCAACCCTCTCGGGAGATATAAAAGCCCTTTCTGGAGAAATAAAAGAACTAAAAACTAACCAAGTTGAAATCAAAAAAGCTATTAATGAGGTGCAATCAAAAATGGAGGCTCTCACTGCTAGGATAAATGAGGCAGAAGAAAGAATTAGCGATATAGAAGACCAAATGACAGAGAATAAAGAAGCTGAGCAAAAGAGGGACAAACAGCTACTGGACCACGAGGGGAGAATTCGAGAGATAAGTGACACCATAAGACGAAACAACATTAGAATAATTGGGATTCCAGAAGAAGAGGAAACAGAGAGGGGAGCAGAAGGTATATTGGAGAGAATTATTGGAGAGAATTTCCCCAATATGGCAAAGGGAACAAGCATCAAAATCCAGGAGGTTCAGAGAACCCCCCTCAAAATCAATAAGAATAGGTCTACACCCCGTCACCTAATAGTAAAATTGACAAGTCTTAGTGACAAAGAAAAGATCCTGAAAGCAGCCCGGGAAAAGAAGTCTGTAACGTACAATGGTAAAAATATTAGATTGGCAGCAGACTTATCCACAGAGACCTGGCAGGCCAGAAAGAGCTGGCATGATATATTCAGAGTACTAAATGAGAAAAACATGCAGCCAAGAATACTATATCCAGCTAGGCTATCATTGAAAATAGACGGAGAGATTAAAAGCTTCCAGGACAAACAAAAACTGAAAGAATTTGCAAATACCAAACCAGCTCTACAGGAAATATTGAAAGGGGTCCTCTAAGCAAAGAGAGACCCTCAAAGTAGTAGATCAGAAAGAAACAGAGACAATATACAATAACAGTCACCTTACAGGCAATACAATGGCACTAAATTCATATCTCTCAATACTTACCCTGAATGTTAATGGGCTAAATGCCCCAATCAAAAGACACAGGGTATCAGAATGGATAAAAAAACAAAAACCATCTATATGTTGCCTACAAGAAACTCATCTTACACCCGAAGACACCTCCAGGTTTAAAGTGAGGGGGTGGAAAAGAATTTACCATGCTAATGGACATCAGAAGAAAGCAGGAGTGGCAATCCTTATATCAGATCAATTAGATTTTAAGCCAAAGATTATAATAAGAGATGAGGAAGGACACTATATCATACTCAAAGGAACTGTCCAACAAGAAGATCTAACAATTTTAAATATCTATGCCCCTAACGTGGGAGCAGCCAACTATATAAACCAATTAATAACAAAATCAAAGAAACACATCGACAAGAATACAATAATAGTAGGGGATTTTAACACTCCCCTCACTGAAATGGACAGATCATCCAAGCAAAAGATCAACAAGGAAATCAAGGCCTTAAATGACACACTGGACCAGATGGACATCACAGATATATTCAGAACATTTCATCCCAAAGCAACAGAATACACATTCTTCTCTAGTGCACATGGAACGTTCTCCAGAATAGATCACATTCTTGGTCCTAAATCAAGTCTCAACCAGTATCAAAAGATTGGGATCATTCCCTGCATATTTTCAGACCACAATGCTCTAAAGCTAGAACTCAATCACAAGAGGAAATTTGGAAAGAACCCAAATACATGGAGACTAAACAGCATCCTTCTAAAGAATGAATGGGTCAACCAGGAAATCAAAGAAGAATTGAAAAAAATTATGGAAACAAATGATAATGAAAACACAACAGTTCAGAATCTGTGGGACACAACAAAGGCAGTCCTGAGAGGAAAATATATAGCGGTACAAGCCTTTCTCAAGAAACAAGAAAGGTCTCAGGTACACAACCTAACCCTACACCTAAAGGAGCTGGAGAAAGAACAAGAAAGAAACCCTAAACCCAGCAGGAGAAGAGAAATCATAAAGATCAGAGCAGAAATCAATGAAATAGAAACCAAAAAAACAATAGAACAAATCAACGAAACTAGGAGCTGGTTCTTTGAAAGAATTAATAAGATTGATAAACCCCTGGCCAGACTTATCAAAAAGAAAAGAGAGAGGACCCAAATAAATAAAATCATGAATGAAAGAGGAGAGATCACAACGAACACCAAAGAAATACAGACAATTATAAGAACATACTATGAGCAACTCTACGCCAACAAATTTGACAATCTGGAAGAAATGGATGCATTCCTAGAGACATATAAACTACCACAACTGAACCAGGAAGAAATAGAAAGCCTGAACAGACCCATAACCAGTAAGGAGATTGAAACAGTCATCAAAAATCTCCAAACAAACAAAAGCCCAGGGCCAGATGGCTTCCCGGGGGAATTCTACCAAACATTTAAAGAAGAACTAATTCCTATTCTCCTGAAACTGTTCCAAAAAATAGCAATAGAAGGAAAACTTCCAAACTCATTTTATGAGGCCAGCATCACCTTGATCCCAAAACCAGACAAGGATCCCAACAAAAAAGAGAACTACAGACCAATATCCTTGATGAACACAGATGCAAAAATTCTCGCCAAAATACTAGCCAATAGGATTCAACAGTACATTAAAAGGATTATTCACCACGACCAAGTGGGATTTATTCCAGGGCTGCAAGGCTGGTTCAACATCCGCAAATCAATCAATGTGATACAACACATTAATAAAAGAAAGAACAAGAACCATATGATACTCTCCATAGATGCTGAAAAAGCATTTGACAAAGTACAGCATCCCTTCCTGATCAAAACTCTTCAAAGTGTAGGGATAGAGGGCACATACCTCAATATTATCAAAGCCATCTATGAAAAACCCACCGCAAATATCATTCTCAATGGAGAAAAACTGAAAGCTTTTCCGCTAAGGTCAGGAACACGGCAGGGATGTCCGTTATCACCACTGCTATTCAACATAGTACTAGAAGTCCTAGCCTCAGCAATCAGACAACAAAAGGAAATTAAAGGCATCCAAATCGGCAAAGAAGAAGTCAAACTATCACTCTTTGCAGATGATATGATACTCTATGTGGAAAACCCAAAAGACTCCACTCCAAAACTGCTAGAACTTGTACAGGAATTCAGTAAAGTGTCAGGATATAAAATCAATGCACAGAAATCAGTTGCATTTCTCTACACCAACAACAAGACAGAAGAAAGAGAAATTAAGGAGTCCATCCCATTTACAATTGCACCCAAAACTATAAGATACCTAGGAATAAACCTAACCAAAGAGACTAAGAATCTATACTCAGAAAACTATAAAGTACTCATGAAAGAAATTGAGGAAGACACAAAGAAATGGAAAAATGTTCCATGCTCCTGGATTGGAAGAATAAATATTGTGAAAATGTCTATGCTACCTAAAGCAATCTACACATTTAATGCAATTCCTATCAAAGTACCATCCATTTTTTTCAAAGAAATGGAACAAATAATCCTAAAATTTATATGGAACCAGAAAAGACCTCGAATAGCCAAAGGAATATTGAAAAAGAAAGCCAAAGTTGGTGGCATCACAATTCCGGACTTCAAGCTCTATTACAAAGCTGTCATCATCAAGACAGCATGGTACTGGCACAAAAACAGACACATAGATCAATGGAACAGAATAGAGAGCCCAGAAATGGACCCTCAACTCTATGGTCAACTCATCTTCGACAAAGCAGGAAAGAATGTCCAATGGAACAAAGACAGCCTCTTCAATAAATGGTGTTGGGAAAATTGGACAGCCACATGCAGAAAAATGAAATTGGATCATTTCCTTACACCACACACGAAAATAGACTCAAAATGGATGAAGGATCTCAATGTGAGAAAGGAATCCATCAAAATCCTCGAGGAGAACACAGGCAGCAACCTCTTCAACGTCAGCCGCAGCAACATCTTCCTAGGAACATCACCAAAGGCAAGGGAAGCAAGGGCAAAAATGAACTTTTGGGATTTTATCAAGATCAAAAGCTTTTGCACAGCAAAGGAAACAATGAACAAAACCAAAAGACAACGGACAGAATGGGAGAAGATATTTGCAAATGACATATCAGATAAAGGGCTAGTGTCCAAAATCTATAAAGAACTTAGCAAACTCAACACCCCAAGAACAAATAATCCAATCAAGAAATGGGCAGAGGACATGAACAGACATTTCTGCAAAGAAGACATCCAGATGGCCAACAGACACATGAAAAAGTGCTCCATATCACTCGGCATCAGGGAAATACAAATCAAAACCACCATGAGATATCACCTCACACCCTTCAGAATGGCTAAAATTAACAAGTCAGGAAATGACAGATGCTGGCGAGGATGCGGAGAAAGGGGAACCCTCCTACACTGTTGGTGGGAATGCAAGCTGGTGCAACCACTCTGGAAAACAGCATGGAGGTTCCTCAAAATGTTGAAAATAGAACTACCCTATGACCCTGCAATTGCACTGCTGGGTATTTACCCTAAAGATACAAACATAGTGATCCGAAGGGGCACATGCACCCGAATGTTTATAGCAGCAATGTCTACAATAGCCAAACTATGGAAAGAACCTAGATGTCCATCTACAGACGAATGGATAAAGAAGATGTGGTATATATACACAATGGAATACTATGCAGCCATCAAAAGAAATGAAATCTTGCCATTTGCGACGACGTGGATGGAACTAGAGGGTATCATGCTTAGCGAAATAAGTCAATCGGAGAAAGACAACTATCATATGATCTCCCTGATATGAGGGAGAAGAGATGCAACATGGGGGGTCGAGGGGGTAGGAGAAGAGTAAATGAAAGAAGATGGGATTGGGAGGGAGACAAACCATAAGTGACTCTTAATCTCACAAAACAAACTGAGGGTTGATGGGGGGAGGGGGTTAGGAGAGGGGGTGGGGTTATGGATATCGGGGAGGGTATGTGCTATGGTGAGTGCTGTGAAGTGTGTAAACCTGGCGATTCGCAGACCTGTACCCCTGGGGATAAAAATATATGTTTATAAAGCTGTAAAAAAAAAAAAAAAAAGAAAGAAAGGATGAATCCCCAAGTTTTGTAGCAACATGGACGGGACTGGAAGAGATTATGCTGAGTGAAATAAGTCAAGCAGAGAGAGTCAATTATCATATGGTTTCACTTATTTGTGGAGCATAACAAATAGCATGGAGGACAAGGGGAGATGGAGAGGAGAAGGGAGTTGAGGGAAATTGGAAGGGGAGGTGAACCATGAGAGACTATGGACTCTGAAAAACGATCTGAGAATTTTGAAGGGGTTGGGGGTGGGAGGTTGGGGGCACCAGGTGGTGGGTATTGTAGAGGGCACGGATTGCATGGAGCACTGGGTGTGGTGCAAAAATAATGAATACTGTTATGCTGAAAAAAAAAAAAAAAAAAAAAATCCAGACCAAAGAGGGGCACCTGTGTGGCTCAGTGGGTTAAGCCTCTGCCTTCAGCTCAGGTCATGATCCCAGGGTCATGGGATTGAGCCCCGCATTGGGCTCTCTGCTCAGCAGGGAGCCTGCTTCCTCCTCCCTCTCTCTGCCTGCCTCTCTGACTATGTGTGACATCTCTCTCTCTCTGTGTCAAATAAATAAAAAATATCTTTAAAAAAAATCCAGACCGGGGCGCCTGGGTGGCTCAGTGGGTTAAGCCGCTGCCTTCGGCTCAGGTCATGATCCCAGGTCCTGGGTTCGAGCCCCGCGTCGGGCTTTCTGCTCAGCAGGGAGCCTGCTTCCTCCTCTCTCTCTGCCTGCCTCTCTGCCTACTTGTGATCTCTCTCTGTCAAATAAATAAATAAAATCTTTAAAAAAAAAAAAAAAAAATCCAGACCAAAGAGATGATGAGATTTTAAAAATTACAAAAGTCAAAGTATAGGGAAGATAGAGGGAGAATACAATATAATTGGAATTCCAGAAGACAAAAGAGAAGAAAAGGAAAAGACATTGTAAACATAGATAATTTCTGAAAATATTCCGGAATTGTTGAGAGTTGCCATGTCTCCGGTACAAAAATCCTAATAAATTAAAAAAAATGGGTAAATATTTTTAGAAATCCACATGAAAATACATCAAAGTGGAATCTGAGAACACTGTAGAAAAAGAGATTTCAAAAGCAACCAGACAAGGAGTGGTTTGATGATGACTTTTCTGTAGAAACAGTGGCAGCCAGAGCATACAATGCTGAAAGAAAAGAAATGTCAAGCTATAGTTCTATGCCCAGGAAAAAGGTCTTTCAAGAAAGAAATGAAATAAAGCCTTTTTCCAACCCAAAAAAGAAGAAAATTTTATCACCAAAATTATTCTCATTAACAGAAATTATAAAGGAAGAAGAAAATAATCCCAGATGGAAACTCAGAGATGCAAGAAGCAATGGTGTGGTATGGTTGACCCAATAATGACCCTAAAGAAGTCCACATCCTGATCCTTGGGATCTGGGAAAATATTACCTAACATGGCAAGGGAGAATTACAGTAGCAGGTGGAATTTACATTGCCATTCAGCTGACTTTCAAATAAGGAGAATGTCCAGATTATTGGAGCAGATCTGATATAATCACAGTAGTCCTTGTGATGTGGAATAGGGAGGCAGAAGAGGAGGCTGGAGAGAAGGCAGCAGGAGAGAGACTTGTCCCAACAGGCTGACTGTGAAGTTGGAGGAAGAGAGTCTGGAGCCCAGGAACATGGGCATCTTCTAGAAAATGCAAGGGGCAAAGAAATGGATCCTCCCTAAAGCTTCCAGAAAGGAATGCAGCTCTGTCAACACCTTGATCTGGCCCCAGTGAGATGCACAGAACTGGACCCCAGAACTGCAAAATAAAAAGTTTGTGTTATTTAAGCTGCTAAGTTTGTAGCAAATTGTTATGGCAGCAATAGGAAACTCATACAGATGGGGAGCAAGGCTATCAGTAAATACCTGTGTAAACATAACAGATGCCCACAGTGTAAAATAACAAGAGTAATGCCAGTTTTGAAGAGGATGGAATTTAAATATTGGACCCTATGAGCCTATATATTGTAGAGAATATAGTAGTCAGAGTCCTGTCAAGAGATTAGAGACATCACAGTGAGTTGAACACAGAAAATTTAATATAAAGAATTATTAATAGCCACTAAAGTAAAGTGGAATTAGCTAGTGAGAGTGAACAAGATTTCTAAATAATACAAGAATGGCAGCTGCAAGAAACAACCGCTAGATCTTGGGTGGGTTAGAGTCCTCCACACTTTCCCCAGAACTGAGATCCAAACATCACTGCAAAACGCAAAGCTTGGTCACTGGACAGCAGAGAATTCACTGAAGTGCAGGGCTGGGAGAACCGGGTCCCTGGGGGTACCACTAGAGGCCGAAATCAGTGGGCAGCTAGCTTTGGAATTTGGGAAGTGCTAGAGGAGGTTGCTGGCTGCTGCTGGAGACAGCAATGGGAAAGGCCCCTGTCTGTGGGAGGCTAGTGCCCTTCTCGAGGCAGCTGGGGTCGGCAATTACACCCAGCCATGGGGAACAAAGTGCAGGGAGAAGGGTCCCCAGAAACTGTCATAATTTGGTAAGGATGCATGCTGAAATAGCAGCGTCAGCACTGAAAGAGTAAATATGGGAGATGGGACTGCCGAGCTCATATCCTGAGAAAGATAAAATTAGAAGAAAAACCAACACTAACAAAAATACCTTGATCAACCCAAAGAAAACAAGAGTAGGGGGAAACAGAAACAGAAAGAGTAGGACGAATAGAAAGTACATAAATAGCACCCAGACATAAATACGACTTTTTAAAAACATAAACTCTTCAGTTAATAACTCCTCAGTTAAAAGACAAGGATTGCCTGATTAGAAAATAAATCCTGCTAGGTGTTGATTTCGAGAGATGTAATGAAACATATTGTCTGAAACATAAGGCCTGAGTAAGATGAAATTCAGAGGATGTGAAAAAGATGAAGAAAATACTAGCTAAAAGAGCAGGAGTAGTTCTACCAACGTGTGCCAAAGCAGTCTTTAAGGTAAAAAGTTTCGCTACCTCAGTATCAAATATTCAGTTCACAAAGAAGCTAAAACAGTTCTAAACTAGAAGTTTAGTTTTAGTTTAGTTTAGTTTTTAGTTTTAGTTTCTTAATAACAGAGCCTCAAAGTACCTAAGGTAAAATGTTGAAGGAACTAAGGAAAGATGAGAAGTATGTACCGTTCATGGAAGGGAACTTTACCAGACTTCTTTCAGTAACTTCTTTTATTTTTTTTTTATTTTTTTTTTAAAGATTTTATTTATTTGACAGAGAGAGATCACAAGCAGGCAGAGAGGCAAGCAGAGAGAGAGAGAGAGGAAGAAGCAGGCTCCCTGCAGAGCAGAGAGCCTGATGTGGGACTTGATCCCAGAACCCTGAGATCATGACCCAAGCTGAAGGCAGAGGCTTAACCCCCTGAGCCACCCAGGTGCCCCCAGTAACTTCTTTTAGACATTAAGGAGGTAAGAAATGAGTAAAGGTATAGAAGATACAGAGCACGATTATTAAGGTGAACAAAGAGGATTTGATAACACATCATACTCAACCAATGGAGAATACATATTCTTCTCAAACACACAGAAGCCATTGATCATAGTCAGTCCTGCCCGTCTCAATTCAATGGAAAGACAGACCTGTGCGCTGTGTTCGCCGTCTACAACACAAATTATAAAACAAAAACAAAAATTTAAGAAGACAAATAGCTTTAAACTTTGTATATGTGGAAGCCTGAAGACACAATGAAAACACTCCTAAATCAAAGAAGAAAACATACCAGAATTGTAAAAACCAAGCCACAGTATTGAGTAGCAGACATTCTGGGCACAGCCAAAGCAGCATTTAGAAGGAAATTATAGCCTCAGTGATTATATTAAAAAATAAAATTATTCACATTTAATAAGCTAAGCCAAGGACATTAAAATAGCTTTCAAATCAAGCAAAATAAAAGGAACAATAAAGATTAAAAAGAAAGAACAATAAAATAGAAAGCAAACAATAGAAAGAGGAACAATAAAGCCAGAATTGGTGCTTTGAAAAATCTGGTTGAAAATAGGCAAAACTCTGAAATAATTAATCTAGAAAAAAAGAGAGAAAATTTAAGCAATATTAAACATAAACAATATCAAGAATGAAAAGGAGGACAAAATTAATATGCTACGGACATCAAAAAGATAAGATATCCTAAACAATTTGATAAATTTTAAAACTGATGAAATGAATTCCTAAAAAAGCTGAAAATTATCTTCAAAAGTCAATGTTCTGGAAGATATTTTTAACAGTCTTTGAAATCATTCTAGTGAGAAGGAAACTAAAGAAATATGGGAAGAGCAACATGTGATTATTTTCTTGGAGCATAGGTCAATTAAAAAAAAATTAAATCTATAAGTGATACCACTGGAACATTAAGGGAAATATGAATGTTATTGAATATTAGAGAATAGAATAATACCAATGTCAAATTACCTGTGAGTGGTAGTAGAAAAACACTACATAGTGAAATATTTCCAGGTGACATATTATATCTAGAGCTAACTCCCGAGTGACCCAGAAAAAAAAAATGTATGTGTATCTATGTGTATCTATAGTTATGCATGTGTCTGTGTTTGTATGATTGGGACAGAAGAAGAGGGGAGGGAGAGAGAGTTCAAGGAAGGAGAATATAAATGTGGCAAAATGTTAACAATTAGTGGATCTAGGTAGAAGATACATGAATGTTCATTGAGATATTCTTGAAACCTCCAGATTGAAAATTTTCAAAATAATTTAAGTACAAATTAACAATATAAACATTTTATACAACAGAAATATAATAAAAACACAATTAAAAATAATAACCCAAGGGCACCTGTGTAAGTCAGTCCATGAAGCATCTACAATCAGGTCATGATCCCAGGGTCTTGGGATCGAGTCTCACATTGGGCTCTTTGCTCAGCAGGGAGCCTGCTTCTCCCTCTCCCTCTGCCTGCCGCTCACCCTGCTTGTGCTCTCTGTCTCTGTGTCAAATAAATTAATAAAATCTTTTTAAAAAAAGAATATTAACTCAAACAATATAGGAAATGATCCAGTAATTTAAATCTTCTCTCATAAAAAACACTAGGGTGACATTTTAGTAAACTTTTAAGGAATTGATCATTCCAATCTTACATAAAATTTTCTAAATTATAAAAAAGAAGGAATGACTCCAGATTCACTTTGTGAGTGTATATAATCTTGATGACCAAATCTGACACTGTATAGAACAAAGAAAATTACAAGATAAACCAACTGTGAACTCAGGTGCAAATATTCCCCTCCTCTAGAAAAAAAAAATTATCAAGCTGACCTAAGGGAATATTAAAAATTGGTGCTTATTTCAGAAATGCAGGGTTCATTTAATTTTAGAAAATAGAGTAATGTAATTCACCACATTAACATATTTAAAGAAATAAGTGGGATGCTGATTTAAAAGACGCAATTGAATTTAAAATTCAATATATATTCATGATTTTCAAAAAGTCTCAGAAAACTTTTGAGTATAAAAACTGTCAGAAACTTCCACATCCTTATCAAATGAATACACATAATCCATATACATATCTATGAATATATACTATACATGATATATTAGTACCTGTATTAATCTTGCATGTTAAATGTCATGTGTAATTGTGAAGTTGAAAGATTTCCCTTCTGTTAATAAGCAGATAATAAGGCAAAGATGCTATTCTCACTTCTTTTGTTAGGTTTACACTGGAGGACTTAGTAAGCATGATTTTAAAAAATAAAGAAAGAAGAAGAAGGTATAAAGACTGCAGGGGTTAGGGGGAAGGAAATAAACAACTATTGTTTGCAGATGACACGACAGAATGTGGAAGTAAAAAAATCTATAGAAAAATCACTAGAGTCAATAGAGCCTTTAGCAAGATTACTGAATACAAAAATTATGCAAAAATCATTTGCCTTTCTGTATACCAGCCACAAAAATTAAAAATATTTTAAAAACTAACCATCAAAAAATAACTAGGAATAATTATAACAAGAGACCTCTATGGAGAACAATATAAAACATCAAGAGACATTAAATAAACTGAAATGAATGATTAGAGATACCAAGTAATGAGTCTGAAAGTATTTTTATATTAATGATGTCATTTCTTTCTAAAAAATGTTATGTCAATTCAATACAAACCAGTAAGAATCCAAAAAGGGCTATTTATCTGTTTATTTGGTGAGACTTTATAACCTGATGTAAAATACATTCATAAGTATAAAGTACCAATAAAAACCAAGACACTCTTGCAGAACAAGGTGGTAGATTTTGTCTTACCTTGCATTAAGAGTTATTATAATGCTATAATAATTAAGATAAAGCACTATTTGCTCAGAGACAAACAGCCCAGGGAGCTAGAATAGTGTCTAAGGAAACATAGCCATATGTGGATAAAGAGATACTGGATACCAATTGGTACCACTTTTTGATGAATTGTGTTGGTTCAATTAAATATACTTAAGGAAAAACCAATGAAATCTTATTCCTACCTTATACCAATTCCAAGTGCATAAGAAAACCTACACAAAAGGCAAAACTATAAAGTTTTTAGAAGATAATATAGGGGCATATCTTCATGACCTAGTGGTAGAGGAGTTTATATATATATACACATATATATAAATTATATATATATGAATAACCACAAAATGTATATGTGAAATACTAATAATTAAATAAATGTGATTATGTTAAATTAAAAATATATATTCATCTAGTATCATAAAAGGGTGGAAACAGGACACACAACTGGGGAAGATAATTGTGAAACATCTAACTCAACTAAGGTCTATTATCTCAAATGTATATAGACTCTTCCTAATTTATAATGAGAATAATAGCCACCAGATTGTCCAAAATTAAAAGTCTGCTCTTATCAAACATTAATGACAACCTGGAGCGATGGAACTATCTTATCCTGTTGATGCGGGCAGAAGGGGCTACAGTTCTCTGACAAACTATTACATCATCAAATTGAAGATATACACCCAGTGACCAAAAAGTACTGCTGTAGATACTTACCCTGAAGAAAGTGCACACATGGACAAGAGTGCTTATTGCCACACTGTGATGGCTCCCACTTGCAAACAGCCCAAATGTCAATCCACAGTAGAAGGGATAAATAAATTGTGACATCATCGTTCAATGGAATACCATAAAGCAACAAAAATGAACACATTACCACCTCACACTCAAGAACAAAATTATGGATACCTCCCGAAAACAAAATGTTGAGCCAGAGAAGCCAGGCACAAAAGACGGGTTAGTTAGGGTGTTATTCCATTCATATAAAATCTCAAACCTAGGCAAAAAGAAATTCTATTTCTTAAGGATGGTTTCCTATATGGTAAAACTATAAAGCAAAGCACAGAAATGATTATGACAAAAGCCAGGAGGGGTTTCCCTGTGGAGCTGTAAGCCCCTGGAGGGCATGAACCAAGTATTGTCATCTGTATCCAAAGCCTCTAGCACAGACCAGACACACAGTTGGCACTCAAGAAATTTTTATTAATTAGATGCTATGGTGTCTGCAATACAAGTTATTAAAATTTAGTTGTTAAACACTGTGGCCTAAACTTGTCTCCATCTCAGGCCACTGGTTCAAGCAAGACGATCATAAAACATCCCTTGCTGGTGACGACTCCACACACAATGTTTGCAGAGAGCTCCTGTAGGCAACCCTTGTACTCCAGACAATGGACGCTAAAAAAAAAAAAAAAAAAAGTAAAGAAAAGACCCCCAGAATTTCCCCACAAGGATTTCACATCATGACGGATGACAGGGAGGCAGGAAGAGACAATGACAGAAGAGGGTAGGCATTAAAACATTGCTGATGATTAAGTGTGTTACATCTCCTGTGAAAATGAACTGCTTTTAATAGGACCTTCAATCCTCTAGCCAGCGTGCACCAAAGGAGGTTGGAATGAGAAAGTCTGGCCAGTGAGGAGGGAAGGGAGAGAGGAGATTGGAAGAAAACCTGATTCTTACCACTTCTACTTACCTCTACTGGTTGCTGGTTACTTCTTCTAGAAGGAAACATGCTGATCTCACTTCCCCCTCCCCAATGCCCACTCCCATCACTGCTCCTCACTGTATACTGAAGAGGCTGAAACTCGTGTTGGATTTTGATAATAAGGATGGGGGCCAGGAAACCTGAGAAAGGGAGTGAAGGGCATCACTCACGGAAGCAGATGGTCATGGGACAAGATGTTGTATCTGGGAAGGAGGCTGGAGGAGCCTGGAGTTGACTGATTTACAGGTGCTGGCCAGAGTGGTGGGTGGAGATGGCCGGTGGCTGAAGGATGTGGTCCAGAGGGCTTCCCAGAGTGCCCCAGATGGATTGTGCTGCCAGCTATCACGGGTTTATTTCCCTAGCATCATCCAGGCACTTGGAGTGGAGTTTGGGTTAAATATTCATGACTATTGCCAGCCGCTGCCCACAGGGATATAAGTGAAGAGCGGAAAGTCACTAGGATTCAGAAGGGGAGTGGCGCTGCCGCAGGCCACTGCAGTGAGGCAGCCTGGACTTGCCAGGAGTCTCCCAGGAAAAGCCGTACAGGGAAAGACAGGAATCAGGGCTGCCGAGCCCAGCTCCTTCCCGCCACTCTCCTCTCTAGCATCTCCGACCCCTGCCCACGTGACAGGCCCTTTCGGTCCCATGAAGGGAATGGGTAGGTCCCCACTCTGCCTGGCAGCTGACTTCGGGCCAGTGCAGGGTGGCAGAGAGATTCTGTTTCTCGTGAGGAGACTGCATTTCCCCAGATAGCAGGAGGACAATGCTGGAGTAAGTTGCACAGTGGGTGATCACAAAGCAGAACAGATGGGGGCTTGTAAAATCTCTTTTCCAAATATATCTCAAAGGGTTTCTCAGACAACTGTCAGTGACTCTACAGGACAGGGGGTGCCTGGTGGAGACACAGGGTGAGAATGGTCTAAAAAGCCAACCTTTCTCTGAGGCCTCATTTGTCACTCTCCGGTCAGGGAGCAAGTATGGGCATGTTACCGATTTAGTCTCTGCCTTGTGACTTTCTGAGGGAGAGGTACCCACATCCAGCAGACCCCGCTGGCTCTGTTTTCACAGTTGTGCACCGGTTGCTGCTACCAGTTCAAGGAAGAAGGACCTCAGGCATAGACAGGACTCCTGGAAGAACAGAGCAAGCTGAGTCCCTGAAAGAGGTTTTAGAGGCAACAACAGACAAACAACTACGAATCAAAGTCTTTTTAGCAGAGGTTGACTCAGAAGAACAACCTCCCCTTCAGACTCTAAGATTCCAGACTCCAGGGGCTCGTGTCCTGGAATCAGGTTCAACGTGTAATCAAGGCTATGAAAAAGGAGATCATCTTTGCCTGCCAGTTTTAATTACAGTGTGGGGAAATAATCATTAACTAGAGCCCAAGACAGCTTCTTAAAATACTAAGGAGAGCAGACACATGCTATATGAAGGTGTATTGCTGCCATCACAGCAGAGACAAAGGCATATCAGATGCGGCTCCCTGTCTACAGATCCTAGATCTCCATTCAGGTTTCCAAGCCAAGAGATAACTGCGAGGCACTGAGATTCCAGCTCCAAATTATTCCTGCAAGCACTGACTCTCCAACTCACCCAATTACAAAGTGGGGTTTTAGGAAAATGAATGCTCTTATGCATCTGGAAATATCCAACATGGTACATAGTTTTGAGACACGTCATTGTAGTTCTGCTTAAATCCTGGGTTTGTTTCTGCCTGGGACATTGGCACAGGCAAGTTCAGATCAGTCGGGAAGAGGTGGAAGCTCTCCTGGCCATGTTGAGGAGAAGAGAGTAGAGTAGAATGGAGTGGGTATTGAGAAAGTCCATCAGACCACTTGATATAACTCATGCCAAGACCCTTCTTCCACATCACCTCTACAGCTGATGAGAAAACTCTAGATCTCACACCTATCCAAAGATGGGAGAGGAAAACGTGCTTCCATGGATGAGAAATGCACTTGAAAGAGACACAGAATGTTCATGTCTACTAAAAATAAAACTGAGTTGCCATTGAGGAAGATGAAAATGGACTTCTGAAAGATGAATTTGGGGGTTCTTACCTATGGAACATGGTCTGATAGCTCTCATAGAATAGGGCACATATCCTGAAAAACTGGGAACGAAAAGATAAGGGAGTTACGGACAAGCTGTGCTCCTGTGACTTGGACAGAGATTTCCAAATTTAACTGATTAGATGTCAGCCATGTTTGAGGAAGTGTCTGATTTGGACATTTCCACCCAAGCCCTTGGTGGTAGGCAGTTTGGAATCCACTCTGTGCTTCTGTCCTCAGATTGTGCTGTGCTTTGCAGGCCATCGACGCCTCCTGGTCTGGTCTGGCAGACCAGTCTTTGCCCAGCTCTAGGCTCCCGCCCTCCCAACTGTGGAGCCCTGCCTGGCCTGTGACTAATGCATTCTCCGTGCCATTTGGCAGTTTCAAAACAAATGGACGTATACAAATTGGGAGTGTGGGCAGCTGGCCTCTTCTTCTTCCTAACAGAGAGGTTACAGCAAAAGCAGGTCACTCCAAATGAAGCTAAAGATGACATGTAAATCTTTCCTTTTGTTGGAAGTTTGCTGCTTTTCAAAAGAAATTTAAAGATTCTGCGGTATAAATGTTTGTTACGGAAAGTAGTAAGATGACCATTGATCGGATATCAAAGAAAGAATCCCATCTCAGATATTGCAGAGCCTTAGATTTATATACACAAAACTCCCAAAGAATTTTGAGCTCCCCCCCAAAGTTAATCCTTTTAGCCTTAAAATATTTACCATGCACACATGCACACACACCAACTATTTTTTCCAGGATATACAAGCCTTATAAAAAAAAAAAACTGAGATTCGATTCACTGATGTAGAAATAAACATGACTCAATGCAGCTTCTTAACAGAGTTCCACATGTGAAAATGGCTTCAGTAGGAACAATAAAGGTATTGTGATGATTTTTCTTGTAGGTTAATCTTCTGGGTCTCACAGGGAGTTTACACTTCCTGGCTGCTGGGAGGGTGAGCCAGTGGACTTCCTACACAAAAACCCCTTCTGGGAATGGTTGGAACATCCCTCAGCAGGCTGCACAGCAAATCACAGGTCTCTGCTTCCAGGATGGTTTTCAATTGAATTCAGCAAGTATTTATTGAGCTCCTGACTGTGCCCAAAGCCCGAGCTAGATTAAGCCGTGCACAGGATAAAAGGCAGAGACAAGATGGACTGAGGGCTCCAGCCAGAGAGGAGGATGGACAAAGCTGTGGGGAGATGCTTCCTGGCCTCAGCCAGGTCAGGATTTGGGACCTGCCAGCCTGTAGAGTGTGTTTCCAGCATATTCACCTGGAGTCTGCCCATGGCAAGTTACATCAGAGGCCCTTCAAGGGGGGCAACATGAAAGGACAGGGCAATTCAGAACTGCCATCCAGAGGCAGAAGGTGGAGTTGAGGTGAGTCATGGAGGGATGGGAGCTGAGGAGGAGTCAGACTGGTAGCCTGGGAGTAAGAGATGGGGAACCACAAATGCCATCCATTACACGGTGTTGAAGGCCCCACAGGGAAGCCCCTGCACCGTCCCCTCACCTGTGTTTTATTTCCAGAGGGCAGCTACTCCACGGTGATAATGGCCCTGGGACCCCAGCCCTCCTCATTGTGGTAGTGGGGGGCTTCCTTTGTGACAAAGATATGATTAGGATTAAATTCTGGCTCTAACACTTAAACCTCCATTTCCTCCCCCATAAAGGGGATAATAGTAATAATACCTCCCTGACAGGGGTGACGTGGGGGCTGATGAGATCATTCCAGCACAAGGACAGACAGAGAGAAAGCATTCAGTACATGTTGCCTGTTACTTCATTCATTTTTCCTCCTAAGACTAGGTCAGGCCTGTGCCCCAGGCCTCACAGGACAAAACCCAACAGAGCCAACATCTCTTTATAGAAATGCGTGAAGAGAAAATGGGTATAGCACAGGTGGTAAATGCTCTGAGAAAGGGAGCCAAAGGGCTGTTTGGACGTGAAGGAAGTTCCCCTCACCCAGCCTGGGGATGGTTCTCGGAGGGTTTGATTCCTGATTTGCCTTAGGAGGGAAATAGCAACTAACTTGGTGTGAGGAATATGGGGAATCAGGAGGGCACTCAGGAAGGGGACCCAGCCTGAGCAAAAGGAGGAAGCTCTAAGCAAACAAGGCAGTGTTTGGAGAGAAAAGATAACTCACCCAGCACTGCAGGAACATTCCACACAGAGCAGAGGGTGGAAGAGCCAGGCAGGGGCTGGAGCTTTACAGGACATGCTGAATGGCTCAGATGCTCTCCTGGGGGTGGAAGTGGGGGTAGTGAAGAGTCAGGAGAAGGATCTGCATTCCAGAAGCATCCCTATGGCATTATTGACTAGCTCCCAACAGACAGAGAGCCCGGGAAGACCGAATAACTAGGAATTCTTGGCAGTAATCCAAGCCAGGGATAACGGGGCACTAGACTGAGTGAGGGCAGTAGAGTCTAGGAAGATTTAGAAAGTATAATTGGCAGAACTCAGAGGTTTTGTTGGATGCAAACTGTGGAGGGAGAAATTCAGGCCACACTTCTAACCTGAGAAGCTGAATGATGGTGCCACAACGATCCAAAGCAGGAGAAGGGCAGGAGAAGGGCATGTTGGACCAAAGGGTAAGGAGCTTGGGTCTGAGGCAAGTTGGATTGGGCTGGGCCAAAGGGCCAGAGGTGGGGCAGTAAGGAAGAAGGGCAGGTGACCATGGTGATGGGGCTGAAGCGGGTGGCTGGACTTACAGCATCCGAGCAGGAAGTAAGCCTGCTCCTGTCAGGACCCGCCCTCCACCAGGCAGCAAGGATCCCAGGTGTGGCTGTTTGCAGCAATGAGAAGACATTGTGACTCTTCATCATGATTCGTTGTCTCTTCCAAATGATGCTGGTGCCATGAAATCAACTTCTTCCCTGGTGCTCTTGCCTCCAGCCTCCACCCTCAAATGCTTCCTCCTTCCCTCTGCTCTCGCTAAGAGACTCCATAAACCACCATGTTTCTTCCTGGCTTAATCTTCCATGGCTCCCCACTGCCTTCGAGATTCAAGCAAATCTCTTCAGCATGGTGGTTTGATAACGTTTTGCTCTTATGGTATTGACGTGGTTTTCAAACAACTGAACAGAAAAAGGAACAAGGGTAATCAGCTCCTGGGATATCTTAGAACAGGTAGAGATGGTCTCAGAACCCTTAGGATCTGCAGCCCACCCATTCTATCAGGCAATATCTTGGCCCCAAGTATCTCCATGTACTAGCTTGTCCTAGAAATTCAGAAATTCAGAAATTCTCCTAACACCGAAGAATTCCCTACCTCCTGCAAGGCCTTCATGTGTAGGCCCAGATTGCACTTCTCGACCCTCTTCTCTTTCCATACCCACAACCTCTCCTCAGAGAAACACATATCCATGCATGTCTCTGGTGCTATCCTTTCTCATATCAGACGGCTACACGTGCTGTGGCTCTTTTCCTCTGTCCCCAAAGACTTTCATCCCCCCTGCCTTTTATTTTTGCCACTCATTACACAGAGACCCAGCATGGAATAGGCACCCAGAATCGACAAAGTTAATTTCTCTGAAAACCCATGACTAAGTTTGTTTCCCCATCACGAGCTTCATCTTGATGCCAGACAACTGCACAACCCTTGCCTCCTCCAAAGAGTCAGTGAGGCCTGCAGTAGCATCGGTTTCTAAGCAGGAGGACTCATTAACCCACCAAGGGGGAAGCCACAGTAGGAAGGATCGTTCGCTATCGTATGCCAGGAACATGATTATAAACTGGAGCAAGTGGCCTTTGGGGAGTGGCACCATTTAATTGTTGTGGCTTGCCTTCTCCATTATTCTAAGAAGCTGAGGTAGAAAATGAATATGAAACAGTTATGTCATTCCCCAAAGTAAATAGTTTAATAACTTCCTTTTAGACAGTGTCTACATGGTTTCTAAACAAGTGGATGGAAAAGTAGAAAGTAAGTCCATTGCTCAGCTATTTTAGACCAGGTAGGGGTGGTCTCAGAATCCCCCAGTATCTTCAGACCTTCCATCCTGGTGGCCGACACCCTGACCCCATAGAGCCCAACTCACCAGGGAGTCCTAGCTGGCATTTTAGGACAAGAAAAGAATCTCAGAGACCATATAATCTCACAGTCTCATTACAAATATCAAAAGAATGAATTCCCAGGCATGCTCCTAAGTCTATGTGTACTGCATCCAATCAACAGCACACCTAAAATATCAAGAATCTGGAAAATTTTCCAAGAAGGTCAAAGGACTAAAAATGCATTTTTCCAGGAGTTTTGAGCATGAGGTTTCTTATTCTAGAAGCTGGTGAAGAAAGAGATCATTTAAATGGGATAAACAGATAATTAAGTGGGAAATCATAAGGAACGTACTAGTATCTGTGGAAGCACTGGTAGGAGGGGGCAGTTAGCCCAGAACAGGGAGAGCAGAGCCAGCCTCTTACAAATGGAAATATCTGGACTGAGACCACAGCTGTGAGTAACCAGGTAAAGGGGAGGGGCACGACCTTGACGCAGACAAAAGAAACTGCATATACAAAAGCCTTGAGGTAAGAACTGGGGTCAAACTTTGGAGATGGGTAAGAGTTCAGAAAAACTGAACCCTGGATTTGGAGATCGGGTGGGGAGTGATGAGAGGCAAAGCTAGACAAGGCCAAAGCCAATTTCTGGCTCATCTTGTATTATAATAGAAATGCATAGTAACACTGACCAATTTATTTTTTTTTTAAGATTTTATTTATGACATAGAGAGAGAGAGAGAGAGAGAGTGAGAGCGAATGCAAGCAGAGGGAGTGGGAGAGGGAGAAGCAGGTCTCCCCACCAAGCAGGGAGCCCGATGCGAGCCTCCATCCGAGAACTCTGGGATCATGACCTGAGCTGAAGGCAGACGCATAATGACTGCGCCACCCAGGCACACCAGTACTGAGCAATTTAGATCTTCTGAGTTCACAGGGTGGGGGGTAGAATTGAAGAGGAGTGACATAGGCAGAAATGCATTTTAAAGTGATCCCTTCACTTTGGCTGCAGGATGGGGGAAGGACTGGAAAACCAATAGGAAGCTACAGTCAGACAAGAGAGGCAAAGTAGAAGAAGCAGCAAGAATGGAAAACAGAGGAGAGGGAGAAATATTTAAAAGGCAGACTCGAGAGTTCTTGGTTATTGATTGGGGTGGGAGGTTAGAAATAGGAAGGAATCAAAGGTGATAGGACATAGGACAATAGGACATAGGACATAGGACAATAACAGGTTTTGGCTCAGTTGACTGGGTGATGGCATTCACTGAATGAAGAACCCCCAATGGGAGGCACCAGTGTCAGGCAGAGACAGAAGAAGAACTGTCTTACTTATTATTTATTGTTACTTATTTATTACTGTATGCCAGGCATGAGGATCAGTGCTTTTAATGTTATTACTTCATTTAATCCTCACTACAACATTATAAATTAAGTAATATTATTATGCTAATTTACAAATAAGATACTAAGGCACAGGGACATTAAGCACTTTTCCCCAGTATCTCAAAACTCATGAGGGGCTGAGCCAAGATTCAGACATAAGATTGGGTGGAAATCAACAATACTGTTAAGCGTGGAATGCTAATTAGACATAAGAGTGGCGCTATTAGAGAGGTAGCCCAAGTCTAGATTTCAGAAGACAGGACCTCCTGGTATCTTGGAGGTCAAGCAATCAAAGGGTTTCAAGTAAGAGAGAGTGATTGACAATGCAGATGTTACCGAAAGAGGAGCTCAAAGACTGAGACTAGATTATTGGATTTGGTAACAAGGAGGTGATTGAGCTCAACAGGAGTGGAATCAGTAAAGTGGTGAGGACAAAAGCTATTTGGAGTGGGCTCAGAAAAGGGGGAGGTGAGGTGTGGAGACATTGAATGCATACTCTCCCAAAGAGCTTTGTGTCACCACGGGGAGCAGAGGAGTAGGGTGGTGGAGAGGTATACAGGGCCAGGGAAGGTTTTGTTAAGACTGCAGCAGGTTTGTATGCTGATGGGAATGAGTCGATAGAGAAAGGCACTTTCATATTATAAAAAGGAGAGAGGGGAAGACCCTGGGAGAAACCAGGACTGCAGGTGGAATGGTTGGCTTCAGCTAGGAATGGAAGGAGTGTGCCCATTGTCACAGAGGGATAGGCAGAGCACTTGGATGCAACAGGTTGATGGGCATTCTGATGGGAGAGTGAAGCAACTTTCTTCTCTTTTCTCAGGGAAGGAATTGCATGATTACAACAGATAGTAAGGATGCTGGAGGCTTGAGAAAAGAGGGGAAGTGTGGAGCATCATCTAGATCCAAAGACCCACCTGGGATCAGCAATGGTAAATTTTTTTTCTTAAGATTTTATTTATTTGACAGAGAGAAATAGCGAGAGAGAGAACACAAGCAGGAGGAGTGGGAGAGGGAGAAGCAGGCTTCTCGCCAAGCAGGGAGCCCAATGTGGGGCTCGATTCCAGAACCCCAGGATCGTGACATGAGCCAAAGGCAGACGCTTAATGACTGAGCCACCCATGTGCCCCTACAATGGTAAAGTTAAAGTGAGACCTGATGTGTTCCTCCAGCCATATTTATTTATCTGCTTAGTTGCACATGTAGGATGGATAGAAAGCTGGCTTTAACCACAGGAATTGGTTTTTTTCAGGAAAGTACAATGAAAGGAAAGAAAAGAAAGTGTGTGTTCAAGAGCAAATACTAATGAAATATACATTTGAAATAAGGGAAGTAGGGCTGATGGGTAGTGAAAATGTGTCAAGGCTCAATGTTAGAGTCCCAGGGAGTCCAAGAATTGCTAGAGCGAATTGAGTGAAAGCAGCACGAGACACAGATCAGAAGCTGGCAGTGGTCACTTTGCTATGCTCCGGGTTAAGACTTTGAGGGTATAGTAATAGCTAATGAGAAGGTCTTCCGTTTGCCCGTGGGAGGGAGTACTAAGATAGAATGGATGAAAATATCACCAGCAGTGGGCAGTTAAGCAACTAAGAGGTCAAAATTTGGATGCTTCGTTCCAGGAATGCCCAAGCTACCAAAAATGATGGCAACAATAGTGGAGGATAGAGTGAGCCAGGAATAAAAATCTTGATGACTGATACCTGAAGAAGACTGAGTAAGAGGACAGCATATAATTGCAACAAAAGAGACTAGATGGCATCTAATCCGAGGAGATTTAAATCAAAGAGGATGGAGGACTGTCTAGGAAGAAGAAAGAAATGATCCTCAGGAAATAGAATGAGGATAAAGAGGACATTAAGCTCAAGTCTTGGCTTTGAAGGAAAAAAGACAGCCTCCACTTGAGAAGCCTCCTGAGGAAGCCATGTTCTTGGGGGAAATCAGATGTCACTGAGAACAGGCAGGTGGAGGGATCCTTCAGAGAAGAGGGCTCTGCATCCCAGGGGCATAAGGGAAGTGTGGTGGGAGGATGGCCAATGGGGAGCCCGGGGCCACACAAGAGCTGACAGAGTGCTTGGGTGAGAAAAGAGACCCAGTGACTGAGGTCCACACTGACAGAGTGCCTGATGTAATGAGTCCTGATCATCCCTTAGGAGTGCAATTTCACAGGTTCTCTTTGGGGTATACTTCAGGTACCCTCACAGAGCCCCCAGGACATTGATGTCCAGTCCACTGATGTCCAACGGGAGCTGCAGGTCTGAGACAGAGAAACCATGCTGGACACACAGACTCAGGAGCTGGAAGCCCACAGATGGGATGTGTGAGACCACTGAAGGATTGGGACATTGTGAGAGGAGCAGAGGACCTAGCACAGAATTCTCAGCAACACCTACATGAAGAGGTAGCAGAGGTTAGAAAAGTCACTCAGAAAGACAGGAGCATCCAGAGGAGATGGAGAAAAACAGAAGCCTTGGGGCCATGGAGGCTGAGGGAAGATGCCCTTGGCAAATGCTACAGAGAGGTCGGTCAAGGTAAGGAAGGGATGCTTTCGATGGGTTTTAGCCATGGTCACTGGTGGTCATGGGGAGTGCCAATGCAATGGCTCCATGGAGGAAGAAGCTGGGCTGCCATTAGATGAAGCATAAGTAGGAGTGGGAAGAGGTGGAGAAACTCCTCCCCACAGCACAACCCCCTACCTTCTGTGTCTTGGACAACCCTCCCCGCCTCTCTGAACCTCCATTTTTTCACCCAGACACTGATCTTATGGGGTTGTTGTGGTTAAGTGAAATCAGGTAAAACTACGTGTTTGACAAATAGTAGGTGTGCAATAAAGGGTAATTATGGTGAATTGGACATATATTATTGCTGTTTCTTGGCTGTAAAGGATTTGAAAACTATGACTGGAGCAAGAATGGGATGTGGGGTTAATGGAATTATTATTATTTTTTTAACATGGAATAGATTCACTGGAGCATGTTTAGAGATGGAAAATAGAGCTGTAGAAAGGGAAGAAAACTGTCCCTTGTTGAAATGAACCTATGACCTTGGCTGTATTCAGCTCTGGTTATAAGGAAACGGAGCTGACTTGAAAATCCTCAAATGTATTTGGAAAAGCCACTAGGGTTCCCAGAAAGCATAGCTGTTCAGAAACCTCAGGAAATGCCATCCGCAGCTTCAATAGGCCTTATCACTCCAGCTATAATATGCTTTCTGGAATGAAATGTTGTTGATTATACAGCCAGGCTATGATTTTCTGATTTGTGCAACACTATCTCTCTGGAAGGAAAATAGATTGTCATGCATTGAATTCCTAATCTAATGCCTAATTTTGTCCAAGCTACTGTAAATCTTGATGTGTTACCTGAAGGGAAACCTTTGATTTCCGAAAAATGAATATTATAGAGCTTTCTGTGACCCAAAGAGACTCGTGCAGCAGGCACCAGCCCCGCAGCATGGATTTCTGCCAGCCACATTAAGATGCTGGATATAGAAAGCCCCAAGTGCTGACCCTAACCAACTGCCACCCTGTGTCTGGCACCTTCTGCAAATTCAATTTCTCAAAGTCTAAGTTAGCACCAGAAATGAAGGAGGACACAATGCTGTTCTTTTAGCGAATGAAGTGCAGAAGGGTTAAAAATGCATGTAAATGTCACTGGGGCATTTTTGGTCTATGTGCAGGGTTTGCGAAAGAAGCATCCAAACTTCAGTCACCTCTCCAGGCCAAGAGGAGAGAACAGATGGGGTCAGAAGACCATAATGGCAGCTTCAGATGGGTTGCTAAGAAACAAACTTGCCCATGATTTTCAAACTTAATTCAGTTGGCTTCTTCCAGGAAGTCCTCCCTGATATCCTTCTGTGTAGGGGGTTGTCTCTGTGCTCCCATGGTCTCCAGTGCTTAAACTCTTGAGGCTCGCTTATTTATATTTATTTATTTATTTATTTGTATTTAAATTCAATTAATTAACATATATTATTGGTTTCAGAGGTAGAGGTCAGTGATTCATTAGTCTTATGCAATACCCAGTGCTCATTACATCATGTGCCCTCCCCAGATTATGGCCTTGAGTCCTTTCCATCCTCTCTCCTACTTCCTACTGTAGATGCAGGGGATCTCATGCCAGTTTTCTTCTCCCCATCTTGCCCAGACTTTGTTTTACTATTCACAATAGCCTCTCCTCATCTTTACCTTACATCATAAGACCCTTTTCAATTGATACCAATTCAACCAGCTCCATCTTCCTCCAGAGCTTCTCAAAGGAGTGGACAAAGGACCATAGTAGGGAGAGAAATAAATACACAGGACCATGAGCTTAAAGCACTGAAGGGCAAGCAAGGATCCAAACTGAAAATATGACTTTGCACCAATGAAATAATTCCAGTGAACTCTTCCTAAGTATTTAACATATGCAGACACTGGCTGATTGCTGAGGTTTTCCTTAATCTTCCAGCGGTCTCTTCCCCAACAATTGTTGATATGGACTATGGGTGTTTTGTCAATCCTTTTTAAAAGGATGGAAAACTACAGCTTCAAGTGGCCCTTGTGCACCAGATGGAAGCCCATTAACCCATTCCTATAGAGATTTTCTGGAGTCTTCAATAAATAAGAGCCTCCTTGATGTCCGTTATGACACATATCGGTAAGGTAAAGACCAATAAGGCCTGTGAAAGAAACCATTGAGGTACCAGCTATAGAAGAAAGGGCAGGATCTACTTTAGATGGTCTTGCACTAGTAAGCTGCTTCTTCATTCTCTGAGGAGGTGACACGTGAGGTAAAAACTAAGTGATAAGAAACTTGCCATAGAAAGTACCATTCAGGCAGAGCCCAGCATGTGCAAAGGCCTTGAGGTCAATGTGAGTATATGTCTTGAGGTGGAGTCCAGTGACTGAGGGAGGGCCACTTGAGGTGAGAATAGAGAGGGGCAGGAGCAAGTTACATTGGCCTGGTAAGCCATGGTAGGAACTGGATTTTGTACAAAGTGAAATGGGAAGCTGTTAAAGGGTGGTAAGCAGGGGTATATTATCAGACAATATACAGGTTAAGAGGAAGGGAACCTGGGACTCGGTTAAGCATCTACCTTCAGCTCAGGTCATATCTTGGGATCCTGGGATCGAGCCCTGCATCAGGCTCCTATTCAGTGCAGAGTCTGCTTCTCCCTCTTCCTTTGCCCTTCTCTTCCTCCCCTCCCCACTTGTGCTCTCTGCATTCTCTGGTGCTCTCTCTCTCTCAAATAAATAAATTTTTAAAATAAATAAATAAATGTTAAGAGGAAACTTCTGGCAACTGTGTGAAGAATAGATGGAATGAGGCAAAAATGAAAGTAAGAAGCCCAGTTTGGAGGCTGCTATGGTAACCTAGGTGAGGGAGGATGGTGGCTAGACCCCACCTCCAGGAGATGGACAAATGTGGATGGATCAGAGACACAGCTAACCAGAAAAAGTGCCGGTTGGCTGTAGCAGCTGAGTGAAAGGGAAGAACCAAAGGTGGCTCCAACATTTCTAGGAACACGGGAAGGGGGACGGTGTTGTGCTCTGGAGGGAATGAGCAAGAGTTCCAATCTAGAAGGGTTAGGGTTGTCATGTCTTTGGACTTCCTAGGTACAGTCAAATTTGTGCAAAAGTAGAGTGTGGAGGGGAGCTGTGGGCTGAATTGTGCATTTAATGTCAGGGAGAAGCCCCTCAGTGAGCTTAAGTGAAGTGGGGTTTATTAGGAGAACGCAGAGGAATCTCACCAAACCGGAGGGTGCAGGTAAGCTGGGTGGGCACTGCCGACACCAGGAGCTGAGGTGCCTTTCTGCCTCCATGTGTCTGTTGAAGTCCTACAGCCCCACTGAATCTGGGCCTCTAATCTGTCTGTCTGTTTCTCTTTCTCTGTGTCTGTTATATCAGTCTCTGCTTTTTTCTCCATGTCTGTCTGTATTTGTGTCTCTGCGTCTGTCCCTTTCTTATTCTGAATGTGTGGCTATGTGTGTGGGCCTGTGTCTCTCCCTGTGTCTCATGTTTCCATAATTATTTTTCTGTTTTTCTCTCTTCATGTGTTAGGAGTATCTGTGTGCTTTTATCTGCCTCTGTCCATCTGTCTATCTGTCTGTCTGTACTGTCTCTTATACTGCTTCCTTCGACATGCTTGTTTCCTCTTCTCCCTGCTGTGCATACATGATAAAACATGACTATTCTGATCTCACTTTTATAACACCTTCCAATTCACCTGCCTAGCAGAGACTGACCACCAACTCAGAATTCCAATTCCAAATTCCTGGGAGAAAGGAATCTGATTGGCCCAACTTGAGTCAGGTGTTAATTTCTAGTTCAATTCAGCTATAGTCAGGGAGGCATGAATCAGGGACAAGGGAAAGTCAAGCAGCATAAAGATAATTGTATGCTACTGATCAACAGAGCACTAAGGTCCTGGCTAGTGGAAAGGAAAAGGAAGTAAAAGACTTTGAAAAACAGATAAAATTCTCACTATTAGGAAATATTTTAAGTATCTAACTAGAAACACCAGCAGAATCAAACAGAATAAGAGAGCTTGGCAAAATTGCTGGATTTAAGGGCAACTTCAGAAAATCAGTATCACTTTTTACACCAATTAGCCAATATAATTGGCAATAACCAATTAGCAAATATTATTTTTTAAAATATTTTATTTATTTATTTAGCAGAGAGAGAGATAGAGATCACAAGCAGGCAGAGAGGGAGGCAGAGAGAGAGGGGGAAGCAGGATCCCTGCTGAGTAGAGAGCCTGATGTGGGGCTCGATCCCAGGACCCTGAGATCATGACCTGAGCTGAAGGCAGAGGTTTAACCCACTGAGCCACCCAGGTGCCCCAGCAAATATTATTTTTAAAAGCTAAAATTCACAATAACAACAAAACCCATAAAACATATAGGAATAAAAAAACCTATAGGAAGTAAATTTTAAAATTCTGATAAATAAAGGGGTGTCTAGGTGGCTCAGTCAGTTAAGTGTCTGACTTTTGGTTTTGGCTCAGGTCATGATCTCTGTGTCATGAGATTGAGCCCCATGTCTGGCTCCGTGCTCAGCAAGGAGTCTGCTTGAGATTCTTTCTCTCCCTCTCTCTTTGCCCACCCCTCCCATTCATGCTCTCTCTCTCTCCCAAATAAATAAATAAATCTTTAAGAATTTTCAATAAATACAAATACATGTATCTATGACTTGAATAAATGAATAAATTCCAAGTTCATGAATGAGACCACTTAATATTGGAGGAATATCAATTCTCCCCACATTAGTCTAAATTCCAGACAGTCACAATCAACTTTCCAAACAGAGTTTAAAGGAAATTTATACACTTCCTACTTGCCCTGAAAGTGAAAGACTTGAAGGAATTCCATCTGAGGAGCTCTGGGCCTCCCAGGTAGGGGCTGCCTTCTGCTGGGGACAGGGCAGAAGTGCTACACCCTGTAGAAGCACCATAGAGCCTCACCAAGTATACCGCAGCTGCCCTCTAGAAACTGGAGCCAGACAAGAGGACAGAGAGGGGTCTCCCGAGACACAAAGATAGGCTGAGGATGGAGACCAATGTGAACTCCCCACAGTGGAGAGCTCCCACAGAAAGTCGGCAGTTGGGCTGAAAAGAATGGAGATATTCAGGGTTCTGGGTCCCCAGATCCCCATTTCTCCTGAAGGGAAAGTTTAGATTCCACCTTCACAATATTCGAAGTCAGTGGTAACTGAATCAAATTACAGGTGCTAGGAAGCTCCCAACTCAGTTCTACTAAAGGTTAGGTTGATTCAGCCCTCCCCATCCAGGAGCAAGCAGCCTGAGAGAAGGACTGTGCCTTTCCTGAAGGACAGAACGACTTATCCCAAACTCCATTACTCTTTTTCATACCACATCTGCAGTATTTTTATTTTTTTATTTTTTTTTAAGATTTTATTTATTTATTTGACAGAGAGAGATCACAAGTAGACAGAGAGGCAGGCAGAGAGAGAGAGAGAGGGAAGCAGGCTCCCTGCTGAGCAGAGAGCCCGATGCGGGACTCGATCCCAGGACCCTGAGATCATGACCTGAGCCGAAGGCAGTGGCTTAACCCACTGAGCCACCCAGGCGCCCTGCAGTATTTTTATTTTTTAAAGAATCTAAGTATAAAAGAATATGGATTACCTCCACTTACGTGAAGTTCTGAAACAACCATGGAGGTGTGGGATTGGCAGAGGGCACAAGAAATATTTCTGGGGTGCTATGCTATTCTGTTTGTCTTAGCTTAATTCTGGACTTTTATCCTTCTATATACATTTCTGAGATATAATTTTATACCTAACAAAATGGAAAGGTCATAAGTATTCAGTTAAATAAATTTTGAAAAGTACATAAAACTTTTGATATATACAAGTTATACCTCAATAATTTCTATGGGAGAATAAAAATCTATAGTTAATCAGGACAACCTTAAAAAAGAAGAGTAATGAAGAGAAACTTGTTGTAGCAGATAATAAAATATACTATGAAGCCCTAGTAATAAAAATAATCTGGTATTGTTCTACAAACAGATAATGGACCAACAGAATAGAACAGAGAACCGAGGGAGACCCATCATACCTCTCATTTGGTAAAATAACACCATAAATCAAAGTAAATATTGTAGAGTAACAGTGTTAAAAAACTGGAACAGAAGAAAAATAAAGCTGTCTAAATATCCTTTATTCTAAATGGTTAAAAGATCTAAGTATGTAAGACAAACATCTAAAAACAATTAAAAATAAGATGTAGAATATTGTTGTGACATAGAAGAAGGAAAGCAGTTCCCAAATAATACCTCAAGTGCACAAACCACATGGCAAAAGGTAGATGGATTTGAACACACCAAAATTAAGTATTTTTTTTTAATTTATTTTCAGCATAACAGTATTCATTGTTTTTGTACCACACGCAGTGCTCCATGCAGTCTGTGCCCTCTCTAATACCCACCACTTGGTTCCCCTAACCTCCCACCCCCCCACCTCTTCAAACCCTTCAGATTGTTTTTCAGAGTCCATAGTCTCTCATTGTTCATCTCCCCTTCCAAAATTAAGTATTTTCTAATTGAATGAAAGATATCTGGAAGATAATGGATGACAGAATGAAAAAACATATTTGTAGCATTTAATATCAACAAGGAATACATTATTTAGAATATACAAGAAACTCCTGTGGATTGAAAGGAATATAGACAGCAATCCCAAATTAAAAGTGTTCAAAGGATGTGATTTAGCAATTTATAGAAAGAGAAACTCAAAAGCCTAATAAACATGTGAAGAGATGCTCAAACTCATTAGTAATCAAGGAAATTCTAATTAACAAAGTACCATCTCTTTATACTTATTAGACTGGTGAAATTGGAAAACTGGATAATGCCAAGTGCTGGAGGGGATGTAGGGTATGCAAATTTCCATGTCTGGCCAGTGGGAGTGGCACACCATTCTGGAAAAGTTTGGTGAATACTTAGTCAAATTAGATATGCAAAAACCTATGACCCAGCCACCATGCTCCTTGGGTCTATATCCTGGAAAATTCTCACACAGTCCAAGAGACACAAGTTCGAGGCTGTTGACTTGTTTCAGGTTGCAGGGGATTAGAAGAGTGGCTAAGTAAATTGTGCTGGATGCACATCACAGTATAGGTACTAGTCACCACTTACAATGAGTCAAACAGATACACAGCAGCAAGGATGGATCTGGAAAACACAGAGTTCAGTAAACAAGAAAGAAAGTAAAATGCATGACACAATACTATTTAGGTTCATTTAAAACACATACACACTGAACACGACTAGGCCTTGGCAAAAGGATGCTCATTGAACACTACAATGATTGTTTGGGATAAAAGAGAAGGAGGATGGGAGCAAGGAATGGAGAAGTAAATAAAACAATGGGATAGAGTGAGGGGACCCCACACTGATAAGGAGCACTAACTCAACCCTCTGCATCTGAGGCTTGAGGCAAAGGAAGTGTCCTTATCCTTTTTTTTTTTTTTTTTTTTTGAAAGAGATCACAAGTAGGCAGAGAGGCAGGCAGAGGGGAGGGTGGGAAGCAGGCTCCCCGCTGAGCAGAGAGCCCGATACAGGGCTCCATCCCAGGACCCGAGATCATGATCTGAGCTAAAGGCAGAGGCTTAACCCACCAAGCCACCCAGGTGCCCCTATCCTTGGTTTTCTCAGAAGAAAATGAAGTTCAGAGAAGCTAAACAACTTGTCCAAGGTCACAGTATATAAGAAGCCGTGTCAGAATTCAGACTCAGTATCAAAGTGAGTCATCATTCACCAGCTACTGCCCAGCCCCAAGCTCACATGGTCACTCATCTGGACGGCAGCCATTGCCTCCTCACTGGCCTCTCCATCACCCCCCCCCACCCCACCAATGCCCTCCATCTACACACAGCAGCCAAAGCAGCTCTGCGGATATGTGAGTCGGATCATGTCACTTCCCAGCTCAAAACCCTTCAAAGTTGCCCATTCCACATCATTCAGAATAAATCCAAAATTCTTACATGCCCCAGAGGGCCCAGCCCCTCTCCCAGCTCTCCAGTCTCACCACTGATCACTCTCCATCTGCTCTTCCGGCTCAGCCATTTTGACCTCCTTGCTGTTTCTTAAACACTCCCAGGATACTCCGACCACGGGACCTGGCACTAGCTTCCCCAAATTTCCACTTGGCCTATTTATTAGTTCACTCAGGTCTCTGCTCCTGTGACCTGCCAAGAAAAGCCTTCCCTGCCCATGTTAGCCTTAATGCACCACCTTCTGCTCATGATTTTTAATGTTTTACTCTGCTTTGTTTCTACCACTTATCCATCCCTACCTGATAAGATAGTACCTATATTTTCATTTGTTGTTTTACTTTTGTCTTCCACTTTAAAACGAGGACAGGATACTGCTCTGAATCATGTACTCTGTACAATCCCTGGCCCATGGAGAGCCTTCATGGGATGCATATGGATGACTTTTTGGATGTCTGAGCCCAGAACCCATGTTCTTCCCACTGTGGCACCACCCATGGTTCTCAAACAGAACTTGGGGACGGGAATACAGTGCAAATGGAAGCAATAACGAAGATCAAAGGTGGCCCTTTGCTAGAAAGCAGGTGTGTGGGTCAGAGAGAAGAAACCCCAGAACGTGATGGGGTTAAACAAAGTTGGGGAGGAGGAAACAGCAGGCATGGAGATTTTAGGGTTTTAGTTTATCTTGTCTTTCTGTTTCTGCTTTCAGAAAAGATGACAACAAACTGAACAATCAGTTCTTCCACCCCCAGATCAACCAAAACCTGACTCTGTTCTTATGATCCTTGTGGGGGAGAAATTTCACTACTGTCCTACAAAGTCCCCTTCCCAAGTCTGATGATTATCACAATATGAAATCAATCCTTATTATAAACATACATGTCTCTTGCTGCAATTTTATCCCATTTCCTCCAAGAAATATACTATGTAATTGAGAAATAAATAAGGGAATAAAGTGCCATGGAAATCTAACATCATATACACAACTCAAATAAGAGCTAGTCCCCTGGATTGTAACTATGTCTCTTGTTAATCCCAGCTAGCTCTCAGAATCTAGCTCTTAGGGCTGAACTTGGCAATCAGCCTCCCTCAAAATGCTACTTCCTGTAGGTCTCTTCTAAAACACACTATCAAAGGACGATTAAGAGGAGATACTCCTTGGTAGGAAGAGAGAAAAATCTTTTCTCAATTTATTGCCCTTCTGCTGAAATAACATCCACCATTCATTTTCACCCCCCACCAAACGATGTTCTTAGGTGCACTGGAAGAACTCTAGCCTGACCACAAAACCCATTTTAACCTGCAGAAGGAGACTGAACAACTCTTCCTCCAGCACCATCTGAAATGCCATCCTCATGGATTCATCTCTTTGAATTAAGCATTGCCCTCTTCAGGTTCTGCATCTAAAATGTCAATTGCTGAAGATGAGCTATATGTTCTTCATACATCAGCATAATGGGTATCTATTGCTATTGCTACCTGGACTCAGCCATCCTTCTGGGAACTGCACCCTTCCCATACACACATCCCAATTTGCTTGCAGTAGCCACCTTCAATAACAGTTTTTACTATGCTACGTAACAATCACAAAACCTTAGTATTCATAGAAATGAGTGTTCATTGCTCACATGTCTGGGACCAGGTATGTGTTTATCTTGTCAGTTTCCTCATATGTCAGGGGGCCGCCTGGTTGTTTGCCAATCCAGGCTGACCTCTGCTACACAGCTGGAGAGATTGGCCTCTCCTCCACATGTCTATCATAACCTTTGATATGTGCTCATGCCGATGGCAGAAGCGCAAGAGAGCATGTGAAAACGAACAAGCCAGTGCTCTCACCGGCTACGGAATAGATGCAAACTTAAACAAATACAGGTAACTGGAAAGATAAATGTTGAGGTACAGGGTTGGTGAAATGGTGTTGGATGTTCTCATATTTGGTGGAGAGAGAACCAACTGGTAAATCTCCTCACATGGTGATTTCGCAAACGTGCAGTCCCTTTTACCCAAGGTAATATTTCTGGGAATTTTTCCTAAGCAAACAGAGAAGTGTTCAAAGACGGGTGTAGGAGTACACTTAATGCAATAGGTAAAAATGGAAACAAGTTAAACGTGCAACATCAGGAGATGGGTGAAACAAAGTATAATAGTTCCATGTAATAGAGTATCATATATGTGGCATTACATACACATATAGGGCAAGAAATATTTATGATTAGGTAAGGATCCCATTTGTGTGGGTCTACTTTTCTTAAGAAACTACACATTTTTTTTTTTAAGATTTTATTTATTTATTTGACAGAGAGAGACACACATCGAGAGAGGGAACACAAGCAGGGGGAGTGCGAGAGGGAGAAGCAGGCTTCCCGAGGAGCAGGGAGCCTGATGCGGGGCTTGATCCCAGAACCCTGGGATCATGACCTGAGCTGAAGGCCAACTCTTAACCGACTGAGCCACCCAAGTGCCCCGAAACTACACATTTTTATATAGATAGATATTCATTAAAAAAAAGTTTAAGTGAAAATACCAAAATATTCATTGCAATTACGGACCTCTGGGTTGAGAATTAAGAGATATTTTATTTCTTTTGCTTGTCCATAACTTCATATTTTTCTACAGTGGACTTGTATTATCCACTTAATTTGAACTTTATTAAAATGCACCTGATTTTCCATTCTAGTGGAGGTCTAACTCACATCTTTCTTAGGAGTGTTTACCCACGTGGGCTCTAAACCCCCTGTCCCCTTGGCCTGGTACTTCTCACCAAAACTGGCATCATAATCCTAACCCTCTCCACTTTCATTACTGCATGAGCTTACAACCCTGTAACCAACTAATTGGGAACTGTGGAGCACCAGTGGCCCCTGGCTCCCTAGCGCCACCTAGAGTATACAGCCCTAGGACAATGCCAACCCCAAGGCCGCTGTTCTCAGCTGCAGGAAACTAACTCCGGTTCTTTCTGCAAAAATCAAAGTGCACACAATTAAGAGTGCCTTTCTCTGGAGGATTCTGGGCCCCAGAGCTGCTGCTGGCCGCACCTTGGGAACAGGAGCCCTGTGCAGAATGCACTAAGGAGCTCATTACTCAAAGGTGCCCTGTGGCAAACCATTTGCAAAGCGAGAAAGCTGTTTGTAGAGTGAGTAATCATTCTAGCGTTTGAGTTTCACTCACAAGGAATGTTAACAGCACATTGTAAACATCATTCATGTTAATACTGTTTTTTTCAATCCTTCACTTTCAGAGTGAAACATTCCTTCATCTGTCCCTGATCCAAAACTTATATATACTTGAAAGAAATGGCTGGCAAATAATGTTTTTCAATTTGTATTCCAATATCTGGATTGGCTTGGATTTGGCCTTAAAGACTTGGCTGACCTTCCTAGACAACGAGGTGACAGATTATCATCCAGAAACACAACTAGAATGAGCAAAGAGCAAAGATAAAATGTGAGGCTCATATGATCTTCACTGAGGTGTCCCTGGGGGTGACTGGAAATGGGCTTCATGACCCCAAAACCTCCCTCTTCCCTCCCCACTCCCACTCCTACATGTCTTAGTCCACTCAGGCTGCTGTAGTAAAAATACCATGGACAGCAGCTCACACACCTCACCTTATTTCTCACAGTTCCCAAGACTGAGAATTCCAGCAAATTCTGTGTCCTCACTTGGTGGGAAGGATGATGGAGCTCTCTACAGTCTGTTCGAAAGGCACTAATCCCATCAGGAGGGCTTCACCCTCATGACTTAATCACCTCCCAAAGGCCCCACCTCCAAATATCCTCACACTAGGGATTAGGTTTCAATATATGAATTTGAGGGGGACATAAACCTTCAATCTATAGCAGTGTGTCTCTCTGCACAGACTCATGAGCCCAAGAGCTCCTGACTAATTCTTGTCTGCACCATCCATCAGTGTGTAACAGCTCCGTATTAACACCTCCTCCTAAGACTGAGAATTGCCCATTTCTCCTTGTAATCCTACTTATTTTTAGTCCATGTTATTAGGAGTGTGTAAGGTCGTAATTATATCTTGATGAATGACACCATTAATCATGAAACCTCTTAATGCTTTTCACCTTAAAATCTATTTTGTCTCAAAGAGCAGCTCTTTTTGGGCTAGCTTCTGCCTGATACACCCTTTATTTTGAACTTTTCTATATTAATTTTATTTGTGACTCCTAATGAGCAGCAAACAAATGGATGTTAAAACTTCGTTTTGATTTTCAGTTAACATGATAGTAGCTGTATTTAATAGGTTAATTGAAAAAATTTACACCTGAATGAGGTAATACATATTTTTTTTTTTTTATTGTTTAGCATGTTTTTCCTGTCAATTTTTTCTCTCTACTGAACTTGGTTTTCCCCCCTGGTTTGATTACATTTGACTTCTCTTCATCCCCTCCCTTTTTGTAATATCTGTTTCTATTATTTTAGTGGTTACTTAAAAAAAATTTAATATCAGTCTTTCGTTGTGTATATTTTCTAACACAATCCAATGTTTGGGGGTGTCATACTTTCTTCCTGCTAAACCACATGGGGTCACCTTCATTATTGATACTGTTCAGAATGTCAGGGCTACCTCTGTTGAGGAAGTGGGAGAGACAAAAGGAACTGGATGGAAGCTAAGCCCCTGACACTAGGAATATTAAGAACACTTACATTTCTTTTATTTTCCACAATTAAATTCTCTTTACTGAATCTTTTATGATTTTTTGGAATATGTGTGTCGTGTAAAATCTTTTCAAACAATACATAAAAGTGTAAGAGAACTGAAAATCACCCAAAATACCTTCTACCGTGTGATAACTAGATTTAGGTGACCACCCATTCATGTATCTGTAGATGCAGACAAATAGATAAATACATATACCTATACATTTTCACACATAACATTTTTATAAGTAGACTTACATATTTGCTTTTTAAATCCAATGACTGCTTTTAGTGAACTCTTTGAATTTTGCTTACCTCTCCCCTACTCTAATGCACGTATCTTATAGAACCAATATAGTTAAAACTTATCTAAACATCCTGTCTTACCTTTTTCTAGGTTCATTTAATCATAGATAGGTAAATGAGAGAGAGAGAAGAAAGACAAATATATAGAATTTGTCATTATTTTATAAAACTAGGATTATGTTATACTCCTCTGAAGCTTCCCACTTTTTAATTCATCATGTAAATCCTCTGTAGTCAGCTGTAATATACCTAACTTATTCTCTGTAGGTTTTTATTATGGAAATTTTCATACATACACAAAAGAAGTGAGAAAAGTATAATGAACTCTCATGTATTCATCATCCAGCTTCAACAGTTACCAATATTTACATTACACCAATATTGTTCCATTAATCCTTCCTGTGCTGGGCATCATAATAGCCCCCCAAGATGTTCACATTCTATCCTCTAAGAATATGTTACCTTACAAAGCAAAAGGGACATTGCAGATGTGATTATGTTAAGTGCACTGAGATGAGGAGATTATTCTGGATCATCTAGGTGGGCCCAACCTAATCATGTGAGTCCTTAAAATTGGAGAATCTTGCTTGACTGTAGTTAGAGAAGGAAATGTAACTGTGGAAGAATGACCAGAGAAATGCAACCTTGATGGCTTCGAAGATAAAGAGGACCATGAATCAGGGCCTCTAGAAGCTGGAAACAAGGAAATGGATTCTTCCCTAGAGCAACCACAAGGAACACAGCCTTGCCAGCATGCTGACATTAGCCCCTTGAGAAGCAGGTCAGATGGCTAACCCACAGAACTACAACGTAATAGACACATGGAGTTTTTTAGGCTACTAAGTTTGTGTTAATTTGTTACATCAACAGTGAAAAATGAATATACCCAATTTTATTTATTTTATTTTTTTTAAAGATTTTATTTATTTATTTGACAGAGAGAAATCACAAGTAGGCAGAGAGGCAGGCAGAGAGAAAGGAGGAAGCAGGCTCCCTGCTGAGCAGAAAGCCCGATGCGGGGCTCGAACCCAGGACCTGGGATCATGACCTGAGCCGAAGGCAGCGGCTTAACCCACTGAGCCACCCAGGCGCCCCGAATATACCCATTTTTAAAAGTGAATGTACCTCCTTTTCCTCTTTTCTCTTTTCTTTCCTTCCTTCCTTTTTCTCCCTCTCTACCTTCCTCACCTCTACCTTCCTCACCTTTCCCCCCCTTTCCTTATTCTAGTGCAATATTTTACAACAAATTTCAGATGATTGCATTTTACCTATAAATACTTCATTGACCATATTTTTAACAGATGCAGATTTTTTAAATAACCACAATACCTATTATACCTTACATCATCTAATATCATTTAATAGTCTATGTTCAAATTTCCCTTTCTGTCTAAAAAAAGTCTCTTTTTGTACTTGGTTTATTTAATCAGGTTCTAAAGGAAGTTGTCAAGTGACATTTTATTGATACTTCTCCTAAGTCACTTAATTCATAAATTTTCTCTTCTCCTTTTAAACAGGCCAAATTTTTTGGTGAGAAAACCTGATCATAGGGTGCTTCAGTGGCTCAGTCAGTTAAGCATCGGCCTTCAGCTCAGGTCATGATCCCAGGGTCCTGGGATTGAGTCTCGCATCAGGCTCCCTGCTCAGTGAGGAGTCTGCTTCTCCCTCTGCCTGCAGCTCCCCCCTGCTTGTGTTCCATCTCTCTGTCTCTCTCTCTCTGACAAATAAATAAATAAAATATAATAACCCAAACTGATCATTTGCTCAACAGAATTTGCCACATTCTGAATTAAGGTAACCACATCCTCAAAGTAGCAACTAACATGTTCTTCTATCCTATATATTTCCTGTAAAATGGGAGTTAGATCTAGAGGTTTGATGATATTTAGACTCAATTCTTTCAGCTTCCTGTTGCATTACATGTAGTTGGTTTGCTATGAGTGATAATGAAATGGATTGGTGGACCACGTGTTATCAGCTTACCCATCCTTTGTAAAGTTTCCCAAAAGCCTTTCACCCTGTGATTTGGGGAGTTAACTACCTAAATCTATCACTTCATTAACATTGTTTTAGCATCATTTAAACTCAATCACATATATTTGATGCATTTTTATCTTTTGCAATTTTTAAAATTACTCATCATTTCCCAACTTAAGCCAGTTGGAGACCCTATGATTGGCTCCTGTATTCTCTTGACAAGGCCTGTTAGCACTTGATAGCCTCCTTTTAGTATGAAATGCCATTTGGAGACTGCAAATTAAGTAATTAGGGTTAACTCTTTTAAAGCCTGAATGATAGCTCCTGATATGAGCATCAGGAATTGCAGGTGCGTGTACTCGACTGTGTTCTAATCCTCTTAGTGTGGCTTACTGCATGCTAAAGACTCGATGTCCTGCTCCTGCTAGACATACAATCCTCATTTGACTGAGTTTCTACCAAACAGGCACCTGAGAGAGATTTGGAAGTCAGAAGTTTGGAGGAATTTTGCTTTGGCTTCTTCTCCACTAGTATAGTCGTGGAGGGCGAGACATGGGAGCTGTCCTAGAAATCCCAGGGACTAGTGTCTAGCTTCACAGATTGCAAGAGTCAGGGCAGTTATTTTGCTGTGATAGATCACTGCTGTGATGTATCTTGAATCTAGCAACTGAAGCTTGAGCTTCCCGAATGCCTAGCAAGCTATATTAGTCAGTTTTTACTAGGTTACGCTGCTTAAAGAAAAAAAAAAATCTTAGTAGCTAACAACAAAGGATGATTTCTCCCTGATGTTCCACGCTGGCTGTGGGTTTGATTCTAGGATCAAACTTAATTCTTTATTCTAGGATCCAGGCTGACCTAGGAGAACCCATCTAGGACGTGCCATTGTGACAGAGTAAAAAGAGAGATGGTGGAACCATGCAAAGGCAATTAAAGCTTTTATTTGGAACTGGCACACATTGCTTCCACTGACATTTCATTGGTCAAAGCAAGTCACGTGGCAAAGCTTAATGTTAACAGGATGAAGCATAATCCACTTGCAAAGAAAGGGAGCAAATAACTGAGAATAATGCAATCCACCACTGTTGCTTTGTTTATGCAAAGAGAGCAACCACCATGGTGGGGCAGTTCTATGCTGGTGTCCTGGGAGTCCCTCCCAGAGATTCAAAATAGACTCCAATCTTCCAGCCCTCCTAAGGACTGTGCACCTCTACAACGCTCCTATTAACTCACTTTCTCCCCCAGTCGGCTTTAATTGAACTCTACAGCTGCAGAACGGATGCATTGTGGTTTATTCATTTTACACTGATAGGCCATCATTTTATTTCTAGGTTTTGTTTTGTTTTGTTTTTAATTTTGCTGTTAAATATCATGCTGCAACAAAACCCTTTAAAATGTATACTTAAATGCTGTATCTTTCTTTATTCCTATGGTATTAAGTTCTAGGTATGGGATTACAGAGCCAGAGAATGTAGATGTTTTTAATTACAATCATTATTTCCCTAATTCTTTTTTAAAAAGCTAAAACATTATTCTGACTTTTTCTCTGCATGTTTACCAGTGATAATTTATTTCTTTAGTATTTTTGCCATCTGATAGGTGACAAATGTAATTTCTTAGATCCTTTAATTTGTATGCTGTTGCCCACTACTGAAGCTAGACATCTTATTTTTTTTTTTACAGATTTATTGAGGTATAATGTACAACTATAAAATTCATCCATTGGAACTATACAGTTGGATGATTTTTAGTGAATTTATATTGTTGTGCAACCATGACCGTAATCCAATTCTAAAACTTTCCTCACTCCAAAAAGTTTCCTCATGCTTGTTTGTAATCAATTCTGGCTACCACCCCAACTCCAGGTAACCACTGATCTATTTAAATTTTCCTTTTTAAGACATTTTATATAAATGCAATAAATGGAATCATGTAACATACAGTCTTTTGTGTCTGGCTTCTTTCACTTAGACTGTTCTCAGTGTTCATCCTTGTTGCAGTGTCTATCAGTAGTTTGATACTTTTTATTGCTAAATACTATTCCATTGTACGGATATACCACATTTGTTTATCCATTCCCCAGCTGATGTACATTTAGATTGATTTTACTTTAGGCTGTTAGAAACCATGCTACTACGAAAATCTGTGTACAAGTCTTTGTGTGGACATCGGTTATTTCTCTTGGGTAGATATCTGGGAGTGGAATTGCAAAGTCATATGGTGCTTATGTTTAACTTTTTTTTAAGTGCCAAACTTTTCCAAAGTGGTTGTAGCAATCTATTTTCCACCAGCAAAGTACAGGGTTTCTGTTTCTCCATATCACTGCCAGCACCTGACCTTGTTATTTTGATTAGAGCCATCCCAGTGGGTGTAATGATATCCCATTGTGGTTTGAAACTGCATTTCCCAAATAATCAGTGCTAATGAGCACCTTTTCATGTGCCTATGAGCCATTCATATATCTCCTTTGGTGAAATATCAACTCAGATCTTTCACCTGCTTTTAAATTGTTGAGATTTATAAAGAAGTAAACTGCTTTGTATGTTTTGAATACAAAACTTTTACATATGCCACACCCCACCCTGGTAAACCCTGTCAGCAACCAAGTTTGAAATGAGGGAAATGAGGAATAAGAACAATGCCAAGAGGCAACAGTGCCATAGACTCCCACTGTTCTTACCTGTGCTCAGTGAGTTGTGCATGAATAAGCACTTCTTCATATGTTGTTTGCTTCGGGTCAATTTTCAGACCTCTGAAATTGTTGTTTTGACTTTTTTTTTTTTTTCCCCATTTCTTAATTGTATTTCGAGAAGAGGATTTACCTATCTCTTTGCTCCTCTATGTTGGAAATTGTTAGATATCACTTCTTATGTTTATGACAGGTTGGAGCTGGACTTCTTTCTCAACAGCCCCAGAAGTACCAGGTTCTGTTGTCTGGGATTGAATCACTCACAGTGGCCATGGGACACCCAAGTCTAAGTGTGGAGATGGCTGGTTCTCCAGAAGTGAATTTAATCCCAATTCACGATGCTAGGGCATGATGCTAGGTGGCAAAAACAGTCAATGTTCACCACAGCCTCCCTTCAGATTTGTGATAACCCATGTGAAACCCTACATCACAGACCAGTAACCAACACCTACAATGTCCACCAGCTTCGGAGATACCCTGTCTGATCATGTGGCCTTGCTGAGTCCCTAATGATACTAGACAAAGACTTCCAAGATTCAGGAACAGAACACTGCTTTGGAAGACAGAAGATTTCAACACCACCCCCTGCCCAAGGTCTCTTCCAGCCATAAGCCTAAGAACCTAGAATTCTAATTTTCTCTTGTGTTTTATATTTTAGTTTCTATGTTTTCTTTCAGTCTCTTGTACCTCTTTCTCAGCAATATTCTATATTAACATTCCTTTACCTTCCCATTTGAAAGACTTGTCCGTTCTCTATATTTCTGTCATTCTCTGTGTCTGTCTTGCTCTCTTTCTTACTTTTTCTCTTTCTATTATCAGCATCTATTTACTGAACACCCACAACAGTCAGGCACTGTGCACAGCTACAACATTGCAAAAACAAAGATGTATTAGCTATAATCCCCTCCCTCAAGTTTACAATGTCTTTGCCAGAAAGAGCCTATCATTCACGGTGAAGCTTACAGCAAAAGTATAACATGTAAGTGCAAGGTGAGTGATGCGGACGGTGCAGGCTATGCATTCTCCCCAGGATGGCCTTGTGCACAGACAGCTTAGCTAAAAGCTTCTGTAGCATTAAGAAGGCCTCCAAGTCCCCAGAATACCTTACTTTTCCCAGGGCTTGAAATTCCTCACTTCACCTCTTCACACGCCTGAAAAATGCCCATAACTTGAGAATCACTAGGGGGTTAGATGCCAGACATTTGTAATAGATTATTTCCAAAAGTTTGCTTTCTTCTTCTCCTTCTTCTCCTTCTTCTCCCCTCCTACCTCCTTCCCCTCCTCCTCCTTCTTCCCTTTTAATTCCTCTTCCTCCTCCATCTTCTTCTCCCCTTCTTCTTCCTCTTCCTCCTTCCTCTTCTTTTGAGAGAGAGAGAGAAAGAGCACATGTGTGATGGGGGTGGGGGAGAGAGAGAGAGAATTTTAAACAGGCTCCATGCCCAGTGCAGAGTTTGATTTGGGGCTCCATGTGGGGCTCAATCACACAAGCCCGAGATCATGACCTGAGACAAAATCAAGAATCAGACCATTAACCAACTGAACCACCCAGGTGCCCAAGGTTGTTTTCATCTTAGGAAGAGTAGTATCAGTCGAAATCCAAGAGGCAGCTTTGATGTAGTGGGGAAGGGATTCTGGAGTAGGGATCCATATTAAGGAGATGGGCTTGCATGGAGATCCGCTGAGGCTATCATGTGCCTGTGATGCAGGATAACATGGGTACAGAGGAAGGCTGAAGACCCAGATGGGGAGAGAACCTCCAAATGTTGATCCCATATACCTCACTTCTGCAACAGGGATCACTCAGAATTCCATCCATCCAAATCCCTTGTTTAATTTTCTTCCTTGTTTTCCTCTCCCACTCAACTGCCAGTTTATATGTAATTTAGAGCTCAGTGACCTAGACAAGGCATTTTCACTTCTGTTGAAGTTTAAAAATTGTTGCAGTTCCCGTGATCAAGTGTTGCTAATGTCACAGGCTAGTGAGAAAAGCAAAATCTTCCATTCTATCATGGGCTCCTTGCCCACATAGTGAGCTATCATAAGGGCAAGCCAAGTACAGAAGCACTCCATTGGTGAGGGGACAATGGAGAGAATTATTTATGCTATGGAAATTTTGAGAAACTGAAAAAATAGACCCTAGAGAAGGGGGGAATCACACTGTAAGAGAGGAGAGAAAAAAACTTCACCTTTGAGTGTGAAACTAGTTTACCTTTGTTAAGACACCCATCCCATGAAAACTATAAATATACCATCCTGATTATTTAAGAGAAAAACTCTAATTTTCAAGTTTGTGCTATTTCTAGCGATTCCAATCTGCTATGCAGGAAGCGTGAGAGTGCTGATAATTAAGGAACACTATGTTAGGCAAAGATAACACACCGCCTCTGGATCCCGGCTCACAGTACCTTGTAAATGTGACAAAATCAGATTTGATACTGCTAAAATGTCAGGAATACATGTTAGCAATCCTCTGATTTCAATATAATTCAGTGATGCTTAACTTCGCACTTCAATCCTTGTGTCAGTGTGTTCCTTGTCATAGATAATATGAATTGAAGATAATTATTACAAGGAAATATCAAAAAGCCACAAGCTGAAATTATTTACAAATCACTTCCCCCCCGCCCCCCGGCTTTTTGTCACTGACCTGCATGAATTGCACATCCAGCAGTCATGAAAATGAGGGGGTTTGACAGAACTCCTCAAAACCTTCAGGACTATAAAGCATCAGAAAATGAACTCAGGATTGTCTTATCCCATCCACCTACCTCTAAACACTACTGATGACCCCTTAACAATCACCCAAGCCCCAACCTAGTTGTATTTCCAGATTCCTCCTCATGTCATGCCAATCTCACTAGATCTTATCAAGTTTACCTACTTCTCCAACCCCAGGTTCTATTTCAGATCTTTCCCATTTCTCAACATTATCTCGTGTCTGTGGTCGAATACCTCTGAGGAGGTCTCCAAACAGCAAGTCTGGCAGTCCCCCTGACCCTACAGTGGTCTCCTTTTACCCCCCAGTTCAAGGCCAAACTCTCTGGCATGGCTACATGGTCTTCGGTGATCCACCCCTACCCTCCTCTCTGACTAGATCCCCCAAACCCTGCTACCTGCACCTTGCACTTTGTTCCTAAACCAGTAGGACCAAACCATGTAGGTACACATACCCCCATGCTTTTCTGGGAATGCTTTTCATGCTAGCCTCACCTACAACCTTCACCTGGAGAGCTATACTCATCCTTAGAGACTATGCAGGAGGCATTTCCTCCATGCTTTCCTGGGAATGCTTTTCATGCTAGCCTCACCTACAACCTTCACCTGGAGAGCTATACTCATCCTTAGAGACTATGCAGGAGGCATTTCCTCCAGAAAACCTTCCCTGAGCCCACAGAGAAAACAGATGCGCTTCCTTGGACTTCTCACATCATTCTTTCTGACATATCATATAGTTCACCTTTCCTTCAGCCCTGACAGCTGGGAGGTCCTTCAGGACAGGTGCTATATCTTATTCATCTTCCCTATGTCCAGCACAAATAGCAGACCAGGGATGTTGTAGGCATTCTGGAATCTGAATCTGAGTATAGATTTAATTAAGTTATGGTGAAAATTATAGGAATTGAGATTTAGTCGTGGGGGGAGGATCACTTTCTTTAATCCCTGAAATTCCTGTATTAAAGGAGCAGTGATTGGATTCAAGCATTTACTCAAATATGTCATAAAAATATAAAATCATGGAACATATATTTATTTACATACAGTATACATTGTTCTATGCTCTAGAATTGACTTAAAAGTGTCATTCTTTATATTTTGAGATATATCTTGCTTTTTCATTCAATGCACTTTTTAGATTTATTAACATTGATACATTTAAAATCTAGTTCAGGGGTGCCTGGGTGGCTCAGTCAGTTCAGCCTCTTCCTTCGGCTCAGGTCATGATCCCGGGGTCCTAGGATCGAGTCCCACATCAGGCTCTCTGCTCAGCAGGGAGCAAACTTCTCCCCCTCTCTCTCTGCCTACTTGCGATCTCTGTCAAATAAATAAAATCTTTAAAAGAAATAAAATCTAGTTAATACATTTTCATTGCTATTTTGTATTCCATTGTATGACTATATCATGGCTTATATGTTCATGATTGTTATATTTTTTTACTGGAATATGTGATCAATATGTAGGACTTTTTATTCTAATAATATTCCTTCTATTATTGAGTTTTCTCTTATATTGAAAATACCCCATAAATTTCTTTCTTTTGATTTGTACTTATAGGTATATCTTGCCCAATCTCTTTATTTACAAGTATTCTGATTTTATATTAAGAATGCCTTTAATGAACAGCAAAAAGCTTGATTTTTATTATTTGTAATTAATCAGTTCTACTTTTGGTAGGTGATTTTAAACTTTTGAATGCTGATATACTTAGACATATTTATTACCAGGTACTTTTTTTGCTTGCTTCTTTTAATTTCCTTTCTTGACTTTCTTGATTTATGTTAAATTAATAAAGTTTTCTTTATACTTAGCTTTTACCTCTTACATGATTTAGAAGCTATGAACTAATTTTTTTTTAACTCTATTTATAGTAACCTTTAAATTCTTTTCTTTTCTTTTCTTGTATTTGAGAGACAGAGAGAGAGAGAGCACAAGCAGGGGGAGGAGCAGAGCAAGAAGAAGACTCCCCACTAAGCAGGGAGCCTGATGTGGGTCATGGTCCCAGGACCCCAAGATCATGACCTGAGAAGAAGAAGCTTAACTAAGACACCCAGGCACACCACCTTTAAATTTTTTTAATAAAAAAGGTTTATTGAGATACGAGCCATGTAGTTCACACAAAGTGCAGAATTCAATGATTGACATTGCTTATAAATGGAATCACACATTATGTAGTCTTTGTGACTGGCTTCATCTTTCACTAAGCATAATACTTCTAAGTTTCATTGATCCTATAGCATGTATCAGTGCTTCATTCCTTTTTATTGCTAAATATTTCATTGTATGGACGTGCCACATTTTATTTATCCAGTGATCCTCGATGAACGTTTGGATTGTTTCCACTTTGGGGCTATTATGGGTAATGCTTTTATAACATCCAGCTAAAAGTTATTGTGGGAACATGCGCTTTTTTCTTAGGTATTCTTAGGAACAGAATTTATATATTTAACCTGTTGCAGTACTGCTAGACTCTTTTCCAAAGTGGTTGCACCATTTTGCATTCCTACTAACAGTATGCAAGAGCATCATTTTCTCCACATTCTCACATTTGCTGTCTGGCTTTTTGATTCTAGCCAGTCCAGTGGGTATGGAGTGGTATCTCATTGTGGTTTTGATTTGCATCTCCCTGATGGCTAATGTTGTTGAGCATATTTTAATGTGGTTTTGACCATTTGTATATCTTCTTTGGACACGTATCTATCCAGATCCTTTGTCCATTTTAAATTGCCTTATTTATCTTTCTATTATTGAGTCATAGAAATTCTTTATATGTTCCAGATACAGTCCTTTATCTGAACAAAAATTTTCCCCACCTGTCTGTTGTCTTTTCACACTCTTGGAATATCTTTGCAGCACAAAGTTTTTTAAGTTTGACGATTTACAGTTTATTTTTTCTTTTGTTGCTCGTGCTTTTGGTGCCATGTAAAAAATTATCACCTAATCCAAGGTCAGGAAGATCTATACTTATGCTTTCTACTTCTATTTTTTAAGATGCATACTTAATTGGGCCATCATTTCTTTTATTCTCTCTTTTTTAATCTAACACACTTCAAAGTCTTATGTCTCAACTGATTTTTCATTTTATTCTTTTTCTGCTTTGTTTCAAATGAATTCAAGCCTACTACCTTCCAGTTTCTTCAGCTTTCAGTCTGAAGTGGGTTCCATTAGTATTTTTATTTTCATGTTCCATTTATTGATATTAACAAGATTTCAAAAGATTTTTTTTTCATATCTACTGGCCCTGTTTCATTTTGCCTATTTCATCAATTTCTATTTTATTAATAGATGACATTTCTTTATCCTTTTGAGGACCCTAAATACACTTTTTTAAAAGTAATTTTCACACTCATTTTATTTCATCTGTTGATTTCAGCTCACAATTGTCAATCTTTTTTAGCACTAGATTTTCTCTTGGGTTTAGGAATTTTTATTGACAGGCTCACCTTGAGTAGTAAGGTTTACTATTTTAACCCATCTCTGAACTCAACTCCTATCCAGAGCCAGAACACATACTGGTTGCTCACAGTCCCTCTCCAATAGTGATGTTTTGGGTATTTCCAAACAACTGAGCAGCAGAGGTCACCTTGGCCTGGGCCTTCCCACGGCTGCATCCACGTGCCTCTCTTCCAGGGCAAGGCAGCTTTGCCTCAGCCATTGCTCCAAGCAGCAGGACTTGATATTTCGAATTCCCTTATTTCTAACTGACAAGAAGACTCAGGCTCAGAGACATGAAGAAGCTAATTCGAGATCACAGAGCCGATGAACTGGGAGACGGGAGTTAAACTTAGATTTTGGACTCTAAAACCTAGGCTATTCCAGTTCCTGGGCTACTCTAAAGGATGATAGCAGCCAGTGATCCTTATAGGGGCCACAGGAGAGACCACACGGACAGCCACAGGAAACAGAGGCCTGCCCTGAGGGTATCCTTCCCTTTGAATGCATCAAGTGCAAGCTGGTTACTCCTCCCTGAAGCAGCTTCCTGTGCTCCAGGGGAGCTTTCTGGTTAGAGTGACAAAAGGTCCAGCCCAAATCTGCCACTTTCTGTCAGAGTAAGTTGGACAGGTCATGTCATATCTCTGAGCCTACGTCCTTGCTATGAAGTGGGGTCAGTCCTGTTTCTCTTCGCAAGTCATAGCCAGGACTCCATGAGCTGATTCACAGAGCAGGTACTCAGTGCTGGTGGCTCCTGTTTCCCTCTCTGTGGATGTGGTTGATGTTGCATAGACATCTAAGCAGGGCCTGGGGCACAGGCCAGGAAATCCAAGGCACAGCACAATGGGCCTTTAACACACCCCCTTCTCTAAGATATATTTCCCTACTGATTGGGGTCACAGGCATGAGAATGAGTGGGTAGCAGAGCAAGGCAAGGATCAGTGCCCATGAAGGCATCTATTCCAGCCCTCATGAGAGAATATTTTCCCTTGATAACCTGGAATAGAACAGAGCCTCTGGGAGGCACTAATTCTGGATAACAGCTCCAAAGGCTGATACAGGCAATGAAGCAAGTCTCAAGAGAATGCAGCTGTTCCAGAGAAAATAAGAGTAACTCAGAGATTTGGGATTTTTCCTGAATAATGTATTTGAGTTCTAATTTTGGATAGACTTGCACACCAAAACTCCTTAAAATACTACTTGTGCCTTGGGTTAGCCAATATTTCTTAGATATGACATCAAAACCGCAGACTGTTCAAGAAAAAACTTAACAAATTGGGGTTCATTGAGATTAAAATCTGCTGACCCAGATAAGAAATGAAAAGACAAGCCAAAGACTGGGAGAAAATATGTGAAAACCATGTATTTGGTTTTTAAAAAAATGTATCTATAACATATAACAAATTCTCAAAATTCAATAAGAAAATAAAAAACAACTTGAACAATGGATGGAAGATTTTAGCAGGCACTTGACCAAAGAAGATCTATAAATGGTTATAAAATACATGAAGAGGAACTCAACATCTTTTTTTTTATTGAAGAGAGGTACATTAAAAACAATGAAATACTATTATACCCATTAAAAGGGCTAAAATTAAAAAATATTCACATGTAAAGAAATGACAACTAGAATTTTCACACACTGTTGATAGTAAGTAAAATAGAAGAACCACTTAGAAAATGATTTAGCAGGTTTCTTAAAAAGTCAAACTTACACATGTCAGGTGATCCAGCTCTAGTCCTAGGGATTTACCCAAGAGAGAAGAAAGCATGTGTTCATACAAAGACTTGTACATGAATATTCATTGTAGCTTTACTTGTAATAGCCCAAAACTAGAAATGAGCCAAATTCCCAGTCTCTGGTGAATAGGCAACAAATTGTGGTATATCCATACAATGGACTATTACTCAGTAATAAAATAGAATTATTATTGATACATGCAACACGGAAGACTCTCAAAATAGTTGTGCGGAGTGAAAGAAACCAGACCAAAAAAAGACCTCATACTGGGACGCCTGGGTGGCTCAGTTGGTTGGATGACTGCTTTCAGCTCAGGTCATAATCCTGGAGTCCCAGGAGCGAGTCCTGCATCGGGCTCCCAGCTCCACGGGGAGTCTGCTTCTCTCTCTGACCTCCTCATTCATGCTCTCTCTCACTGTCTCTCTCTCAAATAAATAAATAAAATCTTTAAAAAAATAAAAAGAGCTCATACTATATGACTGCACTTACATAAAACTCTATTACATGTAAACTCACATGTAAAGAGAAACAGTAGACCACTGGTTGCCTGGAGATGGGTGGGCAGGATGGAGGGATTATAAAACAGTATGTTAAAACTTCTGAGGTTGATTGTAGTGCTGTTTTCATGAGGGTGTACACATGGCGAGACTCATCAAATTTTACACCTTAAATATATGCAATTTATTGTATGCAAATTATATTTCAATAAAGCCATTAGGAGGAGGAGGAAGAGAAGACCTATGCTTGTGATTCTTGCCTGTTGATAATGACTCCAGGACACTAGGAAAAGAGCTCCAAAAGGTGAGAATATTTTCTCAAAATTGGGAACTGCTATTGAAAACTCAAGATTATTCAGGGTCTTTTAGGAAGTTTTTATAAGTTTAAGGAATTCTTAAAAACTGACACTTAGAAAATGTTTGTTCCATGAGACTCTCACTCCATCCTTTGGAGTCTTGGATGGCATTCACCTCAAGCCACTCTTTGCTTGTGGTCCCAGCCATTTCTGGCAACCTTACTGCATGCACTACAAGTATGGTTTGTCAGCTTCATGACAGTTGCCATTGCAGACACTCCTGCCTCCACTCCAACCTGCTCCCCTTCAAGTCCTTGGCTCTGAAATCAGGTCTCTGCCTGTCATTTCTTGGCCTGCTCCTACCCTCTAAGCTGCTGGATACACGCAACTTTTTATGCTTTATCCTTTGTTGTCTGGCTAACTACTCCCAGTCACCTGTGTAAGTTCATGGTCCCAGCCACAGTCTTCTAGGATTTAAACACTGACCAAACCTACCTGGTGTCTCTGTGCTGGGGCTGAGAGTAAAATTGTCAGGGATGTGGTTTAGATTCTCCTGAGCTGGATTATTTTCTTATCTGTACTTAATACCACAGGCTTCCGAAGTCCAAAGGTAGGTGGGTGGCTTCCCCATATGGCTCCAAGTATGTCCATGAAAACATTTCTGACCCCTGCCCCAGGCTGAATGGGGTCTCTTCTCCTCTAAGATCCCACACTTCCCTTTATTATCCCACTTACTTTGTTTGCTTTGTTTTTCTTGCTTTTCCCCAATCCATATCCTGTTTCCAATATGGGAAATTCTGGAGGACAGGAATGTTGTCTTATACATCTCAGTATCCTCACCTGTATCACACATTCAGGCACACAGGAGACAGACAGCTAAACAGCTGATTTAGTTAGAACAGGGATACCAGCAACACCTGGGTTGGTAGGTTTTGGGGATCATCTATATTTGCTTCAGCTTCTCCTACAAATGTGATTCCTTGACTTTCGATTTTTACCAGTGTGGTTTAGAAAGAAACATTATGGGGCACCTGGGTGGCTCAGTGGGTTAAGCCGCTGCCTTCAGCTCAGGTCATGATCTCAGGGTCCTGGGATCGAGTCCCGCATGGGGCTCTCTGCTCAGCAGGGAGCCTGCTTCCCTCTCTCTCTCTCTCTCTCTCTGCCTGCCTCTCTACTTGTGATGTCTCTCTGTCAAAATAAACAAATAAAATCTTAAAAAAAAAACATTATCCTTCTTCTTCTCTGATAAACTATATAGACTGTCTGAGCCTTAAAGACATATAAACACTAAAGAAGAATCAACTTATACTTCCCAGATGAACTCTAACCTGCTTTTTAAATATATTACATTTCTCAATCCTATTCAGGGATCAGAAAGTTATGCTTGTTATGTTTTTTAAGAAGAGGGATAGCCAAGATTTGCATCCCAAATCTCTGGTCAATTTACTTCCCACATGTACCTGCTAAAGTCCTCCAAGCAGAATAGAATGACCACTCCAGGAAAATTCACTTCAGAAAAATGTTGCTTTCCAACTACTCCCCCAGCTAGGGAGTGGACTAGAGAGTGGAATCTCCTATTCCAGAGAGAGAGAGCCTCCTATCTCTCTGGTTTGAGACCTGTACCAGAGGACCAAGCAACTGGTCTATTCCTGTCCCAGTTTGCCTCTGGTTGCTGCTGAGATAAGGTCAATTGAATAGGAGGTCTCATACCCATCTGACCACAGTGCCACTAAAAGGAAGAAAATAGATGTTGCCCATCTTTCCTCCTTCCATTTCTGGCCCTAACTTCTCTATCTCATCCAACTCCCTGGGGGAAAAACTGATGGTTCCTTAGAGTCCTTGTTCTTAACCAGTTCTTGGCCCAAACCTGAGTTCATCAGCCAAGGGAAGAGAGGATGATTTAAGGCACACACTGGACAAGGGTCAAGAGGGAAATATGAGAAGATGGCAGCCTCACCCCACATTTCTATCCCATATTTGTACTCTATTACCAAATTCCCTGCAGCAGTAGCTCAACAAGAAAGCAAAACCGATGATGAAGACAGGAGTAGCCCTGATGCTGAATCCTAAAGAGCTGTGACACATGTCTGAGGTGTCAGGTTCCAAGAGGATTGGACAGCGGTGAGCAGTGGGATGTGCTGCTGTCATCTGGAGGATGTGAGCCCCAGTGACAAAGCAGGAGGAGTCATTTCTGGCAGGTCTGAATTGAAGACATCTGACCACCCAGCAGCATAAGCAGACCCAAGACACTGCTGTTAGCTCCCCAAGGCACAGAGACAGCTGTGCTGCCACCCACTCACTGCTGGCATCATAGAGAGAAAAACAGCCCTTCATTTCCTCCTGCTTCTTGCCCTCCTGTCCTCCAACTGTCTGCTGTCTGAGACCCTAAGACTGATGTGAGCATGTGCTAGAGGAAGCCAGACCCACTGGCAGCACATGGAATGGATGAGTTCAAGTCAAGAGTTGGAGCATGAAGCAAGACCAAGCGAAGAGCCAAACCTCTTCCTACCGAGAAAGCCTTACTGAAGGAAACAGAAGAAAAATTAAATAAAATTCACAGAACCACATAAAGCTATGCAATCAGAGAATTTTAAAAAGCTTGAGTAAATTTTTTAAAAATCTAAATTGAAAAATGCAGTTGCAGAACTAAAAAATAGAGTTAATTCGATTGAAGATGGAATTTGCAATTTAAGACATCAAGTCAAAGAACTATCTTACTATAGAAGAGCAAAAAATACAAAGAAAAAAAGTTTAAAAGAACAAAAGACGTGGAGGATAGACCCAGGAGACCTAAGACCCCAAATGCAGAATTGCAGGAGGTAGTATTACAACTATCTCCATTCAGAGATACATGTGGAATGAGAACGTAAAAATAGAAAAAAACTCTGGGTTGAAAAAGATACGCATTTTTGCATTGAAAAAGCACATATGGTATCAGGAAGGAATAATGAAAAATCAGATACACACCTGATGAAATTCTTGAACTCAGGATAAAGAGATTTGCCTACAGGGTTCCAAACATGGTGAGAAGGGGAGTTTTAGAGGGAGGAGAATCTGAGCAACAACAGATTTCTCATCTGCAACTTTGGACACCAGAAGATAGTGGCTCAGTATATATTTAGCTTTTCAAGAAAACATGTGATCCAAGATTCTTATTGTATCCAATAAAAGATTCATATCGGAAAAGAAAGGTTTTTTCTTTTTTCCTTTTTTTTTTTTTTCTCCCAGCTCAAGGAGACTTACAAGGTATGTCACCCAAGTGTATTTCTAAGTAAATTACTTAAGGGAGAACTCTAATTAAAAAAAAAAAAAATCTCAGGGTAGGATGAACTATCCAAACAGTAGAAGTCAGTCAATGAAATATTTAAGTTCCTATTTTGTTCCAGCATGGAGTGGTGACAAAACAGAGACCTCCAGAAGCTCCTATTCAGGGACTCAGTGTTGTAAAGAAGATTTAGTGGGGTACTGTAGAAGAGAGGGACCCAGATGCTATTTTGGGAGAGTTGGGGATGATGTTTGATTTGAAAATAAACTGTAAGGAGTAGGCAACCTTCCCTACTTGGAGAAGAGTACTCTGAGCAGAAGATACAGTCTCGGAGAAGGAAAATGGCATGGAGTGCCCCCTCAGGTAAAAAGAAAACCACTGTGGCTGGGCATGGGGAACTTGGCAGGAGGAGGCACTGAGGCAGAGATGGTTACCAACTCACTGATTTGGTTCTTTGGTTCTTTGGTTCTTCCTCTTATCCCCCAGCATGTGGCTAGACCACCTTCCCAGCCTACTAGGAATTGGGGTGTGGCCATGACAGTTCCAGCCAGAGCAATGTATACAGAAGTGATATTCAAATCTTCCCCCTAAAAACCACCCATATGGACTCCTCCCTCCTTTCCCCTTCTAGCAAGTTAGAATAGAAATGGCCCCAAGGGTGACTTAGAGAGAGAGCCACATATATCTCTGAATGGCTCAGAGTGGAGCTTTAGAGAATAAGAGGCTCTGAAGTGATTGCATTTGGAGTAATTCTGGAGGTAGAGCTGATGTTTGGATATAGGATGTCTGAGAAAGAAGAAAGGATGACTCGTGAATTTAAAGTAATTTACTGAGATGTGGACAATTAAAATTTGTTCACTCCTGTGAAATCTGAGATGTCTATTAGGCATTCAAAGGAGATGTTAGGTCTATGAATCCGGAGTTTCAAACAATAAATTAAGGTTGAGGAAAGAACAATGAGAAACATGAGCATATTCATGTTCCTGAAGTCTGTGACTGGGATTTCTCAGGACAGAGTGCCGGTAGAGAAGCTAGGGCAGAGTCCCAGGACTCTCGGCATTGCTGGTCATGATGAAGTCAGTGATGTTGACTGAGGAATGCCACTGAGGTAGGAAAAGAGCCTGGCTAGTGCAGGCTCCCAGAGGCTTGGTGGGATTTTTCCCAGTAATGTTCGGTTGCTGTGGCATAAGTGGGGGATAAGCAGGGACTTGGTTTTAAGTAGTTCAGGGCTTTTCCAGTCAGGTACTTAAGCAGGTATGTATTAGTTTTCTAGGGTTGTTGTAACAAATTGGTGGCTTCAAACAACAGAGACTTACTCTCACAGTTCTAGTGGCCAGAAGTCTGAAATCAAGAAGCTAGCAGAGTTGGATCCTTCTTAGAGGCTCTGGTGAGGTCAATCTATGGCTCTGTTCTAGTTGCTGGTGGCTGTTGGCCATCCTTGGCTTATAGATATATCACTCCAATCTCTGCATCCATCTTCCCCTATTCTGTTCTGTTCTCTGTTCTGTTTCCCTCATCTTCTCTTCTAAGCACTTGTCATTGGATTTAGGGCCCATACTTACCCAGGACAATCTCAAGTTCCTCAACTTAATTACGTCTGCAGAGATCTGTTTTTCCAAATAAGTTCACATTAGTAGACTCCAAGCGTACCTTTGGGGAGAGGGTCACTATTCAACTATCCAAGTTATCCAAGCTCAGTATCTAACTATCCAAGCTATAGGGCTGGATCATGGAATCCAATCTGGATGAGCAGGGAAAGGAGGACACGAGAAGGTCATGGAGAAGAAAGAGTGGTGAGATCAGACTGGAGAGCGGCTAAGCAGAAGAACTAGAGCAAAGGAAGGATGATGTCACAATGGCTCATGGAGTTCACTTACTGTTGATGACAGAGCATGGGCATGGGCACCTGAGTGAGAGACTGAAGGGACTCTGAGAAAACTCCACTGGAGGAGAAGAGGGCATGGACTCAGAGAATGTGGTGGGTGATGAAGCCCTCAGAGTGATGGCTAAAGTAGGGAAGGTGAAACACTGAGTCCAGTACCACAAGCATCAACAAGCAAGAGACAGGACAAAGGTATGGAGACAGCAATTAGAACTGAGCAAGTGACAGTTATGGCTAAATCTGAATAGATGAATGCAAGCTTCAATATAAGGAATTAAAAATCATAAAAATAAAAAATAGGGGCACCTGGGTGGCTCAGTGGTTTAAGCCTCTGCCTTTGGCTCAGGTCATGATCTCAGGGTCCTGGGATTGAGCCCCACATCCGGCTTTCTGCTCAGCAGGTAGCCTGCTTCCCGAGCTCTCTCTGCCTGCCTCTCTGCCTACTTGTGATCTCTCTGTCAAATAAATAAATAAAATCTTGAAAAAAAAATAAAAGAGGAATCAGAACTCTGAAGGATTCTAACAAAACCCAGGACTTGGTGGAAGAGGACCAGAGGGAATGGAGAAGTAACCTAAGAGTTTCATTTTTGTGTGGAGTATGTGACTGGAGCTGAATTGGATAAAAACTATACCAAAAAGTCTCCTCTTGGGAAATTGGGACATTGAATATATTGATAGAGAAATACAGGCTTGAATATACTCTTTAAAATATACATTCCCACTAAAGTAGAAACATCTAGAAAAGCTTCCAAATCACCAGAGGCCAAAACATAACAAAAATAAAAGTCTATTGATGCAGTAAAAACCAGTTAAGGTGTCGGGAAAATGGGAAACGGGAACCAAGAAATCTGGGAACCAAGAATGCACAATAATACTAAGAAAACAGGAACCAAGAATGCACAATAATACTAAAAGCACAAAATAAGATTAAAGAAAGGAGGGGCGCCTGGGTGGCTCAGCGGGTTAAAGCCTCTGCCTTCGGCTCGGGTCATGATCCCAGGGTCCTGGAATCGAGTCCCACATCGGGCTCTCTGCTCGGCGGAGAGCCTGCTTCCTCCTCTCTCTCTGCCTTCCTCTCTGCCTACTTGTGATCTCTGTCTGTCAAATAAATAAATAAAATCTTTAAAAAAAAAAAAAAGATTAAAGAAAGGATAAATATGTCCTTTATTTCAATTTTAACCACTGTATTTAATTATCCCTACTAAAAATGATAAAAATAGTCATTAAAAACCATCATTGTTGTGATTATTTCATGAGTGTATAATTGTGCACTTTAAATATGTACAGTTTACTTTGCATCAATTATACTTTAATAAAGCTCTTTTTAAAAAACACCAAAGACCCCAAGATTGGGTGGAAAAGCAAACTCCAATTTAATGTCTATGTATACATCTAAGAACTATGAAGAAAGGCTAAAGAGGGATGATAAGTGCAAACAAATAGAAAACTGGGAAGGCAGTATTTGTTTACATCATATAAAGTGGATTTTGAAGCTAAAAATATTGTAAAACAATATATTTTGTAATGATAAAGGTAAAATCCACAAAAATATTTGAAAAGCCAAAAATCTTTAATAGACCTGTAATATTACTTTAAAATATATAAAGCAATAACTTCTAGAAATGCAAACAGGCAAATTCAAAATCATATTAAGGAATCTTAATATACTTCTCTCAGAACTTATAGACTCTAATAGATAAATATGAAGTAAAATTATAGAGAGCTTGAATAATAATTAACAAACTTGTCTCAATACACATATACACACACAAAATTTCATTCTCAAATAGAAAATGTACATTCTTTTTAAACACCCTTAAAACTTCAATTATACATTAGGGCACAAGAAAAATATCAGCTATTTTTTTCAAACAGAACTCATACAGTGAAACTAGGAAATGCCAAGAAAAATTTAGTCTGTAAAAAGTAAACACACACACACACACACACACAAGTAAACACATAAAAAATTCACTTGAAAATTTTGAAACCTCTTTTCTAAATCATCTGTGAATTTAAAAAATCCAAACTAGAATTCTTAGAAGAAATAAGATGATTACATATTAAAACCTTATGGGAACCAACAAAATAGTGATGTCTAGTAAAAATGTGTAACCTTCACATTAGGTGTTACAAAACAAGATTTCAAATAATGAACTAAACCTCTAATCCAAGAAAATAGAAGGAGTATAGAATAATATTAAATGATATAGAATTAATTTTAAAAAACCAGAAGTTATTGAAAAGTTGTGAAAAAGTTATTGTTATGGAACAACAAAATCATAATCATAAAAAATAAAGTTTGTTCTTGAGAAAAGTTTAAGACAATGGAAATGTATGCCTTTGACAAGAGGAAAGACAGTAAATTCCTGAAGAATAACAAAAAGGGATAAAATTACAAACACTAAGAAGATTTTAAAAATAAGACAACACCCTTTGACAACTACTTTGAAAATCTAAATGTAATGCAGGATTTTCCAAGAAAACATAAATTACCAAAACCAACTCAAAGAATAGAAAACCTCAACAGACCACAAAACAGGGAAAAAGTTAAGCCGTCAAAGCTATGTTTCCCAAAAAACACTTGGCGTGTTTAAAATTCATAGTATGATTGCTACAAGTAAAGACGATTTTCATCCTTGCTCTGCCACTTACTGATGGTGGCACTTCAATATGGTTACCAGATTCAGCAAATAAAAATACAGTACACCCAGTTAAATTGGAATTTTAGATAAACATTTTTTAGTATAAATATTCTCATGCAATATTTAGGACTTAACTTACTAAAAGAATTACTCATGTTTGTGTGAAATTCCAACTTACTGGACGTTCTCTATTTCACTGGCAATCCTAGACTTTAGACAGATTCCTCACCTTTCCTGGACTTGTTTTCTCATTTTTTAAATGGGGATGATAATCATCATCCTACCTCAGAAGAATAATGGGAGAATTAAATGAGTCAGTATCTGGAAAACTCCGAGGGAAAACGTGGTCCACAGTCAGCACTATTTTTGGGACAGCTCCTTGTCCGCCCCTGCCCTGCCCACCCCATCCTCTTTCTTCAGCAAGCAAGTATGGAACACTGAGCGAGTGGCAGACCCTAGGCTAGATATGGTGGCAGACACACAAATAATAAAATTAAAAGCACTCTCCCCGTTTTAGCCTTCACTCACCACCTCTGCAAGCACATACTAGAAGCGGTTCCAGCTGATCACAATGCTTCATCTCCTTCCAGTGTCGACAGTGGGTTGGGAACACCCTACGACAGGCATACACCAGAAGCCACGCCCACCCTTGGAGGCACAGAGTTGAGAGCCTCATGCTGATAACCTGGAGTTTTTCCCACCTGAGATTCAACCACCTGTGGCCTTGTTCAGGTGGTGTTATCTCTTTCGGTCTCTCTAACCCAAAAGAAGGTTATTTGAAGAAGATAAATGTACACCAGAGTGTCTCATACCATACTATTCTCTTCTTCTTACACAGAAAACATTGTGACAGCCAAGTCTTGGGTGGTTTTGCCCACATAGGGTTTTCCCTTAGGCTAATTTTTAGAGGCACGGTTCTCTGCTGAGAAACAGTAATTAAGGCAGTCTCTGTCCCAGGCTTTTTTTTTTTTTAAGATTTTATTTATTTATTTGACAGAGATCACAAGTAGGCAGAGAGGCAGGCAGAGAGAGAGAGAGGAGGAAGCAGGCTCCCCGCTAAGCAGAGAGCCCAATGTGGGGCTCGATCCCAGGACCCTGGGATCATGACCTGAGCTGAAGGCAGAGGCTTTAACCCACTGAGCCACCCAGGTGCCCCACTGTCCCAGGCTTTCTTAGAGATCCTCTGTCTCCCTTGGCTGGAGAATTTCGCTTGGTGGTCAGGTCTCAGAAACCATGCGAGGAGCGCCACCTGCTCCCCCACATGGTGCCCCTGCCCCTGCCAGACCCTTTCCAGCTGGAATCCAACTCCCTCCTCAACCAGCCCTTTGCCTGTCCGCTGCCCAGGTGCTGACACCTGGGTCACCTCAGCTCACTCCACTCAGTTCCAGGAATACCCACCCTGTGGCCTTTCTGCAGGAGAATAAAAGTGTCTCCTTTCATAACCTCTCTGGGCTAGTCTGATGATGAAATCCACCTCCCTGTCATCCGCAGGCTCCTCTTTCCTCCTCAGTCCTCACCAGCTTCCCAAGCCCGCTGGCTTCGGCTTCCTCTCACTCTGCTGGTATTCTACCCTGACATGCCACACATTTGCAAGTCTTTTATTTACACTTTAAAGTGGTGCAGGAGAGGGAGAATTCTTCCTCTGCCCTTTAAGGTCTTCCAGCTGGGCTTAAAATTAAATTTACATGGGACAGGTTAACAAGAGGCGGAAGGCACCAAAGTTTTATGACATGAGCACAGAGGCTCAATAATGAAATTGAGGCCCAAAGAAATGACCAAGGTAGGCAGTTTTCATACTTTGTAGACAAATAATTTTGTGAGGAATTTACAGGATAAGAAAAATAGGTATTTGGGAACTTTAGTAAGGAATTCTAAGGGAATTTAGACTAAGGTACAAGACCTGTAAGACAGTTAACAAGGTTTGTTTCTATAGCTTCCTTGGCTTTAAAGTCTCTCTCTGGTGATAAGGATATCTTTTCCCTTCTCAGTACAGGGAGGGTATTTTTCATATGGGAGATTGGTTTCCTGCTCCCAGGGGGACAGAGGAGGGTGTAAGTACCCTTGCATCAATTGTTCCCAAATAGCTTTGATTCAAAATAATCAATACGTCCCTGTGGGACACGATGGCTGCTTAACAGTAAGGACTCCACACTTTGATAGTGGAAAGAAAGGTTTTGTTCCTGCTCATACTAGAAAAGTAACATCCGCTAAGTCCCTACTATGTGCTAGACACAAAGCTAAGCCCCTTCCCACACATATTCCTAATTTAAATCTCTAGTAACATGTGCAATAGGTGTCAGGACCTCCATTTCACAAAATCAAAAACACCAGTTCAGAGGTTAAGCACCTCACCCTAGGTTTACATAAGTCCGTCACAGAGCTGGAATTTAAATTCAAGGATCTTGGACTCTTAAGTCCTATATTTTCCCCACTACCCTCCAGTGATGGGAAATTTGCTTATATGTGCATGTGTGTTGTGATTTTTTTGAGAGAGAGAGAGAGTGAGCATGAGTGGGGGTGGGGAGAGCAGAGGGACAGAGCCTCAAGTGGACTGCAGGCTGAACACGGATCCTGAAGTGAGACTCAATCTCAGGAGCCTGAGATCATGACCTGAGCCAAAATCAAGGGTTCAATGCTTAACTAAGCCACCCAGGCATCTATGCAGCATTATCAAAATAGCCAAATTATGGAAGCAACCCAAGTGTCCATTGAGAGATGAATGGATAAACTGATATGATATGGAAGCGGAAGATTACTCAGCCACAAAAAAGGATGAGGTCTTGCATTTGCAGCAACATGGACAGACCAAGAGGGTATTATGTTAAGATAAAGACAAATAGCATGAGTTCACTTATATGTGTAATCTAAAAAACTAAACAAACCACCTCTTAAATATAAAGAAACTGTTGACTGCCCAAGGGGAATTGGGTGGGAGGATGGGTAAAATAGAAAAATAAAAAGATTTTTAAAATGGCACCCAGATCTGGGTGAAGCCTGTTTTCTCTAGCTTCTTGGTCTCTCCTTGCTCCTTCCTGCTCCTGGTTATGGGTTTGTGGTTTCTCCCTCCTGTCTATTCAATCCCATGGTCAGCCAGGCCCAGAAAGGGGACCATGGACCAAGGTATAGCAAGGTTACCCACTGCTTCTTGCTGCTCTTGTGTAACAGATCCCAGAATACACATCTGACTCTCTAGGAAGTGTCATGTCTTCTCTGAAAGCACAGATCCTTACTAAGTGGGGACCAGGAAGCCTGGGATTTACCCTCAGCCTTGAGCTCTGCTGCCATTCCCATTGACCACCATGACCATGTCTCTCTCCTCTTTCTTTACATTTCCCTGTCCCTTGCCCCTTTCTCATGTTTCTCTTCATTTTTAGGGATCCCATAACAAAATACCACTGACTGAGTGGCTTAGACAACAGAAATTTATTTTCTTACAGCTCTGGAGGTTAGCAGTCTAAGGTCAAGGTGTCAGCCAGGATATTTCTTCTGAGGCTTCTCCCCTTGCCTTGTAGATGACTGTGCCCTCCCTGTGTCTTTACATAGTCTTCCTCCCGTGTGTGTCTATGTCCTAATCTCTTATTAAGGTCATAAACTCTTATAAACTCTTAAACTAGTCATATTGTGTTAGGGCCCACCTTAATGACTTCATTTTAATCTAATTACTTTTTTAAAGGCCCTGTGACTTTATATGACTCCAATCAGTCATAGCCTAAGATACTGAGGTTGGGGCTTCAACATATGAATTTTAAAGAACAAACTGCAGCCCATCACACTCTATTTCTCTCTCTCACACACACACACTCAATACACAACTACTTGTGCTTAACACAAACACACACCTGCTAAAAGAAAGCAAACACTAGCTTGTGACAGAGCCTGCACCTGTCTCACTGGGGATTGCTGTCTCCCAGGTTCTCAGGAAGAGAAACACAGTGCCTTAGCCACCTGCTCCTTATTAATGAGGAAGAGCTACTGCTGCTGGCCAAAGAGTGGGGATGGGGAAGGTTTTCTTTTTCTTTTTTTTTTTTTTTTTTTTTTTATTTGACAGAGAGATCACAAGCAGGCAGAGAGGCAGGCAGAGAGAGAGGAGGAAGCAGGCTCCCCGAGAGAGCAGAGAGCCCGATGCGGGGCTCAATCCCAGGACTCGGAGATCATGACCTGAGCCGAAGGCAGCGGCTTAACCCACTGAGCCACCCAGGCGCCCCAGGGGAAGGTTTTCTTGAGTGTAGACATCTTGCAAGGGATCCTGGGATTCCAAGGAGTGGTTTTTGGGCCTGATGCATTTCTCACCTGTGGGTTTGAAAGTCTGAGCACAGGGTAGGAGATTTGAAGCCCATGAAAATAACTGGAGTCCACTGTCATATTCATAAACTCTTCAAAGTCTCAATAAGGATAATTTAAAAAATCTGTGTCCATTTCAATAGTCATCTAAGAACATTAACATAAGTACATCTTGAAATATCAAGATGAGGGGCACCTGGGTGGCTCAGTGGGTTAAAGCCTCTGCCTTCGGCTCAGGTCATGATCCCAGGGTCCTGGGATCGAGCCCCACATCGGGCTCTCTGCTAGCGGAGAGCCTGCTTCCTCCTCTCTCTCTGACTGCCTCTCTGTCTACTTGTGATCTCTATCTGTCAAATAAATAAATAAAATCTTAAAAAAAAAATTTTTTTTTTCAGTATTAAAAAAAAAATTCTAAAAAAAAAAAAGAAATATCAAGATGACCACCCAAATGCAAGGACTACCATGTCATTTCAGAACCTATTTTTGTGTTCATTTCTATAATTGTTGGTGCCAAAAAACACAATTGTAAATGCTCAGAGCCAGAAAGAGAGGAACATATTTGAATCTATGCAAAAATGTAATGTTTATGCAAAGTGAAGGCTAAATAATGTCATAGCACATGGTATAAATTGGAGTTTAAGTTACTTAGTTGCTGGAATAGAGCAAAAAGATAGAACTGAATTATTCCAAAACACAATAAAAACCTGACATATTAGAAGGTAGTTACACATCATTATCTATCATTTGTCATATTAAATTAATAATAATTGTAATGATTTTAAGTTGATTAAATTTGTTAACCAAACTTGTTAAACTGATTTAAATTTATTTGTCTTGGTTTTTGTTTGTAGAAGCTTATTAATATAAGAATCTTGATTTAGCTTATGATTATACACATTTAAGAAATATATTAAATTTAAATCCAGACTTACACTCCCAGATAAAATGGAGTAGTTTGTATCAGACTAACTCTATGGCTAAGAAAAACTGTAAGAGATGGCTCATAATCCAAAAATATCAGGTAATCTCTGAGAAAAAGAAAATATGTAAAAATATAGATTATTTTGGGGGAGGAGCCAAGATGGCAGAGGAGTAGGAGACCTAAATATCATTGGGTCCCAGGAGTTCCGCTAGATAGTTATCAAAACATTGTGAACACCTACAAACTCAACAGGAGATCAAAGAAAAGAAGAGCAGAAATTCTAGGAACAGAAAAGTGACCACTTTCTGGAATGTAGGACATGCAGAGAAGTGAATCGGAGGCAATGGGAAGATAGACAGCAGGGGGAGGGGCAAGATCCTGACAAGTAAGAGAGCAGCAGAGCACAAAATCAGAACTTTAAGAAGTCTGCTCCACTGAGGGACATCACTCCAGAGGCTAAGAGGGGGTTGGAGCCCTCACAGGGACAGTGTGGTCTCAGGACACATGGGGTCACAGAGAGACCTAGGGGTGTCTAAGTGTGGCAGAGCTCCCAGGTATTCAGAGCACGGAAGCCAGATACAGAGATGGAGCCAAAAAGGGGTCTCTCAGCTCAGGGTTCCCTTAAACTGTGATTTGAGGCAGTCAGGGCACTGCTCTTCGAACAAGGACCCCACAAGTAGCAGACCTAGGGAGACTCACCTTCCTCCTCTGGGAGGAGCAGGGTGGGAGTGCGCAGCAGGGATCTGCTGGGTTTGAAGACTCCAAATGGGGCCATGTGCCAGAGACAGAAGTCCAGGCTGGGTGAACACACAGTGTGGTCGGAGACCAGGGAGATGGGAGGGATTGACTGCTTTTCTCTGAAGGTGCACTGAAAAGTGGTGCCCCGAGCTCTCGGCTCCTATGGGCTGGAGACTGGGAGGCCGCCATTTTCATTCTCCTCCTCCAAAGCTCTACAGAAAGAGTTCAGGGAACAAAAGCTCTGAGAGCAAACCCGAGCAGATTACTTAGCCTGACCCCTGGCAAGAGTGGTGCAGTTCTGCCTTGGGCAAAGTCATTTGAGAATCACTACAACAGGCCCTTCCCCCAGAAAATCAGCAAGACCATCCAGCCAAGACCCAAGTTCACCAATCAATGAGAACTGCTGAACTCCAGAGATAGGGGAATGCAGCACATAGAATTCATGGCTTTGTTCCCATGATCCTTTAGCCTTTCAAAGTTAAATTTTTTTAATTTTATTTTTTTCTTATTCTATTTTTAGAATTTTTCCTCTTTTCTATTTTAATGTTTTTAAACAATGTTATCTTATCAATACCTTTTTAAAAATTTTTTAAAATTTCATTGTTATAATCATAGTCTATCCTTTCATTGTATTTAAACTTATCTTCTGTATATAACTAGGTTTTTCTTTCTTTAAAATGTTGGGATACAGTTTCCTCTAACAAATCACAATATACCCTAAATCTATCACATGGCTTTATTCTAGTCTCCAGGCTGATCACATTTTTTCCTCTTTTTTTCCTTTTTCAACCAACTTATCAATTCCTTTTTTAGAATCTATTTTAACTTTCATCTTTATAATCATATTCCATCCCTTCATCGTGTTTACTCTTATTTTTGTATATATGTAAGTTTTTCTTCCTTTAAAATTTTGGGAGGCAGTTTCTTCCAATAGACCAAAATACACCCAAAATCAAGTGTATGGCTCTGTTCTATTCACCAGAATATGTATGTATATATGTGTGTGTATATGTATATATATCTATTTAAATATATATATATTTATATTTTACAAGTCTGTATATATATGTATATATGTGTGTGTGTGTGTGTGTGTGTGTATATATTTTTTTTTTTCCCCCTCCTTTCTTCTCCTCTCAGTTTTGTGTCTCTTCCAATTGGGTTAGTGTATATTTTTCTGGGGTCATTGCTACCCTCTTAGTATTTTGTTCTCTCATTCATCTACTCGTATCTGGATAAAATGACAAGGCAGAAAAACTCAACACAAAAAAAAAGAACAAGAGGCAGGACTGATGGCTAGGGACTTAATCAATACAAACATTAGTAAGATGTCAGAACTGAGTTCAGAATGATTATCAAGGTGCTAGCTAGGCTCAAGCAAAGCATGGAAGATACTAGAGAATCCCTTTCTAGAGAAATAAAATCCCTTTCTGAAGAAATAAAAGAACTAAAATCTAAACAAGTTGAAATCAAAAAGCTATTAATGAAATGCAGTCAAAAATGGAGGCTCTTACTGCTAGGTTAACCAAGGCAGAAGAGAGTATTAGTGTTGCAGAAGACCAAATGATGTAGAATAAGGAAGCTGAGCAGAAGAGAGACAACTACTGGACCACGAGGGGAGAATATGAGAGATCAGTGATACCATAAGATGAAAAAATATTAGAATTATTGGGATCCTAGAAGAAAAAGAGGGGTGGAAGGTATATTGGAGCAAATTATAGCAGAAAATTTCCCTAATTTGGCAAAAGGAACAAGCTTCAAAATCCAGGAGGCACAGAGAACCCCCCTCAAAAATCAACAAAAATAGGTCCACACCCCATCATCTAATAGTAAAACTTACAAGTCTCAGTGACAAAGAGAAAATCCTGAAAGCAACTCAGGACAAGAGCTCTGTAACATACAACAGTAGAAATATTAGATTGGCAACAGACCTGTCCACAGAGACCAGGCAGGCCAGAAAGACTGGCATGATATATTCAGAGAACTAAATGAGAAAAATATGCAGCCAAGAATACTATATCCAGCTAGGCTGTCACTGAAAATAGAAGGAGAGATAAAAAGCTTCCAGGGGCACCTGGGTGGCTCAGTGGGTTAAAGCCTCTGCCTTCAGCTCAGGTTGTGATCCCAGGGTCCTGGGATCCAGCCAGGCATCAGGCTCGCTGCTTGGCAGGGAGCCTGCTTCCTCCTTTCTCTCTGCCTGCCTCTCTGCCTACTTGTGATCTCTGTCAAATAAATAAATAAAATCTTTTTTAAAAATTGGCAAAAAACATGAACAGACATTTTGGCAAAGAAGACATCCAAATGATCCACAGACACATGCAAAAAGTGCTCAACGTCACTCAGCATCATGGAAATCAAATCAAAACCATAGTGATATACCACCTCACATCAGTCAGAATGGCTGAAATTAACAAATCAGGAAACGACTGCTGTTGGCCAGGATGTGGAGAAAGGGGAACCCTCCTTACACTGTTGGTGGGAATGCAAGCTGGTGCAGCCACTCTGGAAAATACCATGGAGGGTCCTTAAAAAGTTGAAAATAGAGTTACCCTATGACCCGGCAATTGTACTACTGGGTATTTACCCTAAAGATACAAATGTAGTGATCCGAAGGGGCACGTGCATCCAAATGTTTACAGCAGCAATGTCCACAATAGCCAAACTATGGAAAGAACCTAGATGTCCATCAACAGATGAATGGATAAAGATGCTGTGTGTGTGTATAAATATATATATACAATGGAATACTATGCAGCCATCAAAACCTCCCAAATCTTGCCATTTGCAACAAGGTGGATGGAACTAGAAGGTATTATGCTGAGTGAAATAAGTCAGAGAAAGACAATTATCATATCTCTCTGATACAAGGAATTTGAGAGGCAGGGTGGGGATCTCGTGTGTTGGGAGGGAAAAAATGAAACAAGATGGGACCAAGGAGGGAGACAAACCATAAGAGACTCTTAAGCTCAGGAAATCTCAGGAGGGTTGCTGGAGGTGGCAGGGGGAAGAATAGGGTGGCTGAGTTATGGACATTGGGGAGGGTATGTGCTATGGTGAGTGCTGTGAATTGTGTAAGACTGATGATTCACAGACCTGCACCTCTGATAATAATACATTATATGTTATATGTTAATAAGTAAATACATACATACATACAACTAAATGGAAGAAGGCAATCTGAAAAGTCTACATACTATATGTTTCTTACTGTATAATCTTCTGGAAAAGGCAAAACTAGGTAGTAAAAAGATTAGTGATTACCAGGCTTTAAAGAGGAGAGTGGGATGAATAGGTAGTGCATGGAGGATTTTTAAGTCAGTAAGACTACTCTGTATGACACCGTAAGACTGAATACATTAAATGTGTCTCTATATATTTGTCCAAACCCATAGAATGCACACCACCAAGAGTGAGCCCTAAGAATTTGGGGTAATAATGGATTTGGGGTAATAATGATGTATCAATGTAGGTTCATCAATTGTAACAAATGTACCACTGTGGTGAGGGATACGGATTGTGAGGGAAGATATGTATGTGTGGAGGCAGGAAGCACATGGGAAATTGCTGTACCTTCTGCTCCATATTGCTGTGAACCTAAAACTGTTCTAAAAAATTTTTTAAAGAATTTATTTTTAAAAATTTATTAAAAATGTATTTAAATATTCTATTAAAATTTATTTTATATACTCTAAAATATATATGTAATTTTACCAGAGATAGGCAAGAAATGGAGTTCAAACTACAAAGAAACAAAGACATGAGGTCCAAGATCCTAAAGAAAAAGGAACCACAGAGAGGGGAAGCGGACATTAAGCCTGCATTCACTCGAATCATATGATTTCCAAACTATCTGTTGGATAAGACTCCAAGGAGCCATGGGGAAGAAGCTGCCAAGACAGTAAAAATCTAAGGATGGCATGTTTAGCCTCACACTGCTAGAGAGCCAAAAACTGGAATTTGATGCTTGCCATGCGTTAGGCCTGTGGTAAACACTCAGAGGTTCACTTGAGACCCCAGAAGAGCTATTTCTTAGGAGTAAGGGCAAACCAGAAACAGAAGAGCCTCTACTGAATCAAGGTGATTTTGCCATATCCCATTTGCTTGCAAGAAGAAGACTTATTCCCTTTCCAGGTCTGCCCTGGAGAGAGCAAGTTGCCACAAGTTCCCCCCATAAATCCAGGCCTCAACCCTGTGGGATTCAGCACCAACGTTACGGTACATGGGATACCCATGGTGCAATGGGAGGCACTGAAGGCACCCAAGTAGTCAATCCATAGGTGTGAGAGTGATGAGAAATTTCAGAGGAAGACCCACCACAGACTGCAGGATATAGGTGTGTTGGAGGGAACTCTGCAGTGTCCTGTGGGTATCCCTCAGATGCTGCTGATTGACAGAGAAACATGCCAGGCACTGGTTTTTCATTCTGTGACCACATGTATCTTTGCTTATGTCTTTCAACTATAGTAAGTTAATTTCAATTATTCAAAACATACCATGTTTTCACCACCTGCTGAAATTTGCATATGCCTTTTCCCTTTCATGACACCTTTACTTTCTTTCATTTAGCATATTCCCAACAGTCTTCAGAAACCTTGTCTTCCAGCAAGTTCTCTTAGGACCTCTTTAGATCCCTCTCCTAACATAACATGCCCTTTATGGAGCATTATCATGCTGCATGGTAATTAAATATTTACATATATCACCCCCCACCCAAATTACAAATTCTTTGTTGGCAATGACCACATTTCCCCTGGAACTTTGCACAACTAATGCATTATAGGTACATTTGAGGATTGGTGGCTGGGAGATAGCATTGGGAGATGGCATTGCAAGCAGGGTCCTGAGAACAGAAGCTCAGCATGTTTTTGAAAGATGCAGTCTGCCCAGAACCCAAGTAGGGACTCTAAAACTGTGGTGGTTTGCCTCCATCCACACGGGTCCCTAAGGAGAGGCCAGTCTCTGTGGAGGGCTGGTAAATGCAGCCAATCCCAGAGCCTCTGGAGCCCCACACCACTTTACACCAACTCAAGACTGGCAAAAACCCCAGTGTTTGTTTCCCAACCCCCGTGAAGGTTGTGAATATAAGGAACACACTCCCCAAGGGCCCTTCTTCAAACTGCAGGCAAAGGGTAAAGCTAGCTGTTATCAGGCTGCAACTGCTTTCTTTCCAAATGATCTATAAAAGTGTGCGCTCCTCCCTGAAGTGCGCTTTTCCCTTAAAGCCTATGTGGGTAATCAGTTCTGTCCTACCCACAGGACTAGAGTGAGGGATGTGTGTGCAGCAAGTTCATTTGGAATGATTGTACAAACATAAGGAGCAGCTAATACTCTTCTGTGGTTTTGCACAGCCTGCGACAGCTGAGGCTGCCCTCATCAGTTGTGAATCTTTTGTGGTCCCTGGGCTCCTACGCTTACGGACCGACACACACTAATCCCTCCAGCACACTGTCAGTGTCCTCAGAGCTGGCGGCCTTAGAAAACAGCAGATCCAGTAACAATCTTAGTAAGTAACCCCTCCCACCCTGGGGGGCAGGAAACTGAAGTTGATAGGCTGAGCAACTTGCCCAAGGTCACACAGCAGGAGGCTGCCAGGATTCACACCCAGGTGAATTTCATGAATCCACAAAGATGGTGATTATCTACCCCTTCCCTGGAAATAAGGTAATGACTCAGAGCATACATTGCTCTTGTCCCTCTGGGGCTCAGCACCCCACTTGCAAACAACATGCCTGGGAAGAGACAAGCACAATTTTGAATTCTAAACTTGGACATCTAACCTTAAAAAAAGGTACATCAGAAGGGGGCAAGGGTCAAAGCCCTTTCAACTATAGGATGATGGGGAAAAGTCTTTCTTTTCAAAAGCTTCTCTGCCTTCTGAGTAACATTTGTGCCAAGCAAACTCCTCCTGTGGGGAGCATCAGGGCCCCCCTCCTCCTGGAGACCAGTAAACCAAATGTTTGTGTGCCTGAAATGTCCTTCCAAAGAGCACAGGCTCTCCTGATCTTCTGATTACACTTGATGGCACAAGATAAAGCAAAGAAGAAAGCTTCGTAATGATGATGCACTGCTTCCTGCCCCAGCTGTAGGAACGAAAACCTCAGTGTGGCCTAATTCACAACACAGCCAGCAACAGCCCAAGTTCATTCCAAGGTACCGGCGTTATTAACTTGTGACCCAGCCTAGAAACCAGGCAGCTGTGAAATAATGTTTCAGTTAAAAAAACAAAAAAGAAAAAAGGGGGAGGGGGGAGAAAAACCCGCCAGAACATATTGCTGATAAAATGTTTACACTCAGTTTAACAAATTTTATAGTAATGATGCTTTAAAAATGTGTTTCTCATGAATGGCTTTTCGATACCGAATGCAAATAAAGAAATAATGAGTTTGGGATTGCAAACAGATTACCTCTGCCTGGGAGTTGATGGTATCAGCACAATACCCACCCCCCAAATCCATGTGCATGGATTTGCCACGTGACTCCTGACAGATCCTATAAATTGCATTCAGCCGCCCAGTCAAGTCACATGGTTACTTAAGGCTGGAAGGTTCTCCGTGCCTTAGGCACCGTGGCAACAGATCAGACTCTCCTAACCCCCACCCCCACCAAAGATAACCAAGCAGCCTAGGGATTCGGTAGTTGGCCAGTAGAGCACCATGGAAACCAGAGAAACTGAGGAAAGTAATACAACTCCAGAGCAACCTCAGAATGCTGGGCCTTGAATAAATCTGAAATAGAGAGAAATGCCAGTTTTGCAAAGAACAGGAGAGATGCTAGAGAAACACAACAAAACCACTGACTTCTACTTGGGCCCCTGATGGGGCTGGCTGCGAATGTAAGACCCTAGGCACACCTGAATCAGCCTTTCAGGCAAGACCCTGCAGACCGTAGGAGCCCCTGTGTCCGGGAGGCTCCATGTCTCCATAGACTCTGGACACAGGGAAAAGTTCAGTTTCATTACCTCCGATCACCCAAACTCACAGTCGCTGTTCCAAGGCAAGCGTGTTGTGCAGCACGGTCAGACCTCAGCTGCTAGCCACTTGTGGAGCGAGGAGAGGAAAAGGCGTGGTATTCCAGCAAGCAGGGGATTCTCATCCGGTGCACAGAACCCTGACGCTAGAATGAAGGGAGCATCAGGGCAATTGGTAGGGAGACCAGTACACCGCTGTCTGCCTGGAACTTTGCTGGAGGAGCTATCCCAGAAGCCCCCCAGACCCTAGCAACCCTAGCAGCCTCAGGTTAGAGGCGGCAAAAGCCGCAGCCTCAACAGCCAATCCGAAATTAGACTGACAGCAGACCAGGCGGAGCTCCGGGGAGGATGGCCGCGCCTTCTCAGAGGCGGGGCTTATAATGAAGGTCCAAGACTTGCATCAACACAGACCACAGACTGGGCACTGACAGTTTAGAGGGGAGCAGGTGGCTGTGGAGGGCCCCACAGTCGTGAACAGGAGAGGCGGGGTGGGGGGGGCGTGGAGGAGTTCCAGCTGGTGCCCAGGTTCTCCTCAGTTCCCGCATGACTTGGAGAATGGTGGTCAGACCTCACGACGAATCTTATAGTTTATGTATAGAACCATGACAAGAGTATTTATTTCTTCTCTCTGTGTGGGCAGGACTCAGTCACGTTCATTTTTCTGTCCACCTCGCAAAGTCCTTAATTAAAGAACTCTCTAGATCATGTCATACGTGAGCAGGCTTGGCCTGACTATTGGAGTAACATTCTGGTTAAAATTCTACTTTAATTACCCGTGGTCTTCCTCCACTTCCACATCTCCCTTGTAGAGTTCTGTTTTAATGAGGCTCACTGTGTTCCCTATTATACAAATAGGATTTCACAGCCCAGGCAGTTGTAGGGCTCAGGGAGAGGCAAAAGTGATTCCTCTAATGGAATCAAGTGGAGGTTTATACATCATTCATTCCTGACAGAGGCCACAATATGAAACTGCCTTTTTAAAAAAAAGGCTTTGAACACCACAAGACCCCACTACTGAAATTAAACAAGGGACAAATATTGTTAGTTGTTGTTATTGCTGGGGATTATAGTGAAGTATGATCTGTTCTTCCTCTTGCTCCTCCTGCCCACTGGGGCTCTGTCAGACAAAGAGCATCATAAGAGATGTGGCTAGGAAGGGACCCACAGATGTATTACTCATGGGTGAGACACAAGAGCTCCTGGACAAGCTGAGCCAAAGAGGATGCCTTTCTTCACTACCTTCCCTGTGACTTGAAGACCACAGGCTCTGAGAAGCTGAAGAGAAAACAGTGGTCTGAGCTGGGCCTCCAGAATCAGTGATCTGCGCAGAGTGGAGACTTCCAAATGCGAATGCCTCTGGTGACTGGAGGTCGGCCAATGCCAGAACAGGAAAGGGTACTCAGGGCCACTGTGTATGGCTGTGCAGATTGTGCACTGCACAAAGGCACTCCCTGAGGGGGCAAGTGGGAGGGCAGTCTAGCCCCAGCTCCATTCACCAAGCATCCTATGGTAGCAAAGGGGGCACATTTGTCCTTGCACAAATATGTCATCTATTCGCCAAGCCGTTCCTGTCAGAACTTGCCTGCCCAGATGGGGCATCATTTTCAAATGCACAGAGGCACCGTATGGATTAGTTTGTTGTCTGTGAGCCGTACCATTAATATGCTTATTCCTGGTTGACGCATTGGCCTTCTGAATGTTAGCAGCACTACTGTCCTTGAGACAACTGAGTTAGCAGATGGCAGGGAGGAAGCCTCTTCTTTGTGGAAACAGGAGGTAGGCGGGATTAGTGTTCTGCCCTAACTCCAGCCAGTCTGCCCACTGGTCCAAATAGGCCAAACGGCCAAGCCCGAGATCAGGAGAGCCCCCAAACCCCTGTCCTCTCAGGGAGGAGGCCGGCAGAAGAGCTGTGCCTTTACAACTTCTGGCCATGCTGTTTGTCATTACCCAAGGGCCTTGGGATGGGCAGCTCAGCTGTTACCCCAGAAAACTCTGAAATGGTCAGAATGGGGTATTAAGTAAAATCATTCCAAGTCCCCATTGTGCCCTAGGCCAAAAATTCACCCCGATTATATTTCCCTTCTCAAATTTCAAGCCACCTTGTCCAATATAGCTCCAGAGAGGAAGCCATACCACAAACACCACATGAAAGGTAAAAATACCCCAAGGAGCACCATACCAGCCACTTAAAAATACCCCAAACTTGAGCTCTGTGGAGTCCTCTCCATTATTAAATTCTGGGAGAGAAATCAAAATTCAAGACAGCCGTTACTTTTCCTTTGCAAATTAAAATCCAAAGGCGTAAAGCCCCCCACCCACCCATCCCCGATTTGCATCTTCTCAGAGCTCCCCCAGAGAGAGTCTGAGTGTCTCCTCCAGGAGCAGCTGCTCTCTGCCTTTTCTACCCAGAATGGGTGTGGCTCCCAGAGAGAAGAGGAGGTCAGATTTATCCAATCCCAAATCACTCATGTGTCCAATTTTCAAAAAGTTGAAAAGTCAATAGGGCACACAAGAATATCCCAGCCCAGCCCTGGACCCCCAAATTTAGCCAGTAACATGCTGTTCTCAGAACCCGTGTTTCTGCTGCCAGCCATGGGATATAGCAGATGCTGGATGACATCTGGGGGAAAGGAGATGAAGAAAACAAATGTGAGACATAGAAAGAAAATATTCTGGGTCTCAGACTCTCCGGAATTGCCTGTGAGACCATCACTGGCCACAGGGCAGCCCCTTGCCTCCAGATCTTACCCAAGATTCCATCTCAGCCACATCCAACCCATATGGTATTTCTAAAGCCTCTTCATTCCCACAGCCCCCTTAGAGCCTTCCATTCTGGACACCCCTGCAGCAGCTTCATGCCACAGGTCTGGCCTGCTCCTTCCCTCCTGCAAGGAGGACCCAAGCCCTAGCCCAAGCCTAAGTCCTGTGGCTCTGCTTTCTCACATTCCTCCTCTTCTTCGCCACTGCCACTGTGTCCTGGGTATTCCCTCCCTGCCCTGCATTCGCAGCCACTTCAGCCTCCTGCAAGGGCCTCGTGAGTCCAATCTCCAAGGGCATTTTCCTTCTCCCTGGTTTATGACTCAGCCGCAGGAACGCCAGAAACCGAAGCTGCTGGGAGAAGACCAGCTTTTCGTGCTGCAGGCTCCTTCCCAGATCTTGCCTCTCCTTGTCTTCCAGGCTCCCTTCCCACCGCCCCCTCTCCTGTGGTTGTGGGATAGCCCTCTGGCGTTCCATCTTCTCTGGCATTCCCTCAGCCCTTTCAGGCTAAGTTTTAAAATGTTTACCTGCCTCTTTGGTTCACCTCTTTCCTTCTCTACCATGTGTAGGCCTAGCATTGTTTGCTGGGCCCTAGTGCTTTCTTTTATTTTCCTATTTCTTTGTTTTCAGGCCCAGACATTTGTGGTCCTAGCCTTCTCCTGAGAGGTCCTGTGTGGTTCCACACACAAGAGAGAAGGCCAAGTTAGAAGCAGAAGCATTCGTTATACACAAACAGCCTGCCTGTCTCAGTCACTTCCTCTCTGAGAAGCAAAAGACCAGGATATACCTTCTCAACAGTCCCTCATCAAGCGAATATCTAACCTCTAACCTGCACTTGGCTCAGCCATGACCCTCCCACCTGCCCCTCCAACCCACCTCAGCTTCCTTTCCAACAGTAACCCCATGTGTTTTCTGAGACGTTTCTTCAAAGCCTGGGCCAGGATCCTTTCCCACTCATGGTTAAGTATCCTGCCTTTAAGTTCGCCTTCATATGCAAAACTCATTCTCCCAGTCCTGTTCTCATTTTTCCCTCTCAAATCTATGCAAACTTTCTTTAACCCACCCTGGTCTTCAGACAGGGATTCCCCAAATACTTCCAGCACAAACACTTTCTAGTTGAAACTTTTAATTCCTTTCTTAGGCATGGGGTTTACTGTAATAATTCTACTTATTAATTTTTTGCCAGCTCAATCCAGGAAAATGGCATATGCCTTGTATAATCAGAATCCTCATCCTCGGGACCCTTGGATGGCCCAATCAGTGAAGCCTCTGCCTTCAGCTCAGGTGTCCCAGGATTGAGCCCCAAATTCAGCTCCCTGCTCATCAGGGAGCCTGCTTCTCCCTCCACTTACTACTCCCCCAGCTTGTACTTTTGCACTCTCTCTCTCTCTCTCTGGAAATAATAAAATCTTAAAAAAAAAAAAAATCCTCATCCTCTTTGTCCACTCATGGATTAAAATCCTCTACTTCTCTAAGAAAAATACTACATTTCAGATCCCTGAATCCACCAGTATGTTCAGAGCTCATGCAAAGAAAAATCAAAAGCCAGCTTGAGAACATGAGAGAGGGGTGACTCCAGGAGCCTGTGAACCAAACAGCCAGATGTGAGGCTGACTCACAATGGTCTCTCTTGGTCCTGGATGCAGCTTCATGGGAGACTCCAGATACCACCTCCTGAGATGAGAGCCTACCCCTTCCATGAAGGCTTGACCTGACAATTAGAAAATCTGAAAGCGTACCTCATTGTCTTCTCACCTCTCATAGGGAGCATGGATGTTTCTGGTAAGTTATCCTGGGCATCTCATACCAACTTCAGTTTGCAATACCAGAGATGGCCTTACTTAGTCTGAGTTGCTGTATCCCACATCTGCCAAATGCCAAGGATTCCCATGCAGCTCACATCCTGCAATTGTTCAGGGTAGGCTAGGTTATCTTGTAGTACCAAATATCCAAATCTTAGTAGCCACACAGAAAGTGCTTAATTATGTATGTCACAGGACATCTGAGGAAAATGGGACATGTTGCTCTATATTTTGTTCAGAGACTTCAACTGAGGGAAAGTCTATCTCTGTCCTTCTGGCAATCATAAAACTTAATTTTTGTCTTCATCGTCCTTATCATCTACACCTAAAGTAGAAAAATGGATTGCATGTGGACTCAGAAGAGTTTATCTCAGTCCTGGCTCCCTCACTTCATGACCTTGTAATTCTCTACCACTTTCCCTCTCTGGGCCTTGGTTTCCTCTTCTGTCAAACCAGGGCATGAGGTTGCAAATAATATTTAAGGCCATTTTCATCTCAAAAAGTCCATGTCTCTTCTACCTTGGAAGAGAAGAAGAATTCATGTTTACTGAGTATCTATTTTCACAAGTACTCTGGGAAGCATAATTATTCTCACTATGCAGATTGGCAAATTGAGGCTCAGAGAAGGTAAGAAGTCGTTCAGGATCACACAGATGATGAGTAATAGTTGGGGGATTTGAACCCATGATGGTCAAACTCCACCTTTCATTGAATCTCTTTCAGTCCACAGTCTGGCACTGCAGACACAGAGAGGGAGTGTGGGAAGAAAGAGAGGCGATGAGATGAGCAACAATTCCTGGAGTGACTTTTGGACTCATGGAGTCACCCTGGAGAGTAAAACGACCCATGGTGTTTTCCTTTCTTCTTACGACTCAACTTAGTGACAATAATATTTAATAGTTAAGCACCAGACACTGGACTAGGTGCTGGATATGTGAAGATAAATTTCACTTGAGAAAGTAAGGAACACAAGTATCAGGGAAATGGAAACCATTCTCCACATTTCAAGAGGTAGGGATTTATTGCAAGAGATTCAATACTTGTCAAACTGATGGGAGATCTGGGGAAGTAATGACAGGGGAAAACCAATACCACCTCTCAGGAAAACATGGCATGAAAGAGCTACCAAATTTGCCATCTTCCCATGAGACTTTCTGCCATTCCTGGAAGTAAATGATGACTTCTCCTTTTCTCTTGACTTCTTGACTTTCTCTGGACTTCTCTTGACTTCACATCTCTTGCAGAAAGCCTGTCCTTTGAAGAATTTCAACTGGAATTCTGCCGGCAAGAGAATCTGGGTGATGTAGTTTTGAGACTTCCAGCCTCTATGATACAAGGACAAGCTTGGAAAGCCAGGGAGGGAACTGAATATCAGAGACAGTTGGTAGCACAGCACACAGTTCTAACTAGAAAGGTCAGGACAAGTCTTCTGTGGGGTGACATCAACTGAGTCATGAAATAAGATAGAAAATGAGAATTCTTCAGAGTGAGTGGCATGGGTAAAAATGGTGTAGCAAAACTTCCTAAGGAATGGCAGGTTACTGAGTCCAACCACAGCACTGAGTAGGAGGAAGCGGGGCTGGATTGAGGCCAGACAGGTAACCAGACCAGATTCTGGAGGGCACAGTACGGCCATGCTAAGGAGACTGGACTCGATACAATCAGTATTAGAAAACCATTGGAGGTCTTTGAAGGAAGAGAGTGACAGAATCAAGTGAGTCTCTTTAAAAGATCCCTTTGTTGGTGTTAAAGAAGGTCCTTAGAGGACATAGGGATGCCAGCGAGGAGGCCTTGCTGTCATCCAAAGGCCAGATGATGGTGGCTTGGAGTCAGGTAGTGGCCGTAGGGATGAGGACAGGGCTGGTTTGGGAAGTAGTAGAAAGGTAAGGCTGAGTGATGCATGGGCTATGGGCAGGAGTGGGAGAAGGCCAGCCAGGCTTCTGGTGTGGCTCACTAGAGGATGGTTTCCATTCACTGAAGTGGGAGCTGGGGAGAAGGAGCATGCTTAGGGGTGGGGAAGAGGGGATTGCTAAATTTGGTTCTGTAACAAGATGAGTTTGAAGTGCCTGGGTGATGAAAAGAATGATAACACAAAGTATGGGCTGACATCCTTCCAGAGGCCAGGCCCTCTGCTCAGCACCAGTAGCACTCAGCTGAACATGGCAATCACTCTCTTGGAGGATCTCTGAGGTCAATCTGCCCCTGAACATCTGTGACTCCAGAGGAACCTCAACAGTGGGAGTCTTGGGGAACATTCAAACCTCACTTGAGGCAAATGTTTTCAGTTCTACAACATCTGCAAGTAAAATTTCCCTGGAGATTTTCAAAAGCACACTGGAAATGGGTGTTTATTTCCTCTTCCTCTGAGCCCCAATGTGGGCTGAAAATCATGGGAGGACAAGAGAAAACTCTTCTGCTGTTTGATCTTGATGATATCCTGAACTCTCTTAGTTCTTGTTTATCTATCAAATGAAGAGGGGCTTAAGACAAGAAACATTTGTAACTAGGCCCTGGGGAATTTTAAAGATGAGTAAGACAAGTTTGGAACCCTGGACAGCCAGTCCACTCTGTGTGATGAGGCTGATGGTTCACTGGGGCTGGGTTAGAAGTAAGAGTCTACTGAGGCACTGGGATGGGGATAGGGTGACCATTTACCCCCATTCCCTGGGACTTCCTAGATTTTAGCCCTGAAGCTCCCATGTCCTAGGAACTCGTCCATCCCAGACAACCCAGGACAGCTGGTCACCCTCTGTGGGGAGGATGTGCTTCTCCAGGCCTCCCCAGGGAGGTTGCCCATGACAACTGGGAAAGATGTCCCAAGACCACCCAGACCTACATACCAAACCCCGGTCAACCAGGACGGTGAAAATGCACCCAAACACAACTATATCAAATCTACTTTCTCGCTGGAAACGTGTCTGACTGCCCTCCTTATTGTGCATTATTGTCCCCCTTCCCTGAACCCCTTATGTCTTTTCCTCTGCTTTATTTTTTAATTTCTTCCATCACATTTTTCAGCTTTTCATACAATGTAATGCATGTAATCACTGTGTTTATTATTTGTTGTCTGTCTCACCCTACTAGAATGTAAACTCCTAGAAGGCAGGAATTCTTAATTATGTATCACATTTGTCTGGAACAAAATAAACACTTAATGTTCATTTGTGGAATGAATGAATGAGTTAAACACGTTCTCAAACTATAGCATTTTAGACAGAACATGAACCGATCTTGACTTTTTTTTTATTCAAATGAAGCTAAGAAGATATTTGCATTATTTCATATTCAAAGCTGACTGTTGACACATTTAATCTTGCTAAACTCGCCAAGTGTGGCGGCTTTCTTCTGCCAGCGGGTTACATAATCTTCCAGGCACACATTTGAAGCACCGAGCTAACCTTCGCGCATGGCAGCTGTGGAGTGGTAATTGCGAGGGGGCGTCTCTGAGGGGCTGGAGAAGGCAGGCCATCTGCCGCGGCGTCGGGGACAGCCAGGGGCCAGGATGCTGGGCCTCTTGCGATGCCTCACTGCCAATTAGCTGTCCCCACACCGGCTGCGTGGGGGCTTACAGGCGGGCCTGTTAGAGCAGCCGATGGACCCGGAAAGTCGCCAGCAGAGTGACCCATCGGCCTGCCTGAGCTGGGGCGGCATGGGACTGGGTGGGTGTCAGAAGTGGGGCCGGAAGCTGTTTCTATAGTCCCGTTCCACAAGCCAGGGCCTGTCAGCCAGGCTGCGTGGCTCCTGGAACACACGGCATCACACCAAGACTCCCGGTGCGCCGTGGGCCCACGTTCATCTCAGCGCCCGTAGTGCCCTTCTCCCATATGACGGCCTGGTGGACAGCTTTTCACTTCAAATCTCTGCAAAGATCTCACCTCTTCTGTGCAATCTTCCCTGACCATCTGCCAACGGAATCAGTCCTCCTTACTCTGAGCGAACTTCAGTAGCAGTAATAATAATGAATAATAGCAGCCTCCACTGCAGCCACTAAACGCCTGCCCACTGATGCTGTCCAGTACACCGTGTAACGTCCCCCAGCTGCAGGGCTATTGCAATGTTTGAGTCAGCTAACACACATACCTTCGCTCCTATACCTTTCACGATGGTGCTATAACACAGGTGCCCTTATTTCTCCTCTACCAGTGAGGCCTGGGGCTTAGAGGGGTCACCTCACTTGCCAAGAGCGCACAGCTCCGAAGAGAGAACAGGGAGTTGACTCTTAGTCGGCGCCAGCTGGAAACTCCCGCACTGGTCACTGTGCCCAACCTTGCCATGTGCACAGCAGCGGTCGGATGCCCAAAGGCTACCCCTAGAAGTGGGCAGTGGGGTTGTAAATATGCATAAAGGCAGGGGTTTGCCAAGAGAATATCCCAGAGGGGCCAGACTTGTGTGTGAGCCCAGCTTGACCTGCAGGGAGCCATACCCCCAGGGCTGTGGACCCAATGGTGAGGGGGATGGGAGGCCATGCTACTCCACCAAGGGCAGAGTCTCCTTTCCCCACATCTCCTCATCCCGTGCCCTTTCCGCAGGTACCAAACTATCCAACCAAGAATGCAATGATGAGAGGAGACAGGACTCAGGTACAACAGAGACAACAACTAACAGCTCTGTGAATGACCTGAGCTTTCCCCCTCAGACACAAGGAATGACAGAGAATCCTCCTCCCCTCTTGCTATAGGAAATAAAATCCAGCTTGGGCACCCAAGGGGCCTGGGTCCCCAAATGCTAAGGAACACCAGAAGTGGCCTGGCAGGGAGGAGCCATCTCGCCCTGCATTGCCAGAGCTCCTGGGTTCCCCTCTCCGGCCACCAAGGTCTTCTTGCTTAGAGGAAGCAGGGCAGGGGAGTATGCATGGGAGCTGCCACTGCCCTTCCCCAGGAAACCCACCTGTTCCAGATGTGGCAAGAGACAGAAGTCCCTGTCCTGACCAGAGTGACTGGGAAAATGGTCATATTCACACAGCACCTACCCTGTCCCAGCACCGTTTTACTCACAGTAACTCATTTAAACTTTGCAACAGCCCCTGAAATCTGTATGTATTACCATTCCTGTTTTTGTAGATGAGGAAACTAGATACAGAGCGGATGAATACCCATGATGTGGGGCTTAGGAAGGTATTCAATTAACTCAAAATACCTCTTCTGCTAATAGCTAATTTCACCATTGCCGCATCTCTTTGGATTAGAATGAGGAGCTCTTTTGCAATGAAATGTCCCCAGTAGGAAAAGCCTGGATAAGAGAAGCAGCCAATACTTTAGGCTCATGAATTGACCCATTTCCCCATTCACCATACACCAGCTGAATGACTCTGGGCAGTTTGTTGGACTTCTCTGAGCCTCAATTTCACTTCACGTAAAGTGGAAATAGACTTGAGTTGTCCTGAGGACTAAGTGAGCCGGTCCTTGTGAAGTGTTTAGAGTATACCGTGAACCTTCAGTAAATGTTGGCTGCTGTCATTATTTTTGTTATTGCTGTTCCCTCATGGAGAACTTGTTTCTCTGTTCCTTTTCTTGGTGTCCCTAGCAGAGAGCAGGACCTTGACAAGGGCAGAAGGAAGGCCAGTTCTAACAAGAGGAGAACAGGCAAAGCAATTTTGCAATTAGGTTTCCGTCCTGGGGGCCTATTATGAAACGGGATGGGAGAGGGGTTCCCTGAGGATGCTGGTCTCACAGCGGAGATGTCAGAGAGAGCAGGATGCTGCAGAACATGGAAGGATGGTCTAGACAGAGACACTTGTCAGGCCTCAGAGGTATGCAGTTGTGTCTGGGCTTTCTACAGAGCCGAGGCCCCTTCAGCAGCAGCTTCCCATGCTGCCAACTTTTTGCTCCCAGACATGCTGATTGCCCACGGAGTTAGCCCACTTCCGCAGCCCCAGGGCCCTGAGACAGCACCCCCGGACAGACAGCCCTTCTCTACCCTCACTTCCTGGGCCCAGGGGTGTTTTTCTTTTCCTCTGGGAGGAGTGTTCTTCCAAGAGCTGGCTGGGCCATCAGGCCAGAGTGGAGGCGGATGTGACCAGATGGCGGTGTCTCTTGCATTACCCACTGGCTCTTATATAAGGTCCTCATGACATGCTTCTCCTGGAACTATGAGCTGGGGACAGGAAGAGTGCCTCCCAGGCACACTGCTTACAATAATTGGCTTTATTTGACAGAGAAGAAACATCATGCTCAAAGATGGTAATGTCTCATCCAATATCACACCTGGATCTTAGGGCTCCATGTGTCTCCAAGGCAGTTCCCCCTCCTACATGGGACGTTGCTTCCCCAGATGTTGACATCCCTGTGGCTTGCCTTGTTCCAGCGCAGGGAGCTCAACAAACAAGTGTGCTTCCCTATTTCCTAGGGATGCCGGGAGCTTTCAGCTAAATTTAGAGATCACTACTGCTTATTCTGACTTCCTAGCCATTTCCTCTTTCCTTTTTGTATGTACTCTCAACAAGCTCTTTTGAAAATCTTTGTCTTAACGGCCCTAATTCATGCATCAGCTGCCTCAGATCCCTTTTGGGAATTGGTACAAATAAATAACAATTTTTAAATATTTACACTTAAACTTCATGTCTACACAGCCCCCTGATACAGAAAATTGTGTGTTTGGGAAGGAAAATGTTCTGATTAATAGCATATCCTGACGGGTAAAGAGATGAACAGGCCTATTCCCAAGCAGTGCGGGAGGCTGGCAGCTCTCAAGGTGTGATCTGAGAGGTGTGAGGAGCCTGATGTATGTGGGATAATACTTTCCCCGCTGCCGGCTGACGCCCGACACACCGAAGTTAGAGTTTCATCTTCTAGCTTACCATTTTTGGGACCGGTTAACACTTGAAATCCCTCAGGAACTGCAGAAGGTGGGAAGGAGAAAGTGGTTCATGCAAGCTGGTTTCCAACGTGGCCACCTCAGTGTCCCTCTGCTAATCAGATCCTGTCCCCTGGACGCATGGTTTCCAGGGGCTCACTGAAGTGCCATGCCTCCCTCCAAGCCATCAGCCAGCACCATGCTGAGAGAACACTTTGCCTGGCTACTGGTCCCAGGGTCCATTCTTTCCTCTCTGCCCCACCTGAGGCCTCCCCCACGTCTCCCAGGTTTGGACCCTGCTGCTCAGGCTGCTGTTCCTGCCCCCAGCAAGTTGGCTCCATTTGCTCTTTCCTGTGTCAGTTTCCTGGTTCCAGGCCCCTTTACTACATTCCTGAAGCTTTCCTGTTCCCAGAGGCCCCAGTGCATGCCTTCAAGTTTCCCCAGAAGTGTCCCTGTCCTCCCAAGTTGCTTTCCAGAGTGAAGCCAGGTCCAGAATTCCCCCTCCCCTCTCCATCCATTCAATGCCACTGTGGGTGTTCCCACTCCACCTTTCAGGTAGCTGATGGAGAGGAAAACCATATGATGGGCCGCTCGCTGTACACTAGCAAGCAGACGGCAGCTGACATCTTGCAATGTTGCCAGGGGTGGAAAGCACTAAGATGGTGGGGACCTGGGAGGGGTCCCCACCCCACGGTTGCCCCCCACACACAGTGAAATTCTTGCCTTCATCAGATATCTCTTCTTAGTAAAGGGACAGCTACTTCCACCAGCTTGCTCAAGTCAAAACAGAGAAGCTGCCCCTGCTTCCTCCTTCAAGTCATAGCATGTATATAACCCCTCACCCAACCCAGCTCTGCCCCCGAAACCCCTCTTCCCACCCTCCTCTGGGCACCTGCATGGCCTCCATCCTGCCCCGAGGCTCTGCTTTCTCTCACCTGGACAGCTGCTATAGGCTCCTACCCATTCTCTGGCTCCCCACTTGGCCTGATACAAGCAGTTCTCTATAGAAGAGAGTGAATGATTCCTTTTTTCTTTTCTTTTTTTTGTTATGTTACATTAGTCACTATACAGTACATCATTAGTTTTTGATGTAGTGTTCCATGAGTCATTGTTTGCATATAACATCCAGTGCTCCATGCAATCCGTGCCCTCCTTAATACCCATCGATGGGCTCACCCAATCCCCACCCCCTTCCTTCTGAAACCCTCAGTTTCCCAGAGTCCACAGTCTCTCATGGTTTATCTCCCCCTCTGATTTTCCCCAACTCCCTTCTCCTCTCCATCTCCCCATCTCCTCTGTGTTATTCCTTATGCTCCACAAATAAGAGAAACCATATGATAATTGACTTTCTCTGCTTGACTTATTTCACTCAGTGTAATCTCCAGTCCCATCCATGTTGACGCAAAATCTGGGTATTCATGCTTTCTGATGGCTGACTAACTAATATTCCATTGTATATATAGACCACATCTTCTTTATCCATTCTGTCGAAGGGCATCTAACACCCATTAGAACATATCACACCCCACACCTGAGCCAGTCCTTCTCAAGGCCTCAAAGAAAATGTAAGACAACAATGTAACAGTCTCAAAGAAAATGCAAAATCTTTATCCCACTTACAAGCCTCCCTTGATCTGACCTCTGCCTCCTCTGCTTCACCGTCACTCCCCGCTTCATCCAAATCCCACTGGATATTTTTTTCTCTTCTTATAACTTGCTAAGTTTATTTCCAGTTCCCATTTTCCATGCCTGGACTGTGCCCCTGGCTGGCTCCTTCTTGACACGGAGTCTCGGTTTAGGTGTCTCTCCCCAGAGATGTCTTCACTTAAAAGCTGCTTGTCCTCGGTCCCTGTCCCATGACCCTGGCTTGCTGTTGGTCGGAGCACTTACAGTTTACTGATATCATCCTGCATATTCACTGCTTGCCTCCCCCACAGAATGTGAAGTCTGTGTTATGGGGCCTTTGCCTTGCTGTATCCTGAGTGTCCAGTAGTCACTCATGTATAACAGGTGGAATAGAAAGAAATGGGCTCAGGTCAGACAGACCTGGGCTCAAACCCTGGTGTGTCCTTTACAGTTTCAGATGCCCTTTCACTCCTCCAAACCTGTGTTTTTCTGTTTAGAAAGATGAGGGTGATATCTCCTGGAGGCCGCTAGGAAGATTACATACGGTCAGGGTCTATGGGGACTCATGGGCACCGTGCACAGGCAGACCCTGTCTCTGTCCCCTCCTGCCCCTTTGCAATATTTGGGGACTGTCACTCCCAAACCTGGTTGTGACTAGAAGGTACGTGCCTGGATGCCTAGGAACAGAGAACCAAATCTGAGCAACGGACTTACAGATTCCTAGTGGACTGAATAGTGTTCCCGAAACTCTTTGTCTACCTGGAACCTCAGAGTGTGACTTTATTTGAAAATAGGGTCTTTGCAGGTGTAATTAAAGTAAGGATCAAGAGGAGAGCATACAGGATTAGGGCGGCCTCAAATCCAATGAAAATGTCTTCCTAAGAGACAGAAAATGACAACAGAGAGGCAGGAAAGAAGCTGACGTGAAGATGGTGAAGATGGGTGGAGATTGCAGGGATGCGTCTATGAGCCAAGGAACGCTCGGGTTTGCGGGCGGCCAACAGAGACCAGGAAGGGCAAGGAAGTGTTATGCCTCTGAGCCTCCAGAAGGGAGCAGCCCTCCGGACACCTGGCCTTCAGACATCTGGCTTCCCGCACTGTGAGAAAACCAATGCCTGTTTAAGCCTCCTAGCCCGTGGTGCCTGGTAGGGCAGCCCCAGGACACCAACACTGGAGCCATGAGGTGTGCAGAAGGAAGAGCTCGGGGCACCATGGAAGGAGGCAGCTCCCAGAGCCCAGTGCGGCATGACCCCATGGGGCCTCTACAGTTTCCATAATTCCTCCCATTTCTCAGACAGAAGAAGCCTTGAGAGGGTGCCTGGCTTACTTCAGGGCCCACAGTTGTCAAGGGACAGTGGGGAGAGGGAGAGTGGCTTTGTTTCACCTTTCAGCCCATATTTTGATTCAGCAGTATGGAGGTGACGTTTGTATATTCACTCAACAAACGTCCGTAATGGGTGGCTGCTCCCCACTCCGCATGCTGGGTGTTCCAGGAGAGAAGGCAGGATGGGCCTGCTCTCACAGGGTGGCTCTGAAGTGGAAAGGAGCAGGAATGGATGGAAAAGATGGAGATGCAGAGCTACAATGGATTGGGTGGAGACAGGCAGTTAAGGCTGCCTTGTGATCAGAGAGGTGTTAAGGACTTAATGCCTGGGGTGGGGGGCGGCGCGAAAGTGACTCTGTCCCTGGGACCACAGGCCTTCCACTACCCCTCACAGGCCCCAGCAGTACAAGAATGAAGTTGCATTTAGCACTTCTGAAACCCTCCCAGTTTAGACATTCTCTAGTTTTCCAAAGTGTTTATTTAGGTCTCTGGGTCAGCGGGAAACATACTGATGGCACCCATTTCAATCTTCCAGATGACACAGTGCTACACACCAACGCCTCTCCCAGGCCCAGTACCCTGTGGTTAAGTCCTCCACAGGGCTGAAGAGCTAAGTAGACTGAGGTCCCAGAACCATTAGTACAGCAGGCTCCCAGGAAGGCCCTTGCGGGGACAGTCAACAGCTTCACCACTGACTGGTACCTTATAGGAGGGACTCCTCTTGTAGGGTCTGAGATGGGGAGGAAGGGGCCTTCTCTGCTCCCGCTGTTCTAAGCCACCACTCCACCCGCATCCTGGGGCAGGCCTGGGCTGAGTGGCACACCTTCACCTACTGAACATCCTTCCTGCACCTGGCCCTTTGCCAGGCCTTGGAGGTGGGAGGGCAGGTACGGAGGGAGAGTGACCATCAACTCAGCCAATCTCTGTCCTCAAAAGATGAATTGTAAACAGGTGATTGTTTCCCCTCTACCTCCACCAAGTGGGAGACATGGAGCAGGTTTCTTCTAGGCCCCCTTGCCAAAGGTTGGGCGGATGCAGATGAGGAGGGCTTTGTTTCTAGGTCACTGCCATTGCCCTAGGTGTCAAGGCCCCCTTTGGTTCCCCGGGAGCGTAGGAGAGTCCTTGCCCATGGAGAGCAGAGTGTTGCATGAGGAGGCTAGGCTGAAGATGTAGCCAAGCCTCAGGGCCTAAGAGGGTGTCATTCCTGTTAGCTCCTCAACAGTGACTGGCTGGCTAACACCAGGGAGTGATCTTCTTGGGCTGCCTCTTAAAGGACAACAAACACAGCACCTCAGCGGGGGCAGTGTCGTCTGCTCATGCACAGCAAGACCGACATCTTCCCTGGGTCCCTGATGGCCCTGCTCAGATGGAGCTCCAGGCAGCAGGCTCTTTCTGCTGACTTCGTGAGGCTTTGCTGTCTGCCCTCTTCCCCTCTTTTCACAATCTTTTTCTAGTTTTAGGATGTTCGTGTGTGTGTGTGTGTGTGTGTGTGTGTGTGTGTGTGTGTGTGTGTTGGGCTGAGTATGAAGGGAAATGAAACTCCATTGAACCACAAAGCTTGCCTTTTGTCTGGTCCTGGATTTTTCATTCCAAAGTCAAGAATTTGACATCTTTGTTCTCTGTTGTATTCTGAGGCCCCCCCAACCCCAGGGCAATGTGATTGCAATTCAGTTCCTCAACTGGGGAAAACTTCAGGTTACAAGAAGTCAGGTTAGGATATGGTTGGTTAGAACAAACTTATTTTAACACACAATCTAATCTGAATTTAATATGCATAATTAACTATACTACAAAGCATGCCTGTTACAGAAACATTTATTGATCATATACTATACACTTTATGCCAACTAATATGCTAGGGTCTTGGGGGAATGGGGAGAGATGGCGTAAAGATAAATAAGACAATTTCTACTCTCAGACAATCTACTATAGGCAATAAAATACATAGACATTACTACAATTCAAGACAGGATATAAAGGCAATGAGATAAATTATAGAGCGCATGTGGGGAATTAAGGTATAAAAGGAAGAACAGCTAAAATGTGGTAGGGGAAACTATTTGATTCCTTACCTAGAAAACCCAGGATAGTGCACTAAAGAGCCATTAAAAACAAGTGAGTTTGGGGAAGTGGTTGGTACAAAAAGCATACAATAAACAGGATCTTTCTCTACATCAGCAATAGCCAATTACAAAATGTCAAGGGAGGAAATACCTTATTCATGTCCTCAACCAAAACTATAATAAGTCTAGGAATAAGTCTAACAAGAAATGTGCAAGACTTGCTTGAATGAAGGTATAAGTGTCTCACTGAGGGACATAAGCAAGAATTAAATAAATGGAGAGATCGCCCATGTTGTTACATGGAAAAATTCACTATTGCAAAGATGACGATTCTCTTCAAATTAATTTGCTCTTCAACATAGTCCAATCAAAAGTCCAATAGATTTCTTTTTGGAGTTTGATGAGCAGATTCCAAGTTTATCCCAAAAAGAAAATATGCAAGAAAAAATGTTAAGAGAAAGAGGAAGGAAAAGGGAGAAGGGACATTTCTGCCATATATGCGAAGATACTCTAAAGCTAAAGTAATTGAAACAGTATGATATTCATGTAGGATTAGATAAATAGATAAAACTGGGGGAATAAAATACTCCAGAAACAGACCCCAGCACTGGAACTGAAAGCAACTTCCTCTTGTTGATAAACTCTGGGGTTCCTCACCATCCCATAGTTTGGTTTCTCAGCTCTTCCATGATGTGCATGACCAATTCCCTGTACTAAATGTCTCCATTCGAAAGATCTAGAATATGTGCTTTTCTCCTGAGTGATAGGGAGTGTCCTGGGGAACATATTAAATACTAACATTAATACCAACAGTATCTAAAATTTATTGAGCACCTATATGTGCCAAGCACATGCTAAGGCCTTAGGTTGTTGCATTTCAGCAACAACCTAAGGCACATGACAACCTTGACATGACAGATGACAAAAACTGAGGCTTACACTCAAAGTTGAAATCCTGTTTTCTCAGGAAACAGTTCTTATTTGGGGGTGGCTAGCTGATTCTGAAAGAGGAGAGATCTAAGCTCCATACCTTACCTGATCAACCCACAAAGCCCTGGGCCCCATAACACTGTCTTTCAAGCTCTAGGAGGTTCTGTGGGGGGCATACCCATCCGGCATACCCATCCAAGCCCCCATATTGTTAGGCCCAGCCTAAGTTACAGCTCCCCAGAACCTCTGTGTAAGGTGACAGGCAATCTCTGTCCACTTCATCGGCTGAAGTGGACACTGGTCTGGCCACAGACCCACCATGTCCACTTCCCCTCTAAGTAGGAAAGCATGTGACCAGGACCAGCAGATGGTCATCTATCTGCTTCTAATGAGCATCTGTGTGGTAGCTTTGATGAAGACGACTCAGGCTGACACCTCAGCCATTTCCAACCATGGAAAGTTTTATCATCAGCCAGAGCCCCTGCTGAAGATTAGGCTGGTTGAGGCTTTTCCCTCCTGAATCTTGTCTTTGATCATTTTGCACAGAAAACATGAGGGTTTTTTTTCAGACTGTACAGAAAAGCCTCCAAATTGCTCTTCTCTCTCCTAATGCTTCTCAAAAACATTATTTCTCCCATAACTTTCCCCACCCACTCTCCCTCCATCATCACCACCTATTTTCTTAATATCCTTCCAAGATAACTGCAGTGAAAACTCATGAAGACTGACTTTTGGGAGGTCTTCTGTCTGCCTCAGCTCTCTCTTTCCAATTCAAAAAAGCCAATTTTTATTTTCTCATATATTCCTAGACACAACCCTCCACTTTATCACATCTTGAGATCAAGAGTCCTACCTTGAACTCAGCACACAAAACTTCATCAGGCTCTTTTCTTAATTTGCATACCTGTCCTCTTCCAAAGAGCTTCATACCTTCCCTGCTTAATGGAAGTACTCAATTCACTTCAATTTACTAAACATTAAGAAGATAGATGATGATGATAGATAGATAGATAGATAGATGATGATAGATAGATAGATAGATAGATAGATAGATAGATGATAGTAGGGTGAGGACATTCATGAGGACCAATTTCTCTCCAAATTCCAGCTCTGGGAAAATATAAAGAAATAATGGAATAACAGCAGCGTGGGCAAAACATAAACAGAATTCTTGTTTTGTTTTGTTTTGTTTTGTTTTGTTTTGTTTTGTTTTGTGAGGGAGGGAGGGAGGGAGATCCCCAACGAGATCTACAGTTTGATTTCACAAGAGACTAAGCAACCTAACGCTGTTTTGTTCAGAACAGATACCTCCCTCTTTCCATTACCCTTGAGGCCTAATGGAAACTAGATGTGGCTCTAGTTAATCATCCAGCTTCTTTTCAACTAGAAGCCACTCACTCATATCTGCTTGTAAGAGAATCCAGTTGGAGAACAGACTCAACCTTTACAGCTCTTCCCTTCCTGAGTTCTATTCACTTTTCGAAGCAATTAAGCAGAGCGATTTGACTAGCGTAAGCAATTACTTTAAACTAATATAATGTCTTATCATGCCAGGGAATCTATTTTGTAAAGGAAAGCAGTTCTTGTGAGAAATCGGAAATGGAGCCCTGTCTCTTCATCATCAATCAATCAGTCTGTCTCTAGATCCAGCTGTAAGCGTTGACATGCTGGGCCCGGGGAGGACGCAGGAAGTGGCTGACTCAATACCTGGATTTACCATAAATTTAAGGAGCCATGGTTAGTAAGGGCCATACCCTGATCCTGAAATACACTCCCTTAAAGATGTCAGAGGGGCAGTTGGCTTTGCTTAGCAGGGGCATTCTTAGAGAAGAGGCCTGGAAGCCCCTGAGGAAATAAGTCAATACACACAAGTTTGGTTGTAGGACAATGAGCCAGTTCAAGGCTGGGGCAAGTTTGGTGAGGAATTCTGAGCTTAGCATTCTAAGCTCCACAGCCTGGTTCCTTTAGCAGAGATAACTCACCCAGAAGCCTAAACAGAAAAGGCGGATGGGGAGAAGGCAAGGTATAAACTAAAGAAGGAGTTCTGCCATGCTTGTTAGGACTCTGATTCCAAGTTACAGAAACTGGCTGAGTCTGGATTAAACAGAAAAAGAGAATTTATAGGACACCTGGCTGGCTCGGTTAGCCACCTGGCTGACTCTTGATCTAGGGGTTGTAAGTTTGAGCCCCACCTTGGATGTAGAGGTTATTTTTAAAAAATAAAGTCTCAAAAAAGAAGAAGAAGAAGAAGAAGAAGAAGAAGAAGAAGAAGAAGAAGAAGAAGAAGAAGAAGAAGAAGAAGAAAAGAACTTACTTTAAGGGTGTGAGTTGGCTCTCAGCTCTTAAGGATAAGAATGCAGCTGGAGACCAGAAGGTCTATAACCAGGAATGGAAATCTAGCAAGAGTCCAAGAGTACTGTTTCTCTGTCTCTTTTCTCTGCTTCCCTCAGAACAAGGGAGACACTGCTTCTCAGAAAACTGTCATTTTGCTACATGAGGGTAACCTGGAAGTTGGTGAAGGCAACGCTCAGTGAATAGCAGGATAGGAAAATATTTAGAAATACAAGTCAGGGCCCTGATGAACTATACCTACCACTGGACATTTTTACTTAAGTAACCCAGGAAATCCCCACCATTTTCTAAGTCAGCTTATGTTAAATTCTCTAGTAACTGCAACACAAAACATCCTAACTAATACTGACTGCCCTCCTGGAAATTTTATTATTTTCCTATATTTGGATAACACTTGACAGTAAATGAACTGATACAGAGCTTATCTCAGGTATTATCCCAGTAACTGTGTAGAGGCAGCTTGGTGACTCTGCTTTTACTCTGTCCTTTGTTGAGGAGGAAAGATGATTGAATGTATTGCCTTTTTTTTTTTTTTTTGGTGGTAAACTATACATAACATGAAATTGACTATGTTGACCATTTTGAAGTGGCATTAAATACATTCATATTCTGCAGGCTTCACCACCATCCGTTTCCAGGATGTTTTCATCTTCCCCAGTTGACGCTCTTCCCACTAAACATGAACCCTCCATTAACCCTACCCCCCAGTGCCTGGCAACCATTCTACTTCCTGTCTCTATGAGTTTGGCTGCTCTAAATGCCTAATAGAAGTGGAATCATCCAGTATTTGTCATTCTGTGACTGACTTCTTCCACTTAGCATAACGTCTTTAAAAATGTTCATCTGTGTTGGAGCATGTGTCAGAATTTCCTTCCTTTAAAATGGTGCTACTTTTTTGCATTCATCAGTTGGTGATGAATAGTAGCTTCCTCCTTCTGACTACTGTGAATATGTCACTATGAACATGGGGGCACAAATATCTCTTCAAGTCCCTGTGTTCAAGTCAATACCCAGAAGGGAAATGCAGGATCCTATGGTAATTCTATGTTTAATTTTCTGAGGAACTGTCACATCATGTTTCACAATAGCCACACCATTCTATATACCCCCCTCAGCAGTGCAGAAGGGTCCTACTTTCTCCAATCCCCACCAATGTGTATTTTATTTTATTTTTTTTAAGATTTTATTTATTTATTTGACAGAGAGAGATCACAAGTAGGCAGAGAGGCAGGCAGAGAGAGAGGAGGAAGCAGGCTCCCTGCTGAGCAGAGAGCCCGATGCGGGGCTCGATCCCAGGACCCTGAGATCATGACCTGAGCCGAAGGCAGTGGCTTAACCCACTGAGCCACCCAGGCGCCCCTACCAATGTGTATTTTATTCTGCTTTGTTATATTTTGTTTTTTAATAACCATCTTAACAGGTGTAAAGTGTTTATTGCTTTTCAATTATTAATAGCCTACCTATTAGTCTGACAAGTGCTGCCCAGGAGGGGTGGGTCACTGCTTAGCTATCACTTGATGATGCTATGGGAGCACAAAGAGGGGACTCCTAACTGAGCATGCATCGAGCAAATAATGGTTGCTCGACAAATGTTAGGGAAGCAGCTTATTGGAAGTCACCTCCTTCCCCCCACAAACCCCAGAAAACTCTACTGAAGAGCTGGAAAGGTAGAGTGGATAGGGTGCTAATGGCAGGAGGTAGAATGTGGGGAGCTAAAGTGAGGGATGAGGATAAGGCACAAGATAAGGCCGAGCTCACTGGAGAACTTCCTAAGGATACTTGGTCCTGGCACCCAAATCCCCTCTGTACCCCTTTCCTTAGTGGGCTACCGTTGTCTATGTCTAGCACCCTTCTTGTTGATGTTTTAAAAGTCCTTACCTTCTGGAGCAGTGCACTGTAATCAGAACATCAGAAATGGCCACACCTTATAGCAATGGTGTGTGTCGTTGTGAGCACTCAAGTGGGGCATCCCTTCATAATCCATGTCCTGTCAAGTTTTAGCTGGAGTACTTCCCAGGGCCAAAGTGTCAGCAAACTTGTCCCAAAACAGCCACAGAGATTTGTCCTTAGGGCATGAGCCCAGGGATGATCAAATCGATACTGTCCCCATTGGGAAGACCCCAGGAAGTGTTAAATACTGAGAATTTCTAGTAGCATCAGGAACACTTCAAAGCATCTGGAAGTTTTGCCTCACCAAGCCTATAAAAGCAATCAGATATTTATCTAAGGCTCGTCCAAACCACTTTGGTCTGGACACAAGGCTGGAAATCTCCTGAGAAGGAGCCTCTTTCTGAAACTTGCTTTTTCTCTCCTTCTAGGGAGGACAGAAATAGCAAACAAACAACAATGTGACCTTGATGATGTGATTTTCTCCTGAATAAACAGGCCGTGAGGAGGTGTGAAGCATGTTGTTTTGCTATCTCCTGGGCTCTGCTCTGAAAGCCCTGACTGCCATTTCTTTGACATTTCACTCCTGCCACCAGTTTCTTCCCTCTTCCCCCCACCCCCACTCTGTACATTCTGATCTGTAACCCACCTGGCAGCAGCTAGAGGGTCTTCCAGGGATATATGGACATGCCAATCCCTCCCTGGAGAGAAAAGAAAGGGCAAAGTGATCCCTGCACCCAATGTCCAAGTATCCAAAACAGCCAATGAATTCCTGTTCTTCAAAATATACCTTTCTGGCTCAAATGACTACACTGGAGAATTCTACCAAACATTTTAGGAAGAAATAATATCAATTACATAATCTCTTCCAGAAAACAGAAGAGGCAGGGAAAAAAAAAAAAAAGGAACCAACTACTGATACATGCAGGAACATGGATGAATCTGAAAAGCATTACGCTAAGTTAAGGAAGTCAAGCACAAAAGGCTGCATACCGTATGATTCAATTTATATGGCATTCTGAAAAAGACAAAATCACAGGGACAAATGTAAGATCAGCAGTTTCCAGAAATGGAGGTAGCAGGAGGAGATTGGATGTAAAGAGACACAGAGAACATTTTTGGGGTGATGGAGTTGTTTTATATATTGAGTATAGTGGTGATTGTGACTGCATACATTTGTTGAAATTCACTGAGCTGTACACTTAAAGGGGGTGGATTTTACTGTATTAAATTATACCTTAATCATTATTACTTTTTAAAAAAAGAAGACAATCTTGGCTTTCAAAGCATCAGATTCCAATTTATCTAAAACTAGCTTTAAGAAAACATGCTTGCATCTATTATTAAGTATATGTATGTACACCACACACACACACACACACACACACATACATACAAGGTTTTTACTTTATTCTCATGTTGCCATGTTACCATACTATTCCCAATTCCAGGAATAAGAACAGCTTCTCAGTAGATTTCATTTTTCCCAGTTGCCCCTGTTCTCATCTTCTTTGTCTCAGGCAAATGGGTCTTCCCTAAGGTCAATCCTGTACAAAGACACAGAATGACTCAGCCAAGGCCAGAGTCAGGTCTTGCCCTCAGGAAACTCATAGCTTGGCAGGACTTGAGGGAATCTGTGCTGTGGATAGACAGTAGGACTTGTAATTATGTTGTCTTTCTAAAATAATAGGGATACTGTGAGAATTTGAGTGAGAAAATACATGTGAAGTGCTAAGCACATAGTAAGGCCCCCAAAATATAAACTATCCTTGGTATTTTTATCAACATTTCTACTCATTCTATTTCCTATCATCAAGCTCCATTTGGCTTTCCCATGTTGTAGGCACCATTTACTGGAAATAAATTATTCCTGTCCCAGGTACCTTCCCACCTTGCAGACATAGGCAAGAGGTGGGAGAGAATCTTACATTGCATATTGAAGTATAAGGACCCCTGGGTGATAGTCAATTGATTCTTCAGACATGGGTTCTGGCATCATCTCCATTGTGCTTGGGTCTACGAAATGCCAGCATTCATGTTTCATGTTTCAATTATTCAACAAATATTTACTGAGCACCTAGAATATACCCAACATTTTCCCATATACTGGGGAAATGGCAGTAAACAAAACAGACAATTCTCCCTGCCTTCACAGATCCTACTTTTTTTTTTAAAGATTTTATTTATTTATTTGACAGACAGAAATCACAAGTAGGCAGAGAGGCAGGCAGAGAGAGAGAGGAGGAAGCAGGCTCCCTGCTCAGCAGAGAGCCTGATGCAGGACTCGATCCCAGGACCCTGGGATCATGACCTGAGCTAAAGGCAGAGGCTTTAACCCACTGAGCCACCCAGGCACCCCAGATCCTACTTTTTTATTTCCAACTCAAGGTGACCTATATGAAAGAGATACCAGCTTTACACCAACAGTCACTCTGCTAAAAGAAGTAAAAGGCTGTGGGATATCTCCTTACCTTTGAGTTTGAAAGTTTTCCAAGATGAGACAGAGAAGGACCCTGAAAGCATAGAGGAGCAAACCTAGGAGATATGCTAAACTGGAGTATTGGGATGACATTGAAGAATAATTTAACAAGCTAAGAGCAGTAAATGTGAGATGCTTATTCATATGCAACTTTTAAAATCCAACTCCAGATATTAGGAAGATATAGACAGACTTTTTGTGTGAAGAAGCAAACAACAAACAGGCAAAAGGACTCAAACTAATGTCCCATGAGAACTAGATGGAGGTTAGCCCAGAAAAGAGGAATGTAATCTCTCTCCTCAAGTGCTTGAAGGACCCATTGTGAAATAGGAGTGACACCAGCTTATTCTGTATAGCCCTAGAAAGTAGCAGCTATGGGGAGATAAGTTTTGGCTCAAAATGAAGAGGAAGATTTTTACTATCACAAGAATCTTAATATGGAAAAGGATACCTCAGTCTGGAGTGATTTCCCTACCCCTGGAGATGTGGAAGCAGAGTCCGTGAAATTATTTCTTGAAAATGCTATAGATGAGTTCCTGCTTTGCCTTGGGTGGGAGGCCCATTAAACATCAGCCTATTAGTATTCCTTGTATACCCACCATGTTCCAAGCACATGATCCTAGCTCTCAAGAAATTCTCCGTTCAGTAGAAGAGACACACACTTACCCAACAGAGTGATCAGTGTAGTGATAATAGGGAGTACAGGTTAATGGAGCACAATCTCTACCTCAGAGTAGAAATCAGGGAAACCTTCCTGAAGGAGGTGCTCTGCAATTAGTTTCAAATGGGGAAATAAAGTAAACAGAAGTTAAGAGCCAGGAAAAGACTGGACTAAAATTACTGGTTTTCGGGCTTGTCCCATCAAACCACAGGGTATCCACATATACTCTTGAGGAGCTTCCTGGGGGTAGGACTATGTGGCTGCAGTTTCAGACTTCCCCCCTACTTCAAAAAAGCAGGGAATTATAATCTATTGTACATCTCAGGAATCTACTTGAGATTTTCAATAAAATATTCTGCATCTAAACACAAATCAGAAAACATTAAACCAGTATTCATATCCCAGAGTCTGTGCCTTCTAACCTGGGTTATGCACCTGCGGCTCCCTATTGGAGGTATGAAGGCAATTTATGATGGGGAGACATATCATGGAGCCCCAGACTCAACAAGGCCCTCCTGGTTTCAGACATTCAGCCGTGCTGATGAGTGTTAGAATAATGCAATCAGATCAGAAAGAACTGAGTTAATTTCTTTTTACAGAGGGAGACTGTGACTTTATAATAAAATTTGAAAACGAACTTTTCCAGGGTGCTAACCCATAATGTGGTTTTCTGAGCCCTCCCTCATCATTGTGGAAAAAAAATTTTTCAGCACCAAGAACAGCAGTTGACTCTGGACTGTTCACCCCAAGGAGAGATGCAGCAGGAGAATCCAACTTCATGCCCTCCAACCCTCTATCACTGTGAGGGCTGTGTCTTCATCTCCCCAGGAGATGGAAGTCCCAGTTCTACATTTAGGTTTCTTCGGAGCCCCATCTTACTAGAAAATCAGACTCTGCTGCACTTAATCATTTCCCATTTAGTTTGAGCGATCTCCTTTGATTCAGAGGTATAATTAGCCTTAATAGCATGCTAAATATAAAGGTATACCACTCACCTCCAAGACATTGCAAATAGAAAAAAAGAGCTGAAGGAAGTACCCTAATATGTTCTGCATTTTCCACTAAATGCCAATAAAGCAGCCAATAAACCACAGCTGGTGTTGATGGTTTTTTGATGGTGAAGTATATTTGCAGAAGGAATCACCTCACAGATCAAGGGGAAAGTTCACCCACACAGTGCAAGAAGTATAGGAGGGAAAAGGACAAATTATCCTTTGTCATAAGGAGATAGTCAGGAAGGGGTGAGAAATGGGAGTCTAGGCTCTGGCTTCCCAGGATCAGGTGGTTTCTCAGCTGTACTTGGTCTACATCTCAAGGAAAGTGTGGGTCAGAGATCTCTCTTTGTTTACCTTCACTTCCCCATCTTACAAAAAGACAACATAAAACAATGTGATGAGCACTTGGATCTGCCCTCAAACATTCCTCAATCTATGTCCTACCAACACCCTTGGCCTATCACTTTAACTTTTTAAGCCACAATTTTTTTCATAACTAAAATGAACATAACATCTTCCTACCCCCATAGGATCATTAAGAAGATTAAATGAGATAACCTGCATGAAAACATCTAGCACAGTGCTAGGCGCATAGTAGGTATCAGAAATAATGACATTCTGCACTTGGAAAATAATTGGTTCTCTTCAGAGTGAATTGATATGGTTTCTAAGTGGCTTATTAGTGATTGTCCAGAAAACATAAACCTCTCCCTCCATCTGCTCACTTTCAGCAAAGGTAGACAGACATGTTTGTGCCAGGTCCTCAGCCCAGTCTTCTCTCAACTAGCTCTTGGCAATGTCAGCTCCACATGCTCCAGTGACGTCAGAAACAGGTAGGTCAGTAAGTTTTGTGTAGGGGTCCAAGATGGCTCTTCCAAATCGCCGATTTCTCAATTACAAAGGAAATGAGCCTGAAAAATGTCTATAGCTTAATTATTAAAGGTGCTTTTGCTGAGAACCAAAATCTATAGTTTCTCCCCATTAATTAGAAAGTGATGGTTAAGCATTTACTACATCAAGTATTGTGCTCAGTCCATTCTGGAATGATCTGTATTAATTATCCACTCTGTGTTGAATATGGCTACTACAGGCCTTGGGCCTTTGTCTGGTGCAATACTCCTCGTTCTTAGACATTCATCTCAAGTGTCCCCTCTGCCAGAGGACCTTCATTGTCTCAGGATGGCCTGGGCACCCCTCCCTGTGTTCTTCCCTCTTGCCTCCTTCACCCAGCTGAGGTCCCTAGGAACAGGGCCTAAACCTAAGAGTTTAGTGGCCCCAGGGCCTGGCACAAGACCCAAGACAGAACTAGCTGCCAGTGCTCTGTTGCATGCTGAATGATTATGCCTGAAATCTTTTAGAGTAAAATTTTCTGAAGTCTATTCCACAGAATCTTGGTTCTGTGTGTTATTAGTAGCTATCATATGAAAAGAAAGGTTTTTGGGAGGTCAACTTCATTTGGGAAAACTTAGGAAAGGCAATGTTGAAGAATTTCCCTTGTTACAGAGTTCTGAGAGCTATGTGACTGACACACTAATGTGCTCCGTGAGTCTCTAACCAAAGTAGCAGGCAGCTCCTCTCACAGCTGTTTATACTTGGAACACCTGGGGGAGGGGGAAGTTAAGAACAGAAAGGGGAAAGGCCGCCTGGGGGGCTCAGTTGGTGAAGCATCGGACTCTTGATCTCAGCTCAGGTCTTGATCTCCGGGTCATGTTGAGCCCTTCTTTGGGTTCCACTCTGGGTACAGAGCCTACAAAGAAAGAAAGAAAGAAAGAAAGAAAGAAAGAAAGAGAGAGAGAGAGAGAGAGAGAGAGAGAGAGAGAGAGAAAGAAAGAAAGAAAGAAAGAAAGAAAGAAAGAAAGAAAGAAAATAATGGAAAGGGGAATGTCATAAGATTAGAGTTCCAGAGAACATGTTAGCAAACAGTGTCCTGTACCAACTTGCAGAAGGTTGCACCTCATAAATTTAAGAATCTGAAAGAGGATGCAAAGCAATAACAAAGATACAGTCTGTCAAAGGCATGCTGCCCCTGGAATGATGACATTGGGGGAGTTTGAGGAGTTGGACCATCCATCCCAACCAACATCCCACTCTAGTGGAATAAAAAAATACAATTTCTTTTGCCAGGAAGTCTGGGGTTTCACTAGTACCAGCTTCCTAGAAATGCAAACTGAGAGCAGCTGGCCATTCTCTGTCAGTGATGTGGGCAGCCCAGTTGTCCTACAGCCTCCTTATCAGGAAAATGCCTCCCAAGGCATTTATAGCCTTCTGAGAAACCTCCTTTTCAGAAAAATGTATTGCTGTTCAGAGGCAATGTATGGGAAGGGAAACTCGGGCCTGGAAGTGGAGTGCCATCTTGCCCATCTTCCTCATTAGATTCTGCATGTCTTCCCTCATGACCTCTTATTAGTTATGGGCCAATTGCATTTGTATCCTCTAGGCAAAGCCCTACAGAGAACTTGCTGATGAGCTAGCTTGATTCATCCTCCTTGATGGGTCAGCCCTTCATTGCTGACCACCTCTGGGCTCTCAAAACTCTGTAAACAGATCCCTCTTAGATCAAGGGCTGAACCCTGGTCTAGTCAGCAGCACCCCCTGCAGGAGGCTCAACACCACCTTGCCCCTTTGGATAGGGGGTAGGCAGACCACCATGGGCTGGAGAAGGACTAGCTATGCAGACACCAAGGTGGGCATGTTCAGGACAAATGCCCTCTGGCACCATTACTGTGTGGTCTGATGGGGATGATGAAGGCAAAGTCACCTCGTGAGTCTTTCACACACAGAATGAAGTGTACTCATAATGCCCCGTCATCTGAAGACCACAGTTTTGCTCACACATGTAGAATAGGGCCCACGTTTGTGGATTTTGGACTGGGCTGCCTGGGTTCAGTTACCAGTGCTAACATCTGCTACATGTACAACCTAAAGCAAGTTATTAACCTCTCTGTACCTCTGTCTTCTCATGTGCAGAATGGGGATAACAGCCTGATTATCAGTCAACCATATGTTAAACATGTAGAACAGTGCCAAACATTTAATGAACTAATGACTATCACTACTCTCCTGGGACGTGTGAGTGGAGAATCTCTGGTGTGTGTCCCATAGCCAAGACTCAGCTTAGGGGTACCAGGGGTAAAATGTTTGGAAACCACTTGGTTAAAAGCAAATTCAGAAGGTAAATGTTAGCCTGCAGACCCTAAGCTCACATGGGGGGAGGTTTGTGGGTGCACAGGGGCCAAAGGGCTCCTCTCAGGAAAAAGGAGTGATCCATGACACTTGAGAAATGAAAAGCAAATTATCATCCTCCGCCCCGATCTAGTCTAAACAGGGATTTTGCTGCCAGCAGCAGCAAGCAATTCTTGGCTTATCCCAAGCAGTAATATTTAATGAAAATATAGTAATCATTGCGTCCAATTTTCTGTACCTCCAAATATATATTCTGACTACTTCTATCCTTCTCCATGCCCTCACCCTAGTCCTGTCCTCTATCTGCTCTCATGTGGGCCATGGTCACAGTCTCCCCTTCATACACTCTTGTTTCTTCTACACTCAGCATCACAGGGCCTATTGAAATATATGGATCAGTTCTCTCCCTGCTGAAACCGCACCTCACTTCAGCTCAGTCATTTTCTCTCCTTCCTTCTTCCCGGCCTCCTAGACATCACTAGTTCTTCATCAAATTATTCAGCCCCATGAAGCCCTGGACACATTGATCCCTAACCCAGAAAGTTCTCCTGCTCATCATCTGGCTCTCCTAGCATTCTCTTTCTCTGACCATTCTCCCAGGTTAAATCTGACCCTCATTATAATACTCTTCTCTCAAGCCTTCTGCTTTTCATTTCTAGTATGTGTAACTTAATTATATTTATTAATGGGATTAGGTGTCTGTTGTACATGCCTTCTGGTACACTCTGTGTTCCTGAAAGCATGTTTGTCCTATTTACCATTGTATTTCCAATGCTGAGCTCAGCTCAATAAATATTGGTTGAATGAATAAAATTGAATATGTTCTCTGAAATCAGAGGCAGCCAGCAGAGGCAATCCCTGGGGCTCCCAGCAAGAAACACCCCAAAAATCCCCTGAGTCAGCAAAGCTAGTTTGGGGGAAGATCTAATTTTATAGAAAGTTACTGAGCTGCTTGGCACAAAATGTAGCCCAAGGAGTCTTTGTGGAGGTTACAAACTGGGGGTCCAAAGATGGAGTTAGGTCTACAGGCATGTTTTCTTTGTCTGTAGTGTCAATAGCTTTTTTAAATATTTTTTTTTTACTTTAACATTCAGATTTCCAGATATCCCTATAAGTATAAGATATCCCTATAAGTTCCAGATATCCAGCAACATCAAAGCCACATGTTCACGCAGTGTAGCCTACACAATGCTCAGAGAAAGATTATTCAGTGTAGGTGTTCATACATCTAGAGGGTGAATCTGAAAGGAAAGTGCTTCTTATTACTCCCTCTGGCAGCTCCCTCTCTGCATGTCCATGGCCTGGGTCCCTTTGCTGGTCTTGGCCATTGTTGTCACCTCCCCCAACACATACATACACAGCCTCCAGAGAGGTGTTGTTTCTAACCCTTAATGGCCCAGAATTGAAGCCCATGTTCCAGATCATGAGGACAGAACCACAGCAGTCTGGTTGAACTGATCTTTCCCACTTCCTTCTCCTGTTCCCCATTCCTAATCATCCCATATCACTTACGTCTGACCAAGATACCCAAATAACCCCCAAACCTATATCTGCAGCCTCCCACTTCCTCAAATTTCAGAGCCTACGTTCCTCTGTGTTCTTCCCATGTCTACCTGGATGTCCCTTAAACCCTGTAAACTCAATCTACCTCTACTCAAGCTCAAATAAGATTTTCTCCTGGTTTCCTGTTTCTTCTTCAATCAGACCCCTTTTTACCTCATAGAAATATGTCTTCTAAATCCTGTATTTCTAAATCATATTAATCTCACTTTGGAATGTCTTCTGTGCCCATCCTGTCTTCTCTGATCTAGTTTGGGATCTCACCCTTTGTGCCCAGAGAATGGTGAAGGCTTGGCCACAGTGTTCCTGCCTCCAAACCTGCCCCTTCTGCCTACGACCCTGGGTTGCCTTTTCCTGAAGTGAGCTTATCACTGCTTTGTGCAAAACGCTTTGGTGGATCCCTATGGCCTATGAAACACATCCTCAGGTACAAAATAAGATTACTATTACCCATTTTTTTCAGGTTTGTTTGATAAGAGCTCCATAATAACAATGAAATGAGAATATGAAACTATTCCAAAGCATCCAACACTGTGCTGGGCACAGTGGATGAATAATGAATGGTCACTTTTTTATTACTCTTGTTCATTCATTGAGGACCTAGATCCTGAAGATATGCAATGAACAAAAGTCCTTGCTCTCATGGAGTTTACACACCAGTGGGGGGGAAAACAGTTAGTACACAAATAAACACCAGGTAATAACAATGCAGTGAAAAAAAATTAAGCACAGTGAGGAAATAGAGAGTGATAAGGAGTGCTATTTTACTCAGGGTGGAGGGGAAGGTGACAATCGAGCAGACACATGAATGAAAGGATGAAATATGGTGGATGGTAGAAGGAGGAGCATTCCAGGCAGAGGGAAGGGTACATTAAACATGAAATCTTGGTGTGCCTAAGGAAGAACAGAGACTTGCGTGGTTGGAGCAGAGTGAGCAAAGGATCAGCTGACCATTGAGAGCAGAGAAGTAGTGGAGGTAATTTCATGTAGGATGTCATAAGCCAGTGTAAGGACTTGGAGTTTTATTCTAAGTAAGAATAATCTGTGTTGGAGAATTCTGAGCTAACCACAAACATGTCCGACTCTTGTTCTAGAAAAATTGCTCTGACTGCTCCATGGAGGAGAGACCAAGAAACAGAATAACTAGGAGTCCATAATGATAGTTCAGGTAAAATAAAAATTAAAAAAAAAAAAAGAAACACCACCAACAACTTCACAAAGTCCAGGACTACAACCACAGAAGTAAAGATCATGAAAACTTATAGACCTCTGGGCTATATTTTAAAGGTAGAGCTGAAAACATGTGCTGATGAAGTGGAGATGGGGTGTAGGAGGTGGGACCAAGGTTGGCTCCTAGATTTTAGCAACTGGAAGAATAGAGTTGGAATTTCCTGTGATAAAGAAGACTATAGGAAGAACATTTTTAGAGGGAAAAGAATTAAGTTGGAGGCATGTTAATTTTAAATATTTAATTTTTAAATATTCAAGTAGAGATATCTAGTGGGCAGTTGGGTAGACAAACCAGAACTTCATGGTAGAGGTCTTGGCTGGAGATAAATATTTGAAAATGATCAGCATGCAGTTAAATCATGAGACTGGACGAGAACTCTTAGGCTGTGAGTGTTGATAGAAAAGAAAGAGGATCAGAAGCTGGGCCCTGGGGCATCATTCAGGCGATGAGGAGAAACCAGCAAAGAGCAATGACAAGATTCTGGGAGGAGAAGCAAATCCAGAAGAGTGTAGCGTCTCACATGTCAAGTGGAGAAAGAGTTTCACGGAAGGAGTGATCCACTGTGTGAAACGATGCTAGTAGGCTGACAGGTCAAGTTAGAAGAGAATTAACCAGTAGACCTACAACATGGAAGTCATTGGTAGCCTGATGAGAGCAGTCTGGTGGAACAGTGGGAAAGTTGGACTGATGGGAGAGAGTTCCAGAAAGAATGAGAGAGATTATAACTAAAATACTGATCTGGCGGGGCGCCTGGGTGGCTCAGTGGGTTAAGCCTCTGCCTTCGGCTCAGGTTGTGATCTCAGGGTCCTGGGATCGAGTCCCATATCGGGCTCTCTGCTCAGCGGGGAGCCTGCTTCCCCCCTTCTCTCTCTCTGCCTGCCTTTCTGCCTACTTGTGATCTCTCTCTGTCAAATAAATAAATAAAATCTTTTAAAAAAAATAAAATAAAATACTGATCTGGCAATCCTCCCAACCCATTTTTCCAGGTCCATCTCTCACTACCCCGAACCCCACACAAGATCTCATCAATGAGACAGGCATGTACTTGTCTTTAGGTTGTTGGCATCTTTCCTCCTTTGCTACTAAGCCCTTCCTAAAACCCACTCCCCCTCATCCCAATCTTTGTCCTTTGAAATCCAGTCCATTCTTTGTGGCTGATCTCAGGTATTCCATCTTCCCAGGAGCCCTTCCTAAACAGACTTCTTCAAATGTGAAATAGTTTGCATGATGCATATGTTATAACAATCAGTATTACAGGGGCGCTTGGATGGCTCAGTCAGTTTAGTGTCTGCCTTGAGCTCAGGTCATGATCCTAGGGTCCTGAGATCAGGCCCTGCATCGGGCTCCCTGCTCAGCGGGGAACCTGCTTCTCCCTCTCCTCCACTGCTCCCCCTACTTGTACTCTCTCTCCCTCTGTCAAATAAATAAATAAAATCTTAAACCAACATCAACAACAAGAACAATCAGTATTATACCCAGATTTTCCAGGAAAACCTGTATTTCCTACGGTTGTAAAGGATTACTACAAACTTAGTGGATCAAACAATTCAATTCCTTTTCTTACACTCCTCAAGGTCAGAAGTCCTGAAATCAAGGTGTTATTAGGGCTACATTCCTTCTGGAGGCTCTAGGGGAGAATCTGCTTCCTGGCTTTTACCAGCCTCTAGAGGCCACATATGTTTGTTGGCTGGCAGCCTCTTCCTCCATCTTCAAAGCCAGCAGCAGAGCACCTCCAGTCTCCTTCCCTCTGCCCCTGTCACCACATCAATTTTTCTGACTCTGAGTGTCATGCCTGCCTCTTATCACCCTTGTGATTATATTAATCCCACCCAGGTAATTTAAAATGATCTCCTCACATCAAGTTCCTCAACTTCATCACATCTGTGAAGTTCCTTTTGCTAAAATGAAAACAGTCATGGATTCCAGGGATTAATACATGGAGAGATGGAGGGGCCATTTTTCTGAGTACCACCAGCCCCAATTCAAAATTTTCTATTTTTGAAATTAAAAATTTTCTATTCTTAAGAGACATGCATCCCAATTATTTTGGAAACCGAAAAATCGTTCTTTGTAATCCAAGTTTACTTTTTTTTTTTTTAGATGTCTTGTAGACATCTTCATGGGTGTGCCCCATCCCAATTCCTACAGAAACATCTCCTTCTACTTACACACCTTGGGGTACACATGCTATCCAGACACAGCTGAGCACTCAGTTTGCACTGGTACATTTATTCCACATTTCCAGACTGCTCTGTGTGGGACCCTGTAATACAGGGATGAATAAGATGAAGTCCCTTCCCTTGACAGGCTTATGGCCTTCTTATTGTCCCTGTATCTTGCTCATATCTTTTGCTGATATCCAGCCCCTGCCTGGTGCATGGCACTACTTAGTGAAGAGTTTATTGAGCTGAAGTGGTCTGAGATGTTGCTCACCACCATGAATTCCCTCTGCCACTCTCTTCCTGTTCTCATTATCCTTTGTGCAGTGTGACTTAGTTGAAGAAATGTTGGGGCCCTAGCTGAGAGGCAGGGGGTGGGGGCAGCATGTATGTGTCTGCTCTGCTCTAAGACAGACATCTGGAAACTGGAGATGGCCCTCCCACATGATGTGATGGGTGACATGCCTGGACCATTGCACTGGGATCAGATCCATAAATACTTGTTGCATAGAGCAAGGGCCTGTCACATGTGCAGGCACAACAGGGACTCCATATTCACTAAAAGAACATGGTCCTGCAGCTAAAGTCACATTAAATATGGATGCCTGAGAAACTACATTTTTTCCTACAAAGAAAGAAGTTAAGAGCACACTCTAGAACAGCTCTGTCATGAGTGAAACACAACAACACCACAATGTGACACCAATAGCATCCACAGTCATGCTCTGACAATGGAAGGGTACAGAGAATCACTCATTTATTCAACAAATACTGGCTAAGGGCCTGCAGCATGCCAGGCATTGTTGTAGGCACTGGAGAATTGGCAGTGAGCAGGACAGTCAAAATCTCTGCTCTTCCAGAGCTTGCTTTCTAGTTGGGGGAGGAGTGGAAATGATTGACATTTATTGGCTCCTATGCGCCAGACGCTGTTCTAAGTGCATTATCTGTGTTAACGCACTTCTCCTGATATCCCGGTCATCTTGAGACATTATTTTTGTTCCTGCTTCACAAAGAGGAACACTGAGCACAGAACAGTCAATTCTCCAGCCTGAGATTGCAAAGCTTCAGGCGAGTTGGGATTTGGTTCCAGACATCCCTGTGTTTTGAATCCTACACTGAACTGCTTCTTGCCTCCTTCTTCTTGTGAAGGAGGTGGGGCATTCCATTAAAAAGTTTCCATCTCCCAAGAATTTGAGCAGAGGACAAACGCTGGCCTCTGGGATTTGGGAATTGGGAGCAAATGGAGAAAAGCTAAAAATGAGAAGAGGAAAAGGTATTAGGCCTCCTACTGACCTCCATCATCAAAGGCAACATTCCTCTGGACAAAACATTGCCATGGTCTGTGCCAGTTAACCTTAGTATGAATGGAACTACCTCTTTGGAGATTCTTCTAGAGATGGGGAATGTAGTAGCCACTTGATATAAGATATCTTATTTAACCTTTATATCAACTCTTTAAAAATCAATATAACACCATTTACCATAGGATAAAATCAGGTTAGGCTATCGAATGAGGCAGGTTTCAAACCCAGTCATGTGGAAAGCCCTGTCTAATGCTCTTTCCAAGACCCTACACCCACCCCTTTCTGGTCTGCACCATCAATATTATTTAAAACATTCAAGCCTGTTGACCCAGAATTCTAAAAAGTTGTTCTTAGAAAACAATCAGGCAGAAACAGGAGTGTTTACTGTAGTCTTATTTATAACAACACATTTTATAAGTGGGGGGTGGGGAGGGAGTAAAAAATATCCACTAACAGGAAACTAATTAAAAGAATTATGAGACTCATTTAATTAAATCCAGGAAAAACTTTTACTATAAAATGTATATTTAAACATAGAAAATTGTTTTAGACATATTAGGCAAAAATAATTGTGCTTTGAAATAAGTGTAGAACTTTGTATGCATATATCTCTATTAAGTGGGACCATATGGAACTGTCACTCTGTAGACCAAAAATGATTAAATATTGAGAATTTCATGTGGTTCAGCCCAACTGGAAAAAAAAAAAAAAAAAAGCCTGATGGATGTCCACCAAAATGGTTAATTGAGGATATGTTATCAGTGATTTCAAAAAGATTTTCACTGCTTGTGCTTTTTTATGGCTAACTTTTCTCCACAGTGTACATGCATTGCTTTTGATCAGAAAAACCTATTAAAATAAATGGCAATAATTAGAAACACTAAAAGACTATTTTGACATTTATGTTTCAGGAGTGTGGTTGATCTCTCAGATGTTATGATTTGAGAATAGATTTTTTTTTTAAATGATCCAGTTCCAGTGGTTAAATTGAGAACTCATGACAAAAAAAAATTGAACAGTTGGGGAAATTGATTTGTGAGATGGCTTATTTTTTTTTTTTTCCTTTTGGAAACATTTGAGCTGTGAGTTATCAATCAAATGGTGTGCAACTTTTAAGGTAGTGAAATCACTGAACCATCTTAAAACTGCATGAGATGGATATAGTATCAGATTGGAAGTTAAGCCCTTGCCTGTGAAGAATTTGTAACTGGCTGAATTAACTGCAAACCAGCTAATCCGGTGTGCTGTAAGGATTGAATAGTCAAGATGGGTATGATGAGCCCATACATGTCTCCAGCAAGAATGCTCATAATACTTGGAAGTCCAGATTTTGTTTACACTCCCGTCCCCCACCAAAAAGGATTCTGTTTACACTTCTCTTGGGAAGGTCAGGCATTTATTAGCCTAAGTGAGACTCTAAGCTTTAAGCCACAGGAAGGTGCAGGCTGAACTTGAATCTTTGCAAGGAAGGACAAGTGCATTATTGCACATACATTGGCAATATGCTTCTAAGACAAAGGAATGACAATGAAATGTCAAGGAAACCCCAGTAAGTGGTTTTGATTATTGTACCACCCCATTGCAAACATGGTCACTGAAATCACCATCTTTTTTGACTCTTAAGTCCAAGCTCCATTCCGTGCTGGAGATTCTACACCCCAGGGAACCGAGTCCTCCAGAGCTCTGCTCTCCATCCTGATTAGAACACTTAGCTCTTGCTGTCAGTTTGCCTTACATGGTTGTTGTTTTTTTAAACCTTTTTTTTTAAAGATTTTATTTATTTATTTGTCAGAGAGAGAGATAGAGAGATCACAATTAGGTAGAGAGGCAGACAGAGGCAGAGGCAGAGAGAGGGAGAAGCAGGCTCCCTGCCGAGCAAGGAGCCCGATTTGGGACTCGATCCCAGGACACTGGGATCATGACCTGATTCGAAGGCAGTCGCTTAACCAACTGAGCCACCCAGGCATCCCTGTTTTTTTAAACTTTTTAGATTAAAGTTCTTTCTTTTCTTCTTCCTTCCTTCCTGCTTTCCTCCCTTCCTTCTAAGCGTGAGTTCCTCAAGGAAAGAAAGTATTATCAACACAATTCTATGCAAAGCATACAATCACACATTCTTGTAGATGAGATAAGAAAAAAACAGGGTTAATGTTTAAAAATGTTAAACTGGTGTGCTTATTACCCCTCCTACATGACTGGTGCTCATCAGCATCCAGCCACCCTTTATGGTGGCAGAAAAGGAGGGAGTGGAAATGGCATATGGGAAAATCACTTTAAATAGGAACCAGCAGTTGGAATCCCACCTTTAGTGAATAAGAGAAAGAGAAATAAGTAGAAGCAGATAGTGAGAGGCCTGTTCTGAGCCCCACCTCTCCAGGTGGGGCAGAATTGTGCAGAGGCCGAAGGGAAACTAAGGCAGAGGAGCTCTCATCCCACTTCCAGTTCAGGGCTCAGGCGGACACAGAGCAAATCTGGGGAGATGATGATAGATTCCAAATAGCAGCTCTATATCCCAAGAAGGAGAGAGCCTGAATTAACATTCCCAATCGTGCCAGCTGCTGTGTGCAGAGAAGCAACCCAGTGTAACCGAGGGAAGGGGGTCATTCTCTATCTTCTGGGCCATGCAGGAATTGTCATGCCTGTCAACTTCTCCCAAGTGGTTTCGGTTTTCAGGCCAATCTCACTTCCGATTCTGCTTATTTTTTCTCAGGTTGCAGCCAGGGAACCCCATCACCGTCCCAGCTTTCCTGGTTATGTCTAACTCATTCCTCTCTGACAGCCATTGCTGGCAGAGCCTAGAGGGCCAGCAGCTGCTATCACCATCCCAGGAGCCTCATGGCCAGAGATTATGCCCCGTGTCCTGGGAGGCTTCAGTCTCCACCAGGTGGTCATAGATGGAGATTCATAAATTTGCATCCAAGTCCAGCCATCACCTTGCTGGGAAGACAAGCAGAAACATTGTTTCCCAACACATGTCTTGATTGGGCCAGAATAAAAATCGAACGTGCCACTTTCCATCCCTCCACAGCTGCTGCAGGAATTGATTTTACCCCACAAATACTTATGACCTGTGGAATGGAAGATGGCTTCCCTGCTCAAAGATGCTTCCCAGAGACCTGGCCATGTTGCAACTCATAACCCATCACTGGGAAAGGAGGCTGCTCTGTCAAGGACAGGGAGAGAAGCAGAACTCACGCCATCTTCCTTCGAGCCTCCAGTGCCTCCTCAGATTTGTGGCCCCTCTGTGTGCACATTGTAGCCACTGTTTCTACAAATATCCAAGGAATAGCCCCTGTATGCCAGGCCTTGTGCCCATTCAAGGAAATCCTGATCAAATGAGGACCCTAGTGGGTTGAATGGTGAACCCCAAAAAGATATGCCTGTGTGGTAATTCCTGAAACCCGTTAATATTACCTCATTCAGCAAAAGATATAATTAAGCTAAGGATCTTGAGAGACGGGGTTATCCTGGGTTATCTCAGTGGACCCTAAATTCATTCATATGCATTCTTTTTTTTTAAGATTTTATTTATTTATTTGACAGAGATCACAAGTAGGCAGAGAGGCAGGCAGAGAGAAAGGAAGGGAAGCAGGCTCCCTGCTGAGCAGAGAGCCCAATGCGGGGCTTGATCCCAGGACCCTGGGATCATGACCTGTGCCAAAGGCAGAGGCTTTAACCCACTGAGCCACCCAGGCACCCCTCATTCCTATACATTCTTATAAGAGAGACACAGAGGAGGTGGCAGAGATTGGAGGATGTGGCCACCAGACAAGGAATATCTGGACCCACCAAAAGGCAGGAGAGACAAGGAAGGATGCTCATCTGAGGCCTTCCAAGGGAGCATGGCCCTGCAGCCTGATTTCAGACTTCTGGCCCTCAGCACTGTGAGGGACAAATTCTGGTTGTTTTAAGCCACCCAGTTGGTGACAATTCATTATAGCACTCACAGGAAATGAATATAGCACCTAATAAAGGAAATGTCCCAGTTAGCTTTTCTGGGTGCAAGTGGCAAAAGGGGGCAGGGGCTTCTTCCCAGATCCATGAGTCCCTTCTGGGGGCAGACATAGATTTTAAGACCAGTACTGGTGGATCAGATTCATCTTCTATAATTTGCAGGATTCTGGGGGGAAAGAATCATTTCCCAGATCTTATATTCTAAGCAGGGTTTCCTCCAAAATGGCGAGAACAAAATGAGAGAACAATCCCAGTCCCAAAAACCATTTACACCCTCTCCCCAAAGACAGTTTTCTAGTCATAGAACCCCTGTTGGAGGAAGGGAGTCCCCATTTGTGTGGACAATATTCAGTACACTAGGTGCCTCTCTTACAGGTTGTCCCAATCCAAGTCTACCTGTTTTGGGAGGGCAGCTGACCCAATCAGCAGGGTCCCAGGCAGCCACAGCCTGCCAGGGCCCAGGAGAACAGAGCACTGCAGGCCAGGCTTTGTGACCTCTGAGTGGGCACCGTCCTCACCCTGGGGTCCATTTGAAGATTGTGCTTGTCTCGTTTAATTTAGACTTTGCTGGTGGATAGATACTAAGTTGTCTTAGCCAGCCAAAACAAGAGCTCCACCATTAGAGTAAATTTCAATACTGTGCAAAACATTCACAAGTGAGATGTCCTTCCTCAAGGGCCTGGGCCACCTCACTGCATAAGCCACATTGCACGTGGCTTTCCCCCATTCTTTTCTTCTCCCCAAACTGTATTCTGTGTGAATGGAATCCCCTGAGGTTGTGCAAAGGGAAGGTCTTGGCATGGCCACGCCAACTCATCAGGGACCACCAGGGTAGCTCAGTAAACTGCTAGCACAACACAGAATTGTCACTCTGGACAAGACAAGACACAGGGAAGGGCCACAGGAAGTGACAGGGTAAGGAGCCCTGAGGACCATCAGCCAAGAAGGCAGGGAAGGATTCCTGGGAACAGGAGGACCTCAGCTGGGACTGGAAACTGTACCATTGGAGAGAAGGTGCTGTAACATGTCCAGGGACACCGTCTGATTTTTCACCAGCTCTGGCCCTGTGCTGTTTGTGACTGTCCGGGATTCATAAGTAAGGAAATCCCTGCTGCTATGCACCCGGAAGCATGCCGCATGGAGTCGCCGGTGGGGGCAGTGCATCACCCACAAGTCACCGTGTTCGTGGGAAGACCTGCACCTGGGATGTTTGATTTCAGGGTACATGTTGAGAACCTACGTTTGCTTTCTGGACCCACAGTGCATCAGTAGACATGCTGGGTGTCCTTGCCTGGCCATTCCCGGGCCTCGCTCTGTACTTCCTTTCAGCTGCTGTGAAGCAGTCTGTGTACTGTTCTGAGGTGCCCCCGGGGCCCCCAGACGTTTACAGAGGACATATGGCCTGTACTTTAAGGCAGTCCGTTCCAAACATACTCCCTAAGCAAGGGGAAAACCAAACCTACCACTTTGGTCTCATAATAACAGATAAGCCCAGGGAAACCTGATTTCGTTTCTATAACTTCCAGTTGAATTTCTGTCTGCACATCAGAGGGCCCCTGAGAAACAGGAGGTTCCCACCATCAGGAGTGGGGTGCTTACCCCAGGCCACCAGAGATGACGTGGTCAGCTCCGAGAGCTAGGTCTGCTCTCCCAAGGACCCCCCCTTCAGAGGCAGGGAAGGAAGAGACAGAAAGAGGCAGAGTGACCTGCCAGGTCATAGCCAAGGGTATGAGGAGGCAGAACACAGCAGGTGGGAGAAATAGGTCAGGGCAAAGTGTTCAGAAGTAAAGCTGTGAATGCTGAGAACACGACTGAAGATGCCAGATGGTTCCACAAAAATACCTGAAATGCCTAATAAAAGAGGTGTCACTTTCAAAATATATGTATACCTGATTTGAATGTTTATCGACAATTAGCATCACCCACATTTACTCTGCACTACTTCCGAAGGTTTTTACCCATTCTTTTTTCTCCCATTTTACTGAGGAAATGTTAGCCCTAAAGAAAATAAGGCAAACAGTGTTAGCAAGACTGATACACCCTCATCTGTAATCAAAATATTTTCGCCACATAGTTTCATCATGTTTACTCACTCTCCCAAATAGTTTGGCTGAATTATTTAAAGTAAGATGCAGACAATAGGACTCTTCACCAACAAATACATACCTATTGTTCTTTTTGAAAAGTTACATTTTTTTTTTTACCAAAGACATATTTTCAAGAAGCACAAAACTCACTGATAAAGACTTCACGCTCAAGATGTCGTGCTCATCCGTCCACAGATTATTGCCCAACAATTTTTCACACAATACAGCTTAAAGCAGAATGCTGATCTTATCAAACCATCTGAATAGGACACTCTCTGCAGAAAGAATATATCCCAAATTACAAAGCTATCCCGTATTTCAGGGCTGGGCTGGGCTGGGCTACGGGAAGAATCACAGGAGCCCCTCTGAGGGGCACGGAAGCTGGAAGGCTGGGTGCAGCGGGGGGCGCATCCAAACAGTGGGCAATGGGAGCCAGGAGCAAGTCAGAGCCCCAGAGCCCCAGCCCCCTGCATGTTCCCCCTGCGTGGGGGACGCAACGATGGCAAGGGTGTAGTAAGAGGGTCTGACGAGACCTTGTGCTATGGTGGACTACAAAGACCAGAGAGCGGAGAGAAGCAGGCAGGGCTGACCAGAAGTGTGGTGCTGATGAAGCCACAGCATGACCAGTGATCACAGCTGGGCCCGCCCAGCCCCTGGAGCCCTTGCCTTGCAGACTTTACTGTGAGTAAAGACTTTACTGTGAGCTTAATCCCCACTACATGTCTTGGGGCAGACCGTATTCTCCTAACTGAAGATCAGACAGAATTAAAAAAAAAAAAAAAGTCCACATCCACGATATTTGTCAGGATGCTATCAGATGCAAACTCTTCTTGAGCTACTTGGTGTTGGCTCATGTACCTAGAACAACGACCAGTGGGTTGTACCCTGCCCTGCTGCAGGTCAAAGCCAGGGTGTTCCTTCCCTGACCCCCTATAGCAGAGGAGGAGACTTAGCTGTGGGTGCAGAGAGAGGTCACACAGCCAGTCCTAGGAAGGCCCACAATGGCTAAAGCCAAGATCAGGGATCAGGGAGGGAGGAGCAGAGGACACAGGAGTTGGGGGGAGTCCAGCTCAGGCCCTCAGGCCACCAATGTCCTATTGCCAGAGGACTGCTTGCTTTAGGACCCTTGTGCTGGGGTGGGCCAAGGGTTCGGGGGGGATGGGCAGAATCTCCCTGACTAGTGTATCAGCCACAGGTCAAATACTGCTGGATGAGGCAGGCCTCCTGGAAGCCCAAGGAAGTGTGTGACCCCCACCCCCAAAACTCTGTGTCAAAGAAATTGTCATGGCTAGGAACCCCCCAACCTGTGTCCTACACCAGCAGCCCACTGCTTCCAAAGGTTCCTGAGGAATGGGACAGAGGGGCTGCCCCAGCCCCAACACACCATCACTCCAGGGCTTTAGCCCCAGCCCCGTGCAGGCAGCCCCATGGAAGGGGAAGATTCCTTATGCTTGGATCAAAGACTGGCCTAAGCCAGATATCCAGGCCTCCCTGCATGAGTAACCCCTGAGTGGGTTCCTCCTGGGCTTTTCACAGGGAAGCCAGGAGACATATGTGCTCCTGAGTGGCAGGGACTCTGGGCTCCTCTGACCCCACAAGCCAAACCAGAGAAGGATGCCCAGTGAAGGCAGTTCCAAAGAGAGGATGGCCTGTAAGCGAGGGAAAGTCTGTGAGAAGAAAAGCACCTCATGAAAACCAGAGCCCCACAGCCTGTGCCCATCCCAGCCAAATCCCCACCCCTGGGACCTCTGTCTTTACCACCCTCCTGTGGGAGAGCCAGAGGGTGACGGGGTCTCACAGGCCTTGGCCTCCGAGGCTACCTGACCCTCTAAACTTTGCCCTCCTGCCAGCTTCGACCTCGGGAGATAGTCCCCGTTTCAGTCAGCTCCAGCTGTCATAACAAAATACCACAGGCAGGGTGCTAAAACAGCTGAAATTTCTTTTCTCACAGTTCCAGAAGCTGGCAAGTCCAAGGTCAAGGTGTCGGCAGGCCTGGTTTCTCCTGAGGCCTCTCTCCTTGCCTGGTAGAAGGCAGACTTCTCTGTGTCCGTCACATACCCTGGTTTCTCCTCCACTTCTTAAGGACACCGGATTTATGAAATTAGGGCCCCACCCTCATGACCTCATTAACCTTAATTATCTCCTCAAAGGCCCCACCTCCAAATACAGTCAGTCACACCCTGGGTTAGGACTGCAACATGAATTGGGAGGGGACACAGTTCAGTGCCTGGCGGTTGGCTTTTCAGGCCTTTGCTGATGGCCCTCTGCCTTCCCCCCTACCCCGCCCCGCACCTTGCTTCTAGCCTGGAGACAATGCAGGATTCAGATCTCCAAGGATGCTTGTGCTCCACGCCCAGCCACAAGTGTAAGAGAAGCAGCAGCCAGACCAAGTCTGCGTCTCCTCCTCCCTCCGGGGCATTTCCGCTCGGAGACTGGGGCTTCCAGAAGCCCAGTTTTTGTTTCTCTCTTCCATTTAATTAAGGAGTGAGGCAGAAGGGTGCTTTCTCAAGTTTAATGACTGTTCTTAGTTAGCACCATCCAGCAAATGACTTCTTAAATTGAGGACCAGAAAGCACTCAATTTTCTGGATATTTACTGTCACATCCACAGCAACACAGCTGCCACTGAGCGTGTGATTCCCCAGGCTTGTGCTGAGACGGAAGGCGACGCCAGTCTCACAGCACAGAGACCTCTGAACAAAAATAACAACTGCCTGTCAGTTTCAGGGCTGGCAAGACAATGGCCATTCGCCCAGGCCCTCCTGCCCACATTCAGGGGCACCCTGATCCAGCAGACACCTCCAGGGACAGTTGCCTGCGAGGGGAGGTGGGAGAAAGACATCTGACCCAGGTGCAGAGCCCACATTCACCTTTTTGCCAGAAATGCCCATAAAACACTGCCTCAGCTCCATCCCTGCCCTGGAAAGAAGTCCAGCACTGTGTACATTCCAGACTCGGTGCCAGTGATTCTTCTTAGCAGAGACGTGCTAGGTGGAGAAGGAAGGCTTAAGCTCAGAAGTTAGATGGGATGCCTACAGGGAAACCCGTACCTTGTTTCTGGATATCTGGATAGCTGATGAAACAGGGAGAGGTCTCATGGTGTCTCTGCTGCTGGAATGAGGGGCCAGCATCACCTCCTCTAGATTTTTTTGAACTGTCTCTTCCCTCCTATATGTGGCACAGAGCAGAAGCATTTTCTCCAGCAACTGAGAAAGATCTGAAAGCCCAGAACACCTCGGCTGTAGCTGTAGCTCTTGGAAGAGGAACCATCCACGAGGTGCTCTGAGAACCCCAACAGCTAGTACTCCAGCCTTGAGCTGACCACAGCCACATCCTGCCCAGTGTGCTCTAAGGAGGCTGTGGACATGACAGCTGACCTCCCAGGGAAAGCACACCAGTGCGATGTTGGCCTTGAACCAACAGCAAAGACGAGAGTGCCTACCCTCGACCCACCATCCGCTCCCCACAGTCATTCCCCCACCCAGAATTCTTCTGCAGCTTCTCCAGTGTGACTGGAGTGTGACTGTCAAGGTCATCGGAGACACTTATCTTGGCTCCAGGTACCAAGTTTTTCTCCATTAAAGGTGTCACCAAACAGAATGCTCTAGCCCTTTCAGTCCTATGGGCCTTGCCACACTCTGTTCCCTTTGCTTAGCAGCCTTCCCTCATGCCCTCATCCTCTGCTGACAGGCAAACTCTTGCTCTGGGAACCCAGTGTTTCAGGAGCTCACTGGGAGCCCCCAAAGATAAGCACTAGGTCTCACGTGTCTACCTCAGACACGCAACTAATACTGTGCCACTGGGTGCTCACTTCATAATTGTTTGTTAATGGAGTGAGTATCAATGTATTTGTTTTCTATTGCTCCATTAACAAATTACTTGAAACAACACTTGAAGCAACTTGAAACAACACACCTTTACTACCTCCCAGTTTCTGGAGTCAGGAATCTGGGCATGGCTTCAATGGATGCTCCGCTCAGGGTCTCACGAGACCTCAATCAAGGCATCAGTCAGGCTGTTTCCTGCCTGGAGCAGGGGTCCTCTACCAAGCTCACACGGGTGTGCAGAATTCAGATGCTGCGGTTGTAGGACTGAGGGTCTCAGATCCTAGGACAAGCTGCTCCCACGTGCCTGCCAAGTTAGATATATCAGAGCAGCTCCCATTCCACGACCTGCAGCAGCAGACTAGCGCTCTCTCTCCCTCTCCTTCTCTCTTTCCTTGATCTCTCTCTCTTTCATCTCTAAGGAGTCTCAGATGATGCAACCACAGGAGTTAATCCTATCGCATTTGCTACATAATGTAACCTAACCAAGGAAAAGAGATTCTATCACCTTTGCCATTTTCGGATTGTTGGAAGCAAGACAAAAGTTCCACCTGCATCCAAGAGGAGGGGATTATACAAGGGAATGACTCACTGGGGATCCCCTTACAGTGGCCTGCCACAAGCAACAATTCAAAATGACCAAGAATTTTTTTAAAAGCTACCACTTACCATGTACCAAGTACTGTTCCAAGTCCTCTCTAAGCATATAGACAATGAATGAATGAAGTAAGGAAACCAATGAATGAATGAATGAATGCATCAAGTAGAGAGAGCCAGGAGGCCATGATGTGGAATAGAAGAACAGTAGAAGGGAGAAAGCAATGGACTGCCTCCCCCACCAAAACCACTCCATATCCCCCGACTAGGTCATTCAGTGACTCAGCTCCAAATAAGCTAACCACCTATTTTTGTGCATATTCTGGAAATTGGCTCCCACCATGTGACCAAGCCCCATGCTATGACCCAGTTGCTCTCTAGACGTGACACAGACTCTTCATACCCCAAGTGCCAGCCTGTCCTTGGGGCAGGGTATGCTATCTAGTCCAGGCCCCACACCCCCTTTCTCTATGGTTGTGGACACTAGAGATGACTCCCTCCTTGGTCCTCTGTCCCTGCTCCTGGTTCCTTCCCCTCTTTCCTCTCTGGTTGCTCACCTTTGGCCAGAGCTTGCCTCTTGCTAGGCCCAGATCTGCTTCCAGTCCAGTGGTGCTCTCATCCTCTACCCCGCCTTCCCCCATCCCCTCCCTACCTTATGAATATAGCTGACCCCTGGCTTCAACATCCACTGCCTATCAATGACTCACACACCTGTCTCTCCACCTCCAGTCTTCCCACCTGTAGTTCCAGTTGTCAGTGTGGGATATCCCACAACATGATAAAATGGAATTTTACTATTTTACTCTTTTACTAATTAACTAATTTACTATTTTACCATTCCCCAAACCTTTTCCTCCTACATTCCCTCTTTGTTACCAAGCACTGGACTCTGGCTCAGCTCTTGCTCCCACACCTATTCCTGATGATTCTCCCTGTGTAACATTTCTCAATCCTTCTCCCCATCTCTGCCCCACCCTGTCCTTCACCATCCATCCCAGGCTATGTGCCACTCCTCCCCCCCACATACCTGCCCTCCTGCTCTATGGCGCCATTTTCAGTTTCCTGGAGGAACAATGTTTCTCTCTTCTCCAGGCCTTTACTTCCATACCCTCTCCACCTGGTAAGTCTCTCCCTGGGCACTTTTCTTTGACTCATTAACTCCCATTTGTCTTTTAGGCCTCTACTTGCTACCTGGTCCAGGAAGCCTTCTTGGACTTCTCTGAGCAGATGGGGCTGCCGTCTTTGGGGTGCCCAAGCTCCTCTACCACAGATAGAGATGTCATCACATGGTGCCAGCACCTCCAGAGTACTCACATGGTGCTGCCCTCATCTGTTCACTCAGAGGGTCCGTGAATTCCTCGAAGGCAGTGTCTCTGTGCCCCCATCCCCGCCCCCCGCCACCCAGCTAGGGGATATTAGCTTATAGTAAACAGTGACAAATGTGGGCCCGCTGCGGTAAGGAATGAATCACCAGCCTACACCTCCAGCTGTCACCTGTCCATTTTGTCTGCACACCCACCCCCATCAGATTTGTTTTAAAACAGTACCCTACTATTTCTGGACCAGGGGCTGAGGCTATGACCCCTGCTTGCTTCATTTCAAAGATATAGATTTCACTGGGCTCTAAAAGTACTAGACATGGGGAATTTTCAGTAAGGGGCTGAATAAACACAGCTGTCCTCAGCCACCCCTACCAAACCCACACATTCCTTTTTTTTGCCTGGAGTGTGCTTTCCTCTTTTCCAGCTACCCAATCCCGGTCATCCTCCACGGCTCAAGTAACCTGTCACCTCTGCCAGGAAGTCTTCCTTGATGCCCATGCTGGACTGGGCACCCTGCCACTATGCTCCCACAGCTGCCATGCTTCCCTCTATGGCACACTCAGTCCCCAGTAGTCCAATTTCCTATTTCCACTTTGTCTCCCCACTGGACAGGAGCTTCCCCAGGGCCAGACAAGATCATGAAAACCCAGAGTGCTGGCCACAACGGTCTAGGCTTGACAAGAAGGGACCCATGGTAAAAGCTGGAGCCATGGGGTAGCAAAATGAAAGAGAACTAGGTCTCCATTCTGGCTGCTTTTAACAGCTCGCTTTAATGGCTAAAAGGAAGATTCACTTGATGAACTCTGGGCCTGAAGATGCTTAAAAGATAAATATTTTTGAAACAGAGAAGCTACCCTTTCTACCCTGGATTTGGAAAAATCAAAGCCTCTCTTTCATGTCAGTTTAAAAGATTTATGGGGCCCACTCCTTGCTGTGTCTCTGGGTAGATGTTCCCTAGGAATGCACTAATGAGTAGTAAAGAAACCTCACAGCAGCGTGGTAAGTACGGGCCACCAGAGCGCCGCCTCCATGTGACCCTTACCAGGGCCAAGGGCTGCTTCCTGGGGCCATCCCCAACAAAACCGACCCCATCAAAGCTTATTCCCAAGCCTTGATGCGCAGCATCTTGCTGTAAATATGCCCAGCGCTCACCACCACAGCTATGTCACAATCCATTTGGATACAAGTGTCAGGAACCCAGCTCCGCTAGCTGAAGGACAAAAAGGATTTTATGGGCTCACAAAACTGCCAAGAGCCGCAGTGCGTCTGCCTGCAGACCCTACGGGGCTCGAGAGTCAGCCGAGGCCTGCGGGATGCCGGCTCTTCGTCTCTCAGCTCGGCCTTCCTCCAGGTGCCCACTCTCACTCGGTCTCCCGCCCCCCAAGAACACCAGGGTTCCCTCCAAAAGGTTCAGCAACCGCGGAAGCTAAGTGGGTCCTCACTCCTGAGAGTCTCTGCCCAAATTCCAGGACTGACTCTGATTGGCCAGCTTGCGGTCACGTGATAACCGCTAAAGCTGGACAAGAAGGTCCACTCAAGCCCACCACCGGGCATGAGAATCTGGTTCTTCAGACAAAGTGGTTCCTCAGAGAAAATCACAGCAGTGCTGGCTTATACGAGGGGAATGGGGAAGCCAGCAAAAGTGTCAGATGTCCACCATGTTGGAAAAACCTCTGTGCTCCCTGGGACTTGGTTTCCTCACCTGTGACACAGGTGGTTGTCCTTCTCTCAGCAATCTCTAATACCCAAAGAATGATAGAAGCTGAAAGTTGAAACAGAGTTTTTAAAAAGTTTAGGAACTCAAACCCCATGCTTTACCTGGATGCAGTATCAGGGAAGAGGGAGAAGATGATATCAGGAAGGACAACCAGGGCCCCAACCAAGCCCCCACAGAGCTAAACCCTGCCTCGACGATGACCTCTAGGCAAAATGGTGCATGGTGCCCTGCTCACCTGTCCCCTTTGCCTCCCAGGGGCTCCACCCCACTCGGTTTCTCTGGGCCTTCAGCAGTGTTCTCACTGGCGAAGCTGAGTACCCCTACCCCACACCAGACATCCAGCAATGTCTGGAGACAGTTGTAATAGTCTGATGTGCAAGGGAGAGGGTGCAGGCTGCTACTATCCTTTAGAAAGTAGAAGCAAAATACCTAGATACTTAGATTCTGCTACATACCTTACAGTCTAATATAGGACAACCTCCCACGACAAAGAATTATCTGGCCCAACATTTCAGTAGTGCTGAGGCTAAGAAACAGGGTCTAGAGGGAACAGAGCTGGAGCACCTGCCATGTTCATCTAGGCTTTCACTCCTTAGAGGTGTGAATTGGTGCACTGACCCCCACGCAGGTACAATCAGGAACAGTCACTGTGGCTGCAGTGTGCAGAATGGTTTGAAGATGGGGCAAGAGAGGGGAGGCAGGGAGACCAGGCAGCCGGCAGTTGCCATAGTCCAGGGCCAGGCTGGCTACAATCACACGGGCCCCATGCTTAGAAAGGACCATGTTTGGGTTAGTGCTCTGCTGTCCCAATCTGGAAATTCTTAGTGATTGTTGAACAAGAAGTCCTGCATTTTCATTTTGCCCTGGGTCTTGCAAATTACACAGTTAGTCCTGGGTGAGAAGTGATGGAGTCTGAACCAGGGCAGGGATGATGAGAACAGAAAGGCCCTTCTTCCTGGGAAAGCACCCATATTCCCAGCTCCCCAACATCCTGGGCATTGGCTAAGGTCAGGGACTGGGGTTGCAGAGAATTGGTTGTTGTAGGTTTAGCATAAAACAAGGTTGACTAAATGAAGGGGTCAGAGTCGGAAGAAGTACATTGCATTCCTCTAGCCAGCTGCCAGGATACTCCCACAAGAAAGGGATGGGTCTTGTCCACTTGGCATGCTATGGGAAAGAGAGAGATGGGAACTGTGCAGCACCCGTAGGCAAGGAGAACGCCTTTAAGGGTTTAACATCCAGAAAAAGGACACATGTCTCCCCCAGAGCCCATGCACAGGCTGAATGCTGGGCTATAGAACTAGAGCTGAAGGCAGGGCAAGCCAGGACTTGGGGGAATGTCAACAGTCTCAGCTTTTCCAGGGGGGCCAATCAGCTAGTTATTATGCGTACAGATTCCAGGATCAAAAGCACCTGAACGCCTATTCATTCCATCACTATTAGCTCTGTGACTCGATGGTTTACTTAACCTCTCTGAGCCCCCATTTTTGTCAAATGGGAAACCAATAGCACGAACTGAATGATGGGCTGGGTGAATCAAGGGAGACATTGCACTTGTAAAGTCCTTAACTCAGTGCCTGATCCAGAGCCAATTGTTTACCTCCCTAAACCTCAGTCTGCTCAGCCATGAAGGAAGGATGTAATGTAGCTGGACTGTGGTGAGGATTCAAATGGATGCTTCACCGGGTCTCTGGTGGGTTGATTTTCATTGTTCTCACCATTGCTTGGGCTCCCCAACTCAGAACCACGTGCCCAGAAACTGGTTTCTGGAAGGAAGCTGCTTCTGTGGGGAAAATCCCACCTGCAGCCCAGACCCTGAAGGCAGCTGTGCCCCCACCATCCACACCTCCTTGTGAGGAAACGTATGGTTTTCTCCATAATTCCCTTGGTGATACTCAAAGGAACCCTCAGTCTGTTTTCATAGCCCTCTTCTTGATAGTGAGATCAGCACTCCTGACTCTGTGGTGTCTGGAAGTCTGGCTGTGTGTGTGCATGTATGTGCAGGTGCGGGTGTAGGCGTGTGTGTGTGTGTGTGTGTATGCACGCACACATGCACACACACACACACACACACTTTGGTTAGGGAGCCATTTTCTTTAAATGACCAAGGGGTGATCACACAGATTCCTGAGAAGCTTCTGTCGCCGGCAGATGACTACCAAGAACATATGTGTTCTCTCCTCCACTCCAACTCCACAGCAACCAGCAGGACCGTTGGCTGTTTCTTTTCTTTGGGGAATGGGTCATCTTGAATGTGTTTATGAACCTTTGGGCTAAACCTGTAAAATGACAAACTGCCCTGTGGTGGCTGAGGAGGTCGTTATCTCACTGAGGAGGCATTTTTCAGTGGTCTCACCGGGAAGACAGTACACAATGGAACCTGCCAGCTGGTGGGTGGCGGGGCTGGAGGAGCAGCCGGGGAGCCCTCCACCTCAGTTCTTCCAGCTGCTGAGGAAGCCTGGGAAACCAGCTGGTGACAGCATCGTTGATAATTATTTCAGCAGCCATCGGTGTTGAGCACTTACTGTGTGCCAGGCAACGTGCCACCTTATATGTGATCCCTGTAAGAGTGCCCTAGTGGAGTGAAGCAGAAGGAACACAGACCATGGAGGTGGACAGTCTGGGTACAGCCACCACCTTGGGGAGCTCAGGCAGGACACATAAGCCTCTGAGGCTCCGTCTCTTCACCCACAGAACAGGGATGATGGTGCCTCTCTCCCTCCGTCCCTCCCTCCAGAGGGATGCTGGACACCAGCTCTCACGGTTTGTGGGGGTTGATCGTGCTCTGTGGTTGGTGATGTCAAGTTGGCAGATGGAAACTAACCATGGTGAAAATGTTTACACTACAGACATTGACAAAGCACACACCAAGGCTTGCTCTTTCTAGAGAGTCAGCTGTTAAACCTCTACCAGCACGTCACTGCCTACTTCGTATGTACAGAGACTTGGGGGAAATAATGTCTTCACAGCACTTTGCACTGTGCCTGGCACATAGTAAGTGCTCAGCAGTTGATAAGTGTAATCATGACTCACATTTTCATATAATAAAACTGATGCTCGGGGCAGCTAGGTAACTCAGCCAGTGAAGTGTCTGCCTTCGTCTCAGATCATGATTCCTGGGTTCTGGGATAAAGTCCTGCATTGGGCTCCCTGCTCAGTGAGGGGCCTGCTTCCCCATCTGCCTCCTCCCCTCTACTCGTTCTCCCTCTCTCTCTTTCCCCTCTACTTGTTCTCTCTCTCTCTCTCTCTCTCTCTCTATATATATATATATATATATATATCTCCCCTCTCTCCTTCTAAATAATATTAAAAAATAAATTCAGAAAAAAAATAAAACTAATGCTAATGCTAATAAAACTAAAACTAATGCTAAACTAATGCATAACCCACCCTTAGCCACAAAATGGATATGTGACAGATGGTCTGGCTCTGTTTGGTACCCCTGCTTGTCCCACTGCTCTGCCCAGCCTCTCACACAGAGGTACAGTGAGAGTGGCAGAGAGAGGAGGAAATTATGTTGACCTTCTTGGCGACTCCTGGGTGGAGAGGCAGGGGTAGGAGCGGGAAGAGCATATCTGGAAGGATATCAGGATTCCAAGAGGTCAAGAAGTCACTTCAGGCTGGGCATGATTCGAGCAGAGACTCATGATGGGAAGGTGGCCCATGGGCAGAGGAGGGGGTATCTGCCTCCCTCCTGTGGCAAGGACCCAACCAAGCCAAACTCAGTTTGAATTCTTCATAGTCCTTTATATAGTTCTTTATGGTTTTCTCAATGTTGGTAGAACTGTGGGACCTGTAGCCTTTGGGTTTACACTGCCCCCACTTGGTGATGCTGTCCTCTTAAACCCATTGCACTGTTCTTGTCCCTCCTGCCGTCTCCAGATGGACAGACAGCTCCAGCTGATCCAAACCCTGCCTCTGTGTTCCACATCGCACCATTCATTTATGTGTTCAGAATTAAATCAACTATTACCCAGTTACATTGAAAAGTAAGTACTCAGGTTTGTTTTTGTTTTTGTTTTGAAATGAAGTCCTCATTGTCATTAGTCACAGCAGTATGTTTACGGGGGCACCCTTATCATAGCGTTTAATTCTCTCTGTGAGGTTGGTATCATCGTGCCCATTTGGCAAAGGAGGAAAGTGGAGACTCAGAAAGATTCAGCGACTTGATCAAGGCACCTCAGCTGGGAGGCGACAGTGACAGAACTCAGACCCAAGTCTGTCTGCCACCAGGGTTCCTATTCTTCACACCAAATCACCCACTCTTCTTCTGTGGGCTGTTTTACAACATACTCAGCTTCCTGGCAACCACCTCCTCTGCTGCTTTCCCCAGAAAACCTTGCAAAAAAAAGAAAGAAAGAAAGAAAGAAAGAAAAAGAAAGAAAGAAAGAAATCCAGAACGTGTGATCTGATCAAGTATTGCTCAGACTAAGAGCTGCTTTTGGAAGTCACCCCAGGGTGGACAGATTCATCCCGCATGACACACACCGACGGGCGCGCACATGACCTGTTCTGTGCTCACGCCTTCGGGGTGGCTTCGTCTCCATGCACCCCCCAATGCTGCCAGCTCCATTGGGAGCCCCCAAGAGGCCGAGCAGCTGGTGCCGAGACATACGGGATGCTGCATGTGAGCAAGGCAGCCTGGCCAGGGTCACGCATCCCAGGCGGCTTCCAGGGAGCCACTCCAGATAAACAATCCAAGGCCGAGGGCCGACCAATGCCAGCAGCTGCCCAGGAGCTCCTCCTGTTACCAGGCAGCTGGGCCTAATGAAAAAGCCACGTGCCTGGAATGGGGATGTGGGCTCGCATCCTGACTACTAATGCCGATGAGTGACCTTGAGCAAGCATGACCCGTGGCTCTCGGGCTCCCCAGCTGTCGAGTGGGAACAGCAAGACCTGCCTGGCCTACCTCATGCAGGAGCACTGGTCATTTTACCCAGCGCCCTTCTCAACTCAGCGCTCTTCCCAGGGGTCTTTCGATGACTCCTGCCGGCATTCTCCCCCATCTCTGCACTGGGAAAGGATTTACGCAAATGTTCTGCTTAGACACATGATCTATAATCATTGTAGAAAACCCTGAAAATACACTTAAAAACTGAAAATTGCTCATAGTCCTGCTGCTCATAAACACATATTCTTCTTATTTTATTAGCTATTGTGTTACACCTACATAGATGGTTAAGAGAATTCCCTGCCATTTTGCTCTTTTCATTTAGCGCTATATCAAAACAAGTTCATGTCATTCAAAACATCTTTGTAGCCATCATTTTTGTAGTCTATAAAATATTCGTTTTTATACCAGGGGGTCCGCCTGCTTAATCCTTGCCTCATTCCTGAACATGTAGAAGACTTCCGATATTTCGACATTATAAATTGTATTGCATGAACATCTTTGTTCATAAAACTTTTTCTTCTCCATTTGTGATCATTCCCCTAGACAAATTTCTAGAAATGAAACCATCTGGTCAAAACGTAGCATCATTCTGAAGGCTCTTGCTACACACAGAAATGTCGCGGCAATGTTTGTTCCCATCAGTGGCATGGGACAAAGCCAATCTTCTGCAGCCTTTCTGTCATTTATTTCCTCTCTACAAGCCTTGCTACTCTGATCCAGATAAAATGGATTCTCATTGCTGCTTCATTCAGATTTTTTTTAATGACTTGCTAGGTGTTCTGCTCATTTTCTCAGTGGGTTAATTCTGCTTTGTTTTCCCTTGCATGATTTGTGCCTTATAGCTCATCTCCTGAGAGAGAAGGCCTGAACCTTCAGTGGTGAACTGAACCACAATTCCTTCTCTGGCCCTTGTTTAAAAGTTGCGGTACACTCCGTCACTTTCCCACCTTGACTGTCTGTCTTGGGGCTCTGTCTGGCTTCTCCTTTGCTGACTCACAATCTTAAAAGACCTCTGGGACAGCATCACACATCAGGGTTTGGCAGGTGGGAAAGAGTGTTATGACAGCTTACCAATCTTCCTCCCCTCTTCCAAAAGATGGTCTGTTTTTTCAGGCACTCTCTATAACTTTGGCCCAAAATGGGAATGTCCAGCCTTAAACTCTAGCCAGAAGCACCACTTAGAGGTGTGTATCCTTCTCCAGTTCCCAGTCACTCCTGCCACATATAAGATAGGGGAGACTGACTGGCAAGAGGGATGGGCACATACACAGCTCAAGCCGCCCTCTAGGACTTTCCCCAGTGGGGCTGCCTGCCTTCAAGATGCCGAACTTTTCCACGAGGAGAAGAGGAGCAGGAAGTTCTCTGATGCAGAGACCTCTCTCTGCCATCCTACCTCACATTCCATTCCCTAACTCCCAGAAGCCCCCAAGAGAAGGAGAGAACTCTTGGCACCCCAGACTCTGCAATACTCACAAAGGTGGTTTTGTGTAGGGAGACACTGTACCAGTGGTCTTTCTGCCCTCTTCTAGAACCAGTTGAGAGTACAGGGGGTTAACAAATAAGTTACTGCTAAAATCCATGAAATTGACTTTTTTTCTTAGGCCATTATTTTTCAAGTCTGTTTCTAAATTTTGAGAGCTATGGTTGGGGTATACTTGTAAAAAAAAAAAATTCTGTGGGGTACCTGGGTGGCTCAGTGGGTTAAAGCCTCTGCCTTCGGCTCAGGTCATGATCTCAGGGTCCTGGGATCGAGCCCCACATTGGGTTCTCTGCTCAGTAGGGACCCTGCTTCCCCCTCTCTCTCTGCCTGCCTCTCTGCCTACTTGTGATCTCTGTCTGTCAAATAAATAAATAAAATCTTTTAAAAAGAATTCTGTGATCGGGGGAGGAGTCAACATGGCGGAGAAGTAACAGCTGAGACTACTTCGGGTAGCGGGAGATCAGCTAAATAGCTTATCTAAAGATTGCAAACACCTACAAATCCAACGGGAGATTGAAGAAGAACAGCAATTCTAGAAACAGAAAATCAACCACTATCTGAAAGGTAAGACTGGAGGAGAAGTGAATCCAAAGCGACGGGAAGATAGACCGCGGGGGGAGGGGCCGGCTCCCGGTGAGCGGCGGAGCAACGGAGCAAAATCAGGACTTTTAAAAGTCTGTTCTGCTGAGGGACATCGCTCCAGAGGCTTAACTGGGGTGAAGCCCAGGCGGGGACAGCGCGGCCTCAGGTCCCGCAGGGTCGCAGAAGGATCGGGGGTGTCTGAGTGTCGCAGAGCTTACTGGTATTAGAAAGGGGAAGCCGGCTGCAGAGACAGAGCCGAGGAGTGACTCTCAGCTCGGGGTTGCCTTGGACCGGTCGCAGGCTCGGTCAGCTCGGAGCGCGTCCGGAGGCCAGGGTGACGGGAGTCATTGGGCGCTGTTCTCTGGGGGCGCACTGAGGAGTGGGGCCCCGGGCTCTCGGCTCCTCCGGGCCGGAGACCGGGAGGCCGCCATCTTCATTCCCGTCTTCCAGAACTCTACAGAAAGCGCTCAGGGAACAAAAGCTCCCGAAAGCAAACCCGAGCGGATTACTCAGGGCGGCCCCGGGTAAGGGCGGTGCAACTCCGCCTGGGGCAAAGACGCTTGAGAATCACTACAACAGGCCCCTCCCCCAGAAGATCAACGGGAAACCCAGCCAGGACCAAGTTCGCCTAACCAGGAGTGCTGTTTCAATACCAAGGAGAGCGGCAGAATTCCAGAGGAGAAGAAAGCAAAGCACGGAACTCCTGGCTTTCTCCCCATGATTTTTTAGCCTTGCAGTTAATTTAATTTTTTTTTCTTTTTCAATTTTTCTTTTCTTTTTCTCTTCTTCTGCTAAATTTTTTTTAACTTTTACCGTTTTCTTTTTTAACGTTTTTTTAAATAGTTTATCTAATATATATATTTTTTTCCTCTTTTTATATTTTTTCTTTATCGGCTTTCTTTTTTTAAATAGTTTCTTTCTTTTTTTTTTTTTAACCCATTTTTATCCCCTTTCTCCCCCCTCATGATTTGGGATCTCTTCTGATTTGGCTAAAGCATATTTTCCTGGGGTTGTTGCCACCCTTTTAGTATTTTACTTGCTCCTTCATAAACTCTTACCTGGACAAAATGACAAGGCGGAAAAATTCACAACAAAAAAAAGAACAAGAGGCAGTACCAAAGGCTAGGGACCTAATCAATACAGACATTGGTAATATGTCAGATCTAGAGTTCAGAATGACGATTCTCAAGGTTCTAGCCGGGCTTGAAAAAGGCATGGAAGATATTAAACCAACCATCTCGGGAGATATAAAAGCCCTTTCTGGAGAAATAAAAGAACTAAAATCTAACCAAGTTGAAATCAAAAAAGCTATTAATGAGGTGCAATCAAAAATGGAGGCTCTCACTGCTAGGATAAATGAGGCAGAAGAAAGAATTAGCGATATAGAAGACCAAATGACCGAGAATAAAGAAGCTGAGCAGAAGAGGGACAAACAGCTACTGGACCACGAGGGGAGAATTCGAGAGATAAGTGACACCATAAGACGAAACAACATTAGAATAATTGGGATTCCAGAAGAAGAGGAAACAGAGAGGGGAGCAGAAGGTATATTGGAGAGAATTATTGGAGAGAATTTCCCCAATATGGCAAAGGGAACAAGCATCAAAATCCAGGAGGTTCAGAGAACCCCCCTCAAAATCAATAAGAATAGGTCCACACCCCGTCACCTAATAGTAAAATTGACAAGTCTTAGTGACAAAGAAAAGATCCTGAAAGCAGCCCGGGAAAAGAAGTCTGTAACGTACAATGGTAAAAATATTAGATTGGCAGCAGACTTATCCACAGAGACCTGGCAGGCCAGAAAGAGCTGGCATGATATATTCAGAGTACTAAATGAGAAAAACATGCAGCCAAGAATACTATATCCAGCTAGGCTATCATTGAAAATAGACGGAGAGATTAAAAGCTTCCAGGACAAACAAAAACTGAAAGAATTTGCAAATACCAAACCAGCTCTACAGGAAATATTGAAAGGGGTCCTCTAAGCAAAGAGAGACCCTAAAAGTAGTGGATCAGAAAGAAACAGAGACAATATACAATAACAAGCATCTTACAGGCAATACAATGGCACTAAATTCATATCTCTCAATACTTACCCTGAATGTTAATGGGCTAAATGCCCGAATCAAAAGACACAGGGTATCAGAATGGATAAAAAAACAAAACCCATCTATATGTTGCCTACAAGAAACTCATTTTAAACCCGAAGACACCTCCAGGTTTAAAGTGAGGGGGTGGAAAAGAATTTACCATGCTAATGGACATCAGAAGAAAGCAGGAGTGGCAATCCTTATATCAGATCAATTAGATTTTAAGCCAAAGACTATAATAAGAGATGAGGAAGGACACTATATCATACTCAAAGGAACTGTCCAACAAGAAGATCTAACAATTTTAAATATCTATGCCCCTAACGTGGGAGCAGCCAACTATATAAACCAATTAATAACAAAATCAAAGAAACACATCGACAAGAATACAATAATAGTAGGGGATTTTAACACTCCCCTCACTGAAATGGACAGATCATCCAAGCAAAAGATCAACAAGGAAATCAAGGCCTTAAATGACACACTGGACCAGATGGACATCACAGATATATTCAGAACATTTCATCCCAAAGCAACAGAATACACATTCTTCTCTAGTGCACATGGAACATTCTCCAGAATAGATCACATTCTTGGTCCTAAATCAAGTCTCAACCGGTATCAAAAGATTGGGATCATTCCCTGCATATTGTCAGACCACAATGCTCTAAAGCTAGAACTCAATCACAAGAGGAAATTTGGAAAGAACCCAAATACATGGAGACTAAACAGCATCCTTCTCAAGAATGAATGGATCAACCAGGAAATCAAAGAAGAATTGAAAAAATTTATGGAAACAAATGATAATGGAAACACAACGGTCCAGAATCTGTGGGACACAACAAAGGCAGTCCTGAGAGGAAAATATATAGCGGTACAAACCTTTCTCAAGAAACAAGAAAGGTCTCAGGTACACAACCTAACCCTACACCTAAAGGAGCTGGAGAAAGAACAAGAAAGAAACCCTAAACCCAGCAGGAGAAGAGAAATCATAAAGATCAGAGCAGAAATCAATGAAATAGAAACCAAAAAAACAATAGAACAAATCAACGAAACTAGGAGCTGGTTCTTTGAAAGAATTAATAAGATTGATAAACCCCTGGCCAGACTTATCAAAAGAAAAGAGAAAGGACCCAAATAAATAAAATCATGAATGAAAGAGGAGAGATCACAACGAACACCAAAGAAATACAGACAATTATAAGAACATACTATGAGCAACTCTACGCCAACAAATTTGACAATCTGGAAGAAATGGATGCATTCCTAGAGACATATAAACTACCACAACTGAACCAGGAAGAAATAGAAAGCCTGAACAGACCCATAACCAGTAAGGAGATTGAAACAGTCATCAAAAATCTCCAAACAAACAAAAGCCCAGGGCCAGACGGCTTCCCGGGGGAATTCTACCAAACATTTAAAGAAGAACTAATTCCTATTCTCCTGAAACTGTTCCAAAAAATAGCAATAGAAGGAAAACTTCCAAACTCATTTTATGAGGCCAGCATCACCTTGATCCCAAAACCAGACAAGGATCCCAACAAAAAGAGAACTACAGACCAATATCCTTGATGAACACAGATGCGAAAATTCTCGCCAAAATACTAGCCAATAGGATTCAACAGTACGTTAAAAGGATTATTCACCACGACCAAGTGGGATTTATTCCAGGGCTGCAAGGCTGGTTCAACATCCGCAAATCAATCAATGTGATACAACACATTAATAAAAGAAAGAACAAGAACCATATGATACTCTCCATAGATGCTGAAAAAGCATTTGACAAAGTACAGCATCCCTTCCTGATCAAAACTCTTCAAAGTGTAGGGATAGAGGGCACATACCTCAATATTATCAAAGCCATCTATGAAAAACCCACCGCAAATATCATTCTCAATGGAGAAAAACTGAAAGCTTTTCCACTAAGGTCAGGAACACGGCAGGGATGTCCGTTATCACCACTGCTATTCAACATAGTACTAGAAGTCCTAGCCTCAGCAATCAGACAACAAAGGAAATTAAAGGCATCCAAATCGGCAAAGAAGAAGTCAAACTATCACTCTTCGCAGATGATATGATACTATATGTGGAAAACCCAAAAGACTCCACTCCAAAACTGCTAGAACTTGTACAGGAATTCAGTAAAGTGTCAGGATATAAAATCAATGCACAGAAATCAGTTGCATTTCTCTACACCAACAACAAGACAGAAGAAAGAGAAATTAAGGAGTCCATCCCATTTACAATTGCACCCAAAACTATAAGATACCTAGGAATAAACCTAACCAAAGAGACTAAGAATCTATACTCAGAAAACTATAAAGTACTCATGAAAGAAATTGAGGAAGACACAAAGAAATGGAAAAATGTTCCATGCTCCTGGATTGGAAGAATAAATATTGTGAAAATGTCTATGCTACCTAAAGCAATCTACACATTTAATGCAATTCCTATCAAAGTACCATCCATTTTTTTCAAAGAAATGGAACAAATAATCCTAAAATTTATATGGAACCAGAAAAGACCTCGAATAGCCAAAGCAATATTGAAAAAGAAAACCAAAGTTGGTGGCATCACAATTCCGGACTTCAAGCTCTATTACAAAGCTGTCATCATCAAGACAGCATGGTACTGGCACAAAAACAGACACATAGATCAATGGAACAGAATAGAGAGCCCAGAAATGGACCCTCAACTCTATGGTCAACTCATCTTCGACAAAGCAGGAAAGAATATCCACTGGAAAAAAGACAGCCTCTTCAATAAATGGTGTTGGGAAAATTGGACAGCCACATGCAGAAAAATGAAACTGGATCATTTCCTTATACCACACACAAAAATAGACTCAAAATGGATGAAGGATCTCAATGTGAGAAAGGAATCCATCAAAATCCTTGAGGAGAACACAGGCAGCAACCTCTTCGACCTCAGCCGCAGCAACATCTTCCTAGGAACATCACCAAAGGCAAGGGAAGCAAGGGCAAAAATGAACTATTGGGATTTTATCAAGATCAAAAGCTTTTGCACAGCAAAGGAAACAGTGAACAAAACCAAAAGACAACTGACAGAATGGGAGAAGATATTTGCAAATGACATATCAGATAAAGGGCTAGTGTCCAAAATCTATAAAGAACTTAGCAAACTCAACACCCAAAGAACAAATAATCCAATCAAGAAATGGGCAGAGGACATGAACAGACATTTCTGCAAAGAAGACATCCAGATGGCCAACAGACACATGAAAAAGTGCTCCATATCACTCGGCATCAGGGAAATACAAATCAAAACCACCATGAGATATCACCTCACACCAGTCAGAATGGCTAAAATTAACAAGTCAGGAAATGACAGATGCTGGCGAGGATGCGGAGAAAGGGGAACCCTCCTACACTGTTGGTGGGAATGCAAGCTGGTGCAACCACTCTGGAAAACAGCATGGAGGTTCCTCAAAATGTTGAAAATAGAACTACCCTATGACCCAGCAATTGCACTGCTGGGTATTTACCCTAAAGATACAAACGTAGTGATCCGAAGGGACACGTGCACCTGAATGTTTATAGCAGCAATGTCTACAATAGCCAAACTATGGAAAGAACCTAGATGTTCATCTACAGACGAATGGATAAAGAAGAAGTGGTATATATACACAATGGAATACTATGCAGCCATCAAAAGAAATGAAATCTTGCCATTTGCGACAACGTGGATGGAACTAGAGGGTATCATGCTTAGCGAAATAAGTCAATCGGAGAAAGACAACTATCATATGATCTCCCTGATATGAGGGAGAGGAGATGCAACATGGGGGGTTGAGGGGGTAGGAGAAGAGTAAATGAAACAAGATGGGATTGGGAGGGAGACAAACCATAAGTGACTCTTAATCTCACAAAACAAACTGAGGGTTGATGGGGGGAGGGGGTTGGGAGAGGGGGTGGGGTTATGGATATCGGGGAGGGTATATGCTATGGTGAGTGTTGTGAAGTGTGTAAACCTGGCGATTCGCAGACCTGTACCCCTGGGGAAAAAAATATATGTTTATAAAGCTGTAAAAAAAAAAAAAAAAAGAAAGAAAGGATGAATCCCCAAGTTTTGTAGCAACATGGACGAGACTGGAAGAGATTATGCTGAGTGAAATAAGTCAAGCAGAGAGAGTCAATTATCATATGGTTTCACTTATTTGTGGAGCATAACAAATAGCATGGAGGACAAGGGGAGATGGAGAGGAGAAGGGAGTTGAGGGAAATTGGAAGGGGAGGTGAACCATGAGAGACTATGGACTCTGAAAAACGATCTGAGAATTTTGAAGGGGTGGGGGGTGGGAGGTTGGGGGCACCAGGTGGTGGGTATTGTAGAGGGCACGGATTGCATGGAGCACTGGGTGTGGTGCAAAAATAATGAATACTGTTATGCTGAAAAAAATAAAAAAAAAATTAAAAAAAAAAAAGAATTCTGTGATCAATTTCCATTAGAAAAACATTGTTAAACAAAGTAAATGGGTTTGTTACCCACAGGACTTCTCAGAGCCATATATATATATATATATATATATATATATATATATATATAGTGACTCTTTGAGAGGAAGTTAAGGAATGTGCTTCTCAAACATCTTTGATTTCTGGGGCAGCTGGATGCTGCAGTTGATCAAGTGCCCAACTCAGTTTCAGCTCAGGTCATGATCTCAGGGTCCTGAGATGGAGCCCTGGATTGGGCTCCACATTCAGCATGGAGTCTGCTTGAGATTTTCTTTCCCTCTCCCTCTGCCCCTCTGGCTCATTCATTCTCTCTGTCTCTCTCTCACTCAAATAATAAATAATAATAAAATTGGCTTTTAAAAAAATCCTTGATTTCTAAACCCTCTCCCTAGGGGTATCTTACAGGACGTGCCTTGGACAGCCTGCATTACGCTGCCTAGGACATCCTTTTGCCAGATGTGTATAATACTTCCCAGGAGAGGGGGCTTCTTATCAGTAAGGAAGCTCTGACCCTACCTCTTCCTCCCTTTATTCCAGTGTATGTTCTGGTACTCATTCTGCCTAGATGGCATAGGGAGGAGGCAGGCAAATTTTTCTGTAAAGAGCTAGATTGTAAATATTTTAGGTTTTGTAGCCATATGGTATCTGTTGCAACTACTCTGTTCTGTTGTCAGAGCAGGAAAGCAGTCATAGACAAGATGTAAACAAATGGGCATGGCTGTGTTCTAATAAAACTTTATACACAAAAACGCCTGTGGGCTAAGTTTTCTGACCCCTGGTATGGGGCACCTCAGGCCAGGGAGAAGGGCCTCCAGGAACTGAGTGGGAACAAGTTTGGAGAGAGCAAAGTCATGACAGTCTTCCAGAGGGTAACCCATTGTCAGATGAGGAAGCTTCACCTACACACTGCCATAGTGCAACTGATGGGCAAACGCTGTGTGTCATTCCAGCTTTGGGGCTCTGAGGACATGGCCACCCCCCAATACCTATTGTTTCCAGCCTGTGATCATAGAAAGTCTTTAAACCTCAAAAACTCAAGGGAAGCCATGCAAGACCGACATGAAATCCCCAGCAGTCCTGAGGATGTGGATGTACTTGGGTGAACTGAGGGTCAGTGGCCTCACCCAAACCAGATACTTAATTGGAAAGCAGCAGCTGCAGACCTCGGGGCAGGAGAGTGGAGCTGAATTCTGCCCACATTCTGCCGTGGTGTTCTCCTGGGCCGACTATGGGGAAATACGCAGGGAATCTCAGGACTGCCAGCAATGTGAACCCCACGACGTTGGGCCACATGGGCTGAACAGGCTTCAGAGACCTCAACAAGCACCTTTCTCTATAAGTCGGGGCCTCATCCTGCAGCCCATGATGGAAGAAGCCTCATAGCCTTGTCATTCAGAAGTCAAGTGTTTGGTCATCAGTGTTAAGATCCAGGTGGGAAGGAGTGAGGCTATAGACAAAACCAGCCTAGAAAGTTTGACCCAGAAATGGAGGCCTGGATGTCTATTGAGAACTTAGCCATACGTCAGACATCTTTCATACAACAGCACCAATTCTTGTCTGCAGGGTAGACAGGACCCCATCTTACAATAGAAAACTGAAGGTTTCTGTGAATTGTCAAAGTTTGCATAGCTAGTAGGGGTCAGAGCTGGGATTTAGGCCCAGAACTGTGTGACCCCATTGGTCTTTCACATGCCCCAAGCTACCAATCTTCTCTCCTTCACTAGTCCTCTCCCTCTTCTCAGGCTGCTTCTGTGGCCATGGTCCTGAGTTGAGTTAGTGGGTCTCCACAGCTCTGTCCATTCCTGCCTATATCTTCTAAGCCATCCCTGGCCTTGGAAAGACTGGTACAGGTGATCTAATTAAGAGGATGTGAGGTTTTTCCAGATTCTGAAGTTTCCATGTACAGACCTCACATCCCAGCATGATAAGAAGTTGGTGGCCAAACTCTGCAAGGCCCCTCTAGAGACACATCCCTGGCTTCCCTGCCCAGCACAGCCCGCCCGTGTGCAGTACTCATGCCATTGGTTGGCCTTAGGCAGCCAGGGCCCCCTAGGGCTGTAAAGCTTGGACAGGCCAGCAGCCACCTGCATAGCCCCCTGAGCAGAGGGATTCTACACACCCATAATCTTTCCGGTGCTATTGCTTTAAACTGGGGACATTTTCAGCTCTATTTTTACCATGAGTCCTAATTTATAAACCAGAAAATACACACAGTGACTGTATTTGTGGAAATAACTATGGTAACCTAAGGTTGACAAAGAATTTGGGAGCTAGTTCTACGTAGAGGGGGCTGCCTGGAAGGGTCAGGCTAGAAGATGTAGAAATATTGAACTTCCTAGGTCATCTCCAGAAGTAAGGGAAACTCTGGGATAAGATGTCTAAAATGAGATTTTGCTAGATAGGCTCATATGTGGGTTGACAAGGTCTTCTTTCTCATTAAATCTTCCACAGATCCTAGCCTAGAACTACCAACACAGAAGGCTGAATAGATCCTTTCTGTTTTTTCTCTGATGGATGAAATTAAGAGTCAAATGAGAATAAAATGCAAACATCATTGTTGTCTTGGAGCATGCTCCCTAGAAACAGAGCTCAAAGCGGGGCTGTACTGGGGGTGTGCATTCAGGAAGGGGGAGTGAGGGAAGTATGCAGAGCAGGAGAAGAGCTGAGTACACTGTGGTCCCAGCCTGATCTCATGGGGCCTTTGGAAAGCAGATTGAAACAGAAAGTCAGTTCCTCCTAGAGTCAAGGGGCCCAGCCTTTTGTATACCCACCCCCTAAATCAGAGTCAGCCTTTGGTAGACAGTCCCTGGTGTATCCTCCTGAACAGGGTGGTTCCCTTTCTGCTGAGGGCAATTCTGTGGAAAACAGGGGCTATGAACCATGAGCAGCCAACACACACATCACTTGGGGTGTACTTGCCTGGTGAAGGAAATCTCAGCAGGGCACCAATAGCATCCATCCTAATTATCAAAATTATAAATTAAATTTGCAGGCCAGAACCAACTGGGTGCCAAGTGCTTCACAATTAACCACAGTCAGATAAAACTAAATGAAATCAAAGAGGCCTTTCCACATCCTTTTCAACAGGCCTGTGTTAAAGACCATCTGTGTAGGAAGCCGGCTAGGGAAGGTAGGGCAACCACAGAACTTGCCCTCCAGGAGCTATAATCTACTTAAAGAGTCAAACGGTTAAATAAGAAAATTACACAAGCATGGGAAATTCCAATTATATATCCAAATAAAGCCAGAACTATCATTAGGCAGTTTTTTTTTTTTTTTTTTTTTTTTTTTTGTACCTGCCACTGGACCTGAATAAGAAACACAAGCAAACAAACTTCATGAGCTAAAAAAATAAAAGGGAAGAAAAATGGGTTTTGGCTAAGTCAGGGAAAGTTTCATGGAGGTTCTCCATAGGCCTGAGCCAGAAGAGACCTTCAAGACCACCCAACCAAGGAAATAATTATTAGACATGAGCCTCTTCCTGAGCCATGGTAGCACCTCTAATCAACCATGGGTCCCTTTTCAGCTAAGCCCAGAAATGCGCTGTTCCAAAGACAGCACAGCCCATCAACTCAAAATGGCACCCAAAATGGCACCCAAAATGAAAACTGCCATCACTGGCCATCAACAAGAAAGGAAATGGGCACGGCACATCTGATCACCAAGTTCTCACCCAGGGTCTTAACAAAGGACTAAAAGGAGAGCCGAAAGCCCAGCCTCCCAATCCCAGTCTTTTCCTGGCCTTGGGTGCAAGCAATGGGGCCTCCTTAGTGTATATCACGTGCTTGGAATCCCAGATCCCTCTGGAAAAACCTCTTTTCCTGTGGCAGCTGGAATTCTTCCTTAGCAGAAACACAGATCCTGAGCGGTCCCAGAGAAGTTCTCAGAGAACTTCCCTAAGGGGTGACAGGTCCATCCCAGTACCACCCTGAGTGGCAAGTGTGGTTCCATGGTGGGGGGGCCGAGGGGAGGGGGAGAGCTTTTTCTAAGGAGATGGGGATATGGAGTACAAAAGCTAAAACAACCCTATCTGGCTCTGTCAACAGGGTTGTATTAGCTCCACGAGGTAGGAGGCTGAGCCCCCCAGCCACAGGGAGTGTGGGCTGCTGATGGCTCCCATGGCCGAATTCTCTCCAGAACTGCCCTGGGCTCTGTCCCAAAGATTATGCCCCCCCACCTACCAGGAGATGGGTGTCTCATGATTCTTTGGTAGTCCCTTGATGGAGCCCAAGTAGAATTAAGTCAGCTCCGTTAGCAATGTCACATTCATTAAGTCATGGGTCCCAAAACTTGAGAATACAGGAGAATCACCTGGGAGCGGGGTCCCTTTTACAAATGGACTCTCAGGCTTCCCGCACAAGAGCGAGTGAGGGATTGTAGTGACAGCAAACAGCCTACACCTGCATAGAACACCTTCAGAGACAGAATTGGCTGGCGGTCGTTTCTGTGGTAAGAACCAAAATCCTAGTCTCAGCCTTCAGGATCATTCAAGGTGTAGCCCCCACCTTCCAACTGCGTCTCTCCCTGCTCCTCCATTGTCTATACTCCCACCATTAGGGACTGACAGGAACCCTGCTTCTTCCCATCTCAGGGCCCTCACAGAAGCTATTCCCTCTGCAGGGAGAGCTCTGACCCCACTCTCACCCCAGTTAATCCCCACTTCATATTTCGTTTCAAAGGTCATGTCCTCAGGAGCCCTTCCTTAATACCCCCTCCCCAAACTGTGCTTGTGTGATGAGCTGCCTACTGTCCCCCTTTCCCTCCAGGCTGTAAGCTGCCTGAAGGTGTGGATACAATCTGGTTTTGTTCACTCCTTTAGCCCAGAGCCTGGCACAAAGTAGGCACCAAGTACAATCATTTGGCCAAACGGCCTTGCCACGGTGCTGTTGTTCATACGTGGCTAGCATACCGTCCAGCGTTCCTCACAAATGTTCACTGAGTATCTACTGTGGGCCAGGCCCTAGCCTGAGTTCTGGGCACACTGGGGTGAACCAGACTTCTGGTGCTCACCTGCTGGCTCTTACGGGGATGTTTGGCCTGTGGGCCCTAAGGCCTTTAGACATGACCTCTTTGGAATGTCAGAGGTTTGCGCCTCACTGAGAAACAGGCAGAAACTTTCAGCCTAAATCCAGGTGACATATCCAGCCTGGAACATGACATTCCCTCTTCTACATCCCTGTTGGAACGTGGGATGGTTTGGGCCCATCTGTGGTGGTGCGGATGAGAGAGAACAGGCAAACTGAGCACAGAATCACTTGCTGAAATGCTCTTTCTGTGCCAGGTTCAGATGAAAACCTGACACCTATGGCTCATCTCACTCCCAGTGAAAATGTTTCCCAAGCTTCTAGTTTAACAATGGTTTGTTCTCATTTTAAGCTCCTCTAGACCACCGCCCCTGCAAGGCACCTGTGGCATCCCACGGTGCTGGCCTAATCCAAGTCATCTTCCCACCAGGGGACGTCCAAAGCACTATCCTCCACATGTCACTGCAGCTGTGGATCCTTTGGCCTAAACTAACTCTGTTCTTTAAAACCCAGAAATGCGGGCGCCTGGGTGGCTCAGTGGGTTAAGCCGCTGCCTTCGGCTCAGGTCATGATCCCAGGTCCTGGGTTCGAGCCCCACATCGGGCTTTCTGCTCAGCAGGGAGCCTGCTTCCTCCTCTCTCTGCCTGCCTCTCTGCTTACTTGTGATTTCTCTCTGTCAAATAAATAAATAAAAACTTTATAAAAAAAAAAAAACAAAACCCAGAAATGCAGCATCGTCGCTAAGTCGGCAAAGGAGAAACAGAGGGAGCAGTGCCGCTCTCTCCAGGGTGTGCTGAGGATGGGCAGCTGGGAAGAGACTTGGCAAGGCCCGGAGACAGCCAGTACCAGTGGATGGAGACGTGTGAGCACCTGCACCCCCCACCTTGCCCCCAGCAGTATCTGCTCAAGGCCGCTGCTCAGGCTGCCAGGGAGATCAGTCCTCAGCAGCTGGGGAACGTGAGCGTGGGCAGGGGGTCAGGCATCAGAGCAGCTTCACGGGCCTCAGCCAAGGCTAGCCTTCTGGAAAACAGAAGAAGCCATTGCCTCTGGGGTTAGGATGGGGGGAGTTGCAATGCTCCCCCTGACAACACCTGTTTCTCTGGCTTACTTCAGAGCCCAAAACCTGCCCCTCCATGCTCCTCTGGGCTAGGATTCCCCATGTCCTTGTTCAGACATCACAGAGCACACCCGGGGAGGTCATTCTCTATTCTGACAAACCAGCAATGCCTCACACTGACTGCACCATGAAAAACACTTAGGGAGATTTTTTTAAAAATCCAGGACAGGCCACAGCAGGCCAATGACATAAGAACCCGTGGGACAGGGATCAAGCTGTGAGCGTTTCAACTGCTCAGGTGTTTCCAGTGTGCGGTCAGGGTCTGGGAAGGATTCACTTCTCAAGGAGGCACACAGGTGTGGGGGAATCTGCAAGGTGCTGGGTGTTCCACTGATGTCATCAGACCTCGTCCGCATCCCCACAACAGACATGCGAGGGGACTTTATCCTCCTGGGGTCCGCAGTGAGCGGTCCAGAGCTCAAGGAAGCAGAGCGGCAGGGGCGGGCATCTACACCAGCAGGGCCACAGAGCCTTCATTCTCCTCAAGACACCACCTGCTGCGAGGATGGCTGGCAAGAAACAGCAAGTAACTGGGGACACCTGAGGACACGGTAGCAGTCTTGTCATCTGAGGGCTGCCAAGGGCCCTGGCTGGGCTGGGCTTAGCACTCCCACAGCCTAATGAATGAGGTAAGCAGCAGCATGCTTTCTGCCTCAGAAAATCCTGATTTGTCTGGAACCTTGGTTTTTTTTTGTTTGTTTGTTTTGTTTTTTTTTTTAAAGATTTTATTTATTTATTTGACAGACAGATCACAAGTAGGCAGAGAGGCAGGCCGAGAGAGAGGAGGAAGCAGGCTCCCTGCTGAGCAGAGAGTCCGATGCGGGACTCGATCCCAGGACCCCGGGATCATGACCTGAGCCGAAGGCAGAGGCTTTAATCCACTGAGCCACCCAGGCGCCCCTGGAACCTCGTTTTTACACACGTTTTTGCTTTAGGTACAACTGAGCACCGGCGCCAGCTTTTTACACAGGTACAACTGCAGACCTCCTAAACACTGTAACGGGAGAGGCAGCAGGAAGACCCCTAATGTCCTTCCCATCCCCTTCCCCACTCTCTGAAACCCCACTGTGGGTGCTGTGCCTAACAGGTTAAACCACAGGTTCCCAAGCTTTGCTGCACGCTAGAATCACTTGGGGAGTTTTAAAACTCCCATTGCTCAGGACACACCCCCTACCAATTAAATCAGAACGCCTGGAGGTGGGAGTCAAGCATCAGTAGTTTCAAATGTCCCCGTGGGATGCCCACGTGTGAGAAAGTTTGCGAGCCACTGGGTTAGGCAGGGCTCTCGGCAGGGCCCCTTATGGTGAAGAGGCCAAGGGACCCTTTCCTGCCTTGCCCTGTCACTGTCCTCCACCTAGTGCTGCAGTCCAGTTCCCTCGATCAGCTCTTTCCCCCTTGCCTGGGTAGGCCGTGGCTGCTCACAACACTTTTTTTTTTTTTTCCAATCACTGAGGCCAGTTCTGAAAATGCTCGTTAGGCTGACATATATGTCTCTTTCCCCATCTTTTCTGGAACAGTGGTTTTCAAACCTGAGCAAACATCAGCAGCACCTGGAGGACTTGTTAAATACAGATCACCGTGGGCCACCCCCCTGCCCACCAACTGAGTTTCTGATTCAGGGTATCTGGTCTGGGGCCTGGGCATTTGCATTTCAAAGAGTCCCCAGGGAATGCAGTGGCTGCTGGTAGAGGGACCACACACTGACAGTGACTGCTCTGAAGAAAGAAAGGGAAATGGGTTAACAGCGCAGTCCTTGGCAGGGACTTGACACAAGGAGACCCCCGGGGTTCTCAGAGAAATGCACAATGATTCTTAATAAAACCTTCTATCTCCAGTTCCTTCAAAGCCCAGGAGGGAGGGCTGAAAAGAGATGCCAGGTGAGGGATGGCTGGCCCTGGCAGCTCTGTATGGCCACGGCTCTGTGTGGTGTGACTTGACACAGGGAGTGGGTCCCTCTCAGGGTGTGAGGTCTGACTTTTAGATCCCTTCCGTCCAGAACAAAACCTCAGTGTAAATCTGGTCTTCCAGGGAGAGGATGTGTGTTAGGCAAGCAGGTCTTTAATTTCCTCTCTGAAGGCAGAGTCTCCCTTGTACGATCAGCTTTGTTTTCTGTCACTCGGAGAGGCAGTGATGAAATAGTGCTCAGAAAAATTACATTCCCAGCAATTTCAGAGCGCGCCTGGCTCGTGAAGCACGCACATAATTGCTACTTCATGAAAGTTTGATAAATGAGATGCAAAATACACAGCTACTTTCTCTGAAGTGTGTAGGGGGCCTTATTCCAGGGGTCATTTTAGATAATGAGAAATACAACGAATGAGTTTGATTAAAGGACTCATGAATGGCAGCAAATGTTTAGAAACCAAAACAAACGTCTTTTCCTAAAAGTGTCAAACAGGTCCTAGCAGCACAAAGCTGGACTGGCCAAGCTTTTGAAGGAACCAGCTTCTAGGCTATGCTTAGCCACCTGTGACTTCACTGGATGACCTTAGGCAAGTCCCAGCCCCTCTTTCTACCTCGTTCTCCCCATCTAGGGAGCAGAGACCATGCCCCCTTGATTCAGACATTGGTTCTGGGGCTAGAGTTTGCTGCAAAGACCGGGCCCTCGGGTTTCCCATAGAGAGCCTGCTGCCCACAGGACACTCAGGACAAAGTCAGTGGCAATAGGTGACTTTCCATCCAGATGTCTCACTTCTGAACACAATGGAGAGGCTAGCACTGGGAAAATGGAGCAGCTTCCAGATTAAATGACCATATTGAGCTTCTATAATGATGAAAAATAGTCTAACAGTATGTGTTGGGTGGGAAGGTACGTGCATGTATATAAGTGTGTGTTTTATGAGTGTGCAGGAGCGTGCAGGAGTGTGTGTATACATGTATTAACAGTGTGTATACAGGAGCATGCATGAGTGTGTGCATGTATGCATGTATATGCAAGTGTGCAAATGCGTGTATGTGAAGTGTGTGGATGTGTGTGCACACACACGAGCATGTGTTCTGTGAGTGCATCTGTGTGCACGTGTGAGTGTCCACGTGCATGTGCATGTAAGGGCATGCATGTGAGGTCCTGCCTTTCCCCCTTCTGGTGGGCATTGCCTCCTGCCTCACTTCTCATTCTCTCCTTGGCCGCATCCTCACAGTAACCCCAAGAGGAGGTTCGATAATGCAGGCTGAAAGTGTATGGAGAGTAATTTGTAACCACCTTAAAAGCAAACTGATTTAAGCGAAGACTACAGTATCATCATGGCCGTATGGATGCCAGCAGTCTGGGTCTGGGAGCCCAGAGGAGATCCTGCAAGACCAGCTGAGAGGGTGCCTGGCTATGTGCAGGATGGAAATCAAACGTGAGCCAGCAGGAGGTGAAACCAGAGTCTACTGAAGGTATATAGAGAGGGTAAGGGCAGACAGAGTGTCTGGGAGACTCAGAAAGGGAAGGAGAGAAAGTTCCATCTTTCTTTAAGGTCTGGGGATTTGTATTGAGGATGACAGTATGTGTTCTCTGAGCATTCGGGAACTGGTTAGAACAAAGACAAGGGCCCAGGTGTTATTCCTTGGAGCCAGGGTATCAAGAGGTCTAGTGCCAGTGGTCTGGAATGCACAGATGAAGGCTCTGTCCAGTCACTCTCCTCCGGTGCTTCCTTAGATGTTATCTGTTCTAAAGAAATCATGAACCTCTTGTCCCTTCAAGGGAAGCACACACTATTTACATTACAAGGCCTGTGTCAAGTGGGGGTGCAGGTCCTAGCAAGAAGGCAGCTTTTTATGGAGTCATTCAGTTTCCCTAGCTCAGTACTATCTGGTTCCACAGATGACAAGACCGACTGTGGCCCAGAACTGAAGACCCTGTCAGCTGTGAGAAAACAGAGAAGAGTTTATATTTAGAAAAGTGCCAATTATTTATGTGCCATAAACAGCTACATTATTAATGCTTAACCAATAAAAACTTTCATTTAAAAAACATGCCTAGTGTGCCTGGGTGGCTCAGTCTTTAAGTGTCTGCCTTCAGCTCAGGACATGATCCCGGGGTCCTGGGATCCAGCCCCAAATCGGGCTCCCTGCTCAGTGGGAAGCCTGCTTCTCCCTCTCCCACTCCTCTGCTGTGTTCCCTCTCTAGCTGTGTCTCTCTGTGTCAAATAAATAAATAAAATCTTTTAAAAAAAGTTAAAAACATGCCTAAGTCTTTATGAAGACCTGATCTTTTTGACTTGAGTTCACTCAAGATTTAACTATGAGAAATAAACAGATGCTTTCAGCAGAATGAACTGAAGGCCTATGACTGAAGGCCTATGTCTGAAGGCGTCCGGAAGTAGGGGTGTTCTCTTTACATCTGAACGAGTGTTTGCAGATGCGAGCCAGTCCTTGCCTCCTGCCTCGGTTTCACCATGCTCTGTAGGAAGGAGAAATCAGCATCTGGGATCGAGAATGGACGGGTCATACAGGAATGTTCCAGGAAAAATGAGGAAAGAAGCCCATGAGCTCAGAGGAGGAAGGCAAACTCCCTCAGTTCCAATTTCCAGCATAGCATCTGGATGTAGTAGACACACATAGACACACACAAAAAACTGTTTCATAAATTGTGAATACATGAATGGATGAATTGATCAATCAGTCAAATAATGCCAAGGAAGAAAATCAATGAAAATCAAACCTTCCTGGTTTATAGAACAACCTTTCATTAAGATGAATCCTGCCAAATGATGTTTTTTATCCTTAAGCCTGCATGATCCCTAGAAGTGACAGGTTTTCCAAAAGAAATTCTAATAGCAAAATAATGATTTTTCAGACACCAATGTCATTGTCAGCCCAAGAGACCAAATGCCATGGATACATCTAAGGCAAATGTAGTGGCTCTTACTGTCACAGTGATTATTCTGATCATTGCTAATGGTCTAAAACATTTTGAAACGATTTGATTCAACTATTTTTTATTGATCAACAAATATGCTAGAGGCTCAGCAGTTCTAATACCTACCAGAAAGACAAGACCCATCTCTAATTATAGAACTCCATGGATCCTTACTCAGAATCTGTTAACTCTTAGTTAACACACAATTCTTGTAAGCTAGGAGATGTGCATTTCAAAGCACAAAGGCTTAAAGAAGGTAGATTGCTTAGAGACAGGCATAAATGAGATCACATATACAAAGGAAGGAGGAATAAATGCATACCCTGCTAGAGAGAAACCTCTAGGCTATATTAAGTATAAGACACAAGGAAAAGAAAATGTACACTATTCTACCAATCATTTGCAAGATGAAGATATATAGAGACAGATAGAAAAATGTATTTGCTTATATCACAAGTAAATCAGGGCTAGATTTCTCTAAACATACCTTACATTATAGATTTAATTTTGGAACCATGTGGATCGTTTACATAAATAGAAAACAAAATTAAATTTTAGAAAGGCAATTCCCTTGAAATTGAAAGCAAAATGAAATAAACAAGCCTAATTCTCTACTTAGTTGGTAGCATAACCATACAGAGAGGAATTAATCAGTGTAATTTTAAGGCAGCATTTGATTCTATACCCATTCCTAGTGGAATATATCCTAAGGACAAAAAGAACCACAAAAAATTCTTAACCCCATGTTTAATGTTTAAATCCTAGTGTTCGTGGCAATGTTTGCTTTGCTATTTTTAGACTCATGTTGTATGAGAAAGCACATGAGTGATATGGAGAAATGATATTTTCACAATAAGAAAAAGCATATAGACTTAAGATCAATGAGTTTAAGTATAATTCCATCATCCTAAATCTGAATTGGTAACAGTAGTAACTCACAGTATACTCCATCTTACACTCACACACACACACACACACACACACACACACACACCTCTTATTATCCACTAAAAGTCCTAGAAACAAGGACTAAATAATGAAGCACTGCTCATCCCCATTTCCCACTAAAAGAAGCCAAGAATTCTTGTAGAAATGTTTGATTAAGACTTCAGGCAGGAATTAAAAAGGTGGGTCTAGGACATCTTGTCATACTTAAGTAAACCCTCAAAGTCTTCTAGGATCACATCAGAACTCGGGAGCAAACTTAAAAAAGGTTTGCACTGGGCGGCGGGGAGACAATTTGAGTTTCAATGACAAAAATTGGACCTCAAATAGGTTTCAATCCATGAATTCATAAAAATCAAAAATAAATGATTTAGTCATCATTGGAAGGCACAAAGGAACCAACTAATTATCTTAAAAATTGGTGAAGAGAAGAGGAAACAATTAAGCATTTATCTTGCTTTTCCTAAATGAACTATCCCTCAGGGTAACTGCAAAGTTGATGAAGAGAAGGAACTATTTATAGACACTTCCAGCTAATAAACAAAGATGGAATGATAGAATTGGTGTAGTAACGTTTTGCCACTGCCAATGAATTAACAGATCTAGACAACAAGCATCACTGTCTGCCACCGTGGCAGAGAGAGACAGCCAGATACCCTGACTCCTGATGGAAGTACACAGCACCACCTGTGAAGGGCTCATAGAAACTGAACCTGACAATTGTCAAGCCTCCAGATCTAACTATCACTGTACAAGAAATACAGGCAACAGACGAACTTGCTAAGGTACGCACACGAATACAATCCACGAAATCCAAAGCTTGATAAACTTTCCAGGACAAATAATCTAGACCAGTATCTCTAATAAGTAAACTATAAGGGACCAAAATACAGGAGAACCTGTAGACAAAAAAGACTTAAGAGTTCTAGCCACCCATCACAATGGATGGACATTATTTGTATCAGGATTCAAACTTTTAAAAAATGTGTAATTTATTCAGGGAAATTTGAACACAGGTTGGTTATTTGATTAAATTAAGGACTTACTGCTAAGTTTTATAATGTGATAATGGTATTGTGGCTATGATTTTTTTGAGTCCTTATCGCACAGGGGTAACCGGAAACATTTAGTAATGAAATGATACAATAGCTAGAATTCACTCTAAAATAGCCTGGAGAGGGGAGGAAGGAAGGGGGTTGTGAATATAAAGGAGTGAAAAAAAATATAGAGGGAAAAATTCTAGCTATGAACTGATAATTATTGAAGCCAGAGGAGGGACAAATGAGAGTGTATTATGCTATGTTTTCTACCTTGGTTTATGTTTGAAATTTTCCATAACAAAAAATAAAAGAAAAAAAACCCCACAACTGACAGCCTCATAGTGAAGAGAAGCAAACAAACAAAGAGCAACAAGCAGTAGGCAGTGTCTAAGAAGGCAGAGGCATGGAAGGAATTGTGAAAAGAGCCTTCTCAATAGAAGAATAAATCACAAAACCCACATAAGTCCCACCTATCTGAAAATTTTCATTTCTGGGAGACTTTAGCCCCTAATGCCACCAAAAACGAAGCTTTCCCAAATTTTTGTTTATTATAAAACTGCCACTTATGTGGCACCCCTTGGTCTCAAATAACTTCTGTACATACTCTAATTTCATAGTCCCAACATCTCTGTGATAGTGCCATTAATATTCTTACTTTACAGATAAGAATGCTGAGTCTCAGGTATAAGTGACTTATCCAAGGCCACAGAGCTGGTTGATGCTGGAGCTGCTGGGACCACAGATTTGGTCTTTCACCTCCCTTGCAGGGAAATTGGTTTTCCACCCACCTACGCTGGCTCCTCTTTGGGAAGGGCACTGATGGCCTTTGATGGACACACACGGTCTCTTCCTTGGAGAAGTGACACCATCTTCTCTAAAATGGCACACCCCGAATGAAGCTAGTCAGCCTTCTGCGTGCAACCCATTGGTACTCACATTCCCAAGGCACCCACTTTTTCATCAGCATGCCATTGCTGCTCAATTTATTCTAATCTTATTATTAATGTTGAAGGATGTTTTCATTAGTGTTTTAAGCTTCATTGTGCTCGTGAGATAAGAATACTTAGTTGCAGGTGGCAGCTTTCAGCTCCTAAGGGGTCTCGTTGCTGCTCAACACAATCGGGTACCATGAGGCTTCATTTCTGCAGTGGCAGGTGTGGGATGCCTCCCAATGTGGACTAAGTTAGAATCACTCTTCTGGCCTTCACTCCTTAGAAAGGAAGGTCTCCCTTAGTTAAGTAGACGGTGGAGCTAGAGATTTGCATGAAAGGCAGGCAAACTGACTTAACTCCTTGATGCAAAGCAAAGAAACAAAGCCATTAGCTGAGAAAGTTTACTACACTGTGTCATGGTACATGCCCAGTGATGTGACACAGGGGTCCCATCAGGCCAGATATTTGGGGGCTTGTGTGGCACTCTGAGTCACCCCCTTCATCCTCTAGACTTTACAGCCCCCACCTTGAAGATGAGGGTGATACTCCCCACCAAACTGAACATTTTGGGAAGAGAGAAAGCCATCCATGTGGGTGTCCTTGGATCCCCGATGCGACTACAACACCATGACAGAAACCAGCTCTCAGAGCAAGCACCCCCAATTATAACAGCCTGCATTCAGCGGGTGCTGGCTATGTGCTGGGCGTGGATGGGTTTTCCCACAGTTCATCCTCACAGATACCTATAAGGAAGCTAGCATTATGGTCCCCGTTTACAGATGAGGACACCGAGACACAGAAGGCAAATGAGTTGTCCAGTTACCCAGCCAGCGGGTGGCAGAACTAGGGTTAGACTCCAGGTCTTCCTGATGCAAAGCCATGCCCTTAACCACTTGCTCCACTACCTTTGTATCTTCAAATCCTAGAACAGAGGTAACACATGCTGAATACCCGATCAATATTTCAAGTGAATGAATAAATAAGTGAAAGAAAGAATGATTAGTAGTCCCCTGGTCCCAGACAGAAGCATATGGTATTCATGCAGGTGGTGAAGTGATTGAACTTGAGTCTTGCGTATCATTGTATCAGAGATACTCTGCGTTTCATAAATAACATTTTCCCGCTTATAATGGTGATAATACATGTTTGCAGTAGAAAATTAGGGAAGTGCAGAGAAGTATAAAGAAGAAAATAAAACGCATCCATAATCCACCCCTCAGAAGATAGGTTCTGTGACATTGGGGCTTATTTCACCCCAGGAACAGAGAAAATCGTAACTCGTCCAAAGCTGAGGCAGCCCTTGCTGTCGCCACTGTATCCTGGCACAGAAATTGTACCTCAAGTCTGGGGGTTCAGCAGAATTCCCGTGCCACCCCCCCACCACACACACCAATAATGATAATAACAAGGTTTTCTCTAGCGTTTCACATGTTGCAGACGTTATTCTAAACACTTCCCAGGGACGCCTGGGTGGCTCAGTTGGTTAAGCAGCTGCCTTCGGCTCAGGTCATGATCCCAGCGTCCTGGGATCGAGTCCCACATCGGGCTCCTTGCTCGGCAGGGAGCCTGCTTCTCCCTCTGCCTCTGCCTGCCACTCTGTCTGCCTGTGCTCGCTCTCTCTCCCTCTCTCTCCCTGACAAATAAATAAATAAAATCTTTAAACACTTCCCATATTAACTCATTTAACGGAAGAAGAAAGAGACATAATGTGTAGTTTTCAAGATTCTTCAGCATCATAAAACTCGGCCCAATAACCTCAAACTCTTCTCTCTTCCCTGCTCCTGCCACTCACAGGGAAAAAGGAAATCTTTCTCAGTTACTCTATGTCCAATGGCTTATGGAGCAGCTGTTTTTACTGAAAGAGCTCTAGGTCAGTGCCCTCATGATAGTTAGGGTCCCCTGCCCCCACAGGCTCCCGCTGGGTCACTAAGGAAATGGCAAGAGCCCACTGAGCTATAATGAGTACTTTAGACCAACAGCAAAAGCAGCATGGGGGAAACTTGTCAGAAATGCAAATTCTCCAGCCCCATCTCAGACCTACTGAATCAGAGACACTGGGGTGGGACCCAGGACTCAGTGATTCCACCAGCCCTCCTGGGGATGAGATGCACACTATGTTTGGGAACCTCTGCCTTAAGAGAGCCTAGTCCTGGGGCGCCTGGGTGGCTCAGTGGGTTAAGCCACTGCCTTCGGCTCAGGTCATGATCTCAGGGTCCTGGGATTGAGCCCCACATCAGGCTCTCTGCTCAGCCGGGAGCCTGCTTTCCCCTCTCTCTCTGCCTGCCTCTCTGCCTACTTGTGATCTCTCTCTCTGTCACATAAAAAAATAAATAAATTTAAAAAAAAAAAAAGAGAGAGAGAGCCTAGTCCTGACATTAGAGGGTTGATGCTGATCACACCTGTTGTCAGAGTTCAGTGAGAAGGTGCTACAGCGAACTAGAGCAGTCAGGGAAGCTTTTCTGGAGGAGGTGATGGTGTCCTTACCTGGACATCGAAGAGGTCCTCTTTAGGAAAAGAAATGGAAAACAAGGGAGCACTAGGCTTGGACGAGAGGTGGATGAGAGCTAAGCACCTCACTTTGTTGCTTCTGGAGCAGCATAGCCAGAACGTGAGGAACCTGCACACTCCTGCACCTTCAGATTTCTGCTGGTCACCACTAGTCGATAGCTGTCAATGGTGATTACTGTGAAGTGGCAGGGAAGCGCCGACTGGGCAGAAATGGAGTGAGAGGTGTGGGCAATGAGGAACCTGGAGGTGGTGGGAGGTGAGGCCTGGAGCCCACAGGCAGGCCTTATTGATCATTATATCCCGGGTGGGGGGGGCACCCATCATGTGCTCTGTCACCACCAGGCCTGAGGCCAGGACCCACGGACTCCGGGATGGCACATGAGGACCAGAGCCCAAGAGCCATGATATCCATGGAGGGTCTATCGTATAACCAGCTCCGGACTGGGGGGTGCTGGCCCATGCTGGCTCTTCCCCACCTCCGCCGACCCATCAGGGCTGTATTTCCCAAACTCCTGGCTCAACCAGTGAGGAAGGCAGGACCAAGAGAGAAGCCAGGATGCATATCTGCTGTCTCTCTCTCTCTGCTTTGGCTGGCATTTCCAGGCATAAATGCATAACTTCCATGGGTCCAGCGCCCAGGAGGCAGCTTGATGGGGTCTAGCAAGCTTCTCCCCTATGTCCTGCACCCCACCAGCACTCGCAGCTGCCATGCTGCTGACGCTGTTACCACATTCCCTTTGCTCCCCGCAACGGTGCGGCCTGGGCTTGCTTTCCCCGCCAGACTGTGAGACCTAGTGCCCCACCCGCTGCCCTCTGCCAGCCGGCCCTCCCACATCCCCCAAGGAGTCAGAGCCCTTCTGAGGCTCTCAGTTGTCACACAGTGGTGCCCAGACTCCTCAGCAGGCCCCACACCCCACTCCAGTTCATGTCCTCCTACTTACCTCTGGCCAGAGAAAACCTTGCCAATTTTTAGCCATAACTTATGCCCTTGGCCTCGCCCTTTCCTGTGTTATCCTGGCCTGCTTCATCTCACCTGTACGGACCTGTCAGGGCCTCCTCCTTCTTTCAGTGCCCAGTGTGAATGCCCCCTCCCTCAGGAAGCCTCCCTGCTCACTCTCCTCTGACGTTTCTTCCTCCCTCTCCCCTGGCCTATCTCAACTGCCATATTGAAACACCTGTCAAGGATTTGCACAGGTCTGCTCCCCCAGTTCTGTGAGGGCAGCACCAATACATTCTAAGGCTATTTGCCCACAGCACCCAGCATGGTCCCTCCACAGAACAGCATCCTAATAGGTCTCACAGCCTCCAGCACTGCCACTTCTCCCATCTCCATGTCCTCCTAAAACTGTCTTGTTCACTGCCTGCCCCTCCGGAGAACCCCTCAACAGGCCCGCTGCCGTCAGGATAGTCTGTATGCCTCCCTCATGGGACTGAACCTGTGGCAGCTTGCCTGGGCCTTCCTCTCCTTCTGACCTGGTCCCCCATCCCATCTGCCCCTCATTATGCTCAGCACTGGATACTTAGGTGACAAAAGTATAATGAACAGAATCTGATTCTGTCATGGATTTGTTGACCTGGCCAAGTCCCATGTGGATTCTAATAATGCTTTAAATCCTTTCTGACTTGCTGCTGGTCTTGAAGAGCCCAGGAAAGAGACTGAGGCAGACCCAGACTGCACCCCAGCTCCACCACTCACTGGTCCCCTCACTTCTCCAAGAGTAACTTCCTTTCTCCAGTGTACAGGCACCTCCCCGGAAGGACTGAAAAATAATCCCAGCATGCGGCCAGTGAACGAGACACCCCTCCACCTGGCTCCCTTTGCCCTTGGGGTGTTTGGGTGTATCCTTCTCAGAGGGAAACAGGTCCTCACCCATGCACACTGCTGTGCGGGGACAAGGTCTCTGCTGCTCTCTGTCATACCCCCTGTTTTAAACCTTCCTGCTTTCTTCTTCCTCAAATAGCATGAAGTCATTCAGCAACCTCCCGCACGCCCCAGTTCCCCAGCCCATCCATAGTCCCATACCCTGTAGGTGAGAGCATGAAGAATACAAAATGTAATCCTGAGGGAGCACTCAGGCATTCCAGAAGCCTCTGTACTTTGGGAAAATACCCGACAGCTTGACTCTCTGAGGTTCTGGAGCCCTTGCTCCATTGCCCACTGGTCACTCAATCCTCTAGGGCAGAAGACCCCAGAGCATGGAGTAGAAGCTCATGGTTTCTGTGAACCAAGCGAGGGTGGAAATGAAGAGGTATCAGGACTCAGGCTCAGAGATCCAGAAGTTTCTTCTCAGCAGAAACCTCAATTCAGGTTGACAAGTATTTAGGAAGTGACTGTGATACAACAGGAACCAGAGAAGCTAAGACTATACAGTTTGGGAGATGATGTTTTTCAACTCTGTAACATCTGGTCCTCACATAGGGTTTGCGCTCAGCAAAGTTGTAGGGAATCAAAAGGGAAAGAGGGAGGAAGGAAGCAGAGTTGCTTGTGTGTGCTGGGATCTGGGATCCAGACATGGACAAGAAGGGGTCCCTGATCCTGCGGGACCTGAAGAATCCTTATTCTGCAGACATGACAGCCCTTGGGATGGTCTGTCTCCCACCACATACTTGACTCTCTGAGGCCAGACCCTCCCATCAGTTCTTCTCAGCTGGGTCTCTGAGTGCACCTCTGGAGTCAGGAGATTACCTGACAGAGACCCAAAGGAGTATGAAGTCAGCCAACTGAGAGGCCTTGACAGCCATGTCTGTTGCAGCCCCAGCTGCAGAAGGGAAGGTACTCACACAGCAAATAGAACAAGAGTGGTTCCCAGATGGCTTCTGGAGGAAGTCAGTTGAGAGCAGAGCCTTGGAGGATAGGCTGGCTTTACCTGAACAGAGAGGGGGAACAAGGCATGTGATGCAAATGGACCAGGCAGAAATACACATGGAGGCTTCAGGGAACACAGAGCAGGGAGGCCACTTTAGCCAACGAGTACTCCAAGTGGAGCTTCCATATGGAAAAATATTAGTAAGTTCCAACACAACTGACAGCACTATTGCTCTTAGCTATTTATCACTTGCTTCTGTTCACCTAGCTTCTTCCTTCAATTGTCTCAGTGAGCCTCTTGGCCACCATTTTGGCCATCCCTGGTTGATTGCTTCTCATATTCTCCTCATCATACACTTTTATACACTTCCCACCTTCCTTAAGTTCCTACCATTCTTCACACTCCCTGCTCTCAGCTCTTGGGCCCTGTTTCACACAGAAGCGGAGACCCTCCAGGAACCTTCTTTCGTGGCCTCTCCATCTGAGTTAGATGCCCACTGCTTGCTGCCAAAAGCCCTATACATGAACCCCTATTTGGGGGACTGCCTTTCCTGCTAGCCTGGGAGTTCCTTGTGGGCCTGTCTTATTTATCCCCCATCTCTCAGTCCCAGAACATGGTATGAGCTAGAGTAAGCACTGAGGAAAAATTTGCTGAAAGAATGAGTGGCCCACTTGTAGGGTGGACATTGTTGTTTCTATTTATAGTTAAGGGAAATGTCCACTGAGGGACAGAACTAACTCCTAAACCCTGCGCTTCCAATGGCAGACTCTACGCACGCGTGACCCTAAGATTGCCAAAACAAAAGCCCATGAAGTCCCCCAAGATGGGTCCTCCTACTCGCGCGAGCAAGAGGCTGCCCGCCATGTGTACTGCTGTCCAAGGCGGCACAGACAACAGAGACGGGCCACAGTGACAGCGGTCACGGCGGAGTGATCTGCCTGCTGGTTTCCGATCCATATGTATGCTTCCCTGCCAGTCATCCTCAGACGGCTCTGGATGAACGGCCAGCTTCTGGGAAAGCTATGTGGGTGGAGAGCGGCCAACATATGGCTCCTATGCCTTCCTGTTTATGCATGTTGATACTTCCCCACGCCGTTTGCAGAGCCCATATCTTCTGTTTGTTTTGAAGTTGGTATAATTAGTGAACTGGGCGTGACTTCCCTCTCTGTGCCAGCTCTTGGCTCCCTTCTACACGGCTCCACTAGAGGCTTTTTCTGGTGTAGATATCAAAGCAGTGAGGCTGCCCTTCCAGGGACGGGCCGAGCAGCTGCCTCATCCACCCAGAGAATGGGCATGACAAGTCAACAGTGGCAGGGAGGAGAAGGTGCTGTTCTTCCCTTCATTTTGACCTCTGTCTACAACTCCAGTTGACAGAACCCAGGGCCCCAAAGGGAGTCTTTGGGGCTTTTCAGCCCACACAGGCAACAGTGCTTCATGGGACTCTGCCGCACCTTTGCTTCAAACCCCCCAAGACCCATTCTGCCAGGTGTGAGATGATAGATTATTAGGGCTTCGATTTGCATTTCTCTGACGATGAGTGATGTTGAGCGTCTTTTCATGTGACTGTTGACCATCTGTGTGTCTTCTCTGGACAAATATCTGTTCAGGTCCTCTGTCAGAATGGCTAAAATAAGAAAACACAAGAAATATCAAGTGTTGCCAAGGATGTGGAGAGAAAAGAACCCTCATACACTGTTGGTGAGAATGTAAACTGGTGCAGCCATTGTGGAAAATGGTATAAAGTTTCTTCCAAAAATTAAAAATAGAAATACCATCTGATCTAGTCATTTCATTCCTGGGTATTCACCCAAAGAAAACAAAACACTAATTCAAAAAGATATATTCACCCTTGTGTTTTTTGCAGCATTATTTGCAATAGCCTAGATATGGAAGCAACACAAGTGGCCATCGATAGATGAATGGATAAAGAAGATGTGGTGGATAAAATGTGAAGCTATAATGGAATATTACTCAGTCATGAAAAGAATGAAATCTTGCCCCTTGCGACAATGTGGATGGACCTAGAGTGTATAATGCTAAGTGAAATAAGTCAGAGAAAGACAAATACCATACGATTTCCTTCCTAGGTGGAATTTAAGAAACAAATAAACAAAGACAAAAAGAGACAAATGAAAAAACAGACTCCTAACTGCAGAGAACAAGGTGACGGTTCCCAGAAGGAAGGTGGGTAAGGGGATGGGTGAAATAGGTGAAGGGATTAAGAGTGCACTTACTGTGATGAGCACTGAGCCGTGTAGAGAACTGTTGAATAGTTATACTGTATACCTGAAACTAATATGATGGCCATCTTGAAGTGCTGGTCATTGCCCTCCTGCTCACCCATGCTGGCTTTTCCCACAATGGGGTTGCCTTTTCTGCTCTGCCCACACCTGAGTCCTAGCGTAAGCTGCCGTGTAAGGAGAACTATTATATTACTACAACGAGTGATGTGTTGGACCCATTCTTTAGAGGAGGAACTCGAGGCTTAGAGAAGTTGAGTAAACTGTCCATGGTCACACCGCTAAGTGGCAGAGCTAGGATTTGGGCCTGAGTTCTCGTTGACCACAAACGCCATGCTTTTAAAACTCAAGTATTTTAGGGCTGGGCTCTCAGCACTCAGGACCGCATTCCTGCTTCCCCTCTTTTCCAAGCTCTCTCCTGACCCCCGTTGACTGCCAGAGCACCTAAAATGGCGTGCAGCAGCCCATCTCTCCACACTGGGTGTGCACAGCTCGGGAACATCCCCCCTCCTGAGCAGCAAGGATACACCTATAGGTGGCCACTACAGTATTCCTAACTGAGCTAATTAATGGGAGACAAGGACAGCTAAAGGCTTAGTGCAGGCACAGGGTGGCAGAAAATAAGACACATCGTTCCCAGAGTGGCACGTCCCTCTCTGGTCAACCTGATACCAGATATGCTCATTGAGGTTCCCGGCTTTCTACCCCCAAAGTCTCCCAACTTGCACTTGGATGGCTGTCCTACACTACAGTGGTGCTGACCTCGTGTGACACGTGGTGCCCCTGGCAGAGGCTGGCCAACGGTTACACACAAGACCGTGTATCCCTCCTTCTCTTGCAGTCAGCTGTGACCATGTGACTGAGTGGCAGGTGGCTGTCATGGGCCCCTGTCCGGGCTGCAAACACCATATTTAAATGCTAATCCTTACGGAGAGACTTTCAGAGAACACAAAGTCAGGGCAGAGTTTTCTGCCTCTCTCATAGGTGCCTGCTTGAATGCACTCTGCCCTCACGTGAGCAGAGGTCCAGAAGCCTCCTCTGTCTCAGCTTCATACAGCTCCTTCATTTGGAACCCAACCTCCCCGGACTTTGTTTCTACTGGAGGCATCCTCCTTAACTTTGCTTATTCCTCTTCTAACATAGCACAGGAGAACAACTTCCTGCTGGTGTTTCTGCTCATCCTTCATCTGTTCACTGGCCAAAGGAAGAGAAACTATGGACTTGTCCTAGGGGCCATGAAAGCCTGACTGAGAACACCTGGTCCAAGGAAGTGCTTTCCCATTTCTCCGAAGATAACTCGTAGGCGGTGAAATGCCCCTCCCCCATGAAATCTGTGCTTCTAGCAGAGGGAAGGAGAGGAGGATTGTTATCAGACACAGGGCTGAGTTATCACTTCCTGCTTTCTGCTGCTCTTTTTCACACTTCCCTCTTAGAACGTCAGCATCCTATAGCCTAGTTGCCTGTGTCTCTGCCCCCCATTATAGTATGAGCTTCTGGAGGAGGGGATTTTCTTATCGTCCTCCTATCCCCTGTTCTTAAATCTCATCACTGTATAAGAAAATCTTGTTCAATGAATAAATACATGGATGTATGGATGAGAAAATGGACCAAAGTCCATTGTCCCCTCAGATTACACAAATTCAAAGATAGATTATTACGAATTTCAAGACAACAGCCACAGAGCATAAACCCCTAGTATGGGACCTTCTAAACAGAAGGCTCTGTGTGACTACTTCTGGGAAGATGGCCCTAAGCTAGATGGAGGGTCACCAACCATAGGCTCTCTATAGGGTCAAGAAAAGAAGAATGGAAGAAACGGGTTATCAGAGCCAACACCAGGAGGAGGTGAAATCTGGGAAGCCATGAAGACAAGTGACAGACAAGAGGAGGAGAAAGGCTATGATAGCCCACCCCATACTGGATGCAAGAAAGGACAAGCCTGGCCTTTGCTCTATCCCCATAGTCTCAAGGCAAGGTCCCCAGACAAGTACCATAGGCATCACCTAGGAACTCATCAGAAGAAGAGGTTCTGAGGTCACCCCAGACCCACTGAATTGGAAACTCTAGGGTGGGTGCAGCAATCTGTATTACAGCAAGCCCTCTAAGTAATACTGCATGTTCAAGTGCATGTTCAAGACTAGCTTGTAGACCATCCATACTCGGTGATCCTAGAGGCGGCAAACCTAACAAAAGGGACAGCACAGAGCAGTGGTTCAGAGCAGAGGCTCTGGAGTCAGGGTGCTTGGGTTTGAGCCCCAACTCTCCCACTTGCCTAGTTGTGTGGCCTTGAGCCACTTGGTTAACCACTCTGTACCTTCATTCTGTCTCTAAGACAATAAAGATGCCCGGACACCTGGATGGTGCAGTTCATTAGGCATCTAACTCTTGGTTTCTGCTCAGATCCTGATCTCAGGGTTGTGGGATCGAGCCCACATCAGGCTGCATGCTCAGCACAGAGTCTGCTTGTCCCTCTCCTTCCCCTCTGCCTTTGTCCCCACCCTCTTACTTTCCCTCTCCCTCTCTCTCTCTCAAATAAATAAAATCTTTAAAAAAATGATAGATCCCATTTCATAGGGTTATTATCATGATCAAATGATTTAAGACTGATAAAGTGCTTGCAAGGATGTCCAGCACATAGAAAATGTTCAATAAGTGTTCACAATCCCGTTGTGATGGGAGTTAACATTGGTCAAACCTAAACCGTGTGCCTGGCACCCGGCTTTGCTTAGGTGATTATCTATGACATATTCAGGGAAGGGGGCATGTTATATGCAGAATAAGGTTTCTCTGCCACAATCTCAGTGCACAGATGTTGGAGAGCTCTGGAATGCCACATCTCTCACAGCTTCACTAATAAGAGAGAAAGCTCCCTCCCATCATTCCCAAACCTCTCCCTTTGAGGCAGCCAGGGGTTGACAGCCAGGGCTTTCCCCTTGTTTTGGCCATTCCTACCATTTTTCACCTCAGAGAAGGTATATAAATATTCAAAGAACACTGGCATTTAGATGCCTTACAATTTAAGGATCCATTTAAAATTAAACATGCTAAATAAAAGTCCTTTATGAGGTGTTCTAAACCCCTATAAAATACCATCGCCAACACCTCGGCAAGCAAGTTATTTGCAGCTTCATAAACAGGGTGAGTTGTGGGTGTCTCAGCCACACTTGGCTCTTCCTTGGCTCCTTCTCGTAAATGTGGATCAGGCCCTTGGAACACAGCATTTATGAGCATAGTAGAGGCGCCAAGCCCAGCCTCGGGCTGGGGGGTCCATTGAAGAATTCTGTCCTGAAACCTGGTTATCTCTGAGCTGAGGGAAAAGCAAAGTGAGACAGGATTTAGGAAAACCACCACACAAATCTCCAGGTCTAAAGTGTCCCTCCTGCTCCACACCCACGTTTCTGTCAAGCTGGTGGTGGGGAGCCCCGACACCCGCAAGCTCCTTACTTCTCCTAGAGGGCCCTAGAGGTTGGGTGGCTGAGACACTCCCACTCCAGGGTCTTTCAGGGCAATGCCTATCCAGAGGCATTTGCGCTGTCGCCACTGAATCTTGTCCCCCTCCTTTCTTGGTTCAAACAAAGTCACAGTTTAGAAGAACTCCACATATACATCATACCAATGTAATTTGCTTGATTTCTATATTGTATTACAGTGACATAAAAATTGTAACCATTAGGGGAAACTGAGCAAAAGGGACACAAGACATCTTGGTATTGTCTTTGCAACTTTCTGTGCATCTATAATTATTTCAAAATAAAAAAGTTTTTTAAAAAATCAAAGGAGGGGCATCTGCGTGATTCGGTCAGTTATGCGTCCGGCTCTTGATACCAGCTCAGCTCATGATTTCAGTGTCCTTGGATAGGGCCCCACATTGGGCAAACTGCTTGACATAGAGTCTGTCTCCCTGTCCCTCTGCCGTCCTCCTACTTTCTGTCTGTTCTCTGTCTCTCTGTCTTTCTCTCTCTCAAATAAATAAATAAGTCTTTTTTAAAAATTGAAGGAGACCCCAGTTTTTAAGATACCAGTAATTTCTTTTTTTTTAAGATTTTATTTATTTATTTAACAGAGAGATACATAGCTAGAGAAGGAACACAAGCAGGGAGAGTGGGAGAGGGAGAAGCAGCCTTCCCCCTGAGCAGGGAGCCCAATGCAGGGTTCGATCCCAGGACCCTGAGATCATGACCCAAGCCGAAGGCAGATGCTTAACGACTGAGCCACCCAGGTGCCCCAAGACACCAGCAATTTCTATGCTACTCAGTGAATGGCACATGACATGATGGGGCTATCACCATTGGCCTTAGAGAACTGTTTCCTGAAAGCACTTGGATGACCCAATTTTTTTTTTTAAATAAACTGACTCTTTTAGTTTAAACTCAAAATTTGGGGTGTCTGGGGGGCTCAGTCAGTTAAGCATCTGCCTTCAGCCCAGGTCATGATCTCGGGGTCCTGGGATCCAGCCCCACATCAGGCTCCCTGCTCAGCACAGAGTCTGCTTCTTCCTCTCCCTTTACTCCTCCCTCCCCAGCTCATGCTCTCTCTCAAAATAAATAAAATCTTTTAAAAAATAAATAAACTCAAGGAAAATTTAATTCACTAGACATTTGCTTAAGTGTCTAATGAAGTATCCTGCTCTGTGCTAGACTGAGTTTGGTTTTGTAAGGAGTTTATTAATAGTCATTAGAGTAAACACCAATAAGCTATGACAGAGAGTACTGCATTTTTTACTATTCTATGACCTACAAATCTTCACATGGGCTAGTCCCTCAGTCAGCACTTAAGAAAATTTTCTTTGACAGGTTGGCCGATTCAATACTGTTTTTCCTGTATAAGTCTTGATTAACTTCAATTCAATAAACATTTCAACAAAGGCCTATTGAGCACCTATTATGTAAGGCCTGGTATTCAACAAATACCTACTTAAATCGATTATGTGCTCTGTGCGGTGGACTCACCTAAGTAGTTCTAACTGTGGCTGAACTGTGCCAGTCATAATGATGGTGGTCACAGGGCACTGGAATGTGCGGTTCATTGCAAAGGCTCTGTGTGATGGATGGTATCCTTGTCATCATCATCACCATCATCATCATTATCTCCATGTCATAAATAAAGTCAAGAGGTGAAATAACTCGCCCAAGGACACATGTCTAGTGAGTGGTAGAATTAGGATTTGAACCCAGCAGCGTGGTAGCAGAGTCCAAGGTTTGGACCTGATACAGCACTGCCTCTCCCTAAAAGACAGAACCAAGAAGTGCTATGGGATCACCCAGCCAGGAAGAACCCACCTTGAGTTGAGGGATGAGAGATGACTTCCCAGAAGAGATGCCATTAGAGCTGAATTTCGAGGACTGAGGGTTTGGTCAGCAGAGCTGGAAGATAGAGAAAGAGAACCTGGCTAGACTGAGCTACTCCCCTGGTGTCCTCCTCGGCCCTGGGTACCAAACAGTGCTTGCCTTAGCCCATGCTTCCCAGCCCTGAGAACCCAGGCAGGCCCTACGAGACCAGGTAGGCCCAGCACCAGTGCAGCCGGCCAGGGAGTTCTTCTCTTCAGGAGAGCTTACTCTCACCATCTGGAATGCAGGGCTGTCTTCTACAGCTAGCAGGGTCCCCTGTCTTGGTTTCCTGGGTGGCAATGGCTTTTGGTGCCCAAATATGGCAAGGATACCTTTAAGTGCTCAGATATTTTTTTATTGTGGTAAAAAGGCACATGAGATCTACTTTCTTAATCAACTTTTAAGTGTGCAGTACAAATGCTACAACAGAAAGAGAACTTCAGCTACTGTCTTATTCAACTATCTTACCAGGGCAGAAAATGAGGTATGAATTAAGAGGATAAAAGTAGAAAGTGAAAGATTTTCCTTAAATAAAATAAACTAGGAAAATATACATACACAAGGCCACTTTAGAAACTGTGGTGTCACAAAGGTGGGTTGTTTTCAAAGAGAACACCGTGGCCCTAGTCTAATGAGCACTGGATGGAGAGTCCACGGAACTAAAGTCCAAATCCCAGTTCTGCTCCTCAGATAGTAATACCTGCCATTCCAACCTTGCAAAGATCAACAATAAAAATGAGATACTGCATGAGAAAGCACTTTTGTATCACAAAAGCATTAACACATAAGATATTGTTATTGCTAGTAAAGTAATAAATAGTGCAGCAAGCATTGCCAGGTTAGACAGATTTATTCCTACCAAATAAAAATCTCTTAGGGTTCTGATTCTTTCACAAACACCATAGAGTAAAGCTCTAAGTCCCCTTTTTATAGAATCAGCCAAGCCTGTTAATAAAAAGGAGGCCAGCTCTCTTTTGAAGAACATTTATCCCTGATACATCCTGAGTGATAAGGCAGGACATTGGACAATGACCTAATGGCAGGATGGGAAATTCGCCTTCTCTGGGACAGATAGTGATGTGTTCAAACATGCAGAGAGATCTCAGTTCAGACCCTGTTAATCTGGATAACCGGCCCTGAAACGATGCTGTGTGGATGGTTATGTTACCCACTCCCAAGCTGAAAACACATATGACATCCAAGAGAATCAAAACATGTTTATTCATTCAACAAACACTATGGAGCCCATGTGTTCCCTGGTCTCCACCATCCAGTAATTCAATGCAAAGAATAGCAGGAGTGAGGTTAGAAGAGTTCAACTGAAGACTTTAAATATCATCCCTAGAATTTGCCTGAAGAATTTAAACAGAAGAATGGAAAAGATCAGACTTGGTTTTCAGAAAGATTGTGGGACTCCCATTGAGCCAGGAAGAGCCATCAAGGGCAAGTATCTCAGCAGGAGAGAATGAATTCTAAACTAATAGGGAAAAGAAGTGGAAAGGAAGGTGCAGGTTCCAGAAGTAATTTGATAGGAGACTCTTCTGGGTCTGTGTCTAGGAAGATTGGGGAAGGAAAAGGAATTCTATGTTACCTAGATTCCTGGATTGGCATCTTGAATTGACCTTGGTGCCATTGAGCAGGCTGTAGAAGACAGAAGGAGGAGCAGGCATGGGGATTTGGGGTGGTAAGGATGACTAATTTTATTTGGCATTTGGTAAGTTTGGAGGTCCTGGGGGCAGGAGCAGTCCTGGTGGAGACAGGTCTGGAATGCCGGCACAGTTCTCAGCTGCCCTGAGAATTTTCAGCAAGGAGTGATAGTTAAAGCCATGGGGTAGGAACTTGTTCAGGCAGCAAACAGACAGTGAGCAGACCACAGATCCAAGGCCAAAACCCAGGGAACACCAGGCCATATGGAAGCAGAAAAGGCATCATGGGAAGACCAAGAAGGACCAACGAAAGAAATGGGAGGAAACCCAGGAGCAGGTGATATCAGGTGATACCCTGGAGCCTGAACACCCACAGGTGAGAGTTCAGTCAAACTCGCCTGGAATGAGCAACACCAGCTCCTCAAGTTGATGTTTTGAAATTCCAAAGACATAAATAATAGAACATCTGCTGAGTACAGCCCTTTCCTAGATATCTGCGGGGAAACCAGAGAATTGTAAGACAGAACTCCTGCCCTCAAAACACCTCAGTCTATTGATAAAAATTAGATTGTTACCAAAAGGAGGGTGTGGACACCATGAGGAGTCTGAGAGGGGGCTGAGAACAGTACTCAGGAAGGCTCTGTGGACGGAGGACTTGATCCTTGAAAGGTGGCCAAGTACTGGAAGGTACACAGGGGGTCCACAACACAGAGACAAAAAAAGCCAGAATGGAAAGGAACGAGGACCCTGTGGGGTGCAGCTTGCCTGGAATGCATGCTGTGTTCTTAGCTACACTCTGCCTTGCAGCCATCCTAGCTGATAGGCAAGTCCTCTAAAACCGTAGCTCTGTCCTGCCTCCAGCTTAGGCACCTGCTGTGTCCACCACCTGGGATGTCTTATGCCGCTGCTCCCGTTCACGCGTTTGCCCCGCACTGATCGATAGACTGTGTCCTCCTTGAGGGCAGAAACTGTATCTTGTCTACATCTCTCTAGCTCCAAACTTAATGCTATTAAATTCACAACATCACATTTGTCAAATAAATAAATGAATGCTAAGAAACAGCATGGAATGGGCTGGAAGAGGCAGGGAGGGTGCTCCGAGAAGCAATGTGTTTTTAACTGATTTACCAGGTGTTTGAGTTTATAAATTTACTTTACATTATTTCAATGTGAGATGAACTGACAGAGCAATAGATTTTATAGTGGCAGTGTGAGGCCTGAATTAGATTTGGGGAGAAGCAAACATCATCTCCAGATTCAGGCTTTTTTTTTTTCCTATCTTAACCACAAAATGCATTTTAATCCAAAGCTTCTGAAATATTGCAACATATCAGTAACAGATACCCTGGAGCTTGGGAGCCTAGCTTTATGGAAAGATAAATATTTCTTTCTTTGACTCCTTATGTTCAGGGTTACTAGCTTGGGAGAATTCTGGTTGACCAGTTGCCACTTCCTTACATGCTGGACTGTGCCTGCCCCGCTATTCAGCCTCATCCAAGAACTCTGACAGGGAATGGCTTCTGGGGGGCACCAAGCTCAGCAGTAACTTCTCCTTGAGTCCTAGCTGAAATCATTTCTATTTTCCCCCTCATCCAGCCTCACCGTGGTGAAGACACGGGCTTCACAGCCAGACTGCTAGGATTCAAAACCTGTTTGCTATCTTCCTAGCTAAGGCATCCTGGGGAAGTCATTTAACTTGCCTCCAGAAACTCAATTTCCTCACTTGCAAAGTGGGAATTATAACATACCTACCTCAGAGAGCAAAGGTTCTCAGCTGGGAATGATTGTTTTGCCCATAGGGGACCTTTGACAGTGTCTGGGGACAATGTGGGTTGTCACAAATTGTGGGGAGTGCTATTGGCATCTAGTAGGTGGAGGCCAGGGACGTTGCTCAACATCCAGCACTGCATAAGACAGCTTCCACAACGAAGAAATTCGGAGCCATGTCAGCCGTGCTCAGGTTGAGAACCCCTACTCGCAGGCTTACTAGGGAGCACTCAGTAAACATTAGCCCCCACTTCATCATCCAAATCCCATCATCCCCCTGGCCTCTACTCCTTGTTCTTCATCTGCACTCCTTCCCATCACCATCACAAAGATCCTGATGGATGTCCACATCTTCTCACACTTGGGACTTCCTTCTTAATTACTCTTTCCTGGCTCCCACCTTGGACCAAAATTCCCTCGTGCCATTGTGAGCTCCTCATGGCCAGAATTTGGCATCTTCCTGTTTGTGTAATCAGTGCCAACCTCAGTGCCTGGCACGTACTATGTGAATGTTTGCTGAGTCAGATCCAAGACGAATAACCTTGCTGAATGACTAGATCATCTGTTTCAGTACCCGCTAGATGCTAGCTCCCAAAAGATCACTCAAAGATAAAATGCAAACACAGAGCCATCTCTTCCAAAGTCCTAACCTCCACTTATAATTTCATTTCCCACCACCCTACATGAACATTTATTTAGAACCAAACTGTCATGTTCACTGTCTACACAGCATATCTTCCCTGGCCTTGTGTCTGCACATTTGCTCGATCATTGTCTACTACCTTGGTACTTTCTCCCTGCTCTTCCCATGACCAAATTCTATCCATCCTTCAAATCACAACCCAAACCCACTTCCCCCCAAAAAGCTTCCCTGATGACCCCAACCCGTCTGCCACTCTCTCTTTACTTTTTACAGTTCAAGCTCTTCCTCTGGACGTGTTCACTTTCTAAGACGCAGTTTGTTCATCTGTGAATGAGGCCCCAATGGAGTCTTTATGGAGCCCAAAACTCACAATCTTTCTCTAGCCGAGTATTAAAACCATTGAGAAATCAGGCAAAGTCTGTGAAGTAACTCTGAACTCTATGTCCACAGATATTATTAAATATTGTTTGAGTAGATCTCCTAGCTTATTCTTGACTTTTTCTGATTCAAATTGTCCAAGCCTTCCTCATAAATTAAGAAAGAGAGCTCTTTTTATTTAATTATTTGGGGAAAGGAGGATCAGGAAAAAAACAAATGGTTATTAAAATCCCAGCCTCTCGCCTCCCTGTGCTCCTCAGCCCCAGGCTCTCAGAATGGAAGGTTGACCATATGTTCCAATAAGCTTCACCCTCAGAAGCTTTTAGCTTCCATTAATAAGTGTAATTGAGAGCAATGAAACATTTGGATCTCACTTTAATAAGTCGACAAAATGTAAATGAAGACTGTGGTTGGCAGGAGCCTTTTGTCCTAGAAAAGGAGACGTTTCCTCCCCCTGTAGCCTGCTATTTAGGGAGATGCTCAGGATGGAGGCTAAGACCTGCAGAGCCTGTGTATGGACAGCCACCTGTAGGTGAGGTCTTAGGGGCATTGAGAAGCCCCCCACACACCATGCATCTCTGCCATTGATCTGATACAGTGCCAGAGATCCCACCAGGAGTGGCTCAGTTCATTTCTACCCATAAGCAGCTTTCCCTTCAGGGTTCACTCCTAACCCTAGCTATGAGACTAACCCTGTTCCTAATTTAGGAGAATTTAAGAAGGTTGAGTGAAGAGTAGAAAAAGCATCAGGAACTCTTACATTCTTCAGAAAGCCTGTTTAAAGTTATCTTTTCTAGTTGTCTTTTTCCTATCTAATCTGGGAGACACAACCCTACGAGGACAAAATCATCAGAGAGAAGGGAAGGAATAACCATGGCACTGGGGGACTGGTAGCTGCCCTAGCAATCCCTCCCAATGCCTGGCCGTGGGGAGTGGTTCTTTCCTTCAAACGTTCAACAGACACCAGGTACCAAGACCGCAGATTGGGATGATGGTGAGTATTTCAGTTCTCTGAGATCCGACGTCCCCTAGATTATCTGGAGTTGTTGCACTGGTTTGGTTAATGGAGGGCAGGCTGGAAATATTTAGAACTTCAGATTCGTACATCCCTGAGCTAGAAATCTCGCTTCCAGACATTTATCATACAAATACACTTGCACATGTGCAAGGTGGCACAGATACAGGGATATCTGAGGCAGCATTGTTTATAATAGCAAATTATTGGAATTATCATAAGAGTCCATCGAAAGAGGAGTGATTATAATACAGCTGTAGAAAAAACACCATCGTATTTACCTAAAAGAAAAGCTACCCAACATGTTTTGTTAAATTAAGAAAGCAAGATGCAGCATAGCATGGAGGGGAAGAATAAGATTCTGAATACCTGTCCATGTTTGTCAATAGACAGTCTCTGGAAGGACATTCAAGGAGCTGGTAATGGCGGTTGCTCTGGGACAGAAAAACTAGGTAGAACAGGAGATAGAAGAATGGCTTTTTTGCTTCCTATTTGTATCCTTTCAAATCTGTGCCAAATGCATATTTTCAAAGAATAAGTAACACAACCAAAGGAAAGAAAAGCAGGAGCTGTGTAAGAGTGTATGAACCCCAGCCCTTCCACCTAGTGAGTGCCTGGGGTGGGCTGTCTAACCTTGCTGAGCTTTGTTTGCTTGGTTTTTAAGCAGGGATAATGTTGTCCCCCACATCAGATCATCACGAGGACTGGAAGAGACAGTGGCCCATGTTTGGGGCTGAGTAAGTGGTACCCACAGCCACTAGCATCCCAATCACCAACATCACAGTGAAGGAAGAGCACCGAGTGTCGGCAAAAAGTCTGGTTCGGTGCCTGGATCAGAAGATGGACTTGTTCTCTCGTTGGCCACACACTGACTAGGACCGACTCCAGCCTGGACCTCACTGTACTCTAAATTCTGTGCAGACCACTCCCGATCCCTGATCCTAGTCATGACTAGATCAGGGTGTTGGCTCAAGTGGAGCCCGCAGGAGAGCCAGAAGAACACTGGAGAATCAGATTAGAGGTGCGGCCGTGACAATCTTGGTTTAAAAGCTCTCCGGTATAATTCCCCTCACTGCTGGCAGGAGTGTAAATTGGTTCATCGCTTTACAAAACTGTTAGGCAATATTGACTAAAGCTAAGCATAAACCTACCCTATAACCAGCAATTCCGTTTCTCAACATACACCCAACAGAAATGATTGCATATGTCCACACAAAGACTTGTACTGGAATGTATGTTCATTGCAGCTTGATTTAGAATAGTCAAAACTGATAACAACCAGAGTGTCCATCACTGGAAGAACAGACAAACATACTGTGGTGTTTTCATGCAATGGAATGTTACCTGGCATTAGGAAAGAATGAATTACTGGTGGTGAATACAACATGGACAAACCACGCAGATGTCATACTGGGTTAGAGAAAATCCAGAAACAAAAGTAAACATACTGTATGCATGCAATAGCTGGGAGAATTTATCAATGGTGGCAAAGTCAAAATAATCATTCTCTTTGAAGGGCAGGGACTAATGGGAAATGGTACAAAGGAACCTTCTTGGATGCTACAAAGGTTTAATATCTTGCTCTGAATGCTGTTCCATGGACGTGCACCAAAGTAAAAAACCATCAAGCTGTGCACTTAAGATTTGTGCTTTCTATGCATCTTGTGATAGTCATATTAGATCTCAAATAAAAAGGAAAAAAGTCATAGTAAAATAAAATGAAGTTGGGGCGCCTGGGTGGCTCAGTGGGTTAAGCCGCTGCCTTCGGCTCAGGTCATGATCTCAGGGTCCTGGGATCGAGTCCCGCATCGGGCTCTCTGCTCAGCAAGAAGCCTGCTTCCCTCTCTCTCTCTCTCTCTGCCTGCCTCTCCGTCTACTTGTGATCTCTCTCTGTCAAATAAATAAATAAAATCTTAAAAAAAAAAATAAAAAAAAAATAAAATGAAGCTCTCTCATAAAGTTTTCCCACGCTTTTCCCGGTACCAACCCATTCTGGCTGAGCAGAAAGTCCTTCCAGTGAAGGAAACTGTCATCTCCCGTGAAGGGCAGAGCCTTTTCCACCCGGCTCGGCTCACACTGGTTTTGGAAAAATGTGTCTGCCTGGAATGGCCTCCTTCTTGAAAGGCCACCCAGTCCCTCAGTGTTCTGGTGGTGGCAGGCAGCAGGTCTGTTTGCTGCTCCGGGGGGGGCCGGGGCACGCACGTGGAGGGCGGGGGGCCGGGGCATGCACGTGGAGGGCGGGCTGCACCTGCGCGGTAAGCTGTGCTCGGGCAGGAAGCTCGCCGCCCAGCGGGACCCGCGCCTCCGATCAGCTGCAGAATGCAAATCCACCTACAACTTCAAGAAGGAGTCCTTTGTTACTTGTGAGATGTGGACAGTCGAGAGAAACAGATGGCAATCAGAATTGCTAATGCTCCCATCTGAGGCCCTGGGAGGCGGTTGGCGCCTACTCCAAGCTCCCTCTGCTGGTTCTTTGGAAAATGCGGCAGCGTGGCATGTGTCCATGCTCCAGACTGAACTGGCCCAAGGGAGGGTATTTCCTGCTAGAAAGCTAGCTTCCACGGGGTCCTTCTCCTTTCCCATCTCTACCCTGGAGCCCCTGGGGTGGCCGCCACTGATGTCCTGGTCAGAGTCTGCGCGGGAGAGCCAGGAGGCGGAGGGAAGGCCGTGAGCCCAGCTAATCGCTGGGCATTTCTCCTTCCCGCCCTTTGCCCAAAACACCCGCTCGCCCACGCAGACACACGGGGTCTTTCTGGTGACTGATTCCTCAGGGAGAGACTGGAAATTTAACCCACGGAGTAGTTTTCCCAAAAAGTATGGAAAATTGTCCCAAACACCACTGCCTTCTGAGTCCTAATTTACATAGACTTTAAGGGTGGAGAAGAGGGGGACTTCCCGTCGGGAGTGACAAGTTACTTAAAATAAATTTATCTATTTCCATCTCTGGGCCCCTCCAGGGGATCTTGTCCCTCAGGAATTCTCAGTTCTGTTTTTATCTGGAGAAAGCTAGGAGATTTGTGAACTATGCCCAGCTGAACATAGGCCTCTGCTTTCGTTCTAGCCTAGGGCTTCAGAATTCCCTCCTTGTCCTTAAAAACACTGGAGGAGTAATTATAGCCCCCCCACCCACTGACCCCTGGGAGTGGGCTGCAAGGGAGAACCGGAATGTGCTCTTCTTAGACTCTTCAGCTCGACCCCAATAACAGCTATTTAAAGCCCCGTCCAGCCCTGTCCAGTTGCTGCAGTCCTGTCAGAAATACATCTGTCTTTTTCTTTTCATTTCTCCAACCCTTCGATGTGATTGGGTTTAGGTAAAACTTAGTTTTAAAATCCTTAATGAATGTTTGAATGCGCGAAGAAAATAGGGGCATCAGTACAAGGGCAAAGTGGGCCGCTGCTCTCCTCTCTGTCAGGCTGACAGCGGGCATTGGCAGCCCCTCCAGCATTGGAGAATGGATTTGTTCAGATCCACGGGACCTGGTAGGGACAAAGTGTAAACATCACAATAACCTGGACCCCAAGGCAATATATTTGGAAACATCTGGTTGATTGTTTAAAGTCTTATCCAAATGATAATCCCTATCATTTGTCTAAAACAGCTGGCTTTCATGTTGTGTGAAATTGGCTCCACATGGTAAGAGTCACACATGGGCCACAGTCCCAGGGACTCCTCTAGGCCACGTGGGAGTCCATTCCTGACTCCAAGGCAAACCATTGCCACCCTCTCCCACTCAAGGAAGCATCTTGCCATGCAAGGAAGTGAGCAGGAGGCTGTTAGGGGAATAGCAAGAAATCTGCTCTAATTTGTTCAAAAAGTGAATCTGCCACAAATACAAATTTTTAGGGACAGACCATGTTGAATAGTGGGCAGCCAGAAACCCACCGGTCAAGTTCCTCTGGACACCGTCCACACATATGATCCACCTGACCTCCTTATGGACTCAAGGTTAGTATTGCTCAGCCCACCTCATTCATCATGCTGACTGTGGCTGGGGGAGAGCCTGCTGGGCTCCACACTGGGGTGAATGCTGAGTAGTCCTAGGGGCAGGACAAGAAACTGGCAAGAGGAGGTCGAAGAGGACCCTTGGGCAGAAGGGCCGTCTCAGGAAGAAACTGCTGTCTGGGAGGTGGGCATGGCCAAGAAAGGGATTGAGCAGGAAGGTGGATAACTGCCCAACATCCTTTTAGCCAGTGCACCCAGGCTGTTGAGAGTTGCTATGCTAAGGAGAAAGAAGGTCGAGTGGCCAAAGAATGCTTGATCAAAATTAAATGGGTTTCTTTATAGCTAGACTTCTAGGAGCCTTTAATGTTCCTATGATGAGGGTTATGGTTTGTGGTACTTAACACAATCTGTTAGAGCTCAGATTCCTTTTCTTTGTTTTCTAGGGCATCGGTATAGTGCAATCAAATGCACTATTCTTTTGTTGATTAGGTCAAGTTGGAAGCTGAGTTTCCCAGAATCTCCTTTCTATCCTTCCAAGTTCAAGTTGGCTAAAAGTGGAACTTGCATGAGATTTGGGAAGTAGAAGCGAAGCAGGAACCATTTCTCTCTTAAAGGTTTCTGAGGTCAGAGGAGGTGACAGATGACCAAGAGGTGCCTGATGGGTTCCAACTTGTTGTTCCTCACAAACTCTGTGACTGGCTCTTCTTCCCCATTTTAGCCCTAATCACCAACAGTGACCCCAGTCTCATCCCTAGACTCTTGTTAACCACAGAGGTGGCAGCTACAGATGAAACAGCTGTCCACAGACCTCTCCGTGAGTGCCCCTTTCGCATTTCCACATCAGCAGTGGGACCTGACTGGATTCTCAGATTTTCCCTGCAAGCTCCAACTTCCCTGTCCACATCGGGGCTTCCCGAGGACACATAGTGACTCTTTACGATCTTCCGACTTCCCCTTTCAGACTGTATTTATTTGTTCAAGCTACTGTAACAAAGTACCACAGGCTGGTGACTTAGAAATTTATTTTCTCGCAGTTCTGGAGACTGGAAGTCTCAGATCAACATGTTGTCAGGGCTACTGTCTTCTGATGTCTCTTTCCTTGGCTTGTAGATGGCCGTCTTCCTTCTTTGTCTTCATATGCTCTTCCTTCTGTGTGTCTCTATCCTAATCTCTTCTTATAAGGACGCTGGTCGTATTAGTTCACAGCCCATTCTAGTGACCTTACTTAACTCGAATCACCTCTTTAAAGATTATTTCCGGATACAGTCATATTCTGAGGTACTAGAGGTTAGGATTTCAATGTATGAATTTGGAGAACATAATTCCGCTCATAACACAGACTTTCACTTCCCAGATCCTCCACAGTGGTGGAAAGTCTAATTCTTACAGTAAATCCCCTATTTGAGGACATGCACACTTCTAAGTCCTGACACAGAAATTGGTAGTAGAAGTGTGATGCTGCTGTAGAACATGGAAACAAGTGGTATTGGCTTTGGGACTAAATGGGATGCAGTGCCTGAAGAGGTATGGGGCCAGAGGGTACCCCAAACTGCACCCTGCCTCCAGCCTGCAGAGAAGCAGCAGGGGGGCTCTGACCAGGGGTGGGCCAGAGTCCCTCACCATCAAGCATTCAGGGGATGACCCTAGACCAAGACTTCTGAAACCTCCCTGCCATGACTCACTTTGCTGATGGCTAAACCCAGGATCTGAAGACACAGTCCTTGTCAAGAATGTCCAGGCTGATCCTGCTGCCAAGCCGATCACCAGACAGGATCCTCCAACCCGTGGCAAGAGCCATCTTCATCAGATGACAGACTCACATGCAAAGCAATTAGACAACCACCTAAGACTAATCTATAATTAACTGTCTATGTGTACGTCCCTCCTTTCCCCTCTACTATGTTCCAGCCAAACCAAACCACTTACAGTTTCCTGAAATGTCAGGTTATTTCATGCCTCGGGGCCTTTGTTCTACTGCTCCCTCCTGCCCAGAAGCCGCTGCCTACACAGCAATCTTGCAAACCTCTCTTCATCTTTCAAGCATCACCTTTTCTATGAAGCTTTCTTTTTTGGCACCTGAGTGTCTGTAATTTATCAAGCACTTGCCATGTGAAAAGGAATGGGCAAAGTGTTTCATTTGATCTTCTCCATAGCCCAATGAGCTGTTCTTAGTCCCTCATTTGTGGATGATATAACTAAGATCCAGAGAAATGAAGTGGTTTGCCCAAGTTCACCCAGCTTATAGGCGGTGCAACTGGGCTTCGAACTCAGACCATTGATCCCAACCTGGCTTTGCACATACTCATATATACAATACAGACAGCTCCCTTGCAGCCAGGTTTGCGCTACAGGCTGAGGCCATCCCAGGTCCTTACTACCATCCTGTTGTGTGTATTACAACAGGCTAGAGGTCAGCAACCGCATCTGAGAGCAGTCCTTGCTAAGTTTGGCCAGTGTGAAGGTCTCTCCTGGAGCGCCTGGACAGGACAAAGAAATGCCTGTCTACATCAGATGGGGCACTCTGTTCCAAGGGGCAGCTCCCATGGATGGATGGGAACTTTACAGATGATCTAGGTGGAACCACAGATAATGAGAGAAAGAAAAGCTTATTTAGTCAGTGGTGTTAGGAAGCTGGCTGGTCATGAGAAGCCAGAGAATGCTACATGGCCACTTTATGCCAAAAGATTCCAGACAGAAAAAACACGTAAGCATGGAAAGTAAAACTATAAACCTCATAGAAGAAAATGTCGTTGAATGTCGATAATCAAATACGCAAAAGCACAAACCATAAGAGCTAAAGAGACAAAAATAAGTAGCTACCACAACTTGGTAGTCTTGGGATTTAACAAGAGCACCACAGCCAGACCTCACAGATTAATGACAGACTGGAAGAAGGTATTACAGCATCTAATGTGAATAATGGATTACTATCGACCCTAGACTCTACCAGAAAGTCCGAGTTATCAAGAAAAAAGACAGAAAACCCAGTATTTTTCGAGGAGCAAGAATATGAATAGGCAATTCACAGAAAATGAATAATGAGGTGATGCTCTTACTCCCTCGTAATCACAGATATGCAAATTAAATTATGAATGAGGCAGTGCTTTGCAGCCCTCACAGTAGCAGAAACTGGAAAAGAGGGTAATTCGTAGTTCAGGTGAGGACACGAGGAGCTGGGAATACTTGCTCACTGCTTGCTGGGAGTTCTAAGTTGGTACAGCTGTTTTGGAAAGCAATTTAACAGAATTTAGTAAAATTACGGGTATTTATGTCCTATGATCCGGCAATTCCACTCCCATTTATACAACCCAGAGATTTTCCACAGATCTAATAAGAGAACCAGTATAAGGATGTTTGTCAACAGCATTTATTATTTCTAGTAGAAGGAGCTTAAACTTGGGGAGGGAGGGTCCATCACTGGAGGGATAATTAAGCAAAATGTGCTGGAGAATAAAATGCCAAACAACAATGAGAAACTGTGGACTAAATGCACATAAATCAAAATCTATCGATGGATAGATCTTGAAAGCATGCATTTGAAAGGGTGGAGTCAGAACCAGAAGGGGCTTTATGCCACAGTACCCTTTACATAAATTAGAAGCCAAGTATGCATAAGAAAACTTCAGCTACTTGACAAGGAGACATGCATATTTAAATTTTCTCATAAAGCTCACTGCAGTTAGTACTTCTAGGGGCTGGGTGGTGAGGGAGGGTTGTGGAAATCAGAGATGGAAGAGGAAATAAACAGTTTAGAAGTAAACAAACAGACCTAGAGGGGGACCCTGCCTGGGTAGGTGGTGATGATGAGGATTGAACCCAAGGGCATAAGGAGCTTCACCTCAGGAGCCAAGATCCTCACTGAGGAGGAGAGAGGGAAGCCCCCTGGAGGGAAAGCACAGGAGCACAGGAACCAGCTTGCTAGTGATGGTCCTAAAGTACACTGCCCGGGTTTCTAATCCTGGCTCTGCCACTTAATGGATTTGACCTTGAGCGAGCGACTTCATGGGACTTGGCTTCAGCCTCTTTGGGGTAAAATGGAAATGCCAATCATACCTACATCAAAGGATCATTTGAGCAAACAGGTTAGATGGCATCAGTGCACAAAACCTGATAGGCGGCAGGGGCTTGGTGAGCATGAACCACAACTGTTTCTGTATCAATTCTGTGTTCGATGGTACTGATAGTACTGTACTTTAAAGTCCTAAAGGGGTGTGACAATGAGGACACATATCGGGTCTTTAATCAGCAGTTGCACGGATCATTCCATTCCACCGTTCCACCAGGATGGTCTTTCAGCCCCGGATGTTGTTACAACTACCTTCTCCCTAGAAGCCACAATGGCCTCCACCGCTACCTCTTTTGTATCAGACTAGACACTGGGGATGCTGCCGAGAGCAGGGCAGGAGAGCACAGGAAGGCTCAGACACCCATCTGGTTTTGCGTCCTGGAGCTGCACTCTCTGTGCTCACAATCCGTGTCTTATTGTCTTTATCCCTAAATACAGATAAAAATGCACAAAGTTGTTGCGAGCAGTAAAATGTGACAATGTCCAGAAAGCTCTTAGAACATAGCAAGTGCTTTGTAACTAATAGTTACTGTTACTATTACCCGAGCCCTGTGGGGGCGGCACTTCCAGGAGAGGAGAGCCGGGGCCAGTCTAGTTTAGGTGAGAACACCCTCGCAGAGATGGAAAGATGAGGGAATAGTGTGTGTACAGTCTACAAGAGGCCCTCAGCTCTGCCTGGGAGCTACTAGCTGGGGTGTGCAGTGGGCTTCCAGTACAGAAAGACCCCAGTGCTTAAAGAAAAGGGTCTTTTAGCAAAACAGAGCCCTGGGGATCAGCGCCTGCTTCATAGCAGAGCATGCTGGAAAGCAGACACTGTCAGATCAGGAAAATGATTTTATTATTCTTATAAATGATTATTCGACTTCCCTTGGGAACTCAAGAGGAGCTTATAAGAGAGAAACTCAGCTTCCCAATGATGGGGCTGTTTTCAAATCAGAGTTGGCATTTGCATCAATTTTGCTGAGGGTGAGCAATTTTTTTCCCACTCCAGCATGATGGAGTGGGATAAAAGAGCTGGGTCCCTTGCATGAGAGGAAAATGTGTCTGAGGCTGCAGCCCTGGGGAAAAGATGAAGGGTTGTTGGCTCAGCCAGTATGATGGGAAGGATGATTGTGATGAGGAACAGCGTGAGGGGCTGATGGGCTCCAACAGGATATGGTCACCTGGTGACTTTGACCCGAACCCCCAGCCTCCTCCCCAAGGCAGCAGCGGGGAGGGCAGAAGGCTGGTTGGGGGCCACTGTGGCAAGTGCTTCCCAAAACCCATTAGAGGCATCGTCTGTTTCCTAGCTGGGAAAGTTTCTGTCCATTTATGCTTTTAATTGACTTAGGGTTTTTTTTCTGATTTCGCTGATTTCTCTGATTTCTCCTCCGAGCTTCCCACTCACAGACATCAGAAATCTTCAGAGAGCTCTTATCTGAATTAGACGACCCATGGCTAGACACCTCCAGTGTTCCCCCATGGCCTCAAGATCAGTTTATATTTCTCAGACTCTTCCTGCCTAAAGTCCACTTGCCCAAGACCGACTACCTTTGCTGGATTTTACTCCTCCCTTGCATTCAGGGCCCTCCCTCCACAATCTTCCTCTCTGATCTAGACTCCCCATGGACCCTCTGTTCCCTCCAGACCCTCTGCAGACCCCCTGTTCATTCCCACTGCCATGACTGTGTTCATATACCCACCCTCAGCAGCTCTCTCCACTCCTTTCTGCCTCTCATCAACAACTCCATTCCTAAGTTCACTGAGCTCCATCCCTGGGCCAGACCATGGGCTGGGGGTCAGGGGACACAGAGAAGACCAAGGCGGAGCTTCTCCTCTCACAGAGCTAGTGAGGGGGAAAGATGACAAGGGGAAGACCAGCCACAAGGATAGGAACTCGGTGTGGTCAGCAAAATAGTAAGAGAGAGCACACCACACAGTGGGGCACAAATGGGGGAACAGTCAGAGGAGACCCAGGATATTCCTTTCTAGTGCCAAACCTGGTTCCATCCATCACCTCCAAAGCCTCCCCTGCCCTTGCCAGTATGAGTCTCTAGAATGCATCTGAGCATCTGAGAGACAGTCCATGAAAGGTTAAGGGTGCACTCTGAAGGCTGGCTATCTGAGCCTAGAGTCCCAGCTCTATCTCACATGCTACCTGTGTGAGTTGGGCAAGTTATTTAACCTCTCTGAGCCTCCGTTTCCTTATCTGTAAAATGAAGATAATAGTACCGACCTCCCACCTATCAGTGTGATTATAAGGATTAAATGACATAAAACTGTAGGGCACTACTTGGAACAGTACCCAGCTCAGTGTTAATACTGTGGAAGTGCCTTCCACTGTGATCAAGGGCGTTCCTGACACCACCTGCGGGTCTTCTCCAGCACGCCATCACTGCCCCAAAAATGCTGCTGGAAGGTGGCATTCAACTAGAGCTTGGCTTACATCTCCATCAACACCCACACATCCCCATAGCACTCCACTTTTATCTCTATAATGACGGTTTTTCTGTTGATCATAATCTATCTCATTGGCTCACATATCATCCATTGACTCCCAAAGAGTGTTAATCACATTGCATGTTGATTGGCATTTTAAAAAATAATAATAAAAAAAGAAACTTCTGTCTTGAACATCTAAGAATAGACTCTGCAGTTAAGTCTTCCAGCTTCGGGCCTCGGACGGAATTGGAAGAGGAAGTGATCATTTGTCGTCTTTCTTTATAAGCTGAATTTCTGGCATCGCTTCGATGCTAAATGGGACTTTTTAAAAATAGTCATAACAAGCATTTTGATAGGCTCCATTATGGATAGCGGAGAATGTAGCCACGGAGAGTCAGCATGTGTGAAATCTGACCCAGCTCCAGTCGAATGGCCAGTGACGGCCAGTGACAGCAGGGACACTGGCTCGAGAGGACCCTTGGGAATATGGTATTGGTTTGACACTGGAGCCCTACATGTCTCTGTCTTACAGCAGACACTTACTCCCCAGAGCTCCAGGTGGGATCAGCCAGATGAGAGACTGTTCATCCTGCTGTGGCCACTGCTCTTCTGGGAACCATGAATGAGACTCCTTGGGAAAACATCTAAGGGTTATTCTTTTTTGGAGCTTTGTCTCCTCAGGATCAAGTCCTGGTCAAACCTTAAAATGTCGGTGAATATTGGCCTAGAACCTTGTCCACGGACAGTGGGCTTGGCAGAGAGAAGAGCTTGCGAAGAGGGAAGAGCCCAGCCCAGCTACTGGGGCACAGCATCATGGGTGGAAGGAGCTGAGTCTGCAAAAGCAGATGCCCCTGGATTCTGGAGCTTTCACAGGTGCCTTCATCTCGGTACACCTTGGCTTGCCATCTGTGACATGGGGGTGATGATAATTGCGTCATGGGGATATGGTAAGGAATTGCAGTACCTAATATGGAAAATGTGGTAGCATTTGCTTGTATTGTGAAATCATTGGGAGAGAAACCCTTGCAGAGCCAGGTGCAGTGGCCGCACACAAAGACCACGCCAGGCAGGTGGGAAGATGCTTCATTCTGAGGAGAAAGAGATGTCCTGTCAGCCGGCATCCCAAAGTAGATGCTGCCATGCCATCTACCCAAATGGGCTCCAAGGATAGCTGACTGATGTCCACAATCTTTTGCCTCCCCTTGACCCTGACCCTCCCGTTATTCCTCCACAGATATTGCTGCCAATTCCAGACACTCTGCTCTGCTCCTCTGCAGCCCAGGCCACTGGGTCTTCCTCTTTTTTCTCCTCTCCTTCTCCTCATCTTCCTCTTCTTCTTCCTCCTCCCGCTCCTTCTTGGTTTGCTCTAATCCCACCACTCTATCTTTTCTTCTTTCGGCCAGAGAAAAAGTAAAAAAATCAAGTGGGGATCAAGGAGCGGAAAGGAACATCCTTGACTCACGTCAATGTGGTCACCAGCAGACCAGGGCCCAAGGTCTCCATCTGGGTGTGCCCCTATCTGGAAGCACACTGCTGGGGGAAGACAGAGAGCCCCCAGAGCCCAACCCAAATTAGTACATATGGGAAAATGATAACCCAGAGAGGGAAAGGGATTTGAATCCTTGAAAGCCCATGGCAGAGCTAATACTCCAGACCCCAGTCAGGATCTTTTCCCTAGACTTGGTCACATAGTGTGCAGGCTTTAGGCATGTTTGGGACTTAACCTCCAGCTGCTTCTTCCACAGGTAGGCAGGTGAGTCCCAGAATCTAAGCTGCAGGCCAGGTTATTAGCTGAGTTCAAATGAAAACTCAGCCTCCTCTGTTCCTCACTGCCCTCTTCTTCTGCACCCACCGGCCCACCAGCTTTAGAAGGACTTCAGAGGCAGGAACAACTCCCACTCAACACTGAAACATTCTGTTTCTTCCTCCAGTGCATGTGCCCCCACCCCATACACACTCACAGGCATCCCCTGTTGATAATGACAGATGTAGGGGATTGTCTCTCTTTTCCCTCTTTGCATTTTAAGAGACATTTATCAATTTATCAATATTTACCAATCAATCAACAAGTAAACTTCCTGATGCTCAGCATTGTGTTTACTTCGACATGAGAATCAAAGCAGAAGGTACTAAATTTGCCCTCAAAGCACTCACAGTCAGGTGGGAGGGACCAACCTTGCACCTGACATGAGTCCAGATGGCAGAAAGCCCTAGCTTGGGAGAAGCCTCTGTGTGAATTCAGCGGCAAGGGGGGGCTTTGGAATCAGGGCAGACTGCAGAGAGATACCCTGTTCATATATTTTTATGACAGTTTTATTGAAATACAGTTTACATTCCATACAATTCACCCACTTCAAGTGTACAATTCAGTGGTTTTTAGCATATTCACGGGGTTGTGCTAACATCATCATAGTCACTCCAGAAAGAAACCCTGGATGCACTAACAGTCAATCACTATGCCCCCTTCCCCAGCCCTAGGCATCCACTAATCTACATTCTGTCTCTATAAGTTTGTCTGCTCTGGATGTGGCATACCCATGAAAACAGACAGTGTGCAATGTTTGGTGACCGTCTTTTTTCACTTAGCATGATGTTCAATGTGACAGCATCTCTCCATACTTTGTTGCCAGGTACAGCCAAATCCCATGCCGTTGTATGGATACACCACATGCTGTGTACCCACTCATCAGTTGACAAACTCTTGGGTTGTTTCCACTCTGGGACTGTTAGGAGTTATGCTGCTGTGAACCTTTGAATGCAAGTTTTTATACAGACGTGTTTTCATTGTGTCGGTATATACTGAGGAGTAGAATTGCTGGGCATTAAACCCTGTTTAAGGGGCACCTGGGTGGCTTAGTCGGTTAAGCTTCTGCCTTTGGCTCAGATCATGATCCCAGGGTCCTGGGATCGAACCCCACATCGGGCTTCCTGCTCAGCAGGAAGCCTGCTTCTCCCTCTCTCACTCTCCCTGCTTGTGTTCCCTCTCTCACTGTGTCTCTTTCTGTCAAATAAATAAATAAAACCTTTTAAAAAAATAATAAAACTCTGTTTGGTACTTTGAGGAACTGCCAGACTGTTTCCAAAGAGGCCATACCAGTTTATATATTTTTTTAAAGATTTTATTTATTTATTTGACACACAGAGATATCGCAAGTAGGCAGAGAAGCAGGCAGAGAGAGAAAGGGGGAAGCAGGCTCCCTGCTGAGCAGAGAGTCTGACGCAGGATTCGATCCCAGGACCCTGAGATCATGACCTGAGTTGAAGGCAGAGGCTTAACCCACTGAGCCACCCAGGCGCCCCCCAGTTTATATTTTTACCAGTGATGTATGAGAGTTCCAGCTTTTCCCATCCTTGCCAGCATTTATGTGCCTTTGTGATTACAGCTCTCCTAGTGGATGGGAAGTGATATCTCAGTGTGGTTTTGATTTGCATTTTCCTAAAGACTAATTATAGTGAACATCTTTTCATGTGTTTATCGGTCATCAGTACATTTTCTTTGGGAAACTCTCTATTCAGATTCTTTGCCCATTTTTAAATTATTTGCCTGCTTCAGTTTTAACCCTTTGTCTAATAGACTTGACTTTCAGTTCCATTAGGATTAGTAAATATTTTAATCCATCAAATCAGAAATACTCGTTTTAAAATGTGTTTGACTCCCATGCCCCAAACTGTATCACAGTTTTCACATTATTCCAAAGTTTGGTTGGAAAACAATAGATCATCAGACAGCCAGTGGGACAGATGTGAACTGTTAGGAAGACAAGTGTGAGCTTGAATCCTGCAAACCAGAGTTTCTGAATGCCCGTTTCTCGCCAGACACATGACAGGGATCAGTGCTGGCCATCTTTCTTACAGCCCTTCAAGCAGAGTGGGAATCAGTCTTAGGGCAAGGAGAAGCAGCACCTGCCTGTGGGACAGAGGCCCAACTTGGTCTAGAGGCAACAAATTTGGAAATGACTCCCACCTGGGGGGAACTTCTATACCCCACCCCATCCTCTACCCACCTGCCTAGTCCCTCACCCTCAGAGAGTCACCAGCCACCTTGAAGGAGGTCGGTCATGTGTACAAGAGCAGGGTATTAGACTGTGCCCTGTTCTGTGTAAGAAGCATCCTCTTGAGCATCTACCATGTACCAAGTTCTGGACTTGGTAGACCAGTACTCCAACCATCCCTGGACCTTCATTAGTCACAGTCTGGTGGGGAAACAGGTGATCTGTGCTTTTATAGAGGGTCTCATAAGAGGTTTGGGGACACAATTGGAGGGCTTGGTTCAACCTGGAAGTCCTGGAAGGCTTCCTGGGAGAAGGACCTCAGGCTGGTCTGAATGATTTAACAGAAGTTATTCATTCAGGCATCCCTGGCTCAGGACATAGTCAACACCCACTCCAGGAGCAGGGGGAACTTCAGTGACTACACATTGAAGTTTATTTGATCAATAACGCTCATAATACCTTTGTACTTGATATTTCTTCTTCATTTGTTTGTAAATTTCATAAATCTTGGTCGAAGAAAAAGGACAAACCCTTGTCTACAAGAAATTCCTCCATCGCAGGCACTGCATTCACCTTCTCTGAATTCCGTTTCACCGAGCTCCAGATTGAACCAGGGGTGCTTTATGTTGGCCTTTAGACTGTAGCTTTCTCAGAGCTCGTTTCACCGAGCTCCAGATTGAACCAGGGGTGCTTTATGTTGGCCTTTGGACTGTAGCTTTCTCAGAAGCCTTTGGACAACTTAGCAAGCACAAAACAGTGACCTCCCAGAGATCCAAAACTGCATCTTTCCTCTCTGTACGTGACTCCCCAACTCTGAGAACAGAGTCTGACCCACAGCAAGTGTCCTGTGGATGTTGGAAGGTGAAAGACAGCCTCAAAGTTGAGATGCACTGAGTGATCCTGAGTCCTGGGTCACAGACTCTCTAAGGGCAAGGCCAGGATTGTTCATGAGGGCATCCCTCCACTTCTTATTTTGGGGTCTCTCCAGCACAGAGCCTTGCACGGTACATGGCTGATACTCAATGCAAGGCTGTTGATGTGGCTAAAACATTTTGAATCATCAAACACAACTGGACAATTTTTATAGAATGACAGCCTTCTTTTTGGATGACTTTGAGCAAGTTATTAGAAAGGGGCTGGCAAGAGTGGTCAGGGGGAGTCTCTGTCCCACCCACATTTTCAGCCATCTGATGCCTCTTTCCTGCCTGCTACTTCTGATCTGACCTCTGCCAACCGAAATGGAGCATCTAAGCTTTCCCCAGGGAACAAGGATTTCTGTTCCTCAGGGGAATTAGCCCGATGTGGGTGACAGCTGTTAGGGCTATGAAGTGTTTTCCTCATGTCAGTGAGCCTTGCACCCCTGAACCTTGGGTACAGGGCAGGTGAGAGAAGGGAGACAAATTTTGTTTCAACATATTTGGGCTAGGGCTCTTGGTTAAACAAGCAAACACAAAGCTTTATAAGAAATTCTCACGGCTCAGCTGGGTGGCTCAGTCAGTTAAGCATCCAACTCTTGATTTCTGCTTGGGTCGTGATCTCGGGGTCCTGAAATCGAGCCCCACTTTGGACTCTGCGTTCACTAGGGAATCTGCTTGAGGATTCTCTCTCTCCCTCTCCCTCTGCGCCTCCTCCTACTCGCGTGCTCACTCTCTCTTCTCTTTCCCAACTGTATAAACACATCTTTTAAAAAATTTCACTTTAAAACTTCTGAAATGGGGGGCACCTGGGTGGCTCAGTGGGTTAAGCTTCTGCCTTCAGTTTAGGTCATGATCTCAGAGTACTGGGATTGAGCCCCACATCGGGCTCTCTGCTCGGTGGGGAGCCTGCTTCCCCCCACTCTCTCTCTGCCTGCCTCTCTGCCTACTTGTGATTTCTCTGTCAAATAAATAAATAAATAATCTTAAAAAAAAACAAAAACAACAACAACAACAACAAAAACCTTCTGAAATGCAAAAGGAAGGATTTCGTGCACCAAGCAATGAAGAGCTGATCAAGTATGAATGGGGCATAGTGCATTTCGGTCCCAACAACACTGTGTAAAGCCAAGTAAAAATGGCTTCACTCAAGTGACATCATCAGTTGGGTTTTACAACGTATTCATTGTTTCTCTTTTTATAAAATGCATACAAAATAATACACATACATAATATTAAGCAATAAGTAATGACCTGAAGTTTACAGAGACAAACGTCTCCTGACCTCTGAAAAGGCAGTGGCATCTCAAAGCCACGATTGATGCTTCATCTTCAGAGACCCTCATTTTGACACACCCCTCCTAAACCTTCTCTCCTAATTTTATATTTGCAGTTATTTTTCTTAGGGGGCCCCCAAATTGTGTGAGTTTCAGGTACTGTAAAACCCGTATCTGCCCCTCTTTGACTGCCTCGCTCTCCTTCCTACTCCAGTCCTGCTCCTCAGAGGAAAAACAATTCCAGCTCTTCTGCATGTTTTCTCTGCTTTGTGTCTTCCTCTTGCTAAGCCACTCATAAGGCCGGTCCCTGATCTGTTGTAGGGAACATCGATCACCTCCTACTCTGAAGGGTGAGAATTGAGCCCTCTCCCCTCCTCTCTCTCTCCCTCACTCCCTCCCTTGAGCCTTGCCATCTCACCACCTTTCCTCCCCATCCTCCCGAGTGAATCACATAATGATTTGCAAATGAATTACTATAGCTTGTGTATTTCTAGAACCAAATAAATATTGTTCACGACTGAGACAAATAGCGTATTATAATTACATGTATTTTCTTGTACACATTTTCATTTTTCCTGAAGTTGAAATTGCCTTACCTTTTTGTTTGCTTGTTTTCTGGGCATCAATCACTAATTCATGCTAAACACTGACCCAGTTGTAAAACAATTCTCAGTTAAATATATGAAGTAATCTCTACTTTTTTTTTTCCTGGTAATATCTTTTCTGGGTCCCTCCATCCTCCTGCACTGGTCTGCAAAGCTACTCTCTGAGTCTGCTGAGCCTCTGTCACCAGGACATCCTTTGTCACCAGCTTGCAAATTCCCTTCACCTCTCTGTGTTGGCTCCTCTGTCTCCTGGATCCTGCGGTTCTTGTTTTGGTTTGTTTTGTGACTCCTTCATTTTTATAGAGCACTTCTTTATTATTTTATTTTATTTTATTTTACTTATTTTTTCAGTGTTCCAAGGTTCATTGTTTATGTACCACACCCAGTGCTCCATACAATACGTGCCCTCCTTAATACCCACCACCAGGTTCACCCATATCCCTACCTCCTCCCCTCCAAAACCCTCAGTTTGTTTCTGAGAGTCCAGATTCTCTTGTGGTTCATCTCCCCCTCCGATTTCCCCCAATTCACTTTTCCTTTCCTTCTCCTAATGTTCTCCATGTTATTCCTTATGCTCCACAAGTAAGTGAAACCATATGATAATTGACTTTCTCTGCTTGACTTATTTCACTCAGCATAATCTCTTCCAGTCCCGTCCATGTTGATATAAAAGGGTATTCATCCTTTTTGATGGAGGCATAATACTCCATTGTATATATGGACCATATCTTCTTTATCCATTTGTCTATCAAAGGGCATCTTGATTCTTTCCACAGTTTGACTATTGTGACCATTGCTGCTGTGAACATTGGGGTACATATGACACTTCTTTTCACTACATCTGTATCTTTGGGGTAAATACCCAGTAGTGCAATTGCAGGGTTATAGGGTGGTACAGCACCCCCTTCTAAAGATGGGTGCATGAGAGGTCATTGTTCCATCCTTGACAGTTGGACCACACAGAGAATTCTAGACTGGAAAACATTTCTCCTAAGGAATTTGGAGGATTTTCTCCTTATCTGCCAGCATCCTGGGTTGCTGCTAAGAGGTCTGATACCATTTTGAGTCATACTTGAGTTATACTCTTTGTGGTGCATTCTGTCTCCCTCCCTCCCCCCACCCCAAAAGATTTTAGGATCTTTGCTTCATCTTTAGAACTTTGGCCTTGGCACGGATCATTTTTCATCCACTGTGCTGGGCAGGTGACAAGCCCTTTCTATCTGAAACACAAGTCCTTCAGTATGGGAAATATACTTCTATGATGTCTTTGACAATCTCCCCCCCACCAATTCTCTCTGTTCTTCCTTTATGGGATGCCTGTTTGTTAGATTTAGACCTTATAGATTGAGTAAGTCCATAATTTTCCTTTTGTTCCCTCTCCTTCCCTTTCCTTTCTTTTTCTTCTTTTTTGTCCTATTTCTACTTTTGTTTTTCTCCATTCCGAAATACTTTTCCTGACTTCTGTATAGGTGTTATAAGCTAGGCTGTCTGCATGCTTGTGGAGGCTGAGCAAAGGAAGGGGGCTGGATTCTCCCCAGTCAGTTACAGACTGTGACTTGATTCCTCTGTGCTCAGTGCCATCCCAGCACCCCCTCTGCTGTGTGTCAGATGTCCTGAATTCAGGGCCTCCTTGGTAGAGTTTCTTCCAAGCCATCTCCCATAGTCACCCAAAGAAAAGGAGGCCTGGGGGTCTGCCTTTTCCTTACATGAACTTGTATTCTGTCTACCTGTCTTGAGTCTTCCTCATGTGTTGAGAGGTAACTGGGCCTTCCCATCCCTGAACTCTCGCAGGTGTCCTGGCTGTGGACACGTGCCCTCAGCTACCTCACCACCAGTCTCCCATCTTCCCAAATTACTTGATCTCTCCTGTCTGCTGTCTTCTTTACTCCTAATCTCTTTGTCTTGGCAAATTTATACCATCTTTATTCCTTTCTCTGCATTTTTCTCAGTATCTCAGGAGGCACTAGGGATAAATGCATGTGTGCAAACTACCCTGTTTAACTCAGAGTCTCTATTTTTATTTCTTTTGTTTCAAAAATGGCAATTTTATATTGTTTCATACCAAACAGAGCTGTGATTTGTATTTCACCATTTAAAATGCCAAGTTTCTTACATTTTACAGTTCTAACACATTTTCAAGAGCCTAAAAAACTTCTCTTCTGGGAATCTCAAGGAAGGATATGTTCACTCCACCTCAAATTCTTTATGCCCTGCTTAGGATACAGTCATCAAGTAATCAGTGAGAACTGACTGGATTATTACCACATTATTAAGTTGGATACTCAGGTCCCTGAAAGACCCAAGGCCATAGCAGTGAACATGGAAAGCCAGGTTCTAAACAGATGGTGAAGAGCAGCCTGAACAGGAGGTGGGAGAAAGGACAGAGAGGATGGTCCAAGGAAGGTCAAGGGGACATGAGGGTCCCATCTACCTGTTGTCACTCCAACTTCATGGTGCCACTGGCCTATAGGATGGGTCAGCCACACCTGTGGGGCACAAGTGAGGCCCAGAATCTTGCCAAACCTGGATTCTTTACCTGGACAGTGCAGGGAGGAAGCAGACCTTCATGCCCTAGAAAGTTGTTGAAGGAGTGAACTGACATGATAAATCTGAAATCTCCTGGAAAATAAAAGGGCTATATAAATGCACAGTGTCATTATCAGATCTAGTGTGGCTCAGACAAGTCTGGTCTTAACTCATTGTAACTTTATTGGGCAAGTACATTACAATAATCTGTTGGGAAGACAGAAATATCCCTTGCACATGACAAATGTCTAGAATACCCGTAAAGAAGAAATGCAGCATTCATTAAAGAAATTAAAGCCCAGGGCATCCAAGGTTGACTCAGAAAGAGATCTGCTCTATTCCTTTCTTCTCTTGCCCTGGAGATCTTGGAGGACACGTGTTAGGGTGACAGCAATCCCAGATGGAGGGACTCTGGGACCCTGGGTCACCAGGTGGAGGCTAGTCCTTGCTGACCCATATCAGACTTGACCTAGGTGATAAATAAACTCTTGTTGCACTAAAGCCACTAAGATTTGGGGGTTTACTTGTTACCACACCATGGTAACACACAGAAGCTGGGGATCATCCTGGTGACCAATGGCCCAAGTGAGACCATGATCCTTGTCCCACTCAGGAAGGGATGAACATGGACTATGGATGAAATAAAGGAAATAAAGGAAAATAATCTAATAATGTAATGTAAGACTAATGGAGAAGTCTTGGGGGGGGGGGGGCTGAATCCCGCTCCCAAAGCCTGTGTACACCATTGGTGTGGGGACCGCCATATCAGCCTGCAGATATCCATCCAGATCCTTCCTGCCCCAAACCTCAGTGAAGCCAGCAGCACCTCCCTCCCTCCACTGACCAGTTTTCAGGGGTGAGGGAAGACTTCTGCTCTCTCCTCCTTGTCTTCAGCCCTACACCCAAGGGGTGGAGGCGAGAAGGGAAACCTCCACACCGCCAGCTCTCAGGTGCCAGGCAGGAGAGCAAACCATACCCTTTCCCTCCATGAGTTCCACAGTCATGGTATCTTAATCCATCAGACTGCTGTGAGAGAACACCGCAGATTGGGAGGCTTGGACACAACAAATGTTTATTTCCCTGGGTTCTAGAGGCTGGTGACCTCAGTTTATGGTGCCAGCGTGGTCAGGTAAGGGTCCTCTTCAGCGTTGCACATGGCCTATTGTATCCTCGTGGGACAGAAAGGGTGAGGGAGCTCCCCAAGGCGTCTTAGAAGGAACCAATTCCATTCATGAGGGCTCCACCTTCATGACTTCAGCAACATCCCAGTGGCCCCACCTATTAATGCCATCACCTTTGGGGGTTAAGATTTCAACACAGGACTTTGGGGGGGGGACACAGACATGTAGACCCTAACATGTACATGAAGGCTACATGGGGGAGGAGAGGACATCTAAATGGAATTTCAGATCGAAACTTTAACATGGACTCAATTTCTAATAACTCAAAGTGACAGAAAAGTAGTAGACTCTGCCCAAGTTGTTGCTAAGAACAGAACAGAGTCAACATATCACATTGGAGGGTGGTGATTAGAGAGAAATGAAATCATCTCCTGTTTCTACCCCAAGTAAGACTATTCAGTAAACCATACATGTATCCAGAACTCAGCATCTGATTTTTAATGTGTATGTGAGCAACCAAAGATTTGTTTTAAATCATCCCACCCATTTTACAGATGGGTAAAACCAGAGAAGAGAGGCATTTTGTTCAAAGATACATAGGTCATAGCAGAACCTAGAACAATTGGTGTCCACTGACTCCTGACAGCATTAGAGGAGCACCTCTACAGGACCTTGTCCTTCATCATCCAGCTCGAGCTACAGGGACAGCCTTCTGATTCCCAACTACTGAATGGCCTCTCACGTTCCAGGGTGGCCTGAGGCAGTGTGGAAGCCAGCCGAGATGGGAGACAAAGCCTCCTGGACAGTGCTTTGCATCTACTTGAGGATTTGAAACCAAGGAGAGGCAAGATGCATGAAGGCGGGCTGCGCGATGCCCTCTTTTGCTTGAAGCCCCATGAATTGCAGAACACACACATCCCTATTTACACATAAGCTGAGTGAAGACCCAAGACAAACCCAGAACGTCAAGATTGTTGGATGGTGTACCACTTTGGACAACCCACCTTATTTGTCCCCTCTGGGATTGTTGACTGTTGAGTTTGAAGAGTTGACTTCCCTGAGATCTAATTAAGAAGAGAAGTGAAATAAAGTGTAAATAATGAACAGAATGCTCACATGCCCCTCTAAGGAAAGCAGTGCATTTCCAAGTTGGCCTTAAATACCACTGAATCGTTTTATTTTTCAAAGCTCCCAGCCAGCCTTCCATTTCTGCTGGAAATTGTGCAAACACGGCACATGGTCAGCACGCCTTGCTAGCCACAGATTCCATTATGTATTTAATAATTGACTATTCAATAGAGCATCGATGCATTTTTGTCTGGAACTAATTCACCTTTGTCTGTGCCTCAGCATGAATGTTCAGTGAATCAAAGATGGGATCATGGACGGGCTTTGAGTGCCGCTGCCCAACACAGAGCCACATCCTTGGGATTATTCATGTCAGGCCCTGTGCTCAGAAATGTTCTAGCATGCTAAAGCCACCTGAAAATGTGATTTATGAGAGCCACGGAGTCCAAGACTACACCTTTTCCCTTCTAATGAAAACTAACAAATCACAGTCTACAGGCCGCTTAAACCAGTGGAGAAATTGTCGGCTGCAAAATTAACAAAAATGAACGCCCTTACAGCTCATTAAGGCTCCCGAGCTACCCAGTTGGAAATTGGGCTGAGATGTGTTGGCTGGGGAAGCAGGTATTAGCAAATGCATATGTCTTAACTTCTCTGCACTGGAAGGAAAATCCCTACTCCCTCCTAAAGAATTTCCGCCTTGCCTTTATTGGCTTGGATTTATGAATTTGAGCAGTACGGCAAACAGCACAAATGGTGTGTAATTTTGTGATGAACTGGGTACGCAGTCCTGCAGGTGCTCTCCTGGGAAGGACCATCTGTATGCCTAGGCTCATATGCTGAACAGGTATGGCATGGCATGAAGGCATGGGTTTAAGAGGGGGTGGGGAAGAACTTACTCCAAAGCCCTTCTTAACCCATCGCAATGATCTTGGCTATGTTTGCACCAAAAGTAGATGACTGGCTGGAGTGGATGTGCCCTCCAGCAGGAAAAGGCCCAATTCCCTCTGCCCAGCCCTGCAATAGTATTTGAAAATGGGGAAAATGCAAATATATGGGAAATATCTCTTCAAGTCTTTTGCAGAAACTGGGAATATGATTTGATAGCTAGCATGTTGTTTCATAAACTTGTCCATTAATTTAACATTTCCAGCCACAGCATCAGATGTCAAGACTGCCTTCTTGTTGTACCTTGAATTTGTCAGTGGAGTTTCCCTTGCTTGGGGATGTAAGGTCAATTTTTTCATTTTAGTGGCTGTCCTAAAGTAATGGATGACTAAATTTATTTATTCTATTAAGGGACTCTACTCGTCTGTTAGGCGCAGGGGAGGAAAAATGTTTCTGACTTTCTCTACCATCCTTATTGCTTTGACTTGTCCCATTTTGCTGACTTAAATGCAGGCAGGAAAATTAGTGTGGGCCCAGAGTCGGGAGTTGGAGATCACTGGTGCTTCTTGGGGCCCCCAGAGCTTGCAACTGTAGCCACGGTCACAATCAAATCTGCACTTTGGCCAAGACTGCAAAAGTTTGGCCCGCCGATCAATTCTTTTTTTCACTAATCAGGAAGTTGTTAAAATACCCTCAAAACCCTGAGGTTTTTGCATGAATAGGATCAAGCTAGTGTTTTCCCTTTATTATTCTTTTCCAGAATAGTCAAGCTGGAGAATGAACACCCAATATTTTTAGCTATAATAGCAATGAAATCTTATGTAGCACTTACCAAAATGCAGTTTCTGTTGTGTTTGTACCTCTTAACATATCAATCCAACAACCGTGTAACTATCTCAAAATTACAGATATGGAAACTGAGGCACAGAGAGGTTAACAACTTGCTGAAGGTCACACAGCCAGTGGTGGAACTGGGCCCAGAACACAGGCAGCTGGTGCCACAGTCTGTGCATTTAACCAGGGAGTAGGGATGCAACATAAGATTGTGTCCTTAATGAGTAAAGACTTTGGATCTTTTTTGTCATGAATTCTTTCATTCAGTTCCCCATGGGTGCCCAGCATTGTGATCAACATATAAATAATGGTCATTCCCTCCCACAATCCAAACTGAATGGAAAGGCAGGTACAGCCTGAGGCTGCAGAAAGGGCTCGGAGGCCAGGAGTTGTCCACTGCGCCTCTCATTGGCTGTGTGAGCCTGTAAGCACATCTTTGAGGCCTCCTGAGGACACCTTGCAGGTGAGCAGTCACCTTGGAGGTGGCCATGGATGGACGATGGAGGGCTCAGGTTTGGGGCAGAGCAGGGAGCATGGGCTCATACAGCTTCACTTTGGAGATGAGAGCAAAGATGGCCTTCAGCAGTCACGAGCCTTAGCTACATGAGGTGGCCTCCGGTGGCTCTAGGAAGCCCCTATATCCCACCCCCTGTCTGCCCCAACCTCAGCGCTGTGACAAGATGGCACTGTGCTATGCTGAGCGAGGAAAGGAGCCCTTCTAAGAAGCTGGAGCAAAGCTCCACATGCTTGGCCAAGCCTGCCATATATCCTGAGGGCAGATGCTAGAAGCATGCTGGAGAGCAATGGGAAGACCTTCCCAGGATAACCTCCTGGACCGTGACATGGAGCTTCCTACAGTGCTCAGTGGGACAGGCATTCTGGGAGAGGTGGGGGGCAGCCAACGCCTTCTGCCCTCGATGCCAGGGCTGCTGGGTGCTACAGTGCTCCCTGTTTGCCCCTTCGAAGATCTTTTGTTACAGGAAGAGGATATGAATAAACCCATAAACATTCATTCAGCCTGTAAACATCCATTCTTCCTAATGCAAGGGCTCAACCATGTGACCCACACAGCAGGTTGGCTGATGACTGTGACTGCCTCCCGGCTGTGCCAACACAGAGGGGCTCCGTGCAAGCTCCAAGGGAGAGGCCAGACCCCGGAGCCCACTGGCAGACTAGGGGTCCTGTGGTTCTAGCTACACTGTGAGTTTCGAAGGGCTTGGCAATAGATGATTCTCCCAGAGAGGAAAGGGTCATTGGCCAGACACTGGCCTGCCTGCTTTCCTGTCCCACATTCTCTCCAATCCTCACACTTGGGGAAAAGAAAGAAGTACCCTTTGCCAAGTGTCTAAATGGGCCAGATACCCACTTGGAATGTAATATAATTACATTAGCTTTGAGGCAGATGTTAGAAGTCCCATTTATATAGATGAGAAACTGAGCTTTGAGCATGATGAAGCAGGTCCATAGCTACTCAGCTGCTGAAAAGCAGAATCAGGGTTCAAGGCCATCAGACAGGCCACGGGTCTGACTCACTCCGCTCACTGCAGGCTTGCTAATAGGATGCTCCATGGCCAGCCCTAGCCAGCCTCTCTGGCTTCACCCTCTCCACTCTTGCTCTTCCTATGTGCCAATTCTCCTTCCACTCACGCCACATTATTTGTATGCCCTGAGCGTGAGCAGGCCATTGCCTAGGCTCTTCTAAATTCCTCCTGTCTGTCCAACACTCCTCAAACCTCAGCTCAGATGTCATTTGTTCTGGAAGGTTCTCCTGGACATCTCCTCTGCTGCCTCCACCACCACCAAGGCTGAGCTCCCCTCAGGGCTCCCATGGCACCTGTGCTTACCTTTATCGTGGCTGACCAATGAATGTCATTGTCCTTTAATTTCTCTATACCCCTTGGGGCCAGACTGGACCAGATTCATTCCCTAGTTCAGAGCTTAGACCACATTCTGGCTCACCTGGGACTTGAGAACTATTTGTGGAACTGATGGTTACCACCAGGGAGGTGAGTGGGGGGATGACTGAAGTAGGTGATAGAGATGAAGGAGGGCACCTGTCATGATGAACACCGGGGGTTGTGTGGAGGTGCTGGGTTGCTGTGTCGTACATCTGAAACTAGTATTACATGGTGTTTTTAACTAACAGAATTTAAATAAAGACTTAAAAAAAAATATTTGTGGGAAAGAAGGAACCCTGGCCCCATAGGTCCACTTACCACCTTTCCAGCCCCAGCTGGTCTGACCTCCGCTACCACCTGACTCTCGGGGCTGGCAATGACACTGATATCTCCAGACCAGGGCACAGATTCCCAGGCTGGGGCAGTAAATTGACACTGCAGTCAATTTTTAGTCTTCCCGAAGGGCACAATTTGTTGGCTGATGATCTGCAGTGAATTTTTAATCACAGATCGGCCGCTCCCCCTCCCCCTGCCCCTGCCAGGTCTCCGTGCTGCCTGTGCTGAGGGAATGGGCCTCTGTTTGACTAGGCTTTGTGGTGAAACTAATCAGGAAGGGGATTGCTGCTTAAGCCTCTGCTGCTGAGCCTCATGCAAACATTTTTGTATGGTAACTGTCCCCTCAGGTCTGGGATAGTTCAGAGCCCAGTGCCGTAAGAGGTGTGGGGATGGTTTTCTCATACCTAGGCACAAGGGCCATGATCACCAGGAGGGGCATGGTTGGTGGAATGACATTTAGGCCAATGCGGATCTAGGCTTCCCAAGTCAGAACGTCTTTCGTGTCTGTGACCTCAGGGAAACTTCCTGACAACATAGGGGAGTTATCATTAAAGCTATTCTTTTGCTGGGCAGAGCACACACTTGCTTTGCAAGCACTGTCTTTTCTATGTCCACAGCATCTATGAGATAGGTTCTATTGAGGTCCACATATCTCAGATGGATCCCAGGGGTGTTGGGTTCCTTGCCCAAAGTCACGCAGCTGGGTGATGGGAGGTCTGGAGACCATGCACTTGACCACTTGTATAAGCAACATGCCCATTCTGCAGATGAAAAATTAGTACACAGTGGGACCAGGGCAGGATCAGAGCCAAGGCTCAGAGAAATGAGGGGAGGCTCCAGCATCAGCTAGAACTGGATGTAAGTCTTGACTCTGTCACTTACAATATGTGTGGCCTCGGGCAAGTTGCCGAGTCTCTGGCTCCTGGAGTGTGAAACAGAGAAACAGCACCTGTCTTGCAAGATTGTTTGCTGCAAAGCTCCCTTGTGTGCTGCTTTGAGAAAATCAACCGCTTTTTGACTCTGGCCGTCTTCTAGACTCCTGCAGCAGTAAGTCTTCTGTAGCTAGTGAGTCATCCTGGGCTCAGGCTCTCAGGGTCTGTGTTAGTGTTCATTCAGTCAGTGGACCCAGGGTAAAAGGAGTGATGAGTGTTGTTGAGCCCTGACCATGATGCAGGCACTGTCGCTGTGCTGGGCACTTTCCTATGCTGGCTGCAAAGCAGGGAGCTTCAGGCATTTCACCAGTGAGGAAACTGAGGCACAGAGAGGCAAGGTGATGGTCTGGAGGTGTGGTCTGGGGTGGAGCCTGGGCTATCTGGCCCTACCCCGCTCTCGGCCTGCTCCTCCCTGGGATTTGCTATGGCCATCAGTCACCTCCCAGGAAACTACCTTTCCTCCTCAGGGCGCCTGTCCTTTCTTGAAGAAGCAAGGCCAGGAGTCACCTGTGTAGGTTTGGCTGAATTTGAGGAAAGCACAGCTCTGCCAGGATCAGGACTTAATTATTTGGCCTTTTATTTCTTCCTTTCAAAATAAAATGCACTCATCATGTCGTGGGTAAGAGCTTTTCCCTCCTGTTTGCAAATAATATTATTTAGCCTTCTTTCTACCAAGTGGAATTTACTTAGGAGTAAAAAAGCAAGCGAGAGGAAAAAGAGAGAAAAAGAAAGGGAGAGATTACAGTGAATAGAAGACCTAGGGGATATAATTACAGAAATACTGCAGGTTCTGCATTAGCTAGAAAATTGCAGCCATTTCATTGTGGGAGTAAAGCTATTTTCTTTTATTTTAAAGTGGATCTTTCACCTTCCAAAGGGCTAATTATGGTGCTGCCTACATGTTGTGCTCATAGGCTCCAATTTCATCTTTTCATTAACCACAATGGCAAATAACAAAATTGGGCTTGCACTTTGGAAGCATCTTCGTGACGGTTCCTGTAACATGCGGGAGGGACACGGCAATCACTCAGCTCATGACTCGGGCCATGTTTTCCATAATTGAGCCCAACAAGGACCTTGTCAGAGGCTCCTCCTCTAGCTAGGCTGAGAAGAATTCGTAAAACAAAGCAGGTGGGCGGGAGGAGCCAGGAGGAGGTCCAGGGAGGGTCAGCAGAGGGAGAGCCACACAATGGCTGTTGAAAAGTAAATGCCCAAAACTGATGCTTATAGAGAGCTTTTAATGATGTGGGAGAATGGCTGAGATATAATACTTTTTTTTTCTTTTCAGCGTAACAGAATTCATTGTTTTTGCACCACACCCAGTGCTCCATGCAATATGTGCCCTCCTTAATACCCACCACCTGGCTCCCCCAACCTTCCACCCACCGCACCTTCAAAACCCTCAGGTTGTTTTTCAGAGTCCATAGTCTATTATGGTTCACCTCCCCTTCCAATTTCCCTCAACTCCCTTCTCCTCTCCATGTCCCTATGTCCTCCATGTTATTTGTTATGCTCCACAAATAAGTGAAACCATATGATAATTGACTCTCTCTGCTTGACTTATTTCACTCAGCATTATCTCTTCCAGTCCCGTCCATGTTGCTACAAAAGTTGGGTATTCATCCTTTCTGATGGAGGCATAATACTCCGTAGTGTATATGGACCACATCTTCCTTATCCATTTGTCCGTTGAAGGGCATCTTGGTTCTTTCCACAGTTTGGCGGCCGTGGCCATTGCACTATGAACATTGGGGTACAGATGGCCCTTCTTTTCACTACATCTGTATCTTTGGGGTAAATACCCAGTAGAACAATTGCAGGGTCATAGGGAAGCTCTATATTTAATTTCTTAAGGAATCTCCACACTGTTCTCCAAAGTGGCTGCACCAACTTGCATTCCCACCAACAGTGTAAGAGGGTTCCCCTTTCTCCACATCCTCTCCAACACACTTTGTTTCCTGTCTTGCTAATTTTGGCCATTCTAAGTGGTGTAAGGTGGTATCTCAATGTGGTTTTAATTTGAGTCTCCCTGATGGCTAGTGATGATGAACATTTTTTCATGTGTCTGATAGCCATTTGTATGTCTTCACTGGAGAAGTGTCTGTTCATATCTTCTGCCCATTTTTTGATATGATTATCTGTTTTGTGTGTGTTGAGTTTGAGAAGTTCTTTATAGATCCTGGATATCAACCTTTTGTCTGTACTGTCATTTGCAAATATCTACTCCCATTCCGTGGGTTGCCTCTTTGTTTTGTTGACTGTTTCTTTTGCTGTGCAGAAGCTTTTGATCTTGATGAAGTCCCAAAAGTTCATTTTCGCTTTTGTTTCCTTTGCCTTTGGGGACATATCTTGAAAGAAGTTGCTGTGGCTGATATTGAAGAGGTTACTGCCTATGTTCTCCTCTAGAATTCTGATGGATTCCTGTCTCACGTTGAGGTCTTTTATCCATTTTGAGTTTATCTTTGTGTCCGGTGTAAGAGAATGATCAAGTTTCATTCTTCTACATATAGCTGTCTAATTTTCCTAGCACCATTTATTGAAGAGACTGTCTTTTTTCCACTGTATATTTTTTTCTGCTTTGTGGAAGATTATTTGACCATAGAGATGAGGGTCCATATCTGGGCTCTCTACTCTGTTCCACTGGTCTATGTGTCTGTTTTTAAGCCAGTACCATGCTGTCTTGGTGATCACAGCTTTGTAGTAAAGCTTGAAATCAGGTAACGTGATGCCCCCAGTTTTATTTTTGTTTTTCAACATTTTCTTAGCAATTCGGGGGTCTCTTCTGATTCTATACAAATTTTAGGATTATTTGCTCCAGCTCTTTGAAAAATACCAGTGGAATTTTGATTGGAATGGCATTAAAAGTATAGATTGCTCTAGGCAATATAGACATTTTAACAATGTTTATTCTTCTGATCCAAGAGCATGGAATGGTCTTCCATCTTTTTATGTCTTCTTCAATTTCTTTCATGAGTGTTCTGTAGTTCCTCGAGTACAGTTCCTTTACCTCTTTGGTTAGGTTTATTCCCAGGTATCTTATGGTTCTTGGTGCTCTAGTAAATAGAATCAATTCTCTAATTTCCCTTTCTGTATTTTCATTGTTGGTATATAAGAAAGCTACTGATTTCTGTACATTGACTTTGTATCCTACCATGTTACTGAATTGCTGTATGAGTTCTAGTAGTTTGGGGGTGGAGTCTTTTGGGTTTTCCATATAAAGTATTGTGTCATCTGTGAAGAGAGAGAGTTTGACTTTTTCATTGCCAATTTGGATACCTTTTATTGAGATATAATACTTTTGAAAAAAAGCAGAATATACAATGTAGGGACAGTATTTCAATGATATTAGGTATGTATTTATTGATGTAAAGCCATCATTATATTTCACTAGATTTGGTATTTAATACATGCCAATTAAAAGATTTAAAAAAAAAGATTTTTTTTTTTTAATCTATGTATAGGTGCCTGGGTGGCTCAGTTGGTTAAGTGTCTGCCTTCGGTTCAGGTCATGATCCCAGGGTCATGGAATCGAGCCCTTCATTGGGATTCCTGCTTGCCGGTGAGCCTGCTTCTCCCTCTCCTCTGCTGCTCCCCCTGCTTGTGTGGGGAATGAATACTCTCTGACAAATGAATAAATAAAATCTTAATAAAATAAAAATATCTATGTATAACTCAAACCTCAAACTTACAGAAACACAGAAATCCAAATCCTCCTCCCTGAGATTTCAAGGACCCTCTGAGTAAAGGGGACTTCATTTTTCTAAGGGTTGCCACTGGCTTCTTCTTATGGGCTCCTCTTGGCCCAGGTGTCAATGCCCTTGAGAGATCTCAGCTCAGTCCCACCATACCCTGCTCCTCTCCCTAAGCCACTTTATCCCTCTCCAGACAAGGACCCCTCTCCTGCATTCCCCAAAGCACCAGCTACATCAGGCTGTTTCTGGAAACAGATTGTTGTCCTGAAGGTTTGAGGACAATAAGGGCAGGCTGCAACAGAGGGCAGATAAATGCTGAAAACTAAAAATTGGGCTTCAGTCTCTGAAGTTCAGTGGAACATGCTGGCCCCAACAAGCAAAATCAGCCTGGCTTCTTGTCACCGAAGGGGCAGGTGGACGCTGCTGTCGGTGTCACTGCTGTCACACGCCCTTCCTGTGTGTGTGCTTCAGTTGGTCTCCTGCTCCCATTTCTGTCCCCTTCCAGGTCCCTGGCTCTCCATTCCATCCCTCTTTGGCCTTATCTCCCTCTAGGGATCCCTCACTTTCTCCTTCTGCATATCTCTCTTTCAAATAACCTTAGGCTGCCCACGATGTTCACATCCTTCCTTTTCCAATTGCCAGAGCCTTAAAAATGGATCCTCCTTTCCTTTCTGCTTTCAACCCAGGACTAAAAAACTTCTGTTTGCTTAGTTTCCAGAGAATTCAGAAAACTCTTCTTTCAATGCTTCACTTCCAGGCTAGCTAGGGAAAGCAAGGGAGGGGAGCTCAATAAGCCCGTTAAGGTGTCTTCCCAAATAAATATCTTCCTTGTCCTTGTGCCCAAATGCAGAAACAGCTGCAGCTTTAAAAATAGCATGCTTTCATCTTTTGAAGGAAATATGCCAAAATTTTAACAGTGGCTTTTTGGGGAGGCAAGAAATACTTTCGTGTTCTTTGTTTCTTCCTATTTTTCTGAGTTTTCCAAATTGTCCAAGGCAAGTGTGAACTACTCTATCACAATAAAATCTCCGATGTATTATGCACCTGCCAAATACCTTATTCAATCTTCACAACAGCCTTAATAGGTAGATATTAATGGCCCATTTAGAGGTTCAGAAAAGTTAGGCAATTTGCTCAAGGTCATACAAGCTGAGGTAGAAATCAAACCAGACCTTAGGCCCTTGGTCACTAAATCATGCTGCTTGTAGAAGGATCACCCACTTTGCCTACAGGTGCAGAAGCTCTGGCACACCTGACAGCTCACTTGATCATCTGAGCTGCCTTGCCTGACGCCAGCTGTGACTGCTAGGAGTTCTATACATATGGTTCACAATATTAGCCTTCCTTGTGGGAGGAGTCTGTTTTCTTACATGGGATCTACAACCTGTGGGTGAACTACACATCCAGAGTCTGCTGAACTTGGAAATGGGACATGACTTGCTTGGGTTAATAAAAGATGGATGGAAAGGCCATGTCGCTTCTTCAGGATGAGTCTCCTGATGGTTCTCTACATCTCTCTCCCCTCTGCCATGAGGCAGTGCCCCCAAGAAGGTCCATGTATGAACATGGAGTGGAGCAGAGCAATAGTTGACCCATAATGGACACGTAGTTTGAGCAAGACAGAGGGCTTCGTTTTCATAAGTGGGGTTGTGTGTTACCACGTCATGATGTAGCCTAAGCTGACTGACTCGGTCAGGACAGAAGCACTGCAAATGCATGGGTGGTTACTAATTTGTTTCATGCTTCTTCCTCTTAGAAAATATAGGAGGAGTCTTGAGCAAAGCGTTAGTGTGAAGTTCCCCTTGCCCTTTCTGAAAATGATCTTGGGAAAATGATCTCCTCCTCTAGAGTGTATTCCCGCAGCACGCCCTCCTAATGGGGCAGACTGTTGGAATCAGTCCCAATTATAGTCTCTGGAACTGTCCAAGGAGAGACAGACCAATTAGTGCATGGCTCTAAGTCATTATAGGACCATGTGGAAGGGAGCCGCCAGCCTGCTCTCCTCCCCTTGAGGGACACTGAGCTCCGACCAGCTGGAGGCTCGAGACTCACGTGCCATCTGGGCAAAGTGGGAAGCAATAAAGACGGCTGGAAGGAAGGCTCAGGGGTGGTGCAGTCAATTACTACCTTTGGTCTGAGACCCAGGGAGCCACACGGCCTTCACAGACAATCTGTGCATTTAACAAAGCTGCCTTCAAGGGAAGAATGGTAACTTAGCCAAAAAGCCAAAGACTCAGAGTAAAAAAGAAGAGCTGTCATCACTGGGGAATAGTCAGGAGAGAGCAGAGATACTGCCCTTGCCACTGGATGAAATAGTGAAGAGATTCTTTTCAAAGAGTCCCTGGGGGCTGGATATGATCATCTCATCCCTAAGTGACTTAGTTGGTAGTTGCTGAAGTATCTTAGCTCAGTCTGTCTCATCATTCTTGCTTCCTTTTATCTGGGCCATCATTCTGTCCTTCAGTCATTCTGTATGTTGTTCATTCCTTCACTCCTGCAGCCAGCGAGCCTCTGAGCACAGCGCAGTCCAGACACTCCCAGGCTGCACAACATAAGAGGAGGGGTGGGCAAGGGGACAGGGCAGGGACAGACACAGAGCCAAGATTCCCAGCTGAGCTTTTGATACTCAGGGGAACAAGAACTCAATGGTGAGGTTTCAGTTCTACCTCTTATTGTGGGGTCTGGGAGATAGGCAAAACCTCTCCCTTGCTTCAGATAGAGCCCTAATCTCTGCCTCACTTGGCCAAAATCTTTGGCACGGAGCCCCAAGCTGCATGGGGATGTAGGCCAATCCCTGAGCTCCCACAGACAAATACTGGTTGGGTAGAAGGTGTGGCAGACACAAAGATGCTCAGGAAGACGCGTTTCTCTGGTGGGAGGGGCATGGCTTCCTGGCAGCCTTTGGCTATTAGCTTCCTCAGGGTCTGCTCCAGTTTCCAAGCCAAGGTGGATCTCCTCTCAGGGCAGCCCCACCCAATGCCTGGCCAGTGCTACCCAACAAAGAGTGCCTCGAGTGGGCAATCTGAGCTCCAGAATTGTTTGAGCTGATGAAGACTGTTGGGTCTGCATCATGTTCTCCTGGCTGCGTGGTCCAGTCCTGCTTCTGACCCTTGTCTTTCATGGGTGTCCCTCCCCTGTAAAGTTTTTGCACCTTGAACTCCATCTCAGTGTCTGCTTTGTGGAAAACCAAACAGGTGTGGAAGGGCAGGAGGAATGTGCAAGGGGGGAGACAATGAACAAGATCTTCTCATCTGTAGCCTGAGTGTTTCTTGCCAGCTCCTTCTCAGATGATAGACCCATGTTAAGAGCTGACTGTGTCATAAGGAGTCCTATCATCTGCAAAGCTCTCACCTGAGGGGGGTCAACACTGTTTGGGAGACACTAGGTTAGTGAGCAGGGCCAGGACATAGAACAGCTGGGCAGACTGGCCCTGGACAAGCTACCCTGACTGTGAGCATTGCAGTTGACTATGAAGGGGTCATTGGAGGTCAAGGCCTTGCCAGACAGCAACGTATGAAGAGCAACGTGGTTTGACTACAAAGACATGGATCAGGAAGATGCTGCATGGAGGAGGAGGGATATCTGATTTGAGCCTTGAAGAGTGAGCTTTCTGAGGACCAGGTACAAACCAGGTGATGGTCTGCTCTGCACACTGTGTTTAAAGATCTGAGCAGAGGCCGAGGTATCACTCAGGCCTCTTAGGACACCAGCAACCCAAATGAACTCTGGCTAACATAAAAGAAAAGATTTGTGGATGGGCCACAGAGGAGCCGAAGAACAAGGCAGTGGGTAGACAGGAACTTGGCAGCTCTGGGACCCAGGGTGGCAGGAGCTCTTCGAAAATTCCACAAGAGCACCTCCGTGAAAATGGAAGAAGGCCTCTACTTTTAGTACGAGTTTCTCTGCTCATGATTCAGTTTCTAGGGAAAGGGAGGTACAGTGTCCTCCCATTAGCTAGGGTGTGCTCTGATGCCTTGATTGGTAGGTCCTGCAAGACAGTATGCACACTCCCAAGAGGTAAGAAGAAAACCAGGAGAATGTGAGGTCACAGAGCCCAGGGAGGGGAAGTAGAGACAAAGGCAGTGTGGCCAGTGTTATCGAAGGCAGCACACGGGGCCAGTTAAACGAGGATGAAGATTTACCCACAAGAGTTAGCAATCAGCAGAGCAGTTTCAGTGTGGAGGCAGGGACAAGAACCAGATGCTCTGGACTGAGGATTTAATGGGGAGAGAGGAGGTGTGGACAGATCCCTCCTCTGAGAAGTTTGGATAAGAAGAGAAGGCAAGAGATTGGCTCTTAGAGAGGCCGTTGGTGATGGGAAAGACTTGAGTCTCCTTTTAAGCTAAGAGGAAGGAACAGAGGAGAGGCACAGGGAAAGATGCCGAAGAGAAAGGTAGTCCTGTCAGAGCCCAGGGAGGGAGGATGGAGTCAGGGCCTGGGCAGCAGGGCTGGCCTTAGACAACGTCTTTACCATTGTCTTCTGTTCCTTACTGCTCAGAATGTATTATACATCACACGTTCTTACTCTTCACTTGCTTAAGAATATTATTTAACCTCACTTCAGCCATAAGCTCCTTGAAGGCTGGAATCCTGTCCTTGAAGGCAGAAAAGGAAAGGCGCGGCACAGGGAACCGAGAGATGAGAGTTCTAAGACCAATTTGCGTTATCAGACTATGCAAGTGTGCAAGTTACTGATACCCAGGTATAGTGGCCTGGTTTTTAACTTTCTTTCTTTCCTTTTTTTTTTTCTTTTTGAGATTTTACTTATTCATTTGAGAGAGAGAATGTGTGTGTGTACTAGGGAGCACAAATGGGGAGAGGGGCAGAGGGAGAGGGAGAAGCAGACTCTCTGTAGAGCAGGGAGCCCCTCGTGACTGGGGTTCGATACCAGGACCCTGAGATCATGACCTGAGCCAAAGGCGGCCGCTTAACCGACTGAGCCACCCAGGCTCCCCAGTTTTTAATTTCTTACAACGTAAAAAGTCTGTAGGTAGGCCATTCAGAGCAGGTACAGCAACTCTGTGGCATATTTAATATATGAGACTCCTTCTATGTATCCACCCAGCCATCCTTAGCAAGTAACTTTGGAATTCATGCTTGTCACCTCATAGACTCAAGATGGATGCTTGGCCTCCAGGCACATATCCACATTCCAAGACTGAAGAAGGAAAAAAGAAAGGGAGGAGGAGCTCCTATGTTTGGAAAGCAAAATCTTCCTTCCTGTTAATCCCAAGCAGACTTCTGTTTACTTCTCGTGACCATCTCTAGCCACACAGGAGCTTACTGCTCTAAACTATATCCAGGGTTTCACTGTATCCTGGCTCCTGGCATCCCTGAATTCCTCCTAAAAGCAACTTCAGGGTTCTTTCTGGGGATTTGCCTTTCTCCACTATGAGAGTCTTAGTGAGAGAGTAAAGTCAGGCGCCTCCTCTCAATATCCAGAGTCCAAGGGGTTCACAGACACTTTCCCCAGGACAGCTAGAGGACCACATCCTCACCATGGCCCATCAGGTGTTCTCTCCCAGGACTTTGAGCCATAAATCAAGTGGCCAGAATTTAATCTCTTATCCCTGCAGTGGCATTCTGACTAGCCCAGTGGTTTCTGCTCAGAGATAATTCCTACAGTTTTCACTTTCAAGCTTCTCAGAACTGCTTTCTTCCTGTCCCTTTCTAAGCCTGGGTCCCCAACCCTCCCATATGTTCTGAAGGGCCAACCTTCCCAATAAGCTTAGAACAACAACAAAAAGTCCTAACTGACACTCCAGCCCCATCTCTGACCAGCTGTGTGGGATCGTGAGAAAATCCCCTCACCCCTTTGGGTACTCTTTCCTCATGGAGAAATGATGGGTTATTCCTAAAGTGCTTTCCATTGTGAAAAACCTACTATATGACTTTGACCTCCTTCAGAGGTCTTCTTTGTACCAAGTGGGCCCAGACAGACATCAAAGCCTGAATCAGAGCGTTAGCTACAGTGGCAGAATATAAAAGCTCCGTTAGGAAAGATAATTTACAGTGTTGGGGTGCTGGTGCTGGAACATTCTTTAGGTAATTAAGCCTAGGCAGACACTAACCAAAACCCACTCCACTGCCGGTGGCACCAGAGCACAATGTTTAATTGCCGAATTGGTACCATTTAGTGTTATCTCACCATAATTTCAAGGGATCACTTATTATTCTATGACTTCAACTTGATTCTAAGACTGCTTACCTGCACCACTTACAAAAATCTGTTTTTAGGGAGCTTTGTTTTCCACCTCAAAATCTCTTTGCAGCTGACAAGCATCTGCCTTAAGAAACTTTGGAATACAGGGGAGAGGCCTCTGGACATTCATAGTCTGTACCTTCCAGGAAAAATTAGTTTGTTAGAACCGCAAAGTGGCCCCAGTTTGGTCTTATGTTCTAGCAAAAGCTCATTGCTTAGCCGCATTTAATAATCCATGAAACATTTCTATTAGCTTTAGTGTGTGAGTTGTGCAGTTGCAGAATGGGTAAAAAGAAGTGGGACACAGGAATAAAAAAAATATGCAGAAAATGAAAATAAGTGAGATCTTAAATATTTGATCAAGGCCTCTATCTTCAGGTAAGCAGTTACCATCTTGGGCCCTCAAATGCCAACAGAAGCCACAGAACACCGTTCTGAATTATTAAAACTGGGGAACGTTTTTCCTTCTTTATCCTTCTTACTAATTTTAAATGAGTATGTAGCCTTTCAAGCTAGCCTTTTCTTAAATATTTAACACAGACATGGGGTCAAAGACAAAATAGCAAAGGTTCTCACTCCAATACTCACCTGTAATTATGACTCTCATTGTATAATGCATCTCAACCACTTTATTTTGTTTTATTTTTCTCACTCTGCTCCAGCACTTCTCTGAGAGGAATCCTATCTGGAATTGTGGAAAGTGCACATTCTAGAATATTTTTGAACTATATATTTACTGATTTTGTTTATATTTTTTGTTCACTCAACTCAATTGATTGATTCATTCAACAAATATTTATTAAGTACCTATTGGGCATCAGGCACTGTTTGTTCCAACTGTGGAAATATATCAGGGAACATAATATATGAAGAGTCAGCCCTTTTAGGACTTTATACTTATTTATTACACAAATAATATCTAAAAATCTATTCCAATGACAGACAATAAGCACTATGTATGGGACAGTATGAGAGTGTTTGTTTTTCAGTTAGTGGTCTATTAGAAAGTTGATGAGTTGGGCAAGTTCCCTAACCAGTCAGGGGAGTGTAGCATTTTAATCAGTGAGAACAGGAGTGCAGTAACTCTGCGATGCAAACAGACCCAGTGTGTCCAAGGGATAACAGCAAACCAAGGAGACCAGAGGCGAGGAATGCCCAGTGGTCATTGTCAGAAGACAATGTCAGGAAGAGTTTGTCAGGGCAGATCTCACGAGGCCCTTGGAGGCATTGAGAAGGACCTGGAATTTGACCCTGATTATGGTGGAAGTCTTGGAGGACTTTTGAGCCAGGAGCATATTGGGCACTGTTTCATGTTTTAAAAGGATTACTTTAGTTCAATAGCAAGTATGGCTGATGAAGCCAGGTTTGACAAAGTGACAGCTTTCTTGTGGAAGCCTGCTTGAGAGGCTGGATAAGAAAGACTTGGCTTTGGCAAATTATCTGCTCACTGCTTGTGAGAAAACACCCATCTTCTGAAGTACTTACAATGAAAAGTTTGCCCTCATTGGCCATTTTGAAAGTCCACCAGTGTCTCTTTTTTTATTTTACATGTTACTTTTATACAGCCAAAACGTTCCCTTTCTCGTGAGAGCTCAGAAGTCAAGATTATGGGCTCATCCAAATGCAGAGGCTGACCCAGCTGAAGTCCCATCACGATCTCTGTGAGAGCGGGTTTTCCAGAATGTCCTCAGAACACACTTTTGGGCCTGAGAAACTGACTCTCAGCCATCGGCACATTGATTACTGCCCCAAATGCTCCTACTAAAACTTTGTCATAACACTGTTGTTAGGTGATAGGAGGAAAATGAAGACAGTGTTACAACTTGATCACACTGTGGGCGACCACATTTTTTTTTTAAATTTTATCTTTTATAAACATATATTTTTATCCCCAGGGGTACAGGTCTGCGAATCGCCAGGTTTACACACTTCACAGCACTCACCATAGCACATACCCTCCCCAATATCCATACCCCACCCCCCCTCTCCCAACCCCCCTCCCCCCATCAACCCTCAGTTTGTTTTGTGAGATTAAGAGTCACTTATGGTTTGTCTCCCTCCCAATCCCATCTTGTTTCATTTATTCTTCTCCTACCCCCTCAACCCCCCATGTTGCATCTCCTCTCCCTCATATCAGGGAGATCATATGATAGTTGTCTTTCTCCGATTGACTTATTTCGCTAAGCATGATACCCTCTAGTTCCATCCACGTCGTCGCAAATGGCAAGATTTCATTTCTTTTGATGGCTGCATAGTATTCCATTGTGTATATATACCACTTCTTCTTTATCCATTCGTCTGTTGATGGACATCTAGGTTCTTTCCATAGTTTGGCTATTGTAGACATTGCTGCTATAAACATTCGGGTGCACGTGCCCCTTCGGATCACTACGTTTGTATCTTTAGGGTAAATACCCAGCAGTGCAATTGCTGGGTCATAGGGTAGTTCTATTTTCAACATTTTGAGGAACCTCCATGCTGTTTTCCAGAGTGGTTGCACCAGCTTGCATTCCCACCAACAGTGTAGGAGGGTTCCCCTTTCTCCGCATCCTCGCCAGCATCTGTCATTTCCTGACTTGTTAATTTTAGCCATTCTGACCGGTGTGAGGTGATATCTCATGGTGGTTTTGATTTGTATTTCCCTGATGCCGAGTGATGTGGAGCACTTTTTCATGTGTCTGTTGGCCATCTGGATGTCTTCTTTGCAGAAATGTCTGTTCATGTCCTCTGCCCATTTCTTGATTGGATTATTTGTTCTTTGGGTGTTGAGTTTGCTAAGTTCTTTATAGATTTTGGACACTAGCCCTTTATCTGATATGTCATTTGCAAATATCTTCTCCCATTCTGTCAGTTGTCTTTTGGTTTTGATCTTGATAAAATCCCAATAGTTCATTTTTGCCCTTGCTTCCCTTGCCTTTGGTGATGTTCCTAGGAAGATGTTGCTGCGGCTGAGGTCGAAGAGGTTGCTGCCTGTGTTCTCCTCGAGGATTTTGATGGATTCCTTTCTCACATTGAGATCCTTCATCCATTTTGAGTCTATTTTCGTGTGTGGTGTAAGGAAATGATCCAATTTCATTTTTCTGCATGTGGCTGTCCAATTTTCCCAACACCATTTATTGAAGAGGCTGTCTTTTTTCCATTGGACATTCTTTCCTGCTTTGTCGAAGATGAGTTGACCATAGAGTTGAGGGTCTATTTCTGGGCTCTCTATTCTGTTCCATTGATCTATGTGTCTGTTTTTGTGCCAGTACCATGCTGTCTTGATGATGACAGCTTTGTAATAGAGCTTGAAGTCCGGAATTGTGATGCCACCAACTTTGGCTTTCTTTCTCAATATTCCTTTGGCTATTCGAGGTCTTTTCTGGTTCCATATAAATTTTAGGATTATTTGTTCCATTTCTTTGAAAAAAATGGATGGTACTTTGATAGGAATTGCATTAAATGTGTAGATTGCTTTAGGTAGCATAGACATTTTCACAATATTTATTCTTCCAATCCAGGAGCATGGAACATTTTTCCATTTCTTTGTGTCTTCCTCAATTTCTTTCATGAGTACTTTATAGTTTTCTGAGTATAGATTCTTAGTCTCTTTGGTTAGGTTTATTCCTAGGTATCTTATAGTTTTGGGTGCAATTGTAAATGGGATGGACTCCTTAATTTCTCTTCTTTTTTTTTTTTAAGATTTTATTTATTTATTTGACAGAGATCACAAGCAGGCAGAGAGGCAGGCAGAGAGAGAGGAGGAAGCAGGCTCCCTGCTGAGCAGAGAGCCCGATGCGGGGCTTGATCCCAGGACTCCGAGATCATGACCTGAGCCGAAGGCAGCGGCTTAACCCACTGAGCCACCCAGGCACCCCTTAATTTCTCTTCTTCTGTCTTGTTGTTGGTGTAGAGAAATGCAACTGATTTCTGTGCATTGATTTTATATCCTGACACTTTACTGAATTCCTGTACAAGTTCTAGCAGTTTTGGAGTGGAGTCTTTTGGGTTTTCCACATATAGTATCGTATCATCTGCGAAGAGTGATAGTTTGACTTCTTCTTGGCCGATTTGGATACCTTTAATTTCCTTTTGTTGTCTGATTGCTGAGGCTAGGACTTCTAGTACTATGTTGAATAGCAGTGGTGATAACGGACATCCCTGCCGTGTTCCTGACCTTAGCGGAAAAGCTTTCAGTTTTTCTCCATTGAGAATGATATTTGCGGTGGGTTTTTCATAGATGGCTTTGATAATATTGAGGTATGTGCCCTCTATCCCTACACTTTGAAGAGTTTTGATCAGGAAGGGATGCGGTACTTTGTCAAATGCTTTTTCAGCATCTATGGAGAGTATCATATGGTTCTTGTTCTTTCTTTTATTAATGTGTTGTATCACATTGATTGATTTGCAGATGTTGAACCAACCTTGCAGCCCTGGAATAAATCCCACTTGGTCGTGGTGAATAATCCTTTTAATGTACTGCTGAATCCTATTGGCTAGTATTTTGGTGAGAATTTTTGCATCTGTGTTCCTCAAGGATATTGGTCTGTAGTTCTCTTTTTTGATGGGATCCTTGTCTGGTTTTGGGATTAAGGTGATGCTGGCCTCATAAAATGAGTTTGGAAGTTTTCCTTCTTTTTCTATTTTTTGGAACAGTTTCAGGAGAATAGGAATTAGTTCTTCTTTAAATGTTTGGTAGAATTCCCCCGGGAAGCCATCTGGCCCTGGGCTTTTGTTTGTTTGGAGATTTTTGATGACTGTTTCAATCTCCTTACTGGTTATGGGTCTGTTCAGGCTTTCTATTTCTTCCTGGTTCAGTTTTGGTAGATTATATGTCTCTAGGAATGCATCCATTTCTTCCAAATTGTCAAATTTGTTGGCGTAGATTTGCTCATAGTATGTTCTTATAATTGTCTGTATTTCTTTAGTGTTCGTTGTGATCTCTCCTCTTTCATTCATGATTTTATTTATTTGGGTCCTTTCTCTTTTCTTTTTGATAAGTCTGGCCAGAGGTGGTGTTAATAATCAATTATTATTGATTAATAATCAATCTTATTAATTCTTTCAAAGAACCAGCTCCTAGTTTCGTTGATTTGTTCTATTGTTTTTTTTTGGTTTCTATTTCATTGATTTCTGCTCTGATCTTTATGATTTCTCTTCTCCTGCTGGGTTTAGGGTTTCTTTCTTGTTCTTTCTCCAGCTCCTTTAGGTGTAGGGTTAGGTTGTGTACCTGAGACCTTTCTTGTTTCTTGAGAAAGGCTTGTACCGCTATATATTTTCCTCTCAGGACTGCCTTTGTTGTGTCCCACAGATTCTGAACCGTTGTATTTTCATTATCATTTGTTTCCATAAATTTTTTCAATTCTTCTTTAATTTCCTGGTTGACCCATTCATTCTTGAGAAGGATGCTGTTTAGTCTCCATGTATTTGGGTTCTTTCCAAATTTCCTCTTGTTATTGAGTTCTAGCTTTAGAGCATTGTGGTCTGAAAATATGCAGGGAATGATCCCAATCTTTTGATACCGGTTGAGACTTGATTTAGGACCAAGAATGTGATCTATTCTGGAGAATGTTCCATGTGCACTAGAGAAGAATGTGTATTCTGTTGCTTTGGGATGAAATGTTCTGAATATATCTGTGATGTCCATCTGGTCCAGTGTGTCATTTAAGGCCTTGATTTCCTTGTTGATCTTTTGCTTGGATGATCTGTCCATTTCAGTGAGGGGAGTGTTAAAATCCCCTACTATTATTGTATTCTTGTCGATGTGTTTCTTTGATTTTGTTATTAATTGGTTTATATAGTTGGCTGCTCCCACGTTAGGGGCATAGATATTTAAAATTGTTAGATCTTCTTGTTGGACAGTTCCTTTGAGTATGATATAGTGTCCTTCCTCATCTCTTATTATAGTCTTTGGCTTAAAATCTAATTGATCTGATATAAGGATTGCCACTCCTGCTTTCTTCTGATGTCCATTAGCATGGTAAATTCTTTTCCACCCCCTCACTTTAAACCTGGAGGTGTCTTCGGGTTTAAGATGAGTTTCTTGTAGGCAACATATAGATGGGTTTTGTTTTTTGATCCATTCTGATACCCTGTGTCTTTTGATTGGGGCATTTAGCCCATTAACATTCAGGGTAAGTATTGAGAGATATGAATTTAGTGCCATTGTATTGCCTGTAAGATGCTTGTTATTGTATATTGTCTCTGTTTCTTTCTGATCCACTACTTTTAGGGTCTCTCTTTGCTTAGAGGACCCCTTTCAATATTTCCTGTAGAGCTGGTTTGGTATTTGCAAATTCTTTCAGTTTTTGTTTGTCCTGGAAGCTTTTAATCTCTCCGTCTATTTTCAATGATAGCCTAGCTGGATATAGTATTCTTGGCTGCATGTTTTTCTCATTTAGTACTCTGAATATATCATGCCAGCTCTTTCTGGCCTGCCAGGTCTCTGTGGATAAGTCTGCTGCCAATCTAATATTTTTACCATTGTACATTACAGACTTCTTTTCCCGGGCTGCTTTCAGGATCTTTTCTTTGTCACTAAGACTTGTAAATTTTACTATTAGGTGACGGGGTGTGGACCTATTCTTATTGATTTTGAGGGGGGTTCTCTGAACCTCCTGGATTTTGATGCTTGTTCCCTTTGCCATATTGGGGAAATTCTCTCCAATAATTCTCTCCAACATACCTTCTGCTCCCCTCTCTGTTTCCTCTTCTTCTGGAATCCCAATTATTCTAATGTTGTTTCGTCTTATGGTGTCACTTATCTCTCGAATTCTCCCCTCGTGGTCCAGTAGCTGTTTGTCCCTCTTTTGCTCAGCTTCTTTATTCTCTGTCATTTGGTCTTCTATATCACTAATTCTTTCTTCAGCCTCATTTATCCTAGCAGTGAGAGCCTCCATTTTTGATTGCACCTCATTAATAGCTTTTTTGATTTCAACTTGGTTAGATTTTAGTTCTTTTATTTCTCCAGAAAGGGCTTTTATATCTCCCGAGAGGGTTGCTTTAATATCTTCCATGCCTTTTCAAGCCCGGCTAGAACCTTGAGAATCGTCATTCTGAACTCTATATCTGACATATTACCAATGTCTGTATTGATTAGGTCCCTAGCCTTTGGTACTGCTTCTTGTTCTTTTTTTTGTTGTGAATTTTTCCGCCTTGTCATTTTGTCCAGATAAAAGTAGATGAAGGAGGAAGTAAAATACTAAAAGTGTGGCAACAACCCCAGGAAAATATGCTTTAGCCAAATCAGAAGAGATCCCAAATCGAAAGGGGATAAAAAAGGGTTCAGAAAGAAAAAAAAAAAAAAAAGAAAAGAAAGAAACTATTAAAAAAAGAAAGCTGATAAAAAATATAAAAAGGAAAAAGAAATATATATATTAGATAAACTATTTATAAAACGTTAAAAAAGAAAACGGTAAAAGTTAAAAAAAATTTAGCAGAAGAAGAGAAAAAAAATTGAAAAAGAAAAAAAAAATTAAATTAGCCTTTAGCCTTTAGCAAGGCTAAAGAATCATGGCTAAAAAGCCATGAGTTCCGTGCTTTGCTTTCTTCTCCTCTGGAATTCCGCCGCTCTCCTTGGTATTGAAACTGCACTCCTTGGTAGGTGAACTTGGTCCTGGCTGGGTTTCTCGTTGATCTTCTGGGGGAGGGGCCTGTTGTAGTGATTCTCAAGGGTCTTTGCCCCAGGCGGAGGTGCACCGCCCTTATCCAGGCCGGCTGAGTAATCCGCTTGGGTTTGCTGGGTTCGCTTTCGGGAGCTTTTGTTCCCTGAGCGCTTTCCGTGGAGTTCCGGAGGGCGGGAATGAAGATGGCGTCCTCCCTGTGTCCGGCTTGGAGGAGCCGAGAGCCCGGCGCCCCACTCCTCAGTGCACCCTCAGAGAACAGCGCCCAATTACTCCCATCACCCTGGCCTCTGGCCGCGCTCCGAGCTGACCGAGCCTGCGACCGGTTCAAGGTAACCCCGAGCTGAGAGTCACTCCTCGGCTCTGTCTCTTTAGCCGGCTTCCCCGTTCTAATACCTGAAAGCTCTGGGACCCTCAGACACCCCCGATCCTTTTGTGAGCCTTCGGGACTGAGGCCACGCTGACCCTGCGTGGGCTTCACCCCGGTTAAGCCTCTGGAGTGATGTCCCTCAGTGGAATAGACTTTTAAAAGTCCTGATTTTGTGCTCCGTTGCTCCGCCGCTCGCCGGGAGCCGGCCCCTCCCCCCGCGGTCTATCTTCCAGTCGCTTTGGATTCACTTCTCCGCCAGTCCTACCTTTTAGATAGTGGTTGATTTTCTCTTTCTAGAATTGCTGTTCTTCTTCTCTTCAATCTCCCGTTGGATTTGTAGGTGTTTGCAATCTTTAGATAAGGTATTTAGCTGATCTGCCGCTACCTGAAGTAGTCTCAGCCTGCTACTTCTCTGCCATCTTGACTCCTCCCCACGACCACATTTTTTTAATGCCTAGAAATAATTTGAAAAATGTTAAAAAATGAGATAATCTGTCCATTCCAGTTTTTTTTTTTTCCCCTTTAGTGACCTCCCACCTACGGCCTTTACTTGGGTAGAATAATTCTGAGGCATGTTCTTACAACTTCTAGAGTTTTCTCACAGGATTAAGCTCCAATCTAGTAGCTGGATTAACAATGTATCCTTTACTGGACTGCCTTTTCTTCTCTCCACTCTTCATCCTTCATTTTTCCCCTGGTTCCTGTATCTCCCAAATAAACCGCTCATCCTTGAATCTTCGTCTCAGGATCTGCTTGCAAGGGATCCAAACTGAGACCCCCTTTGTGAAATCCTCCTCCTTCCTGAGCCATCATGATCATAGGATTCAGGAGAAATGAAACTCACCAAAAAGATGTATTCCCAGTAAACCAATAATTCAGTAGTCTTTCATGCCCTCAAGCAAAAGACTTGACTCTCATCTAGGTATGTATTCCCCTTCTGAAATATTAGGAGCTAATTGTCTCTCCAGCCCCTCTGAAGAGTTCAGCTCCTCCCCGACTTAGGTTAGAGTAAGCATGGCTATTGTGTGAGGTTCTTACCTCCTACCACTAGGGGACACCATTTTGTGCCCAGAAGACAGACTTAGTCTGGAGGAGACTTAGTCTTCTCTGCCCCAGGAAAAGAAGAGTCCCTTATATGGGGAAGTCACTGTCCAGTGTCCCTCTTGCTCTTTGTGTCCAGGGTCAAGACTGACTCAGCATGACTTAGCCCTAGAATTTTTTTTTTTTTTAATAATCTCTATACCCAACTAGAGCTCAAATTCAAGACCCCAAGATCAAGAGTCACATATTCCCCCAACTGAGCCAGCTAGGCACCTTGATTTAGTCTTTAATTATAATCCAATCTATGGTACCATCATGCTACACAGATTCTTAGAAGTCCCTAACCTTTCCCATGAGCCTCCCTCTACTCTGCTAGGAGACAAACTGAGTTACAAATAAGAGAACATCCAAAGGTAATTATACTTGAATTAAAAAAAAAAATCTTATATTGGGAATGAATGGCCTTTCTAAGTGTGACACAAAATCCAGAAGCAATAAAAAAGAGAAGAGCAACTAATTTTCATATTCAGTAAGTTTAATTTTAATATTTAAAATTTGTGATTTAGGGAAACAAAGTTTTTAAAAATGAAAAAATCCTGTATATGTGGCTATTGAGCCACTTAATCCTCCCCTAAAACTGAATATGGTAGAGATTGTTACCTCCAATTTCAGAGAAGGAAACAGGCTCAAATCGGTAAAGTGACTTTGCCCAAGGTCACCTTGTAGAGCCACATTTCACACCCTCAGTTGGAGTTACTCCCAAGTCCTCTACCCTCAGCAGCTGGGCAGGGGAAAGAGGAGAGTGAACAGAAGAGAAGGAAGACAGAGCAGAGGAAGGGGAACGGCTGAGCTCTGAAGAGAGAAGGGGTGTCAGGCAGGGCCGGGACACCGTTTCTTACATCTGAGTGAAGGGGGAGACTAAGCCTTTTCACCTGGGCACTTACTGGGGGCTAGTTGTGTGCACTGATACAAGAGGGATCATCAGTACTAGCCCTCCTAAAGTGGGGACAGTGAGCAGCTCCAGTCGACCTCATGGGAGCACTGTAAGGATCTGATGACAGGACAGAGGCCCAGAGCCAGCTTTATAAAACACTCTTCCTACTAAGGTTAAGAACTTGTCACTGAAGCTAGGAGAAGCTGTGCAGCAATCAGAAAACCTTGACATCATCCGTGATGCCTCTTTTTTTTCCCCCTCACACTCTAGTTCACTCCATTAAGAAATCCTATTGGCAGAAACAGATGAATCTTGACCTTTACCCCATGACCCCTGAGAGGGTTGGGAGTTATGGAGGATTCTGCATGGGCAGAGGAAGACCAGTCACACTGGAGAAGCAAATTCAAGAAGTAAATTATCTAAGAATGTCTCAGTGATGGGGGTTTTGGAGTATAGGTGAGGTTTGGAGGGCTGAGGTCTGGAACCAATGACCAAGAAAGAATTTTTGAAATATCTTTGGTGCAAAAAATGTGGTTTTATTAAAGCATGGGGACAGGAACTGTGGGCAGAAAGAGCTGCTGTATAGGGGTCTTGAAGCATGGAGTTAAGACTGGGGAGTTGGGGGAAGTAAGGAAAAGGGAGGCTTCAAAGGATTTTCATTTGTTAAAAAATACCTCAGGATACTGGAGGCCTGGCTATTATCAAGATAAGGTGTGTCCCCCCCCCCCCCCCCCCCCCCCCCCCCCCCCCCCGCCCCGTGGCAAGGCATTAACATTAAGATAGCTGGGAGCTTCCCAAAAGAATGTCACAGAGGTCCCACTTAGAAGCGGAGGGTGGGGGTGGTTGCAGGGTGTCCCCTTCTGGTTGCAGGGTGTCCCCTTCTGCTTTGTCCTCAGCTTGCTTTCTGTTCCCTCATCATCAAGGGATAGAGACCTGAATTCCCTAGGTCTCAGGATTTTGCTCATCCCAAATAAATGTTCATTTGGCAAGCTTTAATTCTGTAGGCCTAACATAGCCTTCCTTTCTCCCTGCCCCCACAATTGTATTAGATGCAGGTCCCAGAAAACCTTCCTCTACTGAAGCCTCGAGGTCTCAGAGCTCACCAGGGCAGGACTTAAGAATAGAGGTGTAAATTTGTCAAGAGAAGGGAAGCAGGGGCACAGAAAGAGAGTAAATCCTCATCTAACATGGCAGAAAGTCAATAGATAAATCAAGAAATCGCTATGTAAGCTTATTTTTTTAGCGACAAGGGGGTGACCACCAGAAGAACTAAACGGAGGAACGGATACAAATGGCTATGTGTGGGGAGCAAGGGAGAAGGGCTTGTTGCTCTCATTATAAGAACATTTAGATAACTTTATTTTGTAAACAGTGTTCATGCATTACTTTGATATATCTTTTAATTCTATCTTTTAAAGGTAGAGAAATAAAAATAAGAAATAAAACGGAATACAAAACAGGAAAATTACAAGCCAGGAGGCACACAACACAAAAAAACCAATGGGTGAGAGCAGGGGTGGGGTTGGGAAGGCGGGCGGGGCTTCGAAAAGGCGGGGCTCAGAGCGAGGTCGCCCTTAGGGACCGCCCCCACCGAGGGGGCGGGGCGCAGAGAGGAGTTTTCCTCTGGCTCCGCCCACAGCGGGGCTCCCCGGGAGCGCGGGGTCAAGTTCACCGTAGGGCCCGCCCTGTTCAGCGCGTGGGGGCGGGGCGGCCTTGCCCCAGGGCGGCCTTGTCCCGGGACCGCCCAGCCGCAGAGGGCCTTCCTCGGCTGGAGCAGGCGCCGTCCGGCGCGGTCCTCCGGAGCAGGGCTACGCGCGGGCCTGGAGCCCGGGTTCGGTGCGGCGGATTCCCCAGTCCCTGGCAGTCCCCCGAGGCTCACAAAAAGAGAGCGTCTGCGGAACCCAGACGCGCAGGTAAGCGCCTCCAGCCCGCGCTCGGCCTCGCGGGCGCCGGCCCAAACCTGGGGGCGACAGGTGGCGGCGGGGTGCGGAGCCCGGCAGCTGGCCTGGGTAGGATGGACGCCGGAACGCCTCCCCTGCAGGCTGTCGCGCCTCCTGCTCTCCCCGTAGCGGGGTCAGCCTAAGCCCCAGAACGCCTTCGGCTCCGACCTGAGGCCGGCAGACAGGAATTCGGATCCCACCTTCCCCCACTCTGGCAGTTTGTAGATACAAAGACGTGTCCCCAGATACGCATCGCGTGCCACCAAGTGCCTACCACTCGGCCAAGTGCTGGGTATACGGAGGTGGGCGAGCGCACGTGGTGCTCGCCACGCAGGACCTCACAGTCTAGGGGGAAAGACCCACAGCAGGGAGATCATCTACAGACATAGTGTAAACGGTGGAACTGCGGTAAGAGCGTGCAGGCGCCGGGCGAACGTTTAACCAGCGGCCCCCGTCTCTGAAGGATGCGGAAGCGCCAACTTCAGCCTGAGCCCCACCGTTCCAGAGTGGAGGACAACAGAGCAAACACATTTTGTTAGGAGAGAAGGTGGCTTGTTTGAGGAAAGGAAGGACTGTGGTGCCTGGCTGCAGAGAGCTGGGGGGAAGCCAGTTCCCGAACTTTCCGCTCCCTAAAATAGGAACGCGCCTTCCCATTGAAGATTGAGGTGTTGAATTTACATGACTTAGCGGTGTTCCAGGCAGGGTCAGTCAATGAAGTACAGGTGAAAACAGGTTTCTGGTTGGAGCAGGACATTGATCTGGGCTCTAAAGAGAGTGCCTGCCTCTGCGCAAACTCACTTCCCGCCTCCTGGAATCCTCTTACCTTGTCTGAGTAGGATGTCTCCAACCGCCCGTTCTCTAAAATGGGATACTGGAAACACTTAACTATAGCACTTCTGACTGACCCTGAGAGATCAGAGAGAAATCTGACTCAGGAGTTTCAGCCTGTGGGCTTCTGACTCTCTGGTGTTACTGGGAGTGCCCTCCTACTCCGCCTCACCCTCCTCAGGTGCTCATTTCCCACAAAGCCTCACCTGTTACAGCCAGTTTCCTAAGGCTCCGAAACTAAGGCTCCCTCATCAGTTACTTGCTCACTTTCATTGGTGACATCATCCCCAACAGCTGGGGAAAACGATCCCCAGAGGCAGTAACTTTCTGGTCCCTAGCTGAGGACCTCCAGATCTTGAAATCCCAGGGATTTAGGAGGGGGTCTGGCACTTCAGGGATCACCTGTCAGCCTCTTCGTGTATTTTATTGGCTTGAAATTTCCCAGTTCCTTCTTTGGCTTTGTTTACACGGTTGCTGTAAGCTTTAGGATTTGCTGCATGAAAACTGGCTGGGAGGCCCAGAGAGTGGGCGAACACAGTTGAGAGAGGAGGCTGGCACTGTTTGTGGGTAGTGGTAATAAAAACAGGACAGATGTTAACAGAAGGGTGTGGAGAAAGAGGGAGAGAGGGCTGTCTTTGTGCAGCCACTCTGTTCTCCCTTGCAGACCTTGGTGGTGCCTGCCACGGAGAAGGGATGGGGGTGGGCGGGGGAAACTATAGGCCAGGCTGTTGCAGACCTGGGTCCAGATTTTTATTCCTTACTTCCCAGCTCTGTGATGGACCCTGGGCAGGCCACTTATCCTCTGTGCACGCTTCCCAGTGCCTGGCATATAGTTAGTTGGCCCTGAAGAAGTACTCTCTCCCTCTTCTCCTAAAGAACTAAAATAGGAATAATAATAGTGCCTAGGTCAGAGGATTATTACAGGATTTAATGAGTTAGTGCACCTAAAATACATCAATGCCTAACATGTAGGAAGTTGCTACTGCTGATGCTGTTGTTCTTATTCCTTATTTTGGGTAAAAGTTGGTGAAACCAGGCAGGGGGAGGTGGATATGAAGGGGTGGCTTTGAGGGTCTGTGCTGGGTGATTAGCTGAGGAGCTGGGTTATCTGTGGCGCTGGTTTTACTGGAAAGCTTCAGCAGGCACCAGAGAGAAGAATGTTCTGCATGATAAAAGGCCTCCAGGAGCCACAGGAGTTGGAGGTCTTGAAGACTGGCCTGAGAAGCAAAAGCAAAGGGGTAAGGGAGGGGGTGAGGACCAGGGTGAAAAATATCGAAAGTTGTCTTGTTCACGTTCTGTCTAACCCACAGCTCCGTGTGGGTCTCCTGTGAGGGGCTGCCCCTGCCCCGTGCTGCCTCCAACCTTCAGAGGGGTGTGGTGATTTCCTGAGGCTGGCGTGGGAGCTGGGGAATGCAGTCTGGTTAATCCTGCATCCCGCAGAGTATGGGGCCCAGAATGAATGGTGAATGGATGAATGGATGCATACAAACCCACAAGCAGACTTCTCTGGGTTAAAGTGTGCTGATTAAAATAAAGGAGTATGAATATAGGCAGAAAAGCAAGTGTTTTCAAATACTTGCTCCTGGCCACGTAATTTCATGTATGTTGCAGCGCTGTGATGAACCCTGCAGGTTTGGAGTCTGACAAAATTACTTGTGTGACCTCACATGCATCATAGAAACTCTCAAAGGCCCAGTTTTTGCATTTGGAAACTGGAAATCATTGGTAGCTGGAGTGCAGGGATACAGGAGTACCTGGCTCTGGGGGGGATCCCAAACAGACCCTCACTGCTGGCAAAATCCAAAAGCAGAGGGACCAGTGGTAGTGAAGCAGGAAAGGAATTTATTTCAGTGAGGTTAGGACCAGGGAGCCAGCAGACTGACATCTTAAAGGTTGTGGACGAAGTGCCAAAACGACTTCCAGGTTTATGTAAGGAAAAGGTGGGACAAAGGTCAGTGAGTATAGGAAGGTGGGCTGTGAAGGTCAGGTCGATCGGTGCCTTAGGGTCAGCCCTGGGGGCCTTGCTGGCTCAGGGCAGCTGTTCTGGTTTGAGGGGGTAGTTTCCAGTTCCCACCGGGGATGCTTTCCTGCAGGGTCTCTTGCCTAGTTAAGATGTGCTGGGGAGAAGAACTTAATTAGGAAGCTTGAGGTGGAAAGGGAAGGGATGAAGCCCTCTCTCAGTAGTGTGAACTCCCAGGGCTGTGAGGAGTATTACGGTGGGAATGCTCCTGTAGGAGGTGCTGTTCTGGTGCTCAGATTCCCGGTGGAGTGAGTGCTCAGCAGTATAATAGTTGCTGTTATTATTCCCGTATTTATCAGCCCTCCAAATGATCTCCGCTGTGATGTGGAAACAGAAGGCCGAAGACACAGAGGGGTGGCGTTGCTTCTGAACTCAGCCCCTTCTGGAAGCAAAGACTCTCTGGAGACAGAAACCAGACAACTCTTGTGAAATTAAGTCAACTTTATGTGCATTTCATTCATTACTTAAAGCACTTGACTATGTGAAATCTTAAAAGGAAAAAAACCCTGCAAAATGATAATTTATGTGCCTTTCAAGTTCAGGTATTTTATCATCGAGATAAATCTTCCGTGCCTCTATGTAAAACCACTTTGGGCTGTCGAAGCTCTTAAATAAAGTGGCTGGTCCTGACCAGTGTCTGTCTTTGCTCATTTATCACGGTTCCCTGGTGAAGACAGACGGATCCCATCTTGCAGGGCAGGCCACGAGATGGCGGCTGCTACCCCACTGGTTCCGCCACGCACTTGGGCATAGTGGTGTTTAACCAGCCACGGGGGGCTGACGGCCCCCTCATCGTTGTCTCCCTCACCTACACACAGAACCACAGCCCCAATCTGGGAAGTAGGAATAGAAGGGCATTCGTTCTATTGCTAGTATGAGTCTGGGCAAATCTAAGGTTCTCCGTGATGGGTTTTTGGGTGAAAGTGGCATCTTCTGGAAGTGAGGGCTGTCTCTTCTGTCTCCCTGGGAGTGCCATCTCTGGGGCTGGCCTCCTTTCCCTCGTAGGTCTGATCTGCATCTCCATGCCTCTCTGCCATCCCTGCCCCTGACCAGAACTGCCCCTAAAGCCAGAGTTCCTGGAGCAGCTGCAGAGACACAGCCCTATTGCAGGGAAGCTTTTCTGAATTGGTTTTGCCTTCCCACAGTCACAGTGGGCAGTGCTGCCAGGCACGCCCTTCTCCAGCTGACCCCGACTTGCCCTTTACTGGGCTGTGAGCACTTCCACAGCTTTTGGACTGAGCGTTCCTGGTCCCCAGCACCGGGCCTGGCTCCTTGTCCTCCCTCCCTCCCTCCCTGCCTATCTCCCTTTTCTTTCTTTCTCTTATAAATTCTTCAGGCAGGGTCATGGGGATTAGAAGGCTGAGTCAAAGCGACACCGTCTCAGCCCTCAGGGGGCCCACAGGCATCATGAGACAGGTTGTTAAGAAAAGCGGAGTTAAGCACATCAGCACACACACTGTCATGGTATGAACTGGGTTAACTGTCAGGAAGGAGAGCCTGGCATGCCATGAGAATGTGAAAAGGTGGGATGGTTGCAGAAATCTAGTCAGTATCCGTGTAAAGTGTGTCCATAAATGTTGGTTGAGGCTTATACTCATTTATTTATATACCTTTGAAGACCGGTGGATGGCATTTTTCTATAAATTCTGGTAAACTGTGTTTTATGCTGCCAAGGTCATCTTGTAAGAATGCGTACTTTAAAACGTTGTTGTGCTTTAGCCTCGGAATGGGAGAGGAATGCTAATGTTCAGTTTACTTAACCCTTTGAAGTTTGCAGAGCCCCTCTTTGGAAGTTGTCTCATTGGATGCTCCATCCTCAGCCTCACACATGTGCTGGGTAGTGGCACTGCGGGTAAATCTAGGGGGTGGGCTCTGGTGCTTGCTTCCTTCTGAGTGACTGGCTCCGTCTGAAAGCCCATTTCCTCTTTCTCTGATAGCCCTGTGCACACGGGCTGAGTGAGGTTCCAGCATAGATTTTCTCACATTGGAGCTGGGGACCTGCCTTCTGGGAGGAAAGACGTGCAAGCCGACTGCTCTCGTCCAGGAGGGCGGGGCTACCTGGCTGCTGGCGCCTATGGCAGGGCGAGCCCACAGGGCCCGGACTCCTGCAGAGCCCACTGTCCCAGCACAGTCCTCCAGAGGGACCCCATGCCTGCCCTCAAGCGCATGCAGTTCCAATGAGAGCCAGAAGAAAATAACACAGAAAGATGGGTTTTAAATAAGACGTGATCCAAACAGCTCCAGGAACCATTCTGTCTTCAGGACTGAATATTGCCAGAGAGTTATTTTATTTGGCCAGAGCAGACAACAAAATATGTCTTCGTCGTCCCTCCCCGCCCCCCCAGTCTCAAATGTGGACCCTATTACAAGAGATGAGCTACCATCTTCCCCGAAGCAAAGGAAGGAGAGTAGCATTGCTGGGCAGAAAGTGAGAAGGCCAATTTCGGTGGGTTGGGTGTGACTGCTGGGTTCTCAGGGCACAGCTCTCATGTGATTGTCACCATGTGGCCCTGAGCCATGGAGGAAAGAAGGGGCTCTGGAAATCTCCCTCCCATAAGGCTGACGCACGATGATGGTACTCATTCCCCTTGGAAGTACACATTAAGTGGTAGGTACTTAGGAAAAAAGGTTCTGGGGAGTAAATGTGTCCATCAGTAAACCGACCTCCTAAGATGGTTTTTAAATTAGAACCAGTCTTCCTGCCCGCCGCCCCCATCTTTCCCTCCTCCCTGGCTTCCTCCTATGTGAGGGAACTGTCAAGGCAGTTCCAACTCCTCCCAGGGACTTGCAGCAGCAGAGTGAACATTGTTGAAGGCACGCACAAAGGGTTTAGTGCCTTGATTCTGGTCCTTCCCCCGGTCAGTGTTTGACAGAGGAGGGAATGTGGAGCAAGGCTGACCAGTGCAGTTCAACCTAATTCCATCCTTGCGGCAGCCATCAGCAACTGCTGTCAGCCAGTGTGCTCGCTGGAAAGCCTTTTGCAATTGAGGAGTGGAAAGAATGATGAAAACAAGTGAGGGGACTAATGCAGGTTTGGGCCCAGTAAGTGGCCTGTGGAAGAGCATGAAAGGCAGTGTCAGGAAGGGAGTCACAGCAGGGCGGGTAAGGAGCAGGCTTTCAAAAGCTAGAAGTCTCTCTCTGAGCAGGTGGTCATTAGGGCAGAATGCCTGTTACATGAATTAGTGTGGAGGAGTCTAACTTGAAATTATTAGCCACTTTCATTTTGAAAGATCAGAAATAGGTGTTTATTGCACAGACCCTGTGGTTAGTATCAAAGACTGCCTTGCTTTTTATTTCTCCCATCTGGTCCTCTTCTATGTAATTTTTATAATGCTGTTGATCAGTCTTGTCTTTGTGTGTGTGTGTGTGTGTGTGTGTGTGTGTGTGTGTGTGTATGAAGACGGAGGCCAGTGTTGTACCCACTTTATATTTTATGAGTCATCAGAGGACTGCGGACGATACAAGTGGTAAGGCTGCCGTTTTCGGGGGTCCCTGGAATGCTACCAGTCCTTTGGCTTCTGGGATTCTGTCTTAAAAAAAGAATTTGAAAAGTGAAAAAAGCCACTGTATAAAGATCCATCATTATTTATAATGGTGAAAACTTACAAGTGACCTGAATATGTAACATAGAGTATAGTCAAGCTCCAGAAAATTAGGTTGATGGAGTATTATGCAGTACTTAAAACTATGGAGGTTAGTAGCTTGGGAAGTCATTACATGCTCAGCAAACAGAATGCTATTCTATTAAGTACAGATTCAGGAAAATAGTCTGCAAGGGACGACTCAAAGGGAACAAGAATTTCTCTAGAACGGGGGAACTAGGGATAACTTTTTTTCACATTTCTAACTTTCTATATTGTATTTTGACTCTCCGTTAAAAAAAAAAAAATCCTAAAGCAAGCCAAGTTAAATAATGACCTTTACGTTGTTGGCAGGTTTAAGGGCACTACATTTATGGCCTTCTCCTGATTAAATTTGTCAATCAATAATTTCTAACACTGGGGTTGGCTTCCTGCCTCCGTGTCTCTGGGCAAAGGACATTCTCTGCGTCCACAAGCTGAGTGGCCAGCAGACGCGCTCACTCTGGCTCAGAGAATCAGACACCAGGGGGTGGCGTGGGTGGGTGGGGGGGTCATTCAGGTGGAAAAGTCTACAGCTCTTCCCTGCCTTGCAGCTTCTGTCCTTCTGCCCTTCCTCGAGCCTCCCTCATCCTTCTGCCTCAGTGGGAGGGTAGGGACAGGGGATTTGGGTTTACAGTCTTTGAGACCCTTGTTGGTAAAGCTTCAGCAACCTCTGCCTTCAACACACACATACACACACACACACACACACACACACACTTCCTAAGTCAGTAGTTGTCTGGGGCAGCCCTGCTATCCTGCTCAGGTCTCGGTCCTCCAGTACCTCTGGGACTGGGTTTTGTATTCTTAATACCAACTGTCCCTGGGTTGGCTCTAAACCCATGTGTCCTCTCTACCTGGCACTGGCAAGGGCCTAGTGCATGACCATTGGTGTGTCCTAAGGCAGCAGTTCTCATACACTGGGACATCATAACAGGGGTTTTTATTTGAGACAAGAGTTTGAGTCTGGTGATTTACCTGGGAGGAGATCCCATGAAGCACTAGCAGAAAATAGGGAAACAAGCCAGACAAGCACATCGTTTGAGCCGGGCAGCAGTGTGGACTGCTAGAGCTTAAACTCTGGCAGCCAGTGTAGAGCACCCATCCCAGAGTTAGCCTCTCCTGGGGAGTAGGGGCTGAATATACAGCCACCATTGCTGTCCATCACTGGTTGAGCATTGCTTTTTACATGGAGTTAATTCTCTGGGCTTTCTGGTAGCTTCCATTTCCCCGGTGAAACATCAGGGCTAAGGGAGGCCGACAAGCATGTGGAAGTCAAGCTGGCTTGCCTTGAAATTGTGAGGCCTGGGGGTGCTTGGGTGGCATCTGCCTTCAGCTCAGGTCATGACCCCAAGACCCTGTGCTCGAGCTCCACACTCAGCCAGGGAGTCTTCCTGTCCTTCTGTCCCTCCCTGCTGCTCATGGGCGCATGCTCTCTCTCTCAAATAAATGAGTAAAATCTTAAAAGAGCAAATTAACAACAACAACAAAAACAGTGAGGCCTGAATGCTCCGGGCACAGCACTGACAGCGTCCGCTGTGACATTCTTCCCCAAGCACCATGAACATTATCAATGTGCTAAACTGAAAATAACCAAATTCACAATTATGTGCTGAATCAGAGACCCTTTTATATTAAATTGAAGACTGCGCTAAATAGTAACCAACCCCAGAAGTTTCTGAAAAACTGACATCTTTAAGAAAAATACTGCCACATTTTCCCTGAACTGGGATAGAGTATTAATATGTGACCTAAGCAGCAGGACAGTGTTCACAGCTGTGTTCACAGCTGTGCAGTCTGAGACCCACCACTCTGGAAGAGGGCCTGAGTATGTAGTAAGATTGATCTTTATCGTGGCAGTGTTTCCACCTCTGATGTACCTTGACTTTTTTCTGTTATTTCTCAAGTACATTAAGATGATGTTAAAAGAAAAACTCATTGGGAGATAACATTTAAACTCATTTGTCAACCCACGATTATATCTTCCAGTGCCATGTTTTAATATTAATACTGCATTCACCGTACTGACACTAATACCAAAGGATGGGAGAGTATTTCTATAGTTATGGCTTTAGGCTCTCTGATAAATGTTTTCTAGTCATCGCCTTTATGTAGAAACACTCCATCTCCAATTAAAGATTTACTAAGCTCTTCATCAAAATACCTATTCACAGTTGAGGCACACCAAATGGCTGTGTTGACATTTCAACTTAATTCACTCTATAGTTCTGTGGGTCTCAGTCCATTTTTTAATGCTTGTTTTTTGTTTTCTATGCATGGAGGAGGAATAGGGGCAGAAATCTGGGGGGGGGGGTAATGCAGATTCTAGAAACATTTTCTGTGTGCTTATTATTACCAAGTCTATCGGCATGTTTGTCACCACAAATGAAGGCCTTACTCCAGGAGATGATGTAAAATTGCTCTTGTAATGAGCCCAGTAGAGTTGAGTGGCTAAACCCTTTGCATTGAGTTATGGGCTTTTTAGAATTTGTGTAGAAAAGATTCAAGATCCCAGTGTTTTAGAGAAATGTGGCCATTTTCCTTCCAGCCACGGTTCAGCATGCATTATTCTGCAAAGAATGAGATGGTGAGTAGCTGTGAATGCCCCATCCCCCCGTCCTGTGTGGCAGACATCTTCTCTTATTCTCTCCTTCCCTCCCCCTCCATCTCTCTCCCTCTACCTGCTTCCTCTCTCTCTTCCCCCCATTCCTGTCTCTCTCTCTCTCTCCCCCACTTTCCTCCTCCTCTCCCTTTACCCCCTCCTCTCCCTCTTTCCCCCTCTTCTCTCTCCCTCCACCCTCCCCCTCTGTCTCTCCCCCTCCTCCCCCCTTCGCTTCCTCTCTCTCCCCATCTCTCCCCCTCCTCTCTCTTTCTCCCCTCTCCCCCCTCCTCTCTCTCCCCTCTCTCTCTTTCCCCCTCTCTCTCTCTTCTCTCTCTCCTTCCTCTCTCTCACGCCCCCTCCCCTCTCCTCTCTCTCAGCCCCTTCTCTCTCTCTCCCTCCCCCCACCACACAGAGTATTCTGTTGTGTGCCTTTACCTTAGTTTACTTCATTAGTTCTCTATGGGTGGGCAGGAGGCTGTTGCCGACCCTACTGCAGAGAATATGTTTATATGCTGTCTTTTATGGGAGAGAAGACACTGGAAGCCCTCCTCAAGAGCTGTAGCCAAGTACAGGCCCCCTCTACCCATATACCTCACCTCTCATCCCATCATGGCATTCCCCTGCCTCCTCTCACTGGACCATGGTGACCCAGAGGTCATGCTCAGCAGGAAGTCTGCTTGAGATTCTCTCTTTCCCTCTGCCCCTTCCCCTGCTCTTGAATGTGCGCGTGTGTGCATACACACACACACACACACACACACACACACTCTCTCTCTCTCTCTCTCTCTCAAATAAATAAATAAATCTTTAAAACCAAACAAAAGAAAACAAAAAGAAAAAGGAGCTTTTTTTTCTGCCTTGGTTTGGGAAATTTTAACAAACAATCCTGTACATCCCTGTATGTTTGCTATTTGATTTCCTGTTTCTTTTCATTGTACAAAGAAACCTTAGTCTTTATTCCCCTCTAAGCTGGGAATTGGGAGGAAAACACAAGTTGACTGATGGTTTGCGTGGGGTGATAGTAGGGTGGGTTGGTGCTAGTCAGTAAGGTGCCCCTAAGTCCATGTCTCCATGGTTCCTAGACCAAAGCCTTGGAAGATTCCAGTCAGGGGAGAGAAGGATATCCCTGCCATGACTAAGTTGGCATCTCTTCCTCTCATGGTCAGTACTTGAGTTTTGGTCATTGTGGACAGACCATGTGAGGGTTTTAAGGGGTCCTTAACTTTATGATCCATGTACATTGTAAGGGGAAGATCCTCTGGTGGTCATGGATGGCTGCTAGAAGAAATCTTAGCATGTAGATAGACTTTTCAGTTTATAGCTAAGGAAACAGGCCAGAGGGGTTAAGTGACTTGCCCAAGGTCACACAGTGAAGTAGAAAGAGCAGAGCTAGATTGGAGTCCCCATAATCTCACTCCCTTACTATCTGTGTGACCTTGAGTAAGCCCTCTCTGAGCTTCAGTCTCTTCACCTGTGATGATGGACAGAATAATGGCCTTCCAGAAAACTCTGGAACCTGTGAATATGTTAGGTTATAAGGCATGGCAGAATTTGGGTTGCAGATGAAATTAAGGTTGCTAATCAACTGACCTTACAATTATTTTGGATTATCCACATAAGGTTGATGTAGTCGCAAACATTCTTATAAGTGAAAGCAGAAGGCAGGATCCCTGGGTAGCTCAGTCAGTTGATCATCTGCCTTCAGCTCAGGTTATGAACCCAGGGTCCTAGGACCTGCCCTGGGCTCCCTGCTTAGCGGGGAGTCTGCTTCTCCCTCTAACCTCCCCACCCTCTGCTCATGATCTCTCTCTCACTCACTCTTACATAAATAAAATCTTAAAAAAAAAAAAAAAAGAAGTGGAAGACAGGAGAGTGAGTTAGACTGATATGAGAAGGACTGGGCCAGCCATGCCTGGCTTGGAGGAGGGAAGGGGGAATGACATGAGGAACATGTGACAGCCTCTGACAGCTGGAAAAGGTAAGAAGTAAATTCTCCCCTGGAGCTCCAGAAAGTAGTGTGGCCCTGCTGACACCTTGATTTTAATTAACGAGACCCCTTTTGGACTTTTGACCTCTGGAACTGTAAAATAATACAGTGTGTGTTGTGTTAAGCCACTAAGTTTGGAGTAGTTTGTTATACCAGCGACAGAAAGGCAAATAGTCATGCCTGCCTCCAAAAATGGCAGCATGGGGTCAGGAAGATAATATTTGAAAATTTCCCAACAAAGCTCCAGGAACATAGCAGATGCTTGATAAACAGTCATATTGAGAGGCACTTGGGTGGCTCGGTCGTTAAGCGTCTGCCTTTGGCTCAGGTCATGATCCCAGGGTCCTGGGATCAAGTCCCGCATCGGGCTCCCTGTGGAGGGAACCTGCTTCTCCCTCTCCCCCTGCTTGCATTCCCTCTCTCGCTGTGTCTTTCTCTGTCAAATGAATATATAAAGTCTTAAAAAGAAAAACAAAAAAACTAGTCATGTTGATGGTGCTGGTGGGCTGGTGGGTCTGGGCAGTGGTGGTCATCAATACAGAGAGAAAAGGGGAGTAGCTGACGGCAGGTGTCTTTGAAGAACCAAGGTTGGTGCCTCTGAGGGAAAGTTCAGGGCCATTAGGAGGTCAGTATGAGACCCCAGATGGCCCAGGTAGGTGACCAGAGGCCCCCTGACAGAGACCCTTCAGCTCTGATAGTCCACAGGCTTCCACCCCCAGTTCATCTGCACGTCATCTGGCAGCACCGTCATCTAGCAGCACCGTCCTATGTTGAGGGAGCAGGAGCTGAGGAAAGAGAGCTCAGGAAAGGGCTGAGCCTACGACCTCTTCCGTTAGGTGGCGCCCTGCCTCAGAGAACTGGCAGGATGTGGGTCTCTCTTGGCCAGACCCTAATGCCTTTTTGGCTGCCCCATGGCCTTAAAGATAATTACTGCCACAACATCGGAGCTGACCTTGGGTGAGCTTGTTACAGCCCAGGCCGTGTGCTAGGAGCTCTCTGACAGACTGACAGCCGTCTCATTCCATCTTCATGGCAGCCCTCTGTGAGGCAGGTCTTATTTCCCATAGTATGCTTAGGCCACTTGCTCAAGGTCAAAGAGCTTGTCAGTGACAGATCTGGGACTACAGGCTAGGCTCTGTGGATTCCAGATTCAGCCTCCTGGGCAGAATTGGTCACTGAGTGGGAGAAGAGAGACGGCCCACCCGCAGGCTGACTGGACAGAGCATGGGAGTGCTGTGTTTGGATGAGGAGACCCAAGGGAACAAGGTCCCCAGGGTCTCTGGAAGGAGGCCCCACTCGAGGGAATGCCTTCCACGCCCTCCTGCAGCTCCTGGAGTGGTGGAGGCCCTGGGTGGAACAGGGGTGGTGTGCATTTGCTTCCTGGGCTCTGTGGGGGCTTCACCTCTGCTCTGTCCCTCAGGATCACCACGACCGCATCCATCTTTTCTTTTCCTCAGAAGGCATACGTTGACATTCAGACTGGTGTTAGATGATATTGACAATTTTTGTTAATTATTAATTTTGTCAGGAGTGATCATGGTATTATGGATAAATAAGAAACTCTCCTATTTTAAGAAAGTTTCTTTTAGTTTTGAAGTATTTAGAGGTGAAATGTCATGGTTTCTATAATGTACTTTAATATGCTTCCAGGGAAAAAAGACGAAGTAAACATGGAAATGTGTTAAGGACCATTTGGGGACCTCTGTGTGGCAGTTCATTATGCGGTTTCCTCCACTTCTCAGTATGTGGTAATTTTGTATAAAAAGTTGGGCTTTTTAATAAAAATCATTCACAGAGCCCTTAGGATGTACTCAGTCTTTAGCTAAATGAGACACAGCTCTACACTCTGGAGACTCACAGATGGATGACCACTGTGGTAGGGACAAGCTAGGGGGCAGAGGTGGAGGGGCGTGACGGGGCCTGCTGGGGACAGTCATCAGAGGACAGTCATCAGCCTGCTGGGGACGGCTTGGAGAGGAAGTCCTGTGTGGGACCTTGTTCTGGCCTCCCAGTTGTGCAGTTGCTTTTGTGGAGCTGTTTACAGTCAGTCCCCAGTCAAGGAACTAAGACAGCAGGCCGAGTCTTCTTTAATGCACCATCACTGAAGGACTCCCTGCGGTGTGCGACTGGCCTTCCACAGACAGGATGATTTTTCCTTCAAAGTGGCATTATTCCTTCACTGTGTTATCATACAGAAAGGGACTGTGGTGTTTCGTCAAACATCTCCTCCTGGTACATACTGCTTAATAGGAATTCCATTGTTGCTGCCGATTCCCTAACACATTTTCTTGGGCAAATTCTGTAATCTTTTGGGTTTTACACGAAAGTTCATTTTTCAGACTTAGCGTTAGAAGAGATAATCAGGCTCCCGGATCTCCTGTTAGCCTCCTCTTTCTTTTTATTTTTTCCTTATCGAAATAGCCAGCCGGTGAAGAGGAACAGCCCCTGGAGTGTCTGTTCTCACCTTATCTTCTCTGTATTTCCAAGGATTTTGCCAAATCTGTAGAACTGTGTCAGGCATCTTTTAATACAGACCTCACTGCTAACCCCTGGGCCAATCTTGGCCAAGTTCTGGTCTGGCTCTCTAACAACAATGTTACTCTTCAACAAAAACTCGATTTCTTTTCTGTAAGCCTTTGGACATACGAACACTTAACAGGTGACCTCTGAGTGGTAATTTCATAAATTCTTGGTGAAATGAATTGTATCAGATCAATACATCTGTGGACTTACTGCATTTTTTGAGCTTCGAGGGACTTTGAGATGAATCCAGTACAGCTCTGTTAGTGGAGGAAACATTCATTTTAACTGCATAGTCAGTTCTCAATTAACAAGGGTAATGGAGTGGAAGGAGGTCAGTGATAATCAAAAATCATGGTGAAAATAAAATTATAGTCAACACTGGATTTTCTGGGGGCTGATTAACTGGCTTGTGGATTAATTGAGGTTAAGATACACTGGACCCTAGGATGTCATCACCTTGGTAATTGGTGAACAGCTACTCACCACCTGGCCTCCCCTCCACTCCCACCGCATGCACTGAGTCTGTCCTGGGGAAGAGAAGGGCTTCCTGGCTACATCAGGCAGGGCTGGCAAACCTTGGCTGGATTTAGTACCATGATGGCACAGACGTTGCTCTTGGGACACAGGTGAGGGCTGCTTTTAGGGCTTGTCCCCCCTGCCCATTGAGATGTGGTTCAAAAACTTGAGCTGTATCATACCCACCAGAAGGGCTTGTGAGGCCCCAGACTGCTGGGCCCCAGTCCCAGTTTCTGACTCAGTAGGTCTGGGTGCCCCGGTGATGTTGCTGTTGCCAGCCCAGAGACCACACTTGGAGACCTACTGCTTTCCAAACCATTCTTTTCCATACCAGCTGCACATGCATGTTGTCTGTGGACCTTTTTAAACTTACCAATGCCTGGATACTGCTTGGCCAATTAGATGGGAGACGCTGGAAGTGGGACCCCGGTTTGAGTGTTTTTAAAACTCCCAGGAGATGTGCACCCAGGATTGACTACACTGTTCTTGGGACTGTTCCCCTACTTCAGGCATCTGCGTATGTGGGCCATGGTTTTTTCCATATTTTAACTCCCTGTATATGTAATATTGCTTTAAATGAAGCTTTGTCATGATAGTACATTCATTTAAAAAGCAAACTTTAGGGGTGCCTGGGTGTCAGTTGAGCCCCCAGCTCTTGGTTTCCACTCAGGTCATGATCTCAAGGTCCTGGGATCAGGCTCCACATGCTGCCAGGATTCTGCTTGAGGATTCTCTCTCTCCCTCTTCCACTCCCCCTGCTTGTGCACTCTCTCCCTCCCCCTCCCTCTCTCTCTCTCTAAAATAAATAAATCAATCCTTATTTTAAAAAAATAAATAAAAAGCAAACTCTATATCCCCTTCACATAGGAAAACTAGTTTCACAGGCCAGTTGAGGGACACACTGGTAAACATGTTATCAGGTTCTTGCCTGCACCCCTCTTATATCCCATCACACTCTGGGAGTCTCTGTTCTAGAACTGTACTTTTTACAGTTTTACGTTTTTCACAAAGGTGATGGAATATGTTATTTCTGTCCTTCATCCTCTCTCATGGGTCAGGCATGGGCTACCCCTGAGCACACCTTATCTTCTGGCCGTGGCAGAAAAAGGTCAGAATACAAGTGTGAGGGACTTCACGACACAGGAATCTCAAGGAGGTGATCACTTTACCTTTAAGAAAAGAATCAATCAGTAGGAAAACACATAAACCCTAGTATAGTCCAAGAATGGATTACTACTCAGCAAGAAGAAGGAACAAAACTGCCGTGGGACATGGCAACCGGGGTGAATCTCGAACATTAGGCTGAGCCAAAGCCCAGTGAGACTAGACACTGTATGATCCCATTTATATTTAGAGTCCGAAAACAAGCAGAACTAATCTGTGGTGGGAAAATTCAGAATTGGGTTTGTTTGGGGGAAGAGGGACGGGGAGATTGAGTGGGAAGGGACAGGCGAGGAGGGCTTTCTAGGGTGACAGGATGTTGTGTGTCTTCATAAGGCTTGAAGTTACATGGGTGCATGCATTTGTCAAAACTTGTTGAATGTTTACCCTCCAGATGTGTACATTGGATTATATGCTCAAAAAACAAAAAGAACACCAAGCAAATAATGAACTCCAGCTAACGATATGCATGCCAAAGTATTTAGGGAGAAGGGAGCTGCTGTCTGCTTCTTACTTTGAAAGGCATCAAAAAAAAAAAAAAAAATACGGTGGATTGATGAATGGGTAGAGGGGTAGATATGTGACCGAGCAGGTGTAATAAAACATTCATGGTGAAATCTAGGTGGGGGGTATCCAGGTGTTCATTTAAAATTCTCTCAACTTTGCAGTATGTTGGAAAATCTTTCATATTAAAGACTGGGGGGAACGGACATAGACCTTCAGAAGAACAAATAGGCATGCCACCCGCATGCCTGAGCCCTCCAGCCATTGCCACTCAGGTCTTGCCAAGGAGGCTCCTGTGGAAGACAGACAGGCTGCAGGATAAGAGGGGTGAGCCAAGAGGGAAGGACAGGGTCCTTAAGAGATGCCACTGAGCTGGGAAGGGAGTGTAGCTCCCTTGTGCCAGGCCAGCTGTAAGAGGAGAAGGAAGAGGGCACTTCCTTCACCTGTGCTGTGGCCTGGAGGGTCCCTAGGAGCATTGCCCTAGCATTGCCTAGCCCTGGGACGGGCCATGCAGCGGCTGTGCGCCATGTGATCTGCAAACACCGCCTGGCCCAATCCCTGCCACAGAAAGGTTGGTACTAGTGAGGGAGGAAGAGAGGGGACTTCCCTGGCTTCCCCAGTCACCAGCATTGATGAACTTCCTGCCCCAGGGTCTCGCTGGATATCCTGAGCTCAGATGTGACAGGGGGGAAAGTGGGGTGCTGGGGCATGAGCTTACCATCATGGGGATCAGGCGGGTGCAGTGGCAAGGGCAACCTTCTGGGGCCTGGGAGTGGGCTCTCAGGGATGCGCCACTGACCAGGGATCTGCGGGGTCCCCCCTACCCTCAGCACACCTGCACCATACACCACAGTGCACCCAGGACATGGCTCCACAACATTCTCCCCAGATTACACCCTCACGGTAGAGGCCCACAGCAGACTCTAGTGGCCCATCCCACCATATACCCCCACAGCATAACCCCCCGAAATATCCCCCCACAACATAATTTACCCACCATGCAGTACAGCCTCTCCCCCACATCCACAGCACCCCTCCCTAAGACTCACCAAAGACCCCTCATCCCCATGGCGGACCCCCACTACAGAAGCCCCCACAACACCCTCTATAGCACTTGCTCCTGTGTGGCACCCCTGCAACACCCCCTGCCCCCACAACCACCGCACACTCCCCACGGCGCATGTGCATGCCCTGTGATTGCCCCCCCCCCCCTCAGCTTGGAGGGGAAGCCCCTTGCCTTTGGCTTGGAGGGAAGAGCACCTGCACATTAATCTGTTCTTACTTCTCCTGGCTCAAGCAGGGATCTTGAGAGACAAGGAAAGAAGGAGAGCAATTTAATCTGGAGGGAAGAATTCATGATTGATGTCTAAAGGATGGTTAATATGCTGATTACATCTATTGTTTCCTGCAAAAGTGAACAAGCCCATCTTGAATACCAAAGAGCCTGGGGCTGGCCTGGAAGGGCCAGTCGGAGCCCCCCTAGGTTTCTGCTACTTCAGAGACAGTGGGGAGTAAATAACCTGGTCTTTGTGATCAGACAGGACCTGATCCTTGTTCTGTGGGTCCCAGTGCTGCATCTCAGGCCGAGCCCTGAGCTTCAGAGCCCCAAGCTTCAGTGTCCGGATCAGAAACAAAATGATAACACTTCTCCGCACAGTGTTTGCAAAGATTAAAGATAACTCGAAAGACCGTGTAGTAACAGGCACAGTAAATGTGCTGCCAAAATAGGACTTAGTAGATGCAAAGTGCCTAGTGCCTTAAAAAGGGCCTGCTGTGGTAACTTCTAGCTCTTTTCACTGTTACTGTTGTTATTGATTTGCTGTGATAGTGATTTATTATTTTCATTCATGAGGGTTTAAAATGTGAACAGAGAGCAATATTTAGAACTTCCACAGCTACAATGCTAAGAGTTTTTGCTTTGACCACAAATAGCGTTCTGAACATTATCTGCTTAGTCCCCCCCCCCCTCCCCAATGCCTGATGCCCCACTAGAGCGAGTGCCTTGAGAGCAGGCACTGTCCATACCCTCGTCCCCACGACTGAGCCCACAGTTGCTCATGGAAGATGTTAGGAATTTGGATGATGGGCACGGTTTCTTGATGAGCAAGTCATCCCAATATTAAAACTGTTTAGCTCGTCCAAGCTGTGCTTTTAAAACAAAGTCACCAGCAGCACATTCAAAGCTACAAAGCCACGGTCATGTTCTCATTTACATGCTACTCTGTCAATTAATGTTACATGCCAATTAAATGGGACATTAAGCTGCCAGTAGGCATGCAACTCCATGCTAGCATCCTCTTCACTTCAGCTAGTGACCTGAATTCATTGCCTCCCATCTATTGCCAAGGATCATCCTCACTTCCCCCACCCCAGCCCCAGCCAGGACAGAAAGACAGCCAGACATGGCTCTGTGCCATGTCTGGTTTAGGAGAAGGGCCAGGGATGCCAGTGAGGGTGGCTGCATCCTGGCGAATTCCAACCATAGTATGACCATAGTTACTGGAATGCATCTGACTAGGGACAACCCCATCTTTAAAAAATTCCACCTGGAAGCAGGAAGAGCAAGTGTTAGTACCTAAGAGTGCAGGGGACGTGTCTGTCACCTAAAGCATCCCGTCTTCATTAAGTCATTGCCCAGAGCCCTCGCAGCTGCGGTTCGGCCCTGGACGGCTTCTCCCCTGGTTTACCGCAGGCTGGGCCCTGTTTTAGGTAAACCGTTCATGGTGAGCAAATGTACTTCTCCAGAAGGCCTAGTCTGACACAGCTCACAAGCTTGCATTTCATTTATCAAACTCTTGCTATTACATTGCTGTTGGCAAAAGCTGCAGCGGTGCTTAATTCTTCCCTCCCTCTGTGGCTCAGGCGCTTCCGTCATTTCAAAGTGCTTCTTTTCCTTCTTCATCGAGAGAAGTAAAAATAATTATAATAGAAAATGGGTAATTTGCAGCTACAATGCCAGGCTGATAATCAAAAACTTGTAAATGGAAACACGAGCATATGTTTATCACTTCTTGAAATTAGAATGCAGTTGAAAGTAGCTGCGGCCTCAGAGAGGGCATTCTGGAAGGGAAAGAGGCTTAGTTGTTCGTGGGAGACCTGCCTGCTAATGAGGCTTTCAAGTTCTGTTGTCTCTAGAGCTGTGAATAAAGGAAGCCAACCCCGGGGCGCTGCTCAGCTGTTCGGGGACCCTCAGGGGATCGCTTGGGCATTGATCCCACCCCTGTGTAAAATCCTATAAGGGCTCCCCAGTCACCACCATCAGGATCAAGTTTGTTTGTTTGCTTCTTAAAAGATTTTATTTATTTATTTGACAGACAGAGATCCCAAGTAGGCAGAAAGGCAGGCAGAGAGAAAGAAGGAAGCAGGCTCCCTGCTGACCAGAGAGCCCAATGTGGGTCTCCATCCTAGGACCCTGAGTTCATGACCTGAGCTGAAGGCAGAGGCTTAGCCCACTGAGCCACCCAGGCACCCCAGGATCAAGTTTGATCTCGTCAGCAGAGAATACAAGGCCCTTAGTAACCTGGCAGTGGAGAACCTTGTCCTACCCACCTCCCCAACCCCGACCTTGGCTACTCTGTTGACCTTATAGCCCACACACTCCCCGTGGCCTCCCCCAGCCTCAGGCTTTGCAGATACTTGTACCTTTTCCCAACTCATTTACCTGCCTAACTCCTATTTATCCTTCAAAACCCAAAGCCCCTGTTGCTTCCTCCCCCCGACCCCCAGCACCCTTTCGGGCTCCTTTTGCATCCTTCCTGGCTGGGCTGGAGGTGCTCCTCTGTGCACACAGGCTCCCTCTGTGTTTATGCCAGTTCTTAACCACATGGGGTTGGGAACATTGGTCAGCCTATCTGCCCCCTTACCAAAGACAGGTGAACCCTCTAGGCAGAGGGTAGCTTCTCCGGCTTTCTTCCTGGTTCCTGGCATACTGTCTGACACATAGTAGGTATGGACTGTTGGAATGGTAGGTATGGACTTCACGGAATGAAGGGATTATTATTAATGGTAGTGGAGTTTGGATCATTTTTCAAGTTTGTCTTTAAAAAGCACAGTTATCACATAGTTATGAATAAAATAAATCCCATAATACATTCCACAGCCTGCTGGGATGTCTGGACCCTTTCTGCCCATGCTCTTTTGGGGATGAGCTAAGGGGCAGATCATGAGGTCGGCCTGCCCAGATTTCACGTCAAAAGCAAAACTAGCCTGCGAGAACACCATGGTTTCACTTCTGTCTTACATCCTGCGTGCCTCTGGACTACAGGACAGCTGTGTGTTCACTGCTTTGCATCTTATTTCTGTGATGAAATTGGAAGGATTGAAGGCCACACAAATGCTTTCAGCATGAAAACGAGGTCAGTCTCTAATGAAATGTCTGTGAGCCCAGGAAGCAAGTTTATGTCCATTTATCCCCTCGCTCTGTAAGCCAGAGTCCAGCTCTCGGCCCAGTGAGTGGGCACGTCCGCCAGCCACTGGGTTTCTCATCACCACGCTTATTCTGAGTCACTTCCAGACTCCTGGGTCAGTAGGAGTGCGAGTTTATGTTGAAATTAGCCCTGGTTTGAAGTTGACTTAATTTTTATCTGCAGGTTAACTTGCTGAAGGCTTGCTTTAAAGTGAATCAGCTACCTCTTGTGCCCCAAGCTCTGGGGAAGGATGGGGAGGTGTGGTTCTTGCCCTAAGGGTCTCACCTGTAAACCACTCAGGCACAGTGGGGATGTTCCAGAGCCATTGCTGGCTTTGGGCTGTGCCATCTTGGGTCTCTGTAGTGTGCTCTGCCAGCTCCTGGGAGCCAGGGACGAGAGAGGAGAGGAACCCAAGCTAGGAGGTGGGGGGAGAAGGGGGATAGGGAGAGAGATGACAGTCCCACCTGCCACTGACCAGATCTCTTGGCTTGTCTCCTCCCTGACCTGAGAACCGTGTGGCTGGGCTGAAAAGTACCCATGGTCCCCTGCGTCTGGGTCTGACTTAGGACCATTGCTTGACTATGTGATTGGTGCTGAGTGAGTCCAGGTAGGGAGGGGAGGTATCCGGCTGCCCGGATTTGCTAGAGGAGTCTCTGGAGCTGAGGAAGGGCTGCTCTGTGCGCAGGCTCCCTTTTCCATTTGGCCAGCGTTTCCCAAGGCCAGGTTATGCTCTGGTCCTGTGCCAGACAGGGGTTGTAAACGCAGTGAGCCGAGCTGGTCTCTCTGGGCCCGGAGTTGGTAATCCAGTGGGGGCGCCAGGCAGGTGAACAGGTGAGCACAGGGAAGCACAGTTGCCCCAGTGCTGCAAGCCCAGGCTGGGTGTGCTCCATGACCCAGTCAGTGGTGTTTCTTCCCAAATGTGTCCCTGCCCATTGTGCTTCATAAGTACACATGACTTTATTAAACATTAAGTACTACATAAACTGATGGATTGTGAGTGTACAAGGCAAGAGTAGGGTTTTTTGAGGAATGGATGTTTCGAAGAGACTTAGAAAGGTGAGAGTGGCTCCCTCCCATTTCCCCACTCCCCCAGCCCTGTTCCACGGGGCGTTGAGGAAAGAACTGGGCTGTCTGATTGGTGGAGGCAGAGGCAGGGCAGTCAGAATCAGAAACTCAAGACTGAGTCCATCCTTGAGTCCTTGTGCCTCTTCAGCTGCCCTTCCCCACCTGCCCAGTGGGGTTTGTGATAGTTCTAATCCCTGCTCCAAAAACAAGGCCTAGGCCCTGCATCAGATCACTTACTTGTATAGCTTTAATTTAAAATTAAAGCTCGCTTAGACATTTTTTGATTGACTCCCTGCTTTGAGCATCTGCTCTGCCATCCAGCCAGGGTTGGGGAAGAGGGCTTCTGTGACAGCTGGGTGCCAAGTGACTGCTGGGCTGGGGCTGGGGGCTGACTGCCAGGAGCTGAGGCTTATGGGGCCACCTCTCTGCCTTGTCGGCAGCTTGGGCTCCAGCCCGTTGACAGAGGGGAGCAGGGGAGGGACGAGCTCCGGAATGCATTCAGGATAGGCTGCACAAGGAATGAGGAGCAGGACCCCCTGTGAGGAGGTGGCCCCATGGATTGGGGGGAAGGCAGGGTCCTGGGTTATAGAGGGATGGAGAAGGGAGGTCAGAGAAAGAGTGAGGAAGTGGCATGTATAGGATTCAATGATGCATGAATTGAAGGGCTCTCTTTCCTTTTCCTTTTTTTTTTTTTTAAAGATTTTATTTATTAGAGAGCATGAGCAGTGGGGAGGGGGAGAGAGAGGGAGAAGCAGACTCCCCACTGAGCAGGGAGCCTACTTCTGGGACTCCATCCCAGGACCCTGAGATCATGACCTGAGCTGCAGACAGATACTTAACTGACTGAGCCACCCATGCGCCTGTCAGCTCCCTTTCTTTAAAGGAGGCCAGAATCACTACCACATGACTGACTGGATGGTGGTGCTGTTCATTTATGGAAAGTTGGAGAAGGTGATATGGATAAACTGAGGGGATAGGAATGTTCCAGGTGGAGAGAAGAGCAAGGAAGCGAGTGGCTCCTGGCCAGATGCCTGCATTATATATTCAGCAAACATTTATTAAGCACCTTCTGTGTGCTGGGTTGAAGGCCAGGAACGCTAAGAACAATTGTGCACGTGGGTCTCAGGCAGAGAGGAGAAAGAACTGATCCAGGAGGTGCTTCCACCTGATGCTGCCTTAGATGGGGTTGATAACAGGGGGTGAGGAGCCCCCGTTGTGGAGAGATGGGCCATCATGGCAGGCTGAGTTTCCGGAGGTGGTACATGGGGCCCCGAGGTGCCAGGCCCCACACACAGGCCAGAAACTCACCCTAGGAAGTAGAGGCAAGGAAGAAAATGGAGGGAGAGGTCAGAATGGAAAGAGGACTCTCTCAGGAGTGCAGACACAGAAGGAGAAAGGGTTTGGGGGTCTCGGATGCAGCTTTTCTTTATCACACACAGGATTCTGATTGAGGAAAATGGGAACCAGAGAACCCCTAATAAACGATCTGTTTGATTGCTCAGAAAATAACGGCTTCAACTCCAGTGAGCATTTTATAGTTTCTGAGCATTTTATGGTTTTCTATTATTTTTGAATTAAACAAGTTTTTTTTTTTATTATTATGAGATTTTTAACAATATCACTTACCTTTTGCATTATTCCACGACTCAGTGGAAGGTGTGAGGTTTTTCGCAATGACAATTTTTTAAAAAACCATCTCTAAGTCTCATTTACACGATCACATCTTAGGAACCTCTTAGTCCATGTGTAAGTATTTTTATAAAATGGAATAGACATAGAAAATTATAGAGAAACACTAATAAGGTGACATTTATGAAGCAGTGATTCCTTCCATTGGCATATGGGGCATTCTTCCCCCTGTAAACATGCATTCCTTTAACATCTCCATGGTTTCATTAAAATAGGGGAAATAGTTTATCACGAATCTCATTTTGTACTTGGAATTCTTTTTAACCCTCTCTCGAGTGACTGTGCGTCTCACTGGTTAAGCTCATCAAACTCAGGTTTCTCTTTCATTGCTTTGCCTGCAGACTTCTGTGTGCGCTTGGACAGGAAGGGCTGCGTTTGGTTCCACAGAGATTCCCAGCCTCCCTCGGGGGTGGGAGGGGCTGGCCATCCCTCTCCTAGGAAAAGAGGCAGCTAGGCATCTGTTCGCTTTTGCTTTCAAAATTCAAGTGAATTTCGTTCGGTTTTGAGAATTTTGCGGTTCCACTTAAACACTGTGCTCTTAGGGACCTGAGAATCCGAGCTGGCCGATCCCCTCAAGCATGTGCTCCCAGTCCCTTGCAGAAATGAGAAGCGCTGTTGTCACCTTACGCACACCCAAGAGAGACAGCTCGAGCGCCTATGGTGTGAGGGCAGATTCCAGCTGGCCCCTCCTTGCTCGGTAATCTTGAACGAATTAGTTCACTTTTCCAGCCCCAGTCTCACTGCTCATCTGTAGAGGGGAATAATGACAATGAATTGAAATATGTGTCAAGCAACTAGCCGCCGTGTCCCCATCAATGGTTAGTAATGATATTGTCCTGCTCACGTGCTTCCTAGGCTCCTGCATCTAGAGCCATTTAGCCTCCTATCTGGGCCCCCTCGCATTCTGTGGGTACCCATACCCCACTGGGTTATAACTGTTGGCTCATGTGGCTCTTGCAGCAGCCATGGGCTGCTTCTGGGCTGAGATGCTGCTGAATGTCCCGTGGCCCACATCTGGGCCAGGCCCTGGCCAGCTGGGTTAGAACCCATAGTGCACGGTTCCTCCCAGCATTGCCTCTAGCCTGGGGTTTTGGGGCCCTAGCTGAGGACCTCAGCCTTTCTCCCTCTGACCTGGAGCTGGGTGGAAAGCGAGGACTGGACACAGATCCAGGACTGGGCTCCAGATACACTACAATTCTGTGAGGAGTGGAGGATATGGGCCTCCAGACCGTCAGCTAGTGGATGGGGGATTCTCTGAATGTCAGGGGAGGGTCAGGGCTGGGGGCATGCAGAGAAACACTTGCTTTGGGACAGTAGAGGAGAAATGCCTGTGACAGGGGCTCTGAGGCATGGCTTGTGAGAAGCTTTAACAGACGTTAGTGGAATGGTGTGGCCGAACCAGGGGTAGGGTGAAATAAAGGAAGGCTGTTTTGTGCCCTGGCCCAGAGCCTGAGACTTAGAGGCCAGGACTCTGGTTTCACTGTCCTCAGATCTGCCAGCTCCCACACAGACAGCCTCCCCCAGGCCACGGACTTGGGCTACCTTATTTCCAGCAGCTGCCTGGGAGGCTCACCCCTTGATTGTCTGGTGCCCGGAATGCCGTCATCACTCATCCAAAAGTAGTCCCAAGCCATTGGCCGTAGGTCAGCAGGGTCACCTTCAGATGGATCACCTACTTTATTAGCTTTCCCTCTCTGAATATCATAGATGTTAGGCAGGCTTCCTCCTCTTAGAATAACTTCTGGCTTTTAGATCATTTGGCAGGAATATATGCAGAATCCTTGGTGGGGTTTACAATCTATTTTGTTTTTATTTTTTCCCCCTTCACCTTACTCAGAAGCGCACTTTCTTGATCTGAGGCTTGCTGTAAAAACTGCTTTGCAGAAAAAAAAGGGGGGGGGACTTTTAACAAAACTTTTAGAGGTGCCAGTGCTGCAGTGGGAGCTGTTACATGGTTTCTAACTCAGAGGCTTTCATGTCACAAATGTTCTGTGCTCTGCAGGCCTCTCTATATGTCGAAGTTAATCACACAACCAGACCCGAGAATTCTTACGAAGATCTTAGGGAGGGTTTCGTGACATCTCCAAGCTCTTCTTATTTTCCAAAATGTTTTCCTTTCATAGTAAAAATTTTCAAGTAGGACTAAATTGGAAGGTGATTTTATTTTTATTTTTAATTTTTTAAAAAAGATTTTATTTATTTTAGAAAGAGAGAGCAGGGAGGAGGAGCAGAGAGAGAGGGAGAGTCTTAAGCCCTGAGATCACGACCTGAGCCAAAACCAAGAGACACTTAACTGACTGAGCCACCCAGGTGCGCCTGGAAAGTGATTTTAAATAATCACTTTTGAGGTATTGGGGTGAGGAGTGGTCTATGTTTTTTTATGTAAAAAATTGTGTAGTGGTTTTCAATGGTTACTTTTTGAATCCTGGTGTTGAGAGGAAATCAGATGTTCCTTTTTGTAAGTTGAAGTTAAGAAATCTTCCCTAAAGGCTTTTAGAAATAAGATACTTCTCCCCTGGAATGATGTCTGTGACTTCTGCCTCAAGGAAAGGAAACGGGAGTAAGAGAATCGCTCCAGGTCCCTTCCAGCCTTATTTCTTGGAATTTATTATCTTCCGCATCCCCTGCATTTGTCCTACAGTGCTGGTCTCATTAGGCCTAATGATGCGGCTTATATGTCAAGAGGCATTTCTGGGATAAAACTTAAAAATCTCCATAACCGAAGAGCTTGGTTTATAAGGCGGTGTCACAGTGTGAAAGAAGTCTCAGCCCAAGCTCCAGTTTTAGCTCTGTTAGCTTCCTGTGTGACCTTGAATAAGCAGCTTCACCTCTCAGGTCTTCTGCGTCCTCAATTATAAAATGGGGGGTACGGGTTTGACCAGGTGTGAACATTCTGCAAATGGAGTCACAAAACCAGCAACATTCAATATTTTGATTAAGCCTCGGCCGTCTAGATAGAGCATTCCCTCTGCTTAAGGAAAAAAAATCCAGCTTCCAGTCGTTGCTTTTGAGACAATTTCTCTAAAATGCAGGAGATGAAAGTCTTTCTTGAAATTTGTAATACGGAGTCATAAAATGTCATGACTTTTAAAGATCTGCAGCAAATCTTGGAGAAACCTACCTTGAAAAATAAACACTTCATATTATGTGGGGGAGAAGGAGGACTGGTTCCTTTCATTCCACCAAAAGCAGTAATTTCACTAAGAACCCTCACTTAGCAAGTGTTTGTAGAGACTTGTCACTTTCAAGGCCCTGTGCTCCTGTGGCATGTGTTTGAGATAGAAGTCTCCCACAGCCCTGCTTTTATCCGAAAGAGAATAGTGCTTGTCATTTCTTGTCAGGGAACCTTCGTCTTTGCTTTGGGGTTCTGAGACACACTCCCATTCATTTCTTCAGTACCCCTGGTTTGAACAGCGTGAGCTCCGTGCACATTTCCCTTAGTTGTAGTAATGCCTTTTTGGTGCACAGTTGATCAGCTCAATTGTACATTAATCCAAAACAGCGTTTCCAAGAGACAGGTAACCGGGAGACTCTCTAGATCCAAGAGCTCAGCCTTCATGTATGATGGAACGTGGCCAGGGTGTACTTTGATGGGGGGAGGCTAAGAGAGCCCTGTTTTCAAGGCATAGGGCCTCCCGCCGTGCTGGGTGGCTCACCCATACAAAGAGACCTCTGCTCAGTAATAAGCAGAGGGACCAGCTGCTCATCTGGTGAGAAAACCACCCTTCTAGGAGGCAGGAAACCCTTTAGAAACATCTTCATGCAGAATTTCTCAGAGAAAGTGTTCAAAAGATAGACTTCCCTTGGCTTTGGTGTAAACCACTGAAGTGGTGAACAGTGGCTTGGCCCCGTTCCTGTGGAAGAGACAAAAGACACACTTTCCTGGGACTTTGGTCTACTTGCTGTGCCTTTCTTTCTTTCTTTAAAATTTTATTTATTTTTTTTTAAGATTTTTTATTTATTTATTTGACAGACAGCGATCACAAGTAGACAGAGAGGCAGGCAGAGAGAGAGGAGGAAGCAGGCTCCCTGCTGAGCAGAGAGCCTGATTCGAGGCTCCATCCCAGGACTCCGGGATCATGACCTGAGCCAAAGGCAGAGGCTTTAACCCACTGAGCCACCCAGGTGCCTTTTTCTTTCTTTTTTTCTTTCTTTCTTTTTTAAATATTTTATTTATTTGTTTGACACAGAGAGAGATCACAAGTAGGCAGAGAGGCAGGCAGAGAGAGAGGGGGAAGGAGGCTCCCCACCAAGCAGAGAGCTTGATGTGGGCCCAATGCAGGGCTCAATCCCAGGACCCTGAGACCACGACTCCAGCCGAAGGCAGAGGCTTTAACCCACTGAGCTACCCAGGTACCCCTCTTTCTTTCTTTCAATAAGAACATGGCAGCCCCAGTAGGGAGCCTGGTATAAAAGCCACAGTTTTTGCCTCCAGCCCTGCAGTACTCGCCAGCTTCCAGGCAGCCCCCAGAAGCCCCAGCCAATCTCTGGAGACCATGTGCAGCACAGTGCTCCTGGAGCACACAGTTCCTGAGGGCCTCCGCTGTTTACCTGACACCTGACTTGACAAGGCTCTCAGAGTGCATCTTTACTGCATGTCCAAATCTTCACTTTCTTAGAGCTACAAAGGGAGTGAGGGCACACCTAGGGAAAAAGCTTATTCATGTAAAGGAGTCCCAGTCTGGCCATTCCTCTTGTTGTCCCTGCAGCCAGCCTTCCCTTTCTCAGAGACGCTAATTTCCTGTTTGTAGGGCCCCCATCCAGTGGATAGACACACATATAGAGGCATTCTTATTCTATAGTATTTCTGTATATTATAGCCGCAGAGATAGCTTTGTGTAACCAAGATGAGAGCACTATCATCCCATCTGCAACGTGCCCTTTCTTCTCACGCAACATTTGCTCATTCATAACCTCTGATGTCAGTACGAGTGGAATTATGTGACTCTTTAATAGCTGTGTGGTATCATTGGAGACTTAACCATTCCCCTGTTGGTAGACATTCGGGTCTCTAATTTTTCACTGTTACAGACCAACCCTCAGAGGACAGTCTTGTAACATATGCTTGCAGGCATCTGGCCGTGTTTATTAATAATTACACTGCATTTGTTTAAAGATGTGCTCCCCTGACACGTACAGATAGCAACGCAGCCCTGTGTGAGCTGTAAGGTTAATTTATTGGAAGTCTCCTAAATCCTTGGTACCCCCTTCACACTCACCTAGTCATGTTTTTGCTTTAAGAACGAGACGTGTTTTCTTCCGGTACTTAGCACCCTGCTTCAGGAAGGGACGTTGCCCAGAGCTGTCCCCAGGGACCCAGGCGCATGGCCACCTGTGTTCTTCACCCATGATCTGTGGACCTGACTGCCCCACATGCTGGAGACAGGAAGTTAAGTTCTGCTAAATACCATTAAAAGAACCATAGACCACTTGGGACGGTTTTTAGCAAAATTGAAACTCTCCCCTGTGGCCCCTCTGGGGTGTGTTAATTTTCTAGGGCTACTGTCAGATCTCCCTTTCCCTCCCTCAGAAGGATCCAGGGTATTGCATTTGGGACCCTCTAGCAGATCCAGAATGATTTCCCCATTGCGAGATCCCTAACATGATCACATCTGCCAGGGGCCTTTGCCAAATAAGGTCACATCTGAAGGAACCAGGGATTAGGAGTTGGTATCTCTGGGGGACGTTATTCAGCCTGTCGCAGTGAGATTTCCAGTCTGTTTTCCAACATACTTTAACTGCTGGAGCACGCTTGATGTTTCCTCTGGACTCTTTAGGAGGGTATATTTTCATGCATAAGAAAAACGGAGGTAGATGTTCTTTTATTCTGTGCATTGAAAAATGGGCTAGAAGGTCAAGGTCAGACGAAACCTCTGACTGATGAGCTCCTTTAACTGGAGAATACATGACATGAACTGCATGTACAGCTGCTATGAATTAAATTACAAACGTGCCTGTCTTCCTGTTTTAACTTGGAAATATTTTGCTGCCTAATAGTTTGTATGCCCTAGCTAGAAGAAGTTGAGAAGCCGTCTGTTCTACCTTCCCCCTGACCCTGCAGATCAAACCATATCCAGACCATGAAATTCATCTTTTAAATCTGCCCAGAAGAGGTGCATATGTGAGTGTTCAACTGTTGTTAAAGGCAGTGGAGGGTGTTGGGCAATATGAAAGGCATAGGGCCTGGAGAAACAAATTCCTCTCAGGTGGTTGGTGGCATTAAAATACGAAGATTAGGTTCGTGAGCACACATTTAACTGACTGTGTGGCTGCTCTTTCAAACTCTCCAGTCTTCCCTGGGAAAGGCATATTACAGTTTTGGACTTGGCCCTGCCCTTGCATGTGAATGCTAATGTTTCATACTTCCATTTCCCAATTTCACAGCAGACCTGCATGCTCATAAATTAAACTGCATTGCTCAGCATTATCGTGTGCATTCTAGGATTTTGTCCAAAATGGCCCAAACTACTGCGTATTTCAGCAGAACTCCGTTTGGCCACCGCCTATTAATATATTACGGAGACACTGGGACAGAGATTTGAGAGTGCAGACCAGGCAGGTAGAGCATACACGTCCCTGCACACAGGTCTGCTTGCAAGCAGATGGGAGTGGCCCCGGGTTCAGACAAAGCGTGGGGCATCCATAGACCTTCCCCACCAGAAATGGTGATGTGTCTGCCAGTGCAGAACAGCTGCTCATAAAAAGTCTTGAGGGGCGCCTGGGTGGCTCAGTCGGTTGAGCGACTGCCTTCAGCTGTGGTCATGATCTCAGGTTCCTGGGATCAAGCCCCACATCAGGCTTCCTGCTCAGCAGCGAGTCTGCTTCTCCCTCTCCCTTCTGCCCTTCCCCACCCCTGCTCATTCTCTCTCCCGTTCTCAAATAAATAAAATCTTTAAAAAAAAAATCTTGGTTAGAATTTTTAAAATAACAAATCAATTGAAAGAAGTGAAATAAAGAGAGCCCTGCATATGACTAATTTTTGTTACAAAGTCAGTGAGGGGAGCTTAAAACATCAAGATGCCCACCACTGACCCAGGTTGCCAAAGGTAAAGGAAAGATAGTGATGCTCTGTTTCCCAAAAGAACAGACTAAACCCTTTGTAATCAAAATAACAAGTGCACATGGCTTTTTAAAAATTCAACTAATTCAGAAGGGCTTTTAATAAAAAGTTACAGCTCTACCCCTGCCTCCTTGCATACCTCCCAAAGGTAGCCCCCCCCCTTTTAAAAAATTATTTTGGGGGTTAAATGCACAACTCTAAACTGTATCCAGGAAAGATAGCCATTGAGTCCCATTATGAAAGATTGACTTAACTCATTTATACTCTGCACCCTTCCTCTCATTTTTGATGGTTCTGTTACTTTTTTATTCTTTTGTTGGTTACCTTTTTACTTTTACTCTAAAAAATATTCTTTCAGGGTACCTGGGTGGCTCAGTCAGTTAAGCATCCCACTCTTGGTTTTGGCTCAGGTCATGACCTTAGGGTCCTGAGATTCAGCCCAAGTGGTCTCTGCACTCAGCAGGGATTCTCCTTGGTCTCTCTCCCTCCCCCACTCTGCCCATCCCCCTTTTTGGGTGTGCATGCTCTCAAGTAAATAAAATCTTTGGAAAAAAAAAAATGTGAGTGTGTGTGTGTGTGTGTACTTTCTATCTCTTGAGTCACACAGAAGCTAAATTGCTTATCCAATATCCATTCCTTCTTTCTTTACAAACAAATCCAGCTTTGTTGAGAACATCAGTGCACCATCTAAAAAACTATACTTTTCAGTTTAGGATTTCATCAGTTTTATCCTTTGGATAGGGATGGTTATGTCACTGGGTTCTGGCCAGTAAGATATAAGCAGAAGTTGCTGGGTCATGCCTTAGGAGAGTTTTTTATGAAGGGGCTGACTTAGCAGATAGGCATCTTTTGCTCTTCTCTCTTCTTTCTTGGACACAGATATGATGGCTGGAGCTGCAGCAGCCATCAGGTGATCTTGAGACAATCTTGAGGATAGATCTCTATCAAAAAATGATAGAGAAATCTAAAAGGATTCTGGGATGTTGATGACATCAGAGCTGCTACACTATCCCTGACCTGCCTACCTTCCCAGCTTTTCAAGGAGAGAAGTTTATGCCCTGGCTTGATTAAAATGCTATTTCCCCCTTATCTGATGCTCGGAACCAATTCTCTGTTTCTTCTTGGTAAAGTAATCAGTGCCTAGGGGCACCTGGGTGGCTCAGTGGTTAGAGCCTCTGCCTTCAGCTCAGGTCATGATCTCAGGGTCCTGGGATCGAGTCCCGCATTGGGCTCTCTACTCGGCAGGGAGCCTGCCTCCTCCTCCTCTCTCTCTCTGCCTACTTGTGATCTGTCAAAAAAAAAAAAAAATCTTAAAAAAAAAACAAAGTAATCAGTGCCTAGACTCCCCATGTGGCAAGAGGAAAAATTGGTGCCTCTTCCTCTTCGTCCCCTCTTTCGTTCCCCACCACTTCCCATTGGTAGCTAGCTATATTCTTACATTGCCAGGGGTTTAACATTATCTTTCTATTCTGTAGTCACAGTTAAGCCTTCTGTGCCTTTTTACTGATTTGACTTTAAAAGTTGAACATCATTAAGTAGGATTTAAATCATCATGACCACAGGGATGCCTGGGTGGCTCAGTTGGTTGGACGACTGCCTTCGGCTCAGGTCATGATCCCCCGGAGTCCCGGGACCAAGTCCCGCATCGGGCTCCCAGCTCCATGGGGAGTCTGCTTCTCCCTCTGACCTTCTCCTTGCTCATGCTCTCTCTCACGGTCTCTCTCTCAAATAAATAAATAAAATCTTTAAAAAAAAATCATTATGACCACATAAATGATCACTCCAGGGTCAAGTAGCCCTGGACCAATCACAGGGCTCCTAATATGAGGGTCAAATGTATTTTCTCATATTCCATAAAGAGCTTAAAATTATGTCACATTTTAATTTACATTATTTTTGGACCGTGTTATGTCACTTTTTGTTTTACTTCGATTTCTTTTCTTTTTCTTTTTTTTTTTTTACTATAGTTTAGAGAAATGCTTTCACCATAACCCCATTTGACCCAGCCTCTCCAGCCTCTTCTCTCTTTCTTTTTTCTTAGAACCCCACATTTTGCTATCCTGCTCAGTCCTCTCCAGCCTGTACAGCTCATCCTGGCTTCACCATCCTCCTAGGTTGGATCCCTATCTTTGTACTTTGTTGGGTTTCCTTTCTTGTTTTGCTGGAACACACCCTCAAAGAACTACTTGAAAGAGTACCTAGGAGGTAAACTTTGAGTCTATTCATATATAAAAATGTATTTTTCTATTTCCATACTTAATTATATAGCCAAATAGAGAATTCCAGATTGAAAGTCCTCTTTTCGTAGAAGGATGCAGGCATTGCTAATTGTCTCTTGCATCTAATGTTGCAAAGGAGGAGTTAAATGCCAGTCATACTCTCAGCTTTTTGTCTATGCACTTTCTTTTATTTATTCCCTAGAAATCTTCAGTGTCTTTTTTTTTTTTTTAATTCTTAGAGTTCTGATATTTCAAATCAAGTGTAGTCTCAGTTCAGTTGATTTTGGTTACAAGTCACAGGATACAAGCTCAAACTAGCTTAATGTCAAAAAGGGAATTTATTGGTTCATATAATTGAAATGCCCTAGGAACTATAGACTTTAGGAGCAGTTCAGTCAGGGCTCTGGCTCTTTACTCTGTGATTCTTCTGGTTTAGGCAAGTAGGTAGGTCTCAAAACAATCCTGAAAGAACAGAAAACAAGAAATCAAGGCAGATTGATGAACAATGAAATGCAATCAGAGCCTGGACGAGGCTTATCAAAGGCGACCTTTTATTTTAAACTTGTAGCTGTGGTAAAGTACATACAACAAAGAATTTACCCTCTTAACAACTTTTAAGTATATAGTTCAGTAATGTTAAGTATATTCAGACTGTTGTGCAACCATCTCCAAAACTCTTTCATGGCTGCAGAACTGAAACTCTACCCACTACACAACACTCTATTCCCTCTTCCCTCCAGCCCCTGGCAACCACCATTTTACTCTCTCTATGAATTTGTCTGCTCTAGATGGTAGTTATCTTTTTGTGGCTGACTTATTTCATGGAACATAATGTCCTTATGTTGTAACATGTGTCAGAAATTTTTTCTTTTGAAGACTGAATTATATTCCATTGTATGTGTAATTATATATGTATATACACATAATATAAAATGTTATATAATATATATAGACATTATGTTTATCCATTCATCTGTCTGTGGACACATGGTTTGCTTACACCTTTTGGCTTCTGTGAATAATGCTGCTATGAACATGGATGTACAAGCATCTGTTCATGTGGCTGCTTTCAGTTTTCTTGGGTGTATACCCAGAAGTGGAATTGCTGGATCATAGGGTAGTTCTATTTTTAATCTTTAGAGGAAACTCCATACTATTTTCCACAGTGGCTGTACCAGTTTCCATTCCCACCAGCAGTGCACAAAAGTTCCAGTTTCTCCACATCCTTGCCAACACTTCTTTTTTTTTTTCCCCCTTTCTTTTTTGGATAATATTCATCATAATTTATCTGAGGTGGTGTCCCATGGTAGTTTTGATTTGCATATCCCTAGTGATTAGTGATGTTGAGCATCTTTTCATGTGTTGATTGGTTGTTTGTGTATCTTCTTTGGAGAAATGTCTATCCAAGTCCTTTGCGTGTTTTTAATTGGGTTGTTTTTTATCATTATCATGAGAAGGAGACCTTCTATGGTTGGCCTAAATGTATGCTGAGGGCTGAGGGACCAATGTTTAATAGGTAGAAATGGGTAGAGAGAGCATTCTAGGCAGAGAGACCAGCAGGAACAAAACGAGATGGCATTGTGGGTGTGTTCAGGTTTCTTCAGGTCACCGGGCTGTGTTGGACAACAGGCACCTTAAGCAAGCAGCCAGCACTGAAGCTGGAAGAGCACAGGTGTCCTTACCTGTGGAGAGAAGGGTGGGAGCTCCACCAAAGGCAGTACCCCCCAAGGAGCCATTGACAGTATAAAAGTCCCACGGGATACAGAGCTGCCCTCAGAAAGGTCCCTGTAGTTGGTCCCTGTGAGGATAATGAGTGCAGTTGAGAAGGGTCTGCGAAGAGGCCCAGGAGGCAGCTTCCTTGAGGTTCTGAGGTTCTGAGATCACAGTGTCTACCAAAAATCACATTTGTTCATGTCCTGGAAGATTCCCAGTACAGCTCTACGTTGGTGTTCAGCATACCGTCCCTCCGGAGGCCTCAGAGAGCAGGATGTCTTCTGACCCAGATGCAGTCTCGGGTCAGCTGCTGCCCGGGGAGGGAGCTGTCTTGACTGCAGGGCCATGTGATAAAGAAGTAGCCGTCTTTATGCACTGGGCTCTCACGATGTGCACACACTGTGAGGTGGAGACAAGAACCGAAGTTGCCTGAGAGGTCTCCGTTGGACGTGGGAGGACACAGGCAGTTGAAAAAATGGCCTGCAGGAGCAGTGGCAATAAAGGTATCTTAGCAGTTCACGTAATAAAGTCTAGGGAGAAGCTGTACTAGGTTACTGCAGTGGCTTAATGAGACCAAGTCTCTGGGTTGCCCGTCACTGCTGCAGTTCCCTAGGCCTTCCCTTTGCAGTCACAGGAGGGCGGTGGCAGCCGGGAGCGTGACCAGCCTGCACCGCAGCGTCCAGGGTGGGAAGGCTCGGATGAGAGACCAGGCTGTCCTTGCATTTTCAGAATCTTTCCCGTGGGCCTTTGGGCGCTTCCTCCTGCATCTCATTGGTCAGGACTGCATCACGTGCTCCTGCCTGTCCAATCACGGGTGAAGGACGTGGCCCGCCATGGTGGCTGTGGTGCTGTGGTTTCTGTCTGGATTTGTGCCCCTTGACCCTGAAGCTGAACAAAATCAGGTTTTGTTGTGGTGTTTAAGATTTATTTATTTTGGAGAGAGTGCACGTGAGTGGGAATGGCAGAAGGAAAGGGAAGGAGAGAACCAGACTCCCCGCTGAGTGTGGAGCCCCGCAATTGAGAGTCCAAGGCTTGGGGTTACTGAACCACCCAGGTTTGCCCCCCAAATCAGGTTTCTTATCAAGGAGAAAAGGGGGTTGCGGTGCTGCAGAAAGGACCAGCAGATTCTCTCCCACATCACACTCCCCCTGGAACATCTGCTCATGGAATACAGTGACCTTAAATCATTTCATTTTGGCTATATTTTGTTTTTCACTTAAATTATTATTTTATTGATTTAGTGAGGCCCACACATGCAAGAGAATTCACATGAGCTAGAGGCCTGGGGGATGAAGCCTCACTGTCTTAATTTTAGAGTTGATACCTACAAACGTCTGCATCTGGCTTCACCTCCACCTCTGGGCACGTAGTGCTCTTTAGTTCTTCTGACCTCCTTGGATTCTAGCTCTGCCCATTGACCTTGAGGCCCAGGGACCTGCCTGTTCCCCAGGCCAGGACCCTCCTTGCTTGTACTTTTGGGCAGCCTCTGCTCCAGCCCCATGTTGTGGTATGCACACTCATGGATCACTGTGGATCACAGGAGTCTAGAAAAGAAACATCAGCCAAAATGTGTACCAGATAAATACGTTCGTTACTTTTTCAGAAATCATAGAAGCAGATCAACCTCGTTGCTGGTTTTTAAATTCATACATAGTAAAGTAAATCAACAAGTCCTTTTTGGGAGGGAGCCTGCTGCAGGTCTACTAGAGTGTTGCATGTGACCTGGTGGGCTGCTTCAACTGCTTCAGCCCAGACCTGAGTTGGCCTGAAATCCCTGGTTCTGTACAGTGCAGGGGTGGATGTGCTCAGACAAATAGTGGCTTCATTTGACCTATTCTTGCAGGAACAGGTAGAGTCTATCATGGATATTGATGTCTTTACATAATGAATCCCATTCCCTAACTATGTGATGGAAGTTTCCCCCTCCTCTGAATGCAGTGTAGGAGGTGAAGTCCTAATGTGTCTCTTCAGGTCATCTTCACGGCCTCCATGGATGAGCTTGGGTTATCCTCATTTTCTAGGAGATTGAAGGGCTTGTGAAGGTTGCAGAGCTTATAAATGCCAAGCCTTTTCCGTTCCAGAGGTCCCTCAGTTGCAAACACAGGCAGCCTCAGTTCAAGGCCAGAAAAAGTACCCCATGCCCTTCACGGTCTGAGCACACATACTCTTGTGTGCAGGAGAAATGCTTGGGCTTCAGTGGGGGGACGTGGGCAGAGAATGATCTGCCAGTCCTGCTAGTGGATTCTGAAGCAGCAGCCAAGAGAAGAAACAAAAGAAGGTTTGTCTGTTTTGGAATCACAGGGACTGCAGGTGTTTCTATGAACTGCCCACTCTTTGGTACTGATTTCCAGCCAGCCCCAAAGCACTTATGCATAACATTAAATATATGTGGGATGAAGTTGGTTAAAAATTTTAATTAATCACATCCCCAAACCCAGGTCTGTTCTGATTTCATAGATCACTGCCCAAATTTGCAGTTATCCGCTCATGACTATAGCAGTCTGCTTATAGCCCAATAAAGAAGGGAAGATGAGCTGCTTGGCTTATAATTTCTGGAGGAAGTTCTGTTATGTGAAATGGAAAAGGATTGCTCTGGACTTTGTTGTGTTGTGCCCAGTGAAATTCCCATGTGAACACCTATCTTTGAGCAGCAAGACTCCTGCCTTTGTCCTCTGCTGTGGCTCACTGGGCCTCCACTGGTCTCTTCTGCCTTCCTGGAGATCTTGGCCAGCTTCCTACCTTTCTAGGCATTTTGGGATCTTCCTGTCAGCTCCTACTGCCCTGATGAACTTGATGGTGGTAGCAGCTTATTTTCTTTTTTAGTGAATGAACAAGCAAGCTAAACAAAATCGTCTTGTTAGAATTTTGTATTTGATTTCAGGGCTGGTCTTAAAATTGCACCAAAGGGGACTTAGGACAGGTTGAAAAGTGGTTAGATGGAGCAGCCCTGGGGAGGGGCTTGGAAGGAAGGGAGGAGGCTGACGAAACAGGCATGGCCAGACCATAAGGCGCAGAGATGCCACACTGAGGAGTGTCATTACCCACAACGTGATTGGGTGATGGGGGAAGCAGGAAACCATATGTGCATGCCAAAAGATCCCTTGGGAGCTAGCAGAGATGGGCCTAGTGGGTGACACTGGGGACAGGTAAGGGCTCACTTAGGTCCAACTGAGAAAAAATGAGCCCCAATCCAAGGCAGGGACTGTGGAGTTTGAGAGACGGATAACAAAGATACTGCAGAGGTGGAACTGACAGGCGCTGAGGCAAGGGAGAGAGAAGAGCCCAGATGGCTCTCAGTTTTGTTCTCTGAGCACTAGAAGGGCTACGCTGTGATCCCCTGCCACCATTGTGGACAACTCTGTGTTTTTCTGCCATACAGGGAATCTCCCTGGTCTGTAGAGGGTGTGGGACTGCTTTTCCCAACACTCACTGTGGTTCATTGCCTGCTGCTGGACTGGAGCAGGGCCCTGGACATGTTCCCTGTATTGGGCAGGAGCAGAGGCAGGGAATGGAGAGAGGAATCAGGTGATGGCTCTAAGGTGCAAGCGAGGATCCTGGGTGCAGCCCAGCCAAGGCGGCAGACACAATATGGGGTGAGAGCAAAATTCAAGTCCAGAAGGGAGCTGATGCCCCAGATAGGGAGACAGAAATTTGCATCAGGTAAAACGAACAGGAAAAGCCAGCAAGTGTTGGATATTGGAGGCAAGAATGGAGGTGCTTCGGCCTAGACCATGCCAGGGAGTGACCAGTGCTCTCTGGCTCTCATTTGGATCTACTTTTCACTTTTATCTTGTCCCCAGGGAATAAAGTGAATATTCCTTATTTGCATTCCACTCTGCATTAGACCCCATGGGATCCCTGCCCTCAGGGATTTATAATCCGTTAGGCAAGAAAAGAGCAGAGACTCAATAATACAGACAGAGTATCACCTTTAAGAGGTCAGAGGATGGAACAGTGACTTCTAGGGGCTGCTGGGGGAAGCTGTGTGGGAGAGCTGGCATGAAAGAGACCACCTAGCTCTAGGAAGTGGCATAAACAGAAGCCCAAGGAGTGGGAACACTCGTAAGACCCAGCAGAGAACAGCAGGTGGTCTGAGCTTGGGAAGGACAGGGAGCACATGTAGGGAATAGGTCGGAAAACAATTAGAGGTGGAGTGGTACTAAAATCTCCAAAGGTCTCATGCCACATGAAGGACATGGCTGAGCAGCCAAATGCCAATGGAGAACAAATTGCTGAAGATTCATCACTGGCTTGGCATGAAGTCCCGGGTTTTAAACAGTGCCTGGTGCATGGCAGACCCTCAGTAGTTTGTCAAAGTAGTTTCAGTGACTTAACCCAAACTTACGGACTATTAATCCGTTTAGCATAATTGAGAAAAGATTGGATTGGGGAGGAAGTGAAGGGGGGGGGAAGGATTCCAGAGTTTCTCTCACCACATGTGGAAGCTATCAGTGGGGGTGGCTAAGGGTCTGTCCAGCCCACATCAACAGCTCCTCTCTAGGAACAACACTGTACATTGGTGTGAGTCCCACTGACCATGTCTGTATCATGGGACTCCGTCCAGGCTGAGACTCTGGCCCTGCCCTGTCCCTTGTCCACCCTGAGACCTCATGTTCAGCTCATCCTTTACTCTGTGTGGTGGCCTGGTGGCCTTCCCATGATTCCATGCTCCTTTACTGCTTTGCCTTCGGTGGCCATGGAGGGGAACTAGGACGACCAGAGCTTGTTTATCTCATCTGCGATTTTTAAAAATCCTAACTTACACAAGAAGATAATGAAATCCAGTAGTAGGTTGGGTCTCAGTAGTGATGGGAAGTGAAGACCTCATGGTATATTGGCCGTGCTTGGAGGTTCATTGTATTGGAGGACATGATGAAGGATGAAGAGATGTCCTAGCTAACTGGCATGTTTTGATTGAAAGTGACTAGGAAAAGGGTGGAACTTTTTGCAGACAAGGGGTTTGGGCAGCCTGAAGAAGGAGTGGGAAATGATTTCTGTTTTGAAGGCAAGGAAAGGAGGTGGTGTTTCTGGAGAACCTCCGGTGGGCCAGGCACTGTTTTGAGTACTCTGCATGGGTCAACTCTGATGAACCTTTAGAACAATCTGAGGAGGTGTCATTATCTCCATTTTCCAGATAGGTCACTGAGGCGCGAGTGGTTGGTTGACGGTAGTAGGCACAAGGCTCTTCACCAAATATTTCTGTGTCCTGAAGGTGGAGAGCTAGAGTCAATTATATTTTCTAACTTGGTGAAGTTGGGCAGGGTTGTTGGAAGTGACACGTGCCAATGTGAGGCAACCATATGGTACAGTTGCTGGCAGCAGTCCTTCTGGAGCCCATTTTGTTTCCCTCTGCTACAGACACTATATTCCAGGTAGTGACTGCTCATTGGCTGGAGTCCTGGATTGAGGGGAAAAGATGGTACAGAACAGAGCCTCAACCAGCGTGGAATGCGCGTGTAATAGGAACATAAAACAGACCTTTATTGTTTAAAGCTCCTGAGATTTGGGGATTGTTAGTGTATCTCATATGGATTCTCCTGACTGATAAACTCAAGGTCACTCAGTTTCGAAGTCTTGCTACTCGGCTTTGAATCCGTGTTTATGTGGCTGGTGATCAAGCCAGTGCCAGGTGGGGTCATCCCTGGACCTGTAGGGGCCCATAAGCAAGGTCAGGGCTCGAGCTGTAGATTTGCTATCATCCGTACAGCATGGTAGGGAGTAGAGAGAAAGGCAGAGGGATTTGGTCTGCGGGCTTTAGTGTGAAGCTTCCTACCCTTGTGTTCTTTCACTCCTGAGGGTTTGTGGCCGGCGGCACGTGTCCTGCTGCTAAGTAGGCCATCTCTACTGCCTGCCGGGGCTGGTGGTTTGGAGACTTTGGCTTGAGTTTGTTGACAGCTGCACACTCATAACACTGCTAAAAACTTCATAAACTCCGAAGCCTGGAAATAGCCCAAGTGATTTGAGGTTTTGCTCACTTGTAAATGTTTGAGCATTGTGTCCACAAATTGCAATTTGAGTAACTCAATTTTGAGGCACAGCTGTTATTTGGAAAAGACCCATCTAGGAACGCAGACTCCTTGCAAAATGATTGTGCTTCATTTTTGTCAAGTATCAGAAAACCATTAAACTGCCAAGCCATATGGCAAATGCCCACTCAAAGCAGAGTGCAACAGCACACCATAATGAATCTGTTTTGGGGGGAAGGAGATAGGACAGAGTCTGGCTTTTGTGATCTACAGAAGAGCAGATTCACTGCTATACATTTCAGCCTTCTAGAGTCCTGAGTAAGGATTTTTCCCTCCCATGAAAAATTCATATAAAAAATTAAGTTATGATAGATTTTTTTCCTTAGGTATATTTTCCCTTTCAAACAATATCCATCTGAGTTTCTGCATATAAAACAGGTTTAACTGGGGCAGTAGAGGCTTCTCAAAGTTTACACACTTTTTCATTCCTTTATACACTAGTTCAGTAAACATTCATTAAGTATCAGTATATCAGTTAGAACTGGGTTTCATCATATATAATGGAAAAATAGAAAATAATGGTGACTTACAAGATTATTTCTCCCCCAGGAAAAAGAAGCCTGAAGGTAGGCAGTCTGGGGCTGGTATGGCCACTCCAGGGTCATTAAGGTCCTGGCTTTCTCTTGGCTTATTCTCTGTCAGACTGGGAGTTGGTCCAGTATTGCTGCCATATTCCAGCCATCACATTGTAGTCAGCAGGAGTGCAGAGGAGAAGGGCAGGCCTTTCCCATTTCAAGAAGGTTCTGGAAGTATCACGCAGCACTTCTGTTCATAGATCTTTGGCCAGACCTTCGGCACTTGGACAGCCTTCCCCTGCCACCGAGACTGGGGAATATAGTAACCTGCCAGCAAAAGACAGAGACTCTGTTACTAAAGAGAAAGGCAGAAGTGGGTAGTGGGAGGTTCCCAGCAGACTCTGTCCCACCTGGGGGCCTAGTGGTTTGTTCTTCCTGCCGGACTATAATCTTCTGGAGCACAGGGGCCAGGTTTCATTTAGCCCTGTACCTCTGAGGCACTAGCACAGTTGCTGGTAGGTTGTGATTTTAATTATCTGCTACTTGGCACTGCTCACAGGAGACGCCAGACACTTCTCATAGTCTCCCCTGTCTCTTCTACCTTCTTTGCTCCAAGGTGGCAAGTCAGCTGTGATCTGGAGCGTATTCAGCATCAGATGATATTTCTACCAGCATGACATTACACTACCTGTTTCTCACAATCAAGTCTTAGCTTCAGGGACAAGTGACGCTCAGTGCTGAGTTGTTAGGGTTGAATCAGGGTGGAAGATTAGAGCAGTGGTGTGTGGGACGGCCTTCCTCAGGAGCTTCCTTCTGTGGGCACATCCCCTGGGCCAGGCCGGTCAGGAAGAGATGCCTAACAGGCAGGTGGATGCTGAGGCAGCCCTAAGGCTGTCAGGTTTTGATCGTGGGTGACTGCAAAAACAGTGAAAAAGCAGGTGGAGGTGGGGATGGTGAGCTCTGCTTTAAACATAATTGAAAGGAGGGGCGCCTGGGTGGCTCAGTGGGTTAAGCCGCTGCCTTCGGCTCAGGTCATGATCTCAAGGCCCCGGGATCGAGTCCCGCATCGGGCTCTCTGCTCAGCAGGGAGTCTGCTTCCTCCTCTCTCTCTACCTGCCTCTCTGTCTACTGGTGCTCTCTCTCTGTCAAAGAAATAAATTCTTAAAAAATAAATAAAAACATAATGAAAGGAAAGCGGACCTAATATTTCTGGAGAACCCCCTATGGGTCAAGCATTGTGGTAGGTGGGTCAGCTCTGGTAAGCCCCATGACAGCCCTACGCAGTATGTGATTTATCTCCATCTTCCCTGGGGCTCACTGAGGCTCAGACAAGTTGATGAGGTTCCTGACCAGAATGCAGGCACAGACCCTTTCCTTCTAGGCAGGCTTCAAGAATCAGCCTGATATGTGTAAAGTTGGAACACAACGCATCTCCTTTCACTTGGCAAGCCCGTAGCTGTGACTCCCTTCCACTTTCCTGCACCAGTCAAAATGCGTCCCAGCTCCTGAGCGTGGGCCTGCAAGAGACCTCATTCCATTCCTTGTGCCTCCTTTACATCTTTTGAAAGTTTTCTCAACCGAAGAGCCAGGCTGCCTGCTTTCCTGGGAGGCTTGTAATTAGGATGAGTGCTTAATTGGCATGTTTGTTTCCACGGAGAGGTGGCTGACGGAGGAGCCTCACACTGACAATGAAGGCTCGCTCAGCTTCTGTTCCTAGCAGCACTGTGTGCCCATAGCAACAGCAGGTGAATCCGGCAAAGTTGAAAAGAAAAAGTGCCCAGAGTTCGCGTGAAGGTTGATTGCCCTGGAGAAGTTGACATACTCTTGCAGATGGAAATGATTTCCCCGGGTCCTGAAAAATGTGCTCGTCAACCCCAGAAATACAAACCGCATCTCTTGTTTTCTTTAAGATGAGGAGTCCGGTCAAGAGGTCTGTGTAATGAAAGATGTTTGTAGAATCCATTTCCATTCTGCCTGAAGCCATCCGCTTTATGTCTATAATAAACAGGGATGTTTTCAGCCCCTTTCTGAAGAGCCAGGTCCTGTTAGAGGCGCTCACCGCAGGGAAAGGTAAATTGACTGCCTCCCAAGCGATGAGCATTAGCACATTACATCTGCGGTGACGGCACTTAACCTTCCTGGCTCGTCTTTCCTTCCTGTGTCTCTGCGACGGCCTGTGACAAATGGGCCAAAGGGTGCACACTTAGTTAGAATTTGGTGCATGTGGGCCATTGGCTGGCATCACATTACCTGGTGATTGAAGTGAAATGTAGGCAGCAGGAAAGGTTATCCTCCCGTGAGCTGGGAAAGCGCCTGCCCTTCCCCAGGCAGCGGGATCTGGGCAGGAGCTGCCTTGGGCCTTCCCGATGCACTCTCCTGGGAGCACTTGAGAGCTGTTCCTGAAACAGAAATGGAAGTAAGTCCCACCCCCATTCAAAATCCTTCTGAGGTTCCTCATTCCCTGTGGAATGAAATCAAGTCTCTGGAGACCCCCTAGGGGCTGTGGGATCTTTATACCCTCTGCAGCCTGGATCCTGAGTCACCCACACACAGCCACATCAGTGTGCTTTTAGTCCGTCACTCACCCTGGGTGATTTCTGGGCCTCTGCCACTCTGGTCCAACATACCCGTCAGGACGCTCGTCACTGGTTCAGTTCCTTCACCTTCCTTGCCCCTGCGTGAGGTCACTGTAGAGAGCCTGCACCCACATCGGGGAGTGTATTTATTTCCTATGGCTACTGTAACAGATTGCCCTGAATGACTAGTTGAAAACAACAGTTTTATTTTCTTACCATTCTAGAAGTCAGAAGTCTGAAACCAAGGTGTCCACAGGGTTGCATTCCTTCTGAAGGTTCTAGGGGAGGATCTGTTTCCTTTTGCCAGTTCCAGCTCCTGGAGGCCACTTGCACCGCGTGGTTCCTCACCCCATCATCTGTCAAAGTTGGCAGCATAGCCTCTTACCTCCTGATGGTCACTTGGACCCTTGCATCTTTCGGTGTCTGACCCCCCTTCCTCCTCCTCTCTAGGACCCTCATGATAAAACTGGGCCCATCTGCATAATCCAGGCTAACCTCCCCATATGTGGTCCTGAATTTAACCACATCTGCAGAGCCTGTGCCTGTCAGGGCAGCAGCTGCTAGCCTCCAGCTCTCCAGAGCAGAGGAATGCCCTTGGTGTCAGTGGGCGGGAAGTCGGCATATCCAGGCCGATGGGATCCTGCCATGGACCATGGTGCACCAGGGCAGGAATGTCTTATTGGATTTCAGTCTGAAGTGGAGTGGGGTCTTGGGGTCTGAAGTGCCTCTTCGAAGCCAGAAAGGTCAGTTTATATCTGCGGCAGGCCCAGTTCAGGACTGTTTGGGACAGAACCGAAGAAGTAGCCGCTTGCAAAGGACGATGCTCAGTTGGAGACCATCCCTCATTCTCTCATTCGTTCTCCACATTTCCTGAGCACCTGTGTGCTAGGCACAGTGCAGGAGGCGAGGGGACCCACGTGAATGAGAAGCCGCCCCGTAGGAGTTCACCTTCTGTTTGGGGGAGAGCATGATGGGGACGAAGCAATGGCAGCTCTGTGGCAGCTGGAAGTAGAAAGTGATAAAGCGGGTCCTAGGGATGTATAGCCTGGTGAGGGGCCGGGGGTTGGGTAAACACTCCAAGGAGAACAGCTTGAAGGCAGGGATGAGGAGGAGGGTGTTTGAGGTAGCCAGAACAGCATCTGCAGAAGTGGGGGGAAGGGAAGCAGTGTGCTGCCTTCGAAGAGTGGGGTGACATGCTGTTGGGGTGGCTGTGAAGCCAGAGGTGGTCTATATCTGGAGAGGAGTCTGTGGCCCCAGGTGGAAGCTGTTCACCTGTCTCTCCTTTTCAATGAGAAATTCCAAGAAGGTCACGCATGCCTCCTTCTCAGCTTAAGTTCATCAGCAGCAATTACTGCTCACTCTGCTTATTGATGAGGGCGCCTGAGTGGCTCAGTTGGTTAGGCGTCTGCCTTCAGCTCAGGCCTGTGATCTCAGGGTCCTGGGATGGAGCCCCACATCGGGCTCCCTGCTCAGCGGGGGAGCCTCCATCTCCTTCTGCCCCTCCCCCCACTTGTGTTTGCTCTCTCTCAAAAATAATTTTTAAAAAAATGCTTCTTGATGAGAAACATCGATTGCCCACGTCGTCCCGCCCTTGCTTCGTCTCACTAGATACTACTCGATGGCAGGGCAGGTGACTCACTTTATGGCCTACATCTGCCCTCGTGTCTGAGGAGACCTGCATGCAAATCGGAACCTGGTTTATTCTCCTGGTGGCCCCTGGAGTGAGTCTGTTCTAAGGCTGTCATTGTGTTTCATTGGGTTTGGGCGTGGGAGCAGGTTTACTTGACGCAGGTTAGAGTACACAAGTGAGGCAGGAGCACCAACCTTGTTCCTGAGCCTGGGAACCCACACTCAGTGCCTCTTCCCGCCCCAGCCGTGGCCCCAACAGGCTCAGTCATTCTGGAGCATTGTGGCTCGGTGCACTGCTGGCAAGGAAAGAAAAGACAAGACAGACACATTAAATGTCATTTATACTTCTCCCCAACATCACACTCCATTGCTGTTGATGCCACCATTCAAACAAATGATCTAATTTATAGTTTCTGGGAACTTTTGAAAAAAAAAAAAAAAAAAACAATCAAAACCCCAGGTTACCTGAGATGCTGCCGTTACGTGTTTTAGCAGCTCTAAAAAATTATATTTTGTCAAAACGAAATAGAATTTTGAAAGGCTTCATCATAGTTTGTACATCAGCCAGCCTCTCCAGATAGAGTCATCACAAGGCTGCTTTTGTGAATAGCTAAGCACACTCTGCAAATAATATCTCATTAAACCACCCACCTTCCCCAGGAAAAAGCTAGCAGCAGTAGCTTGCAGACTGCTTTCTTCTGCCGCAGTTGGGGGTGTTACTGCTGCCTTCAAGGAAGATTGAAGAAACTGTAGCCCACGTAGGTTGGAAGTTCTTTTTACCTGCATACTGTACCTCAGAATACATCCAGAACAACATCTCTACATTAGGAAGTGCATTAGGCCTTCCCCCTGCCAGGACCCAGTTTCCCTCTACAGCTAGCCACCACCCTTTGCAATCTTCACTGAGCCCTCCTCGGGGCCAGGTGCTGTGCTTGAAGGTGGAAGCCAGAGATGAAGGAAACACCACTCCTGTTCTTAGTGGGCTTATTGTCTGGTGGGTGGGAAAGGCACAAGAGCAGGTTTTTCCAAAAGAATGTGGTCTGTGGTTTATGGAAGGTAGGTCATAAATCCCCCGACCCCAGCTAGCTGTCAGAAAAGCCAGCTCGGCAGCCAGCTCCATGGCCCTTGTATCCCCAAGTCTATGGCAGATGCCGTGCATTAGCTAATCCTATTTCCAATTCCCTTTTCTTTGCTGCTTCCTACTGGAAAGGCTGTATTTTTTTTTTAAGATTTTATTTATTTATTTGACAGACAGAGATCACAAGTAGGCAGAGGCAGACAGAGAGAGAGAGGGGGAAGCAGGCTCTCCGCGGAACAGAGAGCCCGATGTGGGGCTCGATCCCAGGACTCTGGGATCATGACCTGAGCCGAAGGCAGAGGATTTAACCCACTGAGCCACCCAGGTGCCCGAGAAGCTGTATTTTTGATTAAGAGCTACAACCAGAGTAGCTCTTTGCTCTTTCTTGCCTTGATCACATTCAAGATGGCTGTAGCCACAGCAGCGATCTTGTGACCATGAGGGAAAAACTGAGAGAACTGCAGGTCCTTGTTGAGCCAGTGACCTAATGGCGGCTGCCTACTTAGACTTCTTGTCATGCAAGAAACAAATAACCTCTGTGTGTATAAGCCATTAAAGTTTTAGGCTTCTGGGACTTGTAGCCAAATGCATCCCTAACTGATACAGGCACCTAGTAGGCAGTCAAGAAATAGTGATTGAAGTCATAGATGATCACCTAAGTTGAATCTTAACAGATGGGGGTATGCTGGGGGGTATTCCAGTTAGAGGAAACTGAAATAACATGTACAAAAGCTTGAAGCAGGAAGCCATGAGGAGCTCACAAAGAAACCACTGACAAGTATTCCCCTGTTGCTGAAGTTTGAGGCAGGCAGTGGTTGAACATAAGTCCCTGCCTTTGCAGCATTTGACTAGAAGTCCCAGCCTCCTAACTTCAGTGACTTCAACAGATAGAGGGTGTCTTTTCTTGCATGACAAAAAGTCTGAAAGTAGGCAGCTGCATTGGATCTGGAGAAGCATACAACGAAGGCCAGATTACAATAGTTTCCTTAGGTACAAAGAGAGTTCCAGGTTCCAGTGACTGAGAACTCTCCATGTTACCCCTGCCACTGCAGAATTATAGTCAGAACCACCATGCATTTTTCCTGTAGGTCACTGTATTAGTTACCCGTGCTGCTTTACAAATTAACCCAAAATTTAGCAGGTTAAAATAATACATTTATTATCTCATAGTTTCTATGAGTTGGGAATATTTCTATAATTTACTTAAGTGGGTCTTCTGGTTTAGAGTCTCTCAGAAGCCTGCAGTCAAGATGTTCACAGGCCTTCGGTCTCATCTAAAGACTTGATTGGGGAATGGCCCACTTCCACGTTCACTAATGTGCTATGGCAGAATTTCATTCCTCACAGGCTGTTGGCACTAGAGGTCCCCTTTCAGTTCTTTGTCCCACGGGTCTCCCCATGAGGCATCTCACAACAGGACTGCCGGCTTCATCAGAATGAGCAAACAAGAAAGCAAAAGGGAAGCCAGAGACTTTTTGTAACCTCTGTGGAGCGAAATCCCACTCTTTTGCTGTATTCTATTTAGTAGAAGCAAGTTATTAGGCCCAGCCCACACTCAAGGGGAGGGACTGCAGGTGAGTACTAGGGGGTGAGGCTCACTGGGAGCCACCTCCTCTCTCCTCTTTGTCATGGGCAGCAGCTGCAGCACCCATTTCATTATTGGCATGATCATCGCCACAGCCATGGTAATTTATTAAATGCTTACTTTTAATAAAAAGTAAGACTTCTCATACATAGCTCATTTATCCTCACAACAACCCTGTAAGAGGATATCATATTATCCCCATTTTGCATATGAGGAAACTGCAGCTCAGAGAGGGACTGTGATTTGTCCCCCATAAAATAGCCTAACTCCAGTAGAGCTCACCGCTCCAGGAGGGAGCATCTCAGAGACAGGAGAGCCATGTCTGCCAGCATGTCCTAGAGCCCAGCCTGTTTATTCCTTTCCTTTAACCTAACCCTGGCCCTGAAATCCCCAGGTGGTGGAGACTGGAAGGTGGATGGTACCCTCAAAATGCTTCTTCCCTAGATAAAGGACAATAGGTAAAATCAGAAAAGATCTGTAGGTTAGATACTCATTCTGTAACAATCTTAATTTCCTGATTTTAATCATTGCTCTGTAGTTATATAAGAAAATGCCTTTGTTCTTAGAAAACACATACTGAAGTACTTAAGGATAAAGAATTATTATGTCTACAACTTACCCTTAAACACCTGAAAAAAAAATTACAGGTAAAAATGTGTGTGTGTGTGTGTGTGTGTGTGTGTGTATTGTGTAGAGAGAGAGAATGAGTGATAAACCAAATGTGGTAAGATGTTAGCATTTGGGGAATCTGGGTAAAGGATATATAGGAATTCTTGGCTCAAATTTTGCAACTCTACTTGCAAATCTGAAAGTATTTTTAAATAAGTTGGGTTTTTTTTTTCTTTTTTTTTTTTTTTTTTTTAAGTACCAGTCTACTCTGGGACATAGTGAGTTTCACTTGGACTATCAGAGATGACATATGGGGGTCTTACATACCTCCTTTTGATTTTAAGGTAACCTATCAGAGCCCAGGGAGGTTATAGAGCTTATAAGAAGAACATGGTCTCTGCATCAGGCTGTCTGCATTCCAGTTGTGTAGCTTCTAAGGTCCCTGAGCTGGATAGGTGACCGCTCAGGATTCTGGAAAGGATTTGCGGAGGTAAGGGGGTGACAACACTAAGTGACATAGTGTTGAGCACAGGTCCTGGCCCACGGTAAAGCCTCCATAAATGTTGTTACTGTTATTACTGCCCCCTCAGTCACCTTATAAATGAGAAGTAATAGCCTCTGTATGCTTTAGGGATGCTGATCTGGACAGTTGTCTGGTGCCAGCTCTCTAACATCAGTTTTTGTCCCCATGAAGGCAGGGTGGCCACTGCCGCGGGTGCGGATGTGCCTGAGAAGATGAAGAGCCGAATCCCAGTGGTGCTCCTGGCCTGTGGCTCCTTCAATCCCATCACCAACATGCACCTGCGCTTGTTTGAAGTGGCCAGAGACCACCTACATCAGACAGGTCAGTCAGAGGGGCCAGGCCCAATGGACAAACTGATGGCTTGGGCCTCGTAGGGTTCTGCTATCTGTTGTCATCACCACCATTATTAAAACTGCTCAGTATAGGAATTCACAGCATAACTGGTGGCATACATTCCCCCATCATATTCGGAGAGCTAACCTCTTAGCCCTGTGATATGTGGACAAGTCCTATCCCTGGCCATAAAGTGGACAACTTGTCAGGCTCCAGTATCCCCTGCCACTTGTTGCCCACAAAGGCTAAAAAGACAATGGGCACTTTCTAGAAACTGTGTCTCTGGGCATTCTTCCTGATACTCCCAGGAAGCATTTACCTGCTTCCTGTGCAGCCGGATAAGGAGGTAGTGTGTGCCTCGCTACTCTTGTGTGTGTGCATGAGAACTCTTGCTGCTGTTCAGTGGGTAAGCAAACATGCTATAATGGGAATTTTGACATTTTCTTTGAATAGATCTTAGACAATTACAAATTAACAATCTTGCATATAGGGCATTTCCAATACAGATGGCATGGCTTTGCCAGAAATATTTCATCAGCTGGGAATATTTAATCTAGAAACGTTCCATCTCTGACTTTCCATTTCATTATTAAGAGAGTAAAATGGCATTTGGAATCTGCATAATTATTTCTAAAAAGAATGTAAATCATTTATATGTTGATGTCAGATACATATGGAAGTATTTATATATTTATGTATACCTTAAGTATTCGTATATGTATTTTGTATTTTTGTATTCAAAAATATTTGCCTTTAAGGGCATTTTTTTTTTTGTTTTTGTTTTTTAAAGATTTTATTTATTTTTCAGAGTGAGCACAGGCAGACAGAGTGGCAGGCAGAGGCAGATGGAGAAGCAGGCTCCCACTGAGCAAGGAGAAGGGCATTGTTTTTAAATCAGAATCAATTCCTATTTATTTTTAATGTAGAAAAAAAGTATTCCAGTAACATGCAAATAATTTCTTCAAAGAAATTATGTACAACTATTAGTTTATTTTAAAGGGAATGTCTTTGTATCAAAAGATGAAAGTGGGGGTGCCTGGGTGGCTCAGTCAGTTAAGCATCTGACTCTTGATTTAAGCTGAGGTCATGTTTTCATGGGTTGTGGGATCAAGCCCCACCTAGGGCTCTACACCTAGTGGGGAGTCTCCTTGAGGAGACTCTCTTTCCCTCTGTTTCTCCCTTCACTTGTGCACACACTTTCTCAAATAAATCTTTAGAAAGGTGAAAGCGGGTATCTATCCTTAGTAAATACATAACTCTTACAAAGGAATAAAAAATCCAAACAATCCAGTGAACATTAGTAGCAGTATACCAAAGGAGAAATATAAGTGACCAATAAACTTGGGAGAAGATGCTCAGTGTCACTGATAATCAGTGAAAATACAAATAAAAACATGGTCAACACCACAAAGTTATAAGTACCATGATGGCAGCTACTGTGGCTGCTTGAACATCACAGAAATTCCACCGGCCATCACCAGGTTGTAGTCAGTGCTCAGTAAAAATCTGTTATAGCAGCAAATAGCTTTAGCCTCTGCTATTGGCAAAATTAAAGGACTGACAAAATCTAGTGGTGGCAGGATAGAGAGGGAAATAGACATTGTCATCTATTGGTAGTGATAGGATAAATGAAACATTTTTGGAGGGCAAGTTGGTGTTCTGTGGCAAAAAATTTAAAGTCTGTACACATACCCATAATGAGGAGAAAAATCAATCGAAACTGAAACAGAATTCACACAGATGTTAGAATTAGCAAACGGCATTAAAACAGTTACTATAATTATGTGCCATATGCTCAGAAGTAGAGACCTGGAAAATATAAAAAGAGCTCAAATACTAAGAGATGAAAACTACAAGACGTGGGATGAAAAATACACCGGAAAGGATTAACAGATTAGATATTGCTGAAGAAAAGGTTAGTGAACTTAAAGATAGAACAGTAGAATTGATCTAAAATGAAACACAGCGGGAAAAATGGAATTCTGAAAAGAAAGAATATAAATGAGATGTTGGGTAACTTAAAAGAATCTTGATATACTTGTAATCCTAGAAGGAAAAAACAGAGGAAGAACAGGAAAAAATATTTGAAGAAATAATAACTGAAAAATTTCCAAATTTGATGAAAACAGATTCTATCAAGTAGCTCAAATTCCAGAGGCAAGAAATGTGAAGAAAACAACACCAAGGTATATGATACTAAAATTTGTCACAAACCAACAATAAATCTTAGAAGCAACCACAGAACAAAAATAAATAGGACAGCAGATTTCCCATTACTGAATTCAGCAAAAGGGAATTTAGTGGAACAACATCTTTATTTTTTTTTAAAGATATTATTTATTTATTTGAGAGAGAGACAGTGAGAGAGAACATGAGCGAGGAGAAGGTCAGAGAGAGAAGCAGACTCTCCGTGGAGCTGGGAGCCAGATGCGGGACTCGATCCCGGGACTCCAGAATCATGACCTGAGCCGAAGGCAGTCGTCCAACCAACTGAGCCACCCAGGCGTCCCGGAACAACATCTTTAAAGTACTGAAAGAAAAAAATTATCAACCTAGGATTCTATATCCAACAAAAAATATATCTTTTAGAAACAAAGGCAAAAAAAATTTTTTTTCAACTATACAAAAGTTGAAAGATTTCACCATCAGACTTTCACTACTGAAATGCTAAAATCCTTCAGACAGAGAGAAATGATACCAAATGGAAATATGGATCTACACAATAGGAATACAAGGCACTGGTAACCACATGGGCAATTATGTAAGTTTTTCTCTTATTACTTAAACTTCTTTGAAAGATAACTGTTCAAACAAAAATAATAGGAATATATTGTGGGGTCTATAACATATGTAGAAGTAAAATATATGACAAGTATATAAGACATAAAACACATGACAATGTCATAAACATGGGGAGGGGAAAAATGGAAGACTCTTGTAAGATTCCTATACGTGAAGTAGTATAGTATCATCTTAAGGTAGACTGTGCCATAGATAGACAGGTAGATAGATATAAAATAAACCCTAATACAACCACTTAAAAAAAAGGTATAGCTAATAAGCCTACAAAGGAGATAAAATAGAATCAGAATATACTAAATTTAGAAGAAGAAAGGAAAGAAGGAAAGAGGACTGAAGAATAGATGGGGCAAATAGAAAGCAAATAACAAAATGACAGACTTAAATCTAACCATATCAGTAATCACAAAATAAAAGTGCAGTTGACCTTTGAACAGCACAGATTTGAACTGTGCAGGTCCACTTATACACAGATTTTTTTTTTTTTTTTGATGACTACAGTACAATTCTGTAAATGTATTTTCTCTTCCTTACAATTTTCTTCATAACATCTTCTTTTCTCTAGCTTGCTTTATTGTAAGAACATGGTATATGATACATACAACATATGTGTTATAATACATACAATACATATGTGTTAATAAACTTTTTGTTATCAGTAAGGTTTCTGGTCAGCAGTAGGCTATTAGTTAAGTTGGGGAGAAGTCAAACATTACATGTGGATTTTCAATTGCTTGGGGGGTTGGTGCCCAGAAGTGTCAGTTGTAGTCTAATAACTCCTACTAAAGGGCAGACACCATCAGATTGGATAAAATATGCAACACCCAACTACAACTATATGATGCTTACAAGAATCACATTAAAATATAAAGACACAAATAGGTTCAAAGTAAAAGAATGGAAAACTACTCCATGCTGACACTAGTTAAAAGAAAGCTGAAATGGCTATAGTAATATCAGAGAAAATAGATTTCAGATGAAAAAGGGATAAAGAGGCCAATTCTTTAAGAAATAATAATCCTGAACCTTTTTTTTACTTAATAACATGGAACTGCAAGAAAAATAGATAAACCTACAATTATAGTCAGATATTTCAATTCTCACTGATAGAATAAGTACACAGAAAATAATTAAGAATGTAGAAGTCTTGAATGACACTATCAACCAATTTGACCTAGTTGACATTTAAAGAACACTCAACCAAACATCAGCAGAACACATGTTCCTTTCAAGGACACAGAATATTTATTGAGATAGACCGTATTCTGGACCATAAAAGAAATCTCAATAAAGGTAAAAGGATTGAAATCCTACAAAGTGCATCCTACAACCACAGTAGAATTAAATGACAAATCACTAACAAAAAGACCTCTAGAAGATCCCCAAATATGAAAATTAAGTAACACATGTCTAAAAACCCGTGGGTCATAAAAGAAAGCCAAATGGAAACGAAAGAATATTTTGAGCTAAATGGAGATGAAAATAATATATCAAAAATTTTGGGATGTCACTAAAGCAGTACTTAGGGGAATTTTATAGCACTAAATACCATGTTAGGGGAAGGAGGGAAAGAAGGGAAGAGAAAGCAAAAGGGAAGGAAAAAGAAAGGGAAAAGATGGATGGATAAATAGCTCTCACATCAGTGACTTCAGCTCCTGTCTTAAGAAATTAGGGATGGGGGCAAACACAAAACAAGCATGAAAAAAGGAAACAAGATCAGAGCAGACATCAGTCTGCTGAAACTTAACATATTAGAAAACAAACATATTAGGGAAATTTAATAAACCAATACCTGTTTCTTTAAGAATATTAATAAAATTGAAATAATAATAAAATTGAACCTCTAGACAGATTATCAAGGGAAGGAGAAAAGAGGAAAGACACAAACTACCATCATCAGGAATAAGAGAGGTGATATAACTATAGATTCTACTGAGAGGAAAAAGATAAAGGAATATTATAAGTAACTTTATGCCTATAAATTTGACAACCTAATTAGAATAGACAAATCCCTTGAAAGACACACTATCAAAGCTCATTCAAAATTAGATTTTTTTTTAAAGAAGAAGAAGGATAATCAGCCACCTTTCACAACCCCAGTGCAGCAGCTCTTTCTGCCCACAAGTCCTGTCCCCATGCTTTAATAAACCACCACCATTTTGCACCAAAGACATCTCAAGAATTCCTTCTTGGTTGTTGGCTCCAGACCCCACCCCCACTGAACCTCACTTATATTCTAAAACTTCATTATTTGGTACCCAAACATGGGGCTTTGAGTCTTTACATCTGGACTCTGAGCTTTGGTGCAAAATTGGAGCAAGAAGAGCACCCCCTGGACCTAACACCTTCCACTCTAGATTTCCCCACCAGTGTCTCAGGTTGGATCCACTGTTTGCTTATTACTTCTTGGTTTACCTTATGAATTTGCCAGAGCACAACTTGAAGCAACCTCCCTAAGAAAAGAGCATAAAAGAGGGTGCACCTTGCTTAGATCGTGGTTGATATTTTCAGCTATACATCCCCTCAACCTCCTCTCACCAATATGACTAGGAGGAGGAACATCCAACAGAGGAAAAATCAAGAGACTGTGCCATCTGCCAGAGAACTATTGGATATGGACATAAACAGTATGCTGTAAAGGGAATTTAGGGTAACAATTATCCACGCAATGTCTAGGTTGGAGAAGACCATTAGTGGCAACAAAGAAACTCTAAGGGCAGAAGTGAGGGCTGATCTGGCAGTACTAAGAAGAAGAAAAAGTAACCTGAATAGCTCAATTAAAGAAATTTCATTTGTAGTTTAAAAACCATCCCATAGAGGATTCTAGGAGGATGGCAGACTAGGAAACACCAACAGTTTGTCTCCCCACTTAAATAGCAATTGCACGAGCAGAATGTATCTGATGTAACTATTTTGGAACTCTGGAGTCTGTTGAAGGCTTGAACTTTTAGGGGAGGACTTGGACAGGTAAATTGTAGGTAACTTCAATCCATTTCAGCGCTCAGCACAGTTACAGTTACCCATCCTCCAGCCTCCACATAGCAGGCAGCTGTTTGCATATACTCCTGAAGCAGCCTGCACACAGCCTGTGGGAGCCAAGGTTGGCAAAAAGGATCCTGTCCCCCAAATATCAGGAATCTGCTCTGATCTCTTGTTGCACTTCTCCCAGCCCCCAGTAGTTGTTGCAAACCTCTCCCCCTCTGGTTGAAGAGATTTCCAGGGGACTTAAGGGGCCAGTGCCTTCTTCCTTTCCCCTCATTTTCCCCTCTTTGGAAACCAGACATTGACAACTGCATGTTCAGCAAAAAAAAAAAAAAAAAAAAAAAAAAGAAAGAAAAAAGAAAAGAAAAAGAAAAAAAGAAATTGACCATACATATCCGGGGAAAGACTGAGAGATGACACTCAGACTAAGTTTACACCTCAGGCTGATCCTCATCTCAGAGACAGCTTAAAACAATTAAAAAACAACACAATAAGCAATAACAACAACAACAAAAGAAAACCCTGGAGAAGGAGGAGAATCTGATTTCCAGAGTTGCCACGATTAGATTCAAATTTCCAGTTTTCTACAAAACAGTCACAAGACATACAAAGAAACAAGAAAGTATGGCCTCCTCAAAGGAAAAAGATAAATCAACAGAAATTGTCCGTCAGAGATCTGAGGGTGGATACACTAGACAAAGACTTTAAAGCAGCGGCATTAAAGATGCTCAGAGAACTGAAAGAAGATGTAGAGAAAGTCAAGAAACCATGTGTGAACAAAATGGAAATACTGACAAAGAGATAGAAAACCTAAAAGGGACCAAAAAGATTAACTGGAACTAAATATGACAGTAATTGAAATTTAAAAATTCACTAGAAAGATTCAAAGGCAGATTTGAGCAGTCAGAACAAAGAATTAGCAAACTTAAAGATAGGATAAGGGAAATTGTCAAGTCTGAGGAAAGGATAGAAACAAGATTGAAGAAAATTGAACAGAGCATAAGAAACCCATGGGACACCATCCAGTACATCAACATAGGCATTGTGGGAATCAAGAAGGAGAAGAGTGGAAAAAAGACAGCCTCTTCAATAAATGGTGTTGGGAAAATTGGACAGCCACATGCAGAAAAATGAAATTGGATCATTTCCTTACACCACACACAAAAATAGACTCAAAATGGATGAAGGATCTCAATGTGAGAAAGGAACCCATCAAAATCCTTGAGGAGAACACAGGCAGCAACCTCTTCGACGTCAGCCGCAGCAACATCTTCCTAGGAACATCACCAAAGGCAAGGGAAGCAAGGGCAAAAATGAACTATTGGGATTTTATCAAGATCAAAAGCTTTTGCACAGCAAAGGAAACAGTGAACAAAACCAAAAGACAACTGACAGAATGGGAGAAGATATTTGCAAATGACATATCAGATAAAGGGCTAGTGTCCAAAATCTATAAAGAACTTAGCAAACTCAACACCCAAAGAACAAATAATCCAATCAAGAAATGGGCAGAGGACATGAACAGACATTTCTGCAAAGAAGACATTCAGATGGCCAACAGACACATGAAAAAGTGCTCCATATCACTCGGCATCAGGGAAATACAAATCAAAACCACCATGAGATATCACCTCACACCGGTTAGAATGGCTAAAATTAACAAGTCAGGAAATGACAGATGCTGGCGAGGATGCGGAGAAAGGGGAACCCTCCTACACTGTTGGTGGGAATGCAAGCTGGTGCAACAACTCTGGAAAACAGCATGGAGGTTCCTCAAAATGTTGAAAATAGAACTACCCTATGACCCAGCAATTGCACTGCTGGGTATTTACCCTAAAGATACAAACGTAAAGGGGGCACCAGGTGGTGGGTATTGTAGAGGGCACGGATTGCATGGAGCACTGGGTGTGGTGCAAAAATAATGAATATTGTTATGCTGAAAAATAAAAAATTAATTAAAAAAAAAAAAAAGATACAAACGTAGGGATCCAAAGGGGCACATGCACCCGAATGTTTATAGCAGCAATGTCTACAATAGCCAAACTATGGAAAGAACCTAGATGTCCATCAACAGACGAATGGATAAAGAAGATGTGGTATATATACACAATGGAATACTATGCAGCCATCAAAAGAAATGAAATCTTGCCATTTGCGACGACGTGGATGGAACTAGAGGGTATCATGCTTAGCGAAATAAGTCAATCGGAGAAAGACAACTATCATATGATCTCCCTGATATGAGGGAGAGGAGATGCAACATGGGGGTTAAGGGGGTAGGAGAAGAGTAAATGAAACAAGATGGGATTGGGAGGGAGACAAACCATAAGTGACTCTTAATCTCACAAAACAAACTGAGGGTTGATGGGAAGGGGTTGGGAGAGGGGGTGGGTTTATGGATATTGGGGAGGGTATGTGCTATGGTGAGTGTTGTGAAGTGTGTAAACCTGGCGATTCGCAGACCTGTACCCCTTGGAATAAAAATATATGTTTATAAAGCTGTAAAAAAAAAAAAAAAAAAGAAAAGAAAAAGAAAAAAGAAAGGATGAATACCCAAGTTTTGTAGCAACATGGACGGGACTGGAAGAGATTATGCTGAGTGAAATAAGTCAAGCAGAGAGAGGCAATTATCATATGGTTTCACTTATTTGTGTTGCATAACAAATAGCATGGAGGACAAGGGGAGATGGAGAGGAGAAGGGAGTTGAGGGAAATTGGAAGGGGAGGTGAACCATGAGAGACTATGGACTCTGAAAAACGATCTGAGAATTTTGAAGGGGTGGGGGGTGGGAGGTTGGGGGCACCAGGTGGTGGGTATTGTAGAGGGCACGGATTGCATGGAGCACTGGGTGTGGTGCAAAAATAATGAATATTGTTATGCTGAAAAAAATAAAAAAATTTAAAAAAAAAGAAAGAAGAAATCAAAGAGATGCATACTGAGAGACAATATTGAGAGCAATGAATGAATCATCACGTGCAAGGGATCCTCAATAAGGTTTTCAGGAGATTTCTCATCAGAAACTGTGGAGGCTAGAAGGCAATGGACTGATACATTCAGAGTACTAAAAGAAAAAAATCCGTCAACCAAGAATTCTGTATCTGGCAAAACTGCCTGTCAAAAATCAGGGGGGAGGGCTAGGTATTGTGGGACAGATCAGATGGGTCATAATGATAACTGAGATAGACACTGACAACCTCTATAAGGAACAGGTTCAGCTCCTGGCAGAGATGTGTATCCTTGCTGATGAATATTACAATACAGTTGGGGCCGAAACCAAAAAGAATTGTCACCTGAATGAAAGGATATTGCACTGAGCTTTTAGGATTTTCTTATACAACACTGAAAATGAGTTCATGCTACAACAGAGATCAGATGCTCAGATGCTAAAATTACCTTTCCACGTTGTTTTACCAACACTTGTTGTAGTCCTCCATTAAGTAATATAGGAAAGCTAGAAGAAAATGATGCCGACTAGAGTAAGAAGAGCAACACAGAGATATTTAAAGGCTGAATTAGGAATTCCCATGAAAGAGGTTCCTCCAGAAGAATTAATTATCTAACACAAATTCACAGCAAGGCTCAATCAGGTTGTATCTGGGGGGAACATGAAATTGATTCATTTTGTTTGTGAGGAGGAATGTATTTTTTATTCCAGAGCCCAGTGAGATTAAGAGCTATTAGTTATGTGTCAAAGGAAGAGATAAAAGAACTTCTGGTAAAGGCAGCCAGTGGTGAAATTAGGATAACTCCATGGTTTCAAATTATTGTGGAGCTTTTCCACTTTAAATGGTGAGAGATCTTAAGTCATTTAAATCAGTTTTGTTGACTGTGAGAAATTACATAGAATGTGAATGTGGAGATGAGTGATTAATAAAATACTGAAAAATTTCTCTGCTTAGTAAACTTAACATGATTTTTAAAAATTTGGTTCCCTAGGAACTCTCACTTGAAACATTGATACTTTACAACTAGTATTTGTGTGGAAAACACAACCAACTTATTAATTTTATATCACACACCCCATATGTGTGCATTACTATTTGTAAAAGACATTTATGAGAGGTTATTGTAAAAAAAAAAGAGAGAGAGAGAGAGATATTAACTTAGTTTAATCTAGGCACATGGTCCTAACAAACTCGAACAAATAAGTGAAGCTCTTCATTTTTGATACATTGTGATAAACATTGTCAGCACACTGTAGAGCAGTTTGCTCTTTCCCAAATGATTTATAAATCATTAAATTTTTATTATAGTCCAAAAAAAATGTGAGGGAGAAATTAAGACATACCCAGATAAACAAAAGCTGGTGAGGGAGTTTGTTACCACTAGACCTACCTTGCAAGAAATGGTCAGAGAGTTTTGTAAGGTAAAATGAAAGGAAACTAGACAGTAATTTGAATCTGTATGGAGAAAGGAAGATCTCAGTAGAGCTAAATACATGGGAAATTATAAAATCTAGTATTATTGTAACAGTGGTTTGTAGTTGTACTTTTTGGTTCCTACACATTTTAAGAGATTGTAAGTTTGAAGAAAAAAAATTGTCTAATATAAGCTAGTATTATTGTAACTGGTTTGTAATTCCAAGTTTCATTTTCTACATAATTTAAGAGACTAATGGATTTAAAAGAATTATAAGAAGGAGTGCTTGGGTGGCTCAGTCACTTAAGCATCTGCCTTTGGCTCATGTCATGATCCAGGGGTCCTGGGATTGGGCCTTCAGTTGGGTTCCCTGCTGAGCAGGGAGTCTCCTTCTCCCTCTGCCCCTCCCCTTGCTCATAAAATCTTAAAAAAAAAAAAAAGAATTATAAGTTTATGTTTTTGACCACACAGTTTATGAAGATGTTATTTTATGGCATCAACAAATGGATGGGGACAGAGGTTTAAAGGAGCAGAGATTTTGTATGCCATTGAAGATACACTGGTGTAAATTCAAATTAAAATGTCTTAACTTTGGGTGTTAAATGTAATCCCCATGGTAACCCCAAAGAAAATAGCTATAGAATATACACAAAAGGAAATGAGAAGGAATTTCAACATTCCACTACAGAAAGAGCAACTAAACACAAAAGAAGATAGTAATGAAAGAAATAAGGGAAGGGGGAGCTATAAGGTATATAGAAAACAAGTAACACTACCATAGAAATTCCTCCTTTTCAGGAATTACCTTAACTGTAAATGGGTTAAACACTCCAGTCAAACAGGGATTGGCAGTTGGAAAAAAAACACACGATCCAACTATATGTTATGTACAAGAGACACTTTAGATCCATAGGGAGAAAACAGATTGAAAATGAAAGATTGGGAAAAAATACTCCATGCAAATAATAACCAAAAGATAGCAGGGGTGATATACCAATATCAGACAAAACAGACTTTAAAACAAAAAGAGTTACAAGAGAAAAAGAAGGACTCTATATAATAATAAAGACAACAGTCCAATAGCAAAATATAACAATTGAAAATATTTATGTACCCAAATATATAAAGCAGCTATTAACAAACTTGAAGGAAGAAACAGATAGTAACACAATAATAGTAGGGGACTTTAACACTCCACTTACATCAATGGATAGATCATTCAAACAGAAAATCAACAATGAGACAGCGTCTGTGAATGACACATTGGACTAGATGGATCTAACAGTTCTATTTAGAAAATGCCGTCCTAAAACAGTGGACTGAATACACATTGTTTTCAAGTGCACATGGAACGTTCTCTAGAGCAGATCACATACTAGGCCACAAAACAAGTCTCAACAAATTCAAAAAGATTGAAAGCATATCATGCATCTTTTCTGAATAGAACTCTGTGAAACCAGAAATCAACCATAAGGAAGAATCTGGAAAGAACATAAATACCTAAGGGTTGAATAACCTGCTACTAAACAATCAGTGGGTCAACCAAGAAATCAAAGAGGAAATCAATAAATACATGAAGACAAATGAAAATGAAAACACAGGGGCACGTGGATGGCTCAGTCAGTTAAGTGTGTGCCTTTGGCTTGGGTCATGATCCCAGGGTCCTGGGATTGATCCCCACATCAGTTCCCCTACTCAGCAGAGAGCCTGCTTCTCCCTCTGCCTGCCGCTCTCCCTGCTCGTGCACACACGCACTGTCTCTCTGTCTCTCTCAAACAAATAAATAAAATCTTAAAAAAAGAAAAGAAAAGAAAAAATGAAAACACAGTGGTCCAAAATCTTGGAATGCAGCAAAAGCTGTATGAAAGAGAAGATTACAGCAATACAGGCCTACCTCAAGAAGTAAGAAATATATCAAACAAGAAGCAAGAAAAATATCAAACAACCCAACCTTATACCTACAGCATCTAGAAAAAGAACAATAAAAGCACCCAAAATCAGTAGAAGAAAGGAAATAATATAGATTAGAATAAAGTAAAACAGAAACTTAGATCGAGGAAACCAAGATAAACCTCTAGCCAGACTCAAAAAAAAGGGGGACTCAAACAAAATTAGAAATGAAAGAGGAGAAATAACAATACCACAGAAATAACAAAGGTGCTTGTCTCTTGTAAGAGAATATTATGAAAAATTACATGCCAACAAATTGGACAACCTAGAAGAAATGGATAAATTTCTAGATACATAACCTCCCAAAACTGAATCAGGAAGAAATAGAAAATTTGCACAGACAATTATTAGCAAAGTAATTGAATCAATAATCAAAAAACTCCAACAAAGTCCAGGACCAGATGGCTTCACAGGTGAATTCCACCAAACATTTAAGAAGAGTTAATAGCTATTCTTCTCAAACTGTTCCTGAAAATGGAAGAGGAAGGAAAGCTTCCAGATTCATTCTATGAGGCTGGCATTACCCTTATCCCAAAACCAGATAAAGATACTACCAGAAAAGGAAATTACATGTCAATATTTCTGATAAGCATAAATGGAAAAATCCTCCACAGGATATTGGCAAGCCAAATTCAATAATGCATTAAAAATCATTCACTGTGCTTAAGTGTGATTTATTCCTGGGATGCAAAACTAGTTCAGCATTCACAAATTAACCAGTGTGATACATCACGTCAACAAGAGAAAGGATAAAAACCATATTTCATTGGATATAGAAAAAATATCATAATATCTATTCATGGTAAAAGACCTCAACAATGGAGATTTAGAGGGACCATACCTCAGCATAATAAAGGCCATATGTGAAAAACCCACAGTTAACATCATACTCAGTGGTGAAAAACTGAGAGCTTTTCCCCTAGGATCAAGAATAAGTGTACACTGTCACCACTTTTATTCAGCATAGTACTGTAAGTCTTAGCCACAGCAATAAGGCAACAAAAAGAAATAAAAGGCATCCAAATTGGTAAGGAAGAAGTAGAACTTTCACTACTGACAGATGAGATGATACTATATATACAAAACCTTAAAGACTCCTCCAAAAAACTACTAGAACTGATCAATGAATTCAGTAAGTTTGAAGGATACAAGATCAATATATAGAAATCTGTTGCATTTCTATGTGCCAATAATGAAGCAGTAGAAAGAGATATTAAGAAAACAATCCTATTTACAGTTGCACCAAAAATAATAAAATATCTAGGAATAAACTTAACCAAGGAGGTGAAAGATCTGTACTCTGAAAACTATAAAACATTGATAAAAGAAATTGAAGATGACACAAAAGATACTCCATGCTCAGGGTTGGGAAAACAAATATTGTTAAAATGTCCATATTACTCAAAGCAATCTACACATTTAATGCAATCCCTATCAAAATACCAACAGCAGGGACGCCTGGGTGGCTCAGTGGGTTAAGCCTCTGCCTTTGGCCCAGGTCATGATCTCAGGGTCCTGGGATCAAGTCCCATAGTGGGCTCTCTGCTTGGCAGGAAGCCTGCTTCCTCCTCTCTCTCTCTGCCTGCCTCTCTGCCTACTTGTGATCTTGCTCTGTCAAATAAATAAATAAGATCTTTTAAAAAAAAAAATACCAACAGCATTTTTCACAGAACTAGAACAAACAATCCTAAAATTTGTATGAAACTACAAAAGATCCTGAACAGCCAAGGCAATTTTGAAAAAGAGCAACACTGGAGGTATTCAAATCCCAGATTTCAAGACATACTACAAACTTGTAGTGATCCAAATAGTATGGTACTGGCACAAAAATAGACACAAAGGGGGTGCCTGGGTGGCTCAGTGGTTTAAGCCTCTGCCTTCAGCTCAGGTCATGATCTCAGGGTCCTGGGATCGAGCCCCACATCTGGCTCTCTGCTCAGCAGGGAGCCTGCTTCCCCCTCTGTCTGCCTGCTTCCTCCTCTCTCTGCCTGCTTCTCTGCCTACTTGTGATCTCTCTCTCTGTGAAATAAATAAATAAAATCTTTAAAAAAAAAAATAGACACAAAGGTCAATGGAACAGTATAGATATGTGCCAAGAAATAGACTCACAATTATATGGTCAGTTAATCTTCGATGGAGGAGGCAAAAATATGCAATGGGAAAAAGTCTTTCCAACAAATGTTGGGAAAACTAGACAGCTACATGCAAAAGAATGAAACGAGACCACTTTCTTACACCATACACAAAAATAAATTCAAATGGGATTAAAGACCTAAATGTGAGACCTGAAACCATAAAAATCCTAGACAAGAGCACAGGCAGTAATTTCTCTGACATTAGCCATAGCAACATTTTTCTACATATATCTCTTATAGCAAGGTACTAGAAGTTATAGCCAGCCCAATTAGGCAAGAAAAAGAAACAAAACACATCCAAATTGAAAAGAGAAAGTAAAATTATCTGTTTGCAAATGATATGATCTCCTATGTAGAAAACCCTAAAAATTACACACAGACATGCACAAAACTATTAATGAATTCAGCAACATAGCAGGATGCAAACTCAACACACAAAATTTAGTCCCATCTCTACGGTAACAATGAACAATCTGAAAAGTAAATTAGAAAAGCAGTTCCATTTATAATAGCATCAAAAAGATTAAGATATTTTGGAATTACCTTAACTAAGGAGGTGAAAGACTTGTACAAAACAAATGAAAACTACAAAACAATTGCTGAAAGAAATTTGAATAAATGGAAACACATCCCATGCTCGTGGATTGAGATAAAGTTATTGTTAAAAATAACTTGGGTTAGGGGTACCTGGGTGGCTCAGTGGGATAAAGCCTCTGCCTTCGGCTCGGGTCATGATCTCAGGGTCCTGGGATCGAGCCCTGAATAGGGCTCTCTGCTCAGTGGGGAGCCTGCTTCCCTTCCTCTTTCTCTGCCTGCCTCTCTGCCTACTTGCGATCTCTGTCTGTCCAATAAATAAAATCTTTAAAAAAAAAAAAAAAAACTTGGGTTAAAGTTTTTAACTTACTGTTAAAAAGTCAATACTACACAAAGAAATCTATAAATTTAGTGCAATTCCTACCACAATCCTACTGGCATGTTTTGAAGAAATAGAAAAACCCATCTTAAAAGTCTTATGAAATCTCAAGAGACCCCAAATAACCAAAATAGCCTTTAAGAACAAAACTGGAGGGGTGCCTGGGTGGCTCAGTGGGTTAAGCCGCTGCCTTCGGCTCAGGTCATGATCTCAGGGTCCTGGGATCGAGTCCCACATCGGGCTCTCTGCTCAGCAGGAAGCCTGCTTCCCTCTCTCTCTCTCTCTGCCTGCCTCTCCGTCTACTTGTGATCTCTCTCTGTCAAAGAAATAAATAAAATCTTTAAAAAAAAAAAAAACCTGGAAGGCTGATTTCAGACTTAACTACAATGCTACAATAATCAGAACAGTGTGGTCCCAGTATAAAGACAGACATGTTTAAAATAAGGAGTCCAGAAACAAACCCTCGCAAATAGGATCAGATGATTTTTGACAACAGTGCCAAGATCATGCAATGGTGAAAGGCCAGTCATTTCAACAAATGGTACTGGGAGAACTAGACATCCACATGCAAAAGAATGAAGTTGGACCCTTGCCTAACAGCGGATACAAAAATAACTCAAAATGGATCAAAGACCTAAATACAAGAGAAAGAATAAAACTCTTAGAAGAAAACATAAGATAAAAGCTTCACAGCAAGGATTTGGTATTGATTTCTTGGATATGACAACAAAGGCACAGATAATCAAAGAAAAAATAGACCAGTTGGACTTTGTGAAAATTTTAAAATTATGTGCATCAAAAGACACTATTGACAGAGTAAAAAGGCAACCCATCAAATGGGAGAAAATATTTGCAAATTATGTACCTAATAAGAAGCCAAACCAAGAAAACAAACAAACCAAAAAAAAATAACAAAAAAAACAACAACAACAAATGTGAAGAGATTGGAACCCTTTTGCACTGTTGATGGCAATGCAAAGTGGTACATCCATTGTGGAAAACAGTATGGCACTTCCTCACAGAGTTAAACTAGAATTTCCATATGATCCAACAATTCCATTTTGGGCTATTTGCCCAAAATAATTGAAAGTAGGGTCTCAAAGAGACGTTTGTACAACCGTTGTTCATAACAGGATTATTCACAATAGTTGAACTGTGGAAGCAACCCAAGTGTCCCTTGATGGATGACTAGATAAGCAAAATGTGGTATAGACATACAGTGGACTATTATCTGGCCCTCAAAAGAAAGGGGTTTCTGTAATTTGCTATAACGTGGATGAATCCTGAGGACATTACATGCTAAGTGAAATAAGCCAGTCAGAAAAAAACAAATACTGTGTCATTACATTTATATGAGATAATTAAGAGTAGTCAGATTCATAGAGATAGAAAGTAGAAGGTGGTTGCCAGGGGCTGGAGAACAGGACAATGAGGAAGTACTATTTAATGGATATAGAGTTTCAGTTTTACAAGACGAAAAGAGCTACAGAGTTGGATGGTGCTGATGGCTGCACAACATAATGAATGTATTTAATACCACTGAACTGTTAAAAATAGTTGAGATGACAAATTTTGTTACGTATATTTTACCACAATTTTTTAAAAAACTGCCCACCACCGTACCTACATAAATTAATAAATTAATAAATTCATTGGTGAATTGTACCAAACATTTATAATAAATAATAACATTTGTATACAGTGTCTTACAGAAAATCAGAGGAGAGACTGTTTCACAACTCCCATCTGTGAGGCTAGCACTACCCCAATATCAAAACCAAGCAAAGACATTATATGAAAAGGAAACTATGTGCTAGTATCCCTCATGAACATAGATCAAAACCCTAAACAAAATATTTCCAAAAAATCTAACAATGCATAAACAGGATAATATATCAGTACCAACCCAATCTCTGGGTTGTCCCAGAGATGTGCACTTAGTTTAACACCCAAAAATCAGTTAATATAATTCATCACATTAACTAAAAAGGAAAAAAAATCTATTGTTATCTCAGTAAAGAGAATTGTCAAAAGCCAACATCCATCCCTGATATTAAAGGAAAAAAAGAAAATACAAAGCAGCATATTAGGAATGGATATTCTATTCAACATTGTGCTGGAGGTTGTAGCCAAAGCAGTAAGGCACAAAAAAGAAAAAGGAGAAATTAAAAGCAATGCAGAAGAGAAAGGATAGCCTTTTCAAAAAATGGTGCTGAAATAATTGGTTATCCATAATAAGCAAAAAAAGGAGGGGGGCACTTCAATCCATAGCTCACACCTCAAAAACTAACTTCAAATGTATCAAATTTTAATATAAGGCCTAAAATTATAAAATTTCTAGAAGAAAACATAGGAGAAAGTCTTGTGATCTTAGGTTAAGAATTCTCAGATAAAACACCACAAAAAGCATAATCCAAAATAGAAAAGAAAATGGACAAATTAGACTTCATTAAAACTAAAAGCTTCTGTTCTTAAAAAACACTACAGGAATGAAAAGATAAGCCATGGACTGGGAGAAAAGATTTGCAAAGCCTGTACCTGATAAAAGGATTGTGCCCACAATATATAAAGACCTCTTAATTCAGTAATTTAAAAAACACAATTTTAAGAAAGGGGGCAAAATATTCAAACAGACTCTTCACCAAAGAAGATATAGGGATGGCAAATAAGCACATGGAGAGATGCTCAGTTAAATAAAAGAAGTGTAGATTAAGACCACAGTGAGCTAACCATGGCACCCATATTAGAATGGCTGAACTTGAAAAGACCAACCTAGAACTATGGTCAAATACATGGAGCAATTGGAAGTCTCAGAACTACTGGTAGGAACATGACTATACAACAGCTTGTGAAAAACAGCTTGACAATTTCTTACAAGTTAAATGTTTACCTACCATATGATTCAGTTATTCCTTTCCTAGATATTTACCCAAAAGAAATTAAAGCATACACTCATGCACAAATGTTCAGAGCAGCTTTAATTATGATAGCCCCAAACTACAGACAATCCAGGCTTCCGTCAATGTGTGAATAAACAGATGGTGGTTTATCCACACAGTGGAATAGTACTCAGCAACAAAAAAGAATGAACCTAAACCACAGATGAATCTCACAATAATTATGCTGAGTGAAAGAAGCCAGACCTGAAAAGAGTACATACATTATGTATTCTGTTTATAAAATTCTAGAAATTACAAGCTAATCTATGGTAACAGCAAACAGATTAGTACTTGGGGTTAGGGGACTGCCATGGGGTGGGAAGGAAGGATTATAAAATGACACAAGGAAACATTGGGTGACTGATGCTATGTTCGTTATCTTGATTGTGGTGTTGGTTTCATGGGTGTATACATGTCAAACCTTACTAAATTATACCATTGAAATATGTTTGGTTTATTGTATGTTAATTATACCTCAGTTACCAAACAAAGAAAAAATTCCACAAGGTTGCTTCAGTTATATATAAAATGTGATAAATTCTGTAGGACATAACCAATTTCTTTAACAAATAAACAGTGAGAAAGAAAGAAGAGTTGAAAACTATAATTCAAGAGATTTAAGACACACATAAAACAATAGCATGGATGGACCCTATTTGAATCCTGATTCAAATCAACTATAAAATGATATTCATGAGAGAGTTGGGAAAATCTGAAGACCAACTGACTGAATAGTACATGTATTAAAGAAATTACTAATTCAACAGTAATGCTGTTGTGTTAAAATAAAAAGCGTCCTTATCTCTTAGAAAGAAAGTATATACTCTTGGTCTAGCAATTCCACTTCACAAAATTTATCCTAAAGCAAGTATGTGGGGGGAACAAAGAACATTTCTATTTGGGAGAAAGAAGAAATTTACTTCCCTATAAATCTTAATACAGTGTGTGGAATAATGTTCTTTTCAGGATAGATACCCTGGACTTGATATAAACATCTGCTTGACTCTTAGCCACTAAGTGCTTTGTCCTGCCAACCCTGACTCATCAGAAATGCCCAGGCCTCATGACATTGTCTTTGCTGTGAGCTTTGTCAGGATAGAGTATATGGTCTGCATTGTAGAGTGTGCACCTCACAGACGGCTATCCACACCTGAACTGTTTGGGGGACATATGCATCCCATAATGTAGTTGCAGACTCTCTTTTTGCTGCATGGGAAGTCTCTGGGATGGCCCTGCAAGGTGTCAGATTGTTCCTGATCTCCAAAGATCATGGTAACCACAGAATGCATGGATAATCAATCATGATACATCATATATTTATAGTACGTATGATTCCCATCGTTTGGGGTATTAGTAGTTGGAAGGCCCTTGGTCATGAATGACCTCATGCACTTTCTTGCCTTTATTCTCAATCATTCTTCTATGCAAAGTACTTGGTCATTTTTGGAAGTCCAGAACGGATTCCCCTGCTTGTGTCTTTGAATGTTAGATATTGGGTTGACACCTTTCAACATCCCACAGGTATTTACTGCATCTTCCCCCGCCCAGGCACTGTTGCTGGGAATACAGTTGATTAAATTGTATCCCCTGCCCAACAGAAAGGCATGAGTACCATAGGTCACCTGAGGAATTCTACCTCTGTGGGATTTGACTATCTCCCTCCCTTGGACAGTGAGAGATGCATGGTTGCAGGCGACTGTAGTACTGGGTACAAAGGACGGACATTTCCCACCTGACAGGTGAGGGAAGCTTCTTGGGGAGGTGACACCCAAGGCTTGAGGAGTGTGAGAGGCTTAGCCAGGCACGGTTTAGGGGGCACGATGGATAGGGAATGCAGCATGGATAAACAGAGGTGGAAGAGATGACGTTCCAGCATATGGGAGAGAGATGAGGCTGAAAGAGTTGGGAGGACCAAGTCGTGGAGAAGGGAACTTTACTGCCACCATGAGAGCTATGTGGTGTGAATTTCCTTTCTCCATTTGGTCAGGCATCATCTCCTCCTCCCCATAGCCCCAGTCACCGGCAGCAGCCCCCAAAGGCCCACAGATCTGTGCACCAAGTCATAACCCAACCCCCCTTCATCTCTCCAGGAACAAATATTTAAGCAGTACCTTTTCTGCCAACCAGGATCAGCTCACAATTAAAGCTGGATGAAAATCTGGCCCCACTACTGATTTTGTTTTTTCAGGAAGAAAACTGAATCTTCCTTCTGTTAGTGTATTTTTCCTAAGACATCTCACAATTGTCATTTGATCCTGCGTGCATATAAATTGAATTAAACCAGCTAAAGCATTTGTTGAGTACCTTTACAGAGAAATGAACAGTGTCTCCCTAATTTGCCGCAGGAGGTCTTTCCCCTTTCACAAGTATCCCTTCTCTAGGCTGCAACTGTCCTTCCTTTTGTTCCTTCTTCCCGTTTCTCCCAAAACAACAAGACCCTACAAGCTGACAGAGGCCAGTATATCAAAATTTTAATGATCTCTGGTTCTGTGATAACACCCCCACACACAGTGAAAAAATTATACATGAGCTCATAGGAGCTCAGAGGAGAAAATGTTGAAGCAGCTATTTTTTTTTTTTCAACACTCCTTCACTTGAAAGAATGGGAATAAGATAAGGGCTGCTGTGAATGCGTGAGGCCGTTGGTGGATGTCCGTATTTTATAGTGTGGTCCTCCGATGATAGGCCTTTCTTACTTTGCACTGAATGCTGTCTGGGGCTCTCACAGAGAAAGTTCTCAAAGCCTTGATGGATGAGTTTGTGTAGTGGACGTGGGTGGTTTTTAAAAGTTAATTTGGGATTTTTATTCTTAGTGTGCTGATTTTTAACAAATGATTCAGCCCAACATATGACTAGTGAACAACATCAGACATACCTACAGCATTCATTGAATATATTAAGAATTCGAGCCTGCATTTCTTTTGAGTTGTTGAATATATTCCCAGTTGTACATTGTTGTTTTCCCAACACATAGTTACAAACTTACTAATGGAGGTTGAATTTAATTTAAATCCTGTTTTCTGTTACTTAGAGTGTTTATTTCTAGGCAGTCTGATTTGGCCATTGGCCTATATTTCAACAACAGTCACTTATATATCTTTTTTTTTCAGATCAAGGTTTCTTCCAGTTTAATTAATACTTACTCATTTAGCAACTGTTCACCTGTTTTACTTATGTAACAAACGTGTGTCTTCCTTACTACTTGCCAGGTGGTAAGTGCATTACATGAACTCTTTTAACCTTCATTACAGCCTTACCGGGCAGGTACTGTTACTCTCCCTGTTTTACAGATGAGGCAGCTGAGGCTGAGGGAGATTGAGTCACTTGCCCAAGGTCACACAGCCAGTAAGGGATAGAGCCAGTCTGCCCTCCAGTCTGGGCCTGTAACCACCACACCATCCCTGCCTCATTCATTCCACACGTTTCTTCTCGAGCCCCTCCCTGTGCTGGGAACTGTGCTGGATGCAGGGACCACATGGGAGCAGACCGGTTCCTATGCTCCTGGGGGGGGCGGGGTGCCCTGGTCATCAGACAGCTGTGAGCAAAAGCACTGTAGATGTTGGCTGGGGTGGTTTGGAAGCAAAGCAGATACATTAATTTCTATTATTCTAAAAGTTGGAAGTGTGAGATCAGGGTGCCAGCAGGGTTAGGTTCTGGTAAGAACCTCTTCCAGGTTGCAAACTGCTGACCTCTCATCATATGGGTACAGGGTAGACAGCAGAGAGAGGAAGCAGGCTCTCCTGTGACTGTTAGAAGAAGACTCTTCTCATTCATGAGAGCTTCCCCCCCCACCCCCCCCACCCCCCCCGTGACCTTATCTAACCCCAGTCACCACCCAAAGGCTCTGCCTCCTAATACCATTGGGGCAGGATTTCTGGTCTCAACACAGGAATTGGAGAGAGGGAGGAGTTACAATCATTCAGTCCCTAACAGGGAGGCAGACATTAATCAAATCCCACAGACATGAAATCACTCAGAGGAGTGAGGAGAAGCTCTGATGCTCTCAGTGTGAACAGTGAGGCAATTCAACATAGAATCCAGGGAAAGTGTTTCTGGGAATGGAAGAGCTGAGCTAGAGAAGAATAATGAGGCATTTTTTAAAGTCAAGAGTGAGGCTGGCCAGGGATCAGAGGATGTGGGGCATTCTCGGCATGGGAAAGTTGGACATGCAAAGGCCCTGAGGCAGAAGAGAACACGGTTACCAAGGACTGAAAAGGTTGTGATGACTGCGAAGCAGGAAGCAAAGGGGAATGTTGTGGGAGGCGAGACAAGGGAGAGAAAGAGAAGGGGCAAACCATGAGGGCCTTGCTGGTCATTGTTAAGGAATGTGTTTTTCATCCTAAGGGCTGTGAGACGATCTGCATTTCCCTTCCCTCCCTTACCTTCCCCCAATACACGCACCAAGGAGGGGATGGAGGGAAGACAGTTAAGTGGCACCTGAAACAATACTTTTGATAAGAGGGTGACATGGAAGGCCATGAAGAGCAGGTGACAGATGTGGAAGGTAGCTAGAAGGTAAAGCTGACCTGATAATGGGTTGGATCTGATGGGGAAAGTGCACCACTCCCTGAGGAGGAGAGAGTCCTGGATGTGGGCCAGACGTGGGCAAGGGACAAGTTCAGCTTCAGACGTGCTGGGAGGAAAGACAGCTAAACATCTGTGGGAAGGAGGTGATTAGAGAAGACTGGCCTGGAGATGGACACTGGCCATTCCCTTGTACATAAAACAGGCAGATGTCCGTAGGGGTAACTGTGTTCCAGGAACGGGGGAGAGTTACAAAGGGAGAGAAGCCCTGTGGGGCTGCCGCATTTTACAACCCCACCAAGGAGGGCGATGGCTTGCAAGGGAGTCTGAGGAGGCTGAGAAGTGGGAGGGAACCAGAGCAGTCTCTGTCCCAGAAGACAGGAATGAAGAAGGGTCACCACACTTCATGCTACTAAGAGGTCTTATTGGTTGGAAAGTGCAAAATCCCATCTGTGGGGTTTAGAGTGACTTTTCTGTGAGAATGCTTTTACTGCAATAGTAGCGTTGATTGACAGCTGGATTGGAGAGGATGAGAGAAGAGAACTGGAGATGTTAGTGGACACGGTCTTAGGAATGGCCTGCTCCAGGTGAGGTGGGGTTTAAATGTGCAAGAGTAAGGAGGAAAAGCAAGCAGACTAGCAGCCCTGGGGGAGCACATGTGCCCTGTGCGAAGAGGGGAATAGCCGTACCTTCTGAACTCATAGGGGAAGCTGCAAATAGGAATGTTCATATGTAAAAGATTATTGATTGCTGCATTGTTTGTGATTACAAAATAGGGGAAACTAAGGATTCAAGTGTAAGTGAATATTCAACTCTAATAAATAGGGTTCTTTTTCCAGATTCTTGGGCTGTCAATTCTGAAACCACTTTCTTTGTATACTAGGACTAAGTGATAAATAAAATCCAGTGGATAATCAACGTCAGGCTTCTCACTGTTGCAAGACTAAGGAGTTACAAATATAGACAGAGGGAACGTAGAAGTATCTAGGGATGGGACATGGGAATTGAAGGTATCAGTGTGAGAAGTTCATGGAGAGAAAAGATAGTTGAACAGACAGACATTTCTGTCAGTGTGTATGCAGACACACATACGTTTTATTTTATCCCTGTCTGCTGAGAAGGTCTAGAAATAATAATATCCCAAGAGCAATAGTACAACCTACCATTCTAATCTTGGTTTCTAAATACGATCCTATCCACCAAAGGGCTCTTTGGAAAAAATGGTTGATTCTGGGGAGGGGGTAGGGAAAGTATAAGCTGAACTTGAGTAACTTAAGGAGCCAAAAAAAAAAATTGCTCACATAATGGGAACATAGCAGAAGCGTATAGGAACCAGCTTGACTGGGTTACCACTGATAAAATCTTGGACAATTTGAGCATAAAAATAAATAAGTAAAGGATTATCACTCATTGAGTAAAGTACCAATCCATTAATCTAAACTGATCAACTAAGTTAGTTAAACGAACAGACAGATAAAGGAAGAGACAAGATAGCTCTTTCTTACAGTGGAATGCTGACTAATAAATGTAGAAGGAATGATAGAGCTAGAAAATCACCATTTGGCAACCACACGATAATGGATTGAAGCAAGAATCATTCACGGGTTCTAAAACTAGTGGGTTCACAAGATATTTACATACTCACAAAGTAACTCCTGACATAGACTTACTAATCAGAAAAGAGGAAATCCTAACTTTATCGCAGAGGAATGCAGCAGACACTGCCTTAACCAACAGATCCACGCTGACCTCGATGGGAGGGAACATAAAGACACAGGTGTTTCCTGACCTGATGTACTGGGAAGGGCGCCCCATCGCCACTGCATTGTGCCCACCAGGAGTGCATGCCCGGCATGCACGTCACACACACAAAGCCAGGGCGAGAGATAGGCTGCCAAATAATTAGCCTGTATAAAATGTCAGTGTCGTGAAAAGCAGACCGAAGGGCTATTCTAGATGCAGGAAGAGCCAAAGAGATGACAACTGAACGCAGTCTACTGATCTTGGGTTGATTATTACTATAAAAGACATCAGTGGAAGTTTGGTGAAATAGGAATTGGGTCTGTAAGTTAGAGAACAGTACTGCATCAATGTTAACTTCATGATTCATATTATTGTAGCATTTAAATGTATAAATGTAAAAGAATATATATTTTTAATATATATGTATAAATATATGTGTATATATTTACATATAAATGTAAAAGAATGTTTTGTTAAAAGAAAACATACTAAAATATTTAGGAACACAGGGACATCACATCTACAGTTCACTCATCTGGTTCAGAAAAAAAAATGTGTGTGTGTATATGGCGAGAGAGAGAGAAGGATAAAGCACGTGTGGTAAATATTACCATTGGGCAATCTGGGTGAAGTGTATATGAAAATTCTTTGTAATATTCTTGCTATTTCTCCTTAAGCCTGAAATTATATCAAAATTAAAATTTTTTTTTTAAAGATTTTATTTATTTATTTGACAGAGAACACAAGTAGGTAGAGAGGCAGGCAGAGAGAGAGAGAGGGAGAAGCAGGCTTCCCGCAGAGCAGAGAGCCCGATGCGGGGCTCAATCCCAGGACCCTGGGATCATGACCTGAGCCGAAGGCAGAGGCTTTAACCCACTGAGCCACCCAGGCGCCCAAAAATTAAAAGTTTTTTTAAACAAACCTCTAAAATATTAAATACTGGCTCATCGAATATAAAAATAATTACCCTCTGTGGACCAAGCAAGATATGCCTGCCATGGGCAGATTCAGGCTGCAGTTGACTGATTTTCGGCCCCTCTGGTGGTGGTCCTGTGGGATAAGGAGGGACTAGAAACCCAAGCCCAAGTAGTTGGACTGGCCCTAGGCTGTGGCTGTTGTTAACTGGGGGTCAAACAGGCAGGACAAAGGTAGAGATGGGGACACTCCCCTGTGTGGCTTCTCTTACCTTCCAAGATAGGTGGTATGGCCCCCAGCTGAAAGTGACAGCTGCTGGGAGTTCAGAGGCTTGAGGAGGAAAGATGGCGGCTGTGCAATAGGAGACCACCTGGGCGAGAACCTCACCTTCATGCAGGGCATGTGGCTAGTCCATTGGACTCAGCACTGCGAGAGGCCTCAGGGATGGCTTCTCCCAGCGGTTTTGGTCACTCTCAGACAACCACAGAAAAAGAGGGTAGCTGGGTTCAACCAGGGAAGGAATTTGTTAGCTGGGTGTAGTGGAGGTATGCAGGGGCATGGGGCTCTGGGTATTGCCATGAGCATCCTTGAAAGGGCTGACCTGAGATCCCAGGTGATCGAAAGTGAGGTGCAAAGAAGAGGGGAGGTGGGCAGGGCAGGGTCAAGAGTGACTGGAGAGCCTAGCAAGGGGGGTGCACAGTTTTATCAGAGAGGGTGGAACATGTGGCTGCGGAGAGCTGAAGGGATGGATTGGTGACTAGCAGTCTTGGGGATAACAGGGTCCAGTGCACAAAGGAACCCACACGTGGCTTCAGGGCATGGAGAACAGTTTGCTAATGAGGGACAGAGAGCCAGTATGTTAGAACTTGGAAACGGCATCCCAGTTACGGCCAGACTGTAGATGGAGAGGATCTCAATGTGCTGATAGGATCATGGTTTTACACACTGGTAGACAGACCACTGGTCGAGGTACGGGGGAGGAGAGGCTGGGGAATGTGCCGTTATGGAGCGCAGAGTAGAGTGGGCAGCTGAGTCAGGGCAGCAAAGTAAAGAAGCTTGGGAAAATGACCACTAGGTAGAGGAGCCTTATAACTTGCAAACCTCCAAGTACAGAAGGATTTTCCAAAGATGGAGGTACTTCAAGTCCTACTCCTGAGAACATGTGAATCTGATTGGACAAGCCAGGGAAGCTGGGATGAGAAGAGGTGCTTTAAGCACCAGAGTAACAGGAAGTTTTGGGTGTCATGATGAAAGGAGGCTGTGGGAATACAAGGACTGGAATGCAGGGTGTCGTGTTATCCCTCCCTAGCAAGACAGGGAAACTGAGGCTTGGAAAGGTTGTCAGTGCCACAGCTCTTACATAGGGAGCTGGAGCCTGAATCCAGGCCTCAGCCCCCAAGGCTAGTGTTCTCTCCTCCCCGTGCTGCAGAGATGCAGCGGCAGGCTTGTGCAAGGCCTCAGGAATGACAGGTCTCAAACCCAGATTCTGTGAGAGCAGAAAGTCTGGGTGTTCCGGCTAGAAGTGGGGAAGCAGTCGGGGCTTGACCTTGGAGTCTGAAATTCCAGGTAGGGAAAGTGGACTTTAAGATGAAGGGACTCATTCAGAGTCTCTACCAGGTGGTCAGCGGATGTCTAATAGCTGAAGTCTCCGCCACGGAGGGAAACTTGGCACAGGGATTCCCCCAGAGAGCCTCTGGTACAGCGACTGCTAGAATGCCCCGAGCTCCCTGCACTTGGGTAGCTTAGACCGCCGTCTAGTGCCGGGACTGCTGACAGAGCGTTCAGGCCACCATCTGCAGGACCAGCAGGACTCAGACCGGGGGCAGGTGCGCAGCCCCGTACAACAGCTCCTGGCAGCAAGCTGGCCCCAGGTGTATTTCCCACCTCACCGTGAGACCCTGTCAGATGCCCGGATAAGGTTTTCCTTCATTGGCTGTTACCTGCCTGCTTGTCTGGAAACTACCGAATAGGGAAATGACTTCTCAGTGAACTCTTGCTGGCTCTGAGCACTCATCTCTTTTTCTGAGTGCTCAGAAACTAAATTGTAGGCTCTGTTCCCAGAGTTCCCCTGAATTCAGGGTCCCAAACTATAGTCCAGAGTTTATCCTTTGTGCTTCTATAATTGACCAAATGGATGCCTCCAGAAGGAAGAACACTAGTTTTCTAAACACGTGGAGCAGAAATGAGTGCATGTCTGCTCTCAGCCAAATCTCTGCCCCAGCCTAGGCAGGATCCAGGAGGCCGTACCTGTGCCTGGCAGCCTGTCCAGCACGCACACTCCTCCCAGCCATGCTTGCCACCCAGCCACACTCGGCCCTGACTTGGTTCTGGGTCCTCGGATTCTCATCTCTATTTCTGCTTTCCCTCGGATGCCACAACGCACAAGAGAAAGCATCGCAGAGTAGTGAGCCATAGAGGGGACACTGCTCCCTTCCCTGGGACCACAGGGTCACAGAAAGAGCACTGGGTTTGAAGTCAGCCTTGGTAGCAATCCCACTCGCTCAGGCATGACCTTGGCAGCTTAGTCCACCCCTCCAACCTGTGTGTCCTCAACGGCAGCAGGGGAATAACATCTCCTAACTTTTGCAAGGTTATTTATTACAAGGCTTCAACGAGATAATGTATGTGGCGTGTCTAGCCCACATGACACACCCAGTGCACCTTTCAGTCTCCCCACTTGCATCCTGAGCAGCCCTCGACCCAGGACTGGCTGAAAGCAGTTCACGTTCCTGTGGCCATGACCGGACAGGTTAGCGTCACGTTCTCATATCTATGCATAGGGGTGAGAAAACCACAAAAACGGTTTCTCCTGTTTTCTTTAGTCCTTTCTTGATACTTTATGATGTTCTTTCCTAACGATCGTGCCCTACATGTTTGTGGTATCCCAGATTAAATTGCATCGTAAAGATAACAACCCAGTTGAAAGCCTTGTCCTTTTTTTCCCTTTGGACAACCTTGAGGAGGGGAAGAGTACTTTATGGCTCCCAGGTTTCCCTCTCAGCAACTTGCATTTTAAATTGAGGCATATTCATTGCAATATCATTTACACCAGCAGTTTTCTGGGTAAAATACAAATATCTGATCAGTGTCCAGTGTGACGCACATCACTTGTGCTTACCCCTGTGACTTTAATTTTGATTCTCCGTTACACAGTGAATAGAGGATTCAGTGCATCATGATCAGGAGGTACAAGACAATCTGACATAAGGGGGGAAATTAAACTCTAATAATTCTGTTTAAGGCAGTGACAGCCTGGGTTTCGGGTCTTCAGGGCTTCAGGAAACACCATGAGAGCAGGAGTAAGTATTATATAAGCTCAGCGTGTTGCTTTAATCTTGGGCTCACACAGACGTTTATTAATCAAATAGAGTGATTTTAATATATATTCATGGGCAGTTCTCCAGCCTGGCCTGAAAAACTGTTTATTTTCACATTTCTAATTTAAGAGATTTTTCTGGAGGAGATAGACTTAAGAATGTTGAATTACTCTGGCAATTGTTTTGAGCCAAGATAATTTTCTCTTTCTCATGTGAGGCTTCAAGGGCTTGAGGCCACACAAGTGTTAAATTCCGAAGTCTTTCAGAAAGAGGTACTTTTCTGATTTACTAACAGATCAGCGTTTTCTTCATCTGTCTGCCTGGAGATGTGGCTTCAGTGAAACAGATCCCGGAAGGGTCTCCAAGAGGGAGGGCTCCGTGGCTGGTACTCTCCTGCTGGACTCGGCTGCACCAGGGTAGGGGTGAACAGCCCTTCCCCAGTGAATGTGCTTTGTATTGAGGCCCTCAGACATTTTTCTGGTTTCCTTTCTGCCTCATTAGTGTGCATATAAAGGACTCTAAGAAAAATGGGAACCATTATTTGTGTCTTCATTAACTACAAGACGCCTCTTCCCGGCTTTCCAACCCTTCCCCCAATCAGATACAAAAGGAAAACAAATCAATCGTTTTTGTTTATTTTTTTTTTGCTTATTTAATGTAACTGTCTTATTCCTCAAAGAGCTGAAGTTGCAAATCACATATCCAAGAAAGGACTGCTATTTATATAAAGAATTCTCAATGCTTAACCATAAAAACAGCAACAGTCCAGTTAGGAAATAGGCAAAAGACACCAAAGAAGCATTTCACCAAAGAAGATGTTCACGTGGCAGATAGCACATGAAAAGATATTTAAAATGTTAGCCATTAGAAAAAGCAACTTTAAAACCACAGTAAGGTACTATGACACACCCATGACAATGGCCTAAAAGAAAAAATAATGACAACAAGTGCTAGCAAGGTTGCAGAGAAACTGGACCTCTCATACTTGCTGGGGGGAATGTAAAAATGGCCCAACCACCCTAGAAAACAGTGTAGCAATTTTTTACAACTGAACTTACAACTACTGTATACCCAGCAAACGTGCTTATGGGCATTTATCCCAGAAAAAGGAAAACTTACTTTCACACAAAAACCTGTACACCAAACCAATGTTCATTACAGCTTCCTTGACAATAGCTAAATGCTGGGAAAAACCCAGATGTCCTTCAAGGGGTGAACAGTTAAACCTTGATACATCCATACTAGAGAATATTATCCAGTAATAAAAAGAAACTATACATACAGCAACTTTGATGAATCTCCAGGGAGTAATGCGGAGGGAAAAATGCCAGTCCTAAAAGGTTACATAGCATAGGACTCCATTTATATAACATTCTTGAAATGACTAAATTATATGAATGAGACTATATTAGAGGTTGCCAGGGGTTGGGGACAGGGCTTGAGAGGAGGGAAGTGGGTGTGGTTATAAAGGGCAACCAAGGGCTCGCTGTGGTGAGCGAGTGGTTACATAGTTACATGTGGTGGTTAAATGCAGCCTACAGGCGGGATGAAATTTCAGGGAGCTAAAAACACATGCTCAAATGAATGCATGTAGAATGAATGAAATGTGAATAAGACAGATGCGTTCTCCCAATCCCAATGTCCTGGTTGTACTGTACTGGAACAGGGCAAGATGTTACGCTGGGGGGATCTGGATGAAGGGCAGATGGGATCGCTCTGTATTATTTCTTAAACCGCATATAAATATCTACAGTTATCTCAGGGCACCTGCGTGGCACAGTCAGTTAAGTATCCAACTCTTGCTTTTGGCTCAGATCATGATCTGCAGGTTGTGAGATCAAGCCCCACGTCAGGCTCCAAGCTCAGTGCAGAGTCGGCTTGAAGTTCTCTCTCTCTCTCTCCCTACACTCCCACTTGCTTGTGCATGCTGTCTCTCTCAAATAAATAAATAAATCTTTAAAAAAATAAATCTACAATGATCTCAAAATAAAAAGTTTAACTTAAGTTCAATTTAAGTTTAATTAAAATGATGGGCGCCTGGGTGGCTCAGTGGGTTAAAGCCTCTGCCTTCGGCTCAGGTCATGATCCCAGGGTCCTGGGATCGAGCCCCACATCAGGCTCTCTGCCTAGCAGGGAGTCTGCTTCCCCCCCCCCCCCGCCTCCCTCTGCCTGCCTCTCTGTCTACTTGTAATCTATGTCAAATAAATAAAATCTTTTTTAAAAATATGAAAAAAATGGAAACCACAATGTATTAATGTAAGAATGGGTGGGAGTTAAGTGAGGAAGGAACACTGTCCTTCAGTGGGCCTGTTCCAAGTGCAGGACTGGGGGATTCAAATAGAGTCACATTGTCCTCAAAATGTTCCTGTGACTAAATATTAATATTCCCATTCACAGGATAAGGAATATTGAGGCTTGGAGAGGTAAAACATTTTGCACGAGACCTCCCCAGCAAGTAAAGGACAAAGCCCCAGTCTCTTAGATCTCAGTGCTCTTACCATCTTGCCATGGGGGACCCCATCTCTGTAGCAGACCTTTATTGTCTCTCCCTGCTGCTGCTGCTGCTATGCCAACCAGTCGGGCCTAACCCTCAACTCCCACAGCTCCAGGGTTAATATGCCGGGACCTGCAACCATCTTTGTCCACCAGTGGGAAGCAAAGATTATTCAGTCAGACACGAGCCTTTGCCTTCTTTGCTAAGCAGATCATAAAGAGAACTCATGCAAAGAGCATTCAGAAAACCCAGGCCAACATCAGACAGTTTGTAACACTCCCAACAGTACAAAGGTCATTAATTAAAACAAATTGGAAAGATGTGTCTGTATAAATATTTTTGAAGACAACCTTGTCGAGAAAGAATTAGACCTTGGGGAGATTTATGAATTACTGATAATGATAGGGAAAATAAATCTTAGGAAGACAAAATCATTTAAGAATAGATTTTGTAAACTAATGAGATTGGTCCCTTCCAGCAGGTGGATAGGAAAAGAGTGGAAAGAATGGGGGCATAGGAGCAGGATGGAAGCTAGAGTGAGGGAGGAGAGACCCTTCTCTGACTCAAAATCACATACCAAAGTAATGGAATATATCATTAAAATCAGCCTGGATGAAAGGGGAACCGAAGATGAAGTATAAATGGTAACAAACAGCCTTACTTTACTACAAAGGAGTAGACAGCCCCACTGGAGGCACTGGGAAAGCAAAAACTTGGAAAGGAACTTGGAAAGCAGCAGTCTAACTGGATACTGGGAGGCTGAAGCCAAAAAAAAAAAAAAAAAAAAATGATACCTAAGTACTGTTCTCTAGTTAGAGCATCTCTTTTCCACGGGGATGGAGGTGAGCAATTTTGAAGCTACTTTATGTAAATAACAGGAGCAAGCAAATGCGTTGTGGATGGTAGAGCCTGGTTTCTCACTGTTGAAGAGAGAAGTTACAATAAGGGAAAGAAGGGAGCTGGAATGAACCCTGTGGTGTTGGATTGGAACTGGAGGGTTCAGTATGAACTCAGGGTTTTTAATGTCTACACAGGAGGGATTGTTATAGAACGACATACAGAGGGGGGTGTGGATGTGTTTGTGTTACATAATTATATGGTATGTAATTATAATGTCTAACATATAATTTCCTAGTTTTCTGTCTTCTGAGAGATGCCTAGAAACCACAAAACCCCAGTAGCATTGAGCACAACTCGCCTTCTTGGTTTCTAAATGCTGTTCAATTTAAAAAAAAAAAGCCTGGTCTTTTGGGCGAAACGTGGGATTCCTGAGCTGGGACAGAGAACAAACAATATGAGCCTGAATATCTTATGGTCCCAGAAAGCAAGAACATGGTTAATAAATGATGGGATCATGTCAGAAAGACACCAGAGCCAATTTAAAGGATGTTCCATTGGGCGAATCTGGGATAATTTGAGGAATAATATAAATAATGATAATGGATTACACCCTGCAGAATAAAATAAATATCCATGAGTCCATAGGGATATAAATAAATGATTGAATGAATAAATGAATAAACACAGCTGAAAGGACAGTTCCTCCTTATGGTAGAATTCTAATGAAAGCTGGGGAAGGAATGCTGGAAATAAAAAATGGCTGTTTGGCGAACATAATGGTAATGGTTGTTGCAGACCAGTGTCATCGATGTTTGCTAAAATTAGTGGACAAAAGTATGATGGAAACGGGATATTTGCGTAGTCTCAAAGTATTTTCCCATAACATGCTTATTATTTACAGATACAGGGGAAGATAGTAACATAACAGTAGAGAACTCTGACAGACATCACCTCAATCAAGTATCAATGTTAGCACAACCAGAACCAAGACAAAGCAATGGCTGGCACCCTGGACAGGATGCACTGAGAAGGGGTGCAACATCGTCTCTGAGGTATTCTTGCTGAGGGGCATAAATTCCATCCAATGGAGAGAAAACCTCAGACGAACCAAACTGATGGATGTTCCATCCCAAAACACTGGCCAGTACTTTTCTCCAGGATCCAGGTCATGAGATACTGAAGAGTTGTCCCCAATTAGAGGAGAATAGGATACAGGACAGTTACATGCAATGTGGGATCCTGGATTGGACTCTAGACCAGAGCAATACAATCCAGGGGAATTAGGAATATAGTCTCCAGATTTGTGCATCATGGGGCACCTGGGTGGCTCAGTGGGTTAAAGCCTCTGCCTTCGGCTCCGGTCGTGATCCCGGGGTCCTGGGATCAAGCCCCACATCGGGCTCTCTGCTCCGCGGGGAGCCTGCTTTCTCCTCTCTCTCTGCTTGCGTCTCTGCCTACTTGTGATCTCTGTCAAATAAATAAATATTTTTAAAAAAAAGATTCATGCATCATGTGAATGGTAATTTCCTGGTCTAGATGGTTGTGCCACCGTTCTTGGAGATGTTAACATGAGCAGAAGCTGAGTGAAGGATGTGGGAAGTCCTTGCACTGTCCTTGCTAAGTACTTTGCAACTTCGTTGAGTCAAAAATTATTTCAAAATAAAAAGTTAAAATACATCAAACTACAAAGGTTATATTGAAATTGTTACCGAGGGGCGCCTGGGTGGCTCAGTGGATTAAATCCTCTGCCTTCAGCTCAGGTCATGATCCCAGGGTCCTGGGATCGAGCCCCACATCCGGCTCTCCGCTTGGTGGGGAATCTGCTTCCCCCTCTCTCTCTCTGCCTACTTGTGATCTCTCTCTCTCTGTCAAATAAATAATAAAATCTTTGAAATTGTTACCGAACCAATGAAACAAATTTATGTTTAATTGTATCCCATGAAACCAAAATAATAGTACTACTAGTACCTTTGAATGGCTCCTTACACTTTACAGTGTTCTTACTTGCATTCTGTTACTGAGGCCTCAAACAAGCATTATTTCCGCCCAACCCCATTTTAGAGACGAAGAATCTTGATCTAAGAGGGCCTGGGTATAATTAAAACAAGGACCGATCACAGAGACAAGCAGAACTTCAAAACCAAATACACCTGCATCTACGTCCCAGCACTGCCATTTCCAGCCTGGTACAACCTTGGCCAAGCCAGCAGAGCAACCTCCAGGGCATGATAGCAGCTGCCTTTTGGGACTGTTGTGAGGAGCTAAACCCTATAAATACTCCGCACAGAGGCGGGCACACCCTTGGCGCTTACTAAGCAGCAGGGGATGAGCATGGGATTTTGGAGCTGGGGGCACCTCCGCACACAGCCCAGCAGCCTTGCCCACCCAATACCAGAGTCAGAGCAGCCCCAACTGTGGTTCTGGCCCCTCTGCAGACACTGCAGGGGCGCGGGAGGTACGGCTTAATACTGAAGGGATCCATCTCTTTGCAAAACAGACGAAGGTGAATGTCTGTATTGTGTAGACTATCTATATAAATGTGCACATATTAATATATTTTTAAGAGTTAACAATAGATACATTCGCAAAGTGATCATTTCTAATATGGGTATGTCTAAGGAATGAGCTAGGGTGAGGAGGAAGGAGGGCCGGTCCCTTGGCAGGCACCCTCTGCACCACCCTCAGAATCGTCCCCAGTCTCTGCCCAGTTCTTTCGCTGTCTGTGAAGTGCTTGGAAACTTAAGCTCTTTGCACTATCTCTTCTGGTGGTCCGTTGGGGACTTCACGCAAGTTAAGCTGTGGACTAAGGGGCAGGAGGAATGGCATGGCCTTGCCCAGTGCCCTGCACACCGCAGCTGCTCATTGCATACATATGCTGCGAACTTGGCCTAGAGGGTAGTCATCATCTCTATCATGTTTTGCACCAAATGGCTTCGCACTTGGTGGTCTTTCACTGTGTGGAATTCAGTTGACTTAAATCTCGTCTCAGAAATTAGCCCATGAGACAGATCATGCATAATCAACAATATCCTTGAACGTTCCCGTAAATCACTCCATGCAGGCTGACGTGTGCACAGCTGATATTATTATACTGCATATCTGTGTAGACAGCATGCAGACAGTGTGTTACCAGTGCCCAATTTTGGTTAAGATCATGGACCCTGGAACCAGAATGCCTCGGTTCCTACCACAGTGCTACAATTAATTCGCTCAAGAACCCCTACTTCACAGTTTGTACATCAGAAAAATGGGACTGACAATCACACTTCTTTCATAGGGGAGTCATAAGCATTAAAGGGGTAATATGTGTGAAGCCTTTAGCTCAGCTCCCCACACTCTGTTTGTTAGTCCTCAGTACATGCCATCCACCATCATCGTTATTATACATGTATATATGTATGATATATATACAACAGTGCATACATAAAATACCATTTTAAATTAATTATGTAAACTGTAATATACCCTTAAGTTTTTTTCTGCTGTGACCCCTCTCCCCTTCCCCCACCCCCAGACTAGGTCCTCGAGCCGTAACAAGTCTCATTTTGTGCTGGTTTTATTTTTTTAAGATTTTATTTATTTAAGAGAGAGATAGCAAGAGAGAACACAAATGGGGAGGAGAGGGAGAAGCAGATTCCCGATGAGCAGGGAGTCCAACATGAGGCTCGATCCCAGGACTCTGGGATTGTGACTGAGCCGAAGGCAGATGCTTAACCGACTGAGCCACCCAGATGCCCTTTGTGCTGGTTTTAAAGTCCCTCTGTGGTCTCCACGGGGCTAGCACTGCTCCTGAATGAGCTCAAGTCCAGCTTCCACGTTTCTGAAATCAGATGGCGGCTGAATCTTCCCATCACATAGGTGGATGTGGCAGATCTATGTGACATGTTTTACTCTAGTCACAAAGGTAATTGAGGTATGCCTGCCTTGGACTCAAGATCCTGTTTAGACTCTAGACAGTGGGCCCCAAGATTCCACTGTGATGCCGTGTCTGGTTCCACTTGATGCTTATTGGGATGTCCCAGTAACCCAGGATAAGTATGTGCAATTATATCCAGCCTTCCGACCTTTGACTACAACCTGAAGTAAGGACACTGTTGTTTGTCCACTCTTCAGTCTGAACACTAGAAGGATGGTGGCCACAGCGGGTGCAGTGGTGATGATGGCTGCCCCAGTGGCGGCGGTGGTAATAGCATAGATCATGGAGCCATAATGACCGTGGTGTTAATTGCTCATGGTGTGGGGTGGTGGTGATGGGACCAAGCATGGTGTTGGTGAGGGCGTGGATCTTGTCGGTCCTGGTATGATGGTGGTGGCACTGCCAATGTGGTGGTAGTGGTAGGGATTGTGGTGTTCATCAGAAATGCTGATCATGATTTGATGACGGTAGCAGTGGCAGTGACCAAGTAGACTGTGATTCCATAATTTTCATTGGTACTTAAACCCTGATGTCAAGGTGGGGAAGTCTGTATTTGAGGAAGCTCTCCCCAAGTGATCTAATATATATCTCCACTAGTAAAACACTTCCTAGGCCTGGGTCTTAGGAGCAGTTCTCCTAAATCAGTGCAGCCTGATCCCTCTGCCATAACTTGCCAATGGAGTTAACTGTGTATCTCATGAGCTGTGGTCCTCTGAATGCTCACCCAGCAGAAGGTTCCATGCCATGTAAATGCGCTTGGTACATCCTGAGCTTTCTGTGCCCTTCTTGGACAGTGACTGTGCACATCCACAAGTTAGGGGCTCCTAAAGGATCTGCAGTCTCCAATAAGACCTTCACTTTGTCTACCCTGGTATTTCCAAAGCTTCCTTGACCACTGAACCCTTTGCGGGGTGGGGTGGGGGTGCTTGCTGGTAGGTGCCTATAAATCATTACACAGAACAGCTAGAGAAACACTAATCTAAACAACGCTTGGAATGAAAAGAAAAAGAAAACTTTTAGGAAATATGTCCCCCCAGAGGGACTAATTTCTTAGTGCTTGGTGAGAATGGATAGCTTTCGGTTAGTTTTGCAACTCTAAATTCTGTCCTAGATGGCAAATGGAAGAAGGACATCTCCAACTTACATAATCAGAATTGACCAATGAATACATCAAACAAGTAAATGAAGGGTATTATTAGAAACAAACCTCAAAAGTGAAATTGCATTAAACCCCATCAAACATTGACAACCTAGGAAACCCAGTCCTTCTTCTTGTCACTAAATATTTTTTTACTGAAATACAGCTGACTTTATCCTTTTATTCCATACTCATAGGTCATTTGGTTGTTACAGCAAAGTGGTCCTTCTTTACTTCCGAGCCCAGTGCTGGGTTAATAAAAGATCCTGCATAACTGAAGTCACGCTCAGTGCCACCCTGTAGCTCTCCACGTGTGTCTCATAGTCACCCGGGGTTGCTTGGGAAGAATCAAAGTTCCTAAGCTTCCCTGCCAGAGAGCAGGTCCAGCCACAGCCCAGAATATGCATTTTTAACAAAGACATCAATCAGGGCAGACTCGCTTTGAGAAATATCAGGAAAAGTGCTGGTGTTAACATGCTTTCTTCCTCCTCTTCCCCCTCATGTCAATCTTAGGAAGAATTCTCCTTGTTCCTATCACAGCTGGAAGAGCAGCCCTGCCGGTGGAGGTGGGCTGACAGGCTGCTCAGGTCTCTTCCCTAATGTTGCGCCTGTTAACCTCAAGGGCAAAGCCTGCAACCCCACCAGGTATGCTTATCGAATGAGGAAAACCGCTTCCTCGCTCTTCTAGTGAGTCCTTCCTACTCACTGAGTGATCGTTAGTCTTAACACGAATAATGCAAAAAGGCAGCCAAGCAATTTATATTTTATCCATAAAATTAAGCCCTGTGTTTCACCACAGCATTTAACTCCATGACCTATTTTACTGAATCCCTTAGCAGATCTTGGACAGTTCCCTTGAGTGTAAATTACCATGAAGGTAAATTGAAAATGTATCAAGAAATGGGCAAGGATATTAGTGCAGAATCAAGGAGTCATCAAGCTTCAGTTGTTCTGAAGACTTTTTTAAAAAGTCTCTTTTTAGTATCGTTAGAGTAGAAAGAATTAATGTGATTAATAAGGCTTTACCTTTCTTAGTCACCATGTGCCTTCTGCGCCATCCATAACTCAGTTCAGAGGTCCCGTCCTCCAGACACGGCTCCACCTACTCAGAGCCTCTTCTGGGCTCCTCGTGTACCTTTGCCCTCCACGGACCACCTCATGGGGGCTGTCTCTCCCAGGAGTGAACCTTGGGGCTCCCACAGTATTCATCTCAGGATTTGCAGTGCTGGTACACCCCCGGCTTCAAGTCCATGCCAGGCTGCCACCTACATGAATGCACGTGGCTCCCTCTTGCCTTTGGAAGAAGGGAAATGGTGTTTGTAGTGGAAACGAGGGCCAGGTCGGGGAAATTCAGATTCCGCAGATATTTCTAGTGTCCCCTCCCACCCTACTGGACTTTGTCTTCTGCATTAGCTCAGTTGATTTGCGTAAAGAGACTGAAAACAGAGAGGTGAAGTCATTTTCCCCAAGTCACACAGCTCATAAGCAGCTGAGCAGAGTTCATCACTCAGGTTGGCCTCAGCCTACTCCCCCTCAAGTTCCTGCCACTACAAAACCTGTCTTAAGACCACAGTTGTGAGGGGCACCTGGGTGGCTCAGTCAGTTAAGCATCTGCCTTCAGCTCAGGTCATGATCCCAAGGTCTGGGATGGAGCCCTGCATCAGGCTCCCTGCTCAGCAAGGAGCCTGCCTCTCTCTCTCTCTCTATCTGCCTCTCCCCCAGTTCATTATCTTTCTCACACTTCTCTCTCTCTCTTGTAAAAATAAATAAGATCTTTTTTAAAAAGAGCACAGTGGTGGCATATGGCCCAGGACTAGTAATTCATCAGCGGGAAATGAGGCTGCCTCTCACACACCGAGATTCCACATACGGAGGCTGCCCACAGCAATGTTTCGTGCGGCATTCCCATGACGCCTTCAGCAGACTGCATACCAAGCCAGGAGTGCCTGATTACAATCAGCCCCCACTGCCTCTTCTCCCATGTATAGTTCCTGTTGGATCTCAGGCCCCCAAAGAGACAGCAGTGAGTTTCTGAGGAGCCTTGAGACTCCAGCATCTGGGAGTTCTGCTGAGTTCTTTTTTAAAACCTACCTAGTCTGAAAGGAGACGCATTCTGTTCACCAGGCAGAGAGACACAGCCAGGAGTTAAATGTTGGAAAACAGAGGCACACGTAAGAAAGAGGTTCTAATACCCTGAAAGCACGTAGGACCCCAGGAGCCGGCCACCCCATCAGAGGCTTTGTCAGTGCTTCGATAGAAAAGGAAGGCATGCCACCAGCTGACCAGCACTGAGCACCTGGGACTCAGGAAAGGGGTTGTAGAGAATGAATGGAGCAGGAGAGAAGAAACAGAAAAGGCCCCGCTCTCCAGGACCAGAAAGGAAGTTTAAACCCTGTGAAATATTGCTGCTTTGTTGTTTACTTTGCCCGTTTTTTAAGAAGTTGCACACAAAAAACGCAGGACATTTGGAAACGAAAGACAGAGAAAGCTCATGCTGACAAGCTCAGGCATTGAAGGATTCTGGAGACCAGAGGGGGCTTTGTAGTGTGCAGGAAGAGCGTGTAGGTTGAAAGAAAGACTCCGTGTGGAAAGCAGTGAGGGAAATGGAGGGCAGACAAAAGAGCCACATACACCACAGGCACTGAAGGGGGAGGGAGGATGGTCACACTGCCCGTAGCCACCATGGTCCAGCCCACCCACGGCACTGCCAGAGGACCACAGCTCTATGTGGGGTAATCAGAATTCCTGGGTCTGTTCTCCCTGCCCCAGGCTTCCTCCATCCAGGCATTTAGTGGCTTTTTGAGGTGGGGGTACTTCTGGCCAGCAGCGCAGAGTCAAGCAATAAAGAGGCAGTCTCAAGTTCATCTGGACCAGGAGCACTAAGAGCAATTTGGCTGAAGAAACAAACAAACCAAAAAAGCAGGACTTAATGAAGAAAATAAAGAAGAGCATGCCAAAATGGCCTCAAAGCCTCAACAGCCTCATGTTTTTCAGATGTCGCTGGGAGGCCAATTTTAATCACAATAAGCTCTTTGTAAAAGTGTGCAGATCCATTTAGTTGAGATCCTGGTCTTTTTTTTTCCCCTAACCTGCTTAACATCACTCTGGCTTTCTTTCCTTGTTTACCTTGTAACACTTGCTCCTGGTATTTCTTAAAAGACTTTGCCTTTCAAGGCCCTATTTCCTGAGGTGCTTTTCAGCCACCACAACCAAAGAAAGAAGGAAAGGGACAGAAGGGTCCGTGAAATGGGTAAGGGTTGGACTGTGCCTGTGCACACAGGGACACTGAGCTGCTTGCTCTGAGCAGAGGTGGAGTGTGCCGGGGGAAGGGGGGCAGTAGGAGCCGGCCAGACTCTGAGCATGACCTCACGCTTCACTCAATTGTTTGGACAAGTGTAGTTTTGTTTTAGATACATATGGTAATTCTTAATAAAATGCTGATAAATGGGCCAGAGCGTTCCCTGTGATAATAATGAAGTCTTTACACTTTGGAATGCTATCAAGTCTTGGTTCACGGTTTGTGAGGCTGCTAGCATTTTAAGGAGCAGTAACGTGGAAGCCCAGTGTTGCTGGGGGACATGGTCTGCTCTAGATGGGTGGGATCCCTGTCATACCCCCAGAGTGGTCTGGTCTGGGACCGCACACACACACACACACACACACACACACACACAGGTGGAGCTGCCGAGTGGTACCCTCGTGAGTTCTGGCTGGCGTAGGGCTCTTTGAACCTCACTGCCAGTCACCAGTATAAGACAACAGGAAAAGTACAGGCACACCTGCTTTGGATCCCAACCCTGCCATTGCCTGGTAGTGTAACCATAGGAAAATGATGTGATCTTCCTGAATCTCCAGTCCTACGCCAGTTATTATTACTACACAGCAAACCACCCCAAACTCAGTGATGTAAACTGACCATTTTGTCACACTCACAGATTCACTGGGTTAGGAATCTGGACACAGCCCAGTGAGAACGATTTGTCTCCTCCCCACAATATATGGAGACTCAGCTGGGAGGACCTCCACGACCAGGAGTGACTAGACAGATAGCTGGGATCAGGAGTCACCTGGAGACTTCTGCACGCACACATCTGGCAGTGGATGCTGGGTGTTGGCAGGGCTGTTGACCAGAGCGTGGGTAGGTGGCTTCACTCTGTCACCATGGCGTCTCTCTGCATGGGCTAGCTTGGGCTTTCACAGCCTGGCAGCGGGGTTCCCAAACCAAGTGTCCCCAGATCTTAAGGTGGTCCTGCAGGAAATTTATATGACCTCACCCCAGCTGTGACGTAGTGTCACTTCTACCTCTGGGTTAAACATTCATCAGTGCTCACCCAGGTCCAAGGGGAAGGGGCACAGACTTTTGATGGAGGAGTGGTTGGGTTCTAGGAGAGCACACATGCCAGAAGACAATGTCGCGGCCATCTTGGGAAAACACGACCTTGCCACAGTTCCCTGCTCTACCGATATAATGACAAGAGGGTGGTGGGAGTGACAGTTGCTGAGCACCAGCTAACTGTGGCATACTGTTTTTGTGTTATCAAATCCTCACTCGTTGATTTAAAATAACTCTGGGTCCAGGAAAATAAAAGGGGTAATGGCTACCTCACATATCCTTCTCCTGGAGATGGCACAGGCACGGGATTGCAATTCTCACCAAGCAAGCAAGTTTTGAGTTTTTGTCCATCTCACATCTACGAATATGCCGTTGGCCAAAGGGAGTCTCATGGCCAAGTCCAAAGTCAAGGGGTGGGGAAGTACATCCTGCTTTTGTGAGGCTTTGGCAGGGGAGTGTGTAGTGGTATAATGACAGAGTGAGGAATTAGGACCAATAATTCAATCTACCAGAGCCATTTTCTAGAACAAAGAAAATTGGATAAGGATATTGTGGCATTACAGCTGGTGTTTAACAGTATAATCGGGGATGCAAAATACCCATATAAAGTAGTAGGTTATCAAATTGCTAATAAAAGAATAATTCAACATGACCAGGTAGCATTTATCCCAGGTATTCAAGGACAATATACCATAAAGATATCCATTAATATATTGCATTACTAAGACAATATATTTTTATGGAACCTAAATCATCATCTCAGTACACACTTAAAAGTCATTCAGTAAAATCCAACACCTACTTAGGGATTTTTTTTTTTTAATTTTTTTATTTTTTTCAGCATAACAGTATTCATTATTTTTGCACCACACCGAGTGCTCCATGCAATTACTTAGGGATTTTTTTAAGCTCTTAGTAAATTAGAACTATAAGGATACTTATCTAGCATGACATATAATGACATAACACTTCAGAGGCATTCCCACGGAAGCAAGGAAATAGAAAAGAATGCCTACTTACCACCGTTATTTCTAACAGCATCAGTCAAAAATAAGAAATAGACTTACAGATAGGAGACCTAGTTTTCATTATTTGCAGGTGGTATCATGGTATCCCTAGAAAATCCAAGGGAAGCATCTGAAAACCCACAGAACGAATACATTCAGTAAGGTAGTCCAGATTAAAAATAAGCCAAAATACAGAGTTTTCGACATAACAGTTGTGATACAATGCCATGAGCTGTTTATGGTCTATAAAACATATGTAATATGTAACATATAAAAATACATATAACCTGTACCTTAAAATAAAATTTGAGGAAAAAAAAATCATGCACCAGAGAAACTGCCAAGGACACCTGTCCCCAGGACGAACCTGAACTAGAAACGTGAAGGACGCTGGGGCGGGGCCCTGCCCCTCTGCTGGGAGGCCTCACTAAATGCAGATACGAGCAGCTCCTCAAGGGAATGGCCAGTTATTGATGGGCTTTCCAGTGAACATACCCATGGCTATTTGTCTTTATTTAACTTGAAAAATGTATCCCAAGGTTCACCTGGAAGACTAACCAAGTGCTCAGAAAGCTCTGTGAGACATTAAGATATAATTTTTTTTGAAAAGTGGTTACATGAGTGTGATGCTGACTCTAGACAGCACAACGGAACACGAAGTCTACGTAAAAAGATAAGACACGGTAAGAGTAAAACAGAGAGTCAGTGGTGTGGAAGACACAGTTTTTATAAAAGGAAGTGGGTGGTCTCTTTAAGTACTTTTTTCCCCTTAAGTGTTTAAGGAAAAAAGTCAATTTGATTGCCTACCTTATATATTAAGTATTCTTATAATACTAAATATAGGGCCGCCTGGGTGGTTCAGTCAGTTAAGCATCTGCCTCTGGCTCAGGTCATGATAATGGATCAGGTCCTGGGATCGAGTCCTGCATTGGGCTCCCTGCTCGGCAGCCTGCTTCTCCCTTCCCCTGCTTTTGCACTATTGCTTGCTCTTTCTCTCTCCCTCTCAAATAAATAAATAAAATCTTTTTTAAAAATTACTAAAGATAAACCTTAGAAGGGGAGGAATTCCCCATCAATGGTTGTTTCCTTTGACCTCTAGCTCCCTCCTTGCACTACACAAGTGCATTTCTGAGATGCAAAGAAAAATCAAAAGGACAAATGCCTTTGTCCTTTTTCTGTGAATAAAATAATTAAGCAGGAACCTACCCAGACTCTGACAGGGCTGCCCAGCAGCCCATATGGGACAGACAGAGGCAAGAAACCACTCAGTGAAGAGTAACATATCTGAAAAGGAACTGCCTTTCCAAAGATGGTCCCAGCCTACAGATTCTGGCCAAGAGGATGCCCTCTACTTAGGAAGATAAATTACTGAATTTCTGGTTCTCCATGAGATTCAGGAGAAAAATGTGAGCATAGCAGAAGACCAACCTGTCAGGAGAAGCAGCAGTCTAAGGACAGTGAAGGGCATTTGGGATGAAAAACATTTTTGCCAAATTAGCGCTCAGTGGAGCCAAGGCAGCAGGGAGGCGATTTCAGGCAACCAAATAGAAAGGGAGAATGAGTTCCAGAACTAAAGAAAAAGATAAGGATATGAAAATCCTAAGAGGAGATAAGGAACTGAGACAAACAAGTAGAGCAGAGGCACAGTACTCAGAGAAATGATAGAAGGATCCCTGAGAGTACCAGTTGAGGCTTTGCTTCACAAGCATGTGGGGAGTTTTAGTTGATTGAAGACCTAGACCAAGTTCCCAGCAGCCAGACTGGAGTTGGGGGAGAGGTCCAGGATGTGGAGAAGAACCCTCTCTATGTGGTGCCAGCAGACTCAACAGGGCAACGTTTCATATACTTGTTAAAAAAGGTTCATAGGGACACCTGGGTGGCTAAGTCGGTTAAGCATCTGCCTTCTTCTCTGGTTGTGATCCCAGGATCCTGGGATCAACCCCTGCATCGGGCTCTCTGCTCCATAGGGAATCTGCTTCTCCCTCTGCCTGCCACTCTCCCTACTGGTGTTCTCTCTCTCTTTGTCGAATAAATAAAAAAAATCTTTTTAAAAAAGTTTATACGCATAAAAAGACAAGGGAACAATTACTGTGAACAAGTGGTTCACAGCCAGAGAAGCTCAAATGTCTAATAAGTCATAAAAATCACACAAATAATCTTAAATGCAAATTTTAAACCACAAAAGATTCCTGCAGATCAGCAGAGATGTTTTTAGATGAATAATCCCAGCACTAGCCAGGATGGCAAGAGATGGGTTCTCCCATACCATGCTGGTGATGCTCTCCCCTTGTTCAGAATTTCTGAAAAGCAGTTTAGCAAGATGTAGCAAAAGCCCCCAAAATGTTCAAGCTGGTGATTTTCCTTTCTAATAATTTATCTTAAAAATGTATCTAAAAATTGCAACTAAAAAGATCTACAAAGATGGCTGCAATATGTTAAGTCAAGCATACCATATGTATACACACACACACACACACACATATGTGTGTGTGTATATATATATCTATGTAGATATATATATATATCTTCATTATTATGCAGCCATTAAAAATGGTGTTTTCAAAAGAGTGCTCATGGCCAAGAAGAATGCTAATGATAGAATCTAAGAAGATACAAAAATTGAATTTACATTATATGAAGAAAAACAGAGAAGAAAAAGGCAATTAACCAAAATATAAACAATATTAACTTCTTAGATATGTTTTGTTGATTTTTGATTCTTTATACTTTTAAGTATACTGAAATGTTTGTACCAAGTGCATTCATTTTAAACTAATTTTCTGGGGCGCCTGGGTGGCTCGGTGGGTTAAAGCCTCTGCCTTCGGCTCAGGTCATGATCTCAGGGTCCTGGGATCGAGCCCCACATCAGGCTCTCTGCTCTGCGAGGAGTCTGCTTCCCTCTCTCTCTGCCTGCCTCTCTGCCTACTTGTGATCTCTGTCAGATAAATAAATAAAATCTTTAAAAAAATAATAAACTAATTTTCTATATTTATAAGTATATGTACACTACAAGTTACCTTGCTATAAAGCTTATGGTAACTTTGTTCCATCCATCCCTACCCTGATTCCTGGTTCCCAGAGCAGTTGTGTTTGACTTTTTCAGCCATCTTCTCTAGTATTTGTCTCCCTATTTTTGTATAATAAGCTTATACTGTGTTTCTTGATTTTTCAGATTTAGATAGTATCTGTTGGCTTCCAGTTATGAAAAGGGAAGATTTATCTCTCTCACACCCCTGCCCTCACACTTCACCTCCACCACACACTCTCAGATTGGCTCACAACTCTGGGCTGAAGGAATATTGTTTCCATTTATATCTACGTAAATGTCATTAATTAAGTCACATAGCACACTAGATTTACATGGCATCCCATGTGAACTTCGGTTCTTCCTGGAGATAATAATTGCTTTCTGTATTATTTCCTTATGTTCCTTAGGCCTGTCACTAATTCAGTCCCAAAATTTCCAGATCTTCAAAACTCATCTCTGTATACATAGACTTATCATGTCATCTGTCCCATTTTGATTCTGCTCATACCCTCCCTGGTGTCTTCCAGCTCCTGTCTGGACGGTGAGCTCTCCGTGCTGCAACAGTGCTGTCATCTGAGATGTCCCCTCGCTGTTTCCCTGGGGTTCTCTGTCCTGGTGTGGAAGGACCTTGGATTTATTGGGTCCTGTGCCTTCTGCTTTTTTTGGCCTGCTTCTGTTTTGGAGAAATGCATCCTCCTGTGTCTTTCTATCCCTAGAAAGGATCTATGGGAGCTAAATTTTTGAGACCCCTTGTGTATATGAACACAACTTTATTCCACACTCCAATTCAGAGGTCAGTCAACTATAGCCTGTGGGCCATCTCTGGTCTATAGTCTGTTTTCCTCCTTTCTGTAAGCTAACAGTAAGACTTTTTTTTTTTTAACATTTTAAAAGGATTATTAAAAGGAAAAAAAAGGAATATGTAACAAAGATTGTATGTGGCTTCCAAAGCCTAAACTATTTGCTATCTGTCCCTTGATAAAAGAAAGCTTGCTGACCCCTGTTCTGATTGTTTGGTTGTTTGGCTGAATAGAGAATTCAAGGTTGGCAATAATTTTCCTTTCACAATTTGAAGGCTTTGCTCCACTGCCTCCTGGATCCTGGAATTGCTGTTGAGAAATCCAGTTTTGTCCTGTGTCCTGCTCTGGTATGTTTGACCTCTGGTTTTCTCTCTGGAAAATTTTGGCATCTTCTCCATGAACCCGATGGTCTGAAGTTTTCTAATGGTTTGTCGTGTGTACACTTTCTGTCCTTCAAAGTGCTAAGCACGCAGAGGGTATTTAGTTCTGAAAACGCCCTTCTAGTCTGGGAAAATGTACTATTTCTATGATGTTTTCCTCCCTCTGTTCTCTTCCGGAAATCTCTGTTACCAAGATATTGGGCCTCCCAGGTCAATCCTCTAATTGTATCTTATTGGCATATGATTTCCTCAGGTTATCTTTACTGGCTTTATTCACCAGAATGCACATTCCATGAGGACAGGAATTGGTCTGCTTCGTCACCCTGTGTGTCCCAGCACCTAGCACAGTCCCTGGCGTGGAGTGGGCAGTGGGTGAATATTGTTGAATGAGTGGATATTTTTCGATTTCTAAAAGTTTCCTCCTGGTTTTTTGTTTTTTTTTTTTAGATTTTATTCTATTTTTTTTTTATTTTTATTCATTTTATTTATTTTTTAATTTTTTTTTAAATTTTTTTATTTTTTCAGCATAACAGTATTCATTATTTTTGCACCACACCCAGTGCTCCATGCAATCCGTGCCCTCTACAATACCCACCACCTGGTGCCCCCAACCTCCCACCCCTTCAAAATTCTCAGAGCGTTTTTCAGAGTCCATAGTCTCTCATGGTTCACCTCCCCTTCCAATTTCCCTCAACTCCCTTCTCCTCTCCATCTCCCCTTGTCCTCCATGCTATTTGTTATGCTCCACAAATAAGTGAAACCATATGATAATTGACTCTTTCTGCTTGACTTATTTCACTCAGCATATAGATTTTATTCTATTATTTGACAGAGATCACAAGTAGGCAGAGAGGCAGGCAGAAAGAGAGAGAGAGGAAGAGAAGCAGGCTCCCTGCTGAGCAGAGAGCCCGATGCGGGGCTCGATCCCAGGACCCTGGGATCATAACCTGAGCCAAAGGCAGAGGCTTTAACCCACTGAGCCACCCAGGCACCCCTTCCTCCTGTTTTCTGACTGGCCCTTTGAGAGCATCCCACTCATGGATGGGCTGTCATCTCTTACCCTCCTGATAATATTATTCGGAGATTCTTGAAATTTCCTTTTGCTCTGTGCATTGACTGCCTTTGTATCCTCTAAGTCCCTAACCTGGCGATGGTTTTGGTCTCTTTTTCCCAGTCAGCAATTTTCTAAAATTTGTCTCTTAGACTATTCGCTTATATTTGCAGATCAGGCCCTACATGCTGGCTGGAAGCTCTGAGTATATGAGTGAAGCCAGTGGGCCTCACGGTCATATGATCAGACCCCAGATCCAAGACCCCTGAATGTACAGATCTGTGGGTGTCTTCTCCTGGGTGGGACTGTTATTCTGGAAACCAAACATTAGCCTCCTGTCTGAAGGATGGTATTTCTCCCTCCTCTACCTATGCCTGTATATGAGAGGCAAGGGTCTCTCTGGTCCAATGTTGGCAGAAAGCAGACATCCAGCCTTCTGCCATGATGGGAGAATAGGTAGGTAATTGCTCCTTAGGCAAACTTTGAACTGGTCCTCCTGTGTTTGGGCCCTCAGTCACCCCCTTCTCCCATTCCTGAGCCACTCTGCACTGCTGCTGCCACACAAGGCACCTCGCCTCTTCCCACCTTTGTTGCCTGCAGACTCTGCTTGTGAACCAACATTGTGCATCAGCTCTCCAGCTTCCAAAACTGTGTTGACCTTTCCCATCCGTGGTTGCCTCTTTTCCCACTCTTTTTGCCCTGGTGATTTCATATGTATTTTATTCCTTCATTGCCATTTTGTTAGAACAGGGGTGGAGATAAAGAAGGAATTCTGTCCACCATGTTAAACTCACAGCCATCTATCACTATGGTAACCCAAAAGCAAGGCCAGTAGAGCTTCGTGCTAAGAGATGTGCGGGTCATGTTACCCAGAGTTAAAAGTCAGGTTCACATCCTTAGAGAGCTGTCCAGTCTCGTGGGAAAGACAAACAGATCTTTACGGTACAGATGCTGTAATGGAGCTGTATCGGAGCAGCAGCGAGCTGCCGGAGAAGTACCTGCATCTACCTAGGGGGAGAATGGGTCATGTGAGAGGCAATACAGGGATTGTGGGAAAGGGAAAAGGCTTGAGCTCACGACCATTTGGAGAGCAAGAAAGAGTTTTAGCCCAAATTGTTATTTTTATTGGTTCTCTTCTCCTGGGTGCTGTAACAAAGCATTGATTTTCTCCTTGTACCACCTGCCCTGTCAAAATGAGTCAAACCATCAAAAGTGACACCTGAGACTCCAGGGTGCCTGCACAGCTGCCTGGAGCCCCACTCCTTTCCTCCAAACAGAGGTTAATGTGCACGTTAAATGTACGTAAATTGCCCAAGAAATTGGGCACTCTTCAGAAGCTGGCCTCCCCCCACTTTTTTTTTAAGTGGAAAAGAAAAAGATCATATTCCATGCATAACATGGGACTCAGATATGCAGACCTAGAACTTGCTTTGCTTTCTGTAACACTCGCCTTGCTCTGAAGCCAGCATTTCCATGAATGGTGAAAAAATTTACCACTTCAGGGTAACCATGTTCTGATTTTAAAGTCATTGTGTTACAGGTCAGTTTTTAATCAAGTCAGTCTTTTGCTGCCTGCTTTCCCCAAAAGTGAATGAAGCATCACAGGTGGTAGTCTGTCATCCTAGCATCTGAAACAGGGTATCTGGGTCTTGGGCACTGGCCTCTATCCTCTCTGCCTCCACTACTGATGTGCCCCCAGCCTCAACTGGCTAAGGCCCCATGCCCAGGCTCTCCCTGGTTCTAACACCACCACGGTCCTTGGCTTTGCGCTGCACACCCTGTGTCCCCTACTGGCCACTCCCCCTTCCCCCAAAGTAGCCCAGCTGACTGTTTATCCTCAGCCTCTTTCACTCCTCCTCTCAAAGAGCCTTGGGGATTTCTGTGGATATCTGCCATGCCCCCACTGAAGGCAGGGGAGGGGATGTTTCCTGAAGGCCTCTCTGCCTGTCATGGAGCGCTGTCACTTCTACTCTACTGGTGCTCTGCTGGCACAGAGCAAGATGGTTTCCTCCTGGAATTCTAAGTGGGAACCAAAATACCAGCCCACCTGCTCTGTGGTTCCCAAAACTAAGCCTATTAATTATAACCTCCCCCACTCAACACACAGGAGGCTTTGTCTCCAAAGGGTAAGAGGATGTAGGGAGCAGGTCTCCACTTGGCTCTAAACTCTTGGTCACCACAAATCTTTCCTACCAGGTCCTTCCCTCTGCCTGCTGCTCATTTCTCCATTCACCCCACCCCGGCTCCCAAAAGGGGCTTTTCCTTTCCATTTTCGTGTTCTCTCCTTACTCCTCCGTGGATTTTAGTAAAACTGTGTGCTCTTACTCCCTAGACTCTGGCTCTTGATATTTTTTAGGGAGACTTTCAAAATTTGATCAGTCTTCTCAACAAACCCTGATTCTAACCTTCACCAGTATTTCTCTGAGATGAGTTTTTGAAACCAGTTTCTGGAGGTGAAAAGATGAACATCTTTGCCTTATTCTCCACTAGTTCTGTCATTCCCCCTGATAGAGTGGGTGCCTCCGCCTCCAGGAAGGATAAATGCATCAGGGAACTCTCAGCTTCCGGGAAGGTGTGTGCGTTGGGGGAGTGGGGGGTTGGTCAGGCTGCTTCTTTGGATCAGCTCTCCCACTAAAAACAAAAACAAATGGTGAGCAGAACATTTTTTAAACCTCTCTGTTAAAGCCAAAAAGTGGGGATGTCTCAGACCAGCTGGGAGAAAAACCCCTAAAACCAGGGAGGTTAGTAAGCAGGCTATTAGAACATCAGAGCCACTGATGCCCTGTGGGCACTTGCCAGTACTGCTCACTTAAGCTTTGAATCAGCAGCCATACAAGCCAACAAAGAATTCAAAGGCTAGAGCCCTCACAAGCTGGGGAACCTGATGGGTATCTTCCCCCACATGAAGTGGGACCCCAAAGAGCTGTACCCTCAGGGTCTAGATCTTAACCTCCTTCTCCCCCCAGTCCTAGAGGCCTTCAGAGAAGCCCTAGCACTAAGGCAAGCCAAAGAAGAAAAAGGCAAGGATAAAATACTGATAGGAAGAAACGGCTGCACATCAGTCTTCGCTCAGATTTGCAGCCCCTTGCTGGAATTATTCAAAGAACCCTAAGTCGACACCTTCATTTAAGGTCATCCATGACTTTCAGTAATTCCAGGGACCTGGGAGACAGATACATGAAGCTTCTCTGGAGGAGGGCATATCTATATGACACCTGGGGGAGAGTCCCCCAACAAATGATTAGTCAGAGGCATTGACTGGCCAGTAGTCAAAAATCCTACAAAAATCACACCATCATTTCAAGAGTTGCAGAGAAAATGTTTGACAAAACTTAGTTATGACAAAAGCTCTTAAACAGAGAATAGCTGGGAATGTTTCTTAAAGCAGCCTATTTATCAGGGTAGACCAGGTCAGTCTACCATAATAAATCCCCCAATTTTAAGAGCTTAGCATATTAAAGAACGTTTCTCCCTCATCAGATAAATCCCATGTAGTTCCTGAAGGGCTACAGGGCAATTCACTGCCCAGCCCTGTCTCAGGAATCCTAGTAGGCCCCACCCATGACTTTGCATCCTTAACTTCAGCTTTCAGATTCACTATAAAAGAGTTGTAGGGTCAGCAAGAATCTTTATGGCCAAGTCTAGATGGGCCAGACATCACTTCTACCCACATCCCGTTGACTACAATTCAGTGAGATCACAGAAACCCAACCTAATTTCAAGAAGAATGGATGTATTAGCTTCCAGTGTGCCCAGAAAGGGGAAAACAGAGTTTTAATGAACACATGGCATTGTCTTTGCCACAACTGAAAAAGGATAGCTACAGAAAACTTGCAGCAGACATCATATGTAATACTAAAATTCAAAAGCTTTTCCTCTGATAGTGGCAATAAGGCCCCCTAACACCACCTCTATTTGGTATCATGCTAGAGGTCTTCGGTGGTGCAGTGAGAAAAACAAAAGGCAGAGGGATTGGAAATGCAGCAAATTTGTCAGTATTTTCAGATGGCATATTTTGGACACAGAAGATTCAAAAGACTGTACAGATAAACAATTAGAATAAGAGAGTTTAGCAAGGTTACTACATACGCATTCAGGATGCCTAAATCATATGTCTATATATTAACAAGAAACAGAATAAAAAGTATATTTTAAATGCCATTTATTGGGACGCCTGGGTGGCTCAGTGGCTTAAGCCTCTGCCTTCAGCTCAGGTCATGATCTCGGGGTCCTGGGATCGAGCCCCACATCAGGCTTCCTGCTCAGCAGGGAGCCTGCTTCCCCCCACCTCCGCCTGCCTCTCTGCCTACTTGTGATCTCTGTCTGTCAAATAAGTAAATAAAATCTTTTAAAAAATGAATAAATAAATAAATTCCATTTATAGTGGCATCCAAAAAATCAAGTGTGCTTAGGCTCTCTATAAGAAAAACTGTAAAACTTTATTTAGGGATATTTAAGAAGATCTAAACAAATGGAAAGATATACCATGCTTGTGGATTGGACAGCTAAAAACTGTAAAGGCTTGAGTTCTCCCTAAATTAAATTATAAATTCAGTTCAGTACCTATCAGAATTTCAGTAGGTTTTGCGGGGAGGGGCAAGGAGAGGTGCTTCATTTGTGGAATCTGACAAGCTCATTCTGAAATGTATATGGGAAGTACAAAAAGTCAAGAATTGCCAAGCCACTCCTCAAGCAGAAGCTGGTGGGAGGATTTGCTTAACCAGATACCAAGATGTGTAATAAAGCTATATTAAGCCAAGCAGTGTGCTGTTGCACAGTGCCGGGCAAATAGAGCAAAGAACAGAACAGCAGAGAAGCAGGCCCTTGTAAAGGTGAACACTGATGTTCAATACATGGTTGGCAGAGCACAGCAGCAGGGTGGATGGGAGCTTTTCGGTAACCACTGCTGGAATAATGGACTATCCAAATGAAAAATAACTTAATAGGATTCACATCGTGCACAAAGACCCAAATGTGAAAAAAAACAGTAAACTTTTTATGAGATAATACAGGAGAATGTCTTCATAACACAAAAAGCACTGGCCATAAAGGAAAAAACTAATAACCCAACCCAACTACATTAAAATTAAGAACTTTTTTTTTCATTTTCAAAGGATTCCATTAAAAAACAACAATAAGGCAAGCCATAAAACAAGAGGGTATTTATGACTCCTATAACCAACTAACAAAAGGCTTGTATGTAGACTATGTAAGGAACTCTATGAATCAATGTTAAAAAAGCAGACAATCCAAAATATGGGCAAAAGATTTGAACAGGCACTTTCACAAAAAATTTAAGCCTGAATGTTAAATAATATATACAAATAAATGCTCAGCCTCACTAGTGAGCAGGAAAATGAACTTTAAAACAACAGTGAGATTTAATTGCACGTCTCTCAGATTGGGAAGATCCTGACCATAACCTTGTGTGGCAGCGCCCAGAGCAAATGAAACTCTCCTGCATGGCTGGTTGGAGGACAAATAGCTATAACCACTTTGGAAAATGGTCCAGCATTATCTAGAAAAGCTGCAGAGACATCTGCCCTATGACTCAGCAGGTCTACTCTTAGATGTGTGTCCTAAGACAGGCATGGCTCTGTGCACAGGGAGACTTGGGGAAGGATGTCCATAGCAGCGCAGTTTGTAATTGTCCAAAGCCGGACTCAGACCAAGTCCATCAACAGTAAAAGAGATCAATTATTTAGTATATTATCTTGCAATGGAAGGTTATGCAGCAATAAGACTGGTTGGATTACATGAATTTTATTTACATAAAGTGAAAAAGGCTGAACAAAAGAATATATTCAGTCTGATTCCATTTGTAAAAGTTTCAGAAGGCAAATGAATTTATGTTTTTTAAGGCTGCATAAATACATGGTAAAGCTATACAGGACAGAGAATTAATATTTAAAAAGTAAGAGTAGTGATTAACTGCTGTCCAAGTGGGGCTTGTGGTGGGAACATCTGGTGTGCCCGAAGTGTTTGTGTCTTAATCTAGGTGATGATGAAAGCAGGATATAGTTTATAACTTTCTGTCAACCCACATGTGTTTCGTGTTTTTGTGTGCATGTTATATTTTATAACACGATTTTTAAAAATATGTCACATCCTAAAACAAAATATCATCCCACTACATAAGGATTCGCTAATATCTCTCCTTAGCACAAGGTCCTGCCAAGCAGGTATGATCCCTTTTCACATACAGAAAAACTGAAGTTCAGATGACTACGTATTTTATTTTTCCACATAGGTTGGTAATTGCCAAGGGTGCACTAGGGAGTGATGGAGCTGAAGCCCCCTCCCAAGGCTCTCGGGGTCCTGCTCAGACTCTTTCCATGCTGGTTCTCTGTAGCTTCTGCCATGTCACTCTGGCTCTGAACTTGAAGTGTTCCATTCTCCAGTCCCTGAGCCATACTGCATCACTCATCAGCACAACCCACATCTTTCCCAAAGTAGGCCTTCCCGTTCCTCCTAGACCCAACCCTTCACATCTCCTTCCCACCTCCCACCTACCTGGTCCATGCTCCAGCCCCTCCCTTCATCTTTGATTCACAAGATCCCCTGTTTGGGCATAAGAAACTGCATGTCACTGTTGTCCCATCCATGATTAGAGGATGATAGTGCCTCTGCTAAGTCCTGTGCAGGAGGAGGCCATCATGTACCTTCCTGTGTTCTGACCCTAACTGTCCACACTGCCTTCTGGGCGCCTTGTCTGGCCACCCCCTCACAGCCCAGGTCTCAGGAGAAGTATGACTTGGGGCTATTGCCAACTGGAGAAGCACATGGTGCCTGGAGCAGCCTTTACCCATGCCTGAGGGGGCTGGCCCAGCAGGAGAGAATGCCCGAGTCTGCCCCCACTCAGGATGAGGCTCAGAGAGTTTCCAGGTGGCTGGGTGGTCACTGTTGGCACATACCACACACTCCTGCTCTCCCTTGCCTAGGAATGTACCAGGTGATCGGGGGTATCATCTCTCCTGTCAACGACCACTACAGGAAGCAAGACCTTGTGGCTGCCCACCACCGGGTGGCCATGGCCCGGCTGGCCCTGCAGACGTCTGACTGGGTCCGGGTGGACCCCTGGGAGAGCGAGCAGCTGCAGTGGACGGAGACAGTGAAGGTGCTGAGGTAACAGCAGAGCATGCTTTTGTGTGATGACCAGAGGTCATGGGACACATCTGTAGAGCCCTGCGGTTGAAAGTAGGGACCAAGTATGAAGTAGGGCTTCAGCCAGGCTTGCTCAGCCAAAATCCCAGAAGTGCTTCCTCTCAGAGGCAGAGAGACCCACAGACCCACTCTCAAGCAGGGCCAGAGTGAAAACAGTCAGAACCCACTGCCTTTCGGGATGCACTTTCTGGAAATGTTCAATCTCGATTCAGAGGGTTGTCTCCTTGGGGTCCAGTGCAGCCACCTAGTAGCTGTGAGACTGGGCATTTAACGTTCTGAGACACATTTCTCACTTGCAAAATGGGGACAATAAAACCTAATGAGGACTTTTTAAATGTAAAGAACTTTTCTGTCCCAGAACCCCGTTAGAGGATTCACTAAGTGGGACCTTCTATCATTGTCATCACTGACTAGGGTGAAAACTATATCTACCTCATAAGCCATCTTTTCTAATTGTACAAATTCTGGGCTCTATAAATCTCGACTTTTATGTAAAATTTTAAAAAGCCTATAAATCTAGAAAGTTGCTTGGGACCTTTTCCTTTTGGAACTGCTATAGGCACCCAGCAGAAGTAATTGGCTGTTTGAAAGCCTTGAGAGCCCTGGGAGCTGGGGCAGTGGGTCACTGACTTGGGTCTGGGAAAGGGTCCTGAGAGCTTACCAGAGAAGCAGGAAGCCCTGTCCAGCCTGGGGGTCAGAGGGGCCCGGGAGGTGGGCCTGTCTCTCACAGGCAGCCGGCTCTGCTGAAGGGACTGCAAACTGGGCGTTGTGTCTTCTCTCTGTTTGGAAGCACTAGGACTGGACAGTGTCCAGTAATTGGCAGGCCTGTTCCCTCATAAATCGATTTAGGTTTTCATTTTTTACTCATCTTCACAGTCACTTGGTTGAAAACTGTTTACCTTTTTCTTAGATTAAAGGTAAACATTTAGTTACAGATCTTGGCTCTGATTATTTGCCTTTTTCTTGGGAAAGAACAGCGAAAAGCATTCAGTAGCAATTCAGTGCTACTTCAGAACCTCTTGCCAAATTAAAAGAAGAGCAAATATGAAATGACGGTTAGAATACATGCTCTTTTTTTTTACATAAAGAATAAATTTACACCTAGATCATCCCTTCAGAATAAGAAATAACAGCCAGTTCTCATCTCTGGAGGATAGCAGAGGGGAAGACACACAAAAGAGTAGAAAATCCAACAAATCGTTTAGCTTTAACACGTAGTCACAAAGACGCTTTCCTCCTTCACCCTGTGAGAGGCAGTGTGGCCTAGGGCCCAGATTTGGAAGTCCAGTTTACTAGATCAGGGACTTGATGTGAGTTAGCATCTCTGAGCCTCAGTTTCTCGCCTAATAAAATGAGTGTGACACCACCTACTTCTCTGGGGCACTGCGTGAATTAAATGGGATGATGTGGGCAAAATACCTGGTTTATGGCAGGTGCTTAATAATGTTAGTTACCTTCCCTGCCTCCCCAACACTGGCCCAGAGTTTATCCTCAAGACAGATAAGCCATTCCTGGATAAACCGGCCACAGAACTATATAATATTGTTGCCGCTTCTGTTACAAAATGCAGGTGTGAGCTGAGATTTTACGATTTTACATGTGCTTTTTCTTTTTCTTACTCTATTCTTTAGTCCAGTGCTTCTCAGCCCTGGCTGCACCCTGAATCACCTAGGGAGCTTTCAAAAGTATCAACTTCTCCCAGAGACTGGGATGTCACTGGTCTGGGATGGGGCATCAGAATTTTTAAGGGCTCCCTAGTGATTCTAATGCTTGGCTAGGATTGAGGCCACCGTCTCAGTCACAAACTATGTGAACCAGGCTTATGATTAGTACCAAGATCCATCCAAACCAGTGGGCCCTGGCTATAGGAATCACCTGGGAAACTTTTTTAAAAATGCTCATCTTCCCCACCCCCAGGAATTATGATTTGTGGGTGGGGTTTAGGCATGGGTATTTTTTTAAAGGTCCCCAAATGATAGATTTTGTGCAGCCAGGGTTGAAAATCCACTGATACAGACAACACAGTGTTGCTAATAACTGATCCCATTCTTTTTTTCCAACATTTAGAGTGAGCTTCTCAGAAAATTTGATTATTAATGTTTTCCTAAAATTCCCCAAGCATTTTTCTTTTTAAGATTGAAAATCTGGTAGTTGTAAGGTTAGGTGATTCTAGAAGCAAGGTAATAAACCACCCACCCTTTGCTCCATTTAGTATCTTCCTGACAGAGTCAACAGGGGATTTGCATCATAGGGACAAATAGTGTGACTATGACAAATGTCACTATGAAGTAAATTCACAGTAGAGTTCATTGAGGATTCTTTTTCTACTTATCAGATTGCTTATTTTTACTTTTTTTTTTTTTTTTTTTAATCTAGGCCAGCTTTCATGCTTTTAGGACATTTGATAACTTACTTTGCTCACCTTCTGGAGCTGTGAGGGGAGGTCCTTAGTCACAATGCCATTTGATGTGGCCCATCATCATGGTCACCGTCACTACTGTCATCTCACCAACCCCTCTGCAAGCATGATCTTACGCTATCTTCCTTTTACAGATGAAGAACCAGGTTCAGAGAGGCTAAGTTAATCAAAGTCACAAATGAGTGGCAGAGCCCCCATCTGAGTCTGAAGCCACACTTACGGTCCTCCTCCAACCAGAGATCTACTGGTGGGCGCACAGAGGGGCTGACTCTGTTCCTGCCACAGGGACCCTCTGACCAGGCATGCCTGGACTGCGAAGGACATGGAAAACTTATTCCCAGTGTCAGCCCTCATGCCCGGGGCTGGGCACACTGGGACACCACTCAGGCAGACAGGAAGAAGCCACGGGCACTGCCCCACAGAGGCCCAGTGGAGGTCTGTGAGAATAATTATTCACACATCAGAGTTCAGAGAGCCAGCTAATATTCAAGTAGGGTCAACTTGAACCAGGATCTTCAAGGTAAATACAATAAAATGACAGTCACCACTTGTACTGATCACCTGTTTGTGCCAGGCTTTTCTAGGTAGGTTAATATCTAGTCACCTCAGCAACTCTGAGAAGTAGGTGGTTTTAGTCCCATTTTACAGATGGGAAAATGGAGGTTCTGAAAGGGTCAGTAACATCCACAGACTCCTACAGTTAGAAAGTAGAGGTGAGACTCACACCTATTTCAGTATGGTGTAAGATTCCAATCTAATTAGGAGTGAATCCTCAGACTTGAAGCTTACCAAAACCAAAGCAGACAATAATGGAAACACAGAGTCCAACTAGACCCTGAGAAGACTTAGCTGAGTCTCTGAGATCATCAGAAAAGACTAGGGGCCAGAATTAAATGTATTTATTGGTCCACTCCTTCCATCATTCCTGAATTCAGCAGATTTTAGGTAAGCAGTTCCTGAGAACTAAAACTATAAGGATGAATTAAATGAGCTCACCATTCACAGAAAAACTGCTAAAGTTGACTGGGTTCTTTCTGTGGACTGGCCGGTACTAAGCTGCTCCATGAATCCTCAGTGCAGCTCACAGGGGTGGGTGCGGTCATCGTCCCCCATTCTACAGATGAGGAAACTGGAGGCAGATTGCTTAAGCAGCCCACCAGAATTCCACAGCTGCTGGTTGGAAGCAGAATTCCAACCAAGCAGTCTAACTGTAAAGCTTAACCTTTACACCATGCCTTCCCCCCAGTGATGATCAGCCCTGGGCCACTCGCCCAGCACTGGGTAGGGTAGGAAGCGCTTTTTCTCTCACGGTCTGGTGATGCTCAGCAGGGAGGTCAACATCAGCTTCATGATGACCAATAAACAGTTGAGGTCAGTGAGGCTCTGAGTGGCAGTGACTCATCCAAGGTCATACAAACAAGAAAAGTTAAACTCGAACCCACCCAGTCTAGCTGCAGAGCCCCTGCATTCCCCCAAACACAGCTCATAAATGTATAATTCAGTAGGTGGAAGAGTGCATTGATACAAGATGTGGTGACTACCTGTGTTTGATCAGATATGTCTTGATTTGCACACTGATTGCTAAAAGAGCCAGGCATGCCAAGCCGGCATGAGTCTAATCAGATCTGAAATGCTAACACCAAATGAGACTTGCTCCGTCCTGCCCGCTGTTCCGTGCACGTTGCGTGCACAACTCCTTCAATCATCGTGACCACTAGTGAGAGGCACACACGGTCACTCTTCCTTGTCACACAAGTGCTGAACTGTCTGCACAGAAAGCAGTTGATGGCCTCCCAGGGTCACCCAGCTGACCAGCGGGGGAGCTGAGATTCAGCCTAGGCAGCCTACCCCAAGAAGTCCTGAAATACTAGTTGAGAACAAGAGTGAGCTGTGGGCCACGTACCGTGTAGTAGCTGACTCACTCTCAGAAAAGTCTAAAAGGTTGGCGTTGTCCTCACTTTACAAATGAAAGGTTTTATTTTGAACCCACATGTGTCTGATTCTCAGAGCACTCATCCTTAATCCCTACTCAACGTTTTTTAAGTGAGGTATTTAAAGACAGTGTTAAAAAAAAAAAAGTAGAACCACGCTCATCCCCCCACCCCCCACCTTCCACCAGGGCTCACAGAAGGCAGTGGAGGGTTAAGAGGACCCGATCACATCCGGTTTCCATCCCAGCCCCTGGCACATAGCAGTAGGCCCTCCACAAACATTTATGGAACGAGCTACCTACCTAAAATGGACAAAAGCAGGTGGAGACTTAAAAACAGACCACTGGGTGGCTTTGTGGGGATGGGCACACCCTGAGCCCATGTGTTTGCAATGCAGGCATCATCACAGTGAACTGCTCAGATCTCTGCCCCGGAAGGAAGGCCCAGACCACGGCAGGGCTCGCTGCACAGCCCCCACAGGTAGGTACGGACCCTCTTGTCCCTGGGAGGGGGAGAGGTCAGGGATGCGCAGGACCCACTCCCAAGCAGGATAAGGATTCTGAGGCTTGCCGGGCTGTGGTGACACTTCCCAGGCTGAAAGGTCATTGTCAACAATCTGCCACCATCTCTTATAAATCGGTTTGCTAATTTAGGATTTTCTTCTCCAAAGGAGTTTACCTACCCTTGTGACTTGTGCTTGTGACCTGGATTACAGTCAGGGCTACACAGGGATAAACTGGTGAGTGATGCTGGGCTCCTTTAAAAGCCTGAGCCTTTCTGAGTACAAATGTGCCATTCTGATCCTCAAACAGAAACCTGTTTTTAGGGGAATTTCAGTCCATGTGGAATGTCCTTTTAATTTGTAACCCTAGGTTTCTACCCTGTTGTCAGCTCCTGGTGTTTGATGGAATCTTACTAGTTGTGACTTTGAAGTATTTTCCCTCTCTGATGGCAGCCCTGGTACTAGGGGTCAAGTGTGTAGGCCCCTCGTGAAAATAAACAGGAGTCCCTGGTGATGGAAGGGCAGGATGTGACATGGTCCGGGACTTACTGGTCCCGCCCCGCTGAAACCCCAGCAGGTGCATCTATGGGGTTTTCCTACTGCATGTCTCTCAACTGTGGATGGTGTGTACCAGTTCCAGATCAAAAGGGCTCAGGAATGTCACAGGTAAACCAACCTAAAATTTCCTGCAGGACTTTTCAGAGCCTTTACTATGATCATGTGCATTGTGACTCTACAAGAAAGGGAACTAGCTTGTGGCCATTATCACTTTTTAGTCATGGGACCCTTTTCGACACATATTGGTGCCCCAGAACACAGTGCCCTTCCCCACCCCAAACAGACTGGAAGGCGCTCTTCTAAAAGAACTCGAAGATGCTACCAGGCCCTAAAGGTTTCATGCAGCAGTCCTCAAATGCTGGTTAAAGGATCACTCACCGGCAGAATCACCTATGAGGTGTATAAAAATTTAGGCCACAGCCCAGGCCCCCTGAGTTCTGGGAATCTGGATATTTAGCAGGCATGCTGGGATTTGCTTTATGGCCAATTCAGGGGACTGCACTAGAGTAGGAATCTAAGAAAGCAGGAGGTCCAGCATCTCCTGTGTAATCCTCTGGTGTTTCTGCCTCTCTTCCCCCATCTTCCAGTCTTGGAGCATAGGCAGCATTCCTTCTCTCTGAAGCATCTCTGGCTCAGCAACTACTTCTACCAGAGTTAGGAGACACCCACTGAGCACCTCCCCAGGCCTGGCTTTGGACTCAGGAAAACAAAGGTAGCCTCCCCCAGCCTCTGACCTAAGGCTACAGACAGGCTGTGAACGGTGTGGAGTCCAGGCATGGATTAGGAAGGCTGCCTGGAAGAGGAGACACTAGTACCAGGACTCAGGATAAGTATCTTCTCTGGGATTAGGGACATTCTGGGCAGAGGGGCAGCTAGGCAAGTCACAAAGGCAGGAAATGGCATAGGTGCTGTGCATTCCTTGCTGCTAGGGAATGCTGGAGCTTCCAGTGACAGGCAGGGACCTCCAATGATGTGGGAGGGATGCCACACACAGGCTCCCAGCCTCTCACACTTGCCCTCTCTGCACCTGCTTCCAGAATCCCTGTCTTAGGTCTTTGCTGGGTGCCTCTCCTCCCCCCTTCCCTCTGACTCCACTTTTGAAAACTTACCTGTCCTCTTTGGCCCACGTGGACCCATCTTCCTGTGAAACCAGTCCCAGCTCGTTTTCACGGAGACAGGCTCTCCCCCTCCCTCAGCCAAAGCTCACCCGCATTCTTTACAAATTTATTTTTCTAGGGGCTACTCTGTTTGGCCCTGTAATGTTGGGAGTTTTTTCTTTATCCCTTTTCTTGCTATTCAGGCCCTGGGTCCTGCTCATCTTCGTTCTCTCCTAAAGTAACTGTTAAAAAAAGAAAGTTCATGTTGAATGAAAAGTGGGCTTTTCAATTTACCAAAATATATCAGGGGCTTTAAAAATGTTCATGTCCTTTGCTTGATATATTCCCCTTCTAGGAACCAGACAGTGGAAATAATTAGAAATTGGGACAAAGATTTATGTAGAAAGATGTTTAGCACAGCAGTTTTTATAATGGCAGAAAATAAAAGCAACCTCCATGTTTAAGTATGAGGGAACGTTTAAATTATTCTGTGTACACAGGACAAATAATTGAGACAAAAGGTTTTTGGAGGAAGGCTTATGAGGTAAGTGGGAAAAATCAGGATATGATTCTGTATATATAATCGCAAGTATATAAAAATGTAAATATACTTGTACATCTATTTGCATGTCTAAATCAATAGAAAAAAAACAAAAAATACAGGAAAATATTAAGTTTTTGTAGAAAGCAGAATTGTTGGGGTGCCTGGATGGCTCAGTCATTAAGCGTCTGCCTCCAGCTCAGGTCATGATCCCAGAGTCCTCGGATGGAGCCCTGCACTGGGCTCCCTGCTCATGCCCTCTGTCAAATAAATAAATAAATCTTAAAAAAAAAAAAAAAAAACGAAAGCAGAATTATTGTTTTCTACATTAAATACATATTTTCCATACATTTTATAATGGATATAGATTTCATGTTTGTAATCAGAGGGAAAAACAGTCCACAACACTAGAACAATGAACAAGAGGAAGGTGGAGTTCTTCCTCAGCTGAAATCTCGCATCTGACCAGGTGGCCTGTATGTTACTAGTAACATATTTGTAAAGGACCACTTTGTGTGCTGTGTATTTCGTTGGACGCTCATCTCCTCTGGGACTGAAGATTACAGGCTGAACTCAGCATGTTATGGCAGCCAGAGCCCAGCTTCGCCCATCACTCCCATGATCTGCGGTCCTCCTTGGACTGACCCAGTCATGCGGGCCGCCCGGTTCTGGGCTGCTTGGATATGACACATGGGACGGAGGATGCCTCGGTTGGTCCTCTAGCAGCCTGATGGTATGTGTTTCTTTTGTGCAGGTGGTCCCTGCCCTTAGCTGTTGAGGCTGAGCACAGCTCAGCAGCCTTCAAAGGATTCCCTGTCCGCACAACCAGAGCAGCCACTCCCTCTGATTCCATCTTGCACCAATTTGATCCACAGTGGCCTTGTCTAGTTACTTTGGGCACCACCCTTTATCCCTGGCTTGAGCTCTGGTATCCCGTCCACTCAGAGTCTCACACTCCTCACACATGGCTATGTGCCCATACCCTGCACTAGGCCAGAAATTCACATCACTCAATTTCCAGAACTTCCGCAGGAGGTCATCCCCATTTTACAGCAGAGGGAACCGGCCTGGCTGCTAGAACTCTCCCAAGCTTCCTGCAGCTCTGAAATGGAACCCAGGGCTGACTGACCTCAGGCCTGGGTGTTCTTAATATAAACTGGACTTCCAAAGAAAAAGGTCCCAGTGGCACTTCCCTCACTTTCCATGTAAATCTCTGCTTTTTAAAGCCTGTGGCTAGGGGTGCCTGGATGGCTCAGTGTGTTAAAGCCTCTGCCTTCGGCTCAGGTCATGATCCCGGGGTCCTGGGATCGAGCCCCGCATCGGGCTCTCTGCTCAGCAGGGAGACTGCTTCCCTTCCTCTCTCTCTCTGCCTGCCTCTCTGCCTACTTGTGATCTCTGTCTGTCAAATAAATAAATAAAATCTTTTTTAAAATAAATAAATAAATAAATAAATAAATAAATAAATAAATAAAGCCTGTGGCTATTCCAAGAAAGCACACTGCCCCCAAAATACCCATGGACATCCGATGTAGGTCAATACATCATGGTTAAGACAAATCAGATCACCAGCCTTTATTCAGCACCTCTGACTTAGGCACCCAGTGTGAAGAGTTTGTAGCAGTGATGTGAATGGATTTGAAAGAGATAGACAGTGGTTTCTGAGGGCTGCCCAGAGTGGGAGTCCAAGGCACATGTTGCCAGAAGAAGTGATTACCCCGCAGACATGCCTTTGATTTGGGGGATGGGAAGGTGTGGTCACTTGTCCCCTGTAGGCAAGAGCTCACGGTGAATTGTATTCCTGTCACTGTTAATAAATCAAATAGTGTCTAATATTGAAGCCATTGTGTGGAAACTGTTCCCACAAAAATCCACCAAAAGAGGAAAGGGGGTATCTTCTGTTCTTTGACCTGTGGGAAAGGGAGGGGAGGACAGTATGCTCCAGGCCTCAGGAGACCCTACAATTAAATGCCCATCATTTAACCTCTCCCATAGGAAGAGCACGTAAAAATCACGCATTTGTTTAAAAGGTCAAAAGCTGGTCTCTTGTTATATTACAGTGGTTGAATAAATAAGAAATTGGAGTAGAACCTTAGGGATGGAAAATAGTTCAAATCCACATATGTTGTGAGCAATGGGTCCAGCCCAAAGTAGTGGAAAGTGTGAGTTATTGAATAATTCTTAAACGCAGTTTTACTGATGTTAAAAATACTCCCTATGGAAAAAAACCATCCATAAATGTTGAATGGACATGTGGATGAATGTGTTAGTGGATAAGAAGGTGGATGGATGATGGATGGTACTTAATACCTATCACACTCTGTTGATAGGTGTTACTCTGTTCTAAGCACTGTTCTAAGTACTTCATACTTATAGTCTCATTCAGTTATAAAATAGTCCTATGGGGTAAGTACTATTAATATCCTCATTTTAAAGTTGAGGTCACACAGCTGTTGAATGGCAGAGCCAGGTCTAAGGTGTCTGGCTTTAAAGTCCTAGTTCTTAACCATGGACAGACAATTTATGAATACATGTATCAGTGTTTGAATATCCTTTCATTATAGCAATATTATGCTGCTAAGAGTGTTTGAAAAGTCTGTTTCTATAATTATATCTGCTTCTTCAAAATCAGTAAATAAGTCCAGTCCTCAGTGGGGAGACTGAGGCCCAGAGAAGGCTGGATCAGCCCCATAGCAGCCAGGGCCTGACTGAGGCTGAATTCAGACCTCCCCATGACCCCTCCAGTTTCTCACTTTCCGTCCCACAGCTGATCTAGTGCTCCTTTGTAAACTCATCTCTCTGATCCATGCCCAGATCCTTCCAGGTTTCCACAGAAGAGGAGCCTCAAGCCACCATTTACATCAGCTCTTTCCCCAGCTGGTGGTATCCCTGAAGTCATTCCTCCCACTCCACCCCATCCCCCACCCCAGCTTAGGTTTCCCAGTGACTGAGAGCTGCCAGCTCTAGGAACACAGCCTTTGCCATTTACTGAAGCTAGAATCGGCTTCGAGGAGGACCAGAGATCCTAGTGGCTGCTTCTAGCATAGACTTGATTTTCTCCTTTCCACATCAACCCCTTCAAAAGGGACATGACCTTGAACAGTGCCAGGAAAATCCAGGAAGGGCGTCGGGGTTCTGATGCATATACAATTCCGCCAGCAGGAGGCGGCAGAGCCCATCATTTACAAATGCCCCACCCGGAGGCCGGAGGTCTGGTTTGAGTCCTGCCTCCTCCTCTGCCTGGAGTGACCTCAGGCAGGCAGGTTTCCCTCTCCGCAGACCGGGCACAACAATAACGCCTACCACGTGAGATTGTTCTGAGGATCAGAGGAGATTAAACCCATAAAGCGCTTAGCAGTGATGCTCCCGGTGAGCACCCAGTAAACATTAGGCGTCCTTTCATCATCACAACCATCTTTCTGTTAGAACAAATGCCAAAGGATTATCCACATTGATCAGTTGTTCTAGCTTTGTTATATTGAAAACAGATGAAAAGGTCACTAGCTGTTGATTATCCCAAGAACCTTTATGCTGAGATTTACTTCCAGAAGTTCCAGGTGTTAGGGCTGAAATAAGATTGTGAGAAGGGCGGTGACTTGGCTGAGACCCACAGCTAGCACTAGGATTTTACAGCCTTATAGGTCCACAGCCGCCTTCAGACCACCCTGCCGTGGGGTCCAGCCACTGCACGCAGACTTGTGGTAGAATACTGGAGGAAAACAAACAAACAGGCCATTGTGTATTTCTTGGCGCCTTACCAATAGTAAACAAAAGACTTATTGATTATTACTTAACAACTGTATGTCCCTGAAGTCGCTCCAGATTCACTTACATGCTTTTTCTTTTGCAGTCATGAACACACAGACACCGAGTTCCCAATACATTCCCAGAAAAGCATCCTGTGCAGTTTTCAGACGGAATATGATGTTATCTTTACTGGCCGTGACCCTTCTGTAACCTTGTTGGCCTCCGCCCTTGTTTTTCCAGCTGTGCCAGAGCTGAAGCTGCTCTGCGGGGCAGACGTCCTGAAGACCTTCCAGACCCCCAACCTCTGGAAAGACGCACACATCCAGGAGATCGTGGAGAAGTTCGGTGTGGTGTGCGTGAGCCGCACAGGTCACAACCCAAAGGAATACATCTCGGGCTCGCCCATCCTGCACCAGTACCGGCACAACATTCACCTGGCCAGGGAGCCCGTGCAGAACGAGCTCAGCTCCACGTATGTCCGGCAGGCCCTGAGCCAGGGGCACAGTGTGAAGTACCTGCTCCCAGATGCCGTCATCACCTACATCAGGGACCACAATCTCTACACCAGGGACAGTTCCTGGAAAGGCAGCAGCACCCAGAGGAGTGAAGGAAAGACAGGCTGGGAAGAGTCCACCACTCCACAGAGCTCCTCCTGACCAAAGGGCAGTCAAGGTCTTGGGCTTTTTTTTTTTTTCTTCTCATGTTTCCTTTATTTTACTTAAGCAAAGAGTTGACTTCAGAGGCATCTTCTGTCCGAGGAAGATACACGTTTCTTTTGGGAGGAGGAGCAGGTGCCGACATCTCAAGAATGGACTTTCTCCAAAGAGGTTAAAATGGCGAGACAGGTCACTAGAACTAGACCACAGCTCTCAGAACCTGTCACTGCAGAGGCCTTCTTGTTCTGTAAGGGGTGACTCAGGCATGCGCATCAAAGGCAGTTCTGCGCCAGGCAGAGCCCCTGAGGGTCAGCTCAGAACTGCCCACACACATTTTTTAACTAGAACCAGGTGCGGATGCCTGTGTTGATGGGAGAGACTTGACAGGATGCTAATTACCAAAGAGTGGGCTTTGTCAACGCCTTGTTCCAACAAAATAATACTAAGTGAGGAGTCAAAAATTTGGAAACAGCTCTTAACTACCGTCTGCCTGCATAAGCTGTAGATACAATTTTAAATCTTTCTAAGAAGTGACCTTCAAACAGTATTTTTGATACGGCAGATATTTTTAACACGACTTTTTTTTAATAAATGCCAGGACTCCTGATTTCCAGGTTTCTAAAAAGGAACTGAGGTAAAACAGATGCCTTGACTGTTTGAGAGGATCTTTTTGAATGTTTTATGACCGCCTGCCTGTTTGAATATTGGCAAAGAGATAAATAATAAATTGACATCGAAAGATATTAATGAAAAGTTTCTCTTTTTTCTTCCTTTGTTATATTATTAATGCCTGATGTACCAGCTGTTGCTCTTCTTTTTAGCTACCCCATGAAATTTGCCACTGTTCCAGTTGAACTGACATGAATTTAAAAGTTTCTGTTTCCAGAGACAAGCAGTGGGGAAAGCAGTTGCTTTCCAACACATTGTAACGACTGGGTAGTCTGAAGCTCTGGGCCGAGGGCTCCTTTCTGGGGGGCCCTAAAGGATAAGAAGAGGAACTTCACCCGTGTGCAAGATTGTCATTCCACTCCACCTTAAGAGGTTTTAATTGGACTAATTCGGTTTGAGTTTACCCTTTACATCTGCTCACCAAATGACTGAATGCATTCAGAATGGACCACTCCATACTTTCACATGGGTTCATCCTTGCTGCAGGTGTCGTCATGCAGAAAAACAAAGGGCCAGCCAGGAAGAATTCCTGTCTCCCCAGACATATCCCAGCTTTCGTGTGTGTGTCACGATAGCAAGGAGTAAAGTAGGCAATCAGGATTTCCTGGATCTAGTGTAGTGGGGCCCTCCTGTGGGGTGGGGAGGGTCCCTAGACCCCCACCCCTGCCACCTCTAAAGCTGCTAGCCCTTCCCCACCCTGACTGTGCTCTGCACTCCAAGGGATCTCTGAGAATCTTGGTGATGTAGGTGAATAGGAATCAAACAGCCTTGTCCACAGCAAGCTGTGTGACTTGGACCAGCTCCCTTCCTTCCTATCAACCTCGGTTTCCCAAACTCTAAAATGTGGCGGTTCAACTAGATCATCTCTAAATTCTCTTCTAGCTCTGATTTCCTGAGGCACTGAGTGCCGTCCTCCAGCCTGGCCACCCTGCTTGGGGTCCAGTTCACTTCTGGCCACATTGGAAGTTCTCCAAGGGCAGATGGTCTTTGTTTTGTTGGCTGAAGTATCCTAAGTGCCAAGAAATTTGCTGTCCCAAACGCAGTGGCAGGATTTGCATCCCCTAGGAACTGGACAGAAATTCAGACTCTCGGGCTCCACCCAAGACCTGTTGACTCAGAATCTGCATTTTAATAAGATTCCCAAGCCATTCAATGTTCGGGCCTAGAACAGTGCCTGTTAAAATAAATATTAGCATTATTTTTAGTAGACTGCATATATGGTTGAAATATATGATTGCATCACGTTTACTCTGGTGACTATCTTCCTCCTCACCCTCTGAGCAACAACTTCCCACTGTTCTATGTGGATTATAGAAAGAACACAGCTGGAGTGTCCAGAGAAAGTGGTGGTGAGCGATCCTGGGGGTTTGATGCAGGGTTTCTCAACTTGAGCAATATTGACATTCTGGGCCAGATCACCCTTTCCTGTGAGAGGCTTCCCTGGCCACTCTCCATTAGATGCTAGGAATACCCACCGCCACGTGTAAATATAACAACAAAATGCCCCCAAGGCCTTCCCAAATGTCCTCTGGGGCACAAAACAATCTCCCTGGTTGAGACCCGCTGGTTTAAGGATACAACTGGTTTAAGGATACGACTGCTGCCTTTCTCATCAGGGCAGATGAGCTGACAGCAGCTTTAGAATACCATCCTCTTATAAAGGGTAGTTTGACAGGTGTCCCCACCACTCACAAAGTCGTGTTTATCCTGGGGGACACAGTGCTACTGACAGTGGAAATTAGAAGCCATGCCCTTGATGCAGAAGCACCCCCAACTTCAGTCTCCCTTACTTCCACATGCCCTGAGTGACTCTCTCCCGTGTTTGTCCAGGCTGAGGCTTCCTAGCACGTCCTGAGCTCTCAATATGGACAGCCACAGCCTGGCAAGCAGAGACTCAAGGAGCAGAAACTAGAAGTCTTGTGATTATAACTTTTGTGATTTGGAATTCAGGGTTCATTCATTTAAATCATTTTTGGTGCACCTCTCATGTACCAGGCACTAGACAACACTAGGAGTATAATGATGAATAAAACAGACCTTCTCTCCACTCGTGAATCTTACAGTCTGGTGGGAAGGTGGAGAGGAATCAAATACTCCCAGGACCAAACATCTTATTACAGACAGGGATGAGGGTTCTGAAGGCCAACACACAGCATTCCTTGCAGCCAGAGACCCAGGTTCACCATGAGGTTAAGCTGAAGCCATAGTCCCTCACTTGCCCTGTCCTTTTCCAACACCCTGTCAGGGGAGGGGGGAGGGTGCTAATTGTGTGGATATCTAATTTCACATTCATCATTTTTATTTTTCTGAAAAGTGACCTTCAAAATTATACAAAGTATAGACTCCATAAAACACTGGGGATTCATCCTGATGACAGAATCTAGAAAGTAGGGAAGAGAAGATGGACCTGAAAGATGGATTCACAAAACTTGGGGATAGATGGAGGCAGTTGGGCTTTCAGACAGAATGAACAACATATGCAAAGGCCCTGAGGCAGAAAAGGGCAAAATGAGCAGCATCATGAGCTGGGTTCATCATCAACTCCTTAAGGAAGGGGTTCACTATTGCAGCGTGCACCTCACAGCAGGCATCCTGGCATGCCAGCGCCCCCCCTTCCCATAGGTTCAGGACACCAGGCCCAATTAGGCTTGATGAGGAGATGCCCTCATCTCTCTGATTCATGGCTGTACCATGTGGCTCCCACCAGTGCTGAGCCTTTACATTGTCTCCTAAAATAAAACAACACAACAAAACCTACTTAATAATAAAGTAAGGGCATACACACATACACATACGCACACACGCACATATATATCTCTCAATTTCTAGACTCTTTGTCTCATTGATTCATGTAGCCTTCTTTTTTTAGTATCAGAAGGGAAAACAGGTATCAGCGCTGTGCTCCTGATTTATTGCATTGACACTGCCCTGCACACCTGATCTCACATTCCTTTCCATTCCCTCAGGCCTTCTTTGCATCTAGTGTGCCAAGGTGTTTTGTTTATTTTGCAAGAACAGAAAAACAGTGTTTTGGCCTCCTGGGTAAATAGAATTTCCAGCCTTAAATAAAGGTTCTCCCGTGGTAGCAGATGCTGGCCAAATGAGAGGAGCTGTGCATCCCAGCCTGAGGAAAGGATTTTTCATTTAGGATACTGTCTGTCGCTTGGGAGAGAATGATGCAAAATCCCATTTTAAACCAACAGTGCAACAGACTTGCAAGGCACGTCTGGTAATTGGGTCAATACAGGAACATGAATTTCCTCATCCCTGTCCTGCCCTCCCTTTGCCAACAGTGTTTCTGCCTTCACTTTTAGCCAGGATCTCCATGCACGGACTTGCTCAGTTTCAGTCGTGAAGTTATTTTCTTGGACCAGAGCTCAGCATTGCAGACACACATGTATGACTAACAAACAATCTATAATAATGCATGTAGGCACACACCTCAGAAGATTTTAGACTTGTTAAAATAGCCCCAGAAAGTCTTGTTCATGGCGCCAAACCCTGAAAACCGGGAGGAACCCTAACATTCATTGGATCCTGCCTTTCTCAGTTTTTTAGAACACTGAAATCCCACAAATTAATGGGAGTTCCACTGTTAGAAACAAAGAATATGGTATTCTGCAGACCAGTTTGGAGAGCCCGGCTTTCCTTCTGGTGGAATCCATAATGAGTGTCTCCATGTCCCACTGTCTTCTTTCCATGCATTCCTTACATGCAGCCTCTTCTCTCCATCCCTCCTGACCCCTCCAGCCCAGACTATCATCGTCTCTTAGCCAGACTCCTGTGATGGGTCTCCCCAGCCCACCCTTGGCCCCTGTGACCCACTCTCAGCATACGAATCTGAGCGGTTTTGTGATTGCACACAAATCTGATCACAATACCTCCCTACCCAAACTCCTTCCACAGACACCATAAAGAAAATGGAAGACAAGACGTGGAGAACACATTTACAAAATGTGTATTTAATATTTAAAGGTTTGATGTAACATTTTTTTTTTTATTATTTATTTGACAGATAGAAATCACAAGTAGGCAGAGAGGCAGGCAGAGAGAGGAGGAAGCAGACTCCCCACGGAGCAGAGAGCCCGATGCGGGACTCGATCCCAGGACCCTGAGATCATGACCTGAGCTGAAGGCAGAGGTTTTAACCCGCTGAGCCACCCAGGCGCCCCTGTATTTAATATTTAATAAATGACTTATGTCCAGACTATGAAAAGATCTCCAACTGTTCAAAAATAAAAAGACTAAAAATCTGATTAAAAGATGATCCAAAGATCGAACTAGACCCGTGTAGGAAAAGGTTAACACTGCAGGCCAGATGCGGCTGTTGAGAAAGTCCTGCTCCTAGGCAGGCCTTTGGCTGGTATCTGGGAAATTGGCTTTTGGAAGGCTGACCATGATTCTGACTGATAAGGCTGTTCTGTCTACCTGGGGTGCGGAGTCCTGCCGCCGCAGCCTGCCTAGGCTGGTACACACGATACGACTTATAGTGAACACCTGCTCTCCTAAGAGCCTGGAAGTTCAGAAATCATAGCTGGTCTTGCAGGCACAGTGCCTACATCACTAGCCCACAATAAAACCCTGGGGATTCAGAGTCTCAGACAGACTTCCCTTTGCAGAAACCCTGCATGCTGTTGTCGCATTTCACTGGTGGAAGAATTGTGTTCTGTGCGGCCCCCACTGCAGGAGGAGAATATTGGAAGCCTTCACCCAGTCTCCCCGACTCTCCTGGATGTGTCCCCCCTCCCGATAGTCCTGCCATGCATCCTTTCACTGGAATGACCCGCTGCTGTGAGCATAGCTAACCCTGAGCCTTGTGAGTTCTTCAAGAGAGTCACCAAACATGGGATCCTGGAAACAAGACACTTTACCAAAGATCCATGAATGACAAATGAGCAACAAAAAGATGCTTGGCACCAATGGTCTTGAGAGACCCAAAATGAGATACCACTTTGCACCTCCATGAATGCTTAAAATCGGTCCGCAAAATCCCATTCTTAAGAATCTGTCCAAAAAGAGATGCGAACATGTACATATCTGTCCCCTCACTTGTGTGTGAATATCTATAGCAGCAGTATTCATTATAGCCAAAAACTGGGAGAATCCAGATGTTCTTCAGCTGGCAAATCGAGAAACAAATGTATCCATGCAATGGGAAATTACTCAGCAGCTCAAAGAAGGAACCTGCAACAAAAGAGATGACTTTTGGAAAGTGCTCAGCGGAAGAGCCAGACAATAAGATGACACGTTGTATGGGTCTGTTTATGTGAAATTTCTAGAAAAGGCAAAACTATAGATAGAGGCACAGAGCAGAGCAGCAGTTGCCTGCAGGTAGGGGTGAAGACTGACTGCAGTGCGCACAAGGAACTCTGTGGGGCGAGGAGGTGGGGCTAGGAATGCACTAAAACCAGACTGCAAGGATGATTGCACAACTCTGTAAATTTACTGAAGTTCATCAAACCCTGCACCTTACATGGGCAAATTCTGAGGTATTTAAGTTATACCTCAATAAAGGAGTTTTTCAAACATCTGAGCTTCCTTTGCTTGCCCTTGGAGTGAAAACCTGATTCCCCCAGGGTGGCCACCCCGCCCCCCATGCTCCCAGTGCCCCACAGCACACTCCTGCAGTTTGTGCCCTGCTCTAGCCTGGCTTTGATCAGTGTCCCCCCCACACCCACACCTCTCCTTCTGTCAGCATGTCGCCTGTGCGCCCTGCCCTATGTGTGCCATCTCTCTGCGTCCCTTCTCTGGGCTGATTCCCATTTCTTCTTCTGTTCTCCACCTCTCCTTGCCCTTTCTGGGAAATGAGACTTGTCCACTGCACCCATACTCTCAACTCCCTGCCCTCCTCTTATAAGAGAATTTCATCACTCTGGAAATGACGGATTCAGTGGTGACTCCCAGCTCCCCAAAAGCAAGAATTCATCTTGATCATTGCTCTTCATCCCTAGACAACTCCTGGATCAGTAAATATTTCAGAAAATAATACCTAATAAGCATCTTATTAGCTCTGAGAAGCCCCTGATAAACACATCTGCCTAACTTTGTATCAGTGTTTTTGAAGCATGTTTCCACACACAATCTTCTTATACATATACACTTAATACTGTGTGGACCATGGTACTCAGAGGTGCAGTTTAGGAAGTTCTTATCTAAAGTTTTTCCCCAGTTTTTTTGTATCACAGACAACACTGCAATAAATACCCTTCTCCATAAGCCCTTACAAACCAGTGCTTTTGTTGGACAGATTCCCAGGAGTGGTATTGCTGGGTCAAATGCTATGTGTACTTTTTATTCTAATCGATGTTACCAGATTGTAGATCTTTTTTTTTAAGTAAATTGATTTTTTTCTTCTTAAGGAGACTCATAGAGCTGCTGAAATTCTCATTTCCCTATTCCTTTGCAGGGAGTCACCTTCATTACCTTTTATACAAACCAAAACAATATCCATCTCTTTATTTCTATAGATAATGTGTGATAATGAATTTCAGGGACTCACCACAGAGAGACAGCCATTTCAGGCACACATTGTTCCTGGTATGTTCTATGGGTGGATAAAAGCAGATCGTCTGGATGGGTGGTGGATTTATGGGGGGGTGGGCAGATGGCTTTCACGTCCTACGCTCATACCAGGACAACCGTGCTAGCCGCCAAGCAGCTCTTGCAATGTCCTGTCAGGCAGAATGGGTCACTCTCCTGCCCGTCTACATCCACCCCACACACTCTGTTCCTCAGGGATGGCTGGGGGCTGGCTCCCTAGCAGGCTTGCCCAAAGACTCCTTCCTGGGCCTATTACCATGACAGCTCCTTTTTCCTTTGTGGTGGCATTCCTGCACTGACACTTGTCCATGGTTCCCCATTTCCTACAGAATACAAATGGCTTGTTAGAGCAGCAGGTGTTCTCCGTGGCCTGGCCCTTCTTGTTTCTCCACATTTTCTTGCACTGTGTCAGACCAGGCTGTCCCTTCTGCCCCCATGGCTCCCCCTCAGCCATGCTGTTGCCACACCGGATTACCCCACTTTCCTTGAAGACACCAGGCTTTCCTCCAGCTCTCTGGTTTTGCATGTGTCACTCCCTCTTGGGAGTGTCCTCTATACCCACGATCAGGCAAATCCCTACTCATCCTTCTAAACTTTGGCCTTATGCTCAACTGCCAGCATGCCCCAGAAGCACTCAGTACAAGCCTCTAATCGCTATACTCCTGTCTCCCCTTGATCGTATTTTTATCAGAGCGGAGTCCTCAGCATCTAGCCCAGTTCTAGGCACCTGCCAGGTTCTCAGGAAGTGTTTGCTGAAAGGACCCATCAACGCGCAGCTTTGACACTTGCCCCAGTTCTTCTGGTGAGGATCCACTGGGCTCATGTTCTGAGGTATGCAGCCCATGACCAGGGGCTGTGAGGAACATGGAAGGAATTTAAGACCCAGTCTCTGGCTCCAGATCATCGACAGGCTCACTGGGGGAGCCCAAACAGGCATAGGAAGTGTGTGCACATGAGAAAGAGCTCTGTCCACCTGAGCAGTGTGGACAAAACAACATGACTAGGAGAGCCCAGAATTTCTCAGAATCCAGGAGAAGGGAAGAAGGAGACTATTTGTGCCAGGAAACCTAGGGGAATAAGGCTGGGCTGGGAGAGTTTAGGAGACAAAGCCACCAGTGCCACAGAAAGAAGATGACATGGGTCAACTGGACTGCAGGGGGAAAGGGTACAGATGGGGCTGGGAAAAGACATTAAGACATTGAGGTCAGATGGTCAAGGGCCTCAGATGACAAAGAAGAGAAGGAAACTAGAATTTATTGAAGAGGTATGTTCCCGAATCCTCAAAATTACACTACAAGGTGATGGCTCAGAGACATCAAGTGACTTGCCAAAGATCACACAGCTAGGAAATGGTGAGCCTGGGATTCAAGAGCAGTCTGACTCTAAAATCCAGGTGTGTTATTGCACTGGATTCTGTCAGTCCAGGGTCAGTGGGCACGGCAGACCGTGAAAGAAGCTCACAGATGAGAAGGGTCTTCACAAAGATTATTATAATACAATTTGGAATGGGTTTTTTGTCCCTAAATCAATGAGCTCCCGGCCTATTTCTTCTCCTTTTGGAAGCACAAATCTTCCACTAGTTGCCTAAAAAGCCTATTTACCCTCCAGTGCTTCTAAGGGGACAGGCGCTAGATGGAAGCCTTGAAGCCAGCACTGAGGTGATTGGGGATCTTGGCCTGCCCGCCCCACCCCTGTCATCCTTCCCTGGGAGGCCACCTCTCCCTTGCCCTGCTCTATATTCGCTCTCTGGGTGGTCCTCAGAGGGCCGGTCACGTGCTTCCTGGAAATCGATGTGTGTTTGACTAGCTGCCTCCCTTCCATCCCTCATTATATAATTCTGCCCCAAGAACACAAAAACTTTGGTCTGGCAAGATTTGTTCTTTTTAAATCTGGCCAGAGCCTCACTAAGGTACATTAATCTTTAACTGTTTATAGATTTTTTTTTCTGCTTAGAATATATGCCCTGTGCTTTCATTTCACATGGGAATTCAAGTTCTGCTTCCATATTGATGATGACTTAAGGAGACGTATTTTCTCTCTGGGGTTTTCCTCTGAGGGTTTATCTAGCAGATCCAGCAGGCCAAAGCCCTCATAGATCTTTGCCTCATTCGGGAAACAGTAGCTGGTTAAGACTTTGGGCTTTGGGTCAAACAGAGCCAGACATGCATTCAGTCGCCAGCCCTGACATCCAACCACGTGACTTCAAGCAAATCACAAAACCTCTCTAAAGCTCATTTTCTTCTGAAAACCAAGACCCAGTGGAGTTATATTCTGCCCAGGGTGCTATAATCAGCACAAAGTGCATAACAGTCCTAACAATTACTTCTGAAAGCCCTCAGCTCTTCGAGGACTCATCTCCTAACCCACCCCTCCTACCCATTGCCCTTTTCTGTCTCCCTTCTTCTTCCAAGGGCATCTGCCTGCTCCTTCTCTGTCCACTAAGTCAACCTGTCAGGGCCGCCTCCAAGCCTCCCCTTCACCTAGCACCTCTGATCAGCTTGTGAGAAGACCCAGGGTAAAGTCCACAAAACCACCATCTTCCTTAAAAAGGCAGGGAAGGGGAAAAGGTCGTAAATGTATAGAGTTCGCTTTTTTTTTTTTTTTTTCAAATTCATTAGGGCCAAAAATATTTTAAGCCTTATCATCCAAAGTGAAAATACAAAATAAATCTCCTGTTTAAGTTTCAACCTCCCAAGTACCTCAAGACTGTGCAGGAAAAGTGATAAACAAACAAGAAACCCGGGCTTCCTGGAAACAAAGCAAATGCACATAGGTTAAGAATCAGCCAATGTGGGGAACCAAGGTGGCTCAGTCGGTTAAGCATCTGTCTTCGGCTCAGGTCATGATCCCAGAGTCCTGGGATGGAGTCCCATGTCAGGCTCCCTGCTCAGTGGGGAGCCTGCTTCTCCTTCTCCCTCTGCCTGTTCCTCTGCCTACTTCTCTGTCAAAAAAATAAATAAAATCTTTAAAAAAGAAAAAAAAAAAGAATCAGCCAACACTTTGTCTTCTATCTGAAATGGCAGTGGCTGCTCCTAGTTGCCCACCTTCTTGAATAACCTGCCCCCACCTCCCACTTCAGTCCTTTTATAGGCCTGTCCCAAGGGAGGTATGCTGGCTGGCTAGCAGTAGGCAGATAAATTATACTGACCCCTTTCTCACCTTTTAATGACTCTGGTATAACCTAATTGCTAATACCATCTCACTTAAAATTCCTTTAGTATAACTTCTGACCAAAAAACCCCACATCACCATCATGACTCAGCAAGGCATGGAATCATGACATCTCCAGTCTTTATGTGTACCATATTGCTCCTCAGATGAAATGGCCATTTAAAGACTGAAATCAGACTAAAGATCAGAGAGGACCTCTTCAAATTTCCTACCAGCTATGCCACTGTACAAGATGCTATCTTCCAGCTGAACCAATGTCCTGGGAGTTGTCCTGTCAGGTGGCTGTAACTTCACCACAATACTCCCGATCCTGCCATCTGGGTTGGGCCTCTACTCTAGAAGGTCTCCACCCCTGGAGAGGGCCATCAGGTCCAGGGACCTCCAGCACAATCACCACCCCGGCACAGCCTTGGAACTTCCACCAGTTACAGGTCATCGTCCCGCTCCCACATCACAACATTCACACAACAATCACAACATTCCACAGGACCCAGGCTTCACATCCCAAAAGGCATTCTCCTTGCAAATAGATGTCTAAGGGGCCAGAGCATGGAAAAGTTGGGACCTAGATATCTTTGTAGAAAGGAAGGAAGACTGCAGAGCTGATCTGGGGTGATAAAGTAGAAGGTGCTCTGTTCATGAAACCACCACAACTCACAAGATCTCCCCATTGCGCATCCTGGCTCTGCCTGCTGGACCACCTCCTTACTGTAGGCCAAACCCTTGCCAGTCTTCCTCTTCTCTACCGCCCTTTCCAAGGTGTTCTCGCCATCTGGCAGCAAGCCAGGGGAGCTGTCCCACCACCCTGCAGCTAGAATAGCAGGAAGGTACAGGATAGTGACCCCCCTTGCCTTACCATCACTCCATGGGAAGCCTCCCAAGATGGCGGATGTCTCTGACTGCCCATAGGGCCCCTGCCATCTTTCCAGACCCTGGGAGGCCCTGCTCTCCTTGGGGCCCTGAGCTTCATACACTGTTTCTGGTAGCATGTTACATGGAGCCATCACTCCCATGAGGTAACATGCAGGAGGAGTAAGGACTACAGATGGGCTTTACAAACACAATTTAATAAAACAAACCCAGAAGTCCCATCTGTGCTCAGCAGTTCACCCCAATCTGATGGTCACTCACAGGGACACAGGGGATCGCCTGGGGCTTTTACAGTCCTGGCCCAAATAAGGAAAGGACTGCTCAGTCTGTGGCATCAAAACCCTCCCCAAAAGCAAAGGCAAACTGCTCTGAGATACACTTTTTCAACCAGCAAAAAGCCAAGCTTTTGACCACACAATCCATTAGTGAGGAAACAGACACTTCCACATGTCGATGCTGGAGAAATGTTTCGAGCCCAGCAACATCTAGCAAGAGCACTTCAAGAATTTGTCCTTTGCCACAGCAATCCCACCTCTCAGAATCTATCCCAAAGACACACTCACAAAAATAGAAAAAGACTTAACCTGTTCATAGCAGCACTCTTTGTTGCAGCAAAAGACTGGGAACAACCATGAGCAGGGGATGGATTCCAGACGCTGTGGCTCGACCATACGATGGAGCACTGTGCCGTCAGAGAAGGGAAGGAGGAAGCTCTCCCTGTAATACAGGGAGTGATTTTAAGTTAAAAAAAAAAAAATGGTTAGAGGCATCTTGGTGACTCAGTCAGCTAAGTGTCCATTTCTTGTTTCTGCTCAGGTCATGATCTCAGGGTCCTGAGATAGATCCCTACGTCAGGCTCTGTGCTTAGGGTGGAGTCTGCTTGTCCTTCTCCCTCTGCTCCTCCCCAGCTCTCTTTCTGTCTCTCAAATAAATAAATAAATACAATCTTTAAAAAAAAAGGGATATAATAAGCCACTGTTTATCTAAGAAAGGGAAAGCATGACTACATAATATATTTATGTTTATATTTTTTTAAAAAAAATTTAAAGCAGGCTCCATACCCAGCACAGAGCCCAGTGTGAAGCTTGAACTCACCACCCTGAAATCAAGACCTGAGCCGAGATCAAGAGTCAGATGCTCAACTGACTGAGCCACCCAGATACCCTGATATTTAATATTTTTAAATGAGAAGATCAGCCATGAAAAAAAGATATATACTGACCAATGGCAATGTATGAAACTTGCTTGGATCCTTATTCAAACAGACTTAAAAAATATATGAAATAAGTGAACACTTTCTGGATATTTGATGATATTAAGGAATTGTATTATTGGTTTTTAGCTGTGATAATGGTGTTGTGTGATTGTTTTTGGTGAGAATATCTTTTAGAGATACTTCTTGAAATGCTTTCAAATGAAATGAAATGGACATATGTGGTCTTTGCTTCAAAATAATTTTGAAAATGGGAGGGGGGCGGGTGGGAATATAGAAGAAACAGGATTAGCCATGGGCTAATAATTGTTGAAGCTGGTGGTGAATCCATAGGAGTTCCATATACAATTCTCTCTATGTTTATGTACATTTAAAATTGTCCACAACAAAACAGCTAGGAAAGCAAAAAAGAGTGAGAGAGAAGGAAGGGAAGGGAAGGGGAGGGAACAGGAAAGGAGGGATGGGAAGGGAAGGGTAATAAGAGAAGGAAAGGGTTAGGAAGGGAAGGGAAGGATAGAAAAGGCTTCCCATGTAGTGTGTGTCACAATCTGTAGAAACAATTATCATGTGTCCATGAAAGGTGACTGACCAACTCTGCAGAGGCATTTCCTGGACAGAACTAAATCCCCAGACTAACCCCACAAAGTGGGTGGAAGAGTTTGCAGCTTGTAGACACAGTGTGTCATTTGCATATTCATGAATGCATCAAAGAAGAGCATCCTCAGTGGGCCCTGGTGCCCCTCAGCCCCCGCAGCCTCTTGACAACGCCTCTCACTCCTCAACACAGCCGACACAGGAAGGCAGCTTAGCTGGGCCCCTTTCATCCCTTCAGACATTAACCTCACAGATGGCACCGCGACAGCTCAGGGATAGGAGTGGGGTCGTTCTCCATAAAATAACTTCAGAAACATATTTGAACACAGGAAAGGGAAGATTTTTTTTACAAGTCACCAAAATAAAATGGGCCCTTTAGAAGAGAAGCAGGGGTGTGATGTCAGATGAGGAAGGTTTTCTTAATAAGCATGAGGAAGGAGTATGTGGCTGTCTGGCCCCTGCTGGGACACTCAAGTCTCTGGGTGCGGGAGCCCTACAAAGAAGGTGGGGATGAGGCTGGAAGGCACATTCTGCCCCAGCTTCTTGCAAGGAGCATCTTTTGGGGGAGGCTCGGAGCCTTAGAGTCTGTTCCTGGGCTCTCTGCTCCAACCCCTTCTCCCCGAGGAAACTCTGCTGCCCCGACAACTAGGGACATCCGGCAAGTGGCTTGACCTCTCTGTGATGAGGGGACAGGACTGCCCACCATGCAGGGCAATTATAAGGATCGTGGGCAATCAATGAATCATTTCATGGAGATGGCTCCCTGAGCTCTAATTTATCCCCATGGAGCAGACTGATCCACTGAAGAATGAAAGGCACATTTGCTCCCTAGCTCCTCCAAGCTCTCCTCTCCCCCAGCTCACCCTGGGGACCCTTGGCTCGCTCCTGTCCTCCCTCCTTCCACCCCAGGATTGCTCACTTTGCCTACCAGCACCACTGTATACACATACAGCTCCTAGGTAGTTCCCCACTGCCTGCTTCTTCTCTGTGCTTTCGGTGGCTCTTTGGGATGGCTCCTGGATCTCCACTGCTATTCTTTAAAGCTAGGGAATGAAGCAAGCCCAATCAGAATGTTGTAGAGTGCTTACATCTCTCTCCCTTTCAGTCATTAAGAAGCCTGCTCCTTCCTCAGCACTCTTTTGTTCCCCTCTTCCTTCCCCTCACCTCCTCCTCACCAGTCAGATCCTGGCTGTTGTTAAGATCCAGCTGGAGCCTCACCTTCTCCAGGAAGCCCTCACCGATTGCCAGCCACACAGATCCTCCACTTTTCTTCATACACCCTTCTCTGTTACTCTCTTTGCTTTATACATCCCAAGTGATAGCACCCCAGACAAAAACAAACTCTGAAACATACTGAATAATGGATTAAGTCAAGCAGGACAGAGAGGGCTAAGGAAGGATAACCATGATGATACCTAATGATATCGTGACACTCACAGGGCACTTCTCCCCTCAACTCATTGGATTGACCTTAAGGCCCCAGAAGGGGGCACAGGCCAGCACTCTCTCTCCCTTGCCTTTCCTTCACTCATAAGTCTCCACTGGCTCAAACAGCAGTGTGTCTGGAGTATACTCTGTGTCAGGCCCCTCTTCATCCATTGTCTCCTTTGCTTCTCACTTCCTTAAAAGGTAGGTAGTCAGAGTGTCCCCATTTTACAGATGTCAGAACTGAGGCACAGCAAGGATAAGTCCCTTCCCCCAAGATCACTCAGCTAGACAGTAAAACATTCAACTTCAAACCAAGCATTATATCTCTAAACCCTGCCCTCACCACTGGCCCCCAGCTGCAAGGGACAGCACAGCCAGCAGGAGTCACACTTGGGAGATCCCTCTGGCAAGGAGACCCAGAAGGGCAAGAGTCTACCAACCCACTGAGGGGACAAATGCAGCACAAGCTGAACTAACAGCCAGACAGCTAACTCCAAAGAGTGAGGTCAGATGAGTGGGAAATGTATAAAGTGGCCAGATGCTAGTCTTTGGGATGCACAGGGGAGGACCAGACAGGTGAGGAGGACATGCCTCTCTGCCTAGAGCATGGAGGGATCTAAGTGGGCATGGCAGAGAGCCAGAACGTACTGGGACCCTGCTGTGGGCCAGGTGCTCTGCTGGGCATTTGGCATAAGCCATCTCAGGAGACTCAGCACAAAGAGAGAAAGTTGGGGAGCATGAGAAATCCAGCTGTCTGAGCTGGATGACTCAGGGGAGCAGGAAGAAGAGTTTAGACTAGCTTGGGGTGACCAAGAAATGGCCAGTTGACTATTTAAGACTTTGGCTGATTCTCTGTTCTGGTGAGTTCGGCAGACAAGGAAACCCAGGGCCATGGCTAGCCCTGAGTGATGCCACAGAGAACACAGTCCATGCTGGGACCCACCCATCCACCGGACTGAGCCACAGGGACTCCTTCCTGCACCTTCAGGTGGGGCAGGGCTGGGATAAGTTGCCCTACCTGTCTCCCTGAGACAGACCCTGAGCTAGTAGGGAGGAACACAGAACCAGGGTCTGTGCAAACAACTGATGGCCTGAGCATCCCAGAGCTAGGTGAGAAAGAGAAGGGGAACCGGCCAGATAGGGGTTCAGCTGTCTAGAGCAGTGGTTCTCAGCCAGGGCTGATTTCGCACCCCTCTCTCAGGCATTCGACAATATCGGGAGACATCCTCATGGGAGGTGCCGAGAGGGATCTAGTGGGAAGAAGCCAAGAATGCTGCTAGATGTCCTTCAGTCCATAGGACAGCCCACCACCACCACCCCCAACAGAGAATTCTGTGGCCCCCAAATGGGCAATAGTAACATGGTTGAGAAACCCTGGTGGAGAGCAAGCTGGGTGAGAGGGACTTAAATCCAAGCTCTCCCCAGGACAGAGCTGCCCCTACCCTAAAGAAGAGGCATCCTCTGACTCAGCCATCCGCAATGTAAGGACTAACATGAGCCCCAGGCTGGAGGTGGAGGAGGGGGCCAAGCGGGAAGCTATGGCAGTGCCAGGGGAAGAAGAGAAAGTACCTGCTGTCACCTAGGCTTTGATTTGTGCAAAAAGCAATTTATAAGAGATAGTTCATCTTTAATAAAGGGTCAAAGAGTCAACCCACCTGATTATGTCATCTCCTTACTGACAAAGGCAGAGGTTTGAAAGTACTGTGACATACCCACCAGTGGGAAAGGAAATGTGATCAAAGATCTTCATTGTGGAACTGTTTCTAACAGCAGATGATTGGAAACAACACAAATGTCCATCAGTGCTGGACAAGCTAGAGAAATAGTGGAATGCCCTGCCAAAGAACGACATTTTCTATGTACAGAAATAGAAAGGTCTCCAGAATGTATTTAGTGAAAAAAGGAACGTGCAGAATACTGGAGTACTGCACAGCCATTGGATGAAAGGGAAGGAGAAAAAAATCTGCGGTGTATTGATCATTGCTTACATTTGTATAAAGCAGGGGATCTCAAACTTAACCGTGCCTCAGAACCACCACCCAGAGGGCCTTTTATTTTTATTTTTATTTTTTCTAAAAGATTTTATTCATTCATTTGACAGAGAGAGATCTCAGGTAGGCAGAGAGGCAGGCAGAGACAGAGGGAGAAGCAGGCTTCCCACTGAGCAGAGAGCCCAATGCGGGCCTCGATCCCAGGACCCTGGGATCATGGCTCAGGGATCATGACCTGAGCCGAAGGCAGAGGCTTAACCCACTGAGCCACCCAGGTGCCCACTAGAAGGCCTTTTAAACCATACTTACTTCATCAACATCATCATCAACTTTGCTTTTATTTGGGGGAGGGATGTGAAAAGTACCCACTTTCTTGTCCAGAGCGCAACCGCCCTGCTTTCCTGACCCTGGCCGCCCACCAGCCCGATTGGGCCAGGCGGAACAGGCGAGGGACTTCAGACAAAGTCCAGTTAAGTGGCCTCTTTCCTAATCACTCCAGCAAACGTCAGGAGACTCTTTCTTAACCCTCAAGCGGCTGTTGAATGTGAGAAGTTCAAGGCATTGGAAGGAATCCCGCAGGAACCGAGGAGTTGGGCCAGTAAAGCCCCTCCTTCATCCCCATCTCCTCTTTCTTTGGGAGGCGACCTGAAGTTCTGAATGAAGGTGGCCTCGGGCCAGGGACAAACCTGGCCCTCCAACAACCCCCATCCCCGCCCCGCCCCCACGAAGGGGGAGGAGCGAAGGCTGCTAGGAAGCCTTCCCCGGGCTTTGTGAGCGCCTGGAATCCAGCTGTCGCCGCCCCTCAGAGCCCCCTGCACCCCAAGGGCTCACATTTCCGGGCCGCCCACGACCCGGATCGCGTCCGTAGCCGCTGCGCCCGCAGAGCCCAGAGCTGTTCCTGTCCGCTCCGTGGCCGACCCGCCCCAGTAGCCCCCCGAAATGCCGGTCGACTTCACCGGGTACTGGAAGATGCTGGCCAACGATAATTTCGAAGAGTACTTGCGCGCGCTCGGTAAGCAGCTGCCCGGGGCACTCGGCCCGTGGCGCCCCGACCAGACCCTCGGGGACCAGCGGTGGGCTCTCTAGAGCCCTCCAGGGCCCGCGGCCCGCCTGCTTCCGCAGGGACCGGCCTCTGCTTCGTGCGCGGGGCAGCGAAAGGACCTGGGCCGCCAGGGTTCCGGCTGGGAGGGTGGGTGTTGTTAGAGCTAATTAGTGGTAAACATCTGATAGCTGGCTCTAGACGTGGATAACTTCATTAGGAAAGCTGGGTTAGTTTGCTAGTTTTTGTTTTCAAAGGGTCAGCATAAGGGCAGAAAAGTTTGTTGCAAAAAAAAAAAAAAAAGAATAAGAAAGAAAGAAAGAAAAAAAGACGCAGAACTGGCTGCTCGCTAAGACGGCGCTAAGTGTGCAGGGAACCCCAAAGGTCCTTCTCCTGGGAAGGAGCTGGCTCTTGGGGCCCCCGCTACCCTGGGACAGTTCTCAGAATTTTCCTGCCAACTCTGCTTCTCTCTTCCCCGGCAACCCCTGCAGATGTCAATGTGGCCTTGCGCAAAATTGCCAGCTTGCTGAAGCCAGACAAAGAGATCGTGCAGGATGGCGACCACATGATCATTCGAACGCTGAGCACTTTCAGGAACTATATCATGGACTTCCAGGTTGGGAAGGAGTTTGAGGAGGATCTGACGGGCATAGATGACCGCAAGTGCATGGTGAGGATTTGCATATGCCTGGGCATCTCCCGCCCAGGGAGCTTGCCCAAAGGCTGGGCTCCTTCATCTGGGAGGGGAGCCAGGGCCCTTATGTTTTAGGGACTAGGGATCTTCACACTGCCAGCCCACAAAAGTTGACAGCGCGGACTCATCAAGCATAGGACTCTGTCCAAACAGGAGAGTAATGGTTATGAAAGCCGCAGTTTGTTGAGTCTCTCTTGTGTCCAGGCACTGAGCCAGGTGCTTTCTTTATATATTTGACTTCACCTAATCTTCACAACAATCTGTGAGGAGGGTTGAGTATGCCCATTTTACAGATGAGGAAACAGTCTCAAAGAGATGAGGAGATGAGTAACATGCCCAGAATAGCAAAGCCAGGGAGGAGCTGGGCTGGAATTCCCCACAAGTCTGTGCCTCTGTTGGCCTCTGGCTGTACTGTGGCCTGAGGGAGGAAGGAAAGAAGAAACACAGGGAATTCTTTTCAAGTGTAAAACGTTCCCTATGATCTAGCATGAAGCCACCCTAGGAAGCAAGGGACATCATGATCCCCTGGAAGCTTCCGATCTGCCCCACCTCGTCCCCAAACCGAGATCTGGCTCCTAGCTGTCCCCTTCCCTGCCCTGTCCTCCACTGCTGGCTGAGCTTCCTTTGAACTTTGCAGCCAGCCCCTACTAGTGGGTCAGTGCCACTGCAGCCCAGACTAGAGGAAGCCTTGGTACAGGAGGGGGAGGGAAGGGAGCAGCACATCCCCCAGGGTGGGAAGCTGATGACCTGGAGACCCCAATTAGCATTTCTACAGCAAACTCTGGAAGGCCAGCCTCAAGTCTCCATCAACATTCTTGGGTCACTGAGAGGTCAGGGTGCTCCCGGAATCCCTTTCCCAGTCTTGGGTCCCAAGCTAGCGTATGCTCATCCCCAGGCAGCTGCCTTGCTTATTGAGGAGATACTCCCCCTCCTCCTCCCCTCCCCCTCTGGCCATTTACTGAAGGTCTGTTATGTGTCCTACAATGTGCCTGTTATTTTACACACCACCCAGTGAGGGAGAGATTCGTGACCCCATAATATGCAATGGCCAAGGCTCTGGGAGGGGAAGAGATTTGTAAGAGATGGGATTTGAACCTTTGGATGGGAAGCCCACCCTCCTGTCTTCTGCCAGGTACCTCTCTGCTGGTCGCCTCTGCAGAAACCAGGTGGTAGAGGTTCACTGGGACTGTGGCTAAAGAGGTGCCAGTGTGTGAGGATAAGGAGCCCCAGGCCTGGACTCCTCATCCTCTCTTGTTAATTCATCTGACAGTAGTCAGGTGTCAGTGTCTGAGTCTGCTGTTTGGAATGATGGCAGAAGAGGGGGTAGCCATCAGGGAGCATCTTTGGAGAGGCCAATATTATTGTACGAACATGTCAGCTTGTGCCTTTAAAGGACCTAAGGCCCCTGAATCCCCAGAGGGGCTCCCAGAGGGAAAGGAGACCAGCAGACAGCATCCGCCCTGGCGAGGTGGGGCTCTGCCTTTCAGATCACTGCCCAACATCTTCTTCCTGGCTGGCTGCATGAAACTGTACTGTAAGAAAACTCCTTGTCCACAGCTTACTCTTAGGGGACTCACAGAGCACATCAGACATCTCGATCCATTCTGGGTCGCTGCAGTCTCTGGAATGTGCTGGCTTGTACTTACTTGGCTAATCATCTTCCGTCTTGCACTCCCTGCATCATCCAATAATGTGTGAAACATTCATTGATCACCTAGTGATACTAGCTGGGGCTCATCAAGGGTTGACTATGCACCATGTCCTGCTACCGTTTTATTTCACCTCACTATCCACAGAACTGTTTTCAACCCCATTTTACAGATAAGAAAACCGGGGCAGGATTTCTCGCTGTGAAACGTTGGGGAGGTTAAGTGAGTGGCAGAGGGAGGATTTGCATTTTGTCTGTCAGCTCCAGAGTCCCTGCCATTAACCTCCGCCCAGTACCTGGTAGGTACTACCAGGCTAATCGCTGCACTGGGCACAGGGAGACCCAGGGAGATGTTGCAATCCCAGGTGTCCAGGAACTCACAGTTTTGGTGGTGGAGACAGACACACAAACTGTCAGAACACAGTGCAATCAGGGGTGACAAAGGGAAGTACCCAGATGAGGAGATCCCAGAAGGACTTTTGGAGGAGGTGACTTTGACACAAGACAAAAGGGATGGAAGGGGGGGTTTCAGACACAAAGGAAGGAGCACATGGCTACCTTCTTTCCTCAGCCCAGCAGAAGGACATTAGGACAATCCAGGTGACCAGATCGGAGAGCCCAGCTCCAGGCCAAACCAGATGGGATTGTAGGATTCGTGTCACCTTTGTGGTCGCAGGACTGAGGACAGCCCTCTCTCAATTATACAGGCACTCACTTACCTCGCTGTTGCTTTTGGGGGATTGGACAGCTCCTCTGCTCCAGCCTGCCCATGGCCCTTCGCATCGCAGAGAAGCCCTTCTTCTCTGGGCTGCCAACTGGATGGAGGCCTACAGGGAAGAGCATGGCCAGCAGTGGGTGTAGGATAATAGAATTACAGCTACTGTCTGCTCGAGGCTTGCAAAGTCTGAGGAGCTGCCTGCCAAGGGGCCACATTGGCTGAGGTCTCTAAGGCCCGTGTGTGTCTGGGGCAAGGCACCAGTTCGCCAAAGCGAACTTTCACCACGGCCCCTTCTGCTCCACATGCTCTGCACCCACCAGCCAGGAGCAGTGGCCAGGAGGAGGCCAATCTGTTCTCAGCACCAAGTTGGCTTCATTCTAAGCTTCCTTCCCAGAACATGACAGGGGTCTCATTTCTCACCTAAGGTCATGCGTTCATCTGTTTTCAGCCCTTTCTTGGTCCCACAAACATGTCATGGTGCTTATACTGTCTTTGCAGCCTCTGTGTTACTGAGATGAATTGCACAGGATTCCTGACCTGGAGCTCAGTGCAGGGGGGAGGCCAGTCACAGGGTGACTGCTGTGTGGATCGGGGCAGGACAGCCAGAGGAGGACCCCCTACTGGATCTGGGAGGTCAGGGAACTTTCCCACAGGAAGTAGTCTGAACTGTGGCTTAAAGGATAGGCAGGAAACAGCCAGGCAAACAGAAAGGGACAAGAGAAAGGTCAAGGCCAAGAGAACAGCAGTAGGTAAATGCAATTTCAGACCTGTCCCACCCCAGGCTTTGGGTTCAGCCCTGCAGACCCAGGGGCACCTGCCCGGGGAGGAGACAGGGGCATCCTCAGGCCATTTTCTTCAGTGGGCTGAGGAGCACAGTGTAAAGGGGTGAGGAAGCAGCAGTCATCGAAGTTGTCCAACTGAGGGGGGCCTTGAAAGCCCACCAAGAATTAGGGCAGATGTGGAGAAGGGAAAAGAGTATTCCAGGCCAAGGGAACCATAGGCGCAAAGGCCCAGCAGTCAGAAAAGGCCTGGTTGGGAGAGGATTTCGGAGGTGAGGGAGGGGCAGTCCACAAAGACTGGAGTGCAGGGTGTGGCTGGGGAAGATAGGAATGATGAGGACCCGTTTGGGAGCCTAGATGCAGCTCCACTGGCTGCAGGGACCTCTTGCTGGGAGCCTTGCAGTCACACTGACATCCTTCCCCGAAGGGCCCAGGGGCTTGCTGGCTCAGTGACCTCTGATTCTGCCTCCTTATGTGGGAACATTATCTGTGCTCTAGGACTGCAGCCAAGGGGTGAAATCTGGCCTGCAGATGTGTTTTATTTGGCCTGCACAATGTTTGAAAAATTTCAGAGCCAGTTGCCAATCATTGCCAAAGATTGTGAGCTTTCATATTTCTGGCCATTCTTACCAACAAAATCAAGATTGCTGAAAACACCGGGTGCCCATTTCTTCCACCCTGGTTGCTGTGTGAAGCCCCGGGACACTGTCACATTGCTCCCTTTAGATGGGATGTTCTCCCGCTTACCCAACCCCATTACCTGAAGTCAGGGATCAAGCAGCCAGATGTCTTTGTTTGCCTTGTGGGTTCCTTAGAGCTGCGGTTCCCTAAGCGGAAACCAGCAGCAGCAGCAGCACAAGAACTAGGTAGAGACACAGATTCTCCTGCCACAGCCCTGGCCTCCTGAATCAGTCCTGCAGGGAGTGGGGCCAGTGGTCTGGGGTTCAGTAAGTGTGTCCCACGGCTCTGATGCTACTAAAGCTTGAGAACCATGGCTCTGAAGGAGGGAAGCATCTCTGTGTGCCTGCATCTCCATAGACAGTGGGACAACTAGAATGACAGCTGCAGAGGGCCATGTGCCACTGGCTGGTTGGGTCCAGCCATCTGAGCCCCGTGCACATTGCCATCTGTGCCCAGAGCCACTGGGAATGGCTCTCCGGTCTCTTCCCAGGTGGAGGGCTGGAGGACGTGGGTCTGTGTGGCCAGGGATCACTCAGCTCACATTTCCCGGTCTGTTCTAGTAAGGTTTGACCTGCAAGCCGCAGGGGCTGTCATTGTGGTGGGGATGTGTAAAGATCCGGGTGTGGCTTTGCTCCCCGCTGCCTCCTGCATGCCTTTATCCACGAAGAGGAAACCTCAGGCCAATATCATGTATGAAATCTAGCCCATGGAGCTTTGGTAGGGTGGGGGAGCTTGAATGAGGAAGGTGCTCCTCTACTTCAGATATCGTCCTGCTCCTGGGCCAGGGAATCCCTTGGAATGAGGAATGATGGAGTTCTTTGTTTTCAGCGCCTCCAGCAGGAGCCGCATTTGTGGTGGAAGGTAGCCTCAGTCAGGAATCCCAGCAGTGAGCCCCACTCCACGCAGTGGTGGCAGAAGGGCCATTTGTCATCCCACCATGGACACTGGGTCAGCTTGTCCCTGGAGGGGGCACCATTGTTCACGTGGGAGCCTGGTCCCTCCTCCCTAGGCTGCAGCTTCTCCTTCATATCCAGCTATGAACTCAGAATGACCCCTTCCGCAGAGCCTCCCTTCCGCTTTCCCAGCCCTCCGCCCCTCTGTTGCTTTCTTTGTTTTTATTATAAAAGGAGAGAAAGAATTCAAATAGCCCAGGAGACAGTGGACTGCAAAGGAAAGGGCCCCTTCCCCCCTTGGCCTCATTCCCACTCCCCAGAGGTTATCACTGCTACTGTTTCTATGGATCTGCTGGAAATCTTCCTCGAATATAGAAGCTGTCTATCTATTGAACAATTAAAAAAAAAAAGGAGAGAAAGAAATCCACTCCTTGACGCATTGTTTTCTCACTCATGCTACTTCTTGTGAACCTTTCCATATCAGTGTTTGTAGGTCTCCTGAATTCTCTCTTCTAACTGTATGTTTCCTTCCCTTCCCACCCTGACTTCCTTCCTTCCATCCACCCATCCGTGCCCCATCCCCCCATGCATCCATCTAATTATAGATGGTAATGCATGAAATCCACCAAATTGCTGTTAACCCTTTGGTTTTAACTCTTGCCAGCTTTCTGATCCTGTTCTTGACTCATTAATGAATTTTTTTCTGGTTCGTATTTAAAAAAACAAAAACAAAAACATGATGCAGGTGCCAGAATTGACTCCCTGGGCCACCGAGCTGTGAGTGCCCTCAGATTTGGAGGGCCGCAGGTCAGGCCCCCAGCTCTCAGCTGGGTCTTTTCCAGAATGGAAACATGGAGTCTCTTTCAAGTCTTAGCTAAAGTTCCCCGACCTTTGAAATTGGTGTCAGCAGCATGCTTTTGAGGATTACAAAAAGAAGAATTAAAGCAACCCATATAAAATGCACAAAGTAGCTTTCAAGAATCACATCGTTGTGTTAGGTTTTGTTTTTTGTTAGGCAGGAACAAAGGAAAATAACATGCTCTAAATCCTTACCAAGCACCAGGCCTGCACCAAGTGATTTTAACAATTTGCCTCTTTTGACCTCCACAACAAATGCTGTTTTGTAAGTGTCCTTGTGCCCATTTTGCAGATGAAACTCTAAGGCTCAGAGAGGTCAGGCCACCCAGCCAGCTGGTGGCAGAGGAAGGACTCTAACTGGTCTATTTCTGAAGTTTTCTATTACAAGGCCTCCCCCGGAGCTCTCCAGAGGGCCAGCACCTCAGTTCCCTGTTGTGAGCCCAGCGCCGCCCGGAGGCGAGCACAGAGTACTGACAAGGCCTGCTGTGTGGAGAGGAGTACTGTGATGAGAGTCTGGGTTTGAATCCTCCCCCGTGACCTAACTGACAGTGACCTTAAATGATTGGATACACTGCTTCTGTCCTCCCACCTGTGAAACGGGCATAGTGATTGTTGCTCTGTCTGTCTCTCAAGGCAAGTTCTGAGAACTATAGAGATAGTCCGGGGGACAGTGTCTTGTGAAGCCACAACACTGTGTGCAAAAAGGGGCCAAAACCCTTCTGATGCCCTAGACTGGGGTCAAAGTAATCACTCACAATGACCAGGTGGCAGTTGGGGCAGCTACTGCTGTTGTTTTTCTGACCAACATAGCTCCCCACCCACCCACTGAAGCACCTCCTATTTTGTTGGGAGTTACACCCTCACTCACCTTGTGGGGTCAGGAGGAGCTGCCAGTCACGTACACTCTCTCTCGTAGGATGAGACCCCACACCAGGATGATGACAGTGTCCCATGACTTGTCACATTACTGTACATGTGACCTAATCTCACCCTTTCCTGGGATTTAATTTAGGGACCCTGGCAGAGAGCTGTGTTCTAGTCCCCTGAAGTTCATCAGCTGGCGGGATGTTAAGTGCCGTGCCATCGCCCATAGCTGCCTGGAGAAATCCAGCAGAAGGGAAAGAGAAGGAGACCAGCAGAGAAGCAGAAATGAGCGAGAGAGAAACTGCGATGCTGGGGGTATGCTGGAGCCCCTGCCACTAGCTCATCTCCAAGACTTCCCATGTGCTTGAGCCAGCCATTCCTTTTCCTTCGCCTTCAGCTATTTGAACTGCTTTCACTTGCATCTAAAAACATTTTCAGATCTTCGGAGTCCACGGATCATGGTTAAGAACCACATCAATAGCCAGAGCCATAGTTCCTAAACTTGAGCTGCCCACCCCCCTAGGTTTCCAATTCCGAAGGTCTGGAGTGGACCCAAGAACGGGTTTTTCTATTGAGTTTCCAGATGATGCTGATGCTGCTGGTTCAAAGACCATGCTTTTGATAACTACTAGGAAAGAAAAATGAGGAAGTGGGATGGCCTGTGCCCAGGATCCTGTGATGTGCTGGTCATGACTCAGAGTAGTAAGCCCATGCCGGGGCTCTGGGTGCCTGGTTCTGGGGGGCCGAATGAGAGCAGAGAGATGCGGTCGAGTCCCTGTGGATGGAGTCTTCCTGGGGATGCCAAACTCGCAGCAGCCCACAGTGTTCTGCAACGGAGCTTTAAGTAGATGACACCAGCGGTGTGTGCAGTGTGCCCAGCAGGCGCCAATAGTGTGTGGGCAAGTATGGGGTTACGACGAAGCACTGAGGAGCTCTGGCTTTGAGATGAACCTGGATTTGAGTCTTGGGTCCAGCTTCCAGCTGTGTTTCCTCATCTGTAAAAATGAGCCGGGGTAGCAGCACGGATGGGATTGGTGTGAAAATTCAGTGTGGTGGTGAATTATATCCTTTTTCTATTGCTGTGTAACAAACCACTCCAAAACTTAGTGCTCCCACACTCCAAGCAATAGCAGTGGTTTATTTTGTTCATGAATCTGAAATCTGGACAGAGCGCAAAGAGGGTGGCTGGTCCTCCTAGCTGGAGGATCCCCGTTCCCTATGGCCCTTCATACTCACTGTCTCCTGGCTGCCTGCGCTTCCTCAGGTCTTGGCTGCTGGGTCCCAGGAATGACAGGATCAAGAGAACAAGGTGTAAGTAAGGGTGGGACACTGTTGGGATCTCCCTAGCTTCTGAAATCATATAGCCATATTTTTCTGTATTCTGTTGGTTGAAGCAGTCACAGGGCCTAGAACCAGAAGTGAGTGGGTGGGAAACCCCCTCTGCCCTCCTCTCCAGCCCTCTGGAGGCTGTGAGCTGAGGGCTCTCTTCCGGACCCCTTTGCCCCATGGAAGGCTTCTCTGGTAACCGGCCCCTGCAACTCAGGTCCAGCTGCTGACCTTCCACATGGGCTTGGGGATTTATTCATATTTGACTTGGAGTTGATCAAAAACTCTGACAACAAGCTCTGTGCCCGGTTCACAAAAGCTTCCTCCCTGGGAAGCATTTTTGTAGCTATCTCTGTTTTACAGATTGAGTTATGCTGGAACACGCATGTGTGTGTGTGCGCGCGCATGCACAAACACGCACACACACGCACACACACACTCCACCCCTCATCCTCCAAACAGGAACCCCAGGGCTTTGTCACGCTGCCTGAAATTCCAACATTAAAGCACATTTATTTTGGTTAAATATCCCAAGACTTTTCTAGGTATTTCCTTTTTTTTTTTTTTAAGATCTTATTTATTTGTCAGAGAGAAAGAGAGCAGAAGCAGAGGAAGAAGCGGGCTCCCAGCTGAGCAAGGGGCCTGATGCAGGACTCAATCCCAGGATTGAGTGGGACCATGACCTGATCTGAAGGCAGACGCTTAACCGATTGAGCCATCCAGGCATCCCTAGGTGTTTCCTTTAATAAGCAAATACCTTAGAATGCTAGTTGTCTTTGATATAGTGGTATTAATGAGTCTGTCCTTCCTTGCCCCTGCCCCCCTTCTTTCCTGGCCTGAGGGTCCAAGAACAGCAGAGGAGATTCTGGGGAAGAGCTATATAAACCAGGTGGACACGGAAGGTGTGAGGGCAGGGGTAAAGGAGAAGCCAGGCCGCAAAACCCACCTTGACCAGCCTTAACAACACAAGTGGCTCTGCCTTTAGAAAATGAGGGGGAAGAAATCCCGTATGGCAGTGCACACTGAGTCAGAAAAGTCTTCTTGCTCTTTGGCTCAGATATCCCACTTCTGTGATTATATTCCAGGAAAATCATTCAAAAGAGGGGAAAAAAAGCTGCATCTGTTTGTACGAAGGTATTTGTTTGTAGCTGTCTGATAATTATCCTCACCAGTCCACACAGAAACATAAGCCACCCTCCAGGGGCTTCCAAGTGGGAGGCTCTGCCCTAGCACTTTACATGTATGATATAACTCCCCAATAATCCTGGAGAAGAGGTGCTACTCTCATTTTACAGAGGGGACCCTCAGGTCCCACCCAGGGTCACACTGCTGGTTAACCATAGCCCTGGGATTCAACTTCACATCTCTCTGACCCCTGACCCTGTGTGGTTGACAGAGCTGGCTGCCTCCTGCCCATGTGGCTAAGTGCCACATAACTACAGGTGGCCAGAGTGACTGTGGCTTTTTAATTCCGTAGACCACTGCGTAGCCCCATAAATGACCACTGTGAAGATAAATGAAAAGTGTTTATGGGCAACCTATCAACAAGTTCCGTGGATTCTGCTTCTTAGCCTCTCCTTCCCTTCCCCCATCCCCACAGCTCTGAATGTCTCATGCTGGTAACAATAATAATAAACCCCCTTTACGCTTACTCCTATGCACCAGGCTCAGCACTTTCTATGAATTATTTCTCCCATCCACCATATTCAGTACTTCCGCCCACCCTTCACATTCTAAAAAGGGAATCTGATGAGCTCATTCCCTAGCCAAACCCCCAGGGGCTCCCCACCGATGACATGCCAAGTCCTGAGGGGGCTTGGGCTTTCCAGGACATGCCCGTGGTTGTCTCTGCACCTCCATTCCCTGGCTCACTCCTTATCCTCGCCCCTCCCCACCACCACCACGTGCAGGTGCCTTCGCTTGCCATCCTTCTTTCATCTCTCCACTCACTTGAGATAAGTCCCCTGCTGAATAAATACCATTGGTCAAGACCAGCTCAACTGTTCCCCCATCCCAGCTCATCCTTTCCTTTTGCTTCACTGTCCCGCTCTGCAGCTATTGTCCCCAGGGCACCTGGGACACTTGTTCATGCATTTGAGATGCTAGACAGGGGGGCCCATACTTTGCATGTCCAGTGCCTAGAGGCTTCAGTGTGTTTGTCAAATGGGTGTTAAGTAAAAATAGCAGGACCTCAAACAATGTAAATGGTAGATCTTAACCACTACAGAATCCATTTGCCATTTAACAATAACGCTTATTGGGTGTTTCCCATGTGCGAGGAATTCTTGGCCCTTTCCATGCACAAATCCTTTCAATCCTCACAATTCCTTAAGGAAGATGCCCGAATCCTTCCTATATTGTACGTGAAATGAATGAAAGGCGGAACAGGTGTCACCTCTGGTGATACCTGATGAGGTAACTGGTGGAGCCCGCTTTGGGATCCTGGTAGTCTGACTCCAGATTGTTACCAGAGAGGGTTGGGGTCCTTGTTATGTTCACAGTCCCAGCTCTGGAAGAATTTCTCTGGGAGGCTTTTGAAATTTCCAATGCAGTGACCCCCGTGAAGTAGTGCTGTCATGGGACAGAAATGTCAGGGGCAGAGGAGCGGGGTCTGCTTTGGCTCTCGTTCTTCCCCATGGTGGAGGCTGGCCATGGCTGGACGCCCTCTGAGGCAGGCCTGAGAGGTGGGGCTGAGTCATAACTGGTTTAGCTCTAGAGCCAGACTGTTGTCTTTGGAGACATCTATGCCATCTATGCCAGCTACAAACTGGGTGGCCTTAAACGAGTTATTTCACCTCTCCTTGCCTTGACTTGTCTGTGAAATTGGGGATAATTATAAAATCAGGAGTACCTACTACTTCATAGTGAGGGTTAGAGGCAGGAAAGCCTGCGATCGTCTAGTCCAAGAGTAGGAGCCAAGGGCAGGGCCCTCTCCACAGCCAGAGAGAACATGCCACAGTTCCACAGTCCCACAGTCCCACATGAGCCCTGAGACCTTCTCCGGCCCCATTTCTCTCCTCGCCATCTAGAATGCTGGCCTCACAGGGCCTTGACACTTGTTTGATGAACACATTGGAGCCCTCTGTGGTAGGCACTGGACATGCAAATTGTGGGCTCCCCTGTCTAGCATATCAAATGCAAGGCCAGCCACAGAGGGAACTATGGCTCACTGAAGTATTTTCTGTTTCTAGCACTGAAATAGGTCCTTGCAGCCCCTTGTGTCATTTTGTCCCCATGGTTCTTGCTCTGGGGCAGGGCTCACTGGCCCCGCTGTGCAGGTGAGAACATGATGGTTCAGAAGGTAGAGTACAGTGCTCAGGGTCTCCCTGCTGGACAGAAGCAGGGGTGGATTGGGACTCAGGCCTGGATCTCTCCAAGGCTGTCACACAGTCCTGTGGTGGGGCCAGCTCCAGCCCCATAGCCTCCCAGTCACTGATTGGCAGCAAAAGCATCCATGGCTGCAAGCTCATGTGGGAACAGTGGGCAGGGGGTAGATCTGGAGTTGGGCCGAAGTGGGTTGAAACCATGATTCATACTCTTCCTGGCTTGTGTGACCCTGGGCGTGATGACTAAGTTCTCCAGGACTCAGAAGCACACAATGGCTAACACGTTTCTCTAAGGCTAATCTACAAAAGAATAAACAGCTACATTGCCTGGGATATTTTGTCTACAAAAAAAAAAAAAAATCTGATCATTGCCCGAAAAATTGTAAGACTGCCCTAGAATGTTTTCTGCTGTTGGTTCATTCATTCATTGGTAATATGCTTTTTCTCCGCATAGATCCCCAGGTGGGGTTGGTATCCTGCAGTGAATAAAAAGATCCCAGACCCCAAAGAGCTCTCGGTTTAGAGACGCTGACCTGCTGGCGACTCCTCCTCGGTTACTGAGCTAGCATCTCTTATCTTGTGGGAGCGGCTTGTTTCTGTTTGCCTTGAAAGATAAAAAGTAGAAGAAGAAAAAAAGGAAAAGAAAGATAAAAAGAAGGAACCGGAGGCTCTTGTGAAAAGGATGAGGCTGTGGTGGACTCTGCCCTGCAAAGCCCCTCCGAGCTGTCTGGGGCAGGATGGCTCCTCCCTATCCCCACCCCCTCTACCCCCACCCCCCACTGCCAGGGTGGACTTGATAATAAGCTGACTCCTCACCCCCAGCTCAAGTAGCAGGCCAGCTCTGCCTGCAAACATCCGGATTGCCCATTGCTCCAGGCCTGGCTGGTTGGAGCCACAAAGACGGAAAGTGCAGGAAAAGAGAGGCTGAGTCATCTCTTCCCAGGAAATTCTGGAGTTAGAGGTAAAGGGTGAGACTCCAGGGGGAGGGTCATGCCGAGAGAGTCCCGCTGGGCAGAGCTCATTGAGAAGCCTCCCACATGCAGCCCTTGCCTCCCTGCATCTGTCCAGGCTGCTAACTGGGATACCCTCATTCCTCTTTTCCAATTTCTCCTTCTTAACCTAACTCTCATGGTGTTTTCTGGTGTCAGTTCTAGCTTTACTTCCAGCATTAATTACCTCCTCCAGGAAGCCTCCCCTGATGGACCTCTGTCCCTATATCAGAGACTGATGAGATGCCTTCCCCCTTCCACAACTACCATCACCTACTTCTACCCAGCGCTTGCCATTCTACTGGAATTCTACTTGTCTTCTTTCATAGTCTGTGTGTTCTTGAGAGTAGGGTCCTCGCCTCACTGCCTCTGTTTCTAGCACCCGAGACTAGTGTGCAGGTGTCAAACCTACAACTGTCGACTGTTTCCTTGCACAGAACCATGCCAGAGAATCCTGCTCATTCAAGAATCGGCTGAGATCAGGTAGCTGCAGAGCACAATAGCCAAGAACATGGACTCTGGAGTCAAGTCTCATCTGCCTACTATATGGCTGGGTGATCTGAAAGCCTCAGTCTCCACATCTGTAAAACGGGGCAAGTGTAAGTGCTCCAGCAAGATATGACCCATGTTGCGCTTAATACCCTGCCTAGCACGTAGTGAGTATTCAGCCCATGTTGTTAGGGTAATGTTGATGATGGTGACAATGACAGTGGTGCTCTTCCTTCCACCAGGAATCCCTCCCTGACCCTCCAGGCTGGGTTGGGTACCCACCACCTAGCCCAACATGGAACACCAGTGCAATCAATGCCAGTTTCCATGTCTGCCTTCCCTCCAGGCTGAGCTGCTCCATGGCGTGGCTGGGGTCCAGCCCAGCCTTCGGGTCCCTAGATTGGGACACTTGGTACTGGGTCCCTGGATTGACTGAGCACAGTTCCACATGAGCCCTGTGACCTTCCCCAGTCCCATTTCCCTCCTCCCTATCCAGAATATTGGCCTCATAGGGCCTTGAGCTCTCTGAGGGCTTCTTGTTTTAAAATTGATCCTGGGAAATTCCTGGAATGTTTAAGGAATTTTAAAAATGACATGTCAAGGTTAGTCTTAACATTTTAGCATTTCGTTTGTCCTAAGAATTGTTACCATTTGCTGTTAGCTCCTTTGTGGCATTAGTGTCTCATTCTCTCATGCCCACAAAGGCCTTGTTGTGGCTTTACTGGTTTGAAGTAGTTGCTTTTAACAGCTTTTTGGTCTCTAATTACTCGTTCACATTTTAAGGCCTTATTAATTTCATTTTAATTTGCTTTTAGAGAGAATTGGCTTCTCCCCCAGCCCCCAAATGTGCTGATTTTAGATAATGGCCAGCCTCCTAGAGGTGGATCAGGAGAAGAGTGGGCCCTTCGCTCACCTGGCCTTGCCTTGTGGGCAGCAAGTAGACTTCTCCACCAGAAAGAACTGGATCCAAGTGAAGGCTCAGCCCATAACCCCTAGGAGACTTAGGCTGGTTGCCTAACGAAGTCTAATACTAAGTCTAGTTTTTATCAGAGATAAAGCTTGAAAGTCAAGTGAAACAGAAGTACCTGGCACTCAGCAGGCTCTCCATTACCTTCCCTGACCTTCTCATCTGCTCAGTTATTTAACACAGGCACCAGAGGCTGAGAACCTTCTTTTTGTCCCAGGAATGCTCAATGGGTGATGCACACTTTAAAGTCAACGGATGATGCACACTTTAAAATCAACCAGGAGGAGTGGCCAATTTGCATCTTTTAACGATTCACATCATGTAGAGGAAGTGTCTACTCACTATCTGGTTTTTCAGTCCCCCACCCCTTCCAGAATTTCAAGAGCACAGGCTTTGGGGTCAGACCTGGTTCAGTCCTGGCTCTGGCTTTTGCAACATGGCAGCCTCCCTTCTGATGTGGCTCTGGAGCCTCAGAGACAGTAAGATTCAGTCCCAGCCATATCCGGGAGGTGGGTGCATGAACACAGGGCTTGCTGGAGCTGTGTGGGCAAGTGTGGAGGGGTCCATAATCCATCCTCCCCCGGCTCATCGGAACGGGTATTTGGGGCATGTAGGACCCTTAACAACTGTCACAGATCCCTGGGAGGCAGGTTGAATCCCACTATTTGTAGACCATGCTGGGTCACTGCCAAGAGATGAATCCATTTAGTGGGAATGGTCTGTCACTCCCAGTACAGGTCATCTGCGCAGGACAAGGGGGCCTCGGAACCCCTGGGACGTGCTTCCGAAGGCTGCCTGGTTTTCTGTGTCACTGGTCCCCATGCAGCAGTGCCAGCTGGGTCTTCTAAGTGGTCAGGGGAGCTGGATAATGGCTTTTGAAGTGACAGTTCCTTGTCAAATGGTGATGCAGCTCTGTCTTCATTCATCTGTAGGTACATGTCTTTCTGGGAAAGCTGCTGACAAGGCCAAAGTGTTAGAGGTTATTTGTTTTTAATAGAAAAGTTAGACCGACTTCACTTTACAACCACCACCCTGGACTCCAGCCTTTTTGCAGACCTGCTGGTCTCTGCAGTGAGGATTACTTAGGAAAGGAACTAAAGGGACGCCTGGGTGGCTCAGTCAGTTCAGCGCCTGCCTCTGGATCAGGTCATGATCCCAGGATCCTGGGATCGAGTCCCGCATCGGGCTCATTGCTCACTGGGGAGCCTGCTCCTCCTTCTGTCTGCAGCTCCCCCTGCTTGTGTACTCTCTCTCTCTCTGAGACAAATAAATAAAATCTTAAAAAAAAAAAAAAAAAAAAAAAAAGGAAAGGAACTGAAGGTGGCCAGACTCCCCCCTTGTCCTTGAAATTATCTGGGCTTCATTTCCAAGGTGGAGTCCGAGAGCCCGTGGTGGGAGTGAAGGCAGCACTGCCTATCCTTATCATTGGTACCTTGTCCACCTCAATCCCCACAAGCATCTGCCTTCCCATGCTACTTGGAAAACATCAGGAACATTCTCTTGCCTCAAATTCCCCTGCTAGGCTCTGGTTAAATGGATTAAGCAGTAGCGAGTGGCTGAGCTGGGAAACTGGGTTGAATAACCTCTTAAAGACACTTTCAGACATGGCAATCACAGGGCAAGCAAATCCTCGTCTCAGATGTCCCTGCTCCTGGTCCAGTGAAGGTGGCTGGCTCTTACTGCAGAAGGAAGTCACAGGATGAGTTCTCAGGTGCTGGGGAAGGTTGTCATCAGGGGTTATCCCAAGAAAACAAGGGACCCTTGTTTCTTACCCAGTCTCCTTCCAACATTACTTCTTTCCTTATTTCCCTCATCTCTTCTTAGGTCATCCTCCTCCCCCCCAATTCCCCACCCCTCTTTTCTTAGGACAAATCTGATCCTCTGGGAGAGTGCCTGGTTTATTCCCACAAGACACAAAGCTTAAAGAGAAAAATCTGTGCCCACCAAAAGTGAACATAGGATAGCCAAGTGGGAGAACTAAATCACCATTTTTGGAGCCAGTGGGAAGTTTCCAAATGGATCTTCTCCTGAAACAAAAACTAATTAGGTCTTAGGAACATGGACATCACAGTGCTCTGGGGCGCCCAGCTCAGCAGGCAGCCCCTGCAAGGTCTCCTCTTGGGTCTGGGTCCTAAGGCTTCTGGAAGGGAAGGAGCTTCTGAAACATTTAGCCATGATGAATAGCCAATCAATCACTTCCTCACAAACCTCCAACTTCCAATAAAAGCCTTTTAGTTATGGTTCAACTTGGACCAGCAAATCCCCTCCCTATCTAAACTCTGGATGTCTTGATTACTATGACTTAGTCTGCTTATGCCAGCCCTATGCACTTTATGTACTTTTTCTCTCTTGGTTGGTCTCTTGGTTGCCTAATGCTGCATAGCAAAGTACCTCAAACCTAGTAACAGCAAAGGGCAACCATGCATTCCCATGGTTCTCTGTGTTGACTGGCAGTTCTGCATGTAGATAAGGCTCAGCTGGGTGTCTTGGTTCTTGTGCGGTAATCAGGCTTCTCCCATTGGCCTTTTACCCAGTAGAATGGGCTGGCCTTCCACAAAGCCCAGCAACTTGGTTCCCAAAGGGGAGGGTTCTAAGAGACCAAGCCCCCAGCATCCACGTGCTTATAAAGGTGCTGCTTGCATCATGTCCCATTGGCCAAAACAAGCCACGTGGCCAAGGCCAGGGTCAGTGTGGGAGGGGACTTAACCAGGGTGTGAATATGTGATCCACTGGGGCCACCCACGGAACAGTTGGCCATGATACATAACATAAATCCCTCTCTCGTAGATGAGGGCACTGAAGCTCAGAAGCAACTCCCGTTGCCCAGAGTCATTCTTCATAGCTAGGTCCCAGGTCTGCTGACTCCAAGCAACGTGCTCGTTGCTGAGAGTACTGGGTCAACCTGATGCAGCTGGAGAGTATACAGTAAGGGGACAGGTACCAGGAACCCAGCGTAAATGATGGCTGAGCTTCCGGCCCTCTTTAACTTGGAGGACAGCCTGGCAGTTTTCCTGGTCCGCAGGATGAGTGTCCTCCCTGATGGTTCCACCCAGCAGGTCAGAGCCACGGGGCTGTGTGGGGGCAAGCAGCACTGGCGGGCATTGGAAACACGCTGCAGGCCACAGTCCCAGTTTGTAGCCTCGCAGCGTGGCCCCATATCCCCCCCAGCCTTGTTCCTCCCTCTCCTTAAGCCCAAGGCAGCTTTTACAGCACTGGCTTGCTTGTCCTTAGTCACTGTTTGGAATGCCTTCCCACTTAAATAAAAAGAAAAATAGTAGTTTATGTTTCCTGTTAGAACGAGGAGCTCTCCCAAGCACTGCAGCCTCTGGGCTTCCCCTAATCCCAGTGCCAACCATGTTGAGCTGTAAGCACCTCGTACTTCTCTGTCAGCCCTTTCGGACCCATCTCTGGCTCCCAGCACCCACAGCCAACAGTAGCTAGACTGAACCGAAAGGTGTTCTCCTGGGGGCCGCTCAGAGTCTCAGCATAATCCCTGCATGTATCTATAGGCCCCAGAGTCTTCTGCAGACATCTCCGGGTGCCCTGCCCTAGGCTGGGAATCATGGGGCATGGAGTCATGCAAGGCTCATGTTCCCACCCAGATTCTTTCCTTGTTAGCTGGGCAACCCTGAGAAAGTTACTGAACATCTCTGAGCTCGGCCTCAGAGACTATTCTCATCTCTGTTCTGTCTAACTTATCCAACCAAGGTTAGAGTCAATAGGAACTTGGGGTTGAGAAAGTGCGTCCTTTGGAAACTGCCATAGCATTTGTGTGTTAGGGACCCTTCTCATAAAGGGGCCTAATTGTAGGGCTCTAAGAAAGGGTTCTCTACACCCAAAGATCCTTCCACCCACTCCCTATAATCCCTCCATCTCTCAGGATGCCTGAAATTCTGCTATCCATCACTCTCTTGGTAAGGTATTTTATTTTTTATATCCAAATGGTCCCCATTAAAAGATGCAAAATGATCTGGAAAGGGTAACATGTTAGTTCAGGAGCAAAGCCTGCTTTACTATTAATGAACATCACTTTCAAGCTTCATGCCCTGACATTGGTGTTGGAAGGTAAACAGGATGAGCTTTCTGTGGATCAAGCTGGCAATACTTACCAAAAGCCTTAAAAATATGCATATTCTTTAATGCAACAATTCTTCCTCTGTAAATTTATTCTAAGAACATGATGTGTTCAGGGGTGCCTGATGGCTCAGTCAGTTAAACATCCAACTCGATCTCGGCTCAGATCATGATCTCAGGGTTGTGGGATTGAGTACACATGGGGCTCTGTGCTGGGTGTGGATCCTGCTTGGGATTCTTTCTCTCTCTCCTTCACCCTCTGCCCCTCTGGCCTAAAATAAAAAAGAACATGATATATTCAAAACTGTGTATATATAATGGCACAGAATAATAAATAACCTAAATGTCCAAGAATACAGAATGAGCTAAATAATAGTGTGCCCATACAATGAAATACCAGTGGGCTTATGAGCCTCCTGGTCCTGTGACCAGTGCAATCACACAGGCCACAATACACAGAAGGGCCCCTCCCTTGGTTTAATGCTCTGCTGTCACCATCTTAAAATTCTGAATCATTTTTTTAAAAAGGAGCCCCTTGTTTTCATTTTGTGCTGGGCCCCGCAAATTATGTAGCCATTTCCTGAATATTATGTAACAATTAAAATACTGCTTATGCAGAATATTTATTGAAGTGGAAAATTGCTTCTATTAAATGAAGAAACTAGGGTACAAAACCATAAATGATGTAATCCTAACTTTTAAAAAACAGAAATATATATGGATTAATAGAACAAAAGACTGGACCTAAATACATCACAATGTTAGGGTAATTATCTCTGAGGAAGCAAGATTACAGGTATTCTTTTTACTGCTGTGCTCTTCTCTGAGCGCTTCCCGCACTTTCCAGCACAGAAGGCATGACTATCCTTATAGACTCTAATATATTTGGCAGAGGCAGAAGCATGTTTATTCTAACTGGGAACCAGCAACCCTGTCCCGGCCTCTGATGAAGCCTGGAGCCCTTAGTATGCAGAATAGACTTCTGGATAAACACAAAAAGAAGTTCAGTAGATGGGGAAGCCAAGTATTCCACGAGCTCCTTGAAATTGAGGAATGTCAGAGAGCTCCGCCCCCATGTCCCTCCTCACAGGCCTCCACAGGTCTGATTGATCTGCTCTCAGGGGCTCCACCTGGTGCCCTTGTGCCTGTGTTCCATGGCTGGCCTCATCCCAACAACAGAGAGAGCCGTCATCAGCAGGCCCTGGAGGGAGAGAGGGCTTGGGAGAAGGAGGCTGAGGTCCTCCTACTGGGAGTGCCCCCACTGACTCCATACTCGTTTCCCAGACTTCTTCTCTGAACATGTCCAGGAACACAAGGGCCCTAGAACCTTACCTCTGTAAAGCCAAGACCTCTGAGTTAATGGCCCTTCTCTGGGGCCCCGTGTTCCCACCTGTCATAGGAGGAGGGGGCCCGAGGGCATTAACTTCCTTGAGCACTTTGTGCCCTGCCCAGGTGCTGGGCATGCCAAAGGAAGACAGACAGCAGGAGGAGGGAAGCCACAGGCTCAGCCTGTGCCCACGGGAGACTTCAGCGTCTTACTGGAGTGGCAAGGGCTCACTCAGACATACAGGGCTTAAGAGGTCCCTGAGAACTCATGGTCTGGACTGCGACTTTTGTGCAGGTGCCAATGGCATGTCCCATCTTTGCAGCTACCCACCTCCCCTTAAACAGCCTTCCCCTACATGGCGGTTCCACCTTATGAGCCCTGCCTCCCCGCTGTGGCAGTTAGGACTCCGTTTGGATTGTTCACTGTGTGGCTCAGGCACCTGCACAGGGCACAAAGTGCTCAGAGAAGATGAGAGGGCTCCAGGGTGGGGAGTGGGGTGGCAGTGAGCACCGGGCAGTAGGAGCTTCCTCCTCGCCGCCCCCCGCCCCTGCCGAGGTTCCCTGGAACCCACCTGAGGAGCATTCCCGAGCATGCCTGATGCTGTCCCATCTCTTCATCTTACAGTGATCCACTGAAAACCCCTCTCTCCCCATGCCTCCTTTCCTCAGCTTCAGTTCCATTCTCCTGTCCTTCAAGGCAATGCCCTCTTGCCTCCTCCTTCCAGATCTTCCCCTTCTCGACTCTCATCTGGGATCCCACAGCATCTGGTCTGTAACTCTGGTGACAATGGACACCTCAGAAAGAAGTGTAGTCAAAGTGGGCAGGAGGGTTTTGGAGCCCCACAGATCTGTGTTCTGACCTGACTCTGTCACTGGCCACCTGGGTGAACTTGGCCAGTCCCTTAACCCACTCTGTAAAATAGAGAAGCTAATCCATGCTCCAAACGGAGTCATGAGGATTGAGAGACAGCACAGAGAGCTGGAAGGGCTGCCATTTGTATCTACAGGTGGTTATTTATATCTAAGGTCATTCTTCATGAGATGGAAACATCTTTGAGGGCAGGGCTCAAATCTTATGTGTCCTAAGAACTTGCAAAGGTTGAAACAATAGAAGGAAGGAAGGAAAGAAAGAAGGAAGGAAGCGGGGGGAGGGGAAGGTCTAGGAAGAGGCAGAGCACTCTGAGAAGTTAACCTCACCTGCAAGATAGGACGCAGCCCTCTCCCTGCCCACCTGGTGTGAGCTCAACTCTCCGAAGCCCCTCCTCCCTTCCAAGCCCCAGTCCCAGCTCTGAGATCCCCATCCTAATGTCCTTTTCTCTTCTAATAAACCCTTTAAGTGAAATTTAGGATGGTTTTTGTAAATTTTAAAACTGATTTGCATACTGTAATAAGAGCACATGGTGGTGGGGTGCCTGGGTGGCTCAGTCATTGGGCAAAGTCATTGGGCATCTATCTGCCTTTGACTCGGGTCATGATATTCAGGTCCTGGAATCGAGCCCTGTGTCCTGGGATTGAGCCCAGCATCAGGCTCCCTGCTTGGTGGGAAGCCTGCTTTTCCCTCTCCCACTCCCCCTGCTTGCGTTCCCTCTCTCACTATGTCTCTCTGTGTCAAATAAATAAAATCTTAAAAAAAAAAAAAAAAGAGCACATGATGGACAGAATTCGGCTGCAAATTTTCTGTAATGAAATTGACTTGAGCGCACCCTGGGTTTTCAAGGTTGGGGCTGCCCCCCAGGGGCTGCTTGCTCAAAACTGACCACCATATTCTTTTGCTTGGCAGACAACGGTAAGCTGGGATGGGGACAAGCTCGAGTGTGTGCAGAAGGGTGAAAAGGAGGGACGTGGCTGGACCCAGTGGATTGAAGGTGATGAGCTGCACCTGGTAGGTTGCTGGTGTGTGGGGTGGTGTGGGGCAGAGCTGGGCCTGGAAGCTGTCACTGTTGAGGTCCTGTGGACCTTGGAAGAAGGCCTTATAGCTGGGCCTTGGTTCTGCTCTGAAGCTTCTCTTCCAAGGACCAGGAGAAGACACTTGAATGACTTTAAAAACCAAGGGATGTGTTTTCAAGGTCTAGGCTGACTCAGTTTTCCAGTCAGAGGCAGGAGGGGAAGGGATGTCTCTGCCAAGCAGCAGATGTGGAGCTAAGCTCTTCTGCATTCCATATCTCTTTCTGTTCTCTCAGCAGCCCCATGGGCCAGGTACTATTAGGGTTCCTATTCTGGAGATGGGGACACGGAGACTTACATCCAAGTTACACAGCTAGAAACTGGAAGAACTGAAATTTGCTCCCAAACTCTGTGTTCACCATGCCAAGTTGTGGCAGGCTAGAACCAAGGAAAATTCTTTAAGCTTCTCTAAGACCTGATCTCAACACTCTAGGTCAGGGGAGGAGAAGCCTTTCTCCAGTTCAGGTGTGGGCTTCTAGTCTGGGAACTCTAGTCAAAGCCACTTCTCCATCCGCTGTCTGGGAGAAGCATGCACAACTCTAGAGTAAGGGTCTTAGCCCCTGGAGGGCTAAAATAACACATATCCTCTGAAAGGAGACCTCCCATCACTCCTGCACCTTTGGAACTCTTCAATTACCTTCCTTCTGAGTTTAAAAAAAAAAAAAAAAAAACAAAACCTGGTCCGGGTGACTTGGGTTCAACCTCTGACTCACTGGGTACCTTTGAATAAGTGCCTTCCTTCCCTGAGCCTCATCTTCAAAATGCCATCCTGCCACATGGGGGTTCTGCAAAGGCCAGAGTCCCTAAGAGCCCTGGGATGCGTGAGTGCTGGGAGGAGGCATGAGGGCATGGCTTTCAGAGGCAGTTTAGGCTAATGCGGAGAGCCTGGGCTGCAGTGCCTGACCTTGAGCCCGTCTTCTCCCGGGGCCTCTGTTTCCTCAACTGCAGAGCCATGAGGGAAGCCGATGTGATCTCTACTGGCTCTTCCGGCTCAGTAGTTCTGTGGCTTAATGCCCAAAGTTGCAAACTGAGGGCCTCAGGCCTCTTTTATTTGACCATCAGTGAGCTTCAAACTTCTTCAGGCAACAGTTTAAAAATTACAAGATGCCACATAAATATTCAGATTCCCAGCCTCCTTCAAACAAAACAAAACACTTGCAAGGTGTGGTGACACCATGCTGTCATTCCTCCTGGCATCTCCACGGGGGCTGCCCTGTAGGCAGAGCATGGGTTTTCTGGGCTGCATGTAGTACCACCTGGGAGCTTTTAATAATAGCAGTTGCAGTGCTCCACCCACTGAGACACTGATACAACTGGTCTAGCCTGGGACCCAGGCATTGTTCAGGCTCCCCGGGTACTCCAACATGTGCCAGAAGCTGGAGTCTCCGTGCTAATTTCCAGTCTTGGCCTGTGACAACCTACTGAGTCCTCTCAGGGACAAGCCATGTATCTGGGCTTGATTTCTCCCAGGCCTGGGCACAGACTCTGTCCTGCTCAGGACTGAGGTTCTTAAAGCCTTTCAACCCCTTGAGCAGAGTAAGAGGAAGGGAGTCATCAGAGGATCCTGTTGGCCATTTTCAGCTACCTTTTTTCCCAGCCAGCTCTGCCTACGGGGCATAACAGAGCCCCATCTCCACAGATCCGGTTCACTTGACTTTCCAAGGAATTGGTTAGTTCACACCAACTCTTGAGGAAAAATAATAGACACTGAGTGTTTTCCAAGTTCCTGCCCCTGCACACACTGAGCCCCAAAGGTGACCTTGCTCCAGCCAGTGGCAAATGTCTGCTTTTGTTTCAGGAGATGAGAGTGCAGGGAGTGGTCTGCAAGCAAGTATTCAAGAAGGTGCACTGAAGCCTGCGGAGACCTGGATCTGGAGGAGTGAGCGGCGTGGACCCTGGGGCCAGGATCCCCTTCTTTGCTCAGCATAGGGCTGAAATGTCCAGCCACCCGTAGGCACCTGTTAGCAGAGGCACTCTCTCGGCTTTGTCTCTTTTCTTTTCCTTAAAACAAAGCCATCCTAATAAAAGTGATTTCTCCTCCAGACATCTGTTTTGAAGAATCTTCCAAACCCCCCGGTGCTCACTTTTTTCCTGGGGCTTCTGAAGCCCGCTTCTCCTGAAGCCCGCTTCTCCTGAAGCCACCCCTGGGCAGAGGGAGAAATTCATCCACACACCTGCAGATTTAGTCCTGACAGTGCACCTGTAAGCTCTTTCCCCAAGGGCATGGGCTCAGGGTCATGATGTGTGACTTCACATTCAGCTCTTCACATATTAAGCACCTACCATGTTACACGTCCATTCAGGGCCAAAATATGGTGAGTGCCACAGAAGCAAGAGAAGATGCTCTCCCCGCCCCCCAACTCCCCGCCCGGGCACTTAAAGCCTGCTTAAGGAGATCTGACCAACAGAGATCTCCAGCTCCAGATTGTACACATAGGAGATGGTCTAAAAATTTTTTGTGAATGAGATGGAGCTGGATAGAATTGCAAGCCAAAGCTAGAATGAGGTGAACTTCAATCAAAGGCAATTACCAGTTGGATTTGATTTCAGAGGCATCATGAGCCTATACTTTACCGCCCCCAAAATATTCCCAAATCATCTATGGGCTGCTGTAAAGCCCTCCTTTAACTCTTTTTTTTTTTTTTTTAAGATTTTTTATTTATTTATTTGACAGAGAGAGAGAGATCACAAGCAGGCAGAGAGAGAGGAGGAAGCAGACTTCCCGAGAGCAGAGAGCCTGACGCAGGGCTCGATCCCAGGACCCTGAGATCACGACCCGAGCCGAAGGCAGCGGCTTAACCCACTGAGCCACCCAGGCACCCCAGCCTTCCTTTAACTTTTACAGATGAGGCATAACTTGCAGATCCCTCTAGAGGGAAAGCCACCTCGTGTTCACACTAAAGTGTAAATGACAGCTAGTGTGCTTTTGCATAAAGGAACTTAGGGAAACTAAAAGGGTGAGTGAGGAGATGAGAGACCAGGATAGGGAAAAGCACTGGGAAACGGAAGACTTACATCCAGGACCCTTTCAACATCAGTTCTGCTTAGGGTGTGCCCTGCCCCTTGGAAAGCGTATTGGGGTTAGAGTCAGAGGAGTGGAGTTCGAACTCCAGCCCCACCACTCACAGGGCAACACCACAGGTCTCTGAATCTCACTGCTCACATCAGAAAACCACACTAACGATCTAGCTCACCTCCCACCGAGGTGGGCTGTGAAGCTTGGTAACTCCTATACAACTTGGAGACTGCCAGGCACTAGACCAGCAGCTCTCAGACCTGGCTGAAGGTTACAGATCTGCAGAGCTTACAGAACTTCCTATACCCAGGCTGCTCCTCACAACCAGTTACAGCAGAGCGTCTCCAGGTAGGACCCAGGCTCCCCATGTGATTTTTTTTTTTAAGATTTATTTATTTGTCAGAGAGAGAGAGAGAGAGCACACAAGCAGGGGGAGCAGCAGGCAGAACAGGCAGAGGGAGAAGCAGGCTCCCCGCTGAGCAAGGAGCCCAATGTGGGACTTGATCCCAGGACTCCGGGATCATGACTTGAGCCAAAGGCAGTGGCCCAACCAACTGAGCCACCCAGGCGCCCCTCCCCATGTGATTCTAATATGCCACTTGAGTTGAGAATCACTGCCTGAGACCACTGTTTCTAACCTGGAGGCATCTGGCAATGTCTGGAGGTATTTGACTTAATAGCTTGGGTGGGGGTTGCTATTTGCATCTACACGCCGCAGGAGCTAGGCAAAACATCCAATGCACAGGATGGCCCCCACACCAAAGAATTATCTAGCACAATATGTCAACGGAGTTGAGAAACCCTGCCTTAGGCACATGTAAGAAATGTTTAATTTTTTTGTTGTTATCCAGGTCCTGTCCCTGGCCTAGACCAAAGAAATGAAAACCCAGAATTGCCTAAGATTTTAGAGACCTTTTCACCTTTGCCCCGGTTCTGGCCCTGAAAATAGAGCAAAGGTAAAGAGCCTTATAAAGGCTGTTCACTCATTCATCACACAGATGTCTAATGAAGTCCTATTCTGTGCCAACCACTGAGCTGGAGTCATACCTGGTAGGCATCCAGGAATTCCCATCATGGCCCATCCCAGAGATTAAGACCCCCATCAGATCACCCCCAATACGTGAATACCTGGCCCAACAGTTAGGGTCTGGTGGGCACTCCAAGTGTGGCCCCATTAGTGTGAGTGCACCTGTAAGGTAGGAATCATGGCCCCACCCCCACCTTGGGAATCTCTGGTCCCAGGGGGAGACTCAGCCACACTCTGATTGAAGAGCTTGACCACAGGATCTATTTTAACAGGTAGCAGGAGCCAGAGGAGTTGTTGTTGTTGTTGTTTTTAAATTAACATATAATGTATTATTTGCCCCAGGGGTACAGGTCAGTGAATCATCAGTCCTACACAATTCACAACACTCACCATAGTACAGAAGGTAAATCTATACAATAGAATACTATGCAGCCGTCAAAAATGGTGAAATCTTGCATTTGCAACCACGTGGATGGAACTAGAGAGTATTATGCTGAGTGAAATAAGTCAATCAGAGAAGGACAATTATCGTACGATTTCTCTGATATGAGGAATTTGAGAGGCAGGGCAGGTGGTTGTGGGGGGAGGGTCCTGGGGGGAAGGGAGGGAAAAATGAAACAAGATGGGACCCGGGAGGGAGACAAACCACAGGAGGTTTTCAGGCAGGGACATGGCAGGATCAGCCTTCCAACAGAGCCATTCTCTCAGCAGCAAGAAGAGAAAAGGGAAAATACCCTTAGGAGCTGAGCCCGGGGCAGTCACTTCATCTCAAAATTCACTTCATAGGGGACTCATCCTCCCAAAGAAGAATATGGAAGTTGGGAAAGTTGTCCCTTGTGATGCGTGTCTGTAGCATCGGAAGCCGGAAGCAGGAAGTGGGGGGTTGTGGGCTGTGAAAGCCTGTCTGTGTCCTCAGCACCTTCTCCAGTTCGTGGTGGAGGACACGCGGGCGCTCCTCAGCCCCAGGCGGTGCGAGTACTGGTGCTTCCTCTGCCTGCCTTGTGGGATTTTAGCATCCTCATTCCCCAGCTCCGTGAGGTTAAGGCAAGTCCTACAACTTCTCTGTGCCTCAGTTTACTCATCTGCAAGTCAAGGCTAACAGTTTGTCACAGACATTTTGTGAGGATTAAATGAATCTAATCCATGCCAGCAACTTAGAATGAATACAGTAGCCCCCTTTATCCGCAGTTTTACTTTCTGAGGTTTCGGTTACCAGCATTCTTCTGGAATCTTCTGGACGTGGAAGATTCTTCCTCCTGACGAATCTGCAGAAGGTCAATAGTAGCCTAATGCTATGTCCAGGTGCCTGCGCCACTAGCCTCAGGTCATCTCCTCACATAGGCTTTTTATCATCCCACATCCTCATGAAGGGTGAGTGTGTGTAATATGATATTTTGAGAGACCACATTGACGTTACTGTTATTACAGTATTGTCATAATTGTTCTATTTTATGATAGTTGTTGTTAATGTCTTCCCATGCCCAGTTCCTAAATTAAACTTTATCCTAGGTCTGTATGTATAGGAAAATACACAGTTTATATAGGATTTGGTACTCTCCGTGGTTTCAGACATCCACTGGCAGTCTTGGAATGTATCCCCCACTGTATATATTTTATTTACAAAGGGATTTGAACAGTGCCTGACATATAACAAGCCAATTTATATGTGGGTTAAAACAAAAAAGAAACAAAAAATTCAGAGACCCGAGAGGCCCCTTAGGGGTAAAATCAACAAGACTTGGTGGCTGACAGTGTGGGTGACAGAGGAACAGAAGGAGTGGAAGTTCAGAGGATGCAGGAAGCATTTCATAGAAATCCGGAAGGCTGGCTCAGCTAGGGCACATGGAAGAGCTAGAGCAAGGCCTCTCTCCTTTTCTGAGGGTGCAAGCCCAAGTGCAGTTTTTCTCTCTCTCTCTCTTTCACACACACACACACACACACACACACACACACACACACACACACACACCACAGTTACTGATTGGGATCCCCGAGTCTGCGATGTACAGACAAGTCACCTGTCATCCCAGGACTGGCAGGAGGATGAACTTCAGACCCTAAACCCCACAAGGCCCCTGAAATTTCACTCTCTGGACAGCCTCCAAAACCCTCTCACAAGAAAATCCTGACAAGGTGAACCCCGAGGACCTCTCTGGAAGCCCTAATTTATAACCTCTGTCTCCATTAATTAGGACAGCACTATTGTTCTTTTCAGGTGCAAATTAAACAGCTCAACAGTGCCCTACAATTAAACTCCACTTAATTCCCCTAAATGTCCCTTATCCAGGCCAACACTGACAGGAGCCATCCCCCACCTCACCCCCCACCTGCAAATCTGAGTCTTTCCTAATCTCAGTTTCCAGGGGCTTCACCAGTGCAGTCCCAGCCCGGTATCCTACCCTGAGCTGGAGGCCTGCAGGACTGAGTCAGTGTAGGTAGTAGGAGACCTGCTAATCACCCATGTCACAGGAAGAGCTTTCTTCTCAAGGGGAGTGGGGACAAGGAAAGGGGTGAATATGCCTTTGGGAAAAGGAGTTAATTCACTCTGAGAGGGACACTTACCCATGATGACATCCACCATTCTCGCTCCAATAATCAAACCCTACCAATCCTTCAGAGACAAAGTTTGGGGCCCTCCTCTCCTTCCAAAGTCCACAAAATCCCCCTCCTTGGAGTGCTGAGCCTCTTTTTAAAAAAAATTAATTTACTTATTTATCTGACAGAGATCACACGCAGGCAGAGGCAGGCAGAGAGAGAGGGGGAAGCAAGCTCCCTGCTGAGGAGAGAGCCCAATGTGGGGCTCGATCCCAGGACCCTAAGATCATGACCTGAGCCAAAGGCAGAGGCTTAACCCACTGAGCCACCCAGGCACCCCTGAGTGCTGAGCCTCTTAAAGGTAATCCTGGCCATTTCTTCTTAAGAAGCCTCCCAAAAAAAAGAAGACCAGTTCTCAATGAACAAAACTTGTGGTTTATTTTAAATGGCTGGAGGTAACAAATAGGCTAGTACATAAAAATACAGTATAATTTTGCAGTGATAGTTCCAGGATAAATTTAGCATTTATGAAATTCCTGAATTCATAGTGTAGCTGAGATAGGCTCATCCAATCATGGTGCATAGTCTTAAAGGTAAAAAATAAATTCCATTCTGTCCCATTACTGTCTCTCTGTGACCTTCATATATAACTTCATTTGATAATAGCATCAAAAGTTGAAAATCCTTTCATGAATGTGATGTCTAGGCCCAATGGGTCCCTTCCCCCAATACCACATATCCCAGTGGAGGTCCTATTTGAGCTCCTTACACTTAGCTCTCTCTCTTACCATTGTCTTAGACATCCCAGTGCACATTTGTCACACTTGTGGCTGTCTGCCATCTTGTGAACAAGTCTCCCCTATTTAATTAAGGAATTAAGGAATTTCTTCATTGGGAATTCCATCTCTCCAAGGTATTCACAGAAGGAAGAAATAGCTTTCCCAGCCTGCCTGGAGCATGCAGGCTCCAGGTGTGAGACCAAGATTCCCAAGTAAAGAGATCTGGAAAGAGAACTAGGTGAGGAAGTTGGATAATGTGAATTCAGTTTTTTGAAACAGTGGCAGTGGAGGAATTGGCTTGGGTGACATCAGTGACAGACTTCTGGTTCCCAGTGTCCAGTGTTATAGGCACTATGTATACTGGCAGTGGACACGAAATAGAGAAGCAATGAGATCTCTGTGCTTCTTACACAAACCACCTGTCAAGTGGACTCACCAAAAAAATCAACACAGAATCTGGTCAAGTCTCTGGTTCTAACCACATATTTACAGGAAATGCAGGGACAGAGAGATATATTAAAGGATTTTTGAAGGATGCAATCAGCAAAACCTAGACTGTAAGAAACAACAGGACAAATAACCTTGTGTTCTTCCACAAAAATCGCAAGGAACAAAGAAGATACAGAGAGGGAACCTATAACCTATATTAGAACCTATAATCTATGTTAGATTTTAAAAGACTCAGAGGGACACCTGGGTGGCTCAGTCAGTTACATGTCAACTCTTGATTTCAGCTCAGGTCACAATCTCAGGGTCATGAGAGAGAACCCTGAGTTGGTCTCCGTGATCAGCAGGAAGTCTGCTTGCGATTCTCTCTCTCCCTCTCCTTCTGCCCCTCCCTCAACTCATGCACGTGCTCTCTCTCTCTCGCTCTCTCTCAAATAAATAAATAAATATTTAAAAATATATATATATATTTTTAAAAAATATTTAAAAAAAATTTTTTTTTTAAAAAGAGACTCCGGAGACATTTCAACTAATTATATTCTATGGCCTTCATTTGAATCCTAATTCAGATAAACCGTAAAAACAAAATAAACAAAAAAGTATATGAGATAATTAGGGAAATTTGTATACTAACAATATTTGATTATACTGCCAGAAATACTATTAAACTTTCAGGTGTGAGGGTGTCTGAGTGGCTCCATTGGTTAAGCGTCTGCCTTTGGCACAAGTCATGATCCCAGGGTCCTGGGATCAAGTCCCGCCTGGGCTCCCTGCTCAGCAGGAACTCTGCTTCTCCCTCTTCCTTGCCTCTGTCCCCTGCTTGTGCTCACTCTCTCTCTCTCTCAAATAAAATCTTTTAAAAAAATAAACTTTCAGGTGTGATAATGACATTATGGTCACATATCTTAAGAGTACTTATCTTTTAAAGATACACAGTGAAATATTTATGGATAAAAGGGCATGATATCTGGGTTTCATTTTAAGATAATTGGAGAGGGGAGAAGTAGTAGGAAAGGAGACGAAATAAGACTAGCCATGACCTGATAAATGTTGAAACTAGGTGATGGTCATTCAACTATCCTATCTGCTTTGTAGATGTTTGGAATATTCCATGATTTAAAAGTTGGATTTTTTTAAAGACTTTACTTATTTGAAAGAGAGAAACACAGCGAGAGGTAACACAAGCAAGGCAAGTGGGAGAGGGAGAAGCAGGCTTCCCGCTGAGCAGGAAGCCCAATTCAGGGCTTGATCCCAGAACCCAAAGATCGTGACCTGAGCTGAAGACAGATGCTTAACAACTGAGCCACCTGGGTGCACCTTAAAAGTTTTCTTTAAAAAACTAGTTTAAAAATATAAAAATTTAAACAAATAAATGACCTTGCACGAAATCAGCCTCCATATGGCTTAACTATGAATACCCTTGCAAAGCTGATAACTTGCAGAGCCCTGTGGCAAGGTTAACCAGGCACTTTCCATTTCAGATCAAAGAATGGAAAGCCAGCATTTCTCCTCTGGGGGAGGTGGAGGATGGACCTGCTTGAATGTGGAGACTGAGAAGCTGCAGTGCACTCTGGCCATCTGGCCTCCTTCAGCTTCATATATGCTCTGGTTTCCGCAGATGCATTGGGAAAAATGGTGCCCAGTGTCATGACTACCATGCGTCTCCACTCCATCCCAGCTAGTTAGCTCTACTGCCCACCTGCGGCCAGCTTTCTCTGCCACAAACTGTCCACATGCTCTTTTGTAGCCAAGGGGACATTGGAAGGTGTGTGGAGATGATGGATCTTCCAGAGCCAGATTCTGGTTCTGGTGCTCTGAGATAGTTGGAAGGGGGTCAGTGGGATGGTGCTCCAGCCTAACCTAGGAGAGTGGCAGTGAGAGGCCATAACAAGGCAGTGGTTTGGAGGGGAGAGGCAGTTGCCACCAGCAATGTTAAAGGAGAATCTATGGGACTTATCATATGATTAAATACAGAGAGAGGGAAAAATAGAAGAATCCAGAAAAAAAATTCCCATCAAGTTCCAGGCAGTTAATATATTTTATCTCTTTCTGTCTTCACCATCAATATTGCAGACCACTGCCAGGTTGCTTGATCCAACTCTGGTCCCTTTCTAATAATAACAACACTCAGTCCATGTGCTTCACACAGTTCATACCTCCATGTTCCCCAGCCAGTTCCAGGATTGGCATACAACACAGGCCTGGCCCATCAAACCCGAGGTCACTAGACCTGGCACAATTACATAATCTTGGGTTTTTCGTTAAAGCTATTGAAAAAGAGATGTTCTTTAGCCTTTGGGGAACTAAAGTGGTAGAATATCAGCCTGGAGCTGCTGAGAGCCATCACATGGAGGAAGTCTTACTGCAATGAAGCCTACATGGAGGAAAGCAGAGGCAAGAGAAGTAGAGATGCTCCATCGCTTGAATGTTAGGATCAAGCCCTGTTTGACATCAGTCCTAACCATGGGCTTTTTGCTTATTAGCCAATGAAATCCTTTGTTTTCCCTAACTAGTATCTCTCTCTCTCACACACACACACACACACACACACGCATGCGCGCACACACACACACGCACATACGTACACACACACACACACCACTCTGGCAGAGATCCTGGACTCCAAGCATAAGGGTGAGAAGGTGGGGGAACAGAGTAGTAGTGAGACGAAGTAGATAAAGACAGAGGAGAAGAAGGATGGAGACCTAGTAAAAAAGAGAGTTGTGGTTTTCAAATACTTTGGCAAATTCTTTGACATGCCTCCCTTCCAAGGCCCAATTTCCCACCTCCTGAATGTGGACTGGTGGCATAAGTGATGGTGTGTGACTTCTGAGGCTAGGTCATACAATTGTATATACAACTACCTCCTTGGTCTCTCTCTTGGATCATGCGATCTGAGGGAAGCCAGCCACCATGTCACAAGGACACTTGAGTAACCCCATGGAAAGGCCCACATGGACAACAACTGAGGCCTCTCACCAGCAGCCAGTGAGCCACCTTTAAAAGCAGGTCCTTCAGTCCAGCCAAGCCACTCTTACACTCCTGACCAATAGAAACTGTGACATAATAAATGTTTATGTTGTTTAAAGCCACTAAATTATGGAGTAATTTGTTACACAGCAATAAATAACCAATACAGGAACTCTCAGACGCATAAGCAGGGTGGCCTCTGTGTGGACTGATGATATCTCAGTGGGAACCATGAAAGACTGCTGTGCCCCCATGAGTATGACGAATCAGCCCATGGCAGGACTTCCTTTCTTCTCTGTAGGGCTTTAAAGGCAGAACCAGAAGAAGCACCTGTGTCTTTGAGATGCCCAAGACTGTGTCCCTTCCATAAGGTAACATTCCTAAGTCTGGTTGCCGAGGAGCTAGAAGATGGGGAGGGAATAGCTAATGAACCTCAGATTGTTTTTTTGAATCCTAGAGAGGTCAAGAACTAGAAGACATAAGAAAATGGTGGTTCTGTTATTAATTTAATTACTTAAGTCCCATGGAGATGTGATTAAGACAGAATCAAGATAAGATTGTGGTAAATCCAAAAAGACTGTCCTTATAGGAGACAGAAAAAGGCACACACGAAAGAAGGTGGTTTGAATATGGAGGAAAAATATTGAATTGATGTGTCTACAAGCCATAGAATACCAAGGATAGCCAATAGAAGTTAAGAGGGGGTGCGCCTGGGTGGCTCAGTGGGTTAAGCCTCTGCTTTCGGCTCAGGTCATGATATCAGGTCCTGGGATCAAGCCCCTCGTCAGGCTCTCTGCTTGGCAGGGAGCCTGCTTCTCTCTCTCTCTCTCTGCCTGCCTCTCTGCCTACTTATGATCTATCTCTGTCAAATAAATAAAATCTTTAAAAAAAAAAAAAAGTTAAGAGAGGGGCAATGAACATATTCCTGCTCAAACCTCCAGAAGGAACGAACTCTGAAATGGGAGAATAACTTTCTGTTGTTTTAAGCAAAAGAATAAAGAAAGATAACTTACAAATGATATTAAACATTAATAGGTGAAATGATATCAGTTAACAAATTTAAAATGGCCTTACTTAATTAAGATGTTCCTCTATTGTCCTTCATTGCTCCATAAATGTGTACTGATCACATAAGCAGGGCCAGAGCTGTGTCTGGGCCATTCACCCAGGAAATGTGACACCTCGGCCAGGGGCCACATGAGTGCCTCAGATGCCCAGTGGTACAGGAGTTCGCTGGCAGATTGAGAACAGAGTGCAGTGCAGGACTCTAGAAAGAGCCCCTGTCTGTCCACAACTGAGCAAGCTGGCTGGATATTTGGAGAGGTAAGAGGGGGAAATTTTCTAGTACATAGAGATGCAGTACTAGTTGAAGTACTTTAGGCTTGTCCATTGTGTGGGAGAAATACCAGAGGGAAGAAGTATCTTCAGACTGCTTGCTTCTCAAAGAAGAATCTGGAGGGAGTAATGCCTTCATCTGAAGAAGTGACCCTGGACCCTCCTGGACATCTCAGACACCATGACAAGTGGGGCGGGGAGAGTGTGGGGAACTGCCTGAATCCACAAGGGCCCCTTAATTCCTCTCCTATAGCATCTGCCCTTCTCATTCTGGTGTCCAAGTCCTCCTTTAGAAGTCTGTCCCTTGGGGCGCCTGGGTGGCTCAGTGCGTTAAAGCCTCTGCCTTTGGCTCAGGTCATGATCCCAGGGTCCTGAGATCAAGCCCTGCGTCGGGCTCTCTGCTCAGCGGGGAGCCTGCTTCCCCCACCCGCTGCCTGCCTCTCTGCCTACTTGTGATCTCTGTCAAATAAATAAATAAAATCTTAAAAAAAAAAGAAGAAGTCTGTCCCTTGAGTTCTGGACACATCCTTTCTGTTTGAGCCAGGTCTGTCTCCTGAAGTGAACAGTGACAGTTCCTGCACTACACTATTGTTCTTCCCATTTTCACTGAAGAAATGCCTAGTTCTTCCCTTTCCAGCAAATTCTTATGAAATTCTCCAAGTCCTTCCTCCAAAAAGTCCTCTTTGACTGACTTTCCTAATTAATTCTCAATTTTGATTGGTTTGGTGCTGCGGTGATATTGGAAGAAAGGGGTCAAACCAGGTTGCACATTTCAAGATCTCATTCTTGTTGATGACAACATGGATTCCGTCAGACTTTCTCCAGCCAGGTAGGACCTGGTCACATGCCATTCTCCTTTTCCTCTTCACTTTGCCCTGTGTTCTCTGAGTTACTGGGCTGTGTGAGTGAGTTAATTACTCCTCCGACCTTCATACTGCGGTTATCAGCCCAACTTTGACCATGTTTTCATTTATGGCCCTTCTAAGGAGACCTCCAGGTTAAGAAATCTTCCTGCCACGCAGCAATAGGTAGTGACCTTTGGCCCACCAAACAGGCCACCTCTGAGAGGGTGCTGCTCCTCAGATGAGGTGGGCATTGCAACACCTAACATAGGATGTCAGGATAATGCCTGGGTATATCTTCAGAAAATTTCTGCTATTTTGCACTTTGGGACTCTCACCATTTTATAGCTCTTAATTGATAATCCTCAAGGTTGTTGTAATCACTACAGATTATTTTTCTCCAAGCCCAACCTATTCTAGAAGACTCAGCTAAAGGCCTTACCAAAGCAAGACACATTCCTTATCAGCCCTGGATGGTCTTTTTCATGATGAACATTGTGTCATTATTAAATTCCATTCTTTTTGTGGTATCCACTCTCTTAAAAATATTTTTGCATTAAACAGTAAATCAAAACTCAAGTAGAAAAATGGTTAGACATTGATGACAATAAGAAGACTACCTGGGAGAAAACATTTGAAAATCATATATCTGGCAAAGGGCTCATATAAAAATATGTTAAGAACTCTCCACACTCAACAGTAAGAAAACAGTCCAGTTAGAAAATGAAGGAAAGACTTGAATAGGCACTTCACCAGTGAAGACATAAGGGTGGCAAATAAATACATTAAAAGGTGTTCAGGATTGTTAACCACTGGAAAATGCAAATTAAATCATAATGACTTAGCTGCTCAAAAAGCATGCTAATATATTTGTTAGAAGGGCTAAAATTAAAAATCTGATAATACCAAGTATTGGCAACCATCCAGAGATACTAGATCACTCACACATTTTTGGTGGAAATATAAAATGGTAGAGCCCCTCTTGAAAAAGAGTCTGGTAGTTTCTTAAAACATTGAACACACACTTATGATACAACCCAGTAATCACACTCCTGGTTATTTTTCCCAAAGAAATGGAACCTTATATTCACACAAAAACCTGTACATGAATGTTCATAGCCGCTTCATTTCTAATTACCAAAGACTAAAAACAAAAACCCAATGACCTTCAACAGATGAAGGGTTAAACGAACTGTGCTACATTCATACAGTGGAATGCTAGTCAGCAACAAAAGGAACAACTATTGATACTTAAAATAATTGGATAGCTCCTAGGGCATTGAGTAAAGTGAAAAATCCAATCTCAAAAGTTTCATAGTATATGGTTCCATTTATATGGCATTATCTAAATGACAATATTAAAGAGATGGAGGACACATCAGTGGTTATCAGGAGTTAGGAAGGGCCAGGAGAATGTGATTACAAAGGAGCAGCAGCATAAGAATGTTTTTGTGGAGACAGAACAGTTTTATATCTTGATTGTGATGATGGTTATATGAATCTACACATGTGATTAAATATCATAGAACTATACACAGAGATATATAAAAAGAGCATGCAAAAAATGGTGAAATCCAAGTAAGATTTGTGGTCAGTTATATGTATTGTGACAACCAATTTCCTAGGTTTTGATAATGTTCTATAGTTATAGGAGAGGTCACCAGGAGAGGAAGCTGAGTGATGGATACTCAGGACCTGTCTGTACTATTTTTCCAACTTCTTTTGAGTCTGTAATTATCTGGGTGATGGACATTGGAGAGGAAACATGTTGTAATGAGCACTGGGTGTTATACACAACTAATGAAACATTGAACACTACATCAAAAACCAATGATGTACTATATGCTGGTTAATTGAACATAATTAAAAAATTAGAAACATTTTTTAAAATAACACTATGTATAAAATCCTAAGGGTTATGATTAAAACAAGGCTCAGGGAAAACTCATATCCTTAAATAATTAATAAATTAATATGTAAAATATAATTAATTATTATATAAATTGATAATATTCAACAAAGTAAAAAATTAAATTAATAATTTAAATATTAGGAAAAGAGTAACAAAGTAAAAATAGAGATAATAGAAAAAGGATCTGATAAAGCAAAACTGGAAATTAGTGCCTTTGAAAATGGACAAATAGTGGCTCCTGGGTGTCTCAGTTGGTTAAGTGTCCAACCAGTATTGGCTCAGGTCATGATCTCAGATTGTGAGATCGAGTTCCAAGTCGGGTTCTGTGCTAAGAATGGAGCCTATTTAAGATTCTCCTTCTGTCCCTCCTCCCGACCCCCCAACTTGTGCACATGCACATGCTCGCTCTCTCTCTCTCAAAAAGAAAAAAGAAGAAGAAAAATAGACAAATAGAACAAATCTTTAAAAATAAAGTGTTGATCTTTAAAAATAAAACACAGAAACCACCAGCTAACCAAATCAAGAAAAAGTAAGAATTCATAAGTATACAAAATTAAAATTACAATAAGGAAATGGCTACTGACATAGAGGAAATAAAAGTATGAAAATTTCTCCAATAAAATGGAAGATTTTCAAGTAAAATATAAAGATTTTCAAGTAAAAAACTGATCACAGAACAGAGATTTAGAGAGACCAATGACCTTGGTTGAAATTAAAGACGTTGTCAAAGAATCATCCTTCCTCATAAAAGCACCAGGCCCAGATGATTTCATAGACATTTTTTATTAAATACTAAATACAAATACTAGTACAAATAATGCCCTTGTACCTTTTTCTTTCAAGGTTTCAAGTTGTTAGTTTTTTGCTATGAATATGTTTTTCTTTCTATTTTTGTATTCTCATTCCCATTCCTCCATGAACCACCATTTAAAAAAAAATTTTTTTTTAAAGATTTTATTTATTTATTTGACAGAGAGAGATCACAAGTAGACGGAGAGGCAGGCAGAGAGAGAGAGAGAGGGAAGCAGGCTTCCTGCTGAGCAGAGAGCCCGATGTGGGACTCGATCCCAGGACCCTGAGATCATGACCTGAGCCGAAGGCAGCGGCTTAATCCACTGAGCCACCCAGGCGCCCCTAAAAAAAATATTTTATTTTTAAGTAATCTCTTTACCAAATATGGGGCTTGAACTCAAAACCCCAAGATTAAGAGTTGCATATTTCACTGATAAACCAGGAATGCACATCCGTAAGCAACCATTTTAATAAGTTTAGTGTGAACATATTTTTGCAAGGTATGCATTCTTTTGTGGCACTATATTCTTAATTTTCGCAAATGATATTATGTTATATATCTCATTGTTTCCTATGATTTCGGATACTAACTTAAAAATAAAAACATAGCAAAATAGATTTGGGAGGCTGAATTCTTAACCAGGTATGACTAAATACCAGTCATTTCAATTGATGAAACATTAAAAACATTTCTACTAGGGGTGCCTGAGTGGCTCAGTTCAGTTCAGTTAAGCAACAGACTCTTAGTTTGGCTCAGATCATGATCTCAGTGTCACAGGATTGGCCCCATATGGGGCTCCGAGCTCAGCATAGAGTCTGTATGAGATTCTTTCTCCTTCTCTCTCCCTCTCCCTCTGCTCCTGCCCTTGCTTGCACATTCTCTCTTTCTCTCAAATAAAATAAATAACTAAATAACTAAATAAAATCTTTTAAAAAAAGTATTGTAGTGTCTAGGTAGCTCAGTCAGTTAAACGTCTGATTCCAGTTTTAGCTCAGGTCATGATCTCATGGGTTGTGGGATAGAGCCCAGCATAGGGCTCCATGCTCACCAGGGAGTCTGCTTGAAAATTCTCTCCCTCTGCACCTCCTCCACTCACTCAAGCTCAATCTCCCCCCACCTTAAATAAATAAATAAATAGATCTTGTTTGTTTGTTTGTTTGTTTGTTTGTTTAAAGGCATTTCTACTGAAGTCAAGAATAAGACATGGATACCCACTAATACTCTTCCGTAAGGATTAGCCATTGCCAACAATCAAAAAGGAATAAAAGTGTAAAAATCAGAAACAAGGAAGAAAAACTATCATTATTTGTAGATGATATGATTGCATACATGAAAATATAAGAATACAAGCAAATCAAGTAAAAAACTATTACAGATAATAAGAGAATTCAGAAGAGTAATTGGACACAAAATTAATGCCCAATTCAGTAGCTTTCCCATATACAAACAAAAAGCAACTAGAAAATATAATGGGAGAAAACATTCCATTTATAATAATAATGACAGACAAAATATTTAGAAATAACTAACAAAAATATGAAAGATATATAGACAAAAACTTTAAACTCAGACTTAATATAAAATAAGATTTGGATTAATGGAAACCCATACTCTGTTTTTGTATAGAACTCAACATTATAAAAATGTCCATTCTTCCTAAGTTAATATGTAAATTGAATGTGAACATTTTTTCCATTTTCATAACAAAATGGAATTTTAAATTAGTGGGGAATTGATTTGAAATGGTACTGGAATAATCAATGACACATTTGGGAAACTAATTAAGCTAAATCAAAAAGTTTTTAGGCTTCAAAGTGAAAGTATAAAACTTCTAAAAGTAAATACATGAGATTTTCTTTTTATTTTTTAAATTAATCTTAGGGTAGGGAAGACCTTTCTATGACGTAAACCTTAGAACCAATGAAAAGAAAAGTTTGATAACTTAAAGTACCTATTAATTAGAATTCCAGTACAGAACTTTCAGTTTAAAAGTGTGGATTAAATACATGAATTTATCACTGCTCTTTACCAAAATTTCACTACCATGACAATAAAAATGTTACAGGACAATTTTTTTAAAGACAGTAAAATCATGACCTTCATACAAACATAAAATAAATGCTTGGCAAAGATTTTATTTAATTTATTAATTAATGAAAGAACTACTGAGATGTTATAGCTCTTACAAAGCAGGATTTGACTTAGATATTTATATCATCATCTAAAAAAATCTACTTGCCTTGCCATGATAAGGTGTCATTTGCATAGCTATAGACAGGAAAAGTTTGCAATATTATCAGTTCTACAAGTTAACTTCTATCTCCCAGAATTGGAAAATAGCCTAGTCAGAAAAAATCAACAAAACTGAAAGGCAACCTATGGAATAGGAGAGATATTTGCAAATGACCTATCCCATAAAAGATTAGTATCCAAAATGTATAAAGAACTTAGGCAACTCAACACCAAAACAAAACAAAAAACAAAAAACAACCAATTTAAAAAATGGGCAGAAGATATGAACTGACATTTCTCCAAAGAAGACATCCAGATGGTCAATAGTCACGTGAAAAGATGTTCATCTTTTCGTACCATCAGGGAAATGCAAATCAAAATTACAATGAGATATCACCTCACACCTGTCAGAATGGCTAAAATCAACAACACAGGCATTGGTGAGGATGTGAAGAAAGGGGAACCCTCTTGCACTATTGGTGGGAATACAAACTGGTGCAGCCACTGTGGAAAATAGTATGGAAGTACCTCAAAAAGTTAAAAATAGAACTACCCTATGACCCAGTAGTTGTACTACTGGGTATTTACCCCCAAATACAAAAACATTAATTCAGAGGGATGCATGCCCCCCTATGTTTATAGTAGCATTATCTACAATAGCCAAACCATGGAAGCAATCCAGTGTCCACTGATAGATGAATGGATAAAGAAGATGTGAAGAAGATAGATAGATAGATATGTAGATATCTATCTATCTATATATGCACATATATATGTATGTGTATGTATGTATTCATATTCCAGATATACATATGTGTGTGTGTGTATATATATATATATATATATATATATATATATATAATATACATATATAATGGAATATTACTCAGCCCCTTTCCCCAGAATGAAATCTTGCCACTTGCAACAACATGGAGAGAGCTAGGGAATATAAATCTTATTGAAATCCATCAGTCAGAAAGACAAATAACATATAATCTCACTCATATGTGGGATTTAGGAAACAAAACAAATGAGCAAAGGGAAAGAGAGAGAGAGAAATCAAGAAACAGAATCTTAACTGGAGAATAATCTGGTGGTTATCAGAGAAGCTGAATGGTGGGTGGAGGAAATAGGGGTGATAGGGATTAAAGAGTGCCATTTGTTCTGATGAATAAATGAAATGAAAAACAACAACAAATAAGAACAAAAAATAGTTTTTGTTTTACTCTAATGCTTGCTGAAGTCTCTCCTATAGGCCACAGACTAGAATCTGTGTTTCTTTTTTTATTTTTAAAATATTTTATTTATTTATTTATTTGAAAGGCAGAGATCACAAGGAGGCAGAGAGGCAGGCAGAGAGAGAGAGGGAAGCAGGCTCCCTGCTGAGCAGAGAACCCGATGCAGGACTCGATTCCAGGACCCTGAGATCATGACCTGAGCCGAAGGCAGCGGCTTAACCCACTGAGCCACCCAGGTGCCCAAGAATCTGTATTTTTCACAAAGAAAGTCTCAGAGCCCTATAGAAACATGTACTTCCAAATATCGACATTTCAAGGAATTAACTCTTGGGTAGAGGCATCTAAGCTGGAACCACTTGGGCATCTTTCAGACCATATCAGTAGACTAAGTCTGGATTTCCAGAACCCTTTCAGTTGAGAAACAGATGGCTTCATAAGACTATGAATTTAAGATATGGAATGGAACAAGAATTAATTATACAGAAACGAATGAACTGATGAGAAAGATTTTATCGTGGTTGTTTGGAATATCGCTAATGTTGTTTTAATGCACTATTTTCCAGATATTTAAGGAAGCCCTTGTCATTTTTTCTTATGCTCTAAGTGACCCATGGCAATTTGGTAGGCTCTGCTTTTATAAACTAAAATGAAGCAGTTAAAAGTGATATCTAATTCTATGAATTCCTAGAATTCAGAAATTATGAGTCTCTTTCTTATGGCAGTAGAGTTATTTGCATGGGTTTGGTAATAATCTGTCTTCCTTTCTACCAGACCTTAATTAAACAAATTGACCAAACGACCAAGGCCTTTGGATATGTCATTTACAATACCTTCTCCCATTCCATAGGTTGCCTTTCAGTTTTGTTTCCTTTGCTGTGCAGAAGATTTTTATTTTGATGAAGTCCCAATAGTTTATTTTTGCTTTTGTTCCCTTACCTCAGGAGAAATATCTAAAAGAATGCTGCTGCGGCCAGTGTCAGAGAAACGACTACCCATGTTCTTTTCTAGGATTTTTATGGTTTCCTGTCACACTTTTAGGTCTTTCATCAATTTTGAGTTTATTTTTGTGTATGGTGTAAGAAAGTGGTCCAATGTCAGTTCTTCCAATGTTGCTGTCCAGTTTTCCCAACACCATTTGTTGAAGATCTTTTTCCCATGGGATATTCTTTCTTGCTTAGTTGAAGATTAATAGACCATGCAACTGTGGTTTTATTTCTGGGTTTTCTGTTCTATTCTATTAATCTATGTGTCTATTGTTATTGCGGTACCATACAGTTTTATTTGCTACTGTTTTGTAATATAACTTGAAGTCTGGAATTGTGATATGTCCAGCATTGCTTTTCATTTTCAAGATTGCTTTGGCTCTTCAGGGTCTTTTGTGGTTCCATACAAATTTTAGGATTGTTTGTTCTAGCTCTGTGAAAAACGGTTGTTGTTATTTTGATAGGAATTGAATTAGATCTGTAGATTATTTTGGTAGCATAGCCTTTTTAACAATACTTGTTCTTCTAACCCACAAGCAAGGAATGTCTCTCCATTTCTTTGTGTCATCTTGAATTTCTTTTATCAGCGTTTTATAGTTTCCAGAGTATAGGTCTTTCACTTCTTTTGTTAATAAGATATTTTACTCTTCTCGGTGCATTTGTAAACGGGATTGTTTTCCTCATTTTTCTTTCTGCTGCTTCATTAGTGCATAGAAATGCAACAGATCTCTGTACATTGATTTTGTATCATGCAACTTTACTAAATTCATTTATCAGTTCCAGTAGTTTTTTGTTAGAATCTTTAGGATTTTCTATAGATAGTATCATGTCATCTGCATTTAGTGAGAATTTTGCTTCTTTGTGAATTTTGATGCCTTTTATTTCTTTATGTTTGATTGCTGTGGCTCAGACTTCCACTATTATGTTGAATAAAAGTAGTGAGAGTGGACATCCTTGTCTTGTTCCTGACCTTAGGAGAAAAGCTCTTGTTTTTTTTTTTTTTACCACTGAGTATGATGTTGTCTGTGAGTTGTTTTTTTTTATATATATATATGGCCTTTATTAAATTGAGATATGTTCCCTCTAGACTTACTTTGCAGAGGATTTTTGGTTTTTTATCATGAATGGATGTTGTACTTTGTCAAATGCTTTTTCTGCATCTATGGAGATGATCCTACAGTTATCTTTTCTCTTATTAATGTGAAACATCATGTTGATTATTTTTTAGATATATCGTTTGATTCAGTTTGCTCATATTTTGTTGAGAATTTTGCATCCAAATTCATGAGAGATATGTGGCTGATATTTGTCTTTTTTTGTGGTGGTTTTATGGTTTTGGTGTCAGGGTGATGCTAGACTCATAGAATAAATTTGTAAGTTTTCCTTCCTCTTGCATTTTTTGGAATAATCTGAGAAGAATGAATATTAACTCTTCTTTAAATGTTCGGTAAAATTCACCTGTGACACCATCTGGTACTGGACTTTCGTTTTTCGGGAGTTTTTTTTAAATATTACTGATTCAGTTTTGTTGATGGTAATTGATCTGTTCAAATTTTCCATTTCTTTCTGCTTCAGTTTTGGTAGGTTATATGCTTCTAGGAATTTATCCATTTCTTCTAAGTTGTCCAATTTGTAGGCATATAGTTTTTCCAAATATTCTGATATAATTATTTGTATTTCTGCAGTGGTTATTTCTGCTCTTTCGTTAGTAATTTTGCTTATTTGGGTCCTCTCACTCTCTCTTTTTTAATGAGTCTTGCTAGAGGTTTATCAGTTTTGTTGATCTTTTAAAGAAACAGCTCCTGGTTTCATGGAACTATTCTTTTTTTTTTCTTTTAGTTTCTACATCATTTATTTCTGTTCTAATATTTATTATTTCATTCCTTTTGCTGGGTTGGGTTTTGCTTGACCTTCTTTTTCTAACTCCTTTAGATGTAAGGTTAGGTTGTTTATTTGAGATTTTTTTTGCTTCTTTAGGTAGGCCTGTATTGCTATAAACTTCCCTCTTAGAACCATTTTGCTGCACACAAAAACTATTTTTAAATGACAGAACTATTGTTATTTTATTACTGAAATTTTTCAAATGGACTGATGAGAGTTCATAATAATAATAATGCAGGAATGATACAACTTGGAAGGATATTTGGTCATTTGGTTAGCGGCATACAAAACAAAAATAATAAACCTGTTCTCCCAAAAGAAACTTTAAACAAATGTCTCTTATATTTTTTTTTTAAGATTTTATCCATTTATTAGAGAGAGAGAGAAAGAGCAAGACAGGCAGTCAGAGAGGCAGGCAGAGAGGCAGGCAGAGGCCAGAGGGCGAAGCAGGCTCCCCACCGAGCAAGGAGCCCGATGTGGGACTCGATCCCAGGTTGCTGGGATCATGACCTGAGCCAAAAGCAGCCGCTCAACCAACTGAGCCACCCAGGCGTCCCAACAAATGTCTCTTATATTAATCATTAAGTCTACTTGCTAAGAAGCCAGTGGATGCTACATCTGATTTATAAAATTGGATGATATACTTTTATAGAGGGAAAATTCTTAGGATAGAACATATCATAATCCTTAGATATAACAGATATGTGATATATGAAGAATATCAAGTAAAAAGTTGAAGTAGGGCCTAGACATCTATATTTCTATGCAACTTTATAATTAGGTCTAATATGTATTGAGGTCCACTGACCTAAAAATTACTTGATTCATATTTTTAAAAAGAAAAAAGTCCTGTGGCAGTCAACATTTTAAACAATAATTGAAATGTATTGTTGCTCAGTATCATCAGACAAAACACTGCCAAGACTCAAATAAATAAGGGAAAGTTCAACAGAACTATTTTTATAAGACTTTCAGTCAGTGTTTTCCCCAAACTTAAACATATACAGAAAGCAAAGCATTGAAAAATCTCCAGAGACTTCCCATAAAGCATAAAATTTCTGAAATATTTATATTAATAACATCTTACCTTTACAAATTTAACCTAGGGAAGGCTGAGCATTTCTTCTGATGTTATTAACAACTCTTCCCATGCAGCTCACCAAACCTGATTATTTCTAGCATCCCTTTTTTTAAGGTAAAAGAACAAAGCTTTGTGATTTTCCAGGAACCCTCTGGGAAATCTCAAAGACTACTTTAGGTGTAAAAGATTTCCTGCAAGTCTTATTTATTTTCTTCTATATTTCAGACCTGATTTTTGGAAGGCAAAAATCAAGAGTTGTCAGAGGAGATTTAGACACTTGATTAAGACAGGATCATTGGTACCTGAGAAACAATGCTTGGTTGCTTATTGAGTCAAGGTGACAATAAAACATTTAAAAATAAATACGGGGAGGAAACAAGATTGTAAAGAACCTTAGCACTTTCATAAGCAAGGAAACTTTTTTTCCTTCTCTTTTTTCCTGCTTTCCTTCCTTTTCATGGTTAAGAGCATAAAGTCAAAATGGACCCGCTTGTATTCTTACCAACAGTGCGAGAGGGTTCCCCTTTCTCCACATCCTCATTAACATTTGTTGTTTCCTGCCTTGTTAATTTTGGCCATTCTAACTGGTGTAAGGTGGTATCTCATTGTGGTTTTGATTTGTGTTTGTCTGATGGCGAGTGATGTTGAGCATCTTTTCATGTGTCTGTTAGCCATTTGTATGTCTTTTTTTAGAGAAGCGTCTGTTCATGTCTTCTGCCCATTTTTTGACTTCATTATTTGTTTTGGAGTGTTGAAGCACTCTGGGAAACAGTATGGAGTTTTCTCAAGATGTAAAGAATAGAGCTACCCTGGGGCGCCTGGGTGGCTCAGTGGTTAAAGCCTCTGCCTTCGGCTCAGGTCATGATCTCAGGGTCCTGGGATCGAGCCCCGCATCAGGCTCTCTGCTCAGCCTCCTCCTCCTGTCTCTCTCTGCCTGCCTCTCTGCCTACCTGTGATCTGTCTGTCAAATAAATTAAAAAAAAAAAAAAGAATAGAGCTACCCTAAACCCAGCAACTGTACTAAGTATTTACCCCAAAGATATAGGTGTAGTGAAAAGAAGGGGCACGTGCACTGCAATGTTCATAGCAGCAATGTCCACAATAGCCAAAGTGTGAAAGGAGCCGAGATGCCCTTCAACAGACAAATGAATAAAGAAGATGTGGTCCACATATACAATAGAATATTACTCAACTATCAGAAAGGATGAATATCCACCATTTGCATTGACATGGTCGGAACTGGAGGGGATTATGTTAAGTGAAATAAGTTCAAGCAGAGAAAGACAATTATGGTTTCACTTGTATGGTTTCACTTGTATGTGAAACATACGGAATAGCATGGAGGACATTAGGAGAAGGAAGGGAAAAATGAAAGGTGGGAAATCAGAGGGGGAGATGAACCCATGAGAGACTATGAACAACAGGAAACAAACTGAAGGTTTCAGAGGGGAGAGGGGTGGGAGGATGGGTTAGGCCAGTGAGGAGTATTAAGGAGGGCACATACTGCATGGAGCACAATGTGTTATATGCAAACAATGAATCATGAAACACTACACCAAAACTAATGATGTACTGTATGGTGACTAACATAATTAAATTTTTAAAAATTAGAAAAAATAATTTTAAAAAATTTAAATTTTTAAAAATTTTAAAAATTCAATATAGAGAATGTAAGATTATTCAGGCAAGTTACAGAATCTTTGCTTTCTAGGCAGATTACGCAGAAAGTAAATAAGGTAACCAACCCTGCTAGCTTCCCCAGGACTGTTCTGATTGTAATACTGAAAGTCCCACATCCCAGGAAGCCCTCAGTTCTGGGTCACTCAAGAATGTGGGTCACTTTAAAAAGAATAGACATTTGTATTTTAGGTCAAGACATTAATCAGAAAATCAAAGATGCAAGCCCAACTTTGCAAAAATTCTAACACATTTCATAGCTTATAAGACTAAGGATTATAAACCAGGATAAGAAAAATATACTTTCCAAATTTTTTCCTTTCCCATACTTTTTCATATTCTGGTTATACTTTTATTCTAATACAAATGTCAAGGGGTCCATAAGTTCAAAACTAATTCCGTAATAATATTAAGATGCTATTTTTGATAACATGCTATGATTCATACTATCTTCAAATTAATGCATAAATGAGTATTTTAAATATTTCTGGTTTTCTTTTTAATGGAGTAAATACAAATAATTGTAACCACATAAATCCCAAGAACTACTGCTTATGGAAAAGCAAAAGCATATTCTTGGTTGTATTTCTCTGTCTTTGCTCCTAGTGCAATTGCAACCAGTCATATTAATTATAACTTTTCACTGAAGTAATTAACTTCTATTTCACAGGGAAAACTAGAGAGCAGATAATTGAGAACTTTCTGTCATATGAAGCATTTTAGCAGATTAGCAGAGTTCATAATACAATTTTTTACAGTCACATGCATTCCTGTGTGGCAAAAATGAGCACATTCATTAACATGACTCATTGCTATAGCTTCTCTTTTAGCATATTAGAAAAGCAAAATTATGCTTAGTAATCAATGTGTCAGTGCTCTATACTACTTAGAAAGTACCTAGATATCCACTGGCCACATAATAACTAATTTAATTTAATATCAGCTCACAGTTTTTAAAAATGCTGTTGAAATTAAAAATTTGTCAGAATAATGATTCAATTTAGTCAAACATAAATTTTTATTTTTCATAATCTTAAGCATTATGTAGGAGTAATGTTAGCTTATTTGATCAGCAAACCTGTAAATGTCTAAGAAAAACACACCAACATAGAAAAAAACTGCTTAAATTACACTTAATAGTGATAAATCAGAAAAAACAAAGCTGTTTTTATTAAACTCACATTAGTAAACTGGTCTTGTTTACCAAACATTTACTTTAATTATGTGAATTTGGGTTTTTAAAAGGTTTCTGACTTAGCATCAGGAAAAATAATTTTAACATATTTTTATAGCACATTTAAAGTATTCAAAGTTTAATTATCTTATTTGGGGGGATTTTATATAGCTACTTATTCTACAAACCAACCAGAATAAAATTCCTTTAATTTAAAAGACTTTGTACTCTAATTTATTTATACCCTCCAGAAATAGGAAAACACACACACACACACACACTGAGAGGTAAAGACCTTTCCAAATTACAGAGAGTTTATAGTTTCAATTCTATAATTTTAGTCACAGGTCACATGACACAGACAGAATTTAAAAAAAAAAAATTCACCATTCTGTCTATCAAAGAGAGCTGTTCTTCTTCCTAGTGTGTATGAATTTTTTAATTAATCTGTGTTCCGGGGGGCGCCTGGGTGGCTCAGTGGGTTAAAGCCTCTGGTTTCAGCTCAGGTCATGATCTCAGGGTCCTGGATTGAGCCCCGCATCAGGTTCTCTGCTTGGCGGGGAGCCTGCTTCCCCCTCTCTCTCTCTGCCTGCCTTTCTGCCTACTTGTGATCTTTGTCTGTCAAATAAATAAATAAAATCTTAAAAAAAAAATCTGTGTTCCAAATAGACAAACACATAAGCAAATAACAAGAAAAACAAATAAAAAGGACTAATAAACCAGATTCCCTGTCATCTCTCACCCAGCAAAGAATAGATATCTATCACTTACCTACAAAAACCATCAAATGGCTGGGCAATTAAAACAAATGCCCAGTTATTGCTCTCACCAATGTAGTATAACTGATGGACTGTAAGTGAACAAAACCAAAATGCAAAATTAATGGAGGAAAAAAACCCAGAGAATGTACAGTTGGCAAAGTTAAAGTTCTATTGACACTTGGGATTCACTTAGGAGACCAAAAAAAAAAAAAAAAAAAAAGTGTCTTGCTTAAGCTGCTAATGAAGCATACTTGTCTGAGCACACAGTCTACCTGCCTCTGTCAGATGAATCTATTGTGCATCTCAGCAGAAACTTCAAAATTGTTAAAAGATATTTTTTAAAAGATGAAACCATAACTCATACAAATATAAAATGAACACTGAGCAAAGATTTTAAATTAACTCATCAACTGATGAGGGAACCAGTAAGATATCACAATTGGTTCAAATGATAATTTGACTTAAAGAGATTTATATTCTCTACTGGACAAACCTATTTGCATTGCTATGATCAAGAATCAATTGCACAGCTATACACTGGAAACAACTTCATCACAATCAGCTCTACATGTTAACCTCTATCTCTACAAAATTGAAACATAGCCAAATGCAACTTGAATGGGTGAGCTAGACAGAACAGACACTGATTCTTTTCTTTTTTTTTTTTTTTTGCCCATTTAAAAACTTTTCAAAACTTTTCTTTTTTTTCTGTGTCTTTTTTTAATTTAATTTCTTTTCAGTGTAACATAATTCATTGTTTATGCACCACACCCAGTGCTCCATACAATACATGCCCTCCATAAAACCCACCACCAGGCTCCCCCAACCTCCCACCCCCCACCCCTTCAAAACCCTCGGATTGTTTTCCAGAGTCCATAGTCTCTCATGGTTCATCTCCCCTCCCAATTTCCCTCAACTCCCTTCTCCTCTCCATCTCCCCATGTCCTCCGTGTTATTCCTTATGCTCCACAAATAAGTGAAACCATATGATAATTGACTCTCTCTGCTTGACTTATTTCACTCAGCATAATCTATTCCAGTCCCGTCCATGTTGCTACAAAAGTTGGGTATTCATCCTTTCTGATGGAGGCATAATACTCCATAGTGTATATGGACCACATCTTCCTTATCCATTCGTCCATTGAAGGGCATCTTGGTTCTTTCCACAGTTTGGCAACCGTGGCCATTGCTGCTATGAACATTGGGGTACAGATGGCCCTTCTTTTCACTACATCTCTATCTTTGGGGTAAATACTCAGTAGTGCAATTGCAGGGTCATAGGGTAACTCTATTTTTCATTTCTTAAGTAATCTCCACACTGTTCTCCAAAGTGGCTGCACCAACTTGCATTCCCACCAACAGTGTAAGAGGGTTCCCCTTTCTCCACATCCTCTCCAACACACGTTGTTTCCTGTCTTGCTAATTTTGTCCATTTTAACTGGTGTAAGGTGGTATCTCAATGTGGTTTTAATTTGAATCTCCCTGATGGCTAATGATGATGAATATTTTTTCATGTGTCTGATAGCCATTTGTATGTCTTCGTTGGAGAAGTGTCTATTCATGCCTTCTGCCCATTTTTAACATGATTATCTGTTTTGTGTGTGTTGAGTTTGAGAAGTTCTTTATGGATCCTGGATATCAGCCTTTTGTCTGTACTGTCATTTGCAAATATCTTCTCCCATTCCGTGGCTTGCCTCTTTGTTTTGTTGGCTGTTTCCTTTGCTGTGCAGAAGCTTTGATCTTGATGAAGTCCCAAAAGTTCATTTTTGCTTTGGAGACATATCTTGAAAGAAGTTGCTATGGCTGATATCGAAGAGGTTACTACCCAGGTTCTCTATGATTCTGATGGATTCCTGTCTCACGTTGAGGTCTTTTATCCATTTCAAGTTTATCTTTGTGTACAGTGTAAGAGAATGGTCTAGTTTCATTCTTCTACACATAGTTGTCCAATTTTCCCAGCACCATTTCTTGAAGAGAATGTCTTTTTTCCACTGTATATTTTTTCCTGCTTTGTGGAAGATTATTTGACCACAGAGTTGAGGGTCCATTTCTGGGCTCTCTACTCTGTTCCACTGGTCTATGTGTCTGTTTTTATGCCAGTACTATGCTGTCTTGGTGATCATAGCTTTGTAGTAAAGCCTGTGTCTCTTTTTATTAACATTCTAATTTTTTTTTGTTGCAGATTTAATATAAGCAATCTGTTGTTTTCTCACATTTGGAATCACCCATGTATTGTTAACCATTTTGTCCCACCCTCATTTTTTAAAATTATTTAATTATTTAATTATTTATTTTCAGCATAACAGAATTCATTGTTTATGCACCACACCCTGTGCTGCATGCAATACGTGCCTCCATAATACCCACCACCTGGCTTTCCCAACCTCTCACCCCCAACCCCTTCAAAACCCTCAGATTGTTTTTCAGAGCCCATAGTCCCTCATGGTTCATCCCCCCTTCCAATTTCCCTCAACTCCCTTCTCCTCTCCATCTCCCCATGTCCTCCATGTTATTTGTTATGCTCCACAAATAAGTGAAACCATATGATAATTGACTCTCTCTGCTCTTTTCAAAACTTTTCAAAAAAGAATAAAGATGGTATAAAATCACAAAAGTGAAAAAGCAGTTGAATGATGGGAAAAATGGAAAAGTGTTTGGATGAGTAGTAATTGACTTAGCAGACTAGGAAAAAAAAAAACCTAAGTGTCACAAAGGAGTATGCCAATGAGAAGCCATCTAATTTACCTATAGAACTTTCCATGGGACACAGAAGTCAGAAGTACCAAATGCCCCAGAAGGTAGGCATTATCTATTTTATAACTGGAAGTTTGTACCTCCTAGTTAGTACCCTTTATCTGTTTCCCCCATTCCCCCCCCACCACAACCATCTCCTCTCTGGCAAACATCAGTTTGTTCTCTGTATTTAAGAATCTGATTTTTTGTTTGTTCATTTGTTTTGTTTGGTTCTGTGTTTTGTTTTTAGATTCCACATATGAGTGAAATAATATGATATCTGTCTTTCTCTTATTTCACTTAGCATATTACCCTCTAGGTCTATCCATGTTGCCAAGAATGGCAAGAGCTCATTCTTTTTTATGGCTGAGTAATATTTCATTGTATATACTCACTATATATATATATAATATACATATGTGTGTATATATATATATATATATATATATATATATACACATATTCCATATCTTGGCTATTGTAAATAATACTGCAATAAACTCAGGAGTGCATATATCTTTTCAAATTAGGGTTTTGGTTTTGTGGGGGGAGGTAAATACCTAGACGTGGAATTACTGATTCATGTGGTGTTTCTATTTTTAATTTTTTTTTTTTAAAGATTTTATTTATTTATTTGTCAGAGCGAGGGAGAGAGAGCGAGCACAGGCAGACAGGATGGCAGGCAGAGGCAGAGGGAGAAGCAGGCTCCCCGACGAGCAAGGAGCCCGATGCGGGACTCGATCCCAGGACGCTGGGATCATGACCTGAGCCGAAGGCAGCTGCTCAACCAACTGAGCCACCCAGGCGTCCCTCTATTTTTAATTTTTTGAGGAACCTCCATACTGTTTTCTCTGGTGGTGTGTGTGAGAGAGAGAGAGAGTGTGTGTGCACAAGCAGGGGAAGCATCAGGCAAAGGGAGAAGCAGGCTCCCTGATGTGCAGGGATCCCAATGAGGAACTCAGTCCTAGGACCCTGGATCATGACCTGAGCCAAAGGCAGATGCTTAATCAACTGAGCCACCCAGGCATCCCCCAAACCATAGTGTTTTGATTACTGCAACTTTGTAGAATATCTTGAAGTCTGTGAGTATGATGCCTCCAGCTTCATTCTTCTTTCTCAAGATTGCTTTCGTTATTTGGGGTTGGGGTCATTTGTGGTTCCATACAAACTTTTATAAAAAGCCTTTTAAATCAGTAAAAAAAAAAAAAAAAAAAAAAAAAATCTAACAACCCAATTTAAAATGCAAAAAGGACATGAAAAGGCAGCTCACAGGAAAAATGTTCACAAATATTTGGGAAAATATGCTCAATTGGGGGAGCCTGGGTGGCTCAGTTGGTTAAGCAGCCGCCTTCGGCTCAGGTCATGATTCCAGGGTCCTGGGATCGAGCCCTGCGTCAGGCTCCCTGCTTAGCGGAGAGCCTGCTTCTCTCTCTCCCTCTGCCTGCCGCTCTGCTTACTTGTGCTCTCTACCTCTCTGTCAAGTAAATAAATAAAATCTTTAAAAAAAAAAAAGAAAAAGAAAATATGCTCAATTGAACTTAGAAGAAATCCATTTTAAAAAAACAAAATACATTTTTACAAACCTATTTGATTGACAAAGATTTTTTTAAATTATTTGTTAATACACAGGGTTGCCAAGAATGTGATGAAACAGGAACTCTCACATACTGGCACAACCTACTAAAAACCACTTTGACATTTTCTGTAATGTGTACAAAAACATATGCACAAAATACATCAGAATTGCACTGTTTATAATTACAAATAACAGTAAACAACCCAAATGACCATCCACTCAGGACTGGCTAAATTAATTTTGGTACTTGGAAGGAGCTGGGTACTATACAGAAGTCAAAAAGAATTAGAAAGCTCTCTGTGTATAAATATGAAAATTTGCTAAGAGAAGCAAAAAAGAAAAATGTGGATCCGGTTTGTTGTAGTCTATATTTTGGATAAAAAGTTAAAGAAAGGGAAAATATCCTCATATTTGATTTTATGTGCATAAAGAAACTCTGGAAAGATACACAAGAAATTAACACAAAAGGTTTCTTGTTTAGCAGGAGCAGGAGCTGAACCAAACTTCCACTGTGTATTTTTTCATGCTACTTCAATTTCAAGCCGTGTGAATAGGTTACCTATCCAGAATGCAAGAAAATAAGAATAGATAAATAAGAAGGAAGTAGATCATATGTGCTGATTTGAAAAGATTTGCAAGATCTATCAAATGGAAATGTTAGCTATTGCCTAGATTTCATGGAAGGAAAGGTCACTGGGAGAGGCAGGGACAGGTCCCCTTGGGAAGACGTGGTCTGGAGTGACTGCTGCCAAGTTCCTATCTCCTCCTATTAATAAGAGGGTAGGGTAGGGTGGGGAGGACACAAGGACTACAAATGGGCCGCTTCCTGGGCCTGAGCCATTTGATCCCTTTGGTCCCGGGAGGGATGAGTATTTATGACCCCCTGCTCTCCTAGCCTGACTTCTTGGCACAAAACTGGAGAGGGGGCACAATTTACACAAAAACCAAAGCAAGGCCTTGTGATGCCTGCTAGCTGAGGGGACTCCCAAGTCTCCTTCTTCCTGGAGACTCGGGTGAAGACAAATCCAATGGCTCCTACCCCAGCCTGACGAGCACCAATCATTTTCTCAGCAGGGCCCCGTGGGCTCTCTGAATCTGGGACCCCACCTCCAACAGTATGGGGGCCAGACTTGCCTGGCCCCAGTGGCCTCAAGGGGGTGTCCAGTTGGGAAACATTCAATCTGACTCAAATACATGGCTGAGGTTGGCAACCTACCTGGCTGTCAAGGGCAGTACTACCAGGTACTCTTCACCTGCTTTGGCCCCAAAAGAGTGACATGCCCTCAGTGGCTGCCTTGAGGTCACTGTGGGCTTGCAGGCCAGCATGCCATGGCCATTACTAATACCTGTTCCTGAGGCCTGCCTTTCCCAAATCCAGAGGGCAGCACTCACAGAACACAGGGCACTGATAAACCATAAAAGGCTGATGCTTTCTGTGTCCAACATCTTTGGCTACCCTCTGCTCTCTTTTTATACCTGGACTTCATGGGCATTTTGTCTCTGCTTGTTTGTTTTGTAGCTCCCACATGTTTAGTGTATATCATGTATGGCATCAATGCTTCTTGTACTTTCACAGGTATTAGAATCACCTGGGGAGCTAATAAGGCACACAGAGGCCCAGGATCCTTAAAGCAGCATAGGGTCTAGCCTCGATGTTTTCATCAACTTCATGGAGGTAATTCTGATAGGACCGAAATTGGAGAACCACAGCATTAAACTCTTCAAACATTACACCATTTAATTTTCAACACTGCCTTACAAAGTAAATATTATTTTCCTTGGCTAGAAAACAGAGCCCTATAGGTCAGATAAAAGAGTGTCTGGGTTTAAATCCACAATCTTCTTAACAGCTTTGTGACCCTTGGAAGATATCTAACCTCTCTCAACCTCATATTCATCATCCTCATAGTGGAACTTTGGTGACACTCCCTCTCTTAAAGAGTTGCTGAGAGAGTTAAGTGAGACAAGCCAGGAAAAGTGCTTGGCAAGCTCAACAAAACATGATTGCTATTCTAATCAAGGGTTAAGTCACTTATTGGAAACAAAACATTGTGTAATAAGAGGTTTTGAATGGACACATCTTCATTGACTTTAACACATCAAATGACATTTGATAAATGATAGGAGAGAATATGGAGGAATATCTTATTGATTAAATCACCAATGTTTTCATTTAATTTGAGGTCTTAAAAACAAAGATTGCTGGTAGCTTACTGCATCAGTAGTAGTCAAAATGCTTCTGCCTTCTTTCACAGAGTATACAGAAAATTGGGGCTTCTGCTGCAGAAATACCCTCCCCATTTACATTCAATACCAGCAGTTCTCACTGCACAAATATTTGTTTATTCCTCATCTGCAATGTGCTAGGTACGGGGGATATGGCAGTAAACAAAACAAGGAGAAAGATAGTAAATAATCCCCTAATCTCAGGAAGAAGGACAATAAATAAACAGATTTTCCCTAATCTGAGAAATGTCAGAAATTCGTTAGGTCTGGTGGAAGAAAAGTTCAGTGGGGAGCAGTTTCCATCTGGCAGGATTGCCAAGGGCATCCCAAGAATCCTTGGAAGGGAGGCAGGGACAGCTCCTTTGGGAAGAGGTGGTCTAGAGTGACCCACTCTTGCCAGCTCCCTACATCCTTCCAACTGCAGTTAAAGTGTAGGGGAGTGTGGGAAGGACAAGGAGATTGAAAATGGACCCCTACCTGAACCAAAGAAATTTGATCCCTGTGGCCTTGGGAAGAATCAGGGTTTGTGACCTCCTGCTCTTCTGGAATGCCTTCTGGGCACAAAAGTGGGAAAATGGAACAATTTACAAAAAATCTAAAACAAGACCCAGCTCTGTGTGATGGTTGAAGGAACTCCAGGTCTCCTTCCACTTGAGGACTCTGGCAAGGACAAATCTGATGGTATCTAGTTCCCACAACAAACACAGGCCAAACATGCAAGTTTCAGGGCCCACTTCCCTCAAAAGGAGGAGTGGGCCTGGAGAGAACCTACGTGTGCATGCAGCTAATGCCATGTGCATCAGCTGCCTGTGGCTGAACCTAGAGAAGCAGAGACATAACCTACAGACAACAGGTTCCAGACTCACAGGTGAGCCCAGACTCACCCACCTATGTCCTGTACAGGGACAGAGCAGAATGCGCTGATATAGATCCAGTACCATAGAATGATGGCTCCAGTTCAGTGGTCTAGATCATTTGTTGTGAAGAATTTAGAGATGCTTATGATTACTTGAGGCGTGATAAAAGAAGTGAATGGGCTTTTAAACTAACCAGAGATGCTATTGCATTATATGCAGCCAACTATACGCTGGCATTTTTGGAGAGTTCTCTTAAAGTCACTTCAAAAGGATCTACATGAGGAAATGAACTACATCACTGCAATAATTGAGGAAGAGCCCCAAAATTATCAAGTTTAGTATCACAGGCAAGTATTAGTGGAATGCCTAAAAGATCCATCTCAGGAGCTTGAGTTTACTGCTGATATTCTTAATCAGGATGCAGAGGATTATCGTAACTGGCAACATCAACAATGGGTTATTCAGGAATTTAAACTTTGAGATATGAGCTGCAGTATGTAGACCAATTTCTTAAAGAGTTTGTGAGAAAGAACTCTGTCTGGAACCAAAGCTACTTCATAATTTCTAACACCACTGGCTACAGTGATCATGTTATATTGGAGAGAGAAGTCCAATTAGTAATCTCCTTCGCTTGTTCACTTATTAAAAGAGCATTTGTGTGCCTATCATGTCTCAGGCATCGAGTATACAGCAAAGATTAAGACTGCCCTCAATCCTGCCCTCATGGAACGAATAGGACAGAATACTTAGATGAACTCTATAATGACAAATTTACAGACACTATAGTATACCTCTACTCTGTAGTGTGTTAAGTTTCTTAAAATACTGTTGCTATTACAGATTGAGAAGAAATCAGATTTCATAGTGTCTAGGAAGCTTTATTTTATTTTATTTTATTTTATTTCATTTTTTAAAGATTTTATTTATTTGAGAGCGAGAAAGAGCCGAAGCAGGGGGAGCTGCAGAAGGAGAGGGAGAAGCAGTCTCCACGCAAAGCAGGGAGCCCAGTGCAGGGCTCAATCCCAGGACCCTGGGATCATGACCTGAGCTGAAGAGCAGGCACTTCACCCACTGAGCCACCCAGGCATCCTTGTTGCCCTTTAGATAATAATCCCCAGAGGCCAGGTTATCATCACAGGGTTTGGAGCAGAATAAGGCTTTGTTGTAGGGGGCTGTCCTGTATATCATAGAATGTTTAGCAACATTCCTAGCCTTTATCCCCCATATCAGTAGTAACTCCCTCCCTGCCAAGTTATAACAAACAAGAATGTCCCTATTGCCAAATGTCCCCTGTGGGGCAAAATCATCTCCAGTTGAAAACTACTGTTTTAGGATACAAAAAGCTGTTGTAAGAGCTAGAATTTTCTGAAATAGCATGAATTTCTATATTAATGTCCATAAACATTAATAGTCACCTCTTTTCTGGAAAAATAAAGAAGTCTACTTGGTCTGATATAAGTATTACTACCCTAGCTTTTTTTTTTCCTCCACTTCCATGTTCATGGTGTAAGTTTCTTCATCCCTTCACTTTGAATCTGTATGTGACTTTAGGTCTGAAGTAAGTCTCTTGTAGACAGCCTATAGATGGGTTTTGCCTTTTTATCCATTCAGTCACCCTATACTTTTTAACTGAAGCGTTTGGTTCATTTTAATGTGAGGTAATTATTGATAGGTATATACTTGCCGTTTTGTAATTGTTTTCTGGTTGTTTTTGTAGTTCTTTGGTTTCTTTGTTCTTCTCTTGCTCTCTTTCCTTTGGTGTTTGATGGCTTTCTTTAGTGTTATGCTTGGATTCCTTTCTTTTTAATTTTTGTATCTATTATAGGTTTCTGATTTGATTACAGTGGAGCATATACATAACATCTTATGTGTATGGAAGTCTATATTAAGTTGGTCGCTTAAGTTTGAACACATTTAAAAGCACTAAATTCTTTCTCCTCCCTCCAAGTTTCATGTATATGTGTCATATTTTACATCTTTTAATTTCTTGTATCTCTTGACAAATTTTTGTAGGTATAATTGATTTTTTATTATTTTCATGTTTTAACCTTCATATGGCTTTATAAGTGATTAATCTACTACCTTTACTATGTATTTGCTTTTACCAGTGAAATTTTTTCCTTTCATAATTTTCTTCCAGTTATGGCCTGCTTTTTCCACTTAAAGAATTCCCTTAAACATTCTTTTGTAAGGATGGTTTAGTGGTGATGAACTCATGTAACTTTTGTTTGTCTGGGAAACCCTATCTCTTCTCTTCTGAATGATAACCTTACTGGGTAGAGTATTATTGGTTGTAGGTTTTTCCTTGTCAGCACTTTTAATATATTATGCCACTCACTTCTGGACTGCAAAGTTTCTGCTGAAAAATTAGCTGATAGCCTCAGGGTTTTCTTTGTATATAACTGTTATTTTTTCTCCTGTGGCTTTTAAAATTCTGTTTATCATTACTTTTTGCCATTTTAATTATTATGTGTCGGTGTGGACCTCCTCGGGTTCATCTTGTTAGGGACTCTCTGTGCTTGCTGGACCGGGATACCTGTTTCCTTTCCCAGATTATGGAAGGTTTCAGTGATTATTTCTTCAAATAAGTTTTCTGCCCCTTTCTCTTTCCTCCTTCTGGGATTTCTATAAGGTGAATCTTATTACACTTGATGTTGCTGAGTTCCCTTATTCTCATTTTTTATTATTATTTTTTCCTATTCACCTTGGCTGCTTTTTATTACCCTGTCTTAGAGATTACTGACTCATTCTTCTGTGTCCTCTAATCTGCCGTTGATTCTTTCCATATTTTTTATTTCAATTTTGAATTCTTCAGCTTTGATTTGTTATTTTTATATTTTCTATTTGTTTAAGTTCTCACTGAACTCATCTACTTTTCACGTTCGGTATCTTTATGGCTATCAGTTTGAATTCTTTATCAGGCATGTTGCTTATGTTTTTTCATTTAGTTCTTTTACTGTGATTTTGCCTTGTTCTTTCATTGGGGACATATTCCTCTGTCAATTCATTTTGTCTCTCTGTTTGTTAGGTAGGTTAGCAACATCACCTGGTCTTGAAAGTAGTGGCCTTGTGAAGAAGAGGTCTTGTGATGCCCTATAATGCAGTCCCTTCTGGTCACCAGAACCAGGCACTCCAGAGGTGTGAGCACTCTATGTGGGCTGCATGCACCCTACTGTCGTGACTGAGCTGCAGTTGCCTTCAGCCCAACTGGCTGCAATCACCTGCTTTGCCCACTGTGGGCACACTTGGTAGGATTTGATATCTATGCTGTTGAGAAGTCTGTCTGCGGTCACTGAGGACTTCTTGGTGGGTGGGGCTGGCAGTCAGATTAACTGTTTGTACTTAGCCTCTCTGCCACATCCGCAGGCAAACCAAAGGGCAGGGCTTGCTCACTGGGCAGTGAGATAATAGGCCCATCTGCTACAATAGCAATGCTGGTGTGTAGGGTTATCTTCCTCCCTCCCCAGGGCAGGAGTCGGTTTGGGGTGGCACCATTCAGAGCCAGGGCTGCCAATAGAGTATCACAGGGCAGGAGCTGCTTTGGAGGATGCCTGCTGAAGCTGGCAGTTTGACTAGGGTAGGTTCTTTAGGGGAGCACAGGGTCAGGGCTCATGGTGTTAGTAAGGTAGATAGAGAGTGTTAGTGCTAGCTTCCACAAATATCAGGCTAATTAGGCTTGAAGAAGGGAGGAGAAATTCTTTTCTTCTTGGAGATATCTCCTGAAGGTCCCTGCCTCTCCAGCACACATTCTAAAAATAGTCAATAAATATGCATGTCTACCCCAGGCAATTTTCAAACTGCCTTTTTGTGCTGTGTCTTGGGCTGAGTTATTTATTATGCTGGCTTTTTAATGGAAGGAACTCAGTTTCCTATCACCCTCTAATTCTCCCAGAGTTAAGCCCACTGATTTTTAAAGTTCCTGAAATTAAGCCCTGCAGGTTTCCAAGCCAGATGTTATGGGGACCTTTTTTTCCCAGTGCAGGTCCTTAGTGCCAGGGGTGCCTGGTACTGGGTCTTACCCTCTCATTTCTCTGTGTTTGTGATGTCCTTCCCACTTGTGGTTAGTCTCACTGGAAGATTTTGGTTCCCAACTGCTTCTCTACCTTTCCTACACTTTTCAACATGGCCTTCTCTCTAAGATTAACTGTGTAAGTCTGTTCTGCCAGAGTTCAAGTCATTTTCAGAGTTATTTGTATAGACGTAGCTGTTATTTCTGTGTGCCCGCGGGATGAGCTGAGCTCAGTATTCTCTGCTCCCATCTCCCTGACTCCCCTCAACAATCTGTGCTTTAGTTAGCCCTACAGATAAATCTCACACTTGCTAGGATTTGAGAACCACTGCTCTAGAAGTTCCTCTTGTTTTTCAAGTAATATGTAAACTTATATTTCTTAGAAACATCTAGTCAATCAATACTTACAGTCTTCTTACACATATTTACTTCATTTCAATCAGCTAATTTCCCATACGGTTATAATATGGGATTTTATTTTGGGTTGCTACTAATTTTTTTTCCAAAACCATCATGAATGAATGCATGAATAAAAATGATTTCATTAATTTTTATTAAAATTTAATTTACCTACAATAAAAGGAACAGCTCTCAATTGTAGAGTTTTAGTTTTAACAATTGTCATACAGCCACTGCCTGAACTATAGAACATTTCCATCCTTCTTCCCCAAGAAATTTCCCTTGTTTCTTCTCCTATCCCACCTTTTCTTCCCATACTTATCAAATCATTGATCTATTTTATATGACTGTAGGTTAGTTTGTTTTTTTTCTGGAGTTTCTCAAGAATGGAACCATGCAGTATACAATCTTATGTGTCAAGTTTCTTTCCCTCAGCATAAAGCTATGAGATTTATTCATGCCATTATGTTCCTTTTTACTGTTGAGTAGTTTTCTATTTTGTGAATATATTACAATTTGTTGATCTATTAATTTGTCAATAAATGTTTGGGTTGTTTCCAATTTGGGGCTATTATATCTGAAAGTATTTTAGTTTTTAAAACCCTTTAATGAAGTTCATTTACATTTAGAATTCTTAGTCAAAAGCCTTTCCCCTCATCATTGCAAGATATTGTTCATTGTTGCCTTCCATCAGAATTGTTGAAAAGTCTGATATCAATCCAATTATTGTATTGTTTATTTATAGGTAATCTATGGTTGTTTTTTGTTTTCTCTGGAATATTTTAGAGTTTTATTTTTATTTTTATGTTCTAAATTTCCACCCATGTGTTCTGTGTTATATACATTCAGGATAATTTCAGTTATGAAGTCTCTCTTCAGCTGTGTTTAATCAGCTTTTTAATCCACCTATTACCTTTTAAATTTTACTGACTATATCTTTAAAATTTCTATGACTAATCTCTGGTTATTTTTTTTAATCTATTTCTTAAATGTCATTTTATCCTTTTTCATGTTTTTAAATTTTTTTGCTCATTTAAACATACTTATTTTATAGTTTGTTACTGACCATTTTTACCATCTGAGGCTCTTGAAAGTCTAGTTTTGACTCTATGTTTCTGCTGCTGTTTGCTTTTTGGTGGATTTTCATGTGTGTTTTAAAAATTTTAATGACCTCACATTTGGCTGACTTCATCACAGGAAATTCTGGTTGGCCTAGTTTGAAGACGTGTCCCTCCAGACAGTTTTCACATTTATTTCTTTCTGGAAGCCTATATGTTTTGCAAGTTCAGGACTCCATACGTTTAATACATTGGCTAGCAGGAAGCATAAGCTCAAACCCCAAACCAGAGGCAGAGCAGGGCAGAACTTCTTTTTAACTCACATAGATCCCAGGTCAAATAGACAAACTTTCTCTTTGTCTCTGGGCAGGTTCGGGTATTTCACATTCTCACTGGCAGAGTAGTCTGTCCAGTGTTTTAGTTTTTTGCAAGCATCTTATTTTCAACTTCCCATCTGACACAGAGTGAATGCCTCCACCCACCCATTAAAATTCAAATCTCTTTTCTTATTGCAATTAGCAATCCCACTTTTGCCTCCGACCATCTCCCCCACCAGGTCAGCTTTTTAATATTTTCTTGCAAGGGAGGCCAATAGGAGATTAAGTTGGGAATAAAAGGGGGCTGTGTGGAAGTCCTTGAATCTGAACCCAAAAAGGAATACCTACCTTTCCAAACCAGGAGGCTAAGTGCTCAGCTTATAGCAGCTTCTGGCTGGACATCAAATAATGAAGACTAATGCTTATCATCTGTCTGTTTCTTCTGCCTTCACTCATTTTCTCTTTTTAGGAAGTTGTCCTTTACTCTTCCCTTTATCCTACATTGGTTTTTTGATAGCAGCTGGGCTGTTTTTTACCCTGTGTCTTCCTGATCCTGGTGTATTTACTTAAAAATAGATGTGCTGCTTTACATCCCACAAACCACACAGAGACAGAACCATTGCTTAGATTTCACAGCATACGATTACATATTTTAGAACTCCAAAGTGCCATAATCAAAATTGACCTACTTTTGGGGACTCATGGTTTATCCATCTTACCTCACACTTCTGTGCTTCAGAGTATAGTGGCCCCTGCTTGGGCCTTATCTCTCAGAATTATGCATCAGAGCAAGAAACCAACTCATTTTCTAATTCACTGGGACAGCTAATTTGGGGAACAGCCTGAACCAAGAGTCTTTGTCCAAATGCCAGCTATGTCCCCCACTTTGGTCAAGGCAATCCTCAGCTTGTTCCTGGGGTCTTGAAGTAGAGTCCCACTTCCTTTATGCCTCCCATTTGGCCTCCTTCAGATCTGGCTTGCTTTTAGTAGATTGGGCTCTTCCCAATGTTGGGTGGTCACAGGGTATTTGTTTTCCTCAAGGACAAGAGAGAGTGTTCACTGTGGGGCCAGGGGTTCTGTGGGAACCCAGCCAGCCAAAAAGATGCTGCTCTGGAGTCCTGCATGTGGAAGAGGTCACTGGGACACCCATGCTGGCCACGTTGGACTTTCTGAGTGTGGGTTGCTCATAGTCCTGTTGAACTTTACCAAGGAAAGGAAAGCTTTTTTGGGTTGTGCTTATAACCTTTGATCCTGTTATCTCAAAGCCATAAACCTGGTCTACTACACTATAAAAGTAGCTCATATCAACAGGTTCTCCCTGCAGTCTGCTCCTTGACATTCAGCACTCATTCACACTGAACCAGAGGCTATCACCATGACAAGGGACCAGAATGGAACCTGGGAGATGGAGAGTAATGACAATTTTGAAGGATACATGAAGGCCCTAGGTAAGGGAGAGACCAGTGGTGGGGGAGGAGGGGAACTTTGGGAGAACTATGGTCCAGCCATCTGGACAGTGCCACCATGAAGATCAACAGATCTGTGTGCAAACCTCGCTCCTTATTTGCTAACTATGCAGTAATAGGTAAGTCATACAAATTCTCTGAATTTACGTCTGTAAGTGGGGAATAATAGAAGTGAGATGATGTCTGAAATGTCCTTAGCATAATACCTGGCACAGAGAAAAGACATGTGAATAGAGGGTGTACACACACACACACACACACACATGCATGCACACATGGAGTAAAACCAAACTTGACAGGATAATGCAGTAGCTCTTTTGCTTTTGACCACCGTCTCTTAGATCACCAGTTGGACCAGATATTATTCATGAATGGCCCCTGCATTGCTCTTGCATCAGGCTTGTGGTGGGGAAGCAGACAAGGAGTGTCTAAAAAAATTTCTTAGTCAGAGAATATCAGACCCATGGAAGGTTAGGAGTGGCTTTTGTCAACAGATCAAACAACTCACTGCTTTACCTGACTTTTGAACTGGACTCCAGGCCAAGGGCTTGATCAGTTTGTGTCCTGAGTTGACTCTCTTGCGGGATCTAGCATGGGGCTAACAGAAATCACATAAACCTGTGGGAGGAGCTGATGTGTGGAGCAGCTGCCATGGGCCAGGCACTGGGCAGGGAGCTTTGGCTTCCTGTGCTTATTTCGTCTTGCAACAACCTCCTCATCATTTTTCCACCTTTAGAGCTCTCCACATAAGGAGCTCCTGGTTGGAACCTCCCCACTGCTGGGGCTGCCTGTGGGGTGAGAGGCTTAATAATTTGGATAAGATGATGGGAAGTCTCATCAAGAATAGGAACTGTGGGGGGCGCTTGGGTGGCTCAGTGGGTTAAGCCTCTGCCTTTGCTCAGGTCATGATCTCAGGGTCCTGGGATGGAGCCCCACATCAGGCTCTCTGCCTGGGATCAAGCCATGCATCAGGCTCTCTGTTGGGCAGGGAACCTGCTTCCCCTTCTCTCTCTCTGCTTGCCTCTCTCTCTCTCTCTGTCAAATAAATAAATAAAAATCTTAAAAAAAAAAAGAATAGGAATTGTGGAATTTCCTGTGCAATTAACTTCTAGCTTGACGAACATTTCTACCGTGTTCAGTGAATGAGGAGAGCTAGGATGTATTACACAACTTATAGAGATTGGAACTTTCTTCATGTACTCCAGGCATGTTTCCAACACAGAATTGCTTTCTTTCTTTTTCCTGCTGGCTATCTGAATTTTACCACAAATCCTTGGGGGATGAGAGGGAAGGCACAAATCCTCTTACCAGAGCCCCAGTCCTGCTGTGCTGAGTTTAGTACCCTGAGTGGACAATAGAATGGAAAACTGATTCTATAAATGGGCAGATGGTCTGGATCTTAGCTCAGAAGTATAATTCTGAGCAAGATCATGCAGGTAAGGAAACCAAATCAGAGGGGCCAGCCCAGTTAAGGCTTGCTCTCTAACCTTGATCAACTTTTTTTAACCTTCCAGAACCAGTTTCTTTATCTGCCAGATAGTAATTTTCTGGCCTGGTTTTCCTCACAGCATGCTTGCTGTGTCCAAAGAGAGAGGAGGCAGAAGCTGAATGGCCTTTTATGACCCAGCCTCAGAAATCATACAGCATTCTGTATTCTATTGGGTTGAAGGAGTCATGAGCCCACTTACATTCGAGGGAATGATACAGAGACCCCCATCTTTGTAGGAAGAATGTCAAAGTCACATGTCATGAAGAGCAGGTAGGATGAGAACTATTGCTGCAGCCATTTAAGTTAATGCAATCTGTCACTCATGGGACAGTGGGTGATTCCATCCCTTGGGTCCATAACAGTAGAGCAAAAGGAACCAGATGTATGCGTGATGTGGTGGAGGGAGCTACTGTACGCAGGTCATTGAAGGCTTCCTAAGTGCTGGGTGGGGTTTTGAAGTGGAGTCAGGTATGACTGTGCAGGCATGTGTGAAGGCCAGGCCAGTAAGAACATGGTGTTGGGCAGAGAGAATAGAACAAGTTGTATTTCCAGAGGTGAAGTGCAAGGATGAGATGAAAGAGCATCAGAAATGTGACAGATCAGATCTTGAAGGTGGCATGCCACCACGTATGGACTTCATCCTACAAGGAGAGGAAGTGTCTGCAGAGAAGAGAGAAGTCACCAGTGCTCACTCTGACAGCGAGGGGTGAATAGAATTGCAGGGACTCTCAGAGTAGTAAAGAGGTTGTTGTGATGGCCCTGGGAAGATAGTGAGAACAGTGCCAAGAAGGTGGGCAAGGTAAAATCTGGAGTGGGAAATAGACTAGATTTGGTGACTGGGCAGGGACCAGGCAGGGAAGGAGCCTAGAAAATGAAACACCATCATGTAATTTTAATCAGTGAAGATGTGGACATATAATGGAATGTGTGTGTCCTAAAAATACTCAATTAATGTTCAGTTTAGACATCTAGGAATTCTTTGGTTCACAAATTGTAACTATTAGGAAAAATCCAATTCTTCTCTTGGAAAAGAAGGTGAGGGGAGCCATCTTCTATGAAGAACATCTTTTCATTTAAATTAACATACACAGATCTAAAAGAGCAGAAGCCACTGCAAAAAGTCCTAGTGGGTCTCTGGAAAATTCTACCAGAAAGGATGCAGGCTTAGAGGCTGAAGTCAGGCAGCTCCCCCTCTGAATGGTTTCTGCCAGGAAAGGTTTCCTGAATACCCACAATGTTCCAATTCCTGTCCTGACCAGCTTCTGAGAGGAGCACACGCCATGATAGGCATTATCAAGCCATGATAAACATCTTTCAGAAATTTATATACATTATTTCATTTAATTTATTCAGATTCAACAAATGCATTGAGCACCTGTGACATGCCAAGAACTGTTCTAGGCACTGGCAACATGGTGGTCAATACGTGACAAGTTTCTTGTCTCCTAAAGTGTATATGCTAACAGCAGTGAAAGTGAATAGTTTAAGGTAGTGGTAAGAGCTTTAAAGAAAGTAAAAAGGACTTCTTGAGTGGAGAGCTTTGGGTGGTCAGGGTAGGCTGTCTGAGGAGGTGACAAGTGAGCCAAGGCTTGAATGTTGAGAAGTCGTGTCACAGGTACAGGAGTCAGCAAATGCAAACGTTCTGGGTGTGTTCAAGAAACACAAAGGCTGGTGTGTTGGGAAGTGGTAAACAAGGGGAAGGTGAGCCCTTGTGATGGAAGACAATCTGTCTTATTTATATTCTTTAAGGATCACTGTGGCTATAATGTAGAGAATGAATCATTGGAAGGCAAGACTAGAAGCAGGGAGGTCCATCCTAGGAGGCAGCTGTGTTGTTCAGGCAAGAAATGATGGTGGCTTGGGCTACTAGTGCCCAGGGGCCTGGAGAAGAGAGGACAGGTTCAACATATATTTTGGAGATAAAGCCAACAGGGTTTGCGGAAGAATATGAAACCAGAGGGTATGGAAGAAATGAAGATGGCCCAGGCTTAGGGCTAAACAACTGGGAAGATGGTGATTCCATAGGCCGAAATAGAGAAGACATGGGGAGGAATGAGTTTGGAGAGGGGTGCTGAGTGGGGCAAAATGCACTAAGACTTCTGTTTTGCATATTTAGATTTCAGATGCCTGTTACACATCCAGGTAAAGTATTAAAATTGGCATGTTGATACAAATCTACAGCTCAGATGATAGGGATTAAGATGGAAGAAATGTTTTCCATTTCACAGGATGAGGAATCTGAGCCCAGAGAAGTGAAAGGACCTCCCCAGGGTCACCTGTGGCTGGACAATGATGTTACTCAGCCAGGAAACCAGTCTGCCTACTTCTACCACCCCAGTTTTTTCCACAGCACTGTTCTAGGTGCAGGTACTAAGCATGGGGTAGGGGAGAAGGAATTTCATTCTGAGCAAGGTTTGTTGGGATGGTAGATAGTCAGCACCCTTAGAAACATTGCAAGGGTCATTCAGAGTCCCTGGATGGAAATTAATTACCAAATGAGGGAGAGGGAGAGAGAGAGAAAGAAAAAATGTACGATGACCCAAGGAATTCGTTTCACAAAATTTGGATTTCTGCTAGTGCTTAGAGGTCAAAGAAGTTATATACATTTCCATAGTCTTTACTTGAACCACATGGTATCTGGTTGGACTTTTATTAATTTTTTAAAAAAGATTTTATTTATTTATTTGTCAGAGACAGAGAAAGAGAGCACAAGCAAAGGGAGTGGCAGGCAGAGGGAGAAGCAGGATCCCTGCTGAGCAGGGAGCCTGATGCGGGGCTTAATGCTAGGATCCTAGGATCATGAGCTGAGCCAAAGGCAGACACTTAATGGACTGAGCCACCCAGGATTCCCTGATTGGACTTTTAAACTTTTTAAAGTGCTGGGAATGCTGCAGTAGAAAAGCCCCCAGTGAAGATCAGTTCAGCCCTTTCCTAGGCTCTTCTGAAAGAGAGAGAGAGCCCCTTCTCTCCTCCCTTATATTGGCCGCACCTCCCCCTGCCTCCATCCCAGTAGTGAGTACTAGAGTATGAGTGGGGTGGGGGGTGGAATCATGCAGAGGGAGCAGGGAGGCACCCCAGGGTCTCCAGCCTGCCTCCATTGTCTAGGAAAGGTTTTAAACATATTTGGAGATGCCCATGAGAGACTGGAGGAGGCAGGCAGGGGCCAGTCCAATTTCTCTCTAAATGTGTTATCCAGAGGAAAAGACATGGAAAAAATTGCTCTTGCGCTCTGCTTCTCACAGTTGCCTAAGAGTGCTGATGATCTGAGAATTAAGGAGTCCAGGTTTGAAGCCCATCAAAGCTATGCTTGAAATGGGTCTCAGATTTCACATGATGAATATGTGTGCGTCTCTCTCTTTAATTTACAAAGAGTGCCTGCCCTTTTAGCCCGCCACTTTAGCTTTTTTCACAAGCATATTACAAAGCATTGTAATGGTAAGTAGTATACTCATATTTCAACTTTATGACTTACATTGTTCAAAATGCAGTTATGGAAAGTATGCTTTAATAAAGTCACTTCGGTGTTGTTGTTTTCTTCTGCAGTAGCTACACACCACATATATTATTCAGAAATAGCTTGCCTTTGGACCTTTTCCTCTGAGATAGAAATTCATTTCACCTGGCCATAAATCAGACTCGAAGATACCTTTAATCCAGAAAAGCAGATAAAACATACTCCATAACCCTGGTGTTAAAATACCATATCAGAAAAATAATTTTCTCTGCAAAGTACAAAGAGGAAGTGTTTTTGTAATCTGTGTGTGTGTGTGTATTCTATTGCTGCAGTTAAACCTTTCCTTTTGATTAGAAATATCACAAATCCACCAACAGAACACTTGGCTCCCTTCCCTGGGGTGGAGCAGGGGTGACATGATTAACTAGCCTGTGCAAATGCTAAAGGGTGGCCAAGACGCTGAGCCATTTTTCAATCCAGAGAAGCAGCAATACTTGACTTCATTTGCATAGAGCCTCTAATAAGATTCCCCCGGCACTGGTCAGAAAGATTGACAGGGGCTGGTGTGACCAGGATAAACCAGTACTCTCAGCAATAGGTATTTTTAGCTGTGATCTACCTTTCTAGGCAACCAGGGACAAGCAATAATTTTTGTTAGGGGAGCCTTAGTTGTGAGTGATAACAGAATTTATTTGTGGGCAATCTTTCAGGAACTGTCCCAGCTGGGTAACTCTGAACCCACCACTTAAATTCTCTGAGCCTTGACTTCCACATCCTCTTTGAGGAACGCTGCCATCCTAAATTTTTCTGTAATCCCCAGTTCTCCCTTAGTTGTTTTGCTTGGAGCACTCCCCTTCGTTTCACCTGGTTAATACTGGCCTGTGGTTTTCTTTCTCATCTCCTAACTACAGTTCTGGCACCATGGTTTAAAACAGCATGGACCTCATGAGTGGGAGATAAAGTTGTTTCTACCCACTAGCCAAATTTGCAGCGAGGAAGCTGATCCATGCAGAGAAATGTTTGGCCAGGCAGGATAAAGAGCCAGGGCTCCGCTAGTGAGGGAGTAGATCAGCCACCATCCTGACTGTTCCTTCAGAGTCCAGAGCCTTTACAGATGCATAAATATGAACCAAATATTTTACTCTGGACTGAAAGCCAACCTGGCCACTGTTTCACTTAAACAGAAAAGGCCAAGGGGTGGTGGCCAATGTGCTCAGGATACCCACAAGCTCATTGGTACTTTGTAAAGCATTATACCATCATTTTAACTGAATCCTTCAATAAATAACATTGTGAAATGAGCATTCTTTCCCCATTTTTAAAAAAAGATTTTATTTATTTATTTGAGACAGAGAGACACAGCAAGAGAGGGAATACAAGCAGGGGGAGTGAGAGAGGGAGAAGCAGGCTTCCCCCAAGCAGGGAGCCTGGTACAGGGTTCGATCCCAGGACTCTGGGATCATGACCTGTGTCGAAGGTAGATGCTTAACAACTGAGCCACCCAGGTGCCCCATTCTTTCCTCATTTTACTCTGAGAAAGCTTAGAAGGCTCAGAAAGGGAAAGTGACTTCCCTGAGGTCACATAGCTGGGAAATCTGGGGTAGAATTTATACCTGGACCTAACCCTCCCTCTTCTATACCAGTGGTTCTAAACTTTAGCATGTACAGAATCACTTGCAAGTCTTGTTAAAACAAGCAGGGCCCAACTCCCAGATCTAGGGTAAACCCCAGAATTTACACTTTTTTTGTTTTGTTTTCATTGTTTTATTTTACTTGCCCTCCTAATGCCCATCACCCAGTTACACCAGCCCTCCACCCAATTCCCTTCCAGCAACCCTCAGTTTGTTTCCTATGACTAAAAGTCTCTTATGGTTTGTCCCCCTCTCTGATTTCATCTTATTTTATCTTTCCCATATTTAGTTTTTAGGGTAGCTCTATTTTTAACTTTCTTTTATGTTCAATTAGCCAACATATAGTACATCATTAGTTTTTGATGTAGTGTTCAACAATTCGTTAGTTATGTATAACACTCAGTGCTCATCACCACACATGTCCTCCTTATACCCATCACCCAGTTACTCCAACTCCCCAACTCCCTCCCTTCCGTAACCCTCAGTTTGTTTCCCAGAGTCCAGAGACTTTCCTGGTTTGTCTCCCTCTCTCATTTCTTCTCGTTCAGTTTTCCCTCCCTTCCCCTGTGGTCCTCTGCATTATTCCTTATATTACACATGTGAGTGAAAGCATATGATAATTGTCTTTCTCTGCTTGACTTATTTCAGTCAGCATAATCCTCTCCAGTTCCATCCATGTCAATGCAAATGGCAGGTATTCATCCTTCCTGATGGCTGAGTAATATTCCTACAGTATAAAATATTGTATGTATGAACCACATCTTTATTCATTTCCCAACCTATGTTTTTAAGTCACTTCTTAACTTTTATTTTCTTTTTCACATATATGTTTTATAGATTTATTCCCCATACTAGCCCATTTTCACTCTATTTATTTTTATCGTGATATATATAAGTTCTGATTTCTTTGCAATTTTGAGATATAGTGTCTTCTAACACACAGACCAAAAATCAAGCAGGAACAGGCAGATCACCTAGCTTTGTCCACTCTGATAGATTATAATCTGTCCCCACCCCCCCTCTTTTTTTTCTCTTTTATTTTTTCTTTCTTTTTTATTACTTTGGATCATCTTGGCTTTGATGGCATATCTGTGGTAGCTTTTGACCACTTTGGATTTTTTTGTAGGTACATTTTGCTTGGGCCGTGATTGATATTTTGGACTCTGTACATTCCCTCAACCACCCCTCAACATAATGACTAGAAGGAACTCCCAACAAAGGAAAGAACCAGAGACAATGTCCTCTGCCACAGAACTAATGGACATGGATATAAGCAAGATGTGAGAGAGAGACTTCAGGGTAGTAATTATGAAGTCAATAGGTAGGCCTGAAAAAAGCATTAGCAACAATATAGAATATCTAAGGGCAGAAACGAGATCTAATCAAGCTGAACTTAAAAATGCTATGGATGAGATGCAGTCTAAACTAGATGCTCTAACAGCCAGAGTAAATGGGGCAGAAGAACAAATTAGTGATCTAGAAGATAAACTGATGGAAAGAAAGGAAGCTGAGGAGGATAGGGATAGGCAGCTAGAAGCCCATGAGAACAGACTTAGAGAGATCAATGACACCATGAAATGTTCCAATGTTAGAATTGTTGGAATTCCTGAGAGGGTGGAGAGAGAGAGAAAGAGAGAGAGAGGACTAGAAGGTATATTTGAGCAAATCATAGCTAAGAACTTCCCTAATCTGGGAAAGGAAATAGCATTTGTGTCCAAGAGGCAGGGAGGACCCCTCCTAAAATTAATAAAAACAGACCAATACCCCAACATATACTAGTGAAACTTGCAAATCTTAGAGCCAAGGAAGCTACCTGAGAGCAGCTAGGATAAGAGATTTCTTACTTATGGAGGAAGGAACATCAGAATAACATCACACCTATCTACAGAGACCTGGCAAGCCAAAAAGGGCTGGGGAGACATTCAGGGTACTAAATGAGAAGAACAGGCAGCCAAGAATACAGAATTTACATTTCTGAGAGGTTCCCAGGTGCTGTGATGCTGCTGGCCCAGAGACCTCACTGTGAGAACCACTGTCCTAAACTATGGTGATTATTAAACAATCTGGAAGTGTTTCTTGAGCACCTACTCTGTGCCCAACCTTGGGGACAAAGAGCAAGAAGACAACATTGTTCTATCCTCATAGAGGTAAGATTTTTGAGGGAAGAAAAATCACCCCCATGAAAAAAAATCAGAGGAGACTATCAGGATGTTTCCCCTTGGGGAGTAAAGCTGTGTGGTCTGAAGAGCAGGTGAGGAAGGAGGCAGGGAAAGAGTAGAACCGGCCAAGGGCAGGACTGGGACTGGGTCTTGTGAGATTTGCAGAGCTGGGAGGAGAGCTAGGTACTTAGGGGGCAAACACACAGGGCATATCTGGGAAAATGCAAAGGATGTGGAGCACAGCACCCTTTGAGATCAAGGAGCTTCATAATGATGATTACAATGATGGCAGCAGCTACCATTTATGGGGCCATTACCACAAGCCACCAGACACTGGGCAGAAATCTTCACAAACACCATCAAATTTAATCCTCAAAGCAACCTGATGTAGTTCATAATAGCTCCACTTATGACCACTGCTTTCTCCTGTTTGTAGATCTGGACTCAAGGGTCCAGCCATGGACTGAAGCTGGACACACAGGTGTCACCTGACTCACTAGACTGTGTTTCTGGGGCAGAAGGAGAGAAACAGGAGTTGGAGTGTGACATGTTAGCCCTCTGCCTGCCACAAGCATGTGTTTACAATGACTAAATATGGAAGACTCTGCAGTGACTTTTAGCAATCTTAAGGAAAGATTAATTTCTAAGACAGAAATACTTGACCACTTAGTCCTGTTTAGTCTTTTCCCTTCCAAACAGGCCAGAAGTTGCGTTGAATGGAGAAAATCAAACAGGATATAGTTCCATAATTGCAGGGCCCAGGTGACTGAGAGAAAGCCAGAGGGTTTTGTCAGCCCTTTCTGTATCATGTTCTATGGAACACCAGACCAGCTGGGTGGGATGTTCCACCACAGGGTGGGCCTACAGCCACATAAGACTGGGAAAGTCCATATCCCCACTTTAGGGGTTGCAAAACATCTTTCCTAGATTGAAGTTCCTCAGTGTAGAAACCAGCTTCTCTTGGTTTTACCTCCTCATTTTCCAAACAGTTGATCATGAGCCACATTTTTTGGACCACCTGATGACCTATGAAGCTGAGCACCATGGCAAATGCTGTGGGGTACCTATGAATGCTAGCCTAGAATGTTCAAATCACAAAGGGTAGCAGAGAGAGCTTTTATCTAATTCCATGTCCTGTGGCCTCATTGCAGGCTCTGTGTCTTGCATGTCCCCAGGTACAATTCCCTAAGTCACAGAGCAGAAGCTAAATGAGTTATCATAAAAAGGCCGGGAGTTGGAGTGTGACTGATCCAGCTCAGACTTCACAGGGAACCCTGAGCCCAGAAAACAACATTTGGTGAAGATGGTACATTAGAGCATAGGGAAATATATACTGCCCCAAATAAGGAGGTGTCCTCCAGCTGGATCTAGAAGTCCCTGCAGCTCCAGGGGAATTGTAAAGAAGTGACACTCAGAAGTTACTGGTATTTGAGCAGCCACCGAAAGTGCACAGACTCAGGTGGTCTGACCTTCTGACAAGATGGGCCAGCCCAGAGCTTGTGGAGCACTATGCTGGCCCTGGAGATAAACCATTCTGAGTTCAAATTCCACCTTTATCGCTTCCTTGCTATACAACCCAGGAATAGTGCCACAGCTTCTCTGAGCCAGTTTCCTCATTGGTAAAATGGAGATAATCTAATGCTTACCTCATGGGTTTGTTGGGTGAACTTTCTCAAGGGTGGTTCCACCCTGGGGGCATCATTGCTCTTTGGTTCCAAGGTGTGTCTTAATTACCACTCCAAATATTACTGAGGCTCCAAACAGAGTAACCTCCAGGTCATCTGACCTAAACTTCAGTTCCGATGTTACCCATAAGATTAATTCTCTCTCTGACTTTCCTGGATCGCACCTTGACTCCCAAACTCAAGACTCATGTTTTCTCCTCCCAACCTGATCTCTCCACACATATCCACCCAATTATCAAATCTTGTGATTGCTTTTTCAGCTATGTATGCCTAGACAAGTCACTTAACCTCTCTGGGCCTCCATGTCATCACCTATGGCTTGAGGAGTAGGTGCTTAAGTCATGGCTTTCAAATTTCTTAAACCATAGAAATCTCTCCAAACAGCCCCTTATGAAGAAATCCAAGATCTAAAACCACGCAGAGATTCTAGGTCTGGGGTAAGACCCAGAAATCTGTAGTTTTTATATCTTCCCACAGGATCCTGATGGGCAGCCAGCTTTGGGACCCATTGGTGAGTTCTTAGACATGACAGGTTCTCAATCAATAGTCATGAATGATATTTCAGCAAGACACTAGCATTTATGCACTAGCTCATGACAACTTGAACTTGTTTTTCTTCTCAACTTAGGAAATGGATATGTAATTCTTTTACCTTCTGGGCTGCCTGATGTTGAAATTATTGAAATTATTCCCTTTATGATAAAGGCTGACTATACAATTTCAGGTCCAAACGCCCATCCAGAGCACTTCCCTATGCAGATATGATACTATTGTGGGTTCCCAGCTGTGGCCAAACTGCTGGTCCACACTGACATCCAAAGAGCCAGCTTCAGTCTCTTCTTGGTCCTTTAGGAGTAGAAGAGTGATAGTAACTAAAGAGATCCAGAAGATGAGTCAGAAAGTAATGGGAAGAGAAGATGAGGGAAGTGATGCTTGGCTACAATGGAAGGGCAGCAGAAAGGGTGGGGGTAGGCCAGTAGAGGTGTTAATTCTCCATATTGCCAGGAGATTCCTAAACTGTTGGTGGTAACCACTGGTCTTCCTCATGGGCACAATAGTATCTATCCCCCAACAGAAAGCACACAGTGTGAAGTTTAATTACCCCTACCACAGAGATGGGGCTGAGATTCTCAGAGAAAGAACACTCAATTAATCTGAATTTTTCTTACCCTTGAGGTCATTATTATCTTTGGGTTATGATAGAACCAATGTCAGTATTTTTTAAAACTTCCAGGTGGAATTTCTGAAAAAAAAAAAAAAAGATTTAGATTGGCATCCAAAAATATCTGGAGAATTCACAGACATAAAGGGGATCCAATATGATTTTAGCTAGATACTAAGAGCTTAATGATGTTTATGGCAAGTTCCAGAATTATCCTCTGTTTTAAAAACCTATTCCACAGGACAGTGACTTTTTGGCTTGGGTGACATTTTATACACAACCAGAAGTTAGCGAGAAGTTTGGCTCCGTACCTAGCTTCATACCATAAAATTCAAAGCCTAGTAAATGAAGCACCCACTGAAGGGCACACTCCCTTTTGCTTACTAATAGTCTCTGAGAAATGAGCACATTTTCCTTTAAAATACTTCCTAATACTAAATACTAAATACTAAAATACTTCCTAATACTTCTTCCCTATTTTAAAATGAAGATACAGTTAAAGATAAAAAACAGTTAAAGTCTCTCTAGTGAGCTTAATCTTCAAACATCCATTGCCATTAGTCTCAATCAAAACTATATGTGAAAAAAATACTACTGATGTATCAATTGTCAATCTGTCATAGCAATACTGCTCAAAGTGTGATCAATGACCAATAATATGAACATCACCTTGGAGTTTATTAGAAATGCAAACTCATGTCTTGCCCCAAGACCTACAGAGTCAGAATCTATGGACCAAGGCCCAGTGATCTCTTTGCCTGAATTCTCTTGGAAATTCTGATGCATGCTAAACTTTAAAAAAGAACTGCCTTATTGTTGGTCAACATTTTGCAACATATAGGTGTATCAAATCATTACATCATACCACTTAAAGTGATGCAATGTTATTTGTTAATTGTATCTTAGTTAAGCTGTGGATCAAAAAAATCTTCTATAGAATTTGGTGGGAAAAAATCAAGACAAAGAAAAGATCTAAATGGAGTAAATGTGGCAAAATCTGATAATGGTTGAACTGGGTAATGGTTATGTGGAGTTCCTTGTACTCTCCTTTCTGCTTTGGTTTGTTTTAAACTTTTCCCAATAATATAAATATGAACAATCATTCATATTTTCCTTAAAAGCAACAAAGAAATCTCTCCACAAGTATTTATTAAGTGTGTGGAATATGCTTAAAGTCGTCCTGGGGGCCCATGACTGAGGCAGAACAACCCAGCTAAGTATACCCCAATCTGCTTTAAAAATTGAGGTGCATACGTGTCCTTAGAGGTCAACAAAAGGCCCATTTTACCCGTGATCTAGACGGTTATTTTAAAGTGATCTTTTTTCTTTTAAACCATGAAATCTTTTATTCAGCATACTCTTAGGAGGAAATCCAATATGTCAAATAGAATGGAACTTCTCTGGGGGAGGGGTTTGTGTGTGTGAGTGTGTGCGTGTGTGTATGTGTGTTTGAATGCATGCACCTACTGAGAGTTGCAGCTCAGGGCGAGCCCTGCCTGCTACCTTCCCCTCCTGTCAGGATTCCTGAGGAGGCACTGAGAGACTGGATATTTCCAGACAATTGACTGAGTTGTGCAAACTGGCTGTGTGTAAGACAACTCTTGTTTCCCATTTGAGTAAAGATACGTGGGCTGCTCATGGTCTGTGTCTCTGGTCCTGAATGTTTGGCCTTGTTAAAGAAATGAATGAGTCTGTCTGAGCACATCATAACCTCCACGACTCCCTTTGCCAACAGATATTGATTTTGCAACCCGCAAGATCGCAGTACGTCTGACTCAGACAAAGATCATTGAACAAGACGGCGATAACTTCAAGACAAAAACCAACAGCACATTCCGCAACTATGAGCTGGATTTCACTGTTGGAGTGGAGTTTGAGGAGTGCACGAAGGGCCTGGACAACCGGACTGTTAAGGTGAGGACCTAGCCTGGCCATTTCAACTCATATACTCTGTGTCCAGAAGCCGGCCATCTGGCTTCACAATGAAAATATGACAGAAACAACCAGAGAGGGATCGGGAGAGGGGACCAGAGTGACTTGATGCTGGCAATAAACAAGCATTGGAAGCTCAGCAGGAAGAAACAAGCCGGTTTCTACACTAAGCTTATACGTGAAGGAGAGACAGAAGACTGCCGACCTCTCCAGGACCTGGGGTAGGAGGCCAGCTCCTATGCCGATGTGGGCTTGCTTGGTGGGCAAGGCCAATACATAGGGAGTGACAGTGATTTCGAGAGCTGGGTAGCACAGCTCTTCATCCCAGGGGCAGCCCCACTCAGCACCAGCCAGGCCTTGCCTTGGAGCACGGGACCCTCATGTTAATAGGTTGCTTTTTTCTTTTCTAGAGATGTTGAGAACTCACACTTTTTATACAAAATACCTCAATTTTGTTTGGTCCCAACTAATTTAACTTGTTTGTTTGTTTGTTCTTAAAGAAAACTGCAATGCTAATCAGAAAAAGTCAGTAGAGTAAAGAGGTCAAGGATTTCCCAGTGCTAGTCACTTAGCGAAATCTCTAGCACATTGATGGCTTCTGTCCCAGCACCACCTTAACTCACATCATAATTGAGGAAATCCTCCATTCATTGAAATCCCATATTTCCAGCCACTTGAACTGCTCGGATATTACAGGGAGGACCCTGAAAGTAAGCAGACAACTCTGAGTACACATGTTGGGAGTTATCTCAAGGCCTAGGAACTGGACTCTACAGGAGAAGCAGACCCTCGCCCAGAGGAGCTGTTTGTAAATAAGGCAGAATGACAGCAGGGAGAAGTGGGGTTGGGGTCAGGGGGCGAGGGGAGGCAGGGTAACAGCAGGTCCCCCTCTCCTTTTGTGTCACCACGTAGTATCATAACGCAGTGTCCAATCACTGCAGTGCCCACACTCACACTCAGTGTACCTATCTTTGGTTATCTAAATCCAATTATCCCTTGGTCAGTCCCCACAAACAGGAATGTGGAGAAAAGCAATCTCAGTCATGTTTAAGGATTCCCCCATCCCAATCTTTTTTTTTTTAAGACTTTATTCATTTATTTGAGAGTGCGTGTGAAAGAAAGAGAGAGAGAGAACACCAGCATGAATGGGGGAGGGGCAGAGGGGGAGGGAGAAGCAGATTCTCTGCTGAGCAGGAGCCCAACCCGGGGCTGAATCCCAGAACCCCCAGACCACGACCCGAGCCAAAGGCAGATGCTTAAGTGACTGAGCCACCCAGGCGCCGCCCACCCCAATTTCATTCTTAGCATCATGTAAGAATCTGGTGGATTACACAGTCCAGGAAACTTGGAAGGATTTCTGGTTTGTCATTTAACATGGTTGCCACTGACTGCTCACTGTCCAGGCCCATGCAGTTTATACAACTGTGTATAAACATATACAAAGTCCATGGGTAGCTTGCATACTTACTGTACCCGCTCTCTCCATGCCAGTGCAACCACCAGGATCTCTGTCCTGGCTCCCAAAATGAGGGAGGACTGTGCTGCATATCCTATCTGCAGGTATGTGTGCACTCAGCCCAGCAGTGCGCCAGCCCCTCAGAGTGCCATAAGGAAACGGAATCCTCCACCCTTCCCATTCCCTTTCACCATGAGCCTCACTCACTCCAGACTCCCACTCTTCTCTGGTGCTTTCAGGAGCTAATCCAAAGTCAGAGGTCTCAACTCTTCTCCAAAGCAAGGGAGCTCTGGCTGCTCTCCTGGGTTGGGGAGAAAAACTGTCATCATTCTTTGGTGATGACTGTAAAGCCAAGAGAGCAGGACACATTTTATTTCTCCATCAAGTTGTCCTGCAGCACTGATAACCCCAGCCATCACGTCAAGGTTGAATTATATTTAGTGCTCTTTGCTAAAGAAAAGTGGGAAATGAAAAGCACTTTGGAAATGCTTCCATCAGAGCAATCTTGGCAGAAGAGCTGAAGCTTCCAGGCTCTGGAACAGCCCCTTGTAGAATCCCCTCCCTGAAGGGTTGATGGATCGACAAGGCTTCTCTGAACTGTGTGGCTGGAAGGCCAATCCCTCAGACACCAGAATGAATGGGAAATCTGTCTCTGGATTTTTGTATCACTCTGCTGTTCTAACCTCATGTGTTCACAATGATTCATTTTCCTTCGCCTTTCCATTCTGGATGTGGGCTGTGGAAAAGCAGGCCTGTTCTCTCTGACTTCTTCTTTCATCACCTTTGATAGTAGAGAACTCTCTCTTCCTAAAATAAGTTACATCCTTTCAGTCCTGACCGTTAGAGGATTCTACCTCTCAACACCTACTCTTATGTCTCTTTGCCTTCTGTTCCATACCCCCACCCCCACCGGAGCCCTGTCCTCTCCCCAGAGTCAGTTCGGAGTCCTGCAGAGAGAAAGAGAATCTCACTTCCCACTTCTTATCTCTGTCTGATCCACAACAAAAAGTTGGGGCTTATACACACACACACACACACACACACACACACACACACACACACAGGAGACTGGTGGGGCTTGAGAAGCTCCCCAGGACAGAATTTGCCCGTCTCCAGCAAAAGGGTGTTCCCATGAGAATCACGACCCAGAGCAGATGTCCTCGGGACTCCCTACTTGTTGTAATCTGACTGGAACCCCTCAGCTGGAAAAGGATGATAGGGAGCAGGTGAGTCTCTCTCTCTCTGATTAATGACTGTGGCCACATGTGGTGGCACAGCTGAGGGCACATAAGCTGTGTGTCCATGTGCATGTGCACACACGAGCACGTGTGAGTCTGCATGTGTGCGCATGCGTGTGTGTGTGTGTGTGTGTGTGTGTGTGCATGTGCTGCTGTAGTGCTCATGCTCTTACTCTCCAGGCTGCTACTTCTCAACATCTCTGTCACCCTCACGATCCCCTCTGAGAACCTCTCCATTTGGCCATTTGGAGGAGACATGTGTGTGGGTGTGGGGTTGGGTTGTAGCAGAGGCACAGTAGGGCCCTAAAGTGCCCAGATCTATGCCATCCCACAGCAGGGGTGGTGACACCATGTTAACCATGGGGTCAACCCTTTGAAGGACCGGGGGATCCCCCCTTCCTCCTTCTTGCGGGTATTATATATTCTTCACTTACCCTGGTTTGTTTCTAAGAGGATTTAAAGCCCTTTTCAAAAAGTACACAAGCTACCCAGAATAAAATTAAAAAGAAGTAACAGATCTTCATGTGCTAGAATAGCATGCAGGCATAGAAAGGAATGGAACACTGATACACACCTGCATGACCTTGGGAAATGGACCAGTCAGACACAAAGGCCACATATTGTAGGACTTATATCACACACCCAGAATAGGCAAATCCTTAGGGGCCCCTGGGTGGCTCAGTCAGTTAAGTGTCTGCCTTCGTCTCAGGTCATGATCCCAGGGTGCTGGGATCGAGACCCAAGTTTTCCCTCTCCTCCCAGCTCCTGCTCCCCCAGTTTGTGCTCTTTCTCGCTATCTCTGTTGCTATCTCTCTCTCTCTCAAATAAATAAATAAAATCTTAAAAAAAAATACTAGGCAAATCCCTAGAGACAGAAAGTGGTTCCCAGGGGCAGAGAGAATGGGGAGTAGACTGCTGACTGGTGCAGGGTTTCTTTGGAGGGCAATGAAAATGTTCTGGATTCAGACAGGGGTGAATTTTACAACTTGGTGAATATACTAAAAATCACTGAATTGTACTTTAAGAAGGTAAATTTTATCGTATGTGAATTATATCTCAATTAAAAACAAAAAGTAATTGGGGCGGACAATCAGGGCAGGGGAAAGCAGGCACAACGATGGCAGTTAAAACAAATAATGCCACTGTGGTGTCCATGAGAGCCCAGGGGCTGCAACCTTCTCCCGGAGACCCCCACCTGGAATTGCTGGAGGGGATGGGTACTGCCAAAAATCAGTCTTGCTCAAGGAAAAGTGTGCTGGGAAGGTATAAACATGTTCATGGTACCCTTCAATGTGCTTAATTTAAAGAACTATTATTTTCCTTAAAAAAAAGAAAAAACTCTCAGAGGACGGATTCAAATTTACAGAAAAGTTGCATGAAAATAGCAAAGAACATCTGTATACTCTTTGCCGAGAGCTACCTACTGTCAGCATTTTGCCCCATTTGCTCTATCTTTTGTACATGCTCTCTTGCTATTATATATTTTTTTTTCCTGAACGATCTGATGTGTTATCTCTAAGTAATTCAGTGTTTCCTATGAATTAGGATATTCTGTCATGTAATCACAGTGTAGTGATCCACTTCTGTAAATTTAACATTGAGACAGTACCTTATCTAATTTCCCATACAATGCTATTTTTAACTGTTAATTTTGGACACTGAGAGAGGGAAATGGCAGTGTGGGCCCAGATTCCTTCTTTAATTCTGTTCAGTGTGTCTTCTTTATCCTCTGACTCAGAAGCAATGGTTTTCCTCACTTATCTCCATCCCCTCAATCTCAAAATCTTTCTTTTTTTTTTTTTAAAGATTTTATTTATTTATTTGACAGACGGAGATCACAAGTAGGCAGAGAGGCAGGCAGAGAGAGAGGAGGAAGCAGGCTCCCCGCTGAGCAGAGAGCCCGATGCGGGGCTCGATCCCAGGACCCTGAGATCATGACCTGAGCTGAAGGCAGAGGCTTTAACCCACTGAGCCACCCAGGCGCCCCTCAAAATCTTTCAAGTCAATTGAGCCTTTTTCAAAACCTCCTCTGACACAAGAATGAAGGACACCAACTGAAACTGAATTGTGGAATTTTAGTTCATTTAACCATTCTCTCTTCTTACTGTCTGTTTTATGTAGGAGTAAAGCTGTAGTATTGTATGTATTACCATCATTCACTGGTAACCAATTTACTCAGGGTCAGAATAACTTTTAATCTTGCTGCGTAGTAAGATTTATTAAAAGAAAATATTAGGACAGGTCCTTGTGCACCAACATTTTTCTTTTTTGTTCCTTCTATAAATTTGCCAACCCCCTACTACATGAGAGACCTGGGTCAGGAACTATGGGTAAAGTAATGAATGAGAGCCCTTTCTGCCATGAAAGATCTTGCAGTCTTATGAGGAAGCAGACAAGTAGATGGACAGTTACCATCCAGTGTCCATATTGATGGTCATGTGTGCATTCCAGGGGGACCATAGAAATCAAGGCAAGGAGGCAGGCTGGCTGAGTCATTGTCAAGAATCATCATCAATGAAGAATACATAGGCTCATTTATTCTCCCATGTGGATTTACTTCAAGATTCCATTTCAACAAAATAACTCAGTCACAGAGTCATACAACATTGCTCACCAAGCACCTTCTCTGCTGAGTCTGGGGTTGCAGAAATAAACAGCCAACATGGCCCCTTCTTTCATGGAGTTTATTGTCTATTGGGAGAGATAGACACTAGTTCAGTCAATATGTATTAGGATGTGTAAGGTAATGTGGGCTGGGGGAGGGAAGGTTAGAAGACACAGTCTTTGCCCAAATAAGATGTCATCCTTTCTCATACTTTTGGGAGGGAACTGAGTCCCAAGAACAATGATGGGCAATGGCAAATAATATTCCTTTCTCATCTATTTGGGAGGGAATTCTGGAATATTCCAAACAACATCTCCCTCCCAGAGGAGCAAGGAAAGCAACCTGTGAATTAAGCTTCCTCAAGACATTCAAAGATGTGAGGCTTCAGATGGCTCCAAAGAAGGAGGAGACCTATTTTCTTTAGAAAAGATGTAGAATTTTATTGTTAAGTTAATTTAGGAAATATTAATACATGCAGATGGTTTAAGAAAATTTAAACAGTAAAAACTGAAATTTCCTTCCCAAACTGGCTCTCCACCTCTCAGTTCTTTATGCAAGGAAGATCACCATTAAGGGCTCTTTTAGTTCCTTGCAAGAGAACATATGCAAACATAGGCATGCATACATATTTCCCCCACCTTGTCTTATGCACATGGCCATGCTCCTAGCTTTTATTTTTTTTTTAAAGATTTTATTTATTTATTTGACAGAGAGAGATCACAAGTAGATGGAGAGGCAGGCAGAGAGAGAGAGAGAGAGGGAAGCAGGCTCCCCGCTGAGCAGAGAGCCCGATGCGGGACTCGATCCCAGGACCCCGAGATCATGACCCGAGCCGAAGGCAGCAGTTTAACCCACTGAGCCACCCAGGTGCCTCTGCTCCTAGCTTTTTAAACTTCATTATACACTATGGAGACTGGTCTCCTCCATAGGTATAAAACCGCCTTCTTCTTTCAAGGGCTGCATGGCATGGTTGAACCACACAGACTTAAACCAGCCACCCACTGATGGAATTTATGAGGCTTCTAGTCCTTTGTCGTAACAAACAACACTGCAATGTGTTGAGGAGTAAAATGAGGAGGGATAAAATTGTACATAAAATATATCATATGGTCAAGGTCAAATATTATTTTAGAAGGAGGTAGATTTAACAATCCGTAGAAAACAAATTTGTCCCAAAATATAGATCTGAATGTGCAAGGACAGTGTATAAAGAAGCACTGGTCAGTTCGTCACCAGCTAGGTTTACAAGATAGAGAGGAAAGCAAACATTTGATCCTTAGCATAATATTGTTCACAAAGGCGTAACACAGTTTGCACATACTTGGAAGAAAACCAGCTGGCATCAGGGTCATCCCTGAGAAAGGACAGGACTGACAAAAAAAAACCACTGTCTGGATAGGAGTGACATCATCCTTCAGGAGGCACATGTGCAGTCCTCATCTGGGCTCAGAGGTGGTGGCCCTGTAGAACCACCTAGGGGTAGTACAAATGGTCCAGAGGGCGGTGCTAGGAGGAATAAAAGGAGAAAGAGAAGCCAGAGGAGTTTGGGGTATAATCTGTAAGTATGATCTGTGCACAGGAGTTTGAGCCTCTTGGGGTTCTTTAACTTGCTGGTCAGCTCAGTCTGGCCATCCAGCATGAACTCTGCCTCTCTGCTGTCCCTCCACCCGCCTGTGCTACTAGCCAGTCTGCATTCTGCCCGCAGGAAGTCCAGGATTGGGAGAAGGGCCACCCTTCTGCTTCTGGATAATGAGGATGGCCCTGGAACCATCTGTTGTGGTCCCCTGCTAGTCAGGTAGCTTCTCTGCCTATATGATTGTCCCACAATAGTCAGTCCTCACCATGTGTTTTCTGTAGGGAAAATTCCCAGACACAGAATTTCTAGGTCAAAGAGATATAACAGTGTTAAATTTCAAGAGGTAATATAAAATTGCCCCACAAAAGGATTCATACCAATTTATATACCCACCAGCCATTAATGGAGGTGCCTGCTTCTCCACACTTTCTCTAGCTCAGTGTGTTATCAGACTCTTTGATCTCTGACCCTATGATGAATTGTATCTCAAAAACAGCCTTAATTTGCATTCCTCCTATTATGAGTAAGGTTGAATATCTTTTCTTAGGTTTAAAAGCCATCTGCTGGGTTTTAGGTTGTTTTTTTTTTTTTTCTTCTCTCTCTTTTGTAAGCTGTTGGCTGTGTCCTTTTTTAAATTTCCTATTAGGTTAATGATCTTTCTCTTATTAATTTACAGGAGCCCTTTACATATAAGAAAATCAGGTCTTTGATATGCGTTACAATTATTTTTTCCCAGTTTGTTCTTCGTCTGTTGACTTTATGCTATTTTGCCCTTCGAGAAATTTTACATCATTTATAGTCAAATGCGTCGTCTTTTCCCCCATTGATTTGGAATGTTATCTTCACCATATGGTAAAATGGGAGAGTAGAATTCTTTTTTTTAAAGATTTATTTACTTATTTGAGAGAAAGAGGGCATGAGCGAGCGCAGGGGCAGAGGGAGAGGAAGAGAGAGGATCTCAAGCAGATTCCCTGCTCAGCAAGAAGCTAGAAGCAGGGTTTGAGCCCATGACCCCCTGAGATCATGATCTGAGCCGAAATCGAGAGCAGATGCCTAACTGACTGAGCCACCCAGGCACCCCTAGAATTCTTTAAAAGAGAACAGGAGCCCACAATGAGCCGGTTTGGTGGGAATGGAGGGTATGTGTGGAGAGTCTGGCAGATCTCCGCTTGGCAGAGGCTGAAGGCTCTGCCCTGTGGAGAAGCAGGAGCCCAGTAATGGCCATAGGAACCGCAGCTGCGGGCTTAGGTTTGCTCCATCCCCATCAGGACCATCCATCTGATTTGCCTGGGAAACTGTCATTGCAGACGCTGGTCACCTGGGAAGGTGATGTCCTTGTGTGCGTGCAGAAGGGAGAGAAGGAGAACCGCGGCTGGAGGCAGTGGGTTGAGGGGGATAAGCTGCACCTGGTAAGTCCCAGGGTCTGCCCGGGTCCCTTCCCTGGTGCTTCCACAAACTTCAGGTTCACCTCCCCAGGTGCTCTGACAAGAAAAATGGCCCTGCACTCCTCCCCTGAGCTCCAGCCAAACATGTGTGGTCATATTGTCAGAAAGCCATTCCCATCTGGCTCAGGGGACTCCAGGAAGAAATCTATATGGCTGTTTCTGTGAACGGCTGCAATTAAAATGAGGGTTCAAACTGCTGAGTTAGGAAGCCGAGGTCCAAGGAGAAATGCACACAACCTATGAAAGACCAGCTAAAGAGAAATGTGAGGCCCAGAATGAAGATGGCTCAAAGGAGAATAGCTCCAGGCCTCCTCACCATTATGAGAGCTGGGAAGAAGAGGGGTGGGAGCAGAATGGATAGGGGCAGGTGGGCTTGGGAACCATCTCACAGACCACAGGCATTGGCCTCTCATCAGCAGGTGTGTCCACCTAATCCTGAAATATTTTAAGTTAACTTGGTATTAGAACAGAGCAGTGGGAACAATGGCTGATCTTCTGAAATAAATTATATGTGTCTAGATAGCTACATTTTTCAGTCTTCAATCTTCAAGGCCATTTATGTGTCCAGCATTCAAACAGTGAGGAATCTTTCACTCCTTCATGCATTAAGTCACTCATTTGTTAAATGGCTCTTTATTCAGTCAGTCATGACTTCACCTCTGGAGTCAGGCAAGCACTTGGCCCCAGTGTCAGTATTCAGGTCATCATTGTGCCCTTCAGAGCCAGGCTGGCCTCACCTGAGATCTTTATTTCGGAGGCATTGTCAACTGGTGATAAATGGAAGGCATTCACCATGTTTTCCATTGACGGTTTTCCCTACCTGCTCTGGTTTGGATGATGGATTTTTTTAATTGTAGTACAATCCCCAGTGGTCCCTGTGGCTAAGACAATGGATTCATTGTCAGCTGCAATGATTTTGTGGCCATCCCTACACTCATATTTTTCTTTCCTCCCTCAAGGAGTCATGAGATGCAGGTAAGGCCTGGGGGCTCCCTCCATCTGGATCAAAAGCTGCATCTTGTCTGCAGAGGCAGGCCCGGGGGGAGCCCTTTTGCAGCCCACACCCTGTCGTCCTGTCCTTACCTGGGATGCCACCAACCAACATTCTAGTGACCAGAGGCCAGAATGCCCAGAAAGCACAGACAGCCCACCAGCCTATATATTCCTGGACTCTTGCCTTCCAAACACTTCTCCCCACTAGATCCTTTCCTTTTTCACAGCTTCACTGCCTTTTATAAATTAGGAGATGTTGCTTTAATCACGGGAGTAGGAAAAATCCCGCCCAAGAGGGTAATTTCTTTGCATTTTTCATTTTTATAGTTGTTCAAGCACAATTCAAGTGTCAAAATCAAATTACTGCTACCTGCAGGGCATGCCAGCTGATGGGGTCTATGAGATGCACTTTGCCCAGAACAACTAAGTGTCCTCTGTACTCCAGCTTCCCCACCCCCACCCCAACTCACAGACACCAAGAGTTGTGGGGGGGCACAGGGAGGCCTGGCCTGTGAGTCACTCACCCACTTTCTGACTTTGCAGGAGCTGACCTGCGGTGACCAGGTATGCCATCAAGTGTTCAAGAAGAAGTAATGGCCATAGTGGGGCTGCTGAGTCTGGGCTCCACACTCCCCACCAAGCATTCTCTACAGGCTTTGGGAAGCAGCCTTGGGGACCTTCCCACTCTTGACAGAGCCCATTAAGAAATCTGGAGGGGGGAGCACCTGGGTGGCTCAGTGGGTTAAGCCTCTGCTTTCAGCTCAGGTCAAGATCCCAGGGTCCTGGGATCAAGTTCCGCATCTGACTCTCTGCTCAGCAGGGAGCCTGCTTCCCCCTCTCTCTCTGCCTGCCTCTCTGCCTACTTGTGATCTCTCTCTCTCTCTGTGTCAAATAAATAAATAAAATCTTTAAAAAAAAAAAAAGAAATCTGGAGGGGATTTAAATAGACTGAATGTGTAATCTTTGACAGACATATTCTTCCTTCTTTGAAACCTAGCATTAAATGAAAAAAACAAAAATCACTCCCATACTTTGAAGCCCTTTATACCTATCTTCTTTTATTTCTAGAACTGTCAGTTTTATCTACACGCAAAGTGGTGATGGCTTGGATGGTGGTTCTCTGGGAAGATTTGTTGCTGCAGTTGTTTATTTTTTTGTTTATTTTTCTTTGTTTTTTGTTAATTTGTTTGTTTGGGGGATTACTTTACCTGGAAACATTGTTTGGCAACGTTAGCATCCCCTTCTCATTCTTAAAGATTGCCCTTTGAAATTCATTCCTTTGGATAACACAGACATTTCTCCAAGAGTCTATTTTAAGACACATAGGGCTTCTAGTTTGTTCTTTGCCTTCAGCAGCATGGCAAGAGTCACTTGTAAAGGTCTCTACACGTCTGCAGGACAAGCTGCACTCGGTCCAGGACAGCCCTCTCCCCTTCAGCACTGGGCAGAGTGACACCCCTGCAGAGGACTCTCAAGCTCTGACAGAAAGCCTGAGTTCCAGTCTCGCTGCTCCACTTAGCTGGGTAGCCATGCGTGCATCACTTGGCCCCTCTATCCTTGTTTTTCTCTTCTATAACATGGAAAAGACAAAAATAGCCTCTCCTCCACTGGGTCGCTGTGAGGGTAAGCCAGTCAGTGTATACGGAATGCTTGGAGCTTGGCCTGACCCATGGCAAGAGCAAGGTCCCTGCCAGCTCTGGTCATTATGTAAAGGTACTCCCTCTACAGCCCAGGGGTCCAGATGGGAGGATGCTGACTAGTGATGGGTCAGTAACTCTGAGGCCTCCTGGTGCTTCCAGAACATTAGGTTTGTTACTCTGAGAAGAATTGTGTTTTCCTGCTGGATACACAAATGGAATAGTGCACCTAGGAGAGCAGAGTGGTCATCAGGGACATATTTATGGTGGATCATTCATGGGATTCTGGGAAGGCCCTAGAGGTCAAAGCCCTTTCCTCCCCCGCCCTCTATAGCAGGCCCTAGAATCCCACCATTAGGCGAGCAGTACCTTTGAAAAGCAGGTTTAGTCCCAGAAAGGTAGCATGTGATTTTGGCCCACTCCAGTGTGACTTGAGTGAACAGATCATTCATTGATCCTGAGTATCTTAAATGAAATTGAGGACAGAGAGTAAAGTTGTAATCTGGCCATGTGGACCAAGGCCAACCTTGGCCTAAGCCCTGGTGACTAGGCAGCCATGCCCTGGGCCTCTTGGCAAGCTGTTCTCCCCAACAGCCATGCTGTGTTCTGGCAGCAAGAAAGCCAGGGAAGTGCTTGGATGGAGTCTCATGCTGACTGGGGAGGTATGGGGAGGGGGAGGGAGGAGGTACCCCCATATGGATGCTGGGGAGGAGGGGAACCTTCCTAGGAGCTGCAGGCCCATCTCCTGGGGCAGACAGGGACCAGGTGCAGAGACTGGTAAAGTGAGCTCTTTGTCCCCAGCTCCTCCGGAGTTTTTCCAGGAGCCTCGGGTTCCCCTTTGGTTGCCCTCTCTTTGTCTTGCCCTAGCCCAGCACTGCCTCAAATCACCCTCTCCTTCGCCCCTGAAGAACAAAATCCATCTGAAAGCCCACTGGGGACTCGCTGTAGATTGTTCTGTCCATGACAGGGTTCTAATATTAGTAACTTTTGATCCTAAGTTTTGTAAAGTGTATTCTAGGGGATGTTAGCCACCCCTCCCCCTACGTCCCCTGTGAAAAGGTTCATGGTCAAATGAACTTTGGAAATTCTGAGCACTATATTTCCTTCTTAGAAATTCACAGCAAGGGGGCGCCTGGGTGGCTCAGTGGGTTAAGCTGCTGCCTTCGGCTCAGGTCATGATCCCAGGTCCTGGGTTCGAGCCCCACGTCGGGCTTTCTGCTCAGCGGGGAGCCTGCTTCCTCCTCTCTCTCTGCCTGCCTCTCTGCCTACTTGTGATTTCTCTCTGTCAAATAAATAAATAAAATCTTTAAAAAAAAAAAAAAAGAAATTCACAGCAAGAATTCCTGTTTTTAAAGCTCTGAAAATTCCTGCAGCATAGAAGACGGACCTTAAACCCTGGGGCCCCCTTACGCACCGCATTGCACCCCTGCACAGTGTTTTGGAAACACTGACTGTTTCTTACATGGCAGAGCACTTTTTCAATTATAGGTAACAAACAATATAACTTGAATCTTCCATTTCCAAGTGCAATTTTCTCAGTATATGTTTACTACAAATGACGAGTAAGTGAATGAATTGGTTGACATATGGTGCAAAAGACCCATAGTGGCTGTATTCATTCTACTGATCCTTCTTTTTCAACAAAGATGCGCCTACACTCAGAAGCAGTCGAGTTTGAGGTCCTCATTTCAAAGGTGGGCGGATGTTCAGGGCCCAGGGTTGTCTTCCCGCCCTGCGTGCACTGTGGAGGAGACGGGGCAAGTTGCCTGCTTCCTATTTCTTTTCCCTCGGCCTATTTCAAGACTAAACCATGACAGGAACGCGTCCCTCAGCATGCACAAGGCTGTTTGGGAACAGAGTGGAAGGGGTCACCTTTGAAAACCCATTTTACACTGAGGCGGGGTGGGGCTGCTGGGAAAGACTCTCAGAACCTCAGAAAGCCAGCTTCCAGGGGTGTCCTGAAAGACAGAGGGCTGAGCTGTGAACCAGGGGAGCTGATCTTGCAGGTTAAAGAAAGCCTGCCCTGTGAAAAATTCCAGTTCACAAATGGGAAGCACCATGGAGTCGCTCAAGCGAAGGCTTCAGCCTCAGCCCTTAGTTCAAATCCTGTTCTGTTCCACCCCAGTTGTGCAACTGTGCACCCCCATTTCCTCTTCTGTAGGTTCAGGAATGAGGACTAGGGACCTGTGCCACAGGAAGTAGTGAGATGGAGCCAGATGTTAGCATGGCTAACAGCAGCCAGTACTCACTCTTCTCCCTAATTCCACTTATTTATACATGTGTGCATGACGAGATAATAATCTCTTCATTAAAACTCTTGCTTTCCGAAGCTTGAACACCGACCGACATCCCTTCCACAGTCCTCAGATTTGAAGATCACAGGAGGATGGATTAAAAACACAGACTCCCGCCCCCTCCCGCTTCAAGATTCTGTCTCTGAGGTCATGGGCAGGACCTTGGAAACCGTATTGCGACAAGGTCCCCACGTGAGTCTCCTGCAGGTGCTTGGCGGGCACAATGACAAACTCTGCTTCTTTCAGCTAAAGCACGACCCATTTTAAATGTTTGTTCATCCACATACCCACACCTGCACGCTGTCTCTGCAGGTGGGCAAAGTGCAGGCGAGCCACCTGCACATCCCTCTGCGTGGGCCTGCTCATGCTGAGCCCTGTAAGAGAAGGGTTCTGCTCTCATGGCAGGGGGCACGTTTGGGCTGGAAGATGGTGGTGGGCAAAGGGGGAGGCAGGGCATAGCAGAGAAGTGACTGCCATGTGCAAAGGTACTAGACAGAAAATGACACAGAGGGTCGGGGAAAGGTGAGGGGGCAGTGCCTGCTCGTAATGGGAGGAAGGAGGCCAGGGCCGGGAAGGTTGCTAGCTCAGACTAGAGTCGGAGGTAAGGGTCTTGCCGGGCTTCATCCAGAGGATCATGGGAGCTGATGCAGTCTTCTGAGCATAGAGTGATGTGGCCTGGGACATGGGCCCGAAGAAATTCTCCAGCCCTTGTTGGCAGGACAGATGGAGCTGGTGAGAAGGACTCAGGTTCACCTGCTCTGAAGTTCTGGTCATAAGGAGCACAGGGGAGAAGCAGTGAGGGCCAGGGGTCAGGGCCAGACCAGGGAGTGGCGGGGGCGGGGGCAGGGAAGAAGGTGAGAGGCACTTCAATTTAGGAGCCCCTGCACTAGGCTGTGGTTGCAGGAAGCTCACAGAGGAGGGGAGGCAACAAAGGTGGAATTTTGGGGAAGTGAGGGAAGGATGATCTTCGAGACAGCTGGTGGGAAGATGGTGCATTTGGCTTAGGTCTGTGGCATGTGAAGGGGCAGAGCAATGATTGCCAAGGCCAGCAGGCCCTCTCTCCAGTTGCCCATTGCAACCCTCCAATGGCTCCATGTTAGGCCCGGAACCAAACAGCCTCCAGTTACTGGGGAGGGAGGAAGGCCTGGGCCAATGCTGGAGGAGCAGCCAGGGACACTTCTGAGGTGAGGAAGGCTGATGCCCCCAGGGGAGAGGAGAGGGGAGGGGTGAGGAGGGGAAAGGGAGAAAGAGAAAAGAGGAGGATGAAGGATGAGAGAGGAGGGAAGCAGGGAAAAGGAGGGAGGGGAGGGAGTGGAGGAGAAAGCATAGAGAGGAGGATTTGGGAAAGAAGGGAGCAGGAGAAAGAAGGGAGGGGAGGGAGGGATCTCGGCTTGGAATTAGAAGTCCCACCTGCTGTGAGCAAATACAGAAGACAGGGGCAGAGTAAACTATGAGGCAAGAGGCCAGCTACACCAGCCACAGTCAGTTCCACAGGAAGTGACACAGACCTCAGGGGTTCTCTCTAGTTTTGTCCGGACACACTCCCCAAAGCCCAGGAAGGTCTATTCAGTACACCTAGGCAAGTCAGCATAGAGCAAGTGTACTTACAGGCACGGGAGAGTCCTGGGTCTTAAATCAAAGAGAGGATAACAGACCTTTTGTTAAGTAATTCCTCTTACTGTCCTGGAGCTCTTTCCAGGACTAGGATAGAGGGACCCATTTTACACATGAGGAAACTGAGGCTTGGACTGGTCGAATATTCACTGAAGACCCTACAGCTAGTCAGTAGCCCAGGCAGAATTTAAACCCAGGTAGGTCTGTCTCCAGAGGCTTAGACCTTGCAGTCAGGAGACAGTTCCTGGTAGGGACGGGGTGGGGGGGGCCTCTTGTTCCTGGAAATCCAAACCTACCCAACAGCATCCAGACAACCGGCATATTCAGGAAACCTTTAATGCCATTTCTTCCCAGTCGTAGCTTCATTCTTCTTAATTCAGCATTCATCCTCAGTTTCCTCCAAGACTAATTCCACTGCAGACCAGATGTTGCCAGAAGTGAGTTGTTCACACCCTCCCTGGTTGGGAGGTTTAGTCCCACTTCTGCTCAGAGCGGGACAGAATGGATGGACAGAGCAGGCCTCCCGGAATCAATTCTTCCACTTGAACCAGCTCTTTTCACTCATGATTTGTGACTGATTAGAAGAGTAGAAGTTGGGGATAGATATTTAATTTTGGCTCCCTGATTACACTCGTTATATAAATGGACCCAAGTAGAAGCTGGGGCATGAGAAAATGAACTAGAAATGAACAAGACCAAATTTTCAAGAACTTTGAAGATTTGGTCTTAGATTTTTCTGAGGTTGGCCCTCACATTAGTTGCTCATGATTTGGGATCACTACGGTTTTGGAGGGTGAGAGGGAACCAAAAGCAAGGCCTGGAAAGATGAACAAAACCCCCACCTTCTTTGGAAATTGACAACCGGAAAATGCATTTAGCCAATCAGAGCTTCCATCGAGGCGGCGGGGACACAGAATGCATCAGTCTGCTCGCGTCAGGAAAAAATCATGCTGGGCATTTCACCTGCAGGGAATTCAATACAGGAAACTGCTTATGCAGAAGCTGGGAAAGCCAGGAAGGTTGACAGAAGATGGGGGAGCGACTCGAGGCTTAGCCACAGCAGGAAGCTGCCTATACCACCAGGAACTCTGGGAGGACAGTGGTGTTATCAGAACCCAGCAGCCAGGACTTCCAGGTGACACAGACCATGTCAGGAGATGATATCAGAGGAGAGGCAGCCCCTAAACACCCCCAAATCGAGGACAGAGGAAGAGACAGAGAAGAACCCTGGCTCCTCTTTCCTTCCCACTTTCTACCCTCCATCGGTGCTGCCACTAGTAGAAACTGCCCAGAGCCTGCTCCCAGGGAGGCTGGGAAATATTCCCCATAGTGCAGGGTAGAACAGGGAAGGGAGGGGAAAGTGACTGTTGGCAATCAGGCACTGAGGGGCCCTCAGCCCTGGTCCCCCATGAGCTCCAGGTCAGACTCAGACCATTGCAAGGATGCATGAGACTGAGCGCGTAGAGGGCTGAAGGAGCCCAGAGGAGGGCCCACCTGCACTGTCGCCTGACCTGAGATTTAAAGGCTGAACATAATTTAGAGAGGCCATCTCTGTAGTGAAGGAGAGAGGGGAGGGGGTTACCATCAAACAAGCCCTCTTTGTAGCACACAATGAACTAGGTATATCTTTCCGCACATACCTTAGTTTCCTTAATCTTCAACATGCCCTCACACAGTGGTAACACCTGATCTTCACACACGAGGAAATGGAGTCTTGGCAGAATAGGGAGGGGAACATGTCTGCGGGGATAGCCAGGCCATGGCAGGGCTGGCGTGTGGGGCAGCCTCACAGAGTTCCATCTCTTATTGGCGTCCTCAGTGGGAGCGGCTGCCTCCCTCCATTTCTCCATCAGTCCTTGGGCAAATGTGACCTTTTCTGGATGCAGACAAACCTGAATCCCAATCTTAATGGACGATGAAGTTGATAAAAGAACGTGTGTATTGAATCGGAACAAAAGAGACTATTTGATTAGCTTTAATGATTTCTAACTCCTATTTAGTATTTACAAGTTCAATGGAAATGTTTTCTTTTATCAAAGTTTATGGTTTTAAGCTTCAAAAGCAATGAAAACTTCTCGAAAACTTCTCCAGAGCCTCGATCCCTGGCTAACCACAATCCCACAGGCTGGACCACTGGGCACTTGCTCTCACCTGCACTTAGCTGGGTGTGCTTGTGTGTGAGTGTGTGTGTGTGCATGACTGTGAGCATGCGGGTGACTCTAAACCTTCCCTTTGCAATACTGGTGCACTTGCAATTGTGCAATGATTTGTAATTCTTATCAGCATTGTTCCCATCCTCCTGGGTCTCAGACTCCGCTGGGCAGAGGCAACTGTCCTGCTCACAGCATCTGATACCTGCTGGTGTCTCTGACATGCACAGGTGTTTGTGGGGCCCATATGAGTACCAGTGCCTGGGATAGGTGCCAGGCATTTTTCTTCATTGACCTAGTCATTCAAGGAGCAATCATTGATCACATACTGTCTATGTGCCAGGTCTGGGGGCGGGGGCTGGCATTGAGGAGAGAGTGGGAAGCAAAGTGGGCACGTTCCCTCTCCTCACAAAGTTGTTCCTGAGGCTCACAGCCTTGTAAAGCCAGTATTATTATAGAGGGAACATTCCTCAACTTCATAAAATCTATCTATGAAAAACCCACAGCGAATATCATTCTCAATGAGGAAAAGCTGACAGCCTTCCCTTTGAGATCGGGAACACAACAAGGATGTCCACTCTCACCACTGTTGTTCAACATAGTACTAGAAGTCCTAGCAACAGCAATCAGACAACAAAAAGAAATAAAAGGTATTCAAATTGGCAAAGAAGGAGTCAAACTCTCTTTTCACAGATGACATGACACTTTATATGGAAAACCCAAAAGACTCCACCTCCAAACTGCTAGAACTCATACAACAATTCAGTAATGTCACAGCATACAAAATCAATGCACAGAAATCAGTTGCTTTCTTATACACTAGCAATGAAAATATAGATGGAGAAATTAGAGAATTGATTCCATTTACTATAGTACCAAGAACCATAAGATACCTGGGAATAAACCTAACCAAAGAGGTAAAGAAAGGATCTGTACTCGAGGAATGACAGAACACTCACGAAAGAAATTGAAGAGGACACAAAAAGATGGAAAAGCATTCCATGCTCATGGATTGGAAGAATAAACATTGTTAAAATGTCTATACTGCCTAGAGCAATCTATACTTTCAATGTCAAATACCAATGAAATACCAATGGCATTTTTCAAAGTGCTGAAACAAACAATCCTAAAATTTGTATGGAACCAGAAGAGCCCCCGAGTTGCTAAGGAAATGTTGAAAAAGAAAAAGAAAATTGGGGGCATCACATTGCCTGATTTCAAGCTTTATTACAAAGCTGTGATCACCAAGACAGCATGGTACTGGCACAAAAACAGACACATAGACCAGTGGAACAGAGTAGAGAGCCCAGATACGGACCCTCAACTCTATGGTCAACTAATCTTCGACAAAGCAGGAAAAAATATCCAGTGGAACAAAGACAGTCTATTATCCTCATTTTATAAATGAGGTTCCAAAAGTGTGATAAGGATACCCAAAAGCACACCCTAAGAAGGGACACGGCCAGGACTCCAATCTTGTGCCCCAGCCTGACACTGCCACTTCTCTCTGGGTGGGGCTGGAAGCAGAAGGAGAACCCACAAATTAACTAGAGAAATCAGAACCCTGTTGCTTGATGTGTTTCTCATAATAAGAGAAGAAAATAAAAGGCCATTGTAATCCAGTAGCCACAGATGAACAAGATCCTGTCTGTAAGACCCTTAACACAGCACCTGGCATGTGACAGTCACACAATAAATAGTGGCCAACACTTTAGTCTATTATTACTTTTTTTTTTTTTTTTTCAAACCAAAATGGGATCATTTTTGCCCCAGGAGACATTTGGGAATGTCTAGAGACATTTTTGGTTTGGTAACTAGGGGTGGGGTGCTTGTGATGGCTGAAAATGAGGCTGCTGGTAAATGACCTACAGCACAAGGGACAGCCCCACAGCACAAGGTTACCCAGCCCCAAATATCAGTGGTGCAGAAGGTGGGCAGCTCATCTAGTGGGAACTTTTCTTGCATCATTAACTATTCTTATATAACAATTTCAGTGGATACAGAGCAATCAACGACATGGTTGATGATCTGGAATAAATTGGAAGAGTCTTCTTTTCTTGTGGCCTAAGCATAGGATTGATCTGCTTTACCCTGCCTTCCGAGACTTGAGAAGAGATTCATTTACCTGTGAGGTTTCCTTCATAGACCAGCTTTGGTGTCTTGCCCCTGTTTGACTCATTCTATCCCCTACCCTGTCATACTGGTTCTCTCAGGGAACATGGGAGAGTTAAACAAAGCCTACTTCTTTACAGAAAGAGTCAAGATTCCAAAGATTTGGTTAATGTTTTTAAATGGCCATCCTCTCAAAGTTCATTCTATCACAAACAGAGGCCCGGAGTCCCCTTCTTATGACCTTTGGGGAATGTTAATGCACTTTCAGTAATAGGAACCCTGAAAGCCAGTGCCATGTGACATGAGCCCAGCCAGATTAAAACTACTTGAAGTCCCTTTAGACTTAAGGAACAATAGCCTTGTCAGAAATGTCAGGATAATTAGAAAAAATAGTGTTGCTTTCTCTACTCAGGTTGAGGGTCAGGGGAAGCAGAGGCATCAGCTGGGAAGCAGCTACATTTTCTCTAAAATGTGAGGCTAGGGACACCTGGGTAGCTCAGTCGGGTAAGCATCTGCCTTTAGTTCAGGTCATGATCCCAGGGTCCGGGGACTGAGTCCCGCATCAGGTCCTTGCTCAGCAGGGAGCCTGCTTCTCCCTCTGCCTGTGCTCCCCCTGCTTATTCTCACTCTCTCTCTCTCTAACAAACAAATAAATAAATTCTTTAAAAAGTAAAAAATAATAAAAAAATAAAACATGAGGCTATAGAGGACCCACAAGAATCAAGACTCCAGTCCCTATCACTCCATCTTGGCCAGAAGTGGATGTCCCAAGTTTACTGTTTGTACCAGTTATGCCTCCACAAGGCTTTTTTTCTTTTCTTTTCTTTTCTTTTTTTTTTAAGTCAAGACTCTGCAGTGGGAACCTGATTATAACTCAATAAAATTCACAGAACTGGAGACAGGAAGGAACTTAGTAGTTATCTGAGCTGTCACTAGGCCACTATACTCCTACTTATGTTCCAGAGATTTCCCCTCTCCTCTGGTACACACATTTATTGCAGACACAGAAATTCCAAAAGGCAGGAAAAGTCTCAGGATCCCCAGATATCCCTGATGGGACTCCTTCAAATTTGGGAGACTCTCTTTGAGAAAGGTTAGAGGCAGCCCTGGCAAAGAGAGAGACACTCAGGTAGACCCTAAGGCCACCTGCGACATGCTGGCCTAGATGGTGGGCATTTCAATTACTAAAAGAACCTGTGACCTCTTGATGGTACCTAGGAAGGGAAGCCTCCTTGTCAAAGGCAGGAGGGCAGGATGGATATATCTTGGCTCTAGTTCTCCCATTAAAATAGAATAATAACAAGAAAAGTCCACTGTTTTCTACAACCCTTCAGGAGAAAAAGTTAAGCCCCACCTGCCAACAAATGGACTCAGCCCCCATTGGCTCCTCTGAAAGCCAGATTGTCTGAAGTCCTGTTTCCAATCTCTTACTTTGTACCAAACATCAACAGGGAAACTTAGAAGGAACCCCATCTTCCAATGGACAAATCAATGCATTTGCCTTAGGAGTCAACATTTTGGCAAGCAACAGCTGGGCCCACCTGCCCAGATCTTCTCTGATGGGCTTCACTGCCATTTTGCCAAGGAGGGGAGTTGCCCCAGCCTCTGTGTAGAATGTTCTTTCTCTATCCTTTGTCCCTGTCCCCTGCCTGTCACACCCACACTGGGAGGATTTTGTCATTAACTCCTAGTAAGTAGTCTTGGGACAAAGGGCACTAGGAGTGGGAAGGCAAAATGTGGAAAAGCAGGGCCTGTGGGTAGGAAGCAGGGATGGTGGCAGGGAAGAGCTGGGAGACAGAGAGCAGTTGGTTGGCTGCTAAGGGCTGGGGGTAGGGAGGAGTCAAACACCAAAGTTCTACGATATACATGTTGTGGAATTATCTCTGAAAGAGTTGTTACATACCAACTGTACACAGAACAAACAACTCAGCCACCCACTGGACTCCCTCTTGCTCTTGGTGTCGAAGGATTCTAGACCATAAACAAGTTTTGAGTAAGCAGGGAAGGTAAAGAAAGTGCTGCTGCTGCTCCACTATTTGTGTGACCTTGAGTCAGTTTCTTAATCTCCCTGAGCCCTTTTCTGGCAAGTAGATAGACTAACCCTTGCTCACTTCTCAAGTTTGCCATAGGTGTTTATGAAGCTAGAGGACATCACAGTCCTGAAAACCTGGGAATGCTTCCCATATGCCAGTGTGAGGTACATCTTTGCTAGAACATGTTGAGAAGTTGCTTGCCTACCCAACCCATAGCTCTCCCCTGCCTCCTTTCTTTTTTTTTTTTTTTTAAGATTTTATTTATTTATTTGACAGAGAGATCACAAGTAGGCAGAGAGGCAGGCAGAGAGAGAGGGGGAAGCAGGCTCCCTGCTGAGCAGAAAGCCCGATGTGGGGCTCAATCCCAGGACCCTGAGGTCATGATCTGAGCCGAAGGCAGAGGCCTTAACCCACTGAGCCACCCAGGTGCCTCCTTTCTAAATGAATCTCAAATTTGTTCTGGATCCACCCAGCTCCAGAGGGAAACTATTATTGGTTTGGAGTATCCTACATTGCTCAGTCAGCCACTAAAGGCCTTCAGGTAGTACAAGAGATATGCATTAGAGTTCTGTTTTTGGAAAGACTCTACTAGAGACCATATGAAGAGTAGGCCCAGTCCCTGTGCCTTGGTCTCCAAGTCCCAGAGTCTGCGCCAGGCTGGGGAGTTGATGCATCCTCTCTGACATCCCAGCTTTGACACTGAACCATCATTTTGAAAGAAATAATAAATACATAGCAACAAAGTCTACCATTTTGGAGTATTTAGCAGTGCTAGGCCCCTTCCATGCATTGGCCTATTTAGTCTTCATAGTGATTCAATGGGATAGGTACCTTTTTTCTCCCCATTTTATAGACCAGACTCCCTGATGCTAAGTAACATTTAAGTGACCTATTTAAGTTCCCCCAGCTGAGAAACGACAGAGCCTTCAGTAAACCCAGATTCAAAAGCCCCCTTCTTTCTGAAGCAAGTGCTGGTCCATGTCCTACAATATGACCATTACGAACACCACACTTCACTGTGCAGGAGAGCAGAAGTGCTGGCCGATGGGGCTCTCTCAGGAACTCTATACAGACAAGCTTGCATTTGTTAAATGTTCACTGAGTGCAAAGTTGTCCCGAGGCTCTGGGATCTGAGCTGCCACATAAGGCAGAAGAGGCCTATCAAGGAGGAGGTCTCAGTGCCCTTCAAATCCTGGTTTCCCTAGGGCCCTTCTTTCTGAGCTCAGGGCAATGAAAATGATACATGTGGGAACTCTGGACCCCATTGTATTCAGGTCTGTGCTCTCTTTATGGATGGGCAGAATATATGTGCACAGTAGGGGTCATGATGCCAGGAGGGAATAATGGGGAAAAAAGAAAAGAAAAGAAAGAAAAGAAACAAGTTCCTTGTGTCCCTAGGGATGGTCCCTAGGTGGGCACACAAGTCAGTCCATGAGACCAAATATTATGAAAACAAGGGGAAGAAAGAAGAACATTCTGATTCTCTGTCCCCTTCCCTACTGGAAGCCAGTAGGAAATGTTGGAAAGAATCCAACCAGACCTCCATTAGTTGTGTTGTTGAGTCTTTGGAACCTGAGAATTTTGTTCATATTCACTTGTCTTTCATTTTTGCCCACACACCACTTTGCTTTGGAAAGAGACCTTCAGCTGTTTGTACAACGTCCCTAATCAGCCAGTCTTCCCAGCCCTGCCCTGCATTACTGCCCCCCACACAACAATATTTCCTCAGATGTAAAGTTCAGGCAGGCCACCCTCAAGCCTGAGAAATCATGGGAAAGGGAGTCTCACTAAGCTGCCTGTTCCCAACCACAACCTTTCCCCTCCCTAGTTTCAATGTTGTTAATTAGGAAAGCAGACTGGACTTGGTGTGAGGGAGACTATTGTGCCTGGCTCTCCAAAGCAATGGCACCACTGTAAGAACCAGTTGGCATGTCGACTGAGCCAGGAGGACACTATCAAAGTGGGCAATTTAGTTTAAAATGATCATTGTGTTTTTCACTAAATGTCACATTCCCATAATTGTGAAGACAGCTAATTGGGCAGTTAATTGTTTAGAATCTTTTATTTCTGTTCTCTTATTCCACTTAACGTGTTAGCATGCCTGCATGCACAAGCACACACACTCTCTCTCTTCTCTTTCTCTCTCACTCACAATATAGGACAAATTACTAATCCCATGGCTACCAATGACCAAAATTATGAAGAGCTTGGTCTCAATGTTTGAATGTTTACTGGTTGTTGATTCATTAGCATCATCACTTCCTAACTATATTCAACCCAAGACACAGCCCCTGGAAGCTCCCTCAGTTCCCTTCCCCCACATAGACGGTGTTTGTGAGGGTCAAGATTTTGTCAAGTCCCGTGCAAATGAATGTCCACCCAACAGGTGAGATTTACTTGGTGGGGGGACTCTGACTTGGGAAAGTTATGATGTGGATCCTCCTGCATTTTTAAATTCTGAAGCCCCTGGCCTAAGCACATAACTAGGTTCACTTGTATATCCATCGTTCCTAAACTTTAACCTCAGTGAAAAATACCGATGTTGTCATCTGAGGGAGAAATTGCCTGGAAGACATGCAGATGTGTCATATACTCTGATTAATCCTGAAGTCCATGGCCACGTGGTTGGTGTCTGAACTGGAACTCAGCTCTTTGATATCACTGCTTTGATATGCTACTTGCCATAAAATATTTTCTGTTTTAAGCATTCTTTCCAAAACCCCGATCCAGGGAGCAATCCCATTTTGCTGGCTTTCTGTGCGAAGCAGACTTCAGAAAGAAAGTTTTCACCATACCCTAGGACAGACTGTGCCTCTGAAGACAACCTATAAGGCTGGTTAACTCATCTTAATTATTTTTAAAATCTAAATTGCTGTTCTGAATAAAGTAGAAGTAACCAAATGCACTCAACTTGTGTGTCAGCCCAGGGCAGCAGGTTGACTCTGCTGTTTAATTGAGCCCAAAGCCAGAGATGAAAAGCTGGGGACCAAGGGTCTTTCACCCTGCAGGAGGCAATGGAAACCCTATGTCCATCTCAGAAGCCATTCTGACCTTTCGTTACTGATTGCAAGTCTTTTGAGTGCAAAGCATTCCCTTTTGTTCTGATTTCCTGACAACTGTTTAATCATGTTCTATTCATAGAAATTACAGTAGAATTCTCTTGTTCCCCACATATCAAATAAGAGAATGCACAGGGCAGTCAAGTTCTGGAAACAAATAATCGAGTTGTAAGACTCCCACCAGTAGTGAAATCCTAAAGTGTGTTAAAGGCTAGATTGTGGGTGTAGACTAGAGGGCAGGGAGGGCATTTATCCTTACATAAACATTTCCAAATAAATTTGCCCTCAACCCAAGTTCCAATCATCAATAAAATGGAACATCTAATTTTAACAGCATAGTGGAAAGTCTTTGAAAATGGAGACGAGGTGCCTGGTTGGCTCAGTTGGTTAAGCGACTGCCTTCAGCTCGGGTCATAGTCTTGGAGTTCCATGATCAAGTCCCGCATCAGGCTCCCTGGTTAAACAACAACAAAAAAAATCTTTAAAAAAAAAAACAAAAAGAAAAAGAAAGAAAGAAAAGGGAGACTGGAGTTCAGTAAGTATCTTTCACATACATTATTTTATCTGATGCCCATGATGATCCTGTAAAGTAGGTTTCATTAACCCCATTTTATACAGGGAAACTGAGGCTAGAGGGGAGAAATCATTGCCCAAGATTGCCTAGTCAATAAGTTGCCGGGTTCCCACTCTTCCATGGCCCCATTCTGCTTTCCAAAACAATTCATCTGCCACAAGTCCCATGCTCCAACAGATGCCTAACCTAGCTGGTCATTGGGAACTTCAGGTTAAGCAGCTGTTGCTAAGACTCCCCAAGGGTATGGGGCTGCAGAACCGTCTTGAGGCCAGGCAAGGTGTTGGCCACTTGTTACAAAGCAAATGTGACCTAGTCACATTCTACCTGGTCTACTTCATCCCAAGAGTACATCAGGTAACTTGAAAGTCCTCTGAGCTCAAGAAAAGCAAAAGAAAAGGGTGTACAAAGTTTTTTAAAAAATAAATAAAATGAGTACATGTATTATGTGAAAGAAAAAAGAACTCAATAAGGCAAAGTGCAGAGAAGGGGGAAAAATTAGAAATCCCATCCTAAGACATGAAAGCCATTGATAACATCTTGGGAAAACACCCTTGTGGGCACTTTTACGAACATAAGCACATGATCATAGGTTTGTTGATTGTCAAAGAGGTTTTCCTTTACATGTTGCTCCATAACCTAATTATTTTTACTCAGAGATAGAAAACAAAGATCTTATTTTCAATTCTCAACACTCCATGCAAATTCCACAGTATGAATTTCTACCACTTACTTAACCAATTTCTGACTATATAAATCATTTTTGTTTTATAAACAGCAGTAGAACAAATATCTCTATTATATATGTTGCTTTGTTTGTTTGGGGCAGTTCTTTGATTTTTGCCTTAAATATCAATTCCCCAAAGCAGAGAGTTAATCAAAGATCTAAGCCTTTTCTTTCTTTTCTTTTTATTCTTATAAAATATAAAATATTTATTGCTATAAAAACCTGGTGAACAGCCAGCTGGACAGAAACAGCTGCCTCCAAATGGCCAGAGGGAATTTTCTTTCATTTCTTGGGTTTTCTTCTAGGTAGGATTCTTCATCTCTTGGTCTTCTTTATATTGCTTGCTTTCATACTTGTGATACATTCTTTTTTGTTTTGTTTTGTTTTTGTTTTTGTTTTTTTTGCTCATTATAATGGAGATAACTCTGAAAAGGCTTTCTCTTTTTTTATTTTTTTATTAGCATATAATGTATTATTAGCCCCAGGGGTACAGGTCTGTGAATCACCAGGTTTACACACTTCACAGAATTCACCATAGGACATACCTTCCCCAGTGTCCATAACCCAACCACCCTCTCCATACCCCCCTCCCTCCCAGCAACCCTCAGTTTGTTTTGTGAGATTAAGAGTCTCTTATGCTTTGTCTTCCTCTGGATCCCATCTTGTTTTCATTTATTCCTTTCCTATCCCCCAAACCCCCCACGTTGCCTCTCAACTTCCTCATATAAGGGAAATCATATGATGATTGCCTTTCTATGATTGACTTATTTCGCTCAGCATAATACCCTCTAGTTCCAACCACATCATAGCAAATGGCAAGATGAAAAGGCTTTCTTTATGAACTCTATCTTGCCATACCCGAAGCCTGTATGTCTTCTCCAAGTTCCAGTGGCTAGGGTGATGCAGATCTCTCCACATTTTATACCTAAGGGTGCAATAGGAAGGAGAATTCACATAGGAATCATGTGGAACCCCGGGGGATTTCGGCTTTCTTTCTCCGCTGGGATTTTATTAAAGCCACAGGCAGCTACCTGAGATGTGATAGTGGTATCTCCACTCAGAGAGGAGCCCATGAAATGGTGAGTCCAATTGCCAATGAGACCTTTCTAGAATCGTTAGAGACTTCTGTTTGAGGGGTTTTGTTGTTCTTGTTCTTATTGATTTAGGTTTTTTGTTTGTTTGTTTGTTTTCTATAGAATATCTGCTCATTACCTCAGTCTAGTGTTGCCGGATTTTATCAAAATAATAATAGTAACGATACCAGGACTCCTAGTTAAATTTGAATTTCAGATAAACAACAAATCATTTTTAATATGGGTATGTCCTCCATATTGCATGGAATGTACACTGAAGAACTACTCATCGTTTATCTGAAATTCAGATTTAACTAAGTATCCCTGTATTTAAGCTGGCAGCCCTGCCTTAGTCCTTCTGGCTCTAGTTTGGGGCATAGTTGTGTGATTTCTCAGAATTTTTTTCACTCACTTCTGAGTAGCTTATGGGAAAAGTTTACAAGTCATGTCAAATCAAGCGAGACTTCTCTTTCTCTTTCCCTGACCACCACATTTTGGACAGCAGAAGTTGTACCCTTTTCTTTGATTGGCTGTGGCTAGGGGTGTTCGTTTGCTTGCTCGCTTTTGTTTTTGTTTTGACAGGGGAAAGCTCATTTTAATTTTGGACTTTGTCGTTAAGTATTCCAGGAGGGTGAGTTTGTGATCCAACTTTATTCTCTCTCTAGAGCTCAGGAATTACATTCTTTACTAGAAGCTTTTAAAAAACACACAAAGGTGGATCTAATCTATACCACTAGCAAATCTCCTTGGAAATCTCTTTCCTTTTTTTCCTAATTCTCTTACTCTCTACTTGTTCTGAAGCCCCTCACTAGTCAAAAGGCCCTCAAAACTATGTCTCTCTACCTTCAACCTTCTCAACTTTTCTTTTTCTCACCTCTCTTCTTTCTCTCAATGTTTTGTTCTGCAGACTGACCTTCTCCCCTAGGGGCCAAGTTCTCCATCTCTTCCTTCTCTCCCCTCTACTGTCTTCTTTTGTCCTTCTCTACCCAATTAGTTCTATAGAAACAATCTCAAAGTCTCCTGGAGAGGAGGTAAGGTGGAAGAGGATAGAGGTAGGGACAAAATGGAACCAGGTAGAAAAGCGGGGAGGTAATTCTCTTTGGTGGGCTGGGAAAGGGGAATGTCTGAATATTTCCATGCTAACAATTGAACCCCATCTTATAGCTCAGTGGTGGACTTTAAATTTTAGTGGTTCAGAGAGCCCAAGTGGTTTGCCCAAAGTCACATAGCTAGCTGAGGATACAGTTTAAACCCAGATCTTTGGATCCCACAGCTGGGCACTTTCTCATGATACTGCTTGTCTCACATTTTAGGTGTATTTGAGGTAAAGATATTAGCATAACACTGATTACCTGAGAGCAGGTGTAGTGATTGTGGCAATTGACTCCCCAACATCTGTTCTACCACTCTGTTGCTTTGCTAGGGCTGCCATGACAAAGCACCACAAAGCAGGAGGCTTAGATGAAAGAAACTTATTGTTTCACAGTCCTGGAGGGTAGGAGTCCCACATCAACATGTCTGCAGGGTTAGTCCTTCCAACCACTGTGGAGAAGAATCTGTTCCCTGCCTGTCTCCTAGATTCTGGTGGTTTGCTGGTGATTTTTTGGCTCTCTTGGCTTCTGCAGCATCACCCCAAACTCTGCCTTCAGCTTCACATGACATTTGCCCCGTGTGTAGGTCTGTGTCCCTTTTTATAAGGACAGCAGTCATACTGGACAAGTGGCCTTCCCCATTCCAGTATGACCTCATCTTAACCAATTATATGGGTGGTAACCCTATTTCCAAATAAAGTCACATTCTGAAGTTGGAAATTAGGACTTCGACAGGTAAATTTGTTGGGGGGGGGGACACAATTAAACCCATAACAACACCCAAAGATTGGTATAAACCAATTGTGTTCTTCCCATCTTGTGGGCATGGGTTTAGAAGTGGGCATATAGTTTAGGAACAGCCAATGAGATGAGGGGAAGATTTCCAGGATCTTGTAAGAAAGGTTTCCTTGTTCCTAAGGAAAGATCACAAAAATAAGCTTCATTTTTGCAATGTTGACAGGTCTGAGTGTGACATCTAGGACTGCTGCATTCACAATACCCCCATTCTGAAAGTAAACCAACACATACAAGCATGCAGAACAGAATCGCAGAGCAGCCAAGTGCCCCGATGAACTGTTTCCAGATGCATCCATCTGTGGAATTCTTTCATGTGAACTAATACATGTTCTTATTTCTTAAATCCATTTTAGTTAGGATTTTCTGTTATCTGCTGCTGAGAGCATCCCAACTGATACCAACCAAGATGGCGCTACCAAGTGTATACAGTGTAAATGCTGTTCAAAATTCACTTACTTGCCAGCTTTGAAATGATGCAAATTGTGATGGTATATTTATTTTCGGGGATTTGTATTATTTCAAATTTGGGGCATAAAGTGAAACCAATTGATATATTGTATGACACCATTTTAGATTCTTTATGCTCAAATTTGAAAAAAAAAAAACTGCAATGGTTTTCAAACTTGAGTAGGCATCAGAATCACTTAGAGGGCTCATTAAAACAGCTCACTGGGCCTTACTCTGGAGTTCCTGATTCAGAAAATCTGAGGTGAAGTCTGGGAATTTGTATTTCTAACCTGTTCTCATATACTGCTGATCAGGGTGCCACACTCTGAGAGCTACTGGTCTAGTAAAATAAACCTTGTTGCATCCAAAAGAGTCTGGGGTATGCCATCCTTTCCTGTGCACAAGGTCCTAAAACAACTGTACGAATAATTCCCATTTATGGAACGTCTACCATGTACAACACACTGCACTGCGTGTTTTGCATTCATTTTTATCCCTTCTCCCTAGAACTCCTCCAGGTAGATTTGTTAATCTCATTATTCAGATGAGAAAGTAATACACCCAGAAGCTAAGTCATTTGTCGGAAGGAGAAGAACTGGGGTTTGAACCCAGGCTGTGTGACTACATGTTTTTAACAAAGTACATGTCCATTGGAGACAAAATACTGGCTTACCTTACAAACAGCTCAGAGCTGACACTGCAGGCCAATCTGTGCCTGGGTGGCTCAGAGGGTTGAGCCTCTGCCTTTGGCTTGGGTCATGATCTCAGGGTCCTGGGATTGAGCACCGCATCGGGCTCTCTGCTCCGCAGGGAGCCTGCTTCCCGCCCCCCTCTCTGCCTGCCTCTCTGCCTACTTGTGATCTCTGTCTGTCAAATAAATAAATAAAATCTTAAAAAAAAAAAAAGGAATGGCTTGAAGAAAAGGGGTTTGTCTGGGTGGGATCAATCACCCCTCAGACCAGGGAAGTTAATGGCTCTTGTTTGGCTCTTTTCTCCAAGACTGCTCGGCACCCTACTTGGAGGATCCTCTCGGAGGCCAAGATCACAAGCCCGATGGCTGCAATCTGCCACTTCCTCTCCATGCAGTGGGGGCTGCCGAGCAGTGGGGGGCTTGTGCTGAGCCTGCACAACCAGTGACACGCCCAAGTACTCCGACCTTGCCTCACCCCTCATTGCCACAGGAGCAAGGGCTGGCACCTCATTTTTCATTGCAGGGACCAGTTTCTGGAAGGTACTGATGAGTCTGCTGTGTCGGGGAAAAGAGCCAGGCAGTACCTCTGATTCAGAACACTCAGGACCCCTATCCGGAGAAATGATTCCTTCAACAAAGGACAGTGCCTCCACCCACCTCGCAACAGTTTCATGGGTAGGGAGCTGAGCAGGAAAGAAAATAGGAACCAGTCTGAATTTACCATCCTTCTCCTCTAGACTCTAGACTTACTCTTCCTAAAGCCCCCCTCTCCACTCTCACCTGGACCTTAGGCCCAGGCCCAGCACCCAGAGGATCCAGCTGTTTCCTTAGACTTTCATAAGCAAATGCTTCTTGAGTTCTGCCATTTCTTCAGTCCTGGACTAGACTCCTACAGTGAAGGAGTTAAAATTGGAGCCCAGAGCAATAGTCTGGGCCAAGCCCTTCATTTTGAAGAAGATGCCCAGAGAATGAAGGTGACTTGCCCAGGTCACATAGGATGTCAGTGGACAAGGTGGCTGGAGAAAGACCCAACTGAGGGCTGGCACTGGGGCAAAGCTCACCAGAATATACATTTTGACCCAGTTTAGACACATTTTGTGCTTACATTTCTTACAGAAAAGAAGCAGAGAGAAGGGGCAAGACACAAATCAATGAGGGGCAAAGGGAAAGAAACCAACAGGGGAGGAAATTAATCTTCAAAGAGCCATACTTCTATTCTGGGTGTAAGACATCTTACCTATAACTAATTAACCTCTACCTTTCCTTGGGTGCAGAACTTTAATCCCTGTTTTATGGGTGAGAAAACTGAGGCCCAGAGAGGTTAAATGACTTGCTCCGTGGCACACAGTTCATCCTTAGCAGAGCCTAGATGAGAAACCATGTCTCTGTATAATGCCCTTGATGTTCATGCTTTCTCTCTAATCCCCCAGCCCATGGTCCCCCAAAGTCAGCTCAAGGTTGCAGCACCCACCTCCTAGCAATTCCACCACCCTGGGGGATCTCTGCAAGTCAAGTCACCTCTATATCCCCACTAGATTATTTTTCCCAGAACACCTCTGTTTAAAAGTGCCAGAAGGCCACATAAGTGAAATTACATAATTATGTGTCTGCCTTCTTTCTCTCAACATGTTTTTGGGATTCATCCATGTTCTGCATGTTCATTCCTTTTTTTTATTGTGGCATAGCATTGCATTATGTGGACGTACCATATTTCTTCCACTCACCAGCTGATAGACATTTGAATTGCTGCTAGTTTGAGGCTATTATGAATAAAGCTCAATGAGCATTCACATACAAGTCTCTGTGGGAACATATGCTTTCATTTCTCTTGGGTAATACTTAGAGGTAAAATTTCCAGGAATTCTATTAAATGTATATTTAATTTTATAAGAAATTGCCAAACAGTTTTTTGAAGTAACCTTCCCATTTCGCATTTACACCAGCAGTGTATGAAAGTTTTAGTTGCTCCATAACCTCACCAACCAACTCTAGGTACTGTCTCTTTAATTTGAGTTACCTAGTGAGTGTGTGATGGCATCTCTCTGTGTTTTTGACTGATGATGTTGAGCATATTTTCATGTGCTTATTTGCCATCTGCACATGTTCCTTACTGAAGTGTCCATTCGAGTCATTTTTTTAAAGATTCATTTATTTATTTCAGAGAGAGAGAGAGCAGGGGGAGGGGCAGAGGGAGAGAATCTCAAGCAGACTCCCTGCTGAGCCTGACATGAGGCTCCATCCCATGATCCTGAGATCATGACTAGAGATTATGATCCTGAGATCATGACCTGAGCGGAAACCAACAACTGAAAAGCCACCAAGGTACCCCTCTTTTGCCCATTTGTTAATTGGGTTGTTTATCTTCTTATTATTGAGTTATAAGAAATCTGCCGTGTATTCTAGAGACAGACCTTTGTTAGGTACATGTTTTACGAACATTTTCTAACAGTCAGGGGCATGCTGTTTCACTTTCTTAATGGTAGCTTTTGAAGACACTGTCTTTTGATGCAGTCCAATTTAATACTTTTTCTTTTATGACTCATGCTTTTTTGTGTCCTATATAAGAAATTTTTGCCTAACCCAAGATAACTAAGGTTTTATTCTATATTTTCTTCTTGAAGTTTTTTAGTTGTCTCTTAAATTTAACTCTATGATCTATTCCATGTTAATCTTTTTCATGTAGTGTCACAGACAAGGATCGTGTTTTTGCATAAAGATATTCAATTGTCAACTCTCCTATTATTGAGGTTTCTGTATTTAAGAAAAGAAACAGCAGCAGCTATGTAGAACCAGAATTTTAAAATATTGTCAGCTATTTTTAAATGTTCACATTTAATAAGCTAATGCTCCTAGCCCAAAAGTTTTGAAGGTATGGTGATTGTGGATATAATCTCATTTACTAAAAGGATCTTGAGATCCCTAAAGACAGATCCCATTCCCAACTGTCCCCCCAGTCTTGCTTCCATCAGCCAACTTCTAGCTCCCAGGGCCTGAGCTATCATCTCTATAATCCCTGCACACTCCAGGAGGACTGGATGGCCACCAGTCCATCACAAGATGGCCCTTAGTACCTAACACATCAACAACTGTTTGTGGTGGGTCTATACTCTCCATCATTGGTGGTGACACCCATATCCATATTATATGGCATGTACAAATGGAACCCTTGGTTCTCAAAACGAATAACATATTACTCTTCTCATTTTACAGTTGTGGAAACTGAGGCCTAGAAATGTTATGTTCCTTAGCCATGGTCAGTGATCAAACAACAGAGTGGCTGGGATTTAAGATGGGATATGCAGAGACCAGAGCTCTACTCCCCATCCCAACCATCTCTCCACAGATCCAGGCTGGATACTTGATTGTGTTAATGGGAGTTTCTGAACACCTGGTCATGTGATCATTTCAGCAGGATGGAACTGACTTTTGTCATTTTAATGGGAATAAAAAGGGAAGGGTTATTTCCTTAATAAATAGAGGATGTAAAACAAGATTATAGATAGTTTTTTTTTATATAAATAGTTTTTATTCAGACTTTATTTTGAAAAATTTCAAGCATACAGAACACTGAAAGAGAAACACTGTTCTATTATACACCTGCATTTGACAACTGTTAACGTTTTGCCACATTTGCTTTACTCTACGAACTTATTTTCAGAATTATTTGAAAGTTACAGATATCAAGACACTTCGCCCAGAATACTTCAGCATGTATATCCTAAAAGCAAGAACATTCTCCTACAGAATGATAATACCATTATTACACCTAAGAAAATTAATAATTTCCTGGAGTCTAATACCCAGTCCAAATTCAAATTTCAAGTGTCTTCAAATGACTTTCACGAAAATTAGGACCCCATCAGAGATCGATGCATTGTATTTGGTTGTTATGTCTCTTTATCTTCTTTCAATCTATAAAACCTCCACCACTTTAGTGCTATGACACTGATTTTGTAGAGTCCAGGCCAATTTTCTGGTAGAACATCCACATTCTGGATATGTCTCGATGTTTCCTAATGATATCCTTTCATTTATTCCTCTCTCTGTAGAGGAAACTGTTTCCTACTTAAGTGTCCCAGCACCTTTTAACAAGCCTCATTTACATTCATTACTGCAGAAAGGAGAAATAAGTTGTCTACACCTTTTTAAAAAGCTCTGGGTGACCACGCAAGCTGAAAAGTGAGATGTTTTACTTCTTACAGGTATAAAACTACAGCAATAATAATAACCTAAAGATCTGCTTTCCCAAACTAATCCTGACTGCCTGCCTGGGTGTTAGTGGCAAAGAGATGACAGAGAAGGACACCCCTCTATGACACCTGGCAGAGTGTGGAGACAGCCTGGCCTCCTGATCCTCCCCCAGACTCCCAGTGACTGGCTGACCCCCAGGAATCAGAGGGGGAAGGGAATGTGCGGTTATGGGAAGTTCATGGTAAACAAAGACTGAGAAGTGTGGACAGACAGCCTGGTACCTTGGCAGAGAGCAGGACAGGCATCTACCCCTGACAACGCTTTGCTCCTTGAACCTTATCCCCCAGAGTACAATGGCGGATGCCCAGGTGGTCTCTACAGTTACCAGATATGACCTCACTGAAAGGTTCAGAAAAGGATGTGGACATGACAAGACACACGGGCAAACTGAAGGCAATCCTCATTGGCCAAAACTGGGACAAACTGATAAAGAAATATTGGATTATTATCCATAAAATAAAATAAATCTCCATGATTCCAACTGATATACATTTTAATTGCATAAATAAATAAATGGGGAAGAAGGGACAGTTCTTCCTTACAGAAGTATTCCAATATGTAAATGCAAAAGAAATGAGAAATATTAAAAAAAAAAATCACCACGAGGCAAACACTGCAGTGATAATTATTATGGGCAAATCTACCAACGGATGCTCAAATTAGTGTGGGAAAGTTTGAGGAGAAAGAGAGTATTTGCATAGTTTCAAAGTATCTTCCTCAAGACATTTTTTAAAGAGAGAAATGGCAATTTTATGGTGGAAAAATTCAGCAGACACCACCTTAACAAAGTGATCAAGGTTAATTATCACCAGTAATAAGACATATTGACATAATGTATCCCCTAATATACATGCTGAGAAGGCCACATCCCTCTTTGGTATTCCTGCCAAAAATCCATAACCTCAATCTAGTAGTGAAAAACATCCAACAAACCCCCAGCTGACATATTCTACAATATAACTGACCAGTATTTTTGCAAAGTCGCAAGTCACCAAAGACAGGGAAAGACTGAGGAACCGTCACAGCTTGGAGGAGACCACAGAGAGTAGCAAGTAAGTGCAATGTGAGAGCCACGTCAGTGGAAGGACCAGTAAAACTCAGGTTAGGCCTGGGGTTTAGTTAATACTAATTCATAGCACAGAGAGTAACATGAAGAGTACCGATGCCAACTTCATGGTTTCTGTCACTGCGCTGTGGAATAGGTTAACATTAACATTCAGAATAAGCTGAGAGGGGTGCTTTTTTTTTTTGCAATTTTTTGTAAGTCAAAATTAATTTCAAAATAAAAATTAAAAGAAAAAAATCAGCTGTATATGTAAATGAAGTAGAAGGTCCTCTAGTCACTGCTGTCTCAAGGACACATGTGGGAGTCCCTGCCTTCAACATTTTCCTCTTCAGCTGTCAAGATGTCTCAAGTCCTACCATTCAAGATGCATTACTTTCAACAAAGGTTTTATGTTCCCACAGTTCCAAAGAGTAACGCAACAGATATTTATAGAGCATTTCCTATGTTCAGGAACCTACTAGCTATTAGGGATAAGTAGTGAATAAAACAGACAAGACTTCTGTCCCCTTGGAACTTGTATTCAGTCATTAGGATCTTACTATGAATTAGTTGGGTTGCTCCATTTCCTATAGCAGCCACACATCAGGGACTAAGGAGGGGTAGATTTGAATGAGTAACAGAGGGGAGGCTAGGTTTAGAGCATGGAGCACGTAACACTTGGTGAAGGTCAGGTCCACATAGGGGCTTCTAGAAGGTCCAAGGTCTCAGCATGGTACCAAGCCAAGCAGGATAGGGCACTAGGAGGAAGCTGAGTCCCTACACTGGGTGTGAAGCCTGGCTCAGAATTAAACTCAGGCAGGGTCTGAATTGAGCCTGAAACGATCATAATAAACAACACCTGCAGAGTACAGACTGTACTGTTGTACTGCTCTCATCGCTCCCTAGGTGGTGACTCATTTGCCCCTTACAGCAACCCTATCAGGTAAGGTACTTTTATTATCCCCTTTTACAGATAAAGAAACTGAGGCACTGAAAGGGTTTTTTTTAAGGATTTATTTATTTACAGAAAGAAAGAGAGCGCAAGCGGGAGGGCAGAGGGAAAGGGAGAGAGAATTTCAAACAGGCTCCAGGCACTCAGCATGGAGCCAGACCCAGAGCTTGAACTCACAACCCTGATATCATGACCTGAGTCAGATGCTCAATGGACCGTGCCACCCAGACACCCCAAGGAGGCAAGAGTGTGTAAGAGACTTGCCTAAGTTTGCACAGCTGGTATGCACTAGAGCTGGGCCATGGACCAGGGCAGCCAGATCCTGAGTCTGAGCACCCAATAGCCCCACTCTTGAGCTTCTCCCAGAGCTAAGTGAGAGCACCTTGGCATGGGGAAAGAAGGAGAGGGCCAGGATCAAGAAACAAAAACAACACTGAATCTTGTTTTCTATGAGTGCCTACTATGAGTTAGACAGGATACCCACTTCTTTACATGTCTTAGCCCATAAAATTTCTACTATTGAGGTACTATCATTCCCTTTTAAAGATGAGGAAGCTGAGACTTGGGGAGGCTTAGAATTTTGCCCAAGGTCACATCATTCTAGTAATAGCGAAACCTGTATTGAGCTGATTTGTGGAAAGCTTTAGACTTAGCTACTGTTAGTCTCACCCCCGGCTTAGCACAAAACAAGGTCTCCCCCATCCTCCCACTCTTTCTTCCCCCTCTCTCTACCTCTCTCCCTGTCTCCCTTTCTCTCACACACTCAAGTTAATTATTTAATGCCCATAATATACATCCTGAGTATGGCATTTTGCAGCACTGAGCTTTAAACAGTGCATGTTTAAATACATTTAATCCAATGAATATTTCAAGGTAATTAATCTCCACAGGGTGAGAGAATGCTCAGGTTTCCCAGCACATCATAATACATGTGAATCAGCTGAGGAAATGATTTGCGCACTCTGCAGTAGGCGGAGAAAGAAAGATTCGCTTAGACTTTTAGAGCGGACTCCCCAGTGGGAACGAGCAAAAATGCCGCCCTGAGAAGAATTGAGGCACCGCCTAGTGGCTGAAAACATTTAGGCAAGGAGAGACTCTGGCTACCAGCTGAAGGGTGTTTTGAAAGGGGTGCCCTGCATATGTATGCTGTGTGTGCACAATATATATACATACATATGTATATGTATGTCTAAAATACACACCACTCTTTTTATGGGGATCAGAGTAGGGTAAGGATGAGAATGGGTGACAGTTATGGGGACATGCCCCTGCCTGGATGTTGTAACCCTTCTATGAGATGTTGAAATGACTGTGGAAGGATTACTTTAAGGCATAGAGCTCCATGAAGTTAATAGCCCTTCAGTGATTTCCAACCCATGACATGACGTTGGTGGTAGTAACAGCTGCCAACAACCGAAGGTTTATGGCTGTGACCACGGGTATATATAAGTATGTTACATGCCAGAGAGAGATTGATTGATTTAATCCTCTTGGTCCCAGGAGAATTATCATCATTCCATATTACAGAAAAGAAAACCGAGGCTCAAAACAGAAGCAACTTAGAGAACAAAACAGAGGGGACAGGGGTGGGGATGATGAGGATTAAGGAGGGCACATGTGATGAGCACTGGGTGTGGTATGGAAGTGTTGAATCACTGTATTGTACACCTGACACTGATATGACACTGTATGTTAACTAAGTGAAATTTAAATGAAAACTTAAAAAGCACCCCCTCAAAAAAAAAACCCCGGAAGCAATTTGCCCAAGTTCAAGTAGCCCACAAAGCTGGGCTACTGACCCTTGAACCCATATTATTAGCCCTCATATTACACTCCTCTGTGTCACATAGTACACAACAGTAAGCTTGTGCCAGCAGCATCAAATCAACCAATGCTTATTACATATCCGCCTGACGCGCAGTACGGTGTTGGTACTGTTTGTTACTGGAACACACACAGGCACACACACAAGCCTCTGCTCAAGAATGAAACAGTTTCGTTGGATAAGGTAATGCATAAAGGCTTAAAAGTTAAGTAACAGCAAAAAAAAAAATCAAAGCTGACAGAACAACCTTAGAAGATAACATTAAGATAATACTTGTTTAATTGCCAGCTAATAGTATTGACAAGAATTACCACGAGTAGAGGTCAGTTTATGAGATATATGAGGTGGGTTTTGGAAGCTAGATAGGATTTAGGTGGGCTGGAGGGGCAGGTAGTGCTTTTCTGGGAGGAGTCCAGGGGTATGAAACATGGTAAAGTAGCCGCAAACCCTGGGCTGGGAACCTGGAGCCCAAAGACTCAGTCACTGGCCGGCTGGGCACACTTCCCTTTCTGCACTCAGTATCTTCATTGGTAAATTCAGGGTGCTGGGCCCTCTAAGAACCTCATTGGTCTAAAATCCTATCATTCCTTAAGTCTGGAAATGTTAACAGATTCAGTTCCGAAAGGACAGCCAAGTTTTGGGGAGTTTTATTGGTGGCAGAATGGCTGAGCTCTCACTTCATCTGCTTATCACCTAGAAGAAGAGGCAAGTCTTCCCATCTACACTTGTAAACATGGCAAGGGCTCCCCTTCATGGTCAAAGACAGCACACCCTCTAGGGTGGTCTGGAGAACCAAAGGCACACAGCACCATTACTCAGAGGGTGGCTATGGCATTTCATATATTCCACAAAAAGATGTTTTTATGGCATCATAACTTGGCGCATCACACACATCACTGTGTACTAGAAGGAATAAAACACAATATGGATAGGAGACCTCCCCCCACCGACAAGTAGAGCCAATTGGTTACTTTGCCATGAATGGTCTGTGTCCCCAAAACACACATGCCAACTTCCATTTCCATGCCTTTGAACATGCTGCTCTTTCTGCTCAGAAAAAACACACTCATACTCATCCACACACTTCTGTGCGTTTATACCGTTATTCACAATATTCACTGTCATTTTTTCAGTTCTTACCAATGGGTATAAATCCCAAGCCACATCTCAGGGGCTTAAGAAATGTAACCTTCAGGGGCACCTGGGTGGCTCAGTGAGTTAAAGCCTCTGCCTTCAGCTCGGGTCATGATTCCGGGCTCCTGGGATCGAGCCCCACATCGGGATCTCTGCTCTGTGGGGAGCCTGCTTCCCCCTCTCTCTGTCTCAGCTACCTGCTTGTGATCTCTGTCTCTCTCTGTCAAATAAATAAATAAAATATTTTAAAAAAAGAAATGTAACCTTCATTTTTCTATACTTTAAAATAAATTCTAGTCTGAACCCCTATTCTGCTAAGTGAATAGCCAATTTGGAGGGTCTGTCCAGCCTCTTGATTGCATCCAGATGCTGTGACAGCATGAAGGGGATGTATGTGATACCTTTGATATTGCCTGTCCATGTTGACTGAGAGGCCCCCCAACCTGTCTGTCCAGGAAAGGGACATGGGTTCTTTTCACTCTTGAGTTGTACAAGTCTATTTAAGACTTCTGTGGCCTTTCTCCCAGTGACACATCTAAAAGTTCAGAAGAGGAAGGATCTTTTTCTATAGGACTCAGAAGTAGCTGTGAATTTCCTCCCAAACCCTCCCTTTCCCTAGGAATCCTTCCTAATTTTAGAAGCTAGAAGCTTTCAGATGGCTTCATAGCACAAGAACTCAGTCCAGTTACAAGAAGACACCAGACAGGTTGGTAATGAGAAACATTCAGCAAAACAACTGATCTCTGGTAATGTCAAGGTTGTGAAAGACAAGGAAAGACTGAGTAACAATTGGGACTAGTCACAGAACATGGAGAAATGATAACTAAATGCAATGTAGGATCCTGAATGGGATACTGGAACAACAAAAAAAGGAACATTAATGGAAAAACTAGTGAAGTTTGGAGTCTTGAATTTGGCTAATGATATTGTATCAGCATAAATTTCCTAGTGCTGATATTATGTTTATGTATGATGTTAACAATTGAGAGCATATATGTGAAGGATACATGGAAAATCTGCGATTTTGCAATTTTTCTGTAAGTCTAAAAGTAGTTCAAAATTTAAAGTTCTATAAAAAATATTTATTTAAACTTCTAGGGCAGTAATTCACAATCTAAGTTGTCTTATAAATAATAAAATACATTATTTGAGCAAAACATTGATATTTTTAATTAAAATTTTAATTATGAGATCATTATAAATTCACATGCAGTTGTAAGAAAGAATACAGAGATGTCATGTACACTTCAACCGTTTTCTTAATGGTAACATCTTGTAAAACTGTAGTATAATATCACAACTAGGATATTAGCATTGATACTGTCAATATACAGGACTTCACCATACACAGCATTCCTAATGCTACCCTTTTAGCCACACCTATTTCCCTCTCATCCTTGGCATTCTTAACCCCTGGCAACTACTAGTCTGTTCTCCATTTTTATAATCTTGTCATTTCATCCATGAAGTCATACACTATGTAATCTTTTGGAATTGGCATTTTTCACTCAGCCTCATTCCCAGGACATTCATCCAGGTTGTCACGTTTCAATTGTTCATCCTTTCTCACTGTTGACTGGTAAGCCATGGTGTGTATGTGCCACAGATTGTTTAGTCATTCACCTGTTGGAGGACAGCTGCATTGTTTCCAGTTTAGGCTATTACAAATACAGCTGCTATAAATGTTTGTGTACAGGTTTTTGTGTGAATGTAAGTTTCATTCTCTAGGATAGAAACCTAGTACAATGACTAAATTGTATAGTAAATGCATGTCTCGTTTTTTTTTTTTAAGAAACTGACAAATCATTTTCCTGAGTGGTCTTTCTACTTTACATTCCCACCAGCAATGCATGAATGGTCTATTTGCTCTGCATTCTCATTAGCATTTTGGCCATTCTGATTAGGGCATAGTGAACTCAAGGGTTTTTTTTTGTTTGTTTGTTTTTTTTCTGGCAGTTAAAATAGAATTTATTTTTATTTTTTTTTATTTTTTCAGCATAACAGTATTCATTATTTTTGCACCACACCCAGTGCTCCATGCAATCCGTGCCCTCTACAATACCCACCACCTGGTGCCCCCAACCTCCCACCCCCCACCCCTTCAAAATTCTCAGATCGTTTTTCAGAGTCCACAGTCTCTCATGGTTCACCTCCCCTTCTAATTTCCCTCAACTCCCCTCTCCTCTCCATCTCCCCTGATCAAAAGCTTTTGCACAGCAAAGGAAACAGTTAACAAAACCAAAAGACAACTGACAGAATGGGAGAAGATATTTGCAAATGACATTCAGATAAAGGGCTAGTGTCCAAAATCTATAAAGAACTTAGCAAACTCAACACCCAAAGAACAAAGAATCCAATCAAGAAATGGGCAGAGGACATGAACAGACATTTCTGCAAAGAAGACATCCAGATGGCCAACAGACACATGAAAAAGTGCTCCATATCACTCGGCATCAGGGAAATACAAATCAAAACCACCATGAGATATCACCTCACACCAGTCAGAATGGCTAAAATTAACAAGTCAGGAAATGACAGATGCTGGCGAGGATGCGGAGAAAGGGGAACCCTCCTACACTGTTGGTGGGAATGCAAGCTGGTGCAACCACTCTGGAAAACAGCATGGAGGTTCCTCAAAATGTTGAAAATAGAACTACCCTATGACCCTGCAATTGCACTGCTGGGTATTTACCCTAAAGATACAAACGTAGTGATCCGAAGGAGCACGTGCACCCGAATGTTTATAGCAGCAATGTCTACAATAGCCAAACTATGGAAAGAACCTAGATGTCCATCTACAGACGAATGGATAAAGAAGATGTGGTATATATACACAATGGAATACTATGCAGCCATCAAAAGAAATGAAATCTTGCCATTTGCGACGACGTGGATGGAACTAGAGGGTATCATGCTTAGCGAAATAAGTCAATCGGAGAAAGTCAAGGGGTTTTAAGTTACATTTCCCTAATGGTTAATGATGAACATCTTCTTACATGTTTATTTGCCTTCTCTATATTCTCTTTGGTGAAATCTTCATGTTGTTTCCCGTTTAATAATTGAGTTATTTGCTTGTTTCACTGTTGAGTTTTGAGCATTTTTTGTGTATCCTAGATACTAGTCCTTTGTCAGGTATGTGATATATCAATATTTCTCCCAGTTTGTAGTTTGTCTTTTTTATCCTCTTCACGGGGCCTTTCACAGAGCAAAAGTTTTCAGTTTTGTTTTTTTTAAAGATTTTATTTATTTATTTATTTATTTGAGAGAGAGAGAGAGAACATGAGAGGAGGGAGGGTCAGAGGGAGAAGCAGACTCCCTGCAGAGCAGGGAGCCCCATGTGGGACTTGATCCCGTGACTCTAGGATCATGACCTGGGCCAAAGGCAGTCGCTTAACCAACTGAGCCACATGGGCACCTAAGTTTTCAGTTTTGAAATCCAATTTGTCAATTTTTTTAAATGGAATTTGCTGTTGGTTCAAGTCTAAGAACTCTTTGCCTACCTCTAGATATGAAGGTTTTCTCCAATTTTTTTCTGTGAAAGCTCTACAACTTTATGTTTTACCTTTAACTCCATGATACATTTTGACTTTATTTTTATAGAAAGAATGAGACTTAGAGTGAGGTTTCCTTCTTTTCTCCCATAAATACCCAACTGCTCCAGTATCATTTGTTGAAAGTGCTGCATTTCTTCCACTGAATTATTTTTGCACTCTTGTTAAAATCAGACATATTTATGTGCATCTGTTTCTGGGTTCTCTATTCTGTCCCACTGATCTATGTGGATATCCCTCTTCCAATACCACATAGTCTTTTTTTTTTAAGATTTTATTTATTTATTTGACAGAGCAAGACCCAGTGAGAGAGGGAACACAAGCTGAGGGAGTGGGAGAGGGAGAAGCAGGCCTCCTTCTGAGCAGAGAGCCCAATGGGGGGCTCAATCCCAGGACCCTGGGATCATGACCTGAGCCGAAGGGAGATGCTTAATGATTGAGCCACCCAGGTGTCCCCCAATTCCACATAGTCTTTAGTACTATAGCTATACAGTAAATACACCATGTAATTATCTTAGGTATGGCTGAATTATATGTGCCATAATATATAATTATAATGAGGATTTTTGAGTCTCTAAATTCATGAAGGACATTAGTCTGTAGGGTGGAGTCTTTTGGTATTGTTTTTGTCTAGTTTTGTATTAGAGTAATACTAGCTTCATAAAGTGAAGTATAAAGTGAAGTAGTTTTCTCTTCTTTATTCTAGAAGAGATTATGTAGAATTAATATTAATTCCTCTTTAAACATTCAGTAAAATTTTCCAGTGAAACCATTTGGGCCTGGAAATTTCCTTTCTGGGAGTTTCAAAATTATGAGCTCAATTTCCTTTATAGTCATAAAGCTTTCCAAATTATCTATTTCATATTAGTTGTGAGTTGTGATAATTTGTACTTCTTTTAGAAATTGATCCATTTCAGCTATATGGTCATATTTATGCAGAGTTGTTTGTAGTATTCGTTTATTATCCTTCCGATTTCTGAAAAGTCTATAATAATAGCCCCCGCTCATTTCCAATATTGGTAATTTGTGTCCCCTCTCTTTTCTGTCGGGTTACTAGAGATTTGTCTATCTTATTGATCTTTTCTAAGAATTAGCTCTTTATTTTGTTAATTTTTCTCTATTATTTTTCTGTTTCAAATTCACTGATTTCTGTTCTTACAGAACAGGTTTGCTTTGTTTTGTTTTGTTTTTCCCCTTCTGCTTGTTTTGGATTTATTTCACTTTCATTTTCTAGGTTCTTGAGATGAAAGCTTATATTATTGATTTGAGACCTTTCCCCTTTGCTAATGTAGACATTTGGTGCTGTAAATTTCCCTGTCAGCAATCCTTCCAAATTTTTGATACATTTTATTTTTATTTTTATTTTCATTCCATTCAGTGCATTTCTTTTCCCTTGAAACTTCTTCTACAACTCATTGATTATTTAGATGTGTATTATTCAATTTTCAAGTGTTTGGCGATTTCCCTGTTCTCTTTCAGTTACTGATATCTAGTTCAATTCAGTTGTCAGAGAACAGAATGTATTATTTCAAATTCTTTTAATTTTTTTTTTATTCTATGGCCCAAGATATGGTCTATCTTGGTACATATTCTGTGGTTGTTTGGAAAGAATGTATATTCTGGAATTGTTTCATGGCATGGTCTGTATATGTTAATTGAATCCTGTTTGTTGATGGTGGTGTTGAGTCCAGAGCTCTTCTATGTCCTTGATGACATTCTGTTTAGTTGCTTCATCAATTGTTGAGAAAGGGGTGTTGAAGTCTCCAACTATAATTGTGGATTTGTCTTATTCTCCTTTCAGTTGTATCCCTTTTCTTTTTTATATTTTGTGGCTCTATTGTTTGTTGCAATTAATTTAGGACTTCTCTGTCCTTTTGGTGGATTGATCTTGTTATCATTATATAATGTCCCTCTGCCTCTGGAAATTTTCTTTGTTCTGAAGTCTATTTTATTTGAAATAATTCAACTACCTCTTTCTTTTGATTAATGTGTGTATCATATATCTTATTCCATCCTTTTACTTTCAATCTGCCTATATCATATTTGAAATGAATTTCTTGTAGATAACATATAGTTGGGTCAGTTTTTAATCCACTCTGCCAATCCTTGTCTTTTAATTAGTGTACTTAGATCATTTATATTTGATGTGATTATTGCTCTGTCAAAATTTAAGTTTGCATTTTTATTTTTTGTTTTCTGTTTGCTCTGCTTTTCTCTTTACTATTTCTTTTTTCCTGCCTTCATGTGGGTTACTTGAACTTTTTAAAGAATTCCATTTTGGGGGTGCCTGGCTGGCTCAGTCAGTAGAGCCTGCAACTCTTGATCCCAGGGTTGTGAGTTCAAGACCCACACTGGACATAGAACTTACTTTAAAAAAAAAAAAAAAAAAGGAATTCCATCTTGATTTAGCCATAATGGTTTTTGTTTTTTTCATTTCCAAACTGTACAATTTTATTTCTTTTCTTGAGAATTTCACTGGCTAATACTCCCTGTATAATGTTGAATGGAGTCCAAATTAAATATGCTTATCTTGTTCCTAAACGTCCAGTCTTCACCATTAAGTGTGAAGTTAGTTATGGGTTTTTCATAGGTGCACTTTTGTAGGTCTCAGAAATTTTTGTTTACTAAAAACTTGTTTAGGTTTTTATCACAAATGTGTTTTGGGTTTGACAAATGCTTGTCTGGGTCTATAGAAATGACATTTTTTGTTCTTTATTCTATTGTGTATTGCACTGATTGATTTTAGATGTTAAGCAAACATTGTCTTTATGAAATAATCCCAATTGGTCATAGTCTAATCATTTTTATATGTTGTTCACTTCAGTTTGCTAGTATATTTTGAGGGGTTTTGTATCTATATTCATTAGTTATTTTGATTCATAATCTTCTTCTTTTTTTTCCCAAATATACAAAATTTATTAAAATGTCTCTTTGCAACTAACAAGGTCATCTTACCCTATTTGTTGGCCACAACATCAGCATTTTGCTAACTGGATTTTAATGAGCTACCTACAGAAAATCCCAGCCTTAGATTTCTTTTTTTTAATCTTTTTTTTAAAATAATTTTTTTAAATTTATTTTCAGCATAACAGTATTCATTGTTTTTGTACCACACCCAGTGCTCCATGCAATCTGCCCTCTCTAATACCCACCACCTGGTTCCCCCAACCTCCCACCCCCCCACCTCTTCAAACCCTTCAGATTGTTTTTCAGAGTCCATAGTCTCTCATTGTTCACCTCCCCTTCCAATTTCCCCCAACTCCCTTCTCCTAACTCCCCATGTCCTCCATGCTATTTGTTATGCTCCACAAATAAGTGAAACCATACGATAATTGACTCTCTCTGCTTGACTTATTTCACTCAGCATAATCTGAAGATGTGGTCCATATACACTATGGAGTATTATGCCTCCATCAGAAAGGATGAATACCCAATTTTTGTAGCAACATGGACGGGACTGGAAGAGATTATGCTGAGTGAAATAAGTCAAGCAGAGAGATTCATAATCTTCTTTAATTGTGATAGTTTTCTCTGGTTTTGATATTAAGGTAATAGCTGGCCAAATTGAATGAATTGGCAAATGTCTCCTTTTCTATTTTTTTTCAAAGCATCAGTGAAATTTTGATATTATTTTCTCACTAGATATTTGGTAAAATTTACAGTTAAAGTGCTTGGCTCAGGACTTATCTTTGTGGAAAGATTTTTTTTTTATTATTGAAGTATAGCAGACACATGATGTTATATTAGTTTTAGGTGTACAAAACAGTGATTCCACAACTCCGTACATTAAGATATGTTCACCACAAGTGTGGCTACCATCTGTCACCATACAACACTATTACAGTACCATTGACTGTATTCCCTATACTGTACCTTTCATTCTAATGACTTGAACATTTCGTGCTGGAAGCTTGTACCTCCCACTACCCTTCACCCATTTTGCCAGTGCCTCACTTCCCTTCCCTCTGAAAACTACCAGTTTATTCTCTGTATTTAAGAATCTGTTTGGTTTTTGTTTGTTCGTTTGTCTTGTTTTTTAGGTTCTGCATATAAGTGAAATGATATGGTGTTTGTCTTTCTCTGTCTGACTTATTTCACTTAGCACGACCCCCTTTTAGATCCATCCATGTCATCACAAATGGCAAGGTTACATTCTTTTTATGGCTGAGTAATATTTTATTGCATATACGTCACATCTTCTTTATTCAGTCATCCGTTAGTGGACACTTGGGTTACTTCCATATATTGGCTATTATAAATAATACTGCAATAAACATAAGGGTGAATATATCTTTTCATTTTGTTTGGGTAAATATCTACTAGTGGATTACTGGATTATATGGTATTTCTATTTTTAATTTTTGAGGAAACTTCATACTGGTTTCCATAGTGGTTGCATCAATCTACATTTCTACCAACAGTACACAAGTGTTCCTTTTCCTCCAGATCCTCACCAACATTTGTTATTTCTTGTCTTTATGATAATAGATATTCTGACAGGTGTGAGGTGATATCTCATGGTGGTTTTGATTTGTATTTTCCTGATGATTTGTGATGTTGAGCATCTTTTCATGTGTCTGTTGACCATCTGTATGTCTTTGAAAAAATGTCTATTCAGGTCCTCTACCAATTTTTAATTAGATTGTTTCTTTAGTGTTGAATTATGTAAGTTCTTTATGCATTTTGGATATTAGCCTTTTATCAGATATATCATTTGCAAATATCTTCTCCCACTGAGTAGTTTGCTTTTTCATCTTATTGATGGTTTCCTTTGATGTGCAAAAGTTTGTTGTTGTTGTTGTTGTTTTTTTAATTTTGGTGTAATCCCAATAGTTTATTTTTACTTTTCTTTTCCTTGTGTAAGGAGACATATCTAGAAAAATGTTGGTATGGTTGATTTCAAAGAGATTACTGCCTGTGCTTTCTTCTAGGACTTTTATGTTTTCACATCTAGGTCTCTAATTCATTTTGAGCTTATTTTTGTGTATGATATAAGAAAATGGTCCACTTTCATTCTTCTGCATGTAGCTGTCCAGTTTTCCCAGCACCATATATCGAAGAGACATTTTCTCCATTGTATATTCCGACCTTCTTATCATAGATTAATTGACCAAATAAGCATGACTCTCCATTCTGTTCCAACGATCAGTGTGTCTCTTTTTTTCTTTTCCTGATGTTTAACCTTTCCTACTTTTATCATTTACTTTCTGTTGCGAGAAATTCCTTTAGCCATTCTTTTAGAGTAGGTCTGCTGATGACAAATTTTCTTAATTTTCCTTCACTGGAGAATGTCTTGATTCTTCTCTCAATCCTGAAGGTTATTTTTGCTGACATAGGATTCTGGGTTGATAGTTTTTTCTTTCAGCATATGAAAAATGTCCTGTTTTCATTGCCTCCATGGTATCTGATAAGAAATCTGTCATTCAAATTGTCTTTCCCCAAAAATGTCATTTCTCTCTTACTGCACTCAAGATTTTTTTCTTTGTCTTTAATTTTCCAAATTTTGACTATGATGTACTCTTGGTATGGATTTCTTTGGGTCTATCATGTTGGGAGTTCTCTTAGTCTCAAATTTGTTCATGGTTTATGTCTTTTGGTAAATTTGGGATGTTTCCAGCCATCATTTCTTTAAATACCTTATCAGCCTCATTCTGTTTTCCCTCTCCTTCCAGAACTATAATGATATAAATGTTCTTCTTTTGTCTCTTTTCTGAGACTTTCTTTTTATTTTTCATTTGTTTCAAGCATATTCATAATTGTTCACGAAAAATTTCTATCATGGCTGCTTTAAATGCTTTGTCACATAATTCTAACATTTCAAGCATCTTGATGTTGACATCTATTGTATTTTTCCATTCACTCTGAAATGTTCCTGGTTCATTCCACCCACCCAGACAGAAAATTGATGAGCAATTTTCATTTAAAATCTGGGCATTTGGGTATTACATTTGACTCCTGATCTTATTTGAACCTTCTGTTTTAGCTGACTTCCTCTGATAGTACTTGTGGTTGAGGGTCAGAAAGGAGAAGGGAATCATTATTGCCAGATATAGGTGGAAGCCCAGACTCCCCACTTAGCTTCCACTGATATCTGAGAGCAGGGTGGGAGAAAATCCTTGTTACTGTTAGGTGGAGATAGGAGTTCTAGTTTGCCACTAGGCCTCTACTGATACCTCTCTAGCTGGGGAGGTATGGTGTACCCCACATGGCCTCCAATAATATGACGGTGGAGGAGAGGGTGGCTTTCTTTACGGCTGCCTTTCTACTAGGCCTCCTCTGCTACCACCCCAGTGGGAAGGAGGGGTACCTCATTACTGACAGATCAAAGTGGAAGACTAGGCTTCCATATGGTCTTTGCTGACACTGTGGAGGGGTGGGCCTCTTTATCATCCAGTGAGGATAAATATTCCAGCTCTCTACTGACCTCTGACACCACTGTAGCAAGAGGGTTGGGACATCCCATTGCAGCTTGATGAAGGTGGATGTCTAGGCTCACTACTTAGTGTTTATTATCATGAGTTGGGGTGGAGGAGTAGTTTTTTTCTGTGGTGTTTGGCTGGACTGAAGAGGTTATCATCTAAAAGTTTTCTACCTTTCTATGCTGCCTCTTCCTGGTGTATTGATTGATTGTTTGTGGCCATTAGTGTTTCCCGGTTGCTGTCTCTTCAGCTCCAAATCTGGGATATATAGTATAAAAAGACAATTCAAGGAACTCGCCATTGTGTCATTATTTGGGTCCTGAGGTCCCTAGCTGGTCTGTTATACTTAGGGAGAGGAATAAAGAAAAGTACATTTACTTCCATTTTCTGGAAGTATTAGTCAAGTACTAATGTTTACACATTTTAAAACATCTGAAATTGTTGAATTCTCTAGTCTATGTCCTGAGTCCTTCCTTTTCTCACCCCTACCAACTCAGTGTCTAGAAGGGACTCCTTGTATATCTGTTTTCACCAATACATCTCATCCCTAGGGTAGTAACTATAAAAGAGTTGACCATGAATAAAGGTATTAGGGGATGGGGAAATTGTAGCATGAGTGTTAAAGGAAATATGAAGTACAAAAATTGGTTAATATTTTTTAAAAGTTATCTTCACTTATGATATGTTTATAGCAATCCCTGAACTAGATGCTATTGTAATTTTACATTAAAAAGACTGAGGTTGCTATGTCTGTCCCTTTATTGGGAAAGCAAAGCAGCAGACATCTACTTACATATCGCTGCTGTGATAGCATGTCACAGGGCCATTCTTCACTGCAGGAAAAGCTGGAAAAGTTTCTTGGTGTTCAAAGTGGAGGGTGTTAAGAAGGTTGAGATGGTTGTTGGGCCCACCCATTATGTTTGTCATAATCTGTGACTGTTAACCAGGTACTTTCTCCCCATAGAGGCTGACACAAAGCCCCAAGGAATCTACTTCATTTTTAAACGTCATGTTCAATATGTTTCCATATTTGGAAACTTTAAAAATAAGTAAGTTTAAAGAAAATTAAACTTAACATCTACTTCTGAAAGATGGAATGTTCAATATAGGGGGTGAAAGAATGTTTCATATTTAAACAAAGGGGGTATACTTGAATTTAAACAGCTTGAAAAGTATGGCATCAGGAAGTAAGCACCATGGCTACTATTAGGAGATACTATCTGTATCCACTGAGGTTCTTTCGAGAGAGAGAACCAACAGGAGAGATGTGTATATATATATATATATATATATATATATATATATATATATATATATTGTGGAGAATTGGCTTATTTGATTATGGAGGCTGAAAAGTCCCATGATCTGCCATCTGCAAGCCAGAGACCCAAGAAAGCCAGTGGTGTAATTTAATCTGTGTCCAAAGGCCTAAGACCATGGTGTAAGTCTCAGCCTGAGGGAGGAGAAGATAAATGTCTCTGCTCAAGCAGTCAGGCAGAGAGCAAATTTTCTTTTACTCAACGTTTTTGTTCTATTCAGACCCTCAACAGACTGGATGATGCCCACCCATATTAGGAAGGGAAATCTATTTTACTCAGTGCGATTCAAATGCTAATCTTATACGGAAACACCCTTGTCGGGAGACACCCCAGATATAATGTTTAGCCAAATAGCTGGGCATCTGTGATCTCATCAAATTGACAAATAAAATTAATCATCACACTACTCAATATCATGAAACTTATCAGAATGTTAATGACCACATACAGAGATGAGCTGACCATCCTCTCCATCAGCTTCAACTCATCTAGGGAAGAAGTCCAGTTTGTTCTCTGGATCTGCCAAGAGTCAAGTTGCAAGGTGTCAATAATTTGGTGACAGTGTTATCTTTTCCTAAAGTACAAGGGAGATCCATAAGGGTAGGGAAAAGGGAAATAAATGCTGCCAACCACAGCCAGAGCTGGCTGACTTGTTCGGGCATGTTTTCCTTCAGGGTCACTTGGCATACAGAGTAGTCAAGCTCAGGTAATTTGAGGAAAAGATCTTCCACTCCACATGATTGCTAATTGCCCAAGGAGCAAAGCACAGTAGAAATAACAGGGAGATATGAAACTCCAAATGTTGGTGATAACTGTTTTTAACCTTTCCTAAAGGAACATAAAGGAGGCTTTAATACTCTGGTAGGGGGAACACAAATGTGTGAAAAACGAAACAGCAGTTGCTGACAGAGTCACTTTCCACCTGAAGGAGCTGTGCCAGAATCAATTTCTAATAGGAGGGAAGGGTAATGAGAGTGCATTGTGGATTACAGTCACATTCCACATCACATTCTACATCTCTAAAAGCTTCTCTGGACAGATTGTAAATTACACTGACCTTAAAGAAAATGTTCACACTAAGGTTTTGGTTTTTATGAACATTCCACCCGGACAGTCTGACCTGGCTTTGGATAAAATAAGAAATGAAACAAGAAACCAACTGAACCACACAGAGCCAAGGGTCAGGCTGGTTTTATGATTGACTCTGGTTGTTTTCTTGCCGCCCATACATCTAGAGAGAAAGAAGTGTTATTTCCATAAATGGTGACTAACCCAAGGCCAATTTGGAGTGGTTACTTGCTTCCCAAACTTGCTTTAGCTATTGTCAAAATCAGTGTGATATTTGGGTCTTTCCTTCAGGTTTCAAAATTACTGTTGAGCCCATCATACCATCTTTTCCTTCATGTTTTTGTTCTATTCATATTTATTCATGTTTATTGTTCTATTCATAATTATTATTATGTTTGTGGGTGGCTATTGGACACCACACTAAGCAGGGTTCTTGGTTCAAAATAACAGACATCAATTCTAGCACTGATGAAGCCCAGGGGCTGGGGAAGAAGGCCTAACCTACCACAGAATCTGTTTGTTCAACACAGTACTATGACCTCTGCAGGCGCCATGAGTATCAGGCTTCTGCATCTTGTTGGTAGACTCTGCTGCACAGGTGCATGCCCTCTATCTTATTGGACTTAACCATGAATTATCACCAGCTGACCAGCCTCTCAAGATTCAGCATAGACAGGAGCACATCGTGAGTTGTACTGAGGTCACATGGCCATGCTTAAACTCAAGCTGCCAGAGGATGGGGAATTCCCTCAAATAGGAAGGGTATACAGACAGCCAAAACAACAATACCCACTGTACATGAGTTAGAAAAAAAAATTAAAGTAACTCCTCCCATGTGTTAGCCAAATTAAAAAATAAATATTTATATATACACATATGTTAATATATACTATATAATATAATACCACATGCATGTATAAGTATTTTTTGGAAATCAATCAACAAACATTTATATATAGGAGGTTTGGATGTCCCAGTGAAGATCTTATATTCAACACTTCAGTAATAGAAGACCAGCCGGAAATCTTTTTTTTCAAGTTTTTGCTCCTTTTTATTGAGGTATAATCATCACACATTATATTAGTTCAGGTGTACCACATAATGATTTGATATTTGTATATACTGTGAAATGATCACCACAGTAAGTCTAGTTAACATCCATTTCTATACATAGTTACAGAGTTCTTTTTCTTATGATAAGAACTTTTAAGATCTACTTTCTTAGCAACTTTCAAATATATAAGACAGTATTATTAACTATAGCCATGATGATGCACATTACATTCCCAGGACTTACTTATTTTATAGTTGTAAGTTTGTACCTTTTGATCCCCTTCATTAATTCTACCCTCTACCCCATTCCCTGCCTCTGGCAACCACCAATCTCTTTTCTGTATCTGTGAGGTTGAACTTGTTTGTTTGTTTGTTTGTTTGTTTTAAAGATTCAACCTGTAAGTGAGATCACATGGTATTTGTCTTTCTCCTTAGACTAATTTCACTTAGCATAATGCTCTCAAGGTGCATCCATGCATCCATATTATTGTAAATGGCAAGATTTTCTTTTTTATGGCTGAATAATATTCCATTACACACACACACACACACCACCACCACCACCACCACCACCACCACCACCACCACAGTCTCTTTATCCATTCATTTACTATTGGACACTTGGGTTGTTTCCATATCTTGGCTGTTGTAAATAATGCTGCCATGAACATGGGGATGCATCATCTTTTTGAGTTAGTGTTTCCATTTTCTTTGGTAAATACTCACCAGTGGAATTGCTGGATCATATGGTAGATATATTTTTAATTTTTTGAGGAACCTTCATACTGTTTTCTATAATGGCTGCACTGAACTACATTCCCATCAATAGTGCACAAGGGTTTCTTTTTCTCCACCTCCTTGCCAACACTTGATGATAGTTTAATTATAGCCGTTCTAATAGGTGTGAGGTGGCATCTCACGACAGTTTTGTGATAATTAGTGATGCTGAGCCTCTTTTCATGTACCTGTGGTCATCTGCATGTCATCTTTGGAAAAATGGTTATTCAGATCCTCTGCCCATTTTTAATTGGATTGCTTTTTTGTTTGCTTTTTGTTTTTATTTTGCTATTAAGTTTCATGGCTTGTTTCTATATTTTGGATATTAACCTCTTCTCAGATATATGATTTGCAAATATTTTCTCCCATTTGGTAGGTTAACTCTTCAGTTTTTTGATGGTTTCCTTTGTTGTGCAGAAGCTTTTTAGTATGATATAGTCCCACTTGTTTTTTTTTTTGTTTTGGTTTGGTTTGGTTTGGTTTGGTTTGGTTTGGTTTTTTGTTTTTGTTACCTTTGCTTTGGGGATCAAATCCAAAAAATTATCACCAAGACCAATCTAAAAAATGTTACAGCCTATGTTTTCTTCCAGAAGTTTCATGGTTTCAGGTCTTACATTCAAGTCTTAAATTCATTTTGAGTTACATTTTGTGTGTGGTGCAAGACAGTAGTAGTCCGGTTTCATTCTTTTGCACGTGGCTGTCAAGTTTGTTCAACAGCATTTATTAAGGAGATTGTCTTTTCTCCATTGTATGTTTCTGGCTCCCTTTTCATAAATTAATGTGTGGGTTTATTTCTCGGCTTTCTATTTTGTTCCATTGATGTTTGGGTCTGTTTTTATGCCAATACCATACTATTTTGATTACTATAGCTTTGTAATATAGCTTGAAATTAAGAAATGTGATGCCTCAGCTTTGTTCTTCTTTCTTAATATGGGTCTTTTGTAGTTCCATGAAAATTTTAGCATTATTTTTTCTATTTCTGTGAAAAATGCCACTGGAATTTTGCTAGGGATTGCCTTGAACCTGTAGTTTGTTTCAGGTAGCATGGACATTTTATCAATATCAATTATTCCAAACCATGAACACAGAATACCTTTCTGTTTGTGTTTCTTCAATTTCTTTCACCAATGTCTTATAGTTTTCAGTGTGCAGGTCTTCCACTTTCTTGATTAAATTTATCCCTAGGAACTTTATTCTTGTTGATGCAATTGCAAATGAGATTATTTTCTTAATTTCTCTTTTGATAATTTGTTATAAGTGTATAGAAATGCAACAGATTTGTGTATATTGATTTTATTATATCCTCAGAAATCTTTACATGGGATTTGCTTTGAGTCCACTGACAAGTCCCAGTGCTAGTACCATTTTTGCTTCCCTACACAGCTCAACCCATCCTCTACCACACTTTTTCGTGGCCCTTTTATTAAACATTTGCTTCCAAGCTAGGAGCTATAGAGGGATACAATATAAGCAGAAGGGAAGATAATTAATATTTACTGAGTGCTCATTTATTATTAAGTTCTAATAACCTAGTTAAGTTAGCATTATCCTTATAATAGGTAGGAATATTACCTTACAGTACCCACCTGGTTTGAGGCCCAGCTCTACCACATATTGGGTGACCTTAAGCAAGTTATTTAACCTTTGTGTCCAACAGATTTTTCATCTATAAAATGGAGATGCTCTCAGAGTTATTGGATGAAAAGCACCAAACTCTGTGACAGATGGTCAACTGTGAGATAATCTGGCACATTCTTAAGTGTCTCCTCCTTCAAGAAAGTCTTTTAATCTCCCAAGGCTAATGGTATGCCACCCTCCTTCTTTTGTCTTGGGTATTCCTTTTGTCTTTGGTTTTCACCTTTTTCATGGAGCTCAATATAGGTAGTGAAGTTTATTGGACAGCAGGGATCTTCACTGTATCCATAGCAGCACCTAAAAACACAACACTTTTTCCCCCTTGATCACTGCTTCCTGGGTTAGTTCTAGGTAACAGATGGATCGCATTTATTGAGGTAGGATAGGAAAATAACCTAGACGCTCATTCACTGAGGGAACAGTTGTCATTGTGGGAAATACAGAGGAACTGAGGTGTTTTGAAGGACTAGCAGATTCACTTCTAGTTTGTGTTCATTCCAAGAGAAAGAGAGAGGTGCTGCTAATATTATTTAAGCTATCTTTATTTCTGAGCTCAAATAGCTGAATTTGCATAAATTAAAGTGCATGATGCAATTCCACTATGTAGTCACAGGCTAAGGAACTTACCCCAACTTAGCTCACTGGTGAATCTCATTCAGGGTGGTACTGTACACCCTAGCTTTTCAGTGAATTGCAAATGAGATCATTAGGGGATGAGAGAAGGGGAACATATCCAATCTGTGGAAAATGTTCTAGTGCTGCAATAAGACATTAAGAGCCCTATTCACAATAATCTTGACTGTTGGAAGATGTGGCTACACTTGTAATGCCTACTTTCCTAATGCCAAAAGCAAAATTTACATTCCGTCTTAGGCAGACAGGAAGCAAAGGGAAAGAGAGAGAGAGAGAAATCAAGAAACAGAATCTTAACTGGAGAATAATCTGGTGGTTATCAGAGAAGCTGAATGGTGGGTGGAGGAAATAGGGGTGATAGGGATTAAAGAGTGCCATTTGTTCTGATGAATAAATGAAATGAAAAACAACAACAAATAAGAACAAAAAATAGTTTTTGTTTTACTCTAATGCTTGCTGAAGTCTCTCCTATAGGCCACAGACTAGAATCTGTGTTTCTTTTTTTATTTTTAAAATATTTTATTTATTTATTTATTTGAAAGGCAGAGATCACAAGGAGGCAGAGAGGCAGGCAGAGAGAGAGAGAGAGGGAAGCAGGCTCCCTGCTGAGCAGAGAGCCCGATGTGGGACTCGATCCCAGGACCCTGAGATCATGACCTGAGCCAAAGGCAGAGGCTTTAACCCACTGAGCCACCCAGGCGCCCTGATCCCAACTTCTTATGGCAACATGGCCTTCCATGTCCAGGGTACCGGGGCTCTGTGTAAGTACTGCTGACACTTGCAGAGTGATCATTATATTGTGTCATTCATTCTTCACTTGTTTGACCATGTGGCTACAGGCCACTAAACCTGTAGCTAGGCTTCCACCCCTTTTGCTGCAAATGGAATTTAGAGTGCATACAATCTTCCTGCTCTTTTTAAGCAGGCAAAATAATTTTATAAAATCCCTTTGAAGAGTAATCACCCTGGATATGTTTGTGAGGACAATGTTTTTAGTTTATTATCATAAGAAGCTCAAGCACCTCTAGGATAAGAATGGTGTCTTTTTTATCTAGCCCTAAAACTCTTCATGATTTCTGGCATGTAAGAGGTCTTCAGGAATGTTTCTTGAATTTAATTGTGATGTCTACATCATAGATGTTGAGCTTGGGTTTTTAACATGGATTCCATAAAGTGTTGAAATTATATGAAAAAGTGTATCTGTATGTACATTTTTTGTCCTTGGGGGAAGATCCTGCTCTAATCTGGGAATTCTGGTAACTGCTGTTAACCTTTCCCTCGTATTTTGATCCAGGTGAGGGAGGCGGCAGTGGCAGAGGAAATGGAGGGAGAATTTGAAACAGTTGATTCAGCAGAGGCTGTGGGAGAGTCAAAGATGAGATATGCTGAAAGAAAATAGCATATGAAGAAATATGGGGAAAAGTCTTGCCAGATGTGTCAAAATGTTACCCTGCCACATCACCCATAGATGAGGTCAATTTTCAGGGACACTGGGAAGGGCTCTGTCTCACCTTCTTTAAAAACATAGCTTTGGGGGGCACTTAGGTGACTCAGTTTGTTGAGCATCTGACTCTTGATTTCCACTCAGGTCATGATCTCAGGGTCGTGGAGATCCTAACACATTGGGTTCCACACTGACCAGGGAGACTGCTTAGGATTCTCTCTCTCTCTCCTCTCCCTCTGCCTCCCACCCCCACTCACACACATGTTCTCTCTCTTAAAAAAATATAAAAATAAAATGTAGCTTTGATGTTACTGCTATACAAGTTTCAGGTAACAGTGAGCTAAGTTACTCAGATCAACACTCTTGCTAAAAACACAAACAAAAAATGCTGTTCAAATGGATTTAAATAAACACTACTACTTTATAATAACCAAAGACCTGAAAACACAATAAAGAATTTTCAGGTCAGGGACGCCTGGGTGGCTCAGTTGGTTAAGAATTTTCAGGTCAATATGTGGATGCTACCAAATGGTAAGAAGACTCCTGGATGATCCAAACCCATGGTGTCTGTCAACACTGCTATGGCCCTAGGGGCTGGGTGGATACCAAGTAAGACCTGGGACCCACAGAAACTGATGAGTATTACAGAACAACTTCTCCACATTAATACGCATGCAGATTAAGGATAAACCAGACCTCAGTCTGCCTCCCCTACCCCTCAACCTCAGGGGGCTGCCAGAAAGCTTGCCTTGGCAATTAGTAAGGCAAGTGAATTAAAAAGAAAGGGAAAAAGTCTCTGAGAAGTTGTGGCCACAGACCACCCTCTTGTGGGCTTGTACTGTGTGTACACTTAACCTGGGTGAGTCAGAAACTTGTAAGCCATAAATTTGGTGTGAAGAGATCTCAATTGTTATTGCTCACAGTTGCCTGGCAAAACCAAAATAAAGGATCTGGGGGTAGAGGAGGGCACACCCAAACTAGGCTTTGGAGTACCCCCATAAATAGTTTAAGGAAAGTGGCCAGTTAATTCTTCAATGAAAGATAAGCAAGCATCAAGGGAATAAGAATCAGCAAAACAAGAGAGAAGTAGTAAACCCATACCGACTTCAGCTATTAGACTCAGGTTTAAAACACAACTATGCCTATGTGTTTGTGGAAATAAATGACAATGTTAGAAACAACTAAAAGGAGGCTATAAAAAGTTATACCCCATATCTGAAAAATAACCAAACTTAAAAAAAAAAAGACAGTAGTTGAAATAAAAACGCAGTGATCGTATTTGCGACACATTGACAATATAAGGGAGAAAAAATGAACTGAAAGGTGGGGCAGAAGACCTTATACAGAATGCAGTACAGAGAGAATGAAAAAAAGATACACAAAATTGAGTAGGAGATGTGGAGGCTACGGTACAAAGTTCTACCGTTGCCGTGCTGGGAAAGAGAAACTAGCAGAGAGACTGAGAATTTCTCAGCACTGATGAGACACATCTATTCACAGATTTAAGAAACTTGCTGGATTCTAAGCAGAATAGAGTGAAACCCATGCCTAGACAGCTCATAATGAAACTGCAGAAAACTAAGACATAAAGAAAATCTAGGAAAGCAACCAGAGAAAAAAGTTATCTTCAAAGGAGCAACTCATAACGGACCTTTAACAGCACATGGGAAAAGGGTAGACTGATACAGCTTTGACATGTTCAGAGAAAATTAGTGCTAACCTGGAATTCTACACACAACCGCCATTCAAAAATGAATTTGATCCCTTTTCTTAGTCTATGGCTCCCTCGAAAATTCTGGACACTGAGAGAGGCATGAAAAACCAGTGTTGATTGATCACACTTTAAAATGATGGACTAGGGGGCACCTGGGTGGCTCAGTGGGTTAAATCCTCTGCCTTTGGTTCAGGTCATGATCCCAGAGTCCTAGGATCCAGCCCCGAGTCAGACGCTCTGCTCAATGGGGAGCCTGCTTCCCTTCCTCTCTCTATGCCTGCCTCTCTGCCTACTTGTGATCTCTGTCAAATAAATAAAATCTTTAAAATGATGGACTAGGAGAGACGTTCATCAGAAGAGTATTTGAGAAAGTTACAGAACAAGATCTGTAGTGGCACACAGAGTTGGTGGGAAAGAGTGATAAGGATACCTGAGAAGTTGAAAGTGGCTGTCAAAGATGAACCAAGTCTGCCTTATAATCTGCCCAACCATGAATATGATACTTGTTGGTGGAAAACACCTGCTTTCTCCTTTCAGTGATTCCTCATTTATTGATGCATCGAGGACCAGTTCCTTATCCTTACCTTATACGCAGGACTGATGCTTAAAATATTTGACAGTACTCAAAAGCACCGCACTCATCAAACAGAAAAGATTCCCGGTATCAGACCAGATGCCGGCTGTTGCACAAGACCAGGGTCCTGGGACCCCTTGTGTAACTTGTTACCCCTTTAGATTTTTTTTTTTATTTATTTCTTTTGACAGAGACAGATCAGAAGTAGGCAGAGAGGAAGGCAGAGAGAGGAGGAAGCAGGCTCCCTGCTGAGCAGAGAGCCCGATGTGGGACTCGATCCCAGGACCCTGAGATCATGACCTGAGCTGAAGGCAGAGGCTTTAACCCACTGAGCCACCCAGGCGCCCCCTTGTTACCCCTTTAGTGGCTAGAATCTGGAGAAGCCCAGGGGAGGGACCTGATCAGTTAGGGTGGTGGAGACATTCAAAGTAGCTGCCATCTAGTGCTGGTATTTCAACACAGGTGTTGGCAGTACTAATACGTGGCAGCTGAATAAAAACTCTGGGCTACCTTAAGCATCTCTCATCCTTCCTCCTTCTTGATCCCTGTCTCAACCTTTCCCTCTTGCATGTTTATTTGTTTTTAAAGATTTTATTTGAAAAAAAAGTTTTATTTGAGAGAGAGCACAAGCAGGGGGAAGAATGGAGGGACAAGCAGACTCCCCTCTGAGTGGGGAGCCCGACGTAGGGTTCAATCACAGAACCCCGAGATTATGACCCAAACTGAAGTCAAATGCTTGACTGAGCCACCCAGCACCGATTCCACCTCTTCACGTTTAAATCTTCCAGCACAGCTGCTTCCTTGTCTAGTTTTATCAGGAATACACCTTAAAAAAATCCATAGGAGAACTTTTTTTTAAAAGATTTTATTTATTTATGACAGAGAGAAATAGAGAGAGAGGAAACACAAGCAAGGGGGAAGCAGGAGAGGGAGAAGCAGGCTCCCTGCTGAGCAGGGAGCATGACCTGAGCCAAAGGCAGACGGTTAACCAACTGAGCCACCCAGGTGCCCCATGGAGAACTTCTTTTTGCAAAACCTGTTTCATACATCCCCTGGAACGCTCAGGGATTGCATATTCTCTTTTGGCAAACTGTTCATTCCTGATATGATTATATCATTTTGTTGCACCTTAAATAGGCTTTATAAAATGAAAATCCAGGTTTATGCAGAAAATAAGAGGTATTTATTTGTTTATAGTCAGATTCAGAATAGGCTTCCCTCTACTGACAAGCTCCTTTGCTATATATTTGCATAAAAAATTTTACACAGTAAGTTTATGAGAAAAGTTAGAAAATACAAATAAAAGCACCTGTAATATATGTGTGTGTGAATAAAATGTATATATGATCCAGTTAGCTAACATCTGCTTTATATATAAAGTTTCTAAAGATAAAGTTATATCTGCATTCTTTGTCAATGTACAATATGCCAAAGTATAGCCATATTTAGCAAAAGAAACAATTTCTTTTTCCTAGCACTAGTACCTTTATTTGGATTTTAGTGATGGATCAAGCGCTATCAATGCGAAGTTGTTTTGACATCAGATGAAAAGTCCTGTAGTAGTGCCCCTCAATATGATTTGGATTATCATCTTCAGGTACAAAAGCATATCAGGAGCTCAAAGCCCAAGGACTTCATTTTTTTAAACCTTGGGTTTGAACTACATTTGAATTCAAATTCAGTAATGCCCTTAGATCAACTTGAGCTGACAAATTCTTTAGAAGAAAGTGGAATAAGGCAATTTGATGGAAATTATACTGTGCAGTGCCTTGTCACTCCAGATATTTCACTTTTACATTAAATTTTTTTTCAATTAATTTAAAGGTAACTGCTACATGCCAGATATCCAGGCTATTTGTCATTATTATTCATTTATTTATATGCAGCACTGTCATTTACAAGGACATAATTCTTAAGGAAACATAATTGCTCTAAACCTATCAACTTGCTTATGTAAAACTTTGTAAAATCTTTTCTCTGGAAAGAAAGTTTAAGTATTGGTTTTCCAAAAATGTTCACCAAGGACCTCGGCATACCATGCACAATTGGGTCTCTGCTCCAAGTCCCATCGCATCTATCAGGCTCCTTACCCTAAGCCCTATGACTCTCAGGTGTGTACAGTATTATTCAAAGGATAATGAACCCTCATCCAAAATTTGCTGATCAAATATGGCTTCCAGAGAAAAAGTGATACGTGCTGTGAAATATGTGGGATTACTGCACTGATGCATGAAGTAAAAACACAGGTCTCTAATACATCCTACATCCTTTTGCCCTCCTTATTTGAAAAGAACACAGAATCACACTAAAAAATTGGAAGAACCTTGGAGTGGGAAGGAATTTTGGAGTTCATTTTGTCCAACACTATTTGCAGGTAATGTAACCAAGACCAGGAAAGGTCTCCCAACAAGACAACCTTGAGACAGAGGTCTCCAGAGTCTGTTGGTCAAGACTTAACATTGGTGGTCTCAGTGTTCTGAGTGTGAAGAGTGGAGTAGAGAATGTTCTGGCATGTGGAACACTATGGAGGTCACTAAACAACAAACTCCCAAAATTCTACTACTATACTTACAATGTCTAGCAATTCCAATCTATGCAGTCCCCTCCTTCATTTCATTCCAAGCTCATTTTAAACTCTGTCTCCTCTAAAAGTTTTTATTAAACATGAAGTTAATGCATTCTCTTAAAAGGTAACATTTATATCCACAGCAAAAATAGGACTAAAAATTTAGATTTTTATGCTTTCAGGTAGACAAAAGTGAGCATTCCTTTATCCCCAAGCCCACATCACATGGAGCAAATCTGTTTTAACAACTTATAAATCCTTAGAAGGTAATCATATGAAATGCACAGCACATTGTAGTTAATTGATGCTTTTGCAATCAAAGCTTTTGCCTCTAGTATTGGGCATCCACAAGCTTCATTCCTAGAATACAGCTCAGTGGTTCTTCAACTCAATTTAGTCTGCCGATGGTTGGTATGTGATTATGTGGTCAAAACTCTTCTTATTCACTTCATGCAGAAATCCAGCTGATAACCTTAACATTTCCTTTAATAGGGAAAGTAATTGACATGCAATGATGAATCAGTAATGGAGCATGAAGATTACCCTACTTAACATTCTCCAATGGTTCCCTAGAGCCTTCACAATAAAGTCCAGTCTCCTTAAACTGGCAATCATGGACCTTCAAAATCTGAGCTTCATCTATCTTTCTAGTCCCATTTCTCAATCCTCCCCCTTCTTACTATCTGGCTCAGACATGCTAAACTACTTTTAGTTCTCTGGAAAAATTAAACTCTCTCTTCCCTCCACTTAAAATGCTCTGTATATACCCTCTTGACATTTGTCTGGCTAGTTCCTACTCACGCTGCAAAGGTCTGTTTACTTGCATACATCTATTTGGAGTGTTACTATGAAGGAATGTCAACTACACCCTAAATACAGAAACAATCAATTCACTATCAGTGAGACATCAACATTTGCCTTTTCACACTACTCTTTTTTTTAAAGATTTTTTTTAAAAGTTTATTTATTTGAGAGAGAGAATGAGAGAGAGAGTGCATGAGAGGAGAGAGGTCAGTGGGAGAAGCAGACTCCTTGCCAAGCAGGGATCCTGATGCGGGACCCAATCCCAGGACTCCAGGATCATGACCTGAGCCGAAGACAGTCGCTTAACCAACTGAGCCACCAGGCACCCCTTTTCACACTACTCTTTTGGTAAAATACATTATATTCACTACTTCCACTTCCTTACCACCCAAGCATATCTTAACCTCTCGCAAACCTGCTTCCCTTAGCATTACTTAACTGAAAACACTTTTTGAAGACTACTAGTGTCCTCATAATCATTTAATTTATTGGCAATAGTTTTTTTCCCCCCAAATACCAAACCTCCTTAAGTTTTCTAAAGTCATCTAGACTGCTGGTCAACCTATTATGTTCTCCCTCTCTTTTCTTTTTGTGGCATACAGTTTTCCTATATGTCTTATTCTGTTTCTTCTTTGTGTCGTTTATGGGCTCCATTTCTCTAATTAAATATGTTCTCCAGGTTCATTAGACTCAAAACATTAGTATTAGGATGCCTCCCAACACTAACTCATAACAAATGCAAATCATTTGTGTATCTCATTGATTCTAGCTTCTTGGTGAAAAGGGAAGAAATACCAGTCCAGTAAAAAGAGCACTCATTTTGGAGATACTCTTGGATTCATATTTCAAGTCTGTCACTCATTCTTGAACAGTGTGGAATGGAGGATATTACTTAACAAATTGGACCTCAGTCTCTCATCTAGAAGTTGGGAGAAAATAATGTCTTTTAGTATTACTGTATGAATCATAGTAAGCAAAGTGCATATTCCAATGCTGGGTACACTGTGGGCACTCAATAAAATTTATTCATAGTTACTGTCATTTTCACACTTCTCTTAAACATGTGTAGTATTTCACTGTCTCAATACCTTCCTTCATATACATGAACAAAAGGTAAATCTTAGAGAGTGCAGATATGAACAGGTTTCTTTTCTGGCCAAATGATTCCAAATTGTTTATTGAATCAAAGCCCAATTCTTCCCTATTTAAGAATCTTCAGGTTTTAGCTCCATCCTTCCTCTCCAGTCTTCTCCCTCAATGCCTTTCTAAATAAATACCAAGCAAACTGGACTTTTTGTGGTTCTCAAATATACCACATACTCTTTACCTCAAAGTCCTGCTCCAATTATGCCTCCTTTATGAAACGGATACCCCAGGTTAGATATTTTATTTCCAGAATACTTTACTGGTACTTCTCGGGGTACTCAGATTTTGCATATTATTTCATTATTTGTACATAACTGACCTCCTTTTGAAGAGTGAAGCCAGGTTATTATTCGTGTGCCTACTCACCACTTTGCTAAGTGATCTCACACACACACACATACATGTGTGTGCACAGAGGTAGAGGGAAGAAGAGGAAGAGTAAGGAAGAGAAAGTTTTATTTTTTCAAAATACCAACTAGACTTTTCTTCAAGGAATTATTTTCACTTCAAGTTTTTATGAAGGGGTGGGAATGGAATGGGGAGAGCACGGTGTGTATACAGAGTACTGATAGAGGCACTGCTGGCTGAACTTCCATTTGGAATTCCCCCAGCAGCAGAAAAAAGGCAGGGTTGAAACAGTCATCCTAGAAACTGACCAGGTAAGACTTTAAGATCTGTTGATCAACTGCAATCAACCTCTTGGGAAACCCTTTACTAATTTGCTAAGCTTATCCATATTTGTTTTTCCCCAGAGCTATTTTCCTAACCTTCCAATCTCTTCTAAACCAGAGTAAACAAAAGATTTAAACCCACAGTTGAAAATATAGGAATATACACATATATTTAATGTTATTTTATGTATTTGTTCATATGTGAGAATCTTATTTCTTTAAAATGGAATTTCTCTCAGCCAAATCCAGGACTAAATTTTTATAGGTTTATTTTTCAGGCAGCCCCTCGTATAGTGCTTTAGATATAATACACATTCAATATGTAATGGTTGAAAGAAAAATGAATTTATAGGATACAACTGCAGGACTTAATGTTGGTTAACTGCAGTGGGACAAAATGAGAAAAGATATAGTCAAAGTGAGTGTGACAATTGGGGGCTCAGCTCTCATCAATACTAGCTAAATAAATCCTTGGGTGCCCCATGGTACATAAAGATTTAAGTATTCCCAACTGAGTGCCTTGAGAATAGAGATGATGTCATTTTATTTTGTATTACTTGGTAGTGTGCCAAGTCTGAAGATACTTTCTCAAATGCAAGCGTATCCGAGACAGAAATATTGGCAGCTCCACTATTCAAGTAAATTAGATATAGCTTGCATTTGTAAAACTTTCAACTAACTCTTCTGATCCTCAGTCACTTCACAGAGTAAACATTCAATTATTAGTCTCAATTTACATTTCATAAGATAAAACTGCTGGCATTTAAATCCAGTTCCAGACCCGCTTTTCTACTATTAAATATCACAGAAACAGAATAGTAGAAATGGAAAGATCTTTAGAAATTATTCAACATAATTTTTTTTTTTTAATTTATTTGACCGAAAGAGAGCAGAGCGGGAGGGAGAAGGAGAAGCAGGCTTCCCGCTGAGAAGAGAGCCTTGGACAGGGCTGGATCCCAGGAATCTGAAATCCTGACCTGAGCCCAAGCAGACGCTTAACTGAGCCACCCAGGCACCCCAACCCAATTTTTTTTTTTAATATGAGGAACTCTGAGGCCCATAAAGAGATCACATTAGCAGCAAATCTCTCACTAAAAGCCAAATTACCTGATACAGAGTCCATGGCTCCCTCTGAATATCAGTTTCTACAGAGACCCAATTTTACAGCGTGTACAATTTGGGTTTCTACAGAGACCCAATTTTAGCCTTTCTGAAAATACAGAGGTCTAAAAAAGCCAAGGCTTCTCTCAGGACAGAGGTACTCGTTCATATGTTGCAGTTTTTTCGATCCCTGTGGCTCAGGTCCTCCTTCCAGAGTTCAACTACCTTATCGAAAAGGTACTCTGACGTAGTACATGGAGCATGAGACTTAGAGGGGTGAGAATCCGGGATGAAACCCTGGCTCCAGCACTTACTGCCGGCCTCGGCCAAGGCACTTCCTGGAGCTACTTCAGATTCGATATGAGGATTTGATATGAGAAGTACTCCTGGCACACAGCCGAAGATCGATAAGTATTTGTTAAATAAATGAATAACACAGTGTATGCTCAGTAAAGGGCGATCATGCATTGTGGAGTGGTCCCCATCTCCTCGGGCCTCCTCCCAACCTCACGAGTCTGAAGCTCGGCCCGAGTCCGGCTATTGCTTCCCAGCCTCACTCGGCGCTCGGTCCGGGGCTTGCAGAGAACTCGCTGTGCCTCGTACTCTAGCCTCGAGGCCTTGGAGCCTTGCTTCACCTTCTCTCCCCCATCCCTCCCCTCAGAGTCGGAAGGACGCCAAGAGCCCTTCTCAAGGCACAGCTCCTCCGAAGGGGAGCTCCCCCTGCCGTTAGCATCCAAAGGGACTAAGCATCTCGTTTTTCATATATATATATATTTATTTATTTCATATATTCATATATATTTCAATATATATATATATTATAATTCCCCCCCACCCCCCCCCACCCCCCCGTCTTTGTTTTCTAGTTCTCATCTTCTTTCAGGAACCTCAGATGATTCCGCCCGGCGTAAAGACCACACCCCGCCCTCTATAGCTGCTCCAAGTCGGCTCCAGACCCGAAGAGGGCCGCGTTGCCTAGGAAACTGGCGAGGGTGTTGGAAAACGTCAGCCCCCGCGGCGCGTTTGCGCAGGTGCTAAGAGCCTGGCCTCCACTATCGCGAGAATTGCCTCCCGGAAGTTCCACGTCAGTCAGTCGGCTGGTCAGCGGGTCAGTGAGTCTCTAAGGGACTGCGTCGCTGGTGGCAAGTGAGGGCTCCCGGGCTCGGACCAACGGAGCGATGGTAGGTCCAGACCCTGCAGGAAGGAGCGGGGCCTCTTTGTCTGAGGCCAGTTCTTGGGCTTCTGGACTGGGGGCTGCGGTAAGCAGCGGCCTGGGCTCTCGTTGCGGCCGCCGCCTCAGGCCTTGTGGGGTCCTGGTCTGCGTTGAGTTCTGTGAGGGAGGCGGCGGTGAGGCCCAGAAATCGGAGGTGGTGTGGAGAGGCAATGCCGGGGCTTTGCCAAACCTAGTCATTCGGCCCTTAAAACGGCGGTAGCAGGTCTTAAACTCATGCTATAGTAGTGGGTGCTAACCACAAACTACGGTCTTAAGCAGAAAAGCACTCCTTCAGAAATTAGGTAAAGTGTATATGTCAAAAGAATTTAGAATGCTTTGGGATCCCACTTTAAGTTTCTAGGGGGCAAGGAAGGGTTAGGACGTTGCTTCTAAAACTGTTTGACGTGGTTTTCTGCATTTGCAAATACAGTGGCTGGTAAGAATGGCAGTTGTGACAGACAGCACTTTTATATTGTCCGTCTCACCCCCCAAAATACCCTAAAGTACTTTGGCTCAAGAGTGTTGTAATAAGAAGGAAAAAACTACAATAGTGTAAGAATATCTTTTCTGAAAAAATATTAAAAAGTCAGTATTTTATATTTAAACGTTTTCCTGCCCACTCTTCTTTTAACTAGGGCTTGGAGACGTTGGAGAATAAGTCTAAATTCTGTATCTCGTAGTTTAAAACTTTTAAGTTTGTGTAAGGCTAATTGAAGCAGAGTTGGAATTACAACAGAGGCTGAATCCTTAGGGAAACTGGTGAAAGTTATGGATCCTCCTAGAAAAATGGATTGAGAAGCACACAGTGTTGCAAAAACTTCAGTGGGTTCACTCAGACACCACATCTCCCCCATTCTTACCTGTGAACTTCCGTGGGTCCCCAGGTTAAGAGCTCTTATAGCAAGATCTCAGGTCTCTTAATTATTCTGCCTCCGGTTAACCAGTGATCTGGTCTGGAGTGTGCTGTGCTTTCAGGAATGGACATTTTATAGTTAAATATCCTTCATTCTTTAATGCATTTAAAATTTTCTGTATGAGATACAAAATGTGGATTTATTTATTCATTTGTTTTCCATAGAGCGTTTTACTATGTGCCCATCCACTTTGCTAAACATTTGCCTCCTAATTCTTTTTTTTTTTTTTTTAGAATTTATTTATTTGACAGAGATCATAAGTAGGCAGAGAGGCAGGCAGAGAGAGAGAGGGAAGCAGGCTCCCTGCTGAGCAGAGAGCCCGATGCGGGGCTCGATCCCAGAACCCTGAGACCACGACCCGACCTGAAGGCAGAGGCTTAAACCACTGAGCCACCCAGGTGCCCCTTGCCTCCTAATTCTTACAGCGGCTGGGAGAATGAGTTATAAATAATGTTTATGGAGTGGTTATGATAGGCCAGGCACTATTCTAACTGCTTAACGTTGAATTTAATTCTCATAACACTCAGTCGTAGATAAAAGTATTAATCCTCTTTTACGTATGTCAGACCTCAGAGAAGTTAAGTAAACTTGTTCAGTATTGCATATTTGAAATGAGTGGTGGAACCGAAATTTGAATTCAGCATAATTCTCTAGACCTCGATTATACCATCTGTCCTTAAACTCCCATATCCAAATATATAAAATGCTGTGGAGGTAAAGACCCTTGAAGAGCATCTACTCTATAAAGCAAAAAGAGACGTGTATATTTAGCTTCTTAAAGCTAAATTAGCTTCTTAATTGGCTTCTTAAAATCCCTTAAGAAAGGATAGTTCTGGCAAGGGTAATCCAAAAGATTATTTTGGTGGCAGTAATTTAAGCTGAGCCTTAAATGCATCCAGCTTTTGGAAAATGGAGGGAGACATTTAGAATTAAGGGTACAGTATAAATATCTTTGTATTTTGGAATATCTAATAGAATGTCTTATTGAAAGTAGTCACTTAAATGTTGGGCAAAATTATAGCAAAAGATCTTGGCTCTGCTTTTTTAACTGGGATTTGTGAATTGGAGGGTATTTGGAGGTGCACTAGGGTTGCTTAGTCCCTCAGCCCACCTTTCCAGAGCATCACTTTTACTCAGTGATCATTAAACATCCATATGGTAAAATATACACAATTTATAAGTGATGGATTTCCTCATTTGCTACAGGAAAAGTATGAGATGTGCTGGCTTACATGAAAGCCCCCATTGTTGTTCCTGGCACACAGAAGACACTTCATGTTTGTTCACTCTAAAGAGACCAGTAAAAGGAGTTGAAATTTGTCATGCTAATAAATGAGGCAAAATTAAGAAAAAGATGAAGTAAAAGGTCCTGCTTCCCTGAATGACCAAAAACTGTGAGGATGGTGGTTTGAAAGTAGAAAGTTTGAGATGAAGAGGAAGGCTTGGCAGGGGAAACATTTTTTTGGTGATTGTAGAGAAGAGCCAGAGAATTCCGATCTTTTCAAATAAAGAAATCTAGGGTATTGCTAAAAGCGGGGGAGGCATTTGTAGAAGTAATAATAAGGTTGGAAGTAGTAGATGAGTAAAAGCCTTGTGAAGTGTTTGCTTTGTCTCAGGAAATGATCTATGCCGAAATTATCTAGTGATCTTCATTTTGTGTTGAAAAGTAACCCTAAATTTCTATTCCATTCATGACCATCGTGGAAGATCACAAAAAGATTCAGTGGTAACTTGCCAAGTAAACTTTTAGGTGTGTTTAAAACCTTTTAAAGGGGAAACATATTTTAAATCAGTCTTCCCTCATCTGTGTCCAAGAGAAAATTAAGATTACTGACCTCGGCGTCATTGTTTATAATGAATTAACTTTTCTCTTAGGATGGTATCCTTGGGAGAATTGAGAAAATACATTTTTCACATCATTTTCTTGTCTGTTTAGTTGAATCTAGATTGGAAAAAAAGCAGTTTTAAACTAGTAGCATTTTCTGACTGGAAAGTATTTTAATTTTTGTTTAAAATGGTTCTAATTAAGTTAGAATTAGGTTCTTTTATTAGATTACTAAGTAACTCACTAGTTAGGTTCCCAATTAAGTTACATTAGGTTCCTATGACTAAAATCCATTAAAATGCTATAAACATTCCTGTTTGTCTCCAAAGGCCCTCATGGACATGGGTATAACCTGTATTGATCACACATCACATTCACCTACCATTTATTAATATTACTGCCAAAATACTTTTCTCCAAAGAAATCAGTTTTTGTAATTGAGGTATAATTGACATAATGTTATAGTAATTTCATGTGTACAACATAATGATTTACTATTTATATATATTGTGAAATGATCACAAGAGTAAGTCTAGTTAATGTCTATCACCGTATGTGGTTACAATAATTTTTTTCTTGTGATAACTTTTAAGATCTACTCTTAGCAACTTTCAAGTATGCAACACAGTATTTTTAACTATACCTTATATTCCCATGACTTAATTATTTTATTATTGGAAGTTTGTACTCTTTGACCTCCATCCATTTTGCCTGTACCCACCCCCTGCTTCTGGCAACCACCAGTCTGTTCTGTGCGTGTATGAGCTTGAGCTGTTTTATTTTTTGTTTTAAGATTATACATATAAGTGAGATCATACAGTATTTGTCTTTTTCCAACTTATTTTACTTAGCATAATACCCTTAGGGTCCATCCATGTTGTCACAAATGACAAGGTTTCATTCTTTTTTATATCTGAATAATATTCGTGTGGGTGTGTGTGTGTGAATCTTTATTTTTATGATCTTCCACAATGATCATGAATGGAATAGAAATGTAAGGTTACTTTTCAACACAAAATGAAGATCACTAGATAATTTCAATGTAGATCATTTCCTGAGACAAAGCAAACACCTCACAAGGCTTTTATTCAACTACTTCCAATGTATATATAATAATACATATGCAAAAAAATAGGCATTATTACACATATATAAATATATACATATATACATTGAAATATTATGTATAATATGTATATATTACATACATTTTCTTTATCCATTCATCTATCAGTGGACACTTAGGTTGTTTTCATGTCTTGGCTATTGTAACTAATGCAGCAGTGAACATGGGGGTGCGCGTGTCTTTTTTTTTTTTCTTTTTTTTTTTTACTTGACTGAGAGGTCACAAGTAGGCAGAGAGGCAGGCAGAGAGAGAAGGAAGCAGGCTCCTTGCTGAGCGGAGAGCCCGATTTGGGGCTCCATCCCAGGACCCTGAGGTCATGACCTGAGCCAAAGGCAGAGGTTTAACCCACTGAGCCACCCAGGCACCCCGGTGCACATGTCTCTTCAACTTGATGCTTTCATTTTTCTTCAGGTAAATACCCAGAAGTGGAAATGCTAGGTCATATAGCCAGTTCTATTTTTAATTTTGAGGGGACCTCCACACTGTTTTCTGCAGTGGCTACACCAGTTTACATTCCAAACAATAGTGCATAGGGGTTTCCTTTTCTCCATATCCACACTGACATTTGTTATTTCTTGTCTTTTTGATAATAGCCATTCTAACAGGTGTAAGGTGATATCTTATTGTGGTTTTGATTTGTGATGTTTAGTGACATTGAACATTTTTCGTGTACCTGTTGGTCATCTGTAATCTTCTTTGGGAAAATGTCTATTCAGAACCTCTTCCTATTTTTTACTTGGTTAATTTTTTTGCTATTAGGTTGTATGGGTTCTTTGTATATTTTGAATATTAATCACTTATCCAGGTGTATGTTTTCCAGTTATTTTCTCCCATTCACTATGTTGCCTTTCCATTTTATTAATAAGTTTGCTCTGCAGAAACTTTTTACTTGATGTAGACCTACGTGGTGATTTTTGCTTTTATTGCCCTTACTTTGGTGTCAGATCCAAAAAGATCATCACCAATGTCAAGGAACTTATTGCCTATGTTTTCCTCTAGGAGTTTTATGGTTTCAGGTTTTACATTTAAGTCTTTAATCCATTTTGAATTAATTTTTGGTATAAGATAATGGTCCAGTTTCATTCTCTCTCTTCTCTCTCTCTCTCTCTCTTTCTTTCTTTTTTTTTTTTTTTTTTAAAGAGAGAGAGGGAGCACAGAGAGGGGCAGAGGGAGAGAGAGAATCTTAAGCAGGCTCCACACCCAGTGTAGAGACTGACACAGGAGGGGGCTTAAACTCACAACCCTGAGATAATGACCTGAGCTGATATCAAAAGTCAAGACACTTAACCAACTGAGCCACCCAGGCACTCCTCTGTTTCATTCATTTGCATATTGTTGTCCGGTTTGCCCAACACCATTTATTGAAGAGACCATCCTTTGCCCATTGTATATTCTGGGCTCCTTTTTTTGTGGGGTAATTGACCATATATGCGTGGGTTTATTTCTGGACTCTCTATTCTGTTCCATTGATCTTTGTGTTTTTATGCCAATGCTATACTGTTTTGATTGATATAGTTTTAGGATTACTAAGACTTCATGAATAACACTTCTTCAGAATATTTTCTTTTTTTTTTTCCTTTTTCTTTTTTTTTCTTTTTCTTTTTTTTTTTTTTTAAGATTTTATTTATTTATTTGACAGAGAGAGATCACAGTAGGCAGAGAGGCAGGCAGAGAGAGAGAGGAGGAAGCAGGCTCCCTGCTGAGCAGGGAGCCCGATGCGGGGCTCGATCCCAGGACCCCGGGATCATGACCTGAGCCGAAGGCAGAGGCTTAACCCACTGAGCCACCCAGGCGCCCCCAGAATATTTTCTGATAGGACACTAATGACATGGGCACAACCTTGTGATTTAGTAGATATTTTACATTTACTTACTAGATTCTGTGTAAACCAGAGATTCTCAAAGTGTGATCTGTAGTCTCCTACAAGTCCCCCATAGTCTTCCAGGAGGTTCCCTATGTTGATAATTTGCACTATTGCTGTAAAACAAATGAAAGATAAAACTGAACTACTGGTATAATGTCATCAAATTGAACTAACAGTACATTCCTCATTACCACACAATTTTTTTTTAATCCAGTTTCACTTAAGAATGTCATTGAGGAAGAAGGAAAAAAACGCTAGTTTTATTACATCTCGATACTCGAGCCTACATCTTTTAAATATTCTGTGTAATGACATGAGAAGTATGCACAAGATACTTTTGTTGCATACTGTTAAGTTACAAGCTTGCTTGAAGCAGTGACTGACATACTATGTTTGTTCAGACTTGATTATTTGGCAGACATTTTCTAAAAACTGAGAGACGTTAGCTGGTCCTTGACATTATTTGTTCCCAGTGATAAAATTGGTGCTTTGAAGTGAAAATTAGAATTTTAGAAATATTCTGTCATTAAACTGTTTAGATTTCTAATACTTGAAGATTTATCCATTGTGGTAGATGGTGATATTAATGAATGTGACCTTTTTGTTACTATATAATGAAATGTGTCAAAATTTGGAAGATTTGCATAATTCGTTGATTCAGAATTTTCCAAAAGCCAATGCATGATGTTACAAAAGATGCATGGGTTAGAGATCCATTCAAAATGCATAATAGGCCAAGAGATTTCATGTAACAAAGTATAAAAAGTTCATAAAAGGTTCATTTATGTGCTTTCAGATTTCACGTTGCAACTAACCTTTAAGGAGCTACCACTTTTCAAGTTTTGAAAAGTGAAGAATATTCTATTCACAACTTTTTTTTTAAATTTTATTTATTTATTTTACAGACAGAGATCACAAGTAGGCAGAGAGACAGGCAGAGAGAGAGAGAAGCAGGCTCCCTGCCGAGCAGAGAGCCCGATGCGGGACTCGATCCCAGGACCCTGAGATCATGACCTGAGCCGAAGGCAGCGGCTTAACCCACTGAGCCACCCAGGCGCCCCTATTCACAACTATTTTTAAAAAGTTATTAGAGTGCCTGGATGGCTCAGTCGGTTAAGCGTCTGCCTTTAGCTTAGGTCATGATACCAGAGTCCTGGGATCAAAGCCCCTAATCTGCTCCCTGCTCAGCAGTGCGCCTACTTCTCCCTCTGCCCCTCCACGCTCATTCATTCTCTCTCTCTCTTTAATAAATAAATAAATAAATAAATAAATAAATAAATAAAATCTTTATAAAAATGTTTAAAAGTTATTAAAATATTTATCTTCGGTCACCTGGGTGGCTCAGTCAGTTAAGCTTCTGCTTTCAGCTCAGGTCATGATCCCAGGGTCCTGGGATGAGTCCCTCATCAGGCTCCTTGCTCATTGGGGAACCTGCTTCTCCTTCTGCCTACTGCTCCCACTCTTTGTGCATTTTCTCTCTCTCTCACAAATTTTTTAAAATCTTTAAAAAAATAAAATAGTTCTCTTTTTCCAACTACGTATCTTTGTGAGGCCAAGTTTTTTTTTTCATATACATCAGCCAAAACAGCATATCACAACATATTGAAGGCCAAAGCAGATATGAGAAACCAGCTGTCTCCTATTAAGACAGAACGTTAAAGAGTTTTGCAAGAATGTGGAAAAATAAATTGCCATTCTTCTCACTAAATTTCTTTTGAAAATATAGTTATTTTCATTAAAATAGTTAAGTCAACATGTAATGAGTTTATTTTTATTTGAAAATGAATTAATAGGAGCACCTGGGTGGCTCAGTGGGTTGAAGCCTCTGCCTTCAGCTCAGGTCATGATCCCAGGGTCCTGGAATCGAACCCCACATCAGGTTCTCTGCTCAGCAGAGAGCCTGCCTCTCCCTCTCTCTCTCTGCCTGCCTCTTTGCCTACTATTTATTTAAATAGTTTAAATAAATAATTTAAATAATAAAATAATTTAAATAAATAATTAAACAATAAATTAAATAATAGTAAATAAATAAAATCTTTTTAAAAAGGAAATGAATTAATACATAAATATTTTTAGCTTGTTTTGGTTTTAATGTTTCAGTATGGTAAATATCAATAAATACAACCTATGTAAGCAAAAGCTTTTTAGGAAATTTTTTTGAGTGGAAAGGGGTCCTGAGACCAAAAAGTTTGACAACCACTACTATAAATTAAAAAAATTTAAATACTCTTATGTTAGTACGAGTGAAGAAGTGGGTGCTGTAGACTTGAAACTGTCTACAGTTCAGCAAAGTAAAAACTGAATTTTTTTGAAGGCCTCTTAATGCACTGTTTTTAGTTAAGATCTCAAACATGATTTATTTGGCATAGCAATTTAATGTTTTGAGGGCTTTTTATGTTGTTTTTTCTTAGCCTCTGCGACTTGATATAAAGAGAAAGCTAACTGCTCGGTCTGATCGAGTTAAGAGCGTGGATTTGCATCCTACAGAGCCATGGATGTTGGCAAGTCTTTACAATGGCAGTGTGTGCGTTTGGAATCATGAAACACAGGTAGGAATTTTTAAGGACTTTTAGAAACAGTGTGTTAGACTGTGTTTATAATGCAAGAGAAGACAGAGAGTCCAGTAGGTGTACAGATTGCTTTCTCAAATAAATTAGTACAAAGTATTTTCAGGAAAGAGGAACTAACAGTTACAGGGTTATCGCTTATGGAAGAAACCGTTTCAGTCTTGTTATATACAATACTTAAATGTCATATTCTGATGTAAGTTAGTATTATCTTTTTGAAATGAAGGAAACTGCCAACAATATAAGGTCACTTGCTATAGATAAAGATTGAATAGTACTTAATTTTCTATTCAGTCAATATTTTAATGATCTTAAGAATGGGATTTTTAATTTTATTTTTTCCCAAATAATTGATATAATGATATGCAGGTAACTTTCAATCAACTATTCAAATTATAGAGTGTTAGAGAAGTATTTGTAGTCAGCTTTTGATTACACATATGAGAATATGCGTTATACAGATTATCTGCCTTAAATGCTTATTTTGCTCTTTATCATCTGAGTAAATCATTTATCCTTCAAATTGGTTTATCTCTTATTTTCCAGTCTTTGTTGATGGTTCTTAATCGTTTCCCTTCAAAATACAGAACATACAGTGAGCACCAGCCCATACAGTTATGTGTCTACTTACACAATCATTATTTTCAACATGTAAGGTTAAGTTCTTAATAGCCAGACAAAATTCACATTGAGTAATTTAAAATGGAAAAATAGGCTTAGGAACCAAGGTCAGTAATAAATCTAAAATCACCCTTACAGTCTTACATCCCTGTAATGGCACAGAATGACTGCACACTAAAGCAGAACCCCATCAATGACATTTTATAAACATTAACACTTTGTTCCCTGCTTTATGCCAGTGCTGATAACATTGTCTGACACATAGTAAGTACTCAATAATTGTTTTTTGAGCTAATGAATAATCAGTATTCCATTTATCACTATTTGACTATATCAGGATTTCTAACCTCTACAATTTCAGTTCTTCATTTTGTGAATCCATTTGTCTTAATGCAGATAGTATGCATGCTAACTGCTTTTTTTGATCCACTTCTGTTTTCACAGACTTAATATCTTTGTGATTTTATGCTTAACAGATATGTTGGTGCCTCCTCTAAACCCCACCACGTATCCTAATTCTTCCTAGGGATACCTTCTGGCAACTCCATTTAGCCATTTCTCAGATCTGTCATTTCACTGTGGTATGTTCTAAATCCCAGCTGTACTTCCCTTAACTTTCTCTTGGTTTTACTGTAACGTAACTCTCTCTGGTTCATCCAGTTTGCCTCTTTTTTTCTTTTGTGCCCTTCTGTGCCCTCTGGCAGGGCCACCTGCTTCCACTTTCAAAATTCATCTTGTTGGTAACTTCTTCTGATTTCCTTCTTTCCTTCAAGAATGCAGTCCTGGGATGGGTAGGGATTATAGTAGTCTTACTTTCCACTGTTACTACAAGTGCCTATTTGACAGTGAGACTTATAGTAGATACTGAGTAAGTCTTTGTTTAATGGTTGGTCTATTTTTGGTTCTACCTCTTTTTTTCCCTCTATCACCAATAGAAGTTACTTGCCACTCATGTATATTAAGAGCAAAATTCTTCAAAGAGGCAAAACGGTTTTGGAAGTAAATTCAAATGTACTTGAATTTCAAATAAGTCTTTGAGGTGGTGAGTGCAGTGGTTAAAAATCAGTATGTTAACAGTTTGAAGCCATCCTGCTTCAATAAATGATGCGGGCAAACCTCTTAAACATGTTAAGGCTCAGTTACTTATCTAAAATGAAGAGGATATTGTTGCCTTCCCTATATCACAGGATTGTCAAAAGGATTAAATCAAACTAGATAATATTGTGTAAAGTCCCATACAAGTGTTAGTCATTATTTCCCTAACTTACATTAAGTTATATTGAGTGTGTAGCATTTCTTCCTCTTTATAGATTGTTTAGCTTCTATAATGCAGAGACCATCTCTCGTGTCATTTTTATCAGCCACAGCACTTAACATGGACCTTAACCGTGACTGTTCTGCAGCTGCTTTATTTGTACTGCTCAGCAGATCCATGGATTTGTTGGCTCCTTATGAGCTTTTGTGGATTTTTCTGTCATCTTATAGATTGTATGTTGTGTCTGCTCACTGTATGGTAGTCAGCTGATAGTTGTACAGGTTAGAGCTGACGCTCCCATTTATTGTGTTTGTGTGAAGAATTTGTGAAGTCTGGCTTCAGAAGGCCAGAGTAGGCTCAACAGTTCTTATGAACCAGTCTCTATTGTTTCTTTTTTCTTACAACTTTTTTTTTTGAAAGTATAGTTGACATACAATATAACATTAGTTTCAGGTGTACTAGTTTTGATTCTTTTTATTTAGTGTACATGGTTAATCAGTAAGATTGTGCTGTTTTTCATTACTCTCTGGTATAAAAAAGAGAGATTGCAAAATGATAGTTTGAATCTCAGAATCTTAAAAAATAAGACATCAGGGGCACCTGGGTGGCTCAGTGGGTTAAAGCCTCTGCCTTCGGCTCAGGTCATGATCCCAGGGTCCTGGAATCGAGCCCCGCATCGGGTTCTCTGCTCAGCGGGGAGCCTGCTTCCTCCTCTCTCTCTCTCTCTCTCTCTCTGCTTGCCTCTCTGCCTACTTGTGATCTCTGTCTGTCAAATAAATAAATAAAATCTTTAAAAAAAAAAATAAGGCATCATAGTGGGAGGACAAAGACATGCATTTATCCCTGTTCTTTCTAAGAGGCTTTTTCAGTTTTCTGCTTTTATCCTATATATATTATTCCATTTTGAGCAGCTTGAAGAGACATCTAAATCACTGTGTTTTCATGCTTCACTAAAAAGAGGTAAATGGCATTTATATGGAAACATATTGCTAAAGTGTTCAAAAGAATTGGATCTTGTTTATGAGTTTATTTTGTGAGTTGATAGGTTTAATTTTAAAAAGAAAAAACTAAGAGCCAATTCATTCAACAAATAGTTACTGCACACTGGTTGTTTGCCAGCCACTGTTCTAGGCTCTGGGAATACAGTGGTGAACAGGATTCTTGCCCTTGGGGAGCTTAGCAGAAAAGATTAACATTAGACACATAATTATGAAGGTGCTATGTTATGAATGGGGAGTATGAGGTTCTGTTTGTGGTTTTTCAGGCAGAGGGCACAGGAGGAGTAAAGGTAACGGTGGGAGTAGCCAAAGGTAAGGCTAAGGAGATAGGGAAGGACAGGCTGGAGCACAGAGGATCTGGAATTCCATCTTGTGGAGATTTGCTTTCTTTTATCCTTTATAAGTATTTTAATTTTGAAACTGTTAAAGAAAAGATGATTAGTCTGTTTTTTTCATTTGATTGTTGAGCTTTTGTGTTTTAGCCTGAGAATATTTTTAAATTAGGAATGATCTAAATAATTGGATATTTTAAATGTAACACAGTAGTTTTTTCAGTTATTTTCTCATAACTCAAAGTGTATATTCTTATTAAATTTTAAAGACATTGGTGAAAACATTTGAAGTGTGTGATCTTCCTGTTCGGGCTGCAAAGTTTGTTGCAAGAAAGAATTGGGTTGTGACAGGAGCGGTAAGTAATTATATGAATTTCTAATTCCTTCAGTTTCTTAATTGGTCAGTGATTATGCAAATGATTTTGATTCTTGATTATTAATTAGTCTAATGTTTTGAAGCATGGACTTTATAACTTGAGCCTATGGTACACTTTTTTTTTTCAAGATTCATATTTATTTTTAGAGAAAGCAAGGGATGCGGGTACAGAGAGGCAGATTCCCAGCTGAGTGGAGAGGCTGATGTGGGACTCCATCCCAGGACCCTGAGTTTACTTACTACCTGAGCTGAAATCAAAAGTCGGGACACCTAACTGACTGAGCCACCCATGCGCTCCTACACCATTTTGCACAGTTTACTTTATAACAATAATAATTTCTAAATTTCCATTTCTAGGATGACATGCAGATAAGAGTGTTCAATTATAATACTCTGGAGAGAGTTCATATGTTTGAAGCACACTCAGACTACATTCGCTGTATTGCTGTTCATCCAACGCAGCCTTTCATTCTGACTAGCAGTGGTAAGAGATGACTCCTTTTGGTCACGTGTATCTCTTTCAGTAATTCATTTTCATTCAGTGAGACTTGCAATTCTTTCACTGCTGTTACATGTGGAGTTCTAATTCCGAGCAGCCTTTAAACTATTTAAATCCATTACCCTGCTATCAGTGCTGCTTGCTTTCGTATTTAATGAAATATCAACTCTACTTAGGATTTGTGTAACAATTGCTCCAGTTTCTGTCAGGGAAGGCCTGAAGGTCTAGATGATTAAACATCTGCTGAACAGAAAGCTAATTTATGTGCTGGTGGGTGAGTTTTTGCCAGATTGCTACATACCCTCATCACTTTTTTCTTTATATTCAGGCTAGTTTGCTCCGTGGCATTATATCTAGAACAGTGAACTTTTGGAGGGAATTAAAACAAGTTGTACTGATTTGGTAGTAGCTCTTTGAAACATTTTTAAGTTAAAATTGAGAAGTAATTCAAAGCTTTTTTTTCCACCATTCTTATAAGAGAAATGCTTATTCCCTAGTCACTGCCATCATTATTCAGTCATACTTAGATTCTAATCAGACTTGTGTTACTCTTCTGTCATTCTGTAAAGCCCGCTTGAGTCTTTCTTAAAATTTTTCATGAAATTTTTGTATTTACTAGTAGTAATTTCTCTATCTTATCTCACCTCTTCTGTAGGGAGTTAAGTTTATTCTTAGGATAAATAAGGTTTTAAAAAATCTGTTCAGTTCTGATTCTGTTTCTTTAAGCCTTGGAATGTATGATTTCTCTTAGATTTGCTGCCTTAAAAGGCACAAAGACTGCATCTTAGTTCTAAATGAAAGAAATATAAATGGCAACTAACTTGAGACTTTCTTTTGGCCTAGATGACATGCTTATTAAGCTCTGGGACTGGGATAAAAAATGGTCCTGCTCACAAGTGTTTGAAGGACACACCCATTATGTTATGCAGATTGTGATCAATCCTAAAGATAACAATCAGTTTGCCAGTGCGTCTTTGGACAGGACCATCAAGGTAGGGTGCCTGCTCTTTGTATCCATTATGATGGTGAAATGTAGTTGTTTGAGATATTTTACTACTGGCTGCCCATGAAATTTATTCCTGCTTAGAAGTTTCTCTTAAAAGCTCATATTGAAATCAAAATAGGACTTGTGGTAACTTGATGCTCTTAACAGGAGGAGTGTTTTTCTGTGTCAAAGCAATATATTCTAAGACTTTTAAACTACTGCAAACCCAGAATAAGAAAGATGCCAGTATGTCCTCTTACTTCTGTTTCCTCTCCTTTTTGTGTATTTCCTCTATTTCCTGTTTCCTTTTAGTGTATTCATTGTTGACATCTGCCAATTATTAATCTGTTTTACATTAAAATTTCCTCTGCCTCCATTCTCTTTTCCTTACTGCATTTCTCTGTACTACTGCCAGGTATCTTTCTAAAACATGGATTTCAACTTTCCATTCCCAGTGTAAGAGTAAAGTTCCACTACCGTACTGTTGAATATGAGGGTTTCCAAGACTAGCCACAGCTAATATTATATCTCCTATAATCCCGGTCTATCCACCATTCTCCAGAAATGCCATGAATGTACATAGACCCTCATTCAACTGTTACCTCTGCTTGCAATGCTCTTTATTCTCCCTTTTTTACTTTTTTTTCCTCTGGAGAACTACTCATCTTTCAAGGCTCAGCACAATTACTTACTCTGAGAGGCTTTCTTCAGACATCCATTTCACCTCTAGACAGAGCCAGTCATGCTCATCCCATTCCTTCCATTCCTTTTTGTCTTTATTATGCCCTTCATTTTGAGCGATATCTAATATGTCTCCAGAAATCTTTATCCCCCAAAATGTTGATGTTTGGGCAGGAACTGGGTGTCACCCCCACTCCCTCAAACAGACTCGGTAGCAAGCAACACAGTGCCTTGCTTGTGCTAAAGGCTTAATACTTGTTGCATGAGTGGTAGGCATACTCCCTTTTCCATTACGCTATTTAAAATGTCTCTATATGCATAGGTTTTAAAATGCTATATTGCACTAACTTTTACTTACGTGTGTATGCTTACATCTATATAACATTCCTTTAACTTACATAAAATGTTATTTGTCTGATAATTGAGTATTAAATGATATCTGTCTAAATATCTTAGGGTTTTGACCTTACTTTTTTTTTCCCTTTTGCTGGATTGTCCTTGCTTTTGACATAGGTTGAAAACTTTGAAATTAGTTTCGAACTTTCTTCACTAAAAGTTGTATCTTGAGAACATAAATTGTCTTATCTTTGGCTCAAGTAAAGTTTGTTGTATACAGTCAGTGGTAAACATTTGTTTATGCATCTTTATACTTCCCAGAGGGCCTCCTTTGTAGGAGGCACTCAATAATTATTTGTAAAGATAAAGCTCAATACTACGCTATGGTAACGTTTGACTACTTTTCCATACTTTAAATGTTTTAAATGTGTTGTTATGTGGTCATTTTCTCTTTTTAATATACCTTACTAAATCCACTTTCATTATCTTTATATTAAAATTCTCGTAAAATCATTTCTTACTGTTCTTTAGACTATAACCTGTGGATCACTGGGATGTCTGTTAAAAATCTAGATTCCTGGGGAACTATAGGGATAAAGAGAAATCTCTAGAGATAAAGCCTGGAAATTGGCATTTTTGGAGAATACTATAGTTATTCTGCCCCCTGGAAAGTCAAGTAAAGTGAGAAAGAACAGAAATAAATGGGTGAAAGAAATGTACATTCTTTAGTTTTCCTTTCCTGGGCTTTGGCACTTTATATAATATGTCAGAAGTGTGATGGAGCTGCTTTCTGAAAAGCAAGGCCCCTTATTGACTGGCAGATGCTCTTGCTCTTTAAAGGTATGGCAGTTGGGTTCTTCCTCACCAAACTTCACTCTGGAGGGACATGAGAAAGGTGTGAATTGCATCGATTACTACAGTGGTGGCGACAAACCATACCTCATTTCAGGTGCAGATGACCGTCTTGTTAAAATATGGGACTATCAGGTACAGTTTTTTCATAATCTTACTTTATCATATGTTAGACATGGATTTCACTGTTTGTTACAAGATAGTTAAGACTTGGGTTATTGAACTCTGTTGAGAGCATAATAACTTAAGTCTTCAGTATTTGCCTCTAAACAGTAGTCCTAGAGTTCTCCATAAAAATGAAAGAAATGCCTATTGAGATTTTAAAATAAAACACCATTATGTTTATTTTTTACTTAGTAGTAGAAATTAAAAAATTTAAATATTTTGACTAAAATGAAGTTATTACACCCTCTAGTATCCTCACTGGTAGACTTCTGTCCATATTTGAAAACTAGCAGATAAATGAATAATACCATGACATCCCCATGTTACAGATGTTTTGCCACATAGACTTTGTAAACCTAGTTATTACTTCTTGTTACTATGCTTTTTATCTCTCAGAGACAGATTAAATTTCTGTTTTCTCACATCAAAATTTCCATAAACAGTTAATAAAATGAGGCCTAGAAAATCACTGTTACTGAGAACCTTATTCAGATTTGTGTTTAAGTACAGGATAAAATTATTAAAGATATTATCTTAGATGTTTGGGAGAGAAAATAGTCATACGAAAACCAGATCTTTTGAGGTGTGTGTGTTTTCTTCTTTAAATGTGATAGTTAAAATTCTATTTCCCTGTGTTGTCAAAGAATTAGAGAAATTATGCCGATAATTGTGTTTCAAAATTTCTGTATCAAAAATTATTTAGATTAAAATAATAGCTCTCATTTTTATGTATCTGCAAACTGGAAAAATTAAGGATGAGTTACTTGTTTTTCACTAAAAATATTTTGTGTCTTGATTACAGAATAAGACATGTGTACAGACACTGGAGGGACATGCTCAAAATGTGTCTTGCGCCAGTTTTCATCCTGAGTTGCCAATCATCATCACAGGTTCAGAAGATGGTAAGTTCGAAATGTATGTTTATTCCTGTGCTTGTAATTACTAAGTAGTTATTTAAGTCAGGTAGTGCCTTGCATTGTAATTGGAGGTTTCTGAGAATTTTGCTCTTTTGATTAGAGTAGAATATTTGTGCTGTAACAGAGCGAAGGGGCATTGTTATCTTCTTCTTCATCATTCCTTTTTTTTTTTTTTTAAAGATTTTTTTAATTTATTTATTGGACAGACAGAGATCACAAGTAGGAAGAGAGGCAGAGAGAAGAGGAAGCAGGCTCCCCGCTGAGCAGAGAGCCGGATGCGGGGCTCTATCCCAGAACACTGGGATCATGACCTGAGCCGAAGGCAGAGGCTTTAACACACTGAGCCACCCAGGCGCCCCCATCATCATCATTCTAATGCATTTTGACTATTACTTAAATAAGAGGACCCAGAAGTCCTAGAGAAAAACTGTGAAAAAACCGGTCGGTGGTTTGGAGTCCAAAAACCTGGGGTCATATTCAGGTGCTGCCACTTCATGCATATGTGGTTTGGGCAGATTATGAAATGGGAACAGACATATCCACCTCATAGGATTATAGTGAAAAGAAAAGATCATGTGTGTAAAGCACCTGCAGGTTAATAATAGGTACCGTGCTGAGAAAATTCATTATTTTACATGGAAAATCACATTTCTTGGTTTCTTACAATTTTCTGTTAATTTATGTTGCTTTATAAAATCACCTATATAGGGCGCCTGGGTGGCTCAGTGGGTTAAGCCGCTGCCTTCGGCTCAGGTCATGATCTCAGGGTCCTGGGATCGAGTCCCACATCGGGTTCTCTGCTCAGCGGAGATCCTGCTTCCCTCTCTCTCTCTCTGCCTGCCTCTCCATCTACTTGTGATCTCTCTCTGTCAAATAAATAAATAAAATCTTTTAAAAAAAATAAAATAAAATAAAATCACCTATATAGACTATAGATCAAAAAATTAAGCTGCCAGGAAACTAATAAAAAAAAGACTTCCCTTTGGTCAGTTCACCTGACACAGTTCATCGTTAGATATTCATTAGAAGGGAATATTCACATTGTTCTCTTTAGGAACTGTGCGTATTTGGCATTCAAGCACGTATCGCCTTGAGAGCACATTGAATTATGGAATGGAGAGGGTGTGGTGTGTGGCCAGTCTGAGAGGGTCCAACAACGTCGCTTTGGGCTATGACGAAGGGAGCATTATTGTTAAGGTAATCTCTAATTATACTCTTTCTGAATAAAATGAACACAGTGGAAGCAGTTTTCCTTATTTTTTAGTACAGTCATCTTCTAAGTTACCAGTTTTATTAAACTGGCTCTTCTTTCATTAAGCACAAGAGATTAAGCACTGGATTAAAGTGGAAGAAAGGAGCCCTCTGTTAAATGAAAATAGAAGATGTTTATTTTGTGGTTTTATTTGGTTTCTTTTATTGCTAAAAGCCATTTGTCATTTTTCCAGCTTGGTCGGGAGGAACCTGCCATGTCCATGGATGCCAATGGAAAGATAATTTGGGCCAAGCATTCAGAAGTACAGCAGGCCAACCTAAAAGCAATGGGAGATGCTGAAATTAAAGATGGAGAAAGACTGCCACTAGCCGTCAAGGATATGGGCAGTTGTGAAATATACCCGCAGACTATTCAACACAATCCTAATGGGCGGTAAGCCATCACCAGAATCTCTCCTGGGCTTCTGAGTATGTTAGAGCAGAGCTTGCATATCCACAGCATATACCACCCTACACTGTGGTGGGCATTCCTCATGAGCTTTTGCCCTGGATTCCTCAACTCAGTTGCCATCATGCCAGCCAGTTGAGTTGGCATGCAAGCTGAAAGCATATTTGCCTTTCTGGCTTTGTCCCACTGTACAACTTTGAACAGTTAAATAGTTTTCTATTTATTCATTTTAAATGTGCTGGGTTTGTGTTCTTGTGCTGCTTTGAGGGCAGGTATCATGTCTTATCCTGAGACTAGGTGCTCTAAATACTTGCTGATTAACTTAAGAAGAGGTGACTCTGAAGTATGTCTTTTGAAAACATTGAGGGATTGATAATAATTCTGCTTCTTATCTATAATTTGAACCATCATTTTTGTTTCTTAAGATTTAGAAAGCACCAGACATCTTGAGTTTCAAGCATGAGTTTAAACCTGTGCATCTTTAAAAGTTACTTTACAGTAGATCTGGGCATCTTATAATTCTGTTCTGAGTATTGAAAAAGACAAGCTTTGTAAACCAAGTATATGACTTGTTTAGTAAATGATATCCATAGTTACTTGTAATATAATTTCCTTAGGAAAATTAAGAATGCATTGTATATTTTTTCCCTTAATATCATAAAACTTTTTTTTTTAATCTTACCATTGGTAGTCCAACAGCAACCAGTACAATTTTTTTAAAAAGGTTTTAATTATTTATTTGACAGAGAGGGAAAGAGCACAAGCAGGGGGAGAGGCAGGCAAAGGGAGAGGAAGAAGCAGGTTCCCTGCTGAGCAAGGAGCCCATTTCAGGATCCCAGAACCTTGGGATTATGACCTGAGCCAAAGGCAGATGCTTAACCAACCGAGCCACCCAGGCACCCCAAAGTAGCACCTTCTTATGTCTTCTTATGGCATAAATGTAATATATTTATATTTATGTACATAAATATAATGTATTTGTATAAATAATATATAATATAATATATTTATATATATTTGTATAAATATAATATATTTTCTTATGGTATAATTGTAATGAGCTAAATGCTAGGCATTTTGATTCTCAATATCAGTTGAGGGGCGCCTGGGTGGCTCAGTCAGTTAAGTGTCTGACTCTTGATTTTGGCTTAGGTCATGATCTCAGGGTTGTGAGACAGAGCCCCACACTGGGCTCCAGGGTGGGTGTAGAGTCTGCTTAAGAGTCTCTCACTGCCCCTCCCTACCCTTGAAAATTAGTTGAATTATTAGAATCTTGGCCCTTGTTCATCTCCAGCCATTCTTATCTTCCTGTCGCAAGTCTCCTTTGTTTATAAGAGAAGGCCACTGCAGTAAGATTTTCAGCAAAACCCTATCTTTATGTTTTTGGAATTGTTGCGTAGAATATTTATGTCTAGCTCTGTATTTGAAGAAATGTATAACTTTTAAAGATACTAGATTCAATTTTAACAGTCAACTAAAATAGCATTTGTTATTAGAAGTATTTTATTATGAAGATGAGCATTGTTTCATAACTTCCACATGTTATTGATCCTACTTCTCTCCCTGGCTTCCATAATTTCCAGGTTTGTTGTGGTGTGTGGTGATGGTGAATATATCATCTACACAGCAATGGCATTGAGAAACAAAAGCTTTGGGTCTGCCCAGGAGTTTGCGTGGGCCCACGATTCTTCAGAGTAAGTTTTGGTTTGTGCTCTCCAGCTGGCCCCGACTGCAGATAGGTGATCTGTGTGCAGCTGTATGAAACATGTTCCAAAGGCTCAGTGTTGGCTGTGCTGCTTTGTGTTCAAGAACAGTTCTCACCAGTGCTGCCTTTGCCCTTTCTGTATTCATTATTCAGCAAGCTCACTCAGGCTCATCTAATAATCCCATTAAATTGGGGGCCCAGCACCTATTTCCTTGATGGAGCCCTTAGCAGGGCCTGGTGCTTATAGATGGGCTCAAGACAAAGGAGGCTCTCCCGGTGCCCTGGTGTCCTGAAGTGTTGGTAGGTCCTGAGCTAGTTGGGAGAGAGTGTAGTCTGATGTCATCTTGATGAGAACTTCATTGAATCTTTTTTAAAACTCATTTTCTGTGATGTTACCCAACCCCCATTCTTAAATTCTGTCTAAATTTTGAGTATTCACAAAATATTCTCATTAAAAACAGGAAAAATCATTTAACTCTGAATTATCATACCAGGTGCTAATTAATTATCATTATTTGTACTAGATACTGGTTACCGAGTGGTTCCTTTTGATTCCTTTTTGGTGCATGTAATAAATATTAGGGCTTTGGCTTTTTCTGACCACACTACTGAATTACATCTTCCATTTTCTTAGTTTTGTTTCCTCCATATTTTGTATTGCCCCTGCCCTCAACAGTGAGCCTCAGTTTTACATATAAGGTGCATGTTTTTAAGTTTTTTAACATTAAGGTATACTGAGAATTTGTTTTGATCTTTTCATAAATTTCCTAAATACATTCATACATGCACTGTTCCAAATACTAAAATGTACTTTGATATCATCTTAAAAATAATTACAGTTCATGGATTGCCTTACCACTCTTAACATACCTCTCTGTTTTGATAATTTGCTTTTTTTTCCTTAATCTTTATCTAGCTAAGGCCCTTTCAGCATCTTTCCTGTCTTGATAGGAACACTCATCAGATCACTTCCTTAAATACTCTTGATTATCCAGCAACAGCCACAGCCCCTCTTTTCAAGAGTCCTGAATATACACAATGTTCTAAATAGTTGCCAGAAATGGCTGAGCCGCTTGTTAAAGTTTTTATTTTTAAATCGTCTCTATTGAGTTGTAATTTATACAAAATTAAATGCACTACTTTAAATGTATGTTTCAGTGAATTTTGGCAGATAGATACAGTCTGTAACCACCAGCACAATAAAGACAGAGAACATTTCTGTCATCCCTGGAAAATCCCTTTGTTTTCCCTTAACAGTCTTTTCCCTGGCCCCAAACACTGATATGCTTTTTGTCACGATGTGGATTAGATTTGTCCTTAGAGTTTAATATAAATGGAGTCCTACAGTATCCACTCTTGTGTCTGGCTTTTTTTGCTTAGCATAATATTTTTGAGATTCATCCGTATTGTTGCATAAATCAGTAATTGGTCCCCTGTTCTGCAGAGTAATATTCCATTGTATGAATGTATCATACTCGGTTTAATCACTCACTTTTTGAGGGATGGTGGGTCTTTCTCAGTTTCTGAAATAGTTGTAAACCCTAATAATGTGTGTAATAGTGTAAAACCCATAATTCATTACTCAGATATATTTGAAAGTATTTCTAACATTTTATGGAAGTATGGTTTGGTATATAATATGCATGTTTTCCTTCCTTCCCGCCAGATATGCAATAAGAGAGAGCAACAGTGTTGTAAAGATATTTAAGAACTTTAAGGAAAAAAAATCATTTAAACCAGATTTTGGAGCAGAAAGTGAGTGCTATTTATTTATGACACAATATTAGAAGCTTTGCAATGGCTCCGAAACATCTAAACCAAAATCCTTTTTCCTTTTAGGTATCTATGGAGGCTTCTTACTGGGAGTCAGATCTGTAAATGGCTTAGCTTTCTATGACTGGGACAATACCGAACTCATACGCAGAATTGAAATTCAGCCCAAACACGTGAGTTTTTCCCTCCATTGTTACTTCTGGAGTGTGCACCTTTGTGAGGAACCGTCGGTCCCCGAGGCAAAGAAGTGTCTTTGTACCCAGCTCTCCTGGTTCCATTTGTGTTGGACACAGTACCATTTACTTTAAGATTGCTTAGAAAATCAGAATTGTAGTATATGAGTGAGGCAGTAGACATTGGGTATTTTGAAAAGCACCAAAGGTTATACAAATGCCAAGTGTTATTCGTATTTTATTTTTTTAAAGATTTTATTTATTTATTTGAGAGAGAATGAGAGAGAGAGAGCATGAGAGAGGAGGTCAGAGGGAGAAGCAGACTCCCCAAGGAGCGGGGAGCCCGATGCGGGACTCGATCCTGGAAGTCCAGGATCATGACCTGAGCCGAAGGCAGTCGCTCAACCAACTGAGCCATCCAGGCGCCCATGTTATTCATATTTCAAATGGCATTTGACAGAATATAAAAAGTATACTTTCAAGATAGGAAGTCAGGGAGCTCTTGACTTGGAAAGGCCTAGGAGCCCCATACCATTCAGAAAGCCTTTTCATGCTTTACCTGGTGATGGCTGTTGAAACTTCAGGTAAATGCCTCTAGTGACAGAGTTTCTACCTTTGGAACTGCCTGCTTCTTTGACCACTTTTCATTGTCACAAAATTCTTTGGAGACAAATCTACCTCCCTAGGGTCCTGGTTGTGTCTTTTACAGCATGCAATCTGAGTGGGGACTAGGGCCCCACAGGACAAAAATTGGTTACTGAGAGTAAAGAAAATTCACTCTTTATCTATAAAGCATATTTATATGTTTGTATATATGTTATGTGTATGTGTTATGTATGTATAAGCATATATATAGTACCATGGTATTAAAACTTTATAGGTGAGATGAGGGAAAAAAATGTCTAAAAAGGTTACTGGGTGTGGGTGGGGGTGATAATGAAAAAAAAAAAAAGGCTGAAAAACACTTTCCTAGAGCAATAGGGACTAGGCTACTGCTGCTGAATTATAGCACGTTCAGTGTCTACTGACAGCTTTCCTTCCTGTCTCCTTTGAGTCTTTCCATTTCTAGGCTAAAGAGTGAGGCACTGCCCTGTCCACCCTCCAAATAAATACATATATATACGTCATATGTGTGTAAATATATATCTATATATACATTGTATGTACTACATAAAATTGATTTAAGTATACTTACTACCCTAATATAAGAAGACAAGTCTTGTTAGAAACAAAGTGTATGCAGTTTGTCATACCGCTTAGAAATCCCAAACTGTTTTGTTTGCCATGTTGTAGATTTTCTGGTCTGACTCTGGAGAGCTGGTTTGTATTGCCACTGAGGAGTCATTTTTTATCCTGAAGTATCTGTCGGAAAAAGTCTTGGCTGCACAGGAAACACATGAGGGAGTTACTGAAGATGGCATTGAAGATGCCTTCGAGGTAATTGACCAACACAATTTTAGCTTTGTTTTTACATGATTTATAATCATATAATAGAACTTCACTGATTTTAATATTTTATTAAGTTAGGTTTGGGGAAAGTAACATTTAACTAATTACAGTGAAATGCAGAAATTAAAGTCTTATCTGAGAGATCAGAGTTTGAAAGTATGTATGTTTAAAAGAAATTTGTACTTTGATTTTAGGAAGTTTTTAGATTCACTTTGGTATCTTTTAGTAAGGAAATTAGAAGGTGTTTTGGTCTTAAGACAGTTTACCCAGAGTGATTTAAATGAGCTCTCGAATGGTTAAGTTAAATCATCTGTTGTGGAGATGGACCTGGAAGATTTTATGAAATACTTCTCCATTTCATGTGTGTGAGTTTAGATCACCACTCTTTGGATCACAGCTCTGATGCAGCAGTGAGATTCTACATTACAAATATACTCAGCCGGGAATCTGTTTTTACATGGAGAAAGAAGATAGAAATTCCAAGGAAATATTTTCTTTCTTGAAGTAGGATTTTACGTTGTATTCCTTATTCTACCGTGTCACCCCCAGTCATATTCAGGTTTTTGTTACTGACAGGATTTCTCATACTTGTAAGTTCATAATAGACTCTTTTTTCTTTGCAGGTTCTTGGTGAGATTCAGGAAATTGTGAAAACAGGGCTGTGGGTAGGCGATTGCTTCATTTACACAAGTTCTGTGAACAGATTAAATTATTATGTTGGAGGAGAAATAGTCACCATTGCCCACTTGGATAGGTAACTGAGTATTGTTTGGCTTTTGTCTCAGCATCCTAAATTTAGAATTATGCTTTTTAAACAAAATCTATTGCTGGCTTGTAGCAGCAATAGCCTTGATTTTTCAGTGTATAGTTTTAGTACGTTGGCTGTTGTTGACCAAAACTGCTTCAATCAAAGTGAGAAGATTTTGAGCAAGAGGCAGGTTTTGTGTGTGTGTGTGTGTGTGTGAGAGAGAGAGAGAGAGAGAGCGAGAGTGTGTATGTGTTTACCTACTGATGTGGGCCTACTCCTAAATTAATTTCTATTTCTGTTATAGGACAATGTATCTCCTGGGCTATATTCCTAAAGACAACAGGCTTTATCTGGGGGATAAAGAACTGAACATTGTTAGCTATTCTCTGCTGGTTTCAGTGCTGGAATACCAGACAGCTGTCATGAGAAGGGACTTTAGCATGGCTGATAAGGTTCTGCCTACCATTCCAAAAGAACAGAGGACCAGAGTTGCACACTTTCTAGAAAAGCAGGTAAGAGTTTTTTGGTTTGTTTTCTTTTTGGGTGTTTTTTTTCCCCCTAAACCAATTGAAAAGAATGTTAGTATAGATTTGAAAACTATTTCTTTATTGACACTTAATGGCAATGGAACTTCTCCTGTAAACTTAAGTTACTTACTAGCTTCTTCTTCGTCCTTTCTTAATGCCCCAGTAACTTTTTTTTTTTTTTTTTGAGATTTTATTATTTACTTATTGAGAGAGAGAGGAGACAGAGAGAATGCACACACATAGAGGGAGAGGGAGAAGGAGAGAGAGAATCCTAAGCAAACTCTGCACTTAGCCAGAGCCTGATGCAGGGCTCAATCCTACATCCCTGAGACCATGATCTGAGCCAAAACCAAGAGCCAGATGCTCAACTGACTGAGCCACCCAGTTCCATAACTCTTAGTGCCTTCTTTAAATGTTTAAAGCAAAAAAAAAGAAAAAAAGAAAAATGTTTAAAGCGATTATCAGTCTTCTCTTTCTGGAGACTTCTTTTCCATTATATCAATATTTTCATTTCCATCGTATATTTTCCCTCTCTATACTAGCAGGCCTTTTTTTCTTTTTTTTTTTTTTACTATGGTAAAATACACATAGCATAAAATTTACCACCAGTGATATGCCCCTTTCTGAATGGAGTGTTTTTAAATCAAATTTGTATGTGCACAAAGTGTAAAGTTCTGCAGAGCTTAAGAAAAACAACCGCACTTCTTTTCCTTTCTCAAACCTACTTCCTAGAGGTAATCACTTTTATTCTTTTGGTTGATTCTCTTGGTGTTGAATTCTACGTCTCTAAATAAAAGCCAGTTTTGATGACTCTGTGGAATGTGGAAGACCATTTTAGATTTCCTGCCCCCTGGAGTGCTTGCTAATGAATAAACTGGACATAAGACCAACAGTAAAGTCTAGGTAATAGTACCCTATCCATGTCAGGACCTGCAAGCAAAATGTTTGCTGAATGACCTACAGATCAGGGAAAGTTGGAAGAAAGCTTTCACATTTGACTTGCTTTTCTTTGAGGGACTGGACTAGATAATCTCTAAGCCCAGCTTAGTGAGTAGATTCTGAACAGCTAGGTCTATACCACTGTGCCTTTCTTTTTTTTGAAATGGCTCTTGTTCACTCAACTTTCCAAAATCCTTTTCTTTTTGACATTGGTTTGCTTTTGCATTATTGATTTTGCTAGTTTTTATTTTTTTCTTTTTTAATTTTACTAGTTTTACATGAGTTTGTTCAGCATCAGTTACCTCCTGCTGCTTAGAAACCAGCACTGTGGGACTGAATTTTGTCTGCTGGTTGGTTCTTACCAATTAATTTAGTGAGTGACTCCTTAATTTTTCTGTCTTCTCATTAGAGTATTTTGTTATCTATTACTTTTGTTTAGGCAGTGAGGCTGTGTGTCAGCAGGGTATTCTTGGTTTGAGAGAAATAAATAAATGGATGATTTGCTATGTGCGCACACCGGATATATATACATACAGAGTGCACACACACTTACATTTGTTCTTTGTTTAGGGCTTCAAGCAGCAAGCTCTCACAGTATCCACAGATCCAGAGCATCGCTTTGAACTTGCTCTTCAGCTCGGAGAACTGAACATTGCATACCAGTTAGCAGTAGAAGCAGAGGTATGTAATAAGTCAGGATTTTTCATAACTGATGTAAAGATTAGGAGGTACTTCTTTGTGTTTAGTGTAAGTTTTCATTGAAGTTCTCGGAAATGCAAATTAGTAACTCTCTGTGAGATTAATGCCACTCTTTGATCATTTAAAAATGCGTTTTGTTAGTCTTTACATAAATTAAATGGTTTATATTGGAGATATATTCTTAGTATTCTTATTTAAGAAAAAGTGTTTTCAATAGTTTATATGAGATCTATTTTGTAAGCTAAGATATAAGATACAAGATACAGTAGTCTGAGAACTCTTTTTAAAGAGTACAGACAAAGCAGTAATTTGCCAGTATCCCAAACTATTGAGAAAGTTGTTGGTTTTAAATAAAGATTTTAATATTTTGACATAATTCAGTGACATTTTAATAAACTATTATCTATTGAGGGCCCCCCAGCTCTGGTTTAAGGCTAGCATTTATTGGTAAGTTCATTTCAGATATGCTAAATAAATTTCAGCTATGTTAAGATCATCCAAGTTTGTAGCATTTAATTTTTGAGAAGCTACAAATGATAGATGATATTGTTGAATATTTAAGGATATAAAAAATAATCTGCTCTTTTAAAAAATGGTATTAAATCACTCATTAAAATAACTGCAATCTAATTACCTTAAAACTCCAATTAGATAGTATTACTTTTAGTTTTACCGTGTAATTACAAAAATATAATGGGTTGATGATTATTCATGCATCATTAAAATTGATTTGTGTTTGAATTAATTTTGTATACACGAATAACTTCCATTTTCTCATTACACATTTTGTCATTCCATTCTTATTAGGCACAGCTCAGTATACGTATGAAATATCTCCCATTGTCAGCATAGTAATACTCAGGTTACAAGAGTGTTGATGTTGGAAATTCTAATGTTTATTTCCGTAGATGTTTTAACTTGTAAACTCTTTCTTACAGTCAGAACAAAAGTGGAAACAACTTGCCGAACTTGCCATCAGTAAATGTCAGTTTGGCCTTGCCCAGGAGTGCCTGCACCACGCACAGGATTACGGGGGTCTGCTGCTCTTGGCCACTGCCTCCGGAAATGCTAGTATGGTGAACAAACTAGCAGAAGGTGCGGAGAGAGATGGCAAGAATAACGTGGCATTCATGAGCTACTTTTTACAGGGCAAGTAAGTATTTTATCCAAGGTCTAAGAGAGGCGGTAATTTAAAACACTAATTTCTGCACTGACTTTGAGGTTGCTTTAGAGAGGAAGAATGAACCTGGAAAGAGAATGGAGAGAATTCTGGCCTTGCTTCTGGCTAGTGGGGGCAGTCAGAGGACAGTGCTACCTTGGTGGCATTCGCCTTCAGTAAGGGATGCTTTTCACATATTTGATCTAAATATTTGAGCAAAATGAGCTGTTTAGGGAGGGCGTGGACTGAGAGAAATGTTAAAACACTTTTTAAAAGCCTTGCCTCTCCCTGGCTGAGCCATTTTATTTCACCACGGCAGGAAGCTATTCTGCTGCTTCCATAGTACCCAGATGGCAGTAGCTTTACCGTAATTGGATAGTTCTGACCTGTGCATGACAAGAATAAAGGGGGTTGAGGATATCAGGTGCTTCTAGAATTGCGTCTAATTGTAAAGCATAAAAAGATCATATACTTCTGAAAGTCTAGCGGTTAGTGCAAATCAAATCATCTCAGCATTAGTTGACCATATTAAGAAATCAAACACAAAAGTGTTTAATCCTTGCTCTAGTGACTTTTCTAAACCTCACACTTTATTATAAAAACTTAGTGCACCCCAATGTGTGTCATAATATATGTATTTATAAATTTGTATACTTGTAGGAATAGGCCCATAATTTAAAAGCCAAAGTGTCCTGAAAATAGTTCCTTAAAACTTACTTGATGGCAAAACCTGAACTCTGAAGTACTATTATTAGTTGCTTTTATGCCACTCGTTTTTTAGCACATCCAGTATGCGTGTGTTATTGCAGAATATTAACGTTTATGACTTTTATTTGATGCTGAGGATGCGTGCTCACTTCAGCAGCACATTTACTAAAATTGATGCTGAGGATGTTAGGTAATATATAGTATATGTACTATATTACCTTTCTAAAACCCAAAACCCTGTGTTTTTTTTCGCCAAAACCCTGTGAATTCTAAAGCACATTATATACTTTATCAAACTTAGAAAAAAAAAGAAACAAATTAAGAAAACAGGGACCAGGACATTTTCTGGCTGGGCGTCACTGGATTGTCCAGCACAGCCCACATTGGAGAATTGCCCTCGTTGACCCCACTTGTAAAACTAAGTTTCTGCTCCTGAAAGCCTTTAAAATGTGCTTGTCTAAGCTGCCTTAGCTGGTCTTAAAAAGCCCCGTTAGCTTCTTCTTAGGAGTTGTTTAAAGTAAGTTATCAGATTGAAAATGGTCACAAACCTGCTCTGTCCTTCATGCTTATGGAGTCCATTGAGGATGTAAACACACTGGTGATGACAAGTAAATGGCTCAGTGACAGAAACGAGGTGTGTGTGTGGAAGTTGGGGAAAGCATATTGACTTTGCATTGCTTAATCTGCATTTCTTTGTCTATTCTTGGTAATAGTGCCTCTCCTTTTGAATCTTTAGGCTTGATGCTTGCCTGGAACTCTTGATTAGAACTGGCCGACTGCCAGAAGCTGCCTTCCTGGCCCGGACTTACTTACCCAGTCAGGTTTCAAGGTACAGACTTTTAGTTTTAGGAACAAATGTTTCAGATAAAAACTAGAGCACACTTACTCAGTCTCCCTCTGGTTCCATGATCTCTACAATAGGGTGGTGAAACTCTGGAGAGAAAATCTCTCAAAAGTCAATCAGAAAGCCGCAGAATCCCTTGCCGATCCAACAGAGTATGAAAACCTTTTTCCTGGATTAAAAGAAGCCTTTGTTGTGGAAGAATGGGTGAAAGAAACACATGCTGATCTGTGGCCAGCCAAGCAATACCCACTTGTCACGGTGAGTCTCCAGGCAGCCAGACCTCATTTATTGTGACTAAAGTGTAGAAGTGCATCACACTTTACATACATTATTGTTGGACTGAGAGCTAATATCTGGGATTTGGGTCAAGTTCAGAGATGAACTGACTTCAGAATATTTCATCATTGCTTTATTCTGATAGCCAAATGAAGAAAGAAATGTTATGGAAGAGGCAAAAGGCTTTCAGCCCTCAAGATCTGCAGCTCACCAGGTCAGTAGAATACTGCATGAGATAATCTGGTTAAGATTTGTTCATTTTAAGTACCTTCTCCCACTTCCTAATCCTAACAGCTTCCCTTGGGGGAAAATTATCTGAACAAATTCCTTCATCTTTGTCTGTGTCTCCACTTGGGCTTTCAGGAACTTGATGGGAAACCTCCTTCTCCTACTCCAGTTATTGTGGCCTCCCACACAGCCAACAAAGAAGAAAAGGTACAGACATCATACCCAGATATTCCAGGGGAACCCCACGCTCACTCCTCCTTCCCTTCCCATGAATGGTTGCAGGATGGGCAGGCCTCTGCATTTCAAGTGATGTAATCACTTTCAGAACAGGGGCTTTGCAATGAGAAAATGCCCCTTTTGACTATTGCTGTGGTTCTCTTTGGATCATGAATCAGAGGTAACTTCAAAAGGTTATCAGAGATCACCAAGTGCTATATGACTCTTTTCTTTGCAGAGTTTACTCGAACTGGAAGTAGACCTGGATAATTTGGAACTAGAAGATATTGACACAACAGACATCAACCTGGATGAAGACATTTTGGATGATTGAGTGTAATGTTTCTTGAGAACCCAACTCATAGATCATTATTATGGACCGGTATTGATTGCCACCCTGACCACAGTGCTTTGGACTCTGAGAAATTCCTTAGATTTTTATATGAAAAGGCTGTGTGTGGCTCACTGGAAGCACAGTGCTCTTCTCATCTTAAGAGTGGTTTATGTGCAGCATCTAAATCACTGTTTCCTTGTTAAGTAAAACAAATGTGGGCTTTGATTTTTTTTCATACTGTTGTTAGACCATATCTCATAAAATCTTTTGAATTAATGAAAATACTTGAAAGTTTCCTCTCGAAATTAGGAAAATAAACTTCTAGTTTTAGAAGGCTGAGCCAAACTACACCTCATCTAGAGATCAGCTCACATTCTCCTAACCCTTTTTCTTGATGTCCCCCCATCCCCAAGTCTACATACTTGGGTTTTTATGCCTCACCCCGATTTTGTATACTTCCTTCTTGAATCAGAATCTGAAACCCAGCTCTTCTAACCTCGTTAAGCTGGGCTCTGTTTAAACTACCTGTTTGGTAATACAGAAAGATACAAGTACTTTTTTGGTCTTCAACAGTGTACCTGTCTGATTAGAGAAATTCATAACCAGGCACTCAAATATATTACTCAGTTATCCCCTTTAAGCCTAGGAAAATGAGTGGTTTTCCTAGGTTTTCTTTGTATTTCTCTTAGAGGCACTGTTAAACAATTTTATATAGGGAACTCCCATCATACTTTCAATTTTGATATGCTTAAACATTCAGCTCAACATTAACAGAGAAAGCAAGTTATAATTTAGTAAAATGAAGTTTATTTAAAGAATGTTTTCAGGAAGCTGCAGAATGGCTAATGAATGTTTCTTGGTAAGCTTGTAGTGTTAATTCTATATATGCTCCCTTCTGTGCTTCTGTTTTCGCAAAGATCTGTTTAAAAAAAGAAACTCTTTTAAGCAATAGACATATACTATTTATAAAGTTTTCCATTTCTGCATTAGCAAAGTCCAGTTTAAAAAGTCTTCCAAGGTTCACAATTTTTTTTTCTGATTATAAAACAATAAGCATACTACATGGACCAAAAAATAATATCTGACACAGTTCAAGCCACAGTTATTCTAAACATCAGAAGAATCCTAATATGGCTGCCATGTTAGGATTCCTAGGAATCCTAATATGGCTCTCTTAGCTTATTTCCAGAAAAATAAAACCTGACATTGCACCTCCTGCTAGATCAAAATGTATATCATTAGGTTTTAAGCTAAAAAATATTTTCCCCAAAAGCAGTTTGCTTTATCTGGCCTATCATAGAAAACCAAAATTAGTACTATAGTTTCTCTCTACTCCTCCTAGGGGGTAATCGCTGGTCATTTTTATCCTTAGAACTGCTTTGTAGTATGCCTAAAATAAGATTGGGAGAGAAGCCAGACCAACAAAACCATGTCTGTTCTGCCCCTTAGAAGAGCTGAAAATACACAGTGACAGAGAAATCTGTATACGTCTATGGTTTTGAGAAGCATGCACTTCCAAAATGATAATACAGCTAAGGCTGAGTAATATATAAGCACCACCTTCTCCCCGTCTGGACAGGAATGTGACCACACTCTAGGACAAAAAGGTGCACTGGGAACATGTGTCTGCCTCATCCTCCACCCTATCTTGCTGGTGACTTGATCACCTCAAAGAACAAGGGGGCTGCTGCCCTACTATCTGAACTACTTGGACTCCAGCTGTAGCTCCCCCCGAATCCCATCCCATCTGTTTCTGTTATCAGATGAAGAAATACAGGGGGGGCTCTAGTTCATCAAAACTATCTAATGCCTCTTTTTTCTAATACTGTGGATCACATGAAATAATGCAAATAGTCTGATAACCTCAGACCCAAAGACTGTGCAGGGCATGGCTCCAACAGAAGTAGGGGCTGCTCTGGGTTCCTGACGTGCGCTGAGTAGTTTTTATCCATAGACCTATTAAAAGTGCATTTGTTTCTTTTAAAAAAAAATCTATTTCAAAATCACGCATCTCCTGTATATGTGAATCTGTTTAGTTATCATTAGATATGCCCCATTTCAGAATTCTTCCCAACTCAGTTTTATCACAATACAATAGACAGTGTGGGAAAAGTCCCTTTACCTTAATTAAACGTACTCCCTCAGCAGCCTGCTCCTTGGCCTCCTGAGCTGACTGGCCGTCTGGATGGAGGAGGTGATACAGCTGGATCAAGCTGGTGGCATCATCAACTCTAGAGGGAAAGGATTTACTGCCATCAGTGGGTTTTCTGCATTTATAAAAATGTGTCCCAACTTAAAACTAAATTACACTTTAAACTTTCCTTGGGCCAGACATTTTTTAAGCCTTTAGTTTTGTATTTTCAAAGGCATTTTTAGAAAATTAGCTAATTTAAGCTTCATATCCATTCTGCCTAGGCAGGGCAGCAATCAGTACAGGCGATACCCAGTTTATGAAGGTGAATATATTCTAAATGTGACTGTATTCTTTTTGGAAACAGAATCACTTCTCATAGAAATAGCATTCTTAATGTAAGATGGCTGGTAGGCCAGCTCACTTCACAGGCAGATAATTAATCCAACTCAGAGGGCAGGAATATTACCTTCATCCCACATAAACTGGAGGCTGGTGGTCAGGGGATGGTCAAAGCCACTTGCCTTCAAGTTCATTAGCAGTGACATCTTCTGCTAACAGATTTTCATTAAGACTCTGAATTAGTGAATAAATGCCTCCACAAGAGGCCTCCTAGGAGTCCAAGGAAAGACTCCCAGGCCACCAGTCTATTCACAAGAACCCATTAGTTAAAAATGAGCATCCTAGCGGAGTAAATCTGAAATTATGCTCCTCAGTCAGAAGGAATGTCAGGTTCTACTTTAACAATCTAGAATTCAGTTCTTCTGGTGTGTACTTACTTTTTAGAAACCTCTAAACACTTTTATCAGCATAAAAACAACCGTGGCCTTCCCCAAACCAATCAATCACTATCTTCTCACATAGCCAACACCTTCCTTACCATTTGCCACCTCAAAGCTGAGGGGGTAAATACCCTTTCTAAAATGCTTGTGCTTTTGAGGTTGTGAGTTACTGCTTTCCAGCTGTGGGGGTAGAGGGATAAAGACACCATAATTCAGTGTTTCCCCAGCTATCTCACTAGTTTTCCTGTTTTCCTATTAAACCTGGCCTGTGCGAGTAAAGAACTTCTCAAGCCATAGTGAACTCAGAGAAATGCTCTAGGCTTATCCCAAGGCCCATTCACTCTCAAGGCCATCTTCTGGGAGAACTGAGAAACTAGGGCTGTTCTTATAGTAAAATTTTTCAGGGAAAAATATTGAGACATGTTCATTACAAATATATGTGCTTGTTATATAATCTAACGAAGTCCAATAAACATGGCAACAAAAATTCCCCAAATAATAAAATCCCCTTTGGAGCTCAGAAGCATGTGGTCCTGTAAAGAGCTTAACTGGGCTTCTATATTTAGATTTCTGGTTAGGGCTTCATTCCATTCATGCTACAGTATAATGCCTGCATCTTACTGAACAAGTTAGTTCAACACCCAGCCTATATTTGAAAATAAGAGCAAATAAATTTACATGTTCAAAAAGATTTTAAAAGAATCTCAATTACAAAAACCAACAGTGAGATTTAAGTCTGAAATAAACAAGTAGAATCTCAGTTCTGCCTTGGGTTCCATTCAGTGAGGATATGCACCCTCTATCGTCTAGTCTGGGATTTGCAGCGCGCTGTCCTGGTCAGAAATCCCACAAGAGTGGTTTTACTTAATGCAGAGCAGGAAAATTAAGTACTCAAAACTCCCTCCCAGTATACAAGTAAACTGCTTTGGATGTAAATCTTGCATGTGGTAATGAGTATTACTATAATATAAATTAGTACACTTTGATAAAGAACTTTAATGTTCAGTTACACATTTCTTACTCTAATTGTTTAGAAAATGTTAGATGTGTTTATAATAAAATCATTTCAGAATGAGTCCATCTAAAAAACTTTATAAGAAAATTCACTCACAGGAGATGTCATTGCTAAATCACCTGAAAATAGGTCCCATTTTTTTGAGTATCCTCATGACCATCAACCAGCCCCCTACTTACATGGGATGAAGGTCTATATATCTGTCCTCTGAACTGGATTACACTACACTTGCTGGTGAAGTGAGCTGGCCTGAAGACATCTATCATTAGGAATGCTGCTTCTGTGAGAAATGCTCTTTTTCCAAATATGGAATGTTTCTTAGATAGTATCTGTGGAACTTTCTATTTCCAAAAGCCTTAGGACCTTTCTGTGAATGGCTTAGATCAGATGATATGGAGGATATGCTGAGTCACAGGGCCTTAAAGTCTGAAGATGGCAGGAATCACTAAACCCTCTTGCAGTTCAGACTTTTGAGTCAGTCAATGACTTTTTGTAGAAAGTTGACTTTCTTAGAGCCACACTGGTTTCTTTTTCTTGTCATTTTGGTAGTTCTAATCCAACTGATAGATACTCAGGAACAATTTTTTTAGTTTCATCACAAGTTGTAAAGTACAGTGTTGTTTCAGCTAGAAACCTGGGAGCTCACCAGTTAAAATACCTACATGTTAAAATACAGTAGACATTCCTTGTTTCATGTAACTCTGGGAAAAAATATGATTTTCTTTAGTGCCTTAAAAATCTTGCAAAAGCAAGGGATATCAAAAGCAATAATATTTTCATAATTTAAATGATTACTTTTACTGAAAAGCCCCAGTTCCACCACAAAACAAGCACCTGCTGGAGATTATGTCTTTATATTTCCCATTTAATCCCCTTTGAGTGTCTGGAAAGTTCCCTGATACCCAGGAACACTGGTAAGGCCCAGAATAAGTCAGTATCCAAGGTATGTAATACAGATCCACAGCCACTTACTCTTTCAGAGAATCTAGCCCTATTTAAATAACATGAAAGCAAAGACAGAAAAGTGGGTTGTGATGGAAGAACCAACCCATAAATAAAGGAGGTAAATGAAAAGTGTTTCACTGGACAATACACTGTCATCACTGAGGAAAAAATAGCTCAAATACAGATTTACTGTATTTATTTACTGTAAGAATTTCTTTTACTTACTAAGCTCGTACTTACAAATCTCTCTGAATCTGGTCAATCAGTAAACCATCAATCTTTTTCTTATTTACAAGATACCAAGCCATTCCGCCAAAGTGTCTTGTTGAACGTAAAAGGTCATACTTTCCATGTTTATCTATGTCTTCATAGGTCTGATGATGAATCTATTCACATAAAATGCAGTTTTTTCAGAAACATTAAAAGTAAAAGTGAGCATTACTGGATACGCATTTACTTGCATGAGTGTTGCCCAAGAAAGGACCAGTAAACCAGGCCTATTTATATCTGCCTCTACTCTGAATAACCAGTAGGTATGGTTTAGATCAACCCTGCACTGTAGAAGTGTAGCCATATTGCAGTACTTTTCAGCAGCCAACCACTATTTATGAAGCACCTATTTTATATATATATGTAGACCACTAGAAAATGGACCACCATTATCTTGGTCACTAGAAGATTAAAAAATAAAATCAAGCATATTTTTTCACTTCTCCGTTTTTCCCCAATTCAATCAACTACCCCTTTCCACCTTATTAACTAATGCTCCTTCAGCTCTTCCAGACTGATCATGCCAACTAAGGACTACAATAAGGGCATTCCTGTGTTCAAAAGACTTTCAAAGTCCTGCTGAATGAAGTCCAGATTCTTGAGCCTAGCATCTGAGGTCACCTGTGACATGCCTCTATTTACTTTTCCAGTTTAACCTTGAACACTTCCCATACATATACACTGCATATATAAGCAAACCAGATGACTGACCATTTGCAAGCACACTGTTCCCTCTCGCTGCCTGGAACACCTCTTCTCATCCAACTTCAGGATGTTCCCTGCCCTTCTAGAACCCTGTCCAAGACCCCTATGAAACCTTTCCTGAAAGGACTCTGTAATCTTCTCTTAGCACCTAACATCTTAAACCTAAGGTGATAATTATCTGCATACTTATCTGGCACCCTTCCCCACAATCACTTCTGGACTGTAAGCTTTGACAAAGCACACCCTACCCTAGTTCATGTCGTCACTGTACTATCTGCAATACCGTATGAAGAAAGCACTACATGACTGCTTACTAAACTGAATTGTAAGACACATACATTACATCTTGGCAAATTTTAGTAAGTGACTCTGTTCCTGTATGATAAAAGGGAAGCAGCTCTGCCATCAAGTTTGGGTCCCTAACGCTACCACTTACTAGCTGTGTAACTTACAGCAAGCTATAGAATGCTCCAAGCTTAAATTCTCCCATCCTTCACTCAAGGGCTGCTGTGAAGATAAAACATCTGATGTACATCAGGTGCTTAATAGATGTTCAGGTATTTCTCTTCTCTTCCCCCTATAAAAATCTTACTCATAACCATACTTAAGTTCATACTTAGAAACTATAAAATATACTCACTTTGATATATTCAGTGGAATCTGGCTCAAACTGGGCAATGCAGAGATTGAGGACATCAACGTGCCGGTCCTGGCTGAACATGGTCTAAAACCACACAGCACAGATGGAATTAGATGAGAAAAACATCAAAGTTCAATACCTGTCCTGCTGCCATGACAGACGTGCTCATCCACTTCTGTGCCCAGTAAGTGTGAGGCAGAAATAACACGGGCTTCAGAACTGTCACACCTAGATTCAAACCCCAACTAAGCCAGTTGCAAGATAGAGAACAGTAGAGGAGTCATCATCAGAAAAATGTATCTGTGTTTATCAAAGCAGAAGCCCTGCAAAACCAGAGCCAACTTATTCCACAAAGAAACCATCACCACTGACTGTAGGAAACCAAAGTCGCCTTACCTTAAGATTTTCTTCCTTGAAAATTACTGGTGTTAAAACTCTACGGCCTTCTTTTGGGAAATAAACTTGTATCATCCTGTCCCGTTCTTCCCAAGAGGCTTTGCGTAGCCTCCCACTTGGTTCTCTGACAACAATAAAACGCTCCTGAAATAGAAAACAAAATCAAGGGTGGGTGTGTGAAGACATTTCTAGTTCCCATGTTCCACTAAGCACCACTCTAAGAATAATTTGCAATCAAAATACAAAATGCAACTGGGAGATGCAAAATGCAATTGTATATGATTTCAATGATAATTTTAAACCTCAAACACTTTGCAAGATTTGATACTTCCTCCACTAATCACTGCTGTGCCTCTGACAATCATATCTAAAATGAAAGTATTTGCTAAGTGCCAACTACGGTCCTAAAGTGGGTTTAATACATAAATGGTTCAACTGAAAAAAGCTGGTCAGAGATTCGTCCAAATCCATTTCAGAGCAAAGAAATGCTATGAGACCTTTCAAACTGCTTCACTTCCACATCACAAAGTCTCACAGAAACAGACTTTACTACTTTGTGATCTACTTCTAAAGTCCCTGGGGTAAAAGAAACAAACCAAGGAATATGTAGTCTTAATTCCACATCTCTATAATTCCCCAAACTGGGATGAGACATAAATGTGTCAAAGAGACTGTCCACCTGCCTCTGGTCTCCTCACTCTTCCAACTACCAAATCCTGGGTGGTGAGATCCCTTTGCTCTGAATTCCACCTACTGTATGTTCCGTTCAACTGGCAGTTTATCAGAAGCTAGATTCTTGACACTTCTCAGATACTGTCAGAGAACTGAAAGAGGGCAGGAACTGCTGATTATAATTCTTTGAGCTACCCACTGACTTACATAGAATTTTGCACATAGCAGGTAATTGATACACATTTGATTACTGTATAAGTTAACCAGATGGTACTAATTTTCTACTTTTCAGAGGTGTAAGAGTCATTGAATGTGTTCTGAGGACAATATAATTAAAACTTTCATCAAGTACTGCAAATAGAAAAAAATAACAGATGTCTAAATACCACAGTTATGCCTCAAAAGGACTGGCAATTCGAATTCTAAGTTCCTTTCTCCCTTTCAGGTTATAAAGTGCTCCCATAAACACCCTTCAAAGCACTCCAAACATACAGTAAAGCACCCCAGAGCAAAAAATTTTAATTAAAATGAAACTCTGTGATCCCTGTTTATCATGTCAGGTGTAGAGGTGGTTGATGTACAGACATGGACATGGCTCAAATCATGTCTTCTGACCATAATCATAGATGATAAAAAGATTAATGTGGGGTGGTCTTTCTCCCAACTGTAGTGTTACATAGTATTTTACTGCATTCTGTGGGCTGAATTGTAAGTCACTTGTTTCACTCTTAATTGAAAAGATTCAAACACAAAACTGATATATTTTACAAGTACCAGAGTGTTCTTTTGGAATTGGCCATCAAGGGAAGAGGAGCTAGAGGATAAAAACCACAACAGAAGAAGCAAGTGATGTCTGAAAAGTACCTCCGGAAACCTGTCATTCTTTCTGCAAATTCTGAAAAGTGAAAATCCTTTGGAAAGTCTGGGTTTTTGGTATCCTCAAGAATTTACAAGAAAGAAACCATTTTCTCAAAATGTTTCAGCTAAGGGAGTTAGTCTAACCAGCAGAAAGAATCCCCTTCTCTCACTGCCTTGAAGATTTCTGCCTATTTGTGGTTTGGGGGTGGGTTTGTCTGTAAACTACTACTGTCTCAGCACACCTGTCTCTTTCTTGATCTGGAATAAAATGTGTCCATAATCTGTAGGGAAATGGTAACATGATGATGGACTGATCTGCATTTCTCTTCTTCCTTATGCTGGGCTGGATTTTCCAGAGGGTCTTACCCAACCACAGGAATTCTGGTTTGAAAGATTCAGAGACAGGTGGGTCACAATAATGTTGACCCTTGTCCCTCAGACCCATCCCCACATATTTCAAATAAAGATCATTTTGCAATTAGACATATACTCACCCGATGTGGTATGCTATATGATATATCAGTAAATACGTATTTGGCTGTTTCTGTTCCTTCCAAAATCTTATCTTCAGCTAACACGTCATTTATTGGTGCTCGTTCTTCCAGAACCGGTGGCATTTTTAATCGTACTTTAGCTGCCTCAATTGCCTTTCTTGTAGCCTAATGAAATAAAATATTTCTTAAGGAAAGCCGCAAGGTTGCAAGCCAGAAGGATCATCTGACAAAAGCAGATACTGATAAAAAATGCCAAGAACTACAAAGAGAAAAAGCTCTAGCCCCAAATCAGTGAGTGAAAAGGCTCCTGGGCCCTGGCCTTTGCCAACTCTGTGGTGTGGCTGAGAGCACCACCTACAGGCTCAATCATTCTCACCATGGCAAAGGAATGCTTTGAGACAGAGCCAGGCCACAAAAGCTGCTTGAAATACAATAAAGGATTTCATCTATTGTGTGTGTACTATGCACCACATATCGTTCAAATACTTGGAAAATATTTGGCTCATTTAATATCCACAAACTACCTTACGAGCTAGGTGACCCTGTTATTTCATTTCATGGAAGAGAAAATAGAAGCACACACATGTGAAGTAAATTGCTAAGAAGTTGTAGCACTGGGATTTGAACCCTGGCCACTCAACTCCAGAGCCCATGCTCTTAACCACTGACCACACTGCTCCAAGCCATACTGTTAGCAGTGATTACCTCTGAGAAGTAAAAATGGTATTTTTACTCCTCACGTGATATACTACTGGATATCTGAATGTTTTGCTATGACTATAATTTACTTTGAATTAGAAAAAGGAGCAATAATGCTTTACCTATTCATACATCAGAGCATTTTCCACAAAGCGCTCATACCCATGACTCCAGGAGGACTGATGCCTAGAGTAGTCTGTGGTTCAGCAGGATCCATAATCCCACCAAAGCATCATCCTCAAAGCAGCTTTTTTCAAGGAAGGAACCTGAACCAGGCAGGACAAAGAATGGATACTCAGGCAGGTTTGGGAGCAGAGGAGGCTCTGCTTGGACACACAAGCCTGACCCATTGGCCCAGTCCGTCTAATTCTGGCCATGCTCCCTGTTTCACTCTGCCTGCCTGTTCCCATTTCTTAGTCTGTGCCTGGAACTCTCCACCATGAGTGCCAATGGAAAAGCAGCTACTGGTATCTGGAGGGACCTTTGGAAATCTTGTTTGACCCTTTAAAGAAAGGTATTCTACCAGTATTTCTGTATTCACGTACCTCCTCCAACTGTGCCTGAGTCATCAGCTTATAGGTTGGTGGTTTCAGTTCTTGTATAGATGGCTTAAAAACCTTCTGCAAATCCAAGCCTGTCATCTTGATGAGTATGTTTTGGACCTCCTCATCCATAAACGTAGGTTTCTTGTTCTGTGAGCTACCAGATTCTGCTAAAATGGGTTTCAGTAAGTAAGATGGTAAAAATGACAAGCCAACAAGATCTCTAAACAGAAAAATTAACAAAGGAAATTAACAAAGTGTCTACCTCAAAATGTATAATGTTAGTACCTATGAAATCCATTCATTCATTCCTTGATAAAATTTACTGAGCATTTACAGTGATGAGACTATTGCCAAAAGGGCACTCAAAACCTAGTAGAGAAAGAAACATAAAAAAGTAATTGGGGGGGGACAAGATGGTGGAGAAGTAGGAGACTCTGTTTCAACCAGTCCCATGAATTGAGCTAAATATCTACCAGAACACTCTGAACACCCATGAAATCAGCCTGAGATGTAAGACTATACACTTCTGGATCTGGGGGGGGTGGGGGGGTGGGGAGAAAATCATCAGTGAAGAGATGCACCTTGCCAGGATCATGGTTGATATATTCAGTTATACATCCCCTCGACCACCCCTCACCAAAATGACTAGGAGGAACACCCAACAGAGGAAAAATTCAGAGACTGTGACCTCTGCCACAGAACTACTGGATATGGACATAAATAATACGTCAGAAATAGAATTCAGGGTAACAATCATCCAGGCAATAGCCAGGTGGGAGAAGACCATTAGGGGCAACATAGAATCTCTATGGGCGGAAGTGAGAGCTGATCTGGGCAGAACTTAAAAATGCTATCAATAAGATCCAATCTAATCTAAATACTCCAACAGCTACAGTAAATGAGGCAGAAGATCGAATTAGTGATCTAAAAGACAAACTGATAGAAAAGGAGGATCAGGAGGGGGCCTGGAACAAACAGCTCAGAAGCCATGAAAACAGCATTAGGGAAATAAATGATGCCATTTAGACATTCCAATGTCAGAATTATTGGGATCCCTGAGGGGGTGGAGAGAGAGAAGACTAGAAGATATAGTTGAACAAATCCTGGATGAAAATTTCCCTAATCTGGGGAACAGAACAAGTGTTCATGTTCTAGAGGCAGAAAGAACAACCCCCAAGATCAACAAGGGATCAACAAGGGCAGAAAGACCTCCAGGCACATAATTGTGAAATTGATGACTCATAAATTCAGAGAAGATGTCTTAAGGGCAGTTAGGGGGAAGAGATTCCTTATGTACAGAGGGAGGACCATCAGAATAACATCAGACCTGTCCACAGAAACCTGGCAAGCCAGAAAGGGCTGACAAGACACGTTCAGGGCAGTAAATGAGAAGAACATACAGCCAAAAATACTTTATCCAGCAAGGATGACATTCAGAATGGATGGAGAGATAAAGAGCTTCCAAGACTGGCAAGGTTTAAAAGATTATGTGACCACCAAGCTGACACTATAAGAAATATTAAGGGGGGGGGGGTTCTATAAAAGAAGAAAGAACCCAAGAGTGACACAGAACAGAAATTTACAGAGACAATCTATAGAAACAAGGACTTCACAGGAAACATGAGGTCAAGAAAAACTTATCATTCAATAACCACTCTCAACATGAACGGCTTGAATGCTCCCATAAAATGGCACAGAGTTGCAGACTGGATAAAACAATAGGACCTGTCCATACGCTATCTACAAGAGACACATTCTGAACCTAAAGATACATCCAGACTGAAAGTGAAGGGATGGAGAACCATCTTTCATGCCAATGGGCCTCAAAAGAAAGCTGAAGTAGTGATTCTCATATCAGATAAATTTAACCCTGGGATGCAAGGGAGGTTCAACATTTGCAAATCAATCAATGTGACAGAACACATTAATAAGAGGAGAGAGAAGAACCATATGGTCCTCTCAATTGATGGAGAAAGCATTTGTCAAAATACAGCATCCTTTCCAGATTGAAACTCTTCAAAGTACAGGGATAGAGGGAACATTCTTCAACTTCATAAAATATATCTGTGAAAAACTCACAGAGAATATCATTCTCAATGGAGAAAAGCTGACAGCCTTCCCTTTGAGATCAGGAACATGACAAGGATGCCCACTCTTGCCACATTTGTTCAACATAGTACTAGAAATTCTAGCAATAGCAATCGGACAATGAAAAGAAATAAAAGGTATTCGAATTGGCAAAGAAGTCAAACTCTCTCTCTTCACAGATGACATGATTCTTTATATGGAAAACCCAAAGACTCCAATCATACAGCAATTCAGTAATGTGGCAGGATACAAAATCAATGCACAGAAATCAGTTGCTTTCTTATACACTAAGAATGAAACTATAGAAAGGGCAATTAGAGAATCGATTCCATTTACTATAGCACCAAGAACCATAAGATACCCTGGAATAAACCTAAGCAAAGAGATAAAGGATCTGTACTCAAGGAAATACCGAACACTCATGCAGGAAACTGAAGAAGACACAAAAAGATGGAAGACCATTCCATGCTCATGGATTGGAAGAATAAACATTGTTAAAATGTCTATACTGCCTAGAGCAATCTATACTTTCAATGCCATTCTGATCAAAATTCCACTGGCATTTTTCAAAGAGCTGGAGCAAACAATCCTAAAATTTGTATGGAATCAGAAGAGACCCCAAATTGCTAAGGAAATGTTGAAAAAGAAAAACAAAGCCGGGGACATCATGTTGCTTGATTTCAAGCTTTACTACAAAGCTGTGATCACTAAAACAACATGGTACTGGCACAAAAACAGACACATAGACCAATGGAACACAGAAGAGGGGCCATATATGGACCATTAACTCTATCGTCAAATAATCTTTGACAAAGCAGGAAAAATATCCAGTGGGAAAAAAGACAGTCTCTTCAATAAATGGTGCTGGGAAAATTGGACAGCTATGTACAGAAGAATGAATCTCAACCAGTCTCTTACACCATACACAAAGATACACTCAAAATGGATAAAAGACCTCAATGTGAGACAGGAATCTATCAAAATCCTAGAGGAGAACATAGGCAGTAACCTCTTCAACATGAGCCTCAGCAACTTCTTTCAAGACCTGTCTCCAAAGGCAAAGGAAACAAAAGCAAAATTTAGGGACTTCATCAAGATAACAAGCTTCTGCACAGCAAAGGAAACAGTCAACAAAACAAAGAGGCACCCCACAGAATGGGAGAAGATATTTACAAATGACAGTACATACAAAAGGCTGATATCCAGGATCTATAAAGAACTCCTCAAACTCAACACACACAAAACAAATAATCACGTCAAAAAATGGGTAGAAGACATGAACAGACACTTCTCCAATGGAGACATACAAATGGCTAACAGACACATGAAAAAAAATGTTCATCATCACTAGCCATCAGGGAGATTCAAATCAAAACCACAGTGAGATACCACCTTACACCAGTTAGAATGGCCAAAATTAACAAGACAGTAAACAACAAATGTTGGAGAGGATGTGGAGAAAGGGGAACCCTCTCACACTGTTGGTGGATATCCAAGTTGGTGCAGCCACTTTGGAAAACAGTGTGGAGATTCCTTAGGAAATTAAAAACAGAGCTGCCCTATGACCCTGCAATTGCACTACTGGGTATTTACCCCAAAGATACAGATGTAGTGAAAAGAAGGGCCATATGTACCCCAATGTTCATAGCAGCAATGGCCACAATTGCCAAACTGTGGAAAGAGCCAAGATGCCCTTCAACAGATGAATGGATAAAGAAGATACAGTCCATATATGCAATGGAATATTACGCAGCCATCAGAAAGAATGAATACCCAACTTCTGTATCAGCATGGACAGGACTGGAGGAGATTATGCTGAGTAAAATAAGTCAAGCAGAGAAAGTCAATTATCATATGGTTTCACTCACTTGTGGAGCATAAGGAATAACATGGAGGACATTAGGAAAAGCAAAGGAAAAGTGAATTGGGGGAAATCAGAGGGGGAGACGAACCATGAGAGACTATGGACTCTAAGAAACAAACTGAGGGTTTTGGAGGGGTGGGGTAGTGGACGGATGGGTGTGCCTGGTGATGGGTATTAAGGAGGGCACGTACTGCACCACACTGGGTGTGGGCATAAACAATGAATCTTGGAACACTAAAAAAATAAAATTAAATTCTAAAAAAGTAATTAAGCAGTGTTTGGGTGGCTCAGTTGGTTAAGGGTCTGCTTTCAGTTCAGGTCATGATCCCAGGGTGCTAGGATCGAGCCCCACACCCAGCTCCATGCTCAGCAGGAAGCCTACTTCTCCCTCTCCCTGCTCGTTCTCTCTCTCAAATAAATAAATAAAAATAAAAAGGTAATTAAGAGGCAACTGGGTGGCTCAGTTAACTGTCCAACTCTTGGTTTTGGCTCAGGAGGCAAACTCAGGGTCGTGAGATCAAGCCCTGCATCTGGCTCCACACAGAGTCAGCTTGAGACTCTGTCTCCCTCTGCCCCTCCTGCTCTTGCTCTCTCCCTCTCTAAAATAATTTATTTTTATTTTTTTAAGATTTTATTTATTTGACAGAGAGAGATCACAAGCAGAGAGAGAGAGAGAGAGAGGAGGAAGCAGGCTCCCCGCCTAGCAGAGAGCCTGATGTGGGACTCGATCCCAGGACCCTGAGATCATGACCTGAGCTGAAGGCAGAGGCTTAACCCACTGAGCCACCCAGGCAGCCCCCAAAATTTTTTTTTAAAGTAATTAATGTGGAGTGCCTGGCTGGCTCAGTCAGTAGAGCATGTGACTCTTGATCTTGAGGTTGTAAGTTTGAGCCCCATGTTGGGTATGGAGATTACTTAAAAATAAAATCTTAAAAATAAATAAGGGGTGCCTGGGTGGTTCAGTCGGTCAAGCATCTGACTCTTCATTTCAGCTCAGGTTGTGATCCTCTGGGTCATGGGCTCAAGCCCTGCCACAGGGCTCTGATCTTGGCAGGGAGTCTGTTGAGGATTATCTCCCTCTGCCCCTCACCCTACTCACACATGCACACATGCATGCTTGTGTACTCTCTCTCACAAATAAATATATCTTTAAAATAAATAACTAATGTAATAGCATTAATAATAATAATAATTTACAAAGTTGTCTCTTAGATGCCAGACATTACATACATTTTTAGGAATGTTTATAACAATCCACAAAATAGATATTGATATCTCAATTTTATATATGAGGATACTGGAGCCTGCCTAAAGACCAACTAGCTGTTAAGTGACAGAGTCAAGATTTAAACCAAAGTTTGTTTCTAGGGGCACCTGGGTGGCAGGTGAAGGCAGAAGCCTCTGCCTTCAGCTCAGGTCATGGTCTCAGGGTCCTGGGATCGAGCCCTGCATCGGACTCTCTGCTCAGCAGGGAGCCTGCTTCCCCCCCACTCTGCTTGCCTCTCTGCCTATTTGTGATCTCTCTCTCTGTCAAATAAATAAATAAAATCTTAAAAATAAACAAACTGAAGTTTGTTTCTAGATACTAGATCAACTCTAATCTTTCCTGGTCCTCCCCAGTGCAAGTGCTACACTACTCTTGGAGCAGAGAAGGCGAAAACAGTGGGGTCTGGAAGGCTTCCCATGGGGCCTGAACAGGAGAGAAGAAAAAAGGAAGAAAATTCCAGGCTACGGGGCTGCAACTAGGAAACACAGGCTTGGATCATAATGTGAGACTGAAAAGGCCATGTGGTGTCATGGAAGAGCCCTGGACAGGTGAGGACACCCAGATATCACCTCTGCCTAACACAGTTTGCCCATCTCTTTGCCTAACTTCCTCTATTTCCACTTCCATTAGGAAAGGGAGGAGAAAAAAAGTACCATTCCTTCCCTACCACCTCTTCTTCTGCTAGTCCTATAAATGCTGGTGGCCCTAAAAATTCTGAACTATAGCCTTCTTTTCTCCCTTCTTACATTCTGGGATGATATCCTACCAACCTGTGACTTTAATTATTTCTATATGCTGGAGACTCTAAAATCTGAATCTTCAGTCAACATCCTCTTCCATCCACCTATCCCATGTACATCTCACATGCACTTCAGTATTGCCAAACCAGAACACATCAACTTTCTCCTGTCTAAAAGCTGCTTTTCCTATGGTTCCTTATTTTTTTTTTTTTTAAGATTTATTTATTTGTCAGAGAGATAGAGGGAGAGAGAGAGAGAGAGCACAAGCAGGGGAAGCAGCAGGCAGAGGGAGAAGCAGGCTCCCCACCCAGCAAGAAGCCCGATGTGGGACTCAATCCCATGACCCCGGGACCATGACCTGAACCAAAAGCAGACGCTCAACTGACCGAGCCATCCAGGTGTCCCCTTATGGTTCCTTATCTTAGTAGCATCCAACAGGCCATGTGGGCCAGAAACTTCTTAGTCATTACTGACTTCTCCTTTACCTTCCACATCTAGCCAACAGCAGTTATAACAATAACAGCAACAATAACAACTAACATTTGTTAGATATTTACTCTATGCCAGTACTTACTGAGCCAAGTACCTTACATATATTTAGCATACTTAATCCTTACAACCACCCCAGAAATACAATTATCCCCATTTTACAAAGAAAGGACACTAAAAAAAAAAAAAAAAAAAAAAAAAAAAAAGAAAGGACACTAAAACACTACATATGTCTATTATACCTCATAAATCTCTCTTTAATTCTCCATTTCCCACTGCCACTACCCTGATCAAGGCCATCCTCATCTCTTGCCTTAACCTCCTAACCAGTCTCCCTGGCTCTATTCTGACACCACTGTAGACCATTCTCCATAGAACAACCAGAGTAAATCTCTTTAAAATGTAGTCAAAACCATAGAAAAGATTAACAAAACTAAGAGATGGTTCTTTGAAAAGAAAATTGACAAACCTTTGGCTAGATAGACTAAGCAAGGAAAAGAGAAGACATAAATGAACAAAATTATAAATGAAAAAAGAGACATTGCAACTCACACTACAGAAATACAAAGGATTCTAGGAGGCTAATGTGAATAACTATGTGGCAACAAGCTGGACAGCCTATAACAAATGGGAAAATTCTTAAAAACATGCAACCTAAGAAGACTGAGGAAGAAACAGAAAATCTGAACACAACAATTACTACTAAGGAGAGTCAATCTGCAATAATAAATCTCCCAACAAAGAAAAGCCCAGCAGCAGGTGGCTTCACAGGTGAATTTTACCAAACAATCCTTCTTAAACTCCTCCAAGAAACAGGAGGGAACACTCCCAAACTCATTTTACTAGACCAGCATTTCCTAATACCAAAGCCAGACTCTACAACCAAACCATTCTGAATGCACCCAATCTAGTCCCTTACCAAAGCTAGAAAAGGACACTGCCAGGAAACTACAGGCCAATATACCTGATAATTATAGATGTAAAAATTTCAATAAAATACTTGCAAGTAAATTCAGCAGCACATCAAAAGATCATTCACGATCAAGTGGAATTTATCCCTAGGATGCAAGGATAGTCTGACATACACAAATCAATGTGATACATCACAATTAACAGACTGACAAAAAAAAATCATATAATCATTTCAATAGATGCAGAAGAAGCATTTAACAAAGTTCAACATTATGATAAAAGTTATTAAGAAATGAGGTATGGAAGGAACATACCTCAACATAATATATGCCAAACCCACGCTACCATAAAAGACGAAAAGACTTCCCTCTAAGTTCAGGAATAAGACGAGGTTGTCTCATATTCAACATAATGCTGCAAGTCCTAGCCAATCGATTAGGCAAGAAAAAGAAGGCACCAGAGTTGGAAAGGAATAAGTAAACTTGTTTCTGATTAGTTGCAGACCATAGGATTTTGTATGTAGAAAATCCTAAAGAACTCCATCAAAAAACTATTAGATCTAATGAACAAATTTAGTTAAAGTTGCAGGATACAAAATAAACTTTTAAAAACTGGTAGCATTTTGGGGTGCCTGGGTGGCTCAGTGGGCTAAAGCCTCTGCCTTCAGCTCAGGTCATGATCCCAGGGTCCTGGAATCAAGCCCCACATCGGACTCTGCTCAGCGGGGAGCCTGCTTCCTCCTTTCTCTCTGCCTGCTTCTCTGCCTACTTGTGATCTCTGTCTGTCAAATAAATAAATAAAATCTTTTTTAAAATAAATAAATAAATAAATAAAATAAAAACTGGTGGCATTTCTATACTAACAAATTCTATGAAAAAGAAAGAAAATCCCACTGAAAACAGCATCAAAAACAATACAATGCTTAGGAATAAATTTAGTCGAAGAGGTGAAAGATCCCTATATTGAAAACTAAAACACACTGATGAAAGAAATCAAAGAGGAATGAAGGGAGGATGGTGGGGTGGGAGGATTCTGAGTTCACCTCATCCCATGGCACACTGAGGCAACAATTACAAATATGGCCACTAACTCTGAAAATGAAATGAAGTAGCTGAACAGATCTTCTGCAGCTAGCCATAGAATGGAGGTCATATCAAAAAGAGTTGGCTGAGCGGAAACATATTCAGGAACCAAACCCCTGACTCAACTAACCATAAACAAGAAGGACATCACAAGCAGAAAGGAGCAAGAAAATCAGACCCCGAGACTAGATTCCTCCAGCCCTGAGACCCACACTGGGAAAAGGAGTTCCCATAAGGTCTGGCTCTGAAAATGGATAGAACTGATTTTAGACTCTGGGAGAGCCAGAGGTGAAAAACCTGAGACACTGTCCATAAAGACCCAGCATGCTAAATAACTCACCCCAGACACAGCACGGAAGCAGCAGTTGGAAAAGTGCCTGGGCATATGTTAAAGAGATTAATAACTAATCTGAGGACATTTGCCAGAGAACAGGAATCTGCAGGAAACTCCTCGGGAACAAAAGTGATGGTGGCGCCATTTTTCTTGCCCTCCCCAAACAAAAACGAAAAAACCTCCCAACAAACAAAAGACTAGATGGATTCACAGATAAATTCCACCAAACATGTAAAGAAGAGCTAATACCTGTTCTCCTCAAACTATTCCAAAAAAATAGAAGAGGAAGGAGAGCTTCCAAATACATTCTGTAAGGCCAGCATTACCCTGATACCAAAACCAGAAAGACAGAGAGACAGAAAGAAAGAAAGAAAACAAACTAATCACAGGCCAGTATCCCTGATGAACCCACATTCACATGATCAATTAATCTAAGACAAAGGAGGCAAGAATATACCACAAAGAAAAAAAACAGTCTCTTTAATAAATAGTGCTGGGAAAACTGGACACCTACAGGCAAGAGAATGAAAGTGGACCACTCTCTTACACAATACACAAAAATAAACTCAAAATGGATTGAAGACCTCAATGTGAGATCTGAAGCCATAAAACTCCTAGAAAAAAAAAAAGGCAGTAATTTCTCTGACATCAGTCATGGCAATATTGGTCTAGATGTATCTCCTCAAGAAAGGAAAACAAAAGCAAACATAAACCATTGGAACTACATCAAAATAAAAAGCTTTTGCACAGCAAAGAAAACCATCAACAAACAAAAAGGCAACCTACTAAATGGGAGAAGATACTTGCATATGATGTATCAGATGTATCAGATAATATCTAAAGAATACATAAAGAACTTAATAGAAATCAGTGCCAAAAAAACAGTCTGATTAAAAATGGGTCAAAGACCTAAACAGACATTCTTCCAAAGACGACATACAGATGGCAAACAGACACATAAGGTGCTCAATATCACTAATCATCAGGGAAATGCCAATCAAAACCACACGGAGATAACACCTTACACCTGTCAGAATGGCAAGACTCAAAATGACAAGAAACAGCACCTTACACTTATCAGAATGGCAAGACTCAAAAAGATAAGAAACAAGTGTTGTGAGGGATGTAGAGGAAAAGGAATTCAGCAGCATTATTTAAAACAGCCAAGACATGGAGACAACTAAGTGTCCATCAGTGGATAATATAGTTGTGGGGTGTGTGTATGTGTGTGCAATGGAATAAAAAAGGAGGAAATTGTGCCATTTGGGACAACATGGATGGACTATGAGGGCATTATGTTAAGTGAAATAAATCAAGCAGAGAAAGATAAATACTGTATGATCTCAACTATATATGGAATCTTAAAACAAACAAGAGCTCACAGAAAAAGAGATCAGGTTTGTGGTCTTATAGTTATCAGAGGAAGGGGCACTGGATGAAGGTGGTCAAAAGGTACAAACTTCCAGTTAAAAGATAAAAAAACTAGGGATATAATATACTACAGGATAATATAACACTGATGAATAGCATATATGAAGGTTGTTAAGAAAGTAAATCCTAAGAGTTCTCTTCACAGGGAATAACTTTTTTTTTCTTTTCTTTGTACCTGCATGAGAGGAGAGATGTAAACTAAATTTACTGTAGTAATAATCTCATGACATATGAAGTCAAATCATTGTGCTGCACACCTTAAATTTATTCAATACCATATATTAATTATATCTCAATAAAACTGAAAAAAATTTTTAAATGTAATCAAGAGTCATGCTTAAAACTCACCAATGACTTCCAACTTCATTTAGAAAAGGAACTAAGGTAGTCTGCTTACTTCACTGTGTCTCCCACTAAACACTGTCCTACCCCAAAGGCCAGAACTAGTCTTCTACTATCTTATACTCATCCCAGGCACCCAGGTTGAGTTACTACTTTTATCAGATATTTCTCACTTTAGATATGACTGCGAACTGGGTACCTACACTCAAATTTCAAAAGCACTCAAATTTAATGTGTACAAATAGACGTTTACTTCTGCCTCCCTTCCAATCTCATCTACTCCTGCCTTTTCTTCCCTCACCTCCCCTCCTCCACGCCCCCGCCCAAACAAACAAAAACAAACTGTACAAACAAAAACAAACTGTTCCTACAATTAATCTTCTCTGTCTTGGTATAAATGGGACTACTCTCCTCCACTCAACTGCTCAAGCCAGAAACCTGAGAAGCAACACTGATTTCTCCTTTTAAACTTAAAGCCAAAGCCATACCAAGCCTATCGATCCTATCTCAAACATGTGTTTTCAAACTACATGTGTTCAGTCTCATTGCTGAACTTTTATGTTGTTTCCTGTTTTAAATGTTTCTCGTGCGTTAAATGTTTTTCTCTCTAGCATGGTTAGCCAGGTCTCAGATCTGGTCCTAATTTCCAGGAACCCTTCCCTGTCCTTCCCACCAAGTTTGAGTGCCACTCTTATGTGTGTTCCCCTATCGCGACCTGAGTCACACTGCATTGTCAGTTCCCCACTGGGCCGAGAGTTCCTCAAAGACAAGCCAGTTCAGTTGGCCGTATCCCCTAAACGTAGCACTGTCCTTTGCAAGGAACCGAGCTCAGGCACTGCTGGTTCATTGAGTTAAGGAATGACAAGGGCAGGCGATGACTGACCCTGCACGTACAAGGTACAGAAGGGAGCCGGCTGGCCTAGGGCGCACTGGCCTAGTGAGAGCCGGGACGGTGGTGCAGGATGGGGTCCTCGTGGTTCTCGCCAGCCAGAAGCAGGCTCTAGGTCTCCCAGGAGAACGTACCAGTGGACGTCCGACAGGTCACTTACCCGCCTCAGAGGAAAGCCGACGGCATGGCAGTCCCGCCCCGCAGGGCCCGGGCAGTGGCTGGAGCAAGGCGCGGAACTGGGGCCGACTTTGGGCCCGGAAACAGACCCGGTCCGCGCTCCGGGAACCTGTCAGGAGGCTCCACAGCGACACAGACGCTCTGACAGTCGCCATGATTTTCCGGCGGCCACCGGCGCCGGAAGCGACCGTGAGGTATTTCGGGTCTCGCGAGGTTCGCGCAGCATTCTGGGAAATGTAGTCTAGTTGAGAGGGGAGGAGTCAGGGCTCTGAAACGTCACAATTTTTTTGTAAACCTCTTCTTCACACGTGGAGGATGCTCGTGTCCTCTCTATGCATAGAGACAAAGGTAAAACTTACATCATCTCCCTTAAATGCTCTTTTTCCTGGACCTTTCCTTCGTTTCCATGGCTCTAATAAATTTCCATTTCCTGCCCACACCTTTTCTCCCAGCCCCAGGCTTAAATCCAACGGCCTATTCCACTTATCCGTTGAAACTTGCCACCGATCCTCCCGCACTACAGATGTAACTCCTGATTCCAAAGCCTGATTATCAAAACCGTCTTCATCCTCACCCACTCATACACCTCATTCTGTCTCAGGACCTTACTTCTTTACTTCATAGCCCTTTTCTCAGTTTATGATTATTTTGCTTATTTTTCTTATCCCATGAAGACGATCACTCTATGTATTTTACTGTAGCGTCACCTAACCTGGTACATCTCTATGCACAGGAAACATTGGTTGAATAAATGACTAAACGAATGATTTAATGATCCTGTTATTTTCTTACCAGCTGTCCAGGATGTGTAGGTCTTTCTCTTCCCTATAGTTTGGTGCCTATGCTAAGAACTCATCACAAGGCCTAGCTAAAGGAGGATGTTAACACTCGTTTGAATTAATTGGAAGGTAGATTCACTAACCTTTCCTCTTTCCACCGCTGCCCATTAAGAGCTGACTCTGAACACACTCCCTGTTTGGGTGGGGAAGGAGAGAGCCCTTGTCTTGGTGCTGCATTTAGACATGGCTGCTACTTCTCACCTCTACATGATAGCAGGTGTCAGGGAGTGGTAGTTGTTAGGGTCAGTGATCAAAGGAACGAGACTGACACAAAGCGAAAATCAAACAAAGCTTTATTTCGAGCCAAGCATCAAAAATCAAACTGACTGGTAGGAGCCATCTCTTACAAAGAGACGACGATGATGACCCCGACAAGGTCACTCCCAAGAAGGCCGCTCCGGATGAGGTCGCTCTGGACAAGGCCGCTCCGCACAGGAGGCCATTCCGAACGAGGCCGCTCCCAGGACGAGGCCGCTGCTGATGAGGTCGCTCCCCAGACAGGGCAGCTCCCTGGACAGGAGGCCACTCCCCGGACAGGGCCGCTCCCAAGAAGAGGCTACTCTGGACGAGGCCGCTCCCAGGACGAGGCCGCTCCCCAGAATGATGCTGCTCCGGCGAGGTTATTCTCTCACAGTCATGGGTACCAGGAATTTGAAATCAGTATAACTGTGCCAAAAGCAGAGTATCGGCAGAGCTGTACTCCCTTCAAAGGCTCTAGGGGAGAATCTGTTACTTGTTCCTTCCAGCTTCTGGTAACTGCAAGCAGTGCTTGGTTTATGGCTGCATCACTCCAAGCTCTGCCTCTATCATCACATAACCTCTTCTGTCTGTGCTTAATCTCCCTTTGCCTCACCCTGATAAAGATATGTATGATTCCCTTTAGAACGTACCCTGATAATCCAGGAAATCTCCCCATCTTAAAATCCTTAATTTAATCACTTCTGTAAAGACTGTTTCTATATAAGGTAAGGCACAAGTTCTAAGAATTAGGTAGATATCTTTGGGGAAAGAAGGCTATTTTTCAGCCTACCCCAGCTGTTCAAGCACCGAACAGGTTTTCTCTTAATATTCAAACCAAGAAACACAAAAACTATAGTTGAAGGCAGAGCCTTGAAATTAATTACTATTTAGAGTTAGGTTTGGATCTCCCTTTCTCAGCAATATACTCCCTGATGATTGAGCAGAGAAACCCAGTCCACAGAAAAAGACAGGAAGACAGAGCAGAAGCAGAGAGGCATACTATGTGCTTTGAGAAAGAGAGAGATGGGGAAAGGTCGGACTTTTTCTTGGCCAGAGATCCTCCCCTGTTCTTTTCATTATCACCTTTACTTGGGACTACACTAAGTTTTACTGACATGTGTCAACCAAGATTCCTGGTTCTACCTGTAACCTTGGACAGATGTCCACATCTTTCAGAGTCTGTTCCTCACCTCCAAAATGGGTGTGATGAGAGCACTTATCTTTCAGACCTTGAAGATAAAGGACTTTCAGGACTTGATGCCTGATATTTCCTAAGAGGGGTGGGTGCAAGACAGTTGGGTGGCAGCAAGTCAGTGCCTCTCTGAAGATCTTCAGAGGGAAAGTTTTAGAGAGTTACAGGTTCATCAGTTAAGATTATCTGGTTATGAGCAATAGAAATCTTTCTTGTCTAACACAGAGATATAAGTGATGGGAAAGATGTTGAATATCTCACAGAGTTCAAGGGAAAACTGAACAGCCAAGCCACAGGAAGCCACAGGAATGTCTTGAAGGATGGAAGCTCCAGGGTCTCCAGATAGTTCTAGAGAAAGATGGAAAACATTTTTCCTGGAAACCTGTGCAAGTCTACATTGGAGCAGAAACACCCTGAGCAATGATGAGGATGCTGAAAGATGTGACAAAGCACAGCCACTGTCCCTGTCACTGGAGTGCACTCTTTTCATCAGTCCTGCTGGTTTTCATGACAAATTGGTGAAGCAGACAGGACAGGCATCAATATGAGCATCTTCTATATATGTAAGCTGAAGCTCAAAAGTTATGGGTGTTGCCCAAGGCCATCCAATTTATTCAAGGCAAAGACAAAGCTACATTTGGGGTCCCTAGCAGCTATTATGGTGTAAAAGCTGTTTCACATGTGCTTCATGGGTAAGGAAAAACACTGAGGTTTCCAAAAATGACAGACTGTCTTCTGAGCCCAGAAGGTGGCCCAAAAAGAGCAGGTAAGAAGACTGTCCTCCACCATGAGAAAATGGGGATGGATGAGTCACTTCCTCCAACCCTGACTTTAATCTGTTTATCTCCAATTTTCCACATGACACTCTGTCTCTTTATCTCTCTATGCTTCTGACAGCACCCACCGAACAATAATTCTACCCCAAACTGAACACTCAAAAGAGAAAACAATTGCCAGAGACCAAGGCTACATCTGTCTGTGATGACAGGCAGACACTCTGTCCTATAGCACAGGAACATAAATGTCAAAGGCACTTAGACCAGCTCCTTCCTGCTATCCCAGATGCCCCCACAATGATGGAGGCCCAGAACGATCACCCTATGTCACAGGCTTTGTGGATATGAGCTATAATAGCTGACACTTGGCTCCCTTGCTCCCTGAGAGCTGGCTGCTGTCTGGTTTGGTATGTGGAACATTTTGTCAGAGGGACATGCTGGCCTGGGTTGAAAGTAATTCCCTTCAGCTCAGAACCGGGTGGTCTGTCACAAGATTATTTTTCAGTTCGATCTGGACTCTGGAATCCTTTGGACAGAGAGCTGGTATTTTCAAAGGTTAATAAGCCTGTCAGAAATTTCTTTCAAGAGAAAATGGGATGCATCTGATTCATGAGAAAATGAGATGCGTCTGATTGACTGACTTGCGTGCAGTCCCCAGATGAGGGGCCTGAGCATAATTTCACTTTAGACTCAGGACTGCATCATCCTGAAGATTCCTGGGGCCTGGACTGGGAGAGGCTGGCAGTAGGATGTAGTGGTTGCTGCTGACGGGAAGCTTGAACCAAAAGAGCAGAATATAAACATTTAGGACATTCTAAGCGTGTGTGCCTATATGTATGTGTCGTGCAAATGTGTGTGTATATGTGTGTGGCTTCAGGGGACATATATGTGTGCATGTGTTTGTGCATAGGTGGCCATTTTGTATGCATGTGAATGTGCATATGTTTCAAATATGTATGGACATGCATGTAAGTCCACGTATGCATGTACACACACATATATATAAAGTGAGCATGTGTGTGTGTGCGCACACATGGTCTTGTCTGTGTACAGGTGAACATGCATATGTTCACATGTGTATATTGGCCTGGGAATGGGGGCACTTTCAAGGTAAGAGTTTGGGGATCAGAGAAGATATGGATTAAAATTCTAGCTCCACAACTCATTAGCTGTCTGAACCCTTGCTATTCCCCACCTTCAGTTTCTCCTCTCTAAGGTGACATGATAGCAGCTTCTACATAGGTTGAGAGTGAGGGTTAACAGACATGAAGCAATTGGAGCTCTGGCTCACAGTCAGTGTCCACCCAGTGGTAGAGAGCATTATTACCATTACTGATACTGATCAGCATTTTTCTGGTCTCATCTCATCTTGTTCCATGGCTGTGCAGGATTCCTTCTGTCTCCTTTATTTTTTTTTTTTTTAGATTTTATTTATTTATTTGACACAGAGAGAGAGATCACAAGTAGGCAGAGAAGCAGGCAGAGTAGGGGGGGTGGGGAAGCAGGCTCCCTGCTGAGCAGAGACTCCCCCCTCCCCCCACCCCCACCAATGCGGGATGAAGGGGGTTTCCATCCCAGGACCCTGAGATCATGACCTGAGCTGAAGGCAGAGGCTTAATCCACTGAGCCATTCAGGCACCCCCTTCTGTCTCCTTTAAAACCCATCCAGGGTGGCAAACATTTCAGATGGACATGAACTAACCTGAACTAGCAGTTCAGAGACATGACTGACCAGACCGAATCCCCTCCTGCCCCCGGACTTCTGCTACATCAGTAAATCACAATTTCCCCATCAGGTACATCACACCAGTAAGCAGCTTTGCTCGATGAGTTTTCTTTCTATGCTGGTATGTCTTGTGGAAATGAAAGTAATCCAAAGGTGGCTGGCCACCTTCTGCATCCCCAGTTGATTTTTTTAAATAAATAAACAAGTAAACAAACAGGCTTATTCAGGTATAATTGGTATACAATAAATAGTACATATTTAAAGCATATAAAATGATGTTTTAACTTTGTACACACCATGTAACCATCACCATATCAAGATTACAAACGTGCCCATCACCCCAAAGTTTCCTCATGCCCCTTGGGATTCCCCTCCTCCCACTCAATCTGTGAGACCACTGCTCTCCTCCCCTACACATCACCTTGCATATCCTAGAGTCTGACAAAAAAGCATCCTAAGTACATATTCTTTTTCTGTCTGGCTTCTTCCACTCAGAGTAATTTTTTTTTAAAGATTTTATTTATTTATTTGAGAGAGAGACAGTGAGAGAGAGCATGAATGAGGAGGTCAGAGAGAGAAGCAGACTCCCTGCAGAGCTGGGAGCCCGACGCGGGACTCGATTCCGAGACTCCAGGATCACGACCTGAGCCGAAGGCAGTCGTCCAACCAACTGAGCCACCCAGGCGTCCCACTCAGATAATTATTTTAAGGTTCACCCATATTGTCATGTGTATCAATAGCCTGTACCATTTTATTGCTGACTAATATTCCATTATATGGATGTACCAAAATTTGTTACCCATTCACCTGCTGAGGGACTTTGGGGTTGTTTCAGTACTTGGTTCTTAAAATTAAAACTCCAGTTAGCATTTACATACAAGTTTTTGAACTTATGTTTCCATTTCTCTCGGGAAAATAGAGGAGTGGAATGGCTGAATCACATGATAGGTACATTGAACTTTTCAAGAAACTTCCAGAGTCTTTTCCAAAGGTCATGGTGCCATTTTAAATCTCCTCTAGCAGCATATGAGACTTATTTCCTCAGTATCTTCTTGATGCTGGTCAGTCTTTTTAATTTTTGTCATTCCAGTATGTGTCGTGTATCTCATTGTGGTTCTTTTTTTTTTTTAATTTTTTAAATTTTTTCAGCATAACAGTATTCATTATTTTTGCACCACACCCAGTGCTCCATGCAATCCGTACCCTCTACAATACCCACCACCTGGTGCCCCCAACCTCCCACCCCCCCACCCCTTCAAAATTCTCAGATCGTTTTTCAGAGTCCATAGTCTCTCATGGTTCACCTCCCCTTCCAATTTCCCTCAACTCCCTTCTCCTCTCCCTCATTGTGGTTCTTAATCTCATTAGCTTAACGACTAATGATTTTGAACATCTTTTCATGTGCTTACTTGCCATTCACGGATCTTCTCTGGTGATGTGTCTATTCAAATCTTTTGCCTATTTTTTTGTTTATTTCTTCCTTTATTTAATTTTTTCAGTGTTCCAAGATTCATTGTTTATGCACCACACCCAGTGCTCCATGCAATATGTGCCCTCCACAATACCCTCCACCCCACCCCAAACTGCCCTCCCCTCCAAAACCCTCAGTTTGTTTCCCAGAGTCCACAGTCTCTCATGGTTCTTCTCCCCCTCAATTTCCCCCAACTCACTTCTCCTCTCCATCTCCCAGTATCCTCCGTGTTATTCCTTATGCTCCACAAGTAAGTGAAACCATATGATAGTTGACTCTTTTGCCTATTTTTAAAGTTGGGTTGTTTTGTTGTTATTCTTGTTATTCACTAAAGTTGGCTTGCCTTTGTATTCTTCTAACAACATCTTTAAGAAAAAAGTTTTTAATTTTGATGAAGTTCAATTTATCAACGTGTTTTTTCATAGGGCTTGCTTTGTCTAATCCAAAATAACAAAGCGTTTACCTATGTTCTCTTTTAGAAGGTTCAAAGGTTTTACATTGCACATTTAAGTGTATGGTACATTTTGAGTTATTTTTTAAATATAGTGTGAGGAATGGGTTGAAGTATATTTTTGCATATGTATGCCAATTGTTCCGAATCATTTCCTGAAAAGACTACCCTTTCTGCACAGAATTGCCTTTGGACCTTTTTAAAAAATTAGCCATCTTGGGGCACCTGGGTGGCTCAGTAGGTTAAAGCCTCTGCCTTCAGCTCAGGTCATGATCCCGAAGTTCTGGGATGGAGCCCCATGTCGGGCTCTCTGCTCAGCGGGGAGCCTGCTTCCTCCTCTCTCTCTGCCTGCCTCTCTGCCTACTTGTGATCTCTGTCTGTCAAATAAATAAATAAAATCTTAAAAAAAAAAAAAAAGAAAAAAATTAGCCATCTTTATCTGTGTTGTGTGGGTGTACTTTTGAAGTCTCTATTCTATTCCAGTGACCTGTTTTTTAAAAAGATTTTATTTATTTGATAGAGAGAGAGAGAGAGAGATCACAAGTAGGCAGAGAGGCAGGCAGAGACAGAGGGGGAAGGAGGCTCCCCGCTAAGCAGAGAGCCTGATGCGGGGCTCGATCCCAGGACCCTGAGAATGACCTGAGCTGAAAGCAGAGGCTTAACCCACGGAGCCACCCAGGCACCTGGTCACTGGATTTTATTTATTTTATTTATTTTAAAGATTTTATTTATTTATTTGAGAGAGAGAGAACACAGGTGGGTGGGAGGGGCAGAGGAAGAGAGAGAAGCAGGCTTCCCAGGGAACAGGGAGCCCAATTCCAGGCTTGATCCCAGTCCTCAATGTGGGACTCAACTCCAGGACCTGGGGTTCATGATCTGAGCCGAAGGCAGACGCTTAACTGACTGAGCCACCCAGACGCCCCATCCAGTGGCCTATTTTTATATATTCATGTGAATACTATATGGTTCTACTATTACTGTGGTTTTATAATAAATCTTGAAATTGGATAGTGTTAGTTCTCCAATTTTGTTCTCCTTTCCTTTTTATCCCCCCCAAAGTTGTTTTTGCTATTTTATGTCCTTTTTGCATTTCCACATAAATTTTAGAATCGGTTTACAGTTTCTACAAAAAATCCTACTGGAGGGGCGCCTCGATGGCTCAGTCGGTTAATCATCAAACTCTTAATTTTTGGTTCAGGTCATGATTTCATGAGTTGTGGGACCAGCCTGTGGAGGCCCCACCCGCCTGGTGTTGGGCTGCCCCCTCAGCAGGGATTCTCTCCCTCTGCCCCTCCCTGCGCTGGTGTGTGCATGCTCTCTCTCTCTCTCTCAAATAAATAAATCTTAAAAAAAAATCCTGCTGCAGTTTTGACTAAAATTATATCAAATCTTAGATCAAATCTAAGATCTCCAACAAAATCAAATGTATTCTCTCCAAATAAATCCATTTGGAAAGAATTGAGATCTTAACAATCCTGAGTCTTCTGACCCATTAACGATGCTTATCTGTCCATTTATTTAGGTCCTCTTTAGTCTCTCTAAACAATATTTGGTAGTTTTCAATGTACACATCATACCTTTGGTCTGATTTATCCCTGTTTCATATGTTTGATGCTATTGTAAATGTTATTTTAGTTTCAATGTGTGATTATTGTTAGTCTAGAGATACAACTGATTTTTTTGTTTTGCTCTTGTATCCTGAAAACTTGCTAAACTCACTTTTTAGTTCTAATAGCTTCTTTGTAAATTCCCTCAGATGTTTTACATAAACAATCACATTGTGAATAAAGATAGCTTTTACTTCTTCAATCTGGATAACTCCCCCCCGCCCCCGCCAACTTTTTTTTTTTTTTTTTTTTTTTTTTTTTTTTTTTTTTTTTTTTTTTTTTGCCTAATTATACTTGCTAGAACCTCCAGGACAATGTTGGAGAGCAATGGTGAGAACAGACATCTTTGTCTATTCCTGATCTTAGAGGAGAGGTATTTAGTCTTGCACATTAAGAGTAATGCTGTTTTTCATAGCTGTCCTTTGTCAGGTTGCAGAAATTCATTTTATTCCTAGTTTGCTGAGAGTTTCTCTCAGGGATGGATGTTTAATTCTCATCAAATATTTTTTTAGAATCTGTTGAGATGATGATAGCATTTTTTTTAAATAGTGCATTAATATGGGGGATTACACTGATTGCTTTTCATATGTTAAACCAACCCCACATTCCTGGAATAAACCACATTTGATAAGGATTTCTCTCTTTTTAATACATATTGTTGGATTTATTTGATAACATTTTTAGAATTTTTACTCTATTTTATGAAGGACTGGTAGTTACTTTTTCTTGTAATCTTTGTCTGGTTTTAGTATCAGGTATTGCTGGCTTCATAGAGTCAGTTGGGAAATCTTCATCCTCTGAGATTTTCTGAAAGAGTTTGTGTAGAATTGCTATTGCTTCTCCCATAAATGTTTGGAAGAATTCACCCATCAAGCCATCTGAGCCTTGAGTTTTCACCGTGGGAAGGTTTTTATTTTTTAAGATTTTATTTATTTATTTGTCAGAGAGAGAGGACAAGCAGAGGGAGCAGCAGGCAGAGCAGGCAGAGGGAGAAGCAGGCTCCCTGCTGAGCAGGAAGTCCGATGTAGGACTGATTCCAGGACCCTGGGATCCTGACCTGAACAGGATGCTTAACCGTTAAGCAGATGCTTAACCGACTGAGCCACCCAGGCTTCCCTGTGGGAAGGTTTTAAATTGAAGTTCAATTTTCGATTACCTTTTCACTTTTATTTTTTTAAATGAGCTCTGGTAGTTTGTATCTGTGAAGGAATTTGTCCATTTCATCTAAGTTGTCAAATTTATTGGCATAACACTTTTTATAGTATTAACTAGTCTTTTAAATCTGTAGATTTTATAAAGATAGCACTACTCTTATTCCTGATATTAATAACTTGTATATTCTTTTTTCTTTCTGATGGGTCTAGATAGAGGTTTATCAATTCTATTGATCATCTCAAAGACCAGTTTTTGTTTTCATATTTTGCTTTTTGTGTTTTCTATTGATTTCTGTTGATCTTTATTATTTATTCCCTTTATTCTGTTTATTTTTCTAGTTTCTTTCTTAAGGTGGAAGTGGAAGTTATTGTTTGGGTATCTTTTTTTCCTCCAATATAGGTGTTTAATGCTATAAATTTCCCCTTAAATTGTTTTCGCAGCATGCCACAAGTTTTATATGTTGTGTTTTTGTTTTTATTTTCATTCAGATCAAATACTTTTACATTTTCTTTGTTATTCCTTTTTTAACCCATGGCTTATTTCGTTTCTCCATATTTGAGGATTTTCCAGATATCTTTGTTATAAATCTCTAATTTAATTCCATTGCAGTCAGAGAATATATTTTGTATGACTTGAAGCTTTTAAAATTGACTGAGACCTGTATTATGGCCCAAAATATAGTCTACCTTAGTAAATGTTCAGTGTGTACCTGGCCATCTTCCTGTTATTGATTTCTAGCTTAATTCCACTGTGATCTGAGTGCAGACAGTATTTCTGTTCTTTTAAATTTGCTAAGGTGTGTTTTATGACCCAGAGTGTGGTCTATCTTGGTGAATGTTCCATGTGAGCTTGAGAAGAACATAATCCTGATGTTGTGGGATGAAGTAGTTGACAGATGTCAATGATATCCAGCTGATTGATGGTGCTAATGAGTTCAACTGTCTCCTTACTGATTTTTTGCCTGATATATCTGTCCATTTCTGATAGAAGGCTGCTGAATTCTCCAACTACAATTGTGGATTCATCTAGTCTCCCTGTAGTTCCAAGAGGTTTTGCTTCACATATTTGATGTGCTTGTTAGGTACATACACATAAGGATTGTTATGTCTTCCTGGAGAATATACTGACTCTCTTTCTTTTGATTAGTGATAGCATGATGCATTTTTCTCCATCCATTTACTTTTAATATATGTGTGTCTTCCTATGCTCAAAAAGTCTTTCCTTAGTCATGTCTAGACTACTAAGGAGCCCCTCAAAGGCATTCTTCATTTCTCCTGATACCAAATTTTTACATCTTTTTGTTTGTCTGAAAAACAAATCTTTATTTCACATTCATTTTTTGGAACATATTTTTTTGCTAGGTGTAAAATACTAAATTGTCAATTTTTTCTTTCAGTACTTTAAAGATATGTATTCTTGATTACATTTTAATGACAAGAAATCTGTTGTACTCATTTTTGTTGTTGTTGTTCCTCTGAACATAATGTGTCTTTTTTTCTCTGGCAGCTAAGATTTTTCTCATTATCAGGTTTTGAATACTTTGATTATCATGTACCTTGGTGTAGCTTTATTCACGTGTCTTGTGCTTTAGATCTGCTGAGCTTCTTGGGTCGGAAGGTGTATAGTTGGGGCGCCTGGGTAGCTCAGTGGGTTAAAGCCTCTGCCTTCAGCTCAGGTCATGATCCCAGGGTCCTGGGATCGAGCCCCGCATTGGGCTCTCTGCTCAGCAGGGAGCCTGCTTCCTCCTCTCTCTCTGCCTGCCTCTCTGCCTACTTGTGATTTCTGTCTGTCAAGTAAATAAATAAAATCTTTTAAAAAAAAGGTGTATAGTTTTCAGTGAATGTGGAAATATTTGTTCATTACTTTTACAAATGTTTTTCTGTCCACTACCTAACCACCCCCTTCATTCTCCTTCAGGGATGCCAATTAGATATATATATAAGGTCACTTAAAGTTGTCCCTTAGTTTACTGATCCTCTATTCTTTAAAAAAAATTTTTTTCTATGTGTGTGTTTCATTATAATTCCTACTGCTATGACTTCAAGTTCACTAATTTTATTTCTTCTGCTGAGTCTAATCTGCTTTTAAACTAACCCAGTGTACTTTTAATCTCAGACATTGTCTTCATCTCCAAAAGTTTGATTTAGGCCTTTTTTGGTATCTTCAATGTCTTAACTTTCTGAATAGATGAAATACAGGTGTAATCACTGTTAATGTCTTTTTCTGCTAATTCTAATGTTTGTGTCAGGTCTAATATTTGGGTCAGTTCAGACTGATTATTCTTGTTATTAATAATGTTTTCATGCTTCTTTTTATGCCCGGTAATTTGTTTGATTGCCCCACTTTGTGAACTTCATCTTGTCGGGAGCCAAATATTTCAGTATTCCTATACATATTCTTGTACCTTGGTTTGGGATTCAATTAAATGAATTGAAAACATCTGATATTTCTGAATATTATTTTATGATTTGTTAGGTGGGTCTAGAACAGTGCTCCACATAGGGCTAATTATTTCACATTACTCAGACAAGACCTTTGCAAATATTCTACCCAATGCCCCCAAATGTGTGACTTTTTCTTGCTGGTCAGAACAGTCACTATTTCCAGCCCTTTGAGTGCACTGCCCACTGTTCTCTATTCCTTTCTAATGTCTCGCCCTGCCTGCCCCCACTTCAGGTAATATTTTCATACACATGTACTTCATATACCAGTACTCTGCTGAACACTTGAAGGGAACTGCTTGTGGATCTTCAAAGTTCTATGTGTTCTCTGCATCTTTGGTACGATATTTGGCAAACTTTGGCCACTTTGGTCTCCCTAGCCTCTCAGGTCCATCTCCTGAACTCAGGGAGTTTTGTGGGCTCTCGCTGGGTTCCCCTTCTCTACATCGTAGCCTGGAGAACTTTTCAAGTCAGTAAGATGTGAAAATTGTAGGACTCACCCCTTCTTGTGTTTAGTATTTTTAAAACCATCATTTTATATATTCTGTGTATATATTGTATTTTTTTGTATTCTTTATTTTTCTTTATTTATATAAACAAATTATATATTTTTTGTTTATTTTGTATATTTTTTGTATATTCTTGTATTTTTTTGCTTCTTTCTTTCAGGTAAATCTAGTCCCTGTTCCTCTATCTTGAGTGGAAGTGGAGTCCTTCTAACTGGAGTCTGAAGGACACAAACACCTATAGGATACCATTAGGGGAGTGATTCAAGATTGTAGAACACGAGTTTTCTGAACCTAGACTGTCAAGGGTTGTTTTTCTTCTGATTTAAAATCTATAGTTCATGAAGACTCACAAATTAATACAAAGTATGAGGCAACTTAAAAAAAAAAACAACAACAAGTGAAATCCCAGGAAACCGGAATTGTCACTGAGTATCCAAGATGGAGGGTCCTGTGGCTGCATAATTTCCTCTAGGGCACAATTAGTGTGGGCTGCAGGATGTGAGGCAGAGAGGGGAGCCCCCAGACTAAGGTAGGATCCCATGACATGCTGTTGTAGTATCACAGTCCTGCCTTCAGAGTGCTTATGAAGATTGTCATCAAATATTTGTTAGTTTACTTGGTTATTACCTATTTATCTTCCAGACCATGGGCTCTGTGAGGGCAGGGCCTTTTGGCACTGTATCTTTAGTATTCATCACAGTGCCTGACACATAATAGGAGCTCAATAAATACCCATTAAATATATGAGTAAAAGAACACATGAGTACATATAATAAGCAGAATTAGAAGAGTTCAGATGTCCAGGCAGAGATGAGAAGAGCCCACCCTAATCAGAGCCAGAGAATGGCAGTGATGATGACCTTGAAGGCAGATGGGGCCATGATTCATGCTGGACTCCTGCAGTGACAGTGACAGGGTTCATTATATGTTTGTGGAATATGTGATGTTGATGATGGTGACAATAATGATGCCCATTTTCATTTAAGCCATGAAGAGAAAATGGTTATGAATTTGGTAGAAAACTTACTGTTTTTTTTTTTCTTGTTGCAAATTTTTTTCTTCCACCACAGCAGAGGTTCCTCTAAGACAATGATGATAAAAGCAAGAGGTCCTCCCAGGAAACCAGGAACCTAGGGGCTTTAGAGTGTGAATCCCAGTTCTGTTTCGTACAGCTGGGTGAATTTGTATGCGTTACTCCACCTCTTTGAGACTCATTCTCTCTTCTACAAAATGGGGTTGATAACCCCTGCCTTTCAGTGTTACTGTGGGGTTTAGTGAGAATACACAAAAAGTTCTAAGCAGCCTCAGGCACAGAGCAGGTACCCAGTTACTGACACTTATTACTTTTATAAGGGATTTATATTTGTCCCTGAAATGACTTGACAGGAGAATAGCGCAGATAATCATCCAGGAGGCAAGTGGCAGAGGACACAGGTGGTTGTGGGCTAAAGGCACTGGAGAGGGACATGAGGAACCACTGCTGGAAGCAGCTCTGACTTGTCCCAGCAAGGAACCAAGTTCTTCTAGGGCCACCTACTCTCTCTGAGCCTGATCCCTTTATCCTGCCAGGCAGAGCTAGTGGGAAGACTGACGAGGTGATCCAGCCACTTAATGTGCTCACTTAATGTGTTCCTGGCCCAGGTTCTGGTCCTTAGGAGGTGCTCTGGGTTCCTGCGCAGAGCGCCGCTCCACGTGAAGGCACGCATGTTCTCCCTGCTGCCACAAGATGGTGCTGTGGGATCGCCGTCATGACCCAGACCGCAGCGACTCTGGTCCTGCCCAGCGACACAGCCCAGAGGGTGCCTTTCCCCTCCCTCGTCGGCCTTTCCGTGGTCAGCATCTCTGGAAAGGCACAGCGTGTCCCTCTCATGCAGCCTTTGGTTCCTTCCCCACCCGCCTCTTGGACAGAAAGCTAAAGAGGCAGGGGATCTCCCAGGACGCTGGGGTAGTGGGGAGCAGACGGCAGACAATAGGGAGAGAGATAGTGACCTTGCTGCAAAGACCCCATCTACCTCCTAAAAGCCAACAGCCCAGATCCAGGCATGCAAACCCCTCTTTCTAATTCTGGAATTGATGATAAAGCTCTGCATACCCTGTCTATGGGGAGACTTGCTTTTCTAAAAGGGCTTAGCAGAGCCAGAAAGCCAAGTCCCCCTCCCATCTGGTACTTAGGAACCCCACCCTTACTTGCAAGCCTTTGCTGTGGAATTTCCAATGTGGGTAGAAAAGAGAGCCTGACTCAGGAAACTTCAGACATGGAAAGCAAGCCCAGCTTTCACGAACAGGGGCTTTAAAATCAGAATCCACAGGTAACTTCTCTAAGGCTCATCAGCGAAGTGGGCCGAGTGATCCCAGCTTTGTAGGATTACATGCCATGAGGAATACATGAGTGTATCTTGTGAATGTGCTTTGTCTGTTGGAAAGTTCTAGGCACCTGTGAGATGTGATTATCACAAAAAGATAACAAACTTGGACAGCCTTGGGATATCTACAAAATGGCAGGTGTGGGCAGGGCCAGGGAGCCCAGCGGAGGGTGGAAGGGAGAGACAGACCTTGAGCCAGGCCAGCAGGGTTAAGGGTGGAGGGGGAGTGGGTTCACAGGAGCACAGGGACTGGAAAGTGTGAGGTGAGTGGAGCCTGGGACACAGGCTGGAAGGAGAGGACAGAGGCAGATGGGTTGGGGTCGGGGGAGGGAGGGTGGGAGGGTAGTGGTGGTGCTTAAGTGCCTGGCTGCTGCATCCAGACCCAGAACCCCACCCGTTAGGGAACTTCCACCCACAAGGGGCAGCCCTTGGAGAGATCCCTCTGGCAGCAGTGAAAATGGAATAGTAAGAAGCCAGCCGACAGGCTTCTATAATCAGTGTGCATTTTAGCCTGTTTTTTTTTTTTTTAAGATGTTTAAACAGCAACTATTTTATTGCTTCTCACAATTTTGTAAGTTAGGAATTCAAGTAGGGTTCAGCTGGGTGATCCTTCTATTCTGTATGGCATCAGCTGAGATTCCTTGTGGTATTCAGCTGGTGCTTAAGCTGGGTCTGATGGACACAAGATGACTTTACTTAACATGATGGAACCTTGGAGGTGATGGCCAGGCAGCTGGGCATAGCCTTCCATCAACACACCTACATGCAGCCTTGTCATTGTGGCGTTTCACCCCGTTCTTGACCGTGACTGTGGAAGGCTGCTCTTTCTCTGACTTGTCCTGACTGCTGAAATGGGCTTGAGAGTGGAGATTCACTTGTCCTTTCTGTCTCAGGAGGACAGGACTGTCCTGGTCACAGCACATGTGGGTGCGTATACACATATGCACACACACAGATGTGTTCCCATCTGCACCGATACCACAAATTGTGTTTCTGAGGCTTCACCTCCTGCTTCGCAGCAAGGCAGGGAGCCCAGCTGAGGCCCATCTGAGCTGCTTACAGGAGAGAAGCTGGTTAGGGCATCCATAGCAGCACCATCTCCCAACACATACACACACACACAGATACACTTAAGAAATGAAATGTGGGGAGGCCAGGACCACCTCTGCTCTGAAGAAGAGTGGTACAAACTGGTCATGTGGTGTGCTGGCGGGGTTGATCTCCTCTGCTGTCCACCAGAAGAGAAGGTGCTGCCACTGGGAGGTCTGTTCCATGCAGCATGGCATCCACCCCAACGGCAACTTTATCACCAAGCCTTGAGACTGTCGACTGGGACACTTGGGCTGGCCAGAGGGCTGGGGCAGGGGCTCTTCTGTTAGGGAGTAAAGTCACACCCAAAATTGCTTTCAGTTTTGAAAGATGGCTGATAATCTTTCTGAAGTATCAGTGTACACAGTTCGCATCAATGCTGGTGGCTTTGAATGTTAACTCTGAACCCCACAGAAAGCCCACAGAAGGAGGAGAAGAGCAAGACATCAGGAGGGGTTGACCTGTCCTGAAGACATATATGGGGACCACTTCTTTGGAAGAGAAGTTCAAATCTTAGTTTATTTCCATGCCTCCTGAAACTGCCTCCTTCACAGAAAAGAAGGCAGAATCTGGGATGACTTGGTTTGTTGGGTTCTGGCTTGGTGAGATTTATGTTCTGAGATCTGGGAGCCACTCCCATATCACATAATTTTCCCCTCACTGTGGCGGCCTGGGGAAACCTTTAGACCAGAGCCAGCCCTGTTCTGTGCGCCCTGGACAGCCCCAAGTGCTTCAGGTTCCATGATACCATCTGCAATATGGGGACAACAGTACATGAAGGCATTTCATGGGGTTGGTGTGAGAATGAATGGATCCCTGTAAAAGAATTTGGAAAATGGCCATGCACCATTTAGTGAGGTGGTATTTTCCCCCCAGTGGAAAAAAAGGAACAATATCTTCTCAGTACATACAAGTAAAACCTCAGTCCCCAGAGCCAAGTGAGTCCAAGAAATGAAGCCAAAAGCAAACCTGGAAGGCTGTAGCTGGAATTCTCAGCAACACAGCCTTTGAAGTTACAGCTCTCCCTCCCTCCAAGGGCTCCGGCAGCTCCCCCGGCCGGGCCTGATGAAAGGGAAGACAGGCTCTGTTGTGGTCTGACACATGCCCCAGATGTCAGGTTGCAACTCTGTGCATCAATTAGCTCTCAGAGGTGGCAGCTGTGTGGAGTGAAAAGGGCCCAGGCTTGGGATCGGGGTGCACGGTGCCAGTGCCAGCCATGCCCCACACAACTTATCTGTGCCTCCGTTCCTTTCCAGGTAAAGTGGGGACACCAGTCCAGGCCTCCTTCTTAGGGTTGCCAAATTTGGCAAAATGAAAATATAAGATGTCCAGATTGATTTGAATTTCAGATAATCAACAAATAATCTTTTCCTACAAGTATATTCTAAGCAATACTTGGGACATACTTCTACTAAAACATTATTTGATGTTTATCTGAAATTCAAATTTAACTGGGCATCTTGTGTTTTATCTGGCAACTCTACTCCCTCAGACTTTATGAGGGGTCATCTGGGTGAAAGGGCTTCAAAACTGTCCGCACTTTGAAAATGCACACTGGGAGGTACTCTAGAAAGATGGTAGACAGTAACCTTAGCAACCAAAATGGTCTTTCACTTTGAACCCCCGGATGCCCCCACTCCAGTGAGATCTCTTCATCTCTCAAGGGCTCCTCTGCTCTTCCAACCAACCCCCACCCCCGGCTTCTGTCACACCTGCCCTTCTCCCCCCACCCACCTACCTCCAGACTCTGGAGAGGTTCGCTTGGTTCTTGGAAGCTGCTGAAGTCATTCTCTGCTCTGGGTCCTGCCCTCTGTGGTTCACGTGGCTTAGGTTTGTTGTGGCTTTGCCTCCAAGGAACATGTTATAGTGGGAGGGTCTTAAGTCCACTCAACAGCCCTGGCTGGAGTGTGTAACTGTTGCAGAAGCAGAGCCTGCAGACAAGCTGCTCCTAGTCTCCAAGCCTCGGGGTCCTCATCTGTGTAATGGACATGATGCCAACCCTAGCTTTAAGACAGGAAAACAGGATGATGCCAGTAAAGTACCTAATAGGGAGCCAGGCATACAGTAGGTACTGAGTAAGTGCACCTGCTAGTTAGCGCTACCATCTGCTGGCCACACCCTCCACCAGGTCTGGCAGCCCCCCCAGCCATCAATCCTGCATTCTGTCTTCAGGAAGGCTCTCCCTCACTGCCTCTCTCCTTGTTCCCACACTCTCAGGATTTTAGGCTGCTGGCCTCAATAGCTTCTGTCTCCCTAGTGTCCATCCATCTGCCTCTCCCGAACCTTCCTGGATGGGAAATGACAGTCGATGTCACTGTTCCCCAAATGCAGTAGAGAAACAGACAAACACAGGCTGCCCTACAGCTGTGCCTCAGTCACACCATGGGCATATGCCCTCCCTCCCCAACCAACACCTTCCAGAAATCCAGCCACCTCAGGGAAGCAGGGCAGTTCTCCCCAACCTGCCTGCTGCCTCCCTGTTGGGACCCCAAGAGGCTTTCAGGACAAAGTGTATTTGGGAATGGGGATGGGTAGAGAACAATAAGAAGAAGGGTGACTCTAGGGTCTTTTTGTTCCTTCAGCCCAAGTAGCAGCTGGGGGTGGTGGAGGGCTGGGACATGGGTCACACTGGGAAACACGGGGTTAAGAGTCTAAAGCCTCTGCCTGCCTCCCCATGGAGCTCTGGGCCCCTGCCTCTCCCCACGGGGCTGGGCTGCAGTTTCCCCTCTTGTCAGAAGGAGAGGCTAACACATATGTGGATCCCCCCTGCAACAGAATTATTCATTCATTCATCCAACACACAGTCTGCTGGGGGGGTTGGGAAACACATCTCTGCTTTTGTGGGGCTCCCAGGCAAGAGAAACGGGATTGAAATGAGGCAGTGACAATGCAGGCAGGGAGAGCTAAGTCAGAGGAAGGCTCTGATCACTTGGGACAGCATGCAGGGGCAGGCTCCCAATGGTGTGCAGACCAATGGGGTGCAAAGAAGAACATAACATGTACGCGTGCTTCAGTTAATGAATGTTTAAAAAATGGCCATCCCAACTGTTGTCAGCGATGTGAAACAATAGGAATGTTCACACCCTGTCAGTGGGAGGCTGATTGATTACAACTACGCAAAACACAACGTCCACTCTGTGACCCCTCAGAGGAATCCCACTCCCAGGTATGTGCTCTGGAGAAGCAACACACGTGTGCACCAGGAAAGCGGCAGGTGCAAGCACTCAGAGGCCCCGCTCAGCACAGCCCCAGACTGGATCGGCCCAGGGCTGGCAGAGCTAGAACGCGGAAGAGCCAAGTGTGGCATGTTCACACGACAAAACTGCGCGGTGATGAAAACACATGGCACGTGCCTACGCGAAGTGGCAGAAAGCAGCCCAGCCAGACTTGAGAGCACCTACGTGTGACTCCATTTCCAACAAAGTTTAGAACGAGCAAAACAAAACCATGTTGCTTTAGGGATGTGCGCATGGGTGTTACAACTCTAAAAATCAAAGTCCCAACTGTCACCAAGTCACAATGGTTTTCTCCACAGGAGAGCTTCACCGCTGGGGTGATTTTGCCCCCCACCAAGATATTTGACATGTCTGGAGAAATATGTGATTGTCACAAATGTGGGGGGTAGGAGTGTGCTACTGGCCAGCGATGCTGCTGAACATCCCACAACGCACAAGACAGCCCCCAACACATTCCCTGGGAATTATCTTTCCCAAGGGTCCTAGTGCTGCTCTTAAGACACCCTAGTCCCAGGGAGGAGGGGTGGCTGCTCACATAGGGCTTCTCAGATCTTGGGAATGTACAAGGGTGATATATATATATATATATATCTTGTAAACTCTAAATACATGTATTATAACTCCAAAAATAAGCATAGAGTGTGCAGCTGGGTGTTTGGGGGTTCAGTGGGGAGGCCCACCAGATGAGGTCAGCCTTGGCCTCCAACCACAAAGAGAGCCTGGGGACCAGCACAGTGGCTGGGGCAGGCTCACAAGGCATTTCAGAGACATGCCATCAATGCTCCTCCATGACATCGGGACATGGAGGAGTTCCCGCTGCCAAGGACAAGGGCCCTGTGCAGTGAGGTGAGTCCTGGGCTCTGTTCCACTGTGGGTTCTGACAGGGCCCTGGTGTGGGGCGGGGGCAGATGGAGAGATGGCCTGCCTCTCCTCCTCTCTGCTCAGCAAGGCCTGGGGCCCTGGGCTTCGCTGTGGCATGTTGGAGGGTGCCAGAATATTGATCCTTTTGGTCCTTGGAGTTTACAGGTGGGAGAAGCACCACAGAGGCTGTGAGCCTCTGCTACCATCTGTGAGCCACCACAGAGGCAGCAGCAAGGTGGCCTAGGAGTCAGACCAAGGAGGGAGCCCTGAGTTCGAAGCCAGACTTCCCAGCTGTAATTGGTAAGACCCTGGATGGATTACCTGGTTTTGTTGAAGATCCGTTTGATCTTGTGTAAAAAATGGAAGCGGTAGTGTCTCCAACACAGTGCTGGCATGAGAAGATGCAGTTAGGTGGGAACGGCGGTCATGCTAAGAGCGTGCAGTAGCACCGGCTGAGCGGTGGTCCGGACGGCAGCTCCGCCCACCGGGCCACACTCAGCTGTGCAAGGCACCACATGCAGGGGGCTGCTGGGGACCCTCTGTGCCACTTGCGTGCTGCAGGCCTCTTGTACCCTCCCCTCTGTCTCTGTGCCTGCTACAGTCCCTTGGAATGGACTAATTTGAAGAAGTCTTAACCCCTGTAGGGAACCAAGGGAAAAAAATCTGTCCAGGCCTGGGCCAAGGCTTTGGAAGAGGACAGTGTCCCCGCAGCCAGCTCCCATAGGCGAGGGAGCGAAAGCTCGCATTCATGGGAAATGTGGGGCCCCTTGGCTCCACCTGCACCCCAAATTCTCCTGCCAGATTCAGAGCCTCTGTTTTGTTTTACCAAAAAGATTATGTGCTCTGTCCATTGGATTGTCCATCCTCAAGCAAGAGATGGCACATTCGAATTAGGAGAACTTAAAGTCAGTTTGATCAATGGATGGCTCAGAAAGGGTAGAAGCATGAGAAAGTTACGAGAACCCAGAAGGGAGAGCCATCCAGACACGGATGAGGGAGCTATGTCCTTCAGTCCAGGGGCACAGGAGACCTGCAGCAACTCCTGGTCCTCCGCCCTTGGAGATCTGGCTGCTGCCTGCTCCTGGCAGATCTAACAGAAAGACCACTGGCAGGGCACCCTCCATGCAGTCCACTCCAGTCAGCCTCTTGGACACAGAGCAAGATGGAGGGTGAGGGAGCAAACTCAGATACACAGCACAGGGGGCTGTGAAAGGGGTATAATCTGAAGGGGGATCCACGTGGGGGTTCTCTCTGGTGATGGGTCCCTGCCTCATATCTGAGGGTCAGTCTTGTCAAGACTCTCTGCCTCATGTCTGATATCCCTGAAGCCAACTTTTTTTTTTTTTAAGATTTCATTTATTTATTTGACAGACAGAGATCACAAGTAGGCAGAGAGGCAGACAGAGAGAGAGAGGAGGAAGCAGGCTCCCTGCTGAGCAGAGAGCCCCACGTGGGGCTCGATCCCAGGACCCTGGGATCATGACCTGAGCCAAAGGCAGAGGCTTTAACCCACTGAGCCACCCAGGCACCCCCCCTTTTTTTTTTAAGATTTCATTTATTTATTCCTGAAGCCAACTTTATTGAGGCATAACACCACTCAGCAAAATACACCCATGTTGAGTCTATGTTTTGATGAGTCTTGACAACGTATATACCCATGTAGCCACTGCCACAATCAACATAGAGAAGATTCTCATCTCTCTGAAGGACTCTGGGCCCCTTCCTGGTCGAGACTCCCTTCCACCTCTGGCTCATAAGAAACCACCAGTCTGTTTTCCATCATTATATATTCCACGTGGCTTTTCCTGAGATTCATACACATGGAAAAATACAGTAGGTACTCTTTTGTGCCTGATTTCTTTCCCGCTCCACGAGTTTGACCTTTATTGGTGCTCTGTGCCTCTGTGTTTTTGCAGCCAACCAGCCAAGCAGCTGCACTTTGCTTACTCCATATCCTCACCGACACTTGGTATTGTCAGTCTTTTTAACTTCAGCCAACCCAATGGGGGTGTAGTGATAACTCACTGTGGTTTAATTTTAATTTCTCTATGACAAATGACACTCAGCATTTTTTCATGTGCCTGCTGGTCATTCAGATGTCTTCTTTTGTGAAGTAGCTATTCAAATTTTTTGCCCTTTTTTAGTTGTTAGTATTCTTATTATTGAATATAGTATCTGCCAGGCTAGGCCTCGCCTTTCTGCTTCTTTTTATTATTATTAATATGTTCAGTTAGCCAACATACAGCACATCATTAGTTTTTGATGTAGTCTTCAACCATTCATTAGTTGCCCCTAACACCCAGTTCACCTTTCTGCTTCTTAACAACGCATTTGGGAGGTCAGAAGTTTTTGATTTCTCATTAAGGCCCTCTTAAACTCAACCACTCTGCTTCTCCCTCAGCTTAAAACAGACACAAGGCACTGCACTGGGGGCCCCTGGCTGGGGCCCCCCTGCCCGAGTCCTCCCTGGGTGCCAGGTCTCTGACCACAACGCTCTTCATGGGCACCTCCTCACTGAGTACTTGCAATGACCTGGACATGGAGTCATTCTCCGCTTTGGACCTGTGAGGCATCAGGTATGAACAGGTGTCTCCATCAGGAGAGGGAAAGAATCTTTTCGGCAGAGCCTGTTTCACAGAAGTACTGTTAACCAGGAATTATAGAACTGGAAAGGCAAAAGGGAGCCCTGAGATACCACAGAGGTAGTCACAGCAGGAATATGTAGAGAATGCTTACAACTCAATAGTAAGGAAGCAATTCAGTTCTCTCAAATAGGCAAATGGTTTCAATAGACCATTTGAGAAAATACGGGACCAGAATGGCCTGATGTCCTGAGACATCTGAGCCAGGGAACCAGAAAAGCAGAGTCTAGGAAGCCATGCAGTCTTGTCTCTCTCCTACACACATTACCTCTTCTTCACCAAAAGTCTTGCCAAGGCAAGGCCATTAGGATCCCAGAAGGTTCATTCCCAAGCTGATTTGCAGCTTTCTTCTGAACTAGCCTCTTGGTTGTAATGACCATAAACCAGGCAACACTTACTTCACCTCTGAGTTCCCTTTTCTCAGAAGTTTGCAGAGAATGGGGCCACATCCCAGACTCAAGGATGTCAGGAATAGTGATGAGATGGAGAATATGGGCTGCTTTTACCTAGCCCTGCAACCTCCCACCCCACCCCCGCACCCCAGCCATCCCCAGGCAGATCTAGGCTGGGACTCATGCCCCCGGTCCCCCCAAAATCTCTCTTATCTTCCTCTATCTTCCCCAACTGCTGAGCTGGGGTTCTCCACCCATGGAATTCCTCTGTGCCAGCCTCCCACTGAGAAGCCCTTGTACCCCCAAGCTCTCAGCCCCCTGACCATCACCTTTCCTCTATGATGAGGCTTTGTCCTGTCTGATCTCTGGGCAGTGATACAGCTGGGGATTAGGAGCTCCAACTTTGGGTTCACACAGCCATGGGTTCAAATCCTAACTGTGCCACAAGCTAGCTGGGTGAAGTTGGTCACAGTGCTGAGTCTCTGTGCCCTTCATTGTGTTATCTATCAAACTGGGAGGCACTAGTATGTCCACCCCCAAGGCCTTGTAGGAGGACTGCGCGAGGATTGGTGTGATAGCTCTGGCATGATGCCAGGCGCACAACGGGTGCTCATGCAAGGTGGCTGTTGTGGAGTTAGCTTCAGATTTGGGGCATGTCCTCTGGTCCTCCGCCGACCTCCAGGGAACAAGCACCATCTGTATTTTTTTTTTTCCTACCAGCTCCTGTAGGGGCTGGCTCCTCCCCATCCAGCCCTGCCAGGCTCTGATTCCCTGATCTAACCCTAGCTGCCCTGATCTGGCTTTGGACATGAGTAGCCATTGATCCATCTCAGATACTTGGGTCCAGGGGCCGTCCGGCTTCCTAACCAGTCAGCAGCACATGGACAGCAACTCCCCCACTCCCAAACCCATGACTAGCAGGGCTGTCAGCCTGCAGTCCCAGCTGGCTCTCCCCGCACTCTGCTCCAGCATCCACGGGCAGCGGGACGTCTGCCTTTTCTGCTTTGATCAGGACAGGGGGGGTGCTCAGCAGTTGGTTTGGGACCATCTCTGTGATGCATTTTGACAGCCTTGGCCAAGCAAGCATATGCTTTAAATCCTCATGAGAAAGGGTCTTTTTAAGTGGAGAGGGAGCCCACAGCAGCCTTCAAAGGGCTCTCTGGACAAATTAGGGTGCATGAAGAAGACCCCTGGCTCTGGATCACCCTGTTGCCCCATGTGCAAGTTCAACGTGGCTCAAAGGAGACTTTTAGCCTGTCCTTCCATCCAAACAGTGACGGTAAAGTCGAGTCACGGCCAAATCTGTCTCCCCTGCACAGAGCTCAGCATCTTGAACCATTTCTCCAGGTTTCCCAGTTCTGGCCCACCGACAGTCCCTCTGCCCTGGCCCCTTGGCTCTCTATTGTGAACTGCCTCACGCAGAACCTGCATTCCTTCTAATGGCTGCAGAAGGAGTTAGATAATTTGTACCTGACACTTCTGGAAAACCTTAAAGAGACTTCAATTCAGTACTTCTGAAAGATCAATGATATCCAGCCACGAGGACTTAGAGAGTAGACAGAACATTCTGAACAAAAGATTTCTGCGTTTTACTCATCTTTTGTTACTAGCCTCCCTGTTCCCATAATAGGAACACCTCATCTCAATGCAACTGCCACCATGGGGTCACAGCTCTCTGGCTGACAGCAGGGTCAGCCTTTCCCCCTTAAGGTGCTCAGAGTCAGGCCGAGCCTCCAGGAAGGGAGGGAAGGAACCTTCCCTGGAGCTGGCGTGTCCTTCTGTGTTTAATTTTCCCATAAGTCAGCTCTGATTAAGGGGGACGGCCTCATGTTTCGTGTATTCAGAGTCGAGTTCTGAGAGCACCTTGCAAGGGCCGGGGAGGCCCCCGGCTGGCGGGTGGGGGCGGAGGGGTAGCTGCTCACCAGGTCACCCCAGCACACATGTCTGCTACCTATCAGATCTCATTGTGGGAATGATCTGCCGGACGCTGAGATCATTTGACAGCCTCCTCTTAATGAGACCCAGGGCTGCTTCCAAGCTTGTGTTGGAAGGCCAGATCAAGGAGAACCCCCAGCACCCTAAAGAAACATCTCCCAGGGAGGAAAGAGATTCCCAACCAAGCCTGTTGTGCTGGGTGAAATGGGGGGACCCCAACACTTCGGAGAAGCAGAGACCTTCTTGCTCACTCTCCACCCAGGACAGCTGCCGTCAGGTCCCCTCAGATCAAGATAGGAACATCGGCTTCTCTGTCACAAGTTCACTGCTGATGGCTTCATGCAGGTGCAGGAGGTGGCACCATTCTGTCCTCATCTCCAAGAGCTTGCAGCCCTCTGAGGGAGACATGACCAATGCCCATGGGACAAGGAGGGTCAGTGTGCCCCACAGGAAAGGGAGAGCTCCGTGCGCAGGAGTACATGTCCAAAAGCATAACTCAGATTAGGCATTCCCCCGCTGATGATGCTCTGCTGTGTCCACTATCACCTGGGGAAAAAATCCAGACTCCCCTCCACTCTCACCCCTGCCCAGCCAGGCTCCAGCCAGGGTGATTTGCTTTTGTTCCTCAAATGCTACCAACAACGCCCAAGCCTGGTCCCTTGCTGTCCCTTTGACTAGAATTCCCTTCCCGCAGATTGTCAGGCTTGTCAGGCGGCTGCACCATATCACACTGAAGTTTCAACCCAACCACCTCCTCCTCTCTCTCAGAAAGCCCTTCCTAAACTACCAGTATATACAGGGCTCTCTCTCCAGGAACTCCTGGTGGCACTTACTTGTCACAATTTCCTTACCACAGCATCTTTTTTGTTGACTGATTGACACTCTCCCGTGCTTCCCACAGGAATGCAGCTCCGTGAGAGCAGGAAACTTGTCAATCTTGTTCTCCAGTGTATCCCAGAATGTGAGGACCTTTGAGGAGCCTAATGGAAGAGACTCATGAGGTATTTTTAAATATGTGATAGGAGAGGGAAGAAGGAATATACACACAGCAGCTGCTTTGAAATGCTTCCAGCATCCCACACCAGCAGCCATGGTGGCATGCAGTAATGACATCTCCCCCCAACCACTAGCACACAGAGGGGACCCCAGTTCCCCTCTGAGTAAAACAATGGCATTGCTGTGAGGATTAAGCATGGACTGCACAGTGCAGAGCAAGTGTGATACATGGTAAGGCTCTGGAACTTGTAGCTCCATCCCTACCAAATCATCATCATCTACACGGCAGCTCAGCTGTGACCCACTCTAAATCCTCTTTTTTGTCTCCTCTTAGCTTTTGCCTCATGAGGTTTCCTGCCCTGGCTCTGCCCCTTGCCTGGCCTTACTTGAACCACCAGCAAACACGGTTGGCTTTCCAGCCTAAACACATCCCAACCTTTCACTCTACTAAGAGACCCTTGATTATCTGATAATAATAGACATCTTGATCTAGGGCAGGTGGGTATAGAGCCTAGTCTGAGGAGTAGGCACATGAGCTCCCTTCCCTGGTCAGGAAATTCTCTGACCAGAAAAGACAGGCATATGAGCTAAATTTGAGTATACTTGTATGAGAATGTGATGTCTGGAGTTAGGGCAGCTATATTGTGACTGTGAGGCAACATGCATGGGGGCCAAAATGCTGATGTGCTAAGGATAGGAAAATAGCTGGAAAGAGCCTTGGTACTTGATGACATCTTCAAGCCACTGAACTAACTCTGGAGCCACCTCTCTTCAGTCTTTCTGTTAAGTTCTGTATTTTCTAAGTCACCCTTAGTTGAGTTGCTACTTGCAGCTAAAAGCTGATAGTAAATGCGGTTTCAGGCTACAAAGTTTAGATCTGTCACTCCTTCTGGCAATATGCACTCCAGCTGGCTAGGCCCCCTCCCTGTGGGATACCAGTGAAGCTGGGGAGCTAGAGAACACATACGCACCCTTGTTCATCTCCCCCACAGAAGGGATGCATCCTGGAGGGTACACAGGAACTGGGATGGAAGAGGAAGGGAGTACAGCAAGAACTTTCCCATTTGAAGGGAGAAAGAAATGGGGTATAATGGTCTTCCAAGGCCTCTGGTTCTACGTATTTCAAATAATAAATGATAATAGTACTCAAGATGATAAATGGTAAATTACCTAAGAGAGAGAAAAGATTTCTCACATGTGAGATACTGTGCCCTCAGCATAAAGTTATGGCCAAACCTGAGAATCATCTTGTTTCACGATAAAAAAAGTTCACACACTGGACTAAGCCCCAGACTGAGACTTTTTATTTTCTATAAATTATCTCCTCTGTCAGAATAGCAGAGGCAAGCCAGCGGCCACTAAGCTTAACAATGAAAGAATCCAGGTAAATATTTTTTCTCCCGCTTTCCTCTTTTTCTTACCAAACAGCTTCTAAGAGTAGGGGAAGCTTATGTGGCCCTTTGTGGTGGGAGAGGGGTCTCGGGAAAGTGAGATGAGCCTTGGAATTGTTCTCTCAACCCACTCCTGATGTCCTCTGATGGAGCTCTGGGCTGAGAACGCATGGTCCTTCAGCTTGGCCTGTGCCCACTGGGCTCCCCATCTCAGCACCCAGCCCCATCCTCAGTGACACTTGCACGTCCTGTATCTCAGACTCCCCCTCCTGGTCTCTATTCTGGGACCCCTTGACCCTCACCATGGCGGTCGCCCAGATGTTCTGCTCCCTTCTTCCTATATCTCCCAGTGGGAACCTGTGAACAACTCCAGATTCCTCTAGAAGACCAAAGAAGACTGTCCACTATTTGCACAGTTCCCTGTCCAGCCATTGCTGACTCTGTCCTCTGGGCAGCGGCACCATGTTGGATGCAGGAACCAAAATGTTCTGTCTACCTCCATGAGAACCATAAAATAAGTCCTGAAATCAGAAATACCCCCAGACTTCTATGCATCTTCTTATATCACATTTCTCAGGTTTCTTGGTGGGGAGGGCTTGTAGGGAAAGCTGGAGGACATAGGACCACATCCCCTGCCTTCTTTCTCTTTACTTCTCCCTTCCAGGACTATGAGAGGTTTTCCTCCACCCCATCCCCCCCACCCTTGAAGTTTGAAAGATTCCTCTCAGCATTTCCTCCTTCCCTGCCCTAGGGAGCACCGTCTTCTAGGCTCCTCCCCTGAAACCCCATGGCTTTGCCTCAGTGGTAGGTGGGATTTCAGAGAAAAAAGCCAGCTTACTCATTTTAGAATGTATGTTCAGAGGCATTTTAAAAATAGTATGCTGGTTATACTCACATCTCCATACTCTTTAAGGACTTTCTTAGTCGCAGCTCTTTGACTAGAATTTATTTCCACACGAGAGGCCATTGATAGCTCCCCAATGCTGCGTTTGTTCAGCAGATGACAATGGCTCATTGCCTTCCTTCCCTCTCCATTTCGGCCAGCCAGCCTTCTGTTGGGCCTCCAGGCTGTGGTGTTTCCACCACATTGGAGCACCCAACCTGGCTCATAGCCATCCTGCACACAGGCCAGTGTGGGGCCGCCCTGGGGATAAGCCAGGCTTCCTGGAGGAGGTGGGCCTGGAACTCAGGCCCAGTAAGTACATAAGAATCAGACTGAGAAAAGGAAGGGGAAGGCCAGCTTCGTGGCTTCAGAGGCAGGATGAGCTTGGTGAGAACATGCGCTTGCCCTGGGGTCTCCCTGGTGAGCCTTACTTGACCTTTGAGACTCAGTTAACAAAGCTCTCCAAAGTTCTGTCCATACTGCTGACACATGCTCTGCACCAATGGTGGGAAACACATGGGTCCTCCTTGATCACCAGGCACCCCCACCAGCTTAGACCCGGCAGCCCCCCAGGAGGGCCCTCAGCTTCAGTCACTAGAAGTCAGACCCATCCTTGTCCTGATTCATGTTTCCATATTCATCAGTCCGCTGTGTGGACTTGGCAAGCCTCTTTACCTCTCTGGGGCAGTTTCTTCACTCATAATGTACCCCTTGCAAGGATCTGAGGTACATACATTTGTGCACATAACACACTTCGTACACAAGATGCGCTCAGCTAATGACATTTATTACTCTATTTCTTCATACCTCATCATTAAGGCAGGTCATCTTTTGTAGGAAGCTTGTCATTTTCCCCTATGGGTCTAAACAAGTTTGTGCCAGGCTGCCCGGAAGCCATAGATCATAGAGGAATGTGTCTGCCTCCCAGAGGCCTTGTGCATCCCAGGGCTCCAGGCTCTGCACCCCTGCTAGGCTCCCCAGACTCAGTCTGCTCTTGTCCCCTGCAGCGTGCAGCGGAGAGCCCTGGAAAGACGAGGCCCCTCTCATCTCCTGGATACCTGTTCTGTCCTAAGTTCCTTCCCACTCCTCTCTGTTCTTATCTCCCATCTTTGCCTACCAACACACTCACACGCACACATATGCTCACACACAGAATCACATGTACACGTGGTCTCGTACACGTGCACAGATGCACATGACCACAAGCTACCCATGCAAAGAATGATCCTCCAGAAGCCACGTGCTAAGACACCTTACACACACAATGAAAAGCTGGGTTTAAATGGCACTAGGAGAGGAAGAGGCCAGTCCCCTCACCTGGGAAGCCAGGTTGATGAGATGGGCCCGAGCCGGGGACAGCCCAGAGGAGGGCAGTGACTGTGTGTGAGGCAGCCTGCAGACAGAAGAGCACTGGCACTGGGGACGCCGGCTCCCCAGTCACACAGATGAGACATTCAGATGGCTATTATCACTCCTAGCTGGATGGCCTCTGGCCAGTTCCTTAACCTCCCAGAGTTTTTGCTATCTCATCAGAAAAAGGAAGACAGAGGGACCTACCTCTTGGCAGGGTTGGGGAGTTAAACCAGAGGTGCTGAGTAAGCAGGACAGCTTTTTATTACCACAGTCAGGTGCTTAGAGACCAGGACATAAATGGAGGCCAGAGGAGGCAAAGTGGGCTGGGGGTGGGGGCGGGTCGAGGCGGGGGGATGCTGCACTGGCCTCGGAGGGGGTCAGGCTGTTGGAGGGAACAGTGTGGGCACAGGGAACGGAATGCACACATGCGCAGTTCCAGTTCCAGTCGGGCAGGTTGGAGGGCATTCAGAGGACACCCTAAGCCTAGGGTGAATCCTAACTAAAATCCTCTTACCCCAAGCTCCCTTGGAACTCGCTTGAGAGCCTCAGTATCACTGAGCGTCCTCAGACTTGTTTCAATGAGCAGCAATCTGCCGGTGAGGCAGTTCAGGCCCAGACTCTGGGTCCCAGCCCTATTGAAAGGCCTGACACTGCCCAGATCACAGTGGAATATGCAACAACAGGGTCTTTGGAACCAACAAACCCAGCTTTGATCCCAGCTCCCTGCTTACAGGCCACAAGATCTCAGACAAGACAATCCACCTTCTCTGTGGGATGGGCAAACAGCGGGTGCTCAATGACAGTTGTCAGCTACCACGACTCCGGTACCGGCCCACCTCCCAGTTCTGTTTCTGGCCCGACCCGAGCTTACACCTCCTCTCTCGGGATCCAGGCCCACGTGGTCACTGTCCGTGATGTTCCTCCCCTCCATGTGAATGCTAACGTTCCTCTCCTCTCCGGAAGAATTCAAAGGGCCCTGGAAACTTGTTTATTAGGAAAAGCTGTGGGAGTCTGTCCTGCTTGGTGGAGGCGCTGACCTCTCCCATCCTTCCCGCATATTTCTCCCCAGCGACATCTTTTCATGTTCCCTGGCTCACTTGGGTGAGTCACAGATCTGTAAATCCCAACCACAGAAAGCTTGGCAAAGTATGTTAGGTGTTTATTGGAAAGGGAAGGAGGCAAATGATCAAAACACTGGCTGTGGCTCTGGTCTCTGAAATTTGCAAAAGCGAGTTTTAAAATCTATGTTTGAAGCATCTAAACAGATTCATGGAGCACTCTTTTTTTATTTTTATTTTTTTAAACCACAGTGAAAATAAGATTGTATATACTCCTCAGTTGCAGCCGAATATCTGGGCTGCCTTTGTAGGGTGCCAGACATCCGAATAAAAACTGAGAAATGCAAATCAGTGTTTAGTTTCCTACTGATACAGAACCCTGTGTGGACACAGCCCTACCAATTAAACACAGGCTGTAGTTCTCTTATACCACCATGTTGATTCCTGCCTGCCTTCTGAGCCTTGGTACGTGCTGTTCCCACTGTCTGCAACTCTGTTCCACTCACTTCAGAGATCATTTGTTGTTACTCTGTGCCAGGCCCTGGGATGGGCACTAGGACACAGAGATAAGTCAAACATAGTTTCTGAACTCAAGAATTAGGAAAAGAGGAGAAGATAAATGGAGGCCCAGCTGGGTCTTGAAGGATGAGGAGAAGTTCTCCAACCTGACAAAGAAGGGAAAGCCCTTATGTGAGCACATCTCCTCATCCTTGAAGACCCAGCTTATGTTTCCTCCCCTGGGAAGTGTCTCCACCTTGTCGAGCTGGTGATCCCCTCTCTGTCCACACTGTACCAGATACACTCACTCCCTCCTTTCTCCACCTGCATCTCAAGACTCGTTTCCTGGGTTGTGTGTCTGTCTGGTGGTCTAGGCTGGGTGTTTTGGAGCATGAACATTACTTCTCTCCGCATCTCCAGTGCCAGCGCTGGACCTGCTGCGCAGTGGCTTCGGCAGGTGTTTGTTAGTGATTTGGGGCTGCGCTTCACTGGCAGCGGCAGGCAGGAACCGGAGCAACCATGGGACACCAGGAAAACGCTGACTGCTGCTCTGTCAGAAAATCCACACCTGAAACCCACCTGCCAGTCCCTGTCACTGGAAGCATCTGAGTCCTGAAGGGGTCTGGGTGGGATTAACCCCTGGATCGAGCCTCATTCCAGCATCCTGGTTTGGTGGTAGTAGTGGGGGGGCCCTATTCAATCAAGGAAGAAATATGCTTTGAAATGAAAACTCTTCCCTTTCTGATCTGCCTGGCTCTTGCTTCTCCTGCCTTCTTAGTATGCATGAATTCAGCCCCCATTTCAAGACTTACCCTCAGCATCTTCTCCACGCTTACGGGGCTGGAGCGGGCTCCCTCCCCACACACCCCCCCCAGTCCTCTCCAAAGACAAATTGCTTACATCTGTCAAGGCTTTTCTGATTAATAGAGGAATACGCCATGGGATGTCATCAGGGGTTCAGAGGCTTTTGATCAAAGGGTGAGGGGGGCCAGGCCACACATCCCTGTTGGTTCATTTATTGGGTCAGTTCGGCACCTTTCCTCCTGAGTGCCCCTGGCAAAGGCGCACCCAACAGCCCACCATCAGCTCCCACCACTCCCCTCTCCCGAAATGCCAGTAAGGGGGCAGTGGAGAGCCACGGGCAAGGATCCAGGAAGAGGAGCAAGTTCAGGACCCTGGCCTAGACATGGATCCTTGAGGCAAGAGGCCTCAAGTGCTTTTCATTTGTGGCCAGCCACTAGGATGAGCATCTCTCAGGCAATTCCTCAAAGGTAGGAATAAAAGGAGGGAGTGAGGGAAGTAAGAAGGGAAGGAGGCAGGGAGAGAAGGAAGGAGGGAGGGGGGGAGGACAGGAAGAGTCAGTGAATGAATGAGTACTCCAGAGAGAATGAGGAGGGGAGAGGGTCTAGGAAAAAATGAATAATGGAGGGGAGCAATGGTTGAATTAATGAGTCCCCACGTGTCTGAATGGGTGAAGGAATTAATGATTCACAGCAGTCATTACAAAAGCTGTGTTGGATAGCACAGATTCATCTTGTATTCTCTCTTCCATTCAGCCACTGGGTGGTGTTGACAAGACCCGGCTCTCAGCTCAGAGAAGCAACACTAAGGTAACTTTGAGGGAATTTGGCCTCAGCCCCAAGCCAACCCCTCCCTGTTCATGTTGCTAGTGGCCCCTGTGAGCTGGACAAGCGCAGATGAGTCCTGGGGTGCCTGGACACTGGCACAGGGGCAGGGCCAGCACAGGCACCCCGCCCACACCCCCAGCCCAGGCCTCTTCCTGCATAGCAGGTCCCCGAGGAGCAGCTGGTGTCCATCATGGCTTTGGATGTCCTGGGGCCATGAGGTCACTTCCCACCCATTCCCTGGAGCTCCCCTCTGCTGGGGACACTGCAGTGGGAACTCCAGAGAGCCATGTAGGGTAAGACTTCAGTTGGCCTTGGAGGCTGCTAAATTAGGCTCTGAGGATTTAGATTAACCTAATTTAATGACACGGATGGCTGGCTGGATTGAAGTTCCTTGCTACGATTTTTTTCTTTCAACTCGCTCAACAATTATTTCCCTCAAGTTGGTTGCAGATGCAGCCTGCCCAGGAATTATAATCCGTTCCTTACTGAGCAGCACAGAGACCAGGGAGATGCTGGCCATGTCTACACGCACACCACCCAGCGGGGATAAGGGGGGGTTGGAGGGTGGGCAGGGCCAAGGCTGTGTCTGTGTCACATGTCCTCCTAACTTGGAAGAGAGGGCACAGAGTGTCTCGCTGGGCTGGGTTGGCTGTCCTGGGAGGCTGGCAGGCGAAAGACTCCATGAAGACATAGCTGGCTGGCTCCTGACTGGTGACTGTCTCTACCCCCCGCTCTCAGCCCAGAGGGAGCATCCCCACACAGGCACGCAACACACACAGGCACGCAGTCCCAGAGATACATACAGACACGGCCAGGATTAGACACACATGGACACTCAGAGACATTTGCCAGCACCCATACCTAGACAGGACACACGGACCCAAACCACAGAACACTTACAGACACACCAAGCCCACCTACTCTAATACCCCACTGTCCTAAGCCTAGTCAGGGAGGCCCACGAGTAAGCAGGCCAGGGCATCACATCTCAGGGCTGCAACAGAGGGGGCCATGCAGTCCTAAGGAGCCTGCGGGCATCTCCGAGTTCCTCCCAGAGGAGGGGACACCTGAGGTGGGGATGAGGTGAAAGTGGCAGGAGGAACAAAACCCAAGAAAACTGGGGAGAAACGATGTTCTGAGAAGGGTAGTTCACGCAGTGTGGCTGGACCACAAGGAGTGGCCGGGAACATCTGAAAGAAGTCAGTCATACTGCTGTGATTCATAAACACCCCCCCGTCCAACCTAGGAGCAGGGCACCATTTCGGAAATTTCCCAATGCTAGCCCACCGCATTGGCTGTGGTTGTTGACCCTCCCCCGTGATGCTGGTTTCCAGTCCCTTCAGAAGCTGGCCCTTCAGAATCCAGGAGGAGTCCCCACTGTTGTTAGCAGGACCACTGCCTGGCATCTTGCCAGGGTGCAGAGCCTGTCTGGGGACAGGGTTTTGGAGCCGCCACCCTGATGTGCCCTGGCAGATGCCAGGCCCTGTGCCCGGTGCAAGGCCCCACACTATGGTCAGTTCTTCAAGAGAGCAGTCACGCATGTACTGACTGAGAAAAGCCAGATAACTCCCTGACAGCCATTTCCCAGGAATTTCTCCCCACACTCTTCCCCCACTTTCCATCCTCCCCCTGGCTAACTCTTACCTGCCTTTCCAGATGAAGCTGAAGTGTCACCTCTTCCTAAAAGCCTTTCTGAGCCCTGACCCCCAGCCCCAGTGGGGTTTGACAAACACCCTCAGCGTGTCTCTCTATCCTGCCTTATCAAGCAAGAGGACTGCTGTCTGTTAACTTAGCAATCTCCCCAGAGACCCTGACAGCGCTCCCATTCTGTGGGCCCAGCCTCCCTACACATCTTATGTATTAGCAATCTATTGCCACAAAACAAACTGTCCCAAAAATCAGGGACTCAAAATAGCAACAGTTGTTTCTTCTGTCCAACATTTCCAGACATCACTAATTTACCAATGCAGGGACATTGTACCCATAGCATCTGGTGCCTTTGCTGGCATATAGAACCAGCCATGGCTGGGGGTTGATGCTGCCTACTGATCAAGCACTGGCTGGGCCCCTCCACGTGCCTTCCTCTGGGTGGTTGGGTGCCAAGGGCAAGCATCCAAGAAGAGACAGAGAGTCAGACAGACAAACACAAGAGAAATCAGTATCATTTTTATGACCTAAAATTGTAAGTCATACAACATTACCTCCACTGTACTCTGTCGATCAAGGTAGCCACACACACTCTTCCAAACTGAAGGGGAATAAACAGGTGGCCACTTCTCAGTGGAAGGAGAGACAGTCACACTGTAAGGAAAACATGTAGGGTGGGATAGATATAGATGTGTCGCTATCTTTGGAAAAGATGGTCTGCCTCAATCAGTTACGAGCAGCTACTCAGAGAAGGGCTGGTGAATGAATGAAGGTACAAATGGCTCTTGTTCTGTATTGTCCATCTCTCCATCCTCACACAGTTCTTCTCAGTTAAGACTCCAACCAACTCCAATAAATACAAGCAGCAAATCACTTGGACTCCTTTCCTGCCCACTCCCACCTGGAATTCCTTTTTGGTGGTCCCTCCTGTTCTGGAGGCCAAGAGGCCCCAAATCCCTTCCAGCTTCAGAGCTCCCTGAACTCGCCCTAGAGTTTCAGTGGTGCCACTGTGGTTTCAGGGACAAGGAGTGGCAAAGGGAACTGGAAAGGCTGCCAGAGCTGGCCAGGGGAAAGATTCCCCATTTCAGGAAGCACATCAATGGAACTAAAGCATTAGGGGCATTACTTTCAAGAACTTTTGGAAGTTTACATAACAGTTTTCAGTTATTTAATATTTTTAGGAGAAAAAGCACTATTTGTATTAGCTGATTATATTTTTGAGCTCCAATTTTTGAACCATTAGTATGTGATTTCACACTGTTTCCTTTTTTTAAAAAAAGAATTTATTTATTTATTTATTTATTGGGCAGAGAAGGAGGGAGAGAAGGAGTGCACAAGCAGGGGGAGCAGCAGGCAGAGAGAGAGGGAGAAACAGACTCCCCGCTGAGCAGGGAGCCCCACACGGGGCTCCAACCCGGAACCTAGGATCATGATCTGAGCAGAGGCAGAAGCTTAACCACCTGAACCCCCCCCACACCCCCACAGTGTTTCCTATTAATAACAGAATGCACTGAGGTCTTAAAGAGCCAGGCTCTGTGCTAAGTGCTTTGTAAGCACTATTTCTGTAACGATGCAAAAAATAAAAACTATGTATGAGCACTCACAAACTCCCTCCACTTGCCATGTCATGATGCAGTTCAGGTAATCACTAGGAAAAGAACAGAAAAGCCCTTTCGGTGAGTGAGGATTTTTGTGGCAGGTGTGGGAAAATTGAGGGAAAAGGAGAGTGACTTTGGGAATTGCTTTGGAGAGTTGCAGAATGGCTCTCCTATGAGGATCTTCAGGACATGCATGAAGACTGAAACACTTTTTAAGTTACTTTTGGCTCTCAGACTGGGCTCCCTCAATTGTGACTCTGCACAGTCTGAGCCACAGAGACACTGAAACTTCTAGCATGATATCTCATTTGATTCTCACAACAACTGGGTGAAATAGACATTCTCATCATCTCCTTTAAACAGCTGAGTAAAATAATATGCAGAGAGTCTAAACAATGTAATATCTTATGTCTGAGGCGCAGCACTGAGAAATAGCTCAGCCAGGACTAGAACCCAAGTGTCTCTGCTCTGGAGGCTGACCTCATAGCCACTATGTCATACTACCTCTTTTTTGTTTGTTTTAAAGATTTTATTAATTTATTTGAGAGAGAGAACACCAGCAGGGGGAGCAGCAGGCAGAGGGGGAGGGAGAAGCAAATGCCCCACTGGGCAGGGAGCCCGATGTGGGGTTTGATCCCAGGACCCTGAGATCATGACGTGAGCTGAAGGCAGACGCTTAATCCACTGAGCCACCCAGGCGCCCCTGTCATTATGCCTCTTAAACTTTCTAGGTAATTGGACGAGCAGGGGCTGTTCACCAGAAAGGATTTCAGCTCTGATTTTCCAGGTGGGAATGGGAGGCAAGAAATTCAAGACAGGTTTTTTTCTACTCTTTGGATTAGACCTAGGACTCTGCTTTTCCTTCTCAGCAGGAACACCTTAGATTAAAGCTTTCAAAGAACACAGAACCCAAATAATCAAATTTTTTAAAGGAGAAAGAACTAAGTAGATATTTCCCCTCAAAAAAGGATATATGAATGGCCAACTGGTACATGAAAAGGTGTTCAACACCACTAATTATCAGGAAAATGTAAATCAAAACCTCATGCCTGTGAGAATGGCTTCCACGAAAAAGACAAGAGATAAAAGTGTCAGTGAGGATGTGGGGAAAAGGGAACCCCCATGCACTGCTGATGGAGTGCAAACTTGTGCAGCCACTATGGGAAACAGGATAGTGGCTTCTCAAAAATTTACAAAGAGAACCACTGAGGGATCCAGCAATTCCACTTCTGGAAATATATCCGAAGGAAAGGAAATCACTCTGTCAAGGAGATATCTGCATCCCCATGCTCACAGCAGGATTATTTACAACAGCTAAGCTATGGAAACCACTAGATGCCCATGGACAAATGGATGACGAAGCTGAGGTAGATACATACAACGGAATATTATTCAGCCATAAACGAGAACATGAAGGGACTCTGAGGGCATTATGCTCACTGAAATAAGACAGACAGAAAAAGACAAACACTATACAATCTCACATGTGCAATCTCAAAAAAGGAAAAATCAAAATCATAGAAAAGGAGATCAGACTTGGAAGGAGGCAGGAGCACTGGGCGGGGCAGTGCAGGAAGGTGGGCAAAATGGAGAAACTCCCAGTTGGAAGATAAGTAAGTCCCAGGGTGGTAATGCACAAGATGACTACAGATGACTATATGCTATATGATATACTGGAAAGTTGTTAAGAGTTCTCGTCACAAAGGAAAGAATTTTTTTCTTCTACCTTTTTTTTTTTTTGCATCTGTATGAGACAATGAACATTAAATTTACTGTAATAATTTTACAACATATGTAAGCCAAGTCATCACACTATACACCTTAAACTTACACAGGGCTATATGTCAATTACATCTTAATTACTGGAAAGGTAAAAAGCACACACGCCCTCCTCCACTCTGTTCAAGCTAGACCCTGGCCCCCAACAGTCATGCTTAAAATGGTCCCCTCCTTTCTCATGGTGTGGTTTCTCCCCATGTGTCCTTACCTCTGTCTCAACAATCTACCTTCTGCCCTACTTTTTTTTTTTAAGATTTTGTTTATTTATTTCAAAGAAAGAGAGAGAATGAGAGAGAGCAAGCATGAGAGGGGGAAGGTCAGAGGGAGAAGCAGATCCCCTGTTGAGCAGGGAGCCTGATGAGGGACTCAATCCAGGGACTCCAGGATCATGATCTGAGCTGAAGGCAGTTGCTCAAGCAACTGAGCCCCCCAGGTACCCACTCCTACCCTACTTTTAAGGCCCAACTCAGGGGCCACCTCCTTCGTGGCCCCTCCAGCCCGTGGCCCCTCCAGCCCGTGGCCCCTCCAGCCCGTGGTGCAGGAAACACACATTGGTTTTGTCACCTCTGCCTAGGCTGTAACCCCTGTGTGCAGGCTCCACACTTGCTCACTCAATCTCTCCCTCCCTCCCCAAAGCAGCAGGCAGAGGCCCAAGCACCTGGTAAGCGTCCACTAAGACCTTTGAATAGAAGTGGGGGCTGGGAGTAATCTGAGCCTTACAGGGAGCTTTTAAGAAAGTCAAATCTAATAAAACAAATGTCATGACTTCAAATTCAGTCTCAGTTGTTCCTGTGTTCTCGTCTCTTCCTTTTGTGTTCGTTCTGTTCAACAAAAGTCTGGGGACCCTGTTAAATGAAGTGGGCTCATCTCCAGCAGACCCCAGGCTCATCAATCAGTGCTTGTGTCGTCTTCCGGAGCCACACTCCTTCTCAATAAATCATATCACACACATACACACACACACACACACCTGCTGGTTCTAAGTCATGTTCCTGAGGGTCCCATTCTCAGCAGCAATCCCCAAACTCACCAGTCTGATGCACACGCAGGCCTCCCTAGATCTGGGTCCGCTCCCACCAGGCCTCCCTCACCTCCCTTCATTCCTTGCCCTGAGTGCTTCGGAGAGTCACTGAACCAGAGGCTCAGTCTAAGTCACTGCATCTTACAACAGGGGTGGTAAGAATGCCTAGCGGACAGGGAAGACTAGTCCAAGAGTTGCGGTGTGAATGAGTGATCCCAAAACATCTATTTTGTAGGATTGTTTCAAGAATGAGGGGAAATACGATGAGGGTGTACGGAGTACACAGTAAGCACTCAATAAACAGCAGCTACTATGACAAAGTAGGTGGGAGGACTGAAGCCCTGCACTGTGAGTTTCCTTGCCACCAACAGCCAGAAGTCCCTACTCTTCTTACATAACCACATCTCTGTCTCCTCTAAGCAGTATTAAGAAACAGTAACAAACAAAACACAAAACCAAAATAACCAGCACCAAGTTTCTCCGTGACTGTCCTGTGACCACACACATGCCAGGCATAGCTGAGCGGGCCAGTCCAGCCACCACGAAGAGAGAAGTCCCGACAAGATCCAGCAAAGGAAACCTGAGACAACTTCTGGGGTGTGGGGTGTGGGGGGGGGCGGTCAGTCAGACTCCAGAGTGGAGACGGAGGCAGCCAGGGCCAGCAGGGGGCAGCGTGAGGCCCATGTGCACATCTGCACAGCGCATGGGCTGGAGACACCACTCTGGCGGTGAGTCTGTTGGTGGGGGGAGAAAAGGCTCAGGAATGAGCAGAACACAGGAATCACATGAACAGGGGAGAGCCACGGAGAGCTCAGGCTTCCAACCAGGGGAGTCTCACTGTCAATGCTGCCACGTGGAGAATCACTCCACTGGCCTCTTAGGGGCCTTCCTCAGCACCCTGTGGCTCTTCTGGGGGCCACCTCCTCCTCCCGACCCTGGCCCGCTCTTCATGGTTGATTCCCCAAGGCAGCAGACCAAGGGTTGGGGCAGGTCCCAGGCTGCTCCAGCTTTCATCCAACTGACGCCTGGGTACACATCTGAGTAGCCTGGGCAGGGCACACCACGGCAAGACAAGCACTCGAAAGATGGGTGACAGGGTTATTAATGAGGCAGCGGGATCTTTTGGAATACATTCTGCTGAGGGCCACAGTCTCCTATGTGTAGGCTCTATCCACTCACTCCCCAAGCCAGTGGCCTGCCTGGGGGGCAAGGCATTTGGACCCTCAGTTCCATAGGAGGTGGGTGTGCAGGGGGAGCTGTGGTTTGGTTTTGGTGGACCCACCCCAGCCCAGAGCTTTGGACTCTGCTGGGCGTCCTGGACCATGCAGGAGGTTTCCCCTGACTCTCCAGCCATCTCTCTGGACTTTTAACCAGACCCGAACTCAGACTGCTTCTGGCCTGGAGGCCCTGCTTCTTCCCACCCACTCAATGTGCAGCACTTTCCATGGCAACACAGATTTTGTTCAGCTTTGCAGAAGGGATGAAAGGAAGCCGAACTACAGATCAACTCTTGGCCAGCCATCTGGGGCTCCCCTCAGTGGGCCTGCTCCTTCCTGGGCCCTCCCCAAGCAACAGGCAAAGTCAGCTCACTGGGCTATATGAAGGAGCCACCCCAACCCACCCAGGTGCGCACACTCCTCCCTCCAGTGAGGGTGAGCTGGAGCTACCCCTTCCCCCCAACACTGGGGCAGTGAGGCTTCTGGGCCATTTCAACATGGTGCTTCTGATGCTTTCCATGTGCATCCATTCCTGAGCCCTGCCCTCCCTTGGGCACTATAGGAGCATAGAAAGCTGGGGCTGCCCTTGCCCTCCAGATCCAGAAAGGCACCAACCCCCCAGAATGTTCATTTCTATTTATTGTTATGCCTGGTTGGTCGGTTACTTTTTACAGCTACACGAGTAAAGCTAAATCTGTAGAAACCCATACAAACAGTAAATTGCTGAGAGGAGCAATCAATATTATAGGATTTTCCTTCCAGTTTTTGTTTCCCTTTGTTCATTTTTTTCTTTCCAAATAACTGAGATGCTAAAGTATTTAACACTGTCATTCTGTGCCCACCTTCCCCTGCCCCCACCTTTCGCTTAACCTCAAATCAGCAAGATTTCTCTCCTTCCATCCTTCCTAAACACCATTTTTTAAGGCTGCATGGTCTTCCTTCCCTTGGCTGAGCCAGGATTTATGTGAGCATTCCCCTGAGTTTGTTTGTCTTGTGGTATTGCAAAAGTAATGACCTGAAAAGCTTTGCCTGTATTTCAAAAGACTTCCCTGGGACAGATTCCTAGAAATGGCCCTGTTGAGTAAAGTGTAGGAACATTTTTAGGGTTCTTGGTCTCTGTTACCCAATCTTCTCTGGGAGGACAGAACCAGTTTACACTTGATAAACAGAGAATTCACCACACTGTGCTCGGGGCGAGTGAGAGAGGAGCCCTCGACCACAAACCTCGCTGCTCTGAATCCAGTTATCTTGCCACCACTATCAGTTCTGGGGTTTCCAAGCACCAAACATTCCCCTGTCTCCCCCACCCCTCAAAGGCCATCTTCCCCACAAAATTAAAAAAAAAAAAAAACAAACAAACCTTAAACATCTTTGGAAAGAGGTCTGGGCCCAGGAGATTAGAAGCGCAGGTCTCAGTCTCTCTGCCGTCAGCGAGTGGGGTGAACTCAGGTCTTCACTGGTCAGGCAGGGCACTGGACCTGGATACAAAGGCCCCCAGCCCAGGGCAGAGGCTGGCAGTATAGGAAGCAGGGATCCGGACCAGGGTGTCCAATCACGTCAGCACCTATCCCAGCCTTCCCACTTGCCAATAGTATGCTCCTGGGAAGTTACCTAACTGGCTCGTCTAGATCCTGTAATCTACAAATTGGGAAAGAAGGAAATTAAGTTACCTCTATCAAGCTATGATGAAGATTAAATGTAATTACACATGGAAACATTTGAAAAAGTTTGCCTGACACAGAAGATCTGATGGATCTGATGGTCACTTTTGCTTGCTGTAGAGCATAAACACCATCACAAGCAGAGGACAGACTAGAAGGCAGACACAACTGCAAGGAGAGAGCAGATGCTCCCGGCCCATGGGGGTACCAGTCATCCGGCCGCAGCCTTACCCTGTCTCTGTCTGGCCCAGGCAGTAACCATCCCTTGCTCATCTGACATCTGACCCCCAGCTCTGGCCCCACAGCGCCCCTCAGGCAGGCAGCTCCGAAACATGACACGAAGCTTCCCCAGGAGGGGAGTTGAAGGCCGCTTCACCAGGTGGCTATCAAAGCCCCGGGCTGCACGGAGGCTTGGGAACATAATCTCCGGAAAAAGATTGTCTGAACTCACTCGCTGGGGAACAAGGACACTGCACTCTGATAAGCCTGTGTAGCAGCCAAGAGAAACTGTACCTGCAGGCCTCGCTGACTCAGCGTGCAGACATTTCCTCCGGGGCACTGGTGAGCCCGGAGCCCAATCCCTGGCTGCAGGTGGTGGAGCCTGGCAGTGAGATCAGGACAGAATCCTCTCTCGGGGCCGAGGTTGGAGAGAAGAGGCCATGATCAGAAATGTGGCCCTGTGACCAGATGCCAGCCACTGGGCCAAGCCAGAACCATCCAGGATGAATGGGTGGCTGGCACAGGGGACACTTCAGCTCTCGGGAGGGTGGGGTCACGGCTCTAGTGAACAGGTGTCCTCAGCACCCCAGCTAGCCCCTGATGCCAGGGCAGGATATTGTCCTGGAGGAGACCACGTGGGATAGCCCATCGGCATTTCATAGATCTCAACCAGAAATCGAGGTTGAGAGTGGTCAGAAAATGTGCCTAAAATGACAAAGTGAGTTAGGGGTTAAGCAGCATGTGAACATAAGTCTACTCCTTCTCATTTTTCTGGGAAGGGCTCAGAGGCTTCCCCAGCCCCTCACAAAAGAGATGAAGAATCCCCAAGCCCATTACTGATGTGTTGAACAGAGTCACCCACCGAAACCAGGTGAAATGACGCCATGTAACAGGAATGATGCAACAGCAGTGGATGTGTCAGGAAGTAGCTGCCAGAAGGTAGTTCCCTTTCCTTGACGGCTTGAAATTCAACATTCAGGTGACAGTCGTAATGTCCACCTCAGTGGATTCTGTTACCTATCTGGCACCCACTCCCTCTCTGTCTCTTTCAAAACACAGCCCTAATTTTGTTCAGATACTGGTCTCCCTCAGGCCGGCTTCAGGGAGGCACAATAATTACCCTAAGCCCGTGGTTCCCAAACCACACAGTGAGGTGCCCCAAGGTGCATCCCTGAATTCACTGTAGCACTAAGTGATATTTTGGTTTTTCGAGAGAAGCACAGTGACATCTATCAGAATCACAAAAACCACGTGCTCAAGGTACTTCGTGATTTTTAACATTAATGACCCCATATCTTGGTAAAGTCAGGTTTCAGGGTTGCCATCATAAGAATCAAGTAGTGCACAAAAACCAACGGAAATAGGAAAAAAGAATGGTGGGGTCCAGTCTACCAGCTTGGAGAAGTTGTGTAGGGCCCAAAGACAGAGAGTCCCTTTAGTAAAGAACTATGGTTAATTAAGAATGCTATAAAAAGCTGAGTTTTTCAATTTATGTGCATTATTTTTAAATTACTATGAATTTTGCCCCTAATTAGTTTGTACCTAAGTACTTAATAAAGAGAACTGTTACGATATTTTTTTTGGCCTAGGATGCCATGAAAATTCCTGAGGCACCTGTTACCCAATCTTCTCTGGGAGGACAGTGCCTTCACTGAGGCAGTTTGGAAACCTCCACCCTAAGCAAATAAGAACAAAGAACTTCCCTGATACCTGTCCGTGGTCCCGAGTGTGCCACTGTCCCTGTGAAACTGAGGTTAGGCACAGACATGCCATGGTTGGTTGACTGTCTCACTCTCCTGCTGGCTGACCACAGAGTGGCACGCAGACCTGAGGGCCACCTTGATCTCAGGAACTGCCCCCAGTGTGGCACCCATGCTGAGGACAACAGAGCCGAGGGACAGGGACTCCCGGGTGCCTGCAGCCATCATCGAGCTGTTGGGTGTGTGTGCCCTGCCTCTGGGCTTCCACATAGTGTGAAACACAGCATTTTCTTATTGACTTAAGTAGTCTGAGTCATACATTCTGTCACTTGCAGCCCAAAGCATTCTAACCTATAAATCAACTTGTGGTGGTTGGCTATTACCAGGAGCTGGAGGGAGGAAGCAGAGAGAGCAGGAACTCCACCCTCCCGCAGGCAGGGGCAGGGGAGTCAGCAGGATGCCCTCCACCCCCTTTGTCTATACAAAGCTCTCCTAAGACAGGGCCAGGAGTTCTGGCACTTCCCAGCATGAGGGTGAAGGCAGGCGGCACAGGAGCCTGCCAGAAGGGCACGCCCCTGACGACACATCACCCAGGCCTTCAGCTCTGCACTTAGCACAATGCACCAGGCTCACTGTCCCCATGTGTCCCCTTTACTCACAAGAACTCCCTGTGGACAAGAACTGAGCTCCCGAGGACCTATCAAGTTTGGCTCCAGACACACCTAGGTGCATCAGTAACACTGAATCAACCAAATTAAAAGGACAGTACGAATACATAGAGAGTGGGGTGAGGAGAGGGGAGAGGGCTTCCAGAGGAGGGACTGGCATGGGTACAAGCAGAGCTATTTATTGACATAGCAAGTGTCATGGCCCTGGCTGCTGCTGGCACTGGGCATTAGCCCTTCCCTGGGGAGCTCACAGCCCAGGTGGGAAGGCGGGCTTAATGCAGGTTATCCATGTAACTCCAAATCGTGGGGAGAGAAGATACTCTGTAGTGGAAGATGAGGGAGTCCTGCTTTAGATTGGTGGTCAGGGATGGCGTCCTAGAGGAGGTGACACCAATCTGACACATGAAGGACACAGAGGAGCCAGCTAGGCAGAGTGAGGGAAGAGCCCTACAGGCAGGAGGGAAAGTGCAGAAAAGGCCCTAAGGGGACACACACTCAGCAACTGGAGGAACGGAAAATAAGCCAGAGCTGCAAGATTTAACGGCATGTGCGCATACACGCGCGCACACACACACACGCACGCGCGCGCACACCCACAAAAGCTAAATCTGAATTTCAGAGAGCAACAAATACTTCTTTAGTATAAGTATATCCCAAACCTTGCATGAGACATACAGCTACTGAAAAAGTATTCATGGTTTCTCTGAAGTCCAGATTTTATCTAGGAACCTTCTTCCAGGCTCACTTGAGCTGAAGGAGCGAGATGAAATGGCCTGAGAGAGATCAAAGGTGGGCCTCCGGTCAGATCCTGCAGGGCCTGGCAAGGGACAGCTGTTATTCTAAGTGCAACAGGAAGCCAGAGATCAGCTTTAAGCAGAGTTGAAGCATCAGCAGAGTCAGGAGGACACGGTGCATGGACTCCGGAACCAGAGAAACTGAGTTTCGGTCCTGGCTCTTCCACTGCTGTGTAGTCTCGAGAGAGCTACTAAACACCCGTGCCTCAGTTTCCTTCTCTATGAAATGGGCATGAGGAAAGTGATAATGCCACCCCCCCCCCAGGCTGCTGCGTGCAAAGCACCTAGAGGACCATCCAATCAGTCTCTGCTATTACTAGCATCGCTCTTAAATAGACCACCATGGCTGCTGTCTGAAATGGCAGCGCAGGGAGGCAGGAGACCAAGAGAGGAGACAGAGAGACCATGGAGGAGGACATTCTCGTCTTCCAGGAGACATGACAGTGACCACAGAGGTGAAGAGAGTGGCTGCAGTGTGGCCAGAGCTGCCATGCTCAGGGAGGACTGAAACCAGCCATTCCCACTCCCCAGGCTGCTCAGGCTTCTCCAGGTAGCAGAAGGCAGCTGCCCTTCCCTTCTGAAGGGGCTGGGTGGGATGCAGCAGGCCCATACAGATGCTGGGGGCAGATGGGGGGTGCGCTGGCTGGCTGAAGGGTGGCCTCTCCTCTCCAGCGGCCTCCACACTTCTCCCGTTCCTGCCGAGGCAGGACTCAGCTCTGGGAGCTGCCATCTCCGTAGATCAAAATTGGCTCGAAATGCAAATCAAGAAGGAAATTACAACAATGTGAAGCAGACTTGCCTTCTATTTCTGGCACCTCGGTAACTGTAGAAAGTCCTGGAAGATTTAAATGGTTTATCATTGGGAAAATTCCACCCCCCTTCCAAAGTGGGGCCAAGCCTGCCAAGCTCCTGCCCAAACAGTCAGACATTTCAGATGTGGGTCTTTGCCAAAGAGGGCACAGATGGGAAACCACAACTCACGGCTTACTGCTGAACCTCGGACCCGGGGTGCCTGGGCCAGGCTGCCAGCCCCAGCCCCTCTCCCTGCGGCCCCGGCTCTGTGGCTGGGCGCCAGCTGCAGCAGCAGCTGTCCGACTCCGAGCTGGGGATCCAACAGGGGGCACCAGAGACTGCTCAGCACGGTGAATGAGGTGCAGCCAGGAGACTGCTGAGAAGGTTCCAGAGCCAGAGTCCGTCCCAGGAGCAGCAGAGATGAAGGTCATTACACTCACAGCGAGTCCTTTCTCCCCATGTTCCCAAGAAACTGAACAAATCCACCCAGCATACACCTCCATCCCCACAGCCACAGACAATTACAGCAGCTCCCAAATTGTCTCCTGGCCTCTGGGCTGAGATTGATTAGCAATGTCTGCTACGGACACAGGAGAGAGGAGAGTGTGCCAGGTTTCACCTATTCATGAACTAGACACATCTTGGAATATAAATGTTATTAGTGTCCATTAGTTCAAAGAGCCACAGTGGTCTGGGCTGCTTCAGAAAATGCCAAGCTTGGCATTCAAAGCCCTTCTCAATCTGTACCTCACATCCCTAATTCCCACCAGTTATTTACTGAACCATACATATGCTTCCACCAGACCGGCCGCCTCACCGTGGGCCTCCAACATGCCTTCAGGGTTCCCAGTGCACCTGTACTTGCTGGGCTCTGCCTGACTGAAAGGCCCACTCTTCTTCTTTCCACAGGCTACCAGCCCCAGCTCAAGGCCTATGCCTCCAGCGACCCATCCCTGGTCCCTGGAGGCATAGGCTCCAGGTCCTATAGACCATCCCCGGTCCCCCTGCCTTCTGCTCAACTTTGAAAGCACCAGGCTTCTTAAGGCCCAGCAGAATCAGTGCCTTCTGCACATGGAGTTTGTCTGCCCATCGAAACTCTAAGCTCCCCGAAGACAGGATGCTGCCTGGCTCTTCCTTGAGAAGGGAAATGAAACCTCCACTCTGTTCCAGGAACCATACTGAGAATTTTCATCCATTTCTTTTACTCAAGCCTGACAATAATCTTGTGACATATGACCACTTCCGTTTCATAAATGGGATATAAAGGCTCAGAGAGGTTAAGCAACTTGCCCAAAGTCACACAGCTAATAAAGGCCAGGACTAGGTTTTAGCCTCTGATCTGAATTCAAATCCAGTCGTCTCTCACTCTGCTCTAGGACCTCTCCCAGAGAAAAGCACATTTCCACTGAGGACCCTGAAGGGTCGATGCTGAACCCCTGTGTTGGTGCCTAATGTTTAGCAAGCACTCAAAAACTACTTGGGGTCAGACTGATAAAGCTCTAATGATGGAGTGTGACATATGGAGGCAGCTACGGGAACAGGATTTGCTCAACTCCCCGCCAACTTCGCCTCCCAGGTGACCGTGGATTCTACCTGTGGAAGGCTAGCAAGGCCTATAAACCACACAGACCATGAGTTTTCTGCCTTTGGATGCTATGCCTACCCCTCCCTCCCTCCATCCCAAGCTTCAGACTCTGACCATCCCTGACGATTCAGCCTTGAATTGCTGAGGCTGCCACATGGATTGCCTTCACCACACAGAGAAGCCAGAAATGTCCGTCACTTGTGCCCTCAGTTCATCTTTAGAAGAAGAATGACTGAAAGGACCTCCACTGCCCAGGATGATTGTTTTGACAGGTTTTTATTGTGCATAAAATTGCGTCATTGTTTTGTTTAACATTGAAAGGAGTTAAACTGCTATGAACTTAATGTGCCACCCCCAGTAAACCATTAGGTCCCTTCTGTGTTCCTGACTTTATAAGTCTGTTTCCCTCAGAGGAACATCTGTTGTATACTTAAATGACCTTAGTTCAAAGGCACGATCAACAAAAAATTCTTAACTCCGCTAGGAAGCATTTGAGGGTATCCGTTACTCTGCGCTGGTCGTAGTATTAGGGGCTTCTCCATTAACAGCTGTGCACATCTGCCCGGGCAGGCAGGGGCCCCTCTCTTTCTGCACATCATTAAAGATGCTCAGGCCTGCTTTTCAGCCTCATTTCCACTTTGCCCCATGCAAGTGAGTCGCGCCAAAGTCTCCATTTTATGGGCATCGATAGCCAGGGTTCTACTCAAGGAGAGTTTCTAGCCCACGTGCGGAGGGAGTGTGGTGAAAGATGAGCAAGGGGTGTTCTGCTAATCCTTGGGAAGAACATGAATGAGAATTAGGAATTTCGAGCCACTTGATAAATGTAGGGAAAACACATTGTTCTTAGCCAAACACGGAGGAATTTGAGGAGAAAAAGGAGCCCATGGCAGAGGAAGAATACAAGGAGGCACCATCTTGGAAGCCATAAAAATCATATTGGAAACAGAAATGGCAAGACAGCAGGCTTTCTGGCTTTCACATCGATTAGCTCATCCTGACGTTATCCCCATTTTCCAGATGAGTCCACAGGCCCTTACTGGGTGTCCCTGGCTTGATAGGAGGAGGGTCTGGGCATCTCCCTCTGGCCATCCTGGTGCTAGGTGTCCCCTGCTCAGGTTACAGGGGACCAGGCCAGTCTGTGGAGATGAGGACAATGAGGGTATAGGTAGTAATCGTGAGGTGTTTTAACTACCTCCACCTCCTCTGCTGGGGGCTGGGCTCTCCAGGGGTCACCAGGGGTGTTCTGTTGTCAGTTCCACCAAACTTCAAGGAAATGCAAAACTGAATTTCTGCAGGAGTGTGAAGAGGCTTGCTCAGGGGGCATCACCAACCAGTCTGGTCGGGGACTTGTCCTGGGGACAGGGCGACTGGGCCCCAGCTCATCTTTCAGGCTCTGTCTGGTGGTCCCATCTCTCAAAGAGGTGATTGGGTTATCATGGACATTCAAATCTTTATGAGTTGTTGAAACTTTTCTGGAAGTTGGTGGGTTTGTTGGGCCAAAATGCAAGGCTGGTTCATGGAACCATGCCTTCATGCAGCTGAGAAAATCACTGCTAAAAATAAAGCAAAGTTGGGTTTTGCCTTATTTGGAGAGGATTGGCCAGCACAGTCTCCCTCTTCTTATGTTATCTTTTAGCTGAAGAGCTTTATTCACGAAAAAAAAAAATAGTGTTTTTAAGAAGTATAGGTCAGATTCCATCGCTGAGCATTTCAGAAACTGCTAGAATCTCTTTATGGGGCCAAAACACTGCAGCGGTCTATGGTGCTGGCAGCATAGATGTGGCCCCATCTAGGTCAGAGGGACTTCAGGGCTCTTGTTTGGTTTTGGTCATTAAAGTTTTAGTTGAAATGGCATATGACCCATAGCCCTGTTATTCTTTCATTTGTCCATTCATTCATCGGTAAGCCAGAGCCGATCAAAGCCTCATCTGCGTCAGCCCCCACCGTGGACTTTAAGAATGCAGAGATGAACAAGTCAACATTCCACTTTGAAGGAGCAGAGGCCAAAGGACAGGTGGTGCGGGTGGGGGAGACACAGAAGTTCTCCTCACCTGGCCCGGGGATAGGGGAGAGACTGCCTAAGCTGAGTTTCAGAGGCATTCTAAAGGATCCAGGAGAAGAATGGAGAAGGAAGCTGGGAGAGATTCCAGGAGGGGACAGCACTGCAAAGTGATTCTTGGGGGATGGCGAGCAATTATGCGAGCCAGCTGGATGGTGGAGAATGAGGTAGGTGCATCCAGACACGGCCAGCGCAAGTCCCCCATAAAGGCAGCATCTGACCCTGCCTTGCGCAACTCCCTGCTTCCCTCACTAATCCTGGCCCTGTTGGTCTAGGTCTTCGTTCAAAATTTTGATATTTTATCACAGATTTTTTTTGCATTAATTTTGATCCCCAAACAGACTGCATTAAAATATTACTTATCTTGGGGTGCTTGGGTGGCTCAGTCGGTTAAACATCCGACTCTTGATCTCAGCTCAAGTCTTAATCTCAGGGTTGTGAGTTTGAGCCCTGCATAGGGCTCCACACTTACTTAAACAATATATTTATCTCGATTACTGAGCTTTGGGGCACCCCCTCATATTTTGCACTGAAGATGAGCTTCTCACTCTCCTCACCATAGTCCCAACTCATTCAAGAGGGGAGGCTTGGGGAGTAGGCAAGACAGGGGACCCAGGAGTGAGCCTCTCAGCTCAGAACCTTGTCTCTCCCCCTGAAGGCAGTAGGGAGCCATGGAGGAAGTAATGCCGTTGAATAGATTTTAGAAAATCTCCCAACAAGAGCAGGGTGGAAAGGAGTCAGGAGGCAGAGGGATCAGAAGCAGGAAGACCTATAAAGAGCGAGTCCAGGAAGCCCAGGTCAGGGCTTATAAGGACTCAAACCAAGTCTAGGGATATAGGGTCTGCAAGGAGGACATGGATGGAAGCAACATATGCTATAGAATCTATCCAGCAGCCCTGGCACCAGCCTCTCCGTGTTCCCATTAATAAAGAGTGGGGATAGCATTCCTGGACCATCTGCTGGGCAGAGGAAGGCCTCGGGGTTGGACTTGCCAGATGACCCCATTACAACTGCCTGAGGGGGAGATGAGCCAGGCCACGCCCTCCCCACAGGCTGGAGTGGCCCTGGCCCTTGCAGAGGAGGGGCCACATGCAGGGCTCCAGGCCCCTCCTTGCACTGCCCCATGCTAGCCCAGTAGGGCCTGCAGCCGGGACCATTCTCCCACGCCTCCCCCAGGGCAATTTTCTCAGCTCTGCACACAGGCAGGCAGGTGGGAGGGCAAGGAGGTCTGGTCCCCATTAGGGGCCATTTGCTTGTGGTATCGGGCTAGTGGGGCTGCAGGCTGGTTAACAGGCATGGCCATGGGCCGCTGGGAAGGAAGCTGCTGCCTTGAAATCGCCTTGATTGGCTCTAATTTCCCCTACTCCAAGCAGGGGGGCCCCCGGGGGCAGCCTAATGCAGGGTGGCAGCCGTGGCCGCCCAAGACAGGACATCTCTCCTGACTGAGAAAACACAGGGGGTTTCTTCTCTCCAACTGGTTCTTACAGATAATGCAATTTACTGTCGCTGAAGTCTTAGCTGATCAAATTCCACCTCCTCCGAGCAGCTTTCCTGCCCTGTCCTGACCCCTGGGCTCTGGCATCAGGCACGTCTGGGTCCCTGCCTTCCCAACCTCTGCTTGCTCTCCCCTACCACAAATCTCTTAGTTTCTCTGAGATCTTCAGCTACAGAATGGAGGGACAGATCCTCCAGAGCAGACGAGTGGTGACAATGATGAGGTGACAGAGTGACAGGCACCTAGTTCAAGAAAGCATTTCCCTTCTAAAAGCAGGCACAGCCTTCATGTCCAGAAGGTCGCTCAGCCCCATGTCCCACCTCACCTTCACCCGACCAGGTCAGATTCTGATGCCGTTCTCTGAAGCTACAGAGGAGGAAGCCGCACCTCCTCCACGGCAAAAAGAATCCAGACCTCCAGACCAGCCTTGAAGTTCCCATCACCCATTCTCAAGCTGTCCAGTGCCGAGGGAAAACAGAGATAAAGCCTGCTGGCCTGGGGTGATCCTGCTGGCACTGGCCCCTGGGCATGCGTGGGGGTGGGCCATGGCTTCCCAGGCTTTGCAGCTGGGGAACGTGGGGGCCGATCTTCCCTCCCTGCCCTCACGGCTGGCTGCTTCCTCTACCCCTCCCCCCTCCTCTCCCTCTCTCTCTTCTCATTGCTGACCTCCCTGGGTGGCACCTCACAGCCAGCTGGGCTCTCTACTTCTCTCTTAGGCATTTCTCTGGTGGCTTCTTCATCTTCTTTTTCTCTACCAGTCCTGACCCACAAGCTTCTAGCTCTTTTCTTCATTCTGCAATACTTATGAAATAGTCCATAAACATTTTGTAAGTGCCTGCTATGTATCAAGGGCTATGCCATGGAACGGCACTGGGCATGGAACAGTGGGCAGACACGGGGGTGTTCTAGTATCCACTAGAACCTCCCACTCTTTCTGTCTTCCTTTAGGGGTCTTTCTTGGACTTAGAGGGAGATTGGGTCTGCCCCATAACCACAGAGAGGAGCAGCCAATCCAGGCCTTTGAAAGACCATCCTTTCCTCCCTCTCACGCCTGCCCTGGGATAAGAGGCCCTCCCTACCCCTCTCCATCCTCCAGCACCTACTCCTTCCCCCAAAGGTAGGGGAATGAGTGGGGAGGAGGGAAGCCCCTTTCTCAAGCAACTGCATCACGGGGATAGAAAGCTGAATGGCCAGAGAAGAGTATGAGGAGCAAGAGGCCAGGTCACCATGAAGGCAGGCCCAGAAAGCAGTGCTTTACCCCCAGCCCCAGCTGCTGGCCTGGCCGGCAGCTCCAATCATTTCAAAGGGGTTGATAAATAGCTTGGCGGCCTTGTCTCCCCCACACGATGCTCTGCAGCCCAGGCTGAGAGAGGAAGCCTCCTAGCCAGCAGCAGCACTAAGGGTAAGGTGTTCCTCTGCTGGGTCAAGGTGCTCCAGGCTCCTTCCTAGGCCCCCAGAACTAGCTGTCTTCTGGCAGCCAAACAGCTGCGATCCCTGCCTGGCCCTGCAAGGCACATGTGTTCACAGTTAGGAACCAGTGCCCATCCGGGAAGCGCAGGGGGGCGGTGTGCACTCAGAACCTCACGCGTGTGCACCCAGACACCATGACGGCACCCTCCCCCTTCAGAGACAGTCCCCCCACATGCGTCCACAGGTCCCTGCGCACACCCAGATATGCACACGTATTCCCGCATCATTCAAAACGTGTTCAGTCCAGGCATTATACGGCCAAGTGGACTGGAGGAGGAGGAAGGACTGCTTTCAACTGAAAAATAAAATATAGGCTAAGGAGGTTCTGAAACAGCTTTAAAAGAAGAAAAAAAAAGGAAGGAGCTAAGCCAACATCTTAGTACTCCTGATGCTATCAGATAGGACTGAGCTCACAAGGGGCTCAGCCCTGTTCCTCAGAGAGCTGTTCTCTCCAGAGGTACACTGGCCCTCTTCTCTAGCAGGGCCCAGCCATGTGGGGGGCACAGGGGGCCTGCTGTGAAAGTTAGGGCCTGCCTGGTCTCTGTCCCCACTTCCTTTAAGGCATGGGTCCCCTGAGCATGAGTGGAGTGGACCTGACTTCAGAAGGAGACCCATAGGGGACGGGAACCTGGCCAGGTGTAAGGTGGCTACCCTCTGTGTGAAGGCCCTTTAGGTGTTAGGGCAAGACAGGGCCCTCTCCAGTTCCCTCATTAGACAAATGCAGAGGCTAGCCCAGAGAGGGGCAGGGCCTGTCAGTGGAGCCCAGCAGGCCAGGAGCAGCTCTGAGGGTGATCCAGGCCTTTTCACTGCTCACTCTTCCTCTTCCCTGCACTAGTCTAACCCCCAGTTCAGGCCAGTTTGGCTTGCCTCAGGGAGGCCCCCAGCCTGGGTCAGCTGCATCAGTGGGCAAAGGCAGCACTGCCCCAGGGCATACCCAGGCTTACCCTGACCCTTCCATGAACAGGGGTTTCTCTAGGCTCCGAATGGATCCCCCTAGTCTTGGCTGTTGACCAGTCTTGAGGGGCCAAAGTGTTATAACACAGCACATGGCCTCTGGGGACAGACTGCCTGTCTTCAAATCCTAATTCTGCTGCTGGTCAGAGATGACTCAACTTTGTCTCAGTTTATCCTCTAAAATGGGAGTGCTAATCCCATTTGGCAAGGTCCTTGTAAGTATTCAATAAGATAATACAGGTAGACTGAGACTCAATAAAACCTCAACAAATGCTACTACTCCTATGGTTAACATGGATAAAATGAATCTCGAGGCCCCCTTTGCTTCCTTTCATGTATGCAGCCTGGCTCTGGCTCTTCCTCTTCCCCAGAGAGTGGGGAGGCCAAGGACTTCAGGCAGTGGTTCTAGAGGATGGTCCCGAGACTAGCAGCGTCACTTGGGAACTCTTAGAAATGTCCATCCTGAGCCCCACTGAATCAGATACTTGGTGGGGAGGGGTTTCAGGATTATGTGCTTATCAGGCCTTTCAGGTGATTCTGAAACAGGCTCAGAGTTTGAGAACCCTGAGGAAGGTCAACACAGGCCACTTAGGCAGGATAAATCCAATACTTGCCTTGTGGTGGCCTTTTATCATGGCTGCCTAGAAATACCCACCACTCAGCTCTGGGGGTAGGCCCTGAGCACCAGCTCCCAGTCTGACAACCTGCAGCCATCTGAACTCCCCACCCCATCACCACGTCTGCCCCCATCCTGTGGACCCCAGCCCTGTTCCCCTTTCTCCTAGCACCTCCCTTACCCACCCACTTCCACAGCCCACATCCTGGGGTCTTCCCTGCTCCTGCTTCCAGCCACGTGTACCCCAACCTCTGCCCTGTGCTTAGCCTGTGTCCAGCTGAGCTAGGCACAGCCTCAGAGGGAGAGATCAGACTTCAAAGCCTTGTCAGAGTAAGCCTGGTTTGCAGTGGAGGTCAGAGATAAACCAAGGAACAATTTGGCCAGAAAATGTGTGTGTATGTCGGGGGGAGGCTGCTTGGAATGCCAGGGAAGGAGAGGGGACAGCAGCTTGTTTCTGCGACATTTCTGGAGACACCCTTCCCATGGCTTAGCCCCATACTTTGGTTAGGCAACCTGAAGGAGGTATGGCCTTAGATCTCATCCCACCCACCCCTGCAGAGTTTGCTCTACATCTGTTCTGTCTGAACCCTTGCATTTCCTCTCAAGAGTCACCTGCAGTCAGAGCTGGGCCAGTGTTTAACTTTGACCTATGGGCAACTCGGTGGAGGTAACACAGCTAGATAGGAGTAGAACAGAGTCCAGCTGGGCCCCAGGTGTCCATCATAGAGCGTGGGGCTGTCTGTGCCACTGCTCGCCCTCCTGGGCTTCAGGAGAGGTCAGCATTTGCATTCCCTGAGCATTCCATAAGTCTCCTGAGTGGTCATGGCATGCCTAGTCTCCAGGCCCCCTCCATTTATGTCACAGGGGTGCTCCTCAGGAGCACATGAGTGGTGATGAGGTCGGTGAGCTCCATTCTATACTAGAGCAGGGGCACAGTGGGTGGCATGGGGGAGAACATGTTAGTGCTTTCCCCCCAGACCAGCATGTGTGACGATGACTGGGGGGCCTGCTGAGTCAGGGTATCAGGAGATGTAGGCCTGCCCTCAACCATCAAACAACCATGTATTGACACCACTGTGTGCTAAGCACACGTACATTTATTATCTTACTTACCCTACAAAGCCTTCTGTCGAGATAGGTGTTGCCCTCCCCATTCATAAAGAGGAACATGAGGCTGTGTGGGACCCAACATGCTGTGACTGGGAAGCAACAGTGTCAGGAACGGAAGCCAGATCTGACCTCAAAGCCTCAGTGTCCCCACCAGCCTCTGTTGTGGTCCCACAGCAACAGAAGAGCCTCTGCGGGCGGCAGCATGCCTGTTCTTTGTCATTGGCGTGTCACACGGGACTGTAGATCTCTGGGCACCCACAAAGCTCACATGTGACCTCATGGCCAAGATGAACCAGTGAGGAGAGCTTGTCGTCACCATTGCTCCCATTTCCAGATGGAGAAGGTAGTTCAGGGAGCTGCCCTCCCTAGCTTGACCCCATGGGCAAGTGGGTTAGCTGGGCCAGGAGCCCAGCTCCAGTGCACAGTGCCCTGGGTCCGCATGTGCCGAGATGTGAGAAGGTAGGGTGGGAAGCATGCTTTTGTCCCAAGGGTGTTAGCCAACATTATTCTAAATACATTGCAAACTTCATTGTGCATCATACAGCATAAGATAGCATGTTCCTGCCCCCTGCCCCCCGCAATTCCACTCCCTCCCAGGAGGTAACCATTGTCCTTGGATGGCTTGTGGCTCCTTCCAGAGCTTTTCTGTGCACTTACAGATGCCTACAAGAACCTCTACACTTGTTTTCTGTGTGTGTTGTTTTTTACAGAAATGTTTCACGCTATATATGTTGTTCTTCTATGACTTGCTTTTTTCACTTAACATTTCTTAGAAAAAGTTCCATGTCAGTACATAAAGCTCCCAGAAAATTCTTTTTCAAGGTTGTAGAGGCTATCTAGGAATCCAAGTTCTGTGGTAAGTTCACTCACAGATGTCAGCTTGAGGTGGAATTGTACTGGGGACCTGCTTTCCTGCTTGTCCAGCCTGGACTCCAGCCCTGTAGGAAGGTGCCTACTGTCCCATGGGTCGGGCTTAAGCTTGTTGGATGGGGATACTCCAAGCACCCCCAGTCTGGCCCAGGCTTCTGGCAGGCGTGCTAGCCTCTCTGGCCCATGCCCCCCCTCCACAGAGGACAGTCCAGATGCAAGGGACCATGCTTACCAGGCTTCCCTCTTTATCTTTCTCTACTCAGCTGGCTCTGGAATCATATGGCTGGGTTTCCTAAACCACAACTTCGCTGACCTTAATGTGCCCTGCAGGCTCCTGCTTCTCTGCCTCTGACCTTGCTGTTCCCTCCACTTGGATTACCCTTGCCTTTCATCAGTCTGTTGAAACTCTACTAATGCCCCTTCCTCTGGAATACAAGTCTAATAGCCACCACCAGCTCTCCCTACTTGGGCTGCTCTGACATTTAGAACCATCTGTGATGGTCACCAGCCACTATCTGGGGGCCCTATCAGCCCGGCTCCTACCCACCCCACCAGACTGCATGTTCCCTACCTGCTGGGCAGGTAGGCAGAGAGCTAAAGGGCCCCAAGCCAGGGTTTGGGCTCCCTCTCCCCTCTTCTCTTCCATGCTGCTCAAAGTCATCACTTGGATCCAACCTCTTCTGACCATGTCCCTTCCAAGAATGCACTTATACCCCCAGCACTTCCTCATGAGCCAGGTAACCTCTGAGGACTTTGTCATCTTTCCTTCCTCTGACCAGGGGACAGGGCAAGGAGACCAGCTAATTGGTTCAGAGGCTGAGGTGGGGAGAGAACCTGTCCAAAGTCCTAAACCAGCTAGGCCCAGGTACCCAGCCAAGTGCCTCTCCCAGACCTGCCTGCAGTGGGTATTACCCTTAAGACGCCTACAACCCATGGCAGAGCTAGGCCCACACACACATCTCCTATCCTGGCTGCCAGAGGTGTTGGCAGGAAAGCCATCCCGAGCGGATGCTGCACTCAGAGCGACAGCATCTGCCAGTGGCGTGACCTGGCCCACATTTCCCCGGGAGTGAAGAAAAGAGAAAGCAGACTCCATCCTCACCCACTCTAATTGCCTTCCTGCAGCCTGGGAGAGAGAAATTGCCTCATTCTGCCAGAATCTTGCCTCCTGGAGGCTCTTAGGATCTTCCTCCAGCGGGGAGTGGCTTCTTCTGACAGGACCTGTGGGGCGAGGGTGTGCAGTGCACATCGGAGGCACAGTGGGTGCCGGCGGGAGAGGGGGCTGAGTGGAGACAGCTGCCGCCCCTCTGTTGTGGGGCTGGCGTTGAAGAGCTGTCGCACACATAATTGGGGTGACGTCCTGGTACATTGACAAGACCCAGTTCCAGATGGCACTGAGGGACCACTTAGAACAATTAGCCAGGGGAGATGACTCTACCTGCTATTTTTAGAGGGCACCACATCTGGAGGTGGTATCTTTCAGTTCAAGATGTCTACACCAAAGGCTGGGGGATTTGCATCATCTTCCGTGATCGGCTCATCAAGATTTCTCCACCATGTTTTCAGGTCTTCAGATGACAAATCATTTGGGTGTTTTGTGCACGGGGCCTGGGCCTTGAGCAGCCTCCAGAAATATCCTCCAATCAGTGCTCAGTGTTGTGCTGAAAGGGGAGGAAAGGGCTCAGGCCCTCTTGCTGCCTGTAGCCATGTTATCCAGCTCTGTCCACAGGCCATGGTGCTGAGCAGCTGCGGAACCAGGCCTCAGGCATGGCCAGGGGTGCTTCTCTGGATTTGGGGGTCTTTTTCTGGGGATACAGTGGATATGCTGTCCTGGGATCCCCCAAAGAGCAGACTAAAGACAATGAGATCAAGGGAATGGACAGGGAATTTGAAGTCACAGAGATGTAAGCTCAAGTCCAAGCCCAGCCACTTGCTGTGGCCTTGGGTAAGCAACTTCCCCAAGCAACTTCCCCTGTGCCTCAGCTCCCTGTCTGGAGTAGGGAGGAGATCTACCTCAGAACAGTAAAGCTAAACCCAATGCAGAGGAGGTGTGAATTTACACACCCAGACCTCAGTGGATAAACTTGTGTCTTAATTTCCCCACCTTGGTTAGCTCTTAAACCCTGTGTCCACTGCTGACCTTAATTTCATAGAAGACCCAGTCTCTACCAGACTTTCTCAGTTAATTGCCAGTCAATCCAGCGCTCCTTCCCTTTCTCCACCTTCTTTGTCCCCAGAGGAGAGATGGAAGCAGCAGGCATTAGAGGAAAGGATCCCTACCTCTCCCTCTAGTGGCCTCTGCCCACTTCCAGAACTGGTCTTGGATGCCCTTTATCTAGCCTTTGTCCATTGGTCTCTGGCCACACTGACTGCTATTGCTTCCCATTCTCTGCTCACCAAGTGTATGTGGTCACTCAGTGTTCTTCTTGTTCTGCAAGACATCTCTGGATCCACTTGCCCTGCTCTCAGCCTCTCCCTCACACCCATGGGAACCAGCAAATTCACAGTCACTCCCCTGTACCACACCAGGAGGTTTTTGGGGTCCCGTGCCCAACATTTCTTCCCTTTAGTCCTCACTACCCTGCCAACCCTCATCCCTCAGATTCTCTCTCCAAGTTTACTCCAACGAATGTCTCTTCTCTATAGCATCCCCAGCAGCAGGCCCCAGTTGGACTATGTATCAAGCACAGGACTTGAGTCATCTGAAAATGTCTTATATCTCACACTGATGGAGACTGGTCTCTGCTGGGAAGTTCCCTAATGATAATCACACTTATGTGTAATTGCCCTAATGGTAAGCTCACTTATAACCTGCCAGGGCTAGGTCCCCAGTCAGGCTTCCCCTAAGCCAGACTGTGCTCCCATGTAGTGAGGCAAGCATCATTCCTGTGACATTCTTCATGCTTTCTGGGGTTCTCTGAAGTTTATATAATCAACATAGAAAACTCTTTCTAAATTTAAAAAAGAAGTCTTTCTGATTTTTCTTAAAGATAATGAAATCAGTCTTTGATAAATAGCTTCCCTCCTACCTCCTGGTTAGAAGGGAGGGATTGAGGAGTGGTTAAAAAGTGGGAGGTTTTACCAAAGTTAGTAGAAGGAAGGAAATAACAAAGATTAGAGCAGAGATAAATGGCATAGAGACTAAAAATACAAGAGAAAATATCAATGAAACTAAGAGCTTATCGTTTGAAAGGAAGCCTTAGCTACACTCACCAAGAAAAAAAGAGGACTCAAATAAATAAAGCCAGAAATGAAAGAGGAGACATTACAACCAATACCACAGATATACAAAAGATCATGAGACTACTATGACTACTACTACTAATACACCAATAAACTGGGCAATCTAGGAGAAATGGACACATTCCCAGAAACATACAACCTACCAAGAAATAGAAAATCTCAACAGTCTGATTACTAGCAATGAGATCAAATCATTAATCAATGAACTCCCAACAAACAAAAGTCCAGAGCCATATGGCTTCACTGGTGGATTTTACCAAACATTTAAAGAAAAATATCAATCTTTCTCAAACTCTTCCCCCAAAAAAGAAGAGGAGGAAATACTTCCAAACTCTTTTTATAAGGCCAGTATTACCCTAATACTAAAATGAAACAAGGACATTACAAGTACGGAAAATTGCAGGCCAATATCCTTGATGAACATCGATGCAAAATCCTCAACAAAATATTAGCAAACTAGATTCAATGATACTTTGAAAGTAACTTACACCATGATCAAGCGGGATTTACTTCAAAGATGCAAGGATTGTTTACTATCTATAAATCAGTCAATGGTATACACCACACTGACAAAATGAAGGATGAAAATCACAAGATCGTCTAAATTGATGCAGAAAAAGCATTTGACAAAATTCAACATCCATTCATGATAGACTTTCAACAAATTGACTATAGAGGGAATGTACCCCAACATAATAAGAGCCATATATGACAAGGCCCCAGCTAACATCATACTCAATGATGAAAACCTAAAAGATTTTCCTTTAAGAACAGAAATAACTCAAGGATGTCTGCTCTTACCACTTTTATTCAACATAGTCTCGAAGTCCTAGCCAGAGTAATTATTCAAGAAAAAAATAAAAGGCATCCAAACTGGATAGGAAGAATAAAACTGTATCTAATTATATATAACAGATATTATATATAAAAACCCCTAAAGACCCCACCAGAAACTGTTAGAACTAATAAATTCAGTAAAGTTGCATGACACAAAATGAACATACAAAAAATCAGTTAAATTTCTATCCACTAACAATGAACTTCAAAAAGAAAAATTAAAAAAAAATCCCATTTATAACTTCATCAAAAAATACCTAGGAAGGGATAAACTTGTCAAATCATTGAGTTGCACACCTGAAACTAATGCAACATTGTATGTCAGCTACACTAAAAAAAAATACCTAGAAATAAATATAACCAAGGTATGAAATACCTGTACACTAAAAATTATAAGATAGTGATGAAAAAATTGATGAAGACAAAAATAAATGGAAAGATATTACATGCTCATACACTGGAAGAATTAATAAAGTTAAAATGTCCACACTACCGAAAGCAATCTATAGATTCAATGGCACTGAAATTCAAATTCCAATGATATTTTACAGAAATAGAACAAAAAAATCCCTAGATTTGTATGGAGCCATAAAAGACCCCAAATAGCCAAAACAATCTTGCAAAAGAACAAAGCAGGAGGCATCACATTTCCTAATTTCAAACCAAATTATGAATCTACAGTAATCAAAACAGTATAGTATCAGCATAAAAACACACATAGTTCAATGAACAGAACCAAAAGTCCACAATAAACCCACACTTATATGATTGATTAACATATGACGAAGGTGCCAAGAATATACAATAGAAAAAGGATAGTTTTTATCCCACACCATGTAAAAGAAAAATTCAAAATGGATTAAAGATGAACGTAAGACCTGAAGCCATAAAACTCCTAGAAGAAAACATAGGTGGTAAGCTCCCTGACATCAGTCTTTACAATCATTTTTTTACACTAAATAAAGGCAACAAGAAACAAAAATAAACAAGAGGACTACATCAAACTAAAAAGCTTCTGATCAGCAAATAAAACCATCAACAAAATGAAAAGGTAATCTACCAAATGAGAGAAAATATTCACAAATTCTATATCTCAATAGAGGTCAGTATCCAAAATAAAAAAGAATTCATTCAACTCAATAGAAAAAAAAATATTGTTAAAAAATGGTCAAAGTAACTCAGTAGACATTTCTCCAGAGAAGACATTGGACATTTCCAATAGCCAAACAGGTGCATGAAAGGGTGCTCAACATCACTAATCATTAGTGGAATAAAAGTCAAACCCACCATGAGATATCATCTCAAACCTGTTAGAATGGCTACTATCAAAAAGATAAGAAATGGATGAGTGTTGGTGAGGGTGTGAAGATAAGGGGGCCCTTGTGCACTGTTGGTGGGAATATAAATTGGTACAGTCACTGCGGGAAACTGTATGGCAGTTCCTCAAAAAATTAAAAATAGAAACACCATATATGATCCAGAAATTCCACTTCCAAGTATATAGATGAAGGAAATGAAATCACCACCTCAGAGATCTACACCCCAATGCTCATTATAGCATTAACCAAGACAATGAAATAACCTAAGCGTCCATCAACAGACAAATGGATAAAGATGATGTGGTATTAAACACATACAATAGAATATTATTCAGCCATAACAGAAGGAGGAAATCCTGTCATTTGTGGCAATATAGATGGACTTTGTGGGCATTATGGTAAGTGAAATAAGTCCGATAGAGGAAGACAAATACTGTATTATCTCATTTAGATGTGGAACCTAAAAGACAAACAAAACAAATACGTCATAGATACAGGGAACAGAGGTAGGTAGTTGCCAGAGGCAGGAGGTAGGGGTGGGGGAAATGGGTGACAGTGGTCAAAAGGCACAAACTTCCAGTTACAAAATTAATAAGTTATGGGGATGTAATCTACAGCTTGGTGACTATAGTTAACAATACTGTATTACATATTTGAAAATTAAGAGAGTAAATCTTAAAAGTTCCCATCACAAGGAAAAAAATTTTTGTAACTATGTGAGATGATGAATATTAGTCAAACTTAACTGTGGTGATCATTTTGCAATATATACACGTATCAAATCGTTACGTGGTACACTTGAGACTAATACAATGTTGTATGTCAGTTACAGCCAGTGCTGCAGAGCTGTATTCAGAGCCACTTCCAGCCACCTCCGCTTAACCACACCTGTTCTTTTCAGAAGCTCAGAACCACCGAAAAAATTTTATTTTGAAATATACAGTTGGCCCCTGAACGATACATGGGATTACGGGAACCAACCCCACACACAGTCAAAACTCTGCATTTACCTTTTGACTCTCTGAAAACTTGACTAATAGCCTACCAGAAGACTTACCAATAACATAAACAGTCAAAAAAACATTTCATATATTACATATATAATATATTGTATCTTACAATAAAGTAAGCTAAAGAAAATGTTATTAAGAAAATCATAAAAAGATAAAAAACATTTATAGTGAGGGGGAGGAGTCAAGATGGCGGAGAAGTAGCAGGCTGAGACTACTTCAGGTAGCGGGAGATCAGCTAGATAGCTTATCTAAAGATTACAAACACCTACAAATCCAACGGGAGATCGAAGAGAAGAAGAACAGCAACTCTAGAAACAGAAAATCAACCACTTTCTGAAAGGTAGGACTGGAGGAGAAGTGAATCCAAAGCGACGGGAAGATAGACCGCGGGGGTAGGGGCCGGCTCCCAGCGAGCGGTGGAGCAATGGAGCACAAAATCAGGACTTTTAAAAGTCTGTTCCGCTGAGGGACATCGCTCCAGAGGCTTAACTGGGGTGAAGCCCGTGCGGGGTCAGCGTGGCCTCAGGTCCCGCAGGGTCACAGAAGGATCGGGGTGTCTGAGTGTCGCAGAGCTCACAGGTATTAGAACGGGGAAGCTGGCTACAGAGACAGAGCCGAGGAGTGACTCTCAGCTCGGGGTTACCTTGAACCGGTCGCAGGCTCGGTCAGCTCGGAGCGCGGCCGGAGGCCAGGGTGGCGGGAGTCATTGGGCGCTGTTCTCTGAGGGCGCACTGAGGAGTGGGGCCCCGGGCTCTCGGCTCCTCCGGGCCGGACACCGGGAGGCCGCCATCTTCATTCCCGCCCTCCGGAACTCTACGGAAAGCGCTCAGGGAACAAAAGCTCCCGAAAGCGAACCCGAGCGGATTACTCAGCCTGGCCCGGGTAAGGGCGGTGCAACTCCGCCTGGGGCAAAGACGCTTGAGAATCACTACAACAGGCCCCTCCCCCAGAAGATCAGCAAGAAACCCAGCCAGGACCAAGTTCACCTACCAAGGAGTGTAGTTTCAATACCAAGGAGAGCAACAGAATTCCAGAGGAGGAGAAAGTGAAGCACGGAACTCAGGGCTTTCTCCCCATGATTCTTTAGCATTGCAGTTAATTTTTTTTTCTTTTTCAATTTTTTTTCTTCTGCTGCTAAATTTTATTAACTTTTACCCTTTTCTTTTTTAACATTTTTTAACTAGTTTATCTAATATATATATATTTTTTTCCTTTTAATACTTTTTCTTTACTGGTTTTCTTTTTTTAATTTTTTTTTCTTTCTCTCTGAACCTCTTTTTATCCCCTTTCTCCCCCCTCACGATTTGGGATCTCTTCTGATTTGGCTAAAGCATATTTTCCTGGGGTTGTTACCACCCTTTTAGTATTTTACTTGCTCCTTCATATACTCTTATCTGGACAAAATGACAAGGCGGAAAAATTCACCACAAAAAAAAGAACAAGAGGCAGTACCAAAGGCTAGGGACCTAATCAATACAGACATTGGTAATATGCCAGATACAGAGTTCAGAATGACGATTCTCAAGGTTCTAGCTGGGCTCGAAAAAGACATGGAAGATATTAGAGAAACCCTCTCAGGAGATATAAAAGCCCTTTCTGGAGAAATAAAATAACTAAAATCTAACCAAGTTGTAATCAAAAAAGCTATTAATGAGGTGCAATCAAAAATGGAGGCTCTCACTGCTAGGATAAATGAGGCAGAAGAAAGAATTAGCGATATAGAAGACCAAATGACAGAGAATAAAGAAGCTGAGCAAAAGAGGGACAAACAGCTACTGGACCATGAGGGGAGAATTCGAGAGATAAGTGACACCATAAAACGAAACAACATTAGAATAATTGGGATTCCAGAAGAAGAGGAAACAGAGAGGGGAGCAGAAGGTATATTGGAGAGAATTATTGGAGAGAATTTCCCCAATATGGCAAAGGGAACAAGCATCAAAATCCAGGAGGTTCAGAGAACCCCCCTCAAGATCAATAAGAATAGGTCCACACCCCGTCACCTAATAGTAAAATTGACAAGTCTTAGTGACAAAGGAAAGATCCTGAAAGCAGCCCGGGAAAAGAAGTCTGTAACGTACAATGGTAAAAATATTAGATTGGCAGCAGACTTATCCACAGAGACCTGGCAGGCCAGAAAGAGCTGGCATGATATATTCAGAGTACTAAACGAGAAAAACATGCAGCCAAGAATACTATATCCAGCTAGGCTATCATTGAAAATAGAAGGAGAGATTAAAAGCTTCCAGGACAAACAAAAACTGAAAAGAATTTGCAAATACCAAACCAGCTCGACAGGAAATATTGAAAGGGGTCCTCTAAGCAAAGAGAGACCCTAAAAGAAGTAGATCAGAAAGAAACAGAGACAATATACAATAACAGACACCTTACAGGCAATACAATGGCACTAAATTCATATCTCTCAATACTTACCCTGAATGTTAATGGGCTAAATGCCCAAATCAAAAGACACAGGGTATCAGAATGGATAAAAAAACAAAACCCATCTATATGTTGCCTACAAGAAACTCATCTTAAACCTGAAGACACCTCCAGATTTAAAGTGAGGGGGTGGAAAAGAATTTACCATGCTAATGGACATCAGAAGAAAGCAGGAGTGGCAATCCTTATATCAGATCAATTAGATTTTAAGCCAAAGACTATAATAAGAGATGAGGAAGGACACTATATCATACTCAAAGGAACTATCCAACAAGAAGATCTAACAATTTTAAATATCTATGCCCCTAACGTGGGAGCAGCCAACTATATAAACCAATTAATAACAAAATCAAAGAAACATATCGACAATAATACAATAATAGTAGGGGACTTTAACACTCTCCTCACTGAAATGGACAGATCATCCAAGCAAAAGATCAACAAGGAAATAAAGGCCTTAAATGACACACTGGACCAGATGGACATCACAGATATATTCAGAACTTTTCATCCCAAAGCAACAGAATACACATTCTTCTCTAGTGCACATGGAACATTCTCCAGAATAGATCACATTCTTGGTCCTAAATCAGGTCTCAACCGTTATCAAAAGATTGGAATCATTCCCTGCATATTTTCAGACCACAATGCTCTGAAGCTAGAACTCAATCACAAGAGGAAATTTGGAAAGAACCCAAATATATGGAGACTAAACAGCATCCTTCTAAAGAATGAATGGGTCAACCAGGAAATTAAAGAAGAATTGAAAAAATTCATGGAAACAAATGATAATGAAAACACAATGGTTCAAAATCTGTGGGACACAACAAAGGCAGTCCTGAGAGGAAAATATATAGCGGTACAAGCCTTTCTCAAGAAACAAGAAAGGTCTCAGGTACACAACCTAACCCTACACCTAAAGGAGCTGGAGAAAGAACAAGAAAGAAACCCTAAACCCAGCAGGAGAAGAGAAATCATAAAGATCAGAGCAGAAATCAATGAAATAGAAACCAAAAAAACAATAGAACAAATCAACGAAACTAGGAGCTGGTTCTTTGAAAGAATGAATAAGATTGATAAACCCCTGGCCAGACTTATCAAAAAGAAAAGAGAGAGGACCCAAATAAATAAAATCATGAATGAAAGAGGAGAGATCACAACGAACACCAAAGAAATACAGATATTTATAAGAACATACTATGAGCAACTCTACACCAACAAATTTGACAATCTGGAAGAAATGGATGCATTCCTAGAGACATATAAACTACCACAACTGAACCAGGAAGAAAAAGAAAGCCTGAACAGACCCATAACCAGTAAGGAGATTGAAACAGTCATCAAAAATCTCCAAACAAACAAAAGCCCAGGGCCAGATGGCTTCCCGGGGGAATTCTACCAAACAGTTAAAGAAGAACTAATTCCTATTCTCCTGAAACTGTTCCAAAAAATAGAAATGGAAGGAAAACTTCCAAACTCATTTTATGAGGCCAGCATCACCTTGATCCCAAAACCAGACAAGGATCCCATCAAAAAAGAGAACTACAGACCAATATCCTTGATGAACACAGATGCAAAAATTCTCACCAAAATACTAGCCAATAGGATTCAACAGTACATTAAAAGGATTATTCACCACGACCAAGTGGGATTTATTCCAGGGCTGCAAGGTTGGTTCAACATCCGCAAATCAATCAATGTGATACAACACATTAATAAAAGAAAGAACAAGAACCATATGATTTGATACTCTCCATAGATGCTGAAAAAGCATTTGACAAAGTACAGCATCCCTTCCTGATCAAAACTCTTCAAACAGTAGGGACAGAGGTCACATACCTCAATATTATCAAAGCCATCTATGAAAAACCCACCGCAAATATCATTCTCAATGGAGAAAAACTGAAAGCTTTTCCACTAAGGTCAGGAACATGGCAGGGATGTCCGTTATCACCACTGCTATTCAACATAGTACTAGAAGTCCTAGCCTCAGCAATCAGACAACAAAAGGAAATTAAAGGCATCCAAATCAGCAAAGAAGAAGTCAAACTATCACTCTTCGCAGATGATATGATACTATATGTGGAAAACCCAAAAGACTCCACTCCAAAACTGCTAGAACTTGTACAGGAATTCAGTAAAGTGTCAGGATATAAAATCAATGCACAGAAATCAGTTGCATTTCTCTACACCAACAACAAGACAGAAGAAAGAGAAATTAAGGAGTCAATCCCATTTACAATTGCACCCAAAACTATAAGATACCTAGGAATAAACCTAACCAAAGAGACTAAGAATCTATACTCAGAAAACTATAAAGTACTCATGAAAGAAATTGAGGAAGACACAAAGAAATGGAAAAATGTTCCATGCTCCTGGATTGGAAGAATAAATATTGTGAAAATGTCTATGCTACCTAAAGCAATCTACACATTTAATGCAATTCCTATCAAAGTACCATCCATTTTTTTTTCAAAGAAATGGAACAAATAATCCTAAAATTTATATGGAACCAGAAAAGACCTCGAATAGCCAAAGGAATATTGAAAAAGAAAGCCAAAGTTGGTGGCATCACAATTCCGGACTTCAAGCTCTATTACAAAGCTGTCATCATCAAGACAGCATGGTACTGGCACAAAAACAGACACATAGATCAATGGAACAGAATAGAGAGCCCAGAAATAGACCCTCAACTCTATGGTCAACTCATCTTGGACAAAGCAGGAAAGAATGTCCAATGGAAAAAAGACAGCCTCTTCAATAAATGGTGTTGGGAAAATTGGACAGCCACATGCAGAAAAATGAAATTGGATCATTTCCTTACACCACACATGAAAATAGACTCAAAATGGATGAAGGATCTCAATGTGAGAAAGGAATCCATCAAAATCCTTGAGGAGAACACAGGCAACAACCTCTTCGACCTCAGCCGCAGCAACATTTTCCTAGGAACATCGCCAAAAGCAAGGGAAGCAAGGGCAAAAATGAACTATTGGGATTTTATCAAGATCAAAAGCTTTTGCACAGCAAAGGAAACAGTTAACAAAACCAAAAGACAACTGACAGAATGGGAGAAGATATTTGCAAAAGACATATCAGATAAAGGGCTAGTGTCCAAAATCTATAAAGAACTTAGCAAACTCAACACCCAAAGAACAAATAATCCAATCAAGAAATGGGCAGAGGACATGAACAGACATTTCTGCAAAGAAGACATCCAGATGGCCAACAGACACATGAAAAAGTGCTCCACATCACTCGGCATCAGGGAAATACAAATCAAAACCACCATGAGATATCACCTCACACCAGTCAGAATGGCTAAAATTGACAAGTCAGGAAATGACAGATGCTGGCGAGGATGCGGAGAAAGGGGAACCCTCCTACACTGTTGGTGGGAATGCAAGCTGGTGCAACCACTCTGGAAAACAGCATGGAGGTTCCTCAAAATGTTGAAAATAGAACTACCCTATGACCCAGCAATTGCACTGCTGGGTATTTACCCTAAAGATACAAACGTAGTGATCCGAAGGGGCACGTGCACCCGAATGTTTATAGCAGCAATGTCTACAATAGCCAAACTATGGAAAGAACCTAGATGTCCATCAACAGACGAATGGATAAAGAAGATGTGGTATATATACACAATGGAATACTATGCAGCCATCAAAAGAAATGAAATCTTGCCATTTGCGACGACGTGGATGGAACTAGAGGGTATCATGCTTAGCGAAATAAGTCAATCGGAGAAAGACAACTATCATATGATCTCCCTGATATGAGGGAGAGGAGATGCAACATGTGGGGTTAAGGGGGTAGGAGAAGAGTAAATGAAACAAGATGGAATTGGGAGGGAGACAAACCATAAGTGACTCTTAATCTCATAAAACAAACTGAGGGTTGATGGGGGGAGGGGGATTAGGAGGGGGGTGGGATTATGGACACTGGGGAGGGTATGTGCTATGGTGAGTGCTGTGAAGTGTGTAAACCTGGCGATTCACAGACCTGTACCCCTGGGGATAAAAATATATTATATGTTTATAAAAAATAAAATTAAAAAAAACATTTATAGTACTGTCTGTATTAATAAAAAAAAAATCTGTGTATATAGGGACCTGTGCAGTTCGAACTCATGCTGTTCAAGAGTCAACTCAACATACAGAAGAGTGTGCTAACATAAGTATATTCCAAAAAGGAAAAATAAAAATATATATATTATATATGATATATAATATATACACTTAAAAGTAAAGTATTTTTTAAAAGATTTTATTTAATTTGACAGAGAGAGATCACAAGTAAGCAGTGAGGCAGCCAGATAGAGAGAGGGAAACAAGCTCCCCACTGAGCAGAGAGCCTGATGTGGGGCTTGATCCCAGGACACTGAGACCATGACCTGAGCTGAAGGCAGAGGGCTAACCCATTGAGCCACCCAGGCGCCCCTAAAGTAAAGTATCTTTGATGTTCTATAGTTTCACCAAAATATATATGTGGCTGTGAATTTCTATTTATCTTAGTAGAAATTTGTTGTACTTCTTAAACATGAGTTTTGGTGTCTTTAAAAAATTCTTGGTAAGTGCCAGCCATTATTTATTTTTAAGATTTTATTTTTGGCCATTTTTTTTTTTTGAAGACTGCCTCTTCTGCATTATTTCTACAATCATCCCCTTCTGGAACTCCAAGTAAATATATATTAAACCTTCATGCCCTATTCTTCATATCATTTAACCTTCCTTTTTTGTTGTCCATATCCTTGGATACTAGATAGGGTTTTTTTTTTTTTAAGAATTATCTTATTCCCCCCAAAAAACAAAAAACAAACAAACAAAAAACCCAAAACCCAAAAACAAACAAAAAACGGATTATCAGTTCATTAATTTTTTTCTTCAGCTGTGTCTAACCTACTGCAAATTCATCCAGTGAATTTTCCGTTTCAATGAGTACATATTTTTTCTAGAAGTTCTTTCTGGTTCTTTTACAAAAGTAAAAAAATAGTGTCCTGACTTCCCAGGAAGATGGTAGAATAGGATAGACCCTTAGCTCCCCTCATCCTGTGGATACAAAAAGATGAAACCTACATCAGTGTAAATAACCCAGAAACAACCTGAAGCCTGGCAGAAATCAGTCAAGGGTTTCACAAAAGAAGAGGATATAAAGTATGACACCATATACCTAAAACATGATGGGAAGAGGAATAAAGGATGAGTTCAAACTTACATGACCATCAACTTAATATAAACTGTTATATGCATAAGATATTATATACAAACTTAATGGTAGCCATAAATCAAAAACCAGTAATAGATAAGCAAAGAATAAAGGAAAGAAATCCAAGTATATCATTAACAAAAGCCAAAAAACCATGAAAGAGAGCAAAAGAAGAAAGGATCAGAGAAAAACTACAAAAACAACCACAAAACAAGCACCAAAATAGCTATATATATATATATATATATATATATATATATATAATCAATCAATAAAATATATAATATATATTAAAATAATAAATTTATATTTATCAATAATTACTTGAATATAAATGGACTAAACACTCCAATCAAAAGATATAAGGTGACAGAGTGGATTAAAAACAAAAAAATATATATATATACAAAAAAAAACCAGAAAAATACATGGGGCATCTGAATGGCTCAGTCGATTAAGCACCTGACTCTTGATTTTGGTTCAGGTCCTAGTATCAGGGTAATGGGATCAAGCCCCATGACAGGGTCCAGGCTAGGCATGAAGCGTGCTTGGGATTCTCTCTCTTCCTTTCCCTCTGCCTTGTCCCCCTCACACACACACACACACTCTCTCTCCCTAAAATAAAACAAAAACCAAGATCCATTTATATGTGCTGCCTATAAGAGACTCATTTTAGACCTAAAGACACATGCAGATTGAAAGTGAGGGGATGGAGAAACATTATGCAAGGGGATGTCAAAACAAAGCCAGGGTAGCAATACTTATATGAGACAAAATAGACTTTAAAACTAAGACTGTAACAAGAGATAAAGAAGGACACTATATAATCATAAAAGGGACAATTCAATAAGAAGATATAACAATTGTAAATATTTATACACACAACATGTGAGCACCCAAATATATAAAGCAGCTAATAACAACATAAAGAAGGTAATCAATAGTAACATAATAACAGTAGAGGGTTTCAAGACTCCACTCACATCAATGGATAGATCACCCAAACAGAAAATCAACAAAGAAACAGTGACTTTGAATGACACACTGGGCCAAATGGGCTTAACAGATATATTCAGAACATTCCATCCTAAAACAGTGGAATACACATTCTTTTCAAGTGCACATGAAACATTCCCCAGAATGAATCAAATATTAGGCCACAAAACAAGCCCCACAAATTCAAAGATCGAAGTCATACCATGCAACTTTTCCAACCACAATGCTGTGAAACTAGAAAGCAACCGCAAGAAAAAATCTGGAAAGAAAATAATACATAGAGGTTAAATAATGTGCTACTAAACAATGAATGGGTCAATCAAGAGATCAAAGAAGAAACCAAAAAATACAAGGAGACAAATGAAAATGAGAACACAACAGTCCAAAATCTTTGGAATGCAGCAAAAGCAGTGCTAAGAGGGAAGTTTATAGCAAAACAGGCCTACCTTAAGAAGCAAGAAAAATATCAAATAAACAGCCCAAACTTAATCTTAAAGGAACTAGAAAAAGAAGAACAAATAAACCCCAAAACAGTAGAAGGAAGGAAATAATGAAGATATGAGTAGAAATAAACAAAACAGAAACTAAAAAACAGAAACTAGAGCAGATCAATGAAATTAGGAGTTGGTTCTTTGAAAAGATCAATAAAATTGATAAACCTTTAGCCAGACTCATCCAAAAATTTTAAAGAAGAGAAAAATCAGATAAACAAAATTAGAAGAGAAAGGGGAGAAATAACCAGCACCACAGAAATATAAACAATTGTTAAGAGAATATTGTGGAGGACAAGGGGAGATGGAGAGGAGAAGGGAGTTGAGGGAAATTGGAAGGGGAGGTGAACCATGAGAGACTATGGACTCTGAAAAACCACCTGAGGGTTTTGAAGGGGCAGGGGTTGGGAGGTTGGGGGAACCAGGTGGTGGGTATTGGAGAGGGCAGGGATTGCATGGAGCACTGGGTGTGGTGCAAAAATAATGAATACTGTTACGCTGAAAAAAAAAATAAATAAAATAAAAAGAGAATATTGTGAAGCCATAAAAGACTCTTAATCTCACAAAACAAACTGAGGGTTGCTGGGGGGATGGGGGTAAGGAGAGGGTGGTGGGATTATGGATATTGCGGAGGGTATGTGCTATGGTGAGAGCTGTGAAGTGTGTAAACCTGGCGATTCACAGACCTGTACTCCTGGGGCTAATAATACATTAGATGTTTATTAAAAAATTTTAAAAATTCTTTAAAAAAAGAGAATATTGTGAAAAATTATATGCCAACAAACTAGACAACCTAGAAGAAATGGATAAATTCCTAGAGACATATGACCTCCCAAAACTGGATCAGGAAGATACAGAAAATCTGAACAGACCAATTATAAGCATTGAAATTGATTCAGTAATCAAAAAACTCCCAAGAAACAAAAGTCCAGGACCAGACGGCTTCCCAGGTGACTTCTACCAAACATTTACTTCTCAAACTATTCCAAAAATAGAAAAGGAAGGAAAATTTCCAAATTTATTCCCTGAGGCCAGCATTACCCTGATAATAAAACCAGAGAAAGACACTACAAAAAAAGAAGGAGAACTAGAAGGCCAATATCTCTGCTGAACATAGGTGCAAAAATCGTCAAAAAATAGCAAACTGAATCTAACCATACATTAGAAAAAAGTCACTCACAATGATCAAGAGGGATTTATTCTTGGGTTGCAAGGGTGGTTCAATATTTATAAATCAATCAACATGATACATCGCATTAATAAAAGATATAAAACACATGACCATTTCATAAGTCAAGCAGAGAGAGTCAATTATCATATGGTTTCACTTATTTGTGGAGCATAACAAATAGCATGGAGGACAAGGGGAGATGGAGAGGAGAAGGGAGTTGAGGGAAATTGGAAGGGGAGGTGAACCATGAGAGACTATGGACTCTGAAAAACGATCTGAGAATTTTGACGGGGTGGGGGGTGGGAGGTTGGGGGCACCAGGTGGTGGGTATTGTAGAGGGCACGGATTGCATGGAGCACTGGGTGTGGTGCAAAAATAATGAATACTGTTATGCTGAAAAAAATAAAAAAATTTAAAAAAAAAAGCTAAAAAAAAAAAAAACACATGACCATTTCAGAAGACATACAGAAAAAGCATATGACAGAGTACAACATCCATTCATGATAAAAAACCTCAACAAAGTAGGTTTTGAGGGAACAGATCTAAACATAATGAAGACCATATATGAAAATCCCACAGCAAACATCATACTCAACAGTAAAAAATGAAGAGGTTTTCCCCTCAAAGATTTGATAATATGAGCACAGTAAAGGACAGTTCTTTAATTAATTAATTATTAATTAAAAAATCAATAGTGCAGCGTTATATTCATTTCAAGTGTACAATATTCAGCAACTCTACATGTGATTCAATGCACGTGATAGGTGCACTCTTAATCCTCTTTACCTATTTCACCCATCCCTCCACCCACCTCCTCCCTGGTAACCTTCATTTTGTTCTCTATAGTTAAGAGTCTGTTTTTTTGGTTTGTCTGTTTTATTCTCTATTCCTTTTTTTTGTTTTTTAAATTCCACTTATGAGTGATACCATATGGTATTTGTCTGACTGACTTATTTTGCTCAGCATAATACTGTCTAGCTCCACCCATGTTGCTACAAATGGCAAGATTTCACTATTTTTCATGGCTGAGTAATAATTCCATTAATTATAGCCTGTGCTTTCTTCTAGGATTTTAATGGCTTCAAGTCTCACATTTAGGTCCTTAATTCATTTTGAGTTTATTTTTGTGTATGCTGGTAAATATTCTTCTAGAATACTACTCTCCCTTCTCTTCCTTCTTTTTAGTAATTCTCCCCCATCCTTGAATGTATAAATTCTCACTGTTACACTCCCCCCTCGATAGAAAGAAATGAGTAAACTAATTCATGTTAAAGTATTAACGACTGAAAACAGCTTAGTCATCATACTTAGTTACACATCATATTAGTATAATAGATATCAGGAAACTTCTTAGATTTTCTCTTCCTTAAAAATGCACATTCTGATCGGAGAAAGACAACTATCATATGATCTCCCTGATATGAGGGAGAGGAGATGCAACATGGGGGGTTAAGGGGGTAGGAGAAGAATAAATGTAACAAGATGGGATTGGGAGGGAGACAAACCATAAGTGACTCTTAATCTCACAAAACAAACTGAGGGTTGATGGGGGGAGGGGGGTTGGGAGAGGGGGGGTGGGGTTATGGATACTGGGGAGGGTATGTGCTATGGTGAGTGCTGTGAAGTGTGTAAACCTGGCGATTCACAGACCTGTACCCCTGGGGATAAAAATATATGTTTATAAAAAAATAAAATTAAAAAAAAATGCACATTCTGCACACCCTGTACCTCTGGGGCAAATAATACATTATATATTAGTAAAAATAATTAATAAAAATTAAAAATAAAAAAATGTAGATTCTGAAAGGATCCTAGAGATGACAGTTTGACTGAAGGCATGACTCTTTGACTTTAAAGTCAAGGAATCCCCACCAGTCAGAGACCCCTCCCATTGCCCACAGGCCTGATGCATCTGTGAGAGCCTCTCTGTAATCTAGAGACCATGCAGTAGAAGGCAGGCCAAGCAGTTAGTAAGTTCAGTTGTGAGCTGGCCAGCCACATGTGTGGATCCAGACCCCTCACCACCATGGACTTACACACATTAGTACATTAGATCTGACCCAAACTGCCAGTATGGTGGGTGTTGAGCTCACATCAGATGGCTTTTTACAAGCCCCATGGCTTACCGTTCCTCTCCAGCTCTCACCTGCATCTCCTATCTTCTTGCTCCAGGCAGGGAGGGGCCTTGAACAGAAGTCACTGATGGACGCAGGAAGAAAGGTGGGTTCTAGGTTCTTAGCACAGAGAACTTTTAACCCTAGCTTCTGAGTAATGCTTTAAGTTCATGTGTGTATGTGAGATCCTAGAGAGTGAACAAGACCCTCACACAGTCTCTAGCCCAGACAGCGATGAGAGCCCCAAACACCTTCTGCCTATCCTTTGGGGTGCTGCCCTCTCTTCCACCCTGCCTATTCCTAGCAAACTCAGAGTCCTGCACAGCTGCCCTATCTGCTCCTTCCCCTGAGAAGGGCTCCAGGTATGTAACCTGGACAGACTGCCAGCAATCCCTCAAAGGACCTCTTCCACATACATGTGACTAGATGGTGTCTAGTTATATACTGCTGCATAATGAGCCACCGCAAAACTTAGGAGCTTATAACAATCATCATTTTGTTTATGAATATGCACGTTGGGTAGTGCCTAATGGGCAGGGAAGCTCATATTTGCTTATCAACTGAGGCAATATCCCCAGATAACCTACATGGCCAGAAAGCTGGTGTCATCTGTCACCTTGGGTTTCCTCATAGCATGGCACTTGGGTCCCAAGAGTAAATGTTCCAACATGTCCAAGCAGAGGCTGCAAGTCTTCTTATGATCTAGCTTCAGGAGTCCAGGATATCATATCTGCTACATTCTAAAGTTTGTTTATTTATTTTTAAGTAATCTCTACACCCAACATGGGGCTCAAGATCAAGAGTCGCATGCTTTTCTGACTGAGCCAGCTGGGTGCCCCACTTCTGCTGCATTCTAAGTCACTAATCCCAACCCAGATGCAAGAAAAATGTGTCCAGATGACCCTCTCAGTTGGAATAGTAAAATAGAAGGTAGGGCCATCTTTAATTTACTATGCAGGAGTCTGAGTGAACAGGAAGGTTTCAGAATTTCAGTGTGTGTGTGTGTGTGTGTGTGTGTGTGTGTGTGTTGGGGAGTCATTTATCCACTCCTTCAGCCATTCAACAAGCATTTCTGAAAACCTTCACAGAGTCATTCAAGGCAAGACCCCATTCTCAAGGAGCTCCCAGTTACATGGGGGAAACAGATGCAGAGGGATGAATGTGTATATTTATTTATCCATTCAACACACATTATTTAAGCACCTAGTAAGTGCCAGGTCCAGTGCAGGGGCACAGGGTAGCCAAGCTGGACAGGCCCTGCCTTTATGAAGTTCACAGTTTGTCAGAAAAGACATCAAAGCTATTATTACGAAGAGTGTGGTAAAGGCTCAGAGCAGGGCTGCATGGGGCTGGGAGGGTCTCTGGCAGACAGATGTGACAAAGTCTCCCTGGAAAGAGGTATTTAAGCAGAAACCTGTAGTAAGAGTTTGTGCAGATGCAAGGGAAGAAGCAAGTGGGCTTTTAGATCTTCAGTGTGGCGTGTGCCCACACGTATGTATGTGTGCATGTATCTACGTGTGTACAACCATGTGTGTTCCTGTTGGAAGTATGTGCAAGTCTGTATGTGTGTGTGAGTGTGTATATGCCATGTGTGTGTTTATAGAAACACCAGGACCTCCTCTCCTTCACCAGGCCTAAGCTGATGGAGTGTCCCTATGCTGGAATCCAGAGATGGGAGGAACAGCACCCCCAATCCTGCTGCCTCACTTCTCAAGAACACCCCATGACCCATTCCTTTTTGCACTCTGGCCTGAAGCAGACACATACCACTTCCTCCCAATGCAGGCACATGTTGGCATGGCCCATGACTGGTGTAGCACTGAAAAGAGGAGGCAGGCTCCAGGGCCAGCTTCTAGGAAGTCAGTGCAATTCCACCTCAGGCCTGTTGGGCATCCTTGGGACCTCCCACCTCCTCTGCTGGACCTGCATATAACCCAAGGTCAGGGTAACACCAAGGGAAGGGCACTGGAGGGGGCCCTGCAGCCAATGGTACTGAACCGCCAAATGCAGCCTGGACCAGCCCCTGCCCATCTCTGGGCTTCAGAATTTTCCATTGTGAGAAGGAGACCCACCCTGTGAGAAAAAGACCCCCTCCCGCTGTGAGTCATGCAGCCCCACCCCGACAATAAGTGCATAAAGCTCTCTAAGAGCCACTCTAGTTTTCTGGTCCATTTATCCGTGAAGTTGGGGGGTGGGGGAGTAGGGGAGGGTGGGAGGTGTTTGGGTAGGGGGGTGAAGGGTAGAAGAAGTAGGCAGAAAATGTGGGGAGGTAAGGAATCAAGCTGGGCCTGTCCTGGCCCCAGCGTCTGTCAGATGGCCCCAAGGGAAAGCTAGGGCCAGTGGCACATCCCCACCTCATCTCCCATCTGCTGGTGTGCTCCTCAGCAGCATACCAGGGAGAGAAAGAAGAGACAATTAAGAATCATAATAGTAATAACAGTCTCAGGACTATTCTAATCATTCTCTCTTGGCCCTCCTGTTGCCCTCCAGTCATCGTCCTTCTGTCAGGACTTGGTTTAACTGCACATAATCGACAGCAACAGCAATGGCTAACAATGGCTATAACAAGATAAAATGTCTCTCTCTCACAGAAGGAAATCCAGAGACAATCTGGGCCTGGTATGGTGACTCCACAAAGTCTACAGGGACTCAGGCCCCCTCTAGTTTACTGCTCTTCCTTTAGCAGAATCTGGTCCTCATTTTCATCTCCAAGACGGCTGCTAGAGCTCCAGCCATCACATCTGTGGACAAGGAAAGTCTTTGTCATTTTTATTTTTTTTAGTTAAAATAAGTTTTATTGAGGTACAATTTACCTAAAATAAAATACACACTTTAAGTATAGAGTTCGATGAATTTTTGACAAGTTAAATACTCATATTTGAGATACAGCACCTTTCAATCTCCCTAGAAAATTCTCTCATGTTCCTTTGTCTTCAGTGCCCCCCTTCGACATTACCATAGATTAGCTTTCCTATTCTAGAGCTTCACATAAAATGCAATAATATAGAATTTATTCTTCTGTGTCTGGATTCTGTCACTCAGCTTAAGACTTCTGAGATACACCTGTGTTATGTGAATCAACAGAATTTTATTGTTGAGTAATATTCTATAGTATGGATGGGCCATTGCTTATTCACATACTGGCAGACATTCACCTATTTATTCTCCCTCTTTTAGAAGACTTTCTAAAAGTTCCACAAAATATTTCTTCTTGGATTTCAATGGCCAAAAATAGTCCCCTGGTCACACCTAGCTATGAGGAACTCAGCAATGCAATCCTTTAGTTGGGTGGCAGTGGGGATTTTTCTCTAGGAGGAAGGGGAGAGTGGATGATGGGCACAGAGAGAGGTCTCATGTGGTGGACCGAGAAACCAAAATCCAAAGAAGCAGTGATTTCCCTAAACTCACCTAGGTTCTCATAACAGAGATGGGTCAAGGCTCCAGATTTTGGGTCTTTTCAATCTGTGCCCAGCACACTAGTTCACAGAGTGGCAATCACCCACTGGCCAATGTCCCCAGAGTCCAGGGTGCTAGAAGAGAGCACATAAAGTAGCTGGCTGGCACAGGAAAAGAGTGATGATGTTGACTCCATGGAGCATGTGACTGAGCATTTGCTGACAAGTACCAGGCCTTTACCTAATGTGCCAGTAATCTATAAAGCCATCCAGTGGGCTAGCTACTCCTGTTATCCCATTTCTCAGATGAGGAAACTGACGTTGAGAGGTAAGTAACCTACCTGAGGTCATGCAACTAGCAAATGGCATCTACAGGGTTCCAGACCAGCAGTTATGCTAAACATCCGTTCCAACCACAGAGAGAAATACACTTCAGAGTTGCTCTACATCCCTTCCAACAGGTAGAGGAGACTGTAGCTTGAGACCCATAAATAAACAGTCCTTTTTGAGCCCTGCCTGTCAGCCTCGGGGGCCTGCCACAGACCCCTACTCTCCTAATTCACTTCTTCTCATAACTCCGCTCTCCTCCATTTCATGCCTATAATGTATTAACATAAACAACGGTGCTGACAGCAGCTCAGTTCTAACGGGCTCATGCTGGAATCTGACTGATGATTTTCATCAGGGAAAAGACTAAACAGGTTAAGATGATTAAATTTTCTTAAACCTACAGCTAAGCCTAATCAAAGCCATTTGTGCAGAGGTGTGCATGTGTTTTCCTTTGCTGGAAGGTTGATTGGCAGTTTCAAATAGATGAATATGACTTCTGGGGGAACAGGGTTAAAATAAAGCATTTTCCACAACTTACACACGTTAGCACAGGACATTTCCACTTCCCTGTCTAAGATGGAACTATCATTTTCCCTGAGAAACCTCTGATGACAAAAATAAAATCCAGAGAATCTGCATTTTATCATCTCCCTCCCCGCTTCTTCCACCCTTTTACAATGAGTGCTGTCTGTGTTGAACGGATAGGGAAGGGCCCTAGCTTCCAGGAGCTGGAGGGCTCAGGAGCCTATCACACAGCCTGCACGTATTATTTTGGGCAAGGCCTCTCCCCTCTCTATGCCCTATTTACCTTGTCTGTGCAAGGGGAGGCTGGCCCTATTTCTCTCTCCCAGTCAGTGCATAGGGGCACAGCAAAAGAAGCCAGGCAGGTATCAAGCCCCATATGCATGATGTCCTTTGTCACACAGAGCTCCTAAGAGGACTTGCTGATCAGGTCAAGTGACCTGATCTGATACTGAAGGCAGTGTGTATAGGAGAAGGGAGGAGGAAACTCCTGATCATAGTTTCCTAAGAAATTACTGGCTGACTATTTCCCCTCATTATAGCATCAGATGCTAAAATGCTGATCACCCTCCCCATCCACTGGCAACGCATTTGTAGGTTCTTACAGACACCTACACACTGCACAGTACAGTACAGCACAGTCGTGCACTCTCTGGCTCTTTGACCCCTTTCACGGCACCCTCCTAAAGTGGTCCTCCTCCTAGCTCTTTACTGCGCAAGGTCCCTCTTTCCAGTAGGCAGGTCTTGTCAAGACAGCCTGAGCCCTAGTCTGTCCACACGACATAGAAAGAATGCTCATGCGAGGCTGCTCTACTGCCCCAACCCTTGCCCCTCCCCCTGCCACCACAGGTGACTCCAGCCAGGACTCCAAGTCCCTGGAAAGAAGCGGACAGCAGTCTCCATGTTCACAACCACCTCCAAACTCCAGGTGATGTATGCTATAACCACTCTCACTGCCCTTCCCTCTCTTCATGTAGCAAGACAGCCCATGGGTTTCTGAAGCTCAGCAAATATCCTGCCAGGTGGTAGTACCAAACTCCTCCTCAGACAGCCCACTCCCAATCTCTGCAGGTACTCCTGAAGCCCTATTAATCCGTTTGGGGGAAGCATCTCTTTCTTACTGAAGAAGTAGGGGACACAAAGACAACTGAATTCCTCTCAAATCTCTATTTTCTCCTATGTAAGCCAGATATAGGTGAGGTGGGTGAGTAGTCACTGGACCATTTCTGCTACCCGTTAGATGTGGCTGGCATCTTTATAATGTATTTTTTTTTTTTAATCTTGGGGCTTCAGCTAATCTCCTAAAACATCAATATTGGGTTACACAGTTTTTAGGGTCTTTCCCAGTGCCTTCTCCTAGAAAAAGAAGAGCAAACTAAACCAAGAACAAGCAGAAGAAAGAAAATAAAGACTATTTTTTAAAAAATGAAATAAAGACTAGAAAAATAATAGAGAAATCAACAAAACCAAAAGTCATTCTTTGAAAAGATCAACAAAACTGACTAAATTTGAACTAGACTGGTGAAAACAAAAAGAGAGAAGTCTCCAAGAACTAAAATCAGAACTGAGAGAGAAGACATCACTACCAATCTTATAGAAACAAAAAGGCTTACAAGCATCCTCATTGTACTGGGCTTCATTTTCTTTGAGCTTCATAGATACTGCAGTTTTTAACAAATTAAATGTTTGACAAGCCTACATTGGGCATCTATAGACACCATTTTTCTAACAGCATTTGCTCACTTTGTGTCTGGTCACATTTTGGTAGTTCTTGTAATATTTCCATCTTTTTCATTATTATTATATTTGTTATGATGACCTGTGATCAGTGATTACAAGTGCCTGAAAGTTCACATAATGGTTAGCATTTTTTAGTAATAAAGTATTTATTTACTCATTTTTAACTGTTTTCTATTATTATCTGTGCATTGGTTTTTTAGACATGTTACTGCAGACTGAATATATAGTGTAAACATAACTTTTATATGCCTTGGGGAAAAAAAGTCATTTGACTCGCCTTATTGTGATATTCACTTTACTTCAGTAGTCTGGAACAAAATTCACAACATCTCCCAGGTAAGCCTGTACAAGAGAATACTTCAAACAACTATATGCCAACAAATTAGATAACTTAGTTGAAATGGACAAATTCCCAGAAAGATGCAAACTATCCAAACTGACTCAAGAAGAAATAGAAAATCTGAATGGAACTATAACAGGAAAAGAGAGTTAGTAATTTAAAAACTTCCCACAAATAAAAGCCCAGTGCCAGAGGATTTCATTGAATTATACCAAAACATTTAAAGAAAAATATCAAACCATCCCAAACTCTTCCAAAAAACAGAAGGGAAAACTTCTCAACTCATTATATGAGACTAGAATTACCTTGATACTGAAACCAGACAAGGGCATCCTAAGAAAGCTAAAGATCAATGATTCTTATGAACATATATGCAAAAATCCTCAACAAAATACTAGCAAACTGAATTCAGAAAAATATAAAAAGGATTATACACTATAACTCAGTGGGATTTATCCCAGGAATGTAAGCTTGGTTTAACACATGAAAATTAACGTAATACACCATAGTGTTATAAAAAAGGACACACACACACGATCATGTCAAGAGATACAGAAAAAGCATTTGGCAAACCCAAAAGAGAGGAGACAGAAAAGGTGCTCCAGGCAGAGAAAGCAACCTAATTAAATTCACAAGGGAAAACATTTTCTTTGGGGGATAAAGAGGGAATAAAGAAGATATTTTGAGGAGGAGATCTGAATCTATGTGGATCTTTGAATGCCAGTTTAAAGGATCAAGGGGGAGCCATGAGAGTTTTGAGCAGAGCTCTGGCATTATGAAAGTCACATTCTAGGAAGTTAATCTGGATCAAAACAACCAGTTACACCAATGTGTCTATAAGGTACAGAGGAACAATAACCAAAATTTTCTGGAGGGTGAGTCACAATTTAATTTACTCCCGGGATAGATCCACACTTTACAGCTGGAAGTATATATAGGTTTTGAAGCCCTCTTTAAGAAAAAGAAAATAAAATTACAAATCAAAATTAAGTACAAAAATAATATATATGTAGAATAAAAAAGAAATCACAACAAATTACAATGTGCCCATAGCTACTCCAAGTCCTTCCATACAAGAAGTGGAAAGAAGCAAGAATCTTAACCAATGCAGTTATTATATCTGACTTTTCCACACTGTACAAAAACATTAGGCCCATGTGAACACATTATACAGGCCTTAGAAGGATCCCTACAACTGAGCTGGAGGTTCGTCTGCCTCACTGTGAATCTGTGCACGGTGTGCTGGGGCCCGTGTGTATGGGCTCATGAGCACCAAGCATCAGCACCTCTTCCCAACTTAATGTTCAGTGATATCATGCTGGTAGCTTAAGATCAGCCATGGGTGCAGTATCTGCACCACAGAAACTGTCAAATGCTACAGATTAGGACTTCTTCCAACCCTAGAAAGCTGGTTGTTAACCATTTGTCAGTAGAACACTAAATTCACTTCTACTTATGGCTCAAGTGAAAATCCAGTTCTGGTCCTTGGTACGAAGTCCCTGTCATTGGCTATCATAGCAGGACTATTCAGAGGACAAAATCATTAGACTCAGTATCAAATCAGGAGGGGTCTCTTGAGGGCAGTGGTCTCAGAGCCTTCCATCTGTGCACTGACCACTCTCCCCTTCTCTGTCCTTCACCACCCCCCCAAACCCCAAAGCAGCCCTGTCAGCACTGCCATGCAGGTGAGATGGCAACATTTCAGATCAGGATTGACTGAGACTTTCTCTAGTCTAGTAGGGGCAAGGAGACAGGTTCACAGGAGAGGGAGACTCTCTAAGCTACATGCCTTGAAGTCCTCTAGGAAACAACCCTAAAGATGAAACCATGCCCTGAGCCATCTCAATGACCCACTAGCTCCATGCATGAGGCAACCTGAATCTCCTGGATTAGGTGACATTTCTGGCCTTCAGCACTCTTAACAGCAGTGAGGCCCTATTTCCTCCCCCATGCCCATATCTCCTCTCATTTCCCCTATATATGCTCACTTTCAGGTCTAAGGAGCCCCTTGTTCTAATATCATGAGTTAAGGGAAGGGGTCCATGTTCTGCTCCCTGTGCTCTCCTGAATTCACAGGTTTTGACCCTCTTCTTAATCTCCCTTCCCTCTCTACCATGAGACTGCCTCAGGTTTTAGTGGAGAAGCCAGCCTTCTCCAACCATTCTTTGGAACTGCTGGCCAATTTCACAGATAGAGAAACTAAGCCTCAGAAATCAGGAGTCATACTGAGGCCTGACTGACTCCAATGTCCATGTCCTTTTCATTCCATTAACATTGCCTCTTGAATCAGTATGGGTTATGTCACCCACAAGAAAGGAGCCAGGGTTCCTAGGAAGAATGTATTCCAATCCCCCAACACAGGGTCCAGAATACACAGAATTCCCAGGTGACTATTCCCAAGTTTAGGGCTATGGATTGAACATGTGGGAGAGCCGGCAGGATAAAGACAAGGAATAGAAGGGGTTAGATGAGGATAGAGTAGTGTCCTGGGGTTATGGCCTGCAGACATTCCGTGAATGGTACTCAGTGGACCATATGTGGTTCCTGACCATCGCCAAGGATGCTCACATTACCGAGGATGTCTAGGTGTGTGCAGCATCCATTAGCCAGCATCATGACTGCCCGTGAGTACCCCTGCCCAGGCTCTACATGAGCACCCATTGGGAATAGACTGATAGCAGCAGTGGTTTAGGGAATTCACTCTGAGCCAAAACATGTAAGGTTGAATTTTGGCTATAGTATTAACTAGATATGGGACCACAGGAAGTCACCTAACCCCTCTGGGCTCAGTTTCACTCCCTGTAAAACCGAGGCAGTAAAAGCACCCACCGTATGGGCGACTGGGGGGTTGGAAGATAACGCATGTGAAGTGTTTAGCCAAGCATATAGGAACCATATACAGTGGTCATTACCGTTATTTCTAGGATTGCACTGTACCTGATAAATGTTTGCTGACCGAATGGATGGCAGTCCTTGCCAGTTATCCAGCAAACCAGGGCTGAGAGGCCAGTTCACTCAAGGGAGGTAGTGTAGGCTAGTGGTTAGGCACATATACTTTGAGGTCATAGCAAAATTCAAAATTCCAGCTCAGCCTAGACAATATCCCTAGCCCCTCTGTGCACCAGTTTCCTCATCTGTAAAATGGGAACAAAAATAGTACCTAATTAATAAGATAAATTGGTGTAGATAGGTAGAAAGAATATATATTTTTTAAAGGATTAATATTTGTAAAAAACTGAAAACAGCACCTGGCACATTCCAAGTGCTATTCAGTGTGAGCTTCTGCCATATCCAGGTGTCAGCCCATAGCTGTCGGCCAAGAAAAGGGCCCTGGGCCCCAGGACGAAATTACCCCCTCCAGGAGCTTTTGCCCAGCCACATCGCCCCACACAGAAGGTCTCTCACAGCTGCCAGACCTCTGTCATCTGTACCACTAGGCCCACCACTCACCCTGCTCAGGTTTCCAATTATTTGTCCTGTTTTGAATTCAAGTGGGATATTAGCAGTGAGTCTGGCTTTATTAATGGCGGTGTCTTTAGTGTTATCGACTTTCTCACTCACTCCTCACTCTCACCCCAAGAAGCTCTGTTTCCTTTAATTAAGCCCTGTGCTAAGTGCCAAGCAGGTGACGTGAGTCTGGAAAGGCCTTTGTTCTGGGACTTAGGCGCTTTCTCATGGACTGGAGGTTGGAGAGACAGTGCACTGCTGCCTTTGAAGTGTGACATCCATCCCCACAACCAGAGAAGTGGGACAGTGTAGGGAGCCAGGCCCGCCAGGCAGGGACCCAGCTCTCGCCCCAGGCTGCCTCCCTTATACCTGTGAAGTGGGGGTGGGGCGCATGAGAGTATCTCCACCACCACTCCCAGCACTATGACATCAGCATCTACTGAGCACCAGATGGTGTCCGCCCAACAGATGGGAGGTTCCATTCTGCAGACTTGGTGTTGGGGAAACAAAAGCCACAGGTACCCCGAATGAAGCAAAGCAGAGAGAAAGCAGCCCAAACTTTGCATTCCAGAACACAGGTTTGAATCCTGACCCTGCTCTGCCTTGGCAAGTTACTCAAGCATGTTAAGCCTCAACTGCCTCCTCTGTAAAATGGGGCAATGGAATCTACCTCTCAGGAGATGACAGATGGGAGCTATCTTTAATGCCAACCCTGTTACTACGATCTCACCACACAAAACACTTGCTGTTGGAAGGACAGTTCTCTCCGGCCTCCAAGTCCTACTTGGCCGCTGGCACCATGTATGCTTTCCTGATCGCCAACACTGAATCAATCCCACTCTTCTCTGCACGTTTCTGTACATTGTCATGGATGAACACATACACACAACACCGCACGCATCCCATACTATGACAGGATTGTGGACATGTCTTTCTAGCTATGGTCTGCTTCTTATCCTATTTTTGGCAGATGAATGGACAGGGAGGCAGGCTCAGTAAATAGCAGGCACTTAGTGACTGAAATGGTTGAATTCAGCTCAATTTACTTCACGGTAATAGTAACACCATAGTTGCCAAGCAGACCCAGGCGAGACTGGCCTGCACTTGGTTCTTTAAGCCTTTCTAAGCACCATTCAGAAAAGTGGGAGTGAAGGCAGGTGATTCACTGTTAAGTGAGGACACAAAATGTCGTGTGTAAAGCCCCCAGCATAGTATCTACCTACCATAAGGAAATACCCAGCAAATGTCATAGAATTCTGGGCGGCCCTGGATAACCCAGACAAGTATTGGCACCTGCATCCCCACCTCACCCATCTCCTCCAGCTGGCCCCCAATGCCCACACACGACCCAAGACAAGCACCACACTCTCCTGCTTCATCTCCCAGCCGAGGGGGCTGCTGTGGAGTGGGCAGGAAGAGAGACAGCCAGGAGACCTCTGTCAGGTGCTAAACAGCAGCGTAAGGGCCTCTTTTCCAGAGGTCTGGGGTAAGGAGCCTCAGTCCTGGCACGCCCACCAATTTCCCAACCAAGCTTCTCCCCTGCTCTGGGGGACTTTCTCCCCTCCCTGGTGAAGCCTACCCCACCCTCCCAACCTCTTGTCTGCTCTTCCATCAAGGTGTTCCCAGAGCCTTTCGAGTGATTCTCCATAGCATACATGGCACTTCCTCCTCTCTTCCCCTGGCTGCAGTTGGCAGCTGCTGTTCTTACCTCCCCTCCAAGCCTGTGGGCTCCTCCAGGCTGGGTCTGCTCCAATTCTTCTCTGTGTCCCCAGGATGTAGAGGAAGAGCCAACACAGAGCAGGCAGTCAGGAAAAGTCTGGCAAACTGGCTTCAGTCACAGAATTATGTCCATGAATATTTTATTTTGATGGTCTCCACATTTCCCTCAGTTCTAGAAGAATCTACTCATCACTCTTGGACACTAGTCTTGTGCCTTCTGTGTAAGTCAGAACTACTGGTCTCTGTGTGAAAGAGTGAAACCCAACTCCAACTGGATGAAACAAATGAGAGCTTGTAAAGCACTAGATCAAAGTGCGAGTGAATCACCCACATCTGGATTCAGGTGCTTGACCATGGACCTAAGAATTGCTCTATGTTCCTCGGTTGCACTTCCCACGTACTGGCGTCGCTTTCAGAGGCACTTCCCCCATGAAGTGACCAGATGACCACCCGGAGCTCCACCCTTTGATTCTTCTAGTTTAACAATTCCAGAACACAAAACGTGCCTCTCTCTGGTTGCTCCCACAGCCTTCCCAAGGAGATCTCATTGGCCTGACATCACATGCCCATCTCTAAACACATCTCCGCAGCCAAGATGGGTGGTGCTCTGATTGGTCAGCTCTGGGTCACATGCCCACCACAGGCGCCTAGAACTGGGAGGAGTTCTGGATCCAGGAGATCCAGAACACGTGGATCTTGGACTGACACTGAGAGCAAGGGGCGGTAGGGGATACTTTCCCCAAGAGAAGTCATCGTACTCTTTACAGAAGAAGGAGAATCAACACTGGTCAGCAAAAGCAATTAATACTTACCTGAGTGCCTTCATTAAATAAGGCGGGAAACGGAACAAGTCCAGATTGCAAAGGAACATCTAGCAGCCTTCATGAGACCTCACACTAAGCAAAGACAATCCAAGCTAGTGAATGTCTAAACAAGAGCCAGCTCTATCTCACTGAAGCTCAACTATGTGTCACAGACTCTCAGGGCTGTTGGAAATGAAAAGAGAGCAAGCTAAAGCAGTCTAGAAGGCTTCCTGGAGGCGGAGGCGGAGTTTGAAGGACTGGCAGGCTGAAGAAAAAGGGAAGATGTGTTTCCAGGCTGCTATGTTCAGGCATCAGGGAAAGGAGGATGGTCTCGCGTGTCATACCAGGGCACAGAGCTGTCACAGGACTGTGCTAGGGGTGTGAGGGGTGGGGAGGGAGGTGGAGGGTATTAGAGCCTCGCCCTTCCAAAGGGCTAGGCTCCACCCACAGGACCAGAGCCAGCAAGATCAAAATCTAATTTACTCATTAGGCGTGTTTCTTCTGTACAAATCAAATCATGGGCTATTTTTCCACATCGTAAATATTGTTTTAAACTCTTGCTCATAGGCAATTAGATTACAAGCATCGCCTGGTGAGCTATACGCCAGCGCATTTGGCGGGCCTCTAGCTGCTTTGCGAGCAGTTTCCTTTTGAAATGTTTCCCAATGATTTTTAAGGGTCTTTGAAATCTTCTCCCTAGTGATGCGTGAGGGCCCTTGTCTGTGGCCATTAATCTCCATAACAGCCCAAGAGAGACTCAGTCTCATCTGTGTTCATTTCCAAACAGCCTAGCTGAGCTCCACATCCCTCCATATTTCTCCGCGCTGCTCTTCACCAGTCAGCTATGCCCTCCTCGCCACCCCGGTGTGGGGAGGTCTTTGTGGTAATTAAAAACCCAGGAAGGGGCGCCTGGGTGGCTCAGTGGGTTAAAGCCTCTGCCTTCGGCTCAGGTCATGATCCCAGGGTCCTGGGATTGAGCCCCACATCAGGCTCTCTGCTCAGTGGGGAGCCTGCTTCCTCCTCTCTCTCTGCCTGCCTCTCTGCCTACTTGTGATCTCTGTCTGTCAAACTAATAAATAAAATCTTTAAAAAAAAATAATAAAAACCCAGGAAAGCACACAGTCTGAGCACCAGGCTTCATGGGATTTACATTCCAGTGCTAAGTTGTCACTCGTTTTGAGCAAGTTATTCCATCTGTCCTCCGTGGGCCTCAGTTTTGACATCTATAGAATGGGACTGATTCTTGCCTCACCAGACTGGCCCCTATTTTCCTCTGCTGGCCTTTCTGGACCCTCCTGAGCTCCCACAGCTGACTAAAAGATTTGTGTTCTTACTTCTGTCCCAAAACGCTTCCTTTCCTTTCAGATCAGACCCTAGCCCCTTCACGTGCCCTCTGCCCTGGCTCACATTAGGCCCTGCCCTGGGGTGACAGCCCCCTCCTTGAGACCCACATAACCCCAACCTGATCTGGCTGGGCACCAGGGCCACCTCCTCCAGGACATGTGTCATGACTGCCTTGGCCCTAGTTATATCTCTTTTGTGGACATCCACCCTATAAGACACAGTTTAGTCTCTGATAATCATAACAATAACTAGAACCATCTTTGACTGAGCACCTACTATATGCCAGGCTCTATAGTAAAGGCTGTAAGTGCTATTTCTTTCGGTCCTCCCAATAGTCTTATCCTGTGTTATTATTTCTATCTTGCAGTCAAGGAAACTGAGCCCCAGAGAAGTAAAGTGGCATCTCAAGCTCACACAACTTGTAATGGCTTAGCCAGAATTTAGAGAAGGAGGATCTTGTATTGACCCTTTGCTGTGTCAGGCAGGGCTGGACCTCTATGAATCCCCACAACAACCCATGAAGCAGGTAGTGCTATCCCCATTTTATAGAAGAGAAAGCAAGGGCCAGAGAAGTGGCATCTCCATCCACTTCTCAGCCAACACTTGGAGTAAGATTCTAAGTCAGAGCTGCTGACTTCACAGTCCTCCTGCTACAATTTGCCCCAACCAGAAGGGCAGTTGCCTTGTTCCCAGACTAGGGGACAGCTCTACTTTCCAAGCTACTGGCCCACCTTCCTAGAGACAATGCACCTGCTGGAAACCACGAGCATGAGGAGGAGGAAGGTTAGAAGCCTATATTCACAGAGAAGGGTCCAGAGAGCATGACAAAATGTAAAATCTCTTCCAATGAGTTTTTCATTCCTTCCTTTCTTCCACAGATATTTATGGAACAGCACTCTGCACAAGAAGGTAGCGGGCTCCATATCCCTCCTTGTTTTAGAAGGACAAAGTCACTGCCTGTCTCCCAGCCAAGAGCTTTCTGGAGGAGGGCTCCCAGGGCTGCTTACTGGCTCTTCCGGGGAAGGTGTGCCTGAGAGGCAACAGTGGTTACTGACATCCTGGAGGTTGTACACCCATGGGCAGGGCTGGGGACAGAGTCCTGACCTGGGGCTCCCCACCCCCTGAGCTGAATGGAGGGAATTAGACCTGATTCTCACAGTAATATCTGTCCCCAGAAAACAATGCCAGCCCTGCACTTAAAGGGAGGGTGGACTGGTCTTTTGGGGGCTTCAGGGAATTGTGAAGACAATAAAGGGCCCCCCATCCACTATTCCAGGCCTGGTGGGGCTCTGAGTGCCCAAGGTGCTAAGATGGCCTCCTTGGGACAGAGGCAGCCTCTTCCCAAGGGTCTGATTCTGACCACCATCTGTATTCCTGCCTGCAGTTGCTTAAACTGATTGACCTCCATCAAAGGGCACTGTGCCAGGCCTCCTCATGGAACTCCCTTTTGTCACTTTTTTTTTCATATAAATACTTCTTATTCTACTTATTTATTACTTAGGTTTTTTTCTAAGCTCTAGATCCATTTTATCCCTTTTGCTGATACATCATCTCTCATACCACAGTGCATCCCCACAACACTGACTTCCAAAAGTCCTCTCAGTCCCAACACCAGGAATACTCGAGTTTTTAATATTGTGGATATTATTAATCCTATATCTGATCATATTTCCCTTTTTGCCTTGGTTTCTAAGAAACTCAATCAATATTCATTTCTCTCAGCAACTGTATAGGACCTTATGTTACAGGGCTTGATATTTTGTACCCTGTCAAATTTTTCCTTAACCCAAATTTTCTCATGTATTTTTATTAAATTCTTTTGGATTAAGTATATTGCACTACAAATCTCAAATCTCACACTTTCCTGCTGTGTGACCTGCAGAAAGTTAAGTAACCTCTCTGAGTCTCTACTTCATGAATGCTAAAGTGAAGAGAGGGATACACATACTTCCATAGTGCCTGGTGTTAGGATTAAATTAGAAAATGTGGGCTTACGACTTGGTAGGATGCTTAGAGCACAGTTACCACTCATAATTATTAGTAGTTATTATGTTTATTATGGAGACAATTAAACAAAATTAAATAAAGTTACAGTCACTGATTTGGGAAGAATTCTTCTATTTTGTCCTTGGTCACAGGCAAAGATCAGGAGCTGAGAGTGGTTAGAATTTAGCCCATACTCCAATCACTTGACTCCTGCCTTTGCTCACCTACATGCCTCCACTGTGTGACTGTGTGTCTCATCTATCATCTTCCTGAAGGAGCCCTAGAACGGACAGAGTTGGGGCTGGCTCTGTTCCTTCCCTACAATGTTCTCCAAGATTTGAACCCTTGGTGTTAGTGGCCAGGCAATCTGTTGGGGAAGATGATCGTAAGAGAAAATCATCTAGGGAGGGAGATAGGTCTATAAAAGAGATGTGGGCATCCTACAGCTCCTGGCTCCATTACTCTCCTATTAGAATCAGAAAATACCAGAGCTGGAATGTGTTGCTTAAAACACATCTGCTCCATCCTACCTTAATTTGCCCATGGGGAAATTGAGGCCCATAGAGGGAAAGGGACTGCACTATGGTCACATAACAATGTATGGGGCTTCCTTGCCTGCTCTATGACCCCAGCCAAGACCACTCTCTTGAAGTCCAGACCCATTATCAACTGCCCACCTAACACCTCCCATTGGAGATCTAATGGGTGCCTCAAATTTAGCACATCCAAAACAGAAATCTTGATTTGTCCCCAAATCTATGCCTACCACAGTCTTTCTCCTGCCCTCTGGTTTAATGTGTACTCCACTTTGCCAATTACTAAAATCGAAAATTTGTTAGTCATCCTTAACTATCTATCTCTCTCCCTCTACTTCTCAGTCTTTATCTCAGACTGTCTCTCTGTCTCTCTTTCTTTGTCCCTCTGTCTCTCTTACTCTCTCCCTCTCCCTAACCCTGCTACCCCCACCACCACATTTGGTCTGTCACCAAATGCTATCATCCATATTTTCACTACTTGTCACCCCCTGGTTCAGACCACGATCTTTGCTTGACTGGGTGTCTCTCTTCTGGTCCTCCTGCTTTTGCCCCACACTAAGTCTATTCTCATCATGGGAGTCAGAATGGAAACATAAAGTAGCCTTCCAGTAACTTCCATTTTGGTCAGGGTAACAGCAAAGTCCTCTCCATGACCTACAAGCCTTCCATGATTTTTCCTCCATCCCTCACCTCTCTGATCTCATCTCTTACCCTTCTCCCCTTTATCTATTTCACTCTAGCCAAATTATCTATTCTTTTTTCTTTTTCTAAAGATTTTGCTTATTTACTTGACAGAGAGATTACAAAAAGGCAGAGAGGCAGGCGGGGATGGGGGAGGGGAGTAGGCTTCCTGCTGAGCAGAGAGCCCAATGTGGGGCTTGATCCCAGGACCCTGAGATCATGACCTGAGCCAAAGGCAGAGGCTCAACCCACTGAGCTACCCAGGTGTTCCATAAACTGGCCATTCTTATGTCCCTCACCTCCAGGGCCTTTGCACAGAATGTTCTTCCCCCAACATCTACATAGCTAATTTCCTCACTTCCTCTTGGTCTTTACTCAAAATTCGTCTTCTCCCTCATATATATGGTTACATGATTTTCAATAAAGCTCTCAAGGCTACTCAATAGGAAAAGAACAGTCTTTTCAACAAATGATACTGTGAAGGTCAGACATCCATATCCAAAAAAGAATGAAATTGGACCCTTACCTAACACCATTTATTAAAATTAACACAAAATTGATCGAAGACCTAAGTATAATAGCTAAAACCATAAAACTCTTAACATAAAACTAGGAGAAAAGCTTCATGATATTAGGTGTGGTGATGATCTCTTGGATATGATGACAAAGTCACAAGTAACAAAAGGAAAAATAGGTAAACTGGACACTGGACTTCATCAAAATGAAAACTTCTGTACATCAAAGGACACTATCAGCAGAATGAAAAGAAGCCCACAGAAAGGGAGAAAATATTTGCAATTCATATATCTGATAAGGGATCAATATCCAGCATATATAAAAAGCTCCTAAAACTCAGCAACAAAAAAGCAAACAACTCAACCAAAAAGTGGGTAAAAGACTTGAATACTATTTCTCTAAATATATATCAATGGCCAATTAACACATGAAAAAATGCTCAATATCACTAAATATCAGAGAAACATGAATCAAAACTACTCTTCACTACAAAACCTACTCCTCACTCATTAGGATGGCATGTATGTATATGTATTATATATAATGGAAAAGAAGTGTTGACAAGGATTGGAGAAATTGAAACCTTTGTACATTTGCTGGTGGAAATACAAAATAGTGCATCTGCTGTGGAAAACAGTACGGCAGTTTCTCAAAAAATTAAACATAGAATCACCATATGATCTGGCAATCCCACCTCTGGGCATATACATAAAAGAATTTAAAGCAGGGACTCAAAAAGATACTCATACACCCATGTTCATAGCAGCATTATTCTCAATAGCCAAAGATGGAAACGATTGTCAGATAAATAGACAAAGAAAATACAGTACCAAAAGAAAAAAGAAAGAAAAGGAGAGAGAGAAAGAAGGAAAGAAAGAAAGGGAGGGAGGGAGGGTGGAAGGAAGGAAGGAAGGAAGGAAGGAAGGAAGAAAAGGTGGTATATGCATACAATGAAATATGAAGAGTTACTGTTTAATGGGTAGAGAATTTTAGTATGACCTGAAGTTTCTGGAGACAGATGGTGGTAATAGCTGTATAACAACGTGAAGGTACTGAATGCCACTGAACTGTACACTGAAAATTGGCTAAAATGATAAATTTTATGCTAGGTATATTTTACCCCAATAAAAACAAATTTTAAAAATTTATGTCATTCTCGGGATGCCTGGGTGGCTCAGTTGGTTAAGTGGCTGCCTTCAGCTCAGGTCATGATCCCAGAGTCCTGGGATCGAGTCCCACATCGGGCTCCTTGCTCAGCAGGGAGCCTGCTTCTCCCTCTGCCTCTGCCTGCCACTCTGGCTGCTTGTGCTCACTCTCGCTCTCTCTCTCTGACAAATAAATAAATAATCTTTAAAAAAAAATTTATGTCATTCTCTCTAAAATTCCTACTCTCTTCTCACAAGATGGTTCATATTCCTTTCCTTGCTTTATTTTTTTTCTTAGTGCTTATGACTTCCAATACATTACTATTTTACTTTTTTTGTTGTTTATTGCTGCCTCCCTCCCATGAAAAATAACACTAGAATATAAGCTCCATATGGGTAGAGATCTTTATCTGCTTCCCACTGCATCTCCAGCACCAAGACTGGTTTTGGCACCTACATAAACATTTGTTGAATGAAAGTAAGGCACCAAGGGGTGTTGGGGGCCAAGATGAAGATGCTTCAGGCCATCTCAAGCAAATTCACAGTTCCCTGGTGGGGGCTCATCATGACCCTAGAAAGGGGCCAGGACTCTGGAGGCCCTTCCAGGCTTCCGCTTCCCTCAGTGCCCAGGGAGCTGCTCTAGTAGGTTATTAGTGTGGCTGCCAGAAGGGCAAAGAGTTCATGGGAAAGGACTTCATTAGGACCATAAAAGAAATCAGGAAGGATCCCCCTCCTGCTGCAAACACTGCCCAGTCTCCTGGGGAGAAGTGACTGATGGGCATGCCCCCAGCAGCGGCAACTGACAGGCCAAGCTCGGGGCCAAGAGAATAGCTACAAGCACTTATTAGGCACACACTGTGTGTCCAGCTCCTTGCTGAGGTTATGCAACCAGCAAGAGAATTGTTCAGCTTCTAAGAGTTGTACCCAAGGATGGACGCACACACACGTGCACACACTCATGTACACACACATGCATGCACACACCCCAGTAGGTAATGCAAGTAATGCTCTATGATACAGGTCATGCAGCCTGACAGTGTCTCTTCCCTTTCTCAAGGGTTCCCTTCCCTTTTACACAGCCAGAGATTTCCTGCTCCTGTCCCTGCCTCACCTACCCACACCTGATCTCAGGTACATATATTATGCTGACCACTTATATCTTAGTGTGAAGTTAACCTAAATGTTCTTTCTCCCCATAGGATTTCACATCTAATATTATCTTTAACATTCCAGTGAATTTCTTATGTCCTGAGAAGTGAATGTGAGGCTTCAAATGTGGTGTGGTCTGGGGAACTGTATGTGGAGAGCTCTCCCAGGACCTTAAAATGGGACCAGACTGTGTCTGGTGTAATCCTGAGGGCCTTCAGGAAAGAGGTGATCACCATGAACTGGAGGGGGTGTGCCCAAGGAGAGGGTTCCAGTCCTAGAACAAGCTGGATGAGACAACAAGGTATAGGGCAGTGGGGAAGAGATCATGAACTCAGCTGGCTAAGGCCAAGACACATGGGAAGAGGACATTTTTTTCCTTCTGATGACCCAGGATTCATGCCTGATGGATAGACATTCACGGAGCCTCCTTATGCCAAGCCCTGGTCCAAGTGCTAAGGTTACCACCAATGCATCAAGCATGGTCCCCATCCTGGCAGAATCCACTTTCCAGGCCTGGAGGCCATTACATAAAAGAGAAGGGGCTCCTTGCTCAGCTTCCAGGCTCAGGAATGACTTTTGGGAGGGGACACCATCCAGGCTGGGTCCTGAAAGTTTAATGACAATTTAGCAGGTGTAGAGGAAAAGGAAGAGAATTCCAGCCCAGGGCATGGTGCATCCAGGGGCTTCACGAGTTCTTCAAGAGCAGTGACTGCTTGGTGGCTGGTTGTCCAGCACCTGGGAGCAGGGAGAATGTTGAAATCAAAGAGGTCAGTAGGGACTACATCTTGGGGGACACTGGGTGTCATGTTGAGGATCTGGGCTTTCTTCTTGAGTCCAGAGTTTTAAGCTGGGGTGTACTAAGGTCAGATCTGTGACTTAAAAGATTTTTCCTACTGCCCTGTGGAGACTGGGTGGAGGGGAGGGCAAGGCTGGAGCTTATGGAATCAGTTGGGAGTCACTGACTAATCCAAAGGATGAATGAGGGTGGCACCAGAACTTGGAGGTTAGCAATGGAGAACTTAGCTGTGGGGAAGTGAGGGTGAAGGACTGTCGATGACAAGCCTGAGGTTGAGCTGGGTGAGCAGTGCCCCAGTCTCTGTGTCTGACATGGGGAAGAAATGATGCCAACACTTGTGAAGGTTTGAGAAGAGATGCCTGTTAGATATTCCAGTGGTGACCTAGGAAGTTCTGGAGGTCTGAACAGTAAATACAGCCACCCACACATACAGAATAATAGGACCAGAGATGTGATCACCCAGAGGTGGAGCAATGAGAAGAGAGCTCACGGAGCACACCCAAGGAACCCCAGCACTCAAGGTTGGGCAGAGAGAGACATGCCCCAATGTTGATGAAGAAAGAGCAGCCAGAAAGACCAGTTCTGGGAGTGAGAGTCTCTGCAGCTATCTGCAGGGTTGGTCACTCAGTCATTGAACAAAAACGTGTCTTGTGATTGGAAGGGGTGATACTAAAGAGAGGGGCTGAGAATTGCTTCCCCACTTAGGGACCTTGGTCAGCCAAGAATCCTCCATTGGTCAGAGCTCACTCCAAACCCAGCAGGAATGGAGCCCTCATAGTCCTTGTGTCCTTGCTCTCCAGACCATTTATCCCATTTGTGTGGGGGAGGCAGCATGTGTTCTGGAGTTAGACTACATGCACGTCAATTTCCTCTCAGCCCCTTACAAGCTCTGTGACCTTAGGCAATTTACTTGACTTCTCTGAGTCCTCATAATTCCATCTATGAAGTGGGAACAGCAACTACCTCTCAGGGTTGTTTAGAAAATCAAGGATTATGTGTAAAATGCATCTGGGGAAGCCCCTGGTTTCACATGCATTGTTCATTTTTTAAATAAGCATCCACTAAGTATCTTCTATGTTTCCAGACACTGGGCCAAGCCTGGGAATACAGAGATGAATACCACAGAATTCCTTGTCTCAAGAAACTCACAATACGGTGAAGGAAATAGCAAATAACAAACATGGCTGCCATGAGGTTAGCACCCCAGAGTGAAGTGTGGAACAGAGGTAAAGGGGTCCTGGGCTCACTCCAGCTCTGCTCTTGCTTGCTGTAGGATGATGAGCAATAACAGCCTTTCTGAGCTATGGATTCATCTGTATCCCCCAGGTGCTGTCCCCTGTGAGGAGATTCACAGGAAGGAGAGATGGTTAAAGAGTCCAAAATTCAGAATATTTTTTGCACAGTTTCTGGGAACTTTGAAGAGAAGCTGAAATGGAGGTGGGAGGTAACCGAAACAATTGCAAAGACAGAAATGAAGCCAGCAAGAGAACAAGCCAGGGATCACTGCCCTCTGGCTCCCACGGCCTCTGTCCCCAGCTCTATCGACATGAAGGGGAGCTGTTGAGGACTTCCCAAACCAAAAGGGAAAACAAGAGCATTCTTGAGATTAGCTGAGGCAAACAAGAGTCAGGAGAGTAGCATGTTCCCATGGACCCCGCCTGGGCTGTCCACAGGAGAAGGGCTTGGGTCAGCAGCAGGAGGAAGGAGGTCAGGGGGTACTGCAGAGGCCGCACCTGTGATTAGGTACCCTCTGGCACCCATTCTGGCCCCAGGGGCCACTAGGCTTCTGCTCTGTTCCCACGACCCAGGGCTCCATGCTCCACTGGGCTCTGCAAACACTTACTGATATGATAGCAGATTCTCTCAGCCACCAAACACCTGTCAAGGCCTACCTGGAACCACAGCATGCGTCAGGCTTGGCAGGGTAGGGTGGGGGTGAAACACAAAATTAGAGACCAGAAGCCACAGACTTTGAGTTCCCTGAGGAGCCCCTGTGTGCCTGTGAAGTGGGGTGGAAGGACCAACAGTGCAGCCTGTGCTGACAAAAGCTCAGGGACCCAGGGTCAGAATGCTCCCTGAGGCTTGAGTCCCAGCAGGGTGGTGCCATGGAGCAAACCCCTGGAGCCTGGATACTCAGATGGTTGTTTGTGGAGATGGATAGTCAAGACTCAGCTAGGGCAGTCCTGGCAATTGTCATCTCTGGCCATTTCTTCCCACCTGCCTGGGTGGTGAGAAGAGGCCTGAAATAGAGGGTTTTGACCCAGACCTCTCTCATCTGTCCACTAACTCCATCAATACCCCAACTCAGTGGAAGTGTCAGAACTGTCATATTTCTTCCCCCATAAAAAGGATTAAAGACTTCTTCAGCTTCCCTCTCAAGAGGCTATGTCTGAGAAGTGGACAGACCCTTCCCCAGGGTTGTCTTGGAATGAAAATCCAGAAGGTCCCAAGGCCCAGGGGTGTTCCCAAGTTTTGCCTATAATCTCAGGCTGGTACCTCTTAACTCTTCCTCTCTTCCCTTTCCTGTACACCAGGCCATTACTTACTTATTCTCTTGAGCCAGGATGAACCGCTCAGAATCCCAGGAAGATATGGAGAGGTCCTGTCCTTGAAAGCCTGGACAGGGGACAGACAACAACAGACGAAGGGGCAGGCTAGGTCATTTGTAGTGTAGCAAGGAAGTACCAGAGAAACCAAGGGCATGAGTCTCCACATTGGCTATGGTGAAGCCACCAGCAAATGAACTAAGGGACATTTACCTTTGCCTTTTGTGGGCAGGTAGCTGGGTCTTAGGCTTTTGAGTACTGGACTTCCCCTCCTACCGGGATTTTAGAGTTGTGTGGTAGGAAAATTCAGGTAGAGAAGGTGTCTGAAGTCAGCATTTAATGAGCTTTGTTTCTAAAAGTCTATATTTATGGAGACAGTCAAGGTACATGGGGGAGGAGGGGGAGACTAGCAAGAGGAAGGGGGAAGGGAGATGAGGGGAGGAAGGAAAGAGGGAGAAGGAAGAGGAAGGGGGAAGGGAAGAGAGATCCTAAGGCTGAGAGGTCAGTGTTCTATGGGCAGGAGGACTCACATCCACTGGTGCACAAAGATTGGAAAGTGACAAGCCATGGTGGTCATAGGGTGGTCCAGACTTCAAGTTCTAAGTCCTATCTCCTTGCCAACTGCAGAGAAGGTCCCTGTGGCCAGGCTTGCTGTGGAGGGATGGGAGGCAATTGATAGAGTCAGAAGAGCTGCTGCCTTTGAACAGACCTAGCAGGTCATCCCAGAGGTGTTCTGAGAAGATGCCATGGGGACTGCCAACAAGAGGCCTTGCCACCATGAGCTTCTGGAGCTGTCAGAGTCCTGGGATCCTGCTCCTCTCAGAGGAGGAAGAAAGAGCCTCAACCCACAAAAGGTGACATTTCTTGGGCCTCAAGTTTTATAGATCAATTCACAGCTGTGTAATACTTAATGGTTCCTGGGTTGCTGTTCTGTACAATTTCAATCTACTTGATATTTAATACAATATATAACAATAAGTACAATGATAAAAAACAGTAAATACAATATATAATAATAAATTAATTTTAAAAATAATAACATAGTCTATAGAGACTATATGAAGATGGTACATTGAGCACATGTGTCTGCTTATCCCTCCACAAATCCTTAAAAATGATACACACATCAAGATAAAAAGCTTTTGCACATATCTTCTGCCCATTTTTTGATACGATTTTCTGTTTTGTGTGTGTTGAGTTTCAGGAGTTCTTTATAGATCCTGGATATCAACCTTTTGTCTGTACTGTCATTTGCAAATATCTTCTCCCATTCCGTGGGTTGCCTCTTTGTTTTGTTGACTGTTTCCTTTGCTGTGCAGAAGCTTTTGATCTTGATGAAGTCCCAAAAGTTCATATTAACTTTTGTTTCCTTTGCCTTTGGAGACATATCTTGAAAGAAGTTGCTGTGGCTGATATCGAAGAGGTTACTGCCTATGTTCTCCTCTAGGATTCTGATGGATTCCTGTCTCACGTTGAGATCTTTTATCCATTTTGAGTTTATCTTTGTGTATAGTGTAAGAAAATGGTCGAGTATTATTCTTCTGCATATAGCTGTCCAGTTTTCCCAGCACCATTTATTGAAGAGACTGTCTTTTTTCCACTGTATATTTTTTCCTGTTTTGTCAAAGATTATTTGAACATAGAGTTGAGGGTCCATATCTGGGCTCTCTACTCTGTTCCACTGGTCTATGTGTCTGTTTTTATGCCAGTACCATGCTGTCTTGGTGATCACAGCTTTGTAGTAAAGATTGAAATCAGGTAACGTGATGCCGCCAGTTTTATTTTTGTTTTTCAACATTTCCTTAGCGATTCGGGGTCTCTTCTGATTCCATACAAATTTTAGGATTATTTGCTCCAGCTCTTTGAAAAATACTGGTGGAATTTGGATCAGAATGGCATTAAAAGTATAGATTGCTCTAGGCAGTATAGACATTTTAACAATGTTTATTCTTCCGATCCAAGAGCATGGAATGGTCTTCCATCTTTTTGTGTCTTCTTCAATTTCTTTCATGAGTGTTCTGTAGTTCCTCGAGTACAGTTCCTTTACCTCTTTGGTTAGGTTTATTCCCAGATATCTTATGGTTCTTGGTGCTATAGTAAATGGAATTGATTCTCTAATTTCCCTTTCTGTATTTTCATTGTTAGTGTATAAGAAAGCCACTGATTTCTGTACGTTGACTTTGTATCCTGCCACGTTACTGAATTGCTGTATGAGTTCTAGTAGTTTGGGGGTGGAGTCTTTTGGGTTTTCCATATAAAGAATCATGTCATCTGCAGAGAGAGAGAGTTTGACTTCTTCTTTGCCAATTTGGATATGAACAGACACTTCTCCAATGAAGACATACAAATGACTATCAGACACATGAAAAAATTTTCATCATCACTGGCCATCAGGGAGATTCAAATTAAAACCACATTGAGATACCACCTTACACCACTTAGAATGGCCAAAATTAGCAAGACAGGAAACAACATGTGTTGGAGAGGATGTGGAGAAAGGGGAACCCTCTTACACTGTTGGTGGGAATGCAAGTTGGTGCAGCCTCTTTGGAACACAGTGTGGAGATTCCTCAAGAAATTAAAAATAGAACTTCCCTATGACCCTGCAATTGCACTACTGGGTATTTACCCCAAAGATGCAGATGTAGTGAAAAGAAGGGCCATCTGTACCCCAATGTTTATAGCAGCAATGGCCACGGTCGCCAAACTGTGGAAAGAACCAAGATGCCCTTCAACGGATGAATGGATAAGGAAGATGTGGTCCATATACACTATGGAGTATTATGCCTCCATCAGAAAGGATGAATACCCAACTTCTGTAGCAACATGGACAGGAATGGAAGAGATTATGCTGAGTGAAATAAGTCAAGCAGAGAAAGTCAATTATCATATGGTTTCACTTATTTGTGGAGCATAACAAATAGCATGGAGGACAAGGGGAGATGGAGAGGAGAAGGGAGTTGAGGGAAATTGGAAGGGAAGGTGAACCATGAGAGACCATGGACTCTGAAAAACAATCTGAGGGTTTTGAAGGGGCGGGGTGTGGGAGGTTGGGGGATCCAGGTGGTGGGTATTGGAGAGGGCACGGATTGCATGGAGCACTGGGTGTGGTGCAAAAATAATGAATACTGTTATGCTGAAAATAAAAAAATTAAAAAAAAAAGCTTTTGCACAACAAAGAAAACAGTCAACAAAACTAAAAGGTAACCTATAGAATGGGAAAAGATATTTGCAAATGTCTTTTCAGATCAAGGGCTAGTATCCAAAGTCTATGAAGAATTTATCAAACTCAACACCCAAAAAACAAGTAATCTAGTTAAAAAATGGGCAGAGCACATGAACAGACATTTCTGTAAAGAAGACATATAAATGGTGAACAGACACATGAAAAAATGCTCAACATCACCCAGCATCAGAGAAATACAAATCAAAACAAACAGTGAGATACCACCTCACACCAGTCAGAATGGCTAAAATTAACAACTCAGGAAACAACAGATGTTGGCAAGGATGTGGAAAAAGGGGAACTCTCTTACACTGTTGGTGGGAATGCAAGCTGGTGCAGCCACTCTGGAAAATAGTATGGAGGTTCCTCAAAAAGTTAAAAATAGAACTACCCCACAACACAATAATTGCACTACTAGGTATTTGCTCAAAGCATACATAGTAATTTGAAGGAGAACATGCACCCCTATGTTTTTAGCAGCAATGTCCACAATTGCCAAACTATGGAAAAAGCCCAGATGTCTATCAACAGATGAATGGATAAAGAAGATATTTTATATTTATGTATATAAAATATCTTCTTTATCCATATAATATATATAATATATAATATATAATATATTTATATTACATATTATTAAATATTAAATATATTATTTATATTATATTTATATTTATATTTATAATACATATATTATATACATATATATGAGACACATATACAATAGAATATTACTCAGCCATCAAAAAGAATGAAATCTTGCCATTTGTAATGACATGGATGGAACTAGAGGGTATTATGCTGAGTGAAATGAATCAGAGAAAGACAAATACCATATGATTCACTCATACATGGATTTTAATAAAACATAAACATAAGGGAAGGAAAGGAAAAATAAAACAAGATGAAAATTGAGAGGGAGGGAAACCATAAGAGATGCTGATCTCTAGGAAACAAACTGAAGGTTGCTGGAGGGGAGATGGGGTAACTAGGTGATAGGCATTAAGGAGGGCACTTGACGTAATGAGCACTGGGTGTTATATGCAACTGATGAATCACTAAACTCTACTTATGAAACTAATTTAAAAAATCACACACACACACACACACACACACACACACACACACACACACACACACATACCAGAGCAATGAAGAACATAAAATGGCTCTAGTTATGACTGGAAAATAAGAATTGTTGAAAGGTAAAACATAGATGGGATTGGACCAGTGGAAGTAACACCAATCAAAGACCTTAAATGGGGACCATTGGGAAATATGGTGCAACTCCCAAGCTCAAAGATATCTAGGGCAAGTGGTGGAAGGAAGTGACAATCAGAGCATGTTTAGGGCATAGCATTTGGAGAAGCCAGGTGAGAGGATCCCTTCCCTGGCCCTTGAGCCGGGCATCAGCCTCCAACTGAATCCAGGAGCTTAGACAACATAAGATGAGTCCATTTTCCTGTTTGATTCCTGTCTGTAGTGCATACTGTTTTTACACACCCCTCTCTCCCATACCCACTCTTACCCCTCCCCCAAAAAAGAAATTACTAGAAGGAGGCTTCTAGGAGCATATGGTAAGTATGAACAGCATCTATCAGTAGATACAGAATCTCAAAAACAAACAAAAAGTATACACTGAGACAAACCATGAGAGACTCTTGAGTCTGGGAAACAAACTCAGGGTTGTGGAAGGGGAGGTGGGTAGGGGGATGGGGTAACCAGGTGATGGACGTTAAGGAGGGCATGTGATGTGATGAGCACTGGGTGTTATACACAACTGATGAATCACTGAACACTGCAACAGAAACTAATGATGTCCTATATATACACTAATTGAATTTAAATTTTAAAAAGTATACACTGAAGAATCACCACCCTTGACAGCCCAGTGGCCAGCCAGCTGTGGTTGAGGAGGTCAGGTCTCAGCAAATCAGCAGTGCCAGGGTAAATCCAGACTTCTCTCACTCTGAGATACATCCACCACATTTCCGCCTTATGCAAACACTTGAGGAGGAGGAACAGAAGCCTCCCTCCTCAGTTACTATTTCCCCACATCACCAGAATAGGCAACTAATACCCCCAGAAATGACAAGAACAAATACAAAGGAACCTTAGGAATGTGACCACTATAAGGGAAAGGCAGACTGAACAATCTCTACCAGGTGAAATAAAATCAATGGGCAAATAAAACAACTTAAAATTGGCATATTAAATTTCCTCAAAGACATGTAGAGGATACCACAAAACAAAAAGCAAGAACTAGATGCCACAGAAGAGAAATCGTGGGCATGACACACATATTAATTAGAAAAAAGAACCCAATGGACAAGTGGAGTAGCAGACAGATTACAGCTGAAGAAAGAATCTGCACATTCAATGATCAGGTTGAGTAGCTCTCACAGACAGCATCATGAAGGGACTGGCACATATGAAAGCAAATTCAGAGATAAGAAGGGTAATAAGAATAACTGTCAACTGCAGAACAAGTAAGCTCCCAGAAATAGAGAGAAAACAGGAAGAAATACTTGAAGAAAGAATGGCAACCAATGAATCATTGAACACTACACCAAAAACTAATGATGTACTATATGTTGGCTAACTGAACATAGAAAGAAAGAAAGAGAGAAAGAAAAAGAGAGAGAGAGAGAGGGAGAGGGAGGAAGGAAGGAAGGAAGGAAGGAAGGAAGGAAGGAAGGAAGAAAGAAAGAATTTCACAGAGAGAAAGGTAAGGCCTCAGATGGAAAGGACCTGGAAAAACAATATAAAGAAGAAAAAAAATCTCTTCACAGTACAGTGAGAATAAAGGTCATCAAAGACAACAAGGGAAATTTTAAAGCCACAAGAAAGAAAAAACAAATCACCTACAAAGAAATAAGCATCAGGGCACCTGGGTGGCTCAGTCAGTTAGACAACAAACTCTTGGTTTTGGCGCAGTTTGTGCATGACCTCCAGGTCATGAGATCAAGCCTGGTGTGGGGCTCCTCACTCAGTGTGGAGTCTGCTTGGGATTCTCTCCCTCTCCTGCCCCTTCTACCTGGCCCCCAAAATAAATAAATAAAATCTTTAAAAAAAAAAAAAAAAGAAAGGCATCAAATTGCCATGAGTCTTCTCAACAAGACAGTGAGCATGAAGATAGAGACTGTTATTTTTGAAGTGCTGAAAGAGAAGAACTTGGACCCAGAATACTATATCCAGGAAAAATGTCACTGAAACATTGAGGGTGAAATAAAGACACTTTCAGTCATGTGAGACCCATATACTTTGCTGCACATAAACCCCCATCAAAAACAACTCCTGGAAGACACTCAGAGAAACAGATACCAGGGGATTGTATGAAACATGGATAGGGTCATCAGATATGGATGGGGGGAGGGAACCAGCAACAACAATAATTTATTTGGTTAAATATGAATTTCAGATAAACAATGAATTTTTTGTATAAGTATGTCCTATGCAATATCACTGGACATCTTATATTTCATCTGGTAATCCTAGCTAAGGGATATAAGGCTGTGTAAATAAATAAAGTTAATTTTAGTCTAAATAAGAAAAATACTAATGAAACAAAAGGGGTATCTGTGAAACTCCAGAACTAAAATTCTAGATGACAGATATGATGGGAAGTAGAGGGAGAAAACCAGAAGGAAGTAAGAGAGGGCATAGGAGATTGTCATATTCAGGAGAAAAATGTAGAAAGATGTAGACGAAAGTGATAATAAGCACAATTGGTAAGTTAGAAACAACCACACAAGAATAAATACAAGATACACAACTTTCATACCAGCAGACAAAAATTGACCTATCCAGTGGAATTTAGGAAAGGAGAAAATTAAATAATCCAAAAGGAGATGGAAAAAACAATCCTAAAATTTGTATGGAACCAGAAAAGATCCCAAATCACTAAGGAAATGTTGAAAAAGAGAAACAAAGCTGGGGGCATAATGTTGCCTGATTTCAAGCTCTATTACAAAGCTATGATCACCAAGACAGCATGGTACTGGCACAAAAACAGACACATAGATCAATGGAACAGAATAGAGAACCCAAATATGGATCCTCAACTCTATTGTCAACTAATCTTCAACAAAGCAGGAAAGAATGTCCAATGGAAAAAAGACAGTCTCTTCAACAAAAGGTGTTGGGAAAACTGTACAGCTACATACAGAAGAATGAAACTTGACCATTCTCTTACACCATACACAAAGATAAACTCCAAATGGATGAAAGACCTCAGTGTGAGACAGGAATCCATCAAAATCCTAGAGGAGAACAAAGGCAGTAACCTCTTTGACATCAGCCACAGCAACTTCTTTCAAGACATGTCTCCAAAGGCAAGGGAAACAAAAGCAAAAATGAACTTTTGTGACTTTGTCAAGTTAAAAAGCTTCTGCATAGCAAAAGAAACAGTCAACAAAACAGAGAGGCAACTCACGGAATGGGAGAAGATATTTGCAAATGACAGTACAGATAAAGGGCTGATATTCAAGATCTATAAAGAACTTCTCAAATTCAACACCCAAAAAACAGATAATTGAGTCAAAAATGGGCAGAAGACATGAACAGACTCTTCTCCAAAGAAGACATACAAATGGCTAACAGACACATGAAAAAATGTTCATCATCATTAGCCATCAGGTAAATTCAAACCAAAACCACACTGAGATACCACCTTAGACCAGTTAGAATGGCAAAAATTGACAAGGCAAGAAACAACAAATATTGGAGAGATTGTGGAGAAAGGGGAACCCTCTTACATAGTTGGTGGGAATGCAAGTTGGTACAGCCACTTTGGAAAACAGTGTGGAAGTTCCTCAAAAAGCTAAAAATAGAGTTACCCTATGACCTAGCAATTTCACTACTAGTATTTACCCCAAAGATACAGATGTAGTGAAAAGAAGGACCACATGCACCCCAATGTTCATAGCAGCAATGTCCACAATAGCCAAACTATGGATAGAGCTGAGATGCCCTTTAACAGAAGAATGGATAAAGAAGATGTGGTCCATATACACAATGGAATATTACTCACCCATCAGAAAGGATGAATACTCAACTTTTGCATCAACATGGATGGAACTGGAGGAGATTATGCTAAGTGAAATAAGTCAAGCAGAGATAGTCAATTATCATATGTTTTCACTTATTTGTGGAACATAAGGAATAGCATGGAGGACATTAGGAGAAGGAAGGGGAAAATGAAGAGGGAGGGAATCAGAGGGCAAGACAAACCATGAGAGACTATGGACTCCAGGAAACAAACTGAAGGTTTCAGAGGGGAGATGGTGGGAGATGGGTTAGCCCAGTGATAGGTATTAAGGAGGGCACATATTGCATGGAGCACTGGGTGTTGTACACAAACAATGAATCATGGAACACATCAAAAACTAATGATGTACTGTATGGTGACTAACATAACATAATAAAAAATAATAAAAGAAAAAATGTATAAAAATCATTTTAAAAGGAGAGTAAATAAAAAACAAAAAATTAAAAAAAAAACTTTAAATAAATCTCAACATAGCAATACAGTAATCCTGGTACTCAGATTAAATTCACCAATCAAAAGACAGACTATCAGAATGGGTCTTTTTTTTAAAAAAAATCAAATAATATGATGCCCAAAAGAAAACATTTCAAAGAAAGGGATATAAACTGTTTAAAAATAAAAGGATTGAAAAAGAAGACACTATAGGCAAATATGAACCCAAAGAAAACCAGAGTGGTAATTTTAATATGAGACTAAATAGATTTTAAGGTAAAAGTTAATAAAGACAGAAAAAAGAACACTATGCCCTAGTAAAAGGACTACAGCATTTATAAGACATAAAGATTACATACATACATGTAGCTGAAGATACAGAATCAAAATATATAAGGTAACAATCAATAAACTAGAGAAAATAGTTAAGTCAACAATTTTAGTTGGAGATTTTGACACACCCTTCTCAGACTGATTAGCAAAGAAAAAGTATTAGCACAACTAAAGGTTAAAATTTACAATTAAAAATTATGAAATACTTTTATCTGAGTTATACATGTAAGACCCATACATGGCAGCTAAAATGGTATTTAGAGAAGAATGTACAGTTTTAAATACATTTATCAGACTACAGATAAGGTTGGCATGTAAATTAAGAAGCTTGGGGAATAGCAAAACAAAAAAAAAATGTATCTCCAAAAGAAAAATAAGAAAGATGAAAATAATATAAGAAAAAATAAGGGCAGAAATTGATAATAGAGAAAAATCAAAGCAAATAGAAAACACTAAAGCTGTTTTTTTAAAAGACATTAATAAAACTTACAAAAGGGAAAGGGAGAAAATTATAGGCAGAATTCAGGATGAAAAAGAAGAATAATCTCAGTTACAACTGAGTTTAAAATAATCCTTTAAGTTATAAAAAAAATCCATATTACAGTAAAAGATAGTTTTGGAAAGAATCTACAGCACCAACTGTGGCAAAAGACAAACTGGAAATAAAATAACCATTAGAGAAATAGAAATTATATAATGAAAGACTACTCTTGCTGCTACTGCCCTCTTCAACTACCAAGAAAAATCTGGGGCTTAGATGGCTTTAAGGAGAGGCCAACACAATTAAGAAATTGTTAAAGTCTGTATTATACAAGCTGTTCTAGAAAATAGAAAGAGGGAAGCCTATCCAACTCATTTTGTGAGGCTGGAATCATTTATCCATGATTCCAAAGCCAGATAAGGACCTTATAAGGAAAGAAAACAAGACCCTGAATAATAGCTAGTTATCTGAATCCAAAAGTGTACTTACAAGTATGTGTTATATTGAAATTAAATTTTTAAAATTACTATACTCACACATTAATGGACTAAAAAAAAATTATACAAGTGTATCATTAGGAACAAAAAACACAGCCTATATTTCTGATAAAAGTCTAACTATTTAAGATAAAAGCTCTCAGAAAAGTAGGAAGGGCTGGAACATCCTTATCTTAACAACAACCATAGATTAAAACATGGTGTAAACATACTCCATGGAAAAACTTTAGCCATGTTCTAATATCCGCAACCAATTAAAGATGCCCGTGATCACTGCTTTAACTAGGTTCAGTCTAGTACTAGCAGCCCCAGCCTGCAGAGTAAAACAAGAATAAGAAATAAAAGGTACAATACAGGCAAAGACAAAACAAAACTCTCATTGTTTGCATATGATTTGATTACCTACATAGAAAATGCAATAAAATCGAATAAATGATAGAAATAATAAGAGTTTAGCCAGGTTTCCAGAGACAAGATCAATTTAAAAAAAAAATCAATATATTCTCCATAGTAGCAACAACCAAGCTATAACAGAAAACAAGGTGCTATTCATGGTAGCAGCAGAAAGAACAAAGTATCCAGGAATTATCCTGGCAAACAATATGCAACAAAAGATACCTTGGACAAAGTAAATTGACCAATGGTGAGTCAAGAGTAGATGTTTGCAAGAATTTAAAGACACATTCTCAAATCAAGGAGGCAATTCAAACCAGAACAACTAACAATTTTAAGAAAAGATACTCGGCCTCATTAGTAATTAGAAAAAGAGCAGTCAGAAGGGAGTTGGTGGAAATCAGAGGGGGAGACCAACCATGAGAGACTATGGACTCGGAAAAACAATCTAAGGGTTTTGGAGGGGCGGGTCATGGGAGGTTGGGTGAGCCTGGTGGTGGGTATTACAGAAGGCACTATTGCATGGAGCACTGGGTGTGGTGCATAAACAATGAATTCTGGAACACTGGAAAGAAATTAAAAAATAAATAAAAATTTAAAAAGAAAAAGAGCAATCAAGCCACAAAGACACCATTAGAGTAGTAAAAATTATAAAATCTGATAATTACAAATGACAGCAATGGTGCATACAAGGGAAGAAACTCTGTTTTGACACCAGTGGGTATGCAGAGTGGCACAGTAATTCTGGAGAGCAATCTGGAAGCAATTAGTGAAACACAGTACGCATATTCTCTATGACCTATCAAATCCATTCCTCATACTGTTCTGGAGAAATTGGTGCACAGCCCCACAAAGAAACATATACAGGGCTGCTTATCAGAGCACTGTTTCTTGCAGCCAAGAGTGGGGGCAACCTAGAAATTAATCACTAAGAAAATGGGTAAAGAAATGGTAGTAGCACACAAAGCAGATAGCAAAAGGAATCATGTTAAGATACATATAGTTACCTGGATAGTGTTTGGAAACACTGTGTTGAGTGACCAAGAAAAGAAAGGAACAGGGGCACCTGGGTGGCTCAGTGGGTTAAGCCGCTGCCTTCGGCTCAGGTCATGATCTCAGGGTCCTGGAATCGAGCCCCGCATCGGGCTCTCTGCTCAGCAGGGAGCCTGCTTCCTCCTCTCTCTCTACCTGCCTCTCTGCCTGCTTGTGATCTCTCTCTGTCAAATAAATAAATAAAATCTTTAAAAAAAATTTTAAAAAAAGAAAAAAAAAGAAAAGAAAGGAACAGAAAGAGGGCTACACCATGTCATTCACATAAATTTAAACACACACACACACACACACACACACACCTGCTAAATATTTCAGTCTGGTCCTTTTAAAATCTCTGGGAAAGAAGAACCACCAGAATCAGTAGACAAATATTAAAATTAAAAGAGAGTTTAGCAAGTTGTCATTATAATATCAAGTTACAAAACTCAACAGCATTCTCAAAACAAGAAATAACTAGAAAATGTAACCAATAAATATACAATGGAATATTACACAGCCATCAAAAAAATGATCTTGCCATTTGCAATGATGTGGATGGACCCAGAGGGTATTATCCTGAGTGAAATGAGTCAATTAGAGATAGACAATTACCATATGATCTGGCTGATATGTGGAATATGAGAAACAAGGCAGAGGACCAGGGGGAAGAGAGGAAAAAATAAAATGGGATGAAACCAGAGAGGGAGACAAACGTAAGAATCTCTTAACCTCAGGAAACAAACTGAAGGTTGTCAGAGTAGAGGAGGTGGGTGGAAAGGATGGGGTGGCTGGGTGATGGACATTAGGAAGGGTATGTGTTATGGTGAGTGCTGTGAATTATGTAAGACTGTTGAATCACAGACCTGTAACCCTGAAGCAAATAATACATTATATGTTAATTAAAAAAAAGAAATCATCTGAGTGGTTGAAGATTAAAAGGGGAAAAAAAAGAAAATGTAACAAAAAAAATAAGATGTCACTCAAGATTGCAACGAAAGCTATTATCTAAGAATTATCTTTTTTTTTTAAAGATTTTATTTATTTATTTGACAGAGAGATCACAAGTAGATGGAGAGGCAGGCAGAGAGAGAGAGAGAGAGGGAAGCAGACTCCCTGCTGAGCAGAGAGCCCGATGCGGGACTCGATCCCAGGACCCTGAGATCATGACCTGAGCCGAAGGCAGCGGCTTAACCCACTGAGCCACCCAGGCGCCCTCTAAGAATTATCTTGACAAAGAATGTCCAGTGCCACTATTGAAGGGCATGAAGAAGATTTGAATAGACATCCCATCTTTTTAGATGGGAACATCTACTATTATAAAGATATCGCTGTTGCTCCAAAGAATTTCATATGCCATGTGATCACAATCAATATTCCAAGAGGATTTTTTAAGCTTAATAAACTTATTTGGAAATATATAGGGAATAATAAAAGACTAGAAATAGTTCAACTACTTTGAAATTGCTCAACTAGCTATTAAGACATACTACAAAGCCATAACAATAACAACAGTCCATTGCTGGTACAAGGACAGGCAAATGGACAGTGGTACAGATGAAAGAGTTTGGAGAACTGCCTTTGCATATATGGGAATTTGTTAAGATAAAGATGACATCACAAATTAATGTGGAAAAGATGGCCTCTTTAAAAGACTGTGTTGGAGGGGCGCCTGGGTGGCTCAGTGGGTTAAGCCGCTGCCTTCGGCTCAGGTCATGATCTCGGGGTCCTGGGATCGAGTCCCGCATCGGGCTCTCTGCTCAGCAAGAAGCCTGCTTCCCTCTCTCTCTCTGCCTGCCTCTCTGTCTACTTGTGATCTCTCTCTGTCAAATAAATAAATAAAATCTTTTAAAAAATAAAAATAAAAATAAAAGACTGTGTTGGATGGGGTGCCTGGGTGGCTCAGAGGTTAAGAGTCTACTTTCAGCTCAGCTCATGAGCCCACTGTCCTGGGATTGAGCCCCATATCAAGCTCCCTGCACAGCAGGAGGCCTGGTTTCCTTCTCCCTGTCCCCCTCCTCTCTCTCTCTCTCTCTCTCTATCAAATAAATAAATAAAAATCTTTAAAAAAAAAAAAAGGAAGAAAACTGTGTTGGGGAAAATGGCTCCCTTTAGAGAACATTTTAAACTGCAGTGCATGGCGATGGAACTTGGATGGACTAAAGGCTTAAGAGTATAATGTAAACTATAAAGTTGGCAGTAAATAATAAACCTCTGTACTCTAGAGGTGAGAAATGACTTTTTTAATAAAGATTTTATTTATTTATTTGAGAGAGAGAAAGCACAAGCAGGAGGAGCAGCAGAAGGAGAAGAAATAGGTTCCCCACTGAGCAGGGACCCTAACGCAGGGCTCCATCCCAGGATCCCGGGATCATGACCTGAGCTGAAGGCAGATGTTTATTAACTGATTGAGCCACACAGATGCCCCAGGAAAGGACTTCTTAAATAAAATCTCCAAGCCACAAATCATGAGCAATACATTAGTAAATAAATAAAAATGGATTTGATTAATAAAATCTAAAGATTTTTCTTCACTGACAGGCATCATAGACAAAACTATAGGCAGATGACTGGAAGAATATATTTGTCTTGTATTAAATTGACAAGTCTAATTTCTAGACTATATGAGGAACTCCTAAAAAATCAACAACAAAACAGATACCAGGAAATCCAACAGAAAAATGTATGAGGAAAATGATAAGAACAGAAATCAAAAAGAGAAAACTGAAATCACTAAAATGTTTAATAATTAGAGAAATGCAAATTAAACTGAGAGATTCCTATGTTCTTATTAGATGAACAAAAATTCGAAAACTCAATAATGCCAGTGTTGACAAAATGTTAGGATACAATGACTTCTGTTCACTGGTGATAGGAGTATCCAGTAGTAGACATACATTTGGGGGATAAATCTGGTAAGTCTGCTTGTCCCTCTCCCTCTGCTCTTCCCCTTGTTCACTTGCTCATGCGCACATGCCCTCCTTCTCTCTAGAATAAATAAAATCTTTTTTAAAAAGAAAGGAAAGGAAGGGAGGGAGGGAGGAAGGAAGGAGAAATATGTACATAAACAAAAACCCTATGTAAAGCAAAAATAAACACCAAAAACATTAGAAAGACTACCATTGGAGAGAGAGGAGGAATGGAAATGTCAATTAGTGATAAGAGAGAAAAGAAATGGTGAAATTAAACAAGGGAAGTTATACACAGACCAGTAGGCAAATGGGTTATGGACTGAGGGGAAAAACAAAATCAACTCTGCACCAGAAGCTCCAAGAAAAGGAAAAAATAAATAGAAGACAATTCCCAAAGTAGTAGTCCCCAAAATTAAAAAAGATGAACCAAGTACTAAGTCAGCTGAAAATGACTATCAGTGAACTACATGATAGATTATAAATAAATGGCAAATAATCCATACTTCATAATCTTAAGAAGAATTCTTATTCCTGGATATTCCCAGAGATGAGACAAACAGATAATATGTAGAGGAATAGGAATCATACAAACACACACTTTACTGAGCAACAGTAAATGCAAGAGAATAATGGAAAAATAACTAATGTTTTGTGTGTTAAAAATAAATCACATAAAATATTTTGAACCTAAAGTTCTATACCCAGTCAAAAAATCATTCCAATATGAAAACTGACTAAAGTTACCTTCAAACATTCAAGAATTCAGAAAGCATTCCATCTACAACCTTTCTCTAAATGATGGCCTGAAGACAGACTCCAGATCAAAAGGAAAGTATTACTAATTCTAGACATGAATGTCATAATACCTTTACATATTGGCAATAAAAATTTCCCAGTAAACACAGAATGAAAATGGAACTAAGTAAACTTCATTGATACAACAAAGAATAGGAAAAAGAAACAATAATACTGTAAATGAAAACATAAAATAAGATGTCAACAATATATTCAAATATTTCAGAAATTAAAATAATTTCATAAATTAAAATCTCCTCTTCAAAATCAACAAGTCATGGATTAGGCTGAAAAAAATAAGAAAATTATCTAAGGAATGGAAAAATGATACCCCACCCAAAAGGAGGAATGTTTCAAGGCCAATAAACACATTCAACCTCATAGGAATGCAAATCAAAACAACAAACAATATTTTGTTTTTCATTTGATAGATGAGCAAATATTTTAAAGCATCAACAATATCAAATACAAATGAGGAACTGGAAAAAGGGGTCCTCTCCTAGGTTTCTGGGGGTCAGACTATCAATGGCCCAACCAAACTAAGGTGCCTTGGGCAGTATCTAGTAACAGTGCAGGTGCACATATTCCACAATTCAGAGATCCTGCTTACTGGTGTACACCTGAAATGAGCTCCCCATGAAATGGTGCGGCAGTCTGGAGAGAGATCTAGCAATGATCAGTCATGGAGGGGACTCGTACAAGGATGTGCTTTGCAGCTTTGTTTATAAGAGTGGAAACTGGGAATCTACTTAAATGTCCATCAATCAGTAAATAAACAAATAAAATGCAGTGTATTATTATATGATAGAACCCTACATAACAATAAAAAAAGAACAATGTCTACATACCCCATGGTGGGTTTTTAAAAACACAGTACACATTTAAAATGAAAAGTGCAGAATCCTAAATAAAGTATGGCATCATTTATGTAGATTTAAAACAACAAAATCTGATTGTATACTGCTTAGGAATGATGTGCATGTATGTAAAAGTACAAGGAGCACATGGGAATGGCACCCACCAAACTCAAGATAGTAGGTGCTTCAGGGAAGTCTGGGGGAGATAGGGAGCATTGGTTAAGAGACCTTTAGCTCTAACTGCGATGTTTCATTTTTTAACAAAAGAGAAAGAGGAATAAAATGTCAATAGTTATTAATTCTTGGTGTGTGAATACATGTGCTCTTTATATCTGTTCTTTTCTACTTAAAAAAAAACCCTCAAAAGAAAAATATGTATAAGGCAAATGATAAAGAAAACAGGTGTTAATAGTATTAATATCAGAAAACATATTGACCAAAAAGGAAAAAAAAAAATCTAAGGACAAAGAAGAACGTTTCACCCTGATAAACATCTAGAAGATACAGATCATGAATTTTAATACACCTGACTCAGGCCTTAAAAATACATAAAGCAAAAACAGAAACCAAAAGAAGAAACAGAAAATCTATAATCAAAATGGAAGATTTTAACACTTCTTGCTCAGAAACCAATATATCAAATAGAAAAAAATAAGTAGGGGTATAGATGAGTAACAATCTTGCTCTAAAAGTTATAAGTAGAACTGAATAATCAACAAACTAATACTACCCATTTTCCCCAAACATACATGAACCATTAGGAAAAATGTATCATGCTACAGAAAAAAATTTTCAAAAAATTTATCATATGGATCTCATGGGCTGGTTGATGATTTACTGGAAAAGCAAAGTGAATAAAAACAGAAGATGGAGGAGGAGGAAGCAAAGAGTAGCAAGCAGTGGTGCCATAAGCTAACGTGGGTGCCCACAAGTCCCAGGGAGGAGGCCTGATGGTGGCACAAATTCATTCTTCCTCCTGAGGAGCCCATTCTGAGCACCAGCTTGGTGCTGGATTCTGGAGACATAGATGTGAATAATCCCTGCCTGGCCTTAGGAAGTCCACAGTCTAGAGCAGAAGGAGAAGGCAATGCCCCACTTGGTGAAGGGTACCCAAAAAGTAGCCTCCCCCCAACCCCACTGTTCCCTGGATGTGGTTTTCTTTCCTACACTCCAGCTCCAAAATAAATACAAGGAGCTTGTTGCCTGAACATGTCTTCCTCAGTTTCTATTCAGAATCCAAATGCCTCATGGAGGAATGCAGAAAAGTGCCTAAACTCTTGAGGAAAATTAGGTTTCTAAGGGAAGGGGCTTGAAGGAAGAGGGAGCTGAGGAAGAGAAGCAAGGAGGAAGAAGGACATAGGATAGAGAGAAAAGACCAGAAAGAACGGGGGAGGATGCTGAAAGCCAAAAGCCAAGAGCCCCAGTTACTTGGGCTGGTCCTGATTGGAGTGCAAGCTTCACATCATTCTGGAAAAACAGCTTCTGGGTATCTCTATTTCTGGTGCACAATAGGAACAGAAATGAAGGGATGGAGAAGGGACGGAAGGGAAGGTAATGGAAGGGAACGGAAGGGAAAGGAAGGGAGGGGAAGGAAAGATTTATTGATACACTGACAGGAAAGAAACATAAATATTTGGATTGGGCTCCCACCTCCCACGACATCTCTTCCCATTAGGGAGAATGTTCTGGAAAAATGTATCTATAATTAGCTAACAGTTTTGTTCTGCTCTAAAGGTCTAAACTTCTGAAGTACTCTCTCATCACCTCTTGGCTGGTTCAAAACCACCACTGTGTTCACTGTGTTCTAAGATTCTGAGGCAGACACAAGAAGAGCATCACTTCCTGGTGAAGGATATTAGGCAATTTCTGGACTTTCAGGAGCTCATTCCCTCAATTCTGTGACATCTATTCCATAACTGAGTTTGCTAACAAACTGTGAGGGCCCATGGTGTGCTTCCTAGTTCCAGGCACGGATTGGACACAAGGTAGGTACTCATAAAATATCTGCTGATAGAACAAGTGGAGGAAGGAATGAAGCCCTCACTCCCAAAGCAACAGTCTCTGTTGTGGCCTAATCACTCGCCGCAACCTAGACTGTCTGGTTCCGGGGAGGTTTGTGACGCTATGACCTTTGCCCCTCTGACTGAGTCCTGCACCAGAGACAATCAAATCACCGTCGGGACCACAGGGCCAGGCTGACCTTGAGACGGAAGATGGCATTAGGCCACCAGGGACCAAGTGTCTCTGCAGAAGACTTCTCGTGAGGACAGACTCAGGCTCTAAGTCTTGGTGAGGAGTCATCTTGGTTACTGAGATGCTAGAAAAAAGCACTGGACGAAACTGGAGGAGAGTCTAACGGAGTTTCGGGTCTTTAAGTGTTTCTCCATGGTCACGTTTTTTTGATACGGAATCACATGCTTTGATAAGGAACAGCCCCAGGAGGCACTGGGGCAAATGAACTCATCTTACTCCCCGGCTGCCTTTTCAGAAGAACCTTTATTTTCTTCTCCCAGGGCAATGTTGTGCACATTCAGGTAAAATATTTCTCTGCTGATGGAGTTAAAGTCCCTATCACAAACAAGATCCACCCATCTGATTTGAGAAAAGGTCAGTAAGTATAGAATAGCTTAAATGGCAAGAAAGCTATGGGAGAAACTGATTAAAGTCACACACATGTGCAGCTACAGACCAAAGTTTAAAAAGAAAAAAAAAATACTCTCCTTGGAATGAATCCAAATGATCGCCTGGATCCTAAAGTGAAGCGATATTGTTCCAATTTTTCCTTTATCAGACAAAAGAAAAGGTCTTTCCACGTAGCCTTTTGACATAGAGCTAATTTAAAGAAGATTTGAAAGTACGATGCAGGATCAGATGCCTTTGCAGAATTCCTTGCTGTTTTCATTTGAAATCTCTCATTTATGCTCAAATTTCCAATTGGAAATTTAATGACTTTTTCTTTTAAGAGAAGTTGGCAAGCTGAGTTGGTTTAAACACAAATCTCCCAAAGGTAAAAGATCAGACATCATTATAAAAATAGAAAATATTCCCATTGTCCTTTCGAGATGTTTCTCCTAAAAGACGTGAGGAGGTTTCTGAACAGCAGATGCGTTTTGGTAAAACAAAGTTGAAAAATATGTGAAACTCTTGACATTGGAATTACTTCCTGAGCTATGTCAAGTTATGTGGCTGCCTGGGGTAAATGAGAGCATTCTCTTTGCGGCAATAAACTCACTGGACATATGCCCCAGTAACAGAAACACCCATACTCTGCCGCTTGATGATTCACACTGCCTCTCGGAGCAAGACCTCTGCCCTCCAGGTCTCAGTGGCCCCATCTGTTAAATGGGAGGCTGGTCCACAGCCTTTCAGGGCATGCCAAGCATAGGCAGTCTCTGAGTTTATGGCATATTAATATATCAAATGAGTTTTGCATTCAGCTGATGGGGGATTATTTTTTTTACTAGCAAAAAAAAATATCAAATTGCCGAGTAATTTGTCAAATCAGACATGGATCATCCAGTACAATCGAGTAACAACCAGTGTTCTACAAGCAGCCTTAACTGTCCTGAGAAGAACTGGTTCTCTGCCTCTGTCCCATCCAGCCCAAGATGACCCCAGGTCAAAGAACTGATCATGCTGAAGAACCAATAAAGAGATACCCTCGTGGAATGCAGGTGGGCTACGAACTGCTGTCTTGTGGTAGCTCAGCCCACAGCATGTCCTTGCAATGAGCACAAACGAAAGAAGCACCTTAGGCACCTTCTGACCCAAGTGCAGGCCTGAGCACTTGACCTCCCTGGACAGCCTGTGGGCTCCAAGACAGGTCCTGTTCACTTGTGTGCCCAGATCCTAAATCAGGGCCTGACAAGATGCAGACTAACTGTATTGAATAAACGAACTATGTTGAAATGGCCAACATAGACACTTGTTAGCAAAGATTGTCTCCATGTTTATACAGAAGAGGATCAGGGGCAGAATTTGTTAAGAAGACAGGGAGGCAGCCAGGAGATTGGTCTCAGAGCTGAAGTTGCTCAGCAAGAACAACAAACTGATTCAGGCTGTATTTTATTTATTTATTATGTATTTAATTTCTTTATCTATTAGATTCCTTCTGGTGGTTGGCTGGGAAGTGTTGATGGGAATTCCCAAGCCCTCTTCCCAAGACAACCTCTGGTGAAACCAAGGATGACTGACGTTGTGATACGTGGACTTCCCCCCACGATGTCCCATCCAGAGGTGTCTGGGATGGAAAGGAAACATCCTTTCTCTTCTGTCTGCACAGCTCCAGACCACTGGAGTCATACAGAACATTGTGCCCCAGGTATGACTGTGTGCAGGCATGTTCTTTGCAGGGTGCCAGTGCATAGTATTTCCTTAGTGGGCAGGACAGTGTGGGGGACAGAGCATGGTTTTGGAGGGGACAGGGCTGGGTTTTATCAGGGGCAGAAGAAAAGCGGGGTTGCCAAAGGACCTTACGACATTGACGGGCCACTTAATCTCTCATCTATAAAGAGGGAAGTCCAATTCTTCCCTCCCAGGCTTATACCTAGACCTCCTCAAATGACTGAAATTTGTACCATTCATTCATGTCTTTGTTATATGGTTCTTTTTACGCTGGCCTCTCCAGACCCCTGTGGCAGGCTCTGTTCTCCTCCGCAAACACAAGGAACACATTTTCTTTGTCTTTCCGAAGCAGTCAAGTAAGCCCATGCAGGCGACCCCTGACCTTACCCCAGAGTGGAGTCATGGGTAATCACACTCACTCCATACCCCCGTCAAGAGAACACAGGGCCCCATGCACAGAAGCAGGGGAGAGTGGGTGCTGGGTGGAGGATGCTGGGGCAAATGTTAGGGCGGAACAGACAGGACCTCAAATCGGTTTTGCCACTCAGACACCAAGGATCCTGAGTCCTGACAAACCTGGCCTTTCCAGACCCTGCCGGTGATGATTGGGGTTGGGAGAGTCAGGTTAAATTTCCTGACCTGCTTTCCCAGCCTGACTGGGGCCTTTTCTCATTCAAACCACAAGTCCCAGCGAGGCATCAGTGCTGTGTCCGTGCTAGTACATGTGTGCGTGAGCACACGTGTGCACACACACACAAGTCCACACATGGATAGGACAAATATGACAGCTTCTCAGGGCAGAGCCAGTTTCAACCTGCTCAACGAAGGAGAGAACACACAGCAGAGATAACCTGAAACACATTTGCACTTAGTGATTATTTGACACGGATTCAAAATCTGCTTCAAATATGAGAAACACCTTTGTGAAATAAGAGCTTAAAAAAATCTCGGTCTTCAAGAAAATAATTCCCCGATCGACTGTCTAAACAAGAATTTCAAAAGCCATAAACCATGACAATATACGGGTATGTTAGGCATACGATATGTTTAGAATATATTCACATAATATACCAATGCCAATCACATAACGTTTTTATGTACCTTCCCTCAATACAATAGCTAACACTAACATCAATAATCACATAGTCCCTTTCATCCAAAGTGCAGTACTTTCACTTTGTGAAGCACTTTCTCTTCAGGCATCTAGCAAACCTCTTTTTGCAGGCACTCCAAAATGACCTGATCAAATTAAGACAGACCTAAAATAGATGGGATACCCTCTTAAACATGCACACGTAAGGTCTGAATTTGGTCGCCAGAATAACGATACACCGACACTGAGAAACCACCGGGCTTGGCTCTTCACGGCCCTGTTCCCTCTTCCAGCATCGAGTGGGAGCAATGTGCTTTCCCAGGGAAGCCAGCTAATTTTAGAGAAAACTCGTGTTTTTTACCTGGCCTGTGAGAGGTATCTGTACACCTACATTTCAACATCTGCTGTGAGGAAGATTAAGAACAAGATCCTAATTTCTGGTGCACTCTTGATGTTGGGAAAATATCAGCTAGCAAGCATTATTAGCTATCTTCGAGTTGACAAGAATGCAGGATTAAGTTTCTTTAAGGCAATTACACTTTTGATGACCCCTCTACATATAAAACATGTTAGCTAATGGGGGTGCAGAGGGGCAGGCTTAAGTGTTTGATCAGGAAATCCTGCGTGAGCATATTGGATGGAAATTTGATTAGTAGCCTTAGTGACGGGCGATCAGATCCTCCGGGTCTGCACAATCAGATCTGGCAGCACTTGCCTTCTTGCCTCTTTGAAGGAGGCGAACATTTGTGCAGAATCAAGACAGTGCTGGGTCCTTGATTTTTTTTTTTTTCTGGGTCCTTTTCTTTAAGTTATTGCAGACTAAAGCCTGAAAAGTACCTTTTATTTTCTTTTGACAATATGTTTGCAGTTACCTTAATGTTGAAGAATAAAATCAAATATTGGCCCTTCCCTGAAACGATGAGGGCCAAGGAAGCAGAAATCAAAAATCGACAGAGTCCGAAGAGACCTGGGAGAACATGAGTGTAGGACTGATAGCAACGCAGACCCTCCCACCGCACTCATCACACTGCTCTCGGAACTGGCACACATTAATTGTCATAACGACTCTGTTTTATGGAAGAGGAAAGTCACACAATACAGGGAAGTGACCCAAGGTTGTATGGCCAGGATGGGAACCCTGGCAGCTGAGCTCCTGACCCACACTCCACACGCTCCACACTTCTGCTTCCCTGGGTCATACGTGGGAAAACCCAGTCCCTGAGAGAAGACGTGACTCTCCAAAGTGATTCAGCCACGACTAAAGCGACACTCTCTCGTACTCCTCATTCAACGCTCTTCTCCCATGCCACAAAGTCTCTGTCTCTGAACGTCACCTTCCTCCATCAACCTGGACAAAACAGAGTGTGAGCTCAGTTCTCTACACCTATCGCATCATGAACTGAATGTTAATTTCATTTTATAGCTGAGAGAGGCTGCAGTCTTGCAGAGAGCAGGTGACCTGCTGCAGCCGCACAGCAAGAAACAGAAAAGGGATTTGATCTTGTGTCTGTCTCATTTCAGAGTCCACTCTCCTTTGCCCTTTCTCTCTGAGAATAAAAAATAAGTCAGGGAGGAAAAGACGGAAAGAATAAGCCCTGAAATATTTTGGGGTCAAACAGGAGTTAAAGCAGTGAGTTTACATTGTGCAAATGAAATGCATTTGTTTAGCACAAGGAACAGGGTCTGATTCTCATATGAGATGTATTTCATTAAAGCAACAGGTATTTTCCATGTGCCCGATCCCGGATCAGCAAAATGAGGCCCGCATTAGCAAGCTGTTATGGCCAGTTCCAGCCTTTAAAAGAGACATTATTTAAAAAAAAAAAAAAAAAAGAAAGAAAAAGAAAAAGAAAACTCAGTTACATGCACATAGGCATGCACGTGTGCACACACAGACACATCACACAGCCTGTGTTTCCCTCTTCTGTTTCTTAAGTCCACAATATATGGTCCCCATATCCCCTTTCCAGTGTGAACCATAAGACTATGGATACGTTTACAAAGGAAATGAAACAAAACAATCTTGAAATCTATCGCTAGAAAAAGTGATCAAGGTAGGTTCTGGCATCAGATTGACCCTGAGTCACAGAAAAGTCAATTAATTGTGATGGCCATAATGGATCGATTATTCTGGGAAATCTACAACATGACTTCAGCCCGGCCGGCTGACAGGGAGGTGCGCATCAAATGCATCAGCCCTTTTTCCGAGGGAGCAACAACAGGGGGTGGGGGGCCCACCAGCACACCAACTCACCTCAGACGGTGTGGTGGTCCTGACACACAGGGAGACCGGCATATGTCCCCTCCTCAGCTGGGAAGTTGAGTGCTGTCATTAAAAAATATCCTGCTTCTTCTAAATTCATAATCATGTGAGTGAAGCGTATTTTTAAAATACAAGACAATGCTAAAACCACCACAGCAGCTTGTATTTTTTTCAGGGGTGTTGGACACATATATATTTTAATCCATGTCCAAGTGAATCGAATTCATTTTCTCCAGGTTCCACTATTTCACTTTCCTTTGAAATGTTTTATCTACTACAAAAATAATTCACAAAAGAGTAGAAGACAAAAGGCTCTCCCAGTCCTACCACCCAGAGAGAACCACCGTAACATTAATAGTGCATTTTATTCCAGACATTTTCAGTCTAATACATAATTAGAGTCAGTGGACATGATCACAATTGTTATATTAATTTTTGAAAAAGCACAGTTGATTTTTCTTCAGATTATAAATTTAATATATGCCCTTTGAGAAAGTTCAGGGTAAGTAAACAGAAGAACAGAGAGAAGAAAATGAAAGGTCCCTATAGTCCACCCCTCAGCAAGAAGCCCTTCTAAAAAGAATCCATAGGCTATGAACTGCTCCCCTCTCCAGCGCTCGGGTTCAGCCTCGAGGGGACAAGGGGGCTGTCCTTACAATTAAAGCTTCAAGCGCCTCCATCCGAGGCCAGGTTACAAGCCCCTCAGCCCTGGAGCTGCACACCCACCCTATGGTTGTTCGTCTTCTTGGCTACTTTATGTCAAAATATCCATATTTGTTTTTGACTTATTAGCTAATGTCCTTTGCTGGCCACCCGCCCCCCCCACCGCACCCCATTTTAAATATTATGGTCCTAATTACAGCGGATGATTGTTGAATGACCCAACGGGCGGACAGAGCGTGATCACACTCCGGAGGCCCAGCCTCTCTCTTACAAAATAGGACTCTTTTTTTTTTTTTTAACACCATCCAATGATGTCACCCGTTTGCGGTTTCTCTGGGACTTTATTAAAATGTTTGTGACGGAGCCAATGTAAACCATCCTAAATCCAACACAGAGCTGAAAGGACTGATTTTAGGGAATGCAAAGATATGGATCATTGGGCCTGTCGAAGCCCCATCTTGAGCCAATTATTGGTGTCATCTTGAGCCAATTTAATCAATCCAAGAGGGATTGGGGGGTAGTAGGGGGCGCGGGCAGGGGGTTGTGAGCATTGGTCAAATGTGCTGGCTCAAATGCGTGTGTCGCAAAAGCGACTGAGCCTCAGCTTTGTGGATTTCAGATGCTCCTCTGATCTGCACGCCCCTCCTGGGGTCCCCTCCTGTGCCAGTTCCAGCCTCCTTATTGGGTCTGTTTGAGATCACTGGGCAGTGCTGGCCCAGGTTTAAGAGAGAAAGCCCCCAAAAGTCTTTAAGGCCACTTCTCACTGGGGAGACAATGTCAGGGATGCAGGACCCACAGACACTACTGACATCTGAGCCATCTGGGCAACCTGGAGAGTCCTCTGGGCTCTCTCACCCTGGGCAGGGTGGCCAACGAAGGGGTCAGGAGCGGTTAGAGTGAGATGCTTAGAAACAGCACCCAGCCACTAAGCCATTTGAGCGCTTATCTTAGTTTACTACTTAAGTTACTGTTTTTGAATTGTCCTCTCTCTCTCTCTTTTTTTTTTTTAATTGGATATCCGGTAATACAAATCATAAACTGGATGTTTTCCTCACTTAAAAAAACAATGACGGGGGGCGCCTGGGTGGCCCAGTTGGTTAAGCAACTGCCTTCGGCTCAGGTCATGATCCTGGGGTCCTCGGATCGAGTCCCACATCGGGCTCCCAGCTCCATGGGGAGTCTGCTTCTCCCTCTGACTTCCCCTCTCATGCTCTCTCTCTGTCTCTCAAATAAATAAATTTTAAAAAAATAAAAATAAAAATAAAAATAAAAAACAATGACGGGGGGGGGGGGGGACAACAGCATCCCCAGCACCAGAAATATCTGGCCATATCAAGAGCTGAAGTAATATCAGCTTCAAATTTCACACTCTGTACCTTGAGCAGGTGACACCAACACAGGTAAGATACACACAGAAAATTATTATTTTTACAAGCGCACAGAAAATGGACAATGTGTGTGGCATGCGGTTACTGCTATTATGGATATACTGTTATTCATTTACATTTCTCCATGCTCCAAAAAGGTCGTGAGGGGGTGGTCCCCAGACCTGGCGTATTTAGTTAGCTGCCGCATCCTCTCGCCTGGCTTCTTCCCCGTCTAAGTTTCAAAAGCCTGCTTCTCTCCCCTCCCCTAGGGCAGCCCCTCACATTTTTGGTGAGATAAAAAGTCTCGGCTGTCTAGTGTGTGTACTTTGTGTGGTTTTTTTTTTAAGATTTTATTTATTTATTTGTCAGAGAGAGAGAGAGAGAGAGCGAGCACAGGCAGACAGAGTGGCAGGCAGAGGCAGAGGGAGAAGCAGGCTCCCCACAGAACAAGGAGCCTGATGTGGGACTCGATCCCAGGACGCTGGGATCATGACCTGAGCCGAAGGCAGTGGCTTAACCAACTGAGCCACCCAGGCGTCCCACTTTGTGTGTTTTGATAGATAACATCCATAAGTATGCTCAGTCACTTCTCCAGAACCGGCTCTTCATCTTGGATAGAGCGCTCTGCAGTCCTGGCGAGGTTTGGAACGGTTACCGGGGCAGTGAGCCTTGTCGCAGTGCATCTCTGCCTGAGCTGGAGACCGATGGAGCGGAATGCGGGCCGATAACACAATTGTTTTCAACCCCACAAAACTGATGAGAAAGGCCCTCTTGAATTTTGGAATTCATGCTTGCTGTCGGTTCACAAAGGAGGTATCCAAAATCTTTAGCCAGGAACCAAAGAAACCGAGTCAGACAATCGCCTTGATGTTCCCAAGTTTAATCACTTTAAAGAACCCTGCCTCCTCATCATTGAATTCTTTTCAGAAAACAATGGATGTTGAATTCATCTCTTCCCATAATACGCAATCTGAAAGCTGTTTTGATTAAAACCAACTTCCTTCCTTTCTTTCTTTCTTTCCTTTTTTTTTTTAACTTGTTTCCAAAGACTTTCATTGCTAAACTTGTAATTTCTGTAAACCTAACGGGCTTCTGGGACCATCCAGGAGCCTCATTACTCTGAACGTGTTCAAAACAAATCCAGAATGAACTTTAATCACCGAGCCTCAGAGGAACGAGTAGGGAATGCAGCTCTGGGATGGGTTGGCTTGCTTGGTCTCTAAGTCAGTATCTCCACCTGAGAATGTGTTAGTCTGTTTAGAAGCCAGGCTAATCCTACCTTTCAGTTATGGAAGGAAATGGATTTTAGATTCAAGACTCAAAGTGGGTCCACCGAGCACGAGGATCAAACACTCTGGTGCTTTCAACAAGCAAATGCTACTGCCTGTCTCAAGGCAGAGGCTGGCCGGGACTACAGGCTTTATAAACAACACTCTCCTATTTATTGGAGCTGCCCACCCGAATCCAAATCTTCCTCTCTTCAATAGCGGCCTATTTACCGCAGTTTAAGCGGGGTTCTGCAGCCCTGCCTGCGTCTGCAATTTATTACTTGCTGCGAGAGCTCAGACCCAGAGTTTAAATGTCCCTAGTTGAAAGTTTATACCAGTCAGGACAGAAAATTATTCTCTCTGCCTAGGTTGAAGCACATTACTTCTTTATTGAATTAATTATGATAAGGATCATAACTTTAAACGAGGGGTGAGGTGCTGGCTTTCCGCTGGGATTGCTTGGAGCAATTTTCATCCAAGCATTTTTGTGGAGTTATTGAGTCTGGCAGGTCTGAACTTTGGAGAGGAGTAACTTTCTCCAGAACTTGAAAGGGGCTGGACATTGATCCAGGCAAAGCTGTACCAGATTCCATGTTTTGAGACAGGGAAATTTGCACTGCATGCTGAACAAATAACCGCGGGACCGGATGAAAGACAGCTTGGGAGCTCCTCATGTGGCCTTGAGCTTGGCCTTTCCTTGCTGGAGCCGGCCCCAGGGAGGGCAAGGGACAGGCAGGGACAGAAAGGTCCCCTGCAATCCTAATCTTCCAGGCCCAGCCTGGGCGGCAGGGTTGTGCAAGAGGCATGCCAGATTCTGATGCACAGAGGAGGAGAGGAGAGTGGGTGGAACTGCAAAGGACACCAGCTCTGAGGTCAAATGCACCTGGGTCTGAATCCTGCCTCTGTCACTTAACAGTGGTATCACATGAAGAGGGTCCCTTCTCCCCCTCCCTCTTTTTCTGTCTCACTCTGCATCAGCGGACTATTTGAAGACGTGTGTTTGTGTATGCATAATATACATTATATAGAGTATACAGAATATATCAATATTTTATACACATGTGAATGTACACATACACACACACACACACACACACACACACACACACACACACCTAGCACTTGGTCGGTGCTTATTTAAAGGTACTCATGTTTACTATTGTCATTACTAACAGGAAAATGGAAAAGTTAAGCCAGACCAGTATTTCATATCTCTTCCAGCTAAACTCTCCCCAGCCAGCACCCAGGTGACAGAGCACTGTGGTCTCTGGCTGTCGTCCCAGGCCCGCATGCTGCCAGCTGGACTAGAGCTCAAAGCCACCCTCTGTCCATCCTCCCACCCCACCCCTGACTCTCCAGCTTCAAGGGGTGGGCTGCACAGGCTCCCAAATGCTGTGACCCTACATGGAAGTTTCTCAGACCCACCCTACCCAGCCAGGTCCCAGCAGCCCCTCAGGAACAGGCCTTGACAGGGAAGAAGGGTGCCCTCTCTGATACACCTTCACATTCAGGGGGCAGTCAGCTCTGGTGGATATTCTGAGCCTGTGGCTCAGAATAGGATCATGGTATACTTTATTACTCAAAGCAAGACATTTCTAGTAGTGAAAAGAGGCACAAATACTACTAGCTTTGAGGCAGTACACATAACCAGGACTGTGTTGGCCCCCAGGATATAGGATTATCCATTCTTGGCCCCACTCCCCCATCACAAAGATGTACAAGAATGTTTCTTTAATATAAACCGCACTAAGGCCATACTTCCAAATGACCTTCCCCGATGACTCTTGACCTCTCAGGTCTCAGGCCAGGTGATTTGGCACCTGAACCACTGCACCCAGCTTCCAGCCATGCATCAGTTTCTTAGTGTTTTCAATTTCTCTTCACTGTTCCTGACAGGTAAGGGACTCTGGAGAAGTGGCTGGCGGGACCCACTGTAAGTCATCTCTTGGGACTTAAAGAGGAGGGGAGACATTTGGAAGGTACTAGAAGTTCATCCCTCAGTCCAAGGCCTTGGGTACCCAGACCACATCTTCCCCAACATACTTTTCCACCATCCAAGTCAACCTCACAATTCCAATGACAGCCTTGGCGACCACCACTCAGTGAACAGTTACAATCACCTGGTCTTTGCTCAGAATCTCACACGTATTATCTTACTGGAGCCTCACTGGGATCCTATAGGTCAGTGTGACAATCAGCACTGATTGATGAGGAAACTGAGGCACAGAGAAGTTAGGTAACTTGCCCAAGTCCACCCTGCATAAAAGTGGCCCAGCCAGGCTTTGAATGCCAGCAGCCTGCAGATGGCCCCTGGATGCAGACTCACAGTTTATTGGGTGGGAATGGGTTTATACCTAGATTCAAAGCCTGCCTGCACCAGTTTCTAGCTGTGACCTGCAGAAGTTCCCTTTTGGAATGACTTAATTTGACAGAGGCTTGTTCTAAGATCAAAAGGGACAATATATGACCCTGTATCCTACAAGGTATAGGGCCCAGAGGAGTTTCTTAATGGATCTGTTGCAACAGTTCAACTGACAGTGAGTCCTCCACTGTGTCCCCTGCAAGTGGCTAACCTACCTGGGACATGCTATCTGCAGTCCTTACCCTTGGGGTCCTGCCCTTAGTGGTTCAGGGCCCGATCCTGTAGCCCAGCCCCCTCAGAATTCAGCTGTGCCCTGAGAGAGGAGCTTGCCATTCCAGGGACTCAAACCTTCAGTCCTGACAGAGGCAGCCCCTTTGGGAGAGGTTATATATCTCTGCTACTTCCCTGGAGCTGGGCCCCTCCAAGTCCCCACACCAGAGACATACCTGCAACAGGACCACCAGTGTTGTCCAAAGCTAGGGCTACCCGGCAAGCGGCCAGTGGCAGGGAGATCTGAGGCATCACTGCTCAGCTACAAGTCCACTGAACCTCCATCCAGACAGGATGATGAGGCCCTCTGCAGATAGGACACACACTACTGAGACAAACACTCTTCCCTGTGCCTTCCTCTCTCCCCTCAAAAGCATGCTTTTCATCTCCCACACACCGCCACCATAGAGCCCACATGGTTTGGATTATTGGAGGCCCCTCTGAATGGGGTGATCTATTGTTTTAATCTGTCAATGAGAAGGTACCACAGCTGGGAGCTTGGCAAGGTTTGGGCACAGGACAACAAGCAGGGGCTGGACCCCAGTGGTCTCAACAGCAGCCTTCCCAGCCTTCCTCTCACTCACTCAGAGCCAGGCCGTGGGCCATGCCTCTATGTGAGGAGGGTCCCTTCCTCCACACAGGGTTAGCCAGAGGAGAGTATAGGACAAATATCAGGTTTCTCGGCTTCCTGCTGTGCAGGGCAGATGACAAGATTATTACACCTCAGAGGGGATAAGGCTGAAAGTATCAACAGGTTACAGGAGGGTTTAAGAGTTGCATGGAAGTGACAGAGGAGGGAGCATGACTAATTGTGGCTGGGGTGACCTGCCCTGTCTTTCAGCATACACTCTAATTCAAGGATCGAAGCTTCTCTGCAAAGAGACACAGAAACTTGTTCATCCAAAATGTGAATGATTGGGGCACCTGGGTGGCTCAGTGGATTAAAGCCTCTGCCTTCGGCTTGGGTCATGATTCCAGGGTCCTGGGATCAAGCCCGGCATCGGGCTCTCTGCTTGGCGGGGAGCCTGCTTCCCCCTCTCTCTCTGCCTGCCTCTCTGCCTACTTGTGATCTCTCTCCCTCTGTCAAATGAATAAATAAAATCTTTAAAATGTGAAAGATTAAATGTTCTTCATGCATTACAATTCATAGAAATTTTTCACAAAAAAACATGTAAATAGACATTTTCAATACAGCACTTCAGTCACTATGTTCTACAATATGCAAATGCACACACACTTACACACAGACATACACAAACACACACACATAAACACACATATGTTCACACACATATACATGACTCTCTCACCCAAACCAAATGACTTGGAGTTTCCTGAACACCCTGGACCCCTCTCCTTACCAGGCATTTATACTACCTACAGTCCAGTAAAGCATTCTCCCACTTTGTCTCCCTAATTATCTTAAATGCATCCTTCAAATCCCAGCCCAATTGTCACCTCCTCCAGGAAGTTTTCCATAGGCTCCCTTTCCCAAGGCTGCATTGGGAGTTGCTTCACAATGTGCCCTCTCTGTGCCCCTCCAGCAGAGCCCTCCCCATCCCGGGCCATGGACTGAAGATTAAATCTACCTAAACATCACCTGTTTCCTGGCCTGACTCTCCCACTAAAGGGTCAACTCCTGAGGACAGGACCTGGGTCTCAATCTCCATTTCATCCCTAATGCCCACGCAGGGCTTGGCACAGAGTGGGTTCTTGAGGAGTGATGGCTGAATGAACAAATGACAGTCTGCATCATGGAAGCTTCTTTCTTTCTGAGTAATGAAGTCAGAGCCCCTGCCAGGATCCTGTGGAGCCAGACACATTCATGCATGCAGCCAGAGAGAGGCACCCACTAAGGCACACATACTCCTCTCCCCTGACCAACATGGGCACTCGCCAATACCCTAAGAATCATTTTGACCATAGCTGGGAAAAAGAAACAAATAGGATCAAAACATTGGGGAACTGGTAAAAGCCACTGTGCCTCTCAGCAAGTCATTGGGGTCCCCAGAGATACTGTACCTGAAAAATGTTAAAATTAGCCAGTAAACAACTATACAGCCACACACCACACACAGGCCCAAAAGATTCTCTGGTGAGGGACAGTGAACATCAGCTCAGCCCTGGGGGGACTCCACTTGGATTCAAATCCTGAGTCCAACCACATTTACCCACTGGATGAACTTGGGCAAGATACGGAACCTCTCTGGTCCTCTATGTCCTCATCTGCAGAATAGCATTTCTTATCTCATAGGCATGGACTGAAGATTAAATCTACCTAAAAGAGCTCCTAGCAGTGTCCAGCTATGGTAAGGACTCAGCAATCATTATCACACACCCACACAGACAGAAATCTGTGCTGCTGACCTGTGACTTCCTCAGTTCCTTTTCCAGACTCCTTTCCAAAGATGGACCCAAACTGCCTGAGAGTCAGGGGTATGGTTTGGACTGACAATCAGTCATTCCTTCTGCGAACATCTAATGAGCATCTGCAGTGTGCTAGGTCCTGAGTAGAGATGGGTCAAGACTCAGCCCTCCCTTGAGGAGCACATGGCTGTGCTCGGGCACAGAGAGGGGAACTGATGATGACAATCATCTTTGATAAGACTCATAATGAAGCATGGAAGGGGAGCGGGGAGAGTGGAGGGAGGGTGATAACTCAGCCTTGAAAAGTCGGGGAAGGCTTCTTATAGGAGGGAGCAGCTAAGTACTGAAGGCCGAACGTGAGTTAGCCTTGTGAATGGGTGAGGAGGATAAGAGAAGGACCCAGGACACACTGACTCTAATTAATTAATTCATGGTGATATGGTAATTCATGGTGACCTGACCACAGCATTTCTTTGTGTTGGGTCCACCGTCGAACGTTTCAGCCACATTATCTCATTGAAGCCTCCCTCTCAGCTGAGGAGGACAATCTTTGCTTTGGGTTTTATTCACTGCTCTATCCTCAATGGCAGAATGCTGCCTGGAACTCAGGCTGTGCTCAATAAACATTGGTAGAATGAGGCTGGTTCTAATATGATTCCCATTTTCTGGATGAGGAAACTAAAGGATCTTCACTGAAGGATGCCCCACAGCTACTGTGAAACAGAGCTGGGGCTGGCAGACCCTGCTGAGGTCAAGCCAGGACTCTACTCACTGAGACTCACTAATGGTGAGACTGGCCTATAGGGACCTCAGCAGCCAAAGCAGCTACTCCCTCACATGCTTGCAAAGAGCCAAGTCATGGGAAATCAACCAGAACTCCCCTCAAAGTAGGCTCTGTGAGGAGAGCTAGTGAGCAGGGTGCCCACTGCCCACCCACCCTGCCCCCAAGGCTGCTGGCTCAGCAGCCTGTGTTTACATTTCTCCCTCAATCTGGAGGCTGCAGATTGAAATTATCTCCCCTTGGCTGTGTCAGCCTGTCCTGAGCCTCACTCCCAGCTCCAGCACCTCCCAGAAAGCCCAAGGCAGCCACAGCTGGAGTCTGATAAAGCCAGCTCTGTCCCATGGATTCACCCTCAATGGGGTGGGAGAGAAAGGACCCCCTTGTCCCACACAGCAGCAGAGACTTCTCAGCTAGTGACTCCCTGCTGCCTGGGACTAAAGGCAAGTGGAGGGACCCCCATTCCACTGAAGCCCAGTAGCCTCTGGAAGCTACAGAGATGCCCACCACAGGACCCTGCAGGAGCAGTCTTGGGCTGGCCCCAGGCCTCCACACTGTAGCCTGATCACAAGCAGAGTAGGTGACTTCCAGCCAATAGAGAGATACATGACCTCCCTCACTTCAGACTCTCTTTCCTCCTGGCCATCCTCACTTTCTCTGTGATGAAAGTACTTGCTGTGCAATCCTGAGCCAGTTTCCGCCCCTCTCTGAACCTCAGTTACTTCATCTGTACAGTGAAAGACTAGGGTAGATGATCTTGGGTGACATGCAGAAGTTTGCCTCATGTAGGCTCCCTAAGCTCCTTGAGGCCAGTCCCCATCCTTATCGCATCTCCAGCACCCAGCACAATGCCTGGCACTTAGTAAGGGCTTAAGGGGTGTTTGTTGACCAAATGAATGATGAATGTCAATCTGTCCCCCTCCCCTGCCAGTGATGACTTCCCTTTCCAAGCCCTCAGGGTCCTCATGAACCCTACCATCCCTTGGAACCCATCTCAGTACCCCTTTGGCCAACCACAGACTTCAGGCCACATCTTTCCCAATCCCTGCTTTCAGTGTGGGGCCTCAATAAAAATTTTTGAGTGCACTGTAGTAAATCGGTAAATGCTGTCTTCTAATACTATGATAGCATTAGATAAGTTCATTTACACTAAAGTCTTAATAGTCAATAAAGTTTTTTTCTAGGAGGAAAAACCCCAGAGAACAAATCTCCAAGCCTGACATCTCAATTGCTGCAGCAGGCTCTAGCTTGGCTCCCAGCTGTGGGAAGGAGGTAGGACAGGTGTTCCAGCAGGGACACAGGGTCCTGAGACCAAGGTCCTTGTCTCAGAAAGACAGGGAGGCAGACTGAGGGCATAATGTTACCCATCAGCAGGCTATAAGGACACATCCCTGTGCTAAAGGTCCCCTTGTAAAACTGATGGTAATGGCCAATAGCAGAAATGAAGGAAGAGAAATCTAGGATGGGGTCAGCATGGCCTGAGTCCTGTAAACACTTTGTAGCAGGAAGCTATCCTTAATCTAGAACCAGGCACCAAGTGTGAGGAATTTGTAAAGAGCTAAAACCAGCTGAGCAACGTGTCTGCAAAATGAAACAATTACAGAGCAATAGTTGAGTGCTAGACTCTGGCATAGTTGGTACTGAATTCCACCTCAAACTTCAGAATTCTAATAAGAATTTCTATTCCTGACAATAATGTGGATTCAGTATTCTGAATTACTCACACATACACACATGCACAGTCCTGGTTTTAAAGAAAAGTACTGGATAAAATATATCAAACAATCTATTTAAAAGTAGAGCTTAACTTGGAGTAAGACAAGGACTCTGCCAACATTATAGGCAAAGAGCAGACAGGCCTCCAGCCTGGAGAGCCAGCACTGCACCAAGGCAGTTTCCAGGCATTTGCTGAGACCAAGAAACTAGATTCTCAGAGTTTACTGGCAAGAGAGGACACAAGGCCTTAAGCATATATGTGACTGGATCCTCTACCTGCTCCTCTCCCATACACAGAAGCTAGGGCCTTTGAAGGATTACACCCTCAGTGAAAGAATACATTAGGAAGAAAAACTCTGCTCATCATCAAAGGGAGACAAGATAATTCAACCATCACAGATCTAAGATTTGCTCTTAGGCTCAGGTCCAAGTGAAGAAAAGGAAAGTAAAATAATAAAGACTCTGTTGATAATCCACAAAGATAGCCCAGCAATCTGCAGGTCTGGGTTCAAATTTACACTATTTGCTTGGTCTAGGAAAGCCCAAGCCAGGAACTTAAAGTAGTCCCAGGCATGCAGTGCTTTGCAACACCTGACAGAGGCAAAAGCAAATTCTCTCTGCAGAATCATACCAGCATACCATCAACCCAGGGATCCTTAGGCACCTTAAAAATTTAGAGTAGTCAGATAGAGCTCACAATCAAAAAAATATAAAACACATGAGAATCAATAGTTGAGTTATACCTACAAGGGTTTGAGACACTGGACTGATTAGGTACAACATATGAAATAAGTACATTTAAATGTTTTTAAAAGCAAAACAGAGGACTGAAAACTCAAATACGAAACAAAAACTAATAAAAACGACCAGGTATTTAATTAATTAATTTCATATATGTTCTTGAAATGGAAACTCAGATCATTGAAATTTAAAACCTAATAGAATTGCTAAAACATTTGAATAGAGAATTCGTGAGCTGGAAGACAAATCTAAAGAAATTACTCATAGTACAGCACACAGATAAGAGAGGAAAAATATAGGAGACACTAAGAGACATGAAAGATAAAATGAGGAGGTCTAAATCATATCTGACTGGAGCTTCTGAAGACACAACTTAGAGATAGGAATCTTTGAAGAAATAATGCCTAAGAATTTTTCAAAGTTGATAAAAGACATGACTCATTGGATTCCAGAATCACTCATGGATTCAAGAAACCCAAGCAGGATAACTAAAAATTAGTTTACATGTACACTGATCATAATGAAATTGCAGAACACTTTAAAAAATCTTTTAAAAATGCACAGGGAAAAGACAGATTACTTATTAAAGAAAAACAAGCAGACCAACAACCACAACAATGGAGGCCAGAAGGCAACAGAATAACATCTTCAGCATGCTGAGGGAAAATAACTATTTACCTAGAATTCTAAATTCAGCTTAACTCTGTGTGTGTATTATCCAGCCATTAAAAAGTAAGAAATCTTGCCATTTGCAAAAACATGGATGAACCTAGAAGACATTGTGCCCAGTGAAATAAGCCATATGAATGAAGACAAATACTATACAATCTCACTTATATAGGATATCTAAAAATAATCAAATTCATAGAAATGTAAAGTATAGCTGTGCTTACCAGGAGCTAGGAGAGAGAGATAAATGAGGAGATGTTGATCAAGGGGTACAGTTTCAGGACACCTGACTGGCTCTATCAATAGACTGCATGACTCTTGATCTCAGGGTCATGAGTTCAAGCTCCATGTTAGATGTTTTTATATTTTAAAAATAAAATCCTTTAAAAAAAAGGAAAGGTACAAAAGTTTTGGTTATGCAAAGTAAGTTCTTGAGATTTAGTGTAAAATTATGTGGCCATAGTTAACAATAGGGTATTGCATACTTGAAATTCGCTAGAAGGGTAGATCTTAAGTGTTACCATCATGTGCACACATGCACACACACAAATAGTAACTATGTGAGATAAGAGATGTTAATTAGCTTGGTTGTGGTGAATATTTTGCAATGAACATGTATATCAAATCATCAAGTTGTACATTTTAAATATATACAATTTGTAATTGTCAATTATAACTCAATAAAGTTGGGGGGAAGTACAAATAAAAGTACCAGAGCTTTTAAAAGAACTGAGTTTAGTTGACTGTAGAGTTGTGGGTCCGTCTCTGGGTTCTCTATTCTGTTCCACTGATCTATGTATTTGTTTTTGTGCCAATACCATGCTGTCTTGGTGATCACAGCTTTGTAATATAGCTTGAAATCAGGCAACATGATCCCCCAGGTTTGTTTTTCTTTTTCAACATTTCCTTGCCAATGTGGGATCTTTTCCAGTTCTATACAAATTTTAGGATTGTCTGTTCCAGCACTTTGAAAAATGCCATTGGTATTTTGATCTGGATGGCGTGGAAAGTATAGATTGCTTTGGGCAGCATAGACATTTTAACAATGTTTATTCTTCCAATCCACGAGCATGGAATGTTTTTCCATCTTTTTGTGTCTTCTACAATTTCTTTCACGAGTGTTTTGTAGTTTCTACAGTATATATCCTTCACATCTTTGGTTAGGTTTATTCCAAGGTATCTTATGGGTTTTGGTGCTATTGTAAATGTAATTGATTCTCTATAGTGTATATGGACCACATTTCCTTATCCATTCGTCCGCTGAAGGGCATCTTGGTTCTTTCCACAGTTTGGCGACCATGTTCTCTAATTTCTTTCTACAGCTACACTGTTAGTGTATAGGAAAGCAACTGATTTTGTACATGGATTTTGAATCCTGCCACATTACTGAATTGCTGTATGAGTTCTAGTAATTTGGGGGTAGAGTCTTTGGATTTTCCACATGAAATAGCATGTCATCTGTGAAGAGGGAGTTTGATTTCTTTGTCAATTTGAATACCTTTTATTTCTTTTTGTTGTCTGATTGCTGTTGCTAGGACTTCTAGTTCTATGCTGTACAATAGTGGTGAGAGGGGGCATCCTTGTTGTGTTACTGATCTTAAGGGAAATGATCTCAGCTTTTCCACATTGAGAATGATATTCACTGTGGGCTTTTCATAGATGGTTTTTACGAAATTGAGGAATGTTCCCTCTGTTCCTACATTCTGAAGAGTTTTAATCAGGAAAGGATGCTGTATTTTGTCAAATGCCTTTTTGCATCAACTGAGAGGGCCATATGGCTTTTCTCTCTCCTCTTATTAATGTGTTCTATCACACTGGTTGATTTGGGAATGTTGAACCTCCCTTGCATCCCAGGGATAAATCCCACCTAGTTGTGATGGATAATCCTTTTCATGTACTGTTGGATCCTATTAGCTAGGATCTTGTTGAGAATTTTGGCATCCATTGGTCTGAAATTCTCCTTTTTGATGGGGTCTTTGCCTGGTTTGGGGATCAAGGTAATGCTGTCCTCACAGAATGAGTCTGGAGGTTTTCCTTCTGTTTCTATTTTTTTGAAACAGCTTCAGGAGAATAGATATTATTTCTTCTTTGAATATTTGGTAGAATTCCCCAGGGAATCCATCAGGTCTTGGGCTCTTGTTTTTTGGGAGGTTTTTGATACTGCTTCAATCTCGTTACTGGTTTTTGGTCTATTCAGGTTGTCAATTTCTTCCTGTTTCATTCTTGATAGTTTATAGGTTTCCAGGAATGCATCCATTTCTTCCAGGTTGATTAATTTATTGGCATATAGTTGTGGATAATAATATCTGATAATTGTTTCTATTTCCTTGGTATTATTGTCATCTATGATTAGCTAATCTTCGACAAAGCAGGAAAAAATATCCAATGGAAAAAAGACAGTCTCTTCAATAAATGGTGTTGGGAAAACTGTACAGCTACATACAGAAGAATAAAACTTGACCATTCTCTTATACCATACACAAAGATAAACTCCAAATGGATGGAAGACCTCAGTGTGAGACAGGAATCCATCAAAATCCTAGAGGAGAACATAGGCAGTAACCTCTTTGATATCGGCCACAGCAACTTCTTTCAAGACATGTCTCCAAAGGCAAGGGAAACAAAAGCGAAAATGAACTTTTGCAACTTCATCAAGTTAAAAAGCTTCTGCATAGCAAAAGAAACAGTCAACAAAACAGAGAGGCAACTCACGGAATGGGAGAAGATATTTGCAAATGACAGTACAGATAAAGGGCTGATATTCAAGATCTATAAAGAACTTCTCAAACTCAACACCCAAAAAAACAGATAATCGAGTCAAAAAATGGGCAGAAGACATGAACAGACTCTTCTCCAAAGAAGACATACAAATGGCTAACAGACACATGAAAAAATGTTCATCATCATTAGCCATCAGGTAAATTCAAACCAAAACCACACTGAGATACCACCTTAGACCAGTTAGAATGGCAAAAATTGACAAGACAAGAAACAACAAATGTTGGAGAGATTGTGGAGAAAGGGGAACCCTCTTACATAGTTGGTGGGAATGCAAGTTGGTACAGCCATTTTGGAAAACAGTGTGGAGGTTCCTCAAAATTTAAAAATAGAACTACCCTATGACCCAGCAATTTCACTACCAGTATTTACCCCAAAGATACAGATGTAGTGAAAAGAAGGGCCCCATGTACCCCAATGTTCATAGCAGTAATGTCCACAATAGCCAAACTGTGGATAGAGCTGAGATGCCATTCAACAGAAGAATGGATAAAGAAGATGTGGTCCATATACACAATGGAATATTACTCACCCATTGGAAAGGATGAATACCCAACTTTTGCATCAACATGGATGGAACTGGAGGAGATTATGCTAAGTGAAATAAGTCAAGCAGATAAAGTCAATTATCATATGTTTTCACTTATTTGTGGAACATAAGGAATAGCATGGGGGACATTAGGAGAAGGTACGGAAAATGAAGGGGGGCAAATCGGAGGAGATGAACCATGAGAGACTATGGACTCCAGGAAACAAACTGAAGGTTTCAGAGGGGAGAGGGGTGGAGAGTTGTGTTAGCCCAGTGATGGGTATTAAGGAGGGCACATATTGCATGGATCACTGGATGTTATACACAAACAATGAATCATGGGACACAACATCAAAAACTAATGATGTACTTTATGGTGACTAACATAACATATAAAAGAAAATTCTCACACACACAAGAAAAGAACTGAGCTTACTACCACATGTCTTCACTATAGGACAAAAAAAAGAGGAACATGGTTCCAGAGAAAAGACCTTGTATACAAGAAGAAACTGAGGACAAAGAAAACAGTAAACATGTATGCAAAGCCAAGCAAGCATCCATTTATAAAAATGATGATGGCTCATATTGGGATATAAAATAATTTGGAACCAAATTAGCAGACAATGTTAACAAGTAAAGCATGGAAGATGGGAAGAGGGTGATCAGCTTTAAACATTAAAGGTACCTCTTAAAATGTTAAGAGTAACCACTAAAATGAGAGTTAAGCTTTCTAAGTCAATTCAGAAGGAAAATGGAGTTTTTAAAGAATCTTAAATTTAAGCAAGACATGATAGTCCCTGACCCTGAGGAGCTCAGAGTCTCCTCAAGGGGACTCCGAGTGCAGTGTCAAGCAAACAAGAACATAATTCTCCAGACAAATTCTCCTGACATTTTAAATGTGCAATAAGGTCAAGTGTTGACGAGAATATGAGGAAATGGGTTATAGTCACAGCTCACATGAGCATAAGTTGATATAGATGCTCAGAGGGCGGCTTGCCATTGGTTTCCCTGGTATTCCCTTCTCGCTGCAGGCCCTTAGGGCCATTCACCCATGTGCAGGCATGTGCAGAGGGGCACATATGGGCACACTATGGCAGCACAATGGGAATTGCCCAGAAACCCCACAGCTTCAGAAACAACCAAAATACCTATTAATAAAAGAATGGCAAAAACCACAGTTTACAATAATAGAATACTTCTCCACAGTAAAAAGGAAGATAAGGGAGAACTACCATGTTCTTATATCAAATACTCATCCCACACACAAACATGCATACACATGCACACACGTGCACATGTACACACACACACGTACATCATGCATCCCAGGCAGAGCTCTTCCAGGCCCTGACACCTCACAGGTATGCAGTAAATATGAACTGTCCTGATTTAAGCAAAGTATTGCAGAGAGGGGTCAGGAGAGTATGAGCTAGGAAGAGCCTCTAGCAGAAAGAGAATGCAATAAGGAAAAAATCCCTGGCTTACACTCTGTGGATATTCCCTCCACAAGGAAAGGGGCAGAAACTAAGAGGAAACCCAGAGACACAGCACATCTGGTATCTGGGTGCTTACACTCCTCCCAGGCCCACACCTGAGGGAATCTAGGTACTGGGGACCAGACCCAGGCTGGGATGAGGATGGGGAAAGAAGGCTGTAAAAGGCCCAGGCAGCAAGCCCACACTCTTGCTTCCCTCCCACACTATCAGCTCTTGACTTCCTGTTTGACCAAACTTATCAAGTGTGTTTTTGAAAGCCCCTATCTTTGAGAAGAGTTATGGGGGATGGGGAGGGCCAGACCTCTCCGGGGACCACAGTGGCCACCCAGCCCACAGCTCTGCACCTCTGCCCTGAACTCCCAGAGTGGGGAAGATCTGCAGTGCTTGGGTCCAGGAGCTTGCCTCCTACCAGTCTTCTCTCTCACAGGAGACCTCCAGGACTGTGTAAATTGTGTGTGTGTGTGTGTGTGTGTGTGTGTGCATGTGGCACATGTGTGTGTGCACATGCACACATGCCTGCTCCAATGTGACTGTTTGACTGCTACCTGAGCACACATAAAATTGTCTCCCACTATATGTTCCCACTTTTTTGGACACTGGAGATGAACTGCTATGTCTCTACACATGACAGGCTATTTCTCACTGCCAAACATTCTCTTGCTGCTGTTCCTCCTGCCTGAGTCTCCTTTCCTCTCTTATCTGGCTTAATGGTTATCTTTTACTGTTTCAGATTTGGCTCAGGTATCACTGCCTCCTGGAAGTCTTCCCTGTCACCCCGCTATCCTTAGTTGGGCTAGGTGCCTCTCTTTGGGATTTCCATCACGCACTGGGTTTGTGTCTATTGTGAAACTTACAGCAATACTCAAACCAACATTTATGGAGTGCCTCCCATGTTACAGGAGTGATATTAAGCAGTTAACAAGTATTAACATTTTTAATGTTCATCATATCCCTATGAATTGAGATAGCTTCTAGCTGCCTTCCTGAGAGTCATTCTCTTGCCTTACTAACTTAACTCTAATTCTTTTGAGAATAACAATGTGCCCAAATTAATAATTACATTTCATTCATTCCTACATTTCATAATCTTATAGTTAAATGCAGACAGTGCTAGTAATGAATGAAGATGGAAACAGATGTTTGTGCCACTGCCTCTGGGCCGGGTATACCTGGAGAACATGGGATACCTGTGCAGAGTTGGGATTAAGGGGAGAGAAGGAGAGAAGAAAGAGAGAGGAAAGGTAGAAAAGAAAAGGAAGGCAAAGGGAAGAGGAGTGTGGAGGAGAAAAGTGGAAAGAAAAGTGTGAAACAGCAAGTACATGGTTCCAATGGCTGAGAAGAGTACCTTGGAAAGGGACAAGAAGCCTCTGCTTCCTGACCCCATAACCTGAGAGCCACCCCTCATCAGGGTGCCTCTTTCCTCATCCTGTCACCCTACACCTCCCTCAAATCAAACCTGTCACCCTGGGACCCTTCAAATCCAGCTTCCTTGAACACTGCTACATGTAGGCAGGGACATTCTAACCCTCATCCAAGGTGCAGAAGGGAAACAGAACAAATCCAGGCTCTATGAATTAGAACAGTTACAAGATGGACTCATTCTATACAACTGCAAAGCCCCTTCTTATCCCCACTCTCAGCTTCCAACCATGTGGTGGGCACCATCAAGCCTGAACCTAAATGGACTTGCATCTAGTTGCTCCCAGGAGGGTTCCATCTGTACATCTGGGCCACCAGCCAGCACTAGCCAATCACATCTTCATCTTAAAGTGTAAGGGGGCTGTGCAAGTGTTGAGAATGGTACTGGGGTTTTGGGAGGACTCTGGATACTCTCAGAGAAACAAAGAAATCCAAGGTATGGTTTCTGCAAGGGCAATCTCAGTCATAGCCCTTTGTTCACTGGCAACAGCAAACAGAATAAAGCTAAGTATCAGCACTCAATCTACTGCCTTGCCCCAGGCACTTTCACAAGCTGATTTCTGACTCTCATAATGGTTCGATAGGATTGTCAGGACAAATAGTTTACTCTCCCACTTTACAAAGGTAAAAACTGAGGCCTTTAGAAATAAGAGATTGGTTTCAGTTTGCAGTTATATACAAAACGTCCCAGTTGTAGGTCTACAACCCAGGAGTCCTATGCCCCAGCAAGCGCTCTGTTCTACTAGCAAAGAGGCAGCAGTGCCTCCCCTATTCCATCCCATTATCCCATGCCCGTACTATTGCCTGTGATATAAGCATGCTCTTCTGCACTCCATTATGAGCCCTTGGAGGGTAAGGCCTGTGTCCTTTCACTGCTGTCTCTAGCAACCAGCATGGAGCAGACAGAGACTGGGTAAGTATGACATAAAAGCTTAAACCAGCCTTGGGAAGCAAAAGTCAAACTGCAGTGCAAGGCAAACATTCTCTAGGTGTCACCCCTTCTTTCCCAACAAGCATGTGACGGCAGCCACAGAACGCTGGAGACCACCAGCATAAACACAATTCATGACATCTTTAGGCAAAGGAAATTGAAACCAACTAACTCAGTTGGCCACCTTTTTTTTTTTTTTTTTTTAAGATCCCTCTAAAAACGGGCAGGCAAAGCAATTGGCTCAGAACCTGAGGAGCTGGAATGCATTTAGGGGCTCTGAGGCTGTCCAACCGGAACCTGAACATCCAGAGACCCCACCTCATTTCCCAGGCCCTGACAAGCTGATTGAGCCAGGACAGGAAGAGTAGCTGGTGGGTGATTGCAGACTATCCAGTGTCAGCTCATTGTTCCGGGAGGAAGCTGTCAGGATCAGACCTCCCAGGAGGGCCTGGGGCCTCTGGTTCTTATTTTTCCCTTTGTAGGTGGAAGCCATCATCTCTCCCACCCAACCGGACACTCCCAATCAGATCTCGTCAGCCCAAGAGGCTCCACATCCCAACTCCCAGAGACCTCAAAGGAGGAGGATCAGAGGCCACCTGATACTGTTTTCCCCTGGGATTTTCTTAAAAACAAAAGTTGTATTCTTTTTTTAATTGTGGTAAGAATACAAAACCTGAGATCTACACTCTCCACAAAATTTTAAGTGTACAATACAGTATTGTTGACTAATGGTACAATGTTGTACAGCAGATCTCTAGAACTTACTCGTTTTGCTTAATTGAAACTTTATGCTTGTTGATTAGTAACTCATTTCCCCTCTCCCCCCTACCCCTGCCAACCGCCATTCTACTCTTTGAGTCTATGAATTTGACTAATTTAGATACCTCATGTGAAAGACAAATGCAGTATTTGTCTGACTGGCTTATTTTGCTTAGCATAACGCCCTCAAGGATTGTCCATGTTGTAGCATATTGTAGGATTTCTTTTTTAAGGCTGAATAATATTCCATTGTATGTACATACCTTTTCTTCATCTATTTACCCATCGATGGACATTTAGATTGTTTCCACATCTTGGCTATTGTGAATAGTGCTGCAGCAAACATGAAAGTGCTAATATCTTATATGGATTCTGATTTCAATTATTTTGAATAAATACCCAGAAGTGGGATTACTGGTTCTATTTTTTGAATGTTGAGGAATACTGCTTTCCTTAGTGGCTGCACCATTTTTCATTTCCACTAACACTAGCTCCAATTTCTCCATATTCTCACCAACACTTGCTGTCTTTGGGTTTTGTTTTTTAATAGTAGCTACTTGACGGGTGTGAAATGATACCTCATTGTGGTTTTGATTTGTGTTTCCCTGATGATGAGTGATGTTAAGCATCTTTTCATGTGTGTTTTGGCCATTTATAGGTCTCCTTTGAAGAAATGTCTATTCAAGTCATTAACTCATTTTTTAATCAGGTTATTAGTTTTGTTGCTACTGAGTTGTAAGAGTTTTATATTTTGGAGAGTAACCCTTTGTCAAATATACAGTTTGAAAATATTTTCCTGGGTGTTGTATGTAAGTGATGAATAACAAAATTTTACTACTGAAACTAATATTACACTATATGTAACTGGAATTTAAATAAAAGCTTTAAAAAGAAAAAAAATATTTTCTCCCATTCTGTAGGTTGTCTTTACACTCTGTGGTTATTTCCTTTGCTGTGCAGAAGCTTTTTAGTTTGACTTAGTCCCACTTGTTTATTTTCTTTCTATTGCCTTTGCTTTTGGTGTTGTATCCATGAAAGCATTTTGAGATCAAAGTCATGAAGACTTTCCCTTATGTTTTACTCTATGAGTTTTAGTTTCAGACTTACAATACACTTAATTAAAGACTTACATTTAAATCTCTAATCCATTTTGAGTTGATTTTTGTGTCTGTGTAAGATAAGGGTCTGATTTCATTCTTTTTTCATGTGGTTATCCAGTTTTCCCAACACCCTTTTTTTTGAAGAGATTATCCCTTCCCTATTGTATATTCTTGGCACTCTTGTTGAACATCAGTTGACTGTAAATGTGTGCATTTATTTCCAGGCTCTGTATTCTGCTTCATTGGTCTATATATCTGTCTTTACACTAGTACCATACTATCTTGATTACTGTAGCTTTGTATTATATTTTTAAAATACCCCAACAAAACAAAGCCTATATATGCAAAGCCCATAGCTAACACCATAATGATTGGTGCAAAATTAAAAGATTTTCCTTTAAGACCAGGAGTATGCCCACACTCACCATTTTTGTTTTACCACTTCTATTCATCATAGTACTGGAAGTCCTAACCAAAGCAATTTGTCAAGAAAAGGAAATAAAAGGCATGGAAATAGGAAAGAAGAAAGTAAAATTGTCCCTGGTTGAAGATGACATGATTTTATATATTAAAAAACTCTAAAGAATTCACCAAAAACCTGTTGGAACTAGGACATGAATTCAGTAAATTTGCAGTATACAAAATCAATATACACTAATGTTTCCATACACTAACAACAAACTATCTCAAAAGGGAATTAGGAAAACAATCTTATTTACAATGGTGTCAAAAGCATAAAACACTTAGGAATAAACTTAGCTAGGAAATGGAAGACCTGTATACTGAAAACTTGTTTTGTTTCAATGAAACATTGATAAAAGTAATTAAATAAGACACAGACCAATGGAAAAACATCTCATGTTCATGGATTTGAAGACTTAATATTGCTAAAATGTCCATACTACCCAAAGCAATCTACAGATTCAATGGGATCCTTATCAAAATACCAGCACCATATCTTACCAAAGTAGAAAAAAACAATTCTGCAATTCATACAGAACCACAAAAGACCGTGAACAACCAAACCAATCTTGAGAAAGAACAAAGCTAGAGACACCACACCTACTGAATTCAATTTTTTTAACTTCTCATTACAAAAGTCTGATAATGCACACTCTATCTAAAACATCCATAGCATGTAGAAACAAACTGTGCATAAAGTGAGTCCCTATGATCCCAGCCCTCAAAGATAATCACCATTAACACTAGATACTTTCAGTGCCCATGTTTTATGTAAGCCCTATAGATATGTAGATATCATAGATAGAAATATATTCTCCAACTCTCCAATACTGCTCGGTAGCTTGCTTTCTGATTCACAATAAGTTGCAGACATTTTTCTATGTCCACAAACATATATTAGCATCACTATTTGTTATAGTTGCATAGTATTCCCATAAATACATGTGTTGAAATTTATTTATTCATTCCCCTAATCGATGGGCACTTAGGGTTTTTGCAGCTTTTCATGTTTCCAACAATGTATATGCTTGTGCATACATTTTACCACCCTTCAGTATTTTTAGAAACAGAAGTTGTGAATGGAAGGATAAGGCAGTTTTCAATGTAGTAAATCTTGTTCAATTGCTGAGGGTCTCTTTGAAAATATATCAAGTTTCAAAGTTTTAAAAATTTCACTTTTAATTAACACATAAACAAAACTCATCATTTGCTTAAGTCTGTGTCACTCCCAAAAGTCACTCCTCATTCTTCATTCCTCCCCTTTTAGAAAACGCTTTTCAAGATATCTGAGTGGCTCAGTGGGTTAAATGTCTGCCTTCCGCTTAAGTCATGATCCCAGGATCCTGGGATGGAGTGCCACATCAGGATCCTTACTCAGCATGGAGTCTACTTCTCACTCTACCTGCCACTCCCTCTGCTTGTGCTCTCTCTCCAATGCTAGAGATAAAATAAATAAATAAAATCTTTAAAAAAAAAAAAAAAGAAAGAAAGAGATTTTCCTTCCCAAGGAGGCATTTTGCTCAGATGCCTAGCCCTCACTTTCTTGTTAGGGTTTGGATAGCTTTCAGGTATCTGAATCTAATGTAAGAGACGCATTTTCAGACTATTGAGTCTGATTCCTGCCCTCTCTCCTCATTCCCACTTAGAGGCTGGTCATAGGTGGAAATGACACCACCAGGAATATTATAAAGTATCCTGTGGGCAACTTACCCCAGAGCCAGAATTTTCAGTTCTATCTGGAGCCACCCACTCTCAAAAAAGAGGTGGAAGCACAAATTTGTATGTCTTTTGAGGGGGTAATTGGACATTATCTATTAATATCTTAGAAGTACACTTCTATGAACAAAACAAATGAACATAGGGGAGGGGAAGGAAAAATAAGATGAAAACAGTTAAGGAGACAAACCATAAGGGACTCTTAACTCTAGGAAAACAGGGTTGCTGGAGGGAGAGGTGGGGGGTGGGAAAATTCGGTGATGGGCATTAACAGCAACACTCAATGCAAGAAGCACTGGGTGTTATATGCAACTGTTGAATCACTTAATTACCTCTGAAACTAATAATATACTATATGTTGATTAAATTGAATTTAGGGGTGCCTGGGCGGCTCAGTGGGTTAAGCCTCTGCCTTCGGCTCAGGTCATGGTCTCAGGGTTCTGGGATCAAGCCCTACACTGGGCTCTCTGCTCTGCAGGGAGTCTGCTTCCCCCTCTCTCTATGCCTACCTCTCTGCCTTCTTGTTCTCTCTCTCTCTCTCTCTCTCTCTCTCCAATAAATAAATAAAATATTTTGAAAAAATTGAATTTAAATTAAAAAAATTTTAAAGAATTACACATCTATGAATCAAGAAAACTAACTTCTGTAATAATTAGAAACAATCTAACTTCTCAGTGAAGTATGGGATCATCTACCTGGAACAATGATCAGGCATGAGGAGCACCCCCACACATACACCCCAAAATATCATCCTCTAATTTCTTCATTGGAAACTCAAGTCTTGGGATTTGTCCATAATTCTTGAATTTTTACTTTTCTCTACATATTGGAACCATCCAGACCAGGATATAAACATGTCCAACATGTCCAACATCCCAGAAAGTTCTCTCATGCCCTCAGATAGTACTCCCCATCCCACCAGAGCTACCTACTCTATTTCTTACCATACAGCAGTTTTTCTTGTTCTTCAACTTTCACATAAATCATACTGCATGTACTGTTTCATGTCTGCTTCTTTGGTTCAGGATAATGTCTGTGTATATCAATAGTTCTCTTTGTATTCATGTGTGTTATTCCATTTATGAATATATTCTGACTTCTTTGTCATCTTTGTAGATTAATATTCAGGGGTTTTGGTTTTTGTTATTTGGGGGTTTGTTTTGTTATGCACTACTATAAACAAAGTTGTTATGAACATGTTATACTTGTCTTTATCTTTGGGTAAAGATAAAGTGGAGTTGGCCATACATACGCATATGTTTAGCTGTTGCAGGGAATGCCAGATCGTTTTCCAAACTATTTGAACCAATTAATACCCCTATCAAGCAATACAGACGGTTTCCAGTTGGTCCACTACCTTGGCAACACTTGGAATTATCAAGCTTTTATTGTTTTTCTGTCCATCTGTTTGTTAGCTAGGGTAGGGGGTGTATACAGCTTTCTTACTTTGGTTTTAATTTACATTTCCCTCATGAGTAATGATGTTGAGAATTTTTCAGATGTTTATGGACATTTGGAGATCTTTTGAGAAATACCTGTCCAAGTCTTGCTTGTTTTTCAAGCAAGACTTTAAAAAGTTATTTATATGTTCTAGATACAAGTCCTTCATTATATGATATATGTATTGTGAATACCTTCTCTATTATTACTTAGATTAGACTCCTTTATTTGCTTTTTAAATGTTGTGGGGATTTTTGGTAAATATGCTTTTTTGTGCTTGTTGTATCCTGTTTAAGAAGTTTTTTCTTATCCCAGGATCATGATAATCTTCTGCATTTTCTTCTAAAAGTTTATTGACTAAATTTTCACATTTAGATCTATGTTCTATCTTAAATTAATGTTATATGGTGTGAGGTAGGAATCAAGATTTTTTTTTCTGTACAACTATCCAATTGCTTTAGCATCATTTTGGCAAAAATGATCCTTTCCCCAACCAACCTGCAGTAGCACCTTTGTTATAAATCAAGGAACTACATACTAGGTCTTTTTTTTTTTAATTATTTTTTTATTTCTTTTCAGCATAACAGTATTCATTGTTTTTGCACCACACCCAGTGCTCCATGAAATACATGCCCTCCCCAATACCCACCACCTGGTTCCCCCAACCTCCCACCCCCCACCCCTTCAAAACCCTCAGATTGTTTTTCAGAGTCCATAGTCTCTCATGGTTCACTTCCCCTTCTAATATCCCTCAGCTCCCTTCTCCTTTCCATCTCCCCATGCCCTCCATGTTATTTGTTATGCTCCACAAATAAGTGAAACCATATGATAATTGACTCTCTCTGCTTGGCTTATCAGCATACTCTCTTCCAGTCCTGTCCATGCTGACACAAAAGTTCGGTATTCATCATTTCTGATGGAGGCATAATACTTCCATAGTGTATATGGACCACATCTTCCTTATCCATTCATCCATTGAAGGGCATCATGGTTCTTTCCACAGTTTGGCGACCGTGGCCATTGCTGCTATAAACATTGGGGTACAGATGGCCCTTCTTTTCACTACATCTGTATCTTTGGGGTAAATACCCAGTAGTGCAACTGCAGGGTCATAGGGAAGCTCTATTTTTAATTTCCTGAGGAATCTCCACACTGTTCTCCAAAGTGGCTGCACCAACTTACATTCCCACCAACAGTGTAAGAGGGTTCCCCTTTCTCCACATCCTCTCCAACACATGTTGATTCCTGTCTTGTTAATTTTGGCCATTCTAACTGGTGTAAGGTGGTATCTCAATGTGGTTTTAATTTGAATCTCCCTGATGGCTAGTGATGATGAACATTTTTGCATGTGTCTGATAGCCATTTGTATGTCTTCATTGGAGAAGTGTCTGTTCATATCTTCTGCCCATTTTTGATATGATTGTCTGTTTTGTGTGTTGAGTTTGAGGAGTTCTTTATAGATCCTGGATATCAACCTTTTGTCTGTACTGTCATTTGCAAATATCTTCTCCCATTCCGTGGGTTGCCTCTTTGTTTTCTTGACTGTTTCCTTTGCTGTGCAGAGGATTTTGATTTTGATGAAGTCCCAAAAGTTCATTTTCGCTTTTGTTTCCTTTGCCTTTGGAGACATATCTTGAAAGAAGTTGCTGTGGCTGATATCGAAGAGGTTACTGCCTATATTCTCCTCTAGGATTCTGATGGATTCCTGTCTCACGTTGAGGTCTTTTATCCATTTTGAGCTTATCTTTGTGTACAGTGTAAGAGAATGGTCGAGTTTCATTCTTCTGCATACAGCTGTCCAGTTTTCCCAGCACCATTTATTGAAGAGACTGTCTTTTTTCCACTGTATATTTTTTCCTGTTTTGTCGAAGATTATTTGACCACAGAGTTGAGGGTCCATATCTGGGCTCTCTACTCTGTTCCACTGGTCTATGTGTCTGTTTTTATGCCAGTACCATGCTGTCTTGGTGATCACAGCTTTGTAGTAAAGCTTGAATCAGGTAACATGATGCCGCCAGTTTTATTTTTGTTTTTCAACATTTCCTTAGTGATTCGGGGTCTCTTCTGATTCCATACAAATTTTAGGATTATTTGCTCCAGCTCTTTGAAAAATACTGGTGGAATTTTGTTCGGAATGGCATTAAAAGTATAAATTGCTCTAGGCAGTATAGACATTTTTTTAATTTTTTTTAATTTTATTTTTTATAAACATATAATATATTTTTATCCCCAGGGGTACAGATCTGTGAATCGCCAGGTTTACACACTTCACAGCACTCACCATAGCACGTACCCTCCCCAATGTCCATAACCCACCCCCCCAACCCCCCTCCCCCCATCAACCCTCAGTTTGTTTTGTGAGATTAAGAGTCACTCCTGGTTTGTCTCCCTCTCAATCCCATCTTGTTTCATTTACTCTTCTCCTACCCCCTTAACCCCCCATGTTGCATCTCCTCTCCCTCATATCAGGGAGATCATATGATAGTTGTCTTTCTCCGATTGACTTATTTCGCTAAGCATGATACCCTCTAGTTCCATCCACGTCGTCGCAAATGGCAAGATTTCATTTCTTTTGATGGCTGCATTGTATTCCATTGTATATATATACCACATCTTCTTTATCCATTCGTCTTTTGATGGACATCTAGGTTCTTTCCATAGTTTGGCTATTGTAGACATTGCTGCTATAAACATTCGGGAGCACGTGCCCCTTCGGATCACTATGTTTGTATCTTTAGGGTAAATACCCAGCAGTGCAATTGCTGGGTCATAGGGTAGTGCTATTTTCAACATTTTGAGGAACCTCCATGCTGTTTTCCAGAGTGGTTGCACCAGCTTGCATTCCCACCAACAGTGTAGGAGGGTTCCCCTTTCTCCGCATCCTCACCAGCATCTGTCATTTTCTGACTTGTTCATTTTAGCCATTCTGACTGGTGTGAGGTGGTATCTCATTGTGGTTTTGATTTGTATTTCCCTGATGCCGAGTGATGTGGAGCACTTTTTCATGTGTCTGTTGGCCATCTGGATGTCTTCTTTGCAAAAATGTCTGTTCATGTCCTCTGCCCATTTCTTGATTGGATTATTTGTTCTTTGGGTGTTGAGTTTGCTAAGTTCTTTATAGGTTTTGGACACTAGGAAATGATCCAATTTCATTTTTCTGCATGTGGCTGTCCAATTTTTCCAACATCATTTATTGGAGAGGCTGTCTTTTTTCCATTGGACATTCTTCCCTGCTTTGTCAAAGATTAGTTGACCATAGAGTTGAGGGTTTATTTCTGGGCTCTCTATTCTGTTCCATTGATCTATGTGTCTGTTTTTGTGCCAGTACCATGCTGTCTTGATGATGACAGCTTTATAATAGAGCTTGAAGTCCGGAATTGTGATGCCACCAACTTTGGCTTTCTTTTTCAATATTCCTTTGGCTATTCAAGGTCTTTTCTGGTTCCATATAAATTTTAGGATTATTTTTTCCATTTCTTTGAAAAAAATGGATGGTACTTTGATAGGAATTGCATTAAATGTGTAGATTGCTTTAGGTAGCATAGACATTTTCACAATATTTATTCTTCCAATCCAGGAGCATGGAACATTTTTCCATTTCTTTGTGTCTTCCTCAATTTCTTTCATGAGTACTTTATAGTTTTCTGTGTATAGATTCTTAGTTTCTTTTTTTTTTAAGATTTTATTTATTTATTTGACAGAGAGAAATCACAAGTAAGCAGAGAGGCAGGCAGAGAGAGAGGAGGAAGCAGGCTCCCTGCTGAGCAGAAAGCCCAATGTGGGGCTCGAACCCAGGACCTGGGATCATGACCTGAGCAGAAGGCAGCGGCTTAACCCACTGAGCCACCCAGGCGCCCCATAGATTCTTAGTTTCTTTGGTTAGGTTTATTCCTAGGTATCTTATAGTTTTGGATGCAATTGTAAATGGGATGGACTCCTTAATTTCTCTTTCTTCTGTCTTGTTGTTGGTGTAGAGAAATGCAACTGATTTCTGTGCATTGATTTTATATCCTGACACTTTACTGAATTCCTGTACAAGTTCTAGCAGTTTTGGAGTGGAGTCTTTTGGGTTTTCCACATATAGTATCATATCATCTGTGAAGAGTGATAGTTTGACTTCTTCTTTGCTGATTTGGATGCCTTTAATTTCCTTTTGTTGTCTGATTGCTGAGGCTAGGACTTCTAGTACTATGTTGAATAGCAGTGGTGATAACGGACATCCCTTAGGCAGTATAGACATTTTAATAATGTTTATTCTTCCAATCCAAGAGAATGGAATGGTCTTCCATCTTTTTGTGTCTTCCTCAATTTCTTTCATTATTTCTGTAGTTCCTTGAGTACAGACCCTTTACCTCTTTGGTTAGGTTTATTCCCAGGTATCTTATGGTTCTTGGTGCTATAGAAAATGGAATCAATTCTCTAATCTCCCTTGCTGTATTATCATTGTTAGTGTATAAGAAAGCCACTGATTTCTGTACATTGACTTTGTATCCTGCCACGTTACTGAATTGCTGTATGAGTTCTAGTAGTTTGGGGGTGGAGTCTTTTGGGTTTTCCATATAAAGAATCATGTCATCTGTGAAGAGAGAGAGTTTGACTTCTTCATTGCCAACTTGGATACCTTTTATTTCTCTTTGTCTTCTGATTGCTGTTGCTAGGACTTCTAATACTATGTTGAACAAGAGTGGTGAGAGTGGGCATCCTTGTCGTGTTCCTGATCTCAACAGAAATACATAGCCATCCAAGCCTCCCTCAAAAAAATTGAAAAATCCAGAATACACCAGCTGTCTCTACATCTTAAAGAACTGGAGAATCAACAACAAATCAAACCAACTCCACACATAAGAAGGGAAAAAATCAAGATTAGAGCTGAGATCAATGAGGTAGAAACCAGAGACACAGTAGAAAGTATCAATGAAACTAGAAGCTGGTTTTTTGAAAGAATCAATAAGATCGATAAACCATTGGCCACACTAATCCAAAAGAAAAGAGAGAAAGCTCAAATTAATAAAATTATGAATGCAAAGGGAGAGATCACAACTAACACCAAGGAAGTAGAAACAATCATCAGAAGTTATTATCAACAGTTGTATACCAATAAGCTAAGCAACCTAGATGAAATGGATGCATTCCTGGAAAACTATAAACTCCCAAAATTGAACCAGGAAGAAATTGACAACCTGAATAGACCGATATCTAGTAATGAGATTGAAGCAGTGATCAAAAACTTCCCAAAAAACAAGAGCCCAGGACCTGACGGATTCCCTGGGGAATTCTACCAAACTTTCAAATAAGAAATAACACCTATTCTCCTGAAGCTGTTTCAAAAAATTGAAGCAGAAGGAAAACTTCCAGACTTCTATGAAGCCAGCATTACCCTGATCCCCAAACCAGGCAAAGGCCCTACCAAAAAGGAGAATTTCAGACCAATATCACTGATGAATATGGATGCAAAGATTCTCAACAAGATCCTAGCAAACAGGATCCAACAGCACATTAAAAAGATTATCCACAATGACCAAGTGGGATTCATCACTGGGTTACAAGGATGGTTCAACATTTGCAAATCAACCAATGTGAAAGAACAAATCAATAAGAGAAGAGAGAAGAATCACATGGTCCTCTCAATTGATGCAGAAGAAGCATCTGACAAAATCCAGCATCCATTCCTGATTTAAACGCTTCAAAGTATAGGGATAGAGGGAACATTCCTGAACTTCATAAAATCTATCTATGAAAGACCCACAGCAAATATCATCCTCAATGGGAAAAAGCTTGCAGCTTTCCCATTGAGATCAGGAACATACTAGGTCTTTTTATTCTGATCCATTAGTTTACTTTTCTACTATTATGCCAATACTGTACTGTCTTAATAACTACATGTTTTTATTAAGTCTTGAAATCTGGTAGTGAAAATTCTCCAATTTTGTTCTTATTCTTCAAGATTTCTTGGCTACTCTAGGTCTTTTGCTTTGCTATATAAATTCTAAAGCAATTTGATGATATGCACTGAAAAAGATCTGTTGGAAAGTTGATTAGGATTGAATTGAATCTATAAATCAGTTTGGGAAGAATTGAATCTTAACAATATTGAATTTTCTAACCTGTGAACAAGAAACAACTCTTCATTTGATCTTTAACTTTTCACAACACTCTTCTATAGTTCTCAACATAGAGGTATTACACAGCTTTAATTAGACTTGTTCTTGATACTTAATTTTTGATGCAATTATAAATAGTACCACTTTTTACATTTCATTTTCCAATTTTTGGTTACTTGTTATAGAAATACAAATGACTTTTACATATTGTTTTTATATCCAATGGTCTTACTAAATGTAGTTATTATTATATTAATGAGTATTCATAGTTTATAGATTCTTCTGGATTTTCTGACATACAATCATTTCATCTACAAATAAAGACCCATCTACTTCTTGCTTTCTAATCCTTATGTCTTCTTGCACTGGATAGGCCACTCAATACAGTGGTAAAAGAGGTGGTGGTAGTGGACAATGCTATCTTGTTTCCAACCTCAGGAAGAAAGTGTCCAGTATTTCACCAATAAATATGATGTCACAGGGTTTTTCATGGTAGCTATAGGGGATATTTTTGTACATACCTTTTATCAAATCAAAGAAATTCATTTATTTTTTTTAAATATGGTCAATTAGCCAACATAAAGTATATCATTAGTTTTTAATGTAGTGTTCAATGATTCATTAGTTGGTCTAAAACCCAGTGCTCATCACAACATGTGCTCTCCTTAATACCCATCACCTGGTTATTCCATTCCTCCACCCTCCTCCCTTCTGTAACCCTCATTTTGGTTCCCAGATTTGAAAGTCTCTCATGGTTTGTCTCCCTCTCTGATTTAAATTCATTTCTATTCCTAGTTTGTTGAGGGTTATTATCATCATGAATGGATGGTGAATTTTATCAAATTCTTTTCCTACATCTACTGAGCATGAGTGGTACCACAGTTCACATTATGATAAACACAACAAAGCTTCTCTGATAACATTAGTGAGAATGGCAACCCACTTCTTCAATTCAGGGACCATGCCATTCTCTTCCCATACCAGACATTGTCCTATAACTGTCCTCTCTGTTTTGTCCTTTATTTTCTCAACTGTTGTTAGTGCTCCTGGACACCAGGGAGTAGGTTTCACTTCTATTGGGAACAGGTTTGCTCTAGCAACTTCTGCTCCTTGAACATTTCTGGGAACATCATGGGAAAATTGATGGAATAAATGCTGCCTCCCAGATCATCCCTGGCCCCCCGACTATACCTGAGATGTCCTGTGGCCAACACCTTGGATACCTACCATTATTAGACAGCAGGATCCTTTGACTACCAGACTCATCAATCAAGCAGTGGGAAGCTAATAGTACAACTCTGAGTGAGGAACAAGTCTGCCCTAGGAGCAACCTCCAAGAGTGGTTATTTGGATAAGACTTTGCTAAGTGTGGCAACTCCAAGGAGCTGGGTCAGAGGCTTTAGGAAACCCCACAGGAGCATGCAGTATGGACACTGCATTTGGCATCCAGCATGCTGGAGGAATTCAGCCAGCAAGCCAGCCTGCCTGCCTGTTCACTTGCTGCTCTCTCCTTAGTCCAGAACATTTGCAAAGCCAGGAGCTTTGGCACAAAGCTGCTCCCATCCTTGCCGGCATGGGTTTATGGATATTAAAAATGTGCTGATGTGAATCACCATGCAAACACGCTTCACTAGAAGTGCTGCATGCAGGAACACTGCTCCTTTTATTGTCTCCTCCACCTCTGTTGGAAATGTTCACCCGCAGATGATGCGGAGATTAGTGGGGCGTCAGGCTGCTGCGTGTTTTTAGGCAGCCTGTCAGCTCCCATCAGCTACGGCTAGGGCTGCAGAGGAGGCTGAGACACACCTCAATGCCTGTGCCTGGGGCCCATGGGCAAAGTCTGGGGCAGAAGAGTGGCTTGGAGTGGGAAAAGACATTCCTTAGTGAGACATTTTCTTAAGCATCCAGCCTGTAGCCATTGGCCCATGGTAATATGGCGGCCAGCACCTCTAGAGTGTTCTCTCAGGTTGGCAAATAGCATCAGGGAAAGTCCAAACTTTTTCTGCTCTGCGACAGCCACTCTCAGTCTCCCCTCCATGTAAGGGTTACCAGATAAAATACAGTCCCATGGGAGGGGTGGAATATGGGCTAAAGAGGCCTTGACCTCCAGGATGTCTCAGCGCACACAGGAAGGTATCAGATCTGGTTTCAGACTGAGACTGTTCATATGGAGGATGCTCTGGGAGCAAAGATATCCACTCTGGGAAGGGAGGAGGGAAGGCAACATGGAAGAGCAAGTGCTAGAACTGAGCCCTGCCCCACAACAGGGCTTTAAACAATCTGAGACTGGGAGACAGCATTGCAGGTGGCAGGAAAGACCTGAACATGGGGAAGTGGAAACAACATCAAGGGCCAGGGGCTTTCCCAGTCTCTGCTCACTCATTCTCCATATCACCTTGTGCCCAAGTTGACTTAAAAATGGCTGCCATCATCCCAGGCATCATAGTCAAACCCAACCTTGACCAGAAGCAGAAGAGATTGTCTCTTCCTGTGTGTCCAGGAGCTGTCTCAGAAGAGCCTAGAGCTCCTTGCCAGCACTGGGAACAGAAGCCAGTTTGAAGGAGGAGGCACTGGCAGGGAGAAAGCCTGTCTCAGCCTAGCCCCTGAGCCCCTGGCACAGGGTGCTCCTGTGCCAACAGTGAGAATCTGTCCCACTGCTGCCATGCCTCATCTAACACCTTTACCATCCACACTGTGTTCTGGACTCTCCAGGTACACTGCAGAGGGCACAGGCTGTATCAGAGGCTGTGTCCCATACAATCTAGCATGCTGTCTGGCTCATAATAGACTCTAAGGACCTTATCTGGAAAACAGAATACCATGATGCCCAACCAGGTTGGGTTTCTATTAGCACCTACTTGGAGCCACCACAAGGCATGGCTCCAGGAGGCTGTCTCCACATGGCGGACAACAGAAGCTGTGAGGGCTCCAGTCCTGGACCTCTTTGTGCAGCTCCCAGTACTCAAGCTAGTGGAGCCAACATTCATGGTACCCTCAACATGTTACATTTTAGTTGAATTATTTTAATCAGTGCTTACAGTGAAGCAGGGCACTATTTTATTCCCAGATGGGGAAACTGAGGCACAGAGCATTAAATAACCTACTCAATGTCACCATTGTAACAAGGGGCATTGTGGGATCTGAACCCTGTCAGTTGGCCTCAGAACTTGTATTATAAACCGCTGTACCCTTCTGCCCTGAGAAGGCCCCACACTTTCCATGTGCAAGAAGTACCTTCATAACCCAGACCCTCAGAAGAGACCCCAGATTGTGGAGGTACAGTGCAGGAGAGCTGGGGAAGGCTTTGGCAGACCCCCAGTCCTCCTCTCCTGCCCACCCAGCCACTCTGTCTCTCAGAGAAGAGCTTGAGGCTTAGATAGGGATGAGGGACCCCCCCACCAGTCATGTCTGAATGATATGCAGCAGGTCCAGAGCCCTTTCTCTGTCTCCCCCTTTCTTTTCAAGACGGGCCCTGACTGCCATTTGTGATGGACACAGCAACAGTTGGTACCTAGGGAGGTGCCCACAGGGCTGATGCAACTCTGGGCATGAATCCAGCTAACTCTCTTGGTCTTTTGCAGATAACTGAGCAGAGCCTGAGCTGAGGGGCTTCTTATATGGTGCACCAACCAGGCCCCAAAGCCCCTTCAGGGAAACGGATCTCCCTCCCACTGTGCAAGAGGAGGGTAGGGGGAGGCTGAGCTTCAGAACACAAAGTGGTTCAGCAAATATCCAGAACTATCCCCAGGGTCTGAACTGGATGCAGGGACAACCAGGGGAAGAGAGGGTCATTCAACCTCCTCCCCAGGTAGAGATAACCACAGCTTCTTGGTCTGCAAAGAGGAGGGGAGGGGAGCATGAAATTCCACTATGTGAAATTATTTCCTTTGGGTTAAATCCTATGTAAATTAGCTAGATCTTTTTGTTTGTTTGTTTGTTTGTTTTTAAGATTTCACTTACAGGGCACCTGTTGGGTGGCTCAGTCAGTTAAGTGTCTGTCTTTGGCTCAGGTCATGATCCCAGGGTCCTGGGATCGAGTCCCACATTGGGCTCCTTGCTCAGCGGGGAGCCCACTTCTCCCTCTCTCCCCCATCCCCTGCTCATGTTCTCTCTCTCATTATCTCTCTTTCTCTCTCAAATAAAGATTTATTTATTATTTGAGAGAGAGAGATTGAGAGAATGCATGGGTTAAGTTTCTTTTTTTAATATTTATTTATTTATTTATTTATTTATTTATTTATTTGACAGAGAGAGAGAGAGATCACAAGTAGGTAGAGAGGCAGGCAGAGAGAGAGAGAGGAGGAAGCAGGCTCCCCGCCCAGCAGAGGGCCCAATGCGGGACTCGATCCCAGGACCCTGAGATCACGACCCAAGCCAAAAGCAGAGGCTCAACCCACTGAGCCACCCAGGCACCCAGTGGGTTAAGTTTTAATAGAAAAACCATGTTTTTGATTATCTACCTGTTATCTCTAGCCATATATGATACTTTAGGAAGATAAGTCATGTTAACCTTTTGCTTCTAGAACCCCGCCATGCTTGTGTGTGTTCCTCAGGTTGAACAGCCAGAGCTCAGGGCTGATCTTAATACTAGAATCTCAGAAACAGATCAGGAGTCACTCAACCTTGGGGTCATAACCTTGTCATCATAAAGGGCCTCTCTTAGTATTTGCCCCAACATTCTGGGAATTCTGGTGATGACCCCAATACCAGTCAGCACTGGCTAGGATGGGCTAACCCCTGGGGCCACATGAAGTCGGTATAACTTCAGCTGAATGCCAGACTGTCTTGGATAATCTGGTACTCCTCATTTGGGTCAAACATTGGGTCTCTGATCAGCTTCTCAAAGTGCTAAGAAAACAGTTTCATGCCACATTTATTTTTATTCCTCAACCCAAAATCATCTTGGGCCTGGCCTAACCAACCTCAGAGACTGCCCAGCACCCCTTGAGCTGATGGAAACTCTGTATGACAGCCCTGAGACCACACATTATGTGGCTGTGCACCCCATAAGAGAAAGTTGGTCATGCCATCGGCCCTGAGCAGGCACAGGCACTGGAGCCAGGGCTGAGGGCAGACCCCAGCTTCTCCAGTGCTATCTTGCTCAACATTAGTTTGGTGCCTTTAATGCCTATGGCTGCTGAATTTTAGTTTCCACCTGGCTTCCTGGGCAGGCCACTGAGAAAGGCCAGGTGGTGGGGCTCTGGAACTGTCATCTGAGCCAATGCCTGGAAGCCACGGCTGAGTCCAAGACAACAGGATATGGAGAACAAAAGTCAGTGCCTGCTCAGGGGACCCAAGTGCAGCAAGAAGCATTACTTTCATTCCAGAGAGATCAGCTCTGGGATGCTCAAAGATACCTGGTCTGTCCCCAGGGAAAGGCCACCTAAAGCTAAGGGGATACTGGGGGGAGACCTCATGAAAGAAAGGGTTCACATGCTGGCAAGTGCCTTCTCAGCCTTTCCTAAGGCCCATTTTCTACCCTGGGGATGGTGTGGGCCTAATGTCCCCAGATGCTTTGTTAAGTTCCCTTGTACCTTCTTTAAGTTTTCCAGGAAAGTTTGCTATATATATCTTGGTCTTTGCTAGAATCCAGGAAACCTGCACTCAGGTCCCAGATTTGTCCCACTCTCACTGTGTGACCTTTGGAGATTCCCTTCGCACTAGTCCAGGCCTCCTTGTCCTCATGTATCTAATACAGGAGCAAATGAAGCAATATTATAACTATCAAAATAAGTGCATTTATTGGATGCATTCCATGGACTTGTTATTTATATACATTACTTCTTGGGATCTGTACAAAAACTTCGTATTGCTAGAACTTGACATTTTATTGAGGTTTTACTACAAGCCACACTTGGTGTGGGCTTTTTACATGTATTAATTCACTTGATCCTATTAGCAATCCTATGCTGTAAATCCCATTGTTATGCCATTTTATAGAGGGGAAACTGAGGCACAAGGCACTTCAGCAACTTTCCAAGTCATACTACTGATGGGTAGGGAACTTGGGCCCAGGCGGTGCCACTCTAAAGCATGCAGTCCAGGTTTCTGCTGCCTTGTATGATCTACATGTGGCATTGATATAAGCTGCTGCTTTAAGAATTGGATGAGAAGCAGAGAACATCATGCAACATAGAGACATGCTCAATGAGTGTGACTTCTTTGTCTCACTCTTACTGTTTTCCCCTTTCTCTTGAGACTCCAAGAAACCCTGATCTCCAACCCTGATGCAATACCCACCCACTGCCCCTCCTACTGTTCCCTTCACTCATTCAGCTAGAGGTAGCCCCAGCCAAAGCCAGAAGGGCAACCCATTGCCTGCCTGCTTTCCTCATTCCTAGTCTTCAAATTTCTCCACTTGCCTTGGAGAACATCCCTGGGCTCACTCTCTCTCCCCAGGGTCCAATGCCCCTACCTCCCAGGGAGACACAGGAGTCCCATTCCCTCTGATTTAGTGAGAGCTTACAGCTTTGTGTGAGATCTTTCTGTAGGAGCACATAAGTACTGTGGCCAGTACAGAGGGGTGAAGTTCTAAGAGATGGCTCCTGGAACAGCCTGGGGTAGAAGTGACAGAAGTCTTCTAGGAATCCCCCAGACCAGCCCCAGCTCCTGAAAATGTTGATGCTCAGGGTCACTGCCTCACAGCCCAGCAGTCCATGAGTCTGAGAAAGTCAGTGGCCTCACGGTTTTTGTTAGATGATGATTTGCCAGTTTGAGATTTAAAGAAAAAATTCCTTTTGATCTAAAGGTAGAAGATAGAGAGAGAGAGAGGGAGACACAGAGAGAGATAAAGAAAGGGGGGCACTTTAAAATCACCATAATGGTCCTTTAATGTTTTCATATATATTCTCCCAGATTTGTTCTATGATTTAAAAAAGTAAACCTCAAAAAATTAAATATATAACTACCATATGATCCAGTAATTCCACTTCTGAGTATTTACCTGAAGGAAACAAAATTATTATCTCAAAGACAGCTACAATGATGTTCATTGCATCATTATGTACAATAGAAAGATGGAAACAATCCACGTGTTCATTAACAGATATATGGATAAAGCAAATGTGGTATATACAGATAGTCCCCAACTTATGATGGTTCAACTTACAATTTTTCAACTTCATGATGGTGCAAAAGCAATATGCATTCAGTAGAAACAGTATTTCGAATTTTGAATTTGTATATTCTCCCAGACTAGCCATGTGTGGTACAGTCCTCTCTCGCGATGCTGAACCACAGCTGCCAGGCAGTCACACCATCACAAGGGTGAACAACTGATACACTTACATCCATTCTGCACCCTTACAACCATCCTGTTTCTGACTTTCAGTATAAAACTCAATAAATTACATAAGACATTCAAAACTTTATTATAAAACAGGCTTTGTATTAGATGATTTGCCCAACTTTAGGCTATTTAAGTTTAAGGCAGCCTAGGCTAACTATGATGTTCTGTAGGTAAAGTGCATTATGTGCATTCTCAACTACAGTATTTTCAACTTACAGTGGGATTATTGGGGCCTAACTCTATTGTAAGTTAGGGAGATCCGTATGGCAATGGAATACTATTCTGCCATAAAAAAGGACATTCTCCCATTTGTAAGAACATGGATGAAGCTTAGCATTATGCCAAGCAAAATAAGTCAGACCGAGAAAGGTAAATACTGTATGCTGTCACTTGAATGAGGAATCTAAAAAAACTGAACTCATAGAAATAGAGAATAGATTGGCCATTGCCATAGGTGAAGATTAGGAGTGGCAAAAGAAGTAAAGGTGATTAAGGAGTCAAGATGGCAGAGGAGTAGCAGACTGAGATGACATCAGGTCACAGGAGTTCAGCTAGATAGTTATCAAAACATTCCAAACACCTACAAACCCAACAGGAGATCAAAGAGAAGAGCAGCAATTCTAGAAACAAAAAATCAACCACTTTCTGAAATGTAGGACGTGTGGAGAAGTGAATCCAAAGCAACAGAAGGACAGACCACGGGGTGGGGAGAGGTTGGCTCGTGGCAAGTGGTAGAGCAATGGAGCATAAAATCTGAACTTTTAGAAGTCAGCTCCACTGAGGGACGTCGCTCCAGAGGCTAAGCAGGGGTGTAGCCTTCATGGGGACAGTGTGGTCTCAGGTCCCGTGGGATCACAGAAAGATCAGGGGTGTCTGAGTGTGACAGAACTAACCAGATATCAGAGCAGGGAAGCCGACGACAGAGATGGAGCCAAGGAGTGAGCTCTCACCTCAGGGTTACCTTAAACTGTGATCTGCGGCACAGTTGGGCGACAGCAACTTCTTGCTAGACATGTCTCCAAAGGCAAGAGAAACAAAACCAAAACTGAACTATTGGGACTTCATCAAGATAAAAAGCTTTTGCATGGCAAAGGAAACAGTCAACAAAACTAAAAGGCAACCTAGGGAATGGGAAAACATATTTACAAATGTCTTACCAGGTAATGGGCTAGTATCCAAAATCTATAAAGAACTTATTAAATTCAACATCCAAAAAAACAAAAAAATCCAGTCAAGAAATGGGCAGAAGACATAAATAGACATTTCTTCAAAGAAGACATCCAAATGGCCAACAGACACATGAAACAATGCTCAACATCATTTGGCATCATGGAAATACAAATCAAAAATTGGAATAATATTGTGGCTACAGTTTTGTATCCAGTGTTTTGTTGTTGTTGTTGTTGTTGTTGTTGTTGTTATTGTTGTTTTACCAAACTTTACATTGCCTGAAATTATTTCTAAATTCTGCTTTGTTGTGACAGACGCAGTGGATTAGCTACTCAAAAGCCATTTGGTTTGATGATCCCCTACTCCCTTAACTTCCTTGTTAAAAAAAAGCCTGGGAATACAAAACACCAATTCAAAGAGATACATGCACCCCTGTGTTTACTGCAGCATCATTTATAATAGCAAAATTATGGAAATAGCCCAAGTGGCCAATGACTGAAGAATGGATAAAGAAGATGTGGTATATACATAGAATGGAATATTACTTAGTTATCAAAAAGAATGAAATCTTGCCATTTGCAACAACATGGATAGAGCCAGAGAGTATAATGCTAAGAGAAATAAGTCAGTCAGAAAAAGACAAGTATCATATGATTTCATTCATATATGGAATTTAAGAAACAAAACAAATGAGCAAAGGTAAAAGGGGGTGGTGGGGGAGAGAAAGAAACCAAAAAACAGACTCTTAATTATGGAGAACAAATTGATAGTTACCAGAGGGCAGGCGAGTGGGGGTGGGGGGGGATGGATAACATAGGAGATGATTTTTTTTTTTAATTAAAAAGAGAGAGGGGGAAAGTTTAAAAAATAAAAAAAAAACCTGGGAAGCCAAAAATGTTTACCTTCCCAGACTCCTCAGCATCTGAGATGGCCATATGGACACAGTTCTGGCCAATGGATGAAAGCAGAACTCACTGAGTGAGCCTTCTGGTAAAGTTTATAAAAAAGGATAGACATATTCATGCCTTTCTACCTTTACTTCTTTTTTTTTTTTTTCTGGAATGGTAAAGTCATACCTGGAGGTGACCAACCATCCTATGACAATAAGGATGAAAGAAGGAGGGGCGCCTGGGTGGCTCAGTTGGTTAAGCATATGCCTTTGGCTCAGGTCATGATCTCAGGATCCTGTGGTCAAGCCCCATATCAGGCTCCCTGCTCCTCAGGGAGTCTGCTTCTCCTCTTCTTCTACCCCTCCCCCATGCTCATGTGTTCTCTCTCTTGCTCTGCTCTCTCAAAGAAATAAATAAAATCTTTTTTAAAAAAACAGGAGTATATATTTAATTATGTAACATACTGAGGTATTTTATCTAGGTATTTGCTATTTTATTGAGAAAAAATATTGATTTATTTTATACGGTACGACAGTATATCAAAAAGATATTAAAGATATGTTCTATGAATAATAGGCATAATTCTTTGAAAAAGTCTCCAAGTATCTATTATCTGTCTATATTCCACTAAGTTTAAACATATCTCTATAATTTCCTATATCCAAGATCTATTCTCTATAAGTAAACAAATATGTGAGTATCTATAACATTTGTATATTCATAGATCTGTACCTTATTGATAATAAATAAAGGAAGATTGATATATTTTAAAAAAAACAGGAGTTAAAGCAGAAAACTAGATGGAGTCTGAGTTCTTTTTTTTTTAAGATTTTATTTTTATTTATTTGTCAGAGAGAGAGAGATCACAAGTAGGCAGAGAGGCAGGCAGAGACAGAGGGAGAAGCAGGCTCCCTGACAAGCAAGGAGCCCGATATGGGACTCGATCCCAGGACACTGGGATCATGACCTGAGCCGAAGGCAGCTGCTTAACCAACAGAGCCACCCAGGCGTCCCGGAGTCTGAGTTCTTAATGGTATGGGGTGCTGTGTCAGCCTAGAATTGCCTACAGTTGGACTTACTGTTATTGGCTGATAAATAAACCCCAACCTGTTAAAACCATGGTAGTCACATTTTCAGTTCCTTGCACCTCATTGCAACCCCAAATACATACCATTCTATCATATGAATATATCACAATTTAATATTAAAATTCCCTACTGATTTAATGCTCCTATAGATAACATTGCAATGGGTATCTCATAACACATCTTTATGTGTGTCTCAATTTACTTTGGCATTATTTCTAGAAAAAGGAGTCATTGGTCCAAAGGGCAGGCAGTTTGGGGGAGTCTTTGGTTTGTTTATTTGGTTTTGTTTTTATTTTGATGCAACTTTCAAATGGCCATGCAGGCATGTTGTGCCAACAAGATTTCTACCAGCTACAGGGAAGTCAGGGTAACTTACAGGCCACTTCCTGAAGCAAGAACTAAGTTAGCCACTGCCCATTAAGGGTCATTGTGCCCAGGATAGTTCCAGCAAGGAGGCCTGCTTGCAATTGGAGCCTTGGAAGGGCTGATGTTAGCTTCAGAAGGGCCTACTTGTCCCCCTGCTCCTGCAGCTCCTGCTGAAACCCCATCCTCAATGGTTGCAAATTCTAGCCCAGGGTCTCTTGATCTTTGCATGCTGATGTCTTGGGATAGATAATTCTTTGTTGTAAGAGCTGTCCTATCCATTGTAGATGTTTTAGCAGCATTTCTGGCCTCTACCCACTAGATGCCAGTATCACCTGCTCCCCAGGTATGACAACCAAAAATATCTTAATAGTGTCATAGGTGTCAATGGTGTCAATAGGGGTATGAAATCAGCCTCAATTGATAGCCACTGATCTAACCTATAACCTGCTAAGGAACAGCTCAATTCTAAGAAGAGAGAAGATCCTGGTCCAGTTCAGAATTGGGTAGGTTGTGTGACCAGAGACAGAAAGAGCTATACGTGGTGAGGAGGCCACCAGTCAGGTTGGCATCAAAGAATGATAGAGCATCCACTGACAGCCACAATAAGTGTGCCTGTGACTAAGAACCCCCCTTCACACCCATAAAATAACATGGCATGAAAGGAGTCAAGAGTGGTCTACTGTGGGGCTTCACAGACATACGAGGGTATCATCTTAGGGACTGATGTGGTTATTACTGGGTTGTTTAGCCTTGGTTTGAATCTTTTAACACCTCCAATATGCTGCCAAAAATTCTTGTGTTTGAAAGGGTACCAGGTTGAAAACCACAATTCCAGCTTGAGTTCTGTAAACTACACCCCCATTGCTATAATGAGGGGTGATTTTATTCAGGGAATCAACAAACATTCATTGAGGGGAACCCCAAAAGCAGGTACCAAGCTGGGCACTGGAGCAATAATGGCAAACACCCAATGTGACCCTTTCTTTCCCAGAGCCCATGATAGGTTGAGGAAGTTAGTCTATCACAGGAGCAAGACAGACTATCTGGGCTTTGGTTTGTTCATCTTTCAAGTGGCAAGAACAGTCCATGGTTATCCAACTTCACAGAGTTGCTGGGTGTTCATGAGAAGTTGGTGGAGGTGCCCTGGGACCTCAGTCAGGGATGCCATGCCCTGAGGAAAGGACAGACTGAGATCCTTGTCTTGGCAGAAAGTGGGGAAAGGGAGACTGCTAGCATATGTTCTCTCCATGAAGCAAAATGAGGCCAGACCCAAATTTGTCACTGATCTCTGATGTCAAGGGCATGGCCAGATGCACACTGAGTACAAAGGTCTTTCTGGAAACCTGCAGCCTACTGGAGAGAGAAACTGCAAGCAATGAGGGAAGATTGATTTATTAAGACAGAAGTCGTGTGTTCTCCTCTCACTAGATCTCTCCTTCTGCCATGCTGGATGCTAAACCTGCTGTTCCCTTCTAACTTTCGGGAGACGGGAAGGAAGCAGACACTGCCTAAAGACAACCTCCCTTTCTGTCTTTATGGGCTCCTGGTAAAATAAATTTCATAATTTTCATTGTGCGTGGCAGAGACCCCAACGCTGTAATGACTTAAACAAGACAGATGTTCATCTTGCTCTTATGTAAGTGTCTGAACCAGAATGGCGTCTGCTCCCCCAAGTTGCTGGGGCCCAAGTTCTTTCTGTCTTGTTGGTCTGTCATCCCTGGAGTGTTGTCCTCGCCTGCTTGGCACAGATGGATGTCATGTCTGCATTCCAGCCAGCATGGAAGGGTAGGGGGAAAGCAGGGCATGCCTGTGCCCTTTGAGGGCTTGAGCCAGAAGTTGCTCCAATAATGTACCAAGTCTGATCCCAATGGTTCCAAGAGATAATTGTGCATATCTCTCCCCATTCATATTCCCAGCTTGAAATCAGCTGTGGTGTGAGTATTTACACCATGGAAACTGGCAAAAGCTGCAATTGGGACTTTATTTTCCTGAAGAGGTGACTGTTAAACATTTACCAGCACAGGTCTCACTTTCTGCTCACAACCCATTGGTGAGAACTTAGTGACAAGGTAGTCCCTTGCAAGGGAAGCTGAGAAATGTAGGCTCCCATTGGTACAGGCATGTGTCCAACCATAGGTCACACTGCTATGGAAAAAGTGGAGAGTGGATACTGAAGATAACTAGCAGCCTCTGCCCCCAGGCTTGTTGAGAGATTATGCTCAGGAGACTCTGTGTGGGGTGGGTTTCACATGGGGTGGAGCTAATTTCAGAGACTCTTTCTGGGCAGATATGGTAGGCAGCACTCCACATGGCTCCAGGCATATTCCCCTGTATATGGACCAGTGCCTCAGGCCACTCACTGCCACAAACCACCTGACCTTCCTAGGCTTTCTGAGTGACCTTCCTAGGCTTTCCTGAGTGAGGAAAGCCTTGAAGGTCTTCCCACCAGCCAAGGTGAGGGCAGACATCCCCTATCACCTTGTTCAGGGCTCACCCACCCCAGCGACTCTCTCCACTTCACCATATCCAAGATTTCCCCAACTCCCTCTAGGATGAAGGGTTTTTAGAGTCATCAAACCCAGGGAAGTAGCAAGATGGCAGAGGAGTAGGAGACCCAAATTTCATCTGGTACCAGGAATTCAGCTAGATAGTTATAAACCATTCTCAACACCTAAAACTCAATGGAAGATCAAAGAGAAGAAGAGCAGCAATTCTAGGAATAGAAAATCGACCACTTTCTGGAAGGTAGGATGTGCAGAGAAGTGAATCAGAAGTGATATATGGGAAGAGAGACCACAGGGGTTGGGCCAGCTCCCAGCAAGCAGTAGAAACAGAGCACAAAATTGGAACTTTTAGAAGTCTGCTCCACTGAGGGATGTCACTCCAGTGGCTAAGTGGGGGGTGGACCCCTCACAGGGACAGTGTGGTCTCAGGACCTGTAGGGTCACAGAAAGACCAGGAGTGTCTGAGTGTGGTAGAGCTCCCAGGTATTGGAGCAGGAAACCCGGCTACAGAGACAGAGCTGAGGAGTGAGCTCTCAGCTCAGGGTTACCTTAAACCATGATCTGAGGCACATTCAGGCCACTACTCTTTGAGCAGGGACCCCACAAGCAGCAGAAACAGGAGACTCACCTTTCTCCTCCGGGAGAAGCAGAACAGGAGCACGTGGCAGGAATCTGCTGGGTTTGGAGACTCCAAATGGGGCCATGCACCTGAGATATAAATACTCAGTCATGGGCTGAGTGAGCACGGAGTGCGGCCGGAGACCAAGGAGACTGGAGTGACTGCTTTTCTCTGTGGGCACACTAAGGAGTGGGGCCCCAGGCTTTTGGGTCCTCTGGGTCTGGAGATTGGGAGGCTGCCATTTTCATTCCCATCCTCCAAAGCTACAGAAAGCGTTCAAGGAATAAAAGCTCCAAGAGCAAACCTGAGGAGATTACTTAGCCTGGCCCCTTGCAGGGGTGGTGCAGTTCCACCTCCGGCAAAGACATTTGAGAATCAGTACAACATATCACTCCCCCAGAAGATCAGCAAGAACATCCAGCCAAGACCAAGTTCACCGATCAATGAGAACTGCAAAACTCTAGCTCTTGGGGAATACAGCACATAGAATTCATGGCTTTTCCCCATGATTCTTTAGTCTTTCAAAGTTATTTTTTTTAATTTTCTTTATTTTTTCTTTTTCTATTTTTTAAATTTTGCTTCTTTCCTATTTTTGCCAAGATCTTAGCTGATCAATTCCTTTTTAAAACTATTTTTTGGTTTTTTTTTTATTGTCTTAAATATTTTTTCTTTTTTTTTTATTGTGTTATGTTAGTCACCATACAATACATTTAGTTTTTGATGTAATGTTCCAAGATTCATTGTTTACATATAACACCCAGTGCTCCATGCAATACCTGCCCTCCATAATACCCACCACCAGGCATACCCATTCCCCCACTCCCCTCCCCCCTAAAACCCTCAGCTTGTTTCTCAGAGTCCACAGTCTCTTATGGTTCATCTCCACCTCTGATTTCCCCCACTTTACTCTTCCTTTCCTTCTCCAAATGTCCTCCATGTTATTCCTTATGTTCCACAAGTAAGTGAAACCATATGATAATTGACTCTCTCTGCTTGACTTATTTCACTCAGCATAATCTCCTCAAGTCCCATCCACGTTGATGCAAAAGTTGGGTATTCAACATTTCTGATGGCTGAGTAATATTCCATTGTATATATGGACCACATCTTCTTTATCCATTCATCTATTGAAGGCCATCTCAGTTCTTACCACAGTTCAGCTACAGTGGACATTCCTGCTATGAACATTGGGATATATATGGCCCTTCTTTTCACTACATCTGTATTTTGGGGGTAAGTTACCAGTAGTGTAATTGGCAGGTCATTAGGCAGCTCTCTTTTTAATTTTTTGAGGAACCTCCATGATGTTTTCCAAAGTGACTGCACCAACTTGCAGTCCCACCAACAGTGTAAGAGGGTTCCCCTTTCTCCACAGCCTCGCCAACATTTGTTGTTTCTTGCCTTGTTAATTTTTGCCATTCTAACTGGTGTTAGGTGGTATCTCAATGCAGTTTTGATTTAAATTTCCCTGATGGCTAGTGATGATGAACATTTTTTTCGTATTTCTGCTAGCTATTTGTATGTATTCTGTCCATTGTTTTATTTCATTATGCCTTTTGGGTGTTGTTTTGGGTATTGAATTTGATAGGTTCTATATAGATCTTGGATATTAATTTTCATTTTTACAGTCATATTCTATCCCTTCATTGTATTTTACTTTATTACACATAATTTTTTTCTTTCCTTAAAATTTTGGGAGACAGTTTGTTCTAACAGACCAAAATATACCCCAAATCTAGTGTATGGCTTTGTTTTAGTCTCCTACATGATAACATTCTCTCCTTTATTTTTTTTTTAAGATTTTATTTATTTATTTGTCAGAGAGAGAGGGAGAGAGAGCAAGCACAGGCAGACAGAATGGCAGGCAGAGGCAGAGGGAGAAGCAGGCTCCCTGATGAGCAAGGAGCCCGATGTGGGACTCGATCCCAGGATGCTGGGATCATGACCTGAGCCAAAGGCAGCTGCTTAACCAACTGAGCCACCCAGGCGTCCCTCTCTCCTTTATTTTTTTTAAATTTTTTTCTTTCTTTTTTCAACTAGCTTCTTATCATCCTCTTTAAATTTTTTTTTAATTTTCATCTTTACAGTCACAATCCATCTCTTCATCATATTTACCCTTATTTTGTGTATATATAAATTTTTCTTTCTTTAAAAATTTTGGGAGGCAGTTTATTCTAACAGACCAAAATATACTCAAAATCTAGTAGGTGGCTCTGTCCTATTCACCAGCCTGATCATATTCTTTTTTTCTTTTTTCTTTTTTCTTTTTCTCCCTTTCTTTCCCCCAGTTTAGGGTCTCTTCTGATTTGGTTAGTGTATATTTTTCTGTGATTGTTGTTTCCCTTTTAGGATTTTGTTCTCTATTCATCTATTCTTCTCTAAACAAAATGACAAAATGGAAAAACTCACCTCAACAAAAAAGAACAAGTGGCAGTACCGACTGCCAGGGGCCTAATCAATATGGACATTAGTAAGATGCCAGAACTTGAGTTCAGAATGATGATTATACAGATACTAGCTGCGCTTGAAAAAAGCATAGAAGATACTAGAGAATCCCCTGCTGGAGAAATGAAGGAACTAAAATCTAACCATGTCAAAATCAAAAAGGCTATTAATGAGGTACTCTCAATAATGGAGGCTCTCACTGCTAGGATAAATGAGGCAGAAGAGAGAATTAGTGATATAGAAGACCAAATGATGGAGAATAAAGAAGTTGATAAAAGAGAGATAAACGAATACTGGATCACAAGGGGAGAATTTGACAGATAAGCGATACCATAAGATGAAATAATATTAGAGTAATTGGGGTCCCAGAAAAAGAAGAAAGAGAGAGAGGAGCAGAAAGTATATTGAAGCAAACTATAGTGGAGAAATTCCCTAATTTAGGGAAGGAAATGGGCATTAAAATCCAGGAGGCACAGAGAACCTCCCTCAAAATCAATAAAAATAGGTCAACTCATCTCAAATTTCTCATATCAAGGAGATCATATGATAATTGTCTTTCTCTGATTGACTTATTTCGCTCAGTATAATTTGAGAGGCAGAGTGGGGTGTTTGGGGGGTAGGAAAGTAAAAAATGAAACAAGATGGGATCGGGAGGGAGACAAACCATAAGAGACTCTTAATCTTACAAAACAGACTGAGGGTTGCTGGGGGGAGAGGGGATGTGGAGAGGGTGGGTGGGTTATGTACATTGGGGATGGTACGTGATATGGTGAGTGCTGTGAAGTGTATAAGCCTGACAATTCAGAGACCTGTACCCCTGGGGCAAATAATACATCATATGTTAATAAAAATAATTTTTAAAAAAATAGGTCAACACCCCATCATCTAATAGCAAACCTTACAAGTCTCAGAGATAAAAAGAAAAATCCTGAAAGCAGCTCTGGAAAAGAGGTCTATGACATACAACAACAGAAATATCAGATTGGCAGCAGACCTATCCACAGAGACCTGGAAGGCCAGAAAGAACTGGCACGATATATTCAGAGCACTAAAGAAGAAAAAAATGCAGCCAAGAATACTATATCCAGCTAGGCTATCATTGAAAACAGAAGAAGAGATAAAAAGATTCCAGGACAAACAAAAATTAAAGAATTTGCAAACACCAAACCAGCCCTACAGGAAATAATGAAAGGGGTCCTCAAATCAAAGAGAGAGCCTAAATGAAACACAGACCAGAAAAGAACAGAGACAATATACAGTAACAGTCACCTTACAGGCAATACAATGGCACTAAATTCATATCTTTCAATAGTTACCCTGATTGTAAATGGGCTAAATGTCCCCAATGAAAAGACACAGGATATCAGAATGGATTTAAAAAAAAAAAAAAACAAAAAAAAACAAGACCCAACAATATGCTGTCTGCAAGAGAACTCATTTTAGAGCCAAAGACACCTCCAAATTGAAAGGGAGAGTGTGTCCATTACCATCCTAATGGACATCAAAAGAAAGTTGGGGTGGCAATCTTTATACCAGACAAATTAGATTTTAAACCAAAGACTACAATAAGAGATGAGGAAGAACACTGTATCATATTTAAAGGGTCCATCCTCAAGGAAGATCTAACAATTTTAAATATCTATGCCCTAGCATGGGAGGAGCCAACTATATAAACCAATTAATAACAAAATCAAAGGAACACATTGACAATAATACATTAATAGTAGGGGACTTTAACATCCCCTCACTGAAATGGACAGATCATCCAAGCAAAAGATCAACAAGGAAACAAAGGCCTAAAATGACACACTGGACCAGATGGACATCACAGATATATTCAGAACATTCCATCCCAAAGCAACAGAATACACATTCTTCTCTAGTGGACATGGAACATTCTCCAGAATAGATCATATCCTGAGTCAGAAGTCAGGTCTCAACTGATACCAAAAGATTGGGACTATTCCCTGCATATTTTCAGACCACAGTGCTTTGAAACTAGAACTCAATCACAAGAGGAAAGTTGGAAAGAACTCATATACATGGAGGCTAAAGATCATCCTACTAAAGAATGAATGGGTGAACCAGGAAATTAAAGAAGAATTTTTAAAACTCCTGGAAACAAATGATAATGAAAACACAACTGTTCAAAATCTTTGGGACACAGCAAAGGTGGTCCTGAGAGAAAATTATATAGCAATACAAGCCTTTCTAAGACACAAGAAAGGTCTCAAGTACACAACCTAACTCTCTACCTAAAGGACCTGGAAAAAGAACAGCAAAGAAAGGCTAAACCCAGCAGGAGAAGAGAAATCATAAAGATCAGAGCATAAATCAATGAAATAGATACCAAAAGAACAGTGGAACAAATCAATGAAACTAGGAGCTGGTTCTTTGAAAGAATTAATAAGATTGATAAATCCCTGGTCAGACTTATCAAAAAGAAAAGAGAAAGGACCCACATTAATAAAATCATGAATGAAAGAGGAGAGATCACAACCAACACCAAAGAAATACAATTATAAGAACATATTATGAGTAACTATATGCCAGCAAATTAGACAATCTGAAAGAAATGGATGCATTCTTATAGACATATAAACTACCAAAACTGAACCAGAAAGAAATAGAAAACCCGAACAGACCCATAACCAGTAAGAAGATTGAAGCAGTCATCAAACATCTCCCAACAAACAAGAACCCAGAGCCAGATGGCTTCTCAGGGGAATTCTAACAAACATTTAAAGAAGAATTAATACCTATTCTCCTAAATCTGTTCCAAAAAATAGAAATGGAAGGAAAACTTCCAAACTCATTTTACGAGGCCAGCATTATCTTGATCCCAAAACCAGACAAAGACCATAGCAAAAAGGAGAATTACAAACCAATATCCGTGATGAACTTGGATCTCACCAAAATATTAGCCAATAGAATCCAATAGTACATTAAAAGGATTATTCACCATGACCAAGTGGGATTTATTCCCGGGCTGCAAGGTTGGTTCAACACCTGCAAATCAATCGATGTGATACAATACATTAATAAAAGAAAGAACAAGAACCATATGACACTCTCAATAGATGCTTAAAAAGCATTTGACAAAGTACAGCATCCTTTCTTGATCAAAACTCTTCCAAGTGTAGGGATAGAGGGTACATACCTCAATCAAAGCCATCTATGAAAAACCCACAGCAATTATCATTCTCAATGGGGGAAAACTGAGAGCTTCTCCCCTAAGGTCAGGAACATGGCAGGGATGAGCACCATCACCACTGCTATTCAACATAGTACCAGAATTCCTAGCCTCAGCAATCAGACAACAAAAAGAAATAAAAGGCATCCAAATTGGCAAAGAAGTCAAACTCTCACTCTTTGCAGATGACATGATACTTTATGTGGGAAACCCAAAAGAGTCCACTCCAAAACTGCTAGAACTTATAATGGAATTCAGTAAAGTGGCAGGATATAAAATCAATACACAGAAATCAGTTGCATTTCTATATCCAACAGCAAGAAAGAAGAAAGAGAAATTAAGGAGTCAATCCTATTTACAATTGCACCCAAAACCATAAGATACCTAGGAATAAACCTAAACAAAGAGGCAAAGAATCTGTACTCAGAAAACTATAAACTGCTCATGAAAGAAATTGAGGAAGACACAAAGAAATGGAAAAAAATTCCATGCTCATGGATTGGAAGAACAAATGTTGTGAAACTGTCTATGCTACCTAGAGCAATCTACACATTTATTGCAATCCCTATCAAAATACCATCAACTTTTTTCAAAGAAACAGAACAAATAATCCTAAAATTTGTATGGAACCAGAAAAGGCCCCGAATAGCCAGAGGAATGTTGAAAAAGAAAACCAAAGCTGGTGTCATCACAATTTCAGACTTCAAGCTCTATTACAAAGCTGTCATCATCAAGACAGTATGGTACTGGCACAAAAACAGACACATAGGTTAATGGAACAGAATAGAGAGCCCAGAAATGGACTCTCAATTCTATACTACTTATCTTCAACAAAGCAGCAAAAAATGTCCAGTGGAAAAAAGACAGTCTCTTCAACAAATGGTGTTGGAAAAATTGGACAGCCACATGCAGAAGAAAGAAAGTGGACCATTTCCTTACACCACACACAAAAACAGATTCAAAACGGATGAAAGACCTCAATATGAGACAGGAATCCATCAAAATCCTTGAGGAAAACTCAGGCAACCTCTTCTACATCAGTCACAGCAACTTCTTCCTAGAAACATCACCAAAGGCAAGGGAAGCAAAGGGCAAAAATGAACTGTTGGGACTTCATCAAGATCAAAAACTTTTGCACAACAAAGGAAATAGTCAACAGAACCAAAAGACAACTGACAGAATGGGAGAAGATATTTGCAAATGACATATCAGATAAAGGGCTAGTATCCAAAATCTATAAAGAACTACCAAACTCAACACCCAAAGAATAAATAATCCAATCAAGAAATGGACAGAAGACACAGACATTTCTGCAAAGAAGACATCCAAATGTCCAACAGACCCATGAAAAAGTGCTCCACATCACTTGGCATCAGGTAAATACAAATCAAAACCACAATGAGATACCACCTCACACCAGTCAGAACGGCTAAAATTAACAAGTCAGAAAATGACAGGTATTGGCGAGGATGTGGAGAAAGGGGAACCCCCCCCCCTACACTGTTAGTGGGAATGCAAGCTGGTGCAGTCACTCTGGAAAACAGTATGGAGTTTCCTCAAGAAGTTGAAAATAGAGCTACCCTATGACCCAGCAATTGCACTACTGGGTATTTACCCCAAAGATACATATGTAGTGATCCAAAGGGGCATGTGCACCCCAATGTTTATAGCAGCAATGTCCACAATAGCCAAACTATGGAAACAGACTAGATGTCCACCAATGGATGAATGGATAAAGAACATGTGGTACATATACACAATGGAATATTATATAGCCATCAAAAAATAAAATCTTGCCATTTGCAATAATGTGGATGGAACTAGACGGTATTATGCTAAGCAAAATAAGTCAATCAGAGAAAGACAATTATCATATGATCTCTCTGATATGAGGAATGTGAGAAACAAGACAGAGGATCATAGGGGAGGGGAGGGTAAAATGAAACTGAGAGGGAGATAAACCATAAGAGACTCCTAACCTCAGGAAACAAAGTGAGGATTGCTGGAAAGGAAGGGGGTGGGAGGGATGGGTGGCTGGGTGATGGACACTGGGGAAGGTATGTGCTATGGTGAGCACTGTGAATTGTGTAAGACTGATGAGTCACAGACATGCACCCCTGAAACAAATAATACATTATATATTAATTAAAAACAAAAAAGACCATGTCCCCAGACTCCCTTGGAAACTCAAGTATATGTCCTAAACTGCCTCATCACTCACTTGGGTATTTGATCTGCTTTGATCTTGGCACCCCAACTGAAGCTGCCAATCTACCACCCTGCTCCTCTGTATTGTTAGCAGCTCACTGATACCCCACTACTGTGGACAATTGGAAATACTCAAAGCAAGCCCTGGTTGTAACTGTTAGCACTGAATGGTAAAACTGATGACTGATTTAGGGGACAATTTTGCCTGAACAGTGAGGGGGGTGTCCATATGTTTTATGCAGGACCCCTCATAGAACAGGGCAACCCAGGGTGGGAAGAGAGAAGAGGACTGGTCCATGGGTTGGGAGCTAGCTTGCCCTTCCCTGTTGTGTTCCCATGCAATTCCTAAGGAGTCCTAAAATTCTAAATTTAAATCCAGCCTTCTAGATCATTACAAAGAAAATTTGTCAAGGTAGAGGAAAGAAACATATTTTATTTAACTTTGTTAGTTTGATTTATAACTTAAAATACAAAGAGTACAAGTGGTAAAAGGACCTCCACTTGTACTCTTGCCAGAGGCCTCCAAATGTTAGGAATAGCCCACCGAGAGCTCCCTACTTTTGGCTCCTTGTCGTTCAGGCTGATAAAGGCAAGAACCAGCACCTGGTCTGTGCTTGCACTAAAAGTGTTTTCCATTTACATTTGTAAGAATATTTGCAAAGCATGAAGCAGGTGGATCCTTGGGAGTGAGGGAGGGCAGGCTTGGCTCTACCTTGACAGAGATATCAAAGCCAGGAGGATCAAGGAGAAGAAGGAACAAGGCAGAGTCAAAAAAGTGGGCAAGGCAGGGCCGATGATTCACTATTTTAATGTGCCCCTTACTGAAGAAAAGTATTCACTTTGGCATATAATCCACTAGAACGTTCTGAACAGAAACTTAAGCATAATCTAGTTCAATGGTTTCCAGCCTTTTTTTAAATTAGCAAAATCAAAAAGTCTCATCAAAATGAAAACTTAAGTGAAATCCCAATATTAAAGCAACCAAAGTGATAAATAATTTCCTGTTCATTTAAATCCTTATTGACTTTCGGAAAATACTTTACTATTTATAGTTATCACTGAAGTTCCTCCTCAGATGTCTGGGGTCCCCAGAGCAAAAATGGAAAACCACTAACTTAGCAGTAGTGGGTGGCAGTGGTTAAGGCCTGCCCAATATCCATTCTCCCCTTTTCTGCTAACAGCCCTCCCTCCCCTCAGACTATGTGGTTTGGGCGGAGCAGGCCTCCAGATCTCCCACTCCTCAGCCAGGAGAGGGCCCCTGACCCAGGCCTGGCCAATCAGCACATTCCATCTGCAGACACAGTGATTGATTCAGAGACAGAAGGTGACCATGGTAAGGTCAATTAGAGCTACTCCTAAGACTTCTGCAGGTAAAGTGTGGTCTCTCCTGGTAGGTCTTCTGAGAGGATAGGCAGTCAGAGGGAAGTGGAGACAGAATGAGACTGAAACCCAATCCCATGTGCAAGCCTGTGGATCAATCCATGGATGAATCCAAAGCTACCCTGCACTTCTGATTTACATGAGCCAATACTATTCCCTTCTCTATCCAGGCCAATTTGGTTGGACTTTTGTCATGTGCCAAGAAGACAGTCCTTGATGATCCAACCCACATCTTTTGCACATGAAGATACTAATGCCCAGAAGAAGATAAGCACTGTCCAAGGCCACCAGGATCCACTCACGATCCCAGCTTCCCACATAAATGATTACTTGGGCATATTTTAACTTCTCCATGTCCTTTTTTGTTTGCTAAGACTGACCATAATTTCGTGTGTGAATGAGAATTCTAGGCAGAGAAGAAACAGTAGAAACAAGTTTCCAGAAACTCAAAGGAAACCACCCCACACTCAGGAACAGACTAACTTTCCATGATGGTGGCATGCTTTGGTGTCATCTGAGAGCATGGGGGGATCACACTGTCCAAATCAATCTCTTATACTTTTTCTGCTTCCTGAAATTGCACCTATAAAATATCTTTCTCTTAAATTAAGCATTCTTCTTCAGACTTTTCTTTTAAAATGCTACCCCTCTATAAACAAACAAACAAATAAATAATTAAATTGCTCCCCCTCTGAACAACACAGGGATGTACACTCTCACCACTTTTATTCAACATAGTACTGGGAGTCCTAGACACAGCAATCAGAAAACAAAAAAATAAAAAATAAAAGGCATCCAAGTTGGCAAAGAAGAAATAAAATTTTCACTATGTTCAGATGACATGATACCATATATAGAAAACCCTAAAGACTCCACAAAAAAAACTACTAGAACTGATAAATGAATTCACTAAGGTCACAGGATACAAAATCAACATACAGAAATCTGTTGCATTTCTCTATACCAATAATGAAGCAGCAGAAAGAAAAATTAAGAAAACAATCCCAATTATAATTGCCCCAAAATAATAAGTATCTAGGAATAAACCTAATGAAAGAGATGAAAGACCTGTACTCCGAAAACTATAGAACAGTGATGAAAGAAATTGAAGATGACAGAAAGAGATGGAAAGACATTCCCTACTCAGGGGTTAGAAGAAAAAATATTATTAAAATGTCTACACTACCCTGGGGCGCCTGGGTGGCTCAGTGGGTTAAGCCTCTGCCTTAGCTCAGGTCATGATCTCAGGTTCCTGGGATTGAGCCCCACATTGGGCTCTCTGCTCAGTAGGGAGCCTGCTTCCCCCCCACCCCACCGCCTGCCTCTCTGCCTACTTGTGATCTCTCTCTCTCTCTGTCAAATAAATAAATAAAATCTTTAAAAAAATGTTTATACTACCCAAAGCAATCTATACACTTAATGCAATCCCTATCCAAATACCACCAGCATTTTTCACAGAACTAGAGCAAATAATCCTAAAATTTGTAAGCATCACAAAAGACTCCAAACAATCAAAGTAATCTTGAAAAAAAAAAAAGCAATACTGGAGGCATCACAATTCCAGACTTCAAGTTATATTACAAAGCACCAAAACAGTATGGTTCTGGCACTAAAACAGACACATAGATCAATGGAACAGGACAGAAAACCCAGAAATAAACCCACAATTATATAGTCAATTAATCTTTGGCAAAGGAAGCAAGAATATACAATGGGGAAAAAACTGTCTCTTCAACAAATGGTGTTGGGAAAACTGGACAGAAATATGCCAAAGAATGAAACTGGGCCACTTTTTTACACCACACACAAAAATAAATTCAACATGAATTGAAGACCTAAATATGAGACCTGAAACCATACAAAATCCTAGAAAAGAGCACAAGTAGTAACTTCTTTGAAATCAGTCATAGCAACTTCTTTCTAGATTTGTCTCCTGAGGCAAGGGAAACAAAAGCAGAAAAAAACTATTGAGACTACATCAAAATTAAAAAGGTTCTACACAGACAAGGAAACAATCAACAAAACTAAAATGAAACCTAAAAAATGGGAGAAGATATTTGCAAATGACATACCTGATAAATGATTAGTATCCAAAATATATAAAGAACTTATATAACTCAACACCCAAAAGGAAATCAGAGGGGGAGATGAACCATGAGAGACTGTGGATTCTGAGAATCAAACTGAGTGTCTTGGAAGGGAAAGCGGTGGGGGGATGGGTGAGCCGGGTGGTGGGTTAAGGGGGGCATGTATTGCATGGAGCACTGGGTGTGATGCATAAATAATGAATCTTGGAACACCGAAAAAATTAAATAAAATTTTAAAAATTAAAAAAAAAAAGACCTGGGAAGGAAGAAATAACAAGTGTGGGTGAGAATATGGAGAAAAAGAAACCCTCATGCCCTATTGGTGGGAATGCAAATTGGTATAGCCACTGTGGAAGAGAATATAGAGTTCCTCAAAAACTTAAAAATAGAACTACCTCTGGTCCAGCACTTGGACTACTAGGTATTTACCCAAAGAATGTAAAAATACTAATTCAGAGGGATACATGCACCTCAATGTTTATAGCAGTATTATCTACAATAGCCAAATTATGGAAACAGCCCAACTGTCCATCAACTAATGAATGGATAGAGAAAATGGTGTATGTATACGATAGACTAGTACTCAGCCATAGAAAAGAATGACATCTTGCCATTTGCGATGGCATGAACAGATCCAGAGAGTAATACGCTAAGCAAAATAAGTCAGTCAGAGAAAAACAAACACTGTACAATTTCACTTACATGTGGAAATTAAGAAACAATAAAAGGGGAGAAAGAGAGAGAGAGAGAGAAACCAAGAAACAGACTCTTAACTATAGAGAACAAAGTGGTGGTTACCAGAAAGGAGGTTAGTGGGAGGATGGGTGAAATAGGTGATGGGGGATTAAGAGGTGCACTTGTCCTTATGAATACTGGGAGATGTGTGGAAGTGTTTAACCACTATATTGTACACCTGTATCCAATATAACACTGTATGTTAATTAACTGGAATTTAAATAGAAACTTTCCAAAAATGTTACCTCTCTCGGCAAGAGGACATCCTATACCCCCAATTCCATCATGGGAAGAAACTGACCAACACCCTTCTCCCAGATCAGGGGCCCCACGGGGGAAGCCAGAGATCCACTGTGTTGAGGAAGAAGAGGTGCTGCAGTGTGTGTTCATGAAGCCCTAACAGAGAAGGCAAAGTCACCACATGAGAAGACAGAATTTCTCTCCCTTCTCAACTGACAGCTTTATAGGGTATCAGATAGCCCAAAGAAGCGGTGAGGGAAAGTGAGACAGATGTGGGTTCAAATCCTATTCTAGCCAATACCTGGCTAACGCCAGAAATATTATTTAACCTCTCAGCCTCAATTTCCTCACCTATAAAATAAAAATATAAATACCTATTCAGTGATGAGGATGAAATGAGCATGTACAGTACCCAGGATAGCAAATTTTTTTTAAGATTTTATTTATTTATTTGACAGGCAGAGATTACAAGTAGGCAGAGAGGCAGGCAGAGAGAGAGGGGGATGCAGGCTCCCCGCTGATCAGAGAGCCCGATGTGGGTGGGGCTTGATCCCAGGACCCTGGGATCATGACCCGAGCCGAAGGCAGAGGCTTTAACCCACTGAGCCCCCCAGGCACCCCAGGATAGCAAATTTTTAATAAATGAGTTCCCTTTGCTCAAAAGAAGAAAGAACGATCTCCACTGTAGTGAGTCACCTCCAGAATACTAGCCTTTTAGTGTACAATCAATGATGGGTTGTTGGGGAAGGAGTTGGGACAGGACCAGCTCTGCACATCCCATAAATACAGGAGCAGCCAGTCTGGCCAGGAGCTCATGACTGGGGCTGGTGCTCACTACCATTCTCACATTAGCAATTTGCACACTCATCAGGTAGCACACCTGTCCTCCAGCCCAGCAGGCAGCAGGGTTCCCAATTACACACAAAAGTGCCCTATGCCCATGAGTGCCTACAGATGGTATATAAAGGCTCTAAGGCACAGATAGGGGAGGGTCTTGGTAATGTGACCTGGTAGCTTCAGGAACTGGGACTCAGAAAGATTAAGGACCTTGTCAATTGTCACCCAGCAGTACTCGCCAGGCCGGGCTAAAAACACTTACCTCTGCTTACCCAGGATCTTTTTCCCTGGCCACCCTGTCTGGGGTGCCATTTTAGATACATCGCAATAGACTGTCTGGAAAAGACTTTACAGATAGGGATATTGGAATCAGAAGTAGAAATAGGGATGGATCAGGAAAAATAAAAATAAAAATCAGAGATAGGACCAATACTAGTTTCTCCCTTTCCAGTGCTCCCTCATCTTCCTACTCTTGGAAGAGATGATAGAAAATGTCTCCTATGTTCAGGTATTAAGAATCTCATATGTTGCTTCCCAGGAAATCTGAATCGGAGAGTTGAAGGGAGTGCTTAGTCCAAATGCACATCCTAGGGGCTTCTGGGCACAGTCCCCCGCATCAGCACCTCCTGTTTCTGCCTTGGACCTGGTCTGGGGCTAAGCATACCACCAACGCTCTTCTGGTATCTAGACAGCTCTGCGGCTGGGACTGGGGCCTGAGCTGAGAGTGCAGGAATTGCAGCATGTTCAAAGATATGTCACCAAAATAATGGAATGCCCCAGCCGCAGGCCAGGCTGACCTCCCAAAGTATGTGTTTGGGAGTTTGCAGCTGGAGCCCAACCGCTTGAAGAGAGCCAGGCCCACCCGGACACAGGCAGGGCAGCAGCCCTTCTCACTCCCACCTCCGGGCCAGGAGCAGGGCAGTGTGTGGAGCCCCGCCAGATGTAGCATCTCAAGGAAGGGGACCTGACCTGGGATGGGGGCTCTGGTGGACACAGGACCACTCAATGCAGGACACCCCATTCCAACAAAAGTTGACCCAGATCCTGAGTCAATAAGGCCAGCTGAGAGTAGGATGCAGGAGGTGTAGTGGCCAATCCCACAGGCAGCAGGGAATACAGGATAAGAAAATACAAGACAGCCAGAGGTTCCCTGATAGAACAGGCCTGCCCAGGACCACAAGTAGGAGCCCCATGTTCCTGCTCCTAATACCTCTCCAACCCCATCTTCTATTTCTCTGCAGGATGAACTTTCATGAAGTTTTTAGCACCCCGCTGAATAAAAGGTGATTACTGTCCTAGGAAATGTTTGGAAGGCTGGGCATTATGGGAAGTAGTGTTCTTGAGAAAGCGAGATTTGGCTGTGTGGGTCTTTGGTCCAGCTGACATCTGTGTGGGCAGCAATTTGCTGTCAGAGTAGATCAGGGGCCAAGGACCCTCACCTAGCACAGGTGGACTGAGGTGAGCTGTTGAGGTCATCACTCACCTGAAGTTGCATGGCTGCCCTCACTGTGCAGGGGCCCTGGCACCAAGACCCCACGGTCTCATGTCACATCACCACCAGCCAGCTCCCCTCTGCCACAAGGACCATCTGCTTGCCCACACCACACCAGAGATAGGGAGGCAGGACTGGTTTGGGTCACAGCCCAAAGATGGTGGCCCTGACTGAGCTCCTAGGCTGGCTTCTCTCCCTTCCCTGGCATCCCCTAGGATGTCCACCAGTCACCTAAAAGGCTGATGCTGCAGAGTCTCCCAGTTCACAGGCAGAAAAGGGGGCTCACCTGAAGGCTTTCCCTTCCCGAGTGGCCCTATCCCAGCCCCAGGTCCAGGGCAGCACCTAAGCTATGTGGCAGAAAGGCAGGGCTCTCAGGTCCTCTCCTCAGGGTCCTACAGAACCCTCTCCCCTTCCTCTCTGCCCACCCACAGCTCCATCTGCCCCTTCTGCCACATCAGGCAAGAACTCACATTGTGGAAAGTCTACAGAACACTGGTACAAGAGCAAAGACTGACAGACATGCTATATCCATTTATACTCTCATATACATTTATAGAGTCCTCTCTTGCTCTAACATGAATTTTCACACCCAAACACACTCACACCATTGCATATTCATGTAAGAATACACAAGGTTTGCATGATCTCACATGAACACATAAAACATTCCCACCAATGGTTACTCAAATGCTTGCATAGAGAGCTGCATGTGAACACATGCTTTCACACATATACACACTCACACACATATACCACACACACTCACATCCTCACATATTAGCATCTGACTACTCAAGAGATTTGAAGCTGGCTTCTCTAGGATCAGAAAGCAAGAGCCACCAGCTCCAGAGCCTCAATGTGGCCCTTCCTCCCATCCTTCCATAGCTACCTCCCCCAGACTCTCCCTCTCCTCCCGTGCACTTAGTCTGGTTCCTCTTTGCTATTTCACTCAGTAAGCATGGTCATTTCTTACCCTTGTCACCTCTGCCAAGCTGTTTCCCTTGCCTCAATGTTCTCCCCCATTAATGTCCTATCTATCCAATCTTACCCAACCTGCAAGATCCCAACACATCCTTGTCCCCATGAAGCGCTCTCATCAACACTGACCTAGGAACAAGACTGCACCTCGGGAAGAGTGGTCACTCATGCAGGTGTGCCCTGAGCCCAGGGGTCCCTATCTGGTTCGTGGGTATGAATCTTGTCTCACTCATGGGGTGGGAAAAGCCTTGAGGCCCAAGGAAATAGCCATGCCCCACCCCGTGTGGGCCCCCAAACACACAGTGTAGAGCTCGACGCTTAGCTCAGCACACCCAGGGTGTTGCCCCAGACTCATTCTATTCTCATTTAGATGTTCCCAGTTGAAAGGCATCAACTCTGGGGTCAGACATACCTGGGTTCAAATCCCAGCCCCACTATTTCTAACAGTGCAACTTGGACAGCCTCCCTAACATCTCTTGACCTCAGTTTCTCCTCTAAAGAAATGAGAATAATTCCTTCCTTGTATGCCTGGAATGGGGATGTAGATATACAGTACTCTGCACAATGGCTGGCACAGACTAGGTGCTCAACCCAACATGATGCCCTTCTCCACTGCCCCTCTCTCAGCTCTTCTTGCCTAAAGTCTGACAGGGCTTAACACCCAGGATGGAGTGGTCCAGTGCAGGATCAAGAGACATTCCAGCCCACACCCCTCCCCAAGGCTGTGTCCGGGTCTGCTCCCCTCATGGGAAGCCCCAGAGCTCCAGGACATCTTTGATTAATAAGAAGCAGAAAGATAAGCTTCATGATAATTAATAAATCATTAGCAGCATTACTTTTCATCAGATAAGCCCACTAATTGTTCCCATTTCCTTACAAAAAAAAAAAAAAAAAACAGGCCAGGGGCCCCTTGCAGTGAGTTGATTTTATAAGAAATCCAAGCCCATGAAGAAAAGCAGGTCCCTGGTGGGATGAGCAGCATCCACTTGCAGTGGCAATGGGACCATATGTGCCCAACCCACACCTCTGCCCTTTGGGAGAGCAGGGACCAGCACACAAAACCACCCGCTCCCAAGCAGAGCCCCAAGGAAACTCCAAGACTCCTAACCCAGAGCGGGCACACTGGTTTCCCCTCTGACACAAACACCAACTGATTACCAGTGTCTGTTGTAGCCATACCAAAAAAAAAAAAAAAAAAAAAAAAAAAAAAAAAAAAACAAACAAACAAAAACACACACATCCAAATTGAGAGGAAAAAGAAAGTCCTAATTGATTAGCAATGCCTGCCTGGGTCATGGGACAGGGCATACATGCACAGAGGGAATATCTCACCATTCCTTCCTTCATTTGTTCATTTATTCTGCAAATGATTAATGAACGTCAAGGGCTATGCTAAGGTCTGGGGAGGCTGTGTGGAGCAAAAAGAGTCATAGTTCCAGCTTTCATAGAGTTTATATTTGCCGTCTCTAAAGTCCTGCTCCTTTTCAGAAGAGGAAAACAGAAACAGGGAAGGGGCTGTCCAAAGCCATGCTGAGGTCCAGTGGCAAAACCAGCTAGAGAGCTCTTTGCCTGCCCCATTCTCAGCCCCTCTTTCCTTCAAAGGAACACCAAAAGGATCCAGCTCCCCATTCCCCCAAAACACAAACATAGATGTTCTGCCAATTTCTCATGCACCCCCAATGCCCCAAGCCCACCCAGACTCAGAATGGCAACACATTCTCAAACACTTGGAGAAATGTTTTTGAACACCTCTCATATACAGGAACACTGAACTGGGGCACACAGAAACTGCCCCCCCCTAGAAGCTGGGTGGCTGGTTAGATGGAAAAGCTTCCTTAAAAAATAATAATAACAAAGCAGAACGACTAGGCAGAATAGGAGACATGCCTTAATAAATTGCTCTGAGACATTAAAGGTAGAAAACAAGCTGTGGAATCTGGGAAGGCTTTCTGAAGGAATTAGGAAGTTAGGAAGGAATTGGAAAGGTCTGGAGATAGATCTCGAAGGGCTTTCAAGGCACCGCTTGGCAGTTTACATTTGTCCCTTGGCTTTGCACTCTAGGAAGGCATACTCAGAGGGTAACTACTGGATAAACCTGGCTTATTTCCTACAGTATCAATCTCACTTATAGATTTGAAATGGAAAAGTTTTTAATTAAAGAGTTCTTAGAAGTGTTGTCATACCTACACAGAAATAAATTTCAGGTAGATTAAAGAATTAAACATTATAATAAATAAAACTGAAATGCTAGAATAAAATATAGGAGTATATTTATATCTACTTGGAATAAGAAAATTTTCTAAGCATGGCACAAAATTAAGATGCCCTAAATTAAAAAACAAGTAGATATGTCTACATAGGCAATTCACAAATGGCAAATAAACCAGAATTTCTGAATCTCAGCACTATCAACATTTGGAGCCAGCAATTCTTTCTATACACTAGATGTCAATAGTACCCCCAACCCTAAGCCCCACTCCCTTGAAGCAATCAGAAATGTCTCTCCAGACACTGCCAAATGTCTTGTGGGGGACAAAATCATCCCCAGTTGAGAACCATTGCTAATAAACATAGGAAAACAGCCTCTGCCTTCTGAGTAAACAGATAACTGTAAATTAAAATAACAATGAAATGTCATTTTCTCTTATCAGATTGGGAAGATTTTAAAAATTGATAGTAACTACATATGGCAAGGATTTGGGAAGAATAATGGCCTCATTCTTTGTTGGTGGGAACATAAGTAGATACAACAATTTTAGAAGACAATCTGGCAGTATCTGTCCACTTTTTAGATCTGTAAGCCCACTGACCTGGCAATTCCAACTTTTGGACTCTACCCCCACAGAACTGTGCACAAAAGTGCAAAGGACAGGCATACAAAGGATGTTCACTGAGGACTTTTTTAAAATAGGGAAAATTTGGAAACAAGTGTAAATGAGTAAAGAAATGCTTAAACTATGGTATACTGATATAAATCAGACAGCAAAGAGTTGCCAAGACATACAGTTGAGTAAAAAAAAAAAGCAAGTTGCAAAATAACACAATCCTATATTGATTTTAGGTTAAAATGACATATTTGCATGTGATTGTGTGTGCTATTAAAAAGAAAGAGAGAGAAAGATGTGAAAAATAAACAGTAAATTATTGATCATGTTTAATCATAAGAAGGGGGATGAAGGAGGAGAAAAGTAAGTACAGGGAGAAAAGAGTTTCAATCTTGTGCTTTATAGAGTTCCTGTGAACAGTGAGCATGTGCTATTCTTCTTTGTCATGCCCCATGCCCCCTTTTATTTTTGAGCATGTATTATTCTTAAAATTTTTTTAAATGTGTTTTAAGCAAATTGCCTCCCCAAAAATGTCATATATACGCAAGTAAAATCAGCAAAATCCCACTGATCTCTGTTGACCCATGTCATTTTTTCCAAAGGCTAGGTGCTAGGTGACAGTGAGAGGCGGAACAATTCAGTTCTCCTGGCTATGAAGAAAACTAATGCCTTCTAGTTAGAGAGAACCAAACTCACTACAGCAGCAAAAACAGAGTTGGCCAATGTCTCAGCCACAAGTAGGGGTGGGCAGGGCATGTGTTTTCTTAGCAATTCCCTGAAACATTCTGTAAAGGAGTTTGCCAACTTGGAAACCAGTTCTATTTTCACTTTGACTACATAAGCTGACTTCCCAAATCTATTCAGCTGCCTGCTATTGTTCCTCTTGATCACATATTCTGTTTACAAATATCACTGGGCATCCTTCCACTTCCCACCACAGCGAATTTTCTACAAACACAAAGAAACCAGAAGTTCTGGAGTTTTGGTTATTTTTCATTTATCTTTTTAAAATATAGTAATTTTAAAATTATGTTTTCAACTTAGAACATGGATCAGTGGTTAAAAAAATAGGAAATCTGAAGTATAAGCTTATAATCAGTGAAAACATGAAGCTATTGAGGCAAAATCAGAATAGCAATGAGTCACATAGTCATGACAGATGTGTTGTTGACCTTAAGACCGACCATGTGACCATGACAGACACCAGGACTGGAGCGCCACATCAAATGAGCAACTCCCTAAAATACCAAACAGTGAGCTGAGGTGGGTTTTCCTTAGTGGAGTTTTATTTTAGGAGAGTCATAGAAGACCGCATGAAATAACGGTATGAAAGCCATCTCTACTGCAACGACATTGAAAAGGTCAAGTACACAGTTTCAAAGAAATAAATCACACAAGTGTTCAAAAACGTAAAATGAAGAAGACTAAGAACAATATGATGAAAAACAGAATCAAAAAAGCAAATTAAAGGGTGTCTTAAAGATGTTTTTAGTCTGAGAAATGCCTTTGAAGTTGTAGCTTGAGAAACTGATCAAAGTTGGTTGAGGGCTTCACTATAGATAGGACCACACCTCTATCTGTATCAAAAAGAGGCAGCTGATTTGGAAAAAATATATCCTTACAGAGCCCTCCTGTCTACCAATGCGCTTTAGTGGGTTCAAAAAGACAGACTAGAATGACTGACTTAGAGAGGACAGAGGTCATGAAAATGCAGATATTAATGATCTAGCTTTTTTTTTTATCAGTTTTTATCCATCATAACCCTAACAAGTGTCTGTGAAGACATGTCAATTTCTAAAGTGGTTGATGGTAAAATAACAAGGAAATAAATTTTTGACAAGAAGTCTAAGTCCGAAAAGATTAATATCAAATGTAGATAAGCAGCTCAGACCCATGGAGAGATGAGCCAAATCTCTGATGGGCAAAACAGCAGAAAATGGTGGCCCTGAGGTCTATTACACACAATGAGGGTTCCTGGAACCTGTGTCACACATGAAACTTATTTTTGAAAGGTCCGCTCTTAGGGAGTTGAGGAAAATTGGAAGGGGAGGTGAACCATGAGAGACTATGGACTCTGAAAAACAATCTGAGGGTTTTGAAGTGGTGGGGGGTGGGAGGTTGGGGGATCCAGGTGGTGGGTATTGGAGAGGGCACGGATTGCATGGAGCACTGGGTGTGGTGCAAAAATAATAAATACTGTTACGCTGAAAAAATTAAAAAAAAAAAAGAAAGGTCCGCTCTTGAGTTCTAAGTGGTAAAAACTTTTAATCAAAACTCTGTATAGAAAACTTAGCAGTTTGAATACTTATCTCTCAGGGCCACTTTATAATAAAAGAAAGTTGTTTTGAAAGCTTGCTTTACCAACCATATGTGTCCTGGCTTAATAGGAAGAAGATGCTGGTCTAGGTTTTCAAACTTAAGATGTTTCTCACAGAAGGAAATATCAACTGTGCCATGACTAAGGGCGAAAACTCATTAAGGTGAATAAAGTCTTTGTTCACTGAAATGTCAGCAAGTGGCTCTCAGAGATGCTTTATTTAGAATATGTTTTCAAGGCTCAATATTCTTAATCAACAACTGCAAGGCAAAGCTGAAAGATGATTCTACTGCCATGATCACTGCCATAAAAATGCAGTTACAGAGTTGGATGAAGAGAGCTGATCAGGGGAACTAAGTGTAATTGAACCTCTTGGTTTATTTGCATATATCAGTTCTCTTGTGATTCAGATGATGTTTGCAAAACTTATTAGATTTTTTTTATTTTTAATTTTTGTTTTAATTTTTTACATTAAAAATTTAGAAGATTTTATGAAGGAACATCCATACATAAAAATGCACATATTTTGGGGCGCCTGGGTGGCTCAGTGGGTTAAAGCCTCTGCCTTCGGCTCAGCTCGTGATCCCAGGGTCCTGGGATCGAGCCCCACATCGGGTTCTCTGCTCAGCAGGGAGCCTGCTTCCCTTCCTCTCTGTCTCTATCTGCCTCTCTGCCTACTTGTGATCTCTGTCAAATGAATAAATAAAATCTTAAAAAAAAAAAGACTTCCTATAAAAATGCACATATTTTAACTGCACATTACAATGAATTTTCATTAACTGAACTTATACAGATACCTAGAAACAACAGAACAGAACAGTACCATCACCTGGAATATTTCCCTAGTGCTTACTTAGATTATTATTACACAACCAACCACTCACTCTTTCATATCCACTGCCAGGAAAATCACTGCCCTGATTTGTAATAATATAGATTATTCATGTTTTTGTATTTATATTAGTGGAGTCATGTAACATGAAACATTTTATGTCTGACTCTTTTCAGTCAGTATGAGATAGTGAGATCTTCCCATATTATTGCATGTGATTGTAGACCATTCATTCTTATTGCTTTATAATATTCTTTTATATAAATTAACTATATTTTATTTACCCATACTATACAGTTTTTCTGCCTTTGTATAGTTTTCAGTTTCATGCTATTATAAATGGTGGGGTTTTTTTATTTTTTTATTTTTTTATTTTTTTTATTTTTTTAATCATTTTTTTATTTATTTTCAGCATAACAGTATTCATTGTTTTTGTACATGGACGGGACTGAAAGAGATTAAACTGTTATTAGATTTATTGCAACAGCATCCTAACCATTAGCCAATGGTGCATATAGAGATTGTTTTTTCATTACTGATGGCAATAATTTAAAATACTAATTTATGCTTCTGACATGACCCTATTCATCTTTTTTATTTATATAGTTTTTATTATTAACATATAATATATTATTTGTTTCAGGGATACAGGTCTCCACTCATCTTTGATGTCTTCCTTCTTTCTGATACAGTAAGAATCATGCTATGCATTTCCTGCCCCAGACCCAGAATCAACCAATTTTCCCAGAGGACAAAGCTCCTCTTGAGGAGATTCTATATATGCCTATGCCTTTCATTTGTCCATGCAGAATCCCTGGAAATTGGGTGCAAAACAGACTATCACACTGGCAATGGCATTCCCCACCCCAGCCCCAGGAACAATGTTAAAAGTAGGCTGGGTTCCTGATCTAGAACCAATAACTAAAGACAAGAAATCCATGACCAATAATGAGTTAGAAAAAGGACAGAACAACCAGAGAAACATAAAGTAGTGAAAATGACACTCCACTCAGTCGCTGGTCAACATGTGGGTAAAGCCACTGTGAGTGGAGCCAACAGCTGAACTATAAAAAGGGGGACTGTCCTTAAAGTGAGGACTCTGGGGTGGGAGAAGCTATGAAGAGGTGCACTTAGGACAAATAACAGAAAAGCCAGCTTCCCACAAAATGGAACAAACATGGTGGCTGGGGAACAAACACAGGTTTCGACACGAGCAGGACTAAACTGTCCCATTGCACCACTCCCTATCTGTGTGATCTTGAGGAAGCTGCTATTCCTCCTAGAATTCCAAGTCCCTTGTTGGTAAAATGGGGATAATTGTGCCTGGCAAAAAGTTACAAGGATTGGATGAGATGGTTGGCATCACACAGCTTATCTCCTTTACTTTGAAGTATCTCCTGCTCTGAGGTGGCCCACCATTATCTGCCATATAGTACATGGTCAAGAAACTTGAAGTGGAGAGGATAAATGAATCTATTCTGTTTGAGAAGATAATTTTAATGTTTAAATCTCACTTGGGCAGAGGCCTGAAGAGGTGGGATGAATCTCGCAATTTGACTGCGAAGGGATTAGGAATTGCCAGCTTGTTTTAACACCAGATCACAAAAAAGCAGAGGTTTCCCTGGATGGAAAGCAGCACTGTGGCTGAAGAGGTCAGGGAGGGCTTCCTGAGGTGGGAGGGAGGGGGGTTCCTTGGGTGAGCTGGTGTTAGGTAGGATAAGGAGAGGCAGGGCAGATGCTCAGAGCTCTTCTGGCTCAGGCTGGGCCACCACCTATATTCTCTTCCCTCTGTCACCGAGGTTAACAGACCACCCTATCCACCTCTGCCAAGACAATCTTCCACATTCACATCTAGTCAGGTAATTTCTGTGCTTAAAACCCAGCCCTGCTTTCACTTTCCTCAAGATAAAGTCCAAACTCAAGCACAGCTAGTTAGCAAACCCTACATGGTCAGCCCTAGACCTACATTCCTAATCTCCTTCCAAATGCCTCATCTCCCAATGTCCCACCTCGACCACCAGCTTGCAGCTCCCCCAAATGCTCCAATCTGTACACCTCTGCCTCCAGCTCTCTTCATTGCAGTGCCCTTGAAAAGTGCTTCTTCCCATAAGACCTGCTTCAATTCTAGTCTACCAGATGGCACCCCCCCCCCAGACACACTGCTGTCACTTGAGAAATCTGCTTTATAGCCACTTACAATTATCTGTTTGCATTTCTGTCTCTACCACAAGACCAAGAGCCTTGAGGGCTGGAACTGTCTGTTTCTTTTTGTATTCTCAGTGCCGGGTCCAGAATCTGGGACGTAACAGTCATTCAGAAAATGGTGGTTGGTTGATTGCTTCACAGGCAAAATGTATGAGTGAATGAATGGCAGAGTCTCTATACCCCAGTGATCAGGCATGTAGCAGGGGCACATGAAAGTTTATTGTGTGAATAAGGTACCTCTTCACTGGCCTCCTACGTTGATTTTTTTCAGCACCAGCCCCTCCCAACACACGCACACAAACTCTTCCATTTCTTCTCCTTCCCCTGTTTCTAAAAAACAAATTGGTAAGTATTGACTCATTAAACTAAAAAGAATATACTCAAAATTTGTAAAGTTTCCAGAAGTTCACAAAGACACTGACCAAGAATTGGCAAGTAGTCCCATGAAATGCCACCCAGGGACAGCCTATGATCAGATGTCCTTTCCAAGGAGACCCAGGTGCCCCTGCCTTCTCCCCTACTTCAAGCATATGAGGCCCCAGCCCAGCCTCCCTTCCTCAGCATGGAGTGGACACCTGTGACTGAGCTGTAATCCTACGTAAGCTGTAGGCACACAACCTAGGACCACCCCCTATCCCGTCACAGGGACTTGAATAGCCAGGCACACCTGTGGGCCAGCCAGCCACTGATCCATGGGTGGAGCCCAACAGGACTGAGGCCTCAGCCTTTGAAGCACTGACAGGGCTGCCCTGCTGAGCCTGACCCTTGACCTACAGGTGGGCATAGCCATTGTCCCCACAGGTCCCAAGTGCTGTCCATCCTGCTGCAGGGACCCGTGAAGGTATTCATTTCAAGTCAGCACAAAGCCAAACAAACAGAAGGGCTAAGGGGCAGGGGTTTGTTTGGAGGCTTTGCTGGGCAGGGAAGCTGTCGTTGCAAGTACAGGTATAATCCTCGCCAGGCAGGCCCCACCAGTCAGCAGGGCTCCACCTGACACAAGGTTGTTTATAAACACATGGCCAGGTCAGATCTCCAAAACAAGAGGCTCTGGAAGTTAGGGGGCTCCACGGTGACTGGCAGATGCCTCAAATCAGAGAGCAGCACTTTCTTGTGATTGAGCTGGTGGAACAGGAGGAAAGGATGGAGACAACATTCATCCCTGCCACAGAACAGGAACTGGGGCCAGGCACAGGCCAGAGGAGAAAGAGCTGGCAGAGCCCTCACAGAGCCCAGAAGCTGCAGACAATGACAGCATTGTCAGACCACCTGCCATTAGCAGGACTGAGTCACCTGCAGTCATGACATTTCTGGCAAGTGTCAGTGTACAAATGACAATTAGGGGAGTATTTGTGAATGGAAGCTTAAGGGGAATTTGTATTTCATAGCAAAATAGGCACAGACCTACACCTAGATTCTGAGTCTGATTCAGATACAAACTAGCTGTCTGAACGCAGACAAGTGACTTAACCTCTCTGAATCTCAGTTAATTCACCTATAAAACAGACTTGCCAATGCCCAGCTTGTAGAGATGTTGTAAGAATCAAATCTGTGCAAAAAAAAAAATTTGTTTTGTGTAAAATCCCCTGGTCCCACCTCCAAGCCTCTCACTTTCTACCATCCATCTGGCTCAGCCAAACACCAAATCGGTGTTTCTAAAAATAGTGGGAATTTTAAAACATTTTTTTTCCTTGAGTATAGCTGCCACACGATGTTACATTAGTTTCGGGTGTGCAACATAGTGATTCAACAACTGTATACACGCCAAGGGTACCTACAACTTGTTACCATACAACAATATTACAATAACAATACCATTGACTATATTCCCTATGCTGTGCCTTTCATCCCGGTTACTTTTTCATTCTGTAACTGGAAGCCTGTACCTCCCACTCCTCTTCACCCATTTTGCCCATCACCCCACTAGCCTCCTCTCTGACAACCATCAGTTTGTTCTCTGTATTTTAAAACATTTTTATTGCTAAATATAATTCACATTCAGAAAACACTTAAAGTATCTATGTATGACTTAAGACATTCCTCAACTTCCTACAATATATCTATGAAAAACCCACAGCGAATATCATCCTCAATGGGGAAAAGCTGACAGCCTTCCCTTTGAGATCAGGAACAACAAGGATGCCCACTCTCACCACTCTTGTTCAACATAGTATTAGAAGTCCTAGCAACAGCAATCAGACAACAAAGAGAAATAAAAAGTATTCAAATTGGCAATGAAGAAGTCAAACTCTCTCTCTTCCCAGATGACATGATACTTTATATGGAAAATCCAAAAGACTCCACCCCCAAACTACTAGAACTCATACAGCAATTCAGTACTGTGGCAGGATACAAAATCAATGTTCAGGAATCAGTTGCTTTCTTATACACTAGCAATGAAAATGCAGAAAGGGAAATTAGAGAATGAATTCCATTTACTATAGCACCTAGAACCATAAGATACCTGGGAATAAACTGAACCAAAGAGGTAAAGGATCTGTACTCGAGGAACTACAGAACACTCATGAAAGAAACTGAAGAAGACACAAAAAGATGGAAGACAATTCCATGCTCATGGATCGGAAGAACAAACATTGTTAAAATGTCTATACTGCCTAGAGCAATCTATACTTTCAATGCCGTTCTGATCAAAATTCCACCGGCATTTTTCAAAGAGCTGGAGCAAACAATCCTAAAATTTGTATGGAATCAGAAGAGACCCCGAATTGCCAAGGAAATGTTGAAAAAGAAAAACAAAACTGGGGGCATCACTCTGCTTGATTTCAAGCTTTACTACAAAGCTGTGATCACCAAGATCACCAGCATGGTACTGGCAGAAAAACAGACACATAGACCAGTGGAACAAAGTAGAGAGCCCAGATATGGACCCTCAACTTTATGGTCAAATAATCTTCGACAAAGCAGGAAAAAGTATGCAGTGGAAAAAAAGTCTCTTTAATAAATGGTGCTGAGACAATTGGATAGCTATGTGTAGAAGAATGAAACTCAACCATTCTTTGACACCATACACAAAGATAAGCTCGAGATGGATAAAAGACCTCAACATGAGGCAGGAATCCATCAGAATCCTATAAAATGAATATGTATGTGTTCCTCACCAAGTGGGTATTAAGGAGGGCACGTATTGCATGGAGCACTGGGTGTGGTGCATAAACAATGAATCTTGGAACACTGAAAACCTAAAATAAAATTATCAACTTTAAAAAAAAAAAGGAAAGGGCGTCTGGGTAGCTCAGTGGGTTGGGCCGCTGCCTTTGGCTCAGGTCATGGTCTCAGGGTCTTGGGATAGAGCCCCACGTTGGGCTCTCTGCCCCATGGGAGGCCTGCTTCCCCCTCTCCCTCTGCCTGCCTACTTGTGATCTCTCTCTCTCTTAAATAAATAAAGTCTTTTTAAAAAATTAAAATCAAAAAAAGAAAAATTGGACTCCAGAAGCCACCAGAAATCACTTCACAATCATAGCCCTCTGTTTCACCTAACAGAATAAATATATAGAATCATGCAGTACATATGGCTTCTAAAAATCACCTTATGTATTTTGAATTGATTCTGGTTGTTTTGCATAACTTAATTAATTTTCTTTGTTGCATAACATTCCAATATATGAATATACCATAATTTGTTTATGCAGTTGTTAATAAGCATTCTTAACCCTATCCCAAGGCACACTAAAAGGAAAAACTCTTTCTCTACACACTCAAAGAAAATTTCTGCCTCCACCCTATGTATGTGCAGATGTTCTTCCCACACTAACCAATTTTCTAACACCAGCTAAGTGTCCTATGATCCAATTCAATTCTGACACTATTTACCTGCTTAGCATCAGATTGCAGAGGTTAAAGATTTAGTCCCATAAGACTGCACCCCTCTTCAGATGCCAATTGCAAATAGTGGGTCTCCAGGTTCCAGACACTTATGTCCAATTTGTCTACAAATCAAAGGGTCCCAGGAGTCCCTCCTCAGGTTCACTAATTCACTATAACAGAACTCAGGGAAACATTTATGTTTACTAGTTTATCATATAATAAAGGATATGATAAAGAATACAGAGGAAGAGCTAGATGAAGAGGTATATAGGATGAGATCCAGATGGGTCATATGCAGGAGCCTCTGTCCCCATGGCACTGGAGTATGCTGCCCTCCTTGCATGTGGATGTGTTCACCAACCTGGAAGCTCTCCAAACCACAGTTCAGGGATTTTTATGGAGGCTTCATCATGTAGACATTATTATTAACTCAATCACCAGCCTCTCTCCTCTCCCCAGAGAAAGGGAGGGTGTGGAAATGAAAGTTACAAGCTTCTAATCACAGCTTGGTCTTTCTAGTGAACAGCCCCCATCCAGGAGCCCACTGAGAGTCACCTCATTAGAACAAAAGATGCTCCTATCACCCAGGAAATTCCAAGAGAGTTGAAGCTCTGTATCAGGAACTAGTGCCAAAGATCTAATATTTGTATTAGAACAAAAGATGTTTCTAGGACCTTTATTGCTTAGGAATTATAAAGTTTATAGGAGCACTGGCCAGAAGCTGGGGGTGAAGAACAATATATATATTTATCATATCACAAACCACACACAGGTGTACATTTATTCGGGGTGTGTCTCTGGGAAAGGAACTGCTGGGTCATAGGGTGAGTATCTTCAATTATATGAGATGTTTCCTCACTCTTTTCCAGTATTGTACCAATACTGCACTCACTGCAGTAATATAGAAGAGATCCCATTGTTCCACAGCCTCCCCAAGACTTGATGCTGCCAGATATTTTAACTTTAGCCATTCTGATGGGTATCTTATTGTAGTTTCAATGGCCATTTCCCTTATTACTACTGAGATTGATTGGCTTTTAATATGTTTATTAGACATTTGGATGTCATCAGCTGTGAGGAGCCTGTTTAAGACTTCTGCTCAGTTTTCTACTGGGTTGCCTTTTTCTTATTGATTTGTAAGAGTCCTTTATCAATTCTGGACATGAATTCCTTGTCTATTATATGTCAAGTGTCAAGCATATTTTTCATTCTGTCACTTTGATTTTCTTTCCCTCTTCATGTTATCTACTGATCAAATGAAGTCCCTGATTTTAATGAAGCCTTTTTCCTTTATGTTTAGTGATTTTTGTGGGCTCTATAGAGAACTCTCCCTGTCCCCAAAGTCATGAAGATATTGTCCCATTTTATCTTCCCAAAGCTTGTTTTACATTTTTCTTTTCAACACACAACACATCTGAATTTGATTTTTGTCTATGCTATGAGGTAAAGGCCAAGTTTCTTCTTTTCTTATGTATATAGATGCCCAATTTTCCCTGTACCATTTGTTGTAGAGACTTTTCTGCACTGTTCTGTAATACCACATTTGTCATAAATCAGTGTCCACATATGCACAATCTATTTCTGGATTCTCAAATCTCTTCTATCACTATATTTGTCTTTCCTTGTACCAATACCTTATTGTCTTAATATCTGTAGCTCTATAATACATCTGAAGGAAGGATTACATACTTGTTTCTTTCTCTAAGATGGTCTTTGCTACTCTTATCCTTTCGCATTTCCATATAAATTTTAGAATCACCTTATAAAAGTCCACAGAACAGTGGGGACTTTCATTGGGATTACACTGAATCTATGTATCACTTTGAGAGCTGCTATTCTTACAACATTGAGTCTTCCAATCTATGAACATTGTATGCCTCTATTCAGTCTTTAACTTTACTTTTCTATTTTCTATCAATAATATTTTATAGTTTTCTCCATAGAGGTTTTACACAAGCTTTGTTAGATTTACCTCTAGGTATTTGATATTTGTTGGTATATTTAAAGTGGCATCTTTTTACATTTTTATTTTCTGTTTGTTGCTGATATATATAAGGGATTAATTTTTGTGCATTGTCTTGGAGGCTAAAGGTAAACTCTTTAATTTTTTTTTTAATTTTTTATTTTTTCAGCATAACAGTATTCATTGTTTTTGCACCACACCCAGTGCTCCATGCAATCTGTGCCCTCTCCAATACCCACCACCTGGATCCCCCAACCTCCAAACCCCCGCCCCTTCAAAACCCTCAGATTGTTTTTCAGAGTCCATAGTCTCTCATGGTTCACCTCCCCTTCCAATTTCCCTCAACTCCCTTCTCCTCTCCATCTCCCCTTGTCCTCCGTGCTATTTGTTATGCTCCACAAATAAGTGAAACCATATGATAATTGACTTTCTCTGCTTGACTTATTTCACTCAGCATAATCTCTTCCAGTCCCGTCCATGTTGCTACAAAAGTTGGGTATTCATCCTTTCTGATGGAGGCATAATACTCCATAGTGTATATGGACCACATCTTCCTTATCCATTCATCCGTTGAAGGGCATTTTGGTTCTTTCCACAGTTCGGCGACCGTGGCCATTGCTGCTATAAACATTGGGGTATAGATGGCCCTTCTTTTCACTACATCTGTATCTTTGGGGTAAATACCCAGTAGTGCAATTGCAGGGTCATAGGGAAGTTCTATTTTTAATTTCTTGAGGAATCTCCACACTGTTCTCCAAAGAGGCTGCACCAACTTGCATTCCCACCAACAGTGTAAGAGGGTTCCCCTTTCTCCACATCCTCTCCAACACATGTTGTTTCCTGTCTTGTTAATTTTGGCCATTCTAACTGGTGTAAGGTGGTATCTCAATGTGGTTTTATTTGAATCTCCCTGATGGCTAGTGATGATGAACATTTTTTCATGTGTCTGATAGCCATTTGTATGTCTTCCTTGGAGAAGTGTCTGTTCATGTCTTCTGCCCATTTTTTTGACATGATTATCTGTTTTGTGTGTGTTGAGTTTGAGAAGTTCTTTATAGATCCCGGTTATCAACCTTTTGTCTATACTGTATTTGCAAATATCTTCTCGCATTCCATGGGTTGCCTCTTTGTTTTCTTGCCTGTTTCCTTTGCTGTGCAGAAGATTTTGATTTTGATGAAGTCCCAAAAGTTCATTTTTGCTTTTGTTTCCTTTGCCTTTGGAGACATATCTTGAAAGAAGTTGCTGAGGCTGATATCGAAGAGATTACTGCCTATGTTCTCCTCTAGGATTCTGATGGATTCCTGTCTCACGTTGAGGTCTTTTATCCATTTTGAGTTTATCTTTGTGTATAGTGTAAGAGAATGGTCGAGTTTCATTCTTCTGCATATAGCTGTCCAGTTTTCCCAGCACCATTTATTGAAGAGACTCTCTTTTCTCCACTGTATATTTTTTCCTGTTTTGTCGAAGATTAATTGACCATAGAGTTGAGGGTCCATATCTGGGCTCTCTACTCTGTTCCACTGGTCTATGTGTCTGTTTTTATGCCAGTACCATCCTGTCTTGGTGATCACAGCTTTGTAGTAAAGCTTGAAATCAGGTAACGTGATGCCGCCAGTTTTATTTTTGTTTTTCAACATTTCCTTAGCGATTTCGGGTCTCTTCTGATTCCACACAAATTTTAGGATTATTTGCTCCAGCTCTTTGAAAAATACCGGTGGAATTTTGATCGGAATGGCATTAAAAGTATAGATTGCTCTAGGCAGTATAGACATTTTAACAATGTTTATTCTTCTGATCCAAGAGCATGGAATGGTCTTCCATCTTTTTGTGTCTTTCCAGGACCTGATGGATTCCCTGGGGAATTCTACCAAACTTTCAAAGAAGAAATAACACCTATTCTCCTGAAGCTGTTTCAAAAAATTGAAGCAGAAGGAAAACTTCCAGACTCTTTCTCTGAAGCCAGCATTACCCTGATCCCCAAACCAGGCAAAGACCCTACCAAAAAGGAGTATTTCAGACGAATATCACTGATGAATACGGATGCTAAGATTCTAAACAAGATCCTAGCAAACAGGATCCAACAGCACATTAAAAAGATTATCCACCATGACCAGTGAGATTCATTCCTGGGCTACAAGGATGGTTCAACATTCGCAAATCAATCAATGTGATAGAACAAATCAATAAGAGAGAAAAACCACCTGGTCCTCTCAATTGATGCAGAAAAAGCATTTGACAAAATCCAGCATCCATTCCTGATTAAAATGTTTCAAAGTATAGGGATAGAGGGAACATTCCTGAACTTCATAAAATCTATCTATGAAAGAAAGACCCACAGCAAATATCATCCTCAATGGGAAAAAACTCGCAGCCTTCCCGTTGAGATCAGGAACACGACAAGGATGCCCACTCTCACCACTCTTGTTCAACATAGTATTAGAAGTCCTAGCAACAGCAATCAGACAAGAAAGAGAAATAAAAGGTATCCAAATTGGCAATGAAGAAGTCAAACTCTCTCTCTTCACAGATGACATGATTCTTTATATGGAAAATCCAAAAGACTCCACCCCCAAACTATTAGAACTCATACAGCAATTCAGTAACGTGGCAGGATACAAAATCAATGTACAGAAATCAGTGGCTTTCTTATACACTAACAATGAAAATACAGAAAGGGAAATTAGAGGATCGATTCCATTTACTATAGCACCAAGAACCATAAGATACCTGGGAATAAACCTAACCAAAGAGATAAAGGAACTGTACTCGAGGAACTACAGAACACTCCTGAAAGAAATTGAAGAAGACTCCTTTATTTTTTTAAGATTTATTTGTTTAATTGACACAGAGAGAGACAGCTAGAGTGAGAACACCAGCAAGGGGAGTGGGAGAGGGAGAAGCAGGCTTTCTGCTGAGTAGGGAGCCCTAAGCGGCGCTCCATCCCAGGACCCTGGGATCATGACCTGAGCTGAACGCAGATGCTTAATGACTGAGCCACCCAGGTACCCCCCAAACTCTTATTAAATCTAATATTTAATCTGCAAATTCTTTTGGATAGTCTACATATACAATCGTATCCTCATTAAATACTGAGAGTTTTGTTTATTCCTTTCATTAATTTTATTTCTTTTCTTACTCTACTGTTCTGCTAGGACTACCAGGACAATGCTGAATAGAAGTAAGGACAGTGGACATCATTGCCTCATGCCTGATCTTTGGAGGAGAAGGGTAAACCTCTCCAATATTTCTTCATTAAGTGCACTACTGATTGTAGAATTTGTGTAGATTTCTCTTATCAGATTGAGTTCCTGTCTACGCCTACTTTTCTGATAGTATTTTTCTATCACAAATGAAACTTTCCAAATGCTTTTTCTGTGTCTACTGAGATGATCATATGGGTTTTCTCCTATCTGTTAATCTGGTGAAATACATAGACTGATTTTCAAATTTTATTTATTTTTTTTAATTTTTTTTTCAGTCTTCCAAGATTCAATGTTTATGCATCACACCCAGTGCTCCATGGAATACCTGCCTTCCTTAATACCCACCACCAGGCTCCAGGCTCACCCAACCCCCGACTCCCATCCCCTCCAAAACCCTCAATTTGTTTCTCAGAGTCCACAGTCTCTTATGCTTCTTCTCTCGCTCCAATTTCCCCCAACACCCTTCTCCTCTCCTTTTCCCAATGTCTTCCACAAATAAGTGAAACCATATAATAATTGACTCTCTCTGCTTGACTTATTTCATTCAGCATAATCTCCTCCAGTCCCTTCCATGTTGATAAAAAAGTTGGTATTCATCATTTCTGATGGAGGCATAATATTCTATTGTATGTATGGACCATATCTTCTTTATCCATTTGTCTGTTGAAGGGTATCTTGGCTCTTTCCACAGTTTGGCAAATGTGGCCATTGCTACTATGAACATTGGGGTACAGATGGCCCTTCTTTTCACTACATCTGTATCTTTGGGGTAAATACCCAGTAGTGCAATTGCAGGGTCATAGGGTAGCTCTATTTTTAATTTCTTAAGGAATCGCCACACTGTTTTCCAAAGTGGCTGCACCAACTTGCATTCCCACCAACAGTATTAGAGGGTTCCCCTTCCTCCACATCCTCTCCAATACTTGTTGTTTCCTGTCTTGTTAATTTTGGCCATTCTAACTGGTGTAAAGTGGTATCTCAATGTGGTTTTGATTTTAATTTCCCTGATGGCTAATGATGATGAACATTTTTTTTATGTGTCTGTTAGCCATTGTATGTTGTCTTTGGAGAAGTGTCTGTTCATGTTTTCTGCCCATTTTTTGACAAAGAGGCAACCCACAGAATGGGAGAAGGCATTCGCAAATGACACTAGAGACAAAGGGCTGATATCCAAGATCTATAAAGAACTCCTCAAACTCAACACCCAAAAAACAGATAATCATGTTGAAAAATTATTTTCAAATTTTAAACTTGAAATAAACCCACTCTTGGGTTGGAATTGAAATAAACCCAATTCTCAAGATGCCTGTTCAATGTTACTGGATTCATTTCGCTAATAGTATGCTTTATATTTTTTAATTTATGTTTATTAGTAGAATCAGGTTATTATTTCCATTATTCCATTATTTCCATTTCATGCTGTGTACGATTTTACCATCAAAGTTATAATAGGCTCATTGAAACAATTCAGGGAATCCCTTCTTCATCCACTTTCTGGAAGAGCTTGCATAAGATTAGTGTAACTACATAAATGTTTGGAATAAGTTGCCCATGATGTTTTCTTTGTGGAATTATTTTTATCCAAATATATTTTTATTCAATTTTTAAAATAATTATAGAACTATTAGAATTTCTATTTCTTATATCCATTTGGAAAAGTTGTATTTTTATCAAAATTTGTTCATTCTATTTAAATTTCAAAATATTTTATCACACAGTTGTTCATAACATCCTCTTTCTTTTTGTCCCCCAGTGTCTGTGGCTCTAAAGTTGATTTCTTCTTTTTCATTCCTAACATTGCTTATTTACAACTTCTTAAAAACTAGGGCATTATCAATTTGTCAGTCTCTTCAATAAACCAAAGTTGGCTTTGCTGATCCTTTCTATTTTGTATTTGGCTTCTCTTTCATAAATTTCTACTCTTATCCTTACTATACAGGTTTTACCTTCTACTTTGTTGTGCTTGTTTTGTCATTGCTGTTGATGATGCTATGTTCCTAATTTCTTGAGACAGATGCTAAGTGCATAATTTCAGTCTTTATATGCTCCTAAGGATATAAATTTCCCTATAATTATATGCTTATCTGCCTTCCACAAGTTTTGAATAAGTATTTTTGTCCTTCAGTTCATTATATTTTGTTTAATTTCCATCATGTATTTTACTTTGTGTAAAATAATATTGCTTATTTCCAAATATAGTTATCTTCTTTTATTGATTTCTAGCTTAACTGTTCTGTAGTAAAAAAAATATTCAATCCTTTAAAAATTTTCAGACTTGCTTTTAATCTCAGTACATGTGATTTTTACACATTTCTTATGTGTCCTTGAAACTGTGTACTCTGAAAATACTGGGCCCAGGACTTCACAAAAACACTGTTTTCATAACTTCATTTTGCTTTTGAGAACTGTTCCAGTGAAAATACAAACCTATTCAGGTGACAAAATGTATAGAACTTAATACATACACACAATGAATACAAATAAAAGTGGGAACTCTGAATAATATTGATGGATTGTATAAATGTTAATATCCTGTTCGTGATAGTATACTATAGTATTCCAAAATGTTACTACTAGGGAAAACTGGAAAAAGTATACAAGCGATTGTTCCATATTATTTCTTTTTTTAAATTATCTAATCCCATTCATATGAAATGTTCAGAATAGATATATTCATAGAGACAGAAAGAAAGGCTAAAATTAACCTCTCAGGAAAGAACAGGTGTTGGCAAGGATACGGAGAAAGGGGAACCCTCTTACTCTGTTGGTGGGAATGCAAACTGGTGCACCCACTCTGGAAAACAGGTGGAGTTTCCTCAAAAAGTTAAAAATAGAGCTATCCTATGCTCATATTATTTCTTAAAACTGCAAGTAAATCTACAATTATCTCAATAAAGTTTCAATTTTAAAAATGGAAGAATAAATTGTATTCTCAATTGTGAAAAAAAAGAGTTATAAAAAAATTTTTCAAAAATGTTTTTTTTTTTAATCCATCAGAATCCTAGAGGAGAACATAGGCAGTAACCTCTTCGATATCAACCACAGCAACTTCTTTCAAGATATGTCTCCAAAGGCAAAGGAAACAAAAGCAAAAATGAACTTTTGGGACTTCATCAAAATCAAAATCTTCTGCACAGCAAAGGAAACAGGCAAGAAAACAAAGAGGCAACCCATGGAATGCAAGAAGATATTCACAAATGACAGTACAGACAAAAGGTTGATAACCGGGATCTATAAAGAACTTCTCAAACTCAACACACACAAAACAGATAATCATGTCAAAAAATGGGCAGAAGACATGAACAGACACTTCTCCAAGGAAGACATACAAATGGCTATCAGACACATGAAAAAATGTTCATCATCACTAGCCATCAGGGAGATTCAAATTAAAACCACATTGAGATACCACCTTACAGCACTTAGAATGGCCAAAATTAACAAGACAGGAAACAACATGTGTTGGAGAGGATGTGGAGAAAGGGGAACCCTCTTACACTGTTGGTGGGAATGCAAGTTGGTGCAGCCTCTTTGGAGAACAGTGTGGAGATTCCTCAAGAAATTAAAAATAGAACTTCCCTATGACCCTGCAATTGCACTACTGGGTATTTACCCCAAAGATACAGATGTAGTGAAAAGAAGGGCCATCTATACCCCAATGTTTATAGCAGCAATGGCCACGGTCGCTGAACTGTGGAAAGAACCAAGATGCCCTTCAACGGATGAATGGATAAGGAAGATGTGGTCCATATACACTATGGAGTATTATGCCTCCATCAGAAAGGATGAATACCCAACTTTTGTAGCAACATGGACGGGACTGGAAGAGATTATGCTGAGTGAAATAAGTCAAGCAGAGAAAGTCAATTATCATATGGTTTCACTTATTTGTGGAGCATAACAAATAGCATGGAGGACAAAGGGAGTTAGAGAGGAGAAGGGAGTTGAGGGAAATTGGAAGGGGAGGTGAACCATGAGAGACTATGGACTCTGAAAAACAATCTGAGGGTTTTGAAGGGGTGGGGGGTGGGAGGTTGGGGAACCAGGTGGTGGGTATTGGAGAGGGCACGGATTGCATGGAGCACTGGGTGTGGTGCAAAAACAATAAATACTGTTATGCTGAAAATAAATTTAAAAATTTAAAAAAAAAAGAAAGAAGTAAAAAAAAAAAAAATTTTTTTTTAATGTCAAAAATTTCCATGAGAGTCAGTAAAAATTTTGGTGCTTTCAGGAGTGAGTTTCATTTTTCTAGGAAATAACCACCTACATACAATAAATCTTGCCTTAAAATAGTGAACAGCAAATAAAGCCTAAACCAAGCAGGAGATGAGAAATAATAAAAATTAGAGCAGAAATCAATGAAATAGAAGCCAAAAGAACAGTAAAACAAATCAACAAAACTAGAAGCTAGTTCTTTGAAAGAATTGATAAGATCAATGAACCCCTAACTGGACTTATCAAAAAGGAAAGAGAAAGGACCAAATTAATAAAATCATGAATGAAAGAGGAGAGATCATGACCAACACCAGGAAAATATAAACAATTTTAAGAACATATTATGAGCAACTATATGCCAACAAATTAGGCAATCAGGAAGAAATTGATGTATTCCTAGAAACTTATAAACTACCAAAAGTGAAACAGAAAGAAACAGAAAACCTGAACAGACCCATAAACAGCAAGGAAACTGAAGCAGTAATCAAAAATCTCCCAAAAAACAAGAGCCCAGGGCCAGATGGCTTCCCAGGGGAATGCTATGAAACATTTAAAGAAGAACTAATGCCTATTATTCTGAAGCTGTTTCAAAAAAATAGAAAGGGAAGGAAAACTTCCAAACTCATTTTATGAGGCCAGCATTACCTTGATACCCAAATCAGACAAAGACCCTATCAAAAAGGTGAATTACAGACCAATATCCCTGATGAACAGGGATGCAAAAATTCTCACCAAGATACCAGCCAATAGGATCCAACAGTACATTAAAAGAATTATTCACCAGGCGCCTGGGTGGCTCAGTGGGTTGGGCCTCTGCCTTCAGCTCAGGTCATGATCTCGGGGACCTGGGGTCAAGTCCCGTGTCAGGCTCTCTGCTTGGCGGGATGCCTGCTTCCTCCTCTCTCTCTTTGCCTGCCTCTCTGCCTACTTGTGATTTCTCTCTGTCAAATAAATAAATAAAATCTAATAAATAAATAAATAAATTATTCACCCCGACAAAGTGGGATTTATTCCTGGGCTACAAGTGTGGCTCAACATCCACAAACCACATTAATGAATAAAAGGACAAGAACCATATGATCCTCTCAATTGATGCAGAAAAGCATTTGACAAAATATAGCATCTTTTCTTGATTAAAATTCTCCACAGTGTAGGGATAGGGAACATACCTAAATATCATAAAAGTCATACCTGAAAAGCCCACAGTAAATATCATTCTCATTGGGGAAAAGCTTATAGCTTTTCCCCTAAGGTCAGGAACATGACAGTGATGTCCACTCTCACCTTTATTGTTCAACATAGTACTAGAAGTCCTAGCCTTAGCAATCAGAGAACAAAAAGAAATAAAAGGCATTCAAATCAGCAAAGATGAAGTCAAACTCTCACTCTTTGCAGATGACATGATACCTTATGTGGAAAACCCAAAAGACTCTACCCCAAAATTGCTAGAACTCATAAAGGAATTCAGCAACATGGCAGGATATAAAATCAATGCACAGAAATCAGTTGCATTTCTACATACTAACAATGAGAAATAAGAAAGAGAAATTAAGGAATCAATCCTATTTCCAATTGCATCAAAAATCATAAAATACCCAGGGATAAACCTAACCAAAGAGGCAAAGTAAATATACTCTAAAAGCTACACTTATGAAAGAAATTGAGGAAGACACAAAGAAATGGAAAAACATTCCATGCTCATGGATTAGAAGAATAAATATTGTAAAAATGTCTATGCTACCCAGAGCAATCTGCATATTCAGTGCAATCCCTATCAAAATACCATCAACATTTTTCACAGAGCTGGGACAACAATGCTAAAATTTGTATGGAACCAGAAAAGACCCCAAATAGCCAGAGGAATGTTGAAAAAGAAAACCAAAACTGGTAGCATAACAATCCCGGACTTCAAGCTATATTACAAAGCTATATTCATTAAGACAGTATGGTACTGGCACAAAAACAGACATACAGATCAACAGAATTCAACAGAGAGCCCAGAAATGGACTCTCAACTCTATGGTCAACTAATCATCAACTAAATAGGAAAGAATATCCAGTGGAAAAAGGACAGTCTCTTCAACAAATGGTGTTGGGGAAACTGGGACAGCCACATGCAGAAGAATGAAACAGGACCAATTCCTTACACCACACACAAAAGTAGACTCAAATGGATGAAGGACCTAAATGTGAGACAGGAATCCATCAAAATCCTGGAGGATAACACAGGCAGCAACCTCTTCGATCTCGGCTGCAACAACTTCTTGCTAGATCTGTCTCCAAAGGCAAGAGAAGCAAGGACAAAAATGAACTAGTGGGACTTCATCAAGATAAGAAGTTTCTGCACAGCAAAGGAAACAGTCAACAAAACTAAAAGATAACCTAGGGAATGGAAGAAGATATTTGCAAATAATATACCAGATAAAGGACTAGTACCCGAGATCTATAAAGAATTTCTCAAGCTCAATATCCAGAAAACAAATAATCCAGTCAAGAAATGGGCAGAAGACATGATCAGACATTTCAACAAAAAAGACATCCAAATGACCAACAGATGCATGAAAAAGTGCTCAACATCACTCAGCATCAGGGAAATACAAATCAAAATCACAATGAGATACCACCTCACACCAATCAGAATGGCCAAAATGAACAGGTCAGGAAACAACAAATGTTGGCAAGGATGCAGAGAAAGGGGAACCCTCCCACACTGTTGGGAGGAGTACAAACTGGCGCAGCCACTCTGGAAAACAGTATGAGTTTCCCAAAAAGTTGAAAATAGAGCTACCCTACAACGCGGAAATTGCACTCCTAGGCGTTTGCCCCCAAAGATACAAATATATTGATCTGAAGCGGCATCTGAACCCCAATGTCCACAGCAGCACTTGGAGCAACAACGTCCACAACAGCCACACTATGGAAAGGGCCTAGATGTCCATTGACAGATGAATGGATAAAGAAGATGTGATATATATATACAATGGAATATTACTCAGCAATCAGAAAGGATGAATACTTACCATTTACATCGAAGTGGAGGGAACTGGAAGGTATTAGGCTGAGTGAAATAATTCAGTCAGGGAAAGACAATTATCATATGGGTTCACTCATATGTAGAATACAAGAAACAGCATAGAGGATCATGGGGGAAGGGAAAGAAAACTGAATGGGAAGTCATCAGAGAGGGAGACAAACCATGAGAGACTCTTAACTATAGGAAACAAATTGAGAATTTAAAAAAGGAAATAAATTGAGGGTTTCTGGAGGTGAGGCAGGTGGGGGCATGGAGTAACTGTGTGATGGGCATTGAAGAGGGCACGTGATGTGATAAGCACTGCGTGTTATATGCAACTGATGAATTAACTGAACTCTAAATTTGAAACTAATGATGTACTATATTTTGGTTGATTGAATTTAAATTAAAAAAAAAACAACGATGTGCTATGGTGAGTGCTGTGAAGTGTGTAAACCTGGCGATTCGCAGACCTGTACCCCTGGGGATAAAAATATATGTTTATAAAAAATAAAATTAAAAAAAAAAAAAAAAACAGAAAAAAACAATGGTGGAGACATGAAGTGTCCCTGTAACATTGCAGCTCACACAGGCCCCAGAAGCAGCTCTTGCTCAGGAAACAGGCTGAGAAAGACTATGCAAAAATAACCAGAGCCTGATCTTGAGCAGGAGCAAATTACTTAAACTGCAGGACAATCATACTGTGGCACATGATTTGGTTTGTCTGTTGTCCATTTGTCCCTATTTTTTTCAAGCGTATAACCTAATGGATAGGAACACAGCTCAGAATCAGACAAATGAAGGTTCAATCCCAGCTCTACCACTTACAAATTGCATGGTCTTGGACACTTATCGTCCCTAGTTTTTTCATCTGCAAAATAGGTATGATAATAGTCCTTACACCATTGGGCTCTTGTGTGGAGTAAATAAGAACATGTGTGGTGCCTGACACACAGCATATGCTTATTTTAAAATAATTATTTTATTATTATAATTTAAAGTCACATTTTTCTGACAATGAATATACTTCACCATAGAAGAAGATACAAAATAATATAATTAAAAAATAAAAATTAGGGACGCCTGGGTGGCTCAGTTGGTTGGACGACTGCCTTCAGCTCAGGTCATGATCCCGGAGTTCCGGGATCGAGTCCCGCATCGGGCTCACAGCTCCCTGGGGAGTCTGCTTCTCCCTCTGACCTTCTCACTCATGCTCTCTCTCACTGTCTCTCTCTCAAATAAATAAATAAAATCTTTAAAAAAATAAATAAAAATAAAAAATAAATTAAAAAAATAAAAATTAAATGAATATTGTGTTTCTAGTAAGTTATAACTGCATAGTTGGCTCAAGAAAATGTGAAAGTCACTAAGAGACAAATACCCACAGAAGACAGAGGAAAAATAGTCAATGATTGATCCACACACACACACCCAAAAACAGGCCTATGTTAAAATAGTATGTAGAGGCAAATTGTGCCCAGCCTTCAGCAGACAGATTATTCTCAGACTATCCAATCAGATCAGAGTAAGAAATCTTCTCAGTTCCTTTTACAGGTCTAGCCTTTACCCTTACACATAACTGCCCCTACACACACACACACATAGGTCAATCACATAGGTGAATACAGAAGCTGAAATCCTCAATAATATATTATCAAATCAAATTTAGCAGAGTATTATGAGAATAATAAACAGAGGATTCTTGGTAAGCATAGAACTGAGCTGGGGAAGTAGAAATAAGAACATGATTAACCACTATCTTTCCCAGGGCCCTGGGTGTCAGCTGCTTTGTTTACAGAAAAAATAGAGTGTCTCAGTTAATCCAACTAATCAGTCCAACTTGAGTGGTCAGTTAAATGGGGGTATTTATGAAGACAGAGTTAGTTAGTGGCAGGGAGGGGTGTCTGTGAAAGAGAGTTGAAAGAAATTTTAGTATATAAGGTATTTTGTATCCTTTCTAACCTAATGTTTTCATATAAGCTTATCTTTCATAAAGATCATTTGAAACAACTGACTACCACTTCTTATGGGTCAGTTATTGTGAGGCATTCAGGTTTCTCTCTCTCTCTCTCCTTTTTTTTTTTCAGGTTTCTCTTTTTTAAAGAGAAAACATTCCTGCCTCATATTCTGACCACATTTCTGGTATCTTCTTAGGACCTATTTTTTACAAGTAGAATTATTATACCAACTACTCCAACATTCTTTGAATTCTTAATGCATGTTTAGAATCTTGATCCATTTAGCCCAAGAGCTCTCCAAAAATTTGGCATCATTTTATACTTCTACCAGCAAGGGACAAGTACTCCTTTTGCACTATCTCCTCAGCAGTGCTCAAGTTTTCTCTTTCCTCAACCTATCTTCATCCAACAGGTTTAAAATGCTATGTCACTGTTCTTCTAATTTATCATCGTTTGAACAGTGATGGTAAACCCTCCTTCCCCTGTGGGCCAGTTCCTTTGCAATGCATTAGCTTTCCTTGAGTCAAGACAAACCCTGAGTTCTGCTGCCTTATAGAAATCTCTCTACAGGGTGATTTTTCCAATGCAAAGTCTTCAGCACGTGTGCTGCGAGGCACACCGGCTTGGGCCGGCCAACAGCCAGGTAACTGGCTGGCCTAGCGACAGAGAGCTGGAAACCCGAGCTCCTCTTTGCAAAACCACTTTCTTAATGACCAGCCCTCTGAATAAGCCAAGAGAAGGATAAAGTGTAAAGGCCATATGTGAGGTCTTTTCATTGCCATAGGACTGGAAACACTATTACACTTGTTTCTAATCTCCCCACTCTCTGTTCATCTTTCTCCTTTTAATTTTCCTAAATGGCCCAGCCGCTGCTGCTGAGGAGAAGGTATTTAATATGGATGAGGATTTAGCTGTTCCTCCAGGAACAGGCTGGGCCACTACTTTTCAAATGTCATCTTGATTTGCTGCTTCCCCACTAAGTAAGAGACTTAATAGGGCTTAGGGGATGAATCTGGAAACAAACCTCCCTAATGAAATGGCCTGGGGCCTCACCCACTATGACAGCTCTGGGGACAGCTGGCCTGGGAACATGAGTTAGTGACAAGGATGGAGTTTGGAACCTGAAGGACTGTCCTCGCAACCCCTTCTGGATCCCCCCACCCTGACTCCAGCCACTCCAAACAGCGTCGAGGTCCCCTGGTCTCCTCTGTTTCTCTCTTTCTTCTCTCTATCCCCAACTCTGCCAAGTTCACCCGTTTCCCTGTGTTTACTCCTCTGTTCATGTTTGTTCCACAGTGCTAGATTTACCAGTTAACTCCATTTTCCATTCTTCTTACACCTACTCTAAACTGTGTTCTTTGAAAACAGAGACAGGTCTTCTTTGCCAACATATCTTGGGGTCAGACAGTGTTGGTTCCCAAAGGCGGACAATAAATAACTGCTGAATGGGTAAGTAAATGACTTACTGGATGACTCTTAACGAGACCCTCACCATCCTTGTGTTATAAGTCAGTTCTGCCTCAGTTCTCTTATCTGCTAGATGGGAATGCAAGCCCTTGAGGCACTTCCCTTACAGAGGTTATTTGTGAACCACTAACAAAAGGCTGCAAACAGTTTGTTTTCACTTGGGTGAACTTCTTAGGAGGATCTGAACAAAAGCATTGATGGGACCTGGAATCAGCCCTGAGCGCTGGCTAGCAGGCCATTTGCCCTGGCTCATTATCCCTGTCAGGTTCAGGGAGCCACCAAAGAGGCACCAAACAACAAAGTGGCACAACTGTTTAGCCATTTTGTATCAAGCAGCCTCTGTCACCGGTTGCCCAACTTCTTGCTCCAGAGGGTCTACCTATTCATGTGCTCCCAACTGTCAGGCTCCTTACACCACAGGCTGGACCAGCTGTACAGCCCTTTCACACTCTAGGCTCCCCTAAAAGCTGTTAACTCTCCTTACCCCCCATAAATGGATCAGGATAGCATTCCCAAATGCAGTGTTGGCTACCTCCAGAACCCACAGAGCCTGCCAAGCACTGTACTGCTTTTGCTGGAAGGTGCAGGATACAATAATTATCCTTTGGAAGAACATGCCTCTGACATCTGAACCCATAAAACTTTCACAGATACAGAAGTCCTTGTCAGAAATCAGAGAGGGAGGCAAACCATAAGAGACTCTTAATCATAGGAAACAAACTGGGATTGCTGGAAGGGAGGGTGGGGGGGATGGGGTAACTGGGTGATGGACATTGGGGAGGGCACATGATGTAATGAACACCAGGTGTTATACAAGGCTGATGAATCACTGAACTCTACCTCTGAAATTGAATCTAAATAAAAAAGAAAGAAAGAGAGAGACAGAGACAGAGAAAAGGGAAGGGAAGGGAAAGAGAGGGAAGGGAAGGAAAAGAGATGGAAGGGAAGAGAAGGGGAGGGGAGGGGAGGGAGGAGGGAAGGAAAGAAGAGAAGTCCTTACATTTTCATAGGATTTTTCTCCAAACACGCAGAGACCACACGTCATGCCAAATCTCCAATGTGCCTGCCATTTCTTGCTCATCCAGTTCAATTAACATGTTATCAATCTAGTGAACGGATGTGACATTCATCAGAATGTCCAGAGAGTCCAGGTCCTTTGCACTCTATTGTAACATAAAGTAAGAAAAATTACATCGTCCTGTGGCAAGGCTAAATGTATCCCATTGTCTGTCCCATGTGAATCCAAACTGATTCTGCTCCTGCTTCATGACAGGTATGGAAAAGAACATGACTGCCAGAATGATGCACACGTATCACCTGCTGGCTCTGCAGTGGCAGTGGAGCTACTTCTTGGTGTTAAAATAAGACTATTCCAGACCACCGTTTGGTGGCTGAGTGAAAAGGTTTACTGCCAAACAGGGAATGAGAACCAGCACAAATCGTAGGTAAACTCTTGGAAATGAATTGCAAGGAAAGAAATAGGGAAGCTTTGTCAAGGCCAACAGACTAAGAGTTGTTTCTGTCCCTTTTTAGGAAATCAACATGTGAGTGAAGATGATTGGGATTTTCTGTCACATAAGCATTGAAAGCAGTCTGCTGTAGGTATGCATGTGCTACGTGTTTCTAGATTATAAGAACCAGGTGCCTCTGCTGAGGATCTGCTGTCCCTTCCTCGAGATTATGGTGTCCTACTGCTTTGTGATGTGTCTGGGTCAGACTTATGTTACCCAGTCAGGTCTGTCCAGTATCAACAGGCTAGGCTGACCAGCTACTTGGCCAGGTCAGTTTACCATTGATTAAGTATGGGGTAATCCACAACCCTTTAAGTCTTTGACTGTAGCATGAATGCCAACCCTCCCGAGACAAGGCATTACTGTTTTATGTACTATCTTGACAGGGGAGGAGGGCAGTTTCAGAACCTTCCACTTGACTTTTCCCTCAATCGTTCTTACCCCTTAAGTCAAGAAACTAATGTAAGTGTTCTGCAAACTGCCCAGCAAGTCCATCTAATTGTACATTTGGGGCCTGGGGCAATGACCATCTGGTGATCCATGGGTTTAGTAAACCCCCTATGAGCCAGATCTGGGCCAAGACCCATTTAGCATGGATTTCATATGCCCCCATTCTAGGGAAGCCATGATGGCACTTTGGGTCTCTGGATATCAGTGTCAGTTCAGACTCAATGAAAAATCTAAAAATGTTTTCAGATTTTGGAAAAATCTGAATATTCTTTCCAGTGCATGGTTACTCAGGTAAATAAATGAGCATATGCAACTTTAGGAAAGGTCTGGGATAATTCTTACTGAGTGCAACTGTTTCTGAGTTGCACGATCCTTCCTCATAGAAACCTGGCCTCCCCTGTGGGCTGCCTGTCTGCCTTATAAGAAAGACTGAGGTCCTTGAACCATCTCTATATGTGGTATTACACAGGTGGGACCCTTCTCCACTTAGACTTTGCCACTAGTCTTGATAGTAATGCCCACCTTGTTTCTGAGACTTAAGCACTACCATTTGGCCTCTGCATTTGAGATCTTCTCATTTCCCATTGCTACGAGGGAGTCTAGTACTGTAACAGCATCTCTTACTAATGTTAGTCCCGATCCATTGAGTTTCCTAGTGATGCTGATGCCCCCCTCAATGTATTCCTTATCACTTGGGTAAATGAAATGTCCTCTTGGTCCTACTGTGGAACACAGCTAACTTTTCCCAACCTTACACAGTATATCCACCCCACTCTCTAGGACTTTTGATCCCTTCCACCCTGTCTTCCACAGCCGTCTGTCATGTCTACTTCACTTGTGGGGGCTATCACTTTTGCCAAGTTTCCAAGAGCTATCCCAGCAGCATATTAACACAGTCTCCTGGGGTTCTTGCCAGGATGCTAAATCCTGTATGTGCAACTGTATCATTAAACTCTCATCTCTCCAGTTTTATATTCTGCCCCCTCTTGATAGCGCACCTTAGTCCAATCCCATGTGCACCCTCCCAACTCCTTCCACTCATAACGAATTAGGGAGAGCCTGGCCTCCTTGGCAGGCCAGTGCTCCCTAGTTTGTTTCTCTGGAATTTGATCCTTGCTTTTGGTCTGGTTCACAAGAAATGAGAATAAATCCTAAGGGAGTTAAGCGTTATCTCTTTTATTCTTGTATATGAGTTCTCAAAGCAGCTTTATTTGTAATAGTCAAAACCCAGACATTGAGTCCATCAACCCAAATGTCACTGGATAAACACACTATGATTATCTACACCAAGGAATACTACTCAGCAATAAGCATTGTCCTAGAAAGCACCTGCCTTGTTTTATTTGAGGCCTTCCTGTGATCTACAAACCAGTGGTGGGGTGGGGAGAGGACTACTGTCTTCCAGAAATGGGGATAGGGCTACCTCTGCCAGCATGTTTGGAGGACACTGGGACTTCAAGATTCTCAGGTGTATGTAGCCAGACATCCAGTGCCTTAGTCTTGTTACTCGAGGCTTGCTGGAGCTGTGAACACAGCCCCAAAATCCTGCTACTCTCCCATTTAAGTCCGATCTTCTGCCCTGGTTGCGTAAGATCACTATTTCCTCAGACAATGCTGGCCAGGCACTCTTGTTCTCCCATTCTGCCTTAAACTGGAGAGTCCACCATTCTCTGTCCTCAACAGGTCAGTGAGCTCACCAGCACCCACCTCATTCTGCAGGGCTCAGAACTGCCATTTCTCTCTTCCCCTCAAATGCCTACAGCTGCTCCCATCAGCATCTCATCCCAGTTCACCAAGGTAAGAGTTGTAGCAACTGCACTTCCACAGCACACCAGGGGCCGTCCATGCTCACCTTCCACCCACAATGCCATCCCTATGGCCAGCTGGCTGGTGAGTGATTACCTCTTAGAGCCTGATTCTCAGGACCATTCTGGGTACCAATTTTCTTAGATTGGACTCCCTAAAAGCACTCTGAGACAGAGAACTGTGTGCAGGAGTCCTACTGGGGCTACTCTTGAATGAGACACAAGTAGGAAGTGGGGCATGCACGATTGGGCAGAGGAGATGCTAACCCCCACACAGTTCAATCCGCAACTGAGGCCTCAGCTGATCCCTCTGGCATTAGTGTCCCCACACCAGCAAACCACTGGCCCATGGGCTGTCCCTAGAGGGGCTATGGAGAGCCCCCACTATAGAGAGCCGGGCTCAGTGAGGACACGGCTGTGGGCCATCAGCAGTGATACTCCCAGCAGCTGGGGGATGGGGTGTCAGCCCTGGAGAGGCAATCTGAGTGGAGCACCATGATACCCAAAGTGGAATGAATTGTTATCATGTCTCCAGGCTCATCCCAGTTTTCAGCTTCCCTCTACCCATTCCCAAAAAGGCCTACCCTCACTGTGGACTCCCAGCACCAGAGACCTTGGCCCCCCCCAACACATGATAACTGCCAGTGTGGCACTGGGAATAGGTGGGACCAAGCAGCCACCTCTCACGTGAGGATATGAGCACCCCCTGCTCTGAGTCAAATCTTGTATAGAGCAGGAATGAGGGAAAGGACTGTGGGTCTCAGTGTCCCCTCTGACCCACACCTAAGGGTGAAGAGAAGCTGCCTCTGCTAACCCTCCCTGCAGAGATAGCAATACAGGATGTGAAGATCCAGGCTGTGGGCCTTCCTCCACTGCCCATGACCGATACCATCTGGGCTCTTCCTTCCCTGTCTCCTACAGTGGCCCAGGTCCTGCCCTTCATATGGTACATGAGGCTCTGCGAGGCACCAAGCGTGTGCTTCCACCTCGCCATGGGCCCTGGCAGAGTGCCCTGAACACCCTGTACACCACCTCACTCCACTCTTGCAACAGTCACTTCTAATAACAAAACTGAGGTTCAGAGAAGTGGGGTGACTTGGCTGCAGCTCCTGAGGCAGTGCGCAGCAGAACCAGCATTTAACCCAGGGCTCTTCTCCCCTCTCCCCACAATGAAAACCATCTCATCAGTGTGAGCCCCCAGGGGCTGCCACCATCTCTTCCTGCTCTACCAGATCTTATCTTGCCACCTTCCACCCTCAGAAAGTGCTCTGCAAAGCCCTGGGGCCTGGTTTAGGAGCAGCCCAGGGGCCCTCCAGGAGTGACCACCATCAGTCCAAGCAGGGACTCTGGACTCCCTTCTCATTCTTGTTTCTGTTCTCAGGAGGAAGAGGGAGCTAGGTCAGTGATCAGGGATGGTGCTGGCCTCAGTGAGGCCACTGTTCAGACTACTGACGCCTGCACCCACCACTGTTCTCACTCCACCCCCTAGCCTTTCCACAGGAATGGGAGTGGATGACCCCCAGATAGACCACCTGCTCACTGAAAACTGAGGTTGGGTCTTTCTTCAAGCCTTTCCCAAAGTACTGAGCACATGCATGAAGCAGGGCTCCTGCTACGTACTTGACAGTCTTTGGATAAATACTAAAGGACACCTCCTGCCTTCAGTAAACATGCTCAGGCTTCCCAGAGCACAGCAGAGATGGATACTGCTTTTTAAAATGCCTCACATCTTGATCTTTGCATTAGTGGCTGCTTTGAGTACAGGTACCCAGCCTGGCTGCTTGTCTGCAGGTGTCTGATGGAAGAGGTGGTGGCCAGAGTGCAGTGGCCAGACCTGGAGGAATTCATGCAGTGTTCACCCTGACCAGGAGAACAATTGCTATCTGGACATGCTGGCACCCAGCATTTGTGCTGCTCCTCTTTAAATGGCCTGAGATCTTGGATCCTGAATCTGGTGTGCCTGTCTGTCTTGGGGCATCTCCAGACCTTACACCCACCCCTCTGCCAACCCATCTTGCTGGCCTTCTGTAGGCACCAGGTTCTATCCATATTCACAAAGACAAAGCCAGTTGAGCTGTTGTTCTGTTCTCAGGGCTTGAGGTTCTAAAGGGGGACAGTGACTATCCATGAGTGTGCTTAACTGAGCCAAGAGGTACTCACAGCCCACTGGACTCACTGATCTTTGTGGTTTTCACTGACCTTAGTGTGTATCGACAGGACCAACATTCACCTCCAGGTACCTCCCTAGTTTGAGAATGGGATTCAAAGACAGAGTTAAGAGCTAAGGACAAGAAGGACTGCTGGAAGCACAGAATGTTGTAGCCACCCTTGACTACACCTGTCAGATGGTTTACTTCACAGGAAACACACTCATACTCATACACACACACACACACACACACACACCTTCCAATTCCTCTGACCTGTCTTCTTCACCCAGACTTTGGCACCCCTCACATTGTGCCCACTTGCTCAGCCCAAGCCAGAGGAGCAGCTCAGGGGTGTTCATGGGGGCCTCAGAGAGTTGTGCCCATTATTTCCAAGAGTAATCCCTGTCTCCCCAGTGGCTCCTTCCTTGCCTGCCTGTCTGCCTATCTGGATTGACTCTAGTACCTGAAATGGGCCAGGCTCTATGCCAGGGGCTTTAAACCCACAACATAATTTAGCACTTAAAAGAGTCCTCTATGTATCAACCCTGTCTTACAGATGAGGAAATTGAGCCTTACAGAAGGCAATCGACCTGCCCAGATGCACACAGTGGTGAACCTAGGATTCAAACCCGCGTCCTCCTGACTCCACCTTCACTCTTTCTGGTACAATAAGTACATAACTGACCAACACTGCCTTCTTGTGCACAGACCTCTTCTATATTACCCAAAGCCAGGTAACAGTCTTGACCTTGACCTCTACTTCACCTCATCAGGCCCTCAGTCCTTCCCATTACCCCTCCAGTCCCCCTCCCATCAATCCCTTCTCTCCATTCCCAGTTCCCCTGCCTGGGAGTCCTTGCCATCTCTCATGGGGTTCCCATCCCAACCTGCCCTCTCCCAACCCTTCAATCTTGTCACCTCTATATCCCTTCCCACAAAATCTCAAACTGGCCCCTAAGTAAGACTTGCTGTCTCACACCTCTATATATGACAACTGTGCAGCACACACTCTGTGAATTCCTAGTTATTCTGGAGACCCAGTTCAAATGTCACCACTGCCAAGAAGCCCTCCCATGCAGGGAGAGATGCCCCTCCTTTGACCCGTTAAAGTATCCTATACCTAGCCCTCTTGTATGACCTTTTTCACTCTCTAGTGCAATAGCTTATCATATAAGCATGTGTCTCTCCCACTACTCTCTGAGCTTTCTGGAAGCAGGCACTCTCTCTTACATGTCTTTGGTGTTTTGTCTTGTGTGCATGCATGTATGTATGCTAATATGTGTGTGAGCGCATGTTTAACCTCAGGTGGAGAGGGCTGAATTAAACATGCTTCTCACTTTCATGGCAGTTCATTATCACTGGTCCATGAAGGCCTCCTCCTCTTTTATCTCCATCCCCACCCTCTTCCCTGCCTCCTCCTGTGTGTCTCTGTATGCCCAGTACCCAACAGAGAGCACAAAGGATGCTCAGCAAATGTCAATGAGTGCAGGAGATAGGTGACAAAGTAATTGTGCATCCTTTTTCACTCTACTCCTTGAAGTTTCCATTGGTCAAAGTGAAAAAGGATAGGGGTTAGCTGCTGCAGCCTAAAAACGTCAAATTGCCAAGAAAATTAGAGTTACTGAAAGATTAATTCTTCACTGCTAGAGCCCGGCTGTTGCAGAGAGAAACGAAAGGCAACATGCACATCAGAGACCAGTTTATCATCTGGGGACTGCAAGGTAAGATTTTCGCTGCAAATTCAGTTCAATCCAAAAAGCCCAAAAAGGATCTCTCAGGCCTTCAGCCAAAAGAGCACCATCCTACCTGCACTAATGTGGTAAAAGAATCTACAACAAAGGAGGCAAGAATATACAACAGGAGAAAGTCTCTTCAACAAATGGTGCTGGGAAAACTGGACAGCTACATGCAAAAAAAAAAAAAGGAACTGAGCAACTTTCTTACACCGTACACAAAAATAAACTCAAAATGGATTAAAGACCTAAATGTGAGACATAAAATCATAAAACTCCTAGAAGAAAACATAGGCAGTAATTTATTTGACACCAGTTGTAGCAACATTTTCAAGGAAAACAAATAAAATAAACTACTGGGACCACACCAAAAAAAAAAAAAGTGAAGAAAGCCATCAACAAAGCAAAAAGGCAACCTACTGAATGGGTGGAGATATTTGTAAATGATATATTCCATAAGAGGTTAATATCCAAAATATGTAAAGAACTTATACAATTCAACACCAAAAATAATATTAACAGTAATCTGATTAAAATGGTCAGAAGACATGAACAAGCATTTCATACAGATAGCCAAGAGATCCATGAAAAGATGCTCATCATCATTTACCGTCAAGAAAATGCAAATCAAAACCACAATAAGATATCACCTCACACTTGTGAGAATGGCTAGAATCAAAAAGACAAGAGATAACAAGTGTTAGTAAGGATGTGGAGAAAAAGGAACACTTGTGCACTGCTGGTGGGAATACAAATTGGTGCAGCCACTGCAGAAAGCAGTTGGGAATTTCCTCAAAAAATTAAAAATAGGGGCACGTGGGTGACTCAGTCAGTTAAGCATCTGCTTTTGGGTCAGGTCATGGACCTGGGATTGAGCCATGTGTTGGGCTCCTTGCTCAGTAGGGAGCCTGCTTCTCCCTCTCCCTCTGCCTACCACTGACCATGCCTGTGTGCTCTGTCAAATAACTAAATAAAATTTAAAAAAAAAATTTTTAAATAGGGAGGGAGGAGCAAGATAGGGGAGAAATAGTTCAGCTAGATAGTTATCAAACCATTCTGAACACCTACAAACTCAAGAGGAGAGAGAAAAGAAGAGCAGCAATCCTAGGAGCAGAAAAGTGACCACTTTCCAGAAGTTAGGATGTGGAGAGAAGTGAATCCGAGGCAACATTAGGGAAGATAGACCATGGGGGGATGGACTGGCTCCTGGCAAGTAAGAGAAAAACAGAGCACAAAATAGAACTTTTAGAAGTTGGCTCCAGTGAGAGACATCGCTCCAGAGGCTAAGGGGCGGGGGGAGCCCTCATGGGGATAGTGTGGTCTCATGACCCGCAGGGTCACAGAAAGACCAGGGGTGTCTGAGTGTGGCAGAGCCCCCAGGTATGAGAGTGGGGAAGCCAGCTGTAGAGACGGAGCCAAGGAGGGGCTCTCAGCTCGGGGTTACCTTAAACAGTGATCCAAGGAACAGTCGGGCCACTGCTCTTTGAGCCGGGACCCAACAAGCAGCAGATTGGGGAGATTCACCTTCCTCCTCTGGGAGGAGTGGCGTGGGATCATGTAGGAGGAATCTGCTGGGTTTGGAGGCTCCAAATGAGGCCGTGCACCTGATAGAAATGCTCAGTCACAGGCCGGGTGAGCAGGGAGCCTGGCCAGAGACCAGGGAGACAGGAGTGACTAACCGCTTTTCTCTGAGGGTGCACTGAGGAGTGGGGCCCTGAGCTCTTGGCTCCAGTGGGCCAGAGATTGGGAGGCCGCCATTTTCATTCCCGTCCTCCAAAATCCTACAGAAAACTTTCAGGGAACGAAAGTTACCAAGAGTGAACCCAAGCAGATTACTTAGCCCGGCCCCTGGCAAGGGCAGTGCAATACCACCTAGGGCAAAGACATTTGAGAATCATGGCAATGGACATCTCCACCAGAAGAGCAACAGGAAGGTCCAGCCAAGACCAAGTTCACCAATGAATGAGAACTGCAGAACTCCAGAGCTACGGAAAGCAACACATAGAATTCATGGCATTTTTCCCATGATCCTTTAGTCTTTCAAAGTTTAAATTTTTTTAACTTAATTTTTTTCTTATATTTTTTTAATTTCTCCTCTTTCCTAAGTTAATGTTATTTAACTATTTTATCTTATCAATTTTATTTTATCAATACCTTTTTTTAAATCTTTAATTTTCATTGTTATAGTCATATTTTATCCCTTCATTGTATTTAACCTTATTTTTTATATGAATATAGGGGTATGTTTTCTTTAAAATTTTGGGATACAATGGCCAAGATTAACAAGACAGGAAACAATGTGTGTTGGAGAGGATGTGGAGAAAGGGGAACCCTCTTACACTGTTGGTGGGAATGCAAGTTGGTGCAGCCACTTTGGAAAACAGTGTGGAGATTCCTTAAGAAATTAAAAATAGAGCTTCCCTATGACCCTGCAATTGCACTACTAGGAATTTACCCCAAAGATACAGATGTAGTGAAAAGATGTAGAAAGAAGATGTAGTGAAAACTGTACCCCAATGTTCATAGCAGCAATGGCCACAGTCGCCAAACTGTGGAAAGAGCCAAGATGCCCTTCAACAGACAAATGGATAAAGAAGATATGGTCTATATATACAATGGAATATTTAGCCTCCATCAGAAAGGATAAATACCCAACTTTTTTAACGTTTTTTAACTTTTTATTTTTTCAGCATTCCAAGATGCATTGTTTATGCATCACACCCAGTACTCCATGAAATACCTGCCTACTTAAAACCCACCACCAGGATCACCCAACCCCCCACTCCCATCCCCTCCAAAACCCTCAATTTGTTTCTCAGAGTCCACAGTCTCTTATGCTTCTTCTCCCCCTCCAATTTCCCCGAACACCCTTCTCCTCTCCTTCTCCCAATGTCTTCTGTTATTCCTTATGCTCCACAAATAAGTGAAACCGTATGATAATTGACTCTCTCTGCTTGACTTATTTCATTCAGCATAATCTTCTCCAGTCCCATCCATGTTGATACAAAAGTTGGTATTCATCATTTCTGATGGAGGCACAATATTCTATTGTATGTATGGACCATATCTTCTTTATCCATTTGTCTGTTGAAGGGCATTTTTGTTTTTTCTACAGTTTGGTGACTGTGGCCATTGCTACTATGATCATTGGGGTACAGATGGCCCTTCTTTTCACTACATATGTATCTTTGGGGTAAATACCCAGTAGTGCAATTGCAGGGTCATAGGGAAGCTCTATTTTTTTTTTTTTATTTTCAGCATAACAGTATTCCTTGTTTTTGCACCACACCCAGTGCTCCATGCAATCCGTGCCCTCTCTAATACCCACCACTTGGATCCCCCAACCTCCCACCCTTCGCCCCTTCAAACCCCTCAGATTGTTTTTCAGAGTCCATAGTCTCTCATGGTTCACCTCCCCTTCCAATTTCCCTCAACTCCCTTCTCCTCTCTAATCCATGTTATTTGTTATGTTCCACAAATAAGTGAAACCATATGATAATTGACTCTCTCTGCTTGACTTATTTCACTCAGCATACTCTCTTCCAGTCCTGTCCATGTTGCTACAAAAGTTGGGTATTCATCCTTTCTGATGGAGGCATAATACTCCATAGTGTATATGGACCACATCTTCCTTACCCATTCGTCCGTTGAAGGGCATCTTGGTTCTTTCCACAGTTTGGCGACCGTGGCCATTGCTGGAAGCTCTATTTTTAATTTCTTGAGGAATCTCCACACTGTGTTCCAAAGTGGCTGCACCAACTTGCATTCCCACCAACAGTGTAAGAGGGTTCCCCTTTCTCCACATCCTCTCCAACACACATTGTTTCCTGTCTTGTTAATTTTGGCCATTCTAACTGGTGTAAAGTGGTATCTCAATGTGGTTTTGATTTTAATTTCCCTGATGGCTAACGATGATGAACATTTTTTCATGTGTCTGATAGCCATTTGTATGTCTTCCTTGGAGAAGTGTCTGTTCATGTCTTCTGTCCACTTTTGGACATGATTATCTGTTTCTTTGGATGCTGAGTTTGAGAAGTTCTTTATAGATCTTGGATATCAGCCCTTTGTCTATAGTATCATTTGCAAATATCTTCCCCCATTCCATGGGTTGCCTCTTTGTTTTGTTAACTGTTTTCTTTGCTGTGCAGAAGCTTTTGATCTTGATGAAGTCCCAAAAGGTCATTTTGCTTTTGTTTCCTTTCCCTTGGAGACATGTCTTGAAAGAGGTTGCTGTGGCCAATGCTGAAGAGCTTACTGCCTATGTTCTCCTCTAGGATTTTGATAGATTCCTGCCTCATGTTGAGGTCTTTTATGCATTTCAAATTTATCTTTGTATGGTGTAAGAGAATGGTCAAGTTTCATTCTTCTATACATAGCTGTCCAATATTCCCAGCATGATTTATTGAAGAGACTGTCTTTTTTCCACTGTATATTTTTTCCTGCTTTGTTGAAGATTATTTGACCATAAAGTTGAGGGTCCATATTTGGGCTCTCTACTCTGTTCCACTGTTCTATGTGTCTGTTTTTGTGACAGTACCATGCTGTCTTGGTGATCACAGCTTTGTGGTAAAGCTTGAAATCAGGCAACGTGATGCCCCCAGTTTTGTTTTTCTTTTTCAACATTTCCTTAGCAATTTGGGGTCTCTTCTGGTTCCATACAAATTTTAGGATTGTTTGTTCTGGCTCTTTGAAAAATGCCAGTGGAATTTTGATCAGAATAGCATTGAAGGTATAGATTGCTCTGGGCAGTATAGACATTTTAATAATGTTTATTCTTCCAATCCATGAGCATGGAATGGTTTTGCATCTTTTTGTGTCTTTGTCAATTTCTTTCATGAGTGTTCTGTAGTTCCTCAAGAGATCCTTTATGTCTTTGGTTCGGTTTATTCCCAGGTATCTTATGGTTCTTAGTGCTATAGTAAATGGAATTGATTCTCTAATTTCCCCCTTCCACATTTTCATTGTTAATATATAAGAAAGCAACTGATTTCTGTACATTAATTTTGTATCCTGCCACATTACTGAATTGCTGTATGACTTCTAATAGTTTGGAGTGGAGTCTTTCGGGTTCTGCATATAAAGTATCATGTCATCTGCAAAGAGAGAGAGTTGGACTTCTTCTTAGCCAATTTTGAATACCTTTTATTTCTTTTTGTCTAGGACTTCTAAATACCCAACTTTTGTAACAACATGGGCAGCACTGGAGGAGATTATGCTGAGTGAAATAAGTCAAGCAGACAGAGTCAATTATAATATGGTTTCACTTATTTGTGGAGCTTAAGGAATAACATGGAGGACATTGGGAGAAGGAGAGGAGAAGGGATTTGGGGGAAATCAGAGGAGGAGATGAACCAGGAGAGACTATGGACTCTGAGAAACAGACTGAACGTTTTGGAGGGAATAGGGGTGGGCGTTTGGGTGAGCCTGATGGTGGGTATTAAGGAGGGCAGGAATTGCATGGAGCACTGGGTGTGGTGCATAAACAATAAATCTTGGCACACTGAAAAATAAAATAAAGGTTGACATCCAAGATCTATAAGGAACTTCTCAAACTCAGCATCCAAAGAAACAGATAATCATGTCCAAAAGTGGACAGAAGACATGAACAGACACTTCTCCAAGGAAGACATACAAATGGCTATCAGACACATGAAAAAATGTTCATCATCGTTAGCCATCAGGGAAATTAAAATCAAAACCACATTGAGATACCACTTTACACCAGTTAGAATGGCCAAAATTAACAAGACAGGAAACAATGTGTGTTGGAGAGGATGTGGAGAAAGGGGAACCCTCTTACACTGTTGGTGGGAATGCAAGTTGGTGCAGCCACTTTGGAACACAGTGTGGAGATTTCTCAAGAAATTAAAAATAGAGCTTCCCTATGACCCTGCAATTACACTACTGGGTATTTACCCCCAAAGATACAGATGTAGTGAAAAGAAGGGCCATCTGTACCCCAATGTTTATAGCAGCAATGGCCACGGTCACCAAACTGGAAAGAACCAAGATGCCCTTCAACAGATGAATGGATAACGAAGATGTGGTCCATATACACTATGGAGTATTATGCCTCCATCAGAAAGGATGAATACCCAACTTTTGTAGCAACATGGACAGGACTGGAAGAGAGTATGCTGAGTGAAATAAGTCAAGCAGAGAAAGTCAATTATCATATGGTTTCACTTATTTGTGGAGCATAACAAATAACATGGAGGATATGGGGAGATGGAGAGGAAAAGGGAGTTGAGGGAAATTGGAAGGGGAGATGAACCATCAGAGACTATAGACTCTGTAAAACAATCTGAGGGTTTTGAAGGGGTCAGGGGTGGGAGGTTGGGGAGCCAGGTGGTGGGTATTATGGAGGTCACATATTGCATGGAGCACTGGGTGTGGTGCATAAACAATGAATTCTGTTACGCTGAAAAGAAATAAAAATAAATAAATAAATAAAATAATGTTTAAATTTTTAAAAAATTTCTACAATTTCTTCTATTAGATCAAAATATACCCTAAATCTAGTACATAGCTTTCTTCTAGTCTCCAGCCTGATCACATTTATTCCTCTTTTTTTTCTTTTCTTTCTTCAACCAACTTCTTATTGTATCAATTCCTTTTTTAGAATCTATTTTAATTTTCATCTTTATGGTCATATTACATAACTTCATCATGTTTACCATATTTTTGCATATATATAAGTTTTTCATTCTTTAAAATTTTTGGAGGTAGTTTCTTCTAGACAAAAATAGACTCAAAATCAAGTGTGTGGTTCTGTTCTATTCACCAGTCTAATATAATTCCCCCCTCCCTTTTCTCCTCCCCTGGTTTTGCTTCTCTTCTGATTTGACTAGTGTATATTTTTCTGAGTCCATTGCTACCCTTTTAGTATTTTGTTCTCTTATTCATCTATTTCTTACCTGGATAAAATCACAAGGCAGAAAAACTCACCACAAAAAAAGAAAAAGAGGCAGTACTGATGGCTAGGGCCTAATCAATACAGACATTGGTAATATGTCAGAACTAGAGTTCAGAACGACAAGTCTCAAGGAGCTAGCTGGGCTCGAAAAAGGCATGGAAGATATTAGAGAAACCCTTTCTGGAGAAATAAAATCCCTTTCTGGGGAAATAAAAGAACTAAAATCTAACCAAGTTGAAATCAAAAAAGCTATTAATGAGGTGTAATAAAAAATGGAAGCTCTTACTGTTAGGATAAATGAGGCTGAAGAGAGAATTAGTAATATAGAAGACCAAATGATGGAGAATTAAGAAGCTGAGCAAAAGAGAAACAAACAACTACTGGACCACAAGAGGAAAATTCGAGAGATAAATTATACCATAAGATGAAACAATATTAGAATAATTGGATTCCCAGAAGAAGAAAGAGAGAGGCAGAGCAGAAGGTATATTGGGGCAAATTATAGCAGAGAATGTCCTTAATTTGGCAAAAGGAACAAGCATCAAACTCCAGGAGGCACAGAGAACCCCCCCTCAAAGTCAATAAAAATAGGTTAACACCCCGTCATCTAAAAATAAAACATACAAGTCTCAGTGACAAAGAGAAAATCCTGAAAGCAGCTCGGGACAAGAAGTCTGTAACATACAACAGTAGAAATATTAGATTGGCAGCAGACCTATCCACAGAGACCTGGCAAGGCAGAAAGGACTGTAATGATATATTCAGAGCACTAAATGAGAAAAATATGCAGGCAAGAATACTATGTCCCGCTAGGCCATCATTGAAAATAGAAGGAGAGATAAAGAGGTTCCAGGACAAATAAAAACTAGAAGAATTTGCAAACACCAAACCAGCCCTACAGGAAATATTGAAAGGGGTACTCTTAGGAAAAAGAGATCCTAAAAGTAACACACCAGAAAGGAAAAGAGACAATATACAGTAACAGTCACCTTACAGGCAATACAATGGCACTAAATTCATATCTTTCAATAGTTCCCTGAATGTAAATGGACTAAAAATGCCCCAATCAAAGTACACAGGTATCAGAATGGATTAAAAAAACAAGACCCATCAATATGCCATCTGCAAGAAACTCGTTTTAGACCCAAAGACACCTCCAGACTGAAAGTGACGGGCTGAAAAACAATTTACAATGCTAATGGACATCCAAAGAAAGCCGGGGTAGCAATCCTTATATCAGATAAATTAGATTTTAAGCCAAAGACTCTGACAAGAGATGAAGAAGGACACTGTATCATACTTAAAGGGTCTGTCCAACAAGATGGTCTAACAATTTTAAATATCTATGCCCCTAGCAGGAGAGCAGCCAATTATATCAGCCAATTAATAACAAAATCAAAGAAACACATCGACAATAATACATTAATTGTAGGGGTATTTAACACCCCCCCTCAGTGAAATGGACAGATCATCTAAGCAAAAGATCAACAAGGAAATAAAGGCCTTAAATGAAACACTGGACCAAATGGACATCACAGATATATTTAGAGCATTACATCCCAAAGAAACAGAACACACATTCCTCTCTAGTGCACATGGAACATTCTCCAGAATAAATCACATCCTGGGTCACAAATCAGGTCTCAACTGGTACCTAAAGATTGGGATTATTCCCTGCATATTTTCAGACCACAATGCTCTGAAGCTAGAACTCATTCACAAGAGCAAAGTTGGAAAGAACTCAAATACATGGAGGCTAAAGAGCATCCTACTAAAGAATGAATGGGTCAACCAGGAAATTAAAGAAGAATTTTAAAAATTCATGGCAACAAATAATAATGAAAACACAATTGTTCAAAATCTGTGAGACACAGCAAAGGCAGTCCTCAGAGGAAAGTATATAACAATACAAGCCTTTCTCAAGAAAGAAGAAAGGTCTCAAGTACACAACCTAACCCTACACCTAAAGCAGCTGGGAAAAGAACATCAAAGAAAGGCTAAACCCAGCAGGAGAAGAGAAATCAATCATAAAGATCAGAGCAGAAATCAATGAAATAGAAACCAAAAGAACAGTAGAGCAAATCAATGAAACTAGGAGCTGGTTCTTTGAAAGAATTAATAAGATTGATAAACTCCTGGTCAGACTTATCAAAAAGAAAAGATAAAGGACCCAAATTAATAAAATCATGAATGAAAGAGGAGAGATCACAACCAACACCAAAGATATACAAACAATTATCAGAACATATTATGAGGGGCACCTGGGTGGCTCAGTGGGTTAAAGCCTCTGCCTTCAGCTCAGGTCATGATCCCAGGACCCTGGGATCGAGCCCCGCATCAGGCGCTCTGCTCAGCAGGGAGTGTGCTTCCCTTCCTCTCTCTCTGCCTGCCTCTCTGCCTACTTGTGGTCTCTGCCTGTCTAATAAATAAATAAAAATCTTTAAAAAAAAAAAAAGAACATATTATGAGCAACTATACACCAGCAAATTTGACAACGTGGAAGAAATGGATACATTCCTAGACATATACAACTACCAAAACTGAACCAGGAAGAAATAGAAAACCTGAACAGACCCATAAACAGTAAAGAGATTGAAGCAGTCATCAAAAATCTCCCAATAAACAAGAGCCCAGGGCCAGACGGCTTCCCAGGGTAATTCTACCAAACATTTAAAGAAGAAATAATACTTATTGTCATGAAAACTGTTCCAAAAAATAGAAATAGAGGGAAAACTCCAAACTCATTTTATGAGTCCAGCATTACCTTGATCTGAAAACCAGACAAAGACCCTAAAAAAAGGAGAATTACAGACCAATATCCGTGATGAACACAGATGCAAAAATTCTCCCCAAAATACTAGCCAATAGGATCCAACAGTACAGTAAAAGGATGATTCACCATGACAAAGTGGGATTTATTCCTGGTCTGCAAGGAATTACACAATTCAATCAATGTGATACAATACATTAATAAAAGAAAGAACAAGAACCATATGACACTCTCAATAGATGCTGAGAAGCTTTTGATAAGTATAGCATCCTTCCTTGATCAAAACTCTTCACAATGTAGGGATTGATGGTATATATCTCAGTATCATCAAAGCCATCTATGAAAAACCCACAGCAAATATCATCCTCAATGAGGAAAAACTGAGAGATTTTCCCCTAAGGTCAGGAACATGGCAGGGATGAGCACCATCACCATGCTATTCAACATAGTACCAGAAGTCCTAGCCTCAGCAATCGGACAACAAAAAGAAATAAAAGGCATCCAAATTGGCAAAGAAGTCAAACTCTCACTCTTTGCAGATGATATAGTACTTTATGTGGGAAACCCAAAAGAGTCCACTCCAAAACTGCTAGAACTTATAAAGGAATTCAGTAAAGTGGCAGGATATAAAATCAATACACAGAAATCAGTTACATTTCTATACACCAATAGCAAGACAGAAGAAAGAGAAATTAAGGGGTCGATCCCATTTACAATTGCACCCAAAACCATAAGATACCTAGGAATAAACCTAACCAAAGAGGCAAAGAATCTGTACTCAGAAAACTATAAAGTACTCACGAAAAAATTTGACAAAGACACAAAGAAATGGGGAAAAGTTCCATACTCATGGATTGGAAGAACAAATATTGTGAAAACATCTATGCTACCCAGAGCAATCTACACATTTATTGCAAAACCTATCAAAATACCATCAACTTTTTTCAAAGAAATGGAACAAATAATCCTAAAATTTATATGGAACCAAAAAAGACCCCAAATAGCCAGAAGAATGTTGTAAAAGAAAATCAAAGTTGGCAGCATCACAATTCCAGACTTCAAGCTCTATTACAAAGCTGTCATCATCAAGACAGTAGGTACTGACACAAATACAGACACATAAATCAATGGAACAGAACAGAGAGCCCAGAAATGGACCCTCAACTCTATGGTCAACTAGTCTTCAGCAAAGCAGGAATGAATGTCCAATGGAAAAAAGACAGTCTCTTCAACAAATGGTGTTGGGAAAACTGGACAGCCACATGCAGAAGAATGAAACTAGACCATTTCCTTATACCACACACAAAAATAGACTCAACATGGAGGAAAGACCTCCAATGTGAGACAGGAATCCATCAAAATCCTTAAGGAAAACCCAGGCAGCACCCTCTTCAACCTCAGCCACAGCAACTTCTTCCTGGAAACATAGCCAAAAGCAAATGAAGCAAGGGCAAAAATGAACTATTGGGACTTCATCAAGATCAAAAGCTTTTGCACAGCAAAAGAAGTTAACAAAACCAAAAGACAGCCAACAGAATGGCAGAAGATATTTGCAAATGACCTATCAGATAAAGGGCTAGTATCCAAAACCTATAAAGAACTTATCAAACTCAACACCCAAAGAACAAATAATCCAATCAAAAATGGGCAGAGGACATGAACAGACATTTCTGCAAAGAAGACATCCAGATGGCCAACAGACACATGAAAAGGTGCTCAACATCACTCAACATTGGGGAAATATAAATCAAAACTCCAGTGAGATACCACCTAACACTGTCAGAATGGCTAAAATTAACAAGTCAGGAAATGACAGATGTTGGAGAGGTTGTGGAGAAAGAGGAACCCTCCTTGGGAATGCAAGCTGGTGCAGCCACTCTGGAAAACAGCATGGAGGTTCCTCAGAAAGTTGAAAATAGAGCTACTCTATGACCCAGCAATCACACTACTGGGTATTTAACGTGAAGATACAAGCGTAGGGATCCAAACCTGAATATTTATAGCAGCAATGTCCTTAATAGCCAAACTATGGAAAGAACCTAGATGTCCATCAATACATGAATGGATAAAGAAGATGTGAGATATATAGATATATAGATATATATAATGGAATACAATGCAGCCATCAAAAAATGAAATCTTACCATTTGCAACAATGTGGATGGAACTAGAGGGTATTATGCTGAGCGAAATAAGTCAATCAGAGAAAGACAATTACTATATGATCTCTCTGATATGAGGGATTTTAGAGGCAGGGTGGGAGGTCATGGGGGGTAGGGAAGGAAATAATGAAACAAGATGGGATTGGGAGGGAGACAAACCATCACAGACTCTTAATCTCATGAAACAACCTGAGGGTTGCTGGGGATTGGGTGGGGGGGTTACAGGTGGCTGGGTTATGGACATTGGGGAGGGTATGTGCTATGGTGAGTACTATGAAATTAATAAGCCTGAGATTCACAGACCTGTACCCATGGGGCAAATAATACACTATATGTTAATAAAAAAGTTAAAAATAGGGGCACCTGGGTGGCTCAGTCATTATGTGCCTGCCTTAGGCTCAGGTCATGATCTCAGAGTCCTGGATTGAGCCATAAGCAGGAAGCCTGCTTTTCCCTCTCCCACATCCCCTGCTTGTGTTCCCTGTATCACTGTGTTTCTCTCTGTCAAATAAATAAATAAGATGGTTTTAAAAAATTAAAGATAGAAATATTATATGATCAAGTAATTCTGTTACTGGGCATTTACCCAAAGAAAACAAAAACACTTAATTTGAAAAGATATATACAACCTTGTGTTTACTGCAACATTATTTACAATAGCCAAGATATGGAAGCAGTCCATGTGTCCTTCAATAGATAAATGAACAAAAAAGATGTGGAATATATAGAATGGAATATTACTCAGCCATAAAAAAAGAATGAGGGGTGCCTGAATGGTTCAGTCAGTTAAGCAGCTGCCTTTGGCTCTGGTCATGATCTCAGGATCCTGGAACTAGGCCCCGAGTTCCCTGCTCAGCAGGAAATCTGCTTATTCCTCTCCCTCAGCCCCTCTCCCTCACTCAGGCACTCTCTCTCTCTCTCTCTCTCAAATAAATAAATAAAATATTTTTTTAAAAAGGAATGAGATCTTTCTCATTTTCCACAACAGAATAGATCTAGAGGGTATTAAGCTAAGTGAAATAAGTCAGATAGAGAAAGACAAATACCATATGATTTCACTTACATATGGAATTGAAAAAAAAATGAATAAACAAACCAACAAACAAAAAGCATAAACAGACCAATAAATGATTGCCGGAGAGGTGGGGTATGGTGGAAAATGAATGAAGGGGAATGGAAGGTACAGACTCCCAGTGGAATGAATAAGTCACAGAGATAGAAGGTACAGCCAAGGGAACACAGTCAGCAGTATTGTAAACCCATTGTGTGGTTCACTGCAGTGAGCACAATGTGATGCATAGTCTTGTGGAATCACAGTGTTGCACACCTGAAACTAATGTAACATTGTGTGTCAACTATACTTCAATTAAAACTTTATTCCAAAAAAAAGATATATTTAACTTGGAAGAGCTACATGATTCAATGAACCAATGTGTTCTGAATGACCATTGAATAATATTATGAAATCATGCATGGATAAAGATTAATAAAATATGCACAATGGACCAATATATTTTAGTGTAATACTGTACAAAAGAAAGTGCAGTTACCCAGTTTCAGGTTCCACAGGACAACCAACTTTCGGGTCAAGTTTTGGTGTAGGATTAAAGAAAGATTTTACAACTCGCTGAACAAAGTATTAAATACTTCTCCCTTTTCTAAATATAAAGAAAAGAGAGAAAATTTTTTTTTCTTTTTTTTTAATCTTTTTTTTAATTTATTTTCAGCATAACAGTATTCATTGTTTTTGTACCACACCCAGTGCTCCATGCAGTCTGTGCCCTCTCTAATACCCACCACCTGGTTCCCCCAACTTCCCACCCACCCCCACCTCTTCAAACCCTTCAGATGGTTTTTCAGAGTCCATAGTCTCTCATTGTTCACCTCCCCTTCCAATTTCCCCCAACTGCCTTCTCCTAACTCCCCATGTCCTCCATGCTATTTGTTATGCTCCACAAATAAGTGAAACCATATGATAATTGACTCTCTCTGCTTGACTTATTTCACTCAGCATAATCTCTTCCAGTCCCATCCATGTTACAAAAGTTGGGTATTCATCCTTTCTGATGGAGGCATAATACTCCATAGTGTATATGGACCACATCTTCCTTATCCATTCGTCCATTGAAGGGCATCTTGGTTCTTTCCACAGTTTGGCGACCGTGGCCATTGCTGCTATAAACATTGGGGTACAGATGGCCTTTCTTTTCACTACATCTGTATCTTTGGGGTAAATACCCAGTAGTGCAATTGCAGGGTCATAGGGAAGTTCTATTTTTAATTTCTTGAGGAATCTCCACACTGTTCTCCAAAGAGGCTGCACCAACTTGCATTCCCACCAACAGTGTAAGAGGGTTCCCCTTTCTCCACATCCTCTCCAACACATGTTGTTTCCTGTCTTGTTAATTTTGGCCATTCTAACTGGTGTAAGGTGGTATCTCAATGTGGTTTTAATTTGAATCTCCCTGATGGCTAGTGATGATGAACATTTTTTCATGTGTCTGATAGCCATTTGTATGTCTTCATTGGAGAAGTGTCTGTTCATATCTTCTGCCCATTTTTTGATATGATTATCTGTTTTGTGTGTGTTGAGTTTGAGGAGTTCTTTATAGATCCTGGATATCAATCTTTCGTCTGTACTGTCATTTGCAAATATCTTCTCCCATTCCATGGGTTGCCTCTTTGTTTTCTTGACTGTTTCCTTTGCTGTGCAGAAGATTTTGATTTTGATGAAGTCCCAAAAGTTTATTTTCGCTTTTGTTTCCTTTGCCTTTGGTGACATATCTTGAAAGAAGTTGCTGTGGCTGATATCAAAGAGATTACTGCCTATGTTCTCCTCCAGGATTCTGGTGGATTCCTGTCTCATGTTGAGGTCTTTTATCCATTTTGAGTTTATCTTTGTGTACGGTGTAAGAGAATGGTCGAGTTTCATTCTTCTACATATAGCTACCCAGTTTTCCCAGCACCATTTACTGGAGAGACTGTCTTTTTTCCACTGTATATTTTTTCCTGTTTTGTCGAAGGGGGGCAGCCACTGTCCTCCCCACAGTCACCTCACAGGCCATACCCTTCCTTCAAAGGATTCTGCTGTTGTCAGAGATCATTTGGAATTGTCTCCTCAGACAACTGTCTGAAATGCTTGTTTGGGGAACTTCACTGACGACCCACAAGATCACTGTCAGAATTTTGAAGCCAATTCCCTTTGGAACAAAAACACATTCCAATTTAGTCACTGTGATAGATGGCTAAAAACATCACAGTTCTTCACTCCTTCTTGTATGCCTTTCTTTTGCCATATGACCTGCTTTGGCCAATGAGATGTTGGCAGAAATAATGCATAGGCTTGAAATGGACTTACACACTGAGGTTTCTTTCTCTTTATGCTTCTGCCATCACCCTGAAAGTATGCCCCCAACTAGCCTGATGGAGGATGAAAGACAAATCAAACACAGCTGAGTCCCCAGATATTCAGATGAGGCCATTCTGGACCAGCTATCATGCAGCTGTTCCCTAGATATCTGAGCAAACTCAGACAAGATCAGCTGACTGCAGATACACAAGCAAGACCTGCCAAGATCAGCCAAAACCACCCCAGATCAGCTGAATTCCTGCAGAGTCGTGAGCTAAATAATATTTGTTGTGGGTCCCTGAGGTTTTTCTGGTTGTTTCTTTTGCAGCAGTACTGTGGCAACTGATAACTGACACAACTACCACCACACATACACTTCATTGAGCTGGGCTTGGATTGACCTTGGAATTTTCTAAAAAGCCAAACCTGTCCCTAAAGACAAAGAATTACCTTAGAGACACTGAAATGAATACATAATGGGTTCTAAAGGTAGTCACATAGAAGAAACCCCCCAAAAGCATGGAGCAATAAGAGTGTTCTATGGAATAACTGTAGAGCCCTCAGGAGAATTACCTTTCAAAAAGCAATGCACCTTTGGACACATAAATGCTGGCATATTTACTCCTTCACCTGTGATCCTATCTTATATTTGCTGAGTATTTCCTAGTGTGGCTGCTGGAAGTGGTAATATTTTTTCTGTATGGAAGATGGTCCCATTTAGAAGTTATATGAATTCAATTAATGGGCATTACCATTTCTAAACCATGGGTTGCTGTTTTTCTCTTTGGAACTGCTAGATGCCTATGGGTATCTACAGAGAATTGCTGGACTAGTGGGAAATTATGGGGAAATCTGTGAAAAGACTACTGTGAAGCTCAAACAAACGTTATCTCTGGGATTCTGGGCACACATGGCAGAAACCAAGGCATATATTTTCCATCTGTACCCTTCCGTCACACACCAAAAAGTAAGGTCCTTGTGACCTAGAAATACGGTCTCCAAATGTTCAAAACCTGCTTGTCATGACTTGTCCTCTGAAGATGGAGAGAGCTTGCATTTTTAAGTGTGAAGGTCTAAAGGATCTCCAGATTGACAAGAGCCACATCTCTGCCAGACTACAGCCACATTCAAGTGGCACCCTAACCCCCAGGCACCTGTCCCCAAGAGCTGACCTGATGAGGCCTCATGCTACTAGATCAGGACTAAGACCATACCCTAAGAGGAGGGGATGTCCAGGTCTTGAGGAGCCCAGAGGCCCTCAGACAGAGTGCTGGTGGAGTCCTATGACCAAGCACATGGGCTCTGATTTCAGAGCCCAATCACACCTCGTCTGTCCTGGCTCGCCACTCACCTGTTGTGGGGTCGTCCAGAGGTCATTGCATCCTTTCAGCCTCAGTGTCCTCAGCTGTGATGCGGGAACAGTGACCCCTCGCCTGGAAGGCTGTCAGGGCAGCTGAGTCAGGAAATGAATGTGGAGGCTCAGCATGGTCCTGGCACTGAGTAAACACTCAATAAAAACTGTTATTTGTGAATTATAGACAGCAAAATTTGACTTGACTGGGTGGGAGCTGTTTCAAGCAATAGAAACCAACTGTATTATCAGAACAAGCAAAGGAGACACATGATATGCCCTGCAGATAACGGATAACGCTGTGCTGATTGTGTCAATCGACAGGCTCCGCCTTCTGTCTGCTCAGTATGTCCCCACCTGTCTCCTGTCCACTTCTCAGGATCCACAGATTAGAACAGTAGAGCAAACAAAAAACACATGCATTTAAAATTGTGTCTCAGATAGGACTAAACATGTTCTGAATGAAATTGTGAGGACTGCGCCCAGAGCTCAAACATGGACTTTATGCTCCACCTTGCCTGTCCTACTTCTTTTCCAAGTGCACTGCCATTTACTAAGCACCTGTTACGTGCAATGCACTATACCAGGTACACCATAGGCACCACCTCATTTAATCCTCACAAGGACATTTTAATATATATAGTGACATCCCAGTTTTGCAGATGAAGAAACAAGGCCCAGAGTAGGTGGGTCATTTGCCCAGTGTCTCACAGCCATTAAACAGCAGAGTCAGGAACCAAAACAAGGTCTGTGTATCTCCAAAGCCCACAGTCATCTCCCTCCTATCTCTTGCTGCTGTGACCCCCATGTTTAATCTTCTAGATAAATGGTCCCATAAGGCCAACACACTGTGCACTCAAAATAATCAGCATGAACCCTTCCTCATCAGAACTTTAATGATGTGTCCAAAACTTCCACAATTCAATTTCTACCACCATCATGTTTGCCGAATCCAGATAATCTCTTCTTTTCTCATTACCTTCATTTCTTCTCATGAAATCAACTCAATTTTCCTACTTAACGTTAGTTTAAAAGGAAATGTTTCATACTACTTGCTATAATTATTTACATTTTAAATACATAATTATTAAAATTTAAAAGTTCACAGACAAGGACACCTGTGTGGCCGGGTAGGGTAAGCGTCTGACTCTTGATTTCAGCTCAGGTTATGATCTCAGGGTCGTGAGATCAAGCCCAGCGCCGGGCTCTGTGCTGGGTGTGGAGTCTGCTTAAGGTTCTCTCTCTCCCTCTCTCTCTGGACCTGCCCCTGCTCACACATGAGCACACTCTCTCTCTACAATAAGAAAGAAAGAAAGAAAGAAAGAAAGAAAGCAAGAAAGAAAGAAAGAAAGAAAGAAAGAAAGAAAGAAAGAAAGAAAGAAAGAGAAAGAAAGGGAGGAAGGAAGGAAGGAAGAAAGAGAAAGAAAGAAAGAATTATTAGCATATTACTTCAAATAAGCTCATGCACTGGGGCGCCTGGGTGGCTCAGTGGATTGGGCCTCTGCCTTCAGCTCAGGTCATGATCTCTGGGTCCTGGGATCGAGCCCCACATCTGTCTCTCTGCTCAGCAGAGAGCCTGCTTCCCCCTCCCTCTCTCTGCCTGTCTCTCTGCCTACTTGTGATCTCTGTCTGTCAAATAAATAAAATCTTTTTTAAAAAATCAGCTCATGCACTGCAATCTCTAACTACATTCCACTATAAACATTATTATGTCTCATATTAATATAAATATACAAATGCATGTAACTTTTTATTTTGAATTCTTTTTTCTTTTTATTATGGAAAATTTCAGAAACAAAAATAGAAAGAATAATCTAATGAACTTCTGTGTACCCATCACCCAGCTTCAACAACTGTCAGCTCATGGCTAGTCCCATTTCATCTGTATACCACCCTAATTCCTGATTCCCATACTATTTTAAAGCAAATTAAAGGCACCAAATCGTTTCATTTGTATACACGTCATTCTTTCTTTTTTCTTTTCATGTAACAGCAAACATCTGAAGAGCATTTGCTGGCTGTCAGGTAGGTACAGCATGACAAACACATACTCATACATCTTGGATCATGGGGGACCACAATCGTGAGAGACCTATTATGATCCCCATTTACAGATGGTGAAGTTGAGGCACAGATACACAAGCAACTGTCCCAGCCCCTTCCCCCCGGGTAAGGGCCAAAGCTAGCACTTGAAGTCAGGTGATCTGTGCACTTAACCCCTACACTGCACCACCTCAGGGGAGCACAGCCATTTCCGGGCCTGGGTAAATGCTGTACGCTCCTCTCCCCTCCCCAAAGAACTGGCCCAGAATGAGTTTCTGGCAATTCATGAACAGAGCCCGTCACTCTGCTGTCCTGTCTCATCACCCCTGCCACATCACTATCACCATCAGGTTACCTGAAAAGTACTGCTGTCCTGGAGACAAGATGCAGTAAGAGTGGACCTGAGGACCCCCACCCACACCCCAAGAGCCTTTGCCAAGGCAGAATATAGGCCAGCATACAGGATGTGAGCCTCCAGTCCCCAGCACTGGGGTGAAAGAAGACCGTGTGTTGCAGCTAAAGGATGCAATATGCAAGTCAACTTCTGACAACCATTTACAACTTGACACCCTATCGCTGTGCTTTTCAGTCTTCGGTGTCTTCATAGCAGGTGTTGGTTTCTCCAAGGCCTTGTTTCCCAGGAATGTGGCTGCTGCTTAGGTTGGCCTCAATCACACTGGGTCAGGTGGGGAAGAATGCTTTTTGTCTTGACTGAAACCCTCTGCATCTATTTGCTTTTAGCAGCATGCAGGGTCCTCGTTTTAAGAGAGGGTGAAAGGGCTTAAATGTCTCCAAAGGTTTCTGAGACCTGGGATTTCTCAAGGGAGAAAGAGTGATGATTTCAGGGTAAAGGAATCAAAAGCACATGTACTGCCTTTTTGTGCATACAGGGTGGTGTTAAAATGAAGGGAGGAAAGCATTAGGAAAAAGTTTTGAGTTTCGTTGAACCAACATTGGAAAAAATGCACCAAGACCCCTTCCAAATCCAAAGCAGAACCGTGTCCTTCCACCTCTGTGGGAAACTCTTCTGGTCTGGAAACCAGGGTCTCCCTGTCTCAGAACAGCACCGCTCACCAAACTCCCCCTGTCTGGGAAGTAGAAGTTCCCACAGTCACCCTCCCCCACCCAAAAGCCCAAGGAAGTGGTGAAATGAAGACCGTGCCAAGACTGGGAATTCCCCTTAATAGAATCTTCTATTTTTGCTTATCTGTGGTGCCCAACAGAACCATCTCCAGGGGCAAGAACATGGTGGACCCTTGGCTGGCTAGGTTCCATTAGGGAGCAAGAAGCTAAATGTGTTCAAACGACCTCCAGGAGGAATGCATGTTTGTTGTAAGACTATGCAGAAACATGTAGGTGCTCAGCCATGAAGAACAGGTGTTACCTTCAGGAGGCCACTGAGGCTCCAGGGTTCTGACCCAGTCTTCTTCTGTCTCCTCCTGTTGCCACCAGTTGTCCTTTTGATACCTGTTGCCACCAGGTATCCAGCAGTCTTAGAGTTTCTAAGAATCTCTTGACTTCCAACTTTCCTCTGCCTGCCTTCTGGCGGCTATCCTCCTCTGCTATTCACAGAGGAGAGGATCTGATCAGGCCCAGTAGCCACGGTACCAAATGCTGAGTCTCTATTGGACAGCATCCTGCAACAGACCCCGCAGACCACTCGCTAACCTATGAGATGCTGCCTTTGGCTGAGCCTCCATCTTTGGCCCAATCATGTGACTAGAGGACAGAGACACGCAGTTCAGCTCTAGGCAACCAATGCAGAAGTAGCTCCCTCCAGCCACTCCGTGTAGACCAGGGACTTTGGAACCAGGAAGAATGGGGAGTACCCCTGAGCCTCTTATTTTTGCCCCAGACCTCAAAACAAAAGCTCAGTGGTCCTGGGTGAAGTGTCAAAAGCTAACAACAAAGCTTGCAGCCTGAGGGAGGCACCTACAAATGTGTGTGTGTGTGTGTGTGTGTGCGCGCGCGCTCACGCGCGCGCGTGCATACATGTGCGAGCACGAGCACAAAAAGCAGTGCTCAACTTCAATTAGGTTTGGAATTCGGCTTGGCCTTTTAAATCCCAGCTCGCATGGAGGCCTCTGCTTTCCAGGAAGTTATTCCCATCAGCAGTTGTTTCTGCAATCATGGTTGTTATGAAACCCTTTATTTTGAAAACACATTTCAAAACAAGGCTTCTTACGCACTCAGCTTTCTCTGGTCCGTTAGGAGCAAAATGGCGCAGATGTTTCCCCGCGGCGCATGTACTCGTGTGTTATCCCCGCGGGCCATTCAAGTCCTAATTCATCTTGTAGTCACCACAGAAAAATGCAGAGGCACACGGTGGGGGAATGCACGTCAACTCATCCCAAACACTCCCCTTCAGCGGGCTCCCTGCCCCACACGTGGCTGAGCCATGACACAACAGCCTGGTCCTTGGAGAGTAATTCATTATGTAATTAATTTTTTTCATCAAAGTCAAATCTCTAAAGCAACTGCTGAGATAATACCAATTAGAAAACACTAACAGAAGAGGAGCTGGCCCTGACGTCAGGGCTCACTGCAGTAAGAGTTTACACGACTTGTCAGATGCTCATGCCAGGGACCCAGACAGAATACTGGGTAAGAAACAAACAGCACATGCTCTTTAGGCTGGAATGGACCTTTCTGGAGTGGGCTTGTTCCCACAGGCCACACTTACAAAGGACCAGGGTGGAGTCATGGAAAGAAATGGACTTTGAGATGACACCAGCATGAATTCTGATCCCTACCCCGATAGTTACCAGCTGTGAGATTCTGGGCAAGTCAACCTCCCTGGACCTCAGTGTCTTCACTGGAGGGATGTTTTTTATAACCCATAGCTCACAAGGCTGTGTAAGGGTTAGAGACAAGATGTATAAACACTGGGAATCAGTGATGGTTCATAGTAAGTTCTCTGTGTGGAAGCTTAGTGCCATTACCATCTGCCTTCCTACTCTAATGTGAGTCAGGTTATTGTCTCCTCAGTGGCATGGTCTGCCCAGGGGTCTCAGGTCAAATGAAAAGCTGAGATATAGATTCTCTCCTCAGATCACTGAGCAATCACCAGCTATAGGGGGCTCTTCCCAACCCTTCTTGGTCCCATTCATGATGCAGTTTGGTTCAGAAAACAGCACCAAAGCCCCTGCTCTCAAGGTACTTACTCTGAAAAGAGGCATAGACAGATAACCAGCACCTTCTGGTCAGGGCAATGAGAGATGTGTGTATCAATGCTTTAGGGAACACAGAGGAGAGGCCAAGGATAGATTCCAGGTCCAGGAGGTAGGATCATGCACAGGGCCAGGTGTCCATCCACAGCATAAAGGGGCTCATGCTTCAAGTGTGTATTTAGGAAGATGACTCCAGCCAGAGGAAAGAGGACTGCACAGGTGAGTCTCAGGATCTAGTAGCCAGGGGGAAAGTGGAGGCAGCCATTCAAGGGAGAAGGGCAGCCTGGTGTCAGGCTGACAGCTGGTCCAGGCTTATCTTCACTCTGGAACTTGGAAGTGAGAACCAATCTGACAAATGGAAAAGGTCTCACACCCAGGGGTCAAGTTACCTGTGAGACAAATTGGATATGCCGCAGCCCTTCCTCTGGCCTCCCTCCTAAGGCAGGTTCTCTCTGAGGCTCCATGAGCCCCGTCCTGGCCGGGCCAGCCCTACAAGTCTAGGCTGCAGCCTATCACACTGGGCAGGAGATAGAAATAGGCCTTGGGAAACTGATGGGAAACAGCACAGAGTGGGCTGCATGGGATCTAACACAACCTCTCAGGCAGCTGGCCCATCTACCTTGTCAGGGTTGGATCACAGTTTCTCCCACCTCGGAAAGAACCCAGGGCCCTCCTTGTTCCACCACCATGTGCCACTACCACGGGTGTAGGTGTCAGCCCCGCTTATGGCTGGTGACAGAACTACTGTTCCTAGCCATCAAGGCTGTCTGCTCTCCACCTGTGAACTCGGTACTGGAAACCAGTTCCCTGGTGTCAATCTTCATGACTGGCCACCAAATGACTTCAGCCTCTCTTGGACGGAGGTCCCCTTGAGTGCCCCTAACCATACCCAGATCCAGGAAGGTTGCCATGGTGACAGGGAGTGCTACCGGCCTGGGCTGAGAGGCCTTGGGGAGGGTGTCAGGTTACTGAGCCCTGATGGAGATGGAGCTGTGGTGAAGGCTGCTCCTCACACTCTCCGACCCTGCTCTCAGCTGCAGTGCCCTGGGCAGGGCTGTACCACTCCCAGTGTGAAACCAAAGCTGTCTGCCTCAACTCGGAATTCAAAGGGCAAATGTGCCTGATTGCTGCCCCCCTTCACCTCTTTAGAAGCAGAAATGTAGAATTTGTACATGTAGACATAAGAGAACATATAAAGAAACAGTGCCTGATCTGTGCAGCACACACACTCACATAGGCACTCACTCCAAAAGCCAGGCTTGTCCAATCGCCCACTTCTGACCTTTGCTCTTGCCCTTCCTCCATCACAGACAACACCGCCCCCCCTCCTTTCCTTTCTCTGAGCACAGGATAAGACTTAGCTTAAGCTGTCCCATCTACCCGGTAGTCCACACTGCCCTCTCCCTTCCCTAAGTTGCCAACCAAACCAATTTCCGATACTGGGTGCCATTTGTTGGTCTCCTAATGTGTCCAGCATGAGAGACTCACTGCCCTGTTTATTCTAAACTTGTTGCACTTCCCCCTGCCCATTCAGAGCCCATTACAGGGCCAGACATAGAGTAAGGCACTCCACGCAGATTTTCCTGATGTGCAACTGCCAAACCCTAAGACTCTCCAGGCCCCATGTAACAATTTAGAAAACCTCTGAGAAGAGCCTAGCCGGCAGGATGCCAGCTGCTTCCTGAGAGGTGCAACAGCTCTTTGGGTGCCAGAGCCAGAGGTCAAGAAGGGCTCTGAGTGCCTCAGGAGTCTGGCCCCAGTGCCCTGGCAGAGTTGTGGAGCCACAACTGAACTTGCCTAGCACCAAGTTCCAAACCACTCACCACTGAATCAGGCTCCCAGACTCAGACAGACCACAAGGATATGTGCCAATGAGCTGACAAGGGCACCCAGCAATCCCAGCCAAGCTCAGGTTCATGAGATGGGCCATTAAAGTAAGGGGACTCATGAGAAAAGAATGGGTACCCCAGGGAAGGGGAGCCCAACATCCTTGAAAAAGGTGGCAGCCCTGCCAAGAAAATAGCATCATCCCCCCAACTGGTACCCAAGCTAGAGACCAGGCCTCCCTCACCCTTGACTCCTCTTGCCTTATCATGCTATACATGCTTAATCAACCAACATATCCTATCCATGGCATCCAGCTCTGTCCCCTCAACCAGACCTCTTTGGCCACAGTCCTTTTTCAGTCACCTGGGTGACCACTGCAATGGCCTTCTGGCCATTGGCCTCCAGTATCACCCCATCGCTCCACATTGTGAGCTCTAGAAAACTGACAGTTGCCCATAAGATGGAGTCTAAACTCCTTTGGTTTGTACCCCATATCCCTAAGAGCCTGCCCTTCTGTCCTATCTCCCCCCACCTCTCCTCTCTACAATGTTAGCCTCCCACTACACTGAACCAGGGCCTTCATTGAGCCATGCTCAATATTGTGTCAGGACTTTTGCAAAGGAGGCACATACACTCAGACATGCACAACTTCACCTTACTACTACTGTCCCTATGTCTTCTGCTCAAATGTCCTTCCCTGAACCCCCAGATTGCACTAGATGCTTCCATCTTTGCTCTCAGGGTCATCCATGCAACAAAGCCCTGCCCTCAAGAGTCAAACTCATAGGGGTAGGCCCCTCCCTAGAGCAGACAACTAGTAGGCTATGCTGTTCTCCACTATATGAAGACATGTCAAAAGCATGGCATCTGTGCACCCAGTTCTACCTTCACAGGGCTCAGAGAACCAAAGACACCGGCTAGGGTGGACAGGCCAGGTTGTAGGAGCTCCCTATTCTCTGGAGTCAGGCACCATGGCTAAACCTATTCACCACTCCTTAGGCCATCTCCTCCTATGTACAGGGGCTCTGGTCAGGTTCTCGTAGAGCTTCCAGCCAGTATCTACAAGTGTATAACCAAAGCCTACAGATTAGTGCCCACCAAGAACTCCAGTCGTCTCACGACCTCCAATAGTCTGAGTAGTTGGAGAATATTCTGGAAAGAAGACATTCCAGGGCTAGAAATCCCATGTGCCATGAACCATTTGTGAGAAGAAGAAAAAGCTGCAGTTCAGGCCAACATTGAGAAGTCTCCTTGGGCTTCCCATTAATACACTGGGGCTCCCTAGGAACACAATAGCTACTCAGCTGATCCAGAGGACAGTTCTATCAAAACCCCTATCCAAACCACCAACAATGCAGTAGCTCCGGCTCCAAGGGACTCTATAGTGTATGTGCCCCAGAAGAGGCTCTTCCTCCTGACCCATGGGTGTGGCTCAGCCCTCCCCTAGACAGGGAAAAGCCAGCCATATTGTTTCACCTGCCAGGTTTTTATCTGTGGGGGGAATCCCCTCACAAAAAAAGATGTTTCCTAAGCCTTACAAAGACCTTAATGGAGAGAAACCAGTTAGTCCCTGTGTTGATTAATTTTACATGCCAAACTGCCTGAGCTACAGCACTCAGATATTTGGTCAAACATGTCTGGATGTTGCTATAAAGATATATTTTAGGCAAGATTAACATTTAAATCAGTAGACTCTGAGTAAAGTAGATTACCTTTCATAATTCAAACTTACCCAATCAGCTGAAGATCTTAAGAAAAAAAGTGACCTCCCCCTAAGAAAAAGAAAAATTCTGCTAGCCGACTCCCTGCAGACTTGAGCTGAAGCATCATTCTTCCCTGGCTCTCCAGTCTGCCAGCCTACCCTGTAAATTTTGGACTTGCCAACCCCCACAATCACATAAGCCAATTCCTGTGTGTGTGTGTATTTATATTTATATCCATATCCATCGCCTGATGGCTTCTCTAGAGAATCCTGATAAAAACAATCCATCACAGGTGATAGAAGCCTGGTCTCCAGCTTGGGTACCAGGCAGGGATGTGTTGCTCTCATGGAAGGGCCTCCACCTTCTGGGTTCCATGTTGGACATCATTTTCTAAAATGTATGTGTGTGCATGCACACACACACACACACACACACACACAGGCAATACCCCCACCCTACCTGGGTGAACTTTAAGTCTTTATTCACTCTACAACACCTGTGATAAGTCCAGACAATATATACAGTTGGAAAGGGGTACCCCAAGCCAGCTCTCTCTCAGGCTAATTTATGGATGGCACCAGCCTAATTACAGGTAGGCAGTTGGTTGAGCATTCTACCCCTTGAGGAGTATATTCTTGGACATGTGATTTCACCTCTCTGGCCTCAGTTTCTTCTTCTGGAAAATGGGAATAATGATAGTTCTCAATCCCCTAGGATTATTGGAGAGCTAACCAAGCTAGCGTGCATAGCACAGCTCCTGGCTACTCCCCAAAATTTAATATTACTCTCATTCACAGTATGCACACATGTTCCCATCCTCACATTTACGCACACAAAGACTGTTAAACAGGGCTCGTGGTTTTCTTTATGGAATCCTCAGGAGAGCCTACTCTGGCCTTCAAACCAACTCCTATACCCACAAAGGCTGACAGACATCATTTCTTTCATTGGCACTGTATCCTAGAGCACCATATAGCTAACTCCATGTACCAGCTGACGAAAGTGAAGTAAAGGGACAGCACGCAATACACTTAATTTGGTGAGGTTGCTGGGCCTAGAACCTGCAGCTCTGGGCTTTAGCTCCTGAGCACCTACTCTACTCCCAGGCCTCGCAGTTCCTAGTGGTTCCACTCCAGCAGATGAGCATGTGAGGCAGCCCACACAGACCCAGCCTTGAGACACTGACCCTGCAGTCTGCTCAACGGTCAGGAAATCCTTCCTCACTCACGTCTCACCTGTGACCCTCGTGCACTCGTTCAGCTGCCTCTTTGGGCTTAATCAGAGTTACTACCCTTGACCAAAGCCATGTTAATTGCTGCCCTGTGTTCTCTTTCAAATATACAGAACCCCAGTTTCTTTCCTTTCTTTTCTCTTAAGATGTATTTTCCAAGATCCAGCCTTACAGTCTGCCCTACTCAGTATCTATCTGAGTAGCGCAAAGACATGAAGAGATTTAACTTGGAACTTTCTCTTGGCAGCCATGTTTAAAGATCTCAAAACACCACACAAAAGAGGTTAATGTGGTATTGGGGACCTTGTCTGAACACAGAACTGGATCCACTGGATATACAAGATGTGTCAGAAAGATACTGGTATGGGTGGTCTGAGATCCACCTTCCAAACTTCTCTCTGCTACAAACCATATGTCCATGGGTAACTCATTTTGTCTATGTGTGCCTCAGTTTCTCCATCTATGAAATAAACAAGTTGGATAATTTCTAAAGTCCTAAATATTTAGGATTCTCTTGACAAAACAGGTATATCCTCATATTCTCATAGACGTACATCACAAAAAAAAAACAAAAACAAAAACAAAAAAAACCAACCATGTCATGAGTGCTATTCTTACCCCAAGCCTCTGGCAGATATCACTGACTGGCAATAGCATTCTTTCCTCCTGAGCCAGACCCAGCCTCAGAAGCCTTTTCAACATAGCACTCCAGTAGCTAGTATCAACCATCCAGCATTAATACACAAAATAAAATTTGCATTGGAAATATTCAAGATTCTGAAAGCTTGCCCCTAGTTTAAATCTCCCAGTACTGCCCACGCAGAGTGTGGAGCCTGTTGAGGCTTTGCACCATCTGGGCTTGGATCTCAGGAGAATTCACAGCCTCCCACTGATGTCCCATGAGGGCGCTGGACCTGCCCTGGTCACTCTGTAACTCCCTGGGGTCAAGAACCCATGTCCTAAGCCCACTGGAGCCCTAGAAGATGTCTCAGAAGAAGTTAACTTCTAGCCTAAGGAACAAAGAGTGGGCTGAGGCATTGCAAGACCCAAGTCAGGAATGCCCAACACAATACACGCACACACACACACTCCCCAACAAGCTCAGGTATTCATACACGCACACTCACACATACTCTCTGAGAAGGGCTCAGGTAGAAATGACCTGCAACAGTGCCATCTAGTGGAGGCTGGGGGCTGTCCTGCCCTCAGAAGTCCCCTCGCTGAGCTCCAGAGAGATGATCTCCACATATAGGGCAGTGACGTTTCGGCTTCATTCCGCTGGGGCCTGCTCCCTGACCCACCCAGCCTCCTGCCTCTAGTTCCTGTCCACCTGTCTCCCCACATCCCACCTTTCTTAGCTGCAGACTCCAAGTAGAGGAAGGGGAAGACCAAACAAGGGGCCCATATGAGAGGTCACCAGAACAGCACTGGCCAGGATGGGGAAAGGGGAGGGGCAGATGGAGCCATTGAAGGGAAGAGAGTGGCCAGTATCACTAAGCATCCCTCAGGCTGGAGAGGAAAACACAGGGTGGGTGGCAGGGTCTGTGAGGCGCTGGCCACTTTACCTACATGCTATCTCTTTTAAATGGCCAAGGGGCTGAGTCAAGTTCTAGGAAGTCTGCCTCACAGGGAGGGCCTTCAAGACTAGGGGACTCACCTTGGTTGAAGCCACCAAGGTAGGCAGAGGAACCTGGACTGAGACCCAGTTCTATGTGACCATTGTGCCACCTCAAACATGAGGCCGATTCTCTGGGTGTGGTCATGGGGAGCAGTCTGGGCTAGAGGCCACTGACCTAGTAGTGAGGTGCCTGGAGGCAGAGGAGAGCCATCACTGACAGTTCTGGCCTGGGGCTGGGCACACAGGTGGGAGCTTTTCCTCTGCCCCAGTAATGAGCAAAGAGAAATGAACAATGATATCCACACTGATCTCTTAGGTTAGGTGGGGTGTAGTGGGACAGGGGCTGGGTGAGGACGGGGATTTACAGTTCAGATCACCTCCTATCTTCCCCTCCACCTGGCTCACACTGGACCACCTATGGCCCCATAAGAAAGTCGGAACTCCCAGCATCACCTGGGCCACTGGGACACCATCCAGTGGAAGGAAGCAGCTCACATCATAGTCAGGAGGTAGCATAAAAGGGAAGGATGATTTGGGTTTGTTTTTTGAAAGGATACAGGAATATCTCATGGCCTCTGAGGGTAGAAAGTTTAGTCATGCCTCACAGGAACTAAAGTTACATCTTCCACATCACTTCCACAAAGTCATAGAAGTATCTCTGTCTCCCCATCATGGTCTCTGTTACTGTCTTCCCTTCCCCACCCCCACACCCCACCCCTGCTTTTCTGTCACTCAACTGCTTGCACGTGGCCCCACCATGGCCAAGCAGAACCTCCCTTGGCTCTGGACACTACTCTCCTACCAGTCTAAACACTGCTACAGCCTCTCTCTGTTTCTTAGTTCAAATCTCAGAAGAATCTGATTGGTTTAATCTAGCCTATGATTTAGGTCCTCTGGAGTCAGATGACCTTCTTTATCCAATCAGTTGTGGGCTGGCCCCAGGCAGTTGGAATGGGGAGGGTGGTCAGGGTTGGGTCATGTGACACAAACAGAACAACAAGAGTGTCCGATATGAGAAGAGAGTGGGAGCAGAAGGAGCAGGATTGACAGATAAATAGATGGGTAGAAAGATGTTTCATGCAGCACTGTTTATACTAACAAAAAAAATCATTTTCCTCACTCACTGGTGCCAAATGTATTAATTCACTATGCATTCACTGAGTGTGTGCTGCCTTCCAGACTCTGGAATACTAGACAGGGAAGTCTAGCCCCAGCTCAAAAAATTGTGCAATCACAGCATGGAGAGGACGAAGCCATAAGCAGCTTCTCAAAAGGGAGGTGCGAGACAAAGGCTAGCAGACACCTCGAGAAAAGAAAAAAAAATAATAAATATCCAACAACTCAAACTATGCCCCAGTGAGAAACCTGCAAAGCAACTAAGATGACATGAAGAGCAACAGTTAGACCCTTTCTGGGCTGGGGCAGATGACCATAGTATCAGAGCCCTATGGGCCAGTGACCAAGAGCATCAGAATCTGGCAGAGGAGCTGGTTCCTCTCCAAACTTGGCAGGTCCATTCTCCCAGTTTGAACCTGCCTTTTGGCCTGAGAGCCAACTGCCCCAGCCAACAGATACGGTGTCCTTGCCTCTACCTGAGCTTAATTCAAACCATTCTGTCCAGCCCTAATTCAGAGCTTTTATTGAGTTTTAAGTTACTCTATATATGGCACAATAGAAATATTTTTTCAATCTTAAATTAGAAACATACCACAGGAGGATTTTTTTTTTTGAAGTTTTTTAACAACATTGCAGAGCGAAGTGTTTTCAGCCTGCAACTGAAATATAACCAAGGTAACCTTCCACTAGAGAAACTCTGATATCAAGAGTGGCATGTGTCCTCTGGAATGTGCTTTTCTCTCCTTTTTCCAAAAGCAGACAACAATGGTCCTCTAATTAGTCTAGGGTGTGTGAGTGTTGGAAGTAATAATACTTGGGGTCGTTCCCAAAAGGACTAGCCACAGAGATGGACAGAACGAACTCACCACTCTGGCTGGCCTTTCAAATGAGTATGTCCATCACCCCTGCCTACTCCTATAGACTGAGACCTGAAGAGAAGGCTGTGCTCCAGATGGATCAGGCCTGGATTCCTAGCTTGCCTGGCATATTTAGACACTGGTGGCAAGTGTTAAGGGAACTGTTCTCATGAGGGAAGGGGAGCGTTAGCTACCAGGACACAGATGGTCTGAGCCCCAGGTGGCCCAAAAGTAAATAAGCTAGAAAATGCTTCTGGCAGCCCTGTTAAGAACAGCTCCTCCATAGCGCACTCCTCTGGTGAACACATTTCACACTCTGAGATGAGGGGCCCCAGGAGCTCCTTTGCATTCTGGCCATACCCCTGCTGGACATCACAAGAATGGCCTGTTGAATGATCAAAGATTCAGGCGTATTCCTTGGCACATGGCAGAGTCCAATCCCTTGACATTTTGGACCCAACCAGAATTTTGGAATGAATTGTTTCTTGGAAAGAAATCAAGGCAATGAATAAGAGGCAGCTGATAAATGCCAGAAAAAAAAATAAGACAATCATGAGAATATGCATGTATTTGTCCTATATGGTGTAATCTAACTTCCTTGAATTGTGCCAAGAAACCCTGAAATCTAAAAACCAGAGCATCACTCTCTTAGGCTGCTCTTTGTCTCTGTGAACTTCCCTAGTGTCTCCAGGGCAAAAGAGCTAGCAAGTTTGATGCCACTATCACCACAAGAGGGGCAATTCAAGCACAGGGCCAGAAGGATAAATCATCACTTTGGAGAACTGGGAAAGGACGGCTGGGTTGTGATGGGACTGTGTTCACCATGTACCCCTACAAGCCAAATGGGTGATGACAAATGCCAAGTAGAATAAAAACCATCTGGCACCTCCAGGCTTTGGAGCCTGAGGTTGCATGGGGCACCTTGCTCCCATCTGAGGACCATTCCAGCCCACAGGTCTATAGGTGGCTCCTCTGACACTGGGGCCTCCTGCACACCTGTATCCAGGGCTGGGTCGGGTCCCTGCTCACCACTGTGGGGTGGTGAAGAAGTGACCTTGGGGATGCAGGTTGCTGCCTGGTTGGAGAGACAGGACCTTTATGTGGAAGATGGGGAGCTTCACAAGCCATGGACCTGAATGGTATCCCATGGGCATACATTACAGGTCGAACTCAAAGAGGAAATGGTCTCCATGGGCTGGAAAAGGCACAAAAGCTTTCCAGAGACAGGCCTGGACTTAGGCCTTGAAGGACTGGCAAAAAAAAAGCAGGGGAGGGGCACCTGGGTGGCTCAGTGGGTTAAAGCCTCTGCCTTCGGCTCAGGTCGTGGTCCCAGAGTCCTGGGATCGAGCCCCGCATGGGGCTCTCTGCTCAGCAGGGAGCCTGCTTCCTCCTCTCTCTCTCTGCCTGCCTCCCTGACTACTTGTGGTCTCTGTCTGTCGGATAAATAAATAAAATCTTAAAAAAAAAAAAAGCGGGGGAAGGCATTTAAGGCAGGTGATAGAGCAAATGCTAAGATATGGAGGTAGGAATAAACATGATGTGTTTAGGGATGGCCAAAGCAGGACAAAGGGATAAGCTCTGCAGAGAAGCAGGAATAAGCAGTTTCTTCCTCCCAAGTTTATTGCCTGGTATGTTCTCCTCTCCAAGAGTCCTTTGGCTCCTTAGACCTTAAATGCCACCTGCCAAAGAGAAAGCAGGCATGGCTTCATGGAGGAGTGACAAGCCTCCCTGCCTTCAGCCTCCCCGCCTCCCAGCCCCCAGGCTGAAGGCTTTCACAGAAACCTAAGACAGGAACAGTCAGCTGACCCTGTTGCCCTCTCTCCCATTTCTGGCCCCCACAATCTCGGGTGGCAGCTTCTACTCTTGATAACCCCCAAGAACAGGCTCCGTCTGCCCTGCCTTGGGACGTGGGGGTCAGAGTGAGCTCTGGGCCTTGGCACAGCCCCCAAGGCAGTGCAGGTTGAAATCCAGACAGGGGCCAGCCCCCTGCCTGCCCTCGGCCTTGGGAATATTGTTTCATAAACCTGAAAACCCAGGGAGCCTCGCTGCATTAGAGGGGGGTGGCCAGGCTTTGGGCCTCCTGAGTCGGGGACAGGTGCCATCCTGGCTGGCTTTCAGCAGACCTCTGGAAATGGAAAAGGTCACAGGTTCTTCTTGTCTGAAGTGACCCACTGCAGAGAGAGCAGCCATCCAGGTTCTGGGCCCTGCCTGGCCTCCAGGCTTCTCTGCGGCATCAGTCTCCCTTAACCAGCCTCGACTAGCATGTCTGTGACCACAGCTCACGTTCTTCTTGCTCTCTCCTACCTCCTTCCCTTTCAACAGAAAGAGACCCTTGGGATGTTCATCCCAGTGGCACTTCCTAGTGCCGGGCTTTCTAGTGGAGGATGATCAGGTCAGCAACTCCAACTTCTCCCCCTGAGCCCCAGCCGGACACTGTCACATCCCACCGCACGTGATGAAGGAGAAGATGACTGGGGCCCAGTCTCACTCTACTCGGAGCCTCCATGACCAGCACAGGGAGTGGGAAGTTGACCATGACCTAGACTAGGCCAAAGCAGCTCCTCCCCTAACACAATGTACCCTGGAAAGCTTCTGCTCCTGTGGGAGTATAATAAAGGGTGAACAGGTTCCCACTGCCTGTCATGGTCCCAGTTCACGCCTATTGTCCTTGTGCAATTGACTCTCAAAAGCCTTCCAGTTGAGATGATAAATTATATGGTTACCCTGTTTTGCTGCCTTCAAGGCTAGTGAGTAGTCAAGACAAGATTTGAACCCAGACCTGGCTTCAAGTATCAAGTTCATCCACTCCCACGTGAGGACCAACAAAGGCTTAAGGAGGACTGATGGTAAACAATAGGGATGGTAGAGTAACTTTTTGATAGAGTAGCCTACAAGCAGCACAACCAAGAAAGAGGGTCCTGGAAGGATCTGGAGAAGGTGATATGGCCACAGGTTGTGACAGGCAAGTAGAAGAAGGAAGCGTGTGTGCAGAGGTGACAGGCAGCCTGACCCTCAGCACTGGGCCAAATGGCTCAGCCTCTGAGACCCCACTAGGGATCCCTGACCAAACACTCGTGTGGCTGCTAAGAAGACCGTATTTTCAAGTTAATGGTCTACGTTGTCTACAATGCCTCCATTTTGGCTTGAATGGAGGTTTGATCTCCATGCTGTTTGGATGTCTAGGATAGCTATCAAAGCCAGGCATGTGGTGTCAGATGAGTCCCCTGGGCAGGTGGAGGACAACTTTCTTCTTCTGAAACAGCAGGGACATTTGTTGGACTGAGGCCTGCGCAGACCAGGGCAGAGTATGTGGACGGGGCATTTACAGAGGTCTGCCACAGCCTCTCTGGGTGACAGGCAGCAGCAGCATCAGGAGTTTGGGCATTAACCCCACGAGGCTTGTAGACATGGGCCACCATGAGGGCCCCCAAGGCAAGGGCACCACGCATGCAGTACTGGGCACAGGCGGGAGGCCCTGGCCTAGGAGGGGGTGTCACAGAGCCCAGTAAGGCCTGCAAGCCAGGACATTCTCTCTGGTTATCCCTGCTCCTTCTCCTCTTAAAGTTTAACTCCTCCAGAAGGTCTTCCTAAATCCTCATCCCAAGTGGGATTAGGATCACCTCAGTTTAATTAGGGCCCCCCCATCATACCATATCACAGAGAATCTGCATTATTACTTCCAACAAGGAATTCATCAAAATTTGTAAATAGAAATGTGTTTGTTGATCTGAGAATTTTGAAGGGGTGGGGGGTGGGAGGTTGGGGGCACCAGGTGGTGGGTATTGTAGAGGGCACAGATTGCATGGAGCACTGGGTGTGGTGCAAAAATAATGAATGCTGTTATGCTGAAAAAATAAAAAAATTTAAAAAAAAAGCAAAAAAAATGTAACATTCAAAAAAAATGTAACATTCAAAAAAAAAAAAAAAAAAAGAAATGTGTTTGTTTGCTCATTATCTGATTCTCTCCACTCAGGAATAGCACACCAAAAGCTCCATAACGGTAGGACTGTGCCTGTTTGATCCATGCAGATAGCCCCATTCTCTAGCACACAAAATAAATATTTGTGGGACACCTGGGTGGCTCAGTCGGTTAAGCGGCTACCTTTGGCTCAGGTCATGATCCCAGAGTCCTGGGATCAAGTCCTGCATCAGGGTTCTGCTTCCAGAGTACCGGGAAGCCTGCTTCTCTCTCTGTCTCCACCTGCCATTCTGCCTGCTTGTGCATTCTCTCTCTCTCTCTCTCTCTGACAAATGAATAAATAGAATCTTTTAAAAATAATTTAAAATTTAAAAAAAATAAATATTTGTAAAGGAGCTAAATGTAGGAATACATGGTTGAAATTCCACCATTAGAAAATTATCAAGGTCCTTTCACTTCTTCAATTAATCAGCCTTTCCTGAGCATCTGAGTGCCAGGCCTAAAGTTTGAAAAAGTGGGGTTTAAAAAAATAATCTGGGGCACCTGGGTGGCTCAGTGGGTTAAACGTCTGCCTTGACTCAGGTCATGACCCAGTGTCCAGGGATTGGGTCCCACATGGGGCTCCTTGCTCAGCAGGGAGTCTGCTTCTTCCCCTCGCCCTGTGCTCCCCTCCCACCCGCCCCTGTTCATGCTCTCTCTCTCTCACACTCTCTCCATCTCTCTCCAATAAATGAAAAATAAGATCTTAAAGAAAAAATAATAATCTTTTACAACAAATACAAACAAATAAATTCTAATATACTATCAGTTGTTCACATACTGGTGAGAATTTGTTTGGCCTGTTGGTTTCCAGAGTGATAGTTGGTTTGGAAATGGGCTTGGAGGAGGCTGCTGGCAGAAGGAAGAAGGATGGTGGATCTGGGGAGATGGGAGAAGAAGACAATCCTGCAAAGGTGGCAGTCAGGGAGCCTGGGGAACGAATGGAAAAGTGCCAAGAGGCTGGTTTAGGCACATAGAGTGTGATCACACACAAAAGATCCATTTCACCTGGACATGACATTGCTCAGTACTGGCCCTGTATTATATATTCTGTACACATCCGCCTAATTAACCCTCATAGCAATACAAAGAGGTGAGTAGAGTTCTCCAATTTTACAGAGAAGGCTGCTGAGGTGAGAAGGACAAGTAGCATGCCAAAGGACACACAGATATTTGAGAGGCAGAACCTGGATTCAAACACAGACTTATTGACTCCAACCCTTCCTCGGCTCAAGGCTACTTCCATGGCAGGCCCCATGCAGACTCTCTACATGTGGGGATTTTCATGTCAGTAATTATAGGTTATGGTACAGCTTCTGACACTGGCTGAAGGAAAGTACACTCAGCTTTCACCACAGAGGGGGAGGGAACCACCACCTCCCACGAGAATCTTGCCAGTCAAGGCCCCAGGCCTTGCTTCACAACCAAAAGACCTTGAGAATGAAGAGGCACAGCTGAAGATAGGAGGAAGTTCACACACTTTCCCCCAACTGCTTTTCCCAGCTTAGGACAGTGGCCAGGGCCCATCATCAGCCGTTAAAACCAAAGGACCCTGGCATGGGGGAAGATAGCAGAGTATAGGGCAGGGTCTGGGTACCCTACTGGGCAGAGATGGAATGTAGCCTAGAGGAACTCCATGCAGCAAATAACAGCCCCTTCCCCTCCACTCCCTCCACAGCACACCCGCCCCCCTCCCTAAGCCCACCAGACACAAAGAGGGGGCTCTAGCAGGCAGGGCAGGAGCTGGACAGGGTAACTCTCTACTGTCTGTGTTCCTTGCCCCCTGTGTCCCTTCCCTCGCACTGTCTCCAGACGAGTGTTTCACAGAGGGGAGGAAGGCCAGGCCTGGTCTCCCACAGGGGCTGTCAGGATGCAGGTGAAGCAGGTGGGAAACTCAGAGAAGAAATTGGAGCTCAGTGAAATTAACCTGGACACTGGGCCATGCGGCCAGCAGGACCAGACCCCATACTTTACTGCTGAAGAAACGGAGGGCAGACAGGGAGAGGCTTTGCTCTGGGCCACAGAGTGATGGAGGGCTAATCTGAGGCTGGGTTTCCAGCCCTGGATCTCTGTTTCATACCTGCCGGCTCTTTGCCCTTAGGTCATGTCAGCTCTGTCCCCTCATCTGTAAAATGGGGGCAATGCTATGCCTTCCTCAGAGGACTGCTGGCAGGATTAAACAGGCAAGTTTAAGTTAAACTTTAAGTTAAGTTTAAGTTTAGTAAACGACAAGTCTTCATCCAGACATGTTCCTCCTCTTCCTGTCTGTGAAGGAGTGCCCCTTCCCCCAACCCACTCAATCCCTGGCTTCCAGCAAACACCTCTATGGACTGATTCTTGCTTCTGTCACAACTTGGCGGCAGTGTATGTGATCGAGTTCCAGCTATCACCCTCATTCTCCATGTCCACGATGAGCTGTCATACCCAGAGGGTATGATCAGGCACAGAGACCATCCAGGATTTGCCTTCCGTCACCCCCAGCAGGCTGGTGCCACAGATCAGATCAGGGTACTAGCAGAGCAGATGTATTAACAGAATAATCCCTGACTTGGAAATCAAACTGGCTTGAATCCTAATTCAAGCTCCGGCTTTACCACTTACAGCGTGTGACCTTGGGCGAGACACTTAACCTCTCTGAATATCAGTTTCTTCTGCAAAATGAGGTAATACCTTTCTCCCAGAGTAGAACTGAGGTTGGTAAAAGATCCCTGGATGTCAGGTGTCAGATGTGGTGTGAGGCACTTGAAGGGGCTCCATAGCTGCCTGCCTTCAACTCCCCTAAAGAAGCCAGAGGCAGTGACACAGGGAAAGGCATTAAGCATAAGTAAGGCTCAGTTCTAGAATGTCCTGAGAAGAGCAGCAAGGAGGTAGAAAACCATACAGAAGCTTGTTTTTAAAGACAAAGAAAAATATGATTAAGCAGGACCGAGAATGTTGTAATAAAAGAATGAAAATATTTTCCTTACCAGGGCATTTGTATGCCAACAGCTAATAGGGGGTGGGAGCAGCCGCCACAAGGCCATCAGCATGGCCAACAGCACCCCATGACGAACCACAAGCCAGCCCCAGTGGGCCAGCTGGTTGAAGGAGGCTTTTCCAGGGTCTCAGTTCTCTAGCCTGTGAAATGGAACTGCCCAGTCCAGACTCAGTCTGGCCATGGTGCCTTTCTTTTCTTTTCTCATATAAATAGAAGTTGTGTATACTTAAGGTACCCAATATGATGATTTGATACACATATACACAGTGAAATGATTACTAGAGTCAAGCGAAGTCACATAGCTCCTCACAGAGTTATGTGTGTGTGAGATGAGAGCCGAAATCTATTCTTAATCTAATATCCAATATTCAGTACAGTATTTTCAACTCTAGTCACCACATTGTACCTTAGCTCTCTATAGAATTATTTATTTTCTATAATTTCCTCTAACCCCAGCCCCTGGTAACCACTGGTCTACTGTCTACTTCTATGAATTTGACTTTTTCAGATTCTCCATAGAAATGAGATCATGCAGTAGTTTTCTTTCTGTGTCTGGCTTGTTTCACTTAGCATAATATCTTCTGGGTCATCCATGTCATTGCCAATGACAAGATCTTCCTCCTTTTTTCTTTTTTAAGATCTCCCTCTTTTCTTTTTTTTTTTTAACTTTTTTTTAAGATTTTATTTTTTTTAATTTTTTAAATTTATTTTCAGCGTAACAATATTTATTGTTTTTGTACCACATCCAGTGCTCCATGCAATCCATGCCCTCTCCAATACCCACCACCTGGCTCCCCCCAACCTCCCACCCCCCACCCCTTCAAAACCCTCAGATTATTTTTCAGAGTCCATAGTCTCTCATGGTTCACCTCCCCTTCCAATTTCCCTCTTTTCTAAGGCTGAATAATATTTCATTGTATATATGCCATCATTTCTTTACTCATTTATCTGTGGCTCCTTTCCATCTGCCTTCCTTTGGTAAACTGGAGGGGAGCAGCTGTAATTACTGCCTCAAGTTCGGGGAGGGAGCTGATAGGTTGTCCTCAGGCTCAGAAAGGTTAGGGATTTCTCCTGAGGTCACATGTCTAAGAGTGTGTGGTGAGGCCCGACCAAAGCCTAGAGAGAGTCCCACTCTGCCGCATGTGTCCCTCCAGCGGGGCCCTGCATTCAGCCACTCGGGCCCCATGAGCCACACACCCACGGGCCTGCCTAGCACCAGGCCCACTCAGCACCTTTGATCCCACCCTCTCAATCAAAGGTGGCCCAGCGGGTCCTGTCAGCTCTGCCCATCTCCCTGCACCCAGACACAACATGTGGGAATTTGCTTTGGGGCTGTCCTCACCCCTGCTCCTCTCTGCTCCAGCCACCGTGACCAGTTTGCTATTCTCAGATTCCTGGCCTCCCTCTCACCTTCTCTTCTCCTTGTTGCCAGCCTCGTCCAGCTTTCTTCACCTGATCCCTGGGTCAGCTGTAAGCACCCTCCTGACCTAGCACATTCTTTTCACCACTTCCAAATGCCCCCACAAAATCTACTTCTGAGGAACATTACATGTTTCTCCCCTCTCCTTGGTTTTTTAATAGAGTTTCAAGTCTTTATTTACATTCTCGTTAGTTAACATGTAGTTTAATAACTAATTCAGGAGTAGAATTTAGTGATTCATCACTTACATGTAACACCCAGTGCTCATCACAACAACTGTCCTCTTAATTGCCCATCACCCATCTAGCCCATTCCCCACCCACCTCCCTCCAGCAACCCTCAAGCTTGTTCTCCGTCATTAAAGGTCCCTCTTATGGTTTGCTTCCCTCTCTTTTCTTTTCTTTTCTTTCACCTATGTTTATCTGTTTTGTTTCTTAAATTCCCCATATGTATCCCCTCTCCTTCTGCCCACAGCACCACCCCAGTCACCAGAGCCGACGTCCAAACCCTGGTTATTCTGACATTTTCCACTACGCCATGCCACCTCCCTCCATCCAAGTCCCCTGGGAGGGGTTATACTAAAGCCTCACCTCAGGGGATTGCCAGCTATAGACTCTTCCTCCTGGTTTGAGGAGGACTGGCCAGTTCCACTCAGGTCCAGAAGCAGCTGCCAGTGCTGGAGAAGGTCTCCCAGAAAACTTCCTAAGCAGCGGCTAGGAGGGGGAATTGTAAGGGCAGGAATCAGCTGGAAGCTGCCTACCTGATTGCCAGACACTACACTCCCTTCCTCTCTCTGCAAGTGGGGAGCACACCTGGGCAGCATTCTCAGGGCCCCTGGGGGAGCGTCTATGACAGAGAGCAGCAGACTTCCACTACACAGGCTATGTTCTGGTGAGCCCAGGCTGGGGGGCCAAGCTCCCAGAGCAGCTCTAATGTTTATCCTGCAGGTTGGGAAGTGATGCCGTACACAAGCAATGAGATTTTCCTAGACCACAGCTGCCAGTGCTGAAAACTGCCCAGATCCAGGCCCAACAGAACCAAGCTGGGCCTCTGACGACTTCCGGTCTGGTAGATACAAACAGAAGCAAACTCCTCTGCCACGCAGCAGTCTAGATCTTCAGGAAGCCCACTGGAGGACCTGTGGCTGACCCCAACAGGAAGCAGTCTCCCTGCCGTAGTTCTCAGCTACTGATATTCCCGTGGATAAGGCCACATGCTAAGCACTGAACATCCAGATGCAAATGAGGGGTGGGCCCCACTTTTGCAGAGCTCAGGCTGGTGAAGGAGGAGAGTCAAAGTGAGGAGCCCTGAGTCCATGAGAGGCTATCGGTGGGTCAGAGATACACATCACTAGCCTGCTGTCCTTAGCACCCTTCCGTGGCCTGTCACTGCAGACCCTCTGCTGCCTGGGCTGCCGAAATGTGGGGCATGTGACTCCACCAGCTGAATCCCAGCTGAGCAGACTGGGATGGACGCTGGCCCAAGCGGAGACAGTCTACAAGCTGGCTAATGAAAAGATGAAGAAAACCATGAAGAGTCTGGCTTTAGGGGCACCTGGGTGGCTCAGACAGTTAATATCTGACCCTTGATATTGGCTCAGGTCATGATCTTGAGGTCGTAAGATAAAGCCCTGAGTCTGGCTCCCAGCTCAGCAGGAATCTGCGTCAGAGTCTCTCTCCCTCTCCCTCTACCCTTTCCCCCGTCGCCCCCCGGGAGCTTGCACTCTCTCTTTCTTTCAAATAAATAAATATTTATTTTTTAAAAAAAGAAGACATATGTTTATAAAAAATAAAATAAAAAAAAAAAAGAAGAAGAAGAGTCTGACTTTAGAGAATTGGAGTTTCAAAGAAGTGATCTAGACGAGAAGGGCCACAAGGCTGGACTGGGCCAGAGAAGCCTTGACAGCCACACACAGCTGAGGCAACAGAAACTAGGAAAAGCCTGAGCTTTGAGTCACAGAGTGCCAGATGGTGCTGACCCCAGGCTCAGAGGAGCTGAGTGGTCAAGGAAGGCTGCCCAGAAAGCTATTTAAACCTCAATAACCGTGAGACTAGGCTGGGAACTTAAAGGATATTCAGGACATACGATAGGGGATCAAATACCATTTCATCCATCCAAGAAGCATTTATCTGCCCCCTTCCAGGCCCCATCCCAGGATGCCTAGGACTCAATCTGTGCCCACAAGCGTCCGCGGCAAGAAGGAAGACACAAAGGTTAGTCTGATAATGGCAGTGTGGGAGAATCAGTGCTATGAGACAAGGAAGCCTAGGAAGCTATGGGAGTTTGTGGCAACCGCATGACCCAGCCTGTTTTCCACAGGGAAATTCATCTCCAGGTCCAAAGCTACCATGACAATGGGGCAATTCTAGATATAGGCAAGGTCCACTAAGTAATAAACTGCTTTGCTTGCAGGGGAGAGCCCGGGATGTACTCAAACAATGGATTTATTCTGGCCCCAAGCAGCCATAAGACTATCCACTGACATGCCCATTCCTAGGGCAGTGGGGTCAGGGCAAAAAGATGCTCTGCGTCTATACCCATTTGTGTGGCAGTGGCTAAGGCAGCAACCTAAACCAGCTCAGTCCCAGCCTCCACACCATCTGCAGGTGCAGGGTTAGGTGAGTGCTTGCAAAAACCAATCAGACCATCTCCACAGAGCCCAATGAACAAGTGATTGGTACTCTTGGGTCTTGGATTCTTAATCTGGAAAGAAAACCCACTCCATGAAGTTGTTCTAAGGATTAAATGAGAGCCTGCAGGTAGAGCTTGGCTTGGTGCCAAACATCCAGTAAGCTCCCTTTGCCCTTACAGGCCTGGACTGGACGGTGTAGTCCTCCAGACCCAGAGCTGCATTTCCTTCTCCTGCACATCCCCACTCCGAAGAAGGTGTGTGGAGCTCATGCATCAGTGAAGCACTCTGGCTTCCCTACCAGACTGTTCATTTGTGTATTTCCAGTCGTGTTCTAAAAACAGCCCGTCAAAGCCAATACCTTTTAGGATCAGGTGGCTACCAGCCTTCATGTTTTGTTTCTTTTATTATTGTGGTTGTTATTTCCATTTACATGGAACTAACATTACCTGAGCAACTTGGAGTTGACAGACTAGATGATTTACATATAACATTATATGTCAAGTACACTTCAATTTAAAATAATTAGTAAATAAATAAGAAACATATAAAACATAAGTATATAGAGAGGGGCTATGGTCTGAATATTTGTGTTCCCCCAAATTCATATGTTGAAAGGTGATTAGATTGTGAAGGCAGAGCCTTCATGAAGGGAATTCGTGCCATTATGAAAGAGACCCCACAGTGCTCTCTTGCCCTTTCCACTGTGTGTGATCACAGTGAGAAGAGGGCTATCCACCAAGAGGCAGGCCCTCACCAAATACCTAATCTGCCAGTGCCATGACCTTGGACTTCCAGCCTCCAGAAATGTGAGAAATAAATTACTGTTGTTTATAAGCCAGCCAGTCTATGGCATTTCGCTATAGCAGCTCACATAGACTAAGACAGAAAGGTTTTAAGCTGAAGGAGAGAAAAGGATATACCATGCCCTCAATGATTTAAAGAAGTAGTGTGTATAAAAAATAAAAAAATTTTTAAAAATTAAAAAAAAAAAGAAGTAGTGTGACTGTACTATTATCAGCAAAAACCTTAAGGTAAAAAACATTACTAGAAAACAGGAGAGCCAACTCATGGTGATAAAAGTTTAGGTTCATCAAGATGATCAAATAACTCTAAATTTATATGCAGTCAATAATATGCCCTTAAAACATGTAATATGCCATCAAAGATGGGCAAATCTACAAAGAAAAGAAATAAATTCTCAGAATTAGAGATTTCATAGTCAGTAGCTGTTAAGAGAAGCATATAAAAAAAATCAACAAGGATAAAGAACATTTTAACAACATTTAACTAAGGGACAACTACAGAACAGTGCCCCCAACACCTGCAGAATAAAAATTATTTTCAAGTACACACAAAAATAAAAAATTAACATAATGGACCATGAAACAAATCTCAATGAACTGACAAGTACTGAAATCATAATAGTATGTTCTCTAACTATATGCAATTAAGTTAAAATCAGTAACAACAACAATCTCTAAAATACATTTATATGTTTGGAAAGTAGGGGATATATATATATATATATATTTTTTTTTTTTACAGCTTTATAAACATATATTTTTATCCCCAGGGGTACAGGTCTGCGAATCGCCAGGTTTACACACTTCACAACACTCACCATAGCACATACCCTCCCCAATATCCATAACCCCACCCCCTCTCCCAACCCCCTCCCCCCATCAACCCTCAGTTTGTTTTGTGAGATTAAGAGTCACTTATGGTTTGTCTCCCTCCCGATCCCATCTTGTTTCATTTACTCTTCTCCTACCCCCTTAACCCCCCATGTTGCATCTCCTCTCCCTCATATCAGGGAGATCCTATGATAGTTGTCTTTCTCCGATTGACTTATTTCGCTAAGCATGATACCCTCTAGTTCCATCCACGTTGTCGCAAATGGCAAGATTTCATTTCTTTTGATGGCTGCATAGTATTCCATTGTGTATATATACCACATCTTCTTTATCCATTCGTCTGTAGATGGACATCTAGGTTCTTTCCATAGTTTGGCTATTGTAGACATTGCTGCTATAAACATTCGGGTGCACGTGCCCCTTCGGATCACTATGTTTGTATCTTTAGGGTAAATACCCAGCAGTGCAATTGCTGGGTCATAGGGTAGTTCTATTTTCAACATTTTGAGGAACCTCCATGCTGTTTTCCAGAGTGGTTGCACCAGCTTGCATTCCCACCAACAGTGTAGGAGGGTTCCCCTTTCTCCGCATCCTCGCCAGCATCTGTCATTTCCTGACTTGTTAATTTTAGCCATTCTGACTGGTGTGAGGTGATATCTCATGGTGGTTTTGATTTGTATTTCCCTGATGCCGAGTGATATGGAGCACTTTTTCATGTGTCTGTTGGCCATCTGGATGTCTTCTTTGCAGAAATGTCTGTTCATGTCCTCTGCCCATTTCTTGATTGGATTATTTGTTCTTTGGGTGTTGAGTTTGCTAAGTTCTTTATAGATTTTGGACACTAGCCCTTTATCTGATATGTCATTTGCAAATATCTTCTCCCATTCTGTCAGTTGTCTTTTGGTTTTGTTCACTGTTTCCTTTGCTGTGCAAAAGCTTTTGATCTTGATAAAATCCCAATAGTTCATTTTTGCCCTTGCTTCCCTTGCCTTTGGTGATGTTCCTAGGAAGATGTTGCTGCGGCTGACGTCGAAGAGGTTGCTGCCTGTGTTCTCCTCGAGGATTTTGATGGATTCCTTTCTCACATTGAGATCCTTCATCCATTTTGAGTCTATTTTCGTGTGTGGTGTAAGGAAATGATCCAATTTCATTTTTCTGCATGTGGCTGTCCAATTTTCCCAACACCATTTATTGAAGAGGCTGTCTTTGTTCCATTGGACATTCTTTCCTGCTTTGTCGAAGATGAGTTGACCATAGAGTTGAGGGTCCATTTCTGGGCTCTCTATTCTGTTCCATTGATCTATGTGTCTGTTTTTGTGCCAGTACCATGCTGTCTTGATGATGACAGCTTTGTAATAGAGCTTGAAGTCCGGAATTGTGATGCCACCAACTTTGGCTTTCTTTTTCAATATTCCTTTGGCTATTCGAGGTCTTTTCTGGTTCCATATAAATTTTAGGATTATTTGTTCCATTTCTTTGAAAAAAATGGAGGGTACTTTGATAGGAATTGCATTAAATGTGTAGATTGCTTTAGGTAGCATAGACATTTTCACAATATTTATTCTTCCAATCCAGGAGCATGGAACATTTTTCCATTTCTTTGTGTCTTCCTCAATTTCTTTCATGAGTACTTTATAGTTTTCTGAGTATAGATTCTTAGTCTCTTTGGTTAGGTTTATTCCTGGGTATCTTATAGTTTTGGGTGCAATTGTAAATGGGATGGACTCCTTAATTTCTCTTTCTTCTGTCTTGTTGTTGGTGTAGAGAAATGCAACTGATTTCTGTGCATTGATTTTATATCCTGACACTTTACTGAACTCCTGTACAAGTTCTAGCAGTTTTGGAGTGGAGTCTTTGGGTTTTCCACATATAGTATCATATCATCTGCGAAGAGTGATAGTTTGACTTCTTCTTTGCCGATTTGGATGCCTTTAATTTCCTTTTGTTGTCTGATTGCTGAGGCTAGGACTTCTAGTACTATGTTGAATAGCAGTGGTGATAACGGACATCCCTGCCGTGTTCCTGACCTTAGCGGAAAAGCTTTCAGTTTTTCTCCATTGAGAATGATATTTGCAGTGGGTTTTTCATAGATGGCTTTGATAATATTGAGGTATGTGCCGTCTATCCCTACACTTTGAAGAGTTTTGATCAGGAAGGGATGCTGTACTTTGTCAAATGCTTTTTCAGCATCTATGGAGAGTATCATATGGTTCTTGTTCTTTCTTTTATTAATGTGTTGTATCACATTGATTGATTTGCGGATGTTGAACCAGCCTTGCAGCCCTGGAATAAATCCCACTTGGTCGTGGTGAATAATCCTTTTAACGTACTGTTGAATCCTATTGGCTAGTATTTTGGCGAGAATTTTTGCATCTGTGTTCATCAAGGATATTGGTCTGTAGTTCTCTTTTTTGTTGGGATCCTTGTCTGGTTTTGGGATCAAGGTGATGCTGGCCTCATAAAATGAGTTTGGAAGTTTTCCTTCTATTGCTATTTTTTGGAACAGTTTCAGGAGAATAGGAATTAGTTCTTCTTTAAATGTTTGGTAGAATTCCCCCGGGAAGCCGTCTGGCCCTGGGCTTTTGTTTGTTTGGAGATTTTTGATGACTGTTTCAATCTCCTTACTGGTTATGGGTCTGTTCAGGCTTTCTATTTCTTCCTGGTTCAGTTGTGGTAGTTTATATGTCTCTAGGAATGCATCCATTTCTTCCAGATTGTCAAATTTGTTGGCGTAGAGTTGCTCATAGTATGTTCTTATAATTGTCTGTATTTCTTTGGTGTTCGTTGTGATCTCTCCTCTTTCATTCATGATTTTATTTATTTGGGTCCTCTCTCTTTTCTTTTTGATAAGTCTGGCCAGGGGTTTATCAATCTTATTAATTCTTTCAAAGAACCAGCTCCTAGTTTCGTTGATTTGTTCTATTGTTTTTTTGGTTTCTATTTCATTGATTTCTGCTCTGATCTTTATGATTTCTCTTCTCCTGCTGGGTTTAGGGTTTCTTTCTTGTTCTTTCTCCAGCTCCTTTAGGTGTAGGGTTAGGTTGTGTACCTGAGACCTTTCTTGTTTCTTGAGAAAGGCTTGTACTGCTATATATTTTCCTCTCAGGACTGCCTTTGTTGTGTCCCACAGATTCTGAACTGTTGTGTTTTCATTATCATTTGTTTCCATAATTTTTTTCAATTCTTCTTTGATTTCCTGGTTGACCCATTCATTCTTTAGAAGGATGCTGTTTAGTCTCCATGTATTTGGGTTCTTTCCAAATTTCCTCTTGTTATTGAGTTCTAGCTTTAGAGCATTGTGGTCTGAAAATATGCAGGGAATGATCCCAATCTTTTGGTACCGGTTGAGACTTGATTTAGGACCAAGAATGTGATCTATTCTGGAGAACGTTCCATGTGCACTAGAGAAGAATGTGTATTCTGTTGCTTTGGGATGAAATGTTCTGAATATATCTGTGATGTCCATCTGGTCCAGTGTGTCATTTAAGGCCTTGATTTCCTTGTTGATCTTTTGCTTGGATGATCTGTCCATTTCAGTGAGGGGAGTGTTAAAATCCCCTACTATAATTGTATTCTTGTCGATGTGTTTCTTTGATTTTGTTATTAATTGGTTTATATAGTTGGCTGCTCCCACGTTAGGGGCATAGATATTTAAAATTGTTAGATCTTCTTGTTGGACAGTTCCTTTGAGTATGATATAGTGTCCTTCCTCATCTCTTATTATAATCTTTGGCTTAAAATCTAATTGATCTGATATAAGGATTGCCACTCCTGCTTTCTTCTGATGTCCATTAGCATGGTAAATTCTTTTCCACCCCCTCACTTTAAACCTGGAGGTGTCTTCGGGTTTAAGATGAGTTTCTTGTAGGCAACATATAGATGGTTTTTGTTTTTTTATCCATTCTGATACCCTGTGTCTTTTGATTGGGGCATTTAGCCCATTAACATTCAGGGTAAGTATTGAGAGATATGAATTTAGTGCCATTGTATTGCCTGTAAGGTGACTGTTATTGTATATTGTCTCTGTTTCTTTCTGATCTACTACTTTTCGGGTCTCTCTTTGCTTAGAGGACCCCTTTCAATATTTCCTGTAGAGCTGGTTTGGTATTTGCAAATTCTTTCAGTTTTTGTTTGTCCTGGAAGCTTTTAATCTCTCCGTCTATTTTCAATGATAGCCTAGCTGGATATAGTATTCTTGGCTGCATGTTTTTCTCATTTAGTACTCTGAATATATCATGCCAGCTCTTTCTGGCCTGCCAGGTCTCTGTGGATAAGTCTGCTGCCAATCGAATATTTTTACCATTGTACATTACAGACTTCTTTTCCCGGGCTGCTTTCAGGATCTTTTCTTTGTCACTAAGACTTGTCAATTTTACTATTAGGTGACGGGGTGTAGACCTATTCTTATTGATTTTGAGGGGGGTTCTCCGAACCTCCTGGATTTTGATGCTTGTTCCCTTTGCCATATTGGGGAAATTCTCTCCAATAATTCTCTCCAATATACCTTCTGCTCCCCTCTCTGTTTCCTCTTCTTCTGGAATCCCAATGATTCTAATGTTGTTTCGTCTTATGGTGTCACTTATCTCTCGAATTCTCCCCTCGTGGTCCAGTAGCTGTTTGTCCCTCTTTTGCTCAGCTTCTTTATTCTCTGTCATTTGGTCTTCTATATCGCTAATTCTTTCTTCTGCCTCATTTATCCTAGCAGTGAGAGCCTCCATTTTTGATTGCACCTCATTAATAGCTTTTTTGATTTCAACTTGGTTAGATTTTAGTTCTTTTATTTCTCCAGAAAGGGCTTTTATATCTCCTGAGAGGGTTGCTTTAATATCTTCCATGCCTTTTTCAAGCCCGGCTAGAACCTTGAGAATCGTCATTCTGAACTCTATATCTGACATATTACCAATGTCTGTATTGATTAGGTCCCTAGCCTTTGGTATTGCCTCTTGTTCTTTTTTTTGTTGTGAATTTTTCCGCCTTGTCATTTTGTCCAGATAAGAGTTTATGAAGGAGCAAGTAAAATACTAAAAGGGTGGCAACAACCCCAGGAAAATATGCTTTAGCCAAATCAGAAGAGATCCTGAATTGTGAGGGGGGAGAAAGGGGATAAAAAGGGGTTCAGAAAGAAAGAAAAAAAAAAACTATTAAAAAAAAGAAAGCTGATAAAGAAAAAAATATAAAAAGAGGAAAAAATATATATATATTAGATAAACTATTTAAAAAACGTTAAAAAAAAGAAAATGGTAAAAGTTAAAAAAAAATTAGCAGAAGAAGAGAAAAAGAAAAAAAAATTGAAAAAGAAAAAAAAATTAAATTAACTGCAAGGCTAAAAAATCATGGGGAGAAAGCCATGAGTTCCGTGCTTTGCTTTCTTCTCCTCTGGAATTCTGCCGTTCTCCTTGGTAGGTGAACTTGGTCCTGGCTGGGTTTCCCGTAGATCTTCTGGGGGAGGGGCCCGTTGTAGTGATTCTCAAGCGTCTTTGCCCCAGGCGGAGTTGCACCGCCCTTACCCGGGGCCGCGCTGAGTCATCCGCTCGGGTTCGCTTTCGGGAGCTTTTGTTCCCTGAGCGCTTTCCGTAGAGTCCGGAGGACGGGAATAAAGATGGCGGCCTCCCGGTCTCCGGCCCGGAGGAGCCGAGAGCCCGGGGCCCCGCTTCTCAGTGCGCCCTCAGAGAACAGCGCCAAATGACTCTCGTCACCCTGGCCTCCGGCCGCGCTCCGAGCTGACCGAGCCTGCGACCGGTTCAAGGCAACCCTGAGCTGAGAGTCACTCCTCGGCTCTGTCTCTGCAGCCGGCTTCCCCATTCTAATACCGGTAAGCTCTGCGACACTGAGACATCCCCGATCCTTCTGCGACCCTGCGGGACCTGAGGCCGCGCTGACCCCGCCTGGGCTTCACCCCAGTTAAGCCTCTGGAGCGATGTCCCTCAGCAGAACAGACTTTTAAAAGTCCTGATTTTGCTCCGTTGCTCCGCCGCTCGCCGGGAGCCGGCCCCTCCCCCCCGCGGTCTATCTTCCCGTCGCTTTGGATTCACTTCTCCGCCAGTCCTACCTTGCAGAAAGTGGTTGATTTTCTGTTTCTGGAATTGCTGTTCTTCTTCTCTTCAATCTCCCGTTGGATTTGTAGGTGTTTGCAATCTTTAGATAAGCTATTTAGCTGATCTCCCGCTACCCGAAGTAGTCTCAGCCTGCTACTTCTCCGCCATCTTGACTCCTCCTAGGGGATATATTTTGAAATGACCAGTGGATCAAAGAAGAAGTCCCAGGAAAAAAACAGAAGATCTTTTGCAGGAAAATGAATTGAAAAATACTATGCATTACACTGAAAAGAAATTTTAAAAAATTAAAAAATTAAAAATAAATTTAAAAAAAAGAAAAATACTATGCACCAAAATTTGTCAGATACAGATAAAGCAGTGGTCAGAGGAAAACTTATAGCCACAAATGCCCATTTTTGTAATGAAAAAAGAGTGAAAATTAATGGACTGAGATTGCTCTCAAGAAGTTAGCAAAAGAGATTTGGGTGAGAGAACAGTAATGAGAGAATAGTTTTTTAATATTCCTGGATCCCCTATCAAAACAGGAAGTGCTTACTTAGCAAAAATAAAAACCTATGGACCTTTACAACAAAAATAGATAAGACCTAAATAAATGATAGATAAGACCTAAATAAATGAAGAAGTATCCCATGTTCATGGATTAGAAGTCTCAACATTATTAAGATGGCAATTGTTCCCAAATTGGTTAATAGATTCAACAGAAACCCAGTCAAAATCCCAGCAGGTTATTTTTTAATAATTTGCCACACTGGTTCTAAAATTTATAAGGAAATGCAGAATTAGCTAGAATTGTCAAACAACTCTGAAAGAGAAGAACAAAGTTGGAGCACTTACACTCCCTGATATCTGAACTTACTGGAAACTACAGTAATCAAGACAGAATGGCACTGGCATATGGACATACAGGTCTACAGAACAGAAAAGAAAGTCCACATACAGATGCACATATATATCGTCAACTGATTTCTTACAAAGATGCTAAGGTAATTGGATAGAGGAAGAAAATCTTTTCAACAAATAGTAATGGAGAGATCATATAGCCAGAAAGAGACAGAGCAGGAATCAGAATGCAATTCTGTCCAGCTCCAGATCCCAGCCTAGACACTGTCAAACAAGACAGGAAACTGGAGAAGAGGGTTGCAAAAAGGGGGGTAGATAGGTCCCTCTAGCCCATCCTGTCCCTGGATGAGGTCCCGAGCACCTCACGCCCAGGGAAGAGAGTATCTCCACATACACACCAAAGGTGTGCCATGAAAAGTGATCAAAATCAGCAGGGAAGGTATGCTTGTCCTGGAGATATTGTTTCCCAAGACCAACAGAACATTCTGCCTCCCAGGGTAGACCAGGGAAGAGCCTGGGCCTCAGGGGCCCTTGGAAGGCTAGGCATATAGCAGCCAAGGGAAAGAGAAGAGAGGAAAGGCCAGAGAGGGAAGGAAGGCTCTGAGGTGGGCTCTACAGAATGAACACTGCTTAGCGATTGATGCCAGACCCAACCCCTCACTTTATGGGTATAAAAATGGGTGCAGAAAGAAGAAGAAACTTCAAGGAGTCAGCATAGCCATGTGGCAGATCTAGGATTCAAATTCAATACATGTTTCTCCACAAATACAACTAACTATGGTAAGTGGGGACCTTCCTGTGAAATTGGGACAGATGGCCATTGCGACTGCCACCTGGAGGGTGGCTATTTCAGCATTCCAGCAGAGGTTCCTATCTCTCCTTTCCCCAGGGCCCCAGGCATATGAAACTTCCACCTGCCATCCACCCTGTGACCTTCCTTACTTGATAGCTTGCTCAAGAGCTCAGGGCAATCCCCTGGACCTACATGTACTCCAGGGCTCTGCAGGCCCAGCCTATGTCCCTCAGGCTGAGTGGCCAGGCCAGGATACTATTGCCCCTGCCTCTGCTCTTAATGAGCCCCTGCCCTGAATCCAACAAGGAGGGTCCGGCCTGAGGATTCAGACCACTTAGGGAGGCTACCCAGCCAGCAAGTCTTTGACTGCCCCTGCAGACTCCAACAGTATATAGTTCTCTCTTTGCTAGCACATGAAGGAGTCCTGCCAGGCCAGGAACACCAGGAGGTTAAATTTAGATCTGGCACACACTGGTTGAGCAAAGCCCAAGGTAGTGTTCCAGTGCCCATAGTTTCAGCCTTTTCACATCAGCCTGACCAGTAAATTCACTGCAGGCCCAATGTGCCAGAGCATGGCACTGTGTCAAACAAAAAATGATATCTCTCAACACCCATCTCATTTGGGCTCTCCTAACTGCACCCCTAGGAAAGCCTGACCATGAGGCTGACCCTTCTCCTCAGTCTCTCCCATGGGCCTGGGGGCTCCCAAGGGCAGAAACCCACTGGAATTCAACCCTGATTCCAAGCAACCAGTCCAGCCATAAGAACTCAGTTGATGTTTGCCAAATTATCATTACACTTAAGAGTCTGCATTCTGAAACCACCCTTTTGCAAAAGTTTTGTGATTTTTTAATTGATGTTGGTAAGGTAATTTATGTTCCATTCTTCCTAGTTTCATGATATACACTTCCTTTAACAGAAAAACCTTGCCTCAGCCAAACTCAATGGAAAAAGAGGTTGCCATGCTTTGGCCAAGCCACGATCACTAGCTGGGGGGCCTGAAATTCCTGAAGCTGAAGCTGTGGAGGTAGCTTCCCCAAGCAGTGGGGAAGAGGGAGGAATTCCTGCAGCTGGGGGCTGAGGGTTGGGGTCAGGGGAGGGATAGGATAAAGAAAGTGGGAGGAATCCAGGAAACAGGAGAATCCAGGTGGTGGGTATTGGAGAGGGCACGGATTGCATGGAGCACTGGGTGTGGTGCAAAAATAATGAATACTGTTACGCTGAAAAATTAAAAAATTTTAAAAAATAAATAGATAAATTAAAAAAAAGAAATTCCTACACCAAAAAAATAATAATAATAATAATAAATAAAGCAAAAGGGCTATGCCCCTGCCCACTGACCCAACCTGCTCTTCCTCCTCCTTCATCTTTGTCTCTCCCTCAACCTTCCATCCAACCAAACAGCATGTTCTGAACCTGCCACCTCCTGAATATTCTCAGATTTTCCACCTCTCTCCGCCACCTGGTTTCAAGCACTGTTTTCTCTCCTATGAACCCCTGCACCTTCCAGGGCAGGCTCCATACAGGGCCAGAGAGATCCCTTAAGAACAAGTCTTATCACACACTCCCCTGCTTGAAATCTTTCAGTAACTTTCCACACACCTTGAAAAATATCACAACTCCTTTTGCTGACTGGCTGGCATGACCTGGTCCCTGTCCACCTCCATCTACCCACCTTGCATTCTCTTTTCCAGACCCCACGCAAGCCTTCTCTCAGTTCCCCAGACATACCAGGCTTTCTGTCTTCAGGACCTTTGTGCCACTCCCGACCACACCTGGTTCACTGTTCTCACCTCAGCTGGATCTGTGTCAGTCACTAAATCTAAAGCACAGTCCCCCAATTTTTTTATTCCTAGATCCTATCAAATGTGTACTGATGCTGCTTATGTTTGTTTACTTGGTTAATGGTCTCCCACATAAGAAGGCAAACTGTAAGAAACTGTGTTTCTCATCTCCACCACCACACCCCAGCACTGACCCGGCACCTCCCATATGGCAGATGCACCAAGACCAAGGATTTGGTGCTGAGGGAAAGGTTGAAGAGACTCTCCTACCACCCTGTGAGAAATCACCATGGTATTGCACCCACTACAGCCTTACCACTACCCCCAAAGTCCAGGGAAGCTAGAAAGAGATATAGACACTGTGGTCATGAGGCAGGCAATGTTACACAGCAGGGATGAGAACCAAGAGCTCGAAAGAGACACATTCCAGGAAGGCAGAGAGAAGCCCTGGAAATCAGCTCCAGGAGAAGACACCTGACCCAGCCAAACGTTCCCCCTATCCACAAGTCCACATTTATAACTGCACCTTAGGCCAGAGGAATGTGGGGCAAAATGGAGCATTTTTAATGTTCTCCTGCTCTCAGATGGGGCAACTCATGGGCAACAAGAGCAGAATATGGGCAGCCCAAAGAAACAGGCTTCTGTATAAATGGATATAATACCTACCTCAGCAGATCACTGTGAAGATTAAATGCTGTAATATATAGAAAGCACCTAGCACCTTACCAGGCATAGAGTAGATGCTATTAATCCCATCCTCCCATTCCCCCACCTCCCAAGAAGACAGACTGGGGACACATGCTGCATGATCCCTCTCCCTGCCTCCTCCATGTCTACCCTAAACTGTGATATCTGGGTGGGAAACAGCTTCGGGCTGCAGATGCTATGACAGCGTTGCTTAAATTGAATTACACTGAAATCAGAGAAGGCTTCAGCTCTCCCAGGGAGTTCAGACGTGTTCACCCTGAGAGTAACTGCACACGGCACAGGAAAAGGCATTCAAGTTGATAAGAAGTCATTCGGATCACCATCTAAGGCAGCTTGAGCCTTTGAAATAAACTCATTCCTTATTAGCACACACTTGGGATTTCTAGGACTGAATATTATTTCTATTACACAAAGCCCATTTTGAAGACATTTTTTTTCATGCTGTCAGGGTCCTATGTAATTTCATCTCTCCACAGTGTTACTCTTTCATATATATAGAGCCAAAGGTCCTGATGAGAAAGGAAAAGAGACAGAAAATGAGCAGGAGTCATTGATCCAACCAGAGCTAAAAGCAAGGCACTGGTACATATGATGGACATCATCACTGAGAGCCTGCTGGCCATAAAACAGTATTTAGACTTTTCCTGAAAGCAACAGGAAGACAATGAAACCAAAGCAGGACTTAAAATAGGAAATGATTGATAAATTGTCTTTTAGAACACTCATTTTCATTATAATGTAAAAGACTGACACAGAATTGGAGGGTAGGGAAGAGTAGTGAAGAAACTATTCAAGGGAGGGGCGCCTGGGTGGCTCAGTCAATAAGCCCCCAACTCATGATTTTGGCTCAGGTTATGATCTTGGGGTCATGAGATCAAGCTCTAGTCAGGCTCTGTGCTGGGCAGGGAGCTTGTTTAAGATTCTTTCTCTCTCCACCTCTTTCTCTGCCCCTCCCCCCAATGTGTGCACGTTCTCTCTCTAAAAAAGAAAAGAAAAAGAAAAGAAACTATTCAATAGACAATAAATAGGCAATAATACTATACTATAAACATGTAATATGATAAAAATTATTATAACAGCAATCATATTACAATGCATAAAGGTACCAAAGTGACACATTTTATACTCTAAATTTACAGAATTTTCATAAGATTTTATTTATTTGAGAGAGAGAAAGACAGAGAGAGCATGAGTGAGAAGAATGGCAGAAGGAAAAGCAGCCTACCCAATGAACAGTAAGCCTGACAAGGGGCTTGATTCCAGGACCCTGAGATCATGATCTGAGCCAAAGGCAGATGCTTAACTGACTGAGCCATCCAGGCATCCCAAATTTACATAATGTTACATGTCAAATTTATCCCAAAAAATTTGGAAAGAAAAAAAAATTAATTAAAAACTTGCATAAATGAAATGTTTCAGATAGTGCTTTCAAAATGTTTTATATTATTTCTTATAATATAAAATATAAATATATAAAATATAAAAATATTTTATATTTTATAATAAATTTTTAAACATAAAAAAGAAACTACTTTTCTAGTTTTCTGTGGGAGAGTTTACTTTAAAAAGAAAAGAAAGAAAGAAAAGAAAAACCCAGACTAGAAGTAGAGATAAAGAGTTTCTCAGACAAACAAAAACTAAAGGAATTCATGAACACAAAACCAGCCCTATAAGAAATATTAAAGGGAACTCTTTGAGTGGAAATGAAAGACCATAAGTATGAAAAGTAGGAATCACAAAAGCAGTGAAAATAAGTATAGCTGTAAAAATCAGTCAAGAGATTCACAAAATAAAAGACTGTCAAATATGACATCAAATACTAAAAATGTGGTGGGAGAGGAATAAAGAATGGATCCAAACTTAAACAACCATCAACTTCATATAGGCTGCTATAAGCAAGTATTATATACAAACCTAATGGTAACCACAAATCAAAAACCAATAATAGGTATGAAAAGAATAAAGAGAAAAGAATCCAAGTTTATCATTAAAGGAAGTGAATAAACTACAAAAGAGAGCAAGAGAAGAAAGGATCAGAGAAAAAACTACAAAAACAATCGCAAAACAAGTAACAAAATGGCAACAAATACATATCTATCAATAATTAGTTTGAACGTAAATGGACTAGATGCTCCAATCAAAAGCCACAGGGTAATGGAGTGAATGACAAGATAGAGTGAAAGAACAAGACCCCATCTATACCCTGCTTATGAGAGATTCATTTCAGACATGAAGACACCTGCAAATTGAAATGGAAGGGATGGAGAAACATTTACTATGCAAATGGATGTCAAAAGAAATCCAGGATAGCAATCCTCATATCAGATAAAATAGACTTTAAAGCAAAGACTGCAAGAAGAAATAATGAAGGACACTATACAGTACTAAAGGGGATAATCCAACACAAAAATATGACAATTGTAAATACTTGTACACCCAACCTGGGAACACCCAAATACATAAAACAGTTAAAAACAAATATAAAGGAACTAATCAATAGGGAACTTAAACACTCCACTGACATCAATGGACAGCACTTCCAAACAGAAAATCAACAAGTAAACAGTGGTTTTGAATGACACATTGGACCAGATGGGATTTAACAGATATATTCAGAACACTCCATCCTAAAACAGCAGAATACACATTCTTTTCAAGTGCACATGGAACATTCTCCAGAATACATCATATATTAGGCCACAAAAACAAGTCCCCACAAATTCAAAAAGATTGAAGTCATACCATGCATCTCTTCTGACCACAATGCTATGAAACTAGAAATCAACAACAAGAAAAAATCAGAAAAGACCACAAATACATGGACGTTAACGAACATGCTACTAAACAATGAATGGATCAAAGAAGAAATAAAAAAGTATGTGGAAGAAAATAAAAATGAAAATGAAAATACAAGCGTCCAAAATCTTTGAGATGCAACAAAAGCAATTCTAACAGGGAAGTTTACAGCATGTAAAGCCTACTCAAGAAACAAGAAAAATCTCACATAAACAAACTAAACATATTCTTTTTTTTAAGATTTTATTTATTTATTTGACAGAGAGAGAGAGTCACAAGTAGGCAGGCAGAGAGAGAAGGGGAAGCAGGCTCCCTGCAGAGCTCAGTCCCAGGACCCTGAGATCATGACTTAAGCCAAAGGCAGAGACTTAACCCACTGAGCCACCCAACATATTCTTTTTTTTTTTTAAGATTTTATTTATTTATTTGAGAGAGAGAGAGACCATGAGAGGGGAGAGATCAGAGGGAGAAGCAGACTCCCAGCCAAGCAGGGAGCTCAATGTGGGACTCGATCCTGGGACTCAGGATCATGACCTGAGCCAAAGGCAGTTGCTTAACCAACTGAGCCACCCAGGTGCCCCTAAACATATTCTTAAAGGAGCTGGCAAAAGAAGAACAAAACCCCAAACCAGCAGAAGTAAGAAAATAGTCAACATTAGAGCAGAAATAAATGTTGATTTTTTTTTAAGATTTTTTTTTTTATTTATTTGACAGAGAGAGACACAGCAAGAGAGGGAACACAAGTAGGGGGAGTGTGAGAGGGAGAAGCAGGCTTCCCACTGAGCAGGGAGCCTGATGTGGGGCTTGATCCTAAACCCTGAGATCATGACCTACTCTGAAGGCAGATGCCTAATGACTAAGCCACCCAGGTGCCCCAGAAATAAATGTTTAAAAACTAAAAACAAACAAACAAAACAATTGAACAGATAAATGAAACTGGGACCTGATTCTTTGAAAACATCAACAAAGTTGATAAACCTCTAGCCAAATTCATCAAAAGAGAGAGAGAGAAGAGGGCTCAAATAAACAAAATCCTTACAAATGAAAGATGACAAATAACAACTGACACCACAGAAATACAAACAATTGTAAAAGAATAGTATGAAAAATTATATGCCAACAAACTGAACAATCTAGAAGAAATGGATAAATTCCTAGAAACATACAACCTACAAAGACTGAAGCAAGAAGAAATCGAAAATTTGAACAGACCGAATACCAGCAATGAAAAGTTAGAAATGGAATTACCCTACAATCCAGTAATCACACGACTGGATATTTACAAAATACAAAAAACAAACAAAACAAAACAAAAAACCACTAATTCAAAGGGAAACAGGCCACCCCTATATTTATTGCTGCATTATTTACAACAGCCAAATTATGAAAGCAGCCTAAGGTCCACTGAAAGATGAATGGATAAAGATGTGGTGTGTGTGTGTGTGTGTGTGTGTGTGTGTGTGTTTGTGTGTGTGTGTGTGTGTATACATATAGATGTATGTATATACATACATATAATGGGGTATTATTCAGCCATGAAAAAGAATGAAATCTTGCCATCTGCAACAACATGAATGGAACAAAAATAGTATAAAGCTAAATGAAATAAGTCAGTCAGAGAAAGACAAATACCATATGACTTCATTCATATGTGGACATTAAGAAACAAAACAAATTATCAAAGGAGAATAAAAGAGAGAGAAACCAATAAACAGACTCTCAACTATGGAGAACAAATTTATGGTTACCAGAGGGGAGGTAGGATGAGGGGATAGGTGAAATAGGGGATGGGGATTAAAGAGTAAATTTATCATGATAAACACTGAGTAATGTACAGAATTGTTGAATCACTATATTTTATACCTGAAAGTAATATAACACTATGTTAGCAATACTGGGATTTTTAAAAAATCCTTTAAAAAAAGCAATGGCTCAGATGTGTTTAATGAATTCATTAATAGATTGGACACAGCTGAGAAAAAAAAATCTCTGAGCTTGAGAATATAGCAATAGAAACCCAAAACCGAAAATAAAACAGAAAAAAAAGACTAGAAAATAAGACAAAACAGATATACCTGAAATTACTATAACATTGTGTTTCTGTCAATCATATTCCAATTTTAAAAATTAAATTAAGAAACAGAATATCCAAAAACTGTGAGATAACTACAAAAGACATAAAATACACATAATGGAAATACCAGAAGGAGAAGAAAGAAATGGAATAAAATATTTGAAATAATATTATTGAGAATTCCTCCCAAATTCACATAAGACATGAAACCATACATCCAGAAACTCAGAGAAGGCCAAGCAGAATAAATATAAAAAATAATTTCAAAAATAAATTTCAAAAAACTACACATAGCCATACCATATTCAAACTACAAACTATCAAAGAGAAAAAGTCTTGAAAGCAGCCTGAGGAAAAACACAGCTCACCTACAGAGAAGTAAAAAGAAGAATTACATTTGACTTCACCTAGAAACCATGCAAGCAAGAAGGGTAGAGTGAAATATATAAGTATAGAGAGAAAAAAAATGGATCTAGAATTTTGTATTATATGAAATTAACCCTCAAAAATGAAGAAGAGAGGCACCTTGGTGGTTCAGTCAGTTACGCGTCCAACACTTGACTTCTCAGGTCTTGATCTCAGGGTCATGAGTTCAAGCCCCACATTGAGCTCCACATGTGGAGCTTACTTTAAAATAAAAACTTTCTCAGACAAAAATTGAGGGAATTTGTTGCAATAGAACTGCCTTGCAAAAAATGTTGAAAGTCCTTTAGAGAGAAGGAGAATGATAAAGGTCACAAAGGTGGATTTACATGAAGAAAATAAGGATCTACATAAAGAACACTGGAGAAGAAATAAGGGGAGATACAATAAAAAACTTTCCTTTTTCTTATTTTTAATTAATCTAACAGATAACAGTTTGTTCAAAATAATAATACCAGTAATGTATTCAATGATTATGCCTTACATGTAAGTGGGATGAATGACAGCAATTATACAGGGGTCAGGAGGAAGGAATTATAAATATTTTGGTATTATAAGGTATTTCTACAACCTGTGAAGTGTTACAGCATCATTTGAAAGTGGGCTTGGAATAGTTGCAGATGGAAAATTCTAGGATAACCATTTTAATTAAAAGCAAAAAGAAAAAACATAATTGATATGCTAAGAAAAGAAAGAAAATGAAATATAAAATCCTCAATTAAAACAACAAGAGGTTTAAAAAAGAATGGAAAACAAAAATATGAACAAAGAGCAAAAACAATAACTGAAAAACAGTAACAAATGTGGTAGACAGAAATTTATAGCATTGAATGCATGTTATACTTTTTTTTATCTTTTAATCTAAATTCAATTAGCCAACATATAGTAGTACATTAGTCTCAGATGTACTGTTCAACAATTTATGAGTTGCGTATAACACCCAGTGCTCATCACACCACATGCCCTCCTTAATGGCCATCACCCAGCTACCCTATCCCCTCACCCACCTCCCCTTCTGCACCTTGTTTGTTTCCTATAGTTAAGATTCTCTCATGGTTTTTCTCACTCTCTTATGACTTCCCATATAGTTTCCCCTCCCTTCCCCTATGATCCTCTGTGCTGTTTCCTATAATCCACATATGAATGAAACCATATGATAATTGTCTTTCTCTGATGGGCTTATTTCACTCAGAATAATACCCTCCAGTTCCATCCACACTGATGCAAATGGTAAGTATTCATCCTTTCTTATGGCTAAGTAATATTCCATTGTATATGTATACCACATCTTCTCTATCCATTCATTTGTCAATGGACATCTCAGCTCTTTCTAGAGTTTGGCTATTGTTGTGGACATTGCTGCTATAAACATTGGGGTGCATATTGCATATGTCCCTTCAGATCAATACATTTGTGTCTTTGGGGTAAACACTTAGTAGTGCACTTGCTGGGTTGTAGGGTGGCTCTATTTTCAACTTTTTGAGGAAACTTCATACTGTTTTCCAGAGTGGCTGCACCAGTTTGTATTCTCACCAAGAATGTAAGAGGGTTCCCCTTTCTCCACATCCTTCCCAACATTTGTTGTTTCCTATCTTGTTAACTTTAGCCATTCTTACTGGTATAACATGCTATCTTGTGATTTTATTTGTATTTCCCTAGTGCCAAGTGATGTGGAGCATTTTTTCATCTGTCTCTTGGCCATTTGGATGTCTGCCTTGCAGAAATGTCTGTTCATGTCTTCCTCCCATTTCTTGATTGGATCATTTGTTTTTTGGGTGTTCAGTTTGAGAAGTACTTTATAGATCTTGGATACTAGCTTTATCTGATATGTCATTTACAAATAACTTTTCCCATCGGTCAGTTGTCTTTTGGTTTTGTTGAATGTTTCCTTTGCTGTGCAAAAGCTTTTGATCTTGATGAAGTCCCAACAGTTCATTTTTGGTTTTGTTTCCCTTGCCTTTGGAGATCTGTCTAGCAAGAAGTTGAATGCATATGCTAGATCTAAAACCCAAACTCTAGTCTTACATTCAGAAAACTTAATAAAGGAGAGCAAATTAAATCCAAAGTAAACAGAGAAAAAAAATAAAAATTGGAGCAGAGATCAATGAAATTAAAAATATGGTCAGTCTTTCAAGTAGAAGTTGAGCATGGACTCTAGTGGTTAACTGCCTTTATTCTAAAATTACTATTGCACATTTTAAATATTTTTCAATATTATTTTCTACTTTGACAGCCATATTTTAATTCTTTATTACAGAAATAAATTCCATTTTGAAAATGAAAAAAAAAGAAGTCAATAGAGAAAATAAACCCAAAAGCTGGTTCTTTGAAAAAGTAATAAAATAGATAAACCTTGTTAGCAAAGCTATGAAAAAAAAAAAAAAAAAAAGAAAGCAACAAGATACAAATTACTAATACCAGAAATGAAAGAGGGGACAATCATTACAGATCTCAAGGATATTAAAAGAATAATAAAGAAGTATTATCAGCAACTCTATGCCCACAAATTTGATGACTGAGATTAAACAAATCCCTCAAAAGACAGTCAGCCAAAACTTACAATCTGCCAAACCCCCCCGCAAAAAATAGACTATCTGAATAAGCCTGCATCTATAAAAGAAATCAAATCTATAATTACTTTCCCAAAATGACAGCACTAGGCCCAGATGGGTTTACCAGTGAGTCCTACCAAAAATTTAAGGAAGAAATTATACCAATTCTCTATAATTTCTTCTGGAAGATAGAAGCCAAATGAATACTTCCTAACTCATTTTATGAAGCCATCATTAACATAATACCAAAACCAAGCAAAGATATTATAAAAAGAGGGCAGAGGCAAGCTGGCATAGGAGTAGCAGATGGAAATGACATCAGAAACCAGAAGTTCAGCTAGATAGGTATCAAACCATTCCAAACACCTACAAACTCAACAGGAGATAGAAGAGAAGAAGAACAGCAATTTTAGGAACAGAAAGTTGATCACTTTCTGAAAGGTAGGATATGTGGAGAATGAATTCCAAACGACGGGAAGATAGACTGCGGGGGGAGGGGCCAGCTCCCAGCAAGCAGCAGAGCAGTGGAGCACAAAATCGGAACTTTTAGAAGTCTGCTCCACTGAGGGACATCGCTCCAGAGGCTAAGCAGGGGTGGAGCCCTCGTGGGGACAGTGGTCTCAGGTCCCACGGGGTCACAGAAAGATGGGGGGAGGTGTCTGAGCGTGCCACAGATGCCAGGAATGGAGTGGGGAAGCCTACTAGAGAGACAGAGCCGAAAAGTGAGCTCTCAGCTCACGGTTACCTTAAGCCATGATCCAAGGTACAACTGGGCCACTGCTCTTCAAGCAGGGATCCCACAAGTGGCAGATCCGGGGAGACTCACCTTCCTTCTCCAGGAGGAGCAGCACAGCAGGAATATGCTGGGTGTGGAGACTCCAAACAGGGCCATGCGCCAGAGATAGAAATGCTCGGCCACAGGCTGGGTGAGCTTGGAGTGCAGCCAGAGACCAGGGAGACCAGAGTGATTGCTTATCTCTGAGGGTGCACTGACGACTGGGGCCCCGAGCTCTCGGCTCCTACAGGCTGGAGATTGGGAGGCCGCCATTTTCATTCCCGTCCTCCAAAGCTCTAGGGAAAGCGTTCAGGGAACAAAAGGTCCCAAGAGGGAACCCAAACAGATTCCTTAGCCCAGTCCCTGGAAGGGCGGTGCAATTCCGCCTCAGACAAAGACGTTTGAGAATCACTTCAACAGTCCCCTCCCACAAAAGATCAGCAAGAACATCCAGCCAAGACCAAGCTCACCAATCAAGGAGAACAGCAGAACTCCAGAGCTAGGGGAGAGTAACACCTAGAATTCATGGCTTTTTCCCCATGATCCTTTACTCTTACAAAGTTAAATTTTTAAAAATTCTTTTCTTACACTATTTTTTTAACTTTTCCTCTTTCCTCTTTTAATGTTCTTTAACTAGTTTATATTAACAATACCTTTCTTAAGATAGATAGATACATTTTAAACCTTCATTGTTATAATCATATTTTATCCCTTCATTGTATTTAACCTTATTTTTTATATACATACAGGGTTTTTTTTTCTAAAAAATTTTGGGATAAAATTTCTTCTAATATATCAAAATAAATCCTAATCTAGCACATGACTTTGTTCTACTCTCCAGCCTGGACATATTCCCTCCATTTTTTTTTTTTTTTTTTTTGCCTTTTCCAACCAACTTATCATATCAATTCATTTTTATTTTTTTTTTATTTTCAGTGTTCCAGAATCATTCTTTATGCACCACACCCAGCGCTCCATGCAAAAGGTGCCCTCCACAATACTCACCACCAGGCTCACCCAACCTCCCACCCCCCACCCAAACCCTGTTTGTTTCTCAGAGTCCACAGTCTCTCATGGTTCATCTCCCCTGCCAATTTCCTCAACTCACTTCTCCTCTCCATCTGCCCATGTCCTCCATGTTATTCCTTATGCTTCACAAATAAGTGAAACCGTATGATAATTGACTCTCTCTACTTGACTTATTTCACTCAGCATAGTCTCCTCCAGTCCTGTCCATGTTGATACAAAAGCTGGGTATTCATCCTTTCTGATAGAGACATAATATTCCATAGTATATATGGACCATATCTTCTTCATCCTTTCATCCATTGAAGGTCATCTTGGTTCTTTCCACAGTTTGGCAACTGTGGACATTGCTGCTATAAACATTGGGGTACAGATGGCCCTTCTTTTCACTACATCTGTATTTTGGGATAAATACCCAATACTGCAATTGCAGGGTCATAGGGAAGCTCTATTTTTCATTTCTTAAGGAATCTCCACACTGTGTTCCAAAGTCGCTGCACCAACTTGCATTCACACCAACAGTGTAAAGTTTTCCCCTTTCTCCACATCCTCTCCACCACATGTTGTTTACTGTCTTGTTAATTTTGACCATTCTAACTGGTGTAAGGCGGTAACTCAATGTGGTTTTGATTTGAATCTCCCTGATGGCTAGTGATGATGAACATTTTTTCATGTGTCTGTTAGCCATTTCTATGTCTTCATTGGAGAAGTGTCTGTTCATGTCTTCTGCCCATTTTTTGACATGATTATCTGTTTTGGGTGTGTTGAGTTTGAGGAGTTTTTTATCCTGGATATCAGCCCTTTGTCTGTACTGTCATTTGTGAATATCTTCTCCCATTCTGTGGGTTGCTTCTTTGTTTTATTGACAATTTCATTTGCTGTGCAAAAGCTTTTGATTTTGATGAAGTCCCAAAAGTTCATTTTTGCTTTTGTTTCCTTTGCCTTTGGAGACATATCTTGAAAGAAGTTGCTGCGGGCAATGTCAAAGAGGTTACTGCCTATGTTCTCTTCTAGGATTCTGATGGATTCCTGCCTCACTCTGAGGACCTGTATCCATTTCGTGTTTAACTTTGTGTATGGTGTAAGGGAATGGTTGCATTTCATTCTTCTACACATAGCTGTCCCCATTTTCCCAGCACCATTTATTAAAGAGACTGTCTTTTTTCCACTGTATATTTTTTCCTGCTTTGTTGAGGATTATTTGACCATTCTAAAAAAAGGAATTGATCATCAACTTCATGATCAATTCCTTTCTAGAATTTTTAAATTTCATCTTTACAGTCATATTCCACCCTTTCATTGTGTTTACCCTTATTTTATATATATATATAAGGTTTCCTTTCTTTAAAGGGGCGGGGGTGGGAGGTTGGGGGAACCAGGTGGTGGGTATTAGAGAGGGCACGGATTGCATGGAGCACTGAGTGTGGTGCAAAAACAATGAATACTGTTATGCTGAAAATAAAAAATAAATTAAAAAAATAAATTAAAAAAATAAATTTTAGGTGGTAGTTTCCTTTGAGAGACCTAAATACACCCAAATTCAAGTGGGTGGCTCTGTTCTATTCATCAGTCTAATATATATATATACATATATATATATATATATGTATATATATTAGCTTTATTTCTTTATTCTGCCTTTCTTCTCCCCCAGGTTTTGGATCTCTTCTGATTTGGTTAGTGTACATTTTTCTGGGATATTTGCCACTCTTTTAGTATTTTATTCTCTTCTTCCTATATTCTTATCTGGATAAAATCACAAGGCAGAAAAACTCACCACAAAAAAAAGAAGAAGAGACAGTACTGATGGCTATGGACCTAATCAATATGGACTTTGGTAATATGTCAGAACTAGAGTTCAGAATGACAATTCTCAAGGTGTTAGCTGGGCTCAAAAAAGGCAAGGAAGATATTAGAGAAACCCTTTCTGGAGAAATAAAATCCCTTTCTGGGGAAATAAAAGAACTAAAATCTAACCAAGATGAAAGCAAAAAAAGCTATTAATGAAATGCAATGAAAAATGGAGGCTCTTACTGCTAGGATAAATAAGGCAGAAGAGAGAATTAGTGATATAGAAGACCAAATGATGGAGAATAAAGAAGCTAAGCAAAAGAGAGACAACTACTGGACCACAAGAGGAGAATTTGAGAGATAAGTTATACCATCAGACAAAACAACATAGAATAATTGGGATTCCAGAAGAAGAAGAAAGAGAGAGGCATATTGGAGCAAATTATAGTAGAGAATTTCCCTAATATGACAAAGGGAACAAGCATCAAACTCCAGGAGGCAGAGAGAACCCCTGCCAAAATCAATAAAAATAGGTCCACACCCCGTCATCTAATAGTAAATCTTACTAGTCTTAGTAACAAAGAGAAAATCCTGAAAGCATTCAGGACAAGAAGTCTATAACATACGATAGAAGAAATATTAGATTGGCAGCAAACTTACCCACAGAGACCTGGCAGGCCAGAAAGAACTGGCATGATAAATTCAGAGCACTAAATGAGAAAAGCATGCAGCCAAGAATACTATATCCAGCTAGGCTATCATTGAAAATAGAAGGAGAGATAAAAAGCTGCCAGGACAAACAAAAACTAAAAGAATTTGTAAACACCAAACAAGCCCTACAGGAAATACTGAAAGGGTCCTCTAAGCAAAGAGAGGGCCTAAAAGTAGTAGACCAGAAAGGAACAGAGACAATATACAGTAACAGTCACCTTACACGCAATACAATGGCACTAAATTCATATCTTTCAATAGTTACCCTGAATGTAAATGAGCTAAATGCCCCAATCAAAAGACACAGGGTATCAGAATGAATAAAAAACAAAACCCATCAATATGCTGTCTACAAGAAACTCATTTTAGACCGAAAGACACCACCAGATTTAAAGTGAGGGGGTAGAAAACAATTTACAATGCTAATGGACATCAAAAGAAAGCTGGGGTGGCAATCTTTATATTAGATGAATTAGATTTTAAGCCAAAGACTATAAAAAGAGATGAGGAAGGACACTATATCATACTCAAAGGGTCTGTCCAACGAGAAGATCTAACAATTTTAAATATCTATGCCCCTAACATGGGAGCAGACAATTATATAAACCATTTAATAACAAAATCAAAGAAACACATTGGCAATAATACAATAATAGTAGGGGACTTTAACACCCCCTCACTGAAATGGACAGATCATCCAAGCAAAAGGTCAACAAGGAAATAAAGGCTTTAAATGACACACTGAATCAGATGGACACCACAGATATATTCAGAACATGCCATCCCAAAGCAACAGAATACACATTCTTCTCTACTGGACATGGAACAGTCTCAGGAAAAGATCACATCCTGGGTCACAAATCAGGTCTCAACTGGTACCAAAAGATTGGGATCATTCCCTGCATATTTTCAGACCACAATGCTCTGAAGCCAGAACTCAATAACAAGAGGAATGTTGGAAAGAACTCAAATAATGGAGGCTAAAGAGCATCCTACTAAAGAATGAATGGGTCAACCAGGAAATTAAAGAAGAACTGAAAAATTTCATGGAAACAAATGATAATGAAAACACAATGGTTCAAAATCTGTGAGACACAGCAAAGGCAGTCCTGAGAGGAAAGTATATAATAATACAAGCCTTTCTCAAGAAAGAAGAAAGGTCTCAAGTATACAACCTAACCCTACACCTAAAGGAGCTGGAAAAAGAACAGCAAAGAAAGGCTAAACCCAGCAGGAGAAGAGAAATCATAAAGATCAGAGCAGAAATCAATGAAATAGAAACAAAAACAAACAAACAAACAAAGAAAATAGAACAGATCAACAAAACGAGGAGCTCATTCTTTGAAAGAATTAATAAGATTGATAAAACCCTGGCCAGACTTATCAAAAAGAAAAGAGAAAGGACCCACATTAATAAAATCATGAATGAAAGAAGAGAGATCACAACCAATACCAAAGAAATACAAACAATTATAAGAACATATTATGAGCAACTATACGCCAGCAAATTTGACAATGTGGAAGAAATGGATGCATTCCTAGAGACATATAAACTACCAAAACTGAATGAGGAAGAAATAGAAAACCTGAACAGACCCATAACCAGTAAGGAGATTGAAGCAGTCATCAAAAATCTCCCAACAAACAAGAGCCCAGGGCCAGACGACTTCCTAGGGTAATTCAACCAAACATTTAAAGAATTAATACCTATTATCCTAAAACTGTTTCAAAAAATAGAAATGGAAGGGAAACTTCCAAACTCATTTTATGAGGCCAGCATAACCAGACAAACACCCCAACGTAAAGGAGAATTACGGACCAATATCCTTGATGAACACAGATGCAAAAATTCTCACCAAAATACTAGCCAATAGGATCCAAAGGTACATTAAAAAGATTATTCACCACGACCAAGTGGTATTTATTCCAGGGCTGCAAGGTTGGTTCAACATCCACAAATCAATGTGATACAATACATTAATAAAAAAAAAGAACAAGAACCATATGATACTCTCAATAGATGCTGAAAAAGCATTTGACAAAGTACAGCATCCTTTCCTGATCAAAACTCTTCACAGTGTAGGGATAGATGGTACATTCGTCAATATCATCAAAGCCATCTATGAAAAATCCACAGCAAATATCATCCTCAATGGGGAAAAACTGACCCTAAGGTCAGAAGCACAGCAGGAATGTCCACTATCACCACTGCTATTCAACATAGAACCAGAAGTCCTAGCCTCGGCAATCAGACAACAAAAAGAAATAAAAGGCATCGAAATCAGCAAAGAAGAAGTCAAACTCTCACTCTTTGCAGATGATATGATACTTTATGTGGAAAACCCAAAAGACTCCACTCCAAAACTGCTAGAACTCATATAGGAATTCAGTAAAGCATCAGGACATAAAATCAATGCAGAGAAATCAGTTTGCATTTCTATACACCAATAACAAGACAGAAGAAAGAGAAATTAAGGAGTCAATCCCATTTACAACTGCACCCAAAACCATAAGATACCTAGGAATAAATCTAACCAACGAGGCAAAGAATCTGTACTCAGAAAAGTATAAAGTACTCATGGAAGAAATTGAGGAAGACACAAAGAAATGGAAAAACATTCCATGCTCATGGATTGGAAGAACAAATATTGTGAAAATGTCTATGCTACCGAGAGCAATCTATACATTTAGTGCAATTCCTATCAAAATATATCAACTTTTTTTCAAAGAAATGGAACAAATAATCCTAAAATTTGTATGGAACCAGAAAAGACCCCGAATAGCCAGAGGAATGTTGAAAAGAAAGCCAAATTGGTGGCATCACAATTCCAGACTTCAAGCTCAATTATAAAGCTGTCATCATCAAGACAGTATGGTACTAGCACAAAAACAGATACATAGATCAATGAAACACAATAGAGAGCCCAGAAACGGACCCTCATCTCTATGGTCAACTAATCTTGAACAAAGCAGGAAATAATGTCCAATGGAAAAAAAGACAGTCTCTTCAACAAATGGTGTTGGGAAAATTGGGACAGCCACATGCAGAAAAATGAAGCTGGACCATTTCCTTACACCAAACACAAAAACAGACTCAAAATGGATGAAAAACCTCAATGTGAAACAGAAATCCATATAAATCCTGGAGGAGAACACAGGCAGCAACCTCTTTGACCTCAGCCACAGCAACTTCTTGCTAGAAACATCGCCAAAGGCAAGGGAAGCAAGGACAAAAATGAACTATTGGGACTTCATCAGGATCAAAACTTCTGCAAAACCAAAAGACAACTGACAGAATGGAAGAAGATATTCACAAATGACATATTAGATAAAGGGCTAGTATCCAAAATCTATAAAGAACTTATCAAACTGAACACCCAAAGAACAAAAAATCAAATCAAGAAATGGGCAGAGCACATGAACAGACATTTCCACAAAGAAGACATCCAGATGGTCTACAGACATATGAAAAAATGCTCCACATCACTCGGCATCAGGGAAATACAAATCAAAACCACAATGAGATACCACCTCACACCAGTCAGAATGGCTAAAATTAACAAGCCAGGAAATGACAGATGTCGGAGAGGATGCAGAGAAAGGGGAACCCTCCTACACTGTTGGTGTGAATGCAAGCTGGTGCAGCCACTCTGGAAAACAGCATGGATGTTCCTCAAAAAGTTGAAAATAGAGCTACCCTACAACCCAGCAATTGCACTGCTGGGTGTTTCCCCTAAAGATACAAATGTAGTGATCCTAAGGGGCATGTGCATCCAAATGTTTATAGCAGCAATGTCCACAATAGCCAAACTATGGAAAGAACCTAAATGTCCATCAACAGATGAATGGATAAAGAAGAGGTTGGTGCACCTGGTTGGCTCTGATAAAGAAGAGGTTGGGACACCTGGTAGGTTAGATCCTCTGCCTTCAGCTCAGGTCATGATCCCAGGGTCTGTGATCGAGCCCCGCATCGGGCTCTCTGCTCAGCGGGGAGCCTGCTTGCTCCTCTCTCTCTGCCTGCCTCTCCACCTACCTGTGATCTCTGTCTGTCAAATAAATAAATAAAATCTTTTTTTTAAAAAAAGAGGTGGGGCAAAGAACAAATAATCCAATCAAAAAATGAGCAGAAGACATGAACAGGCATTTCTGTAAAGAAGACATCCAGATGGCCAACAGACAAATAAAAAAGTGCTCCACATCACTCAGCATCAGGGAAATACAAATCAAAACCACAATGAGATATCACCTCACACCAGTCAGAATGGCTAAAATTAATAAGTCAGGAAATGACAGATGCTGGCGAGGATGTGGAGAAAGGGGAACCCTCTTACACTGTTGGTGGGAATGCAAGCTGGTGCAACCACTCTGGAAAACAGCATGGAGGTTCCTCAAAAAGTTGAAAATAGAACTACTATATGACCCAGCAATTGCACTACTGAGTATTTACCCTAAAGATACAAACGTAGTGATCCGAAGGGGCACATGCACCCAAATGTTTATAGCAGCAATGTCTACAATAGCCAAACTATGGAAAGAACCTAGATGTCCATCAACAGGTGAATGGATAAAGAAGATGTGGTATATATATACAATGGAATACTATGCAGCCATCAAAAGAAATGAAATCTTGCCATTTGCGACAACGTGGATGGAACTAGAGGGTATCATGCTTAGTGAAATAAGTCAATCGGAGAAAGACAACTATCATATGATCTCCCTGATATAAGGAAGTGGAGATGCAACGTGGGGGGTTAGGGGGGTAGGAGAATAATAAATGAAACAAGATAGGATCGGGAGGGAGATAAACCATAACTGACTCTTAATCTCACAAAACAAACTGAGGGTTGCTGGGGGGAGGGGGGTCAGGAGATGGGGGTGGGGTTATGGACATTGGGGAGGGTATGTGCTATGGTGAGTGCTGTGAAGTGTGTAAACCTGGTGACTCACAGACCTGTACCCCTGGGGATAAAAACATATTATATGTTTATAAAAAAATAAAAAACAAAAAAATAAAATTTAAAAAAAAAAGAGGTGGGGTATATATACAGTGGAATACTATGCAGCCATCAAAAGAAATGAAATCTTGCCATTTGCAGCAATGTGGATGGAACTAGAGGGTATTATGCTGAGCAAAATAAGTCAATCAGAGACAATTATCATATGATCTCCCTGATATGAGGAATTTGAGAATTTGAGTGGGGGGTTGGGGTAGGGAAGGAAAAGTGAAAACAGATGGGATTGGGAAGGAGACAAATAAAGAAGCTGATAAAAGAGAGATAAACGAATACTGGATCACAAGGTGAGAATTTGACAGATAAGCGATACCATAAGATGAAATAATATTAGAATAATTGGGGTCCCAGAAGAAGAAGAAAGAGAGGAGCAGAAGGTATATTGAAGCAAATTATAGTGGAGAAATTCCCTAATTTAGTGAAGGAAATGGGCTTTAAAATCCAGGAGGCACAGAGAACCTCCCTCAAAATCATAAAAATAGATCACTCTTGCAATTGCAGGGTCATAGGGAAGTTCTATTTTTAATTTCTTGAGGAATCTCCACACTGTTCTCCAAAGAGGCTGCACCAACTTGCATTCCCACCAACAGTGTAAGAGGGTTCCCCTTTCTCCACATCGCCTCCAACACATGTTGTTTCCTGGCTTGCTAATTTTGGCCATTCTAACTGGTGTAAGGTGATATCTCAATGTGGTTTTAATTTGAATCTCCCTGATGGCTAGTGATGATGAACATTTTTTCATGTGTCTGATAGCCATTTGTATGTCTTCATTGGAGAAGTGTCTGTTCATATCTTCTGCCCATTTTTTGATACGATTATCTGTTTTGTGTGTGTTGAGTTTGAGGAGTTCTTTTTTTTTTAATATTTTATTTATTTATTTGACAGAGCGAGATCACAAGTAGGCAGAGAGGCAGGCAGAGAGAGAGAGAGGAAGGGAAGCAGGCTCTCCACCAAGCAGAGAGCCCGGCACGGGACCCGATCCCAGGACCCCGAGATCATGACCTGAGCTGAAGGCAGAGGCTTAACCCACTGAGCCACCCAGGTGCCCCGAGTTTGAGGAGTTCTTTATAGATCCTGGATATCAATCTTTCATCTGTACTGTCATTTGCAAATATCTTCTCCCATTCCGTGGGTTGCCTCTTTGTTTTCTTGACTGTTTCCTTTGCTGTGCAGAAGCTTTTGATTTTGATGAAGCCCCAAAAGTTTATTTTGGCTTTTGTTTCCTTTGCCTTTGGAGACATATCTTGAAAGAAGTTACTGTGGCTGATATCGAAGAGATTACTGCCTATGTTCTCCTCTAGGATTCTGATGGATTCCTGTCTCACATTGAGGTCTTCCCTATGACCCTGCAATTGCATTACTGGGTATTTACCCCAAAGATACAGATGTAGTGAAAAGAAGGGCCATCTGTACCCCAATGTTTATAGCAGCAATGGCCACGGTCGCCAAACTGTGGAAAGAACCAAGATGCCCTTCAACGGACAAATGGATAAGGAAGATGTGGTCCATATACACTATGTAGTATTATGCCTCCATCAGAAAGGATGAATATCCAACTTTTTGTAGCAACATGGACGGGACTGGAAGAGATTATGCTGAGTGAAATAAGTCAAGCAGAGAGAGTCAATTATCATATGGTTTCACTTATTTGTGGAGCATAACAAATAGCATGGAGAACATGGGGAGTTAGGAGAAGGCAGTTGGGGGAAATTGGAAGGGGAGGTGAACAATGAGAGACTATGGACTCTGAAAAACAATCTGAAGGGTTTGAAGAGGTGAGGGGTGGGAGGTTGGGGGAACCAGGTGGTGGGTATTAGAGAGGGCACGGATTGCATGGAGCACTGGGTGTGGTACAAAAACAATGAATACTGTTATGCTGAAAATAAATTTTAAAAATGATTTTAAAAAAAAGGTCAACTCCTCTCAAATTCCTCATATCAGGGAGATCATATGATAATTGTCTTTCTCTGATTGACTTATTTCGCTCAGTATAATTTGAGAGGCAGAGTTGGGGGTTTGGGGGGTAGGGGAGGATAAAATGAAACAAGATGGGATTGGGAAGGAGACAAACCATAAGAGACTCTTAATCTCACAAAACAAACTGAGGGTTGCTGGGGGGATGGGCAGTATGGAGAGGGAGGCTGGGTTATGGACATTGGGGAGGGTATGTGCTATGGTGAGTGCTGTGAAGTGTGTAAGCCTGACGATTCACAGACCTATACCCCCGGGGGCAAATAATACATTATATGTTAATAAAAATATTAATTTTTTAATGTTAAAAATTAAAAATTTTTTAAATCCTGCACGCAGACATTTATAGCAGATTTACTTAAAATTGCTGATATTTGGAAGCAATCAAGATGTCCGTCAGTAGGTGAATGGATAAACACACTACAGCACAGAAGACAATGGAATTTTTTTAGATTTTTATATATATTTATTTGACAGAGAGAGACACAGCGAGAGAGGGAATACAAGCAGGGGGAGTGGGAGAGGGAGAAGCAGGCCTCCCACCAAGCAGGGAGCCCGATGCAGGGTTCGATCCCAGGACCCTGGGACCATGACCTGAGTCAAAAGCAGATGCTCAATGACTGAGCCACCCAGGTGCCCCAAGACAATGGAATATTATTCAATACTAAAAACAAATGAGTTATCAAGCTGTAAAATGCCTTAAATGCATATTACTAAGTGAAAAAGCCAATCTGGATAGGCTGCAAACTATGATTTCAAACATATAACAGTCCAGAAAAGGCAAAATTATGGAGACAGTAGGGAGATCAAATAGATATTGCCAGGGGTTAGAGAGGAGGAAGGCAGAATGAATAAGCAGAGCAGAGGATTGTTCAGGTAATTATTCAATGCAATACCATAATCAGAGATACATGCCATTATACATTTGTCAAAACCCACAGAACTGTACAATGCCAAGACTGAACCCTAATGTACACTATGGACTTTGGGTAATAATGATGTGTCATTGTAGACTCATTAATTATAACAAATGTAATATTGGTATGGGATGTTAATATTTGGGGGGAGGGCGTATATGTGAACTGCTCCTACTTTCTCCTCAATTTTGCTGTGAAACTACAACTGCTCTAAAAAATAATATCCATTATTAAGAAATGCTATAAATATATTCTCTCATTTCTTCCCTTAACTTCCTTAAAAGACATAAGACTATAAATGCATAATTATAACATTATATTATTAGATTCATAATGTATATTAATATAATATAGATGAAAGTATTGAATGAAAAAGATGGAATAGTGTTATATTAGATCAACATTTTTATGTAGTATTGAAATTAAGTTAGTATTACTCTTAAGCAGACTGTAATAAGTTAAGATAACATATGTGGAGTCCTATCCCAACCAAACAGCTCAAAATAATATGGTTAAAAAATCACAGAGAATTTTAAAATGAGACACAACCAAAAATTATTTACTTAATGCAAAAGAAGTCAAGGAATACCAGAGGAACAAAAAAGACAGAAGCAATTCGATAATAAATATCAAAGTGGCAGGTGTAAATTCAACCATATCAATAAATTACCATAAATATAAATAGTCTAAACATCCCAATCAAATGGCAGAAATTGTTGCACTGTATTAAAAAAAAATCCACTATGTGTTGTCTTAAGAAACACATATCAGATTCAAATAAACAAATGAGTTGAAATGGTAGGAGATATATCATACAAACAATAACCAGAGGAGAGCTAGAGTAACTATATTAACACTGAGGAAAAGTGGACTTTAAGACAAGAATTATTATTATAAGAGCTACAGCAATGTTTCTCTAAGGAGATCTCCTGAGGCAAGGGAAACAAAAGCAAAAATAAACTATTGGGACTACATCAAAATAAAAAGTAGGGCACCTGGTTGGCTCAGGCATTAAGTGTCCGACTCTTGATTTCTACTCAAGTCATGACCTCAGAGTCCTGGGATCGAGCCCCAGGTTGGCTCTATGCTGTGCATGGAGTCTGCTTAAGATTCTCTCTCTCCCTCTTCCTCTGCCCCTCCTCCCAACTCACCCCCTGAGACATGACACCTGAAAGCAATACATGATCCTGACCTCCATCTTATAGCCAAAACAAATAAATAAATACATAAATAAATAAAATAAATTTTTAAAATATAGATATAGAAATAGATAAATAGAAGTATAATATAAAAAACATTATTGGTACAATGGACAAAATTGGAAAATTGACTGTTAAAGTGTGGCATCAATGATAAATTTTTCTTAATTTGATGACTGTAGTAAAGATACATAAGAATATTCTTGTTAGGGTGAGTTGGGGGAAATTGGAGGGGGAAACAAACCATGAGAGCCTGTGGACTCTGAGAAACAAACTGAGGGTTTTGGAGGGGAGGGAGGTAGGGGGTTGGGTGAGCCTGGTGGTAGGTATTAAGGAGGGCACATATTGCATGGAGCACTGAGTGTGGTACATAAACAATGAATGCTGGAACACTGAAAGGAAATAAAATAAAATAAAATGGGAAAAAAAGAATATTTTTTTTAGGAAATATACACTGAAATATTATGGGGTAAAGAGGCCTAATATATACAACATACTCTCAAATGATTCAAGGAATATATATATATTTGTATCTCTTGTGGTCCTTCTGAGAGATAGAGAATATAGAGCAAATGTGGCAAAATGTAAAAAGTTGATGATGGATAAATGATATTTTTCGTATTATTTTTGCAATGTTTCTATAAATTTGGAAATATTTCAAAACAAAGCACTAAAAAATTAACAAAACAGAAAGATATTGATACTTCTTTGACATAACATTCATTTCTGAGCAACAGCCATATTATGCTTAACAGACAAATACCAGGAGCATTTCCACCCAAGTCCCACTAGTATTTAACATTGTACTGGTATTACTAGCCAACAAAATGAGAAAAGAGAAAGAAATCTGATGTATAAAACTTCAAAGAAAAGAAAAGAAGACCATTTGCTGACCATATGATCGTAAACCCAGAAAGTAACTGGAAAAAAAAAGACAATGTCATAAGAAATCTGAATCCAAAATTAATATACAGAAACCCTGGAAGGACAGCAATGGAGTCAGTTTCTGTAGCTGTCCCTGGAGCCAGAGCTGCCGCATCCCCCTCTTCCACTTCCCTTTGCAAACAATAAAAGCCATTGTACCCTAAATTTTTTTTTTAATAAATAAGAGGCACCTGGGGGGCTCAGTCAATGGAGCTGGGGACTGATGACTTCAGCTCAGGCCATGATCTCATGGGTCTCGAAATGGAGGCCCCCTGCCCATCAGGTTCAGCAGGGGAGTCTGCTGGAGATTCTTTCCCTCCACCATTCCCCTTATTTGGGAGCAGGCATGCTCTCTCTCTCTCTCTCAAATAAATAAATAAATCTTAAAATTAAATAACTAATTAACTTTAAAATTATACACATACATGGAGACAAATCATTGATGTTCACTTAGAGAAACCTGAGCATTTGGCTAAAAAAAATAACTGCGGGGAGGGTCTGTGCTATGGTGAGTGCTATGAAATGTGTAAACCTGGCAATTCACAGACCTGTACCCCTGGGGCTAAAAATACATTATTTGTTTATAAAAAATTTTTTTAAAACCTACAATTTAGCCTCAGCGTTTAAAAGACCAAATACCCAAATAACTACTTTACTGTCAATTTGGGCATTCTTTAAATAGTAAAATATTAATGATTTTATGATAACATAGGCCATGATCATATCTTATCATTGTAATAGCTTCAGTAACTGTATAATGCCATCCACTCCTCAGTGATGTGTTCAAGAAATAAAGATATACCAGAATTACCATGAGATAAGCAGAAAGTGAATGGGCCGCTATAATCATTCTTCTTCAGGCAAAGACAAAGGAGTTGCTGTACAGAGAGATATTTGAAGTTGCTTTTTCTTGTATTTATCAAAAATTTCCAAACAAGATACAGACACAAGTATTGCATGTTGAAAAGATCTCTTCATAAAACACAGAAGAGATCATGTACTTTGCAGATAACAATACCAAGTAGCAACAGGCTCTAACAGAAAAATATCCACAATAGTTTGCCATTCCAGGAAGGAAACAAAGAAATACAAAGAAAGTATCTTACTACCTCAATCCTGAATTGGGGGTTGATGGAGAGTGGAAGGGAGACCTATACCGTTCATTTTTTTTTTTAATGTACTCAGGTATTACTATTTATGTAAATAAAATTTGTTTAAAGCCAATTATGCAATCTAGGAGATGATCTAACAACCGATACCAAGATAGTGTCAGGACCAGGAGCACAGGGCCTGGGCCTCACAGTCTCCAATCAAGAAATGAAGGGGTCAGAGTGCTCTGATGCCCAATGCTGAGTTAACTCTTGCGTCCCACTCACTGATGTCCTAACTTGTACCTAACTTGTACCTAACTTCCAGTACCCTAGGTACCTCCACTTTTTTTTTTCAAAATGACGTGTCTGGGGCGCCTGGGTGGCTCAGTGGGTTAAGCCTCTGCCTTCGGCTCAGGTCATGATCTCAGGGTCCTAGAATCAAGCCCCACATCCGGCTCTCTGCTCAGCAGGGAGCCTGCTTCCCTTCCTCTCTCTGCCTGCCTCTCTGCCTGCTTGAGATCTCTGTCTGTCAAATAAATAAAATCTTTAAAAAAAAAAATGCAAAATGACGTGTCTGCTGCCAACCTGTACGCTGCCCAGAACCTGAAGCTACCGTTGCTAATTCCGCCTTAACAGTGGTTCAAGCATTTCGTGATGATTGGTTACACAGGATTGATTGACACCAAGGAAACCTAATGAGTGGCCCTGACGGTCCCTGGGAACTCTTGCAGGAAACTCAAGACAGGCAGAATGAAAGATTACCTGACCCAGTCCCCAGCAAGCCATTCCTGAACTATATAGATATGAGGTCACAAAAATACCTGGAAGAGTACTTTCTAACAGGTCAGATTCCCTTTTAGGATGATGATCATGATGATGAGGATAACAATATTTACCATTCATTCAATGCTGCTACATGCCAAGTGCTATTCAAGATGCTGGGGAAGAGCGCTGATATTGTCAAGTGGGAGAGACAGATTATAAACATACTAAACAGTAAAAACAAGCTACTATTTACTAAGGACTTACTATGTTCCAACAACTTTTGACATACATTAACTCACAACCGGCCCGCACAGTAGATGGCACTCTCCCTTTTACATGTAAGGAAACTGAAGCTCAGAGAAGGTGAAATGACCAAAGTATAAAGTGGATGACCAGAAGACAAAATCGGGTGCATCTATTTCAGGACCCCTGCTAACTGCTTCTCTTTCAGGGCAGGACCATATTCCCTTGGAAGGGGAGTTTGCAGTGAGGATTCACAGGACCAAGGACAATGATGAGCTCCAGAGCGGAACTGCTTAAGTTAAGTGAGCAGCAGACACCAAGTGGTACCACCTTGCTCAGAGCCCCACTGAGTGGGCCAGCAGTTCTAAAGCCCTCCCTGTGTCCTGGCTAGCTTTAGACTCATCCATCTGTACGTTACACCAGGGTATGTCCACTTTCAGTCTCCTAAGTGAAACTCCCATTATTCCACGAGCCTGGAAATTTCAAGGGCCAAAGCCCTTTCAGTGGTTCCTGCAAGCTCCTTCCCCATCCCAACCCCCTCACCGACTGCACCACTATCACTATCTTCTGCCGGAACACCAGCAGCAAAGCTGTTGCTCCTATCATCTGCGACCCTCTGAGTAGGTTGCAAGGGCTTCCACGTTCACCCTTCGGGGACTGTAGTCTCCAGGTAGTCCACACTCTCCCCTCCTCCTCCCCTCGTCGCACAGCCCCTACAGCAGAACGCTCTCCAGTCCAAGCAGACAGTGCTCGCCCTAGGTCTCACCAACTCACGGGAATCCCCCCACCCCACCCAAACCCAGCCAGGAACACCGGAAACCCAGCCATAAGAGCAGACGCCAGCCAGTTGCACCAGGAAAAATGCTGAATGTAGCCCAGGAAGGTTGAGTTTTCTTCATAACTCGATCACCAGCAATCAGGGCCCTGACTGCAGGCATAACCACCCTGCTACCTGAACTCTCCAAACCTTTCAACCGCTAATGAAAACAAAGTCAGCAATCTTAAACTTCAGTGTAAAACAAAATTTTCTGTAGGTGCTTACAGAGAATTCTGAGGCCCCACGCTCCAGGAATTCTGATTCAGTGATTCTAGGCTGGGGGAAAGCATCTTTTGGGGATGCTTTTGGGGAAAGCATTTTGTTGTTGTTGTTAGCATCCGCCTTTTTCACAAATTTGCAAGGGAATGACAATGCTGATAAGTCACAAACCACTAGCTTAAATGTCCATTAAGAGAGGTCTGGTTTACAAACTATAAGAGATTTTTTTTTAAGATTTTATTTATTTATTTGACAGATAGAGATCACAGGTAGGCAGTGAGGCAGGCAGAGAGAGAGGAGGAAGCAGGTTCCCTGCTGAGCAGAGAGCCCGATGTGGACTCTGGGATCATGACCTGAGCTGAAGGCAGAGTCTTTAACCCACTGAGCCACCCAGGCGCCCCAACTATAAGAGATTCTTAATCTCACAAAACAAACTGAGGGTTGCTGGCGTAAGGGGGGTAGGGAGAGGGTGGTTGGGTTATGGACACTGGGGAGGGTATGTGCTATGGTGAATGCCAGGAAGTGTGAAAGCCTGATGTATGTGCTATGGTGAATGCCAGGAAGTGTGAAAGCCTGACGATTCACAGACCTGTACCCCTGGGACTAATAATACATTATATGTTAATATTTTTTTTAAAGTAAAATAGAAAAAAAGAGAGAGAAGTCTGGTTTAAATGTAATTCCGTACAAAGGGATGTTATGCAGCCCTAAAAATGAAAATATAAATATACTATTTTATAAAACGTATAAAGTGAGCAATCACGTGGTTAAGGCACAGGGGTGGAAGGAAATGTTTTGTTGTCCTCTGTGACCATATTAGGAGTATTCTTATTCCAAAATCAGTGTTGGGTGTTTCTTCCTAATAACACTAGGTAACGGGCTGAGCCGCACCTTCCTTTTGCAGCCACAATACGCGACGCAAAAGCACCTTCAAACTGACACTCAGATTAAGGCGCAGACACCATCTTTGTAGGTGGGCCTTGTCATGTTGAACCCAGTTCTGCTTGTTCCGGACTTCTGAGCAAACCGATTAACTCTCTGCATGACGTTTTCATCATCTGTCCCTTGGGCTAAAATAGATATACTTTGTGGTTGGATTTTAGGTCAAACTAAATAAACGCTTACTGCTGATGATAGTAGTATAAAAATTACTACAATACGAAACGGATATGTACACAGTACGGTAATAAATTGATCCTGCAGGGCCAGCGATTAACGTGCTCAATTCCAATCACATTTCCCCTTCACCGCCCCTGAAAGGTAATGACAGTGGTTTACAACTTCCGCAAGGGCGCAGGATATGGTCCAAAAACTCTTCCCGCTCTACAACCCGAAGAAAAAAACTCAGGTCATTTCCGGGGCGGGGCTTCGAGGAAAGAGGCCTTACAGCTCCCCGTCTAGGCAGTTTTCCACTGGTGGGAATCGAAACGCACTTTTACGATTAAAGTCGTCCTCTTCTGAGGTCAATTCAAGGAAGGCCGAGATCACACCGGAAGCCAAGCCCTAAAGTGGCACCATTGTTCTGCCTCCTAGAAGCCCACAAAAGTATTTCCTTAACCACAGCCTCAGCTCTAGGGCTGCACAGATACCGCGCTCTCTACGGGGCGGAGCCTCGGAAGGGGCGGAGCCTAGCGTGACATTTTGCGACTTCGGTTCCGCCGGCGTCCCTTGAAATACCCGCGCAGATCCTTCCGTGTGAGGAACCTGGGATTCGAAGGCCCCAGGCCGAGCCCTGCGCCCGTGCTGCGCCACCAGAACCCCAGGACTCCGGCCCCAGGAACCGCCCCCAGAACTCCAGGCACTCTCTCTGCGTCGCCCGGTACCGCGCTCCGCCGGCCCCGCACCTGTCGTCGTCGAGACCTGTCACAGCGTGCAGGACCCGGTCCCTCACGCCCGCCGCCAGGCCCCGAGAGCGCCGCCCGCAGCGCTGTCCCGGTGATGGGCAGCTGGCCTCGCAGCCCCAGCGCCTACCCCGAGCCCTGCTGGGGACCGCCGCCAGGAGGACCCCGCCCTGCGAAGCGCCGCCGAACCCAGGAGCCCGCGGGCCTGGAGGGGTCCCTGGCCGCGGACACACTCACCTCCGTGGTGGTCCTGGCCAGCGGCTGTGCCCTGCAGCTGCTCCTGGACGACGTCGACCTGGTGCTCGAGCCCGAGCCGACGTCGGCCCTGCAAGTGACCGTCGGAGAGCTCACCCTCGTGCTGGTCCCCGAGGCTCTCCTGCGCTCCGGAGGGCAGGGCCACTCGCCTTCCAGCCTGGAACGCGGCGCGTTCCCGAGCGCACCCGAGCACGACGTCGCCGTCGAGCGGGGCCTCTTCTGCGTTTCTGCCCCAGAGATGGCCGCCCAAGAAGAAGCCTACGAGAAAGACGCCGACCGCGAGTTCCTGCCGCCTCGGATGGACCCTGCAGCGGGCTCCGTCCCTGGGCTCCGCCCCTGCGCTGCAAGGGTGGCCAGCCCCCACCCGCAGGGCCCCACACCGGGTGCCTGGCCTTGGGCGCCCACCCCTAGTCCAAGGAGACGCTCTCCTCTCCGCTACTTCAACCTGGACGCCCACCTTCTGGAGCCCTTCCCCAACTCGCCACTCCAACCTCTACCTCCCTCTCCGAGTCCAGGCCCCCACGCGCGCCCCCAGCGCCTTCCGGGTCCCTCTCGCAAGGCCCGGAGGCGCCTATTCCAGGAATGAACTGCTCCCACTATCCCCTGCCACCCAGTGGGACCCTTAGGAGAGACTTCCAGGAGCCGCCGTGTGTACACTGCACGACTGGCAAGAATCACCAAGCATGAATAACGGACAGATGCTCTTTTGATGCAAGCTGCATTGCAAAATTTGGATCAATGGCGAACCGAAACATCTGAAGGGAAATCACCTCAGCAACGAAATGCTGCTGGAAATACAGTGTGCTTCCAGAAATGCGAAACCCTGCTTAGGTTGTTTTCTCTTAAGGTTACGCTTAAGTAGCTCCATTCTCCTTAGTTTCGCACTTCTTTCTAAAACCCATCCTTTCCCCAGTACCCTACCATTGCACCTCTTCCTCCAAAATTAGACATACCTAAAAAAAAAATGTTTTCTTACTGGGTTTTGCCCCGAGTGTCCCTGCTAGTTTATGACAACCTTGCCATTTTGACTTTTTGGTGGCTGTAGATGCTTTTGGCGAATCTAACAAATAGGTGTATGTGGACAAATGTTTGTTGGATACAAAACAAACACAGAATGAGGAGCGATGATCATGTGCCCTCCTTTTCTTAATGAGAAGGTTACTGGTTTAACTAATACTGCTGCGTTGGGGGATTTTTTCCAAAAGAACCAACTCTTTTGCATGATTTTCTTCCAATAGATTTTTAATATAATTCTCCAGTGCTGGAAAAGTTTCTAATTCTAAAGACTCTGTGTTTTGATAGTTCTAAGATCCTGAATATATTTTGTACATTGTTACTGGCATATAGAAATGATTCGTTATGTTGTTCTGGTGTCCAGAAAAATGATTTAATTTATTTAATGCCTTATCTGTAGATTATCTTGCTTAACTAATAAAGAGAATAATATGACCAAAATAATGAGAATATTGTCTTTTTTTTACTAGCCTCTTACATTTTATTTTTTTATTTTTTAATTTATTTTTATTTTGTATTGTTTAGCCAACATATAGTACATCATAATTTTTTGTTACAGTGTTCAATGATTGATTAGTTGTGTATAACACCCAGTGCTCACCCCAACAGGTGATCTCCTTAATACCCATCACCCAGTCACCCCTCCTCCTACCCACTTACGTTCTATAAACCGGGCATCCCTATCTTGTGCCTTGAATTAATGCAAGTGCTTCTAAATTCTCCCATAAAGCATGATGTGTGTGTGTGTGTTTGTGCGCGCGCACGTGCACATGGTTGGTAGATAACCCTTATCCTGTTGAAGAGGCTAGTTTTGAGTCTTTTTAATCATGAAAAAATCTTGGACTTCTGTTTTGTCTATTTGGACCAAATACAAAGACTTTCTCAATTTATTATAAATGTTGGCAGTTCATTGTGTGTATGCATAATATAGCTGCATGGAAACTTTGGGTCATTGGGTACATACAGAAACCTGCCAACAGAGCAAATGGGACCAGGCTTGGGGCTTCAGGGATCTTAAAAATTGGATGCCCTCCTGTGGACTTGAGAAAGTAGAAAGGAAAAGGGAGTAACTGCTGGGTCACTTTAAGGGTTTTTAATGTTAAATTTTAATGCAAACTTTTCTGTATGTATAGATGACTTTCCTACTTCCTTTTTTAATCTATTAATGTGGTGATGCGCACCTCCTAAAAACGGAGTATCTTTGCCTTTCTGCTATTCCACATTATTTGATACAATTCTAGTTCTACCTTGGGTTCTTTTTTCCTTTTTAGCTTTGTTTTGTTTTTACAAACAACCATATATACACAATTTCTAATTTTAAAATATATTTTACAAGATTTGCCTCATATTTGCCTCATAATGAAATAAATTATTCATGATAAAGCTAATGTCAACAAGATGCTCATTTTTTCTGTTGAACATTAATAATTATTATTTAAATTTGCCAGCATGCTTTGCCAGTGTTTTTGCTTCACTTTCCATTCTCGCATTCTACTCCTTCATTCCATCCTCGTTTTTCTCCTTACCAAGTATGCTCTTTAAAATTCTTTCAGGGGGCACCTGGGTGGCTCAGTGGGTTAAGCCGCTGCCTTCGGCTCAGGTCATGATCTCAGGGTCCTGGGATCGAGCCCCACATCGGGCTCTCTGCTCAGCAGGGAGCCTGCTTCCTCCTCTCTCTCTGCCTGCCTCTCTGCCTGCTTGTGATCTCTGTCTGTCAAATAAATAAATAAATAAAATCTTAAAAAAAAATAAAATAAAATAAAATTCTTTCAGCTTAGTGTGTAAAGCTTAGTTTTGCATTTCTGCAAATATTCCGGTTACACCCTCAAACTTCTATAATATTCTAGTGAGAGATGGAATTCTAAAATAATTAGAGACACCTAGGTGGCTCAGCCAGTTGGGCGACCGACTCTTGATCTTATCCTGGGTCTTGATCTCAGGGTTGTGAGATTAAGCCCCATGTTGAGCTCCATGCCCCGATGGGCTCCACACTGGGCATGAGGCCTACTTTAAAAAAATAATAAAATAAAATAATGCCTATACTTTCTCACTACCTTAAAGATATTGCTCTAGGGGCACCTAGATGGCTCAGTCAGTTAAGCCTCTGCCTTCAGCTCAGGTCATGATCCTGTGATCCTGGGACCAAGCCCCACATTGGGCTCTTGCTCAGCAGGGAGCCTACTACTTCCACTGCCTGCCACTACTCCTGCTTGTACCTGCGCTCTCTCTCTCTCTCTAACAAATAAAATCTTTAAAAAAAAAAAAAGATATGGCTTTATTATTTGCCTTGTCATTTATTGTCAAAGTTGAGAAGATTTCTGTCATTTGTACTGCCATTCCTTTGCAGGGGTTCTGTTTACAACTTACTATTTTTCTTGACTTTGATACACTATAGTGTCAATGTGATGTGTTTAGTGGGTGAAATTTTGCTTGCTGCAACTCAATGAGCTTTTTAAATCTGCAGAACTAACTTTTAAAAAAAATCTCAGAAAAGGATGAGTCAGTATCTCTCAGACCATTGAATCCCTCTCCAGTATCTGGAACTTCTAATGGATAAATGGTAATGCTGCTTAATCAATGCTCTTACCCTCACATCTAATATCTATATTCTGTTTTTGTGGCCTTTATGATAACCCACTTTCTCTCATACAATTCACTGATTCTGTCCTTTTCTATTTTCAAAATTCTGTTTAGGTTCTTTATAAGAATATTTATATTTCGAATACTGCATTTTTCCTTTTCAAGACTTCTAATTGCTTGTTTTTTAAAATATCTACCTGCCCTTATTTCACAACTTTTAATCAGTGTCATAGAAACTTTCCTTATTTAGTGGATATCTTGTCCTTTATCTCTAGAAGAATTTAAGCATTCTCATTTTAAATTATGTATCAATTAGCCCAATAATTCCATTTCCTCAAGCATAAAACCTCCAATTATTTGGCAGCTATTGAGATTGATTTCTTTCTGGGTAAGAAGTCTTGTTTTGGGGACACATTTTGGGTTTTTCTGTTTTGTTTTGTTTTGCCTTTTCAATTTTTTTAAAGATTTTATTTATTTATTTGACAGAGATCACAAGTAGGCAGAGAGGCAGACAAAGAGAGAGGAGGAAGCAGGCTCTCCACTGAGCAGAGAGCCCAATGCGGGGCTCGATCCCAGGACCCTGGGATCATGACTGGAGCCCAAGGCAGAGGCTTTAACCCACTGAGCCACCCAGGTGCCCCCTGCCTTTTCAAATTTTTATTTAAATTCTAGTTAGTTAACATATAGGGTAATAATGATTTCAGAAGTAGAATTTAGTGATTCATCACTTACATACAACACCCAGGTCTCATCACAACACTCGCCCTCTTTTATACCCATCAGCCCATCTCCCACCCACCACCCCTCTAGCAACCCTCAGTTTGTTCTCTATACTTAAGAGTCTCCTATGGTTTGCCTCCCTCTTTTTTTTCCCTTCCCCTATGTTCATCAGCTTTGCTTCTTAAATTCCACATATGAGTGAAATCATATGGTATTTATCTTTCTCTGACTGACTTGTTTCAGTCAGCATAATACACTCTAGCTCTATCCACGTTGTTGCAGATGGCAGGATTTCATTCTTCTTGGTGGCTGGGTAATATTCCTTTATATTCCTTTTATATTCCTGACATCTTTATCCATTCATCAGTCAATGGACATCTGGGCTTTTTCCATAATTTAGCTATTGTTGAAAATGCTGCTATAAGCATTGGGGTGTATGTATCCATTCAAGTCTGTATTTTTGTATCCTTTGGATAAATACCTTGTAGTGCAATTGCAGGGTCTTAGGGTAGCTCTATTTTCAACTTTTTGAGGAACATCCATACTGTCTTCCAGAGTAGCTGCACCAGATTGCATTCCCACCAACAGTGTAGGAGGGTTCCCCTTTCTCTGCATCCTCGCCAACATCTGTCATTTCATGACTTGTTAATTTTAGCTGTTCTGACTGGTGTGAGGTGGTATCTCATTGTGGTTTTGATTTGTATTTACCTGATGATGAGGGATGCTGAGCATCTTTTCATGTGTCTATTAGCCATCTGGATGTCTTCTTTGGAAAAATGTCTTCTGCCCACTTCCTAACTGGATTATTTGTTTTTGGGGGGTGTTGAGTTTGATAAGGTCTTTATAGATTTTTGGATACTAACCCTTTATCAGATATGTCATTTGCAAATATCTTCTCCCATTCTGTTGGCTGCCTTTTAGTTTTGTTGATGGTTTCCTTCACTACGAAGATTTTTATCTTGATAAAGTCCAAATACTTCATTTTTTGCTTTTGTTTCCCTTATCTCCAGAGACGTGTCTAGTAAGAAGTTGCTATGGCCAAGGCCAAAAAGGTTATGCCTTTGTTCTCCTCAAGGATTTTGATGTATTCCTGTCTCACATTTAGGTCTTTCATCCATTTGGGGTTTATTTTTGTGTATGGTGTAAGAAAGTGGCCCGGTTTCATTCTTCTGCATATGACTGTCCAATTTTCCCAACACCATTTGTTGAAGAGACTGTCTTTTTCCATTGAATATTCTTTCCGGCTTTGTTGAAGATCAGTTGGCCAGATAGTTGTGGGTCCATTTCTGGGTTTTCTATTTTGTTCCATTTATTTATGTGTCTGTTTTTGTGCCAGTACCATACTGTCTTAATGACCACAGCTTTGTAATAGAGCTTGAAGTTCAGAATTGCGATACCTCCAGCTTTGTTGTTCTTTTTCAAGATCGCTTTGGCTTTTTGGGGTCTTTTGTAATTCCATACAAATTTTAGAGTTGTTTGTTCTAGCTCTGTAAAAAATGCTGGTGGTATTTTGGTAGGGACTGCATTAAATGTGTAGATTACTCTGGGTGGTATAGACATTTTAACAACATTTGCTCTTCCAATCCATGAGCATGAAGTGTTTTTCCATCTCTTTGTGTCCTCTTCAATTTCTTTCATAAGTCTTCTATAGTTTTCAGCATAAAAATCTTTTACCTCTTTGGTTACATTTATTCCCAGGTGTCTTATGTTTTTGGGTGCAAGTGTAAATGGGATCAATTCCTTGATTTCTCTCTCTGCATCTTCACTGTCAGTGTATAGAAATGCAAAAGATTTCTGCAGGTTGATTTTGCATCCTGAGATTTTGCTGAATTTGTGTGTCAGTTCTAGCAATTTTTTGGTGGAGTCCTTTGGATTTTCTACATAGAGTATAATGTCATCTGCAAATAGTGAAAGTTTGACTTCTTCCTCGCTGGTTTAGATGCCTTCTATTTCTTTTTGATCTCTGATTGCTGCAGCTAGGACTTCCAGTATCTGTTAAATAACAATGGTGAGAGTGTGTATCACTGTCTTGTTCCTGATCATAGAGGAAAAGCTCTCAGTTTTTCTTGGGGACACATTTTGAGTGGCAATTCATTTTCTGCTCTATATTGGAATTTTGTGTATACATCATAATGGCTCCCTAAGATCCAGAACTCAGAGCCAAACATATGGAGCTCAGATAACTTGCCACTCAAAAATCATATTTCTCATCCTCAAGCAATAACACATAGCCCAGTTTCCAATTTCAATGCTGTAGTGATGCTGGAGTGGACTGTCTCTATCCCCACTCCATCAGGACTACAACTGGGAGTATTAGCAGATAACTCAGCTGAGTTGCTGTCCAAGAATTACCTTCAGCATCCAAGGAAACCTCCAGGGAAAGTCAACTTCAACCTTCAACCTCCACGGAAAGTTTACTCCAAAGATTGTTCAGTTAAGAGATGCACAAGCCCAGTTCCCTTGGTTCAAGACAACTCTGCAGGTCTATCCCAATTCTAGAGCTCTCCATGGGTTGGCTGAGGCTTTTGTTGCAATTGTATCCCAGTTCAACTTCTCCATCTCCTCAGTCATATTTTCTTTGTTCCTCCAAATTCCTACATGCAAATCTCCATTACAGCTAATACCAGGAGTTATCATAGGAAGAGGCCACTAAAATGGATTTCAGAAAAAGAAAAAAATAAAATAAAATGAATTTCAGAGCTACATCATGGAGCATGAGCAGCCCATGGCATGCTACAGCAAAACAGATAAGATCTTTTTTTTTATTAACATATAATCTATTATTTGTTTCAGGGTTACAGGTGTGTGATTCATCAGTCTTACACAATTCACAGCACTCACCATAGCACATACCCTTCCCAATGTCCATAATCCAGCCACCCCATCCCTCCCACCACCCTCTAATCCAGCAACTCTCAGTTTGTTTCCTGAGGTTAAGAGTCTCTTGTGGTTTGTCTCCCTCTCTGGTTTCATCTTGTTTCATTTTTTCCTCCCTTCCTCTATGATCCTTTGTCTTGTTTCTCAAATTCCTCATATCAGTGAGATCATATAATAATTGTCTTTTCTGATTAACTTAATTCACTTAACATAATACCCTCTAGTTCAATTCATGTCTTTGCAAATGGCAAGATTTCATTTTTCATGGCTGCATTTTATATATATATATCACATCCTCTTTATCCATTCATCTGTTGATGGACATCTAGATTCCTTCCATAGTTTGGCTATTGTGAACATAGCTGCTATAAACATTCAGGTGCATGTGCCCCTTTGGATCACTACATTTGTATCTTTGGGGTAAATACCCAATAGGGCAAGTGCTGGGTCAAAGTGTAGCTCTATTTTCAACTTTTTGAGGAACATCCATACTGTTTTTCAGAGCGGCTATACCAGCTTGCATTCCCACCAACAGTGTAGGAGGGTTCCCTTGCCAACATCTGTCATTTCCTTGTTAATTTTAGCCATTCTGACTGGTGTGAGGTGGTATCTCATTGTAGTTTTGATTTGTATTTCCCTGATGTTGAGTGATGTTGAGCACTTTTTCATGGATCTGCTGGCCACCTGGATGTCTTCTTTGCAGAAATGTTGATTCATGTCTTCTGCCCATTTCTTGATTGGATTATTTGTTCTTTGGGTGTTGAGTTTGATAAGTTCTTTATAGATTTTGGATACTAGCCCTTTATCTGATATGTCATTTGCAAATATCTCTTCCCATTCTGTCAGTTGTCTTTTGGTTTTGTTGACTGTTTCCTTTGCTGTGCAAAAGCTTTTTATCTTGATGAAGACCCAATAGTTCATTTTTGCCCTTGTTTTCCTTGCCTTTGGCGATGTGTCTAGGAGAGGTCGCTGCAGCTGAGGTTGAAGAGGTTGCTGCCTGTGTTATTCTCAAGGATTTTGATAGATCCCTGTCTCACATTGAGGTCTTTCATCCATTTTGAGTCTATTTTTGTGCGTGGTGCACGGAAATGGTCCAGTTTTATTCTTCTGCATGTAGCTGTCCAATTTTTCCAACACCAATTATTGAAGAGACTGTCTTTTTTCCATTGGACATTCCTTCCAAAGCAGATAAGATTTTAATCAATGGTGAACTTACTGACATACTGGTAGAGGGGAACACACTGGCATTGACAATATCCCAGGCATTTGAGAAATTTGGGGGACAGAGTGATAAGAAGTAATATTTATAAGCAGTATGGAATTGAATGGCTGTTACTGGGATGATCAATACATTCAAGATAAAGACTGAAAGCCTAAGGGTGATTAATTTCAAATGAGAGAGATTCAGAAAGTCTCCTTGACAGCATACAAATAGCCTCCTTGAGATAAAGGGGTCAATGGGAGACCCCAAAGATCCAACCCAGGATTCACTGTAGAGATTAATTCACTGTAGAGCACCTAAAAGATTAAATTCTCAAACTAGGCAAGTCTGTAATGATGAGATCACAGCTTAACTGAGCACTGAGACATTGAATGGAGATAACTAGTTATATGCACATGAATATTTTGAATTCTTAGATCCCTCTCAATTCTCTTGAACCTCAGAAGTGGCCCACTCCTCTCTAAAAGTTGGCACTTCTCCCTTGCTTTAAGATGATGCAGAATTCTCTGCCTGGCAAAATAACCTGCACCAACCTCAAGATCTTCCTTCAGCTCCTCTCGTTGCCACCAGGCCAGTAACTAAAGTTATACACAATATAATTCAGTCAGAGAAGTGTTAGGCCTATACATAAGGAAGGAGAATGTCTATACCCTAGAAGAGCTACAGAACTCATTCAACATATACCAGCAGGAGCCAAGTGTAGAACTAAGGGCGCTGGATGTCAGCCTGGAGAAGGGAGAATCTATCAATTTAGTAGCACTCTCTCATGACATAGGATTGAACAATCCTGGCAAAGACCCCATAAGGCAGTGCTCACATTTGGACAGGTGGTTCTTAGAAGCTTGGAGAAAAGGATGTCCCAGACAAAGTTAAATAAAAATACCATAAATGCCAAGACAGATAGTAGAATAAAGGATCAAAAGGTTCAAGCAGTGGAAATGATATAATGGATATACTATCTAAGGCTGAATAGCAAATCAGCTAGTAGAGAGTATGGGAGGGACTAGAGGGACATTTGTGCAACAAAGTGGTAAGAAATGCAGTAGAGAGGCACCAGTATAATTGAGAAGCTCAATGGGCCAAAGGTGGCTAATGACAGCAAATGCCATTAAAGAGCCGGTCTCCTTGATAGCCATGGGAATAATAGGATCTGAGAGACTAAATATACAAATGAACAATGGCCAGACCACATATGACAATAAAATTCTGATCCACAACCTTTGCAGCACCAGCCCAGAAAAACAACCATAACCTTATCCATAACTGGCTCTAAATAGTCAGACTTAGGGAATAACTGCCAGCTTCCGTAATTTCCACCCCCACTTCCAACTCAGGACCAACTAGAGAAAGCCACATATATTATCACCTAAGATATAAAGTATACAAACCAAACCAATTACATAGGATTCCCTGCTTTCAGTTAGCCTGCCTCCAGCTTCCCTATCATGCCAACAACCTCCAATCAAGCATATCTGAAGACTTCCTTTTTTTTTTCACTACAAAGCTTTCCCACTCCCTTACCTGCCAAAAAGTCCCTGTCAAATGCAAGTGACAGGGCTGACTCCATTGCAATTGCAAGTTCTGAATAAATAGCTTCCACTTGTTCTCATTTGAGTAGCCTTTGTTTATTTTCCATTTCTCTGGAGGTCCTGGTGAGATGTAAGCTGCACTACCCACTGCCAAACCTCGGCCTTCAACCAAATGCAGTACACATGGAGGCCACCTGTGTCCTGCTACTCTTAGCTTATGAAGTATGAATTGAGGTGTAAGCCAATAGCAGGTCTGAACTCTCTCACTGCATTGAGTTCCTTGGTTATTTATTCTCAGTTCGATACCACGTTTTGTTACCACTTCCATTTATTTGGCATCCTGTGGAATCAAGCCATTCCTTTTCTCCTCTTTAGCTCACTTTCGTGTTTCCATTTTGTGTTGTGCTAACTAAATGTGTTCATAACCAATTGTGTCTTTTCTGAATATACCTTTGCATTCTCCATATTTAATACATACCCCAAATAAAGATCTTGACGCCCAACCTGACCCTCTATGGGCTAGAAATTCTAGACATAGGAAAAGTAATGGGAGCAGAATATATTAAATTCAGCTACATTCTACCAAACCATTACCCAAACTTCCCAATATCTCTCGAAGTCAAAGGAAGAGCTAAACCTGTGGGGGAAGACCTCATAAATAAAGGTCTTCTCGTACCCTGTTCTTCGTAACACTCTCATCCCCCTAGAAAAGAAACCAAACAGACAAAGATATAAATTTGTTCAAGACCTCAAGGCCATCAGCAAAATAGGTATACCTCACCTCTTGGTAGGAATTAACCCAAGAGCCATCCTAGCATCAATTCCACCTGAAGCCACTCACTTCGGTATAATGGATCATTGTCTTTTTTTAGTGTGCCTCTAGATCAAAACAATCAATACCATTTTGCCTTCACCTGAAGACAACAATCTATCTGGACAGTCATGGCCCAGGAGTTCACTAGAGCCCCCTATTGTTTTTCCCAGGTCCTCAATCAAGACTTAAAAGGTGGGTGTGGTGCATAAACAATGCACCTTGGAATAGTGAAAAAATAAAATAAAATAAAAGATTTAAATCTCCCTTGTGATTTAGTACCAATACAACATGTAGATAATCTCCTACTTTGTTCAGAGAACAAGGAAGCCTGTAAAAAGATTCCATCTACTTGCCCCCAGCCTTAGGGAAAAAAAAAAAAGGCTGAAAAGATAAGTTATAATTTTGCCCAAGTACAATCTTTTATTTAGAACATTATCTATCTTAAGAAGGTCCTAGACACCTAGACACCTCACAAAGAACAATTGAGAGTATTTTTTATTTTAACTGGATATTGCAAACAATGGTTGCCAAATTTTTCTGTGATTGAAACAACTCTTTATGATTTTACTAAGTCCTCAGTAAGAAACTCTCACTTGGAGAACACATATGTGAACAGGACTTTGTAACCTGAAGAAGGCCATTCAACAGCCTCTTTCTTTAGCCATCTCTAACAACAAAAAGGTCTTGTGTCTATTTGTGCATATGCAATCTAGATAAACCCTTGAGATTTTAATTAAACTTGATGAGAACCACCAAAAAACCATTGTTTCAAAAACCAGAAGCAACTAAGATGTATTTCAATAGGCAGATAGGTAAACAAACTGTGATATATGCATACAATGGAATAGTATTCAGTGTCAAAAATAAGGAAAATGCTAACAAGCCCCGAAAAGATATGGAGGAACTTTATTTTTTTTTTGTAATTTTATTTTTTTTTCAGTGTTCCAAGATTCATTGTTTATGCACCACACCCAGTGCTCCATGCAATATGTGCCCTCCTCAATACCCACCACCAGGTTCACCCAACCACCCAAAACCACCCCTCCAAAACCCTCAGTATGTTTCTCAGAGTCCACAGTCTCTCATGGTTCATCTCCCCCTCCAATTTCCCCCAACTCACTTCTCCTTGACATGGAGGAACTTTAAATGCATATTGCTAATTGCAAGAAGCCATCTTGGATCTAACTAGAGGGTATTATGCTAAGTGAAATAAGACAGAGAAAGATAATTATCATATGATATCACTGATATGAGGAATTTGAAAAACAAGACAGAGGATCATAGGGAAAGGGAGGGGAAAATGAGACAAGATGAAACCAGAGAGAGAGACAAACCATAAGAGATTTTTAATCTCAGGAAACAAACTGAGGGTTGCTGGAGTGAAGGGGGTGTGGGAGGAATGGGATACCCGGGTGATGGACAATGGAGAGGGTATGTGCTATGGTGAATGCTGTGAATTGTATAAGACTGATGAGTCACAGACCTGTAGCCCTGAAACAAATAAAATATTATAGGTTAATTTTTTAAATTTTTAAATTAAATAAAATAAATAATAAGAAAGAAAGAAAGAAAGAAACCATCTGAAAGGACTACATACTATGTGAATCCAACTATGTAACATTCTGAAAAAAAGGGAAAACTATAGAGACCATAAAAAGATGAGTGGTTGCTAAGGTTCAGAGGGAAGGGGTACATAGGTGAAATACAAAGGGTTTGTAGGGTAATGAAACTGTTCTACATGATACTGCATGGATGCATGACATTATGCATTTGTCAAAACTCATAGAACTGTACAACACAAGGTTAACCTTAATGTAAACTATGGACTTCAGTTAATTATGATGTATCAATGTTGGTTTATTAATTAAAATAGCATACCATAGTAATGCAAGATGTTAATAATAGGTGAAACTGCATGGGAGAAGTGTTATATATGGTAACTCTGTGCTATGTGCTCAATTTTCTATAAACATAAAGCTGTTCTAAAAATGGGATACCTGGGTGGCTCAGTCAGTTAAGTTACTGACCAACTCTCGATTTTGGCTCAGGTCATGGTCTCAGGGATGTGAGATGGAGCCTCTCCAGGGGCTCCATGCTTAGTGCAGATTCTGCTTGGGATTCTCTCCCTCTGCCCCTCTACTTACACACACACTCTGTCTCTCCCTCTCTCTCTCTCTCTCTCTCTCTCTCTCTCTAAAATAAATAAATAAATCGCAAAGCTGTGATCACCAAGACAGCATGGTACTGGCATAAAAACAGACACATAGATCAATGGAACAGAATAGACAGCCCAGAAATGGACCCTCAACTCTATGGCCAACTAATCTTGGGTGATGGGTATTAAGGAGGGTACATGTTGTGTTGAGCACTGGGTGTTATATGAAACTAATGAATCACTGAACACGATATCAAAAACTAATGATTTACTATATGTTGACTAATTGAACATAATAATAAAGTAAATAAATAAATAAAATCTTTTAAACATCTGTTGTAACAAAAATACATTATTTTATTAAAGTTGAGGAAGGGGCACCTGGGTGCTCAGTTGGTTAAGTATCTGCCTTCAGCTCAGGTCATGATACCATGATACCATGGCCAGCTCCCTACTCAGTGGGAGGCTGATTCTCCCTCTCTCTCTGCCCCTCCCCCTACTCATGTTTTCTCTCTCTTTATCTCTCAAATAAATAATCTCTTTTTTTTAAAGGTAAGGAAGAAAAACTCCATTTGAGAAGTTAACTTCAGGGATAAGATTTTTTGATGAACATACATTAAAAAACAAGTTGATAGCCTTGTGACATAAAGGAAAGTAGAAGCTATCTGATGTATAATAAACAAGGACTTTGTTAGAAGTCTGTCAGAGGCAAGTTCTATATATCACTAAAATGGCCAGCTTAACTTTTATCTACTATCCCAACCTCTAAAAACAACTAACCAAAAATACTGATTATAGCCTCACCCTTGACCTACCTGAAAAGGTTTATCCCCTTTATCTTAGGGTGATAGCTGTCACTGAAAAATTCAAAGCTTCTGCTGAACTAGCTCCAGCCTCCCCACCTAATTTTATGGTTCCCCATTCAGTACAGATTACTTGACAGAATACTTTTTAACAAGCCAATTAGTAACCTATGAGATGCTATTACCTTTCCTTCTCACATCACAAGTTACCACTGCAAATAACCCTGAGTCCTGCCACTCTCCTCCCCTACCAAAAGAAAAGAAACCTCATTATTATCTTACCTCAGTTAAGGAATTCTCTGTACCTCACTCAGGTTTGTTAGAGACTCCTATTGATGACCGTGACCTACTATTATTTGTTGAAGTATCATACCTCAAACTGAGATTGAAGGTTATCAAAAAGGATATACTATCACTAATCTAAATTCTCCCTTAGAGGCGCCTGGGTGCTACAGTGGGGTTAAGCCGCTGCCTTCGGCTCAGGTCATGATCCCAGGTCCTGGTTCGAGCCCCGCGTCGGGCTTTCTGCTCGGCAGGGAGCCTGCCATCCTCCTCTCTCTCTGCCTGCCTCTCTGCCTACTTGTGATTTCTCTCTGTCAAATAAATAAATAAAATCTTTATAAAAAAAAAATAATAATAAATAATAAATAATAAATAAATTCTCCCTTAGAATAAAGTCCTCTACCTCAGGTAAAATCAGCCCAGAAGGCAGAACTTACTGCACTTGCTATAGCTTGTCAATTAGCCAGAGACCAAAAAGTAAATATATACAGACAGCAGGTATGCTTTTGGAGTAGTATATGACTTTGGGATGCTTTGGAAACAAAAGGAGTTTCTCACCTCTGCTGGTATCCCCTCAAAAATGGACAAGTTCGGGAACTTTTAAATGTACTCCAACTGCCTAGAGGCAGCTATGAGAAAAGTTGAAGTCCATGCAAAAAGAGATAATACACAAGCTAAAATAAATGCTCTAGCAGATCATTATGTTAAACAAACAGCCTTAACAAAGCCACAACGGTATAAATTCCTGGAGAGACTCAAACAGGCCATTATATAATATAAACAATAAGACCCTAAAAAGGAAGAATGAAAAAAATATGGTTGTCCCTCTCACTTAGATAATTCAGACAGCTGCTTGGTGGCATCAGATTATTTCACATGGTATTAGCTGAATTTCTCCATGAAATTACTCATGGTGATGATATAGACAAATTGGTTGCTCTCTTAAATCAGCATTGGTGGGGGAAACCTTTTTAAAAACAGTGATTACAATAGCATAAAAAAATTAAATATTTAGAAATAAACTTAATAAAGGGAGGCAAAATATATGTACACTGAAATCTACAAAAACATTGCTAAAAGAAACTAAGACAATGGGAAGACATCCATAGACTGGAAGACTTATATTGTTAAGATATCAACATTACTGAAAGCAATCTACAGACTTAATACACTCCTATCAAAATGCCAACAATGTTGTTTTCAGAGATACAAAATCCATCCTAAAGATGCCCAGGGAATCACAAGGGACCTCAAATAGCCAAAACATCTTGAAAAAGAATAAAATTAGAGCTCTCACAGTTCCTGGTTTCAAAAGTTTTTACAAAGCTATAGTAAATCAAAACAGTGTGGGACTGGCATAAAAGACATATAAGACAAACAGAATAGAACAAAGAGTCCAGAATAAACCCTTACAGATATGGTATAAACGATTATCAGCAAGGGTCCAAGACTATTCAATGAAGAAAGTCTTCTCAACAACCTTTGTGGGAAAACTGACATCCACACATAAAAGAATGAAGCTGGACCTTACCTTATACCGCATACAAAAAACTAACTCAAAAGACCTAAATGTAACATCTAGTACTACAAAACTATTAGCTTAAAACATAAGGGGAAAGTTTCATGACATTCGATTTGGTAATGATTTCTGGGATATGATACCAAAAAGCACAGGCAACAAAAAGTAAAATAGACAAATTGGATTACATCAAAATTTAAAACATCTATGCATCAAAGGACACCATCAATAGAGTGAAAAGGTAACCTATGGAATGATAGAAAATATTTGCAAAAATTTTACATATCTCATATAAGGTTAATACTCAGAATGATAAAGAACTCCTACAAGTCAACAGCAAAAAATAAATAACCTGATTTTAAATGGGTAAAAGACTTCAACAGAAATTTTTTCAAATAAATCTATACGTGTAAAGATGTTCAGCATCACTAATCTTTAGGGAAATGCAAATCAAAGTTACAACAAAATGTCACCTCACACCCATTAGGATAATCGTTATTTTTTAAAAAGAAAGAGAAAAAAACAAGTGTTGGCAAGGATGTGGAAAAATTGGAACCATTGTGCACTATTGGTTATAATGTAAAATGGTGCAGCCACTATGGAAAATAACATGGCAGTTCCTCAACAAATTAAAATAGAACTACCATTTGATTCAATAATTCTATTTCTGGGTATACAACCAAAAGAATTGAGAATGGGAATCTTGAAGAGATATTTGCAAAGCCAAGTTGACAGCAGCATTATTCAAATAGCCAAAAGGTGGGGGGCAACCCAAATTGTACACAGAAGGATGAACAGATATACAAATATGGTAGATGCACATAATGGCATATTATTCAGCCTAAAAAAGGAATGAAATTCTGCACATGCTACAATACGGATAAATACTTGAGGACATTATGCTAAGTGAAATAAGCCAGTCACCAAAGACAAATACTGTATGATTTTACCTATATGGGGTATCTAGAATAGTCAAACTCATAAACAGGGGCCAAGGAGAGGAGGAATTGGGGATTTGTTGTTTAAATGGTATAGGCTTTTCATTAGGCAAGATGAAAAAGTTCTGGATATTGGTTACACAACAATGTGAATATACTTAATACTATTACTGAACTGTACACTTAAAAAATGATTAGAGTGCTAATATTATGTTGCATGTAATTAACCTCAATTTTGTTTAAGAGAACTGAGGTTATTTCTAGTTCATATGTCACCTGTCAATAACATAATCCTGGAAAAACTGTAAAAAATGGCACACAGCCAGAACCAAGTTTCAGGGGCTCTTTGAACACCTTCAGATAGATCTTATCCAGTTTCCATCCCTATATGAATATATTTTAGTTTCTGTATAACCACTGTCAGGATGGGTTGTATCATTTCCAGGCTGAAAATCTACAGCCCTTATAGTCACTAAAAATCTGCTTGAGGGGCATCTGGGTGGCTCAGTCAGTTAAGCGTCTGCCTTCAGCTTAGGTCATGATCCTGGGGTCCTGGGATTGACCCTCACATGGTACTCCCCACTCAGCAGGGAGTCAGTTTCTCCCTCTCCCTCTGCCCCTTCCCCCTACTTGTGCTCTCTCGCTCTCTCTCAAATAAATAAAATCTTTTATTTAAAAACAAAGCTGCTTGATACTGTGTTTCCAACCTGGAAGATACCAACTTTTATATCAATGACCAAGGCAAATACTTTATGGAAATCATTATAAAAGAACACCGTAAGGCATTGCCCTTTACTCCAAAACTGCCCTGTCTTTACCCACACAATCTCCTAGAACAATTAACAGCACCAATGGCATCCTTAAATTAAAATGAGCAAAACTTTAAGAAACTCTTACACTCCCTTGGCCAAATATACTCCTACTAACCCTTATGAAGCTATACATTTCATTTCCTTAGGGACACACTGGTTATCCCCCTATGAAGGGGTAACTGGAAAGCCAGTGCATTTAGGGATTTTAGCTCCAATACTAGACTCCATGCTATTGTACGTAGACATGGCAAAATTTTGCAGGAGACATATATTATACCCAGTCCAATCACCAACAAGTCCACATTCCAACAATATCTTCCTAAAAAGTATCTTCATGATCTTTTGTTGGGAGATTTCATCTATTGGAAGAGATGTGGAAAAAAAGTATTCTTGAACCTCATTGGAAAAGACTTTATCAGATACTATTAACAATAAACACAGCCATGAAACTCCAGGGTGTCAGTCCTTGTGTTCACATTTCACAACCAAAAAACAATTAAGAATTCCATAAAAGGTAAAATCTACTCCAATAAGGAACATAAAATTGAGGATTCTCAGAGATCTTCTAAAGATAGCCAATCATTAGATCCAGACCTCTAAGGACTGACATCAGCAAGAAGGCAGAATAAGAAGTCCCCAGCAATCTTCTCCCCACAGAAACAATGATTTGGCAGGCATTCATGGGCAAAAGTGCCTTTGTGGAAGCGCTGGGACCAGGTTGGAAGCTGTGAAAACTAGTAGAGCCCAAGACAAAGGAAGCCCATTTGAGAAGGCAGGCACCAATGAGAGGTCCACTGACTATAGTGGTACCAGCTACAGATTCAAAAGCTGCCCCATCCCCTTGTGAACTCAGCTCCAGCTCTAGTTGCCTTCAGTGCTCCCATCAACCCCATCCACCAAGAGACCCAGAAGAGCCATGTCCATTAGTGAACAGGCCCACTGACTATGGACCCAGCTACAGACCCTAAAATCAGCCTTATGACACAGCTTTAACCTTATCTGACTTCAGTCTAGAGGCTATCCCATCAGTCTGGACCTCGTAGCAGAAGGTCCTTCCTGGTAAAACCTGTAAAACCTGGTAAAAACTGTAAAGACTGGAAGAGGTTTCTGTTTCTTCAAATGTATAGATACCGATGCAAGGCTAAAAGTATAAAGAATCAGACAAACAGGACCACCAAAAGGAAACTAATGAAGTTCTAGTAACTGACACTGAAGAAATGGAGATCTATGAACTACTTCACAAAGAATTAAAAATAATCATCTTAGGGGTCCCTAGGTGGCTCAGTCCATTAAGCATCTGACTCTTGATTTCAGTCCAGGTCATGATCTCGGGGTTCTGGGATCGAGCCCCATATCAGACTCCATGCTGGGTGAGGAGTTTGCTTGAGGATTTCTCTTCCTCTCCTTCTGCCCCTCCCCATGCTCAAGCTCTCTCTCTCTCTCTATCTATCTCTATCTCTTTCTCTCTAAAATACACAAATAAATCTTTTTTAAAAAATAATCATGTTAAAGAACTCAATCAGATACAAGAGAACATAGGTAGATAACTAAATGAAATCAGGAAAACAATACATGAACAAAATGAGAAGGTTTAATAAAGAAATAGAAACCATTAAAAAAATAAAAATTCTGGACCTAAAGAATGCAATTACTGAACTGAAAAATTCAATAGAGAGCTTAGCAGTGACTCTATCATGCAGAAGAAAGAATCAACAAACTCCAAAAGATGTTATGTGAAATTATCCTGTTAGAGGAACAAAAAGAGAAAAGAACAGAAAAGAGTGAAGAAAGCATATAGGACTTAACTGAAATCATCAAAAGAAATGATACACATTATGGGAATTCCAGAAAAAGAAGAAAGGGACAGAAAGATTATTTAAAGAAATAATGGCAGAGAATTCTCCAAATTGGTGGGGGGTTGACATCTTGATTCATGAAGCCTGAAAATTCCCAAAGAGGTCTACAATGAGACACATTATAAATAAATTATCAAAAGACAAAAAGAGAATTTTGAAAGCAATTTGCCATGCACAAAGTAGCCTATCAGTGGTTTTCTCAGCAGAAACCTTGCAGGCCAGGAAAGAATTTATTCAAAGTACTTAAAGAAAAAACTGCCAACCAAGATACTCTACTAGGCAAAATTGTCTTTTAAAAATCAAAGATAGAAAAGATTTTCCCAAATGAAAACTGAGGGAGTTCATCAACACTAGACCTGCCTTACAAAAAGCAAGGAAGTTTTTCAAGTTGAAATGAAAAGATAGTAAACAACAACATAAAAAGTTATGAAAGTATGAATTTTACTGCTAAAAGTAACTATAAGGACAAACAGAATATTGTAATACTGCAATGGTTGTGCATAAATCACTTTAACAGTAGTATATAAATTAGAAGACAAAAACAGTAAGGATAGCTATAATCACAGAAATTTGTTACTAGAAACACAATATACAGAAAAGTAAAATCTGTCATCAATTAAATAAAGTAGGGTGGGGGAAGTAAAGTATAGAGTTTCTGCAGCAATTGCAGTTAAGTTGTCATCAGCTTTAAAAAGATTGCTATAACTACACAATGTTCAATATAAACCCCACGGTAACACACCCAAAAAAAAAAAAGAGAGAGAGAAAGAGAAAGAGAAAAGAAAACACACCATTATTTTTGAAAATCAAATTACAAAGACAACAATGGGAGAGAAGAACAAGAGAACCACAAAAAAGAGGAAACAGTTAACAAAATGTCAATAGTAAGTCTTTACCGATCAATAATTACTTTTAATATAAATGGACTAAAATCCCAATCAAAAGACATACTGAATTGATAAGAGGACAAGACCCAATTATATGCTGTCTATAAGAGAAGCACTTTAGATTTAAGGAAACACAAAGTTTGAAAGTGAAGGGATAAGAAAGGCAAACCATGCAAATTGTTACCAAAAAACAGCATACCAAAATTTAAGGGATGCAGTAAAAGCAGGACTAAGAAGGAAGTTTACAGCAATAAACACCTACACTCAAAAAGAAGAAATACCTCAAATAACTTAATATATCAAAGAACTAGAAAAGGAGCAAAGCCCAAAGTTAGGAGAAGGAAGGAAATAATAAAGATTAGAGCAAAAGTAAATCAAACAGAGAGTAGAAAAATAATTGGAAAATCAATAAAACTAAGAGTTTTGTTTGAAAAAAATAAATAAAAACAATAAACCCTTAGCTTGACTAAGGAAAAAAAAGAGAAAATTCAAATAAATAAAATCATAAATGAAAGAAGACACATTACAATAGATACCTAAGAAATTTAAAAAATTAAAATAGAGATTACACTTTTTAGAGAGCTCTACAGACCCTTATATAAAAACACTGGCTTTGATTCTGAGTGATATTAGAGGCATCTGAGCAGAGGAATGACATGGTCTGACTTACAAGTTAATAGACCCACTCTAGCTTATGTGTGGAAGCTAGTCTAGAAAGAAATAAAGAAAAGATACAAGGATGGGGCGCCTGGCTAGCTAAGTCAGTAGAGCATATGACTCATGATCTCAGGTCATAAGTTCCAGCCCCACATTGCATACAGAGATTATTAAAAAAAAAAAAAAAAAAAAGGCAAGGAGACCAGTTGGAGGCTTCTACAGTAATTCACTAAAAGGGATAAATGTGGCAGCAGAGGGTTAGCGAGGGGAGTGGAAAGAAGGGTTATGGTCCAGGATATCCAGGTAAAATGGACAAAGACTCCCAAGGATAATTCCAAGTTTTTGGCTTGAGCAATAGGAAGGAATTGCCAATTACTGTGATACAGAACATTTAAAAGATCATGTTTGGGGCATCTGGGTGGTTCAGTCAGTTAAGTGTCTGTCTTTGGCCCAGGTCATGATCCCAGGGTCTGGGATCGAGCCCCATATGGGGCTCCCTGCTCAGTGGGCTGTCTGCTTCTCCCTCTGCTGCTCCCTCTGCTCATGCTCTCTATCTCAAATCAATCAACCAATCAATCAATCAATAAAATCTTTAAAAGATCGGGTTTCGGAAAATATGAAGAGTTCAAGTTTAGACCTAAAGTTTGGACTGCCTATCATTAGATTGACATACATAAAATTTAGCAAAAGACAACCATCTTGACCTACAAAAATGAAAATTGCATATGGTTCAACTTAATAGATATACAGGAGAAAATGATAACAAATGCAGTTGCATTTGGTATAAAAGGAACAGAAAGGAGACTCATGTTTGGGGGTCACCAACATATAGCTGGCACTTAAAAGAAGGCAATGAAGGTCGACCAAAAAAACATAAGGCCAAAAAGGGGTCCTCGGATATTTCAACCTTCACAAGGAGGAGCAAACAGCTGGAAACTGAGAAGCCAGAGACAGACTGGGACACTGTGAAGTCTTGGATGCCAAAGGAGAAAATATTTAAAGAGAACAGTGATGGTGTAGTGTTGTTCGTAACTCAAGATGAGAACTGAGAATTAACCACTGGATTTCATAATATGGGAACCACTGATGACCTTAATGAGAGCATTTTTAGATGCCTGGCATGGAGAGACGTCTGACTAGAGTGGGTTCAAGATCAAGTGGAAGAAGGAAAATTAGAGAATGCAAGCACAGTTCACTGATTTGAGAGTTTCTGTGTATGAGGAAAGAGAAAATTGATATAGAAATTGGAGGTGAGGGGCACCTGGGTGGCTCAGCTGGTTAAGCATCAGGCTCTTGATTTCAGCTTAGCTCATGATCTCAGGGTTGTGAGATTGAGCCCACACTGGGTTGCATGCTCAGTGGGGAGTCTGCTTGAGATTCTCTCCCTCTCCCTCTGCTCCTTTCCCCCTCAAATAAATAAATAAATCTTTTTTAAAAAGAAACTGGAGGAGAAAGTCATGTCAACAGAGTTTTTATTGAAGATGGAAGACTTTACCTCTCAATTATATATTAAAGATATTGAATTGGTAAAGGTAGTAAAATTTGATGGTCCTTGACATAGAGGAGGGGATTCCTAGAGTGATGTTCTTGAGGAGGCAAAATGAGATGAGATGAACTGTACAAATGGAGAAAGAGGACTGTTAAAGCACAGACATATCTTCTGTGGAAGAGGACAAAAGGCAAAACATACAATCCCAGTGGAGCTTAATTAGATGTGATTATGGGAAATTTTAAAAATATTTTTTAATTCTTTTTTTTTTAAGATTTTATTTATTTATTTGACAGAGAGAGATCACAAGCAGGCAGAGAGGCAGGTAGAGAGAGAGGAGGAAGCAGGCTCCCTGCTGAGCAGAGAGCCCGATGCGGGGCTCGATCCCAGGACCCTGAGATCATGACCTGAGCCGAAGGCAGCGGCTTAACCCACTGAGCCACCCAGGCGCCCCGGGAAATTTTAAAAATATTTTTGATTGCTCCTTTGTCTCAGCGAAAAAGAAAAAGGTGACCATCTAGTAGAAAAATAAGAGATGAGGTATCAGAGTTTTGCAGAGAGAAGAAAGCATGCAATATTCATCTACAAGAGTGAAAAAATGAATGAAATAGAACAACATAGTAAAATCGCTGGGCAGCAATTAGTAGCCTACTTGAGGTCGCTGATCAAGAATTTAAAGTAAGACTAGTCAGTGGGGTTAAGTGTTTTTTTCCAGCCCCACTCAGCCACACAAATGTAGCCTCAGATTAACAAATATATTAACCAGCAAAGCAGGAAGCAGGAAAGGGAGATGAAGATATAAATTTGACAACGATTATAATGACTGTCCATGGAATTTAAATTCCAGGTAAAGAGGGAAGTGGAGACGAGATGGTGTCAGTTTCAGTGAAAAGGTGGTAGGATCAATGGATTTTTCCAAAAGGGAAGAAGGACTGATAGAATTTGGATATTTAAAGGACTAAGCTAGAAAGTTAGGAGGTGGTGCTCTGAGAAAACAATGTTTGAAATTGGATTATGGAGGGGCCACAATTTGGAGTAACTGGCAAAGTCAAGAGTATGAGTCAATGAGGAAAGAGGACAAAATTATTAAACATTAAGAGAAGTCAGAGGCTAAGATTTGAAAGGGGGATCCATAAGCATATTAAAATCACCACAAATTACACCAGAGGTAGAATGAGTGAGAATTATAGTGAATCAAGGCTAAAGTCTTCAAAGACGATGAGAGAGACATTTGCTACACATACATTTGATAAATGATTGGTATAAAGTATGTCTGAAACCCAAGTTTTTTAAACAATATTTTGATTATTTACAGATTGTGGTAATATTATGAAGGCCATAAAGAAAGTGATGAGAGACAGTGAACAGAGAAAGCCATTTCAAATAAAGTGATCAGCAATGGCCTTTTTAAGAAGGTGCTATCCAGTTGGTCTTTAATGAGGAAGGTATCAGCACTGCATAAAATTGAAAGAAGTGTTGAAACTCAATTAAAAAAAAAAAAAGGCAGGAACATTTCAAAGAAGAAGAAATAAGAACGACCAATAAGAAAAAAAGGGGGGAAAGAAGAATGGCCAATAAGCATATGAAAAATGATCTGCCTTGACTGGCTATCAGAAATGCAGAATGAAAACACAATGAGAGCATTTTACTACACCAGATTTAAGAGTCTTGCAGTAAGAAATATTTGCAAGGATGTAGTGAAATAGAAACATACTCTGCTTGTAGAAGTGTAAATTATGAAAAGCATTTTGGGGGAAAAAATAGGAGGAAGCATTACCTGCTAATTTGAAAAGACACACAGTAACAATTAGTTACCACTCCTAGGTATATACAATAAACATATGAGTAAAGAGTCCATGATCTAAAACCAGATTAGTCTACATTTGATTCCCACATTTAACTCGAACTAGGTATCTAATTTTGGATAACTCACCTTACCACTCCCAGTGTCAGCTGTTGTGAAGACTGAGAAGATCATTTGTTTTAAGTAGGGCAGGAGGAAACTTTTGTAGGTGATAGATACCTTTACGGCATTGATTGAGGTGACAGTTTCATTGATTTTCACGTTTTCCAAATTCAACCATATACATTAAATAAATATACACGGCTTTCTGTATATCAATCATACTTCAATAAAGTGTTGATTTTTTTTTTTTTTTTTTTTTTTTTTTTAGAAAAAGATCACTTTTTTTGGGCGCCTGCGTGGCTCAGTGGTTAAAGCCTCTGCCTTCGGCTCAGGTCGTGGTCTCGGGGTCCTGGGATCGAGTCCCACATCGGGCTCTCTGCTCAGCAGGGAGCCTGCCTCCTCCTCCTGTCTCTCTCTCTGCCTGCCTCTCTGCCTACTTGTGATCTGTCTGTCAAAATAAATTAAAAAAAAAGAAAAGAAAAAAGAAAAAGATCACTTTTTTAGGGTGGGAGTTGGGGGAACCAGGTGGTGGGTATTAGAGAGGGCACGGATTGCATGGAGCACTGGGTGTGGTGCAAAAACAATGAATACTGTTACGTTGAAAAGAAATAAAAATAAGAAAAAGAAAAAGATCACTTTTTTAAACAGTAAATGGTGGACGTGTCCTAATAATTCCTCAAGAAAACAATTTAATTATATAGTTTAAATTTCTATTGATATTATTAATAATTTTATAAAAACCTTAACCCTCAGGAAGAAAGTTCCACAAATATTTTACTTTAGTATTAAAACAGAAGTTTTCCTGAAGAGAAGTCAGTATTTTCCATTTACTCCTGAAATGATAGACCCAGTCCTAAAGAAATTTTACGGAGCATTTGGGTAAGTCCATTTTATGAGAGGTGAAGGGGGTGTGGCGGGAGAGAGGACGGGGGTGATCTATTTGAGTGGTCTTTTCTCTAGAATGGATGAAATCTCAAGAAAACATTAGTACTAAAGGTGAACAAAGTTTTAAGTTCTATTGCTGTTATATCTTTTCGGTTTTTTTTTTTTTCTAAGAATTAGTTACACACGTGTTCTGCCTCCTAGAAGCCCACAAAAGTATTTCCTTAACCACAGCCTCAGCTCTAGGGCTGCACAGATACCGCGCTCTCTACGGGGCGGAGCCTCGGAAGGGGCGGAGCCTAGCGTGACATTTTGCGACTTCGGTTCCGCCGGCGTCCCTTGAAATACCCGCGCAGATCCTTCCGTGTGAGGAACCTGGGATTCGAAGGCCCCAGGCCGAGCCCTGCGCCCGTGCTGCGCCACCAGAACCCCAGGACTCCGGCCCCAGGAACCGCCCCCAGAACTCCAGGCACTCTCTCTGCGTCGCCCGGTACCGCGCTCCGCCGGCCCCGCACCTGTCGTCGTCGAGACCTGTCACAGCGTGCAGGACCCGGTCCCTCACGCCCGCCGCCAGGCCCCGAGAGCGCCGCCCGCAGCGCTGTCCCGGTGATGGGCAGCTGGCCTCGCAGCCCCAGCGCCTACCCCGAGCCCTGCTGGGGACCGCCGCCAGGAGGACCCCGCCCTGCGAAGCGCCGCCGAACCCAGGAGCCCGCGGGCCTGGAGGGGTCCCTGGCCGCGGACACACTCACCTCCGTGGTGGTCCTGGCCAGCGGCTGTGCCCTGCAGCTGCTCCTGGACGACGTCGACCTGGTGCTCGAGCCCGAGCCGACGTCGGCCCTGCAAGTGACCGTCGGAGAGCTCACCCTCGTGCTGGTCCCCGAGGCTCTCCTGCGCTCCGGAGGGCAGGGCCACTCGCCTTCCAGCCTGGAACGCGGCGCGTTCCCGAGCGCACCCGAGCACGACGTCGCCGTCGAGCGGGGCCTCTTCTGCGTTTCTGCCCCAGAGATGGCCGCCCAAGAAGAAGCCTACGAGAAAGACGCCGACCGCGAGTTCCTGCCGCCTCGGATGGACCCTGCAGCGGGCTCCGTCCCTGGGCTCCGCCCCTGCGCTGCAAGGGTGGCCAGCCCCCACCCGCAGGGCCCCACACCGGGTGCCTGGCCTTGGGCGCCCACCCCTAGTCCAAGGAGACGCTCTCCTCTCCGCTACTTCAACCTGGACGCCCACCTTCTGGAGCCCTTCCCCAACTCGCCACTCCAACCTCTACCTCCCTCTCCGAGTCCAGGCCCCCACGCGCGCCCCCAGCGCCTTCCGGGTCCCTCTCGCAAGGCCCGGAGGCGCCTATTCCAGGAATGAACTGCTCCCACTATCCCCTGCCACCCAGTGGGACCCTTAGGAGAGACTTCCAGGAGCCGCCGTGTGTACACTGCACGACTGGCAAGAATCACCAAGCATGAATAACGGACAGATGCTCTTTTGATGCAAGCTGCATTGCAAAATTTGGATCAATGGCGAACCGAAACATCTGAAGGGAAATCACCTCAGCAACGAAATGCTGCTGGAAATACAGTGTGCTTCCAGAAATGCGAAACCCTGCTTAGGTTGTTTTCTCTTAAGGTTACGCTTAAGTAGCTCCATTCTCCTTAGTTTCGCACTTCTTTCTAAAACCCATCCTTTCCCCAGTACCCTACCATTGCACCTCTTCCTCCAAAATTAGACATTCCTAAAAAAAAATTTTTTTCTTGGGTGCCTGGATGGCTCAGTGGGTTAAGCCTCTGCCTTCCGCTCAGGTCATGAGCTCAGGGTCTTGGGATCTAGCCTAGTATCTGGCTCTCTGCTCAGCGGGGAGCCTGCTTCCCCTCTCTCCCTCTGCCTGTCTCTCAGGTTACTTGTGATCGCTCTCATTCTGTCAAATAAATAAATAAAATCTTAAAAATAATTTTTTTCTTAATGGGTTTTGCCCCTAATGTCCCTGCTAGTTTATGACAACCTTGCCATTTTGACTTTTTGATAACTGTAGATGCTTTTGGCGAATCTAACAAATAGGTATGTGTGGACAAATGTTTGTCCACAGAATGAGGAGCGATGATCATGTTCCCTCCTTTTCTTAATGAGAAGATTACCAAATGGTTTAACTAATATTGCTGGGTTGGGGGGATTTTTTTCCTAAAGAACCAACTCTTTCGCATGATTTTCTTCCAGATTTTTAATAAAATTCTCCAGTGCTGGAAAAGTTTCTAATTCTAAAGACTCTGTGTTTTGATAGTTCTAAGATCCTGAATATAGTTTGTACATTGTTACTGGTATATAGAAATGATTCGTTATGTTGTTCTGGTATCCAGAAAAATGATTTAATTTATTTAATGCCTTATCTGTAGATTATCTTGCTTAACTAATAAAGAGAATAATATGTCAAAAATAATGAGAATATTATCTCTTTTTTCGACAAGCCTCTTACATTTTATTTTTCCTTGATATTTTTGCTGGATACTACTCCAGTTCCAGGTGGAACGGTATGGCTATTGGGGGCATCCCTATCTTATCCCTTGTATTAATGTAAGTGCTTCTAAATTTTACCAAAAAGCATGATATACATGATACTACACATTCATAAAATGAAGGATAAAAATCATATGATCTTCTCAATACAGACAGAAAAAACATTTGACAAAATTTCCTTTAAAACTACCTCGACATAATAAAAGCCATATATGACAAACCCACAGTTAACATCATACTCAATAGTGAAAGCTAAAAGCTTTTCCACTAAGATCACACACAAAGCAAAGATGACCACTCTCACCACTTTTATTCAACATAGTACTAGCAGTCCTAACCACAGCAATCAGACAAGAGAAATAAAAGTTATTCAAAAGTGTGTGGAAGAGGGTGCCTGGATGGCTCCATCCCTTAAGTGGCTGCCCTCTGCTCAGGTCATGATACCAGGGTCCTGGGATAACCCACATGGGGCTCTGTGCTCACCTGGAGCCTGCTTCTCCCTCTCCCTCAACCTGCAGCTCTGCCTGCTTGTATGTATTCTCTCTCTCTCTTTCTCTCTCTCTCTCTCTGTCAAATAAATAAATAGAATCCTTTAAAAAATAAGTAAAATAAAAATACATTTTTTAAAATGGTGTAGAAGTAAAATTGTCACTATTTGCAGATGACATGATACCATGTGTTTAAAAAAAAACCTAAAGACTTGACCAAAATAAACTATTAGAACTAATAAATGAGTTCCATTAAGTTGCAGGGTACAAACTAATATACAGAAGTCTGTATATTAGCTGTGTTTCTATACACTAATAACAAAGTAGCAGAAAGAGAAATTGAGAAAATGATCTTGTTTACAATTGCACCAAAAAGAGCAAAATACCTAGGAATAAACTTAATCAAGCATGTGAAAGACCTGATGAAAGAACTTGAGTTTTCCACATAAAGTATCATATCATCTGCAAAGAGTGAGAGTTTGACTTCTTTGCCAATTTGGATGCCTTTAATTTCTTTTTGTTGTCTGATTGCTGAGGCTAGGACTTCTAGTACTATGTTGAATAGCAGTGGTGATAATGGACATCCCTGCCATGTTCCTGACCTTAGCAGAAAAGCTCTCAGTTTTTCTCCATTGAGAATGATTTTCATGTGGGTTTTTCATAGATGGCTTTGATGATATTGAGGTATGTACCCTCTATCCCTACACTGTGAAGAGTTTTGATCAAGAAAGGATGCTGTAGGGGCGCCTGGGTGGCTCAGTGGGTTAAAGCCTCTGCCTTCCGCTGAGGTCATGATCCTGGAGATCGAGCCCCACATCAGGCTCTCTGCTCAGCAGGGAGCCTGCTTCCCTTCCTCTCTCTCTGCCTGCCTCTGCCTACTTGTGATCTCTGTCTGTCAAATAAATAAATAAAATCTTTAAAAAAAAAAAAAAAAAAGAAAGGATGCTGTACTTTGTCAAATGCTTTTTCAGCATCCATTGAGAGTATCATATGGTTCTTGTTCTTTCTTTTATTAATGTATTGTATCACATTGATTGATTTGCGGATGTTGAACCAAACTTGCAGGCTTGGAATAAATCCCACTTGATCATGGTGAATAATCCTTTTAATGTACTGTTGGATCCTATTGGCTAGTATTTTGGTGAGAATTTTTGCATCTGTGCTCACCAAGGATATTGGTCTGTAATTCTCTTTTCTGATGGGGTTTTTGTCTGGTTTGGGGATCAAGATAATGCTGGCCTCATAAAATGAGTTTGGAAGTTTTCCTTCCATTTCTATTTTTTGGAACAGTTTCAGGAGAATAGGAATTAATTTTTCTTTAAATACTTGGTAGAATTCCCCTGGGAAGCCATCTGGCCCTGGGCTCTTGTTTGTTGGGAGATTTTTAATGACTGCTTCAATCTCCTTACTGGTTATCGGTCTGTTCAGGTTTTCTATTTCTTCCTGGTTCAGTGTTGGTAGTTTATATGTTTCTAGGAATGCATCCATTTCTTCCAGATTGCCAAATTTGCTGGCATATAGTTGCTCATAATATGTTCTTATAATTGTTTGTATTTCTTTGGTGTTGGTTGTGATCTCTCCTCTTTCATTCATGATTTTATTAATGTGGGTCCTTTCTCTTTTCTTTTTGATAAGTCTGGCCAGGGGTTTATCAATCGTATTAATTCTTTCAAAGAACCAGCTCCTAGTTTTGGTGATCTGTTCTATTGGTTTTGTTTGTTTGTTTCTATTTCATTGATTTCTGCTCTGATCTTTACGATTTCTCTTCTCCTGCTGGGTTTAGCCTTTCTTTGATGTTCTTTCTCCAGCTCCTTTATGTGTAGGGTTAGGTTGTGTACTTGAGACCTTTCTTGTTTCTTGAGAAAGGCTTGTATTGCTATATATTTTTCTCTCAGGACCACCTTTGCTGTGTCCCACAGATTTTGAACCATTATGTTTTCATTATCATTTGTTTCCATGAATTTTTTCAATTCTTCTTTAATTTCCTGACCCATTCATTCTTTAGTAGGATGCTCTTTAGCCTCCATGTATTTGAGTTCTTTCCAAATTTCCTCTTGTGATTGAATTCTAGCTTCAGAGCATTGTGGTCTGGAAATATGCAGGGAATGATCCCAATCTTTTGGTACCAGTTGAGACCTGATTTGTGACCCAGGATGTGATTTATTCTGGAGACTGTTCCATGTCCAGTAAAGAAGAATTTGTATTCTGTTGCTTTGGGACGGAATGTTCTGAATATATCTGTGATGTCCATCTGGAGACCTGACAAAAGAACTTGAAGATGACACAAATAAATGAAAAGATAAACCAAGCTCATCAATTGGACAAATTAATATTGTTAAAATATTCATACTACTCAAAACAATCTACAGATTTCATACAATGCCTATCAAAATACCAGTAGTACTTTTCACAGAACTAGAACAAATAATCGTAAAATTTGTATGGAAGCTCAAAAGGCCCTGAATAGCCAAAGCAAACTTGAGGAAGAAAAAGACAAAGCTCGAGGAATCACAATCCCAGGTTTCAAACTATATTACAAAGACATAGTAATCAAAATAATATGGTACTGGCACAAAAAAGGACACATACATCAATAGAACAGAATTAAGATCCCAGAAATAAATCCACACTTATATAATCAATTAATCTATGACAAAGGAGGAAAGAATATACAATGGGGGAAAAGACCGCCTCTTCAATAAATACTTCTGGGAAAACTGGACAACTATATGAAGAAAAATGAAACTTTCTTAGGCCACACACAAAAATAAACTCAAAATGGATTAAATACCTAAATGTAAGACCTAAAACCATAAAACTCCTAAAACAAACAAACCAACATAGGTAGTAAACTCTTGAACATTGGCCTTAGCAGTACTTTTTCTGGATCTGTCCCCTCAGGCAAGGGAAACAAAATAGGAAAAGATCATTTCAACACATATCAATAAAAAAGAAATTCCAAAACTCAATAACATCAAAAAAGGCAAAAACATAAACACTCATCACACAGAAGATGTGACATGAATGGCCCATATATGTATATAAAAACATGACCAACTGAGTAGTCAAAGAAATACAATATAAATACATGATATCATTTCACATCATCAGATTGGAAAAATGTTCAGAAATCTGACTATAGTAGGTGTTAGCAAGGATGTGGTGCAGAGGAAATTCTTACCCACAGAAATATAAAATAGGACAACTACTTAAGAAAGCTGTTTGGCATTAACTATTATTGTTAGGGTGCCACACACTACTACCTAGCAATTACCCATCAAGGGTTTTTGCCATAAACACATAGGTAAAAGTCAAAGGCCTCTGTTTTAAAATTAAACGTGTTGGTTTTTAAATCCCAAATCCAACACAAACCAAGAATTTCATTTTCTCAACTTTCCTTTCTTTCCTATGAGTTCCACTAATGAGGACTGAATAATCTAATTTTTTAAACACTCAGTATAATAGAAGTCAGGCAGCAAGTTTGAAAATAAAAAGTTAATCTTTTGATATATTTTTGCTACTGTTATTAATCATAACCACAGTCTGACCTCCAAGCAAAAGACTGCAGTTAGAATTTAAAAAAAAAAAGTTAGTTCCACTTGATTATTTTTTTAAGCTTTTTTATCACAGAAAATTAGGATTTCTAACTTCCCTCCTGATGAATTCCAAAAACCATGTGAGGGACGCAGGGAAGCAGTGATCTATGATGAAATAAAGGCTTTTCATAGCTCTTCAAAAATCTTAGAAGACATTAGACATAGACTACTTCTTAGAGTAAGCAAGTACTTTTTGACTCTGTATTTTGGCTACCCACCTCCCCCCACCCCCACTCTGGCCAAGAATAAAAGCAATAACCCCCACAGGGATATCCTAGAAGTATCTACATTTTCTTTAAAACCCCCTGCTATGGGGCGCCTGGGTGGCTCCATCGGTTAAGCGTCTGCCTTCGTCACGATCCCAGCGTCCTGAGATCCAGCCCCGCGTTGGGTTCCCTGCTCAGAGAAGAGCCTGCTTCTCCTTCTCCTTCTGCGCACTTTGTGCTCTCTGTCAAATAAATACATAAAATCTTTTTTAAAAATAAAACTTTTTTTAAAAAATCTAAAAACAACAAAACAAAACTCTGCTGTTGCGCTGTACTAAACCTAATCCCCTTTGGCAGAAGGCGGGGTTTATATTGAGAGGGTCCCTCGAGTCACCTGACTTCTCCTACCAATAATGCAGTGCTACCAGTCCGCGGGAGGACTTTCAGATTCTGAAGCCAGAAGTCCGGCGCTGCGCCACCAGAACCCCCAGACTCCGGCCTCAGGAGGCGCCCCCAGAACTCCAGGCACTCTCTCTGCGTCGCCCGGTACCGCGCTCCACCGCCCCCGCACCTGTCGTCGTCGAGACCTGTCACAGCGTGCAGGACCCGGTCCCTCACGCCCGCCGCCAGGCCCCGAGAGCGCCGCCCGCAGCGCTGTCCCGGTGATGGGCAGCTGGCCTCGCAGCCCCAGCGCCTACCCCGAGCCCTGCTGGGGACCGCCGCCAGGAGGACCCCGCCCTGCGAAGCGCCGCCGAACCCAGGAGCCCGCGGGCCTGGAGGGGTCCCTGGCCGCGGACACACTCACCTCCGTGGTGGTCCTGGCCAGCGGCTGTGCCCTGCAGCTGCTCCTGGACGACGTCGACCTGGTGCTCGAGCCCGAGCCGACGTCGGCCCTGCAAGTGACCGTCGGAGAGCTCACCCTCGTGCTGGTCCCCGAGGCTCTCCTGCGCTCCGGAGGGCAGGGCCACTCGCCTTCCAGCCTGGAACGCGGCGCGTTCCCGAGCGCACCCGAGCACGACGTCGCCGTCGAGCGGGGCCTCTTCTGCGTTTCTGCCCCAGAGATGGCCGCCCAAGAAGAAGCCTACGAGAAAGACGCCGACCGCGAGTTCCTGCCGCCTCGGATGGACCCTGCAGCGGGCTCCGTCCCTGGGCTCCGCCCCTGCGCTGCAAGGGTGGCCAGCCCCCACCCGCAGGGCCCCACACCGGGTGCCTGGCCTTGGGCGCCCACCCCTAGTCCAAGGAGACGCTCTCCTCTCCGCTACTTCAACCTGGACGCCCACCTTCTGGAGCCCTTCCCCAACTCGCCACTCCAACCTCTACCTCCCTCTCCGAGTCCAGGCCCCCACGCGCGCCCCCAGCGCCTTCCGGGTCCCTCTCGCAAGGCCCGGAGGCGCCTATTCCAGGAATGAACTGCTCCCACAACCTATCGCCAGCTGGCTTCAGGCACTAGTGATCCTCCATGACACACTCTGAGCACATGCCACCAATTAAAGATGGAACATCTTTGGAACATCGTAAGGACCCGGCAGCTGCGGGTTTGGTTTTTAGCTAAAATGCCTTGATCGGGGCGCCTGGGTGGCTCAGTGGGTTAAGCCTCTGCCTTCAGCTCAGGTATGGTCTCAGGGTCCTGGGTTAGAGCCCAGCATTGGGCTGTCTGTTCAGCAGGGAGCCTGCTTCCTCCTCTCTCTCTGCCTGCCTCTCTGCCAACTTGTGATCTTTCTCTGTGTGTCAAATAAATAAATAAAATCTTTTAAAAAATAAAATAAAATGCCTTGATCAGTAGCAGACAAGATGGATAGATAGATCGACAGATAGATAGATGATAGATAGATTACTTCTGGTAAAGACCTTTAGCACAGAGGATAGGCCACATATAGCCAAAGATGGATTTTTAGATCCCTTGCCTGTGCTTATATGGACTGTTTCTTCCACCTCTGTTGTCTTCAGCCAATCCTGTATTTATTTTACCCCTTGCTTCAAATTCATGTCATTTTTCCCCCAGTGTATCCCCTTTTTCTATTACTTCCCAATGCATCTCTCCTTTCTCATCATTTCCTGTTGTTTTTCCTTCCCTTTGTAATTGTGAATTTGCCTGTATGAATTCCCCAGTGTCCTTGGAGGTGCTTCTGATCACCAATTTTTTTTTTATTTTTAGTATGCACAATACTTATTAAGAAGAGCTTTGTGAAGAAGATGCCAAGTAAACAGCAGGGAGAGAGGGATAAGTTGAAGTGCTGCAGATCCAGTGACAGCCTCAGGAACCTCTTTGGGAGCTCTGGAGTTAAAATGACTGGTCAGAGTTGTCCCAGGCAAGGCTGAAATAGCCCAACTCCCATCAATCAGCCATTGGGTGTGAGGTACCAGGGAAGAATCATAGCCCAAGGCAAGACCAGTTTCTTCAGCTGAGACAGTCTCTAAAGGGGATCACAGCTGAAGGCTGTCTGTCCATAACCCTCCTAGCACTTATGGAAACAATTCTCATTGAAGAGGAATCTGGGTGGTGCATCAGACCACCAACCACAACATCATAATTTTGATTCTATTTAGCATAACATTCATCTCAATTTATTCTGATCTTTAATTATGACTAGCAATAAAAAAATTGTAATCTTCTTCATATGGGTCTTAGATATTTGGATAAAGTATGATCACCAATTTTCTCTTTCTCCTTCTTCTTGCTTTCCAAACTCCTTTCCCTGGACCTAGTCAATCAAGATAAATGCTTACTGAATAAGTAAATGAATAAATGGCACACAAATGTAATGCATTGGGCTTTGGAAAATATTTCTAAAATTGGAATTGAAAAAAACAGAATTATATTTAATGGAAGGAGGAAAGAAGAAGCTAGAACATTGTTTCACCCCAGAAGCCAACTGTACAATGTCATATTCCCCTGTAGTTTAACAATCAAGTGGGTATTTTTTTTCAAGTTTTTATGTAAATTCCAGTTAACATACAGCATAGTATTAGTTTCAGGTGTACAACACAGTGATTCAGAACTTCATACATCACGTTGTGCTCATCACAAGTACACTCCCCATTACCAATTACCCCATTCCCCACCCATCCCTCTTCTGATAACCATCAGCTTGTTGTCTATAGATAAAGAGTCTGTTTTTGGTTTGACTCTTTTTTTCCCTTTGTTCATATGTTTCATTTCTTAAATTCCACATATGATTGAAATCGTACAGTATTTGTCCTTCTCTTTTTTCATTTTTCATAATACTCTCCAGCTCCTTCCATGTCATTGCAAATGGCAAGACTTCAGTCTTTTTATGGCTGAATAATATTGCATTGCATATATACACCACATCTCCTTTATCCATTCATCAGTTGATGGACAGATGGGCTGTTTCCATAATTTGGCTATTGTAGGTAATGCTGCTATAAACGTCAAGGTGTGTGTGTCCCTTTCAATTAGTATTTTTGTATTCTTTGGGTAAATACCTAGCAATGTGACTGCTGGATCACAGGGTCATTCTTTTTTTAAACTTTTGAGGACACTCCATGCTCTTTTCCACAGTGGCTATACTACACCAGTTTGCATTCCCATCAACAGTGTAACAGGGCTTTTTTTTCCTCCACATCCTCGCCAACACTTATTGTTTCTTGTGTTGCTGATTGTAGCCATTGTAACAGATGTGAGGTGATATTTCCTAGTGGTTTTGACTTGCATTTCCCTGATAAGTGATGTGATCATCTTTTCATGTGTCTGTTAGGCATCTGGATGTTTTCTTTGAAAATGTCTATTCATGTCTTCTGCCCTTTTTAAATCAGATTATTTGGTTTTTGGGTATTGAGTTTTACAAGTTCTTTATATATTTTGGATACTAACCTTTTATCAGATATGTCATTTGCAAATATCTTCTCCTCAAATAGGCATTTCTGAATTTCATGGCAGTCTGGGCTTTGCCTTGATTTCCCCTCAGGGTGAGAAGAACAGCTACTCAGTAAAAGGCACTAAGCTTCACAGCATAGACATTTGGTCTAATATATTATTATGCATTTTTTCATGCTTATGGGCCCACCACCCAAATTTGGCAGCTCTTATTTCTGAGCTCTTATTTCCTTAATGTCTTTTTTCCTACAAAGAAAGTAAATTATTGCAGATAATGAAATCATATCCTTTGATCTCCATTTCCTGTCCCCTCTCCCCATTCCCAGAGGATTCTGGGTATCTTTCTAGTCAAGGGTATCATTCTAGTCAATATATGAATGCTACATGTACACATGTATAGATATAAATAATCAATATTTATGTTCAAGGATAATTAAATTTACATAACTGCCATCACATTCTTCAGTTTATTTTTTTCCCTCCACTTAGCTTAGAAAGCATCCTTCATAAATAGAATTGACCCTTGAATAACATGGTTCGAACTGCACAGGTCCACTTACATGTGAGTTTTTTTCCCAATAAATATAATAGAGTACTATAAATGTATTTTTTCTCCTTATGATTTTCACAATAGCATTTCCTTTTCTCTAGCTCACTTTATTAGACCAATACAGTATATAATACATATAATATACACAATATGTGTTAAATTGACTGTTTATGTCATCAGCAAGGCTTCCAGTCAACAGGAGGCTATTAGTTAAGTTTGGGGGGAATCAAAATTATACACAGATTTCTGGCTGCGTGGGGGTTGGCAACCCTAATCTCACTGTTCAAGGGTCAACTGTATATATATGATTCATTTCTCCTAAAGGTTTCAGTTTCAATCATATGAATATATTATATTTTATTCATTAATATATTAATGGATATTTGTGGCCACAGTTTTTAATGTTACATACCATAGTAAATATTCTTACACCTGTTATCTTATGCACCTGAGGAAGAGTTCCTATAGGAAATATCCCTAGAGATTGTATTTATGGGTGGTATGAGATGTACATTTACAGTTTTATAGGATATATACAAATTGTTCTCTAGAGTGGTTGTAACAATTTAAACAGCCTCTAGCAGTCTTTCACCATACTGGATCATCAAATTTTAAACTGTTTGCAAATGGTATCTCGTTTTTTAAAAAAAGCAATTTCCCAGTTAACTGGTAAAATAATGAATGCAACTTTTCATGTGAATGGGAATAATACTTAAAAAATAACTTCAGGGGCACCTGGGTGGCTCAGTCCGTTGAGCATCTGCCTTCAGCTCGGGGTCATGACCCCAGGGTCCTGAGAGCAAGTCCCGCACTGGGCTCCCTGCTCACCAAGGAGCCTGCTTTTCCTTCTCCCTATGGCCCCTTCATGCTTTCGCTCTTTCTCTCTCTAGAATGAATAAATCTTTTTTTTTTAAAAAGATAAAAAATAATTTCAGATATGGTGACTGGTTGGCTCAGTCGGTTAAGCGTCTGCCTTTGGCTCAGGTCATGATCCCAGGGTCCCTGATTTGACATATGGGGCTCCTTGCTCAATGGGAGGGAGTCTGCTTCTCTCTCTCCCACTCCCCACTGCTCATGATCTCTCACCCTTACAAAAAGAAGTTTAAAAGAAATAAAATAATTTCAGATGTACTTTCATACACTGCAAATCTTACTGTCTCTCATCTTGTCACTCATCAAATGTAATCTCTTTAACCTTCTCAGTGGGAAACACAAGTACAACTTAGATTAAAGCACTTAGCTTTCAGTCTAGAGTTTCAAAGCTGACTCTTTTTAGTTCATTACTCAACAAATCTGAGAATCACATTTTCTCCAGGTAGAAAAATTGCATCTTAATTTCCTAAGCAAAATACCAACAGCCAATTTGGGAAGTTTGAACATAAAGTTTTAATAGAAATCATTATGCAGAGAGGATGGAGGAGCTCTTTTTTGTTTTGTTTTGGTTTGGTTTTGGTTTTGGGGTTTTTTGTTTATTTTGATTATCCGTTTCAGAGGTAGAATTTAGTGATTCATTGGTTGCATATAACATCCAGTGCTCATTGCATCAAGTACCCTCCTTAATGCCCATCACCTATTAGACTTTTCCTTATTCATATGGGATTTTTTATATATTCAAGATACTAATCCTTTATTTGTTTTATATCTATAAATATTTTCTTCCAGTATATCACTTGATTTTTAACTTGTTTAATTGTGCAGACCTTTGTAATTCTCATATGCTGGAATTTCACAATCTTTTCTAGTTTTTACTTTTTGTGTCAGTTTAAGAAGTCTTTGCCAGGAAAGATCATAAAGGTTTCCTACAGTCTCTTCTGATGATTTTAAAGAATTATGTTTGCCAATTTAGATATTTAGTCTCTTAGGATTTTATTTTTATATATAGTTTGAAATAGGGATTAAATTTTTTCAGATAAAAAGTCATTGCCCCAAAATCAGTTATTGAATAGCTCATCCTTTCCAGTTCATTATGACAATTCTGATCTATATGAATTCCATATATGATGGCAAATTAAAGACAACTTGACTTAAACAAACAAACAAACAAACAAAAAAACTGAATGAGAGGGTCACCACTAGACCCTCCCTATAGGAAATCCTAAATGATGTACTTCAAACAGAAGGATAGTGATCCCAAGGTGGAAGTTCTGAAAAGCAAGGGGAAAAAGAAGAACAAAGGACAAAGAGGGTGGTGCATATGTATATATATATTGTATGTGTATGTATAGATATATAAATTTATAATTTATATATAATATAAATCTTAATTAAAATATAAATATAAGTCTTATATTTATATTATATAATAATCTTAATGTTATAATTTATATTAATGACATTGATAATATTAATATTAATAGATAATAAATATGTCTTATATATTATATTTTAAATAAGATTTATATTAACCGTCAAGTGAATGAGGAGACAAACCAGACTGGGAGAAAATATTTGCAAAAGATATATTTGGTAAAAAAACTGTTAGTCAAAATACACAAAGAACTCCTTAAACGCAACAATAAGAAAGCAAATCAGTTCAAAGAGGAAAGCTCATAGCAATAAATGCATACATTAAGAAGCAAAAAATATCTCAAATAAACAACTTAACTTTAACCTCAAGGAACTATAAAAAAGAATAACCTAAGCCCAAAGTTAGTAGAAATAACAAATAGACAATAACAAGGATTAAAGCAGAAATACAAGGAATAAAAAATAAAAATAAAAATAATAAAAAATAGAAATTAAAGACAGTAGAAAAGATCAGTGAAACTAAGAACTTGTTTTTTGAACAGATAAACAAAATAGACAAACCTTTAGCTAGACTCACCAAGAAAAAAAAGACAGAGGACTCAAATAAATAAAATCAGCAGTGAAAGAAGCATTACAACTGATACCAAAGAAATTTTTTAAAAAATCATGAAAGACTACTAGGAACAATTATAGGCCCAAAAAATGGACAACCTATTTAAAAAATAATAAATTCCTAGAAACATTTAACCTACCAAGACTGAATCATGAAGAAAGAGAAAATCTGAATAGACCAATTACTAGTAAGGAAATTAAATCAGTAACCAAAAACCTCCTAACAAACAGCAGTCAACGATCAGATGACTGCACCAGTGAATCCTACCAAACATTTAAAGAAGAATTAATACCAATCCTTTTCAGTCTTTGAAAAAACAAGGGTGTCTAGGTGGCTCAATTGGTTACACATCTGCCTTTGGCTCAGGTAAGAATCATGGAGTCCTGGGATGGAGTACCACCTGCACTGGGCTCCCTGCTCAGTGGAGAGTCTCCTTCTTCCTCTTTCCCTCCCTCCGCCCCTCCCCCTTTCCCTCCCCCTGCTTCTGCACTCTCTCTCTCTCTCTAAAATAAATAAATTAAAATACTTAATTTAAAAAAAAAACTATCTCAAAAAAATAGAAGAAGAGGGATCTTCCAAACTAATTTTATGAGGCCAGCATTACATTGATACCAAAACCAGACAAGGACACTATAAAAAAAAATTATAGGCCATATTCCTGATAAACATACATGCAAAAATCCTCAACAAAACATTAACAAATTGAGAGGCACCTGGATGCTCAGTGGTTAAAGCCTCTGCCTTCGGCTCAGGTCATGATCTCAGGGTCCTGGGATCAAACCCCGAAGAGCCCGCTTCCCCCCTTCTCTCTGCCTGCCTCTTTGCCTACTTGTGATCTCTCTCTGTATGTCAAATAAATAAATAAAATCTTTTTAAAAAATTAACAAATTGAATTCAACAATATGTAAATGGTTGTTACACCATGATTCAGTGGGATTTATTCTAGAGATGCAAATGGATGGTTCAATACCTGCAAATCTGTTAATGTGGTGGTGATGCACCACATTAACAAAATGAAGGATTAGAAATCATATGATCATATCAAAAAAGGCAGAAAAGGCACTTGACAAAATTCAACATCCATTTATTATTACAAAAAAAAACTCTCAACCAAGTGGGTACAGAGAGAACATACCTCAACACAGTAATAGCCATATATGACAAGGCCACAGCCAACATCATACTTGGCGAAAAATCAGAAAGCTTTTCCTTCAAGGTCAGCAACAAGATAAAGATGCCCATTCTTGTCGCCTTTATTTTCAACATAGTATTAAAAGACCCAGCCAGAGCATCTGCAGCATTTGCAGATGACATGATATTATATATAGGAAATCCAAAAAACTCCACCAAAAAACCATTAAAGCTAATCAACAAATTCAGAAGAGTTTCAGGATACAAAATCAATATACAGGGGTGCTTGGGTCCCTCAGTGGGGTAAGCCTCTGCCTTCGGCTCAGGTCATAGTCTCAGGGTCCTGGGATCAAGCCCCACATCCGGGCTTCTGCTCAGCAGGGAGCCTGCTTCCCCCTGCCTCTCTGCCTACTTGTGATCTCTCTCTGTGTGTGTCAAATAAATAAATAAAATATTTTTTTAAAAATTCAATATACAAAAATCAGTTTTGTTTCTTTTTTTTTAAGATTTTATTTATTTATTTGACAGAAAGAGCACAGTGAGAGAGGGAACAGAAGCAGGGAAGTGGGAGGGGGAGAAGCAAGCTTCCTGCTAAGCAGGGAGACCAATGTGGGAGCCCAATGCAGGAGCCTGATCCTAGGACTCTGGGATCATGACCTGAGCCGAAGGCAGACCCTTAACAACTGAGCCACCCAGGCATCCCCAAAAATCAGTTGTGTCTCTATACACTAATCAGAGAAGAAAACAATTCCATTCATAATTGCATCAAAAAGAATAAAGTATCTAGGAATATTTAACCAAGGAGATGAAAGACCTGTACACTGAAAACTATAAGACACTGATTAAAGAAACACTAGAAATGGAAAAAAAAAAAAAAAAAAAGAGTAAAGAAACACCAGAAGACACAAATAAGTGGAAAGACTCCATGCTGATATTCTGTGCTGAATATTACTAAAAAGCCCATATTAACCAAAACAATCTACAGATTCAATGCAATCTCTATCAAAATACCAATGGTATTTTCACAGAAAGAAAACAAAAAATTTTAAAATTTGTGTGGAACCACAAGAGATCCGAAATAGCCAAAGCAATTTGGCCGGGGTGGGGGGAGGGGAGGCGCAGGAAGCTGGAGGCATTACACTCCCTGATTTCAAACTATACTACAAAGCTGTAGAATTCAAAATATATGGTATTGGCATAAAAACAAACACATAGGGGTGCCTGGGTGGCTCAGTGCCTTCGGCTCAGGTCGTGATCTCAGGGTCCTGGGATGGAGCCTCGGGCTCTCTGCTCAGCGGGGAGCCTGCTTCCCCCCCACCCCCCGCCCTCTGCCTGCCTCTCTGCCTGCTTGTGTTCTCTGTCAGATAAATAAATAAAATATTTTTTAAAAAACATAAATCAGAAATAAATGCATAGAAAATGCATTAGAGAGCCTGGAACAGAATAGAGAGCCCAGAAATAAACCCATACATATATAGTCACTTAATTTATTTTCTTTTATTTTTGTTCTATTTTTTTAAGTAAACTATACCCCCGATATAGGGCTCAAACTCACAACACTAAGCTCAAGTGTTGCTCTACTGACTGAACCAGCCAGGTGCCCTTGGTCAGTTAATTTATGACAAAGAAGCAAAGAATATCCAATGATGGAAGGACAATCTTTTTAATAAATGAAGTTGGGAAAACTGGACAGCCACATGCAAAAGAATGAAACTGGACCAATGTCTTATGCCATACACAAAAATCAACTCAAAGTGGATTAAAGACTTGAATGTAAGACTTAAAACCATAAAACTCTGAGAAGAAAAACATAGGTGGTAAGCTCCTTGACTTAGTCTTAGCAATGATTTTTTTTCAATTTGATACCAAAAGCAAAAGACAATAAAAACAAAAATAAACAAGTGGGACTACATGAAACTAAAAACCTTCTGCACAGCAAGGAAAACCATTAACAAAGTGAAAAGCCAACCTACAGAATAGGAGAAAATATTCGCAAATCACATATCTGATAAGAGGCTAATATCCAAAATATGTGAAGAACTCACACAACTCAATAGCAAAAAGTGAACAAAAACAACTTGATTTAAAAGTGGGCAGAGGACCTGGACAGATATTTTTCCAAAGAAGACATATGGATGGCTAAGAGGTACATGAAAAGATGCCAACATCACTAATTATCAGGGAAATGCAAATCAAAACTACAATGAGCTATCATTCCACACCTGTTGGAATGGCTATTATCAAAAAGAAAAGTGATAGCAAGTATTGGCAAGGATGTGGAGAAAAGGGAACCTTTGTGTACTGTTGGTGGGAATGTAAATTGGTGCAACCACTATGGAAAATAATATGCAACTCCTCAAAAAATTGGAAATAGAACTACCAAATGATCCAGCAATCCCACTTCTGGGTATTTGTTTCCCAAAGAAAACAAAAACACTAATTCAAAAAGGCATCTGCACTTCCATGTTCATGGTAGCATTATTTGCAGTAGACAAAATATGGAAACAACCTAAGTGTCCATCAATAGATGAATGAGTAAAGAAAAAAAATATATAAATATACAGTTGACCCTTGAACAACATGGGTTTGAACTGTGTAAGTCCACTTACATGTGGATTTTTTCAAGAAATACAGCACAGTACCGAAGATGTATTTTCTCTTCTTTATGATTTTCTTTTTTATTTTATTTATTTGAGATTTTATTTATTTCATTCAAGCTGCCACTACCCCTATTGTTATCCTGAGTTTACAGATGAGAAAATAGGGCTCACAGGATATTAAAATGGGGTCCCCAAGGGGTGCCTGTGTGGCTCAATGGGCAAAGCCTCTGCCTTCAGCTCAGGTCATGATCTCTGGGTCCTGGGATCGAGCCCCACATCAGGCTCTCTGCTCAGCAGGGAGCCTGCTTCCCCCTCTCTCCTGCCTCCCTGCCTACTTGTGATCTCTGTCTGTCAAATAAATAAATAAAATCTTTTAGAAAAATAAAATAAAATAAAATGGGGTCCCCAAAGTTTCCTACTTTTAATAGTGAAGCTTCACTCTTTCAGGTGAGGTCTAGAAGAACAGCAGCCCAGAGGCCCCTCCTTGGAGATGTTCTGGTGAGGATCCTAGGACACATCCTTGGCAGGCTCGTCTGTCCAAAATCAGGAAGGCATTGAGATTTGTGAAAATCGCTCCCTGGAGAGAATCAGACAATGATGAAGGGACAGAGTGAGGTATACCCAGAGGAGAGAACTGGTGTAAATTTTGAAGACAGCCTTTATAGCTAGGAAGGAATAAGTCTCAAGAACAGAGACTCTGGAATAATACATTGTCTTTCCTTGAGCTGCATGACTCTGTGAAAATCCCTCCCACTCTTGGGACCTCACTATTCCCTTCTGTCAAATGGGCAGGTGTGAGGCTAGATTCCTTCAGGCTAAAGCTGGGAGACATCCATGATAGGCCAGAGTAAAGGGAGAAAAAGGCATGGGAGAGAACAAAAGAGACAGAATATGAGAAAGAGGGCAATCTCACCTGGCAAATTCCCTTTCAGCCTGCCTCTCCCAGGAAGCCTTCCCTGAATCCCACCCCCATGGCCCTTTTTCAGGCTCCCCTTTCTCACTCAGCCAGGCCCAGCACAAGGCCTGTTCCTGGTAGAGGGAATGTTGGTGAAGCAAACTTTGAGGGAAAGAGCACATGAACAAAGTAAGCCGCCTCCCCTGGGAGCCAGCAGGTGCTAGGAAAGCCCCGTGGAATCGAGCTGACTGAGCCTGTGAATCAGTGAAGTGTGAATACATAAGAGAGTGAGCTGGTGAAAGAAGGACCAAGACTGGGCAGCTGCCTCCCCAGAAGGGGGCTTGGGGAAGGACACACCAGCTGGCTGGTTCTGGGGGCAGATGCCAGGGTCTGGCGCCCAGAGGCAGGTCCAGAAATGGAGTTCTGAATGCATGCTCAGTACCCCTGAGGCCTGAGTTGGGAGCTAAAGTTTGGAGAGATGCATGAAGAAGCTGGAAAGCCAAAGCAAGTTTGTGAAGACACTCCTTGACACCCCAACTCTGCAACTTGTTAACTTCTGCTCATCCTCCTACAGTCAGCTAACTGCCTCTGACCGCCTGTGCTAATTTCCTTCTGCAATTATGAACTCCCAAACCCTTTCCATCATAATTTTCATGAAATGACTGTCCAGCATCTGATTGCTTTCCCCACTGGCTCTAAACATTCTGGGAGGGCAGGGACGGTGTGCTGTTCCATTGAATGGCTGGCTCCAGCCTTGGGTCTGGCACGTGGTAGGCGCTCAGGAAATTCATACGGAATACAAGAATAAGGGAAAGAGGGCAGAGGTGGTGGTCTGGAAGGCGTTCTGCTCAGGGCCCCAGTGGGAGGTGGCCTACTGAGGATGGATGGGTGGGGAGTGGAACCCCCTGCCCCCACTCCTAGTTTAACCTCTGATGCACAGAGAGATGGAGAACCGGGGTGGACACGGGCTGTCTGGAACCACTCAGCATGCTCCAAGCAGCCTTTCAGGGAGTCTTTGCTCTGGCTTCAGGGCCTAGCTGGGAAATTGTTTCAACCAGCTTGCCTTGCTGGGGCCTGACATCATGCCACCCATTTTCCCGCCCTCTACTGTGGTTTGGTGATTAGGGAGTGTGCCTGTGGCTCATTCTCCATCACGCAAGCCCAGATGAACCGTGGGTGATTCTTCCAATTCGCACATGGAACCAAACATCCTGGCCCTGGTTTTACTTTCCCCCGTAAGCCCTTGCGCTTCCTTGTCTGAGGGTCCTTCTGAAATCCTAGAGGTTTGTTCCCAAGCAGTGTATTCCATACACAGCTTGAAGTGGGATTACAGTAGAGATAAATAAAAGATTAGTTTCCAAGTTTTGGGACTAAATAAAGGATCAGATTCTTGGTGATTGGGAGATAAAAGGAATTTTTGGGTTTGTTCATGGCTGAACCAATTCAGAAGCAGTTTGGGGTAGTGGGTGGGACCAGGAGCTCAGTTTTCCCTGGGGTCTTTCTGTGGGTCTCCCGTACTACCCACCCTAGCCATCTGGTTTCACTTCTGGGACAAGGCTGAGCAAGCGAGGACAGCGGGGAGCCCAAGTAAGGACGCTGGTTAGAGTCTCTGACTGGTCCAGGTGTTGAATCAGGGACAGTGAGCATAACTGGTTCTTACTCCAGATTCTGTCTTCCATGTCCTCCTGGAATGTAATGTCCTGACAGTACACACTGCACTCCTCTGAAAGTTATGACAATCATAACTCTCCAGAACATCACTAACAACCTAGGATTAAGTAAAAGCAGACTTCTGGCATTGGATATACTCTTTTTTTTTTTTAGATTTTTTTTTTTTTAAGTAATCTCTACACCCAATGTGGGGCTTGAACCCACAAGCCTGAGATCAAGAGTCATGCACTCCACCGACTGAGCCAGCCAGGTGCCTGGATATGCTCATTTTTCATACAGTTTTATCAGCATTATCTGTCTTATTGTACCCAAGGCCTGACAGATTTGGTGCAACAAGTTAGAAGGAAGAGCAGAGAAGAGTCTCTGAAGCAGAAACAGCTGAATATCAGGACAGGGAAGGGGCACCATAAAAAACAAGAAGAAAAAGAACTCAAGAAGCACTTGCTGTCAGCCATAAAAAGGTCTGACAATCTCCAGCTGGTGTTTTGCATTCTGAACCCAAAAAAAAACAGGGAAAAAGTAGGTTGTGCCATGGACCTTTATTTATAAAGGCAAAGAGTCCAACATGGCCTCCATGGCCCAGGTGACTAATAGTACAAAGATCTTTTCCTTTAAAGTATAAGAGTTCAGTTAACTGAGAAGTTAATATCTGTGGGACATCCCATTGGTTGGAGAACCCCAATTCTCCATTGGTTTGGGGTAATTAAGAGGTTGTTTCAGTGGGACTTATGTTAACAGTACTGTATCAGTTGTGGTAGTAGGAGTGGTAATACTAGTATCAGTGATAGTACTAGTAGTAGTAGTAGTAGTAAAGAAAAATGGGCATCATTTTATGAGAATTTATCAGGCACTGTTGTAAGCACATTTCACCTATTAACTTGTTTAATCCTTAGAAGAAGTCCATGAAGTTAACAGAACTTGTTAGCTGTGGGGAAAATGCTCTGGGAGGTTTGGAAAGAATCATAATTTTTTTTAAAGATTTTATTTATTTATTTGACAGAGGGAGAGAGATCACAAGTAGGCAGAGCAGCAGGCAGAGAGAGAGGGGGAAGCAGGCTCCCTGCTGAGCAGAGAGCCTGATGTGGGGCTCAATCCCAGGACCCTCAGATCATGACCTGGGCTGAAGGCAGAGACTTAATCCACCGAGCCACTCAGGTGTCCCTAGAATCATAATTTTTTAATTGTTTTAATTTGAATTTTTAACAAGAGCTCAAAATCCAACTCTCTCTTAATAATTCATGAATTCAGTCTGAATGATGATGATGACAACAGTGATGAATATGACTGTGAAGTCAAATAATATCCAAAAGTAGGTTTGTTTTTTAAATTTTTATTTATTTATTTTTTTAGAGAGAGAGAGAGCGCATGGGAGCAGAGGGAGAGGGAGAAAGAGACTGAATCTTGAGCAGGCTCCATGCCCAGTGTGGAGCCTAAAGCAGGACACAATCTCATGACCTTGAGATAATGACCTGAGCCAAAATCAAGAGTCAGACACTTAACTGACTGAGCCACCCAGGCAACCCCCAAAATATGCTTTAACAATCATCTTAACAACTTGCAAGTTGCATTATTGCCCTAAAACCTAAGGATGAAACATTTACATGGGTGTTTGCAAAAATCTCTATGTCTAGCAACATGCAAAAGAAAAAAAAATCCCAAAATGTTTTTTTTAAAGATTTTATTTATTTATTTGGCAAAGACACAGCAAGAGAGGGAACACAAGCAGGGGGAGTGGGAGAGGGAGCAGCAGGCTTCCCCAGGAGCATGGAGCCTAATTCGAGGCTTGAACCCAGGCCCCTGGGATCATGACCTGAACCAAAGGCAGATGCTTAACAACTGAGCCACCCAGGTGCCCCTAAAAAATCCCAAATATTTGACAGTCACTTTCCACTCAGTTGCTTTGGGAACTATGTAGATAGCCAACATCAGGACACACGTACACACTCTCTCTCTCCCTCTCTCTCTCACATACATACATACCACCACCTCAACCAGAGTACCAGGCTGAGCCCCAGCCCACCTGCCTCCTGTTGCCCTTCCTGAAGGATCCTGGTCTGAGACTTCAGGGTGGAGCTGAGGAGAGCAACACACGACCCACAGGGGATAACTGGTAATGGGCAGCACTGGCAACCTAGACCCCCATCACTCCCATTTGACTTGAGATAAAGGGGAAATGCCCCTGATCTGGCTGCTTCCTATGTAGGCTTCACAGGTGAGAGCACAGAAACCAAAGAGCATGAGTCAGCTGAGGACCGGGCCTCTGTGGCAGCAATGAGGGCTGGAGGGAACTGTCCTTCCAGGTGACTTCCTCACAGAGGCTGTGGCTCTGGGAACTCCAAGGTGGAACTCAACTCCTAGAGAACAATGGACAGCAAACCAAGGTCTCTCTGTTTATCTTAACTTCTGGAGCCTCCCAGCTGGGGAGCTCTATTTCTCCCTGAGTGGGCACCAGACCACCTGCAGCTGAATCCCCAGGAAATCTGGTTAAACCTATGGATTCCTGGGGGCGCCTGGGTGGCTCAGTGGGTTAAGCCTCTGCCTTCGGCTCAGGTCATGATCCCAGTGTCCTGGGAACAAGCCCCGCATCAGGCTCTCTGCTCAGCAGGGAGCCTGCTTCCCTTCCTCTCTCTCTCTGCCTGCTTCTCTGCCTACTTGTGATCTCTGTCTGTCAAAGAAATAAATAAAATCTTTAAAAAACAAAAAACAAAAAAACCTGTGGATTCCTGGGTCCCACTCCACGCATGCTGGATCAGTTTCCTGGTAGGACCCAGGAATCTGCATGCTGAAAGGGCTCCCTGATCCACCTCATGCTCTATGCAACTGAGAATTGCTTCTCTAGACATGTGTTTCACCAGGCTGTAGTTCCTTCCATTTCTGTAAGTTTCATATTTTATCATGTTTCCTTTCAACAAAAATTCATGGAAAGCCTGCTCCTGACCAGATTCTTCCAGGCACGGGGGTGCAGTGCTGATGGGGACCTGGGCCCTGCATTCACGGAGGTTATGGTGATGTCAGACTCATAACAATGCCAATGGCCAGAACATATATTAAGACTTTGTTTTTACAAATTAGAAATAGGGTTCAGAGGGTGTAAGCAACATGCCAAGGTCACGCAGCTGCTAGGTGATGGGGCTAAAGCTAGAATCCACCCTCCTCATTTCAGGTGATTGCACTCTGCATAGCCCCTCACCACGTTAAAGATTCAGATGGCATAGTCAGAACCAGAAGGACGCTTAACAGATGATAAATTGTTCAGGAATACCCAGGAGGTTGTAACTAGCATTTTAACTCTAACTGGTTGACGGTGATTGCCTCCATGTGTGGGGGAAGGCTCTGCGGCCACATCCAGGATCACTGACAAAGACGCTGCAATTGATTAATCATGTCTCTAGTGGGTACAGACAAAGGGAGTGCCTGCATGTGGACTACATAGGCACATTGGTCCTATCTCTGGACAAATCCTATATTTTACTGGTAGGGAAACTGAGGCCCAGAGAGAGAGAAGTTGTCCAAGTCACAGACCAGGGGCTAAACTACCAAGATCTCTAAAATTCTAATCAAAGGCTTTTTACACGTCCAGTGTTGCCTTTCCTATGCAGCCAAGATGGTTAAACTGAGAAATGCATTAAACTGTCAGGAATCAAAGATCTTCTGGTATTGGTGGAAAGGGTCCTATGCAGCCCCGTGGAAGTAGAGGAGGCTGAAATGGTAAGAGAACAACTAGAGAGGTGGCCCTCCCATTTCTCCCTGCCCAAGGGCAAAAGGAAGAAACCCACATTACTGACCCCTCACCTGTGCCAGGCACCATGCTAACACCGTCAATTATCCCAGTTAATTCTTGCAATTAACCTGTGAGGAAGCTTCACTCTGCAGAGGGAGAAACAGAGTGGAAGAGGCTAAGTAACTAAGCCAAGCTCTCATTATCCAGATAGCTGAGCCAAGACCGACTCCCAGGTATTTATGGTTCTACAGCCTGCCCACGACTGCACAGGAGGTTTAGAGTACATGCTTTGGAGTCAGAAAGACCTTATTTTGAGTCCCAGCTCTACCACACACTAGCTCTTTAACTTTTAGCAAGTGCCCGAACCTCTCCATGCCTTAGTTTCTTCATCTATAAAATAGGGAGATAGTAGGGCTTAGCTCAGAGGGTTGTTGTCAGTATTAAATGAAATAATATATGGGAACTGCTAAGCCAAATGTAGCACATAGTAAATGCTCAATAAATGGCAACTATCACCATTGTCCTGGCACCACACTGCCCCAGACAAACCACCTAAACACCTGCCACCCACCACTGGCCTGTATGTCCCACTTGCAGAAGGTCCATTCTCGTTCATTTCACTTTTCCTACAGTTGGAGTTAGGACCCCAGAGCCCCATTTGCAAATGTACTTTTGCAAGTACTATATAAATCACAGGGGAGCACGTCTTTAGAGAAGTTAGGAAACCCATTACCCACAGGCAGACTCACGTTAGAGCAACTGCCACAAGATGGCAGCCATAAATCAGCAGAGCTCATCTAAACCTCACATACCCCACACCCTGGGCTTCTCTGTCAGAGGGGATCTCTCCCAGCTCTGTTCAGACCAGTGACTGTAGGCCCTGGCTATGCATAGAACCTCTTTAAAGCTCTTGCTGAGGCGGTCACTGCTTTCCTGACCTTTGTTAGGGATTGTTAGCACATCAAAGCAGGATGGTTGACGTTTTAACCTAAGAAAGTGAGGCATTGTGCTTTTATTTAGTAATTATTCTTTGGTGCCCAAGAATAATTAATGAGTTTCTTTTAAATGCTTCTTTGATGGATTAAGTGTTCCCAAAATATATACTTAAATAAAAAGGGTTAGTTAGAGGAAAAAATAAAATCAACTACTTATGTCTGTGATACACAAATGAATAAAGGAACTCCTAGCTGGGGGCATTGCAATCTGTTCTGTCTTCTGATGACATTTAATCTACAAAATACATGGGTACTATAGCTGGGCCTTGGCAGTCAAAGGCAATGGTGTCTATTTTCTATTTTTAGAAATCAGATCCAAAGGAATAGTGAACTTAGAAGGTCTGAGACCCCACCTCCAATGGGTTCCAGTGTGTGCCAGGATCTCCTGTGACCCCCTCACCCAAGAAGGAGCACCCCCACCCTTATTCATTCCAAAAGTGGCATTTTGTGTGCCTTATATGCATTATCTCATTGAATGTTGCTTAAAAAAAAAAAAAAAAAAAAAAAACCTTATGCAAGTAGTACAACTACGGTTACAGGTGAGAAAACTGGAGCTGGGTGATGTTAAGTAACTTGCCCAAAGCTCTCAGCCAGAAAGTGTCAGGTCCAGAGGCAGGCTTAGTCTCTGACTCCATTACTTAATGTCTGACAGTCTCATGGCTCTATATCTCCTGCCACCCTAGGAAATCCTAAGCACCATAAAGGTTCAGACTGTGAGGGCTGGGAGTAGAAAGACCACAGTTACTGCCCTTAAGGGCTTTTCCATCTACTGAGGGCAGGAACAACGTCACAGTTGCCACCATGAAGCTGGGACATTTTTCTTGGAGAACAATCTATGTTAATGAGTTTCTGAAAGAGGAGCTTGCACCAAGAGTCCAGGACCTGGAGCTGCTTCCCATGGCCCACTTCTGCCAGAATCCCAAAGACATGCTATTTTGACTGGTATTTCACTGTATCAGACAATCGGGGAGAGCTGGACCATGTTCTGATGACAGAGCCAGCAGGGTGTAACCTTGACTTGACCTTGATGTCTACCCACAGATGTCCTGGTCCAGAGGTAACATAATCTGTCACCTCGGGCAAGAGCCAATATCAAGAACAGGGTTAGAGTCATTGAGTTTCCCCCTGTGAACTGCTGTGACCAAGAGAAGCACTTTCAAAGGGCAGCTGATAAAATTGCTGTTCTGACCCTCCTTTTAGCTGAAAACCAGACACCATCAAAATAGCTTTTCTTTTTATTAGCTACATTATTGGAGAAATAGTGAGGGATTGATTTCATAATTGATTCTCCAAATAAAGGTAATGTCTGTGGAGTAAGCAGACCAGAGTTGACCAGGAATGGATACAAGCCTGTGTGTGTGTGTGTGTGTGTGTGTGTGTGTGTGTGTGTGTGAGCTGACCTGCCCTATGGTGTGGCTGTGTCTCATCTCAGAATACATGGTCCCTCAGATCCTCTGTTCAGTCTCCGTAGACAAGCTCTCTTTGCCCCCAGACCTCATGGAATGCAGAGTCATCCGAGCACATCATCCCAGCTTTCAGCCTAAAAAGCAGCAAGCTCTAATGGAACAGCCATTATAGTGACAGCACTCGGAATGAATTTAAAGTTTCAAATAAAGTTATTCAAAAAGAAAGAAAGTTAGTTATTCACACACTTGGGTATTCAACAAATGCTTATTGAGGACCAAGTAAGTTGCAAGGACAAGGTGAGGTGTTCGGTCCTGGGGAGACAAAATTCATTAAAAACAAACAAACAGGGGCGCCTGGGTGGCTCAGTGGGTTAGGCCGCTGCCTTCAGCTCGGGTCATGATCTCGGGGTCCTGGGATCGAGCCCCGCATCGGGCTCTCTGCTCAGCGGGGAGCCTGCTTCCTCCTCTCTCTCTGCCTGCCTCTCTGCCTGCTTGTGCTCTCTCTCTGTCAAATAAATAAATAAATAAATCTTAAAAAAACAAACAAACAAACAAAAAGCAAAAAACACCTAGTTCCTCCCCTACACAGTGTGTAAACTAGTGGAAGAGGCAGACATAAATAGTCATACCAGCAAGAATAAATTACCAAAAATAAAAAGAATAAGTCACCAAAGATGATGGTAGCTTGGTTAAAGGGATAGCAACAGAGGTGGAGAGAAGACAGGATGTACAGGTACTAGGAAGCTCAGACGGAGAGCGTTGGTGATGCACATTGGTGGGGAATTAGGGAACAGTCCTGCTCAACTCTGGTGCCATCACCAGTCTTGGAACCTGCAGAAGGACCAGGCTGGAGGTACACATGACTGAGTTTAGTCTTGGGCATGCAAAATCCTGGATGCCTTGGAGTCATCTAAAAGAGATGTCAGAGGGCATCTGGGAGGCTCAGTTGAGTAAGCATCTTCCTTCAACCCAAGTCATGATCTCGGGGTCCTGGGATCGAGCCCTGGGTTGGGCTCCCTGGTCAGTCTGCTTCTCAGACTCCCTGGGGAGTCTGCTTCTCCCTCTGCCTCTTCCCCCCCCACCCCCACTTCTTGTGTGCTCTCTCGCTCAAATAAAATCTTTAAAATAATTTAAAAAATAAAAGAAATGTCAGATGAATTATGGCATCATAGGTTAGGGGTCCAAGGAACACTCTGGTCTGAAAATAGACATTCGGCAGTCAGTTGACAATGGAAGCTCAGCCTGGATGAGTCTGATTGGGTGGAAAGGGTGAATTGATGAGAGAATTGGATGCAGAAGTAGGTTTTGGGGAACTCTAACACTGAATAACCTTTGGGATTTCCCCAGTTATGAGAGATTTCTATAGTTTTGCCACCCCTTCAGTGGTATGATTTCTAGCTCTGCCATTTTCCCTGTGTGCACCCTGAATCCAGTTACTTAACCTTTCTGAGCCTAAGGACCCACATCACATTCTTTGTCAGCCCTTCATCTCTCCCCTTTACTGCCTCCCTACTCGTGCCCCATTCCTGCCTCAAAACTCCTCTACTCCCAGCCTCTCAGTGGAAGGGAATAAGGGCTTCAAAACCTGCAATTGCCCCTCACAGGGATTCTCAGGCCTGGGTGATCTCTGGAATCACCAGGGACCTTAACAGGATACTGAAGCCCGGCCCTGCCCGCGGACACTGATGTAATTGGTCCAGGTAGCCTTTGTGGCATGGATTTTTCATAGCCCCAGGTGATGTTAATGTGCAACCAGGGGTGAGACTCACTAGCTGAGAACCAGGAAAGCTGGTGTTGCCAAAACTGGTGAAATCATTCCTGGCCTTGTACATGACGTCGTGACTGGAAGGTTTCTCAAGCATCACAGTTGTAGGCTCTGGTTGGGCTCTTGTGTTTCAAGACAACAATCTGTGAGAAGAGGAGGGCACCCCTTGCCTCAGAATCAGGGGGTTTGTAATCCTTAGAGGCTGAGAGCACAGGCTTGGGAATCAGACAGCCTGAGTCCTAGCTCTCTCTCTTCGGGCTGCTATAACAAAACATCATAAACTGGGTACCTTATAAACAACAAAGATGTCTCCCAGTTCTGGAGGCTAGAAAGTCCAACATCAAGGCACCAGCAGATCTGGTGTCTGGTGTGAGCCATCTTCCTGGTTCCTGACCTGTGCCTTATTATGTGTCCTTAAGTGGCAAAAGGGGAAAGGGAGCTCTCTGCCCCCATGACCTCATCACTTCCCAAACACCCCACCTCCTCACACCATCACATTGGGAATTAGGTTTTCAACATATGAATTTGAGGGTCGGGGATACAAATATTCATCTATGGCATAGGCCTTGGGATTTGGGCAATCATTGAAGCTTTCTCAGTCTCAGTTTCCTCCCCTATGAAGGGGGAAAAAGCACAGTAGTAACATGCAGTGTGAAATTATGAGGGGAGGGATTTACTATAATCTCCATACACAGTGCCCACCCCTAGAAAGTTCTCAGTAAATCATTACAAGTACAATTTTATCAGTAGCAAAGTTCTTTCTACCTTCCACAGGCCCACTCTCTCTTCCTCCTCCCCTCCTTTATTCTCTGGATACCCCCTGATCTCCTCAGAACGTGGAACAGGGCAAGGGCGGTCGGACATGTCCAAGAAATAAAAATAACAATAGCTACTACTTAGTAATTAGCAACTACGTATCTGACTCTTCATTAATGGTTTAGACTTCAGCACAGATGCTCACATCAACAGCACAAGGCAACTACTCTGATCTTCTCTTCTGGGTTCTGGAAACTTAGGCAATGAAGTTGCCCAAGTGACACAGCAGGTGGTGGCAATGCAGGCCTATCTGACTGTAGAGACAGAATTCTCCCGTCTCTTGTCCTAGTATTGCAATACGCTACAGTTCACAACTTGCTTACTGGCCCATGTGTTTATTCAGATTATTGTAAAACCACAGACTCTTAGCTTCCATACCAGGAGGGGGGATTGTCCAACTGTGCTCCCCAGGGCCCAGGTGTCTGTGGGGCACCCTAACATGCTTGGGACACATGCGGACTGGTTCTGAGACTTCCAGCACCTCCTTTAATGAGAGCAACTCCACTCCCGTCTGTTGAGAAAATCAACAATTTCACAGATGAGGAAACGTCCAGTTATTTGGAAACAGAAGTCTCCTCTCCTCTCAGAACACAAAAGGCGTGTGATTGCCCAGTCCAGAGTTCATACCACTATACCAAGCTGCCATTTTTGCAACCACAGGGGCCCTTCCTCTACCTGGTGGGCTGCCATTAGGGCGTTTTGGGAAGCGCCCACCCCACAGGCCAAGAGACCTCACCGCCCTGTTTGTACTCCATTCCCGGGTCATTCCTATCAGCCTTGCCGGCTGTGGTGTCAAAGAGTGCAGGCCAGCACTGAGAGCCGGGTCACTGTGAGCCACAAGGCCGCCCACTGGAGCCCCCTGTTTATTTTCCTTCCTGGACACATTGGTGACTTGGTGTTTGAAATCCTCCAATGAGGCTGGAATGAGAATCTGCAGGAGAATGGACAGTCACCTCACAGAGGCCTGCTGGTGATTTGGAATGTCCTTTAGAAGGCTTTTTAATAAACTTTGTTTGTATCTGCCTTGATGAGGAACACATTTGCCGGGGACCGTGCAGGGATGTTTGCTTTCGAGGCTTCCCTTTCTTGGCCTTAGAAGTTCTTGGTGGCAGTGGCTGCCCTCAGGCCCTTGGGACTCCCCTGTGGAGGGCTGACCTGCCTTCAGCTTTGCCCTAGTAACTTTAGTCATGCTACACTCCTGGCCCCCAGATTCCCTGATAAACTCCAGAGCACAAAGTGCAGGATCAGTAAGGTTTGAAAGTTCAACAGGAAAAAAGGTCCCATTACCTTTTTTCAAGAAGCTTCCAGGCCTGGCACTGGAATTTGTTTTTTTTCTAATCCAGCAAATAATGTCTGTTTGACTCCTGCCTCTTCTGGCCTCTGCTTTTCCAGCCTACATCAATTGTGAGAATTCCTTTCAGTGTCTTACACACACAGCAGTTCCTGGCCATGAACCACCACTAAAAGAGGCCAACATTTAGGAGTCCGGTCCTCCCACTGGGTTTACCTCCCAGGCAGGAACAGGCAAAAAGCAGCTGCCCTCCCAGACTCCCCACTCGTGGTAATTGCGCGGAACTCAGCTAAGCTGCGGCTGTTCGCAGCAATGTTCTATTTGTCCAAAGAGGGATTAACCCTCTGTCGCAAGCACTCTGCGGTCTGGGGTGTGTGTGTGTGGATCAGCCCTATTCTGGGGAAAGGGTGACAATGCTTCTTGCTTCCATTTGGCTCTGCTGTGCACAAAGCAGAAAGCGGTCTAGGTGTAACAGTGAGGCTGGTGGTAGTTCAGGGGACAAGAAGGAGGCAGCAAGGCAGAGCTCCTGTCCCATTTATTCAGGGTTACTTCCATGTGACCCCATGGATCAAATGCCCACAACGACTGACCCATTTGCCACAAATAACAAAAGCATGAAGAAGAGGCAGTGAGAAGAGGAACAGGTAAGATGTGGGGCACCTGGGTGGCTCAGTGGGTTAAAGCCTCTGCCTTTGGCTCAGATCATGATCCCAGAGTCCTGGGATCGAGCCCTGCATAGGGCTCTCTGCTCAGCAGGGAGCCTGCTTCCTCCTCTCTCTCTGCCTGCCTCCCTGCCTACTTGTGGTCTCTGTCTGTCAAATAAATAAATAAAATCTTTTTTAAAAAAAAAGATGCACAACAATTCACTGAGACCAAGTCTGTGACCTGCTGGGAATGGAAGTTGTCTTTACAGTTAGAAATGACATATGATACCTATGTATGTAAATGTGTAGAGAAGAATCTGGAAGGATAAACAGCAAAGCTCAAGGAGAGGAGAGAGAAGTGGGGAGAGGCAGGAGTGCGGGAGAGGAGGAGGGCTTGCACCATCCCCACGCAGATAAGGTGTGAGGGGACAGAGAGAGAAGAAAAAAAATATGTGTGTTTATGTGATTTATTGTACAATATGCTTAGCATACCGCACATAGTAAATGCTTAATAAATAGTAACTATTGGTACTCATTTTTTTCTCCAAAAGTCCTGGGTACTTATGGATGTGGTAAAGGGCCTGTGATCATCAAAAGCCCCTTGCGGAAGTCCCTTTTGATTCTGACTGGGGACAAAGGAAGGAGTTCCAGTTAAAGGGCCCCTAATCCCTCTTTTATTTTGGTTCAGGAACACCAACAGGAGAGGAAGCTGGGTCTGTGGGCACTCCATGGGTCACGTTCTTGTTATGAAATCCAAGAGGAAGCAGTTCCCACCTGGAGAGCAGACCTGGGGTCTCCCTTACAGCCCCCACTGGAGCCCCTCTCAGGCTAGACTCACACTGGCCTGGTGGCCCACCGTGCCTCCTTCCCAATGCCATCCTGGAAGGGCAGCCCAGATATGCGGTACAAAAACACACCAGCAGCAGCCCATTCATAACATCACGTGTCCAAATAAATGGAGCTGTTGACTCAGGCTAATTAGATGAGGGGCCTTTCCTAAAGAGCAATGCGTGTGAAGCTTAGAAAAACAGGAATCTCCGAGGAATTAGGCCCCTAATCCCTGGCTTCCCCAACAGAGCAGCAGTATGGAAGAGCTGAGGGGCCTCCCAGAGATGTTCTGTCGAGGAGCCTGCTAGAAGGCTGCATTCTTTTTCTGCGGCCTGCCTCCAGGCTACTTCATCCCTCCTGAGCAGGAGGACCGGAGCCTCAGGGCTTCTGTGGGCTGAGCCGTGGGCAGCTGGATTTGGTGAAGGATCCCCACAATGCCCTCATCTTCACCCCATGGGTTATCTTGACCCCAAGAGGAGAGTAACATCATAAACGAAGGCCACCCAGGCTCACTCGCCAAATGGAAATTGATTAAAGGCAGAGATGGGTTTATGGCGACACTGCCCCCCCCACAACACACACACACACCCCCCATCAGCATGCAAAACAAAAAGTGGAAAAGTAAGAAGGGTGTGCTCTAAGGCACCTGCAAGGGGCTAGCCACCTCACCAGGCCCCCATTCTCTTGCACTCACATCTCTCACTGTGGGAGCCTGTGAGCGGGGACCTTGTTCAAGCCACCTCTGCACTCGGGGCTAGTCAGGATCCAGGGCTTGCTGTGAAGTCTAAATCAGGAAATTTGTGGGAAGGACCTGCCCCTTTGCCCGACCCACAACAGATGCCTTATCAACAGTCTGCCACTGTCCGTGAGGTGCGTGAGAATTGCAGAGAAGGGACTGGGGTTGTGGCCCCTGCCAGAACATGGGGAGCTTATGGACTGGGAAGATATGACAGACTTCAGAGAGGCTCCTGAGCACCCTCAGCTAAGAAGCAGGACAAGAGGTTCAGAGTTCAGAGGAGAGAAAGAGATTATAGCCAAGGTCAGAGAGAGCTTCCTGGAGGATCTGAAATTTCCAGTGGAGCCCTAAGGGGTATGCAGGATTTGGACAGGCAGGGAGGGTAGGGGTGACATTTAGGTGGAGGCAACAAAAGACTGTCAGTAGCAGAAAGTCTGTGGAGGGTGCCAGCTGGTGACCTCACTTGTTGGAGGAGACAGGTGCATTCAGCTGGACCACTGAGTGGGCCAAACAAGGCCCTTGACAGAGGGATCAGGGCCCAAACAGGAAGTTGTACATGAATCAAACCTTTTACCTCACTGACTACCATGCACAGCCAACGTGGTGCTGCCTCCTTGTCTTTACTCACACAGGTCCTACCACCTACCTTCACATATAACCAAACTTACCTTCCCCCAGAAGCCTTTCATGTGGGAAAAGCATGGGTTTTAGACTCAGGTGGGGCTTGGGCAAATCATTTAACTTCCTGATACCTCATCTGTATACTCATACTTATCTATCTGTGAAATGAGAAAAAAATCTATCCCCAAGGCTATACAGAGGATGAAATTAGATAAGGTGTGTAAAGTGCCCAGTAGGCATCTAACACACAGTAGGTTCTCAGGAAACATTTGTGGTATGAATGGATTCAAAGCCATCTAACTTCCAAACTTCCCTTCACTCTACACAGAAAAACCATCTCTCTATCCTGTGAAACCCCAATCCCTTCTTGCCTCCTATACTTGCTAGTATAGGCTTCCCACTGGAATGCCTTTCCTTCTCCCAACCTACCCAAATCCCCCATCGAGGCCCAGCTCATGGCCCAACTCAGCATCCTCAGGCCCAACATCACAAGGCCTCCTAAGAGAATACTCAACTTTATACACAGCTCTCTCAGAGGGCATGTCTGGCCACCCATTCCTTGGGGACACAGAACACTACACCTTCCTTCGTATCCTCCAGCACCCAACCAGCACCCAGGACAAAACTGAGCACACAGTGCATGCTGGGCAGGGGCTGCTGTTCAAATGTCTTCCAGGACCAGTCAGGTAACACTATAAGGGATATGATGTGTGCCAGTGGGGTATGGTGGGGCCTGTGGCAAGCTGGAGATTCTTGCTATATGTTGACTGGTTATCCAGTGGCACAAGGAAGAGACTCGTAGAGACAGAAATCCTAGGTCATTTGCTTGCCAGGTGACCGTAGCCAACTAGCTTCCCCCTCTCTGGACCACAGGGACCCTGTCCAAAAAAGCCAACAATCCCTTTCAGGCAGCTCCCAAGCTGTGAAGAAGATCAAATGAGTCAGTGCTTATGAGAACACTTTGAAAGCCTGAGGCTCTGTGGAGATCTGAGGGACCCTGTTCAGAAGTCCTAACATCTTCCCCAAACCAGGCCCCAAATCCTAGATGATCAGGAACAGGTGTATGGTTAGGGGAGCTTAAAAGGTCCCTGCCGTCCTGCTGAGAGCCGCCTCCTATCTCTGCGTGATCTCTGGCAGCCCTGGCTCCACAAGGGGGTTGTAATTGGGTCCCTCTGGAAAACAGCAGAGGCAGCTTAGGGCAGCTGGAGGAGGCAGAAACCCTATCCCCTCCAGAGCCCTGACATTCTCATCAGCTCCTTTCCTGCCTGCCAGCAAGCCTGCAGCTTCCTGGGACCACCTGGCTTCCCCGCCCTCCTCTGTTCCCATGGCTCCCTGCTGCTCCCTTCCACTCCCTGTCAGAAGCCAGTGACTGGAGGTGCCCCAGGGCTGTCTTCCTTCCAAGGTCTTGGTGGCAGCTGCCAAATGGCACAGTGACCTCCTCAAGCCCCAGCTCCAACGTCACTCTCACCTCCTGGGGCAGGGAGGCACCGAACCCCCACCTGTGGTCCAGCTTGACCGCAGACACTGAGGCCAGCTGTCACTGGTCACCGGAAACACAAGCTGCTCATGAACAAGAGTTCTCACGGGCCGGGCGCCTGGGTGGCTCAGTGGGTTAAGCCGCTGCCTTTGGCTCAGGTCATGATCTCAGGGTCCTGGGATCGAGTCCCGCATCGGGCTCTCTGCTTAGCAGGGAGCCTGCTTCCCTTCCTTTCTCTCTGCCTACTTGTGATCTCTCTCGGTCAAATGAATAAATAAAATCTTTAAAAAAAAAAAAAAAAAGAGTGCTCATGGGCTTTGCATCAAAGATGCTACTGTGATAGTTACCAGGGCTCAGGCACCTGCTATTTGTCCAGTATTTTCCAAGTACTCCCAACTGCTTCGAGACTCAATTTCATTATGCCCATTTTTCAGATGGGGTAACTATAGCTCAGAAAGTTTTAGTAACTTGCCAAGATGCAGGAACAGAATTCTCCACCAGTTCTGACTACAAGCTACATGCGTGTGCTATCAAAGTGCTTCACAAACTTTACCAAGCACCTACTATGTGCTAATCTCCTTTAGAGTACAGAGAATATAATGGTACACAAAACATACATGATCCCTGACTGCGTGACATTTATAAAGAGAGAAATAGACACTAAGGGGGTCAAAATGGAGAAATATGTAAACACAAATCATGACAAACACTCCAGAATGGTACCAGGAGGCTCTGTCCTGGGTGGGGATCAGTCCTGAAGAAGCCAGCGTGCTGAGGGGCATGTGGGCATGGGGGCAGTGCTTCCTGATGTGGAGAACCGCTTGAGCTGGGAAGGAGAAAGACAAGAACTGAAACCCCAGGGGGCTGGAGTGCAAGCAACCCAGGGAGAGCTCATCAGAGGAGGCTGGGGGACAGCAGGGCCACACCACTCTGGGCTTTAGAGGCCAAGGTAAGAATTTCCGATTGTCCCCAAGAGCTCCCCCAACAAGCCACTGGAGCAAAAGCATGAGATTGGCATATTCCAAGATCTACCCTGGCTGCAGCAAGGATGAGGACTGTTCACACACACACACACACACACACACACACACACACACGCACGTACATGCACACTCACGAACACACACACATGCGTGCTGCCTATCTGATCCAATCATTTCCCCTTTTAGAATCAGGAATCAGGGCTCCTGTGGGCCAAGCACCTCCTTAGACCCAATCCAGGCTAGGTTCCTTGTCTTGTCCATCTCCAGTGTATGTTTAAGTCTTTCAAAAACTAAATAAAAAAAGAAAAATGTTGGGGGGAATCTGTTATACCTCTGTGGAGGATAATTTGGAAATATTTGTCAAAATTACATACATATGATTTTTTGGTGAATTTATACTCTTATAGTTCCACTTCTAAGATTATACATACACACAAGCAGAATTAGATACATTTCTTGAAGGACTGGAGGAAGATCCCACATACATACCTGCTTCTAAATGCATAAAATAACTCAAAAGGATATACAAGAAGCTGCTCATATTGCTTGCCCGTAAAAAGGAACTGATTGGTTAGGCATTAGGGTACTTGTGTAATGAGCTTTGCACCAAGTGTCCATATTATCTATTCAGTAAATTAGGATCTATACACACAATGGAATATTACTCAAATAAATAGGAATGAACCACAGATGAACTCAACAACATGGGTGAATCTAGAAAATATTACACTGTGCAACAGAAGTCATAAAGATACAAAAGACAGTACACAGTATTATTGCATTTACAGGAAACTCCAGAAAGACAAATCTAATCTGTAGTAAGAGACAGCAGATCTGTGGTTTGAGGAGTTGGGGGTGGGGTGCAGAATTGACTAGAAAGGGGAACAAAGGAAATTTTGGGGGAGGTGGAAGTGTTCTATACCTTGATTATTCATTACATTGATGTTTAAATATGTCAAAACTCCCCAAAATACACTCTTGAAATAGGTGCATTTTAGGTATGATCATTATACCTCAGTATAATTGAGTTTTTAAAGAGGAAAATATATGTGTTTGATATAAATCAATAAAGACTTATTAAAGCTACAAAAGTCCAGTATTGAGAGCCAATTGGAAAAGCACTTCATGACAAGCCTGACCTCTCCCAAAAAGCGATCGTTTAAAGAGTCACAAGAACTCCCTGGTCCTTGTTAAACACTCTAGAACAGTAGCACTCCTAGCCGCACCCAATAAAGCCCGAGTTATTTTAAAAGCAGATTTTCTTTTATCAATCCAACAAATCATCTTGAGAACCTAACGTGGACAGAAGCGAGCCCCTGGGTCAGCCCCTGCACCGGAATGTTGTATGTCAGTCAGCAGGTGATCTCACCCCGAGGCTCCAGCCAGCAAAAGCTCACAAGGGAGGGATCAGCCCTTCCCCAAGCCACAGCTTCTTCGACCTGGAAGGAGTCTTTGCCCTTCTCCCATGGCAAGGTCCATGCGAACATCACCACAAGAGACGGCCTGATTATCCTGAGTAGGTTCCTCCCTGCTGCCCAGCGAAGCTACTATCATCTCTCAGTAACACCTGCATTCCCTCTCTCCCAGCACATCAACATCTGAACAGATGGCCAAGACCAAGTTCAGCTGTCCCTTCAGTTGTCAGTCTGGACATCAGATTGGCAGAGGGAAAGATTCAGGACCTGAGACTCTGCCAATAGAAGCCAGAGAGCAGCCACAGGGACCATGGGCTCTGCCCAGAACCTGACACTCAGGGCCAAGAGGAGGGAAGCCATGGGAGTCCCCAGAAGCCAGGACTCCCATCTCCCTCCTCTCTCTCCCCTCTCCCACAGTAAAAACATGCTTCTGTTATTCCCATTAAATAGAAATATATTTATGTTTATACATATATACATATATGGGTTGAATTTATATATGTATAAATATATGTGTACATGTTATATATATTTATTTTATATATATTGTTTGTAACATACATATTATTAAATATATTTATATTATATATTATTTATGTTATATATGGTATATATACTGTTTCTGACCCCGGAACACCCCTCTAGCTACTACTCTTTGCTCCTCACTTTTCATCTACTCATCTTAAGAAAACCACGAGTTCTTTCTCTGCACTTTCTCATCTCCCTCAACTAACTATAATCTGGCTGCTACATGACTCTCCCCACCATGTCACAGAAACTGTTACAACAGGGTGCTTGGGTGGCTCGGTCCGGTAAATGTCCAACTCTTTATTTCGACTGAGGTCATGATCTCAGGGTCATGAGATCCAGCTCCGTGTAGGGCTCCGCACTGACCTTGGAGTCAGCTTAGGAGTCTCTCTCCTCTCCCTCTGCCCCTCCCCACTACCCGCTTGTGCACATGCATGAGTGCTCTCTCTCTCTCTCTCTCTAAAAAAAAGAAAAGAAACTGTTACAATAACAGTATTTATTAAAGTATTTAAACAACTTTTTTAAAAGATTTTATTTATTTATTTATTTGACAGCCCCCCGACACGGGGCTCAATCCCAGGACCCTGAGATCATGACCTAAGCTGAAGGCAGAGGCTTAACCCACTGAGCCACCCAGGCGCCCCCTTAAGCAACTTTTTAAAAAGGATTTTACTTATTTATTCATGAAAGACACAGAGAGAGAGAGGCGGAGGGAGAAGCAGGCTCCCCACTGAGCAGGGAGCCAGTGTGGGGCTAGATCCCAGGACCCTGGATCAGGACCCCGGGATCACAACCCAGGCTGAAGGCAGATGCCCAGCCGGCTGAGCCACCCAGGCACCCATGTTTAAATAACTTTATCATGGGCGCCTGGGTGGCTCAGTGGGTTAAGCCGCTGCCTTCGGCTCAGGTCATGATCTCAGGGTCCTGGGATCGAGTCCCACATCGGGTTCTCTGCTCAGCGGAGATCCTGCTTCCCTCTCTCTCTCTCTGCCTGCCTCTCCATCTACTTGTGATCTCTCTCTGTCAAATAAATAAATAAAATCTTTTAAAAAAAATAAATAAATAACTTTATCATGACCTCCAAACACTGAATACAGCTCCTATGTATTAGACAGTTCCTGACCCCTGAACACCCTCTGCACTTTCAGCTCAGGTGTCTAACAATAGGAAAATGGATAAACTGTGTTATGACCAAACAATGAGATACAACTCAGCAATAAAAGTTAACACACTGGGGCGCCTGGGTGGCTCAGTGGGTTAAAGCCTCTGCCTTCGGCTCAGGTCATGATCCCAGGATCTTGGGATGGAGCCCCTCATCGGGCTCTCTGCTCAGCAGGGAGCCTGCTTCCTCCTCTCCCTCTGCCTGTCTCTTTGCCTACTTGTGATCTCTGTCTGTCAAATAAATAAATAAAATCTTAAAAAAAATTAACATACTATTGGTAACACACACACATGACACAAATTCAATCTCAACATCATTATGCTGAATGAAAGAATATGTGCCAAAGAAAGTATACCTGGTAAGAATCCATTTACATGAATTTCTAGAACGGGCAAAACTATTCTGGGGGGGGCGGCATCAAAAGAGTGCTTGTCTCTGGGTGAGTGCCAAGATTGACTAAGAAGTGTTAGGAGAGAACTTCTTACAGAGGTGATAAGGTTCTATATGTTGAAATGGATTCGCATTACACAGGTGTATACATTAATCAAAACTCATGGATGACAAAGCTAATAATGGCTGATTTGTAACTAGGGGGATAAAAGAACCATAAACATAGATTTAACTCTAGTTAACAATATGCACGTTGAACTGTTTAGGGATGGAGCATACTAATGCCTGAAACTTATTTTGAGATGTATCAAAATGTAAGATCGATAGATAGGGGAATACAAGGATGGGTAAATGGGAGGTGCCTGGCTAGCTCAGTCAGTTAAGCATCCGACTCTTGATTTGGGCTCAGGTCATGAATTCAGGGTAGTGAGATCAAGCCCCACATCAGGTTCCACACTCAGTGGGGAGTCTGCCTGAGATTCTCTCTCTCCTTCTCTCTGCCCACCCGCACTGCTCTCTCTCTCTCTCTCAAGTAAATAAATAAATCTTTAAAGAGAGAGAGAGAAGGATGAGTAAATAGATACAATAATGAAGCGAATAAAGAAAAATGATAATTATGGAATCTGGATGGATTGTACATGTATTATGTTATGATTTTCATAACAAAATGGGAGAAAGGGAGTTACCATAATGTCCTACATGCTACATTAAGTAGAATCAAAGAAACCTGGGTTCAAATCTTGCCAAGGCCATTTCCTACCTGTCTGATCTAGGACAAAACTTATATGTGCCAAGATCCAGTCTCATAACACATGAAAGAAAGGAGATGAATAACACCTGTGTCACAGGGTTCTTGTGAGGATGATAGAGAGAGCATATGCAAAGAGTTTGGAAAGGTTTCTTTGTGACCAAAAGCTATAAGGAAAAAAAGGGGGGTTTTCCATTACAAACTCACAGAAATTCTAGACTTAAAAATAAAAATATCCACTTTTCAACTTCTAGCTCTCAAGAAAGAGAAATCCCTAGATGCCAGAAATAGAGGGAATAGAAAGCCAGAAGAGGAACACATGAGCTGATACTGGAGAAACCCTTAATAGGGCTTATAGACTGGAAAATATCTCTAAAGATGAGAAGCTTCAGTTCTCACCATCTTACAGGGACAAGAGACAGCGCTTTGGGATCATTCAAGTTAAATTAGGAGTATCCTACCTAAAGTCCAGACTTTTGAAGAGCTGCATCCTTAGTGAAAGAGGGCTAGAAAAACTCTCCCAGCAGCCCAGAGACAGAGAGTCTCTTCCTTGGTCTCCCACGAGAAGCCTGAACACCAAGCTTACACCAGATGATGATTTAGAGTTGGACATATACCATGTACATTGTGCAGATATTCCAAGTCAAATAGTTAAGCAAAATAAAACCTCTCTGTATGGTCATTCCTACAAGTCAGGCAGTACAAAAGTACTGTAGGGAAAGAAATCACCAATGAAAATGGCAAACCACAGGGACGCCTGGGTGGCTCAGTTGGTTGGGCGGCTGCCTTCGGCTCAGGTCATGATCCCGGCATCCTGGGATCGAGTCCCACATCGGGCTCCTTGCTCGGCAGGGAACCTGCTTCTCCCTCTGTCTCTGCCTGCCTCTCTGCCTACTTGTGATCTCTCTCTCTCTCTCTCTGACAAGTAAATAAATAAAATCTTTAAAAAAAAAAGAAAGAAAGAAAAGAAAATGGCAAACCATACCAAAAAATGTTTACCATCAACAAGAGCTTTCAGACACAATAGAAGAAATGGCATATCAAGAGCTTCTAATAACTGAACATTCTGAGAGATAATAAAATAAGTGTATTTATTTATTTATTTTTTTTTTTTTTTAAGGATGTGTCCTTTTATTTTTTTTTTATTTTTTTTTAAAGATTTTATTTATTTATTTGACAGAGAGAAATCACAAGTAGGCAGAGAGGCAGGCAGAGAGAGAGGAGGAAGCAGGCTCCCCGCCGAGCAGAAAGCCCGATGTGGGGCTCGAACCCAGGACCTGGGATCATGACCTGAGCCGAAGGCAGCGGCTTAACCCACTGAGCCACCCAGGCGCCCCAAAAATAAGTGTATTTAAAATAATAAAAAACAAAAAGAGAAGAAACAGAAACCATAATGAAATACCAGGCAGGTTTCTTGAAGAACCAAATAAAACTTCTAGAAATGCAAAATTTAAATTTTAATACATGAGTCTAGTTGTAGATTAGATGGAGATGAAAAGAGAATTACTGAATTAGAAACACCTATGAGGAAATCACTCATAAGATTGCACGGAGAGAGGGGCCCCTGGATGATTCAGTCATTTAAGCATCTGCCTTCAGCTCAGGTCATGATCCTGGGGTCCTGGGGCTGAGCCCTGTGTCAGGCTCCCTGCTCAGTGGGGAACCTGCTTCTCCCTCTCCCTCTGCTCCCTGGCTTGTGCTCTCTCTCTTATTCTATGTCAAATAAATAAAGAAAATCTTAAAAAAAAAAAAGATTGCACAGAGAGAGAAAGCAATGGAAAGAATGAAAGATAATTAAAAGAAAAAAAGGGAATGAGAAGGTCTGACAAATATGTAATAGGAAAGAACAAAATGAGAGAGAGATAATATTAAAACATATAACAACCAAGAATTCTCAATAATGATAAAAATATGAATCTTAATAAGGAATAATCACTCCAATCCCCAAGCAGATTACATAAAAGTAATTTCATGCCTAGATATATCATATTAAAATTGCAGGCCACCAAAATAAAACTTTAAAAGCAACTAGAGAGAATAGACACATTACCTATCAAGGAACAACTAGGTTTACTGCAGACTTCTCAACTTCTCTACAGAAGCCAGAAAGTAATAGAATATTCCAAGGATCTTCCAGTGCTAAAGAAAAGTAACTGTCAACTTCAGTGTTCTACATCCAGCTATATTAACATGTAAGAGGGAGAATGAAGTTTTTAAATTTCAGCAAAAGACTTACTACTTACAAACTTTTGGTGAAAACGCTATGAAACCTTCTACTTCAGGAAGAAGGAAATTGAACTCGAAAGGAAGGAATGGATGAGCAGAGAAAATGGAAACATGTAGGTAACTCTAAACAAGTACTGACTATAGAAATACACAGATAACAGTGACAAAAGCTCAGTACCCAGTAAGTGCTTGACAAATGGTTATTGGTTGGTGAGTCTTGATTGCGTGCACCCCTCTTCTGAGACATAATCCCATATATGTTTTGGCCACGAACTCAGAACCTCTTCAGTTTATGACTGTCACATTCTATTGACTTCTTTATTCTAGGAACTTTATCATTACTGGTCTACCAAGAGTATCACTCAATAATTTAAGCACAACTCTGTTTTGTTATTTTATCTTTTTAATTTTTACACCTTCTGTGGGTAAGGGAGGAAATTTCAGTTGGCGTGCAGTCTACCATTTTGAAACTCAATAAGTTTTTGTTGAAATGGAAAAAACTATTCCCACCCACTGATAGTACACCCAAGAAGAATGCCCCTATTGCCTACAAAACTCCAGAGTTAATTCTTTTGTTTTGGTTTGGTTTGTCTTTTGGTACGTTCCTTGCCCAATGTGGGGTTTGAAATCCATTACCCGAAGACCAAGAATCACATGCTCTATGGACTAAGCCAGCCAGATATCCTCAAGGTAGTTAGATTCTTACGTGGTGATTTAGGGTTCCAAGTATAAATGTTCCAACAACCAAAATAAAGCCTGAGAAATCACTCGGCATCACCTCTACTATACCATTTTGGTCAAAGTAGTCACAAACCCACCCATATCCAAAGGGAGGGCACGTAGACCCTGCATCTCAAAGGGAGAAGTGTCACAGAATTGGGAGGACATATTTTTTAAAGGTTTTATTTATTTATTTGGGGGAGAGAGAGAGACAGAGTTAGCCAATAGAGTACAAGAGGGAAAGAGAGGGATAAGTAGGCTCCCCGCTGAGAATGGACATGAGGTTCCATGCCAGGACCCTGGGATCATGACCTGAGCTGCAGATAGCCAGCTGTTCAACCAACTGAGCCACCCAGGCACCCCTGCAATGGAAAGACAGCTGAAATTTGGTGCAACTGAAATTGAGAAGAACAAGGAACAACAACAATGAAATCAATAATTTATCGAGCATATATACTATGTTCCAGATATTTCCATATATCATTTATCCTTATGTCAAACCTGTGAGATAGGTAGGAATCACATTCCCCTGGTTACAGAGGAGGAACCTGCACTCACAGACTTGGTGTGAAAGTCCCAGGTCATGCAACTAACAAGTGGTCAAATTCACACCCACGACAACCACACAGCAAGGCCACACTTTTTATCCACTCTGCTATCATAATTCTTAAAGCCCCTAAGCAATGATAACTCACTCTAGTCCTGACTCCTGGGGTTGCCTGGGAGGAATTCAAGCCTGCATCCAGCCATCAGGATTGGGAGGTGGCATCCCTGAGCAGGGGCTTCCTGTATAAACAGGAGGCGCATGGGAAGCGGCTCTGTGGTGCCGGGACAATGGGCAGTGAGCAGGCAGGGCCTCCTGTCTCCGGTGGGCGCTCAGGCCTGTGGGCGGCTGGGCAGGAACAGCTGGGGCCCTGACTCCCCGATGCCTGGCCCAGGAGAGGAACTGCCCCTCTCCTGGCTTTTCCAGGAGGAAGTTCCCCACTGATTCTCGGGAAGCCCTTCCCATCAGAGGCCTTGGCTGTGCCTAGACCTCCTCTTTCTTCTTTGGGAGCATGTTGTCTTTAGGGCTAATCTGGGATACAGACCTCCTCTGAAGTCCCCGTGGCCTGAAGGTTTGAAGGGTGTGGGCAAGCATGGCCAGCCTCAGATGCCCATCCAGGAGGCAGCCACCACTGAATGTGCAGTAAGGAAAAATCATAGGGCGGTAAATGCAAAAAAAAAAAAAAAAAAAAAAAAAAAAAAAAAAAAAAAACCACCAGGTGGGGGTCCTGTGAAGCAAAGAGACTCCACATCCCAGCTCCAGTTCTAACTAGCTGAAGGACCCTGGCAAGACATTTAACCTCTCTGAGCTGCAGTTTATACATTTGTAAAGTAGAGAAAATACTATCTATCTAAAAAGACTTGTTTAAAGATCAAACATAATAGTGTGTAACCAGCACCTCGTAAGAGTTACATGAATAAGAACTATGAGTATTTAGGGCACCTGGGTGGCTCAGTTGGTTAAGCGACTGCCCTCAGCTCAGGTCATGATCCTGGAGTCCCGGGGGATGGAGTCCCACAATGGGCTCCCTGCTCAGGGGGGAGTCTGCTTCTCCCTCTGACCCTCCCCCTTCTCATGCTCTCTCTCTCTCATTCTCTCTCTCCCAAATAAATTTAAAAATCTTAAAAAAAAAAAAAGAACTGTATTTAAAGCACATAAGAAACCCCCCCCCCACTTTGTTCCACAACTAGTATACTGCAGTATCTGAATATTCTCCATCAGAGAGACTCTGTCACCACTGAAATACCAATCACTCCATAAGGAGCAAGGTGCCACAGGCCCGGGGAACTAGAGAGGGTGGGTGGAGGGAGGGTCCTGAGCAGGCCTGACCAACATCTTCCCAAGGTCTTTGCAACATGGCACACCCTTGCTCACCTCCAGCTTCTTTGGCTGCTCCTGCCCAGCCATGTTACAGGCTCCCCACTCTACCCATCTATCTCTTCCAGTGTTCTCTTCTCTTTCCCCACATCTTCCCTGGGTGACTTCATCCTGCCCCACCTCTCTCCTGAGACCAGGTCTACGTGTCCCACAGCCTTCTAGACATCTCTATTGAAATGCCCCTCAGGCACCTCAAATGCAACATGCAACACGTCCCATACAATCATCTGGCCCAAGAAACCTGTGCCTCCAGCCTTCCCTGTCTTAGCTAATGGCCAGGTACCACATCCAGTGACCCTGGGAGTGGTTCTAACTCCTCCCTCCTTCCCCCTTCAATCAGTCCAGTCTCAGTTTCCACTTCTTCCTTTTTTTTTTTTTAAGATTTTTATTTATTTATTTGACACAGAGAGAGAGAGCACAAGCAGGGGGAATGCCAGACAGAGGGAGAGGGAGAAGCAGGCTCTCCAATGAGTAGGGTGACCAATGCAGGTCTCGATGCCAAGACCCTGGGATCATGAACTCAGCTGAAGGCAGATGCTTAACCCACTGAGCCACCCAGGTGCTCCTCATAGATTCCACTTTTTTTTTTAAGTTTTTATTTATTTATTTGACAGACAGATATCACAAGTAGGCAGAGAGGCAGGCAGAGAGGGGTGGGGAAGCAGACTCCCTGCTGAGCAGAGAGCCTGATGCCAGGATCCTGAGATCATGACCTGAGCCGAAGGCAGAGGCTTAACCCACTGAGCCACCCAGGTGCCCCTAGATTCCACTTCTTAAATGCCTCTCAAGGCGTGCCCTTATCTCCATCCACCTGTCCTGTTCTTATTGTCGGCCCAACATCCACACTGCAGCCAGAATCCTCTTCCCAACATACAAGCCCCCCTTTCACTCCCACAGAACACCTCCAGTGGCCTCAGAATGAAGTCCAAGTCTCTCAGGGAAGCACCCTTAGCCCTCAGTGATTTAGACCTTACCAACCTGTCCAGCCTCACAGCCCTGTCCATTGCCCCTCCCCACACTGGATGCTGCTAAATCCAGCCACCGTTGGTTCTCAGAGAGCACCACTTCCTCCCTCAACTCTGGGCCTTTATGTACTTACTTCTTACTTGAAAGTCCTCCCCACACCTTCCCTGGCCTTACTCATCCCTCAAGACTTAGCCCCAGCCTCACCTCCTCCAGAAGGACTTCCCCTACACTCCTGCAGCCTTGACCTTCCCCATCACAGTTCTTATCATCCATATTTGCATTTGTCTGTTTACCCATCCAACTCCCTACTGAGCTGCTCTCCCCCAAGGGCAAGAACAAAGCTTTCTTCTCTGGATCCTCAGGCCTAGCACAGGGCCAGTTCAGAGGAGATGCCTAGGTAAGTTCATCTGAATGCATGAATAAATGAATGATAAATTCTACCAACCATGCAGTGGTGCCTAAAGGCAGTCTTTGGGGGCAGCAGTCTCAAGCAAACCCACACATGGCAGAAGCCTCCTTCTCCCAGATGGCTCCTATAGTTTAAAATTTGAAGAAAAAACAAAGCCCCAGGTGCCAAAGAAAATCCGGTGGGATCTTAACAGAAATCTCCTTCCCAGACCTGAAAAATTAAGAAACATCAGGAAGCGTTCGGTAAACACAGACTGCCATGTATAATAGGCATTCTACATGGGCAGATTTCCTAAGACTCAACCTGGCACAGAAGGGCTGTGTGGGTGTGTGGGGGTGGGTGTGCACGCACATCTATACAGAGACAAGGGAAGACACACATGTATCTGTGTGTACACCTGTATATACATATGTGAGCATACAAGTATGCAATATCAATGTGCAACTGTGTGCCATGGGCACACCCAAGCCTACATGATTCTGTTTTCTATTCAAATGATATTCAGATTAAGGAAAGACCATCCCTTGACATATAAATAATGTCCTGGAAGCCTTTGCCCAGTCCCACAACCCGTGGGCACCCATTTCTCATTGAAAACTAGGTCCAGGGTACCTCAGAGGGCTCAGTCTGTGAAGCCTCGGACTCAGTTTCTGCTGGGGTTATGATCTCAGTTTCTGCAGGGTCCTGGGATCCAGCCAGCATAGGGCTCCACGCCCAGCAGGGAGTGTGCCTGAGGATTCTCTCACTGTCCCTCTGCACCGGCATCCATGGGCTCTCTCTCTCTCTCTCAAATAAATAAATAGGGAAGGGAAAGGAAAGGAAGGGAAGGATGTGAGGGGAGGAGAGAAATTAAGAAAGAGAGGGAGGGAGGGAGGAAGGAAGGAAGAGAGAGAGAGAGGAAGGAAGAAAGGAGGAAGGAGGAAGGAAGGACAGTCCCTCCTGTCCTTAATGAAGTACCAGCCACTCTCACACAAGGTGTTCCCTCCGTGTGGAATTCACCTTGTCTCCAGTGGTGCCCTGCCTAAAGAATGCCTTAGCTACACCTTCTTTGGGCCTTAAAAGCCCCTGTTAAAACGTCTCCGGAAGCGGCCACAGCGAAGCTGCGCTCAGATCCCCCATCTCAGGACCAATGCTCTATTCCCTTCCTGGGACAAGCACTGGAGCAGGGCTTAGCCGTGGGAGGCAGTGCGAGCTGGCTGGTCTTGACGGTAGGAAAGTCAGAGGCCTCCCGGTCTCCCGGAAAGCATCAAGGAGGCAGGGAGATGACCAGGCGACCGCTGCGCAGAACCCCCAGCCCTCCCGGCCTGGGTGGTAAGGTTCTGCGTGCTGGCCTCGGGCTCCTGCGGGCTTCCTGCGCGCGGCGGGGAAAGATAACACCCGCCTGCCCCCGAACGCCGACGCCGCTTCCGGCGGCCTTGGTGGGGGAAGTGGCGCGGTACAAAGCGAGGAAGCCCCCTACACGCGGGCGAGCCCCGTTTCCGGCCCGATGGGACGCGCTGCGCTTGGTCAGCGTCCTGCACTCTAGCGCGCGGTCAGGCTAGGCACACCGGAAGCTGTGCCTGAGGCTGCTGATCGCCTTCGTCCTAGAGCCTTCCAGGACCCTCTCCTATCCTGAATTCCCCTCCTCTTGATGCTGACTCCTCGCTATCATAGAACACGCACATTTGGACCCACTCCTGGTGTCTACCTTTCACAGAACTATAATTAAATCCTGGAGCAATTCATACTAAAGTGGTCAATGACTTATAACATTTGAATATCTAATCTTTTCTCAGACTAATGTTCACCTGAAAGAAAGAAGCACTAAGTATGGAATTACAGACATTCATTTATCATTTTCTGCCAGACACAGATATATCAGGCACTAAATATACAAAGATATTAAGAACACAACCACTGGGGGCGCCTGGGTGGCTCAGTGGGTTAAAGCCTCTGCCTTCAGCTCAGGTCCTGATCCCAGGGTCCTGGGATGGAGCCCCTCATCGGGCTCTCTGCTCAGCAGGAACTGCTTCCACCTCTCTCTCTCTGCCTGCCTCTCGGCCTACTTGTGATCTCTTCTGTCAAATAAATAAATAAAATCTTAAAAAAAAAAAAAAAAAAGAACACAACCACTGCCCTCAGGGAGTTCACAGTCTAGCATAAGATTGGGGGGGGGGGGGGACAATTAAAATACATATACATATAGGGCACCAGTGTGGCTTAGTTGATGAAGCCTCCAACTTTTGAGCTCAGCTCATATCTTGATCTCAGGTTTATGAGTTCAAGCCCTGTGCTAGGCTCCACACTGGGCATGGAGTGTTAGGAGAAGGGAGTTGGGGGAAATTGGAAGGGGAGGTGAACAATGAGAGACTATGGACTCAGAAAAACAATCTGAAGGGTTTGAAGAGGTTGGGGGGGTGGGAGGTTGGGGGAACCAGGTGGTGGGTATTAGAGAGGGCACGGATTGCATGGAGCACTGGGTGTGGTACAAAAACAATGAATACTGTTATGCTGAAAATAAATTTAAAAAATGATTTAAAATATATATATAAATATATATTTATGATACACATAATATACATATATTATATGTATATATATCTATATACATATATATACATATAAATATATGTGTGTCTCTTCAACAATTGGTGTTGGGAAAATTGGACAGCCACATGCAAAAGAATGAAGCTGGACCATTTCCTTACAACTCAAAATGTATGAAAGACCTAAATGTGAGACAGGAATCAAAATCCTGGAGGAGAACACAGGCAGCAACCTCTTCGACCTCAGCCACAGCAACTTCTTCCTAGAAACATCACCAATGTCAAGGTAAGCAAGGGCAAAAATGAACTATTAGGACTTCATCAAGATAAAAAAGCTTTTGCACAGCAAAGGAAACAAAACCAAAAGACAACTAACAGAATGGGAGAAGATATTTGCAATGACATACCAGATAAAGGGCTAGTATCCAAAATCAATAAAGAACTTTTCAAACCCAAAGAACAAATAATCCAATCAAGAAATGGGCAGAAGACATGAACAGACATTTCTGCAAAGAAGGCCTCCAAATGGCCAACAGACCCATGAAAAGGTGTTTAACATCACTTGGCATCGATGAAATACAAATCAAAACCCCAGTGAGATACCACCTCACACCAGTCAGAATGGCTAAAATTAAAAAGTCAGGAAATGACAGATGTTGGAAAGGATGCAGAGAAAGGGGAACCCCCACTACACTGTTGGTGCGAACGTAAGCTGGTGCAGTCACTCTGCACCAGTATAGAGTATAGAGGTTCCTCAAAAAGTTGAAAATAGAGATACCATATGACCCAGCAATTGCACTACTGGGTATTTACCCCAAAGGTAAAAATGTAGTGATCTGAAGGGGCACGTGCAGCCCAATTTTTATAGCAACAATGTCCACAGTAGCCAAACTATGGAAAGAGCCTAGATGTCCATAGATAGATGAATGGATAAAGAAAATGGAATACTATGCAGGCATCAAAAAACTGAACTCTTGCCATTTGCAATGACGTGGATGGAACTAGAGGGTATTATGATAAGCAAAATAAGTCAATCAGAGAAAGACAATTATCATATGATTTCACTGATATGTGGAATTTGAGAAACAAGGCAGAGGATCATAGGGAAAGAGAGGAAAAAATGAAACAAGATGAACCTGAGAGGCAAACAAACCATAAGAGACTCTTAACCTCAGGAAACAGAGGGTTGCTGGAGTGAAGGGGGGTGGGAGGAATGGGGTGGCTGGGTGATGGACACTGGGGAGGGTATGTGCTATGCTGAGTGCTGTGAATTGTGTAAGACTGATGATTCACAGACCTGTACCCCTGAAACAAATAATACATTATATGTTAATAAAAATAAATAATTTTTTAAAAAGAAGGAATGACATAATTAGAATATCACCATTCTGATAATGAACACTAATGAATAATGGCTCTAAACAGTGGTCATCAATGGCTGTGAAGATCCAAAAGAGAAAAAAACAGACTTTAGTGTCCCCTGATGGAACTACAGAAGAGTGTTGGTGAAGTGTTCTTGCCAAAATATCAAAAGTGACCCGACCAACCATCTAGATCTATAATGCACTGGAAATAGAGGACCAGGGAACATGCTAGAAGATGCCACAGGGATGCAATCACCAAATCCAGGCTGGGAGAAACTCCATAGGACAAATGTCCCACTACTGTTAACAGATATATTGCAAGGAGGAAAAAGAGAGAGGAGAGATACTTATAGATTAAAAGATACTTAAGAGACATATAAACCAAATGTAGTGTATGGATCTTGTTTGGATCCTGACTCAAACAAACCAGCAGTAAAACCCTTTTGAGATTATTGAGATTTTAATATTAACTGTGAATTTGATATACTAAAAATAAATCTCTCTCAATTTTTAGGTATGGTGATGGTATAGGAGCTATGCTTATTTTAAGTGCTTATATTTTAAGGATATAAATTTATATATTTATGAGTGAAGTATTAGATGGGATCTCTGGGATTCACTTCAAAAGAATCTCATCAGGGATGGGTGAAGAAAAAGGTGAGGATACAGAGGAAACCAGATAAGGGTTCATTGTACTATCCTCTCTGCTATTTTAGGTTTGAAATCTATCATAATAAGATGTTAAAAAAAACAAAGAGATCAAATATATCATCATCATCACCATCATTGGGACACATGGCTGGCTCAGTCAATACAGCATGCAACTCTTTTTTTTTTTTTAAGATTTTATTTATTTGACTGAGAGAGAGAACACAAGCAGGAAGTAGTGGCAGAGGGAGAGGGAGAAGCAGGCTCCCCAAGGGAGCCCAATGCAGGACACCACCCCAGGACTCCGAGATCATGACCTTGAGCCAAAGGCAGATGCTTATCCAATTGAGTCACCCAGGCACCTCAAGCATGCAAATCTTTGAACTTGGGTGAACTTGGGATGATGAGTTTGATGCCCACATCTGGGGTAGAGTTTACTTAATAAAATAATAATAATAATAATAATAATAATAATAATTGCCAAGATTTTTTAGTGTCTCCTCTGTGCCAGACCTTGTGTTACTTTTCACACTGAATCCTATTTAGTCTTCTCAGAAACCCTGTGACCTAGATACTATCATTACTGTTTTGCAGATGAGGAAACTGAAGCACAGAGAGGCTAAATAACAGGCCCAAAATCACACAGCAAATAAATCAGAGAGTCAGGATTTAAGTCTAGATCTGTTGAAATCCAAACCCAGATTCTCTCACACTACCGTTTCACTCATTGACAATGACACTGACTTCCCAGGGTACAGACATCACTCTCTCTAATTTACAGATGAAGAAGCTGTTCAACAATAACTGGTAAAATTTGAAGATGTCTGTGCCCTTTGACCCAGCACCTCTCAATAAACTGTAGCACAGAAGCACTAGCAAACATATATAAGAATGTCCTTAGAAGGACTACTGGTAACAGAGTAAAGAATAGTAAATAACCCAACCATCCCTCCACAGAATGTGGATACATAAACGGTGGTGTGTGCACACAATGGAATGGTGCAACATAGTGAAAATGAATGGGGCTTGTTTTTGTGTATCAACTAGGAACTTTTCAGAAACATAAGGTTATGAAAAAGCAAGCACGTGTCTTTCTACAACAGCAGGATACCATTAATATAAAGTTATGCAACACAGAACAGTACTAAGTATTGCCTAGAAATGGATACACATGTAGTACAAGTATAAAAACAGTTATGAGATTACTAAGCACCAACTTTATCCTGGTGATCTCCTCAGGACAGGGAGGGCAGAGAGGGATCAAGGAAAGGTACAGGAGGGTCCTCAACTATATCTGTAAGATTTATTTCTTAAAAAGAAAGACGTGTGTTAGTTAGGCTGTGGAGAAACAGGAATCCTGTACACTTCTTATGGGAGTGTGTAATATTTCCATTAATAAGAAGGTAATTGGTAATATCCCAAAGTTACAAATGCACAAACCCTTTAACACTCTTTGACATAACTCTTTACTTGTAGAATTTTTTTACAGATATATGCACATACTTACCATATGTTTTTACAGATATAAACCCATACAATACCAACAATTAGATATATACAAGATTATACATTACAGTATTATTTATAAAAGCAAAAGATTGGGGGTGCCTGGGTGGCTCAGTCAGTTAAACCTCTGACTCTTGGTTTTGGCTCAGGTCATAATCTCGGTCCTGGGATTGAGTCCGCATCCACATCCTGGCTCTGGGCTCCATGCTCAGCAAGAAGTCTGCTTCTCAACCTCTCCCTCTCTCTCCCTCTGCCCCTCAGCCTCCCCCTGCTTGCACAAGCTCTCTCTCTAAAATAAATAAATAAATCTTTAAAAAAGGCAAAAGATTGGAAGAAGCCTAATACTCTAAAGTCTAATGTTCTGAAAAGAAAATTCATTGATATGGAAAGATTTCTAAGATATAGAACACTGATTGTTAGATGCAGCCATGTGCAAAAGGTGAAGGAGGGAAGGAGAATGTATGTACATGTGTTTGTATATGCACAAACTATGTCTGGAAGGATATATGTAAAACCAGAGTCACTGGCTACCTGTGAAATGGGTGACCTAAAGACAGAGGTGGAAGAGAGACTTTTCACTGTAAGCCTTCTATATTTTTAATTTTTGGTACATGTGAATATATTGCCTATTTAAAAATGATAAAATTTGGGGCACTTTGGTGGCTCAGTCAATTAAGCATCTGCCTTCGGTTCAGCTCATGATCTCAGGGTCCTGGCATAGAGCCCTAAGCCCCATAGGGCTCCCTGCTCAGTGGAGAGCCTGCTTCTCCCTCTGCCTCTGCCCTTCCCCCTTCACCCATCCATGCACTGTCTCTCTCTCTCAAATAAATAAATAAGATCTTTTTTAAAAATTAAAAAATGATAAAATTTTAAAACTCAGCAAGGTTCCATAATTTCCCAGGCCAATATTCATAAGAATTGGGACAGAGGTCTGTGTTAACCACTGGTGCCTCCCAGCCTGTGGGGGGCGTGCATCAATTAGAGTACCAGGACCTCCTTCCCATCTGTGCTACCTCTGCGGCCTAAAGCAGCCCTTGTATATTTCTGGACCTGAGTTTCCATCACCTAAATGAGTGGTCCCTTCCTGTTCAAATAGACTACCAATCCCCATTCCTCAGAAATGTTACCTCCTAGCAAAAGGCTAGGTACCAAGAAGTACCTGGAACAGAGCATACCAGAATGCTGGACTGTTCCCACTCAAAGCACCAAAATCCTGACCACTGTTTCCCCAACAAAAGCCTGCTTGTACCACCACAGCAGCCTGTCAGCAATTACCCCCAATTACAAACCCAGAGCCCAGGAAGCCCTCAATTAGTCTGAAAAGGGGCCTGAGGAGGAGCCAGCTGCACAGAGCATAGTGCCCATATATCGCCTCCACCCACAGGGCCAGCACACTCCTCTCACTCAAGCCCAGGGGCTTGGCTACTTCGTAACAACGTGCTTAGGACCACAAGAAGGCTGCTGGTTCTCCTCTGAGTGACCATTGCCTGCAGGGCCCAGTCAAGTCTTCTTGCCAGAAGTGCAGTTCTCCAGATTTCAGGCTTTCTCCCAAATCAGACCACACAGATCTGCCTCCCTACATTAACACTTTCCCAGGCAAGGTGCAACATCTCTAGGTTCTAATCTCCTTCTAGGAGAAGATGAACATTCCTGGACAAACCCTGCAGATGGAGAGATACCCAGGCTAATGCCCCTCAAGCATCATGGTCATGGGCTTGGCTCAGCATTTGGGAGGAGGACCAAATACCCATCTCTTCTCAGAGAAAGATGGCCTCTAAGTTCTGCTCTATAGCATCCAGAAGTAGGCAGCCCCTGATCCAGTCTTCTGCAAATGCCCCAAACATCCCTGCACCTCAGTTTCTTCATCTATAAAATGAGAATAGGGGGCACCTGGGTGGCTCAGTGGGTTAAGCCGCTGCCTTCGGCTCAGGTCATGATCCTAGGTCCTGGGTTCGAGCCCCACATCGGGCTTTCTGCTCAGCAGGGACCCTGCTTCCTCCTCTCTCTCTGCCTGCCTCTCTGCTTACTTGTGATTTCTCTCTGTCAAATAAATAAATAAAATCTTTAAAAATAAAATAAAATGAGAATAGTACCAACACCTTGGATTTGTCATAAAAATGAAATGAGAGCACGCATGAAAAGTCCCTGGCTCAAAATATGCGCTTATTAAAGGATATCTCTTATACTCCTTAAAATGATGCTGATGATAATTGCTGGAAGTATACAGTGGTTTTTAGAGAATCCTATCTATAAGGAAAAGGCCCTGTTATAATATATCTGTCTGTACAGTGCTGTAGTTTGTTCTACTTTGGAAAACCATTGGGCAATATCTTCTGTAACTACATATATGCCTATTCTCCTAGGTATTCACTCAAGAACAATAAAATGCCCTTCACAAAAAGTCATGTACAAAAATGTTGACAACAGCTTTATTTATGATATCTCAAACCTGAAAACAATACAAATGTCCATTCATAGGTGAGCAGATGAGCAAATTGTGGACTATTATACAGAAATAAAGAGAAATTAATGTCTGACATATGCAACAAGATGAATGGATCCCAAAAATATGTTATGCAGAAGAAACCAGACACAAAAGAGTACATGTTGTATGCCCCATTTATATGCAGGCAAAGTTAATCTATGGTGATAGAAATCAGAATACAATTATACTTGGGAGTAGATATTAAAGAGGAAAAAATAAAAGGGGACCTTCTGAGGTGACAAAAGTGTTAATATCTTGGGGCACCTGGGTGGCTCAGTGGGTTAAAGCCTCTGCCTTTGGCTCAGGTCATGATCCCAGGGTCCTGGGATCGAGCCCCACATAGGGCTCTCTGCTCAGCAGGGAGCCTGCTTCCTCCTCTCTCTCTGCCTGCTTCTCTGCCTACTTGTGATCTCTGTCTGTCAAATAAATAAAAAATTTTTTTAAAGTGTTAATATCTTTTTTTAAAGATTTATTTATGTATTTGAGAGAAAGAAAGAGCACAGTGGGGAGGGCAGGGGGACAGAGAGAATCTCAAGCAGACTCCCCTCTGAGTGTGGAGCCCAAGTCAGAGGGTTGATCTCACCACCCTGAGATAGTGACCAGAGTGGAAACCAAGAGTCAGATGCTCAACTGACTGAGTCACCCAGGCGCCCTAACATTCCACATCTTGATCAGGACAGTGGTTACATGGTATATTGCATATAAAAATACATCAAGCTGTATACTTGAGATGCATATTGTTTACATATGCAAGTTATACAGCACACACACACATACACACATACCCCATTTTGATGTAAGGGAAATCTTCAGAAGGCCAGTAGTGCAAAACACAAAACTCAGCCCTTCTCTTCCCCTTCCTCTGGACTTCATCAAAGACAGGCATCAAAAATGCCCTCCTGCACATAAGGTTTTTACACGGTGCCCATTTGTGGAGAGAAACTTGAGCAGGAAATGAGGATGAAGAGGAAGGGCTCTTTCAGCCACCTCTGCATGGGCCTTCTTGGCCAGACAGCAGGTTTTACCTTATAAGCTGGCTGCTGCAAATGCAAAGGCCACTCCATCTCTAGTAAAGTTTATTAAGTGTCTCACACAGGTCCTCAACATGAGAAAGGTAGCCTGTCTCCTTGCCTAAGGTTCAGCACCATGGCTGTGCAGCTATAATGAGCATATAGTCCCAAATGCCAGGGGGACTCTCAGATCCTGAGCTGGCCTTCCATGGTCCAGCCACTCTTCCCCACCTGCAGTCCCTTTCTTGGAAATTCCAACTTTATTACAAGGAAAGAGGCATCTCTCAATTCTCTCTGTGGAGTGAAGGCATTTTGCAATGACATTGGAATGCATTAAGTCAATCCCGGTGGATTGACTCAGTGGCTTAAAGTCCACTGAGTGACAAGCGGAGGACAGAGTCTCTACCCATCAAGACTTATAGTCTGGGTGTGGAGAAAGGCAACAAGACACTTTAAACAACACATCATGCTCTCAAGCATGGGGTGGGGGCACCTAGTGGCAGGGTACTCACTGTTCAGGGCTGAAGAAAATGGCTTGGGGCCAGGGGAGTTACAGCCACAGAACACCAAAGGAAGCTTGTGAGCAGTTTCTGCCTCCCTAGAATTGTCTCTCTGGGAGCTTCCCAAAAGTCTTTGGAGAGGGAAGGTCCAGGAACCACCCCCCGCACCCCACCCTGCCACCTTTTCTCCTTGAATTAGGCTCAACCAGGAGAAATGCCTACCACTGCCCTGCAGTCTGCCTGGTGAAGGGTAGGGCACACACTCCTTGGGGCAAAGAGGTGATAGTGAACTTGAGGCCCAACATCGGTGAAGTATGGAGGAGCCCAGAACTCTAGCCTACTACCTCCCAGCCCAGCCTTCCACAGGGTTTGGCCGGTAGGATTCACTAAGATACCAACTGGAAACAGCTCTCATCTGTGAGGTCTTCTCCAGAAAGTGTGGTGGCTTTTCCTCTCTCTCTCTCTCTCTGTCCCTCCTTCTCCACTTCCCTATTCTCTCTCACTCTTTCTCCCAAGCACATATTTGGGTGAGTGTCTCTGCTAATCCCAAACAGGCAGAATAACACTGGCTGGCCTGGGGCCTGGCTGTGTGGGTGTGTGCAGAAGAACCAAGCCCGCGCACTCCCGCAGCAGCCTGTCAGAGTGGCAGGGAGTTCAGCTACAAAACAGAGATGGAGCTTGTGTGAATGACCTGTGTGAAAGTGCCTCAGGGATATGTTCTGTACCTGAGCTTCCCAAAGAACTCTGAACAGCAACCTCACCAAGGGAACATCAGGTGGCCGCCCAGTCACCCTAACCCTGGGCCAAAGACATCAAAGAATCTGCAGGCTTCTGGGAGTCAGACTTGTGGACAAGAGGTCACTCTGTGTCTTGAGCTGAGTGCCCAAGTGTGTAAAGAGGCTTAAAGTCCAGGCATCAGAGTGGCACGTTTTCCACCAAAATCTGCAGGATCTGAACTAGTATTTGTGAGGGCAGTGGGGAAAAGAAGAACTGCAGAGGGTACAGGGTTGACTGGAGAGAAGTGCATGGAGGAATGTGACGGGAGTAGAGAGACCTGAAGTCCATGAGGGTGTAGGAGGAGCTGGGAGTAGTGCTGACCGTTGAGGTGTGCAGTCGTGTAGGGATGTGCGAATGAACGCATCCAGACTTCCCTTTCCCGGTGCGCGCGCCGCGGAGGCCATATCCACAAAGAGATGGCTGCGGCAGGCTCAGTTCATCTGTCCTCGCGCAGGGGAAAGGACACCGCGGGACCCGGTTCAAGCAGCCGGCGGCGACACGGGGCCAGGCGATTCGTGCCCGGGAAGCGCGCTTCGAGCGTCGGGATCGCTGGGCGGCTCACCTGGCAAGACCCTGCCGCAGGCATCCAGGGAGGCACAGCCGCTTCCGCGACTGTTGCGGGATTCCCGGCGTTGCGGAGAGAAGCGTCTCCTTTCGTCCCTCCCTCAGGGCCGAGTGAATTGCTGGCAGCGGCTGTCGGGGCCGCGCCCCGTCGGCTGGTCGCCCGCACCGTGTCAACCCGCGGCGCCCGCGCGGGAGGACCGGCAGAAGGCACTGGCGGCTCCTGAGCTGCGGCCGCAGGCCCCGGGAACCCCGGGCAGAGAGGCTAGGAGCTCAGCCCGGCCCTCGGAGGTGGGCACCGCCCCGAGGTCACTGAGCTGGGGCTCGGCGTCGCCGCAATGCCGCGGGGAGAGAGGATGACCCCCCGCCACGAGCCTCGATGCAGTTTGCCTGCCAGACGGGATCCCGACCCCGCCAGGAAGCGGGGCCCTACCCAGCCGGCCCTAGAGGGTTGAGAAGTAAACCAAGGCGCGCCCCACCGCTTCCTGGGGAGATCAATACCTGAAAGGAGCAGGACTCCTCCTCTGTCCACTAAGAAACTCCTTCAGAGGAACTCCTTCCTTTACCCCCACCCCCTACAAACGCGCGCGCGCGCATACACACACACACACACACACACACACACACACACACACACACACACTCTTTAAAGGCTGAAAAGGGAGCCGAGTTTGGAATTCGGGGAAGTGATGACACACAAAACAATGCTGTTACACCTGGCTGCTGCAGGCCAGCAGCGGAAATGCCTTCAAGGGTGAGAGAGAGACAGAGAGCCAGCCTGGGTGGTCAGAAAAAAAAAGAGGAGAGGAGAGCGCTAGCGCGCGCGTGTACACACACACACACCCAGGCTGGGGCCAGAACCAGCTGTTTTTTCCCCCGGTCCAGGCCGAGGGGGAGGATGGGCACTAGGGTCAATGTGCAGCAGACCCAAACCTCACACCACTCCCACCCCTAGCCTAGGCATGGATGGGGGTCGACTGGTGAGAAAGAAGAAAAACACCTGCACTCCTGCTCAGGAGACAGCCACAGAGGTTTTTGAAGAGGTGTTGCTTACCCCGGTGTATACTGGGAGCAGTGGAAGAAAACAATCAAGCTACCTGGAGATATTTTCAATGGTGGGTAGATAGAGGAGGATATTTATTGAGGTGAGTTTAGGAGAGCCCTGTTCCCTCTTACTGTAATGGTCAGACCAGACTGCCCTGCTGACCTCTCTGGAGTCATTTTCAAGATACTGAATTCCAAAGAACCCCTCACCTAGTCCTCCTTTCCTTTAATCTCAGAGTGTAGATCAGAAAGCAGAGTGAGAAGCAGGCAACACCGGCAGGTGGGCTGTGGGTGCTGCGCCTTAGGTGCTGGGCCCGTAAGAGCCCTTAGGCCACAAAGCACTCTTCAGACTTCCTCAGAGACTGGGCTAGGGGGAAGTGGTAGTAACCAGCATTGGGACAGCCACTCCAGCCATGCTCATCCAGACATAGGACATCCCTGCATGACACCCATTCAGTCCACCTTCCTCCTCAAAGTATCCTGGCCCCCTCAGTACCTAGCAGTTTGGGGTATGAAGATTCAAAACACAAGACAGACATCTCTCTCACACTTAATGATTGCAGATCTTTTGTTAAGGCTAAGTTAACTGTTAAAAAGCAGAGCTGCCTTTCCTTGCCAGCATTAATTTCCCCTGAAGGTAGGAGCATTCACCTCTTGGCCCTGGAGAAAGATCAGAACAAATGTCTTGTCAGGAGAGAGATTCGAACAAATGCCTCCCTCACAGCCTCTTACTCTTCCTCTCAGTCTGTGACAGAATATTGACAAAGAAAGGGGGAAGGGGAAGAAAGGAGAGAGGGGAGGAGAGGGAAAAGAGAGAGAGGAAAAAGAAAGAAGATGCAACATCTCAGAACCACATTTACTGATAGGTGACACACGTACCATTACATATCTGTAATTATAAATTATTACCCCATAAATATAAATCTCACCTTGTAAGTGTGCATACCTCTGTTTTTGTCCCAGCACATGAGCACCTGGGCAGCTGGTATGTCACGTGTCTCAAGAACAGACCCTCCCCATGACTTCTATATGTGATACCGGTGCACATACAAATAAAATCCCCCAAAGCCCCACAGCAACGACCGTGAAGGAGCAGGACTAGAGTGGGGTCTACTTGGTGTTGTTAAACCACAAATCCAACTCGTAGGATTACAGCGCGGATTCTGAGGAGGGGTCTGGTCCAGGGGCAGCGCAAGGAAGGGCGGCGCTTCAGACGGAGCTCCTGGGCGCCTCTTCCCGGATCGGCTCCCCAGCCCCATCCGGCCGAGTCACTCTGGAAGCGCGACGGACAGGCCAGGCCAGGCCGAGGTTTCTCGGTTCACTGACACGCGTTTCTGGGCTGATTTTCCCAAAGCCACCGCGCAGCTCTCTGCACCCCAGCGCCGTCCGGCCCCCTCGCCATCCCGCCCCTCCCCCAGCCCCAAGGCAGAAGTTTTGCCCGAAGACCTTAGCAAAGGGCAGAGCAGGGGAGTCGTTTTCTTTCACCTGAAAGCCGCGAGGAGGCTTGGCGCGCTAGGGCCCGAGCTCCTTGGGCACTGGCCGAGTGTGGACGGACCCCGCCTGGGCCCTCGGCATCTCCCGGCCCAGTCCGCAGAGCGAGCACCCGCGGATTGCAAGGGCTTGAGAGAGCGTGAGCCGGGTGGTCCGCCGGGCCCCTTCAGCTCGCTGAGAGGGGGCAGGCCGGTCCGGGCTGTGCGGGGCGTTTACAAAAAGTGACTTGGAGATGAACTCGCCCGTGCGCGACTGGCCGCCCCGCTATAGGGGCGAAGGCGCCTGACGCAAGCGGAACTCGGCGGAGCCCATACGAATCAGAACTGAGCGAGGCTCCTGGCGCACTAGGGACTTCAGGAGGCAGCTCCGCCAGAGACGCGGGTCTTGCCTCGGGAAACCGGAGGGTGGGGGGAGGGGAAGAGCGCCGAAAAGAAAACCCACCGAGGCGGGGACTGGCCTGGGCGGGGAGGGGCGGCGGGGCCGAAGCCCCTCTCTGTTGGGCGGACTCCCCATGGCCAGAGGCTGAGCTCCACTCCCGCCGGCCGCTCCCTAGGGGAAGGGAAAGAGGAGAGGAGCGGAGCGAGAGGCCGCCAGCGAGCGAGCACGGGCGGCATCCGCAGTCTCCAGAAGTTTGAGACTCGGCCGTGTGCGGACTTGGTGCGCCCGGACTCCGCCGCGCCAGCACCAAGGAAAAAGAGCAGGGGCTGCCCGGCCGCGGCGCGCCGGCTTTGTCATGATGGCTAGCTACCCCGAACCCGAGGACGCCGCGGGGGCCCTGCTGGCCCCGGAGACCGGCCGCGCAGCCAAGGAGCCAGAGGCGCCGCCGCCGCCGAGCCCCGGCAAGGGAGGAGGAGGCGGCCCTGGGACAGCCCCCGAGAAGCCGGACCCGGCTCAGAAGCCCCCGTACTCGTACGTGGCGCTCATCGCCATGGCGATCCGCGAGAGCGCAGAGAAGAGGCTCACCTTGTCCGGTATCTACCAGTACATTATCGCCAAGTTCCCGTTCTACGAGAAGAACAAGAAAGGCTGGCAGAATAGCATCCGCCACAATCTCAGCCTCAACGAGTGCTTCATCAAGGTGCCGCGCGAGGGCGGCGGCGAGCGCAAGGGCAACTACTGGACGCTGGACCCGGCCTGCGAGGACATGTTCGAGAAGGGCAACTACCGGCGCCGCCGCCGCATGAAGCGGCCATTCCGGCCGCCGCCCGCGCACTTCCAGCCCGGCAAGGGGCTCTTCGGGGCCGGGGGCGCCGCGGGCGGCTGCGGCGTAGCGGGCGCCGGGGCCGACGGCTATGGCTACCTGGCGCCTCCCAAGTACCTACAGTCCGGCTTCCTCAACAACTCCTGGCCGCTACCGCAGCCGCCTTCACCCATGCCCTACGCCTCCTGCCAGATGGCGGCGGCCGCTGCGGCGGCGGCCGCCGCCGCTGCCGCCGCGGGCCCGGGCAGCCCGGGAGCGGCCGCGGTGGTCAAGGGGCTGGCTGGCCCGGCCGCCTCGTATGGGCCGTACTCACGCGTGCAGAGCATGGCGCTGCCTCCCGGTGTGGTGAACTCGTACAACGGCCTTGGAGGCCCGCCGGCCGCGCCCCCGCCGCCGCCGCATCCCCACTCACACCCGCATGCACACCATCTGCACGCGGCCGCCGCACCCCCGCCCGCCCCGCCGCACCACGGGGCCGCCGCACCGCCCCCAGGCCAGCTCAGCCCCGCCAGCCCTGCTACCGCCGCGCCCCCGGCGCCCGCGCCCACCAATGCGCCGGGCCTCCAGTTCGCCTGCGCCCGGCAGCCCGAGCTCGCCATGATGCATTGCTCTTACTGGGACCACGACAGTAAGACCGGCGCGCTGCACTCACGCCTCGATCTCTGAGAGCCCAGCGCACGCCGGCTTTGAGGATGCAGGGACGTGCGACGCCGGCCTTAGCCGAAGCCGCAGCCACCGCCGCCGGCCGGACCACGCGCCCTCTGGGGCCATCTTCTGAGCCAGCGTCCAAGGCCCTCTGAGCCTCCTCGCTCCCCTCAGCTCCTCTTGCCCCTCTTTTGTCTCCTCCGCTTCCCCTCCTGTTGCTCGCCTCCCTGCCCTCTCTGCCCTCTCGCTCCCCCGGCCTACAGGCCGCCTCTCCGCGCGCCTTCTGCAGGCCTCGTCTCCTCGCGGTGCCCCGGCGTCCAGGCTGGACACCCTTTGCCAAAATTCAGAGCGGAGAGGAAGTGCCGGGGCCGAGGTGCAGCCGGGTGTCGGCGGTGCAGACCTCTTGGCCTTCTCACACAGGTCGGTGCGCTCGCGCTCGGCTTTCCCCACCGGGCTGCCGCGCAGTCCTTGGCTGGAAGCGCCGGTCCGGGCGGGCAATGATACCCGCGTCGCCCGAGAAAGAGACGAACGTGTGTTTGCTCCACGTCGCCTCTTGGAGCGGTTCAGAAGCCGCTTGCCCGGGCCCACTGGATGGGGCGGGGATTGGGCCCGAGCGGGAAGCGGAGCTGCCTCGCTAGGCGGCCTGCGCTGGGTTTTACAACACATCCCCGCTGAGACAGCCTTCGTGTCCTCCGCTCTCTGTCTCGGCGCTTCGCTTCGGGCAACTCTAGGCCCTTGGCGGCTGGCTAATGTTTCGCCCAAAAGATCGGGAGGGCTGTTTTAGATAACATTTTAAAATATTTTTTTAAGGGGGAAAAAACCTAACCGGGAAAACCGGCGAAGTATTGTGGCCTTGGAGTTTGCTAAGCAAAACATGAAAATCTCTTCCAAGAGATTTGAAGTAGAATTCCTGTCGGGCCTTCAAAAACCTATGTTCAGAGAGGTAGAATATGTTCAGTAAAAGTTGGTTTCCTTTACGAATTGGGGGGTTCCCCCCTCTATCATTCTAAAAACAAATCAAAAACAAATTTCCCCGGATCTCCTGGCGGACGCTGCAGGGACGACTCGTCCTCTCACTGATTTTTGTTTTACAAACGTCTTGCTTCTCCCACCTTGGGCAGGAGAAATGTGAAACCTGGCAGCAGTCGGACCAGGCGGGCTTGTGGCCCGGAGCCGGCTGGCCCGAAAATCCCTAGACCTGGTTGTTCTGTAGTGTGTCGTTTGGAGGACCAAATTTTCTAGAAAGAACTAGAGCACTTTTGTTGTTTTGTTTGTTTGTTTGTTGTTATCGTCTTGTCAATTCCCAAATAAATTTTTTTGTTCTTTCTTTTAAAGCGGACTTATATTATTTCTGCCTTGCCTACGTTTGTTGAGCTGCAGGTTAAAAGAGGGAGATTTCCAGCCAAGTTTTATCCTTTTTCAGATAAATAAGGGTTGAAGGCAGCCCGAGTGGAGGACGTTTGTGGTTGTTGCTGCCTCTCTGTTTTCTGGGGGGATTGTTTGTTTTCTGTGTCATCACTGGTCTGTAGTGACTGTATAACGTCATCAAAGAGATTTTATCAGTGGTGGTTTGTTCACAAGACGTGGGTGTAGGTAGGATTTGTTCGATTTCTGCACCTATTCGAGTTTGTATTTTACCTCTTACGCTGTCGCACTAGGTGTATGGACTGTGTGTTCATTATATTGAATGAATACGTTCGTTTTTCCAGACAAATATAATAACCAGAAAAGTTTATTCCAAATAGATAAAAATCCTGTTTGGGGAAATGTTCTATAGGCTGCAAACATCTGTACAAATGGAAGGAGCGACTTACATTGATTCCCTTATTATTTTTAATAATCAGAATTCATTTTCCTCGAGATATGTGTAAGAGATTTAGGAGTATCAGAGAGGAATGAACATACTGCGTGGCTCTAGAAATCTTTTTTTTTTTTTCCTTCTTTTCCTCTACTGGGACTCCTCCAACAACGAATTCAGACCGGTGCTTCCTCACAGGCACATGGGCAATTGACCATGTTACAGACCGGGAGCTCAAGGAGTATTAGGAGTGCTCAGCCTTGAGTCTGCTAATGAAATGAGAGGTAGCAGCCAGCTCTCCCCTCCACCGTGGTGCAGCTTGGGCTGGACCGAACTCCAGCCATGTGTCCCTCACTGCCCCCACTCTGGGCCTGGACAGCAAGGTCCACAGGTCCAGGCTGACAAGCAGATCAGAGGGAGCTAGTAACAGGGACAAAGGCTGCAGGCTTCCCACTTCAGCCTATACTAGCGGTCCTGCTGTGGGATCATGAAGGTGGGATCCCTATTATGTGTAGTTGGGCCTAAGGGGAAGTGGCTGTGACCCAGGACAGCTTTCTCCCTTGGGCATCCCTGGGGATACTGAAAGGTGGAGGATGAAGCCACTGCTGTTCTAAGGAGCATCATCCTGAGGCCTCCACTGGAGCCTGCCAATGCCAGGGTAGCAGGAAGGAGCAGGCTGGAGAGGAAGGTTCAGCTGGGGTGGTAAGCCCGAGAGACAGGTCAGGCCTAGTATCTGGGTGCTTCTAGTGAGCCACTGCACTATTGTCTGGCTAAGACAAGTTGCAGAAAGGAAACTGGGCTTCTGTGCCTGTGTCTATCTGTGCTTTCTGTGGTGTGAACATGTATGCTGTGGGTAGTTGTGTAGTCGATGCCTGCTGCAAATATGTGTGGATAGTGTAAGTCGTATCCTGGTGACAGGATGGGGGGTGTGTATATCTATCATTTGCCTCTGGAGAGGGCACATATCTTGGGCATCATAATAACCATATGCCTAATGCTCAAGGAGTGCTTACTGGGACCACAGTGTGTGTTGCATTCATAAGTCACTGGTAATGTGTGCACTTACGTTCTTGGTATATAGTCCTGGCTTGCTGAATGATAACAAAAAATGCATATAGAGCCTTTACTTGAGCTGATGGATGCTGTCTGTTCCAGGGTCGGTCCTAGGCACCCCTTAACTGCTATCCCCAGCATAGAAGGCAAAAGAGGAAAGTCTCCAGGGCAGAGACTTCAGGGAGGTAGGGGAAATTGGCCTAGGCCAGCACTGGAGGACAGCCTCTCTCTGTCCCCAAGAGCTGAAAGGCAAGAGGCACCCAAAGTTCACTGGCAGTCTCACCAAGTATGGAGGATAAAATGAAAGAATCAGTGAGGGATTCCTGCTTTCCAATCACAGGGATTGGAGGAGAGATCCCACACAGAGAAGGGAGACAGATTATACCCCACTTCCCAATGGATGCCCACAGGAAGACATCTGTCTCTAATTCCAGCCCTAGGGGTTTCTCCATAACTCTGTAGTTTGGTCATTTCCCCAGTGCTAAGAGTTTGAGGCAGTGGCTGCCTTTCTTCATCTCTCATTTCCTTTCTCTCCTCTCCTTCCTTGCACTTTCGAGTTTCTATTAGAGAAGATGATTTAAGGAATTCCCTAAGTAAGGGCAGAAGTATTTGAGAGAGTTCCTCATATATAGCAATCATGCCTTAGCATATATAGTCTGGTCTAGATGGCTGGACCATGGGGATGTATGTATTTATGTTTGTCAAGGTATACTAGAAATACAGCTGAGAGTTTGATGCAAAAACCCTGCCAATTTCTGCTTGTCCTGATTAATGAGTTCCTACACATGGTATTGAATGAGGAGTGTGTATTTGCTTGTGTGCATGTAAACATCCTGACACTCATTACTGACCATATGAAACCCCCCTCACATTTACACACAAATTTTTGGTCATCCTTGCCCCCTAAGACTGCCCAGCCAAAACACTACGGGTTAAAGGAGGTAACGTGTCCTGTTCTCAGGGGGCTGTGGGAAAAATCTTCACCAGTGCAGTGCATGCCCCAGGGAACTATGGAATGGAGGGGAACTGGGGTCTTTTCTGGGATGGCCTCACTCTCTACTGCAGAGGGTGTCCTGAGCCTGCTTCCCTTTGCATAACTAAAGAGTTCACTGCCCCCACATGCCCAGTTTGGGTGGGCATGAAGCTCAAGATATTTACCCCAGGTTAGGTGCCTTCTGGCACTTTCCTGGCTCTCCCACGAAGGGAGGCTGGAGCTCCAGGTTTCTACAAGCCCTCTGGTGGTAGGTGGAAATCAGGGGCAGACCAGGGCTTCTTGCAGTCAGTGAGGCAGGAGAGGATGGGCCAGGAAACTGGGTCAGACCAAGACAGTCTGCTCTTGAATAAGCTCTTCCCTTAGTGGAGGCTTGGAGCGCCAGAACCACTGGGCCACAGAGGGTGTCCAGGCCAGGAAGCTGCTTGGTCAGGCTCAGGAGCCCAGCGGTACCCCCACTCTGTGGAGCTAAGCTGGTGATGACCATGCCTTGTTGGTCCAGCTGCCTCCTTAGGGCTGGCCCTGCTTCTTGGAGTAGATCTGTGGGACCTATCGGAAAGGATGAGACCAGAAGGCACACCTCTCCTGCGTGGTGGGGACCAGAGGCATGGAGTGGTTGTGAGTAACCCTCATGCCCCAGTTCTGCTATAGGGACAAAAGAGATTGAGGATTCTTAAAACCAGGCAGTCTTATCTGGTTTCTACTTTCTGGAGACAGGGAGCCATTCTGTCACAAAAGAATGAACCCTAACGCTCTCAGCTTACATTTAAGGAACCAGACAGAAGTCCTGAGAAGAGAAGGGGCCATCCAGAGGTCACCTAGCCATCTGTGGGGCAAATAGCCTGGAAACTTTATGGAGAGACCTGAGAGCACTGAGCCCAGCTGCCCACTGGGATCTCCGAGTGGCACAGGCCCTGCAGGCCAATGTGCGATGTTCAGGGAGCTGGGAAAGGGGTGGCCAGCCAGAGGAGAAAGGAGCACAGGACTGAGCCACACGCAGATTGTCCCTCAGAACATTCTGCTATCCTGCTGTTTGCTACACAGGCTCCAGCTTGGTGATAAGCTCTGACAAGCTTGTTCTGAGACAGTGTCAGCCCATGGAGGTGGCCTGTGCAGGGTGGGGCAAGGCCAGTTCAGCCCGAAAGACCTAGTGTAGAACCCAGCAACCTGCTTTAATAACTGTGTGGCCTTGAGCAAAACAAACATTCTGAATTTCAGTTTTGTCATCTATAAAATAGAAACAATTATATCTACCTTGCAGGGTTATTAGAGTAATTAAATGTTCTAAAGACAAAATGCCCATTTTGTAGTAGATGGTCAATATGGTTTTCCCTCCCATATTGAAAGAAGGAAGATAGAAGAAATGGGGGGAAGGAAGGAGGGGAGAAAGGAAGGAAATAAAGAAGGAAGGAAGGGCAGGCCTTGGGTTTTAATCCCAAAGGGTCTGACATTCTAGTGCAGTGGCCACAGCCACCCTGGAGCCCCCAAGAGCCCAGACCATGGAGCACCTTTCCAATGTATGTAGAGCGCAGGCGATTGCGTCCCCACTGTCCCAGTCCCCGGGCTTTTAGCAAGAGCGCATCCTGCTGTCCCGGCGGTGAATACCTGAGCCCTGGGGACACAGATCGGAGGGCCTAGCCCAGGGCTCCTCCAACCTCCCTCTCTCTTCTCCTAAGGCAATCTTCGCCGGTAGTTGAGGTTTTCTCCGACAAAGGCCCAGCCGACCTGAGGAGTGAGAGCCAGCCTGGCGCTTGAGTCCGGGCGCAGCCGGCCACGCTCAGGCTCCTCGGCCGGCGCCTCCTGCCTTCAGGCGCCTCCTTCTGGAACGCGGAGCTGTTGGAACATTTCCCCTCCTTTTTTCAGAAAAGCAGTAGGTAGCGACCGGCCGTAGGTGGCGGAGGCCGCTTGTGGGAGAGACACCCCCCGCCCCGGTCTTTGTGCAGAAACGGGAAACTTGAGGGGCAAACGCAGGAAGCGGGTTGGGCCGAGCTGCGGCGAGCAGAGGCGCCGCCGGCGGGTGGCGAGCGGGATTCGTGTGGGGCCAGTGGCTCTGAAGACCCGGGCCTGCGCCGCCGGAGCCTCCGGTTTGCGGGCCTGGTAGCGGCGCTGCCAGCGCGGAGCAGCGGGAGTGGAGTGAGCGCTCCCAGGCGGCTCTAAACAAAATTCGGGGTAAATGCCCCGGCCCGGGTGAGCACCGGGTGCTCCCGCCGGAGGGTCGGTCAGAGGAAGCGCAAGAGACCCTGAATGTCCCCAGCGATACCTACCGAACGCAGGGGCCAGAGGCCACCCGAGCCCCCCGCCATGCGGGGAGGCCAACTCCATTTCTCCGAGGTGGGAGCTCAGCCTGACCTTGGTAATAATACCAACAAGCCGAATCAAGCAAAACCTTTCCCGGGATTTTCCTCTATGTCCAAAGGAAAATTCCTTCTCTAGGCAGGCAAGAAAAGGAAAGGGCAGGATCCCAGGAAACTTTCATCTCTATGGACGAGGAGGGAAGGCGAATATGCTTTTTGCTTTTTCTTTGTTTAGGGGAGTGGGGGAAGGAAATTGGACACATATTTTTTAAAAATCCCCCCCTCCAACCCCGGCCAACGCTAAAGGCTGTGTGAGCAGAGTCAGGAAACCGAGCCCCCGCCTGCAGTGACACCGGGCCTTTGTCTTCTTTCCTGAAGCCCCCGACTGCTGACCGCGCCGAGATAAAGGCCGGGTCAGAGCCCTGTGGAATCCCGAGGGAGGGGGCCGCGGGGCAGTCCCACCGGCCGCTTCCAGCAGGCCGGCCTTGCCTGAACCCGGGCTCCCAGGCCAGGGCCCGGCCGCGACCCCACGCCGCGTTGCCCGACGTCCCCCGAAAGCCTTCCGCCACTAAATTCTTTCTGCCACTAAGTTCCCACCAGCATTGCGTTCTCCGCTTCAAGGCTCTCAGAGGGTGAGCGACCGTGGTTCCCCGCCCGACCTCGCCCGACGTGGTCCTCCGAAGTGGAACCGTGCGCCGCTTTAGCGGAGACTCGCGTTCGCGGCGGCTGGGCTCGGTTGGCTGGCAGGATCCGAACCCGTGCGGTGTCTGTCGCCGCGGCGCCTCTGTGCCTTCTCGCAGCCCCGGGAGACTCCCCCAGCGTTTAGCCTCCACTTTTCTGCGTGAAGCTCTCCTGTCCGCCGGAATGGTCTGCGGAGACGACGGGAGAGCGTTTGTGACCCTGTCCTGGCGCTTTTTGTGATTTAGAAACACGGGTTGCCGCGGAACTCAGGCCTCGGCCGCGTTGCGTTTACGTGGCGGCGGCCTTGGTTTCCCAGAGTACGCGTGTCTTCTTTTCTCCGCAGACACACTTAGGTGATGCGAAGGTTGCATGGCTTGGAATCCTACCCAAGAGAGGGAAGACGAACCCGGCTACCTGCGGGTGAGGAGGTGGAGCGACCTGCCCACAGTGTGCGCCTCCCACGCACATCGATTGCAGGGCCTGGGACCCAGGCCGGCGCTGCCGCCGCTTATCTCCCTAATGACCCGAACTCTCGGGTCGCCTTTTCCGAATGGCTTGTCAGGATAGGGTGCCCAGGGCATGTTTCCTGCGCTAAATAGAGGATCAGGGTACCTCTTTTGTCTTCCTTGGGGACGCGACCTAGGGAGGTAAAGAAAAGGCGACAGACCTGAGGAGTGAGGCCCTGCAGCTTCCCGTGTTTGGAGTGCCCTCCACCTCTTCCTTTTCTTGCCCCTTGCCCCCACCCGCCCGTTTGGGGACCTTGGTCCCTACTGAAACTGGAGCTGCTCACCGGCCGGCAGATGAGAGATTAAGGAGCCTGGCGGCGCCGAGTCGCTGACCGGATCCGGGCTTTCCCGCACCCTGGAGCAGAAAGTCTCCCCCGATGGCAGTGACCCAGTTCGGGAGAAACGGGTCAGCTGAGCAGCGCCGCACACTCGGACTCCAGGCACAAAGAGCAGCGTTCGCATGCGGAATACGCCTGCACACGTCTGCACGAGGGTGTCCCGTATCTATGTGCATGTACGGTAGATGCATACACGTGTGCATTTGCTATGCACCTAGGGAGACAGGTATACATATTTTCACACGAGTGATGTTCGTGTGCACATGTTTGGATGCTGTTCTTGCATGTATGCTGTTCACACATAGTGCAAGCACCAATGAAGTTGGCCACTCCTGAATGGTAATTACGCCTCACCTTTACACAGACCTAGCCAGTGTTCAATCACAATTTTCACAACTACCATGGGAAATGCTCTCGTTTCACATTTTAGACGGAGAAACAAACTGAGAGAACTTAACAGATGCCCATATGCACACAGTCTGTAAAAGACGGAGGCCAGATAAAGACTGCCCACTGTGGAGGTAGATGTGTTTGCCCAGCACGCTCTGAGGTTGGCTTGGTTAGCGCCAAGCAACCCCAGGCCCAAGGGCTTTGGCCCTTCTCCAGGCTTGCCGAGAGACTCAACTGGCCGTCACTGGGCTTCATTTCGTTATCCAATAATTGAGCTCTGCTGGAGCTCGGTGACCTGGTGCTGAACACAGGGGAATTCAGGGCTCTCTGGAGCGCTGAGATAGAGCATCCAAAATTCCAGGCCGGCCACAAGCAGCTTGGTCCCAAAGCCTGAAGGGCCTGTGTCTCCAGTACAACCCCGTTATGCAAACAGTGAGGTGACAGGATCTTTTCACCTGAGCAGGCAAACCCAGGAGCCCTATGTTATGCCATAGCCGGGACAGGGATAAAACTTGAATTCATTGAGTTTCTGCTGTCTTGAATCTCTCAAGGCCCTACAAGAACCAGAGACCACCATTTTACAGAAGAGTATTGTCGGGGTTGGAATCCCCAGTTTCGTCTGTTGGGATCCCTAGACCACAGTTCTTCTGTCCCCAGCACGGATCTCCGGGTCCCTGCTTGAGCCACGTCTCCTGAGAGCCCTGGGACCCACCCAGCTCCTAGCCTCTGACTTCACTCCCCAAGGACAAGAATATCCTAGCCCTCACTAGTATCATTTAAAAGGTTCCTACGAGCTTGGAATCTGTTTGTGTGTATATATGTATACGTGTGTGTGTGTGTGTATACATGTGTTCCCTCTGTGTGCAGGGTTTTGCCTCTTGCTGCTTCTCCTGGTGCATTTGGTTACCACCCGCCCCAAATCCCCAGTCTCCGAAACTGAGATTGCCAGAGGGAGGTAATTGACCACAACTCGCCAGATGCCCTTGGGCCTTGGCGCCCAACTCCTGCAGACAGAGATCGCTGGCCTCTGGGCTCCAAGGCCGCCCTCACCCAGCAAAGCCTGGGCGCTGGAAGGGAGCCCGCTGCACGGCGAGGTCGCCAGTCAGCCGCATAGCTTCGAGGCTGCCCTCTGCTGGCACCAAGCGACAGCATTGCCACCTCCCTCAGCGGCTCAGAATCGGAGCCCACAAGGGGTTCGCGCAGGGCAAGGCGATCCATTCTCGCTGGATCCTGGCCGCCCCACTTTCAACCACAGTCTAGATCCTCCCGTGTTTCTCAATCTCTGGCCCCTGCCCGCGCGGGCACCAAAGACTCTGAGTGCTGGGTCTAGGGGGCTGCTTAGAGAGCCAAAGCTCTATGCTGCCAATCCAGCTGCTCTGCGGCTTCCGCCGAGATCCCCAGACGACTGGCCCTCGGGGTGTCGCGGGACAGGGCGTGGGAAGCCGCAACCCACAGGCGTCCGTCAGGCGTCTCCCTGCAGGCCACTGGCCGACTCTGGGGACCCCAGGGACCCAGGGAGAGCCCCGGGTTGCGTTCAAGCCCTTTTACTCCAGCACCATAGCGTGGATTGGTATCCCGAGGGTTAACTGCCCAAACCAAGAAAACCCTGTCCTCCCGTTCGGATTAACTTCCAACCCCGTTGAACAGTAAGTAGCCTTGGCGCTGGGATGCCTCTGTTTCAGTGCACTTGTCTCCCCCACCAAAGTAAGAGTGCTTCAGGACCTGCAGGGGCCAGTTTCTGACCTGCCCCACACAGAGCCTCTCTCAGGTTCTGCTAGAGGGGACGCAACTGGTCCAAAATTCGCCCATCCTCGCCCTTGAAATGAGCCCTAAACAGTGAGTGGAGAAGACACTCCGTGGGCTAAAGTCCAAGGTGAGATCCAAATCAATCAATAATCATACCTGTGTACTTCCAGTGCCCTATATTAGAACTTTTCACGTTTCCACATTTTCCCTCCTTTACAAAGATAATTCAGATCGATGAAAATTGGAGAAATAAAACATTAAAATTTGTAAAGAAAACAAAACTTATAGGAAATCCCGTCCCTCCCCCATGAGGTTACCACAGCTAAAATTCTGGTGACATTCCTCTGTTCTTTTATTTATATATTTTATATAATTTTACATCATTAAACACATATTTTATATAGAATTTGCAACTTTGTATCCTGCATCTTGTAACCTTTCACCATTGGGGTTTCTCCATGTCTTAATCTAAGATTTTATTTATTTATTTGACAGACAGAGATCACAAGCAGGTGGGGGGGGCAGGGCAGGCGGGAAGGGAGAGCAGGCTCTCTGCTGAGCAGAGAGCCTGATGTGGGGGGGCTTCATCCCAGGACCCTGAGATCATGACCTGAGCCAAAGGCAGAGGCTTAACTCACTGGGCCACCCAGGCGCCCATGATTTTCTTTTTTAAGAGCTTATTTGTTTAAATAATCTCTACACCCAATGTGGGGCTCCAATTTACAACCCAAAGATCAAAAGTCACATGCTCTTCCGACGGAGTCAGCCAGGTGCCCCTGAAACCTGATTTTCAGTGAATGCTTAAAGATCCATCATATGGATGAACCATGATTTTTTTTTAAAGAAAGGGAATTTTTTTTTTAAGATTTTATTTATTTGACAGACAGAGATCACAAGTAGGCAGAGAGACAGGCAGAGAGAGAGGGGAAGGCAGGCTCCCTGCTGAGCAGAGAGCCCAATGCGGAGCTCAATCCCAGGACCCTGGGATCATGACCTGAGCCGAAGGCAGAGGCTTTAACCCACTGAGCCACCCAGGCACCCCATGAACCATGATTTTTTATATAACAGTACAAATCTCTTTGTTTCAGATCCAGGAAAGTCACTTAGTCTCAGTCCCAGGGTCACTAAATAGATAATCAGTCATTGATCAATAAATCCTGAGTCCTTTGTTAGCCCAAAAAGGAGAGTCATCCCACCTGCAGAGCACAAAGTATTCACCCAAAACTTTGGGATTGCCTGGAGCTGGGAAAGAGCCCTCCAGTCCTTGCTGACAAGTATCTTCCTTTCCAGAAGACCGACCAGTGGAGCTGGAGTGCTGGGGGAAATGTCTTGAAAGAAAGCAGGGACGAGCAATGTATTTGAAGAATTGCCCTGGACAGCTTCTAGGACCAAAGCCCTATACCCACAGTTGGTGGTGTCTGCAACCTGAGCTTCTGTGTGCACTATCTTGGGTTTGTTTATTTGTTTGTTTTTACTTGAGAGAGAGAGAGAGAACACAAGCAGGGGGAAGGGCAGAGGGAAAGGGAGAAGCACACTCCCTGCTGAGCACAGAGCCTGGCTCGGGGCTCCACCCCAGGACCCTGGGACCACGACCTGAGCTGAAGTCAGACACCACTAACTGATGGAGCCAGCCAGGCCCCCCGTGTGCAGTATCTTGTAATAGGAGACAAATATGCCTTTATTTGTAGCCTGAATCTTCCCCTTTGAGCTGCATGACCTCAGAAAAACTGCTAAACCTCTCTGAATCTCATTCTTAAAATTGGAAAAATAACGCTACCACACTGAACTTTTAAAGTATTCAAATAAATAATTACATCACTTAGCCTGTTGCCTGTACAAAGAAATCCTCAATACATGATAGTTACTGCTCCTACTGCCTCTGCTGTTGCTTCTGGCATTAGCTTTGGTCTTGGGGATCACTGCAATTGCCCTCTCCCTCAACTCCTGACCCCATTGCTACTGTTAAACACAAACCTGAATCCTGGCACCAAGCCAGGTCCAGGTTCTCAGGGCTGAAGAAGTCATTCCAGCACTCTGGTTGGACTGCTCAGGACCTTCTGACAATCAGGCCTGGGCTTGGACTGTTTATACTAGAACCGTTAAAACAGGAAAATATGCAAACCCTTCATTCACAGGGATCCGGCTATTGTTGGGTCAGAAATGATATTTTTGTTTCTAAAATAAAGGTACATTTGTTGCTTTACACACACACACACACACACACACACACACACACTTTTTTTTTTTTTTTTTTTTTTTGGTTGTGTCTACAAAGCTAAGAGGGCAAAGCAAATGACCTGGCTTATTTGACCAGCTCAAGCAGTCAATCTGGAAGGGTCCCTTTGGCCTGACTGCTTGTGTATATGGGCTCCAACAAGCCTGAAAGTCACTGGGTCTTATTTTGCCTGGACTCAGAGTAGGCTTTTATCCATCTCCCAAACAAAACACCATCTCCCAAACTTGATAGGGATGCCAGCTCCATCTAGAAATAAAACTAAAGAAGAATTTCATAAATTACATTAATTTAGCTTGTCTGATCCCAGTAGACTCAACCGCCTATCAAAATCTCATGGAGAAAGTTTTTAAGGTGTAGATTTCAGGGTCCTGTTCAAACTGGCTAGCTCCTGCCTTTCTGGGGCCAGTGCCTGGCAATCTACATCGTGTGTAACTGTAAGTCAGTTCCTCCAGGTGATTCTGATGAAGCCTATGGAACCACAGTAGGGGACCACTGCTGTTCCCAATTGAATTGAAAGCTGAGGTTTCTCCAAGTGGACTCCAGAAAACAGATTCTGAAGAAACTTCCATTGGGACCACATGGAGTTAGGAAGAGCCTGTTCAAACACCGGATGTTTGTGTGTCTGTGAGTGTGTGTGTGTGTGTGTGTGTGTGCGCGCGCGCGCGTGTGCGTGTGGGGGGGGAGGGAATACATGTTTGTTTTTGTGTGCTTTTTTTGTGCTGTTGTCTGTATACATGTCAGGCCTCTTTGGTCACAAGTAACATAAATCCACTGGAGCTGGCTTAAACAAAACAGTGGGGATGTGGGTTTGTTATAAGGACTTGTAGGTAAGCCCTGGAGCCCTGAGTGGGGTGGCAGCCAGACTTCCTGAAGGGCTAGAACAGGAGCTGAGATGATGACAGGAACCCAGGTAGCTTCCCTCTGCAGACCAACTTTGCCAGCTACTCTGACCAGCCTCTCCTCTGCTCTGTTCAGGACAGGACTGCAGTTACAGCTATAATCTCTGAGTCCCAATTCCATTTTCCTGTGAGAGAAACTGGTTCTACTTGGTTCAGATCTGGTCCTGGAGGTCCACCCCTGGTCTTGTCAAATGGAGCTACTGGCAAGATGGAGGGTCCTGTAATTATTTCTGATGGTCTCTTCCAGAGGGGAGAGAGCAGTCACAGCTCTCATTGAAGGCTAAGCAGACACCCACCCCAAAACTTGATTTGTCTCATTTTGGCCCCTCCAACAATGCAGTAAAATAGTTAGCTGCACTCCAAAAATCACCTGGGGAGTCAAAATAATATTGCACCCAGGCTTTACATCTGGGATATAGCCAAGGTATCAGGATTTTTCAAAGCAACCCAGGTGAATCCAATATACAGTTAACATTGAGAATCACAGCAATAACCAAATAAGAAACCTACAGCCAATTTAGCCATTTCCTAAATACACAGCCTCAAAGTACAAGTAATTAAGAGGAAAATTATTAAAACCTAATGGGTTGTATCTGGCTGATTTTCATCTAAACTGGAGATTGACATCCTAATCCAAATTTCAAATGCCATGATTATTCACATTTAACATTTTCTCTTTTTTTAAGACTTTATTTATTTATTTGAGAGAGGCAGGGGGAGAGGCAGAAGCAGACTCCCCGCTGAACAGGGATCCTGACTTGGGGCTTGACCCCAGGACCCTGAGATCATGACCTGAGCTAAAGACAGAATCTTAACCCCCTGAGTCACCCAGTTGCCCCTCACATTTAACATTTTCTAAACCTATTGGTGTAAATGTTTGGTTGCATTCCTAAAGACACTTGCCTTTTCTGAAGATGCTGAGCCACTAGAACAAGGGAGGCCTCCCCATGGCCATGATTGACCCCAGCCCCCCACAGATCATCTGTCCCTTTTTTCCCAAGGTCTCCAGCTTGCTGAGGCAGTCTCAAACCTCCCAACTCTCAATCCCACTGACCTTGTATGCTCATGCCCACAGGCCTGTGCTTCAGGGTTCCCACACAGGAGCTTCTGACACAGGAGCCTAAGACTGTGCCTCCTTCTCCAAACTGGCTAACAATGATCAAAACCTTGTCCTAGTCTGTGGCAGTCTTCAGGAATATCTTCATTTTGTTTTGCTTTTTTCCCCTTCCTAGTAAATTCCCAAACAATTTATCAGCCAAACAGCAAATATTTCCCAAATAGCTATGATGTGCAAGGTACAGAGTTAAAAAAAAAAAAAAAAAAAAACAAGTATCAGGGGTGCCTGGGTGGCTCAGAGGGTTAAGCCTCTCCCTTCATGATCTCAGGGTCCTGGAGTCAAGTCCCTCATCGGGCTCTCTGCTCGGCAGGGAGTCTGCTTCTCCCCCCACTCCGTCAGCCTCTCTACCTATTTGTGATCTCTCTCTCTCTGTCAAATAAATAAATCTTTAAAAAGAAGAATCATCCTGAAGAGATCCTGTTACTGGCAGAAGTGCAACAGCGACCCCTCTAGGCCTGGCCTAAGCATGGATCCTAAGAGCATATGAAAGGGATCCCTTTCTCAACTTCTATTCTTTCCAGCCTGGTCCAGGGCTGGGACTTGAGCAAATGGAAGAGGATAAGGGATGATAGGAAGGAGAAGGGAACTGTCATGCCTGGTTGAGTGCATGAATGGGGATGGGAGTTTGGGGATGTGGCTCTTCCCAAGCCTGAATGACCCTGAGAGCTGTTCCCTGGCCCTGTTACTAGGTAGACAGACAGCAAGACCAAATCGCCTTCAGAAAACTGGGAAAGGCAGTCACACAAAGGCCAGTGGCTGAGGCAGGATGTACAGGCTGGGCACAGATACCGTGACCACTTCGAGGTTACAGAAAGGGCTTGGAGATGCCAAATACAGCCTAAGCTAGCAGTTTTCAAAGTGTGGAACCCAGACCATCAGAATCACCTGGCATCTTGTTAGAAATGCAAACTCTCAGCCCTACCTCGAACACACTGAAGCAGCAACTCTGGGGGTGGGGCAACAAAGCAAGGCCTGCAGGTGATTCTGATGCACACTCAAGTTTGAGAACCACTGGTCTACTCTAGGGAATGCAAGGAGGGGCGGCACTAACTCGTCTCAGCCCCCATGCTGAAACTCACAGTAAGTCTAATCTCTTCTGGGTTCTTAGATCTCTAAGCAGTTTTCATGACCTCAGATGTCACCCCAGCAAGAAATACTGCCACTGTCCTCGCCACCACCCACGCCCTATAACACCCTCCCCCCCAAAACACAGAGACTCTCCCTGCCAGAGATGACTTCTGGCCCAGGCACAGCGACACAAAGCCAGGGGCCTCTCTAGCAGTCAGGGATCTGAACAGAAGCATCACACTGCCTGAGTCCTAGGGCAGTTACCAGTGTTCTTCAAAGGCTTTTGGCACTTGCCCCCTTACCTACACAGGCTGCTGGGAAATTCCAGTCCCTGAGCTTTGGAGTACGACTTGCTTGGTTCACTGTCGAACAAAAACAGGCTCCAAAGGAAAGTGAAGCGGAAGCATATTCATCAGTCGGTGGGTCCTGCGACAGTTACTGTCCAGTTTCCCCCCTGCCAACCTCTCTGGGACTCAGCCCACTGAATGCTCCCGCCTACATGTTTGTCAAGCGATTCTCAGAGTAGTGTCCCTGGGCCAACAGCTCGAGCAGCACCTGGAAATGGAAATTATGAGACCCCACCTAGAGAGTCAGAAATTCTGGGGTTGGGACTCAAGGGTTGTGCCTTAACAAGTCCTCCAGGAGATTTTGAGGACCACCGGCAGGGAGGTGATTCCAGCTCGATCAGGAGCCCGACCAGCAGCTGGGTGCCTGACTTACAGGATTAGGCCCTCCCCGCGCCCGCGCGCGTGCCCTTGGCCCAGAGACCTGGGACTCCAACCTCCCCGCCCACGTAGCCCCGCGGCCCTCCAGAGTACGGTCCCCGCCGAGTGTCGCGGGATCTGCAGGCCCCGGGGCCGCCGGCAGTGGCCTGGCAGGGAGGAATGACGGCCGTGAGACTCCATTCTGACTTATTTTGTTCCATTCCGGGAGGAATAATTTGTTTCGTATTGAAATCAAAGCGCCTCTCGCGGCGCTTCCGTTTTATCTCGGCCTCTCTGGGGCCGGGTGGGAGGAAGAGGCTCTGCCGGGCGCTGCGGCTGCTTCCCATTAGTGCGGGCATGGTCCCCATTACGCGGCGGGAGCCTGTCCCGGCTAACAGGACTCAGCTGACCCGCCCCGTGCGCCGCGACACCCAGAGACCCCCACCTCCTCCCTCCCTGGTTACAGATGGCCCTAAAGAAAATCAGGACTCCATGGCCGGAGCCCTCCCTGGCCGTCCAAAGAGCTCCCCTCCGCAGCTGGGCAGGTATGATACCTGCCATTAGACCCTTGGTGGTGCTGGTTAAGGTCAGGCACTGCCCTTCTTCAAAGGGCACTTCCAGACCCCATCGCCTCGGTGGAAGTTAGTTCATGGGGCTCTCAGCTTTAGGACCTGGGCCTACCAAACGCAGCACCTGAGGAGGAAAGCATAGCAGGAATTCCCCAGAACCCCAGAAAATGTTTCATTTTACCTGTTTACCTGAGCCGAGGTCCCTCACAGCTGCTCAGGGGAACATGCTACACTGGTCTGTCTCCTAGTTTGGTGTTCATTTCACGAACAGCACAGAACATCAATGAAGACAATACTAAAAAAGAGCCACCCCGTTTCCTTGCCTTACAATCTCCTGCAGACAAGGGGGAAGGCTGAAAGCAGATCATCACCCATTGTAGAAGGGGGTGGTCTCCCTACCCTGGCCAAATCAAGGAGCTGTACCTCCACTTCCTGGCTTCCCCAGAGTGGTTAAGATTCTGTGCCTGGATCTGCCATGGCTTGGAGAGCCAGCAGACATCCCTCCAACCACCAGAGCAAAGAACGTACGACATAGGCCCTAATGTTCCTGTGAGACTTCACATTCACTTTCTTTGACTTCATTCATTTTTTTTTCTTATTGCACAAACAGTACTCCAATAATCACAGCAACTTAAAAATACAATGAAAAGAAGTGCCTGGGTGGCTCAGTCCTTTGAGTGTGGGACTCTTGATTTCAGCTCAGGTCATGACCTCAGGGTCCTGGGACAGAGCCACACATTGGCTCTGGGCTGGACATGGAGCCTGCTTGAGATTCTCCTCTCCCCTCACTCTCTCTCACTCTCTTTCTCTCTTTAAAAAAAAAAAAAAAAAAATTACAATGGAAAGCCAAGAATCATTCAAAGTCCAACCACTGACAAAGCAAGTATTTTCATTTGTCCACATTCCTACACAGTTTACAACTATTTAATAACTGAATCATATTCAACCATGTGGATGTGGCCTAATTTATTTAATTTTCCCATTTAGAATGTTCCCAAGTTTTTCACTTTTAAAAAAGAACACAATGAAGTGGGGTCTTTGATATTTGACTGTTTCTTTCCTTTAAATTTTTTGTTGAGGAAAAATGAATAAATATAGTTTGTTGAGGAGTGTATATTTTAATAATTTCTATGTAATTATATAGGCAATAGATACTTTTTGCAGAGAATTTGAAAAATTCAGGACATTAATAAAAATAAATAAAAATCAACTATCATCCCAACTTTTTGCTCATCAAGTTTTCTCACTCTGAACTCTTAATGTCACATGTCCCTAGATTTCTATGACTTTGCTCACTTTCATCTTGCTTTATATTTCATAGCTCTTTGTCTTTCCCATATCACCTTCATTATGATATTATTGAAACAAAGTCCATACCTTTTTAATCTGGCTAATAACCATAACAGCTACTTTTTATTGGGTACCTAGTTTGTGTTGGACCTAACACATCATTATCTCACCAAATTCCCACAAACTATATTATAATTGCTGTTATTACATGAGGAAAGTGCGACTGAGAGTAAACAACTTGTGCAGGACCACCCATCTTATAAATAGCATCCTTGAAAAAGTGACTTCACATTCTTGCCCTTTCCCTGTATGGACTTAGAATAGAATTGCATTGACAGATGACCTCTAAAATCTCTTCTGATTCAGGATTACATTAATCTAATTGTGATGAATAACCTGCTGCATCTCTGCATTGATTACAATACTTCTCAATTTTTTTAAAGAATTCTTTTTTTTTTTTAAGATTTATTTATTTGTCAGAGAGAAGGTGAGCACAAGCAGGGGGAGCAGCAGGCAGAGGGAGAAGCAAGTCCCCACTGAGCAGGGAGCACAATGAGGAACTCGATCCCAGGACCCTCGGATCATGACCTGAACTAAAGATAGAGGCTTAACCAGCTAAGCCACCCAGGCATCCAAATACTTCTGGATTATTTAAATTGAATTAAGACAGTGAGGGCTTTATTAGTTCACAAATGAGAACACAGAGATTAGTGGCTCTAAGCTATGGATACAGTCACTCAAAGATTTGAGCGTGAGCCCTTCTACTTGTTGGCTTTTACCTCTGTGGACCATAGCATGTTCAAGCATCACATTCAGATTTTAAAATGTCCAATGGGAAAAGGACCCATTTCTTCCAGATTTTTTCTTAATTATCTGGACCACTTTCCCAGAAACCCTCAGCAGACCTCCCCACTCATCTCATGGGCCAGGGCTGACCCACGCACTTGTTCCTATTTGCTGGCAAAGATGAGATCACCATGGGCACCTGGATGGCTCAGTCAGTTGAGGAGACTCTTAATTTCAGCTCAAGATCATGATCTCAGTGTCATGAGATTTGAGCCCTGCATCAGGCTCTGTGTCCAGTGTGGAGTCTGCATGTCCATTTCCCTCTGCTCCCCCCAAACACACCCCTAACCCCCACTCACTCTCTCTCTCTCTCTCTTTGTAAAATAGATAAGTATGCCATTTGCAATGACGTGGATGGAACTAAAGTGTATTATGTTTTGCTCAGCTAAGCTAAGTAAGTCAGTCAAAGAAAGACGATTATCATATGCTTTCCCAATATGTGGTTTTTAAGAAACAAAACAGAGGGTCATGGGGAAGGAAGGGAAAAACAAAAGAAGATAAAAATCAAAGAGAGAGACACAAACCATAAGGGACTCTTAATTATAGGAAACAAACTGAGGGTTGCTGGAGGAGGAGGTAGGTATAGGGATGGGGTAACTGGACGATGGGCATTAAGGAGCACACATGACATAAGGAGCACTGGGTGTTATATGCAACTGATGAATCACCGAACTCTACCTCTGAAACTAATAATACACATGTTAATAATTGAATTTAAATAAAAGAAAATTTAAAATAATAAAATAGATAAATAAAATCTTTTAAAAAAATGAGATCACTGTGGCTGGCTTAGACTAATTAGAATTGGTCCAGAGTGGAGCTATGGTCTCTGCAATATTTGGGTGGTATCCCTGAACAAAATTAGGGTTCTCTGAAGAAGGAAGAGGTGGGAATTGACTAAGGGGTAGTTAGCATCATAATCTTAAAGGGATATGTACCAAAACAGTGATGTATGTGAACTAAAGTGAAAACAAGTTGGAAATTTCCTCCCTGCCACCCACATACACTTGGGATATTATTACTCTTCTTTAAATCTGTCTATAGTCTTAAGTAAATTAGTTAAATGTAAATTGTCAGATGATACTGTCTTAGTTAGACTCTGCAGTTTCCTTGGGGAAAGAAAAAGGGACTCAAAGCCTCAGCAACCAGACAACATAAAGAAATAAAAGGCATTCAAATTGGCAAAGAAGTCATCAAACTCTCTCTCTTTGTAGATAACATGATACTTTATGTGGAAAACCTAAAAGTCTCCACCCCAAAAATTGCTAGAACTCATACAGCAATTCAGCAATGTGGCAGGATACAAAATCAATGCACAGAAATCAGTTGCATTTCTATACACTAACAATGTCTCTAAAGAAAGAGAAATTAAGGAATCAATCCTGTATACAATAGCACCAAAAACTATAAGATACCTAGGAATAAACCTAACCAAGAGGTAAAGGATTTGTACTATAAACACTTATGAAAAGAAATCAAGGAAGACACAAAGAGATGGAAAAGTATTCCATGCTCATAGATTGGAAGAATAAACATTGTTAAAATGTCTATGCTGCCCAGAGCAATCTACATATTCCATGCCATCCCTATCAAAATACCATCGACGCTTGTTACAGAGATGGAACAAATCCTAAAATTTGTGTGGAACCAGAAAAGACGCCAAATTGCCAGAGGAATGTTCACAAAGAAAACCAAAGCTGGGGGCATCACAATGCTTGACCTCAAGCTCTATTACAAAGCTGTCATCATCAAGACAGCATGGTACTGGCACAAAAACAGACACATAGATCAATGGAACAGAACAGACAGCCCAGAAATGGACCCTCAACTCTGGTCAACTAACCTTCGACAAAGCAGGAAAGAATATCCAAAGGAAAAAATACAGTCTTTTCCATAAATGGTGCTGGGAAAATTGGACAGCCACATGCAAAAGAATGAAACTGGACCATTTTCTTATACCATACACAAAGATAAGCTCAAAATGGATAAAAGACCTAAATGTGAGGGGCGCCTGGGTGGCTCAGTGGGTTAAGCCGCTGCCTTCGGCTCAGGTCATGATCCCAGATCCTGGGTTCGAACCCCGCATCGGGCTTTCTGCTCAGCAGGGAGCCTGCTTCCTCTTCTCTCTCTGCCTGCCTCTCTGCCTGCTTGTGATCTCTCTCTGTCAAATAAATAAATAAAATCTTTAAAAAAAATAAATTAAATAAATTTTTTTAAAAAAGACCTAAATGTGAGATGGGAATCCATTAAAATCCTAGAGGAGAACACAGGAAGTAACCTCTTCGACATCAGCCACAGCAACTTCTTCCAAGACATGTCTCTAAAGGCAAGGGATACAAAAGCAAAAATGAACTATTGGGACTTCATCAAGATAAAAAACACTTCTGCACAGTAAAGGAAACTATCAACAAAACTAAAAGGCAACCTATGGAATGGGAGAAGATATTTGCAAATGACATATCAGATAAAGGGCTAGTATCCAAGATCTATAAAGAACTTCTCAAACTCAACACCCAAAGAACAAATAATCCAAACAAAAAATGGACAGAAGGAATGAACAGACACTTCTCCAAAGAAGACATACAAATGGCCAACAGACACATGAAAAAAATTTCCACATCACTTGTCATCAGGGAAATATAAATCAAAACCACAATGTGATACCATCTCACACCAGTTAGAATGGCAAAAATTAAAAGACAGGAAACAACAAGTGTTGGCGAGGATTCAGAGAAAGAGGAACCCTCCTACATTGTTGAGGGGAATGCAAGCTGGTATAGCCACTCTGGAAAACAGTATGGAGGTTCCTCAAGCCATTAAAAATAGAGCTATCGAGGCACCTGGATGGCTCAGTGGGTTAAGCCTCTGTCTCCGGTCAGGTCATGATCTCAGGGTCCTGAGATGGAGCCCCGCATCGGGCTCTCTGCTCAGCAGGAAGCCTGCTTCCCCCCTTTCTTTCTGCCTGCCTTTCTGCCTACTTGTGATCTCTGTCTGTCAAATAAATAAATAAAATCTTAAAAAAAATAGAGCTATCCTATAACCCAGCAATTGCACTACTTACCCAAAAGATACAATGTAGTGAAAAGAAGGGGCACCTGCACCCTAATGTTCATAGCAGCGATGTCACAATAGCCAAACTGTGGAAGGAGCCCAGATGAATGGAGAAAGAAAGTATGGTACATATATACAATGGAGTATTACTCAGCCATCAGAAAGGATGAAAACCCACCATTTATATCGACATGGATGGAACTAGAGGGAATGTATGCTAAGTGAAATAAGTCAAGCAGAGAAAGACAATTATCATATGGTTTCACTCATATGTGGAACATAAGGAATAGCATAGAGGACCATAGGGGAAGGGAGGGAAAACTGGGAAGAAATCAGAGAGGGAGACAAACCATGAGAGATTCTGGACTCTGGGAAACAAATTGAGGGTTGCAGAAGGGAGGGTGTGTGGGAAAGGGGTAACTAGGTGACGGGCATTAAGGAGGGCACGTGATCTGATGAGTACTGGTGTTATATGCAACTAATGAATCATTGAACACTACATCAAAAACTAATGATGTACTTATATGTTGGCTAATTGAACTTAATAAAAAAAAAGGAAAAAAAAAAAAGAAAGGAAAAAGTAAAATGACCTTGAGACCAGACTGCCAACGAGATCAGATTTTTCTCTGTGGTCTGGCCTTGTCTCTCCTGGACTGCCTGGTCTCACCCAGTGCCTCCCTACTTCCCCACACATCTCCCTGGTCTCTGCTTTCTCAAATGCTCCCTCAAACCACTGGGTCACTCCTGGATTTGGTGGCCACCGAGTCTCCTCCAACCTCCCACTTCCTCTGCAAATTAACAACCTCTCTTGGAAATTCCTAATTCCAATTGCCGAGAGTACTGACTCTGTCTAGGGCTGCTCATCCCATCAAGGCAAGCCACCTGAGAGGTTGCGAGCCTGCCCAGCATCTGGAGTGGCTGCCCTGAGGAAATGAGCTGCCCCAGCTCCAATCAGCTCTGAACAAGGAAGGGAGCAGGGTCACTTGTCATGAAACCTGACTGCTGAAATCTGCCCCTTTGGGAAGTCTGGGCAGGGCACTTCCCATAATAAGGTCTGACATCTGGAATTCATTTTGCTTTTCTATAACCAAATGTGCAGTCCAAAAGTCAACTCTTTATCTAATTCAAATCTAAGCATACAGTAGGTGCTCAGTAAATAAAAGCTGGTTGGTCAGCTCATCCTAAGGAGTTGTTATAGGCCTGTGTTTCCACTTTACTGTGCATGCAAATCAACTGGATCTGGTTAAAATGGAGATTTTTAAAATATTTTTACTGGGGCACCTGGGTGGCTCAGTGGGTTAAGTCTCTGCCTTCCACTCAGGTCATGATCTCAGGGTCCTGGGATCGAGCCCCCCATCGGGCTCTCTGCTCAGCAGGGAGCCTCCTTCCCCCTTTCTCTCTGCCTGCCTCTCTGCCTACTTGTGATCTCTCTCTCTCTGTGTCAAATAAAGAAATAAAATCTAAAAAAAAAAAATAAAATAAAAAATAAAATATTTTTACTTAAAATTCAATTTAAGAGGCACCTGGATGGCTCAGTTGATTAAGCAGTTAAGCATCTGCCTTTGGCTAGATCATGATCCCAGTGTCTGGGGATGGAGCCCAGTGTCAGGCTCCCTACTGCTCCCTCTCCCTCCGCCTACCACTCTCCTTGCTTGTGCGTGCTCTCTCTCTCTCTGTCAAATGAGTACACAAAATCACTTTTTAAAAAATAAAATAAAGTAAAATTCAATTTAATTACCATATAGTATATTATTAGTTTCAGAGGGAGAGTTCAGGGATTCATCAGTTGCATATAATACCCAGCACTCATTACATCCCGTGCTCTCCTTAACACCCATCCCCCAGATACCCCATGTCCCCCTCACCTCCCCTCCATCGACCCTCAGTTTGTTTCCTAGAGTAAGAGTCTCTTATAGTCTGTCTCCCTTTCTGATTAAAATGGAGATTTTAATTTAGAAGATCTGGGATGGGGCTTGAGTTCTGCATTCTAAAAACATGCACAGGTGATACAGTTGCAACTCCCCTGGAACACACTTTCTTTTTCCTTTTTTTTTTTTTTTTTTTTACAGTTCAGTTAGCTGACATATGGTACATCATTGGGTTTTTTTTTTTTAAGATTTTATTTATTTGACAGAGAGAGAGATCACAAGCAGAGAGAGAGAGAGAGAGAGGAGGAAGCAGGCTCCCTGCCTAGCAGAGAGCCTGATGTGGGACTCGATCCCAGAACCCTGAGATCAGGACCTGAGCTGAAGGCAGAGGCTTAACCCACTGAGCCACCCAGGCAGCCCCACACCATTGGTTCTTGATGTAGTGTTCAACAATTCATTATTTGCGTATAACACCCAGCACTCATCACAACACGTGCTCTCCTTAATACCCATCACCCGGTTTGGAGCATATTCTCAAAAGCAAAGTTGTAGGTGACGCTTAGACTTTCTACAAACCCGGGATGTATGAGGTTTTAAGATTCCATCAGTATGCACCCCTCCACCTCCTGCTGGGCTGCCTACAACTTGCCCCTTTCAATCAGACACTTTCCTCCTTCAGTTCCTTTGCTTGGAAATTTCCTCTGTTTCAAATGTCCTCCCTAGTTCCATGCTTTCCAGATTACCGCAGCACTATTAGCATTTTGGACCGGATCATTCTTTGCTGCAAAGGGCTATTCTGTATGCTGGAAGATGTTTAGCAACATTCCTGGTGTTAAAAAGAAAACCACAGGCCCAAAATGGCATCACTTGGATGAGGCCAAGTCACCAAACACGGGGCTTACTACCTAACCTAACTGTAGTTTCAATCTCCCCGAGAAATCTAAGTCCCAACAGTCAGTCAGAAATTCTCTGACAAGAATCAATAAGGTAATCTGTCACACAGGCCCTCTCCAGCCCCCAAAGGACGATGAGATAATCCATATCATAAGACCCCCTGTCGGTATCCCTGGATGGCTCTATTGGTTAAGCCTCTGCCTTCAGTTGAGGTCTTAATCCCAGAGTCCTGGGATTGAGTCCCGCATTGGGCTTCTTGCTCAATGGGCAGCCTGCTTCTCCCTCTGCCTGCAGCTCTCCCTGCTTGTGCTTGCTCTCTGACAAATAAATAAATAAAATCTTAAAAACACCCTCTGTCTTTCTCTGTAAGGGAAGCTAACTTTTCTGTGAACAATCCCTTCTTTTCATTCACTAATAATTTCTTATGCCACCATCCTTCCATAAAAAGTCTCCATGTTGCACAAGCTCCTGAACGGGATCCCCTCTGCTTGCTGGAAGAAATGTTGTCTAGTGCATGAATCACTTAATAAAGCTAATTAGATCTCCATACTTACTTGGTTGAATTTTTGTTCTTTAACAGTGGTCTCTACCCATTAGACGCCATTAGACTACCCATTAGAGGCTTCCTCCCTCAGTTGTGACAACCAAAAATGTCTCCAGACACTGCCCAGTGTCTCCTGGGGGACCAAAATCAGCCCTCCTTGAGAACCACTACTCTAAGACTTGGAATCGGAATCTAGGTTTTATCAAGACCCTAGGTGATTCTCATGCATATTAAAATTAGAGAAGCACTGCTTGATGATACCCCTGCAATCCAAACACTCACCCTCCCCTCTGAACCCTCACAGCCTTTGCTACGTGGGCCTCTTACCTGACGGATCCTCACACCTCTCCTGCCTGGGCATCTAGCTGCAGCCGGGAACCCAGCTTGAGCCTCAAGTGTTCTCCCTGCAGGGATGCAGATGTGACTGGTGAGGCACACACCTGAAACTTTGTTTCTACCTGCATCTCTTCTCCTTCCTTCTTCTAAGGGTACCTCCTTGTTCTTGGGAGAATGATCTTCCCTCACTCTTACTCCAGTCGCTGAGATGGGGCCACCTCCAGTCTCATGGGAGAGGAGGTCTGTTTCACCCCATCTTCAGTGGCAGGCAATGAATTAAGCCAGGGAGACCAAATTTCAGAACTTTTACAGGAACTAAAGACAAAGAAAAGATCCCTTTGCACCGAGACTGATAGCTATAAGGAAGACAGAAGCCTGAAACTTTTGGGGTCAGTCAAGTGGAAACAGTCAGCCTGAGTGAAGCTAACACAAAAGAAAACAGCACAGAAGAGGGACTGAGTTCTGACCACATTTTTTGAGCTCCTGGTTCCAGCCATACTTGAAGACTTGCCATGAGTTTTCAGTAATATAAAGTAATAAATTTCCTTTAAAAAGAAAAAAAAATGAGCAACTTGAGTTTCCATCACTGCAACCAGCAGTGTCCTATCTAACATGTGGGGACTGAGAAGTTAGCTCATCAGGGATATATGTTGGGGTCCCCTGCAGCCACGAGCTGAGACAGAAGTCCTCCTCAAGAGGGTTCTAAGAGCCTCTGGCCACAAGCAGGGCTACATCTGTGCCCACACCACCAGATACCACCCTGACACAAGGGAGGTCACAGCCCGGCGGCAGGGAGACCCACAACGGTGTGGTCCCTCTGATCCTCGAGGACTGCAGTTTTGCCAACCTTGCAGATAACCCCCTGGACAGGAAAAGAGCCTCACAGCCAGGACAGTGAGGAGCCGCCACCCTCCAATGACTTCACAGGCAACAAAATTCCACAAGGGGGCGGGGCAGTACAGAGCAGACCAAGGTGAGAGCCACGTGAGCTCTCTGAACACTTCCCTGGCGACTCCGGCAGGCAGCACGGAGGGGACCAGGTGGTTTTGCAGCAAGTTGAGGTCTTGCATTCTGCAGATGGAGACTGAAGACAAGGTTAGAGCTGGGTACCCTCACCCACAGACAGGAAAGGCCCGGTGGACCTGAGTGTCAGCAGGTTTTCCTGAGGATGCTCTGGGGAGGAGACAGATGATGGGAGGGAATAGCCACAGGCTCCCCTGGGGCTCCCAGCTTGGCCAGCACTGCACTCCAACACCAGTGATGCCAGGCCGAATGGACCATGCAGCCCGGGACAGCAAACAACTTGGCAGTAAGGTCTGGCCCCTGACATCCAGCAGGATGGAGATTAGTCAGAATCGGGATCACTTGAAGAGGACCACAGCTGTGATATTTCTTTCACATGTGTGTTTGTAGAAGAGCATTAGGTCTTCTGTGTGTGGTCTCCAACCTCTCCAGAGCACGCTGGCAGGGGAAGGAAGGTGCGGTGTGCTTGAGCAGACGTGGAAGGAAACCTCAGCAGCAGAGATCTTGTAGGGGCCTGGCTAGTCCATGTTCTGGAGCCTCCTTGCCCCTAGGAGCACAGGGATGGCTCAGCGTGAGGTCTGAGGCATCCTCTCAAGCCAGGTTAGGGCAACCATGATTCAGCCCTGTGGCCTCTCTCTTGAGCATAAATACAAGTGGCCCAACCTGCAACCACTTAGGAAGCAGAAACCAAACTCCAGCAGGTAAACAAACAAACTGGCAGGGAAACCTGCTTTGCTAGTCGAAGCACCAGAGGAAACTCTAGACTCAGAGGCTCTGAGACAGAAAGCTCCTTCCACATTGCCCAGCCCAAGTCCCTCAGGAAGCCAAAAACCAGAGAAAGCAGGGGAGGCTTGCCCAAGGTCACACAGTAAGTTGGTGACACAGCCAGGTGCCAAAGCCAAGCCTCCAGACCCTGGGTCTGGGGCTCTGTGCCATGTGCCACAGGACTCCCCTCCTGAGGGAAGTCTCCGTATTTCGGATGAAGGAGACAAGGATTTCTGCACCAAGCATTTATCGCTGCATCTGACTTCACACTCTGGAATGCTACAGTGGGAGCTCATTGCTACCACTTCCTTACAATAATGCCCATTGCTCTGACCTGTAAAGCCATAGCCTTATTAACCCAAACCAGCTCGAGCCACTGCCGAGTTAGAGGACAAGAGCGGCAGCCACCCTTCATTGAGCCCTGGCAAAGTTCTCCAGAGCAAAAGGAGGGAGAGAGACTAAGGAATTGGCTCATGCGATGATGGGGGCTGGCCAGTCTGAAATCCTGAAACCTGCAAGGCATGCCAACAGGCTGGAAACTGCAGTAGGAGTCGGTGTTCCAGGCTCAAGTCCAAAGGCAGTCTAGAAGCAGGATTCCTTCCTCTTCAGGGGACCTCAGTCTTTTCCTCTGAAGGCTTTGACTCTTTAGAGGTTCTCTCACATTATTGGAACATATCTGCTTTACTCAAAGTCGACTAATTTCGATGTCAGTCACATCTGAAAAATAATGAGAGAGCAACATCTAGACTGGTGATTGATCAAACAACTGGGTATCATAGCCTAGACCAGTGACACATAAAAATAACCATTGCAGGGGCACCTGACTCAGGTAGTAGAGCATGTGACTTTTTTCTTCAAAAAAAATTTTATTTATTTATTTTTAAGGTGTTTGTTTGTTTGTAAGTAATCTCTATGCCCAATGTGGGGGGCTCAAACTCATGACCCTGAGATCCAGAGTCGCATGCTCTTTCGACTGAGCCAGACAGGCACCCTGAGCATGTGACTCTTGATCCTCAGAATCATGAGTTGAAGCCCACATTGGGCATGAAGCCTACTCAAAAAATTAAATAAATAAATAAAATGACCATCACAAGCACTAACTCAGTGCCAGGCACTCAGATAACCCCAACAACAATCTTATGGACAGCCATCATCATCCTCCCCTTTACAAAAGATAAAACCACAACAAGGCGGGGAAGAGTCCTGCAAATGCAATCGCCCTTCTTCAAGCACGGTGTCTACCTACTTCATCCCTTCCTCACTCTCAGCAGCTAGAGCACCAAGAGATGCTTCTAGGTTACCAGTTCTCAGTCCCTGATACACATTAGGATCGCTGGTAAACTGATTAAAAAAACAAACAAAAACCAACCTTCAGACCTCACACCCCCCCAAACGACTCTGATTCTGTTGGTCAGAGGTCCACTGAGCAATGCTGTTATAACCTCTCCCTCTCCAAACATGCAGTGAGGCTGTGGGACAGTGAAAGGCAGGACCTCTGTTTTGTGGAGTATAGATTGGCCAACAGAAAACACACAACCTAAAGGAAATCAAGTGGCTATAAAGTAGCCTGTGAGGAAACTAGCAAATATTTTTCCTCTCCCAGCATGAAATTAGCCATTTCCCCTCTCATTTTAAAGTAGCTTACAATGAGTACTTCCTTAATTATTTAATTGAAAAGACAAAAGGGTGAAAGCGAGTGTAATTCATTCTGGCAATAAGCATTTCATAAGCACTTGCTGAGTGTGGGACACTGTGCTGGACAACCAAGCAGTCAGATCTGTGGAGGTTCTCTCTTTAACCAGTTAGCCCTTGGGTGGACAGTGAAAACTACAGAACAATGTGGGAAGTGCAATGACAGAGATCTGTCCCCCAAAGTCCCAGAGTCTAGAGATGGTGACCAGCCACAGACCAGAGAGGTGAAATGCTGAGCTTGATACTGTGAAGTCTCTGTTTTCAGACGTACATTCCCAAGTGGCTGTCCCTCTTTGGTCACCAAGGCCTCAAGGTTCTTGTAGCAGCCAGTCCCTTGTAAAGGGAACCATCCAGGGCTCCCAGATGTCCAGCAGAACCCATGGTGCCCTTTACTGCCCCACCAGCCCTCAGTGAAATGAGAAAAACTTCCATTTAGAGATTGCTGCTGTAAAATGCCCCCTTCTTTTCTGAACTGATCATAGAATTGGCTTTTGCTAATGCCCCGATGTGCCAAAGCAATAACAAGTCTATCCTGTTTCCCCAGTAACTACAGGGGATACTTCCCAGGTTCATGAACTCCAAAACCCTGGAAACCACCACTCAACTTCTGGACCCAGACTTGTCCCCACTCTGCCCACCCACAGGCTGCCTGAATGAACTACATGACATATCCAGATTGTCAGCTCTCAGAAAGAGAATACCTGTTTTTTAGGGCATGACATTGGTAGAACTGTTGAACTGGGTATTTTCATGTGTTTGTTAGGAAACAAACAATTCCAGTCATGTACCATGTAAGGTAGAAAATGCGAACAGCATAACTTTGCACTATTAGGACCTGGACTTCTGAAACTGGACACCCCTAACTAAATCAGGGGAGTAGACCGCACAAACTTTGGCCCATCCCTCATATGGCCCTTTGTAACTCAAATCAACTGAAAAAGGGGCTCACGCATGATAACAGAGACTACTAATAAAACAAGGTAAACCTACTACAATAAAATTCTTTGAGTGGCAAGAACCTTATAAGAGCAAAAAGGACAGAAAAAAATTCATCACATTATGCAAAAAGAGAACTGAAAAACCTCAGGCAAAGCCCCTTAGGGGGAAAAAAAGAGTTGGAGGGCATCTGGGTGGCTCAGTCCTTAAGCATCTGCCCTCAGCTCAGGTCATGATCCCAGGGTCCTGGAATCAGGCCCCCGAATGGGGCTCCCTGCTCAGCCGGAAGCCTGCTTCTCCCTCTCTCATTCCCCCTGCTTGTGTTCCCTCCCTCACTGTGTCTCTGTCAAAAAAAATAAAATCTTTTTAAAAATTTTTTAAAAGATTTTATTTATTTGTTTGTTTATGAGAGAAAACATTAGCAGAGGGAGAGGGAGAGAGAGAAAACAGACTCCCCGCTGAGCAGGAAGCCCAATGCAGGACTGGATTCCAGGATTCTGGGATCATGACCTGAGCCGAAGATCAAAGATCCACACTTAACCAACTGAGCCACCCAGGCGCCCCTTCTTTGTTTTTAATGCATTCTTTTCATAATCACACGTGCCCTTTCAAAACCAGAATAAAAGGAACAATATAGATGGGGTGCGGGGTGGGGGGGTAGAGGGGGAACAGACTACAGAGGAGGGAGGGTCACTACACCACCCACAAAGGCAAACAAACGAGTTCCATCATCAAGAACTATCCTGTTTTTGTGGGCGCCTGGGTAGCTCAGTGGGTTAAAGCCTCTGCCTCCAGCTCAGGTCATGATCCCAGCTCCTTTCTCTCTCTGCCTGCCTCTCTGCCTGCTTGTGATCTCTGTCTGCCAAATAAATAAATAAAGTCTTAAAAAAAAAAAAAAAACTTTTCTGGAAAAAAAAAAAAAAAACTACCCTGTTTTGTCATTCCTCAGTTCTTCAAAATTGATCCCGCCGCACCCTGCACATTTCCAGTGATCCAGGCCCCCAACCACGAAGTGAAATGGACTGGGGATCCTGTGTTAGGGGCGGGCCTGGAAGGAGACGCCCAACACCAAGATCCCCCCGCCAAGTGACCCCAAAGGCAAGTCTGGGCGGCGGAGGGCAGCCGCCAGGTGGCGCCCTAACCTCTCCTCCGGCTGCCGCAGGTCGCGGGGCAGGACGCGCACCCACTGGGCGCTCGACGGGACGCGCCTGGTGCCAGTGGACCGTGGAGCTGGACCCCAAACACGGAGACACCAACTGCTTTGACCACCAAGCCCCAGTTCAGGACCGAGGGACGTCGGGTACCTGGGACGCTGGCACGGCCCTCGCCACTGCCTTCTGACCTCGCCGCCCCTCGCCTCCCGCGCGGAGAAGGGGAGGAAGATGAGACCTGAGCTGGGCTCGGGGCAAAGCCAGGCCGTCCAAAACTGAGGGGAACTCGCACTTGAAAAGCCACGTCTTGGCGGATGACGCCGTGGGAGAAGACGCCCGAACCCCGACCTCCCTTCCTCTTCCCCGCCGGCCTCGCACGGCGCTCCGCCCTCCCTTTGCCCTCCTTCCTCTTCTCGCTCCCGGCAAAAGCAGAAGTGTCTGAAGGTCGGGAGGAAACGGGCCGGGAGCTCCCGGGGTTCCCAGCGCCGCAGCCGGGGTTGGGGGTGGCGGGGGGTAGGTCCTGCGCGCCGCCGAACTTGGGGCGCACTCACGCCGCAGGGACGCCCGGGCAACGAAGCCCGCCAGGGGGCGCTGCAGGGCGGGCTGGCCGCCGGGGGCGGAGCCGAGCCGGGGGAGGGGCTCTACCGGTCACACTTCCTTAGAAAGAGCCCAGGGACCTTGACCCCAGGGTGGGGAGAAGCTCTCCGGATGCTACTGCCAGCAGGATGCATGCCGGGCACTGGGGGCAGGTCCTCTGCCTCGCTGGCCGCTGCACCTTCACTTCCTGGAACAGTGAATAATAAATGCCATAGTCACCAAATACTGATTGAGCGCCTGCTAATGCTGGGAAATGTCCTTGGCACTGGGGATAAATGAGTGAACCAGAGAGATAAAACCCCTTCCCTTGTGACCTTTCTATTCTGTTGTGAAGGCAGCGAGGGGAGGCAGGGAAGACAGGCAATAAACAAGACCGAAGTACGGAGATGTCAGGAGGGATAAATGCAACGGGGGAAACTACAGCAGAGTAAGAGGAATAAGGAGTTGTCGAATGAGGTGAGGATTCTTCCTACAGCGTGGTCAGGGAAGGCTTCTCAGAGGGACACACTTCAGACCTAAAAGAAGGGGTGAGGAGGGCCAGGCAGCTAGCTGCGGTAAGAGCAGAAAAATTAACGCTTCACACTGTATTAAGTGAATGAGTTTTCAAGGCAGGACCACTCTGGGCTATGGTTCTTCTGATGTACCCAGGCACCCTCGCTCCACACCTGTCTGCCCCCCTTCATCCTGCCAGCCAGCCAGCCATCCTTTTGCTCACCAGTCCAGGGCACCCACCTGCTTCATGCTGCACCTTCTACTGGGTGTATTTCATTTTCATATCCCCTACACCCAGGATATGAGAATGAAAAAGATACCCTGCTTGGAGGAAAAAAGGGCCTTTTCACCTTCACTCTAGTGGGACTGGAGAATGCCACAACCTTCCTGGAGAATAATTTGACAACATCTCATTTTTAAATGTGGTTACACTTTAAGCCAAATGTCTCCATCTGAGACCACCAACTGGAACTAGACTGACTGGGTTTGTTTGGGTTTTCTTTTCTTGAAGTAAACTCTACATGCCCAATGTGGGACTTAAACTCACAACCCCAAGAACAAGAGTATGCTCTATCAACTGAGCTATTCAGGTGCCACTAGATTGACAGGTGCCGCTAGATTGACATCCCTTTTCTGGTCCAGGGCCCCAGAAATATTTTCTTACCTGTATGCCTGAGCTTTCACATCTATAAAATTAAACTAATAATAATGATATCCAACTCATAGGCTTTTTGAGAAAATACATCACAAAGGGTTTAGAGCAGGGCCTGGCTCATAGCAAGTGTGCACTAAGTGTCAGCCATTATTATATTCCCCGCTGGCCTGGGTGGGGCTGCCTCTCTGAGGGGCGCCTGGGTGGCTCAGTGGATCAAAGCCTCTGCCTTCGGCTCAGATCATGATCCCAGGGTCTTGGGATGGAGCCCCACATCGGGCTCTCTGCTCAGCGGCGAGCCTGCTTCCCCCCTCTCACTCTGCCTGCCTCTCTCCCTACTTGTGATCTCTCTGTCAAATAAATAAATAAAATCTTTTAAAAAAAATGCTCAAGTTTAAAAAAAAAAATGAGCTGACCTGTTCACCAAAAGGCTCTTTGCAAGATTATCTACTTAACTCTGTTTAACTCAATAAAGATCCAACAATAGGGAGATGACTAAATAGACTGTGGTGCATCCATTCTATAAAATAAAATGTAATTTTAGAAATATTGTGTCAATGAGAGACACCTTCAGACTTATATGGTCAAATCAGACCAAATGTCCAAAAGCGGTGAGTCCTTCGGAATGCTGGATGAGTCGCAGGACAGAACTGGGGAGGACTTCACTCCGTTCCTCCCAGAAGAGCTAATTCGACCTGTTATTTGAATAGTTAGTCAATATCAATCAAAATCTTAAAATGCACCTTTTTTTTTTTGGCCCAGCAATTCTACTTCTAGGAGCTTCTCCCTTTTTTTTTTTTTTAATATTTTATTTATTTATTTGACAGAGAGAGGTCACAAGTAGGCAGAGAGGCAGGCAGAGAGGCAGGGGGAAGCAGGCTCCCTGCTGAGCAGAGAGCCCAATTCGGGGCTCCATCCAAGGACCCTGAGATCATGACCTCAGCCAAAGGCAGAGGCTTAACCCACTGAGCCACTCAGGTGCACCTAGGAGCTTATCCTAAAGATATACTTGCACATTTGCACAAAGACTCATGAATAAGAAGGTTTGGGGCTGTCTTGTTAAAGATGGAAACAGCCTAAATGTCCACCAACAGAGGAATAGTTAAATAAATTATGATGCATTTATCCAGTGAAAGATTGTGTAGCCATTGAAGTTAGTGAGGCAAATCTATATGTGCCGATGTGGAAAAATCTACAAGATGCATTAAATTAAAAACACAAGTTAGTTATACTTCAATAAAAAATAAAATAAGATAGGGGCACCTGGGTGGCTCAGTCAGTCAAGCGTCTACCTTCAGCTCCGGTCATGATCCCAGAGTCCTGGGATTGAGTCCCACATGGGACTCCCGGCTCATCAGAGAGTCTGCTTCTCCCTCTACCCTTTCCGCCTACTTGTGATCTCTCTCATTCTTTCTCTCTCTCATTCTCACTCAAATAAATAAACTCTTTACAAATAAATAGATAAGATGAGATAAGAATAGAAATGCCAAAACGGGAGCATCTGGGTGGTTCAGCTGGTTGGGCATCCGACTCTTGATTTCAACTCAGGTCATGATCTCAGTGTCATGAGACAGAGCCCAAGTTGGGCTCCATGCTGGGCATGGGGCCTACCTAAGATTCTCTTTCTCCTTCTCCCTCTGCCTCTTCCCACCCTATGTGTGTGTATGTATGTATGTACACGTGCACACGCCTCTCTCTCTCTAAAATTAATTAATTAATTAATTAATTCTCCATCTCACAGTGAAAGAAACCACAAAAAGTGCTGATATTCAACAATTATTTTTACGTAAAAATCCAGCAATTTCATGTGGCTAATATTAACACAAAACAACATTGAGGGGATGCCTGCGTGGCTCAGGCTTTAAGCATCTGCCTTCCACCTAGGTCATGATTCCAGGGTTCTGGGATCAAGTCTCATATCGGGCTACATTCTTGCATTGGGGTTCCTGCTTAGTGGGGAGTCTGCTTCTCCCTCTCCGTCCACACCCCCCCACCCCGCTTGTATGTTCGCTCTCTCTCTCTCTCATGCTCTCTCTCTCTCTCTCAAATAAATAAATAAAATCTTTTAAAAAAGAAAACACTGAGATATTAACTTTGTCCTTTCATACTGGCAAAGATTAAAAAGGTTTGCTAACACCTTTGTGTGGGTAAACCTCTGGAGAAATGGACACTGAGAGCAGAAGGCTAATCTGTACAGTCTCTAAGGAAGGTAATTTGGAAGGAAGATATCGTGCTAAGTGAAATAATTCAGACAGAAAAAGACAAATACCACATGATTTCACTTTTATGTGGAATCTAAAAAACAAACAAACCAGAAAACAGACTCTTAAATACAGAGAAGCAATTGGTTGTTGCCGAAAGGGAGGTGGGTGGGGGTATGGATGAAACAGATAAAGGGTGTTAAGAGAACCTTCTAGTTATAAAATAAATAAGTTATAGCGATGAAAAGTACAGCATAGGGAATACAGTCCAAAAAAAAAAAAAATTCACGTGACAGATGTAAATGCTTTTTGACCTAGCTATTATCTTACAGATAGACTCCTACACCTAGAATGTATACAATTATTCATGCAACAGTTTGTAATCTCAGACATTTAGAAAAAAAAAACTGAACACCCATCAATTAGTTGATTAGTTAAATAAATTACTACATTCACAAACACCCCCGCACACACACACACACATACACAACAAAGTAAAAGTAAAAATAGAATGAGGAAATAAGCTATAAGATACACCGTTAGATTTTCAAAAACCATACACACCAGGTTCTGAACAATTGTATAGTATGTTACCACGTGGCTAAACAAATATAAATGTGTGTGTTATGGCATCTGGAAAAACTGAAAACATTTGTTGTGCTTAGAAAGGGGAATTTGGGCAGCTGGAAAATAGAGGTAGGAGGGAAACGTTTCATTGAATACTGTTTTGTGCCTTTTGAACTTTGAACACTGTGAATAATTACCCATTCAAAAGAAACCACAATGACACCAAAAAAAAAAAAAAAAAACCCAACCAGCCCCGGCGGGGCTCACAGTATATTCTATAAAATATGCCATTCCAACCAAAGCATTGATATAACAAGAATTAGATAGATTAACTCAGCACTAAGCGTTTCTCCTCCAAAAGTCTGCCCTGTTCTTTGTAAACGTACAGCCTCAGGACATTTTATCCGGACAAAGGTCTGTGTAGCCCTTCCATAGCACTAGAATTCATGTCTTATACAGGTGCTGGTCGTAACTTCCAGAGCGCCTGAGGAATTCGTGAAGCCTCCCAGAGGTGGGAGGGGGAAGCCAGAGACCTGGTGGCAGGAGCTTAAAGGCAGTCTGAGGAGAAAAAACTAATCTAAGTGGGAGACAGAGGAGACAGGGCAGGAGATCCGCAAAGTGAGACTGGAGTGTAGGCAGCCAAGAGACCATCCGACAGCTAAGCCAGAAAAGGTAAGCTGCAGTGGAACAGAACATCCTCCTGGGTTTGGGAACCAAAGCAGGGAAGCAGGAGTGGCCCATTAACCATCTCTCCCGTGACCCAGTTTGTGCTTCCTGTGCCTGCAATTCTGAACTCTGCAAGGTGGGAGGTTCCGGTACCCAAGGGGACAGACAAGTTCCCTTTGAATGGCAAGCTACAGCTCCTCACCAGCATCCTGCCAGTGAAAGAAAGAGTCACCATACTGGAAAAGACAATTGACCCTGATCAGCAGAAGGAAATAGAGCTGCTTTTACCTAGTGGACAAAGGGGAACTCAGGTGGAACCAATGACATTTTGGATCCGATCATTCTTTGCAGTAGAAGACAGTGGTATGCATTGCACGGTGGTCAGCAGCAGCACCGGTCTCTACCTACTAGACACTGGTAACGCTCCCACGGTTATGACAATAAAAATGTCTCCAGGCATTGCCAGATATCATCTAGGAAGCAAAATCATTGTCAGTTGAGAACCACTGATGTAACTAATAACAGCAAAACTTTGAGATCAAGTTGGGGCAGCTGGTTTGTGCACTCAGTTAAGCATCTGACTCTTGGTTTCTGCTCGGGTCATGATTTCAGGGTCATGAGATCTAGCCCCGTGTCAGGGGATCCGAACTCTGTGTGAAGTCTGCTTGAGATTTTCTCTCTCTCCCTCTCCATCAGCCCCTCCCCTCGCTCTTCTCTCTCTCCCTCCCTCCCTCCCTCCCTCTAATAGATAAATGAATCTTTAAGAAAAAGAGACAGGGACACCTGAGTGGCTTGGTCATTAAGAGTCTGCCTTCCACTCAGGTTATGACACCACGTCCTGGGATCAAGCTCTGCAACAGGATGCTCCTCTCTAGCACAAGCCTGCTTCTCCCTCTCCCTCTGCCTACCACTCCCCCTACTTGAGTTCTCTCTTTGCCAAATAAATAAATAAAATCTTAAAAAAAAAAAAAAAGAGCATGGTATAAAAGGGACTGGTGCTCTTTAAGCGAAGGTCATCGGGGCACCTGGGTGGTTCAGTGGGTTAAAGCCTCTGCCTTTGGCTCAGATCATGGTCCCAGGGTCCTGGGATCAAGCCCCACATCAGGCTCTCTGCTCAGCAGGGAACTTGCTTCCTCAGATCATGGTCCCAGGGTCCTGGGATCAAGCCCCACATCAGGCTCTCTGCTCAGCAGGGAACTTGCTTCCTCCTGTCTTTCTGCCTGCCTCTCTGCCTATTTGTGATCTTTGTCTGTCAAATAAATAAATAAAATCTTAAAAAAAAAAAGACTGCCAAGGTCATCAAAATCAAGAAGAGTCTAAGAAACTCTCATAGCCAAGAAAAGCCTAAAGAGGCATAACAACTCAAGGTAATAGGAGATCCTGAACCAGAAAAAGGACAATAGGTAAAATTAAAATCTATTTAAATTTTCTAAAGAGATGATAAAACACATATGCTGCAAAGATGTCAATATTCTTCAAAAAAATGTTATAAAAGTTAACAGAATATTTTTTTAAAGATTTTATTTATGTATTTATTTATTTGGTAAGAAATATCTCAAAGATGATGTACTTTATATTGCATCCCATCCAGAGGGACAACAATGTTAGGTTGTCCCACCTCTGGTCCTGTTACGTTTGAAGACTGAGTTTACATGGTGGTTGTTAGAGTTCTTCATTGTAAAGGCACTTCCCTCTTTTGCAATTAGTATGTAAACTGTGAGGTAACCCTTGCTCACCATTCTAATATCCTGTTCCTGAACAACATTTCGTCTAATCTTTTAACATACCTTGTGGTTTCTTCCCTCAATTGTTTACATTTACTATTTTTCTAGCATTTATTTAGCAACTTATTAGGTGCTGAGCACTCTTCTCAGGGTTCTACCTGTATTTTTTCCCTTTCTTTCTCTCTCTTCTTTTCTCTCCTTTCTTCTTTTTTCTTCTTTCTTTCTTTCTTTTTCTTTCTTTCTTTCCTATGCATTTATTTATTTGAGAGAGAGAGGGCACACATGCAGAGGGGAGGGTCAGGGGGAGAGGGAGAGAGAATTCCAAGCAGACTCTGAGCTGAGTGCATGGCCTGACTTGGGGCTTGATCTCACAACCCTGAGATCACGACCTGAGAAGAAACCAAGAATCAGATTCTTAACCGACTGCACCATCCAGGCACCCTCTTTCTTTCTTTTAAAATAAGCTCTACACCCAGCATTAGCCTTGAACTCACCACCACACTGAGATCAAGAGCTAGCTGTATGCTCTTCTGACTGAGCCAGCCAGGTGCCCCTATATTTTCTTTTTTAATCATCACAATAACCCTATGAGAAAACTTTATTTTATTATTATTATTTTTATACTTTTAAAAAGTAAACTCGGGGGTGCCTGGGTGGCTCAGTGGGTTAAAGCCTCTGCCTTCAGCTCAGGTCATGGTCCCAGGGTCCTGGGATCGAGCCCCACATCGGGCTCTCTGCTCAGCGGGGAGCCTGCTTCTCCCCCTCTCTGTCTGCTTGTGATCTCTGTCTGTCAAATAAATAAATAAAATCTTAAAAAAGAAGAAGAAGAAGAAGAAACATTGAAATCAATCCTGAACGTGGGGACACTCACTGTACAACTGTCCTTGTCTCTTCAAAATTTGGTGTCATAAAATAAGAAAGGTGGTGAGGGAGTGGGTCTCTGCTCCACATAATCGCTCAGAGCCCAGCCCTGCCCTCTCTGTGATGCGGTCATCCTTAACACACAGCCTATAGGGAAGGGAAAGGGGGCTGCCGAATCTTACAGGGTGGCACTCAATTGGCCACCCCAGAGAGAGGTCCACATCAGCTTCCACTTGCATTTCTCTGACACAGCTTTGCCTGGCCCCCATCTAACTGCAGGAGGGCTGGGAAATGTGGCTGGAAGCTTGGGGAAAAGAGGAAAGGGATTCGGTGTGCATCTAGCCAGTCTCCCCACACAAACACCACCACCCCAGGATATAGTTCTCAGCATGGCCTCTGCCAGGGAACCCTGAACCAGGGACACCCTCAGTTCCATGCCCTTTCTCCATCTGAGAGGGACCAGCAACCCAATGTCCTCCTTTCTCCCCTCATCCCTCATAGTCAGTCTAAACACCAACGTCTCCAAACTTATGTATCTCTAAATAGCCATCACCTCTGTGACTGCAACTGCCAGAGCTTAGAACGTCAGCCTCCTGTCTGCCTCTCTTCGTGCAAGGCTCTTATTCTCAGAGGACGGATATTCTTGTGCAAGGCTGAAAGTGAGCAAATAAATAAATAGACAAGATCTTTTTTTTCTTTTTGGATTATTTATTTGAGAGAAAGAGAGAGCCCGCGCACATGCTTGCACAAGTGGGAGTGAGGGAGAGACAGAGGGAGAGAATCTTCAAGCAGACTCCCTGCTGAGTGCAGAGCCCCACCTCATGACCTGAGCCAAAACCGAGAGTTGGACGCCTAACAGACTAAGCCACCCAAATGCCCCATTCAAGATAATTTAAGATAATGGTAGGAACTATGAAGGGACCAGAGGCTAAAATGATAAATAATGGCTATTTGGGGTGGGGAGGAAGAGCTAATTTATATAGGGTGGTCAGTGAGAGTGACGACGCTAAGGACGTAGCTGTGGCAGATAGCATTACCCAGAATTATCCAGAAGAGCAATCTTTCCATTTCTGTATGAACCCTGACACTCCCTCCTCAAATGGTAGAGTCCATGTTCACTCCACTTGAACTTGGACAGGGCTTTTGACTGGCTGAACTAGTAAAGTACAACAGAAGTGATGCTTTGTGACTTCTGAGTTCAGGAAAGACAATCTGCACGAACAACCAAGGCCCCCATGCCTCCACCCTGCCTTAGTCGTGGACCACTGCCAACACCAACATGACAGCCATGTGAGTGAGCCACCTCAGAAGCAGATCCCCACTCTTGGGTAATTTGCCCCAGCTGATGCTGCATGGAGCCAAAATGCATCTTTCCCATCAAGCCCTGCCCAAATTACAGATATATAAACAAAATAAATGACTGCTGTTTTGAAGCCACTGAGTTTTGAAAAGTTTTCATTATGGAGCAACAGTACAGCACTGAGGCCTAAATACTAAGGAGCCAGGCATGAGGAAATCTTCATGGAGCATTTTAAGCACTGCCAAAAACAAATCCTGTGGCACTGAGACAGGAGCAAGCTTGACACACTGAAGGAACGGACAAGGCCATGTGGCTGAGGGAGAGAGCAGTAGATGCATGATGGGAGAGAAAGGCTGAACCCACAGTTACCATGGTAAGAAGTTAGAAATGAATCGGGGGCACCTGGGTGGCTCAGGTAGTTAAGCATCTGATTCTTGATTTCGCCTCATGTCATGATCTCAGGGTCATGAGATCCATCTCTTTGCTGGGCTCTGTGCTCAGTGGGGAGTCGGCTTAAGATTCTCTCTCACTTTGCCCCTCCCCGCATAGTGCACAATCCCGGAGAAGAAGAAGGAGGAGGAGGAGGAAGAAGAGAAGGAGGAACCAGAGAAGTTAGAAGAGAATCAAAATTTCAAAAGTTCAGTGGGAGCATTTGGAGTGATGTGAAAGGGGATTTGGCTTGTCCTTGAAAGGTGGCTAGGGCTGCTGTGAGGACCGTAGCCTGTATCAGGACAAGAGTGAGCAGGGAAACCAGTTAGCAGGCACTGCACTTGCCCAAGATGAAGACGATTGTAGAGGCAACAGGACTTATTGATAGAAAAGATGAAGGGTGAGGGATAGGGAACAATAAAGGCAAACTTCTCATTTTTTTCTCTCAAACAGCTAGGTGAATAACAGTGTTACTGGCTGGATGGGGAAGGCTGGAAGAAGAGCAAGATAGGGGTGAGGGAAACTTCCCTTTCCCTCAGGATATCTGATTTCAGTGTGGTTATCGAGAGCAGTCAAGCTGGTTAAATACTTCTCACCAAGCAGTTACGGGCAGGGGAGTACAGAGTTTCTGGGTCTGATGGGAGTGGAAATTTTGATGCTTGTCTTTTCTTAAGAATTCCTTTCTGGGCGCCTGGGTGGCTCAGTGGGTTAAAGCCTCTGCCTTCAGCTCAGGTCATGATCCCAGAGTCCTGGGATTGAGCCCCGCATCAGGCTCTCTGCCCAGCAGGGAGCCTGCTTCTCTTCCTCTCTCTCTGCCTGCCTCTCTGCCTACTTGTGATCTCTGTCTGTCAAATAAATAAATAAAATCTTAAAAAAAAAAAAAAAGAATTCCTTTCAGGTTTTTGTCTGCTTATATAGCTTTAAGAACCTCCATGCAGATTGTGGTTGTTATAATTGCTGTGGCAAAGATCCCAGCTGGAAGCTGAAACACACCCAAAGGAGGAAATTGAACTCAACATGTAGGAGATCCAGCCAGGCACTTTCCCCAAACCATACTCCATGAACCAGTCTGGAAAAGAGGCCCTGGTGACCGAGAAAAGGGAAACAGGCTTTAGGTGTTCACTGAAAGAATGACTGAAAAGAGTCAGGGCAAAGAACAATGAATGAGCTTCTGGAAGGAAGGACTCTCAAAACAAGCAGAAGACCTAAGCTTTTGGAAGCAGCTGCAGGATCTCCTATCGGGAAATTTTGAAGGAGAATGGGATAGCACAGGAGAAGGAGGAGGAAGGATCCCAAGCCAGGCCACACCTCCGTGCTTTCCTTACCTTTCTCCTCCAGCCCCAGTTCCAGGAGCTTGTCCCATCTGCTCCATTCCCTCCCACCACAGGATGCACCACCCCCAGAGTTCAGAAGGAAAACTGTTCTCTTTACCTGATGTTCAGCAAAGGTCATTCATCTGCGTGGACTTCTTGAAGATCACCTCACAGGATGCCAGGGTGGACTGGTCAGCAGAGGGAAACAGGGTATCCACCCAATCTCTATATGGGGAAAGAATAGGCAATCACAACAGCAGGGACCAGGCACTTGGTGCCTGGGAGTGCCTTTGCTGATTTCCACTCAAAGCTCTAATTCCACTAACTCCTCTCTCCTGCATTTGTCATGTTTGTTCAACTTCCCCCATTGTCTCCAGGAGCCCAAGGTACTTGCTGCCCAAATGTTACTTCTTCCCACTCTCTCTCCAAAATATGTTGCCATATTTTAACCACGAATCACCAGAGAGCCAATGAGAACCACCTGGCCACTGCTCCATGTACAAATTCAGTAACTACTTATTGTGCGCCTACCACATGTGATTGTTAAAGAGCCTACTGCAGTGATCCAAGTGAAAGATAATGGAGACGTGGACCAGTGTGGAAGTAATGAGAAGCGGTTAGATTGTAGATATATTTTGAAAGGTTAGACATGGACATGTCCCTGGTGAACAGGACATGACGTATGGAAGACAGGAAGGATGCATGGGGCACCTGGCTGGCTCAGTCAGTGGCACATGTGATTCTTGATCTCAGGGTCGTGAGTTTGAGCCCCACATTGGCCATAGAGTTTACTTAAATGAAAATTTTTCAAAAATGAAGGATGAGCTTTGCTCAGTGGCAGTATTGTAGCCAATGAGGTTTATCTGAGGCGCGATTATTGCTAATTGAAAAATGAAGGATACTTCCAAGTTTTTGGCTTCTGCGTCCGAAACGATGGTATTGTCATTTTCTGCAATAGGAAAGACTGCAAGACTAGTAAATTGGAAGAACTAAATCAAGAGCTTGATTTGGAGACATATAAGTTTGAAATGCTCATTTAGACGTTCCAGTGGTAATATTCAGATAGCAATCCAGAGTTCCTGAGAAGGGTCCAGGCTTTAAATAAAACTTTTCGAAATCTTAGCCTGCCTTTCTCTACTCATAAGCAAAAAGAAATTGGAATGAGAAGGGGCCTACAGAATTTCAACCAATAAATATCAGGAAGTATAAGATTAACCAAGACAGGGGCACCTGGGTGGTTGAGCATCTGCCTTTGGCTCAGGTCATGATCCCAGCCAGTGTCCTGGAATCGAGGCCCACATTGGGCTTCCCCATTCACTGGAAAGCCTACTTCTCTCTCTCCCACTCCTCCGATTGTGTTCCCTCTCTCGCTGTATCTTTCTCTGTCAAATAAATAAATAAACTCCTAAAAAGAAAAAAAGAAAAAACAAAATAAGTAAATAATTTTTTTTTAAAGTGCTATTTTTGTTTTTAGATGTTTGCTGTCCAGTAATTATTGTTCTTTTGTTAGCTGTTTGTTTTTTCTCTCTGGATGTTTGGGTAGGTTTCCCCCACCGCCTTTGGGTTGATTTTTTTTTTTTTTTTAATAGACTTCACTTTTTAGAGTAGTCTTAGATTCATAGCAGAATTGAGTGGAAAGTACAGAAAATTCCTATCTACCTCCTATGATAAAATGATTATAAGAAATGTGTATTTAGTCCTATATTTCTCAGATGTATTTGGTCTTCCTCCACAGTTCTTGAAAATGCTTCAGAGCCATAAAAGTGAAATGGGTATCTTATTACTGAAGGTGACTTTTGGACTCCACCCAAGGGTAAGGTCTGATTGCTAGATGACAAACCTTGGGATTAAATGGTTGGAACTTTCAGTCCCATCCTTGACCTTCAGGGAGAGAGAGGGGCTAAAGGCAGAATCAGCCAATGGCCAATGACTTAGCCAATCATGATTATGTAATGAAACCTTCATAAAAACCCAAGAAGACAGCTTTTTCTTTCTTTCTTTTTTTTTTTTTTTTTATTTGTCAGAGAGAGAGGGAGAGAGAGCGAGCACAGGCGGACAGTATGGCAGGCAGAGGCAGAGGGAGAAGCAGGCTCCCTGCCAAGCAAGGAACCCGATGTGGGACTCGATCCCAGGATGCTGGGATCATGACCTGAGCCGAAGGCCCCTGCTTAACCAACTGAGCCACCCAGGCGTCCCTCTTTCTTTCTTTCTTTCTTTTTTCAGAGAGCTTCCACGCTCGGGGAATCATGTTTCCACACGCCACCAGGCCAGGCCCCATGCTCCACAAGGACAGAAACTCCTTTTTTGGGGGAACTTGCCCTATGTATCTCTTCATCTGACTGTTGTCTCATAATCTTTATCATAGCTTTTTCTTTATCATATCTTTTTCTTTATCATATCCTTTAACAAATTGGAAAACATAAGTGAGTATTTCCCTGAGTTCTGTGAACCGCTTTAGCAAGTTAACCCAACCTAAGGAGGAGGTTGTTGGAATATCCAGTCTGTAGCCAGTAGGTTAGAAGCACAGGTAAGCACAGGGGCCTGGGGCTCGTGACTCGTGTCCAAGTGGTAGGTGGGGGCAATCTTGTAGGACTGATCCCTTACCTGTGGAATCTCATGCTATCTCTGGGTAAATAGTGTCAGAGTTGAGTTAGATTTTTGGGCACTCTGCTGGTATCCAAGTATTGCCTGGTGTTTTGTGCGGGGAACCCCTCCACATTGGGTCTGGGAACACTAAAAGACCCCCCTGACACCTAAACACAGACTCTATCAAACATCCCATACCAGACTGGTACATTTGTTAGAATCAATGAATCTATATTAACATTATTATCACTCAGATTTCATCGGGATTCACTCTTGGTGTTGTACATTATATGGATTTGGACAAATGTATAATGCTATGTATCTGCCATTATAGGATCATACAGAATAGTTTCAGTCTCCTAAAAATCCTGTGTGCCACCTTTTTTCATCCTTCTCTCCCCAGTAACCCCTGCCAATTACTGATCTTTTTACTATCTCCATAGTTTTGCAGAATTTTTTTTGCATTTTTCCAGAATGTCATTTACTACTTGGAATCACACAGTATGTTGCCTTTTCGAGATTGGCTTCTTTCACTTAGTAACATGCATTTAAGTTTCCTCCATGTCTTTTCATGACTTGAGCCCTCATTTCTTTCTAGCTCTGAGTAGTTCATGTACTGATGTACAATATTTATTTATCCATTTCACCTACTGCCTTCAGTCATTGGTTGTTCATCTGGGTTGCTCTCTGGATACACAAATACTCTTTTTTTTTGAGAGAGAGAAAGAAAGAGTGTGAGAGAGCAGAGAGGGGGAGTAGCAGAGGGAGAGGTAGAGAGAGAATCTCAAGCAGGGTCCATGCCCAGCACACAGTGCAACCCACAACCCTGAGATCACAACCTGAGCCAAAATCAAGAATTGGATGTCAACTGACAAAGCCTCCCAGGCTCTCCTGGATACTTTTACTATAGCCTTTTTTTTTTTTTTTAACTATAGTATATCTTTGATCTCCTGTAGTTTCCCTAAAAAGAAGGTAGGGTGAATTTATTATATATATATTTTTACTTGTTTTTATCCTGGATTCATTCTGATTTCTGAATCGAAGCATTCATATTTTTCATCAATTCTGGGAAATTTCTCAGGTGCTTTATCTTTGAATAATATCTCTTTTTCATGTTTTCCATTCTTTTCTTCTAGAAACCAGTTGTCTATATGTTAGACCTTCTCATTGCATCATTCCCATTTCCTAACATCTCTTTGTATTATACTCTGAATAATTTCTACAATCTATCTTCTAGTTTATTAAGTTCCTCTAACTTGTCATCTGACCTGTTCACTTAGTGTTTTAAGTATTTAACTTATTCTGGGGCACCTGGGTGGCTCAGTCACTTAAGCTTCTACCTTCAGTCAGGTTGTGATCCCCGGGTCCTGGGTTTGAGTCCAGCATCGGGCTCCCTGCTTGGTGGGGAGTCTGCTTCTCCCTCTGCCTCTCCCACTCTCTCTCTCTCTTTGTCTCTCATGAATAAATAAATAAAATCTTTTTTAAAAGTCTTTAAAGGGGCGCCGGGGTAGCTCAGTGGGTTGGGCCTCTGCCTTTGGCTCAGGTCATGATCTCAGGGTCCTGGGAACGAGTCCTGCATTGGGCTCTCTGCTCAGCAGGAAGCCTGCTTCCCCACCCCCCACCTGCCTGCCTCTCTGCCTACTCATGATCTCTCTGTCAAATGAATGAATAAAATCTTTTAAAAAATAAAAATAAAAAGTCTTTAAATATTTTAATTATTTTGTATAGTTGAAATGTTATATTTTATACTTTTTAATTGTAAAAAACATGTAACATAAAATCTACCACCCTATCCATGTTTAAGTGTATATTTCAAGAGTGTTAAGTATATTTACATTGTTGTGCAACCGATCCAGAACTTTTTCATCTTACAAAACTGAAACTCTGTACCCATGAGACAACTCCCCATTTTCCCTTCCCTCTGGTAACTAACCACCATTCAACTTTCTGTTTCTATGAATTTGACTCTTTTAATACCTCATGTAAGTGGGATCATACAGGGCACCCAGTTGGCTCAGTAAGAGGAGCATGCAACTTTTGATTTCAGGGTTGTGAGTTTGAGCCCCATGTTCAGTGTCAAGATTCCAAAAAAAATAAACATTTTTTTAAATGGGAGGGGTCATACTGTATTTGTCTTTTTGTTTTGGTTTTTTTTTTTAAAGATTTTATTTATTTATTTGACAGACAAAGATGACAAGTAGGCAGAGAGGCAGGCAGAGAGAGAGAAGGAAGCAGGTTCCCTGCTGAGCAGAGAACCCGATGTGGGGTTCGATCCCAGGACCCTGGGATCATGACCTGAGCCGAAGGCAGAGGCTTTAACCCACTGAGCCACCCAGGCACCCCATGTATTTGTCTTTTTGTAACTAATTTCACAGTTAGAAATTCTGTTACATTGCTACAACATGGGTGAACTTTCAGAAATTATGGTTAATTTCTGAAAGTTCACCCATGTTGTAGCAATGTAACAGAATTTCTAACTTTTTCTTACTTTTAAGACTAGTAATATTCCAGTGTGTATGTGGATATATATACACACACGCATATATATATATATATATATATATATATATATATCACATTTTGTTTGTTTATCCATTCACCCATCAGTGGACATTGGGTCACTTCTACATTTTAGCTTTTTTTTTTAAGATTTTATTTATTTATTCATGAAAGACAGGGGTGGGGGAGGCAGAGGCAAAGGGAGAGGGAGAAGCAGACTCTCCACTGAGCAGGGAGCCCAATGCAGTCTGATCCCAGGACCCTGGGATCATGACCTGAGCCAAAGGCAGACACTTAACCAACTGAGCCACCCAGGCACACCTACATTTTAGCAATTTTAAATAATGCTGCTATAAACATAAATGTGAAAATATTGCTTTAAGACCCTGCTTTCAATTTTGGGGAATATATCCCTGAAAGTGGGATTGCTGGGTCATATGGTAACAGCCATACTGTTTTCCACAGCACCTGTAATATTTTACATTTCCACCAACAACACACAAAGCTTCCAATTTCTTCACTTCCTCATCAACACTTGTTATTTTCTGCATTTAAGGTTGCATGAGGTTTGTCTGGGGCAGAACAAAGCACAGTTGTCCTAGACCAACAAACACAGACTCCTCAATTTTGAACTTCCTCATATTTAAGGGAAGTATCCAACCACCCCACTTGTGGTTAAGTGTTCACTGGCCAAGCTAAGATACCAACTTCTGAATGGGGAGTTTCATGGATGTGTGAAAATAAGGTGGGACAGTGTTTCCCCACAGCTTCTGGAGATCAGTCCCCAGAGAAACTTGAAAACAGAACTCTGGAGAAAAGTGGGGCAGGAAGGGACTCCTGAGCTGCTGAGGACACAGCTATTTCCTCAGGGTGACCACAGACTAGCAGGTCCTTTGAACAAATTTTCTTATTCCCTTCCCCTCCAAGGATAAGAATTCCTCTGCCCTAGCTACAGAATAGAGGTCTGCTGTATCCATCTAGGGGATGATACTAAGCAGAAAATAAAGTCAGCCTTTAGAAAATGAAAATTTTATTTTTAAAGAATGCTGCACTGGGTATCTGGAGCCCAGAACCCTGGGTTTCACTTCTGGTGCTTTGGCTCAGAGGCTTTGTGATGTTCAACAAGCTTCCTTCAGGAATTTCCTTTTTTGGGGGATGCAACTAACTCATTTTTGTGACAATGACTATCATGGTTCTCTGAACACCTATTCTGGTTCAACTGTACTTTGTTTTTGTTTTTTTGTTTTGTTTTGTTTTTATCATCTTTACAGAGCAGAGAAAAATCCACCTTGATGAGAAGTCTTTGCATAACTTTGTGGTTCTTTGCACCACATCAAGCCAGGCAAAAACGTGACTGTATGTGATTCCCACTCAGGGAAGTGTATAGAAATGAAATGACTCTTGATACGGTAGTGAGACTACTGGATGGGAGGAAAGGTGTACAAGGCACCAGAGTTTTTTTTTTTAAAGTTAGCTCAACATAAGGGGGTGCCTATCTGGCTCAGTTGGTAGAATATGCAACTGTTAATCTTAGGTTGTGAGTTCTAGCCCCACATTAAGCATAGAAACTTAAAAAAATTGGTACAACATTATTATATTTCCTGTTCAATGGGAATATTTATTTTTTATTTTTTTCTTAAGACCTTTTTAATATATCATTTTTTTAAAAAAGTTTTATTTATTTAAATAATCTCTACACACAATATGGGGCTGGAACTCACAAACCAGAGATCAAGAATTGCATGCTCTCTGACCCAGCCGGGTGCCCCCTATTCAATAGTAATACTTAAACACAAATTCAAAATTGTATACAGTGGAGTCTTATAAGTAATTTACTCAAGGGGCACATGGCTGGCTCAATCTGTGGAGCATACTACTCTTGGTCTCAAGGTTGTGAGTTTGAGCCCCATGTTAGGTGAAGAGATTACTTTATATTTTTTTAAAGATTTCATTTATTTATTTGACATAGAGAGAGAGAGATTACAAGTAGGCAGAGAAGCAGGCAGAAAGGGGCAAGCAGGCTCCCTGCTAAGCAGAGAGCCTGATGTGGGGCTCGATCCCAGGACCCTGAGATCATGACCTGAGCTGAAGGCAGAGGCTTAACAGACTAAGCCACCCAGGTGCCTCAAGAAATTACTTTAAAACAAATCTTAGGGGTGCCTGGGTGGCTCAGTCGGTTAAGCATCTGCCTTCGTTCGGCTCAGGTCATGATCTCAGGGTCCTGAGATTCAGCCCTGCATCAGGCTCCCTGATCAGTGGGGAGACTGCTTCTCCCTCTCCCTCTGCCTTTCCCCCACTGCTTGTGCTGGCTCTCTTTCTCTCTCAAATAAATAAATATAATCTTAAAAAAATAATAAAATAGGGACGCCTGGGTGGCTCGGTTGGTTGGACGACTGCCTTCGGCTCGGGTCATGGTCCTGGAGTCCCGGAATCGAGTCCCGCATCGGGCTCCTGGCTCCGTGGGGAGTCTGCTTCTCCCTCTGACCTTCTCCTTGCTCATGCTCTCTCTCACTGTCTCTCTCTCAAATAAATAAATAAAATCTTTTAAAAATAATAATAATAATAATAATAAAATAATTTTTTAAAATCTTAAAAATAAACAAGTAAAGTTTTTATCAGAGAGTAAAATCTGAAAGACCCTCCCACCTATTCTCCACCTACAATAATTTTTTTCCTTTTTTTTTTTTAAGACTTTATTTCTGTATTTGAGAGAGAGATAGCAAGCAGAGGAGGAGAGAAGTGGGTTTCCCACTGAGCAGGGAGCCCAACATCTGGCTGGATTCCGGGACACTGGGATCATGAGCGGAGCCAAAGGCAGATGCTTAACTGACTGCGCCACCCAGGTGCTCTTCCACCTACAACGATTTGTTATAGGCCAGGTTCCCCAGGGAACAGACTGAGACAAATTCATGTGCAGGTGGTTTACGAGAAGTATGCTCAGAAACAATGTCTGGAAGGGATGAGAGAAGCAATAATAGGCAATATCTTAGGGAACTCTGAAGCTAAAATTGTCCTTCTGAACTGTCCCAAATTGGGTCAAAGGAACATGTGTTTCTACCGCAAAATGCATTGGATGCATTTTGTCCCCAGGAAAGGACTTAAACTTGTCAAAGCACCTACAGGCAGCTGAGGGTAATGCTTCTAAAGGCACTCTGCGTTCGCTGTAGGCAGGCCACGTTCCTGACAACTGTCCAAAGTGCCTTGTCCTAAAAAAAAAAATGTGGATAACACCCCACAGTATCCACTACACCCCTTCTCAGTATCCACTATTCCCTTCTCCAGAAACAAAAACCATGGCATGTCTGTATCCCTCCAGATCTCTGTTTTTAAACTCATATACATATATATTTTCATACACAAGTGTATATGTATAGATGTTTTCTTTTTTTACTTCAAGTGATTCACAAGATATGCATTATTCTATTGTGATATCCATTTGTGTTGGAGATCTTTCCACTCCAGTACAAATAACTCTCTTTTTTGTTAACAAGTGCATAATATTCCATATTGCAGATGTCAATTTCATCAAATCCTTTTTTTTTTCATCTACTGGAGTGTCATATAGTAATCCTCAAGCTTACTAATTCTCAAGATGTTTGAAGTAAATATGCATAAACACAGCAAAGAACATTTTATTTATTCTTTTTTTTTTTAATAAAGTCTGTGTCTGACGTGGGCTCAAACTCGCAACCTCAAGATCAAGAGTTGTGTACTCTACCAACTGAGCCAGTCAGACATCCCACACCAAAGGACATTTTCAAAAATGATCAGTAATGAAGGAAAAAATAATAAAAAATAAAAACAAGGGGTGTGTGGGTGGCTGAGTCATTAGGCATCTGCATTCAGCTCAAGTCATGAGTCCAGCATCCTGGGTTAGAGACCTGCATCAGGCTCCCTGCTCAGCAGGAAGCCTGCTTCTCCCTCTCCCACTCCTCCTGCTTGTATTGCCTCTCTTGCTGTCTCTCTCTCTCTGTCAAATAAATAAATTTAAAAAAATAAAACTAAAAAAATAAAAAGAGAAACAAAAAAATAAAAAATAAAAAAATAAATGATCAGTAATGAGGAGAGTTGCCATACCAGAAAGCAAGTCATAGTAAAAGGCAATAGTAATTGACACAATATGGTATCATTGCAGGGATACAAACAGATAAAATGAATAGAAAATCCAATAACAGACTTCGTGTTTAAATAAAAATATATTCAGTTTATGATAAAGGTGCAATGTAAGGAATTGGGCAACTTGATATTTAGAAATTAAATTATATTCTACCTCACACCTTATACAGATAAAAATTCTAGACAGACTTAAAATTGTAATATAAGGGACACCTGGGTGGCTCAGTCAGTTAAGCATCTGCCTTCTACTCAGGTCATGATTCCAAGGTCCTGATATCAAGCCCTGGGGTCAAACTCCTTGCTCAGCAGAGAGCCTGCTTCACCCTCTCCCACTGCCTATGGCTCCCTCTGCTTGTGCTCTCTCTCCGTCAAATAATTAAATAAAATCTTTAAAATAAAATTTAAAAAATGAAAGTCTTCATCTCATTATTACAACATTAAAAAAAATGTAATATAAAAAAGCCCATAAAACTATTAGAAGAAAATATGAAAATATTACCATAAACTCAGTTTATTAATGGAAACTTTTCCTAAGCATGAAATGAAACCAAGAAACCATGAAGGAAAAATGTGAGTTTATATTGCATAAATTCAAAAACTTCTATGGAAATAAACACTCACACAAAACAAAAAACAGTATTATATGACAAGTGATAAATTAAAAAAAATATATTTGAGGTGAGTACAATTGAGACACCTGGGTAGCTCAGTCAGTTAAGCGTTAGACTCTTGATTTCATGATTGGACTCTTGATTTCAGCACAGGTCATGATCTAGGGTCATGAGATCCAGCTGGGTCAGCTCTGAGCTGGGTATAGAGCCTGCCACAAACACAGTGTCCTCCCCTCCCGCCCTGGCTCAAACACACTCTCTCTAAAAAGAAAAACAAAAAAAAGGAAGTGCATATAATCATCCAAATCACTAATACACAGGATATATAATAAAGAAGAGACAGTGACAAATTATAAAAAAAAAAGATGTAATTTATAGAAGAGATATAAACATCCAATACGGATATAAAAAGTTACTCATCCTTACTAGAAATCACAAAAATGTGAATTAAAACAATGTAATACAAAGGTGGGGAGAGAGAATCATCAAGAATTTAAATATCATGGGGCACCTGGGTGGCTCAGTGGGTTAAAGCCTCTGCCTTCGGCTCGGGTCATGATCTCAGGGTCCTGGGATCGAGCCCCATATTGGGGGGGGGGGGTCTCTGCTCAGCAGGGAGCCTGCTTCCCCCTCCCTCTCTGCCTGCCTCTCTGCCTACCTGTGATCTCTGTCTGTCAAATAAATAAATAAAATCTTTAAAAAAAAAAAAGAATTTAAATATCAGGGGTGACTGGCTGGCTCAGTCAGAAGAGCAATTGACTCTTGATCTTGGAGTTGTGAGTTCCAGGCCCACATTGGGCATAGAGATTACTTAAAAATAAACAAACAAACTTGAAAAAAAATACACATGTATACGGGGAAATGCATGCAAGAATCTTGAATGCAGTTTAGTTTGTAATTGCAAAAGATTTGAAATGATCTAAGTATCCATTAATGAGAACATTTAGTCAAATATAATACATTCATGCTACAAAATATTGAATAATTTTTTATTAATGTATTTTAAAATATTTTATTTATTTATTTGAGAGAGAGAGAGAGGAAGTGCATGCCTGAGAGAGAGAGAGTGAGAGAGAGAGAGAGAGACCTCATGAGCGGGGGTTCCAGGGGAGAGGGAGAGGAGGGCGGAAACAGACTCCCTGCTGAGCAGAGAGCCAGACGGGACTCCATCCCAGGACCCTGGGATCATGACCTGAGCTGAAGGCAGACACTTAACCAAATGAGCCACCAAGGTGCCCTATTTTTTAAAGATTTATTTATTTGATGGGGGAGGGTCAGAACGGGGGAAGAGAGAAGAATCTCAAGCAGATGCCCCACTGAGCACCAAGCCTATTGGTCAGTCTCACAACCCTGAGATCATGACCTCAGCCCAAACCAAGCATTGGACACCTGGCCGACTGAGCCCCCCAGGAACACCTAAACAGCACTTTAGAAGAATGAGAGAGCTGGCACTGAAAAGTCTCCTCAATACATGCACAGGATTGATGTAGTTTTAGGGTGTTGCTGGGATTTAGAGCCCACAGTGAAGGAAGAATTCTTGAGACATCTTCAGTGCAAAAAAGGTGGTTTTATTAAAGCATGGGGACAGGACCTGTGTGCAGAAAGAGCTGCACTGGGGTCATGAGGTGTGACCAAGTGTATACTTTCAAGTTGGGAAGGCGTTAGGGATAGCACAAGCCTCCAAGGTATTTTGGACCATTATGGGGCTAGCTATTGCTAGGAAAAGGTCATTTATTACTGTTTAGTAAAAACTCAGTCATGAGAATATTCAGATGTATATCGGTGGGTCATACACTTCAGGATAATTGCCAACATATATGTTGAGGGGTAAAGATAAAGGAAGTTTCCAAAGGAATTTTTATACATTAAAGTAGACTTACAGGATCCTGAGGGTCGGGCTAAGATTGCCTTTTGCCCCCAGCAAAGTGTTAACATCGAGGCAGCTGGGGTTTCTAGAGGAATGTCACTCTGCCTGTTTCAAGGACCCATCAGTGAGCTATAGGTAAAAAAGAAATTTAATTTTTCTTTTGCCTTTGTTTCCCACATCAATATTAAGAAAAAAAACCTGATCATATATTTAAATATACATATCCTTATTTGAACACATGTATGCATGCATGCATACACATATAATAAATACAATAAACTCTTATCAGTGGCTATAAATGTGGGAGGGCACTGGAACTGATCCTTGGGTAAAGTGGCACTTCTGCTTCTCATATGTATTGTTCTGTGTGATTTGAAAACATAACAGTGAGCCTACATTATTTTTGTGATTTAAAGCACAATTTCAAAAAGGGAAAGGTGATACTGACTGGCAGGATAGTACAAAAGAATGTAAAAAGAACAATTGTCATCCCATCATTTTAAAAAAATTATTTTTAAATTTTTTGAAGTAAACTCTATCCCCAACGTGGGGCTCAAACTCAAAATTCCGAGATGAAGAGCCCCATGCTCTATGGACTGGGCCAGCCAGGTGCCCCTGTAATCCCATCATTAAGAGAAAACTCGTCAAATCTCTTTTTAAGACTTTTTTTAAAAATTTTTTAAGGGGCGCCTGGGTGGCTCAGTGGGTTGGGCTGCTGCCTTCGGCTCAGGTCATGATCTCAGGTCATGGGATCGAGTCCCGCATCGGGCTCTCTGCTCAGCAAGAAGCCTGCTTCCCTCTCTCTCTCTGCCTGCCTCTCTGTATACTTGTGATCTCTCTGTCAAATAAATAAATAAAATCTTTAAAAAAAAAAAAATTTTTAAGATCTTATTTATGTATTTGTCAGAGAGAGAGATCACAAGCAGGGGGAGCAGCGGGCAGAGGCAGAGGGAGGAGCAGGCTCCCAGCTAAGCAAGGAGCCCAATGTAGGACTCGATCCCAGGACCCTGGGATCATGACCTGAGCCAAAGGCAAGGACTGAGCCATCCAGATGCCCCATCAACATTTTTTTTCTTTTTTTTTTTTTTTAAAGATTTTATTTATTTATTTGACAGAGAGAAATCACAAGTAGGCAGAGAGGCAGGCAGAGAGAGGAGGAAGCAAGCTCCCTGCTGAGCAGAAAGCCTGATGTGGGGCTCGAACCCAGGACCTGGGATCATGACCTGAGCCGAAGGCAGCGGCTTAACCCACTGAGCCACCCAGGCGCCCCTCAACATTTTAATATAAATCTTTTCGGCTCCTTTTCTTTGTATAACTGATTTTTTAACCTTGTCGAGATACAGACTGAACGGTATTGAAAATTTTTTTTTTTAATATTTTATTTATTTGACAGACAGAGATCACAAGCAGGCAGAGAGGCAGGCAGAGAAAGGGGGAAGCAGGCTCCCTGCTGAGCAGAGAGCCCGACATGGGGCTCGATCCCAGGACCCCGGGATCATGACCCGAGCAGAGGCTTTAACCCACTAAGCCACCCAGGCGCCCCTGAAATTCTATGTATCTTTCTTTCTTCACTTTAATTTTTCCTAGAAGTTATCTAGTGTGGAGTTCTCCTTCTTCCATTAAAGTTATTCTGCTTCTTGGGGCAGAACTAAAGGTACATCGAGGTGCACGGGTGAGGGCTGGGGGATCAGACTAGGAGGCTCAGCAGACTAGGAGGCTGAGGAGTCCCTGAGTACAGCTGACTAGGTCATTGGAAAGAACTACTCAAACACAACTAAGGAAGTATAGCCAAGGTGAGGCTCCCACAGACTGAACTTTGCTGCCTTCAGCTGGGTTGCAGGGCAGCACAAGTTGGAAAGAGGGAGTTTCTGCTAAGGTGCTTTTTGCAGTGGGGAGATCTTACGCTTGAGCCTAGTTCAAAGGGGAGAATGATTACCTAGACATCAAGAGTAAATCCACACTTGTGGTTTACAAAGGACCTCTGAACAAGGCTCCTTTGGACTTAAAACAATGACCAGCAGGAACAGGCCAAGCATGGGAGTGGGTCTTAGAGAGAAAACTGCTCACGGCATCCTTTGGGCCCCAGCTGTACCTGCGAAGAACTTTGGTGAGCAGAACCAGCATGTGGGGGACCTGGTCCTGGCTTTATGGGGGATGGGAGGGGAGCTACCAGTTGCATCAGCATCTGGATGTAATCCATTTGTAACCCTGCACAGTATGGAGTAAGAATCTATGGGTAAGTTTATAATCAGAGGAAATAAACATTTAGTATCCAAGAGTCAGGAAAGAGGCAAAAGAACTATTACAGAATGGAAATAAATAAAGAAAAGAAAATGGCTAGGTTTCAGGCCCCTTTGTCCTGACTCCAGTCCTGGTGCTCTATTGACTTACTACTCTCCAGTTGACTCCAACGCTTGCCCACTCTTGGCTGCCTGTGAAAGAAACCCAACTAAACTAGCTTAGACAACCACAGGAAGAGCCTCACAGGCAAGTGCAACTCACACTGGCTCTCTCTCTTCCTCTTCTTTCTCTTGTCTGTACATCTCTCTGCATGTCAACTTCACTCTCCCACAGACAAGTTCCTACAAGTGAATTTAAGAATAGCTGTTAGCAGTTTCCAGACCACATCTCCCAATTACCCCACCCAAGAACTTCACTCTTTCTCTTCGTGCCAATTCAAACATCCTGGTGCAGAATGGGGGGCTTGGGGGTGGTGGGGAGAGGCAGCCAGTGGCTTTGATTATCCGGAAGAAATGGGAAGATGCGAGCAGGCAATTAAACAATTAAATGTGCTCCACATGGAAATCTAATTTTCACTGGCCTCTGTTCTTCCTTGTTATAATTGCATCATTGTTTCCACAAACTCAGTAAAGATATGGATTAAATAGGAGGTTAGTAAGCTCAACTATACCTTTTATATACATTAACAGCATCATTATTTTCATTTCCAGGTTTATTCTATTGGTTAACTTTTATGCCTATTAGTTTTGGGTTTTTTTTTTTAAGATTTTATTTATTTATTTGACAGAGAGAGAGATCACAAGTAGGCAGAGAGGCAGGCAGAGAGAGAGGGGGAAGCAGGCTCTCTGCTGAACAGAGAGCCCAATGCGGGGCTCAACCCTAGGACCCTAAGACCATGACCTGAGCTGAAGGCAGAGGCTTAACCAACTGAGCCACCCAGGCACCCTATGCCTATTAGTTCTTTTTTTTTTTTTTTTAAGATTTTATTTATTTATTTGACAGACAGAGATCACAAGCAGGCAGAGAGGCAGGCAGAGAGAGAGAGGAGGAAGCGGGCTCCCCGCTGAGCAGAGAGCCCAATGCAGGACTCGATCCCAGGCTCCTGGAATCATGACCTGAGCCGAAGGCAGAGGCTTTAACCCACTTAGCCACCCAGGCACCCTTGCCTATTAGTTCTTGATGGACTGTGACACATGGAAATTTGAGTATGCTGATAACCACCAGATATTTTGGTACATTTTTTCTTCTTACATGGATTCATCTATTTCTGTAATTTTAACAAGAGTAATTCTGAAGACTTAAATATAACATTTCAGAATTGATTAAGCATTGTATACCCCACTAGATAGATTCAAATCAATGTTTGCTTACAAAAGAATTTGCTAGGGCCCTAGATTTGCACTGTTTTTCTCACTTAGCATAGTACAAAAAAAAAAAAAAAAGAGGGGAATCCATACTGGAGTAGAGGGCCTGGATTGACTCCCTGCCATATCACACACCCTGTGACCTTGAGCAGGTCCTTTAGTCATTTATGTTTCTGAGTCATCCTCTCTGAAATGGATAACATTTCCTATATAGCAGGGATATTAGGAGAAGTAGAGATAACAGATGCCTAGCACAAGTTAGCCTCCCATAACTTGTGCTAGGCATCTGTTATTTTGGCCAAGCCCATAGCCTGCAGATGCCCTGAGAAATCCTTATCCCAGGTTGGGAGGAGTCAGCCTTGCTCCTCTACATATTTGCCTGCCCAAATTACATAGAAAGAAATCACCGGTTTACAGGGATCTTTCTTCTCTGAACCCCAATTGCCCTACATAGCTCATGGTCCATTTGATCTTCCTATTACTCTGCCATGGGACATATCTGACACGGTTAACTCAGACCATAAGCTCCCACATTGTTCACATGTTTCACCATCGGTTGCCAAACTGACCTCATTTCCTGCCAAGCTAACTTCATTTCCGTTTTTGATAGGGTTACTAAACTGGATGGGTTCCGAGAATACTGCTGACACAGTATATCTGGATTCTGCAAAGGGGATGATAAGGTCCCGTGGTATCTCTGTGGCCAGGATGGCCAAAAAAAGTAATGGGGTAGACAGCAGAAGTCGTAACTGCTAGGAAGCACATTCACTCATTCACACAGCAAATAGCTACTGAGGGCCGGTGTGGGGCACTGAATAAGATTCTATGGACAGGGACGCCTGGGTGGCTCAGTTGGTTGGACGACTGCCTTCGGCTCAGGTCATGATCCCGGAGTCCCGGGATCGAGTCCCGCATCGGGCTCCCAGCTCCATGGGGAGTCTGCTTCTCCCTCTGACCTTCTCCTCGCTCATGCTCTCTCTCACTGTCTCTCTCTCAAATAAATAAATAAAATCTAAAAAAAAAAAAAAAAGATTCTATGGACAGAAGCTAACAAGAGACAAGACTTTCAGAGCTTACCTTCTAGTGGTAGGGAAAGAGACAATGAACACACAAATCATCTGGAAATTTCTTTTATATATATATGTGTGTGTGTGTGTGTGTGTGTGTATAATTTATTTATTTATTTGACAGAGAGAGAGAGACACAGTGAAAGAGGAAACACAAGCCGGGGAAGTTGGAGAGGGAGAAGCAGGCTTCTTGCTGATCAGGGAGCCCTATGTGGGGCTCAATCCCAGGACCCTGAGATCACGACCCGAGCTAAAGTCGGACACTTAACAACTGAGCCTCCCAGGAACCTCTCATCTGGAAATTTCTAAAGCTGATAAGTGTTACCAAGAGAATAGCATGACTTGGGGCAGAAGAGGGATGCTCCTTTACCTATAGTAGTTTAGTGATCTAAAGACTGAGGAGGGGGCACCTGGGTGGCTCAGTAGGTTAAAGCCTCTGCCTTTGGCTCAGGTCATGATCCCAGGGTCCTGGGATCAAGCCCCGCATCTTATCGGGCTCTCTGTTCTGCAGGGAGCCTGCTTCCCCCCTCTCCTTTCTCTGCCTGCCTCTCAGCCTACTTGTGATCTCTGTCTGTCAAATAAATAAATAAATCTTTTTTTTTTTTTTAATAAATAAATAAAGACTGAGGAGCAGGGGTGCCTGGTTGGCTTAATCAGTTGGGCATGAAGCTCCTGATTTGGGGGTTATAAGTTCAAGACCCATTGTGGATATAAAGCTTACTTAAAAAAAAAAAAAAAGATGAAAGAAGAGCCAGCTGTGGGAACTTCTGCAGCTAAAGCTCTCCAGGCAGAGGGAACAGCAGATGAAGAGCTCCTTGTAGAGAATATGTTTGGTATATTTAAGGTCTGGGAAAGAAAAGCAAGTCCTGGAAGCTCAAATGAAGTGAGAAAGGCACAGATGGGGGTGGGGAGACCCACTTGTGAAAAGCCTCCCAGATGATGTTCCCCAAGGGAGTTTCACATGACCCCAGCTATTTATTGATCCTGTCAGTCCTCCACTTGGCAGAAGCAGGACCTGGAGCAACCTGATTCCCTCCCTACCACCATCACCTTGGACTATAAAAAGTTCCATCTACTTACCTGTGTTCTGTGCACGTGTTCTAATTTCTTTTGCGTTCTATGATTTGGAAAGTCGGGCAAAGCTAATGTAAGTTTTTATAACTCACGTTAAACACTTTACATTTTAACTCCTGTATAGTCTCAAGGGACAAAATTAGAACCATTGCCTAAAAAATACACAGAAAGACACGTACTTCAAAATAAGGAGGAGGGATGCCTAGGTTGGCTCAGTGGGTTAAGCAGCTGCCTTCGGCTCAGGTCATGATCTCAGGGTCCTGGGATTGAGTCCCGCATCAGGCTCCTTGCTCAGTGGGGAGCCTGCTTCTCTCTCTGCCTCTGCCTGCTTGTGTTCTCTCTCTCTCTCTGACAAATAAATAAAATCTTAAAAAAAAAAAAAAACAAGGAGTAACTTTAAAAATTAGCAGAACCATCCAATGAGGGAATAAGCTGCCTCAAAAAACAGTCTGCTAGGAAGAAGAAAATATACATATTCATCACGTCATCTAATTACCCTTTTTTTGGTAGTGGTGAAAACTGTTGAGATCTAGCAAATTTCAAGTATACAATACATTATTATGAACTCTGCTCACTGTGGTATACATTAGGTCTCCAGAACTTATCTTATAGCTGAAAATTTGTACCCTTTGACCAACATCACCCCATTTCTCCCACTCTCAGCCCCTAGTAATCACCACTCTTTAAAAAAAAAAAAAAGATTTTAAGGGCGTCTGGGTGTCCCAGTCATTTAAGTGTCTGCCTTCAGCTCAGGTCATAATCCCAGGATCATGGGATCATGACCTCATCCTTTAATACTCAGCAGGGAGCCTGCTTCTCCCTCTTCCTCTTCCTGCCCATCCCCTTGCTTGTGCTCTCTCTCTCAGTCAAATAAATAAATAAAACATTTCTAAAAGTAGATAAAAAAATTTTTTTTTAATTTTTAAAAGATTTTATTTATGTTTTTTTAAAGATTTATTTATTTATTTTAGAGAGGGAGCACAAACCAGTGGGAGGGGCAGAGGCAGAGGGAGAAACTCAAGCAGACTCTACCCCTGAGTGTGCAGCCTGATGCAGGGCTGGATCTCAAGACCCTGAAATCATGACCCTAGCTGAAACTACAACCTGGGGCTGGAACCCACAACCCTGAGATCAAGAGTTTCTGGCTCCACCAACTGAACCGGCCAAGTGTTCCTCACCACTCTTATCTCTGTTAACTATGCGCTCCACTCACAGATTCCATATATAGGTAAGATCGTGTAGTATTTGTCTTCTATGTTAAATTAAGCTTATTAAAAATATATACATTACAGAGACACCTGGGTGGCTCAGCTAGGTGTCCAACTCTTGATCTCAGTTCAGGTCTTAATCTTAGGGTCTTACGTTCAAACCCTGTGTTGGGCTCCATGCTGGACATGGAGCCTACTTTATACACACACACACACACACACACACACACACACACACACACACATTTTATATGTACACACATTTATTATTTTTTAAAAACAATTTGTGTTTTTAAAAGATTTCTATTTATTTATTTGACAGAGATCACAAGTAGGCAGAGCAACAGTCAGAGATAGAGAGGGAGAAGCAGGCTCCCGGCTGAGCAGAGAGCCCGTCTCAGGGCTCCATCCCAGGACTCTGAGATCATGACCTGAGCAGAAGGCAGAGGATCACCCCACTGAGCCACCCAGGCGCCCTGGCAAAAGCTTTTTTTAAAAAGTCACTAATATCCAGGGCGCCTGGGTGGCTCAGTCAGATAAGCATCCAACTTTTGATTTCGGCTCAGGTCATGATCTCAGGGTCCTGGGATGGAGCCCAGCATCTGGGTCTCTGTTCAGCACAGAGTCTGCTTGTCTCCCTCCCTCTGCTCCACTTCCCCTCTCCCCTGCTTGTGGGTGTACATGCACCCGCTCTCTCCCTAAAATAAATAAATTAAATATTTTTTAAATAAATAAATAAAATTAAAAGTTATTAATATCCTGGAAACTGCATGGGGAAAAAGTACTCTCATAATTGAAGAAAGGAATGCAAATTAATACAGCTTTTACTGAATTTTAGATGTTATCTAAATTTTTTAGATGTTATCTAATTTAAAAAATAGATTACAATTGAAAGAATGGGCTGAAAATACTTATACATGTGTTAGTACACATATAGAAAATAGCCATCCTCAGCATCCTGGAACAGTCCTTATCAGATGGTGGGAAGATGGGAGATTTCAGGTGAAGTTTAGCTTCTTACTTTTGTACTCTGCCATATTGTTTCAATGGATTACATTAAGCACATATTACTTTTCTAATTTAAAAACACATTAATAATAATAATTATAAAGAAAAATAAAATAAAAGCAAATTAATAATGGGTTCTTCCCTAGAGAAGTGTTGGTACAAAGCCAAAAAGACTATTTGTAGTGAACTTTGCAGGGAGAGTTCCACCTTGGTAGGGAATTTCGTACTGGATGCCAGCCTTCAATAGAAAACGTTCCTTAGTTAATTGATCTATAACTCTGGCTGGACTTTCCAGTTGGATTATAAACTCCTAAAGGACAGGGAGTCTGAATTTTGCTTTTAAAAAAAAAATGCCCCTCATCCTTTAAAAGCACAAAAGTACATACACTTGCCAAAAAAGAATGCAGGGGGCCGCCTGGGTGGCTCAGTGGGTTAAGCCTCTGCCTTCAGCTCAGGTCATGATCTCAGGGTCCTGGGATCAAGTCCCTCATCAGGCTCTCTGCTCAGCAGGGACCCTGCTTCCCCCCTGACCCTTCTCTCTCTCTGCCTGCTTCTCTGCCTACTTGTGATCTCTCTCCATCCATGAATAAATAAAAATCTTAAAAAAAAAAAAAAAGAATGCAGGGACATCTGTTTTTTTTTTACAGCTGATATAGTGCAGAATCAGTGTCCAGAGCTATAGGTCACATACTGTTGTTCTAACTTTTCCTATCATAAAGAGAAATGTAATACCATTTTCCCAGTAAAGAAGGTTCAGTCAGCACATTTTGGTTTTGGAGTGGCAAAACAAGAGTTTATTTGTAAAGAGTTAATGGACCAAGAAGAGTTGATCAGTACATTGCCAGGATCTCAAGTTACACACCACCACCAACTACAGGTCTAGGACCTTCCCCTGGGTACCCACTTAGGTCTCTAATTAGTTATCATTGATCCTTCTGTCATAAACCTTGACCTTAATAAATGTGTGCTGAATGAATGAATGAATGCAATAACAAATAAATACATGCCCAAATGAATAGACAAATTATTGGATAAACAGATGCATAAATACATTAACAAATGAATGAGTGACACATTTTCTCATAGTGCAAACAGACATACTACGGGTCAGGGACACTGATCCTGCCCTTACTGACTGACTTAGAAAGTAGAAATGGGGGTGCCTATGTGGCTCAGTCAGTTAAGTGTCCAACTCTTGATTCCAGCTCAGGTGGAGATCTCAGGGTCGTCGGATAGAGCCCCCCGCCATGCTGAGCTCCACACTCAGCAAGTAGTCTGCTTGTCCCTCTCCCTCTGCTTCTCCCCCTGCTTGTTCATTCTCTCTAAAATAAATAAATAAAACCTAAAAAAAAAAAAAAAAAAAAAAAGGAAGGAGAAACAGACAGGGGGAGAATTACAGGGGGTACCTGAGTGGCTCAGTCGGTTAAGCATCTGCCTTAGGCTCAGGTCGTGACCCATGATCTCAGGTCATGGCTCAGGTCGTGATGGAGTCCCACATTGGCTCCTGGCTCAGCAGGGAGTCTGCTTCTCCCTCTCCTTGGTGCTCCCCCTGCTTGTGCTCTCTCTCTCTCTGTCAAATAAATAAATAAAATTTTAAAAGAAAGAAAGAAAGATGGAAGGAAGGAAAGGAAGGAAGGAAGGAAAAAGAAAGGAAAGAAAGAGATGGGAAGGGAAGGAGGGAGGAAGGGAGAAAGAGAGAGAGAGGAAGGAAGGAAGGAAAGGGAAGAGAAGAGAAGGAAAGAAAAAAGAAAAGGAAAGGAAAGGAAAGGAAAGGAAAGAAGAGAAGAGGAAAGAAAAGAAATGGACACAAGAGCCCAAGACCAGGGCTCTTCTTGCCGAATGTGGCCCCACCTCCTGGTCAGTGCCCAAGAGTGTGCCCAACCAAGCAGAGGACAGAGCACAAGGTCAGAACCATACATACACAGATGGGCCCCTGCCAAGGAAGCTTTTATCCCTCTTCAGAGCCAAGATACATCCACTACTCAAAGAAATACTGACCTAAGTTCCCTTATTAAAAATATTTGGTTTCCTCGTATTTGGCCCTTTATGATTCCAGGTATTTGATTCCCATTTTTTTTTTTTTCCACAACAGGAAACATGTATATGTCAAGAGTGTGATCCTACCCATGTTTGTGTATGTATGTGCCACTTAATATCTCTCCCCCTCAACACACATACCTCAGTGCAACAGAAAATAGCAATTACAGCTCAAAAGCTAAAGTGCAAAAGATTGAAGTGGTCAAGATAAAAGACTATAGGAGTGCTTGGCTGACTCAGTCAGTAAAGCATGCAACTCTTGATCTGGGGTCAAGAATTCAAGCCCCATGTTGGGTGTAGAGCTTACTGTAAAAAAAGGGTGGTGGTGGTGGGGTGCCTGGGTGGCCTCTGACTCTTGATTTCAGATCAGATCATGATCTTCGGGTCCTCGGATTGAGTCCCATGTTGAGCTCTCTGCTCAGTGGGGAGTCTGCTTCTCCTTCTATATCTGTGCTTTCTCCCTCTCTCTCAAATAAATAAACAAAATCTTTTAAAAAATAATAATAAAAAATAAAAGTAAAAAATAAAATTTAAAGGAGTTTCCTTTTGTTTGTTTAGGCTATTTTTCTTAAATGTTGGGGTTTTTTTGTTTTATTTATTTATTTTTTTAAAAAGATTTTATTTATTTGACAGACAGAGATCACAAGTAGGCAGAGGGAGAGAGGAGGAAGCAGGCTCCCCACGGAGCAGAGAGCCCAATGTGGAGCTCTATCCCAGGATGCCGAGATCGTGACCTGCCCTGAAGGCAGAAGCTTTAACCCACTGAACCACCCAGGTGCCTGTTTTATTTATTTGAGAGAGAGAGAGTGCCCAAGCAGAGGGAGCACCAGGCAGAGGGAGAGGGTGAAGCAGACTCCCTGCTGAGCAGACAGCCTGATGCAGGGCTGCATCTCAGGACCCTGGGATGATTGCCTGAGCCACCCAGGCATCCCTGTTTAAGCTGTTTTTTTATTTTTTTAATTTTTAATTTTTTTTTAATATTTTATTTATTTATTTGACAGAGAGCGAGATCACAAGTAGGCAGAGAGGCAGGCAGAGAGAGAGGAAGGGAAGCAGGCTCCCCACTGAGCAGACAGCCCTATGTGGGCTCGATCCCAGGACCCCAGGACCATGACCTGAGCTGAAGGCAGAGGCTTTAACCCACTGAGCCACCCAGGAGCCCCTAAGCTGTTTTTTTTTTTTTTTTTTAAAGTAATGTCTACCCCCACTGTGGGGCTCAAACTCATGACCCAGAGATTAAAAAATTAGATGCTTGGGGTGCCTGGGTGGCTCAGCGGGTTAAGCCTCTGCCTTGGGCTCATGTCATGATCTCAGGGTCATTGGCTCAAGCCCTGCTATCGGGCTCTCTGCTCAGCAGGGAGCCTGCTTCTCCCTCCCTCCGTCCCCCACCTGCCTACTTGTGATCTCTCTCTCTCTGTCAAATAAATAAATAAAATCTTTTTTTAAAAAAAGTAATGTGCTTGTGCACATACACAATTACTTTATATACAATAAAGGAATGGGAATGGGGGAAATGTGAGAATAGAAAAAACTATACTGTATTAATCAGGATGTGATGGAGCCAAATTTTGGTTTTCTTATTGAGAATGTCTTTTTTTTTTTTAAGATTTTTATTTATTTATTTGACAGAGAGAGATCACAAGTAGACGGAGAGGCAGGCAGAGAGAGAGAGAGAGAGGGAAGCAGGCTCCCTGCTGAGCAGAGAGCCCGATGCGGGACTCGATCCCAGGACCCTGAGATCATGACCTGAGCCGAAGGCAGCGGCTTAACCCACTGAGCCACCCAGGCGCCCTTGAGAGTGTCTTCTTAGTCTGGAGGAACAGAGTTCTGCTGTAAAGTAGCAGGTTCCCCCCTCCCTTTTTTTTTTTTTTTTTTAAACTAATCTCTACACCCAACATAGGGTTGGGGCTCAAACTCACAAACCTGAGATCAAGAGTCATGTGCTCTACTGACTGAGACAGCCAGGGCCCCTCAGGTTCCCATGGTAGTACACACCCTCCCATCTGCTGCTGGAACAAATCTATTGTGTCTTCATCCCCCATTTCCAAATGAGCCGGTGTGTCTGTTTCATTGATTGGCTGCCCATCAAATCAGAATCTAATCTGCCTCATTAACAAACGCTGCGGTTCACAATAAGCTTTCATGAGTTTAGTAAGAGGTGTATACCTCTTAATACTACACTGCTCCCAGAACCATCCTTCCCACCACCTTCAAATTAGTATGATCCTTCTCAGCTTTGCCTCCTTCCTTGGGCCTGTGGTTGGCCATAAAGACTGCCAGAGTCTCCTCAGGGCCTGGTTCACAAAGGAGGTATCAGGTCTGCACTGAAGGAGCTCACAAGTGGCACCAAGAGGGGCAGAAGGAGGAGTTTGCAACCTTGGAGGATGGAGAGCTTAATGATTTATTTATAACAGTGAAAATTAAAACAAACCACACAAAAAAATAAATAATGATTAGACACATTTTGGCATAGTCCTCTGATTGACTATTGTGTAGTCATTACAAATGTAATCATGATAATTATAACAACTTCGAAAATAGATACACTGTTAAGGGGGAAAGCAAAATGTAAAATGTAGATGTGGTACATTGTTACAATTATGGCCCCAAGGAACCACACTGGATGTATCCAGATTTTATGAAGTCCCCTCCACATAGACTCTGGGTTTGACCATGTGACTTTTTTGGAAATGGGACATTAGCAAATGATGAGTCAGATTGCAGCTTGAAAACCGTTTACACAGAGGGGTCTTAACCTTTCTCTCTCACTGCTTTTGGAACACTACTGCCCAGGTATCATGCTGGAAATATACCACCCAAGTCCATAGCCAGCTCCCAACATATGGGCATATTATAGCCAGCCCCAGGGGAACCACCAGAAGACTGCAGTAGCATAAATGACCCCAGTTAACACTAAGAAGAAAGGCCCAGGGGCGCCTGAGTGGCTCAGTCATTAAGCATCTGCCTTAGGCTTCTTAGGTCATGACCTCTGGCTCCCTGCTCAGTGGGGAGCCTGCTTCTCCCCCTCCCTCTGCCTGCTGCCCCCCTACTTGTGCTCATTCTCTCTCTGTCGAATAAATAAACTCTTAAAGAAGAAGAAGGAGGAGGAGAAGGAGGAGGAGGAGGAAGCTCAGCTAATTCCTACCCAACTTGACAACTCACAGAATTGCAGGCAAGTAAAAGCACTAAATTTTGGGCAGTTTGATATAATTTCTACTTTGTTAAAGTAAGTATGCATATGTAGAAGGAAAGTAACAATGCTGTTTACATAGAAAAGACCTCACAGCAATCCTGTGACAAAAGAAACTCAGGTGAGGAAATCTGTTGACTCTGTGTAACTTGACCTGAGGCCACCTACCAGCAGAGACCAACATATTCTAGAGAAAAAGTTATTTAAACAATAACCACAAAAATAAGCACACAAAGGAGTACAGACATTGTGTTTAGAGTGATGAAAAATTTTTGGAAATAGGGCTAGTTGGACAACATTGTGGTTTTAATTAGTGTCATTGCATTTATGTATTTTTAAATGGTTAAGGGGAGCCTGGCTGGCTCAGTTCATAGACCACAAGACGCTTGATCTCCAGTTGTGAGTCTGAGCCCCAACCCTACACTGGGTGTCAAGACTATTTAAAAATAAAATCTTTAGGGAAAAAAAAAGTTAGGATGGCAAATTTCATGATGTATATATCTTTCCACAAAACCATCAAATCAAAGTCACTCTATCACAAACTTCCTCCCCAAAATGGGGCTCTGTCTCTAACATGCTGTTCCAGGGACTGCTTGGGCCACCTTGAACTGCCAGCTTGTACGGCGGGCCAGTATGAGCTCTAGGTAATTTTCTGTTTTTATACAGACTTGGGTGGAGTGATGCAACCTGATCCTGCCATCCTTTCAGAGGCCAAGAATGTCAGGATGGGGTGGTGGACCTTACCCTCCTCAAAGAACCCCACCCACGTCCGGCCCACTCCCGACAAAGCTCCTAGCTCTCTTCCAGGAGGCATCAAGGTGCAGGATGTATTTACAACCACACCCATAACCAAGAATTCTCGTTTCAAAACGCCCTTCCCTGCCTCCTGTAGCAAGAGGTGACACTCACATCTGGCACCCACCCCTTTGCCTTGCGCTCCAAGCCAACCCTGGTTTTAGACAACTCAATGAAATGAAACAAAGTGGGGAATGAAAATGAAAACAAAATGGAAAGGGAAAGTAGTTTAAAACAGCACTTTATCCTCAGTCCCCATGCAAACGAGCCCCCCAGCAGGTCCAGGACCTCCTTGGTGTCCTGTGTGGGGCTGGGATCCCACTTGAGAATGCTCACTAGCCCTCTCATAGGATGTTTGCTGAGTGACTTCCTACTGGCTCTTTAATCCTAAACTTGAATCTGCTGGGACTGACTCATCCCTCCCTTGCGGCACCGATACTCAGTATCAGGGCACAGCAGCTGCGGCAAAATCCCCTCCTGGCTCAGAGCTTTCTCTCCTCCTCCTTCGAATCCACTGTAGCTCAGTCCTTGCTGCCTACCTCAGGTTTCTCCAGTGCCTGGCCAATTCAGCACTGCAGTTTTATTTTTTTGCTTCCCTGAACCAAAATATGTTCGTTACTAATTTCTCCATTCGTCCACCTCCTAGGCTTGTCTTTAGTCCTTTATTCTGGGAGGTACTTCCCCTCAGCTTCTGGGTCCTGGTAATTACCTCTTCTAACTCAATTACACGACCTTATTTTTTCCCCACTTCCTCTTTCCTTCCATTGTTATGCAGAGGGAGGGGAAGCTGCTGAGTGAACAAGGAGAATTGGATTAGGTAGCTGAGTATCTCAGCAGCTCCCTTCCTGGTTCTGCCTGCCCTGGAGATTTCACTTAAAACAGCCCCGCACCCACTCCACACTGTCTTCCCACCTGCAAAACCCCAAGTGAAGGAGAAATCAATTAAGGGTGCCTTAGCAGAGGTGACAAAGGGGAGAGTCTGGGAGATTACAAAGGTGATGGTATTGTAGGGGAGGAAAAAGTTTCCCTCGACCCTTACAGGGTCCCTGGCTTGGTTAGAAGATGAAACTGACAAAGACATGAACAGGAGAAAAGCACATACGTTTTCCAAAAAATTTATTTGTACATGGGAGCCTTCGAAGAGAATGAAGACCTGAAGAAGGGACCAGAGCAGTAAGTTTTTATACCTTTTATGGAAATACAAATTTGTGAGGAATGACAAGACAAGAGGGTTTGGACTAGGGAGAGTAAATGGTGAAGAAGTAACTAGGAAGATAAGGGTTAGTTTAATAATGCTTGTTTACACAGCCTTCTTGGCCCTAGATTCTCTATCCATGATAACAAGAATGTCCTTTTCCTCCTGTTACAGGGAGGGTACGGTGCACAGGGGAGTTTTATGACCTGTTTCAGGGAAGAAGGTAAGGTGGGGGAGGTCAGAGTGACCATCCTACTTCTGTGGCCTTTTTTTTTTTTTTTTTTAAGATTTTATTTATTTATTTGACAAAGATCACAAGTATAGGCAGAGAGGCAGGCAGAGAGAGAGGAGGAAGCTGGCTCCCCGCTGAGCAGAGAGCCCGATGCAGGGCTTAATCCCAGAACCCTGGGATCATGACCTGAGCCGAAGGCAGAGGCTTTAACCCACTGAGCCATCCAGGCGCCCCTTCTGTGGCTTTTAAAAAAACTCCTTCAGGGGCGCCTAGGTGGCTTAGTGGGTTAAGCCTCTGCCTTCGGCTCAGGTCATGATCTCAGGGTCCTGGTATCGAGCCCACATCAGGCTCTCTGCTCAGCGGGGAGCCAGCTTCCTCCTCTCTCTGCTTGCCTCTCTGCCTCCTTGTGATCTCTCTGTCTGTCAAATAAATACAATCTATTAAAAAAAAAAACTGCCTCTCAGTTCTTGGAGCCTGGGACTCTTGATCTCCAGGTTGTAGGTTTGAGCCCCATGTTGGGTGTAGAGATTACTTAAAAACAAAATCTTAAAAAAAATTCCTTCAGCTTAAGATAAAAATGTAAGTCAAGGTGCCATATTTTGGGGTAGCATGTCCTGGCCCCCACCAGCATCTTGTTACCATTTAGTCAAGTGAACGGATGATTCTAACATTACAAAATAAACTCGAGAGATTATAGAGAGGGAGATAACAGTAGTGTGGCTAAGAAAAGTAATTTTGTACAGAGAAATCAATGCTGAGAAAACTTAAATAAAATCTCCATCCTGGAACTATTTTCTCAATGATTACTGTCCTTCTTGGGGTGGGGTGGCGGGGGGAGATGCCTCTTTGAAAACCTGCTAAATTATGTAGAATCTTATCCCCAGGAAAATGCACAGAAACACAGAAACCAAACCTTAGGGGTTCACCGCCTCTTTGAATCCCGGAGGCTCACGAACGGCTGGTTAAGTGATGTAAGGGAATCCGGAGCCACGATCTGGCCTGTCCTTCTTTGTAAATCCCATCTAGAGTTCAGAGTAGTTTGGGAGAAAGCATTCATTTGTTCATTCATTCAACAAGTAACTCTTTGAGAAACTTCCAAGTGTGAGGCCACACGCTGGGCCACATTGTGAGGCAGAAAGAGGTGAATCGGACACAGTGCCTGCTCCCGGGACGCTCAAGTCTGGAGAGGGAGACCCACAGAGAACAGACAATGAGCGTACAGTGATGGAGGAGGGACGGTGGGAGCACCGAGGGGAGGGGAAGAACTCTTTCCCACAGTCCCCTTGCCCACAGCAGTCAGTTCCTATACCTCTGACTACAAAGCAACGTGGTTTTAAAAGCCCAAGTATCCCCTGAGGGGCTAGCGGAGCAGCCGGGGTCAGAACTCAAACCCCACCCCTACCCCCACTGGCCCCATCCAGCTTTCACACCTCCAGTGGGATGGGCCTGGCTTCCGTATTTCCTCCCCCACCCCTGCCCCAACACGTATATACCTTCCCATTAGGGGCTGCTCTCTACTCCCCAGCCCAGCTTTTAAATAAGTAACCAATCCCCCTTGCATCTTCTCTCCTTTCTTTGCTTAAACCCTTACTCATTTTACTAGTTGAGCTGCCTGGAAACAAGGAGTAATGAAAATAGCTAACTTTAAGGAAGTTACAGATTTGCAAGAAGCCTGGGGAGGACTGGTATGAGCTGGTCTTTATTCACAGGCGTTAAGGCTGGGCTGGACTGGGCCTGGCGGTGCTTCCTCTCATCTCTTCTCTGAATTCTCTCTTCCTTGGGGACCTCCAGAAAAAGTTTTTGACCCCAAGTCTGGGTGTCAGCAATTCTGCGTGTCTGGGTTGAAAGCTAGGCTGCATTTGATTATCCGAGCTGCTTCCTTCTCACACCTCTGGCCCGCAGCCCCTGAGCACTTGCAGGCTCTGGCTGGCCCTCCTTCCTTCCTGGATTCAGCTCCTGATTCCCAAGGGAGAAAGTCCCTGTCTTCCTTATGTCCTTGAAGAGTCCTCCCCAGGCCTCTGGACCCTCTTGTCCTGACTAGCTTTCACCATTTCTGGAGGTTTCTCTGATTTGGATACATTGTCCTTCTGTAATGCATTTGCTTTGTAGACCATTCTATTCCAGTTTAGAAAATGAATGAGTTTATGATTTGTAAGATAATGGCAAAACGTTTTATTAATTTGTTAAGGAAAGATAATAAATACAAGATGTGTGTATGAAACAGAAGGACCGGGTGCCTGGGTGGCTCAGTCGTTAAGCGTCTGCCTTCGGCTCAGATCATGATCCCAGGGTCCTGGAATCGAGCCCCACATCGGGCTCCCTGCTCAGCTGGAAGCCTGCTTCTCCCTCTCCCACTCCCCCTGCTTGTGTTCCATCTCTCGATGTCTCTCTCTCTGTCAAATATGTAAATAAAATCTTAAATAAAATAACATAAACAGAAAGGATGGAAGGAACAAGTGATACCTAGTATTTTTGAGGTACTAAGAGAATATGAGACACTAAGTATTCTAAGTATTCATGATATCCTAAAGATATATGAGACACTAAATATTCACGCATGAGGTCATTTTTTTTTTAAAGATCTATTTATTTTAGAGGGACAGAGGTGGGAGGGGCAGAAGGAAAGATGTAGACTCCCCGCTGAGCAAGGAGCCCAGAAGGAAGCAGGGCTCTATCTCAGGACCCTGAGATCATGACCTGAGCCAAAATCCAGAGTTGGACACTTTACCTACTGAGCCACCCAGATGGCCCTGATGCCTTAAGTCTTAATGCAGAAGATGACAACCAGTCTAGCCCCATCCTCTGACCAAAATATACAAGTAAAATCCATTGTCACTCACTGGGCTGACTGATGAGCTACACTGGTGGCCAGGTGTACTGGCCTGTGCATTTCTTTGATGTCAGCCTGTGCCGCTGATCCAGGGAAACGTCTGTCTGTGGGTGGCATGCCTTTGCTCAAACCTCAACTCTAGTTCTTGTAACTGCGCCATTAGCAGGGAAGGCTGACATAGCCAAGGGACAGATCATGCAAACATTATGTCCCCTCCACCCCCAGGCTTCAGGTACCCTCATACTTCCACCCCACTGCTTCTTATCCTAAATGTGTCAACCTGTCCCACTTTTCCTCTTGCTTCTCCCTCTTTGTGTTTTTCCTTGATTTAATAATGTGTGTGTTTTGAGCATTTAACCTGGTTTGAGACCCTTTCTCTTTCTTGCCCTCTGAGATAGTTGGCCTGATAGTGCACTTGGAAGCTTCCATGCCATTACTGTATAACACCTACTCTCCTACCCTGTGTTTCTCCAAACCCTGTTTTGCTGGCTATGACAATGGAGCTCAGCATGGGCTCCCACCTTGCATAGATTTGCCCCAATCTTTTTTCCTTCCCTTCACCCACCTCACATAGCAGTCCTTCCCCTGATCCCCACAATGGCCTGGGGGTGGGAGGGGCTAGAGGCTAGGTTACCACAGTTAATACCAGTCCTGTCTTACAGAGGCAAGGCTCAGGCCTCCCATGTTTAGAAGGAATCCAAAGCCCATTCTCTCAACTGCAGGTGAGACTTTTGCTATTCCTTGTTTTGTTTTGCTTTTTCTTTTCTGTATGTTAGGAGCTCTTCTTCTATAAACTCCTTGAAGGCATGCTTCCTGTCTTCATTGTCCCAGCTCTTACCACAGGGTTTAAGAGGTACCACCTGCTCTGTGGCTGCTGAACTCAGTGAATATTAATGTATCCATTTTATTCACTCATTTTGACAATTCAACCCTTTAAATCTATCTAATCCCTAACCCAATTCCTAGCAGCTCCACCTAAATTTTTCTTAAGTTGGCTTCTCTTCCCCTCTTTTGCCACCATGACACTCGGGTCTAAACTACTTTACCTAGGCATTTTTCTAGCTAGGAATATATCAGAGTTTCCCTGCTTTCTCTATAAACTCCCCTAACCTTTCTCCACACAGCTGATACAGTGATATTAGATAGGGAGATGAAGGGAAGGAAGGAAGGAAGGGAGGAAGGAAAGAAAGAAAACAGCCAACTTCCTAACTCTGGAACCCTTAAAACTTGGCATATTCTGGGCAAATTTCCCAATCATGGGGAAAGTGTGTCTGTGACCCCACAAATATTTTATTTTTTCTCTTAAGTAAGTGTATCCCAAAATGGGGCTTGAACTCAAGCAACCCCTGAGATCATGAGTTGTATGCTCTACCCACTGAGCCAGCCAGGCACACCCCTTCCTATTCTGTTTTAAAAAAAGAAATTAGAGGCATTTGACTGTCTTGTGGATGGAGCAAGAGACTCTTGATCTTGGGGTTGTGATTTGAGCCCCACGATAAGTGTAGAGATTACTTAAATAAATAAAACTTAAATAACAAAGTGAAGAGCTTTCCAAAAAATTTAAAAATCTTAAAATAGGGGTGCCTGGGTGGCTCAGTGGGTTAAGCCGCTGCCTTCGGCTCAGGTCATGATCTCAGGGTCCTGGGATCCAGCCCCGCGTCCAGCTCTCTGCTCAGCAGGGAGCCTGCTTCCTCCTCTCTCTCTGCCTGCCTCTCTGCCTGCTTGTGATCTCTCTGTCAAATAAATAAATAAAATCTTAAAAAAAAAAATCTTAAAATAAATAAATAAAAGAAATTAACTGGCTTTCTACCCTTCCTTTCACAGTTATAGTTAGCTGCAAATAACAGAGATCCAACTAAGACCAGCACTAGGGGAAAGTGGAGTTATTAGCTCAAACAGTTGTGAAGTGTTGCTAATCTGTTGTCTCTAGGCCTCTCTTAGACTGAGAACTTCAAATGACGATCTTTCTTCTCTTGCTTCTGTTCTTAGCTATCTTTTTCTCTGTATTTCAGTTTCATTTTCTAATCTGTTCTCTTCATATAATGGAGAAGAGGTCTAGCTTCATTTGACCTTATATCTATAGACCCAGAGAAAAAGAGCCCCTTTCCATGTATTGATTATAATGACGACATTAGTTGGTTCACTTGAAGTCACCTGTTCCTCCCTGAACCAAATATATTCATCACTCTGGCCAGGCCCCCACTCATGCCAGGGGGTAGGGCAAAGCTCTCATATGGGGAGTCTTGCCAGGCTCCTGTGGAATGGGATGGGGGTTGGGGTTCCAAAGGAAAAATGGGGACAGAAACGGCAGAGTTCCAGGCACTTTTTTGTAGAGTAGAGGTGGGAAGAGATTTTGACACGTGCCCAACTCCTTGTCTCTGTTTATTAGTGGTGGGTTGGTGGGTGCTTTTTCCCTTCCTTCATAGGCTGTAAGCTCTACCAGACAAGAATCTCTCAGTTTTAGCTCTCAGTGTTGGTTATCCCTGCACTCCTAGCACATGGTAGGTATTCACTTCCTCATCTGTCCAGAAAAAAAAAAAGGTGATAGGGGCTAAAGACACAGGAAGAAAAGACACATGTCCCCTCAATGAGCAGCAACTTATGCATACATATGCACTGGGCCACTGTTTTTTAAATCAGAAGACTCAATGGGTGGTGAAATTAACTTGGTGGATTTCAACTACAATTTTTAAAATGTGAGAGAGAATAGAAAATAGAAATGGGCCAGCCAATGTTGGAGTGCATCACACATAATGGGGGTATTGTTCCATTAAATTTTTTTTTAAAGATTTTATTTATTTATTTATTTGACAGAGAGAGAGAGAGAGAGATCACAAGTAGGCAGAGAGGCAGGCAGAGAGAAAGGGGGAAGCAGGCTCCCTGCTGAGCAGAGAGCCCAATGCAGGGCTGATCCCAGGACCCTGAGACTGTGACCTAAGTCAAGGCAGAGGCTTAACCCACTGAGCCGCCCAGGCACCCCTCTTCCATCACATTTTTATTATAGTATAAATATTATAAATTCACACAGAGACACACACAATGTACTGGGTTGCAGTGTGAAATGCTTTTCTTATGGAGTTGGTCAAAAGTTTCAAAAAGCCTGGCTTAGGCTGCCTGGACTGAAGTGTGGTAAGATAGTATCCTCCCAGTTTAGAGCAACCCAGAGCTCCAGACACTGAGTCATGTCATCGCTGGGAAATAACACCTGGGAAGCTCGTTCAAAGACCCAGGGTGGAAGTGGAGACACAATTTCAGGATGCTGTTGCAGGGTGAACTCTGGATTTCTGTGCTTTGGTTGGCTTATGTTACATCCTCAAGGCCATTTTATCATATGCACATTCAAGTGGGCTTTCTTTCTCACTCTTTCTTTTGTTCCCCCAAATAACAGATGACTTAACAGTTTTCAAAGTTGAATACAAAATTAATTTTTTTCTGTTATGTATGGTTGGATCATGAATTATATATTCCTAGAAAAAAATTCTGAATTAACTAAATTATTCCTGGAAGAATAGAACTCAGGGAGTCTGGGGGACAGCAGTTAGTATGGTGTGGAAGGACCAGGGGCTATTGTCCTAAACAAAATCTCTACTTTAGCATTTGCTGGCTCTGTGGATTCAGAGGAAGGGACCTAGTCCACATTTGACGAAAAGTGACTCATCAAGGCCCTGTGTCAACTATGGAAGGTATAAAAATAAACACTGTATCTGTATTGTTAGAAAACCACAAGTCCCTCTTCCATTTTGTACAGCTCCTTGGAGTTCCCCTCCACCTACTTGATGCAGTGCTGCCCAATTCATGAGTTGTTTTAAAAAAGCCATTAGGTCTTTCAAATGAACTCAGTTGGGTTTTTGTCATTTACCAATGCCCTGTCCCCAAAGAGTTTACCATCTGGTAGAGTTATAAGTGCATAAATAAGTAGTCAAAATATAATCCCTAGAGGTTAATGTAGTTTATCAGTAATAAATTCACTTATGTTTTTCAATCAAGTCATTTGATACTTCCAAAAATACGCTTTGAGGATATCGAGGTGGCAGACTCTGCTGGGGATACAAAGATAAATAAGACATTATCCTTACCTTGAAGGAGTTCAATCTGATAGAGTTTTCAGTCTCAAGAGACATATAATATTTCATAAAAGTTAGGCTCATTTGTTAAGGAGTCAGGCAGATCTGGGTTCAGTTTTAGGTACATCACTTCCCAGCTGTTGTTAAACCTTTCTGAGCCTCTCTTATATGCATCTGAAATAATATATAGACATCTGGAAAATGCATATAGTCATAGACCTACTTCCTTGGCTATTAGGAAGATTAAATGAACAAATTCAGATACTTAAACCAGTGCTAATGGATAGTAGAGGAACTTGATAAATGTTTTCTATTCAACTTTATTTTATTTTATTTTTTTATCAATTCAGCCTTATAAAATAAAAAAATACTCTTCATTTAGGACTTCATATAGAAAATCAGATGCAGTTTTGGAAAACGAGATATTGAAATTCATGATTCAGTGAATAAATGTCTATAAATGCAGATGCAATATAGAGTGTAGATATAAGAAATTATTTATGTTTAAATTCTGAATTATTTTAGATTTTCTTTTCCTTTATGTTATGTGATTCTTTTTTTGTAAGATTTTATTTATTTATTTGACAGAGAGAGACACAGTGAGAGAGGGGCCACAAGCCGGGGAGTGGGAAAGGGAAAGTGAGAAAGAAAGCAGGCTTCTGGCAGAGCAGGGAGTCTGATGCAGTGTTCCATGAGAGGCTAGATCCTAGGACCCTAGGATCATGACCCGAGCTGAAGGCAGATGCTTAACAACTGAGCCACCCAGGCTCCCCTACATTATATGATTCTTCTACGGGTTTCTCAAACTTGGGTCTATATCAATAGAATAGGCTGGGTTTTGGGGCCCTGGGTGGCTCAGTTGGTTAAGCATCTGCCTTCTGCTGAGGTCATGATCCAGGGTCCTGGGATCAAGTCCCTTATTGGGCTCCTTGCTCAGCAGGGAGTCTGCTTCTCACTCTCCCTCTGCCTGCTGCTCCCCCTGCTTGTGTTCTCTCTCTCTCTGTCAAATAAATAAATAAAATCTTTGGGGGAAAAAAAAAAGATAGCCTGGGTTTCCTGCAATTACAAACAGCCCCTAACCCTCAGTGGTTTAACATGGTAAAGGTTTATTTTATTTCTAGATCATGCACTATCTGCGTCAGCTCCTGTTGGCTCTCCAGGACAGCTGTCCTTGTGTTGGCCCAGAGATCCTGCTCCTTTCCTGTGGTGCCTTCTTCATATTAGCTAGTAGCAAAGAAAGAAAAACCTACTCTATCTCTTAAATGGTTCCATGGAGAGGAGGAGAGGAAACAGATGCCACTTCTGCTCACATTTCACTGGCTAAAGCAAGTCCCAGGGCTCTGCTCAAGTTCAAGAGTTGCACCTAAGTTCAAGGAACAGCGAAGTACAACCCTCTCAAGTGCCCTGGAAATACTATCAAGTGATGGTAATGTCTACCTAGGGCATCGCATGCTTTCTGTTCTTTTTGGTTGTTTTTTTTTTTTTTTTTTAAGATTTTATTTATTATTTGACAGAGAGAGACACAGTGAGAGAGGGAACACAAGCAGGGGGAAGTGGAAGAGGGAGAAGCAGGCTTCCCACCCAGCAGGGAGCCTGATCGATGTGGGGCTCAAACCCAGGACCCTGGGATCATGACCTGAGCCGAAGGTAGACAACAACTGAGCCACCCAGGCGCCCCTCTTTTTTGGTTTTTAAATGGCCATTTTCCCTCCTGCCACAGGACCCTTGCCTTGGCTGTTTTTTCTGTGACACTCTGCTCCCATTCTTTGCCTGGTCTAATCTTCCCTTAGACTGAGGCAAGTTTTCCCTTCCTTAGGGAAACTTTTGCTTTCCCCTCCCATTATCATTTACTTTCATAGCATCAGGCGCCCCCATCTTATGGCACTTAATTGTAATTTGCAGTTAATAATGCAATGACTTCATTAATGACTGTTTCTTCCTCAACAGCATCTGCTGTAGGAATCATGTTGTTTTGTTCAGGCCCCTATCTCAACCACTTATCCCAGTGCCTGGGACAGTTGCTGAGTGAATGAAGAAGTGAATATTCTCAAGGGTCTGGGAACATTTTTTTACTCTCCAAAGTCTCGGTGTATTATTGGATTTGAAAAACAGTCTTGTATGAAATTCTCTTGGTGGCTATTAAGGAGATATTTGACAAATACTTGCCGCTCTCATCCTGAAAGCTGAGTCTAGATGGAACATCTCTATACCCTCTGAGTATGTAAGTCTTGATCTTATAAGAGAAACAATATTTACCTACCCCTTGACCAATCTGGGGGATTGAGGGCTAGGGAAGTCATCTCACATTTCACTCTGGTCCCCACCCTTTCAGATTGAGCAATCCAGATTTTTGTTTTCAAGACCCATTCTACACCTGCAAGTTTCCCCATTCATTTGCATAAGTATTTCAAGACTGCTCTAGACCAGTGAGCCCAGCATGACTTCTGTAACAAAAGTTGGTGTAGGGGCGCTTGGGTGGCTCAGCCATTAAGCGGCTGTCTTTGGCTCAGGCCTCAGGTCATGATCTCGTAGTCCTGGAATTGAGCCTCACATCGGGCTCCTTGCTCTACAGGAAGCCCGCTTCTCCCTGTCCCACTCCCCATGCTTGTGTTTGCTCTCTCGCTGTGCCTCTCTCTGTCACGTAAGTAAATAACATCCTAAAAAAAAAAAAAAAAGTTGGTGTAAGGGGCACCTGGGTGGCTCAGTAGGTTAAGCATCTACCTTTGGCTCAGGTCATGATCCCAGGATCCTCTGCTTCTCCTTCACCCCCCACCCCTCCTGTCCTGTCCCCACTTGTGTGCTCTCGCACTGCCTTTCAAATAAAATCTTTAAAAAAGAAAGCTGGTGGGGTGCCTGGGTGGCTCAGTGGGTTGGGCCTCTGCCTTCGGCTCAGGTCATGATCCCAGAGTCCTGGAATCCAGCCCCGCATCGGGTTCTCTGTTCAGCAGAGAACCTGCTTCCTCTTCTCTCTCTGCCTGCCTCTCTGTCTAATTGTGATCTCTGTCAAATTAAAAACAAAAACAAACAAACAAACAAAAAAAACCTCTTAAAAAAAAAAGAAAGCTGGTGTCAAAAGAAGTTAAAGCAAACCAACTCTTCACTTTCCTTGAGGGGGAAAAAAAATGTGACTGGAGCCCACTTTTTAGCTAAAGTAATTCCCTTTGAAGTTAAGGCTTTGTTTTGCAAATATAAGGCCTTTGAGCTGCCTGAGGAGTTGAAAATAAGCTGCCCAATAAAAATTCAGTAGTGGATGAATCAGGGTGAAACTATAGATAGGCCTGACGTCTTCCTAATGGGCTAGAAAATTCTTGATTCAATGTGTTCAAGGTAACAGATTATTTTTAATGTTAATCTTAATTATATTACATTATCTTCCTTATATATAAAAACAGGTTAAATTGGAGTCCTGGGTAGGTTGTCTGAAACAACAAACAAGGCAGCGCCTTTGTTGATAAATAGTTCTCATTCCACAAGGGAGACTCACACCCAAACGCCCTGGGAACTAGGACTACAATCTTTGATCTAGCTAACTCTGCATACCAGCTCTAACTGGTTTTAAAAGTGTCTGATTTATTGTTTTTCAGCATTCAACTTGTATTTCTTTAGTGCTTGACACCATTCCAGAGTTGTAAGCTAATAGGATTGAAGACCAATTGCACTTAAAATGCAGTGTGATCAGCCTTCTCAGTTTGCAAACCTAGTCCCTGAACCTACTTCCTGTCCTTCTGGTGCCCTCATTGCCACACCAACTCTCTCACTAGGCTCCACTTCTTCCTCTCTTGCTTTTTGCCTCTTCTTCCTCAGTGATAGGCATATCTCTCACTAAATTATACTCCTCTTACATATTTCCTTTATAGATATGTATTAATAGATAGCATATGTAAACTTTATAAATTATATATATGTGATGATATGTGAACATGATAAAAATCTCAAATAGCATAAAAGAGAATAACCATAATAATTAATTCTCCCTTCCACCCTTGTTTCCCAGGCTTTAGTTACCTTTCTTCCAGGCAACCACAGTTAGTTTCTTTTCTTTTCTTTCTTTCTTTTTTTTTAAGATTGACTGATTGGTGTGTGTGTTTTGTGGGGTGGGGCACATGGGCAGGGGAGGAGAACAAGCAAGGGTAGCTGCAGATAGAGCAGGCAGAGGGAGAAGCAGGCTCCCCACTGAGCAAGGAGCTTGATACTGAGCTTCATCCCAGGACCCTGGGATCATGACCAGAGCCAAAGGCAGACAGACACACTTAACCCACTGAGCCACCCAGGCATCCCCATTGTGAGTTTCTTCTGTCTTTTTTTTTTTTCTTTTTTTTTCTTCTGTCTTTCTGATGATAATCACTGCATAGGCAAATAGCAGCATATTTTAGTGTTCTGTATCTTACCTGTTTCATTGAATAATATCTTGGAGATTGTCCCTGATCAATTCATATAGAAATGCCTCATTCTTTTTTTTTTTTTTTTCTAAGATTTTATTTATTTATTTGAAAGAGAGAGAAAGAGAGCATGGCAGGGGAGGAGCAGACGGGGAGGGACAAGAAGACTCAGTGCTAAACACAGAACCCAACTCAGGGCTCTATTCCACGACCCTGAGATCATGACCTGAGCAAAAATCAAGAGTTGGATGGTTAACCAACTGAATCACCCAGGCATCCACCTCATTCTTTTCAAAATTGTATAATACCACATAATTCAGCTATAATCTCTGTGCATGTGTGTCTGTGTGCGTGCACATGTCTAAGTGTTTTATTACATTTTCCGTCAAAGCCTTATGTATCTATTGCTTTGCTTTCCAGGAAAATGTAGTGTCTGGTCCCTCTTGAGTATTCTCCGCACCCCATCTGCCTCTCCCTTTCTATTCCCCCTTCCTCCCATGGTGGGTGGTCCTGGTGTGTATGTGGTTGGACCTCTATGTGCTGTTTTTTGTTTTTTTTTTAAGTTTTTAAAATTTTATTTTAGAGGGAGAGAGAGAGGGAGAGAAGCAGGGACTCTCAAGCAGCACCATCCCCCGCCACCTCCTCCCCTACCCCCCTCCACTGAGTGCAGAGCCCAACCCCGGGGCTCAGTCCCATGTCCTAAGCTGAAACCAAGACTTGGACACTTAACAGACTGAGCCACCCAGGACCCCTTATGCTGGTCTTTGAAGGCAGTTGAGGAAGGGAGAAAGGCAACATGCCCATAGCTGTGAGCAGAACAGGATGTTTGAGGCTTTGTTGGTTTTCTGCTGTGTGAGCTCAGTATCCAGACCTCCTTCAGAATTTAGGAATGATAACTAACTCGCTTTATGGCTTTGTGCAATTCTTTTTACCTTTGAGCATTTGATTTCTCTCTGGGTAAGATGAATGGACTGTATAATGTGATTTCTAAGTCTACAGGCTCTAAGCTTTAAAATTCTAAAAAATAAGCTTTCAAATACTCTGCTAGTGGGAGTGTTAAAAGAGTGTATCCCTTAAGGGGCACCTGGATTGCTCAGTCGGTTAGACATTTGCCTTTGGCTCAGGTCATGATCCAAGTGCTGGGATCAAGTACCACATCAGGGCCCCTGATCAACGGGGAGTCTGCTTCTCCCTCTGCCCTTCACCCTGCGTGTGCTCTCTCTCTCATTCTCGCTCAGATGAATAAATCTTTAAAATCTTTTAAAAAAATCTTTTTAAAAAATCTTAAAAAAACGGTATATCCCTTAGATGGCAATTGGTCAATATCCTTCAAAATTACAAATATCTATACTTGTTGATCCAGTAATTCTACTTCTAGGAATTTCTTTTGTAGTTACACTTGGATATGCACAAAGTGATATATATTCAAGATTGTTCATTGTAGCATTGTTTGTAGAACAAAAGACTGGAAACAGTCTAAATATCTATTAATAAGTGACCAGAGAAATAAATTATAGTATATCCTTACAATGGAACATTATGTAGCCATAAAAAAGAGTGTAGATAAAATGAAATAGTATTTAGCAACGAGAATGAACGAAATATTGTGACATGCAATTGTGCATAAATATCAAAACAAGGTAGGGGAAATGTAGAGCAAAAGAAGCTAAACACAAAAAGAGCACACCTCTGGGGTGCTTAGGTGGCTCAATGGGTTGAGCCTCTGCCTTTGGCTGAGGTCATGATCCCAGGGTCCTGGGATTGAACCCCACATCGGGCTCTCTGCCCAGCAGGGAGCATGCTTCCCCGCTCTCTCTCTGCCTGCCTCTCTGCCTACTTGGGATCTCTCTCTCTGTCAAATAAATAAATAAATATTTTTAAAAAAATAAATAAAATCTTTAAGAAAAAAAAAAAAAAGAGCACACCTCTGGCACCTGGCTGGCTCAGTTGGTGGAGCATACAACTCAAGGAGCACACCAAGGGCAACTGGGTGGCTCAGTTGGGCACCTGCCTCTTGGTTTTGGCTGGGATTGTGATTTTGGAGTCATGGAATCTGGCCCTGCGTTGGGCTCTGTGCTTAGTGGAGTATGTTTTGAGAGATTCTTTCTCTCCCTGTCCCTTCTCTGCTTCTCCCCCTATGCATGCTCATGCTCTCCCTCTCGCTATCTCAAATAAATAAATTAATTTAATTTAATCTTTAAAAAAAGCATATCAAATGAATCTTTTTTTAAAAGACTGTTTATTTGAGAGGAGAGAGCAAGAGCATGAGCAAAGGGAGGTGCAGAGGAAGAAGCAGGCTCCCTGCTGAGTAGAGAGCCCAGTGCGGGACCCTATCCCAGGACTCTGGGATCATGACCTGAGCTGAAGGCAGACACTTAACTGACTGAACCACTCACATGCCCCCAAATGAATCTGTTTAATTAAAAGTTCAAAAAGAACAATAAGAACAAAAGTTCAAAACAGAAAAAAGAAATCTCCAGTGCTAGAAGCTGGGATAATGGTTGTCCTTGGGGATAGGGTCATGACTGGAGGGAGTGCAGAGAAGTAGATTCTAAGATGTTCCTCATGGGGCATCTGGCTGGCTCAGTTGGCAGAACATGTGACTTTTGATCTTGGGGTTGTGAGTTTGAGCCCCACATTGGGTGTAGAGATTCTTTAAAAAAAAAAAAAAAAACAGAATAAAGGGGCAACTGGATAACTCAATTGGTTAAGCATCTGACTTCAGCTCAGGTCATGCTCTTGGGGTCCCGGGACTGAGCCCAGCAATAGGGAATCTGCTTGTCTCTCTGCCCCTCCCCCTGCTTGTGTTCTCTCTCTCTAATAAACAAATAAAGGCTTTTATTTTTTTATATTTTTTTTAAGATTTTTTATTTATCTATTTGACAGAGAGAGATCACAAGCAGGCAGAGAGGCAGGCAGAGAGAGAGGAGGAAGCAGGCTCCCTGCTGAGCAGAGAGCCCGATGCGGGGCTCGATCCCAGGACCCTGAGATCATGACCTGAGCCGAAGGCAGTGGCCCAACCCACTGAGCCACCCAGGCGCCCCCAAATAAAGGCTTTTAAAATTTAAAAAAAAAATGGTGTCCCTCATATTCTTTTTATTGATTTGGGAACTAGTTACACGGGTGTGTTCAGTTTGTGAAAATTTAGGATTGTGCAGTTTTTTTGTGAATATTCTATACACCAACAAAAGTTTAAAAGACACAGAAACTCCATATGCACTGATATAAGACAACCTGACACACATTACATCAAAAAAGCAAGCATGAGTCAAACACTTCCATTTGTGTAAAAAAAAGTAGGAAAATTTATCTGTATTTTTTAATATATGCATACAATACCTCTGGAAGGATGCTCAAGAAACTGACAACATCGGTTTTCTGAAGAGAGCATCATAGCTGAGAGACTTGTTGCCCATTTGGTTGTACATTTTGGATCTCAAATCATGCGAATATATTACTTACACAATGAAAAGAAAGCACTCAAATTCTAAAAAGAAAAATAAAAGAAATGCTGTGATTTTAGGAAATACTCAGAAGAACTTAGACAGAAAATAGAGAAAAAAAAAACACCAAAAGATTATATATTGAAACTATAACATAGAAATCAGTGATGGAAAAGTGGGGGACATGGAGAACATTAGAGTCTTCTAAAATTGGACAGATAAAACCTTCTCTTTATGTTCACAACTTTTTTTTAAGTCTATTTATCTTTTTTAGTAATCTTTATGCCCAACATGGAGCTTGAATTCACGACCCCAAGATCGAGAGTCTTATGTTCTTCTGACTGAAACAGCCAGGTGCCCCTAAAGTTCACAACTTTTTTTTTTTTTAAAGAAATTGAAGATTTTATTTATTTATTTGACAGAGAGATCACAAGTAGGCAGAGAGGCAGGCAGAGAGAGAGGAAGGGAAGCAGGCTCCCTGCTGTGCAGACAGCCCGATGCGGGGCTCGATCCCAGGACCCCGGGATCATGACCTGAGCCGAAGGCAGCGGCCCAACCCACTGAGCCACCCAGGCGCCCCTAAAGTTCACAACTTTAACTATGATTCCAGAACTAGTCACAAATTGTTTTTACCCTTAAAGCTATATTTATGAGAGGTGCCTGGCTGGCTCAGTTGGTGGAGCATGAGACTCTTGATCTTGGGGTTGTGAGTTCATGCTCTATGCTAGGTGTAGAGCTTATCTTTAAAAATAAAATAGAAGTGGGGTATGGGGTGCCTGGGTGGCTCATTCAGTTAAGTGCCTGCCTTTGGCTAGGTCATGATCTCAGCGTTGTGAGATCAAGCCCTGCATCTGGCTTCCTGCTTAGGGGGAAGCCTGCTTCTCCTTCTCCCATTGTCCCTGCTTGTGTTCCTGCTTTCACTGTCTCTCTCTCTCTGTCAAATGAATTAATAAAATCTTAAAAAAAAAAAAAGTGGGATGTTTATGTAGTTCATTCAGTTAAGCATCCGGCTATTGATTTTGGTTTAGGTCACAATATCTATGTTGTGAGATTGAACCCTGCATCTGGCTTTGTGCTCAGTGGGGAATTTGCTAGAGATTCTCTCTCTCTCTGCTCCCCCCAATTGCATTCTCTCTCTTTCTCTCTCTCTCTATATGTAATAGATAAATCTTTTTTAAAAGATTTTATTTATTTATTTGATAGAGAGACAAAGAGAGCTCGAGCGGGGTCGGGGGGCAGAGGCTGAGGGAGAGGGACAAGCAGACTCCCTGCTGAGCAAGTAGCCCAACTGGCACTCAATCCCAGGACCCTAAGATCATGACCTGAGCTCAAGTCAGATGCTTAACCAACTGAGCAACCCAGGTGCCCCACTAAATAAATCTTTAAAAAAATAAGACAAAACTGTACTTATTTGATTAAAAGAATAAGTTAATACATATACGGGTTATAAGAAGTAAGTTAATTCAAAGATCTATGTATGTTTAAAAAAGATTGGGGGGGCACCTGGGTGGCTCAGTTGTTGAGTTGTCTGCCTTTATTCAGCTCAGGTCATCATCCACAGGTCCTGGGATCGAGACCCCAGTGGGCTCCTGCTCAGCAGGGAGCCTGGTTCTTCCTCTGCCTGCTGTTCCCCTTGCTTGCACAATCTCTCTCTCTGACAAAGGAATAAATAAAATCTTTAAAAAAAAAAAAAAAAAAGGATAACTCCTTCCCATCCAGGTCTTCCTCTTTCAGCCCTCTCAGGTATCCAAAATAATGAGCCTACTATAAATCCTTCCACCACTTTCTTTATGCTCATGTAAGCATATATATAAATGGTTAGCAATATACTACAAGGGTCATAGTACTTTTTATCACTCTGCAATTTGCATTTTCTACTGTAGCAATATATCTGAACATACCTCTGAGTTAATATAAATACATCTAACTCATCTTCATCATCGCATAATATTCCATAGTCCAGAGGTAGTACAACAGATTCATGAATTCCATTACCTATGGACAATCAGGTGGTTTCCAGTTTCTTTGTTTTTGTTATGTACTACAAACAATGTAAATATCTGTCTTAGTTTCCTGTAGCTACTTTAACACATTACCACAAACTGAGAGAATAGAACAATAGGAATCTATTCTCTCAGAGTTGCTAAGTCTAGAAAGCTGAAAACAAGAAGTTGTCAGGGTTGTTAGCTTCTAGATGTTCTGAAGGTGGCTCTGTTCTATGCCTCTCTTCTAGTTTCTAGTAGCTGCCAGCAATCCTTGGCATTCTTTGGTTTTAGATGCATCACTCCCTTCTCTGCCTCATTTTTTTTTTAAAGATTATTTATTTATTTGACAGACAAATCACAAATAGGCAGAGAGGCAGGCAGAGAGAGAGGAGAAAGCAGGCTCCCTGCTGAGCAGAGAGCCCCATGCGGGACTTGATCCTAGGACCCTGAGATCATGACCTGAGCCGAAGGCAGAGGCCTAACCCACTGAGCCACCCAGGTGCCCCCTCTGCCTCATTCTTCACATTACCTTTGTCTCCGTGTCCCTATATCTCAAATCTCCCTCTGCCTTTCTCTTACAAGGACATCTGTCTCTGAATTTAGGGCTCATCCTAAGTCTAAGATACTCTCATTTCAAGATCCATAACTTAATTATATGTGTAATGATGTGTTTTCCAAATAAGGCTATATTCACAGGTTTTGGGTGGACATATCTGTAGGAGGGACAACATTCAACCCACTACAACACCCTTGTGTATATCCTTACAACTGATGTTTTCTTTAGCTTTTCCATAGGGCAGAGTTAATATAATTTTTAGTCACTGGGAAGGTATATGTATTTTAAATGTTAATAGACATTCCCGATTACTCCTAGAAAGTTTGTGGCTATTTATACTCCTACCAGAGAAGTACCAGGACTCCTTTCCCCATGCATTGCTCTTTTTAATGTTTGCCAATTGAGTGGAAAAAAATGGATTATTGTTTCATTTTTCCATAACTATTAGTGAAATAAGCATCTTTTTAATGGATCACTTGGATTTTCTCTTCCATTAGTTGCTTGCTTGCATACCTTGCCCATATTTTTATAACACTGATCCATCAGGCTTTTCAAAAAAAAAAAACCCATTTAAAAAAAAAAAAATCCATTTACAGGGGCACCTGGCTGGCTCAGTTGGTAAAGCATGTGACTCAATCTCCCAGTTGTGAATTCAAGCCCCACCTTGGGCAGTAGAGCTTACTTAAAAAAAAAAAAAAAAGAAAAAAAAAAGCCATTTATAGAAACTCTTTTAGGGTAGAGATACAATGGCTTGCCAAATGTTCTATTTTTTTTTTTTATTTTTAAAATTATTTTTTATTTTTTAAGATTTTATTTATTTATTTGACCCACAAAGATCACAAGTAGGCAGAGAGGCAGGCAGAGAGAGGGCAGGAAGCAGGCTCCCTGCTGAGCAGAGAGCCCAATGTGGGGCTGGATCCCAGGACCCTGGGATCATGACCTGAGCAGAAGGCAGAGGCCTTAACCCACTGAGCCACCCAGGCGCCCCCTTTTTTTTTAAAATTAAAGATTTTATTAATTCATTTGACAGAGAGAGACAGCGAGGGAGGGAACATACGCAGGAGGATTGGGGAAGGGAGAAAAGTCTTCCCGCTGAGCAGAGGGCCCAGCGCGCTGAGTAGAGGGCCCAGTGCAGGGCTACATCCCAGGACTCTGGGATTATGACCTGAGTTGAAGGCGATGCTTAGCGACTGAGCCACGCAGGCACCCTTCTAATTTTTTAAAAAAACTTGTCATTATGATGTCACGCAAAACTTTAAATATTTATGTAGACAAATGTTTTTATTTTTTCATTAATGATTCTGGGCTTCCTGTCTTGCTTAAAATTTCCCCCTCAGGGAAAAGTTATATTACTATTCTTTAAAAAATTTCCTCCAGGTTTTTTTTCGATTACTTAGCTATTCGCCTGGGCTATTGTAGTAGCAGTAAGTTACAATAACTCTACAATATAACAGCTTTACAGTAAGTTAAGATTTCAGCAAGTGCAATTCAAGCGTGCCACTAAGGAAGAGGGCCATAAAATTTCCCGGTCGAGGTCAAAAGATAACAGGAGATAAGTTATGCAAAAAGGGTTGAATAAACTGTTAAGGCACCGCATACAAATGTTAGTTATTACTATCGCAAAAGTGAACACACAGAAAACTAACCTTGGGCTTGGAAGGCTGGACTTTTGCTTTTATTACCATTAACATTTTTGGAATTGAAGGACCAGCTATGAGGCAGCACTCCATCTCCAGAACTCAGACAGAGAAGTGGGAAAAGCGAAGGGCTGTGCCCATTGAGTCTGTCTATAGTTCCAGAACAGAAGGACAAGAAAACCTAGGAACAGAGGGGTGTCTCGGGAGGGGGCTACGAAAGCCGGGGCAGATGACGGTTGTCCGCTGTAGGCTGCCTGTTGGAGATTCCCGATCCCACAGTACTCGCTGAGCCCAAGAGGAGCCGGACCTGCCGGGCCCTAAAAGCAGCCGGAGAAGACGAGGCGACGATGCGGCGTCCTCCCCTGCCGGGCCAGTCCCGCGGGTCTGGCGGCGGTCGCTGCAGGGCCGGGGATTGGTCCGAGTGGCGCAGGGGGCGGGGCGAGGGCTGCTGGGAGGTCGGCCTGGGAGGTGCGCGCGCGCCCGGACACGGCGGCGACGCGCGCGTGCTCCGTCGGTCGGTGCGGCGGCGGTGGCTGTGGTGGAGCGAGCTATGGCTGTGGGTGGCTGGCCGGTGTAGCGCCGCGCGGGGTAGGCGGGAGGCGACCGAGAGAGGCGGGGATGGGGGCGCCGCAGCTGCATGATCGCGGTGGCCTGGGCTGCTGACCGTGTCCCCGGAGCCAGGAGTCGGCGGCGGCGGAGCACCGGGCAGGTGAGAGCGGCGGCGCGGGACCCGGATGCGGCGCAGCTGAGTGGCGGCGCGGTCGCGGCGGCGGGTGAGGTGCCCCCGCGCGGGCGGGCGGCGCGCTCTTGCCTGCCTCAGCCTCTGGCGCCACCGAATTGTGTCCCCGCTGCGCGCTTCCTGCCGGCGCGGAGGACACCCGTCCGCCGGCCTGCGGGGGCGCCTCGCTCGACTGCGGCCCTCCCGGGGCTCTCTGAGGTGAGAGGCGCTTCCCGGCCTCTGGGCGGCCGAGACCCGACCGAGCGCCCCGGGCCGCTGGTGCTTCTGGTGGCGTTCCTGAGGGGCCCTCTGTGGAGAGGCGGTGCCCTCGCTCTCGTCTCTCCTCAGCCTATGCGGACACCCCCGGGGCGCTCAGACCCTCAGGTGCATTTTTACGTAGAAGCGCATTTTAGGGGCGGGGATTCTGGGCTGTTGGGGTACGGGCGTGTTTTCAAATCCCAGCGCTTCCACCGACCAGCCTTGGGGCCTAGGGCCCAAGTCTCCTGATTCGTTAATGGGAATAGGAATAAGTACTTCACAGGGTTGTATTGAGGCTAGGAAAGGATGATGCGCAGGACCGATCAGCCCGCGCTCGGTACGTGGTAGGCTCTTAGGAGCAGCCCTGGTGCAGCATCTTTTCTGGTTAGCTGTTGCTGATTCCTGGCTGCGGGTGTACGTTTGGGGCACATTTATTTCCGAACTGTTCTGTTGTTGCAGTAACCTACACTGGAGTTTCTTCATATTGGATCCTGTTCTCTTACAGGGGCCAAAATATTGCCCACCCTAGAATCATGTAGTCTCTCTCGCTAAGGCTGGCTTGGGATACCTGTCCCAGGCGCTGAGTGGAAATTGTAGTAAATAAGACCGAACGGATTTTAGATTCACTTAGGATGGAAGATGGTGGGACTCACAAACTGGAAGTGCTTTGCTGTTTAAATAATCTTAAGTGACACTTAACTGTCGCTTGTTACATAGTATAAACACACAAGGAGTCTGGAAACAGACTCCTTTTCTGCATTGCTACATCCAAAGGGAGTGACAAGTGCTTTTGTAAACATCATTGTGGGCAGTGTTAGTGTCTGGTGAAGTCATCATAATTAAGTTAGATTAGTACTTATTTTGAAGCCCTGAATGAATGTTTGGAAATATGATTCCTAATAAAATCATCTTTAAGGAGTCAGAATTCTCAGCAGTTCACTAATCATTTGGGGATTTTTATGCAATGCTGTAAGATTTTTATGGTAAAAGCAGAACTGTTTAAGTCATGATAATGTAGCTTAAGAGAGAGTGGTCAGGATAAAGATCTTAGTTTCAGACGGTAAGTGTGAAAACAAGTAGAAATCTTAAACTTTAATAACCAAAATTGCAGAGGTGCTTGAGTGGCTCAGTTGATTTAGCATCCCACTCTTGAGTTCCTCTCAGGTCATGATTTCAGGGTCCTGGTATCAAGGCCGGCCCCCTCTGCACTCACACACAGTTTGCTAATCCCTTTCCCTCTGTTCTTCCTCGTCTCTCTCTCAAATAAATAACAACTATAGGGGCGCCTGGATGGCTCAGTGGGTTAAAGCCTCTGCCTTCAGCTCAGGTCATGATCTCAGGGTCCTGGGATCGAGCCCCGCATCGGGCTCTCTGCTCCGCAGGGAGCCTGCTTCCTCCCTCTCTCTCTGCCTGCCTCTCTGCCTACTTGTAATCTCTGTCTGCCAAATAAACAAATAAAATCTTAAAAAGAAAAAAAAAAGCTTTAAAAAAAAAACTTAAAAAAAAAAAAAAACCAAAACTGAAATTGTATTTACTAAAGCAAAAATGACTGAAAAAAGCCTCTTGTTTTACACACCCTGATTCATTCTCTGATGAGAGTCTTCCACCTTCAGGGTGTGTTTTAGAACTATAGAAAATTAAACTGGCTTTTAAAATTTTTATTTATTTATTTATTTGATGGAGAGAGATCACAAGTAGGCAAAGCAGGAGGCATAGAGAGAGGGGGAAGCAGGCTCCTTGCTGAGCAGAGAGCCCGTTGTGGGGCTGGATCATAGGACCCTGAGATCATGAGCCGAGCTGAAGGCAGAGGCTTTAACCCACTGAGCCACCTAGGCGCCCATTAATTTATAGCCATTTTGTACCTCTTGCCTGTGTTTCCTAGTTTTCTTTAGAGACCCATCCATAAAGGCTTTTGATCCAGCTTGTTTTTGAATGTGAACAAAATACATAGAAAAAATTAAAATTAAGCCTTGTAAGTTATGTTCTTCGTAAATTTTGGTCTTTCCTGTTGTCTAACTTCATTCAGACTGGTGACCTGACAGTAGAAGCATTGCTAGCCGCTGTGAAAAGGCCAGGGATCAGAAGTCCCATCTTGCTTCATTCTAGGCCTGAACCTGGGTTCCCATTAGCTGGGGCTTTGAGGATGTCACTCAGTCTTTTTGGGCCTCAGTCTTTTTATTTATAGAGTGTGAGTGGGTGTGTGTCACAAGGTTTGGGGGCGGTGGTGGACTAGAGAATCACATTATATAGAAGAACCTTTCAGATTACTACACTTTTATGGTTTTCCTTCCCTTCACTCTTTCTTTTGTTGATTTTTTCTTTCTCTTGCTGAATTCAAAACATCCTAATGCCTGGGGGCATATAGCTCAGGGGTAGAGTATTTGACTGAAAAACCTCCTAATGCCTTAGTGCTTCCAAGCCATTACCTCTACTTTTTTTTTTTTTTTTAAAGATTTTATTTATTTATTTGACAGAGATCACAAGTACGCAGAGAGGCAGGCAGAGGGGGAGAGAGGAGGAAGCAGGCTTCCCGCTGAGCGGAGAGCCAGATGCGGGGCTCGATCCCAGGACCCTAGGATCATGACCTGAGCTGAAGGCAGAGGCTTTAACCCACTGAGCCACCCAGTCGCCCCCCATTACCTCTACTTTTTAAAAATATTTTTTTAATATATATTTTTAAAATTTTGTTTATTCATTTGACAGAGAGAGATCGCAAGTATGCAGAGAGTGGGGGTGGGGGTGGGGAAGCAGGCTCTTTGCTGAGCAGAGAGTCCGATGGGGGGCTCGATCCCAGGACCCTGAGATCATGACCTGAGCCGAAGGGAGAGGCTTAACCCACTAAGCCACCCAGGCGCGCCTAAAAACATTTTTTAAGTAATCTCTGTGTCCAACATGGGGCTTGAACTCATGACCCTGAGAGATCAAGAGTTGTATGCTCTAGGGGCACCTTGGTGGCTCAGCCCGTTAAGCATCTGCCTTCGGTTCTGGTCTCAGGGTCTTGGGATCGACCCTTGCATCAAGCTCTCTACTCAGTGACGAGTCTGCTTCTCCCTCTTCCTCTGTGATCTCTCTAACTCCCACTGTCTCTTTATTTTATTTTTTTAAAAGATTTTATTTACTTATTTGACAGACAGAGATCACGAGTAGGCAGAGAGGCAGGCAGAGAGAGAAAGGAGGAAGCAGGCTCCCTGCTGAGCAGAGAGCCCTATGCAAGAGGCTCAATCCCAGGACCCTGGGATTAGGACGCAAGCTGAAGGCAGAGGCTTTAACCCACTGAGCCACCCAGGTTCCTCTCCTCTACTTTTTTCTACTTGCACTCTTTCTGGGGGCTCTTATGTCCACTGTCAATGTGCTGTTGACTCTCACATTTTCATCTTCAGTCTTGAACTTCAGATTTCCTTTACTGCCTGTGTGGTATCTTCATTCCATTTGTCTATAGGCATCTTCAACTGAAAATGTTCAGAGTGGAGCTCTTGATTTCTGTTCCTCAACCCATTCCTTCCTCAGAAGTCTCCATTTCATAAGAGCACCCTTCTGCCCCCGAACTCCACCATACTTAACGTGAAAAATATGGTGGTCATCCTTAATTTGTCCTCTTACTTCACTGTTCCCCCATTCCCCACACAATCAGTCCTTCAGCAAACCCTGTCAATTTTAGCTCCAAATACCTTTTTCTTTTCTTTTCTTTCTTTCTTTCTTTTTTTTTGAGAGATTGATAGAGAGCACTGAAGTGTGCAGACTGGGGAGGGCAGAGAGAGAGGGAAAGAGAGAATACTAAACAGGCTCCAGGCTCAGCAGGAGCCCAATGTGGGGATCCTGACCTGAGTTGAAATCAAGTGTCAGACCCTGAACTGACTGAACTACCCAGGAGCCCCCAAAATACATGTCAAGTATATTTACTTCACTTTGTTTGTATTGCTACCACCCCTGTTCTTCTTGGGCAGTGGCTTCCTAACTGGTCTCCTTGCCTCTGGTCTTGCTTTACTGTTTCAAACAGCTGCCAGAGTGATCTTTACTCATTTTCCCACCTCATTGGCTTTTCATTACACTAAGAAGTAAATCCACACTCTTTATACCTGCATTATCTGCTAATTATTTTGCTTATTTTCTTATTTATTTGCTTATGGTCTTTTTTCCTCCAGCATACTCTAAACTCTGAGGGGGAGATTCTTGTTTGTGTTCCCTATGGTTATTTTTTCTTAATTAATTATTTATTTTTTAACATAGGCTCCTTGCCCAGCAGTGCTAGAACACAGGAGCCTGCTATCAAGACCTGAGCTGAGATCAGAAGTTCAGTCCCTTGACGGGTTGACTGAGACACCCAACTGCCCGTCCCCCACCATGGTATACTTGGTTATCAGAACAGTGTCTGAAACATTTAACTTATGTTGAATGAACGAATGTGTGAATGAAATAAGTCACAATCTTTTGATTGCATGTGCAGTATGTACTGAACAAACTACCTTTTCTGGTCCCAGATTTGTGCAAATGAAGGAGTAATCAGAGCACATAGAGTTATTCTGTTTAGGTATTATTCCCTCAGTCTTGGGTAAGGTGTTGTACCTCCTGAAAAGGCTAAGCATTTAGACATTAAGCCATTGATAGCAAATGTGAATTTTATTCATTGTGTCCTTGTTCATTAGTATTTTTGTAAGTAAAGAACCTAATAAGCTTAACAGGCTTTTTTGGTTTTTTTTGAGACATTGAATTTTGTTCTTTACTGGGGGGATTGGCTCTAGAGTGTGGTAGTTTCATCCAGTATTACATACCAAATCCTTTAGGGTAGCAATTGGAATTTTTATAGAGAACAGGTATTTTTATTTCAATTACACTATTTTTAAAAAAATCTGAGACCCGGGGCACCTGGGTGGCTCAGTGGGTTAAATCCTCTGCCTTCAGCTCAGGTCATGATCCCAGGGTTCTGGGATCGAGCCCCAAGTCAGGCGCTCTGCTCAGCAGGGGGCCTGCTTCCTCCTCTCTCTCAGCCTGCCTCTCTGCCTACTTGTGATCTCTGTCTGTCAAATAAATAAAATCTTTAAAAAAAAAAAAATCTGAGACCCTGCTCCTGTGTATCCAGCCTCTGAACCATTTGATTTGGAATTACCACATCTGGGGGACAAGTCCCTATCATTTGGTTTTTCTTTTCTTCTTCTTTTTTTTTTTAAAGATTTATTTATTTGAGAGGGAGAGAGCATGAGCCGGGAGAGGGACAAAAGGAGAGAGAGAGGGAGAATCTCAAGCAGACTCCCTGCTCTGTGTGGAGCCCCACGCAGGGCTCGATCCCATGACCCTGAGACCATGACCTAAGCTAAAATCAAGAGTTGGACACTTAACTGACTGAGCCATCCAGACACCCCTCTTTTTTTTTTTTTAAGAATTTATTTTTAAGTAATTTCTACACTTATGTGGGGGATCTACACTAAGAAGTAAATCCACACTCTTTATACCTGCATTGTCTGCTAATTATCTTGCTTATTTTCTTATTTATTTGTCAACAATACTGAGTTCAAGTCAATAATATTGAGATCAAGAGTTGCATGCTCCACCAACTGAGCCAGCCAGGTGCCCCTCATTTGATTTGTTTTAACTGCTCACTTGAGAACTTCGTCATGTTGTAGAAGGAGGGAGGTTAACTTAGGATTTTTACCCCCACTTGAGACCTGGTTTGTAGCCCTAAAAACTTGGAAGTATGAAAAGAAGGGTATGGAAAAATTAAAAGTGTGTAATTCCGTTGTTAAAGTAGAAATACTAGGAAAAAATATATTGGAGGAGAAAATCCTAGACTGGAATAATGATACTGACTGAACATTTAGTAGAAGAGCAGAAGAAAAGGAAGATAGAGAATGTCATTGATTTTTAGGCTTGTGTGGGACAACATCCCTTAATCTTCTCACTTCCCTTCCCAAACTTTGTCACTTGGATATTTTTCCCTCTGCTCTCTCTCTGTTCCATGATTGGTATGGGTTGTTTTTCTAAGGAGTGCCTATGAGCCTTCAGTAGTCTAATGTCTGCTGGAATTCTTTGTGAGAGGCCTTTCTCCTTACTCCTAGTCAAGGTTTGTCTTCCTGGATTTTCTAGCCATTGGGTCTAGCTTTCCCTTTAGACTGGTTCCAGACTGGTTTATTTCCTTTTTAAGTTGTTCTACTGTGTATTCCATGGTAGCTTTTATGTTTTTATCTCCAGGTTAAATAGTTCTGAGTCACAAGCTTCTGTTTGAGAGAGGGAAAATGAAAGGGATTAGATGTGTAGTTGGGTGTGTATAGTGTGTTTGCTCCAGTTGCTCTGATAATGCAGATTGTGTATCTAATTTAGACCTTTCTTTTTCAACAGACTTATTTCTATTTATTTATTTATTTATTTATTTATTTATTTATTTTTAAAGATTTTTATTTATTTATTTGACAGAGAGAGATCACAAGTAGACGGAGAGGCAGGCAGAGAGAGAGAGAGAGGGAAGCAGGCTTCTTGCTGAGCAGAGAGCCCGATGTGGGACTCGATCCCAGGACCCTGAGATCGTGACCTGAGCCGAAGGCAGCGGCTTAACCCACTGAGCCACCCAGGCGCCCCAGACTTATTTTTTTTTAGATGACTAAAGAGATTTTGATAAAAAGACATTTCTTTTTCTTTCTTTCTTTCTTTCTTCTTTTTTTTTTTTTTTAAAGATTTTATTTATTTGACAGATAGAAATCACAAGTAGGCAGAGAGGCAGGCAGAGAGAGAGGAGGAAGCAGGCTCCCCGCAGAGCAGAGAGCCTCATATGGAGCTCGATCCCAGAACCCTGGGATCATGACCTGAGCTGAAGGCAGAGGCTTTAACCCACTGAGCCACCCAGGCGCCCCTCTTTTTTTTTTTTTTAAGATTTTATTTATTTATTTGACACAGAGAGAAATCACAAGTAGGCAGAGAGGCAGGCAGAGAGAGAGGGAGGAAGCAGGCTCCCTGCGGAGCAGAGAGCCCGATGCAGGGCTCGATCCCAGGACCCTGAGACCACGACCTGAGCCGAAGGCAGAGGCCTTAACCCACTGAGCCACCCAGGCGCCCCTAAAACTCAAAAATTTTAAATTAGTTTTTAAAAAGTTCCAGTACAGTTAATGTACAGTGTTATATTAGTTTTGGGTATATAGTATAAAGTATTCAAGAGTTTTATACATTACTCGGTGCTCATCATGATAAGTTTACTTTTTTTTTTAAATTAGTTTACTCTTTAATCCCCTTTACCTATTTCACCCATCCCCCCTCCCACCCCCCCACCCCCCACCCCCCGTAACCATCAGTTTGGTCTGTATAGTTAAAAGTGGGTTTTGGGGGGGCACCTGGGTGGCTCAGCCGGTTAAGCGTCTGCCTTCGGCTCAGGTCATGATCCCAGGATCTTGGGATCGGGCCCCACATCGGGCTCCCCTGCTTGGCGGGAAGTCTGCCTCTCTCTTTCCCTCCTGCTTGTGTGCTTGCTCGCTCTCTCCCTCTATCAAATAAATAAAATATTTTAAAAAAAAGTTTGTTTCTTGGTTTGTCAGAACTCAATTTCTTTCATGTATAGTCCTGAGTTTTAACACACACATAGATTTTTGTAATTGCAGCCACCACTAACAGTATACAAAACAATTCTGACACCCCAGATAACACCTTGTGACACCTTGTGTTACCCCTTTGTAGTCCCTTTCTTCCCCATTCTTAACACTTGAGGTTATTTATTTATTTATTTATTTATAAAAAAGATTTTATGTATTCATTTGTCAGAGAGAACACAAGCAGGGAGAGCTGCAGGCAGAGGGAAAAGCAGGCTCCCTGCTGAGCAAGGAGCCCAGCTGTCAGAGGATCCCAGGACGCCGGAATCATGACCTGAGCCAAAGGCAGACACTTAACTGACAGAGCTGCTCAGGCATCCCCGGGGTTATTTGTTTTTTATTTATTTATTTATTAATTTTAAAAAACATTTTATTTATTTATATGACAGAGAGAGACACAGCGAGAGAGGGAACACAAGCATCAGGAGAGGGAGAGGGAGAAGCAGGCTTCCCGCTGAGCAGGGAGCCCGATGCGGGGCTCAGTTCCAGGACCCCAGGATCATGATCTGAGCCAAAGGCAGACACTTAACCATCTGAGCCACCCAGGCACCCGGTTATTTATTTATTTTTATTTTTTTAAAGATTTTATTTATTTATTTTACAGATCATAGGCAGAGAGGCAGGCAGAGAGAGAGGAGGAAGCAGGCTCCCCGCTGAGCAGAGAGCCCGATGCGGGGCTCGATCCCAGGACCCTGAGATCATGACCTGAGCCGAAGGCAGCGGCTTAACCCACTGAGCCACCCAGGCGCCCCCCGGTTATTTGTTTTTTAAAGAGAAAATTTTTCATGGCTAGAATATGTTAGAACTGGAATCAGTGGATGATTGATCACCCTAATTTTTTTTTCTTTTTTTTAAAGATTTTATTTATTTATTTGACAGACAGGGATCACAAGTAGGCAGAGAGGCAGGCAGAGAGAGAGGGGGAAGCAGATTCCCCGCTGAGCAGAGAGCCCGATTTGGGGCTTGATCCAAGGACTCTGAGATCATGACCTGAGCTGAAGACAGAGGCTTTAACCCACTGAGCCACCCAGGCGGCCCCATGATCACCCTAATTGTTGGTGTTCTTCTGGAAATATAAGTGAGATAACTCCAGTCTTCAACATGCAATAAAGTAATTATCTTTGTAGATACAGGATGTTTATAAAGGCTTTGAATTTAAAAAAATTATTGTATAACTTCTGGAACCTGTGAAGGGAGACTAATCCTATAATGTCAAGTTACAATAGGGACCATCTAACAAAGAATTTGGGGACAAGTCTGTGATAAAATCATAATGGGTGGCATCACATAGCCACTCATCTCTCTTTGGTAAATCTAGACTTCCTATTTATTGCTGTTGCAGGGTTAGCTAGAGATTAATTTTGTCAAGGCTTATGTTATGAAGTCTCAGTTTTTCTCCCTCGTTTCTCTCTAGCATTGTCACTTTCTGCTAACCTATCTATTTTTTCCCAGCACTTAAAATTGTTTTAGCTATTCAATTTCCATAGGGATTGAGAGGAAGGATATGCTATCTGTATACCCAAAGTATATTGCTAATATAGCTTTCAATCATCTTATTATATTAGTTCCAGCCTAAAGCAGTTAATAATCTAAAAACTCCATCATTTGCATACAAAATTCATAAATCCTTGCTCTGAGTCCTGGCTCCAGGATATATTTCTCCCCCACCTCTCTACCAACAACCTCCTTATTTCCTGCGTATTTAAAGTGGCTCACTTGAGATTATTACTGGTTGACCCTTTAACTGGGTGTATTTACTGGTGAAATAAAGAATGTTATTCCGGATGGTCCCCTGTATTGTGATATTGCTAGAGCCAGATGTGCAGCTCATAGTCCTCTAGTGTAAGCTCAGGAAGAACTGATGGGCTCGTCTCTGACTCTGTAGGTTGTCCTTCCTGGGTGCTCTAGTCACTTGGAGACCACCAGGCAAACTTCAAGGGAAATCCTGATTATCCATGCCTTCAGGAGGAGGATTATGTGGATTAAAAGAAATCCATGCGTAATCCAGAAGCTTTATTTAAACTGCAGTTTAACCACATTCCTGACCATAGTTTTTCCTTGCATTTCTAATAATTAATTTATAATGTATGCTGATTTCATTATCTATCTCCTTCTACCATTTAGAAGTATTGGCCGTTGTGAAGTAAGGAAAGGATAGGAGGGGTCAAAGGAGCTAGATAATGAACAGGCATTGCCCTATATAATTTGGTGTTGACTGGGTGGTTTAACCACAGTGCTTACTAGACCCTGAAGACCTGAATTCCATGAATTCCTTACCTGCTGAGCCACTGGAAGAAATTGGAGGTGACCGTCAGCAAGAGGTCAAATTCCATTTTGAGATATTTGTGCTCTACTAGTTTAAATGATTCCTGAGCTTTCATGATTTAATAGTGAGTATTTCAGATTATAAGTATTTCAGAATTATAAGTTTAATGCAATTTGAAGTTTTCCTTAATGTTTATTTACTAATTTAGCTTATTGACAATTTTCGTAGGAATTAAACCGAAAAACTGCAATTCCAAATAAGGGATGCTCAGTTTTTGTAGCCAGGCCACCCACTATTACCTCTGACAAGTTACTTACATGTAGTTACACAGTAATTTCTGTTGATTAGTTGAAATATGGTCCTTTAAAATTGTGGGGGTTTTTTGGGTGCAAAATGTGCTTTTTTTTTTTTAAGATTTTATTTATTTACTTGACAGAGATCACAAATAGGCAGAGAGGCAGGCAGAGAGAGAGGGGGAAGCAGGCCTCCCCGCTGAGCAGAGAGCCTGATGCGGGGCTCGATCCGAGGACCCTGAGATCATGACCTGAACTGAAGGCAGAGGCTTTAACCCACCGAGCCACCAGGCACCCCCAAATGTGCTTTTGTTAAAAAAGAATTTATTTGACAGAGAGAGGGAACACAATTAGGGGGAGCAGCAGAGGGAGAGGGAAAAGCAGGCTCCCCACTGAGCAGGGAATCTGATGTGGGACTCAACCTGATTATGACCTGAGGTGAAGGCAGACACTTAACTGACTGAGCCACCCAGGCGTTCGAAAATGTGTTAAAGTATGGGGATAGGAACTGTGGGCAGAAAGAGCTGCCTGACATTGTGTATTCTTGAACTACTGATTTATTGTAGGTCTTGTGTTTAGGTACTATTAAAATCATTCACCAGGCTTTAGAAATCATTGAAAATTGCTGTTGTTATCAGAACAAAAATTAAAATTTATTAGCTAAAACTTAACTCTGCAGGGGTGCCTGGGCAGCTCAGTTAAGTGTCCGACTTGTGGTTTTGGTTGGAGTGGTGATCTCAGGGTCCTGAGATCAAGCCTCTCATTGGACTCTGCACCCACAGTGGAGTTGGCTTGAAACTCTCCTCCCTCTGATTCCCTTCCCATGGGTTCTTGTGTGTGCACTCTTTCTTTGTCTCTCAAATAAAAAAATAAATCTTTAAATTAAAAAAAAAATTATTCTTTAATCTTTTTTTTTTTTTTTTTAAGATTTTATTTATTTACTTGACAGAGACACAGCAAGAAAGGGAACACAAGTAGGGAAGTGGGAGAGGGAGAAGCAGGCTTCCCGCTGAGTGGGGAGCCTGATGTGGGGCTCCATCCCAGGATCCATGGGATCATGACCTGAATTAAAATCTTTTTTTTTTTTTTGAAGTTGGATATATGTTTTTTTAATTTTATTTTTTATAAACATATAATATATTTTTATCCCCAGGGGCTGAAATCTTGAGTCAGATTCTTACCTGACTGAGCCACCCAGGTGCTCCTATAATGGCAAAAATATTTTTTGCTTTTGTTTTTTAAAAATTGTATTTATTTGACAGAGATCACAAGTAGGCAGAGAGAGAGAGAGGTGGGGGAGGAAGCAGGCTCCCTGCTGAGCAGAGAGCCCGATTCGGGGCTCGATCCCAGGACCCTGAGATCATGACCTGAGCTGAAGGCAGAGGCTTAACCCACTGAGCCACCCGGACGCCCCCTATAATGGCAAAAATTTTAAAGCAACTTAAATGTTCCTCAGGAGGGGATTGACTTAAAAAAGTAATACACTCATGTGATTGAATGCTCTGTAGCTATGAAACAGATGAGGAAAGTTTTTTCTGTACCCTCAACATGGAGCTCCCCCTCAGGACCCTAAGATCAAGAATCGCACGTCCTACTGGCAGAGCCAGCGAGGCACTCAGGAGGAAAGTTTGTATGTACTGATGTGGAATGATTTTTCCATATAAATGGGCAAAGATTAAAAAAAAAAAAAGATGTAATAATATGTGTAGAATCCTACTATTACTAGCTTTTATTTTTTTATTTATATTAAAAAATATATATGTATTTTATTTGACAGGGAGAGAGTGCGTGTACACGGGAGCACGAGTCGGGGGTGTGGGGGGTCCGGGTAGGGGTGGCGGAGACCAGGAGGGCAGAGGGAGAAGCGGAATCCCTGCTGAGCAGGTATCTGGCTCAAGTGATTAGATCCCAGGACCCCTGGGATCATGACCTGAGCTGAAGGTAGATGCTTAACCAACTGAGCCACCCAAGCACCCTCTCTGCCCATTTTCTGATTGGATTGTTTGTTTTTAGGTGTTGAGTTTAGAAGGTCTTTATATATTTTGTTTTTTAAAATTTGTATTTATTTATTTTTTTACATAAGGTCTGTGCCCAATGTGGGGCTTGAGCTCATGACCCAAGATCAGGAGTCGCAGGCTCCACTGACTGAGCCAGCCTGGTGCCCCATGTTCTTTATAGATTTTGGAAATTAACCCCTTGTCAAATATATCATTTGCAGGTATCTTTCCCACTCATTGTTGCCTTTTTGTTTAGTTGATGGTTTCCTTTGCTGTGCAAAAGCTTTTTAGTTTGAGATAGTCCCAGTTGTTCATATTGGTTTTGTCTCCCTTGCCTGGGGAGACAGATCCAGAAAAATACTTCCAAGGTTGATATTCAAGAGATTATTGCTTATGTTTAGTTTTATGGTTTCAGGTTTCACATTTACATCTTTAATCCATTTTGAGTTTGTTTTTGTATAGGGTGTAAGAAAGTGGCCGGTTTCATTTTTTGTATGTAGCTGTCCAGTTTTTGAAGAGACTGTCTTTCTCCTATTATATTTTTTGTGTGTTGTTGTACATTAATTGACCGTGTAAGTGTAGGTTTATTTGTGGGCTTGCTGGTCTATTCCATTGATCTGTAGGTCTGTTTTTGTGCCTGTACCGTGTTGTTTTGATTAGTATAGCTTTACTTTTTTATTTTTTTTTAAAGATTTATTTATTTATTTGACAGAGAGATCACAAGCAGGCAGAGAGGCAGGCAGAGAGAGAGAGGAGGAAGCAGGCTCCCTGCTGAGCAGAGAGCCCGATGCGGGGCTCGATCCCAGGACTCTGAGATCGTGACCTGAGCCGAAGGCAGCGGCTTAACCCACTGAGCTACCCAGGCGCCCCTATTAGTATAGCTTTATAGTATAGTTTGATGTCTGGGATTTTGATACTTCCAGCTTTATTCTTTCTCAAGATTGTCTTGGCTATTTGGGTTCTTTTGTGATTCTGTACAAATGTTAGGATTATTTGTTCATGTTCAGCAGAAAATACTGTTGGTATTTTTTTTTTTTAAGATTTTTATTTATTTATTTGACAGAGAGAGATCACAAGCAGGCAGAGAGGCAGGCAGAGAGAGAGGAGGAAGCAGGCTCCTTGTCGAGCAGAGAGCCCGATGCGGGGCTCGATCCCAGGACCCTGAGATCATGACCTGAGCCGAAGGCAGCGGCTTAACCCACTGAGCCACCCAGGCGCCCAAATGGTATAAATTTTAAAGCAAGTTTAGCTGTTAGTATCATTAGCAAGAATTTTAAAAGGAGTATGAAATTATAGGATAAATTTAGCAAAATTTGGAAATTAGTCCTACATTTTACTTTTTATGGTTTTTCTCAATCCCTATTATATCTTACATTGACTTGAACTAATATTGTGTATTATTATATCTAAACCTAAATTAAGGAGAAAAGTAATCATATGTAGAATTGGAGTGTTGGAAAAGAGATAGTTTCATATTCAGAGCACGTCTATCCTAAAACCCAGTCTGGATGAGTCTAAATGAGTCTCCCACAGAATTTCACGGAACATGTTGAGTTGTCTTACTTTAATCTCAGGTATTTTGCCATATGTATATTTTATTTTATTTTTTTTAAAAGAAGGCACAGACATTTTTTTTTAAGATTTTATCTATTTATTTGACAGAGAGAGATCACAAGTAGACAGGCAGGCAGAGAGAGAGAGAGAGAGAGAGAGAGAGAGAGAAGCAGGCTCCCTGCCGAGCAGAGAGCCCGATGCGGGACTCGATCCCAGGACCCTGAGATCATGACCTGAGCAGAAGGCAGCGGCTTAACCCACTGAGCCACCCAGGCGCCCCCATATGTATATTTTAAAGGATGATTTCTCAGTTAATCTATGAGGCATAAAAGATCAGTAAACTCTCATATGCTGTTTTTTAGAAAGAGGTTGGTTCCTGAAATGTTCTGTTTGATTTTTGGCTCCAGTCAGCTTTTTAAAATTGTTTTGTTTGGATTTGGATTGTTTTCAGTTTTGGGCTATTACGAATAAAAGAAGTATGATTTATTTTTTGTGTGAACAGAAATTTTCTTTTCTCTGATAAATTGCCTAAGAGTGCAATTGCTGCCTTGTCTGGTATTTACTGTTTAGTTTTATAAGAAATTGCCACAGTCCCTTTTATCATACAGGGAGTAACAGGGAAGGCTTATATAAACAGAAGCTAGCTGCAGTGTGTAAACAAATCCTAGCTGAGCTGCTGTTCTGGTTGAAGTAAGCTTGGGAGTTCCACCTGCTTGATGACTACCTAGTGACTGTGCCACCCTTGTGTGCACTCTTCACCCAGACTGGAACTGAGGGCCAGACAGGTGAAATGACATTATTATTATTATTTGGGTGGACAGCAAAGCAGAGTTTATTGAGTGATAGTAAAGCTTATTGAGGAATATAGTACAAAGCTCCCAAAGAGGAAGGGGACCCGAGAGGGTTGCCTGACATTAAAAAATTTTTGAAAAAGGGGTGCCTGGCTGGCTTGGTTGGAGAACATGCAACTCTTGATCTTGGGGTCATGAGTTCCAGCCCCGTACTGGTTGTAGAGATTACCTAAATAAAAACTTAAAAAAAAAAAATATTTAGGAGTGATTTTAGGCTTATTACCAGCAAAACTGTTATTGGTACTCCGGTTTCTTTTTTTTTTTTTTTTTTTAAGATTTTATTTATTTATTTGAGAGAAAGAGGGATCACAAGTAGGCAGAGAAGCAGGCAGAGAGAGAGGGGGAAGCAGGCTTTCCGCTGAGCAGAGAGCCGGATGTGGGGCTCGATCCCAGGACCCTGGGATCATGACCTGAGCCGAAAGAGGCTAACCCACTGAGCCACCCAGGCGCCCCGGTACTCAGGTTTCTTGATTACTAGTTTTTTGTTGTTTTTATAAATTAGGTTAGTCTTTCATATGTATGTTTCGAATGGTCAAATAGTCCTCCAAAGTTTGTTATGAAAAATAATAGTATTATGCTGTTCCACTTCCTTCTGATAATTGTACCAGGGCATTTATGATTGGTATCTCTGTTATTTTGTACTAAATTATCTTCCTTTTATTTTTCCTTTATAATATAGTTAGGACTGTACATAACATATACATACATGTAATTATTTAAACTTATGTTTTTGTATTATTTATAAATTTCATTTCAGTGAGGTAAAGAGGTTGTTATGAAATACTTCTTTTTTTTTTATCTTTTTAAAGATTTTATTTATTTATTTGTCAGAGAGAGAGAGAGAGAGCGAGCACAGGCAGACAGAGTGTCAGGCAGAGGCAGAGGGAGAAGCAGGCTCCCCACAGAACAAGGAGCCCCTTGTGGGACTCGATCCCAGGAAGCTGGGATCATGACCTGAGCCGAAGGCAGCGGCTTAACCAACTGAGCCACCCAGGCGTCCCTGAAATACTTCTTTTTCTTTTTTTCTTCTTTTTTTTTTTTAACTTTTTTTTTTTTTTTTTAAAGATTTTATTTATTCACTTGACAGAGAGAGAGAGATCACAAGCAGGCCGAGAGGCAGGCAGAGAGAGAAGGGGAAGCAGGCTCCCCGCTGAGCAGAGAGCCCGACTCGGGCCTCGATCCCAGGACCCTGAGATCATGACCCGAGCCGAAGGCAGAGGCTTTAACCCACTGAGCCATCCAGGCGCCCAATACTTCTTTTTCTAAAAAAGGGACCATTGGGTCTGATATGACTGAGCACCCCTAGAATAGGTGGGATTTGGTGGTACAGTGCGTGGGAAAACTTTGGTGGGAAGGTGGCTGGGGTCTTGGAGAAACTGAAAGGAGGCTATGTATATAGTTGGAGAGGAGAGAGTGAGTAGGACATGTGTAGGATGAGTCCCAACAGGGAGGCAGGGGGCCATATGGGACCTTGTTGGAAGAAGCTTAGAGAGTTGTTTCTCTGGAACTAAAGCTGAGCAGTTTTAAGGTATGAATTGCTTGACCAAGTGTAATTTATAGCTGAAATAGAGTTAAAGATCATATGTAAGTTTATAAGTCAGAAAGTGGAAGTTAATGGAATTTTCCCAAGGTCAGACAAATAACGGATGAGCTGGAGCTATAACTTGACCTTGCTAGTTCATTGTTTACACTGGACTGCCAGGCAGAGGCAGTAATTTTTTTTTATTTTATTTTATTTTTTAAGAACTCTCTTCACACCGCATGGGAGTTGAACTCCCAACCCCAGGATCAAGAGTCCTATGTTCCACCAACCAAGCTAGCCAGGTGCCCCACAGGGATTGCATTTTAGATAGTTGGGAGCATTTCAGGGTTCACCAGAGGGAATTCTGGGATGAAGATGGCTGGATGGCTATGTGCAGGCTGGAGGCAGTGGGTATTGGGAAGCCACAAAGTCAGCCTTCCCGCCCCCCTGACTTTATCCTCTGATCAGACTGAATCACGAATTACGAGCTTTGATCTTGACTTAGGCTGTTATTTAATAGTTTTTGTGTTAGTGTGCTTGTCTCTTCTTCTAGATAGTGTGCCCTTTACTTTTTATTTCGTATACATTCTGGCTCAAATACTTTATAAGTAATGAGTTTTACTTGTAAGTTGCTCCAGCAGCAGGTTTGAATTGGGCCACTGGTTTACTAGAATCTTCATTTTATCTTTGTGCATTGACTTTTTAACCTGGGTATGTATTTTGGTTCAGAAGACTTACGGTTGCTTGTAAAGATAAGTTCATGCTCTCTTTGTAACAAAGCTCATCTCCAGCAACATACTTTGATGACTGCACTTTTTTTTTTTTTTTAAGTAGGCTCCATGCCCAGTGTGCAGCCCAGTGTGGGGCTTGAACTCAGGACCCTGTGATCAAGACCTGAGCTGAGATCAAGAGTTGGACGCTTAATCAGCTGAGCCACCCACGCGCCCCTGATGACTATACTTTTAAATAAAACTGAAAATTAGGAAATAGGAGCTCTATAGCTTAGATCTTGTTTAGAAGATTATTTTTTATTCTTTTTTCTTTTTTTAAAAAGATTTTATTTATTTATTTGACAGAGATCACAAGTAGGCAGAGAGAGAGGAAGGGAAGCAGGCTCCCCGCTGAGCAGAGAGCCCAACGTGGGGCTCAGTCCCAGCACCCTGGGATCATGACCTGAGCCGAAGGCAGAGGCCTAACCCACTGAGCTACCCAGGCGCCTCCAAATTTTAAAAGACTTTTTTTTTTTTTTTTTTAAGATTTTATTTATTTATTTGACAGAGAGAAATCACAAGTAAGCAGAGAGGCAGGCAGAGAGAGAGGAGGAAGCAGGCTCCCTGCTGAGCAGAAAGCCCGATGTGGGGCTCGAACCCAGGACCTGGGATCATGACCTGAGCCGAAGGCAGCGGCTTAACCCACTGAGCCACCCAGGCGCCCTTAAAAGACTTTTTAAAAAAGATTACTTATTTTAGAGAGAGAGAGAGAGGGGGAGGGAGATAGAATGTGCCTGTGCAGGGTGGGGGAGAGGCAAGAGAATCCCAAGCTGATTCCACCTTATGCGGGGCTTGGGGCTCTATCTCATGACCCTGAGATCTTGACCAGCTGAAACCAAAGGAGTTGGACGCTTAACCAACTGAGCCACCCAGGCGCCCCAGGACTTTTTGTTTGTCTTGTTTTGTTTTGTTATAGTTACAAGTAGAGCATTCCCTTACGTGGATATACCATAATGTACCTGACCAGCCCCCTATTAGTAGACTTTCAGGTTTTCATCTTTAGCCCATTCAAGCATTCATTCAAGTAATGAATAAATAAGATTTATTATTATTATTATTTAGAATATTTTATTTATTTGACACAGAGAGACACAGCCAGAGAGGGGACGCCAGCAGGGGAAGTGGGACAGGGAGGAGCAGGCTTCCCACCGAGCAGGGAGCTGGATGTGGGGCTGGATCCCAGGACCCTGGGACCATGACCTTAGCTGAAGGCAGACACCCTGGGACCATGACCTTAGCTGAAGGGCGCCTGGGTGACTGAGCCACCCAGGCACCCTTATTATTATTATTTTAAAATATTTTATTTATTTGACAGAGAGAGGGAACACAAGCAGGGGGAGCTGGAGAGGGAAGAGCAGGCTCCCTGCTCCGGAGCTCAGTCCCAGAACGCTGGGATCATGACTTGAGCCAAAGGCAGATAGTCGACAACTGAGCCACCCAGGCGCCCTTGAATAAATAAGGTTTAGGTTTTACTTTGAAACATTTGGTTCAGATTCTGTATGATCTAACGTATGGATTATGACCACTGAAAGAAACAGGGAGGGCAGATAGACATACTGTAATAAATGGCTCAAATTCAGAATAGTGATTAACACATCTGTATGTAAGGATATAATTTATGTGTTTGAGGACACTTCCACAAAGAGCTATAGGAGTTCTGGAATGATTACATATAGTATAAAGCTTGAAAGTCCGAAAATTTATTGTGAAAAGTAAGCCTTTGTTTCTCTGCCTAGGGATCCCTGTAATGTCACAGTTTCTTGTGTTTTGATGATCATGTTTTTCAGTGTCCAGCATGTTCAACATTACTGGCCAGTCCACTTGTTTTCCAGGGTAATCCCAGAAATCACCAGTCTTCTTACTAGTTCCCTAATGTCAAGTTTATTTTTCTCCTGGCCATTCCAGCTCTTTAACTTCCATTGGTCTCTTTTCAAGTCTTACTCCCTCCAGAGTAATTTTGAATAAACAGGTGCCAGATTCTCTGGAGTTCAGTCTTCTCTTCAGTTCCAGCCTTAACCAGATAGGATGTCAGTTTAGTCATTCCTAGGGTTCCTCTGTCTGCTGAGCATGTTTAGTAATCATGTGGCTGGATGAGTACAACGGTGGTTCTCTGGTAGGTTTCTTTTCAAGCCTGAAAAACCACTGAAGGTTTTATAAACAAAGCACTGATGTGTTTATAATTTTATGTTAATCCATCTTTCTCTTAGTCAATTTAGAAACTGTTGCTCTGCTGATCTAATTAAGGAAATTCTGATTTTTTTTGTAAGGGGAAGGAAGGATCATTTTATTTATTTATTTATTTTTAAAGATTTTAATTTATTTATTTGACAGCGAGAGAGATCACAAGTAGGCAGAGAGGCAGGAAGAGAGAAAGGGGGAAGCAGGCTCCCCACCAAGGAGAAAGCCCGATGTGGGGCTTGATCCTGGGATCCTGAGATCATGACCTGAGCTGAAGGCAGAGGCTCAACCTACTGAGCCACCCAGGCACCCCTTATTTTTTTTTTAAGATTTTATTGATTTATATATGACAGAGATCACAAGTAGGCAGAGAAGCAGGCAGAGAGAGAGGAGAAAGCAGGCTCCCTGCTGAGCAGAGAGCCCACTCCCAGGCAGAGGCTTTAACCCACTGAGCCACCCAGGCACCCCAGGAAGAATCCTCATAAAATGGGAAGTGGAGGGGCGCCTGGGTGGGTCAGTGGGTTAAAGCCTCTGCCTTCGGCTCAGGTCATGATCCCAGGATCCTGGGATCGAGCCCCGCATCAGGCTCTCTACTCAGCAGGGAGCCCGCTTCCCCCTCTCTCTGCCTGTCTCTCTGCCTACTTGTGATCTCTCTCTCTCTCTCTCTCTGTCAAATAAATAAATAAATAAAATATTTAAAAAAAAAATGGGAAGTGGATTTCCTAATGCTGATATTTTTTTATACTTAATGAGTTTGCTAAAGTCTGCTTACAGTATACCTAGATAAGAAAAAGAATTCCTGAGGAGGGGTGCCTGGGTGACTCAGTTGGTTAAGCATCTGCCTTCCGCTCCAGCAGTATGTCAGGGTCCTGGAATTGAGCTCTGTGTTGGGCTCTCTGCTCAGTGGGTAGTCTATTTTTCTCCCTCTCCCTCTGTGCTCTCTCGCTCTCCCTCTCTCAAATAAAGAAATCAAATCTTTAAAAAAAAAAAAGAATTCGTAAGGAATTGTGTATCTTGCATTTAATGATCAGATTTTCATTTATTTTGTGGAGCTGTTCTTTTTTTTTTTTTAAGATTTTATTTATTTAACGGAGAGAGAGAGAGCGAGCGAGCGAGCACAAGCAGGCGGAGCTGCAGGCAGAGGGAGAGGGAGAAGTAGGCTCCTTGTTCAGCAGAGAGCCAGATGCAGGTCTCAGTCCCAGGACCTTGGGATCATTATCTGAGCTGAAGGCAGACACTTCACTGACTGAACCACCCAGCTGCCCTTGTAGAGCTGTTCTTAACAGTTGGTGAGATTATCACATGAGTATAATGTTATATCTATTTAAAAGCCATAGAAGGCTCTTTGAATAGGTAATATAAAGCATAAATGAACCTAATGGATAATACTTTCTTCTGTGACAAGAGAACTGGAAAATAAGAAAAGTTATTTTCTGAACCATTATATTACAGCTCTATAAACAATGTTCTAAGGTTATGCCAGAGTGAATGTCTTAGAATGGTTCTGTATTTACAAGTTGTGTCACTAATGCAAAAATATGTTGTGATTTTATTTTATTTTTTATTTTTTTTTAAGATTTTATTTATTTATTTGACACAGATAGACACAGTGAGAGAGGGAACATAAGAAAGGGGGAGTGGGAGAGGGAAAAGCAGACTTCCAGCTGAGCAGAGAGCCCGATGTGGGGTTCTGTCCCAGCACCCCAGGATCATGATGTGAGCCAAAGGCAGAGGCTTAATGACTGAGCCACCCAGTTGCCCCTGTTTTGTTATTTTAAGTACTAAAAGTTTAAGACTTCTGCTTTTATAAAATTTTATAGTAGGGGCTAGGAAATTATTTTGATGATTATTATTTTCTAAAATACTCACATGGCTTTTTCTCCATAAGAGGTCAAATAATTTGTCAGGTTACTTCTGTTCCTGTTTACTTTTCTAGAAAATACAGTAACAGTGTTAACCCATTTATTATAAGTGATTTAACAGTAATTGAATGCTTTGCCAATATGTGAAATGCTAGTGAGCTGACTCTGGTCAAAATTCAGACCTTTGGAATGTCAGATGTGTTCTGCCAAAAGAGGTTGGGACTTCCTTGGGCATGTAAGCTACCAAGACTTCCTGAAAAGTGTGGGAGAGAGCCTCTGTGTTTTAGAGTTTCGTTTTATGGTATAGAGTACAGACCTAGAGAAGGAGGCCATCACTCTAGGGTGTACAGGCTGCTCCCCTAGAGCCCCAAGCTCCTTTAGCTCTGCCTTGACTTTCCCCATCACTCCTGAGAATTGTTCAAGAGCTTTTCCCTTCGTCTTGATTGCGTAACATCCCATCCCAATCCCATCCTAGGTCTTACTGCAGAAGGATCTCTTTTTCCTTGGTGCAGGTACTTTGCATATCCAAATAATGGATGAACCTAGACATAATGGTTGAGCATCAAGGTGCTGGGCCAGGTTAAGACAGACATACTCATATGTGTCCTATCTTCAGTACTGTTATGATACTGTTTAATTCGATTGGGAGGGTGATGTTCATTTTTAGAAATGTACGATGGCATTGATTTAACAAACAATGCAAATAAATACAGGAAAATATATTTTTTCGTATTCTAATTTGACAAAATTTCAAGAAATTCATAAGCTGAGAATACCTGTTTCATTGTTAGTCGTCAGTAACTGGCACTCTCTCTACCTAGACACCCAACACTCCCCCTTACCTTTTTTTTTTTTTTTAAACAGTGGTTAAATTGTCTTGTTGCAGAGGGGGTGGATACTTTTTTTTTGTCAGAAGACTGGAGCAGTGGGTGTTTGTTTACAGTTTAAGATACTTTTTTTTTTTCTAAAGATTTTATTTATTTGTTTGACAGAGAGAGATCACAAGTAGGCAGAGAGGCAGGCAGAGAGAGAGAGGGGGATTCAGGCTCCCCACTGAGCAGAGAGCCCGATGTGAGGCTTGATCCCAGGACCCTGAGACCATGACCTGAGCCAATGACAGAGGCTTAACCCACATTGCCACCCAGGTGCCCCTAAGATACTTTTTCGGATCTGCTTTCCTTGTTCCTTCAGGGCTGAACTTTGAAAAGGTCTAATCTAGTGTGGTCATACCAGGTCTGAATGTATCCTTTATTCTGCCTCTGGAATTGTTACGGGTATATTGTAAGATTTTTCTTTTATGCATTTCTGTTAGCTAAAGAACTGGCCATGGGAAATCTACTTTATTCACGTACACCTTTTTATATTAAGGTATGTGACTATTTTCCTCTATCACTTATTCATGGAATGTTTATTGAGAGGATATATGGAATTTGCTGTGTGAGGCACTGGGGATACAAGGTTGAAGGCTCATGGTTCATGGCTTAAAGGAACTTTAAGATAAAGACAGACAAGTGAACAGATTATTCTGATGCCATGTGGCAAGTGCAAATGATAGAGCCTATCAAGGTAATTGTGGGAGCACAGAATGTAGCAGTAGTTCTCAAAGTATGGGGACCCTGGTAGTCCCTGAGCTCATGATTGATCTGTAAGGTCAAAACTGTTTTTTAACTTAAGACATTATTTGCTGTTTTTGCTTTCACTCACTTAAAAATATGTGAAAGAGTTTTCCAAAGGCAGTATTACTTGTGGTATCACAATAGATTGAATACAGAAGCAGAGATGAGAATCTGGCTGTTGTCTTTTTTTTTTTTTAATTAAAGATTTATTTATTTCATTATTATTATTATTTTTTATTTTTATTTTTTTTAAGTTACTATTTTTTTTTTAAAGATTTTATTTATTTATTTGACAGAGAGAAATCACAAGTAGGCAGAGAGGCAGGCAGAGAGAGAGGAGGAAGCAGGCTCCCTGCTGAGCAGAAAGCCCGATGTGGGGCTTGAACCCAGGACCTGGGATCATGACCTGAGCTGAAGGCAGCGGCTTAACCCACTGAGCCACCCAGGCGCCCCTTATTATTATTTTTTAAAGATTTTATTTGAGAGAAAGAGAGAACAAGAGAAGCAGAGAGAAGCAGACGCCCTCCTGAGCAGAACTCTATCTGGGGACTCCAGGATCATGACCTGAGCCAGATGCAGGCATTCAACCAATTGAGTCACCCAGGCACCCATTATTATTTTTTAAGATCTTATTTATTTGAGAGTGAGAACATAAGTGGAGGGGAGAGGGAGAAGCAGATGTCCCACTGAGTAGGGTGCCCTTCGTGGGGCTCAGTCCCAGGACCCTGCGATCATGACCGGAGCAGAGGCAGATGCTTAACTGACTTTGCCACCCAGGTGCCCCTATTTATTTATTTGAGAGAGAGAGAGAGAGAGAAAGAGTATGAGCTGGAAGGTCAGAGGCAGAGGGAAAGGGAGAGAGAATCTCAAGCAGATTCCACACTGATTGGAGAGGCTGATGTGGGGCATGATGTGGGGGCCGCTCTCACAACCGTGAAGTCATGACTTGATCCAAAACCCAGGCACCCTTAGCTGTCTTCTATTAAGCCAGACATTAAGGAGAGTTGCAGAAATATAAAGCAGTATTACTGTTCTCACTAAAAGTTTTATTTTGAAAAATATGGTTTTTAAAGTTAAAATATGTTTAAAAATAAAATGTGTTTTTAAAAGCGAGAGTGAGCACAAGCAGGTGGAGGAGAAGAGGCAGAGATAGAGAATCTCAAGCAGACTGCATGGTGAGTGCAGAGCCTAACACAGGACATCATCTCACGACCCTGAGATCATGGAAGATGAGGGCAGAGATAGACAGATAGGAGATAATGTAGGTCCACTCAGGTAGGGTTACAGTGGGATGCTTTTGGAATGTTTTAAGCGAAAAATTGGGAGTTATCCGATTTATGGTCTACAAAGTACATTTTGGGTTCCTCAGGCACAGTTGAATTGCAGAGAGCCTAGAGTAAGAGTCAGAGAGACTGATGAAGAGGGTGTTGCAGCAAAACAGCCAAGAAATACTGATGATGACTTAGACTGAGCCTGTGTCAGAAACAGTGGGAGTGTTGAGTGAGTTTGGTATGTTTTGGAGGTAGAGCCAGTTTTTTTGTTTTTGGTTTTGTCTGAAATGATGTTTGAGGGGGAGCAGAACAGGAAGATATCAGTAGTTTACATCGTAGCATTGTAAAAATATGGGAAACAATATAAGTACCCAGCAAGTGTGGTACATCCACACAATGGAGTACAGGGCAGATGTAAGTAAAGAATGTGAAAGAGTTCTGTGAACGGATACAAAGTAATTTCTAGGACATACTGTTAATGGAAAAAAGCAGAGTGCAAAAGAATATGTTACTTTTTATGGAAGAAAAGAGGGAAATAAGAATATAGATAAGTATCTCCACATTTGTGCAAGAATAAACACAAGAAAGGTAGTCCAGAAACTAGTGAGATTGGTTTCTTACAGTATTTAGGTGGGTACTGTGTGGAATGGAAGGGAATAGGAATTAAGTAGTAGGGATGGAGAGAGCGATACTTTTGTGAAGGTACCTTTTTGTGTAGGTCTGACTTTTGAACCATATTAATGTTTTACATAATCAAAAATAAATACATAGGGTGCCTGGGTGGCTCAGTTGGTTAAGCAACTGCCTTCGGTTCAGGTCATGATCACAGGTTCCTGGGATTGAGTCTTGCATCAGGCTCCCAGCTCCATGAGGAGTCTGCTTCTCCCTCTGACCTTCTTCCCTCTCATGCTCTCTCTTTCTTGCTCTCTCAAATAAACAAATAAAATCTTAAAAAAATAAATAAATACATTAAATCTATTAGGATGGAAAGGGAAAAACCCAAACAAAATAAAAACAAATGAGCCTAACTGGATTTCTAATAAATAACACCCACATTGAAAGGGAGAATAGGGGCACCTGGGTGGCTTAGTTGTTAAGCTTTCTGCTCAGGTCATGATGTCAGGGTCTTGGGATAGAGCCCCAAGCGCTCAGTGGGGGGCCTGCTTCTCTCTCCCCCTCTGATTGTGCTCTCTCTCACTATCTCTTTCTCTGTCAAATAGATAAAATCTTTAAAAAAAAAAAAAGGATAAAAAACAAAACCAAGGGACGCCTGGGTTGCTCAGTTGGTTAAGCAGCTGCCTTCGGCTCAGGTCATGATCCCGGCGTCCTGGGATCGAGTCCCACATCGGGCTCCTTGCTTGGCGGGGAGCCTGCTTCTCCCTCTGCCTCTGCCTGCCATTCTGTCTGCCTGTGCTCGCTCGCTCTCCTCTCTCTCTGACAAATAAATAAAATCTTAAAAAAAAAAACACCAATTAACTATGCAAAATTTTGACTATAAACCCCAGGCTCAGAACAAAAAAATCTGTAAACACATACTGAACTATTGTTAGTGGAGTTGTTTTTTGTTTGAATTAGGAATTCTGTAACTATTTTATGTATTTTAGGTTATTAATTTTTTTAAGAGAGTTGTAAATATGCCTTGAATGACATTGTGGTTGGATTAGAATCTGAGATCACTATGAATTGCTGGTCTTTTTAGATAGACACAGGAATAAATGTAGATGTTTGTATGCATGGATTATAGGCATATATATCCTAGTTATTTCTGTCTGCTGTTCTTATCATTTTTTGACAAAATAGAATGCTTTGTTGAATTCCTGGAGATGGAGGAGAGGTTCGGAGTTAACTAGGATGTATTTAGCCGGCATCCTTTTTTTTTTTTTTAAGATTTTATTTATTTTTTTGACAGAGAGAGCGCAGCAGGGGGAGCAGCAGGCAGAGGGAGATGGAGAATCAGGCTTACCAAGCAAGGAGCCCAGCACAGGGCTTGATCCCGGGACTCCAGGATCATGACCTGAGCCGAAAACAGATGCTTAACAACTGAGCCACCCAGGTGCCTCTTAACAGGCATCCTTAAAATTCGATTTTCTCCTTCGTTCCTAGTTTTTACCAGTATTTTTTTTTTTTAAAGATTTTATTTATTTATTTGACAGACAGAGATCACAAGTAGGCAGAGAGGCAGGCAGAGAGAGAGGAAGGGAAGCAGGCTCCCTGCTGAGCAGAGAGCCCGATGCGGGACTTGATCCCAGGACCCTGAGATCATGACCTGAGCCGAAGGCAGCGGCTCAACCCACTGAGCCACCCAGGCGCCCAAGTTTTTACCAGTATTTGATAAAATTTGAAAGCACACTCTGAATGATAAACACCTGCCATATAGTTCTTGGGCATATATGAATAGTTGATTATTTCTAGTCTCTGCTTCCTCTTCCTCAGGCCACTTGGGACAGCCCAGATGGAAAGCTTGTGTGAGTTAGTGTTTAAAACACCATGTAGAAAAATGTCTGATCCCTATAATCCTGGCTACCTTCTTAGAAGATGCTGTATATTCTGGGGCGCCTGGGTGGCTCAGTGGGTTGAGGCCTCTGCCTTCAGCTCTGGTCGTGATTCCGGGGTCCTGGGATTGGGTCCTGGGTCGGGCTCTCTGCTCGGCGGGGAACCTGCTTCCTCCTCTCTCTGCCTGCTTGTGATCTCCGTCTGTCAAATAAATAAAATCTTAAAAAAAAAAAAAAAAAGAAGATGCTGTATATTCTTATTTTTCGTTGTCATTATAACTCATAATCTCTTAAAAACAAAAAATGAATAAAAGTCATAAAATTTAGCACTCCATCAATTGTGTTTTAGTTAACTTTTAATAGACACACTTTTGAAATAATTTTCTGCAACATTCATGAAGTATTGAGATATTTTTAATTGTTTCATGTTAATATAAGATATTTCTGTAAGGAAGAGTGTTACTGGACTTGTTTTTTCCTTCAAAGCAGGGAGTGAATGAAGTAAAATGTCTTTGGAGCTAAGAGAATATTAAGTGGGATTTCAACCATGCTCACAGTTTGCCTCCATGTGTAGTTTCTTTAATTCATTCAGTGAGCCCTTTTGATTACCTGCCATTTGTAAAGGCACTTTGCTAAGTATTTGGATTATAAGTATGAATATGACTCACTCTTTGTCCTGAGGGATTCACAGTCCAGTAGGGAAGATAAGCAAACTAATATTTGTAATATAATGATTTGAAGCTAATAATATACTGTCATAGGATACAGCAGGATCCCATGCAAGTGAGCCTTTGGGAATTAGGAAAGGGCTCTGGAGAAAATGTCACCTGAACTGGTACAGGTGCATAGGAGTTAGCCTGATGGACAGGGTGCTGGAATGAGCAGCAACTTAATAGATACCATAGTGTTTTGCATTTTAGGTAAATGAGTGGTGGATGATAGAATTCATTAAGGAGGATAATTCATGATAGGGGATATCTCATTGTTTAAGGAGGAGATACCATTGGTTGGCAAATTCTGGATGGTTTCTTTCTTTCTTTTTTTAAAATTTTTATTTATTTATTTTTAAATATTTTATTTATTTATTTGACAGAGAGAGAGAGAGATCACAAGTAGGCAGAGAGGCAGGCAGAGAGAAAGGGGGAAGCAGGCTCCCCGCTGAGCAGAGAGCCCGATGCGGGGCTTGATCCCAGGACCCTGAGATCATGACCTGAGCTGAAGGCAGAGGCTTTAACCCACCGAGCCACCCAGGCGCCCCTGGATGGTTTCATTTTGTAGGTTCCCTTATTTATTAGACTGTGACTTATTTGTTGGGGTGAAGTAGGAAAGACTAACCTCTGGACTCAATAGGTGAGTGAGAACCCTTAGGTGAGGCTTTTGTTCTGAAGAGACTCGAGATATGTGTGTGTTTATGTGTGTGTATATAATACGTACACACACACACATACATATGTATATATACCTACATACATATATATACATGTACTTATACGTATGTGTGTGTGCAGAGGTTGACCTTAAACCTAAGAGAAGCAAAATGGAATTACAGAGAAAATATCTTTAGAATACTAGTGTTAAGGGATCTTGGGCTGATGATTTAAGCCAGATGGACCTAGTCATCCTACAGATTTCAGTAAGATAGCTGGGCAATGCTGGGGTCTCAGTTACAGAGATGGTAAAAAGATAGTTCCTGTCATCATGTGTGTATGTTGATAGTATTAGGACCCCCTTTTGGTTTATTAGTTTACTGATGTACTTAGTAGCAATTCCTAAATTGGGATTAAAAACTTTTTTTTTTTTTTTTTAAAGATTTCATTTATTCATTTGAGAAAGAGAGCACAAGCAGAAGGAGAGGCAGAGGGAGAGGAAGCAGACTCCTTCCTGAGCTGGGAGCCCGACGTGGGGCTCAGTGCTAGGAACTGGAGATCATGACCTGAGCTGAAGGCAGATGCTTAACCATCTGAGCCAGGTGCCCTGGGATTAAAAACTTTTTAAACATAAAAAAGTTAAGGGTGCCTGGGTGGCTCCGTCAGTTAAGTATCTGCCTTTGGCTCAGGTCATGATCTCAGGGTCCTGGAATTGAGCCCCACATTGGGCTCCTTGCTCAGTGGGAAGTCTGCTTCTTCCTCTGCCTCTCCTCCCGACTTGTTCTCTCTCTGTCTCTCAAATAAATAAACAAAACAAAACAAAACAAAAATTAAAAAAAAAACTTTAAAAAGTTAAACAGTGTAAACCTTCCCACCACTAGGCCTCAGTCAATCCTGTTTCTGTTTACCCCATTCCTCCAGCACACTTACCCCATGCAGGAAACTTTTTATTTATGTATCCTTCTAAGGTTTCTTTATGTATATAAAGACAATTAAAAACACAGATTCTTATTTCTTTCTATCTCTACCCTCAAAACCCACCAAAGCCCCCATATTATACCTGTTGTTTTACAAATTGGTCTTCCCACTGTTCCCTTTACATATTGTATTTCTTAACAATGGAAATCTTCACAAAATCTTGCTGGAGAGTATGTATAATTTTAAGTTGTGTGGTTTCCTTTTGGATACTTTATTTAACCAGTTCTCTCTTGGTAGACATTTGGGTGGTTTCTAGTTTTGTTTTGTTTTTAAAGCTGCATATTCTTTTTTTTTCTTTTTTAAAAGATTTTATTTATTTTTTTGACAGGCAGAGATCACAAGTAGGCAGAGAGGCAGGCAGAGAGAGAGGAAGGGAAGCAGGCTCCCTGCTGAGCAGAGAGCCCAAAGCAGGGCTCGATCCCACGACCCTGGGATCACGACCTAAGCCAAAGGCAGAGGCTTTAACCTACTGAGTTAGCCACCCAGGCACCCCTGGTTTCTAGTTTTTAAAGAAAAAATTTTTTAAAGATTCCATCTTCTTCTTTATTTGAGAGAGAGAAAGAGAATGCAAGCAAGAATGGGGGGTGGCAAGGAGCAAAGCAAGAGGGACAGACAGACTCCGCTCTGTGTGTGGAGCCCAATGCCATGCTCCATCCTACGACCAGATCATGACCTTACCCGAAATCCAGTTGGTCACTGGCGCCCTGTTGATTATTATAACAGTGTTGTCATGAATTACCTTGTACGTGTCATTTTGCCCATAAGCAAGTATAAAATTATGGAATAAATTCAGATGTGGTATTACTAATCAAAGGCCATATATCTTTGTAATTTTGATAGGTATTGCCAAAATGCCCTTATGTTTGGACCCAGATTCTCCCATTGATTATAAGGGGTAATGTGTATTTCTCCCTTGCAAGCTTTATTCAGATTAAATTGACATACAACATTGTGTAAGTTTAAAGTGTATGTGATAATTTGACATATGTATATATAGCAAAATATTTACCACAGAAGGCTAGTTACTACATTTCACATAATTCACGTAATTACCATTTTGTTGTTGTTATTGTGGCTAGTAGGCTTTTTTTTTTTACATTTCATTTATTTATTAGAGTGTGCATGAGAGAGAGCCAGCAGGGGCAGAGGGAGAGGGAGAAGCAGTCTCTCCGCTGAGCAAGGGGATTTGATATAGGGCTTGATCCCAGGATCTTGGGATCATGATGTGAGCCAAAGGTAGACGCTTAACCAACTGAGCCATCGAGGCACCCATCTTTTTTTTTTTTTTAAAGATTTTATTTATTTATTTGAGAGAGAGACTGAGCACAACCAAGACCTGAGCCAAAGGCAGACGCTTAACCAACTGAGCCACCCAGGCGCCCTGATAATAGGCATTTCTTTACAGCCTTGCCAAGAAAGTACCTTGTCAGAGTACCTGGGTGGTGCAGTTGGTTGAGCGTTGGACTCTTGTTTTCGGCTCAGGTGGTGATCTCAGGGTCCTCGGATCAAGCCCTCTGTCTGGCTCCAATGCTCAGAGTGCAGTCTGCTTGAAATTCTTTGTTCCTGCCCCTCTGCACTCCCCCAACAGGTACTCAAGAGAGCTCTCTCTCTCTCTTGCTCTCTCAAATAAATAAATCTTTAGAAAGCGCTTTGCTTGGCAAACAGGGATTTTTGATAAACTGCTATGTGGAGGGGCACCTGGGTGGCTCAGTGGGTTGAGCCTCTGCCTTCCGCTCAGGTCATGGTCTCAGGGTCCTGGGATCGAGCCCCCGCCTCAGGCTCTCTGCTCGGTGGGGAGCCTATGTCCCCTTCTCTCTCTGCCTGCCTGTCTGCCTACTTGTGATCTCTCTCTGTCAAATAAAGTCTTAAAACAAATAAACAGACAAAAAATACCTTCTATGTGGAAAGTGGTGTATCAGTGTAGATTTATTTTATTTTATTTATTTATCATTTTAGTAAATATCTTTTGGTGAAATGTGTATATAGTTCTTTTGGATGTATGTCTGTGGTGCAATTCCTATGTCATAAGGTATGTTAATTTCCATTGCTCACATTCTCAGCAAGCCTGGATATTCTTAGTTTCTTTAAATTTTACCCATTTTGGTATATACAAAGTGGTATCTTACTGTGGTTTTAATTTTTTTTTGTGGTTTTAATTTTTATTTTTATAATGAGAGTGTCCATTTTCCCCCTATGCTTGTTGGCTATATATATATATATATATTTTTTTTTTTTTAAAGATTTTATTTATTTATTTGACAGAGAGAGATCACAAGTAGAGAGGCAGGCAGAGAGAGAGAGAGAGAGAGAGGGAAGCAGGCTCCCTGCCAAGCAGAGAGCCCGATGCGGGACTCGATCCCAGGACCCTGAGATCATGACCCGAGCCGAAGGCAGCGGCTCAATCCACTGAGCCACCCAGGCGCCCCGGCTATATATTTTTTTAAACTTTATTTTATGTCATTTAACCCACTGAGCCACGCAGGCGCCCTATTTTATGTTATTTATTTATTTAAAAAAAAGATTTTATTTATTTATTTGACAGAGAGATGCAGCAAGACAGGGAACACAAGCAGGGAGAGTGGGAGAGGGAGAAGCAGGCTCCCCACTGATCAGGGAGCCCAGGTCAGGGTTCGACCCAAGCCAGAGGCAGACGCTTAATGGCTGAGTGACCCAAGCCCCGAAAAACTTTATTTAAAAAAACCCAGAATATTTAATCTCCATTTGTTAAACAAAAAGAAAGACAAACACTTTTACACTAGCAATCTTAATCTGGTTCGTTCTTGGGTACTATGTATTAAAGAATATTTTTGACTCTTCTAATTGCATTTTGTAAAAAAAGTTAAAATGTAGAAATTAAATTACTTTATCCTTTGATGTAGGTCTAGGATTTTGTGGTAGTATGCAAGGAGTACTTTGAATTCAGTAGGAAGGGATAAAGAGGAGAGAGATAAATACTTACACCATGAAGTGATTTTTGAGTTCCCCCGGTTTTGCTTGCTTATTTGTGGGTGGAGGTTGGGAGGTTGAAATCATTGTTACTTAAATAGAATAGTTTAGCCAGCTCTAAAATTATAATATAACTTGCAAGATTGAGGCATAGTATTTTTTTTTGTAGAAAAGTACTTTTATGTGAACAAGGACTAGAGATAGACTTTGTGTAGGGGTTTTTGTTTGTTTATATGCTGTTATCAGTGCTTGGATAAGCTTTTGAAATCTTCCCCTGCATCTTTTTAAAGTTTAATGGGTGTTTGTTTGTCCAGAATTTTTTCCTTTCGCAAGAGAGCAGTGAGAATGGATCTTCATGTGTAAGGTTATTAATAACATTGTTTTTACCCAAAGCTTTAGTAGGAATTTTAAGAGTAAATTTTTTTATTTAAAGATTTTATTTATTTATTTGAGAGTGTGCACGAGCAGGGGGAAGGGCAGAGGGAGAAGCAGACTACCTCATAGACATCATTTTTTGGCAGTTTTAGGTTCACAGTAAAATTGAGTAGGAGGTTCAGAGAATTCTCTTATATCCCTGCCCCCACTGCATGCATTGCCTCCCTGTCAACATCCTGCAGCAGCAAATTGCTGTTATTTTTGAGTTGACTGATTCCCTTTTGGAAAAGTAAGCAGTTTGATATATTTTACCATCATCTAAAGTCTGTTTTATAACATTCTTCTCATTTTATTTTATTTTATTTTAAAAGATTTATTTATTTGACAGCACAAGTAGGCAGAGGGAGAAAGAGGAGGAAGCAGGCTCCCCACAAAGTAGAGAGCCCAATGTGGGGCTCGATCCCAGAACTCTGGGATCATGACCTGAGATAAAGGCAGAGGCTTTAACCCACTGAGCCACCCAGGCGCCCCAACATTCTTCTCATTTTGAAAACAGTATTATTGACCTTACTACCCAAAGAAACCAAGACTGTAATTGAATTACTGGCTTCCTAACGGAATTTTATTTTATTTTATTTATTTTTTTTTTTAAAGATTTTATTTATTTATTTGTCAGAGAGAGAGGGAGAGAGAGCAAGCACAGGCAGACAGAATGGCAGGCAGAGGCAGAGGGAGAAGCAGGCTCCCTGATGAGCAAGGAGCCCGATGTGGGACTCGATCCCAGGACGCTGGGATCATGACCTGAGCCGAAGGCAGCTGCTTAACCAACTGAGCCACCCAGGCGTCCCCGGAATTTTATTTTGAAGATACAAAATGAAAAAGATTTTCAACCTTTATGTCAACAGTTCCGCTCTTTTAATTCCTAATTTTATGAAACTTGAAGATTTTTAAGTCTTTTCTCCCTTTTTGTACATCTTTATTTTTTATTTATTTATTTTTAAAAAAGATTTTATTTATTTGAGTGAGAGAGAGCATGAGAGGGGAGAAGATCAGAGGGAGAAGCAGACTCTCTTTGGAGCTGGGAACCCAATGTGGGACTCGATCCTGGGACTCCGGAACCATGACCTAAGCCGAAGGCAGTTGCTTAACCAGCTGATCACCCAGGCGCCCCTGGAGACAGGTGTGATAGAGGAAATACAAGCAGGAGAAGCGGAAGAGGAGAAGCGGCTTCCTACTGAGCAGGGAGCCCGATGTAGGGCTTGATCCCAGGACCCTGGGATCATGACCTGAGCTGAAGCAGACACTTAATGACTAAGCCACCTAGGCACCCCTAAATAAAATCTTTAAAAAAATTTCTGACTTTGAGTATTACTGAGAAGATAATATGTAATTCCAAACTTGGTGTGTAGCACAAGCTCTAGTCCAATTTGAGTGGGCTTGCGTAGAAGTGAATTAAATGATGTGATTAGGATGCTGCTATCAATAGAGTATGTAAAGTCCCTTAAGATTTTATTAGTGAGGAATGGGACATTATGGCTGAGAAGAGAGGGCTGTGAGCTTACTGATCATTGGGAAACACCCATGATTTAGGACTCAAATGAGAAAGCAAAGCCTAAAACTTTGTGAAGACTAGGATTTTTTCAACGAGACAGAAGGGTCCACTAAAAAAAGATTAGTAGTTTTAAAGTTTATGTTCATTCAAAGACACCATAGGGGCGGGCGTCTGTGTGGCTCATTTGGTTAAATGTCCCGATCTTTTTTTTTTTTATTAAGATTTTATTTACTTATTTGACAGAGAGATCACAAGGAGGCGGAGAGGCAGGCAGAGGGGGGTGGGGAAGCAGGCTCCCCGCTGAGCAGAGAGCCCGATTTGGGGCTCGATCCCAGGAACCTGAGACCACGACCCGAGCCGAAGGCAGAGGCTTAACCCACTGAGCCACGCCAGCGCCCTAAGTGTCCCAGTCTTGATCTCAACTAAGGTCTTGATCTCAGGGTCATGAGTTCAAGCCCCATGTTGGGCTCTATACTGGATGTGGAGCCTACTTAAAAAAAAAAAGTTTAAAAAAATTAAAGACACGTCAAGAAAATGAAATGATAAACTTGGAAAAAAATTATTGCAAATTGGGAAAAATAATTATATATACTAGAGAATTAGTGTTCTAATCAGGGCTGCCTTCATGGATGTATAACCTGTGAAGTCACACAGGGCCCCATACTTATTTTTTTTTTAAGATTTTATTTATTTGACAGACAGAGATCACAAGCCAGAGAGGCAGGCTCCCTGCTGAACAGAGAGACACAGTGTGAGAGGGAACACAGTCATCAGGAGAGGGAGAGGGAGAAGCAGGCTTCCTGCTGAGCAGGGAGCCTGATGCGGGGCTTGATCCGAGGACCTTGAGATCATGACCTGAGCTGAAGGCAGAGGTTTAACCCACTGAGCCACCTAGGCAGCTCCCCGCCCTGTACTTATTCTATTGTTAAACTATCACTGTCTTAAAATTCTTAATTTTTGAATAATGGCCCTGCTGTTTTTTAAAAGATTTTATTTATTCATTTGAGAGAGAGTGCACTCGACCATGAGTGGGGGGAGAGGCAGTGAGAGAGGGGAGGGACAAGCAGAATCCCCACCTAGCACAGAGCCTGAGCCTGACGTGGGGTTTGATCCCCAAAGTCAGAGGCTTAACTGACTGAGCCACTCAGGTACCCCATGGCCCTGCTTTTCAATTTTGCAGTGGGCCTCCAGATTATGTAATCAGTTCTGGTCCTGATACATAAAGTCAAGTAAGAAAAACACAACCCAATATAAAGGGGCAAAACTGTGAACAAAGGAATTCAAGAAGGAACGTAGATAATTAATAACTGTGTGAAGAGGTCCTCAACCTTATTAAGTAATACAGACTGAAATCATAGTATATTTTCTGTATTGCCAGAAATTAAAAAAGGGTGGGTAGTGGAGAGGATTGTGTTTATATCAGTTTACATACTGCTGGTGAGTTGGTAGAGTGATACAGTTGGAAGACAGTTTGGCATTTTTGGTAAAGTTGGGAATTTGCATGTCCCATAACCCACCAATTCCACTTCTAGGTTTAAAGCATACCCTAAAGAAATTCTTGTTCATGTGCACCTGGAAAGTTGTATAATAATGTTGATAATAGCAAAAAACTTTAAACCATCCAAATGCCTGAAAACAGAATGGATAAATACATTTTGGCATATTTACATAATGAAACACTACAGAGCAATTAAAAAGTAACATGGATAAAGCTTAGAAAAATATTTCAGTGACAGAATTCACATCTCTGAAGACTATCAGCATATGAATTTATCAAGCTGACAAAAGGAGCCAGGAATACAAACCTAAACAAACCATTATTTAGGGATATATATGTATGTGACAAAGTTCTGTTTTAAACAGTAATGTAATAATTATTTAGGATAAAGGTTGGGATGAGAAGAGCATGTAGGTAGATGTAATGGTATTGGTGTTCTTCTGTGGGACAGTGATTTATAGCATTCATCTTGTTTGCTTGCATACATCTTTCTGTATATTGTTGTGCTTTAAATATTATATTAAAGAAGGAAAGGGGGAAAGTGAAATAAGCTATCAATAGTAGCTTATGATGTAGATAGAGGAATAGGTTGAGAAGTAGAAAGAAATAGCATGTTACAGAAAAGAGGTTTCATAAAGGTGATCTAAATGAGAGGATTTAGATAGTTGAATAGGATGTCTGCTTATGTCCCTTCCTGCTCTAATGCTCTACAATTTTATTATTGTAGTTCATATGTTTTTTATATTTTTCCCCATATTTAAAAATACAGTTATAAGCTATCATGTCATACAAGTAACAACTTTATTTTTAATTTAGCTCATTTAGTGTTAATACCTTTTATCTTCACCCTTTTTTGTAGTGTATCTTCTAATTTGAAAGTCTTCATGAAAACTTCAGTTTAAAAAAATAAGTAATGCCATCATCTGATATCTTAAAATAAGACTGAAATGGGGGCTATCATTTTGAGGTAAGTGTCCAATTTGTATCTTTAATTACTTGCCAGTTTTCCGGAAGTTGAAAAATAGAAGGAAAATGTGAATATTGGTTAGATTCTAATTTTTTTTTTAAGATTTTATTTTTAGGTAATCTCTACCCCCCAACATGGGGTGTGAACTCATGACGCTGAGATGAATAGTTAATGCTTTTCTGACTGAGCTGGCTAGGCACCCCTAGATTCTAATCTTTTAGCTAATCGTGTGGAGATTAACTAAATCATGTGTTTGAGAGGTAGAAATCCTAGGCCTTCTTCTAAAATAGTCTGATAATTAGGATTATGTTTATCCCATTGTTAATAGCTTCATGAAGGAGAGAGGAGGGGACAGTATTGTTGAAAGCTGTTGAGAGAGGTTAATTGAAAACTGAAGGTTTTTGGAGCTTTTTCGGAGTTGGTAGTTAGGAGGTTATGGTTAGCCCCTTTCAAGACAGTGTTTGTGGCTGAAAATAAGTGTGCAATAGAAAATAAAGAGTGAAGAGGAGGTGATAAAGTGAATATTTCATCTCTAATTCATTTATTAAATCAATAGGTAGAATGTGCTTAGGATGCAGCAATCATTTTCCTAAGTACTTGAGTTCTAGTTAATGTGACCATGTATCCTGGTTTAAGACTCTTGTGGATCAATTAATGCCAAATTTTTTTCCCTAGCTTTGAGATATAATTGACAAATACCATTCTGAATTCACCCAGCTTTTTTTTGTGCTATACTTTTTTTTATTCCTGTGGCTTAGTTTTTATCTTTTTTTTTTTTTAAAGATTTTATTTATTTATTTATTTGTCAGAGAGAGAGAGAGAGAGAGCAAGCGAGTGTGAGAGAATGAGTGCACAGGTGGGGGAGCAGCAGGCAGAGGGAGAAGCAGGTTCCCCACAGAGCAGGGAGTTGATGTGGGACTCGATCCCAGGATCATGGGATCATGACCCCAGCTGAAGGCAGATGCTTAACCGACTGAGCCACCCAGGCATTCCAGTTTTTTTTTTTTTTTTAAAGATTTTATTTATTTATTTGACAGAGAGAGATCACAAGTAGATGGAGAGGCAGGCAGAGAGAGAGGGGGGGGGAAGCAGGATCTCCGCCGAGCAGAGAACCCGATGCGGGACTCGATCCCAGGACCCTGAGATCATGACCTGAGCCGAAGGCAGCGGCTTAACCCACTGAGCCACCCAGGCGCCCCAAGTTTTTATCCTTTTAAATTTTTTATTGTTCTTTACTATTTTTATTTATTATTTTTATTTTTTTTTAAAGATTTTTATTTATTTGACAGAGAGAGACACAGCAAGAGAGGGAACACAAGCAGAGAGAGTGGGAGAGGGAGAAGCAGGCTTCCTGCCGAGCAGGGAGCCCGATGTGGGGCTCGATCCCAGGACCCTGGAATTATGACCTGAGCTGAAGGCAGACGCTTAACAACTGAGCCACTCAGGCGCCCTTATTTTTATTTTTTAAAGTAATCTCTATGCCCATCATGGGGCTTGAACTCACAATCCCAAAATTAAGAGTTGCATATACCCTGCCACCACCCTCCCTTGTAGCCACCCCCAGTTTCTTCTATATTTAGGGATCTGTTTCTTTGTTTGCTTGCTTTTAGATTCCATATATAAGTAAAATCATAAGGTATTTGTTTTTGACTTATATCACTTAGAATAATACCCTGTAGGTCCATCCATGTTGTCATAAATGTCAAGATTTCACTTTTTTTATGGCTGAGTAATAATTGCATTTTATATATATCACATCTTTATCCATTCATCTGTCAGTGGACACTTAGGCTGCTTCCATATCTTGGCTACTGTAAATAATGCCTCCATAAACATAGGGGTCCATATATCTTTTTGAAGTAGAGTTTTTGTCTTCTTTTTCTTTTTTTTTTTTTTTTTAAATATTATTTATTTATTTATCTGACAGACAGAAATCACAAGTAGGCAGAGAGGCAGGCAGAGAGAGAGGAAGAAGCAGGCTCCCCGCCGAGCAGAGAACCCGATGCAGGGCTTGATCCCAGGACCTTGAGATCATGACCTGAGCCGAAGGCAGAGGCTTTAACCCACTGAGCCACCCAGGTGCCTCGAGGTTTTGTTTTCTTTTGGTAAATATCCAGAAGTGAAATTACTGATTATATGGTATTTCTTTTTAAATTTTCATTTTTTTAAAAAAAGATTTTATTTATTTATTTGACAGAGAGAGAGAGAGAGAGAGAGAGATCACTAGTAGGCAGAGAGGCAGGCAGAGAGAGAGGAGGAAGCAGTCTCCCCGCTGAACAGAGAGCCCAATGTGGGACTTGATCCCAGGACCTTGGGATCTTGACCTGAGCCGAAGGCAGAGGCTTAACCCACTGAGCCACCCAGGTGCCCCAAATTTTCATTTATTTATTTTTTTTAAAGGATTTTATTTATTTGAGAAAGAGTGAGGACAGCAGGTTGAGGGGCAGAGTGAGAAGGAAAGCAGATTCCTTGCTGAGCAGGGAGCCCAACGTAGGGCTCCATCCCAGGACCCTGGGATCATGACCCTGAGCTGAAGGCAGCTTCTTAACCAACTGAGCCACCCAGGCACCCTGGTATTTCTGTTTTTAATTTTTTGAGGGACTTCCATGCTGTTTTCCAAAGTGGTTGCACCAATTTATATTCCTACTGACAGTGCACCGGGATTCCCTTTTCAGCATCCTAACCAGTGTTTGATACTTCTTGTAACTTTTTGATACTAGCTATTCTGACTGGTGTGAAGTGATATTGTGGTTTTGATTTGCATTTCCCTGATTAGTGATGTTGAGTATCTTTTCATGTGTCTGTTGCTGTGGGTCTGTCTTCTTTGGAAAAATGTTTATTCAGTGCTTCTGCCCATTTTTAAAATCAGATTGTTTTCTTGATGTTGACTTCTATAAATTCTTTATGTATTTTGAGTACTAACTACTTATCACATATATAGTTTGTAAATATCTTTTCCCATTTAGTAAGTTGCCTTCTCATTTTGTTGATGGTTTCCTTTGCTGTGTAGAAGCTTTTTATTTTGGCATACTGCCAACCCCCCCCCCCCTCCCCTTTTTTTTCCTGCTTTGGTTTCCCTTGCTTGGTAAGACAAATCCAGAAAAGTACTGCCAAGGTTGATATCTAAGAATTTACTGCCTATGTTTTCTTCTGGGGGTTCTATGGTTTCAGGTCTCACATTTAGGTCTTTAATCCATTTTGAGTTTATTTTCGTGTAATGTATGGGGAAGTGGCCCAGTTTAATTTTTTTGTATGTGTCTGTGCAGTTTCCCAGCACCATTTATTGTCCTTTCCCCATTGTGTATTGCCTCCTTTGTTATAGATTAACCATATAAGTATGAATTTATTACTTGGCTTTTTATTCTGTTAATTGATCTGTGTGTCTTACTTTTGTGCCAGTACCATGCTATTTTGATTACTATAGCTTTGTAGTGTAATTTGAAATCTGGAATTGTGATACTTCAGTTTTTGTTTTTTCTCAAGGTTGCTTTGGTTGTTTGGGGTCTTTTGTAGTTCCATACCAATGTTAGGATTATTTGTTCTAGTTCTGTGAAAAATACTGTTGGTATTTTGATAGGGCTTGTGTTGAATCTGTAGATTGCTGTGGGTAGTATGGACATTTTAACAGTGTTCATTCTTCCAGTCTGTAAACATGGTATATCTTTCCATTTATTTTTGTCTTCAGTTTCTTTCTTTATTTTTAAAGGCTTTTTTTTTTTTTTAAACTTTTTTTAAAGTGGAACATGGAGTCCAGTGCAGGGCTTGAACTCATGCCCCTGAGATCAAGACCCGAGCTGAGATCAAGAGTTGTATGCTTAACTGACTGAGCCACCCACATATCCTGTCTTCAGTTTCTTTCATCATTGTCTTATAGTTTTCAGATTATAGGTCTTTTATAAATTTATTTCTAGGTATTTTATTCTTTTATGCACTTGTAAATGGGATTGTTTTCTTAATATCTCTTTGTTAGTTCATTATTGCATATAGAAATGCAAGAGATTTCTGTATAGTAGTTTTGTGCCCTCAAATTTACTCAATTAATTTTTTATTTCTATTTTTTTTTTTTGGTGGAATCTTTAGGGTTTTTTAAAATTTTCTATATATTGTACCTTGTCATTTGCACATAGTGACAGTTTTACTTTTTCCTACCAATTTGGATGCCTGTTATTTATTTTTGTCTCATTGGTGGACATCCTTATTTTATTCTTGATTTTAGAAGAAAAACTTTCAGCTTTTCACCATTGAGTATGATGTTAGCTTTGAGTTTGTCATATGTGGTTTTTATTATGTTGAGATGTGTTTCCTCTAAATTTGCTTTGTTGAGAGTTTTTACCAGGAACAGATGTGGAATTTTGTCAAATGCTTTTTCTGTATCTATTGAAATAATCATATGATTTTTATCCTTCATTTTGTTAATGTGGTACATCACATTGACTGATTTGCAAATATTGAACCACTCTTGCTTCTCTGGATGTCCAGCTGTTTTCTTTAAGATTTCATTTTTTTAAGTAATCTCGACACTCAAAGTGGGGCTCAAGCTCACACCCCTGTTCAAGAGTCACATGCTACACTCACTGAGCCAGCTAGGTGCCCTGGGATGTTCACCTATTTTTAATTCCCTCTTTTGTTTGTAAGTCTTTTGGTTTAGATGTCAAATTACATGGCTCATCCAGTGATTAAGACATGGATGATAAGTATAGTTAACAGGGACAGACCTGCCTGGGTTTATTTTGCCAGGTATACTGGGCTTCTAGTCTTGTAGGCAAGTTAAGTGCTTAACAAATATTCATGAAATGAATTGGCTAATTACAGCTGTGATCAGGGCTGCAGAAGTGAAATAATGACTACCTGCTTGAGTTAATTTGACAACGGAGATTTGAGAAATAGATTGGGCAGAGAATATGGAAGAAGGGAGTCATACAGACAAATCCAAGATTTTGAGGTCTGGTAGATTGAAGTATGATGATACTATGAACAGAAGAAGTAAGGAAACTATGAGGAAAGACTGGTACTAATGATCTAGTGGGTGGGACTGTAACGTGATGAATTTGTTAGACACATTTTTAAAATTATAGGTGGAAGTGTTAGAATATCTCCTTAATTGTGGGAATATGAGACTGGAAATTAGAAAAAGATACTTTAGGACCTGGATATAATAGATTTTGGAGTAATCCACACATAAAGTATCAGTTGTGAAAGTAGGTAACATTTCCAGGGTGTTAGCCAAAAGAAAAATGTTAAGTGCTGGACTTTAGGAAATGCCTTTAGTAAATGAGTGGATGTTGTTAGAAAGAATCAATAAAGGAAAAATAAGAAGAAAAGTATTAAGGAGACCAGAATTACATAATTTCTTTGAAGCATAGTAAAGAATTTCAGGGGGAGGCTCCTTAGAGGGATGAGATGCTGTAGAAAGATTAAGGATTTTAATACCCTGGAAAGCATCACTGAATTTAACTATTAAGAAATTATTGAGGGGCACCTAGGTGGCTTAGTCAGTTGAGTGACCAACTTTTAAATTTCAGCTCATGTCATGATCTCATGGTTGTGAGATTGAGCCCCTCTTCAGGCTCTGTTTTAGGTGTGGAGCCTGCTTAAGATTCTCTCTCCCTCTCTCTCTGCCCTTTCCCACTTTCTGTCTCTTAAAAAGAAAAGGTTATTGATAACTGAGAGAATAAATTAAGTAGACCAGGATGAATTGTAAGAGGTTAAGTAAATGGTTTTACAAACTACACAGCATAAAGAATAAAGTAGAATGTTTTTCAAGAAGTTTGTACAGTTGTGGGGACTTAGCCACATAGATATTTTTGCATTAACACATAGTATATTTTTGGTAAAGGGGAGTGATCCATTGGTAGTTTAAATATTAGAGTGATTAATTGCCAGGAGGAGATAGATAGGTTTGAGATCAAGGACGTGGATAAAGGACGTAATTCTTAAAGAAAAGTAGCAACGTTTTTGCTTAGAAACCAGAGGAATAGAAGAAAATAAATCAAGGAATTTTTAGGCAAAGAGGAAGAAAACTGTATAATTCCTTACCTTACTCTTTTAATAAGGTAAGGATTGAGGTTATCTGCTAGGCATATAGTTAATTAGCAGTGGTGTTGGGATCCTGGGAGAAGAAAATATTTAGGGAAAATTTTGTAATCATCAAATTCATGGAATATTTGTTAAACATGTGCTTTGTGCCAGGTATTTGTATAGATAAGATCAGTTCTCATGGAGCCAATTATTAATATGAACCAGAAAAATACCAAATTGTAATGTGAGAATGAAGAGAATTTTTTTTTTAAAGATTTTTTTTTTTTAAGATTTTATTTATTTATTTGACAGAGAGAGATCACAAGTAGACGGAGAGGCAGGCAGAGAGAGAGAGAGAGAGAGGGAAGCAGGCTTCTCGCTGAGCAGAGAGCCCGATGTGGGACTCGATCCCAGGACCCTGAGATCATGACCTGAGCCGAAGGCAGCAGCTTAACCCACTGAGCCACCCAGGTGCCCCGAGAATGAAAAGAATTTTAAAACAAGCCTCTTGGTAGAGTGACTGGGTGATTACTTCTTTTAATTAATTAATTAGTTAATTATTTTTGAAGATTTTATTTATTTGACACAGAGAGAGAGAGAGTATGTGTGTGCACAAGCAGGGGGAGTGGCAGGCAGAGGGAGAAGGAGAGGGAGAGCAGGCTTCCTGCCGAGCAGGGAGCCCATTTTGGGGCTCGATCAGGGGACACTGGGATCATGACTTGAACCAAAGGTAGACACTTAACTGACTGAGCCATCCAGCCACCCCCTTTCTTTCTTTCTTTCTTTAAAGATTTTATTTATTAGAGCATGAGTGGGGTGAGGGACAGAGGGAGAAGGAAAAGCAGACTCCATTGAGCAGGAATCCTGACGTGGGGCTCGATTTCAGGACCCTGAGACCATGACCTGAACCGAAGGGAGATGCTTAACTGACTGAGCCACCCAGGCACCTCTGGGTGTACTTCTAAGGAGGTGACATTAGGGTAAGGTGTGAAAGACAAAAATTCATTCACTTGAAAATAAAGCTAACGTAATAATCTCAAAGTGGAAATAGCTTATTGTGTTGGAGGATCAGAAAAAAGTCGCATACTCTAGAACAGAATGGAAGAGGACCCTAGTATCATGAGATGAAATTGAAGAAGTAGGTACGGCTGGGCCGTTTTGGTCCCTATGGCCGTGGTAAGGAGTCTAGATTCAAGGAAGTTTTTTAAGGAAGGTTTTAAGCAGAAAAATGTCTTGATATATTACATGTTTTAATGATTTCTCTGGCTACTTTATTAAAGATGGGTTATAGTAATAGAGGGGAAGCAGAAAGGTCAGATAACTGGCTGTTGGCCAGAATTGACCAGGCCAGAGATGATGGTGGAGAAACTTGATGTGATCACTAGGATAGAATAGAAAGGATTGCTGAGCAGTCAGTAAAGGCCCAGTTTAAGATAAGCTAGCATAACCTGGCAGGCAGTGTGAATTTAGCTTGCACAATTGTCGGATGGAAATGAGAAATTTGACATTGGTGGTTGAAAGAATTATCTGTAGGATTCAGGCTTGGTAAAAGGGAGTATATATATATATATTTTTTAAAGATTTTATTTATTTATTTGACAGAGGGATCACAAGCAGGCAGAGAGGCAGGCAGAGAGAGAGGAGGAAGCAGGCTCCCCGCTGAGCAGAGAGCCCGACGTGGGGCTCGATCCCAGGACTCTGAGATCATGACCTGAGCCGAAGGCAGCGGCCTAACCCACTGAGCCACCCAGGCGCCCCTAAAAGGGAGTATATTAAGGGACTGGAGGCCATGATTGAATCAGTATATATTTTTGAATTTCTAGTATATCAAGAACTGTGCTAGCTGGTAGGGTTACAACAGTGAACAAAAACAGAGGTCCCTTTCTCATGGAATGGATATTCTCATGAGGATGGGGAAGATAGTAAGTTAATATATACTGTGTTGGGTGGTGATGACTATTAAGAAAAGCATATTAGGGAAATATATTAGAGAAAAGTAGATATTGATGGCGATATTGATAGGATAGATTTACTACTTCATGGGGGGTGGTTAGGGAAGACCTCTCTGATTAAGTGACATTTTAGCTGACAGATCTAAAGAAAGTAAGGAAACAGGTCAGGTAGATATTTGGATTAGGGGTTGGGGAGAGTTCCAGGCTGAAGTCACCTAAATACAAAGGCTCTGAGACTGGATTGTGCTTGATGTATTCTGGGAGCAGTAAGAGGGCCAGTATGACCTGAATGGGGTCAGTGAGGGAGGAGGTAGTGGAAGCTGACATTGTGAAGGTAGAGGAGGCTTGCTTGAGTCGAGTTGTAGACCAGTGTTCAGCCTTTGCATTTTCTTTTGAGTGGTGATGGGGCTGTAGATCTAGAGGTAAGGATGTGGGAGGAGTGAAAGAGCTATAGCTGAGTGGAGTAACTTGTAGCTAATGGACAGTGAGGCCAGATGTTTGGAGTATCTGAAAGTGCTGGTAATAGAAGGGGGTGCACAATAAAACAGATTTTTTAGTATAAAAGGGATGTGTAGCCATCACTACTATCCATCTCCAGAACTTTTTCATCATCCCAAACTGAAACTCTACAGTAAACAGTAACTCCCCATTGCTCTCTCACTCTAATCTCTGTTAACCATTGTACTACTTTCTATCTCTATGAATTTGCTTCTACTAGATAGCTTATGCAAGTGGAATCAAACAGTTTTTGTCTTTTTGTGGCTGGTTTATTTCACATACCATAATGTCCTCACGGTTCATCCACGGTGAGCATGTGTCACTGTATCCTTTTTAAAGGCTGGATAATAGTTCATTGTATGTATATACCACATTTTGTTTATCCAAATTTAATTTTTTTTTTTTACTTTTGGTTGTTGGTAGTAATATTACTTGCAGTTGAGTGTACAAATATCTGGGTGAGTCCCTGCTTTTTATGCTTTTTAAATTTATTTTAAAAAAATTTTTATTTTTGGGGCACCTGGGTGGCTCAGTGGGTTAAAGCCTCTGCCTTCGGCTCAGGTCATGATCCCAGGGTCCTGGGATCGAGCCCCGCATCTGGCTTTCTGCTCAGCGGGGAGCCTGCTTCCTCCTCTCTCTCTCTGCCTGCCTCTGCCTACTTGTGATCTCTCTCTGTCAAATAAATAAATAAAATCTTAAAAAAAATTTTTTAAAAAAATTTTTTAAAGATTTTATTTATTTATTTGACAGAGTGAGAGAGAGCAAGAGAGGGAACTCAAGCAGGGGTGGTGGGAGAGGGAGAAGCAGGCTTCCCACTGAGCAGGGAGCCTGATGTGGGGTTGATCCCAGGACCCTGGGATCATGACCTGAGCCGAAGGCAGAGGCTTTAACCCACTGAGCCACCCAGGTGCTCTTGTGCTTTTTAAAAATTTTTTTAAGATATATTTATCTTTGAGCAAGTGGGGTACGAGGGGCAAAGGGAGTGGGAGAAGGAGAGAGAGACAAGTAGATCCCCTGCTAAGCCCAGAGCCTGATGTCAGGCTTGATCTCCTGACCATGAGATCATGACCCAAGCCGAAATCAGGAGTCACATGTGTAACTGATTGAGCCACCCAGGTGCCCCCTGCTTTTAATTCTTTTGGGTAGTGGAATTTTTGGATGATATGGTAAGTCTGTGTTGAAATTTTTGAGGAACTGCCATATTCTCCCACAGTGGTTGCACCATTTTACCTTACCACCACTAATATACAAGGGTTACAGTTTGTAGTTTACTTTTGGTTTTGAGTAGTGGAATGTTTTAATTATGCATATTTTCTTAGAAGAGTGTATATCATAGTTGTTTTTGGTAGTTATAGAAGTAACACAAATCTTCATGCTCTGCTATAGGATCAGAACTGGTAAAGAAAGTTGTGTTCTAGTTAAATTTTAGTGAGAGACCCTCATAAGAATTAAAGTTCTGGAGGCTTAAAAAGAGTATGTTGCCAGAAACTGATGGATACGACGTCTGTGTAACTTGGCTGTGATATCTAATATACTAGGACCTTCATTTGGATCTGGAGAAAGCTTTGTGTTTTGATTAGTAGGCAGGAATAACTATAATTTCCCAGGGTAGGACAAGATGATTAAATGATCTAGAATGACTCCCCCTCCCCCGTCCCCCTGCAAAGAGTATACTTGTTAACTTATGAGATTGGAAATTTTATAAGGAGGTTGGGAAATTTTCATCTTGCTGTTGACTAACACATTGTGTAACAGTTCAGGAAAGATACTGTCTGTTTATTTATTTATTAAAGATTTTACTTATTTATTTGAGAGAGAGAGAATGAGAGAGAGAGAACATGAGACGGGTGAGGGTCAGAGGGAGAAGCAGACTCCCTGTTGAGTAGGGAGCCTGATGCGAGTCTTGATCCTGGGACTCCAGAATCATGACCTGAGCCGAAGGTAGTCACTTAACCAACTGAGCCACCCAGGCGCCCCAAAATACTGTCTATTTTTTTATTTTATTTTTTTTTAGATTTTATTTATTTATTTGACAGAGAGAGAGATCACAAGTAGGCAGAGAGGCAGGCAGAGAGAGAGGGGGAAGCGGCTCCCCGCCGAGCAGAGAGCCTGATGCGGGACTTGATCCCAGGACCCTGAGACCATGACCTGAGCCGAAGGCAGACACTTAACCTACTGAGCCACCCAGGCGCCCTGATACTGTTTAGTTGAATAGTAGACCAATAAGTATTAAGGGAAAAAATGTTGATGGGATTATAGCTCTTAGAGTGGTTTTTGAAGCTTTGCACCATGCTTGTAATTGTCATTAAGATTTGTAAATTTTGAAGTAGATCATATTCTTGTCTTCAATATTGCTGTAATTATGCTTTTTGTTGGTAAATGACATGTTTTAATTTCAAAAAGTTTACTTTATGGGGGGCCTAGGTAGCTTGGTTGGTTAAATGTCTGCCTTTGGTTCAGGTCATGATCCCAGGGTCTTGGGACTCAGTTCTGCCTTGGGCTCCTTGCTCAGCAGGGAGCCTGCTTCTCCCTCTCCCTCTGCCTGCTGCCTCACCCACTTTGTACTCTTTCTCTCTCTCTCTCTCTCTAAAATAAATAAATAAAATCTAAAAAAAAAAAAAAGCTTACTTTAGAAGCTCATCATGTTACATGAACACTGTGAATAAACTGAGTGGTTTAAACTTGCCTTCCGGTCTTTACTAATTCTTCTTCCTCCAGTTCTTGTCTTTGCCTCAGGGTTCTTTTTCTTTATGTGTAGTGAATGTTTATGCAGTTAGAAAAAAATGTTCATAAAGATCATATTGTTGAGTGCCTGCTGTTTCTGGTCCTTTGATAACATGGTTTTTGCTTTTACTCAGAAAATAACTGTGGTCAGATTGTCCATATAGTCTACCATAGACAGTGAGGATATTGTGAAAGAAATTCTGACTATCTGTGTAGCATGACCTTTCAAAACTGTTTTCTTTGCTGCAAGCATCTCGCTTAGCCTTTTGACTGCCACATGACAGAGGAAGTAGTATATAAAGGGCAATATAAATGGCTGCCTTGTTGATGTCAATACAATTTTCCAATGTAAGAGCATGCTCTTATGTTACATATGTTATTAAATATCATTGTTTTGTTTATGTGGAGGATTAACAATTTTCATGCATAATACAGAGTATATTTTAAGTATAATTATAAATATTAGAATAGTTAAAACTGAAATAGAAAATAATTTATGTGGGGCGCCTGGCTTGCATGTGACTTGATATCTTGGGGTCATAAAGTTGAGCCCCACATTGGATGAAGAGGTTACTTAAAAATAAATGAAAACTTTAATAATCTATGTTACTTTGAAAAAAGATCTTAATTTTCTATTCAGAATTTTTTTTTAAATTCAGTTTTAGAATTACTAATGATTGAGGATTATTATATACAGACCATGACTACAAATCCACTATTTTTGTGGGCAGAGATTTCAAAGCAACATTGGAGGTATCTTTCTGCTGTTCCTGAGCAACTAAAGATTCTTCTTTAAAACTCTGATGGGGCTCTAGAATTGTTGAATTACTGTGTTGAATACATGAAATTAATATAATATTGTATGTCAACTATTTATCAGTTAAAAAACCCAGTGCTATTAAAGGGCCTGGGGAATATGAATAAGCACCAGCATGTTTTTATTTTTATTAAAGATTTCATTTATTTTTTTAGGAGGGGGGAGGGGTGAAGGGAGGGAGGGAGAGAGAGAGACTCTCAAGCAGACTCCCTGCTGAGCTTAGCGCCTCACCTGGGCTGGATCCCAGGACCTCAAGTTCATGACCTGAGGAGAAATCAGGAGGTGAATTCCCAGCTGACTGAGCCACCCAGGGACTCCTGCACCAGCCTGATTTTAAACTTTAATCTTATTTTCAGGTAATAGCTTAGTTCTATAATGTTTGTATTTATTCATCATTCAGCGGATGGTTACTCGTGTCTGGTATCAGGTACTGTACAGAACCTGAAAGATAAAAGAGCTTGTCCGTGTTGGTCAGGAACTCACTATTTAGATATTAGAAGGGTAACAGGAATAAAGTTTGGTAGAATTATAACTCGTTACGTCAGTTAGCTGCTAATGTCAGTGTGCGCTAATGTCAGTTCCCTCCCAGAATCTAGAGGTAACAATAAAGGTTATAAGGAGAAGCAGTAAGGACATGAGGATGGTTGAGATTCTTAGGTTGGAGCAGTGCTGGAGGAGAAATAACTGCAGGTGACAGGAGAAATCTGGAGCTTGGGTTTAGTGATCACCAACACAGAGGTCACAGAGCAAAATGGGGCGTGGGTTCCACCATCAAATGCATTCTCTATGCTAGGTGCTGCCTAGGAGCTTTACATATGTTATTGCTCTCAGTCCATTTAAAGAAGTGTGAAATTTAGCATGTGTACAGAAGATCAGATGAAAACTGAAATACATAATTTAAAAAACAATAAAAATAAAACCTCTGTGCATATAGCTAGGCAAATCCTGTGTCTTATTGTAGCATATTTTTCTTCCTTTCCCCAAGCTACACTTAGATAAATATTTTATTTTCTTACTTTTTGTTTCTTTCCTTTTTTTTTTTTTTTTTTAAAGATTTTATTTATTTATTTGACAGACAGAGATCACAAGTACGCAGAGAGGCAGGCAGAGAGAGAGAGGGGAGGGGAAGCAGTCTCCCCGCTGAGCAGAGAGTCTAATGTGGGGATCGATCCTAGGACCCCGACATTATGACCTGAGCTGAAGGCAGAGGCTTACCCCACTGAGCCACCCAGGTGCCCCTGTTTCTTTCCTGTTTTGGGGAGGGGGTAGGAGGGACAGAGGGAGAGGGAGAGAGTCTTAAAGAGACTCCACTCTGAGCGCAACTCCTGACATAGGGCTTAGTCTCACAACCCTGAGGTCATGACCTGAGCCGAAATCAAGATTCAGATGGCACCCCAACCTTGTTTTTCTTTATAGTTTTACCATCTATATGTATATCTCTGAAAAATATTTGACATATTTATACTTTAGTAAATGGAATCATATTGTATATATTCTTTTTTTTCCTCTTAACATTGTAAGCTTCATCATGGTGATGTGTATAGCTATATTATACTAATTTTCCATATTGTAAAATATTCAGTACAACTTATTGATCTATTCTATTAATGTATGTTTAGGTTGTGTCCAGTTTTCAAATATTATGGACAGTTCCACACTGAACATTCATGTACATGTGACATCATTGGTTAAGAGTTTTTCAAGGATATGTACTTAGTAAAGGAATTTTTGATTCCAGACTCTGAAAGAGGTTGAATCAATTTATTCTCCCACCAGCAGTGATCTATGAAATGGTATCTCCTTGGGGTTTTAATGTATGTTACCTTGATGACTAATGAGGTTGAACATTTTTTCCCCCATATTTTAAGGATTTTTTGAGCTGCTGTGAAATTTGTGTTTAATTATTTTGCCTATTTTTCTCTTGGGTTCATTATTTTTACATATTATATTTTCTCACCAAAATTTATAAAAATTGTTTATTTGATCAATTTTTGTTTTTTTGTTTTTTAATTTTTTAAAAAAGATTTTATTTACTTATTTGACAGAGAGAGAGCTCACAAGTAGGCAGAGAGGCAGGCAGAGAGAGGGGAAAGCAGGCTACCCGCTGAGCAGAGAGCCTGATGCAGGCCTTGATCCCAGGACCCTGGGATCATGACCTAAGCCAAAGGCAGAGGCTTAACCCACTGAGCCACCCAGGTTCCCTGTTTTATCAATTTTTAATTTTAATTCCAGTGTAATTAACATACAGTTTTTCATTAGTTACAGGTGTACAGTATTCAGCAGCTCTATACATTATCCAGTACTCATCTGGATAAATGTACTATTAATCCCCTTTACCTATTTCACCCCCTCCCACCTATTTGATCGGTTTTTATTCACCTGTTTAACAGTCTTCATTGAGTCTTTTCCTGTTCGTTTTTTTCTTTTTTTAAGATTTTATTTATTTATTTGGCAGAGAAAGAGAGATAGTGAGAGAGGGAATACAAGCAGGGGTAGTGGGAGACAGAGAAGCAGCCTTCCTTCTGAGCAGGAAGCCCAGTTGATCCCAGGACTCTGGGATCATGACCAGAGCTGAAGGCAGATGCTTAAAGACTAAGCCACCCAGGTCCCCCTTTTCCTGCCCCCCCCCAAATATCAAGGGCCACACCTTAATACGGTCTACCAGAATCTAGACGTAGCTAGCCTCTCCAGTATCATTCTGCCTCTGTTTCCTTCCTCTTCATGTTCCTGTCAAGGCTGTCTTTGAATTCCTCAAGTGTTTGAGATTTCTTAGGTTTTTGGATATGTTCTCTCTTACTTTGCCTAGCTAATTTTCTCTTTTCCTTCAAGTCTATGTTAAAGTATCCCCTTTTCTTAGCATTCTTTCATATATATACTTCAAACTAATATACTTCATGCTTCTATATTTATTAATTAAAAATACAGTAATTCTAGTCAGATGACTAGTCTGGGGGAAAAAGAAGGCTGTAAATATGTTCATTACTACCAGGAGATTTAAAAATGCATTGTGAGAGCACCTGGGTGGCTCATTTGGTTGAGCTGGCTGCCTTTGGCTCAGATAATCATCCTGGAATCCGGTCCCTGGATCAGGTCCCACTTTGGACTTCTTGCTCAACAGGGAGTCTGCTTCTCCCTCTGACCATCGCCCCCTCATGCTTTCTCTCTGTCTCTCTCTCAAGTAAATACATTCTCTCTCTCTCAAATACATAAAGACATTTTTTAAAAAAATGCATCGTGGGAGCACTTGAGTGGCTCAGTGGGCTAAAGCCTCTGCCTTCGGCTCAGGTCATGATCCTGGTGTCCTGGGATCAAGCCCTGCATCAGGCTCTCTGCTCGGCAGGGAGCCTGCTTCCCCCCACTCTCAGCCTACTTGTGATCTCTGTCTGTCAAATTACTAAAAAAATAAATAAAAAATGCATTGTGAAAAGTAATAAGGATGAAAGCTGTTGAGTTTAAATAGGGGTGAATGGTTTTCTGGTATCGTAAATACAGTCTCATCAGTGTTGTTCCTCCACTCCTCTTCATAATTCTGTTTTCTCTTTGGTTGGAGTAGGATGAGAGGAAAATATAGTTGTAGAATAGGCAGATCATTGGACTCAGTGTGAATGAGGGGAGGGCACTTGGTTTTTAATCATGGCCTTGCAGCTACCTAAACTACGTGTTTGACTAGATTAGTGAAGTCCAATTTGCTCTAAGAGCATGAAAATGAATAATGGCTCAAATGCAGTAGATGTTTATTTGTTGCCCATGGAATAATCTAAGGTGGTTGGTTCTCTTTGGTGGGTGGCTCTCTTCCAGGTGGTTTCTTCCATCTCTTGACTCTTCATCCTTTATGACCAGTGAAGAGGAAAGAGAAGGTGTAGGCGGCAAAACAATTTTCTTAAAATCCCTCACCTAAAGTGGCACAGGTAATTTCCATTCAGTATTCCACAATGGAGAACTTGATACATGACCTCTTCATATTGCACAGGAAGTTGAAATATCTAGTACCCAGCCACATTCCTATAATTATGAAAGGAGAAAAGCAGTCTCTACCACAGTGGCCTTGGGAAAGTCATTTTATTTCTGTAGGTGTCAGTTTGTGAGGTATAAAATAAGGAATCTATACTTCTAAAGTTTATAACACACACATTCTTCTTCCCTTAGAATTGAACTTTATTTTTTTTTATTTTATTTTTTTTTAAGATTTTATTTATTTATTTGACAGAGATCACAAGTAGGCAGAGAAGCAGGCAGAGAGAGATAGGAGGAAGCAGACTCTCCGCTGAGCAGAGAGCCCGATGCGGGGCTCGATCCCAGGACCCCGGGATCATGACCCGAGCCGAAGGCAGAGACTTTAACCCACTGAGCCACCCAGGCGCCCCAGAATTGAACTTTAAAAGGCATAAGGAAAGTGTTTTCCATTGTGTCTACATTCACATTGTTCCACTGCAGTTTTTTTTCTTTTTAAAGAGTTTATTTGTCAGAGAGGATGCGCAAGCAGGGGGAGCGGCAGGCAGAGGGAGAAGCAGGCTCCCTACCGAGCAGGGAGCCTGAGGTGGGACTCCATCCTAGGACCCTGGGATCCCAGGAGTCTGGGCCCAGGACTGCCTGGGCTAAAGGCAGACACTGAACTGACTGAGCCACCCAGGCATCCCTCCCCTGCAATTTTGAAGGAATACGAGATGCTAACGCTGCTTTCATTAGTGTTGGCTCTTTATTTTAACAGCCAGGCTACTCATAGCTCTGTAGGTTTATCCAGGTCCTGGGTACAAACTGCATAATGTTCTTAAAGTGAATGGAAGCTTATAATGTGAGATGAAATAATTCTGGGGTTATGTGTTTTTGCTAAACTGAGTTGTAGACAAAATATTGGTTGGCTTTGAAATATTAAATTAAGGAGAGCCTGAGGGCTCAGTCAGTTAAGTGTCTGACTTTGGCTCACCTCATGATCTTGGGGTCCTGGGATTGAGTCCCACGTCATGAGGCTCCCCATTCAGTGGTGAGTCTGCTTATTCCTCTTCCTCTCCCACTGCCCCAACCCTGCTCATGCTCTCTCTGTCTCTCTCAAATAAATAAATAAAATCTTTAAAAAAAAGGGAAAGAGTATTAAATTAGCTTATTTAAATATTCTGCCTTTTTTTGGAAAAATAAGAATTTAAGATAATTTATAAACATTTAAGGAAGTTGACTACAGCTTATATTAATTTATAAATTCGGAATCTAGTTTGAGCAGTTATGATTAAAGGAAGTTGTCTTGACAGTTTTTGTAACTGAAGTTTTGTTAGATCAAAGTTGGGTGATGGACTTTTCTTTTTTTTTTTTTTTTTTTTTTTTTTTTTGTCAGAGAGAGAGGGAGAGAGAGCGAGCACAGGCGGACAGAATGGCAGGCAGAGGCAGAGAGAGAAGCAGGCTCCCCGCCAAGCAAGGAGCCCGATGCGGGACTCGATCCCAGGACCCTGGGATCATGACCCGAGCCCAAGGCAGCGGCTTAACCCACTGAGCCACCCAGGCGCCCCTATATAAAGACATTTTAAAAAACTCATTAAGATATACCTCATTTTGGGGGAAATTGATAGCAACATTAAGATTATCACAGGTAGGGACACCTGGGTGGCTCAGTTGGTTAAGCAGCTGCCTTTGGCTCAGGTCATGATCCCAGTGTCCTGGGATCGAGTCCCACATCGGGCTCCTTGCTCGTCGGGGAGCCTGCTTCTCCCTCTGCCTCTGCCTGCCATTCTGTCTGCCTGTGCTCGCTCTCTCTCCTTCTCTCTCTCTCTGACAAATAAATAAATTAAAAAAAAAATCTTAAAAAAAAAAAGATTATCACAGGTAATTTAATTTTAGCTTTTAGTTCTCAGTTCCATTTAAATTTCAGTAGAATTTTGGTTTGGAGATGGTTGTAATTCCAGAGATTTACTGGTTTGCTAATATTCTGAAGCTATTTGTAAGAAGATATTTCTTATAAGAAATGCCCTTGTGAAAAATACGTATTTAAGAAGATGTTATGTATTTATGTGTATTTTTTTTTAAAGAAAAAATGAATTAACTCTTGGCTATAGAAGTGTAATTTGACCTCTCTCTTAAAGATTTTCTTTATTTACCTGAGAGAGAGAATATGAGCGGGAGTGCATGTGCCCAAGGGTGCAGGGAGGGGCAGAGAAAAGCAGACTCCCCGCTGATCAAGGAGCCTGAGGTAGCTCTGCATCCCAGGATGCTGAGATCATGACCTGAGTCCAAAGCAGTTACTTAATCAACTGAGCCACCCAGGTGCCCCTGTAATTTGATTTCTTAATCTAATAGATTATATTCTAATTATCTATTAGATAATAGATACATCCCAAAACATAGTTGTATAAAACATCCATTTTGTTATGCCCTTCTGCAGTCAGGAGTTTGGAGAAGGCACAGCAGGGTCTTGATGTCTCAGGTCCATGATATCTGGGCCTCAGGTGAAGAAACTCATAATCTGAGGGCTAGAGTCAGGAAGGCCTATTCACTCAGAAATCTGGCTGTTGGTGCTGGCAGTCAGTGGGGGTTGGCCAAACCACCTACACGTGGCTTTTAGAATGACCATCTCACAAGCAAGTGTCTTAAGAAATGACAGGTGGAGGCTACCAGTTTTTGTGTTTTTTTTTTTAATTTTTTAAAAAATTAAATTCAATTAATTAATATATAATGTATATTAGTTTCAGAGGTAGATGTCAGTGATTCATCAGCCTTTAAAAAAAAAAAAGATTTACGGGGCGCCTGGGTGGCTCAGTGGGTTAGGCCGCTGCCTTCGGCTCAGGTCGTGATCTCGGAGTCCTGGGATCGAGCCCCGCATCGGGCTCTCTGCTCACCAGGGAGCCTGCTTCCTCCTCTCTCTCTGCCTGCCTCTCTGCCTGCTTGTGATCTCTGTCAAATAAATAAATAAAATCTTAAAAAAAAAAAAAAGATTTATTTATTTATTTATTTGAGAAATAGAGAGAGAAAACAGAAGCAGGGAGGAGGGTCAGAGGGAGAGGGAGAAAACAGACTCCCAGCTGAGCCAGGAGCCTGATGTAGGTCTCCATGTGGGGCTCAGTCCCAGGACCTGGAGATCATGACCTGAGCCAAAGGCAGAGACTTAATGAACTGAGCCATTCAGTTGCCCCTCATCAGTCTTATATAATACCTGGGGTTTGTTACATCAGATGCCCTCCTTGATGTCCATCACCCAGTTATTCTATCCATCCCCTGCCCCCCAGCAACCCTCAGTTTGTTTCCTGTGATTAAGAGTCTCTTATGGGGGGCGCCTGGGTGGCTCAGTGGGTTAAAGCCTCTGCCTTCGGCTCAGGTCATGATCCTAGGGTCCTGGGATCGAGCCCCACATCAGGCTCTCTGCTCAGCAGGGAGCCTGCTTTCCTTCCTCTCTCTGCCTGCCTCTCTGCCTACCTGTGATCTCTGTCTGTCAAATAAATAAATAAAATCTTAAAAAAAAAAAAAGAATCATAGAAAAAAAAAGTCTCTTATGGTTTGTCTTCCTCTCTAGTTCCTTCTTGTTTCATTTTTTCCTCTTTTCCCCTGTGATCCTCTGCCTTGTTTCTTAAATTCTAATATAAATGAGATCATATGATAAAATTGTCTTTCTCTGATTTACGTATTTCGCTTAGCATAATACCCTCTAGTTCCATCCATGTTGTTGTAATTGGCAAGAGTTCATTTTTCTGATGCCTGAGAGATTTTCCATTGTGTATATATATAATACATCTTCTTTATCCATTCATCTGTCGATAGACATCTAGGCTGTTTCCATAGTTTGGCTATTGTGGGCATTGCTGCTATAAACACTGGGGTGCACGTGCCCCTTCGGATCACTACATTTGTATCTTTGAGGTGAATACCCAGTAGTGCAATTGTTGGGTAGTAGGGTAGCTCTATTTTCAACTTTTTGAGGAACCTCCAGTCTGTTTTCCAGAGTGGCTGCACCAGTTTACATTCTCACCAGTGAGGCTAGGTCTTCTAGTATTATGTTGAACAAAACTACCAGTTTCTTAAACCTAGGTCCAGATAGTATAGCATTACCATGCTTTATTTAATTTGGTCAAAGAGAGCTCAGGTAAGAGGAAAGAGCATAGTCCTCAATTCTCAGTAGAAGGAAAAAAAAGTGAAGAATAGTAGGAAGTTAGAGGAGAAATAAAGAAGAAGGAATAGAAGTAAAGGAATTTGGGGGCCTTTTAAAAAATCATTGCAGGTCACTAGGCAGAACTCTATCATGTAATTACAGTGTTTTGCAGCTAGGTTTTATATTTATTTTATTTATTTATTTTTTAGTTAAAGATTCTATTTTATTTATTATTTTTATTGAGAGAGCAAGAGTGAGCATAAGCAGTGGGGAAGGGCAGAGATGAGAGGAAGGAGCAGACTCCCCACTGAGCAGGTAGCCCCACATAGGGCTTGATTCCAGGACCCCGAGACCATGACCCATTGAACAAAGCAGACGTGCAACTGATTGAGCCACCCAGGCACCCCAGATTTTATTTATTTATTTGAGAGAGAGAGAGAGAGAGAGAGAGAGTGTACATGGGTACAGAGCAGGGGGAGGGACAGAGGGAGAGGGAGAAACAGACTCCCTGCTGAGTAGGGAGCCAGATTCGGGTCTGGATTCCAGAACCCTGAAGTCATTATCTGAGCCCAAGGCAGACAGATGCCCAACCTACTGAGCCACCCAGGCACCCTTGCAGCTAGTGTTTAAATATTCCATTATATTAGATTTTGTTTCTTAAAGCTTTCTTTCATTGCTAATGTTTTAGCCATTCCGTTTTAAATTCTTTGAGAGTATTCCCTCGGTTTCCAGATGGTGTCATTTTTGAAGCTGAGAAATAGTCAAATGAACCTCAATAGTAACTTTAACTTTATTATTATTTTTTATTTTTTTTTTAAAGATTTTATTTATTTATTTGTCAGAGAGAGCGAGGGAGAGAGAGCGAGCACAGGCAGACAGAATGGCAGGCAGAGGCAGAGGGAGAAGCAGGTTCCCTGACGAGCAAGGAGCCTGATGCGGGACTCGATCCCAGGACGCTGGGATCATGACCTGAGCCGAAGGCAGCTGCTTAACCAACTGAGCCACCCAGGCGTCCCTAACTTTATTATTATTTTTTAAAAGATTTCATTTATTAAGAGATGGAGAGCACAAGTGGGGGGAGGGGCAAAGGGAGGGGGTGAAGTAGGCTCCTCGCTGAGCAGGGAGCCTGATGTGGGGCTTGATCCCAGGACCCCTGGGATCATGACCTGAGTGGAAGGCAGATGCTTAACCGACTATACCACTCAGATACCCTGTAACTTTTCCTTTAATAATAATAAAAAAAGATCAAGAGGAAAAGTATAGGTTGGTTTTAAAAGAGCTGAATACAATCAGGAAACATATTTTTGTCTCGCTTTTGTATTAGTGATATGAAATTGATACTGACATTTTCCATTTTATTTTCTCTCATTTATGATAGTAAGTGATGTGGGTGGTATAGATGAATAAAATGAAAATCACACTCCATAGGAAAATAGTATTTTATTTCATTTTATTTATTTTATAATACTTTATTTGAGAGAGAAAGAGTGCAAACAGGGTGAAGGGTTACAGGGAGAGGGAGAAGCAGGCTTCCCACTGAGCAGGGAGCCCTGTTTGCTGCTGTATCCCACGGCCCCGGGGTCATGACCTGAGCCGAAGGCAGATGCTCAGTGACTGAGCCACCCAGGTGCCTCCAAAACAGTATTTTAAATGGTATATTAAGAAGAGAAGAGGAAAAAAATAATGTTGTTTCAACATCAACAACAAATAGGACAACCTTAAAGAAATAGATAAATTCCTAGAACCATACAATCAACCAAGACTGAATGAATCATGAAGTAGAAAACCTGAATAGACAGATTACTGGTAAGAAGAATGAGTCAGTAACCAAAAACCTCCCAACAAACAACATTCTAGACCAGATGGCTTCACTGGTGAATTCTACCAAACATTTAAAGAAAAATTAATACCAGTCCTTCTCAGCCTCTTTCAAAAAAACAGAAGAGGAGGGAACTCTAACAAACTCATTTTATGAGACCAGCTTTTTACTGACACCAAAACCAGTTAAGGGCCCACAAGAAAAGAAAATTATAGGCCAATATTCCTGATGAACATATATTTAAAAATGCTTGTTGAAATATTAACAAACTGGGGTGCCTGGGTGGCTTAGTCGGTAAATGTCTGCCTTTGGCTCAGGTTTTGATCCTAGGGTCCTGGGATTGAGCCTCAGAAAACTGGACAGCGACATACAAAGGAATGAAGGTGGATCCCTGTCTTAGACCATAGACAAAAATTAACTCAATACAGATTAAAGACGTGAACTTAAGACCTGAATCCATAAATTCTTAGATGAAAACATAGGCGGTAAGCCCTCCTACTTTGATTTTGGCAGTGATATTTTGGATTTTATGATGAGTTTTTTGGATTTGACACCAAAAGCAAAGGAAAAAAGGCAAAAATAAATGGGACTAAATCAAACTAAAAAACTTCTATACAGCAGAGGAAACCGTCAATAAAATGAAAAGGCAGGGTACCTGGGTGGCTCAGTGGGTTAAGTCTCTGTCTTCGGCTCAGGTCATGATCTCAGGGCCCTGGGATCCAGCCCTGCATCCCTGCATCGGTCTCTTTGCTCAGCAGGGAGCCTGCTTCCTGGTCTCTCTCTGCCTGCCTCTGGGCCTACTTGTGATCTCTCTCTCTGTCAAATAAGTAAATAAAATCTTTAAAAAAAGAAAAATCCCTGAGGGAAACTTACGTTTCCTGCAGAAGAAAATAAAAAAGGAAAAAAAAAAAGGGCAGCCTACCAAATGGGAGAAAATATTTGCAGAGGGTTTAATATTCAAAAGATACAAAGAACCCATACAAGTTAATAGACACCCCCCCCCCGCCACCGCCACCAGGTGGCAGATACCTGAATAGATAGATAATTTTTCCAGAGAAGACCTGCAGATGTCTCACAGGTACTTGAAGATTTGCCCAGTATCACTAACCATCAACGAAATTAAAAGAAAAAAACCACACGATAATGACCTCACCCTGTTAGAATGGTTGGTATCAAAAAGACAGGCAGTGGGGCGCCTGGGTGGCTCAGTGGGTTGAGCCGCTGCCTTCGGCTCGGGTCATGATCTCAGGGTCCTGGGATCGAGTCCCACATCGGGATCTCTGCTCAGCGGGGAGCCTGCTTCCCTCTCTCTCTCTGCCTGCCTCTCTGTCTACTTGTGATCTCTCTCTGTCAAATAAATAAATAAAAATCTTTAAAAAAAAAAAAAAAAGACAGGCAGTAACAAATACGGGTGAGAATGCAGAGAAAAGGGATCCCTTGTGTAGTGTTGGTAGAAATGTAAATTGGTGGAACCATAACAGAAAATAGTGTGGAGATTGCTCCTAAATTAAAAATAGAGAACTACTGTCTGATCCAGCAATCCCACTTCTGGGTATTTATCTGAAGGAAACAAAAAATAGTAACGGAAAAAAAATGTCTGCACTCCTCTGTTCATTATAGCATTGTTTACAATAGCCAAGATGTAGAAGCAGCCTAAGTTTCCATTGATGGATGAATGGATAAAGAAGTTATGGTGTGTATACACACACACACACACACACACATACAGAGGAATTTTTTTTTTTTTAAAGATTTTATTTATTTATTTGACAGAGAGAAATCACAAGTAGGCAGAGAGGCAGGCAGAGAGAGAAGAGGAAGCAGACTCCCTGCTGAGCAGAAAGCCCGATGTGGGGCTTGAACCCAGGACCTGGGATCATGACCTGAGCCGAAGGCAGCGGCTTAACCCACTGAGCCACCCAGGCGCCCCCACACAGAGGAATATTATTCAGCCATAAAAAGAAGGAAATCTTACCATTTGCAACAACATGGATAGATCTTGAGGGCATTTGCTAAGGGAAATAATTCAGAGAAAGACAAAGACTGTATGATGTCACTTATATGTTGAATTTTTAAAAAAATCCCCAAACCAAACTAATCAATAAATAGAACAAATTGGTGATTGCCAAAGGCATGGTGGGGTATAGGCAAAATGGGTAAAGGGGGTCGAAAGGTACAAACTTCTAGATATAATTAAGTCATGAAGAGTGTATTATACAGCATGGTGACCATAGTTGTTAATACTGCATTACATAATTGAAAGTTGCTAAGAGAGTAGATCTTAAAACTTCTCATGACAAGGGAAAAATGCCTTTTATTTAAAAAAATTTTTTTAAACATTGGGGCTCCTGAATTGCTCAGTTGGTTAAGCAACTGCCTTCAGCTCGGGTCATGATCCCAGCATCCTGGGATTGAGACCCGGATCAGGCTCCTTGCTCAGCGGGGAGTCTGCTGCTTCCTACCCCTGCTCTTGTGCTCTCGCTTGCTCTCTTGCTCGCTCTTTCTCCCTCTCAAATAAATAAAATACATTTTTAAAGATTTTATTTATTTGAAAGGGAGAGAGAAAAAGCACAAGCAGTGTGCTCATGTGAGCAAGGGAGGGGAGGCAGAGGGAGAGAATCTCAAGCCTGAGCTCAGTCCTACCACCCTGAGATTATAACCTGAGCTAAAATCAAGAGGGGATGCTCTCAATCAAAGGATCCTCACTCCAGGCATGTTTGGTGTTTTAAAAATAATGCTGTAGGGGTGCCTGGGTGGCTCAGTGGGTTACAGCCTCTGCCTTCGGCTCAGGTCATGATCCCAGGGTTCTGGGATCAAGCCCTGCATCGGGCTCTCTGCTCAGCGGGAAGCCTGCTTCTCTTCCTCTCTCTCTCTCTGCCTGCCCCTCTGCCTACTTGTGATCTCTTTCTGTCAAATAAATAAATAAAATCTTTAAAAAAATGCTGTATTTGAGTTTTTTTTTTTAAACATTTTATTTACTTACTTGACAGAAAGAGATCACAAGTAAGTAGAAAGGCAGGCAGAGAGAGATGGAGAAGCAGGCTCCCTGCGGAGCAGAGAGCCCGATGTAGGGCTCGATCCTAGGACCGTGAGATCATGACCTGAGCCGAAGGCAGAGGCTTAACCCACTGAGCCACCCAGGCGCTCCTGTATTTGAGGTTTTTGAAACAAAATGTGGTTTATTAGATTAACTATAGGATATTGTTCCAAATTAAATGCAGGACAGTAGCCAGAAGTGTTTTGAAGCATAAATAGGTGAAGATTTCAGATTCTTTTTAAAAAAGATTTTATTTATTCACTTATTTGAGAGAGAGAGAGAGGGAGAGAGAGAGAGAGAGAGGGAGAGAGAGAGAGAGAGAGACCGTGCGAGCATAGATGCAGGGGGAAGAGGTGGAGAGAGAGGGAGAAGCTGGCTTATGGTGAGCAGGGAGGCCAAGGACCCCGAGATCAAGACCTGAGCTAAAGGCATATGCTTAGCTGGCTAAGCCACCCAGGCACCCCAAGATTTCAGTTTTTTGAGAAACTAGACATAGTGACATATGGTGACTTGTACTCCAAACCATGTAACTTCTAGTACTTGTTCTGTTGAGCACAGGTGGTTGGTTGAGGCAGTGTGTGGCCATGGGGGTGGGGTTTCATGACAGCAGTACTGTGTTGCTGCTTCACCTTTTCACCTTTCACCTTTCCTGATCCTTAGACACTACTTTCCAACCTCCTGTGTGAAGTTTAGGCAGGTACTTTATATTTCCCATTTGCAGTAGTCTATCCTTATCTCTTGTGATTGAAGCTCTGTGGGGGTTGAGGTAGAAAACATTAATAGTCAGTAATATGAGCCTTTACACTCTCTCTCTCTCTCTCTCTCGGTTTTATTGCCTCTAGTAATTTAAGAAGGTGCACCATCTGAATGAAACAGAACAGACAGATCTGTTTCATCTATCTCAACTAACCTAAGTGCTTTGTTACAGGCTGGGTTGCAGATTGGTCCATGTTTTATTTTTGTAATTCCCTCTTCTCCCAGTCACGTATGTGATATGGTGTCTTAAAAAGTGTAAGTAACTAATAAATATTTATTAATTTGAATTCCAGTTTTTTTTCCTGTCTTTTTCTCTTGATCAATGCCTAGTGCTGAGATGACACTATCAGCCTGCCTCTACTGATTTACCATGTTCTCTAGATAGAATAGGCAGTGAAAGAAGAGGGTTGGCACCAACCTCTTCAATTTTTCCTGGCTTTTAAGATTTTTTCAAACTCTGTTTACTGTCAGTAGTGAAGAGGAAATGAAAGACAGAAGCATTTTGTCATTCATGGCTAGATAGCTTAGGAGGATAATTTTCTCTGAAGAAAAGCATTTAAACAGACAAACAAATCCTTGCATATACCAAAGTTAAATTAGTATCTAAAGTAGTAATCCTGAAATGGCTTGGGAGAAATGCCAGCTTTTTAGGATGCTGTTTGAATTTCTGTGTATTACAACTTATTTTCATAACGACAACAGACAGAGCTAAAAGGTTTGGAGCCTGGAATAGTTCTTTTTTTCTACAGCTGTAAAGCTATTTAAAATTCTTCTCATGTTACTGTTTGCCATCCAGATGGCTTTTTGGCACTGACTCAGTTCCTAGATGTGAGGGCTGTTGGTTAGTTACTCACCAGCATCACCGTACACTTGTACAGTTTGGCTCATGACTCACTCACACAGCACTTAACATGTGGGTATCCTTTGCTCGATACAGTCATTTCTGATTGTCATTATGTCACTTGTTATAAATAGGTACCAGAATTGATTGGATAACATTTCTGGGATGAAGATAGTTGATATCCCCCTCCCCCACCAAAAGAAAAAGACAACCAGTGAGTCTTTTGGACCCCCATTGCCTCTGTATTGAGAAACAGAAGTTGTCTATATGAAACTTTTGTCTAAAATATATATCTGGGGGCGCCTGGGTGGCTCAGTGGGTTGAGCCGCTGCCTTCGGCTCAGGTCATGATCTCGGGGTCCTGGGATCGAGCCCCGCATCGGGTTCTCTGCTCAGCAGGGAGCCTGCTTCCTCTCTCTCTGCCTGCTTCTCTGCCTGCTTATGATCTCTGTCTGTCAAATTAAAAAAAAATATATATATATATCTGCATGGTAGATCCAAAAGTATATCCAGTAAACCAGAATTATTTACCTTATGCCTGCATTATTAGCTGAAATGATTAAAAAACAAAAAAGAACTTTTCTCAGAAGTCAGAGTTGAGATGAGAGGTTAGGGAGACAAAGGGGTTTGTTACCTGAAAGAAACACCCAAGGAGGCTCTGAATGCAGTGTTCTGTTTCTGGACTTGGACTGTGGTTCGCTTTACAGTAGGTGTTTGCTTTATAGTAACTCATTGCATACTTTCTTTTTTTGCATGAGCTTTTTTTTATTATTTTAAACAATAAATATGTTTAAAAATAGAAAATACTTACCCATCATGTACAAGAGTTCCCTCAGCAGTATCTTCAAAGGATAAAGAAAGTCACCATATTTTGAACTAGATAATTGTTATTAAGCCTGTCTTACTAGTTTTACCTATTTAGTAAAATAATCAGTGTTACCCTAAAACATGGTTATGGTCAACAGTGATTTAAGTAGGCTTAACAATTAGTCTTCATGCCCAAAATACTATTCATTTGGACGTGGAAAAGAAGGCACAGGGTGAGGGGAGAGCATTTCTTGGAAATGTATATCCGATTTGAGCAATATATTGTCTTTCTTGTTGATAAACATGATCGAATATTTAGAAGAAAGGAGGGCAGACTGAAATAAAACACTGAAAAAATTAATTAGCATTACTTAATAAAATTTATTATTTGGTGTGTCACAGTGGCTCAGTCCTTTGGCAGTCTGCGTTCAGCTCAGGTCATGATCCTAGGGTCCTGGGGTCCAGGATCCAACCCCTGCATTGGGCTCCCTGCTCAGCGGGGAGTTTGCTTCTCCCTCTCCCTCTGCTCCTCCTCACCATTCATGCTTTCTCTCTCAGTTGCTTTCTCTCTCTAACTCAAATAAGTAAAGTCTTAAAAAAATTAATATTTATATCAAAACCATTTATTTTCTGAGGATTTATTTACTATTTTTTAAAGATTTACTTATTTTAGAGAAAAAGAGAATGTGAGCGCACATGTGAGTTGGGGGAGGGGTAGGAGAGAGAGAATCTCAGGTGGACTCCCTGCTGAGCCCCATGCAGTGCTCTATCATGACCCTGAGATCATGACCTGCACCGAAACCCAGAGTCAGACACTCATCCAGGTGAGCCACCCAGGTGCCTTAAGACCATTTATTTTAAAAGAGTATCTTAAAAGGTTAGCACTTTATTTTTGAATAATGGGATGATAAGATTTTTATTTTTTTATAATCTCTGTAGGAAATTATTAACATTCATTAGACTTAGGAATCTGCTGAATTAAAACTTTTTCATCAGCCCATATTGTCTGAAGAAATAATATCCAACGTGTCCCCTCCCCCCATTGGAATTCCACTATTCTAATTTATGTTTAAACTTTTACCTAATAATAATGACTTTTAAAAAGTTGTTGGGAATGTGGGAATTATTTAAAATTCTCTAGTGCCTTTTAAGCGAATATAGCTAATGTATATAGCTTGTTTCTTTAAAAAAAGGTGTTTTTTTTTTTTGTTTGTTTTTGTTTTAAAGTAGGCTCTGAGATCAAGAGTCATATGCAGTACTTACTGAGCCAGCCAGGTACCCCAGTGCAGCTTGTTTCAAACATTATTTGTTAAGTGATTATCAGTGGAAGGTGGAAGAAAAATGTAGGTAAATGGCATGAATTGTAGAGCACCCTGTAGTTTGGTGTTCTCCATAAGTTTTGGGATACATTGCATTTTTTTGAAAAATGTAATTTAATTTTTATTCCAGTATAGTTAACACACAGCATCAGTGTACAAATAGTGATTCAACAATTTCGTACATCACCAGTGCACATCTCAACAAGTGCTCTCCTCTTGAACCCTATCATCTATTTCACCCATCCTCCCACCCACCTCTTCTCTTGTAACCAGTTTGTTCTCTGTAGTTAAGAATCTGTTTCATGAAGCCAAAGTTGGTGGCATCACAATTCCAGACTTCAAGCTCTATTACAAAGCTGTCATCATCAAGACAGTATGGTACTGGCACAGAAACAGACACATAGATCAATGGAACAGAATAGAGAGCCCAGAAATAGACCCTCAACTCTATGGTCAACTAATCTTTGACAAAGCAGGAAAGAATGTCCAATGGAAAAAAGATAGTCTCTTCAACAAATGGTGCTGGGAAAATTGGGCAGCCACATGCAGAAAAATGAAACTGGACCACTTCCTTACATCACACACGAAAATTGACTCCAAATGGATGAAGGACCTCAATGTGAGACAGGAATCCATCAAAATCCTTGAGTAGAACACAGGCAGCAACCTCTTTGACTTCAGCCGCAGCAACTTCCTCCTAGGAACATCGCCAAAGGCAACAGAAGCAAGGGCAAAAATGAGCTATTGGGATTTCATCAAGATCAAAAGCTTTTGCATAGCAAAGGGAACAGTTAATAAAACCAAAAGACAACTGGCAGAATGGGAGAAGATATTTGCAAACAACATATCAGATAAAGGGCTAGTATCCAAAATCTATAAAGAGCTTAGCAAACTCAACACTCAAAGTTTGTGTATGGTGTAAGAAAGTGGTCCAGTTCCATTTTTTTGCATATATCTATCCAGCTTTCCCAATACCATTTGTTGAAGAGACTTTTCCCCATTGTATAATCTTGCCTCCTTTGTCGAAGATTAAGACTATATAATTGTGGGTTTATTTCTGTGTTGTCTGTTGTATTCCATTGATCTATGTGTAATATTTTCCAAACAAAACCAAGAATGCTTTTTGAATACTGATTCTGTTAGTACACAGAGTATGCTGTGCATGGAATTTCTTTAAAGGAAAAAATAATGGCAGCATTATTAAAATTGAAAAAATTAAATTGAATTATATTGATTAAATTTGAAATTAAAAATTGAAATTAAAACTAATTGAATTGGGGTGCCTGGGTGGCTCAGTGGGTTAATGCCTCTGCCTTTGGCTCTAGTCATGATCCCGGGGTCCTGGGATCAAACCCTGCATCAGGCTCTCTGCTCAGCAGGGAGCCTACTCCCCTTCCTCTCTCCCTGCCTGCCTTTCTGCCTACTTGTGATCTCTGTCTGTAAAATAAATAAATAAAATCTTTAAAAAAAACTAGTTGAATTAAATTAAAATAGAAATTTCAATTGAAATTAAAGTTGAAATTATTAAAATTGAAATTGAAAAAATTAAAATTGAAAAAATAACAGTTTGTGATTATTTCCTTCTTTTTAACTTTTTAAAAAAATTTTATTTATTTATTTGACAGGCAGAGAGAGGGGAAGGGAAGCAGGCTTCCTGCTGAGCAGAGAGCCAGATGCAGGGGTTCAATCCCAGGACCCCGGGGTCATGACCTAAGCCGAAGGCAGAGGCTTTAACCATCTGAGCCACCCAGGTGCCCCTGTGATCATTTCTAATGTAACATAAATGACATATATGTTAGCATTCTGTGAAGTCTACTTAGGGCATTCCATTAACTGTTAAGCTTTAGTTAATTTAAACTTACTTCAGATGAGTATTTGAAATTAGAATGTGTTTGGAACTCTCTTCTTAGAAAGTAGGATTTTATTATGGAGATTTAAGTGTTTAAAATTTAAGTGTATGGAGATTTAAGTGTTTAAGTCTTTTGGAGGTTTAAGTGCTCTATTTTTTAAAAAATATTTTATTTTGAAACTAATATTATATAATATGTTAACTAAGTAGAATTATTTTTTTAAAGGTTTTATTTATTTATTTGACAGAGAGAGGCAGTGAGAGAGGGAACACAAGCATGGGGAGTGGGAGAGGGAGAAGCAGGCTTCCCGCCAAGCAGGGAGTCCGATGCGGGGCTCCATCCTAGAACCCTGAGATTATGATCTGATACGAAGGAAGACGCTTAACGACAGAGTCACCCAGGCGCCCCAACTAAGTGGAATTTAAAACCTTGAAACTAAAAAAAGTTTTACTTATTTATATACTTTTAAAGATTTTTATTAAAGATTTATATACTTATTTTAGAGAGAGAGAGAGAGAGAATATGCACGTGCATGAGCAGGATGGGGGCAGAGGGAAAGAATCTGACTCTCCATGGAGCACAGAGTCTGACTCAGGGCTTGATCTCACAACCCAGAGATCATGACCTGAGCTGAACTTAAGAGTCTGACACTCAGCTGACTGAGCCACTCAGGCACCCCTAAAGATTTTATTTTTATGTAACGTTTATACCCAGCATGGGGCTCAGACTCACAGCCCTGAGATCAAGAGTTTCATTCTCTACGGACTGAGCCAGGCAGGTTTCCCTTAGTGTTCTGTATTATAATACCAGTTATTCTCAAAGCAAATATTCTCTAAGATGCCAAAGTGTTCAGTTTACTTGGATAGTATACCTTAATGTATTAAAAGTAACAAAGTCTAAGATAAGGAAGCAAGAGGTTAATAAAACCATGATTCATAGTTGTAACATTTTCACATGGTTATGATTTACTTTGCAGTGAAAAGAGTATTAATGTTTAAGTGAAACATCTGTGTGACCAAACACATACAGAAATTCAAATTTCAGTAAAATAAAGTTTGATTTTTTAAGTAATCAGAAAAATGCAATTAACTCATAAGAACTTTTTTGCCTTTAGGTAATTGACTAAAATGAAAAAACTTATATTACAAATCTGTTAATACTATGTACATCCATCAGTGTAGAGGGAATACAAATTGGTAAAAACTTTCTAGAAAATGTCTTTCTAGAAAGTTGGATAATGCATATAAAGAACCCCGGTGAATTTTATAGCAGTGATTCTAAACCCTGTTGGACTCATTTTTTTTTCTTTTTCTAAGTAGGCTCCACGCCTGTAGGGCTTAAACTCACAACCCTGAAATCAAGGTCTGAGCTGAGATCAAGAGTTGGACATTTAACCTACTGAGCCACCCAGGCGCCCCTCACATCCCTTTTTTGTAGCATATTTTGTAATACTTGTACTGTATTGAAATAGAATTTATAGTTAATATAATCTACCTTCATATGTTACAAGAAAAATAAATGCTTTAATTATATTTAAAATATAATGCAATATAAAGGAAGGTCATTTGTGATAAAAATTGGTATGCATTTCATTATGTAAATGCACAGGTACAACTGTAGAAGCCCAGGGGTGCCTGGGTGGCTCAGTAGGTTGGGCCTCTGCCTTCAGCTCAGGTCATGATCTCAGAGTCCTGGGTCCTGGGATCTCAGGGTCCATCCGGTTTTCTGCTCATTGGGGCGCCTGCTTCCCCCTCTTTCTCTGCCTGCCTCTCTGCCTCCTTGTGATCTCTGTCTGTCAAATAAATAAATCTTAAAAAAAAAAAAAACAACAGCAGCAAAAACTGTAGAAGCCCAAAGTCAGGTGCTTATATCTGTGCTTGAATCACTGTGAATGCATTGACTACGAGTAAACACTGAAATAGTGATGTTGATTTGAGAATTTTAATTCCGTAAGTAATAATTATAGGTGCTGCTTTGAGCTTCTATTGTGGCTTAGAAAATTACAAACTAAATGAAAAATCCTTAACTATGGTTGCATAGTTTTTCATTCATAAACAGTATGAAAAGTCATTAAGCACCTCTCCCTCAGGAACCATGATGGATTTGCCAGGGGTTTTGGCCTTTATAAAGCAAAATTTTTACTCTTATGCATACGTGGTAGGAATTGCTCTGTCATATTGTATGTCACTGATACTGTGCAGTGCCCAGTATTATAAGGTGATGGAGGAATCTTTCAGCAGCTAATTTTGCTTTCTCCCTGAGCATTAGCATTAACTTTATCATGGGTTTGGAACCTTTTTAGTAGTTGGGGAAATTGGTTTTCTATAAGAAATATATAATGGTGTTTTGCTCCTCTACTTCTGATTGCTTCATTGAACTGTTTTTGAGTCATTTACCCTCAAATGAATAATACCACATGATAGTAAAAAATATTTAGCAAAAATAAATTGCTGTAACAATGAAGTAAAAATATATTTGCTAAGTCTGGAAGCATCATTCCAACTGTTAGCCAAGAGAAATTAATCATTACAGCTCTGCTACCCAGAATTGTTTGTGTGATTTCTGTACAAACTGTGATTATATTTGGGAAATTATGTGAGCCAACCCCCTGGTAGGTCACTAGAGACCACCTTTTGAGGAACTTTGTTCTAATTACTTTCACACCAGGCAGTCAGAGTCATCGTATGCTGTGGAAAGGAGTCATGGCTGTTCCTCTCCTTGGAAAGAAACAAGCATTATTGTAAATTAATATTAGTCATCGATTATTGTGTGCTTTTTATTTTTTATTTTTATTTTTAAATTTTTTTAAAAAGATCTATTTATTTATTTAAAAGATTTTTTTTTATTTATTTGATACACAGAGAGAGATCACAAGTAGGCAGAGAGGCAGGCAGGGGAGGTGGGGAAGCAGGCTCCCTGCTGAGCAGAGAGCCTGATGTGGGACTCGATCCCAAGAACCTGGGATCATGACCTGAGCTGAAGGCAGAGGCTTAACCCACTGAGCCACCCAGGCACCCCAAAAGATTTATTTATTAAGAGAGAGAGAAAGGGAGAGGTTGAGCAAGCAGGTGGAGGGGCAGAAGGAGAGAATCTTTCCGGCAAGCTCGACACTGAGCACAGAGCCAGATCATGACCCAAGCTGAAACTGAGAGTCAGATGCTTAACCAACTGAGCCACCCAGGTGCCCCTGAGTACTTTTTATATATAAAGTGCTATGCAGTGTGCTTTTGTGTATACACCATTTTATTTAAAACTTACACCAACTCTGCAAAGTAGAAATTACTTACTCCTGTTTATAAATTAGGAAACTGAAGGTCAGAGAGGGAAGTAAATTGTCAAGGTTATACCATCCAAGTTGTACAACATAATGTGTAGGTGAAACCGTATTATGAAAAGAATTTCTTGGTGTTTCAATAATAAAATCTCTGGATCTGGTTCAATATTGATGAGCCATATACTCAATTAAAGAGAATGATAAAATTCAACGTTAAATACTTGATGACTTTTATACATTAGATCTTACAGTAATCTTTCAGAGTTAAGTAGCATTTACATAGTGGATAATTTTATCTGAGATGATTGCTCTATTGAATTTGAATATTTTGGAGCTTCTCTTTTAAGACCCAAAGACAGTAGTGATCTATTTTTTGGGAGTGGGGAACTTTAGTAACTATATATATTTGATTTAAATTTGTGCTATTTTAATTGTTGGCTGTGTTTCCTCTTCAGGATATGTACCATGATGGGAACTAGCTGTCTGTGCATTAGAGATTGCTTGTTGGGAAGTTATATAAGAGAGAAATTTCCTTAAGCAAGATAGCAGTTTTGTTTGTGCCTAGGTTAGCCACTGAAATAATTTTGGTATATTAAGTATATGTGTTGTGGTTTTAAAAAATTGGTCTGCTGTCATGGACATTGAAATAAATCTGAGTTATAATGAGAAAACTTGTTTTACAGAGAAACACTAAATATTTATTTTTATATTTATTTAGTTTTTTAAAAAGATTTTATTTATTTGACAGAGAGAGAGATCACAAGTAGGCAGAGAGAGAGGGGGGGAAGCAGGCTCCCCGCTGAGCAGAGAGCCCGATGCGGGGCTCGATCCCAGGACCCTGGGATCATGACCTGAGCCAAAGGTAGAGGCTTAACCCACTGAGCCACTCAGATGCCCCAAACACACTAAATATTTATAAATATATTGTTTCTATCGAGGTTAAGTACTAAGAATATAAATCTGTAGTTTAATTAATTAATTAAAAGTAGGCTTGGGGCGCCTGGGTGGCTCAGTGGGTTAAGCCGCTGCCTTCGGCTCAGGTCATGATCTCAGGGTCCTGGGATCGAGTCCCACATCGGGCTCTCTGCTCGGCGGGAAGCCTGCTTCCCTCTCTCTCTCTCTCTCTCTCTCTCTGCCTTCCTCTCCATCTACTTGTGGTCTCTCTCTGTCAGGTAAATAAATAAAATCTTTAAAAAAAAAAAAAAAAGTAGGCTCCATGTCCAGTGTGGGGCTTGAACTAACAACCCTGATATCAAGAGTCACACGCTTCTCTGACTGAGCTAGCCAGGTGCCCCATCTTTGGAGGTATCTTTTACATAGACTTATGATGATTCAGATAAAATAGCAGTCTTTACAAAATCAAATTCTACTCTGTTCAGATTTTCATTGCTTAGTATAATGCTTGTTGTTTTTGAACAATGTGGATGGCAGAACTGAGGTCCATATGAATCAAGATCCCATCTTTTACTTGGTGTCTGATTGAAGCCTGAATGTTTGAGATGGTAAAGATAGTGATCTTCAAATGTGTACAGCTCTTTCAGTGCTATTTTTTTTTTTTTTAAGATTTCATTTATTTTTTTGAGAGATAGAATGAGTGAGAGAGAGAGCACACAACACAAGCAGGGGCAGAGGGAGAGGAAGGAAGAGGGAGAAGCAGGAACCCCTGCCGAGCAGGTAGCCCAACTCGAGGCTCAATCGCAGAACCCGGGGACCGTGACCTGAGCCAGAGAGAGATGCTTAACTGACTGAGCCACCCAGGTACCCCAGTGCTAATTTTTTTTATGAACATTCACTTATCTTCTAGCTATATCATATAATAAGAAATTAATATTAGGTAAATAGTATTGCATTTAATTTTTGTTTTAAGATTTTAAAAAAATTGGGGGGCACCTGGGTAGCTCAGTGGGTTAAAGCCTCTGCCTTTGGCTCAGGTTGTGATCCCTCTGCCTTTGGCTTAGGTCGTGATGCCTGCCTCTCTGCCTACTTGTGACCTCTCTCTGTCAAATAAATAAATAAAATCTTTTTTTTTTTTTTTAAGATTTTATTTATTTATTTGACAGATCACAAGCAGGCAGAGAGGCAGGCAGAGAGAGAGGAGGAAGCAGGCTCCCCGCTGAGCAGAGAGCCCGATGTGGGGCTCGATCCCAGGACTCTGAGATCATGACCTGAGCCGAAGGCAGCGGCTTAACCCACTGAGCCACCCAGGCGCCCCTAAATAAATAAAATCTTTAAAAAAAAAAAGTTTTAAAAGATTTAAAAAATTTTTTAAGTTATTTCCATACCCAGTGTGGGCCTTGAACTCAAAACCCTGAGATCAAGAGTCCCGTGCTTCACCAAGAGAGCTAGCCAGGCACCCCTGTTGGATTTAATTTTTTAAAAAAATTGTCTTTCAGTCTCTCTTAAAATTTCTTCCATAATTTTGCAGAGTAGTTTTTGGTTAAACTTGTTCATCTGTAAGTTTATGTTGCCTTCTACTTATGATTTGATTTAAAAAAGAATAAAATCTAATGGCTCTGATGACATATTCCTAGGGAGACTGAGAATGTTTAAATCCTTTCCTCTTTTTCTGCCAGTGAACAATTGACAGGATATAGGTTTATAATTACAGTATGAGGGTTTTAGTTGAGCAGATTGTCATTGCTAAAGTTCCATGCCCTCTGATAGCTTCCTGGAAGAGAGTTGTTTTCATAGTTGTGTCATGCTTGTCCTCATGCGTTGATCATTGACTACATGTTCAAACAGAAGAGTGATGCAAGACTGGGGATTCTGTGGGGCTAGGTAGCCCTGGGAAGGACAGTTCTTTTAAAGGGTAAAGGAGGGGGCATCTGGGTGGCTCAATTAGTTAAGCCTCTGGCTCTTGGTTTCAGCTCAGGTCATGATCTCAGGGTCATGAGATTGAGCCCTGCATCAGGCCTCCCCACTGATCTTCAGATTCTCTCCTCCCTCTACCTCTGCTTCTGTTCACAGGCACAAACACGTGCTCACTCTCTCTGTCTAAAATAAGTCATTTCTAAAAAAGAGAAAAGGAAAAAAAATAAGGGGAAAAAAGATTTTAAAAGGTATGCTGATTGCTTGGGAAAAATCTGACTTTGGTTCTAGCTCTGTTGCTGTGTCATCCTCAATAATTAATTTCTTTGGGCCTTACTTTTCTTATCTTTAAAATGAGAAGGGTTTCTAACTTTTTAAGATTTATTTATTTGAGAGAGAGTGTGCAGGGGAGGGACAGAGGGAGAGAGGATCTCAAGCAGACTGCCTGCTGAGCACAGAGCCCAGTGCCCTTATGGGGCTGGATCCCATGACCCTGAGGTCATGACCTGAGCTGAAATCAAGAATTGGAGGCTGAACCTGGAGGCACCTCAAGGTTTGTGACTCTTTTTTTAAAAGATTTTATTTATTTATTTGAGAGAAACTGGGAGAGAGAAAGAGAGAGAACACGTGTGGGAAGGGGCAACAGGAGGAGAAGAAGCAGGCTCCCCGTTGAGCAGGGAACCTGACTCGGGGCTATCCCAGAACCCTGGGATGATGACCTGAGCCAACATAGATGTTTAACTAACCAAGCCACCCAGGGGCCCCAAGGTTTGTAACTCTTAAGGCATCTCCCAACTGGAAATTCTTGAGTTAATTCTTAGGCTGAACTCATGTGTGGTGCTCCCTATGAAATAAGGTGACAAAGGGGAGTAGGAATCAGATATATTTTATATTTGAATGTGTAGCAGTAATTTTTTTTTCAAAATATCTCTACGAAAGATTTATCTGTTAGCATTTGGTTTGATACCTTGATGGTTTAGCAACCACATCACAGTTTTAATCTGATAAAGGACATGCTATTTTAATAACAGCACAGCACATTTTGAAAGTATGCCCCCTCTCTCAGTACCTATGTACAGTGTTGTACATGATATTCTGAAGAGTCACAAGTTATCCTGTGGGTTTAGTTTGACCACCCCATCTTTAAGTTTGTTTACTAAGAGTCATGAAAAGTAAGAGCTAGTCATACTGGCCTTATATTCCTCTGATTGTTTAAGGGGCTAAAATTTTCTTTACTTGAGCTTCTTTTACCCTTCAAGAATTAGCCAAAGACAGCATAACCAAATATAAGAAACATTGGTTTGCCAGTAGAAATGTATGATAAATTGTGTTCATTACTATTTTAAATACCTGGTATAACTAGGTCTAGATAAAAACATTTCTGGATTGGGGTGCCTGGATGTTCCCTTTGGTCATATCTCGAGTCCTCATATTCAGCCCTGAGTTGGCCCCACCCTCTTTGCTCAGCGGGGAGTCTGCTTGTTCTTCTCCCTCTCCTTCTGCCCCTCCCCCTGCTCATGCTCCTTCTCTCTCAAAAAATAAAATTAGGAAAAAAAAAAAAAGACCATTTCTATGTTACTACTACTTTGAGAAATAATAGGAACTGTCTTAGAGCAGTGATTCTGAAAGTGAACAGTGTGACTTTCCTCCTATAAGATGTTTTTGAAATTTGTGACAGACCGTTTTGTTGTATTTGTTGATACAGTGACTGGGGGAAGTGCTACTTAGTAGTAGGTCATGGATTACTAGATATCCTGCAATGCATTAGACAGTTGTCTACAACAAAAAAAGTCTCATGTACGACAGTTTTTGAATTTTCTTCCCGATAAGGTGAAAATTCTATTTACTATCTGAGCCGAGCTCTTAACCCTGTATTACATAAAAATATAATAGAAAGTATTTTTTACATGGTTTCAAAATATTGATGTTGAAAGATAAAGATTTAGAAAATCTGTGACACCAGTGAGTGGCATTTGTAGTATTTGATCATCAGTACAACACATCTGGATTAGTCATCTGGATTGTCATATCCATGGTGATTCTGTGTTGAGAGGCAAACCTGACTGCTTCATTAGCAGACGTTTGGTCATGTCCCAAGTATTTACATATTGAGAAAAACTTTATATTTTCTTTTATTTCTCCTTTTATGTTATAGCTGGGGCATTACACGGGTTTATTTTGAAATTAGGTACATATATATAAGATATATGAATAGTTTCATTTCAGGTTTTGAAGCGTTTGTATAATATTTGTTTAAAAAGCATATGGAATATGAGAGGATTGAAAACCATTCTTCTAGATAGTATTTGGCTTAAAATACTTGAAAACCTTGAACATTGATCTAAACAAAAGTGCTTTTATTAAAGGGACACACAAGTACAACCTACACGTTAGGCTGTAATTATATACCATATGTTTACCTGAGTGGTGTTTTATTTTGTTTTGTTTTGTGTTTGTGTTTGTGTTTGTTTTAAGTAGGCTCTGTGCCCAGTGCCCAATGTGGGGCTTGAACTCACAACCTTGAGATCTAGAGTTCTTGCTCCAGGCACCTCTTTGGCTCAGTTGTAGAACTTGTAGCTCTTGATCTCAGGGTCATGAGTTCAAGTCCCACGTTGGGTGTGGAGCCTATTTTAAGGAAAAAAAAGTTCATGCTCTTCTGACTGAGCCAGCCAGTTATTAGCGAATTATTTATTTATTTATTTTGGGGGGGATTATTTATTTTTTAAAGGTTTTTTTATTTATTTGACAGAGATCACAAGTAGGTAGAGAGGCAGGCGGTGGGGGTGGTGGGAAGCAGGCTCCCTGCTGAGCAGAGGGCCCCACACCAGGACCTGAGACCATGACCTGAGCTGAAGGCAGAAGCTTAACCCACTGAACCACCGAGGCACCCTTGTTAGTGAATTATTAATATGACAATATTAATGGTAGAAATTAAGACATGTTTGTAACCTTGCAATATTCCCTTTTGATAATTTACTTCTGGTTGAGAAAAACATTTCTAAGTCTTTCTTTTAAACATAGTATTGCGGAGCACCTGGGTGGCTTAGTGGGTTAAAGCCTCTGCCTTCGGCTCAGGTCATGATCCCCAGGGTCCTGGGATCGAGCCCTGCATTGGGCTCTCTGCTCAGCAGGGAGCCTGCTTCTCCCTCTCTCTCTGCCTGCCTCTCTGCCTCCTTGTGGTCTCTGTCTGTCAAATAAATAAATAAACATAGTATTGCTTAAGAAGCATCTTTATTATCTTGCTGAATCATTGGAGTCTTTTTAAAGCTGTTGACATTTGAAAGTGAGGATTTTGCCCTTGAAATTGAAGATCAAGGAATTAATTTTGGAGATTGGTGTGTTGTTCCTTTAAGAAGTAATGAGCATGATTACTGTAAAGCTAAATGGTTAAACTTGCCTTTTTGATATGTTCTGAGATAGCACGAGAAAAATAGTTTGCAACTTATATTGCCAGTTTTAAAAATTTAATTTATTTAAACATTTCTAAATATTTCTGTTGTGAAATGTAGCATAGATATAGAAAAATACAAAAAGATAAATGTGGAGCTTAGTGAATTATTCTTTTTCCCTACATTAAAAATAATGGTTATCCCTTGACATCATGGGAATTCTCCAGTCTGTCTAAATTTAGTAGATGTCATTTTTTGGGAATAAGCCATTCTATAGTTAAACATTAGTTGAAAAAGCATCAGTTTTGGAAGGAAATGCCTGTACTGTTACTGGGTTGCTATATAGTGGGAATGCAGTACTTAGGTTATAGGTAAGATACATTTCATGTTCCTCTTCACATGACAGGAATGTATGGATTGGAAACAAAGTGATATTAGGTGAAGCTTGATCCATTGCAAGTGATGATGTGATCAGAATTCTGTATATTCGTTAATATTTTTCTGGTTTACTCTTTTATGGAAAGGCACATCTATAAGATATAGGAAGATTTTTTTAAAGCCATGTGCAAATAGATAAGTGATATCTGAATTAGATCATTTCAGTTTTTTAAATTTAATGAGTTTTAGGAAATCTATATGTGTATGGCATTTTATCTGTGTAATGGTAGATATTACCATGACTTCATGTCACGATGTTACGTTTGTGGGCTGTTTATGGAATTTCTTAGACTAGGCACTGAGAGACTGCATTGAAGCCACATAGTTAAATTTTTCCTCTTAGGCATGATTTAGATCACATTTTTAATTATCCAGTACAATTGTTCTACTAAGTGACTTCCATAGAATTTGTTCACTCATTCATTTACCCATATGTAAATATTTACTGAGGCTATAATATGTGTCAAAGCTGCAAATAAAGAGGTGAGAATAAGAAGTTGGGAGCTGGGCGCCTGGGTGGCTCAGTGGGTTAAAGCCACTGCCTTCGGCTCAGGTCATGATCCCAGGGTCCTGGGATCGAGTCCTGCGTCGGGCTCTCTGCTCAGCAGGGAGCCTGCTTCCCTCTCTCTCTCTCTCTCTGCCTGCCTCTGTCTACTGTGATCTCTCTCTGTCAAATAAATAAATAAAATCTTAAAAAAAAAAAAAAAGAAGTTGGGAGCTGTTTGTGAGCTGTGACCTTCAATGTAGAGTGCTTTTGCTTTGACATAGATATGCCCTGGTGCTTGGGTGCATAGGAGTATCAGGGAAGGATTCCAAGAGTATAGAAGAATAAGAGTTAAAACTAATGAGGTACTACTGTATGTTGACGAACATAACATAATTTTAAAAAATCATTAAAAAACAGAAGAGTAAGAGTTGATCAGGAGATACGTAGATAAGGACATCTTAGGGAGAGGGAATGATGGTTAAGGTAGGAGGTAGGAGAGAGTATGGGATATGTTGGCAAGTATCAGTGGTTCAGGGCGTCAGGATTAAGGATAGGATATGTGAGAGTATTGAAGAACAGATCTAGAAAGGAAGGTAGGTAGGGGCCCATGAATTTATTCTTATAATTCATTTATTTATAACTATGTCATCAAGAAATTCTTAAATCTGCTATAGTGCTTTTTCTTCCAATAGCCCCAGAAGTTCATAATTTTGTATCTGGGGAGTTAATGCCATAGGGTGGTATAAGGTGCAGTCTCTTTGAAAAGATTGCTGTTCTGGGCTTCAGGCCCTAGGAAGCCTCAGCATTTCCACCTGTCTGGTAAGGGTGAGATCTTAGAAATTTTGTTTTTATAGGTTCATGCTCCCTTATTGCTGTTGTTATTTATTAGGTGATTTGGTTTCACTTGTGAGAATCTTGCCAAAAATCCATGCTAAAGAAAGGAGGGGCATGTACAGGTTTATCATGATTGTAATTGTATGATAGGTGGCTGATGTTTCATAAACCTTTCTCTATTTTAAATGCAAACTTCTGTTTTTCCAGCTTTTGTTGCAATATATGTCATACATGCTGTGACTTGGTATTCAGGAGCTGGCTTTCCCCCATCTTTGTGTGGTGGTGATGAAAGTAAGCAAAGCATGGTCTTTATAATTTTGTATAGCATATTTTCTTGAACACCTGCTATTGTAAGGTTGAAAAACAACTCTCCTAAAGACAGTCTCAAAAGGCTGTTCTGCAGTGATGTACCTAAAGCTATTCCAGGACCAGTGACTGTTAATGACATCTGTAGTAACTGTGTGTAGTTTGTTTATGTTTATAAAAGTATCAGTTTAGGGCGCCTGGGTGGCTCAGTTGGTTGAGTGTCTGCCTTCAGCTCGGGTCGTGGTTCCAGGGCTCTGGGATCGAGTCCCACATTAGGCTCTCTGCTCATTGGGGAAGCCTGCTTTTCCTCTCCCTCTGCCTGACACTCCCCCTGCTTGTGCTCTCTCTCTCATATAAATAAAAATAAAAATAAATCTTTGTAATAAAGTATCAGTTTAGAGGGCCCAAGTTTAATGATTTCTCCATATACTGTGGTAAGAGACAGTACTTTAAAAAGCATGGGAGGAAAAAAGCAAAAATAGAAGCATGGGTCAAGCCCTCAAGAAGCTTATAGTTAACTGTGGTTTATTATGGTTAGTAATAATATAATAATAAAGACTTTTTTCTGGTAATTTAAGAGTTATTATGCAGAGGGTTGTGTAGTGCTCACACTCTGCAGCTAGACCCAACTTCAAATCCAGGACTGCTGTTTGGTAGTTATGAGATAACAACCTCTTTAAGTTCCTCAAGGAGTAATAATATTACTATAGGATGGTAATAAGGATAAAATACAGAAATGCATGTAAAGAAATTACTAGAATGCTGGCACAGAGTGAGAACTCAACCTTCAGCTGTTTTAGATTTTATTACCCTGTGAGCTTTTTTTTGAATTGTAGGAGTAGGGATAATAATGTTTTGTCTTAAAAACATTGAACAGGGGCGCCTGGGTAGCTCAGTGGGTTAAGCCGCTGCCTTCGGCTCGGGTCATGATCTCAGGGTCCTGGGATTGAGTCCCGCATCGGGCTCTCTGCTCGGCAGGGAGCCTGCTTCCCTCTCTCTCTCTCTCTGCCTGCCTCTCTGTCTACTTGTGATCTCTCTCTGTCAAATAAATAAATAAATAAAAACTTAAAAAAAAAAAAAAACATTGAACAGTTACAAAATGGCTGCTATGTGCTGATCACTTTTGGGGAAATGAAAGTAGTTGAAAATATATAATTCATAGCTCAAAAGAACTTAGGGCTTTTGAATTAAAAAAAAAACAAGTTAGCTGCAAATATTTATATTTGACTTACTAAGTTCCAGGCGTTCTTTCTTTAATTTTTATAGCTATGTGCTCTAAGGTAGTTACTGTTGATTTCATCATTTCACAGATAAGGGAACTTAGGTAGGGGAGAAGATAGATGATTTGCCTGAGATCTTTCAGCCGGTAAGGGATGGAACGAGCTCTCACAAGTAAGCTGTTGGATTCTGAGGCCACAGTCTTTCATCAGTGCACTATCTTGCTGACAGAAACAAGACTGGCACATGAGAAAGATTCAGGGCCTGTATAAGTGTCAGTGTAATGGGTCCAGATTATAAAAGGGTGTAAGAGTTAGGAGAGAGGAATCAGTAAAGGCTTGAATATTCAGGGAGTGCGGTTTCTTGCATCCTTGCCAACACCTGTTGTTTCTTGTGTTATTAATTTAGCTATTCTGACAGGTGTGAGATGGTATCTCATTGTGGTTTGATTTGTATTTCCTTGATGATGAGTGATGTTGAGCATCTTTTCATGTCTGTTAGCTATCTAAATGTCTTCTTTGGAGAAATGTCTTAATGTCTTCTGCCCATTTCTTAACTGGGTTATTTGTTTTCTGGGTGTTGAGTTTCATAAGTTCTTTGTTAGATTTTGGATACTTACCCTTTATCAGTATGTCATGCAAGTATCTTCTTCTGTAGCTGCCTTTTAGTTTTGTTGATTGCTTTCCTTCACTGTGCAGAAGCTTTTTATCTTGATGAAGTCATAATAGTTCATTTTTGCTTTTGTTTCCCTTGCTTCTGGTGATATGTCTAGTAAGAAGTTGCTACAGCTGTGGTCAGAGGTTGGTGCCTGTGTTCTCCTGTAGGATTTTTTTTTTTTTTTAAGATTTTATGTATTTATTTGACAGGCACAGATCTCAAGTAGGCAGAGAGGCAGGCAGAGAGAGAGGGGGGAAGCAGGCTCCCAGCTGAGCAGAGAGCCCAATGCGGGGCTTGATCCCAGGACCCTGAGATCATGACCTGAGCCGAAGGCAGAGGCTTTAACCCACTGAGCCACCCAGGCACCCCTTCTGTAGGATTTTGATGGTTTCCTGTCTCACACTAAAGTCTTTCATCTGTTTTGAATTTATTTTTGTGTATGGTGTAAGAAAGCAGACCAGTTTTGGGGCGCTTGGGTGGCTCAGTTGTTTAAGTATCTGCCTTTGGCTCAGCTCATGATCTCAGGGTCTTGGGATCGAGTCCATCAAGCTCCACGTAGGGCTCCCTGCCCAGCAGGATATCTCCTTCTCCTTGTTCCCCTGCTCTTTCCCTCTGCTTTCTCCCTCTGCTCTTTCCTTCTGCTCCTCTCTGCTCTCTCTCCAACTTTCTTTTGACATCCATTAACATGATAGGTGGTTCTCCATCTCCTCACTTTCAATCTGCAGGTGTCTTTAGGTCTAAAGTGAGTCTCTTGTAGCAGCGTATAGATAGATCTTAATCTATTAAGATCCCATTTTTAAGTAATCTCTGCACCAAATGTGGGGCTTGAACTCAACCCCACGAGTAAGAGTCACATGCTTCATTAAATGAGCCAACCAGGTGCCCCACCACCAGACCATTATTATATTTAACAAATGCAACAGTATTTCCTTAAAATCATCTAATATTTAATTCATATTTAATTTCCCAGTTTGTCTTAAAGATGTTTGTTTGTTTGTTTTTAAAATTTTATTTATTTGTCAGAGAGAGAGAGAGAGAGAACGCACAAGCAGGCAGAGTGGCAGGCAGAGGCAGAGAGAGAAGCAGGCTCCCTGCTGAGCAAGTAGCCTGATGTGGGACTGGATTCCAGAACTCTGGGATCATGACCTGAGCCAAAGGCAGAGGCTTAACCGACTGAGTCACCCAGGCGGCCCTAAAGATAGGTTTTTATAGCTGATTTGGTGAAATAAGTGTTGGATTTGGCTGTCTCCACTCCTAACACAGAACTGAGGCAGGGCTTGATCTTAGAACTATGAGATCATGAAGTATTCCAAAATGAAGAGCTCTAGGCTTAACCAGCTAAGCCACCCAGGTGCCCCTCCTAAATGTTGATTTGTTAACAGTCCTTGCACCATTTTCTTTTCTTATTGTTGATTAGCTTGTTTTGTTTTTGTTGATTACTTTTTTTTATTGATGATTCATTAGGAACTTGACCTATGCTTCCTTGAAGTCTTTAATTCCTTTCTCTGTTTTCCTATTTCTTGTAAACTGATAAATAGTTCAGATTTAGAGTCTTGATTAAATTCAGGTTCTTTTTGTTTGTTTGTTTTCTAAAATCAACTATATCCTATAGGGTGTGGTTAGTACTTCTCTTGCATTGTAGGAGGAGATACATGTCTGGATTATTCACAGGATTTAGATACTGTTAACCTGATACTGTTCATTATAAAGTTCCTCATCATCCTTTCACTTTATTTTGTAAAATTTTTTAGCATCCATAAATTATGCATTATTGCCTAGAATCAGTGTTTCATTAGAGGTTGCACAACGGTGGTTTTCTAATTTTATCATTCTTTCTGTGTTTATGAACTAAAGTTCTAAAAATTAAGGAAAAAACCTTACCCTCATCAGTCATTTGGTTACCCTGAAATATTTAGTATAAGCTGGTCAAAACATGTTTGATTTGCTTCCCCATTCTTTATCAATTTTCAGAATAGGGAGTTGGTCTTAGCAGTCTCCAGTGGTGATCAGTAAATTATTTATTTGTTTCTTTTTATTATTATTATTAAGTCACTTATTTGTATATTTTTGATGCATTTCAACCCGTGGATGTCATGAGTATTTCTGATGCTCAGAAGTGCTTCAAGTTGGCTCTTGTCTCTTTTGATGTGATGCTTTCATTCTTTCAGTAAATGGGATTTGAATCTTGATTTAATTAACTTCAGTGCCCGTGTTCCGCCCACTGTTATTGCTGGGCTTTCTTCAAGGAAGCTCTGAAGGAAGTCTTCTAGGTGCAGTTCAGGGGCGCATTTGTTGGAATAGGGGTTTGATTCCAGGAGTGTCAACATTTGTCTGAACATAGTTCCAACAGCAGATTAATAGCCTTTGTGGAGGTGGTGCAGTATAAGGCAAGCAAAGGAAATTAGTCCAGAAACATAGCACAAAGGGCCTTGCCAGCTGGGTTGAGGGATTTGGTGTTTTTAATTCTTAGGTGATGGGTCGTGAGACTATAAGTTCATGACATTTTGTTTCTCACATGAGATTGATAAATTAAAAAAAAAAGATTTATTTATTTTAGAGTGAGTGTGTTTAAATGGGGTGGGGGAAGGCAGTTTGAGAAAGAGGGAGAAAAGCACAGACTCCTTGCTGAGCATGGGGCCCAACACAGGGCTTGACCTGATGACCCCAATATCATGATCTAAGTTGAAATCAAGGGTCAGACAGATGCTCAACTGACTGAGCCACCCAGGTGCCCAGGTAGAAAATTATATTTGAAAGAAGGACCTCTTGACTGCTGTTTTCATTGGAGTTTGCAGAGAACTCAGCGAAAGAAGCCAATATTATTTAAGTAAAATCTGGAATACCTGTTGAGTGGTTGTTAACTGAATTTCTTAGAAACCTCTAATCTTAAATCTTTCATTTTTCATATGTGATAGACTTTTGTTGAATTTGAGTAGTGTGTGTGTGTGTGTGTGTGTTTAATGGAGCTAATGATAACCGACAGTGTTTTTAAATAATTTGTTTCTGGTGGCTTAATCTTTAATTAGCCATCTGTTATATTATTGGCTGTATTGAAATCCAAAGACTAATTATGGATTGGTGGTCTTTAACATATTTTAAGATTTGGCTAATTTTCTGTTTCACTACGTTTTACTTAATAATTTTTAGGTCCCCATGGTTATGAATGTGTGTCAGTTTCATAATGCCTCCTGCTATGGCAGACATCCTTGACATCTGGGCAGTGGATTCACAGTTAGCATCTGATGGCTCCATACCTGTGGATTTCCTTTTGCCCACTGGGATTTATATTCAGCTGGAGGTTCCTCGGGAAGCTACCATTTCCTATATTAAACAGGTATGTTAATAGGTGGAATTTTTATAAATGTAGCTTACTTACTATATCACTTAGGGGAAGATGTTATTCTATTAAGGAAAATGTTATTAATGTAAATCATATGGTCAGTTTGAGGGAAAATTAACGTTTAGGATTTTGATATATGCTTTGTTTTTTGTAGATGTATAAAAGTAATTCTCACTCTCATTTTTAATCTATATGTAATACCTGAATTAAGAAAAAATTATGTTAGTTTGAAATGTTCATTCAGGTTGTTTAAAGGAATTTGACATTGTCAAAGTTTTGAGTTAAAATCTTTTTAAGTACTATCTTTGAACTTGTCATACTTTTTTGTATGTGATTTTTGGTTGGTTGTCTCTTCCCCTTTTCTTTCCTCTTCTTCCCTCCATACCCCCACTACTCTTCATGATGATTGTGGGGAAGAAAAAGTTTTCCCCTAGTAGAGAATAGCATGCCCTCCTTTGGAAGCAAGTTCTTTTTTTTTTTTTTTTTAAGGTTTAATTTAAATTCAAGTTAGTTAATACACAGTATGATATAAGCTTCATGTGTACAATATAGTGATTCAACCGTTGCAAACAATACCCTGTGCTCATCTCTACAAGTGCACTCTGTACTCTTTAATCCCTATCACCTATTTCACCCATTCCCCCAACCACCTCCCTTCTGGTAACCATCACTTTGGGGAAGCAACTTCATTTATTTATTCATTCATTTATTTATTTATTTAGGTTTAAAGATTTTATTTATTTATTTGACAGAGATCACAATTAGGCATAGAGGCAGGCAGAGAGAGAGGGGGAAGCAGGCTCCCCACTGAGCAGAGAGCCCGATGTGTGGCTCGATCCCAGGACCCTGAGATCATGACCTGAGCTGAAGTCAGAGGCTTTAACCCACTGAACCATCCAGGCGCCCCGCAACTTCTTTTATATAACAAGTCTTGCTTGTTTTGTTGGATTATTTTTTCACGTGAATTGATGAGTGGTATTGATTTGTGAGTACAATGAAATGTAAATGAAATTATTTTCCTAAACTTTCTCTTTAATGTTTTCCAAATAGCTGAACCCAATATGAAAATCAGGGGATATGATATTTTTAAGAAAAAGTATTTATGATAAACCTTTTTAAAATTCTTGACTTTGGATAGCCTCTTAACTCTTTTTCAAGCTTCTTCATCTGGGAGACATGAGAATTCTAAAACTGCATGATCCCTGAAGTAGAAAACTAAAATACCCAAAAATTATTTTAGGTATCCCAAGATTTCAGAGGTATTAACCTGGTGTACAGGTTTAGTACTTATCATTATAGTCACCAGTGACAAGTATGGATGTCTGTGGCTGCACCTGAAGTTGGATTAAGCATTCATGCACTCCATTCTTTTAATTGTAAAACATACATAATGTGAAGTTTACCATAAGAATAATTTTTAGGTGCATAATTCTGTTGTATTAAATACATTCATAGTATTGCCCAACCATCAACCTTATACAGAAACACAAACACTGTTCTCGTTAAATAAAAAACTTTCTTCTCCAAGTCTCTGGTAATCCCTATTTTAGTTTCTGTCTCTAGGAATTTGTCTATTCCAGCTATCTTATAAAAGTGGAATCAAACAGTAGTTGTCCTTTTGTGTCTGACTTATCTTACCTACCATAATATTTTCAAAGGTCATCCATATTGTAATATAAGTCCAAATTTCATTCCTTTTTAAGACTTCGTAAAATTCCACTGTTTGGAATTTTATGCCACATTTTGTTTTTCTGTTCATCTCTTGATGGATATTTTGATTGTATCAGTCTTTTGGCTATTGTGGACATTGGCGTACAGATATCTGTTCGAGTCCCTGCTTTCAATTTTTTGGGGCATATGTCTGGAAATGGAATTTTTATATCTTTTGATAACTCTGTTTTAACTTTTTAAAGAACTGCCAGACTGTTTCCCACAGTTGCGTTATCCTTTTTCTTTCCCACCAGCAATACTCAGGAGTTCTAGTTTCTCCACATCCTGGCCAACACTTCTTATTTTCTGTTTTTGTCGTTTGTTTTTTATAACTGTATTTATAGCTGTGAAATGGTATCTTATTGCACTTTTTAGTTGTATTTCCCTGATGATTAATGATGTCAAGCATCTTTTCATGTTCTTAATGGCCATTTGTAGAATTTTCTGTTTAAGACCATTGTACATTTTGTAATTCAATTGTTTGCTTCTTGTTGTTGAGTCATAGGAGTTCTTCATATATCCTGGATATTAATCTCTTATCAGATACATAATTTGCAAATATTTTCTCCCATTCCTTGGGTTGCCTTTTTACTCGCAGTACTGTCCTTTGATGTATAAAATTTTTAAAATTTTTATGAAATCCAGTTTACCTATTCTTTCTTTTGTTGCCCAGCAGCACTGCTTTCTCCTGAATATAGCTGACTCTGAGGATTAGCTATGATTTTTACTAGGGTCTATTATTCTCAGCTCTTGGTTTTTGTACTGGCTGCAATTAAAAATTTGTAATCCACCTTGCCATTTGTATGGTGACCTTCTTTTATATGATTTCATTCAGGAAACTTGGGGGAAAATGACAAGAGATTGATTCTGCTTCTTCTGACAGGGCACTGTTAATTAATAATGATAATCCTGGTGAATAGAAAAGAATCCAGGAAAAACAATATTTTGTAAGGGAGGATGGTGCATACTTTGAATTTTCTGTTTTTTTGGGTTTTGTTTGTTTGTTTGTTTGTTTTTTAATTAGAAGTTACTTATGTTCATAAGAATGGTAAATATGAGGGCGCCTGGGTGGCTCAGTCATTAAGTGCCTGCCTTCTGCTCAGGTCATGATCCCAGCGTCCTGGAATCTAGCCCCACATTGGGCTCCCTGCTCGGCGGGAAGCCTGCCTCTCCCTCTCCCACTCCCCCTCTCTCACTGTCTGTCTATGTCAAGTAAATAAAATCTTTAAAAAAAATGGTAAACCAAACTATGGAAAGAACCTAGATGTCCATCAACAGACGAATGGATAAAGAAGATGTGGTATATATACACAATGGAATACTATGCAGCCATCAAAAGAAATGAAATCTTGCCATTTGCGACGACGTGGATGGAACTAGAGGGTATCATGCTTAGCGAAATAAGTCAATCGGAGAAAGACAACTATCATATGATCTCCTTGATATGAGGGAGAGGAGATGCAACATGGGGGGTTAAGGGGGTAGGAGAAGAGTAAATGAAACAAGATGGGATTGGGAGGGAGACAAACCATAAGTGACTCTTAATCTCACAAAACAAACTGAGGGTTGATGGGGGGAGGGGGGTTGGGGAAGAGGGGGTGGGGTTATGGACATTGGGGAGGGTATGTGCTATGGTGAGTGCTGTGAAGTATGTAAACCTGGCGATTCACAGACCTGTACCCCTGGGGATAAAAATATATTATATGTTTATAAAAAATAAAATTTTAAAAAATGGTAAATATGGACATCTTCATAGATAATCACTTTTTTAAAAATTGAAGTAGAGTTGACATACAATATTATATTTCAGGTGTACAAACTATGATTCAGCAGTTACATACATTATGAAATGTTTACCATGATATGTATAGTTACTATCACCACAACAAGTTATTCCAATATTATTGACTGTATTCTTACTGCCGTACTTTTCATCTCCATGATTTATTTATTTCATAACTGGTATTTTGATTTTTTTTTTAAAGATTTTATTTATTTATTTGACAGACAGAGATCACAAGTAGGCAGAGAGGCAGACAGATAGAGAGAGAGGTGGAAGCAGGCTCCCTGCAGAACACAGAGCCTGATGTGGGGCTCGATCCCAGGACACTGGGACCATGACCTGAGCCGAAGGCAGAGGCTTTAACCCACTGAGCCACCCAGGTGCCCCGGTATTTTGATTTTTTAATCCCCTTCATCTATTTCACCTTTCCCCCCATCAGTTTGTTCTTTGTATTTATTAGTTTCTGTTTTTATTTTTGTTTTTTAGATGCTACATATAAGTGAGATCATGTGGTGTTTGTCTTTCTCTGACTTATTTACTTAGCATAAGGCTAGGTTTTGGTATATACTTTTTTTTTTTTATATACTTATAAATGGCATTGTTTTCATTTCTTTGCTAGTTTATGGAAACAACAGGTTTTTGTATATTTTGTATTCTGCAACTTTGTGGAATTCATTTATTCTAATATTTTTTGTGGAATCTTTAGGGTTTTTTATATATAGTATCATGTCTTATGCAAATAGTGACAATTTTACTTCTTCTTTAACAATTTGGATACTTTTCCTTTTTGTGTGATTGCTCTGACTGGGTCTTCTAATACTGTATGTTGAATAAAGGTGGTGAGAGTAGACATTTTTGTCTTGTTCCTGATCTTAGAGCAATAGCTTTCAGCTTTTCACCATAAGTATGATGTTAGCCATGGGTTTATCATATATGGCTTTATAATGTTGAAGTATATTTTCTCTGTTCCCACCTTTTTGAGAGTTTTTATGATGAACAAATTTGGAATTTGTCAAATGCTGTTTTGGCGTCTTCTGAGATGATTAGATGATTTTATCTTTCGTTTTGGTATATCATCTTGATTGATTTTTGGATGATGAGCCATCTTTGCATCTCTGGAATATTTCCTACCTGACTGTGATGAACCTTTTAATGTCTTGTTGAATTTGCATTGCTAGTATTTTGTTGAAGATTTTTGCACCTGTGTTCATTGGGGATACTAGTATGTAATTTTTTTTTTTTTTTTTGGGTAGTGTCTTTTTGATTTTGGTATCAGAGTAATGCTGGCCTTGTAGAATGAATTTGGAAACATTCCTTCCTCCTTTTTTTGGATGAGTTAGAAAAGAATTGTGGGGTGCCTAGATGGCTTAGTTGGTTAAGTTTCTGACTCTTTTTTTTTTTAAAGATTTTATTTATTTATTCAACAGGCAGATCACAAGTAGGCAGAGAGGCAGGCAGAGAGAGGGGGAAGCAATCTTCCTGCCGAGCAGAGAGCCTGATGCGGGGCTGGATCCCAGGACCCTGAGACCACGACCCAAGCCGAAGGCAGAGGCCCAACCCACTGAACCACCCAGGCGCCCCTCTGACTCTTTTTTTTTTTTTTTTTTTTTTTTTAAGATTTTATTTATTTATTTGACAGAGAGAAATCACAAGTAAGCAGAGAGGCAGGCAGAGAGAGAGGAGGAAGCAGGCTACCCGCTGAGCAGAAAGCCCGATGTGGGGCTCGAACCCAGGACCTGGGATCATGACCTGAGCCGAAGGCAGCGGCTCAACCCACTGAGCCACCCAGGCGCCCCTCTTTTTTTTTTTTTTAAAGATTTTATTTATTTATTTGAAAGAGATCACAAGTAGGTAGAGAAGCAGGCACAGAGAGAGAGGGGGGAAGCAAGTTCCCTGCTGAACAGAGAGCCTGATGCGGGGCTTGATCCCAGGACCCTGGGATCATGACCTGAGCAGAAGCCAGAGGCTTTAACCCACTGAGCCTCTCAGGTGCCCTTAAGTTTCTGACTCTTAAGTTGGCCTCAGTTCATGATCTCAGGGTTGTGCAGTTGGGCCCATGCTCAGTGCAGAGTCTGCTTGAGATTCTTTCTCTCCCTCTCCCTGTTCTTCTTTCCTCGCTTGCATGCTTGTGGCACACGCTTTCTCTATCAAATACATAAATAAAAGAAATCTTTAGAAAAAAAGAAAAGGATTGATATTCATTTCTTTTTTCCCCCCACCCGGAGAGGGAGAGAGGGGCAGGCAGAGGGGAAGAAAGAGAATCTTTAGCAGGCTCTATGCCCAGCAAGGAGCCTATGGCCGGTCTCTATCTCAGGACCCTGAGATCATGATCTTAGCCAAAATCAAGAGTAGGATGCTTAACTGAAAGAGCCATTCAGGCACCCGATACCTGATATTCATTGTTTTTTGAATGTTTGGTGGAATTCAGCAATGCAGCCATCTGGTTCTAGACTTTTTTTTTTTTTTAAGATTTTATTTATTTAATCTGACACACACAGAGTGAGAGAAGACAAGCGGAGGAACGGCAGGGGGGAGAGGGAGAAGCAGGCTCCCTGCTGAGCAGGGAGCCTTATAGGGTGGGGGTGGGGTGGGGGTGGGGGAGTGGCTACGCTTGACCTAAGCCGAAGGCCAACAAAGTTTACTTGACTTAGCCACCCACCGGCCCCTAGACTTTTTTTTTTGGTGCAAGTTTTTTTAAATTACTGATTCAATTTCATTACTGGTTATCACTCTGTTTAGAGTATCTGCTTTTTTTCTGATTAAGCCTTAGAAGATTGTACGTTTCTAGGAATTTATCTGTTTCTTTTGGTTTTCCAATTTGTTGCCATATAATTTTTTATAGTAGTCTCTTAAAAGTCTTTTGTATTTCTGTGGTGTCAGTTGTAACTTCTCTTTCATTTCTGATTTTGAGTCCTCTCTCTTAAGAAGTCTGGCAGATACTCACTTAATTTTGTTTATGTAAATGCATTTTTTGTGCATTGTACTATTACTTACAAATATGGGTTAATACTATATGTATTCCCTTGTAAGTTGGTATTTTATTTATTTTTTTCTAAATTATTTTCATTAACATATAATGCGTTATTTGCGCCAGAGGTGCAGGTCTGTGAATCATCAGTCTTACACATTTCACAGAACTCACCATTGCCCATACCCTCCCCAATGTCCAACCACCTATCCAACCCAACCACCCTATCCATACCCCTCCACCCCCAGCATCTCTCAGTTTGTTTTGTGAGATTAAGAGTCTCCTATGGTTTTCTCCCTCCTGATCCCATCTTGTAAGTTGGTATTTAAAAAAAAACAAAAACAAAAGCAAAAAACCCTTAATATATCTTGGACAACTTTCCATGTTACTGTGAATTTTTATTTTAATTTTACAGATTTGTAATATTTTATAGTTGATTTAGCCAGTCCTTCATTGCTAAACATTTGGCTTGTCCTATTTTTTTTTAGTTTTATAGAGAGTGCTGTAGTGAGTATCCTTGTAGACGTATCTTTGTACACTTGAACAAGTTTTTATGTTCCAGAAAGGTCTTATTTTTTTCCTGCAGATGTTATGGAAGCAAGTTCACAATTACCCAATGTTTAACCTCCTTATGGAAATTGACTCCTATATGTTTGCATGTGTGAATCAAACTGCTGTATATGAGGAGCTTGAAGATGAAACAAGAAGACTCTGTGATGTCAGACCTTTTCTTCCAGTTCTCAAATTAGTGACAAGAAGTTGTGACCCAGGGGAAAAATTAGACTCAAAAATTGGAGTCCTTATAGGAAAAGGTAACTTAAAAACTTATTGGTATGAATTCTTTACATATTTATGGTTGTATGTATAAACATGTAAGTATGATCAAAGACATTGCTTTGTAGAGTGTGGCTCAAAGGCCAATACTTATTTGTAAATTTATAACTAGTCTGAGATAAGGTGCATGTAACAATTGAGAGTAAATGTTTATAAATTCCTGTAGCAATGTTATAACCCCTGGGACACTATGGTAATATGTTTTGTGTATCTTTTTTAGTGACTTATTTTTATTAGCCAGAGTATATGCCCTTTTTTTGGCAGATTGGAAAGGAAAAAGTTGTCCCTTTGTCTCAGATAGTTTGAGAAGCCCTTTTCTAAGAGATACATCCTCCATTTCTTTTGAACTTCCTCTACACTATATACACAATTTATATAAAATTCTGTATATCAAGACTTTAAGCTAATTGAAAAGTTTCTGTCAATAACCCATATTACTGACAAATTTTACTCCTTAACTAAAATTATCTTTAAGTACTGATACTTTTGTAGGGAGTCAGGATATGTTATGTCCACATTATTCTTTGCAAATTAATTCCAGGGAGAATCGTAACAAAATGTGATAGAGTATCTTTTGCTATAATAATGTTAGGTATCACATGGGCCAATGGTATATCAATATCCTGCTTTAGACATGATACTAGAATTAAGTACTATGAGAGGTTTACTGCAGAGGAGGCTTGAAGTTTATTTATTTTGCAGTAGCAGTTTTGTGTTGTTGTTTTCATTTTTATTTTTTAAGAGACTTGAAATTGAAATACAAAACCAAACAACTCACTGGAGGCTTTTGGATTTGGATTAGCCTCTTGTATTGACTAAATTCACTCTCAAAAGATAATATAGTACCATCCCATTTAATATCATAAGTGTCTTCAAGATAACCTAGTATCATCCCTTCTAAGAACCATGTCCTGTAAGATTGCATTCTTTGATCTTGACCTATAGTGATTCAGACTAACTAATGATTACAAGTGTAGGGCTACATTCTTCCCTCTGAGTGCTTAGAAGAAGAACAGAACTTTGTTGAATTACTGAATGACAGCCTATGTGTATTTCTTTCTCTTTTCTCTATGTATTTCTTTTTTCTTTCTTTTTCTTTTCTTTTTTTTTTTTCAAGTAGGCTCCATGCTGGGCCTACCAGTACCAGGCTTGAACTCAACAACACTGAGATCAAGACCTGAGCAGAGATCAAGAGTCAGATTGCTCACTGACTGGGCCACCCAAGTACCCAGACAGTATAGTACTTAAAAAGGTTTGATTACTTCAGAGGAGAGCTAGTTCGGTTTAGGAAATAATTTTTTGTTTCTTCAATAAGTTTGTAATTATTTACCATATAGGATTCATTCACTCACCCACCCAACCATCCATCACTCCTTCCTTCCTTCCTCCCTCCCTCCCTCTCTCCCTCTCCCCCCTACCCCCACCTCTTATTTTTTTATTTTTAAGTAATCTCCACACCCTGTGTGGGGCTTGAACTCACAACCCTGAGATCAAGAGTCACATGCTCCACTGACTGAGCCATCCAGGAGACCCCACAATTTTCTTATATGTTAATGGCCTCATTAGAAAGCACTCCTTTCCATTTGCTAGGGCTCCAAAGATTTTTTCAATAAACTTTAAATTCTTCATTACAAAAAGTCTCTCCTTTGTTTGAATTGAAGAATATATGGGAAAGTAAAAAATAATAAATAATGACTTATAGTGTTATTGAAGACAAGAATATCCACTGATAATATTGAGATATAGTTCTTTCCAAGTGGCTTTTTGTGTATGTGTCTCTGTGTGTATGAAATATATAGCTTTTAGGTTTCCCTGCTGATGGAAGGAAGTAGACCAGAACCACACTGATTGTTAAGGATTAAATATTTGATAACCCAAAAGATTAGCATCACAGAGAGAGCTAACTTTTGTCAGGATATAGATATCTTTCTGAGATGTATCATGTTTTCAAAATTTAGATCACTACACTATCTTCTAGTTGTGATCTTCAAAAAATATGGGCTCATTAGCCACTGTTATCTCTACATGAGCATGGCAGATTTAGCAAATATATACTAGATGCAAATATTACATGAGATATAGTCAATGATGAAAATCATTCATGGTTTATCTAATTCAAATAGAATTGGGCGCGCTGTTTTTTGGTCTTTGTTTTTATTTGGCAACCCTGACTTTACCTTGCCACAGTGCAGGGGTCATATGTATGTAATATATAAATTGAATTTTTCTTTCTATAAGCAGTGTGACCATATTTTGTTCTGTATCGTAAGGTTTATTATATGAAAACTTTTAATGAAATGTGCCCTGCAGTTTGAGTGATCAAGATGCAAACTCTTGTTTTATATTAAACTGAACAGCTTATGGGTCACCTAGGTGGCTCAGTGGTTAAGCATCTGCCTTCGGCTCAAGTCATGATATCAGGGTTCTGGGATCAAACTCCAAGTTGGTTCCCTGCTTGGTGGGGATCGTGCTTCTCCCTCTCCCACTGCAGTCTCCATGCTTTTGCTTGCTCTCTCTCTCTGTCAAATAAAGAAATAAAATCTTAAAAAAAATAAAATGAACAGTTTATAAATGCTTAACAATAAACTATACTTTAAGATTTTCAGCATATCTAGAAAACCTGATGTTAATGATCATATACACAGATTCAAGTGTTAACATGCATTTAGGAAGTTTTGAGTAAGTCTGTTTTAATATTTTGGAATGAATTTTCACTTTAAGTACCTAAGAAGTCCGTTTTCGCAGTTGCTAATTTGTATGTGATGACTATAACCGGGGCTTGGTGACGTCATGCTTCCTGGTAAAACAATAAACAATTATTTCAGTTTAACTTCAGGAACGAGTTTGCTGCCTTCTCCTCCCCCAAAGAAAACAATGGAACCTTTACAGATGTTATTGCCCTGGTGGGTCTAAAAATACCTTTTCCTTCATGATGATGTATCTCATTTTATTTTTTAATGTTTATTATAAATAATTATTTACAGAGCTTCTATTTGTCTTCTGATTATGCTCTGTGGTGAAGGTCACCCCTTCAAATGCCCATTAAATCTTGACCAGAGGATTTTGTCAGCATCCTGAAAAAAAAAATTTTGAAAACTCCCTTATTTTTTCCCTGACCTATCTTAAGTTGTGGTATATATATATATATTTTTTAAAATATTAATTTATTTGACAGAGAGAGTGAGAGAGCACAAGCAGGGGCAGAGAGAGAGGGAGAAGCAGGCTCCTCCTGAGCAGGGAGCCTGATCCAGGGCTCGATCCCAGAATCCTGGGATCATGACCTGAGCCAAAGGCAGAGGCTTAACCCACCGAGCCACCCAGGTGCCCCGAGTTGTGGTATATTTTAAAGTGACTGCAGGATTTTAACAGTATCTTTATTTTTTTTTTAAAGTTTTTATTTATTTATTGGACAGACAGAGATCACAAGTAGGCAGAGAGGCAGGCAGAGAGAGACGGAGAGGCAGGCAGAGAGAGATGAGAGCAGAGAGCCTGATGCGGGACTCGATCCTAGGACCCCGGGTTCATGACCCGAGCCGAAGGCAGAGGCTTTAACCCACTGAGCCCCGAGTTGTGGTATATTTTAAAGTGACTGCAGGATTTTAACAGTATCTTTATTTTTTTTTAAAGTTTTTATTTATTTATTGGACAGACAGAGATCACAAGTAGGCAGAGAGGCAGGCAGAGAGAGACGGAGAGGCAGGTAGAGAGAGACGAGAGCAGAGAGCCTGATGCGGGACTCGATCCTAGGACCCCGGGTTCATGACCCGAGCCGAAGGCAGAGGCTTTAACCCACTGAGCCACCCAGGCGCCCTTAACAGTATCTTTAATGTGAAGAAAATATTCATGCAATACCTTTTTTCTTTTAAGATTTTATTTATTTATGTGGTAGAGAGAGAGAGAGTGAGCACGCGTGTGTGCACTATCAAGGGAAGTGACAGGCAAAGGAAGCAGGCTCCCTCTTGGGAGCCAGACATGGGGCTCAATCCCAGATCCCAGGACCCTGGGATCATGACCTGAGCCAAAGGCAGGTAAGTAACCGACTGAGCCACCCAGGTGCCCCCACTCAGTGCTTTTTTTATGTGAAAAAATTATATTTGGGACACCTGGGTGCTCAGTCGGTTAAACATCTCACTATTGATCTCAGCTCAGGTCTTGATCTCAGGGTTGTGAGTTCAAGCCCTGAGTTGGACTCCATGCTGGGTGGGATGCCTATTTAAAAAAAAAATTATGGGGCACCTGGGTGGCTCAGTGGGTTAAGCCCCTGCCTTCGGCTCAGGTCATGATCCCAGGTCCTGGGTTCGAGCCCCACATCGGGCTTTCTGCTCAGCAGGGAGCCTGCTTCCTCCTCTCTCTCTGCCTGCCTCTCTGCCTACTTGTGATTTCTCTCTGTCAAATAAATAAATAAAATCTTTAAAAAAAATTAAAAAAATAAAAAAATAAAAAAATTATACTTGATTGTAAATGATACAATATTCTTATCTTGAAATTTAAGGCTTTGTATCAAATTTTCTTACCAGAAGACATGTAGAAATTAAGGTTAAAATTAAATTACTTAACCTAATTGTTTTATTTATTTATTTTTAAAGTAATCTCTACATCCATTCTGGGGCTTGAACTCACAACCCAGAGATTAAGAGTTGCATGCTCTTCCGACTGAACTAACTAGGCACTCTGCTAATTTCTTATTTTTGGCAAAGTGTCTGTTTTTTTTTTTTTTTTTAAGATTTTATTTATTTATTTATTTGAGAGACAGATCACAAGCAGGCAGAGAGACAGGCAGAGAGAGAGGGGGAAACAGGTTCCCCGTGGAGCAGAGAGCTCGATGTGGGGCTCGACCCCAGGACACTGGGACCATGACCCGAGCTGAAGTCAGAGGCTTTAACCCACTGAGCTACCCAGGTGCCCCAAAGTGTCTATTTTTAAGAACTCTTTGTAGTGGTTTCTAAATTCAAGTTTTATTTTTTATTTATTTTTTAAAAGCAGATTCTCAGATTGGAATTCAGTGAGTCTGGGATGAATTAAAGAAATCTATACTCTTCAGATGGTTCTAACAGCTATATGAGCAGAGTTCCTTATTTACAATATATTGAAAAAATTACCGAAGCAGTAGCAATTGCAGTTCAACAGTATGTATCAAATGTTTTAAATTGGGACTACAGCAGTGAGCTTGGGTCTTTGCTTGGAGCTCACAATGCTGTGGGAAATATGGATCAGTAAATAGACAATTACAATACAGTGTGTAAACTGCTATAAGTCAAAGAGGTAAAATCAACTGAGTGAGAGAGGGTTGGCTTTATAGAAGACACACAACTAAACTGAGCCTTCAGTGCTGATGAGGAGTTGAGCAGGTAGGAGGAGTTAGAAGGATAATTGAATGGGAATGGCACCTGTGAAGAATGGCCTATTCACGGAATAAAAGTAATTGGTTATGGTTTGCGTAAAGGGATAGCTAAGACAAATAGGAAGATGAGAGAGGCAACCAGCTTCAGAGTATGTGGAGCCATTCAGGCCATATGAAAAATTAGAGACTGATTCCTAAAAGCAATTGGGAAGTATCAAAAGGATTTAAATGGTGGAGTAACATGATCAGATTATATTTATAAAGATGATTCACATTGTAAAATAGAGAATGAATCAGAGAGATTAAGACTGGGAATAGAGAAGTAGTGAAAACTGATGTGGTAACCCAAGGGAGGGATGGTGATGGCCAGGATTAAATTAATGACTGCAGGAACTAGAAGAGTAGACAGAGTTGAGGAACATTTAGAAAGTGGATTAGACATGACTTTTAGTAGAAAAGGGAGATAAAGAGTTTGATTTTTGTTAGATGTATTAGGTACTCATTTTTCTTTCCTTACCTGTAATACCTATGTCTGTGGGTAGAAGTACTTTCAGCAGTGCTGGGGAAAAATCTCCAAAGTGCCTCAGCTAGTTTGTGTTAAGTTACGTTTCCTTCATAGCTGATTTAGAGTATGTATTTCCATTCCAGATCTAAAACTCTCCAGGAAGTCACAATGTACCCTCAGGATTTTAACTTTGCTGCATTATGCAACTTGAACATTTTTATTTTTCTGTATTTAATGCCACAATTGATTCTAATATTTATTTAGTAAAGATTTTTATTTGAGGGGGAGGGGCAGAGCAAGATGGAGAAAGTTTTTTTTCCTTTAAAGTTTTTTTTTTTTTTTTTAAAGATTTTATTTATTTATTTGAGAGAGAGAGAGAGCATGAGAGGGGAGAAGGTCAGAGGGAGAAGCAGACTCCCCACAGAGCTGGGAGCCTGATGTGGGACCCGATCCCAGGACTCCAGGATCATGACCTGAGCTGAAGGCAGTGGCCTAACCCACTGAGCCACCCAGGCGCCCTTCTTTAAAGGTGTTTTATTCATTTGGGATAGAGAGAGAGGGAGAGAGAGAACAAGCACAAGCTAGGGGAGAGGCAGAAGGAGAAGGAGAAGCAGACTCCCCGCTGAACTGGGAGCTGACATGGGGCTCAATCCCAGGACCTGGGGATCATGACCCAAGCTGAAGGCAGATACTTAACCATCTGAGCTACCCAAGCACCCCAGGGAGAAAGAGTCTTGAGCAGACTCTGTGCTGAGTATAGAGACAGATGTAGGGCTCGATCTCACGACCCTGAGATCATGACCTCAACCAAAACCAAGCATTGGACACTTGGCCGACTGAGCCCCCCAGGAACACCTAAGCAGCACTTTAGAAGAATGAGAGAGCTGGCACTGAAAAGTCTCCTCAATACATGCACAGGATTGATGTAGTTTTGGGGTGTTGCTGGGATTTAGAGCCCACAGCCAAGAAAGAATTCTTGAGACATCTTCAGTGCAAAAAGGTGGTTTTATTAAAGCATGGGGACAGGACCTGTGTGCAGAAAGAGCTGTACTGGGATCATGAGGTGTGGCCAGTCTGAATAATCTTTAAATTAAAATGTTTGCCAATCTCACCATTAATTTTTATATGTAATGTACATATAAAAATTTCTGCATGTTCATTTATTGTAGATTTCAGGGATTATTTATTTTTTATTTTATTAAAAAAATTTTTTTTTATTTGACACAGAGAGAGATCACCAGTAGGCAGAGGCAGAGCAGCAGGAGAGAGAAAGCCTGATGCAGGGCTTGATCCCAGGACCCTGAGGTTCATGACCTGAGCTGAAGGCAGAGGCTTAACACACTGAGCCACCCAGGCACCCCAAAAATTATTTATTAAGATAATGATAATTTTATGAAAAAGTTGCTATATTTAGTTGTTTTGATGGTAGAAGTGGTCATAATTAAGTACAACAAAGAATAATTTTATGAGATTTTTGATTAATTGATACACTGTAACCGTTGTTAAAATTACAGTGAATTGAAAGTTTAATCTATAAAATTTAAATTTACTAAGTTTTAATTTAAGTAATAGCTTATATTTTAAGTTCATTAACTTAAAAGTTTTCAGATTCTTAGGTTTTCTCAGATATAGTAAATGTGACTTACTTGGTTTGTAAAGAAAAACTGGATATTTTGTATGTGGTTTTAAAGTGTGTACTATTTCAATGATTACCTTTAAAAACTCATACCCAATTTCATTTCTTTAAAGGTTTCAAGTTTATCTTCTTTAGAAATCTAATTATGTTCATCTTCTGTACATGAAATTTGTTACTTTTTCTGGATGTTCTTTTGATCTTTCATCATATTTTCCTGCCCAGTTTTATTTGCGTGATAAAAACCAAATATCCAATATATTTAGTTGAATATATTTTTTATTTTCTTGTATTATTATTAGCTACTCAGAATGACACTTTAAAAAAATTTGTTTAGGTCTACATGAATTTGATGCACTGAAGGATCCTGAAGTGAATGAGTTCCGAATAAAAATGCGCAAATTCAGTGAGGAAAAGATTCAGTCGCTTGTGGGATTGTCTTGGATGGATTGGCTAAAGCAGACATACCCACCAGAACATGAACCATCGGTCCTTGAAAACTTAGAAGATAAACTTTATGGAGGAAAGCTCATTGTGGCTGTTCATTTTGAAAATTGTCAGGTAGTGTTATGTTATTTTAAGAAATACATTGTAATAAATCTGTGATTTTTACCTGAATGCAACACCAATCGTAGAGGAGATAGCTGGTAAATTTTATTAAAAGCATTTTTAGATTTAAAGATGGAAATTTAGAATTACGTATAACAAATGACACATCTTTTGCACATATGATTTTATGATACAGTAATATATTAGTCTAGATCGGGGTTGGGAAACTGCAGTTTTTGAATGGTATGTATGTATGTATGTATTTTTTAGAAATCATTTTTATTTCACTATTTCTAAATTTTATTTAAAATCAATTAACCATATAGTATATTATTAGTTTCTGGTTTTTATTATTATTATTTTTTATTATTATTTTTTTAATAGTAATCTTTATTACCTTTTTTTTTTAAAGATTTTATTTATTTATCTGACAGAGAGAGATCACAAGTAGGCAGAGAGGCAGGCAGAGAGAGAGGAGGAAGCAGGCTCCCTGCTGAGCAGAGAGCCCGATGCGGGGCTCGATCCCAGGACCCTGAGATCATGACCTGAGCTGAAGGCAGCGGCTTAACCCACTGAGCCACCCACGCGCCCCAGTTTCTGGTTTTTATATTTTAAAGGGATGTTAAAACACTCAAGGAATTTTTTAAAAAAATATTTTATTTATTTATTTGACAGAGAGAGATCACAAGTAGGCAGAGAGGCAGACAGAGAGAGAGAGAGGAGAAAGCAGACCCCTCTGCCAAGCAGAGAGCCCGATGCGGGACTCGATCCTAGGACCCTGAGATCATGACCTGAGCCAAAGGCCGAGGCTTATTAACCCACTGAGCCACCCAGGCGCCCCTCAAGGAATTTTTAAAAGATGGAAGGAGAAGGGAAGAGAGAGAGGAGGGAAGGAAAGGGAGGAAGGACAGGAGGGAAGGAAGGAGAAAGGAATGAGACACAGACTCATGGGTTGTCAGCAAAGCCTGGTTCTTCACAGAAAAAAATTGCCAATCCTAGGCTAGATAATGTTCTTTAGTGTAGATATTTTATTTTCTTATTTGATTTTTCTGTTGCCTTTGAAATGAAAGGTTTGATCACGTGATCTCTTTTCTCATATTCTTATATATGCATTTCATGGTGATATGGAAATGGGCATTATATTAGAGTATATTTACAGCTAATCCATACCTGAATGGTCACAGCTATTTTACAAACCAGATTATGAGACTGCCTTTGTATCTAGTCTGGTCATTTTATCATCTAGGATCTGGATTTAGAATTAGGGTAGGCATTCAAGGATATTTTGTGGTGTTCTTCAGTTACTGTGATAACAACAACATAAACCATTTCAGTAGCCATTCTGTATTGAGCACTTTACCATGCCAAGAACTATGAAAGGCATATATTTTTTAAGTATATTCTCCACTTTTAAAACAACTATAGGGGTGCCTGGGTGGCTCAGTGGGTTAAGCCTCTGCCTTCGGCTCAGGTCATGATCTCAGGGTCCTGGGATCAAGCCCTACATCGGGCTCTCTGCTCAGCAGGGAGCCTGTTCTCCCCACCCCCCGTCTCTCTGCCTGCCTTTCTACCTACTTGTGATTGCTCTCTCTCTCTCTCTCTCTCTCTCTCTCTCTGTCAAATAAATAAATAAATAAATAAAATCTTTAAAAAAAACCTGTAAAATGTTATCATCCCCATTTTACAATGAAGAAAATGAAAGGGAGAGAAGTTTTTTTTTTTTTTTCTCTTTCTTTTCTTTCTGTCTCTCTCTATTTCTTTGTTTCTTGTTTCTTGTTTCTTTCTTTCGTGCCAGGTCTTATATCTTATAGCTGGTCTGTGATAGAGACAGGATTTTATCCAGGTGTTTCAGTTTTATTCAGTTTTGCCTCCTTTCCAACAATATGTTTCTAAATAATTGTAAGAACAAATACAAAAGAAGGAAAGAGCCGGCTGGCCTTCTGGCATTTTATGAAGGAGATTTATCTAGCTTAAAAGTTTTTTTTGTTGCTCTCTCCCGAGATATGTTGAGACTAAAGTTCAGTTTAAATCAAGATTTGGATATTACAAAGTCTCAAGATCAAATTTGAAATATGATTTAGGGAATTCTGCAGTGTTGGAAGAGATGGAATGAAGAATTTTACCACTAAAAGGTGACTAGATTTCAACTTGAAAACACTGGCTCAGGGCAGTTTGCCCTTCTAGGTCAGTCTGCATTTCAGTGCATATGGGTCAGTTCTCTGCTGGATATACATATTTTTCAGTAATCATCGTTGTAATAAAGTATATGTGAAAATAAATGTTTTGAAATGAGAAGAAAAATGGAGATATTGTGAAATCTACTGGATTCCAAGCAATCATAGAATTTTTTCCCAAATTCTTTTATTTACTTCCAGTTTTTAAAAAAAGTTATTTTAGGGGCACCTGGGTGGCTCAGCAGGATAAGCCTCTGCCTTCGGCTCGAGTCATGATTCCAGGGTCCTGGGATTGAGCCCTTCATTGGGCTCTCTGCTCAGCAGGGATCCTGCTTCCCCTGCTCTGTGCCTGCCTCTCTGCCTACCTGTGATCTCTTTTTCTGTCATAAATAAATAAAATCTTAAAGTTATTTTAATCACCTAGTTGTCAGCAAGAAAAGTGCACTCCTAATCCCTGTCACCTGTTTCACCCATCCACCTACCCATCTCCACTCTGGTAACGATCAGTTTGTTCTCTGTAAAGATTTTCTTTCTTGGTTTGTCTCTCTCTGTGGGTTTCTTTGAGTCTTTAAAGTAAGTGTCCTATAGGCAGCATATAGATGGGTCCTGCTTTTTTAATCCACTCTGTCATCCTATGTCTTTCGATTAGAGTGTTTAGTCCATTTATATTCAATGTAATCATATATGTATATATATGTATATTGCCATATTATTGTTACCTGCTTTGTGGTTGTTAATGAAGATTTTTTCTGACCCTTTCTTGTCTTTCTATCTTTCATGGTTTTCTTATTTTCTTTAGTGATACAGTTGGATTTCTTTCTCTTTTATTCTTTGCATATTTATTAGTGGCTTTTGATTTGTGTTGCCATTAGGTTTGTGTATAACCACCTCTGCATATGGCAGTCTATATTAAGTTAATGGTTATTTAGGTTTTAACCCATTTTTTACTACTCTCCTTCCCATGTTTTATGAGACTGACGCGCTACCTACTGCGCTAACGAGGCACCTACCTTCCCATGTTTTAGGTATGTGTTATCATATTACATCCTTTGGTTTTGTGAGTTCCTTGAATGATATTTTACAAAAATATTCATTACTGTTTTTGTGTTTCCTACCTTCATACTTTCACTTTCGGTCTTTCTTTTTTACTGAAAGAGTCCTATGTTTAATATTGCTGGTTTAATGGTCACTAACTCCTTTAGTTTTTCTTTGTCTGAGAAACTCTTTATCTCTCCTTTTTTTTTTTTTTAAGATCTTTTAAAGATTATTTATTTATTTATTTATTTGACACAGAGAGTGAGAGAGAGAGAGAGAGAGAGCTTACAAGTAGGAAAAGTGAGAGGGGGAAGCAGGCTCCCAGCTGAGCAAATAACCTGATGTGGGGCTCCATCCTGGGACCCTGAGACCATGACCTGAGCTAAAGGCAGAGGCTTAACCCACTGACCCACCTGGGCACCCTTTTATCTCTCCTGTTATTCTCAGTGATAGCCTTGCTAGATAGAGTATTCTTTACTGCAGGTTTTTCCCATTCAGCACTTTGAATATATCATTCCACTCCTTTTGGCTTGCAAAGTTTCTGCTGAAAAATGGGCTTATAGCCTTATGGGGTTTCTTTCATATGTAACTTTCTTCTTTTGTCTTTCTGCTTTTTTTTTTTTTTTTTTTAAAGATTTATTTATTTGGTCGCAAGAGAGGAAACACAAGCAGGGGGAGTGGTAGAGGGAGAAGTGGGTTTCCCACTGAGCAGGGAGCCTGATGCAGGGCTTTATCACAGGACCCTGGGATCATGACCTGAGCTGAAGGCAGACGCTTAACAACTGAGCAACCCAGGTTCCCTGTCTTTCTGCTTTTAATATTTTTTATTTATTCCTATATTTTGCCATTTTAATTGTAACATGTCTTTGTGTGGGGCTGCTTTTGTTGATTTTGTTGGGGGCTCTCTGTGCATTCTTCATCTGGGTATGTTCCCTTCCCCAAAGTAGGGAAGTTTTCAGCTCTTATTTCTTCAGATGAATTCTCTACCCCTTTTCCCTGTCTTTTTCTGGGAGTCCTATAATGTGAGTGTTACTACTTTTGGTGGAAGTATTGTGGTCCCTAAGTCTGTTACTGTTTTCTACTTGTTCCCTAAGTACTTTTTTCTCTCTTGTTCATCTTGATTACCTTCTGTTACTCTGTCTCCTAGGCTATTAATTCGTTCCTCTGCTTCTTCCAGCCTGATGTTCATACCATCAAACATGTTTCTTATTTTATTTATTGAGCCTTTTAGCTCTGCCATGTTTTTCTTATTCTCTGTGTTAATGGTCTCACTGATGTCCTCTATGCTTTTCTAAAGCCCAGTTAGTATCCTTAATGATCATTGCTTTAAATTCTCCATTAGGCATGTTATTTATATTTGTTTTGCTTATATCTCTGGTCTTGGTCTTGGTCTGTTCCTTCATTTGGGACAAATTCCTCTGTCTTCTCATTTTGTCTCTGTGCCTATTTCTCCATGTGTTAAGAAAGTCAGCTACATCTTCTGTTCTTCTGAGTAATGGCCTTATGCAGAAGAGGTCCTGTAGTGCTCTGCAGTGTAGTGTTCCCTGTTCCTCACAGCCTGGTGCTTCCAGTAGCATCTCTATTGTGTGCTGAGTGTTTTCTGCTGTTGTGCCCTGGCTCCTTTATCCTTCAGATCAATATAGTCCACAGAGGCTCTCTTTGCCTGTTGTGGGCAGTGTTTGGTCCCTGGCCTGAATATGGTGTGTTTTAACTAGATGTGCTCTGGTCGACTTACGAAATGAGATCTGTTGCTGTTGTCACCAGAACCGAGGCCTCACAAAACTCCTGAGTCAGGAGATACGGTGCTGGTCAGGGGTTTGGGCTGGTCATCTGGGTGAGGAGGCCTGCTGTGGTGGGACTGAGGCAAGTGTAACTAGGGCAAGTGTAACCAGGGAGGATGGATCCACAAGAGTGTGGGGGGCAGGGCTTGGTATAAGCAAGTTACATGTGAGTGCTAATGCTGTGTTCATTCCCTCAGGTGGCTCTGTGTTTATGCTGAAGGATAGGGAAGGGAAGTGGTGCCTTGCAGTTCCTTTTTTTCCCCCATGAGGTTTCTCTGTGAGGGCTGCCTCTCTGGAACTCTTTCCACTGCTGCGAGTTGAGCAAGTAGCTTCTCCATTGTGTGCGTAGGCACTCTAAAGATCTCTGTTTTCATTCTGTATTTCCTTGGGCTGTTTGTTCCACCTTGTTTCTAAGAGTAGCCCCCATGCCTCTGGACTTTCCCTGAGCCAAGCCCACTGCCTTTAGAATTGCAGACTTTAAGCCCCACTGGCTGGTTGCAGGAACTTATGAAATGGGACTCTCTTGCTTTTCTTGCTGGTTACTATGTGGACTTCTTTTCCCCCGGTGCTCTTCTGTGTTACAGTTTGTCTCTTGTTTTTCTGTGCTGTAGCGGCTCCCTCCATACTGCAAAGGCCATGATTTGTTTCTCTCCTAAGCTTCATCTCTGCAATTCCCTCCAGTGTGGCGGCTTTTCTAGCTTTAGTTCTGGAGTTTGTTCTACCAGTCTTCAGATTCATTTCTGGAGTATTTAATTTAGGAGAATTTGATAGTTATCTGTTATATTCATGGGACTGGGTGATCTTCTCTTCCTATTCTGTCATCTTCCCCTCCAACAGTCAGACTTTAATGCTGAAAGTAGTTTGAAGATCATCTAGTCAGATTCTTTATATAATATAATCTTTTCACCATCCCTTATATAGTGTAGTTTCTCTGACCAAATACATTCAGTACTCGGGGAAGTATTCGACCTTTAGAAGTAGCATGTTTTCACTTTTGACAAGCACATATTTAAATTTTGATATAAAATGTGTTTAAAAATTCAAACTAGCCTTTTATGACTTCTGCATGTGGTTGTCCATTCTCATTTTGCATAAGTACCCATTCAGTCTACCCTTCATTATACGTGTCAAATATTCAGATAGTTGAGATAGAGCTATCATAACTCTTCTTAGTTTACTTTTCTTTTAGCCAAACAGTTCCCTGGGGATTAAACAAAAAGTTCCTATTTTGTATTGTATAGACTATTAAAATTATTAAGTTATTAAAGAAACTTGGAAAGCCACATAGAGTTTATCCCTCTTTGTTTAGGCAACTAAGTCCATTTTAAAAAACACAAATTTGGAGCCTGGCTGGCTCAGGTGGTAGAGCATGCAACTCTTGATCTCAGGGTTGTGAGTTCAAGCTCCACACTGGGTGTAGAAATTACTTGCAAGTAAGATCTTTAAAAACAAATAAAACCCCAAATTCCTAATTTATTATCAGTACTATTTCATAAGTGGATAAATATTTCACCAACAAAAAATAAGAATTATGATTTCATAATAAAGAATGGTTAGCTTACTGATCCCTCATACATGCATTTTTTTGCCCTTCCAACTTCTATGTAAAATAATCATTTTGCCATTTCGTCATTACTGTTAATGACCAACATTAGGGAGCAGTATGTAGGAACACTAAACATGAGATGAAGTATAACAAGTACTCGTATAGGCTAAAAATGGTTTTACAGGATAGTTAGGGAGCAATATAGACAGTAGTTTCTGTGAAAAACATGCAATTTTTGATGACCATATCTTCAGTATCATCCAGTATAGAGCAGGGCTCTTGAGAAGCAAGATAAATATAATCATGGAACTGTCATGTTTCTGTTTTAAAGAACATTAGTCCCAGCAGCCAGACCATGGCATTATTTTTAATTCCAAGAGTCATAATTTGTTAAGGATACCGATAAACCTGAGCATCACTTTCAAACGCATAAGTTATATGAAATAATTGCATCAATTAAGGGAGAAGGGCACATGGCATTTGAAATAGTCTCCTGTGTGTTAGGGAACAGGGTGGGTTGTGGAGAAGGTAGAAGGAGGTAGAGACTATATGGGGGGGATTTCAGAGAATGTATCAGAAGCATGGGCAGAAATACGAGAAACAATGAAGCACATAGAGTAAAACTATAAAGAGTAATTTCTTCACCTGTGTAGACATTATCTAAATAAGCACAGATGTCATGATAACAGACGTAGTCACAAATGAACTGTATCCCTTCCTCCTAAACAGGAGTTTCTGTTCCATCCTTATGCCCAGTATCTTCGTTGGGTAGTCTCTCATGTAGCTGACTGTAAGCATTAAGCAATGCAAGTTGACTCCTGAGGAAAATCACAAGTCTTTTAAAGGTGCAATATTTTGTGAAGTATTTAAAAGAAATGTTGGAAAATTGCTTGATACAGGAAAAACCAGTTTAGTTCTGACCAAGTCAATCTAATTAACAGTTTATGTGAAGAAAATTAATAAGGGTGATGAGACACACCATAGACACACACACTTCATAAGACTTGAATGTAATCATCATGAGATTACGATTGGTCTTTAAAGGAAGATTTCAAGCCCTTGGTACTATATACAGATCCATTATACAAATGTACAGTTGACCCTTGAACATGGAAGGGTTGAGTGCCAACCCCTCCACATTCAAAAATCACAGATAACTTTTGACCCCCACAAAACTTACTACTAATAGCTTCCTGCTGACTCTCTTACTGATAACATAAATAGTTGATTAACACATATTTGTTATACGTGTCATATACTGTATTTTTAAGTAAAGTAAGGTAGGGGGAAGAAATGTCATTAAAGTCATAAGAGAAAATACATTTACAGTATTTATAAAAAAAATCCACATAATTAAGTGGACCCACACAGTTCAAACCCATGTTCCTCAAGTGTCAGCTGTATCTCCATGGTCTCAGGTGCATCTCTCTCAGAACTGAGAGATAAGGTATGTCTTTTCACATATTTTTGAAACATTCCTATTTCTGTTGTGTTTGTTTCTTGTCTATTTTAAAACTGTGTCATGTGTGTCTTACTGATTTGTATACGTTCTTGGTTTTGGGGAGTAGTGAATCTTTGTCATTCACGTATGTTGGGAATGTGTTCTCCCTATATGTGTCTTGTCTTTTTTATTCTTTGTTTAGCTAGTTTATTTTACTTGCTTTTATCCTCAAATTCTAGTCAGTTTTCAGATTTTTCTCAATTCTTGTGTTATATACATGTATGCACACAGAGCATTTCAAATTCAACATTGTTTTGTATGAAATACCATCAGTTTATGTATTTGTATTAGAATATACAATTAGAAATGGAATTGGTGAGTGATGGGTATATGGGTGTAATTGGTTTTTAATATATATTGCCAAAAAGTTTTTCTTTCTTTCTTTGTTTTTTTTTATTTTTAAGATTTGTTTATTTTATTTATTTATTTATTTTTAAAAAAGATTTTATTTATTTATTTGACAGACAGAGATCACAAGTAGGCAGAGAGGCAGGCAGAGAGAGAGGAGGAAGCAGGCTCCCTGCCGAGCAGAGAGCCCGATGCGGGGCTCGATCCCAGGACCCTGAGACCATGACCCAAGCCAAGGGCAGAGGCTCTAACCCACCGAGCCACCCAGGCGCCCCAGATTTGTTTATTTTGAGAGAGATAAAGAGCAAGTGAGCACGCTTATGCAAGTAGGAGGGGCATGAGGAGAGGGAGAGAGAATCCCAAGCAGACTCTGGCTGAGTGCAGGGACACGATGTGGATCTCAGTCTCCGGACCTTGAAATCCCAACCTGAACTGAAACCAAGAGTTGGTTGCTAAACCAACTATATCCCCCGAGACGCCCCCCCAAACAGTTTTTCCAATTTACATTCCTACCAGAAATATTTTGAGAGTTTAGTTTCTTCACATCTTTGCTAACACTTGATATTGTCAAATTTGAAAAATGTTTTAAAATTTGCCATGTTCCTTTTCATTGAATTTTTAATTTCACTTAATATGTTTTGTTTCTTAGAGTTCTCTTTGATTCTTCTTCAGATTTTTTGCTCTTTACTCATTTTCAAACAACCTTTAATTCTTAACGCACATTAACTAAACTTGTTTTATATTCTGAGTATTACTTGTAATATCTGCAGTTTTGCAAGCCTAGTTCTGATTTCTGGTCTTTTCTGTAGGTTCTTGCTATCTGATAATGAGTGTGTCCTCTAGTTTTTTATTTCTAAAAAGTCTGTTTATGAAATAGTAAATGGGAGTCATAGAATAATTTTATGGTATATTAAGGAGCTTAAGGCCTTATTATTCAAACCTGTATTGTTTAAATACAGTAGCCACTAGCCACATTTGTACATTAAATATGAATTTAAGTTAATTAAATTAAGTAAAATTAAAATTCAGTTCTTTGCACTAGCCACATATCAAGCTTCTTGAGAACCACTTGTGGAGGGGCACCTGGGTGGTTCAGTGAATTGAGCCTCTGCCTTTGGCTCAGGTCATGATCTCAGGGTCCTGGGATCAAGCCCTGCATCGGGCTCTCTGCTCAGCAGGGAGCCTGCTTCCTCCTCTCTCTCTGCCTGCCTCTCTGCCTACTTGTGATTTTTCTCTCTCTCTCTGTCAAATAATAAAATCTTAAAAAAAAAAAACCCAAAACACTTGTTGTGGCTAAGAGGCTGCTAAGAGGCTGTTGTACTGGATAGCATAGAATAGACTATTTCCATTTTTAAAGAGTTTTATTGGGTAGCGCTGCTTTAGACAGTTAGGACCATTTGTATTATGTTAAAAAAGTATCATATCTCTTTGTGAGTCTATTTTTTAAAGTAGGTTACTTTCTAAGGTAGCTGAAGGTTTTGAGGTGGATAGTGCCAGGAAATTAAATAAGAAGCTATATTGCTCTTTAGGAGAAAGATGAAGAATTGCCAAAGTAGAATAGTGTGAGTGGGATAGAGAGGAGGTGACAGTTGGCAGCCGAAGGATATGAGGTCGTTGGTATCTTTTGGGGAAGTGAGTTAGGGGAGGAAAGTGGAGTCAAGTGACTTTTCAAATAACTCTGTGGATCCTGGCTCATATGCTTTGATGCATATAGCACCAACTCATATAGACCATTAGGAAAAAAAGGTAAAAATACTAGAGAAAAGGAACACCCAGTAAGTTTAGGTTTAAAAAGTTGAAATTTGAAGTACCTTGTGGAAAAGGGAGGTGACTGAACTTGGTGGAAATACTGCAGAAGCAACCTCTGGTCAGTAGAGAATTTTCTAACAGCCACAGTTGTGCAGAGTAGCAGTTGGCTGCTTTAGGAGATAGTGAATTTTCTTAAATCCTTGGTATATGATCATATGGTGGGAAATTACTTTGCTAGATTATGAGAAGTTTCAGATGTTATTAAGTGATCTTTAATATCTATACATTTGGGATTTGTGATGAGAAGATTTGATATTCAGTTCTGACTATATCTTTATTTCTCATTAATGAAACCTTTGTTTCTTTTTTACATGTTTATAAAATTGGACTGAATTGTTAATTTATAATTTAATTGGTATGTTTGTTCATTTATAATTTAATTGGTATATAACATAAAATTCTTAGTATGGACTACGTTTGAACAACTACAGGATTTTTGGACCTTTTTAAAACAAAGATATTAAAAAATATAAAAGATATTTACTGAGAAATGTATTTGATAAACCCTCTGGTGGTAAACGTTAGTTAAATATACGCTTTAGTTAAATATGAATCTTATCTGTGGGATCTGTAGCACTTTGCATAGTGTAAGATGACTTGCAAATTATCAGAAATCTTAAGTTTGTTGTGGACATACTATATTTAGAAAATAAGAAAATGTACTGGAATGTTAAATGTAAAGGATATACATATGTAACATATATATATGGACATACTATGTATGGCTATATACAATGTAGTAATAAGTATAAATGAAAAGAGAGTTTTTTCAGCACAAATATAAAATTGTTCCTTTTTTCTACCCCCCTTTTAAGGATGTGTTTAGCTTTCAAATATCTCCTAATATGAATCCTATCAAAATAAATGAACTGGCAATCCAAAAACGTTTGACTATTCATGGGAAAGAAGATGAAGTTAGTCCCTATGACTATGTGTTGCAAGTAAGTGGGAGAGTAGAATATGTGTTTGGTGATCAGCCACTCATTCAGTTCCAGGTATGTGTATTAACTATCACTTTTCCAAAGATATTTGTGAGTGTGTGTGCGTGTGTGTATGTACGTGTGTTTTAATAATTTAAATTTCTGATAAAAATAAATTATTATAGTTAAGTATTTAGAACCTACAGAAAATTATACAAAATTAAGTAATAGAAATCCTACCCACCTCTGAGATAACCATTGTTTTTTTTTTTTTTAAGATTTTATTTGTTTATTTGACAGACAGAGATCACAAGTAGGCAGAGAGAGAGGGGGAAGCAGGCTCCCCGCTGAGCAGAGAGCCCGATGCGGGACTCGATCCCAGGACCCTGAGATCATGACCTGAGCCGAAGGCAGCGGCTTAACCCACTGAGCCACCCAGGCGCCCCTGAGATAACCATTGTTAAAATTTTCGCATGTTTTTGTTGTTTACTTGCAGTTATATATTTTTGGTATAATGATTATGTTAATGTGTGTATCTAAATGTTTCTACTTTTTTGGTTGTTTCAGTATTACCGTTTCCTGTGGCATAATGAACTTTTTTTTTTTTTTTTAAGATTTTATTTATTTATTTGCAAGAGAGGGAGAGAGCACTAGCAGTGGGGGCGGGCAGAGGAAGATGGAAAGGCAGACTCCCTGCTGAGCAGGAAGCCTGACATGGGGCTCATCCCAGGACCCTGGGATCATGACCTGAGCTGAAGGCAGATGCTTAACCAACTGAGCTACCCAGGCATTCCAGCATAATGAATTATTAATAAAACTTGCTAAAGCTGCCTACTGTTTTATCACGTAAACATAATAATTAGGTAGGAAATATTCTGGAGGAAATAAAATACAAGATATTTTGATTAGGGGCGCCTGGATGGCTCAGTGGTTGAGTGTCTGCTTTTGGTACAAGTCATGATCCCAGGGTTCTGGGATTGAGCCCCACATTAGGCTTCTTGCTTTGCAGGAAGCCTGCTTCTCCTTCTCCCACTCCCTGTGCTTGTGTTCTCTCTCTCTCTCTCTTTCTGCCAAATAAAATCTTCAAAAAAAAAAAAGATTTTTTGATTAAATGGTCACTAATTAAATGGTAAAGAAACTTATTTGTGATTATCAGTTAACAGGGTCTTATACATTTTCATTTTGAATTAGAAAACTTTTCAGTTCAGTCTAACATTTATATGTGTAATTGCCTTTCCCTCTGTTTTTTGTTATTTCCATATATGGTAGGAATTTTTAAAGCATTAGGTCCATTCATCCTCAGAAGCTTTCCTCCATCTTTGACATACCTATTTCCATGCAATCACAAGTTCCTTGAGGATAGTGCCCCAGATTGTTTTTGGAGTTAAGTAGGGTTTAAATAAGATAAATGAGGGACCACTGGGTGGCTCAGTCAGTTAAATGGCTGCCTGTCATGATCCTTGGCTCCTGGGATCCAGCCCTGTGTTAGGCTACCTCCTCGGCTGGGAGTCTGCTTCTCCTCCCCTGCTTGTGTGCTCTCTCTGTCTCTGTCAAATAAATAAATAAATAGATAAATAGATAAATAGATAAATAGATAAATAGATAGATAGATAGATAGATAGATAGATCTATCTATCTATCTATCTATCTATCTATCTATCTATCTATCTGCAGTGCAACACCTCTCCCCCACCATCATCTGGTCAAATAGGATCTTGGATGTGATTATCAGTTAACAAGGTCTTAATACATTTTCACATCCTTATACAATAGGATGTGATTACTCTTGTGATTTTTATTTTTTTGTTTTAAAGAGGGATAGAGGCATGCCAGATATTAAGTGATGGCTGATAAAAGCTCAACCATTAAGCACCTCTGGCTCAGGTCATGATCCCAGTGTCCTGGGGTCAAGCCCCACATTGGGCTCCCTGCTCAGTGGGAAGCCTGCTTCTCCCTCTTCCACTCCCACTGCTTGTATTCTCTCTCTTGCTGTCTCTCTCCCTCTGTGTCAAATAAATAAATAAAATCCCCCCCCCCCTCAAAAAACCAACCAGGAGCTTTGATTTTTTTTTTTTTAACTTAATTAGCGGAGGGCGTATTGTTTTGCCAAAACTAGGATTTATGGGGGTTTTTTGAGTTTGTGTTTTAGGATTTGTTATTATAAAGAAAAATAAAGCATTGTATACATTTTTGTACAAGGTCTTGTGAGAGAGAAAGTATACCATGTAGGTAAAGGAATGTGAAGGAAGTGGAATGATACATATTTCATGTGTTTGATTGAATATATTTATCATAATATGTGATTTCTACTTACAGACCATTCTGGATTTTTTTTAATTTCAAAAAGTATTTTGTGGTTCTGAATTTAATGTAATATGCTGAATCTATATAGGAAATTTATTCTTCTGAGGAATATATTAAGTTTCTTTCTATTCAGTTTGTTAGGCATCCCTAGTAATGTGAATAACCATCCCTTTCCTTATATGCCTTTGGAGAGTTGTCCTGGTCTCATGGAAACAGAAGAGAGTTTCAAGCTGAGATGGTCAAATGTTTTTGTAAGGGAGATAGTAATGGTTGTCTTCTGGAGCCCTGTTCTGTAAAGGTACTAGGTCGACCTCAGGGATCCATGGGAAGGTCTAAGATGACCACCTCAGGATGTGAAGAAATGGCCACATGTGTACTACATGTCTACTTTTCCTGACTGACTGATCAGAGCTTACACTGTGATATCACAGTCTTTACCAGTACGTGTGTCAAGTCCCACCCTTGGGACGGTGAGCCACTTGGTCAAAATGTCAGGTATTAAGTGCAAAGAGAAGACAAAACATCGAGCCTGAGGTACATATTTCTTAAAGGTTTAGCCAAAAAAAAAAAGAGGGAGAGAGAGAGAGAAACAGGTAGATTTAAGATGCCAGGTATGTAACTTAGCTCTTCTTTTAGTTCTTTCATCTGTTAAAGGGAAGAAAATCTCTCTTACCAGGGTTGTTAGGAAAATTAGTTAGTTCTTCGGGTGCCCGGGTGGCTCAGTCGGTTAAGTGTCTGCCTTCAGCTCAGGTCATGATCCCGGGGTCCTGGGATCAAGCCACATGTTGGTCTCCCTGCTCAGCAGGGAGCCTGCTTATCCCTCTGCCTCTGCCACTCCCCCTGCTTGTGCTCTCTCTGTCTCTCTCAAAGAAATAAATAAAATCTTTAAAAAAAAAAAAAAAGTAGCTAGTTCTTAGGTACTTAGGTGTTCAATTAATGGTAGCTATTTTATGTTGTGATTTTAATTTCTCATATTCTTAACATTAGTTGTTAAGATATATTTTCATAGTACATTGGTATAGTGATGTTCATTTAATATTACTCTTCTGTCAATTTAAGTATTTGCTTGAAAATCTTTACCTTATTCTTTGTTGCCACTGTAGTATATTCGGAACTGTGTAATGAACAGGACCTTGCCCCATTTTATGCTTGTGGAATGTTGCAAGATCAAGAAGATGTATGAGCAGGAAATGATTGCCATAGAGGCTGCCATAAATCGAAATTCATCAAACCTTCCTCTTCCTTTACCACCAAAGAAAATGCGAATTATTTCTGTAAGTTTCACGTGTGAACCTTTGGTAACCCCCAAAAGCATATAATTTTGTTAGGTTGTGTGCTTAAGCCTCACATATTTTCTCTGCTCACTTCTCATTCTGTGAAAACCAGTGCACATTAGCCGAAGATCCGTTACCATTTATTCGGAATTATCTATTACTATTCTTTTTCCTCAGCTCAAGGAAATGTAAATATGCGATTTCTGGTTTTGGCATTCTTTTGGTATCACAGAAAAATGACACCAAATTAGAAATTTCTTGAGAGTTCAGGTGAACATAAACTTCAGTGAGCAATTTGAGACGTTCTAGTAAAAAAGATGTTCAGAAATAGTTGATGTTCTTGTGTATTTAATTTATGTCAGCTTAGCTTATGCTAGCATTTTTGGTATAACTTGCCTTCTTATTGAATACTTTTAGAATTTAAATATATCAAAGATACCATTTTTCCCCCAGAATATAATATATTTATATAAAGCAATTCCTATGTTTCTGTTTATTGATTGGAATAGTTAACATTTTTTAATAGTTACTCATTTTTAACAAGTTGTATGTTTAATCTCTCCTTGATGATTAAGATATTAGCTCTGTATTAATTTAAGTGGTCAATTCTTAATTCATCCAAAGCTTTAATACCATTTGTTTATGGTGTTTAGTTTAGTGAACCTTTTGGCAGTATTGGAATGCTGCCTGTATTTTGCTGGAAGAACTAAGTGGTAGTGGTTGTGATGTTTCATTTAGTATATGGGATTTTCAGCTGTTAGTTTGAAGGTCTATTTTCATTATATTGCCAGTGGACATGAGAACAGATAAGATGATTTCATTGCTAGCATAGAATATTTATGTCTTTAATTAAAATACTCTATTTCATTCTTTTGCAGCATGTTTGGGAAAATAACAACCCTTTCCAGATTGTCTTGGTTAAGGGAAATAAACTTAACACAGAAGAAAGTGTAAAAGTGAGTACTTGTTAAGATTCAAGTTTTTTTAAATCTGTTCCATTGTTATTATTATTTTTAAAAGATTTATTTATTTGCTTTAGAGAGAGAAAGAGCCCTGGTGCACTAGAGCAGGGGGAGGGGCGGAGGGAGAGAAGCTGACCCCATGCTGAGCCTGGAGCCAAATGTGGCCTGATCCCAGGACTCAAGACCATAACCTGAGTGGAAACCAAGAGGTGGCCACTCAACCAACTGAGTCACCCACGTGCCCCTATCTACTCCATTATTTGAATAAGTCACTGATACGCTTAATGAATGTCACACTGGAGATTAAATTTTCCCTATATTGGTTAGTTACCCAAGACAGAATATTATGACTTAAAGTTAGACAAGAATTTTTGTTTTTATTTTTTTTTTAATCTTTTTTTTTAAGATTTTATTTATTTATTTGACAGAGATTGAGATCACAAGTAGGCAGAGTGGCAGGCAGAGACAGAGGGGGAAGCAGGCTCCCCGCTGAGCAGAGAGCCCGATGTGGGGCTCAATCCCAGGACCCTGAGATCATGACCCGAGCCAAAGGCAGAGGCTCAACCGACTAAGCCACCCAGGCACCCCAAGAATTTTTGTTTTTAAAGTATTCTTTGAATAGTTGGAGATGTACTGGATATAGTAACACTTTTCTGTATGTATTGTGTAAAAGAACTTGCTTTAGATCAGGAATTCAGCAAATACAATTTAAGCCAAAACTATAGGTCATAGGTTCCTATGCAAGCTCAACATCCTTTGTCAGCCTTGTTTAGAGTTGCACTCGGCCTCCTTTCTCAGACCTTTCCTTTTCTTTTAAACTTGCTGAACACAGAGAAAATGCAGTATCATTTCTTGGAAGGAAATAGATGACTACATTATGGACCACAAGTTGTTAACTCATGGAAATTTATTACATAACCCCATACAATTAAGTAAAGATTTAACAAGGCATTTTGTCTCAAAGTGTAAAGCAGTTTTCCCCAGTTGTGCTTGGCAGGAAATTAAGTGAATAGTTTTGTGATCCAAGAAAGAGATTCACTTAGTTTGAGATATTTGCTGGCTTGAGGATATATTCAGGAGCACCTTGCCAAAGATTATCAGTGGCTTGCTTTTATAAGTGGACTTTAAAGATTCTTTGGTTAGCTGTCATTAAAATTGGGATTTTTTTTTTTTTTTTTGCTCTTATTTCCTCAGCTAGTATGCTAATGGCCAATTCTATTTTTTATTTAATTTAAACTTTCCTTACTAATTTTTGTCCACTTGCAGAAGTACAACATGTTTGTTGGGACAGTAAAATAGTCCAAACACCATTAAAGAAAAAAGTTACTGATCTTTTTTCCATTATAAATTGGCTTGAGAAGCTTTCCTCTTATCAATTTTCTGAATAAGCTTATATAGGATTGGTATTATTTCTTCCTTAAATGTTTGGTACGATTTATTCCAAGTCATCTGACCCTGGAGTTTTCTTTTTTTTTTTTTTTTTTTTTTTTTTTAAGATTTTTATTTATTTATTTGAGAGAGAGGGAAAGTATGAGAAGGGGGAGGGTCAGAGGGAGAAGCAGACTCCCCGCCAAGCAGGGAGCCCAATGCGGGACTCGATCCCAGGACTCCAGGATCATGACCTGAGCCGAAGGCAGTCGCTTAACCAACTGAGCCACCCAGGTGCCCGACCCTGGAGTTTTCTTTGTGGGGAAGTTTTTTTTCCCTAAAGATATTATTTGAGAGAGAGAATGCATGAGCATGAGCAGGGGAGAGGGGTAGAAGGAGAGGGAGAAGCTGACTCCACTGAGCAGGAAGCCTGTTGTGGGTCTGGATCCCAGGACCGTGGTATCATGACCTGAGCCCAAGGCAGATGCTTAACTGATGGAGCCACCAGGTGCCCGTGTAGGAAGGTTTTTATTAAGAAATTTAATTTCTTGGGACGCCTGGGTGGCTCAGTTGGTTAAGCAGCTGCCTTCGGCTCAGGTCATGATCCTAGCGTCCTGGGATCGAGTCCCACATCGGGCTCCTTGCACGGCAGGGAGCCTGCTTCTCCCTCTGCCTCTGCCTGCCACTCTATCTGCCTGTGCTCACTCTTGCTCTCTCTCTCTCTGACAAATAAATAAATAAAATCTTTAAAAAAAAAAAAAAAGAAATGTAATTTTTTTTTCTTTTTTTAATTTTTTTATTTTTTCAGCATAACAGTATTCATTATTTTTGCACCACACCCAGTGCTCCATGCAATCCGTGCCCTCTACAATACCCACCACCTGGTGCCCCCAACCTCCCACCCCCCACCCCTTCAAAATTCTCAGATCGTTTTTCAGAGTCCATAGTCTCTCATGGTTCACCTCCCCTTCCAATTTCCCTCAACTCCCTTTTTTTTTTTTCTTAAAGATTCATTTATTTATTTGAGAGAGAGGCAGAGTGAGCTAGTGGGGGGGGGAGGGGCAGAGGGGAGGGAGAGAGAGAATTTCAAACAGACTCCCCATTGAGCGCAGAGCCTGATGCAGCACAACTTTGAGATCATGACCTGAGCTGAAAGGAAGAGTCAGGCTTAACAGACTGAGCCACCCAGGCACCCCTAGGAATTTAATTTCTTTAATGGATATATGGATAGTCAGGTTTTCTATTTCTTTATGTCAGTTTTGATAATTTTTGTCCTTTGAAGAATTTAAGTTGTTACATTTTGGCATTAAGTTTGTAATAGCCTCTTACATTAGTTTTTCCATTACTGTTTGACAAATTACCACAAACATAGCAGCTTGAATGCCTATTTGTTAGCTTGCATTTCTGTTGGTCAGAAGTCTGGGCATGGTGTGGCTGGATTTTCTGCTTATGTTTTTGCAAGGTTGAAATCCAGTGTTAGTTGGGTTGTTTTCGTTCCTAAAGGCTCTAGGGAAGAAGTTGCTTCCAAGGGGATTCAAGTTATTGGCCAAATTCAGTTCCTTGAAGTTGTAGAACTAAGGTTCTCATTTTCTTGCTGGGTCTTCGTAGGGGATTGACTGGGGATTACTCTCAGTTACTAGAGGCATCTTTCAAGGCTGGTTTTGTGGCGCTCTCTATTTCTAACTCTATAGAAATGGGAGAATTTCTCAAGCATCAAATCCTTCTCACTCTTTGAATTTCTTGCCAAGAAGAACCTGGTCCCTTTTTAGAGACTCACCAATGGATCAGGCCCATGAAAGTTAGTCTCCCTTCCTTGAAGTCATCTGTGTTAAGTAGTATAACCTAATCATAGGAGTGAAATCCATTATATTTAGAGTCCCAGAGATCTTAAAGGGCACATGAATGTCTTGACCCTGTGAATGTGCTTAGAATTCTGGAGCATATTCCTTCCTCATTGGTCCTTTCTTAGCCTTGTAGTGTTTCACTTTTCAGGTATGCATCTTTTTTTTTTTTTTTTTTTTTTTTAAGATTTTATTTATTTATTTGACAGAGATCACAAGTAGACAGAGAGGCAGGCAGAGGGGGGTGGGGTGGGGGAAGCAGGCTCCCACTGAGCAGAGAGCCCGATGTGGGGCTCTATCCTAGGACCCTGGGATCATACCTGAGCTGAAGACAGAGGCTTTAACCCACTGAGCCACCTAGGCGCCCCCTCAGGTATGCATCTTAATATTTAGGAGAAGCCTGAACTCAGTGCTGTCCCAAATCTAGAAATGACATTAGTGCACACAGAACTCAAGAAGCCCTCTAGTTATAGCTCCAGTGGGAAGGAGGGCTTCTAACCCTCAGAGAGAGCAAGAATTTCTCTGCTTTTTCCCTCTGTTGTTTCCTGTTCTTTGTTCTCATTTGTTCCAGTTTCTAAGAAGTCCTGTGGCAGCAGTAGCAGTGGTGGCAGTGGCAGCAGCAACAACAATGGGGACAGGCCTAAAGTGCAAAGTTGAACCTTCTCTGATTAGAGGAGTTGTACAGAGAATGGGGCAAATCCTCACAGGCTTTTTTTTTTTCTTTTCTTTTTCTTCTGTTTGGCATAGTTGCAGGAAGTGTGGGTGAATAAAGCTTTAGCTTTCTGGCTGGATGTTAAAAAAGGGGATCCCTAGGCAACCAAAAAATAATTGGATGATTGAAGAGTGGGAAGAGCTTGGGAATGCAGCTCTTTAAAGTTATTTATGCTTATAAGTTTATTCCTGAGCTGTACTTATGCGGATCTGAATCTTAACTGCCTACATAATTCGAAGACTGAACTGTAGCATATGTTCCCACCAGGTCTCACTCTGGTCACTGTATGCTGCACACAAAGGACAGATCCAAGCACTATGCAAAGGATTTTGAAAACTGAACTGATATTAGAACCATAGCTTCACGGAGCTTGTTTCACCTTGTCGTCTGAACTTAACCATTGTTTCCTAAAACATCAGTGTTCTCTGTAGGATATAAACAAAACCCAGAGTCTTAAAACATAGTGGTCATAATGGTCTATGCAATTTAAAATTAATTGGCATCATAAAAAACCAGGAAAATATCAGGTTGTATAGATAATGATAATCAACAGGTATCAGTGCTCAGATGACATATGTTGTTAGTTAGAATAATGCTCCAAGTAAGGGCAAACACACTTGAAAGGGATGGAAAAATAGAAAGTTTCAGCCAAGAAACAGAAGATGTAATAGAAGACATATGGAAAATTTAGAACTGAAAAATACAATAACTTACCATTAAGGTGAATGAGGTGCCTAGGTGGCTCAGTTGTTAAGTGTCTGCCTTCTGCTCAGGTCCTGGGATTGAGCCCCGCATTGGGCTCCCTGCTCAGTGGAAGCCTCTCTTCTCCCACTCCCCCTGCTTGTGTTCCCTCTCTTGTTGTGTGTCTCTGTCAAATAAATAAATAAAGTCTTAAAAGAAAAACAACAACTCATGGAATGGATTCAGTAGTGAAATGGTAATGAGAAAGGAAAGAGTCCATGAATTTTAAGATTAATAAAAATAATTTCCAATTTGAACAAAATGGAGAAGAATCATTGAGGGAGAAAAAACTCCTTATAGCTTCAGATACCTGTGTAACAATATCAGAAGGTTGAACATTTGTGTAATCTGAGTTCTAGAAAGAAAAAGAGTACAGTTCAGAAAAACTATTTAAACAAATTATTATTGGGAGCTTTCCAAAGTGGGCAAAAGACATAAGTATAACAGATTAAAGAAGCTCAGTGAACCACAAATAGGATAAACCCAGAGAATTTCAAGCTCACGTACATCTGATAGCACACTTAGTAGTCAAAAATCGTAACACCTCATAGCCTACTTATGTGGGTCTCAGCACACCTAAACTGTTAAAAATTAAAAATAACCTGAGGAAAGAAGGAAACTCTCAATCTTTTTCTGTTATTAGTGCCTGACACACTAAATAAGTATTTGTGTTATGAATTAATACATTTTAATGTAACTATCTCTAACATCTTTATATTCTTAGTTAAAGGTAGCATAACACTCCTCCCAAAAGCCAGAACAAATCTGTCTCTTTATAAAGTGATACCCTTCATGAAACCATGGGAATTTCAACCTATTCATCCCACTGACCTTTTTCTGTGTCTAATATCTAAAGGTAGAAAGTAGTGGATTTTGGCCATTATTTCTGAATAAGAAGGAAATTAGGTGTAATGTTGGGAAAAAGTTTCATGTATTGTAACACAGAAACATTTTTTTTTTTTTTAAGATTTTTTATTTATTTATCAGAGAGAGAGGGAGAGAGAGCAAGCACAGGCAGACAGAATGGCAGGCAGAGGCAGAGGGAGAAGCAGGCTCCCCGCCGAGCAAGGAGCCCGATGTGGGACTCGATCCCAGGACGCTGGGATCATGACCTGAGCCGAAGGCAGCTGCTTAACCAACTGAGCCACCCAGGCGTCCCCACAGAAACATTTTTAATTGTTGAATTCAGGAATTCTGTGTGTAGCTTTGGCATATTCTTGCTGTAGCACAGTGAAAGTTTCTTTGCATGATAAAGCCTGCTTTCCCTTGTTCTTCAAATGTTGTGGGCCTTGTGAAAAAAGATCTCTTTGGAAGTTTACTAAAGTTGGACAATAAAACACGACTGTGTGAAGCATGATGGTGCTTTAAAATTTTTTACTTTTCAGAGTCTGAAGATGATTCAGACCAAGCATCAGGAAATGGGACAATTTTGACAAAATTCCATGTGATGCAAGTTCAGAGTATAGTTTTTCTTACTGATTTTTCTGAAAACAGCAACTTCTCTTTAATTCTGCTACCATGGGAAATTCTAAGTTCAGAAAACAGTTTTCCCCCCATGTTATTTTAAATGTAGATCACTTTTAATACTCTTTTTAAAAAAAAATTTTTTTTTTTTTTTTAATTTATTTGACAGACAGAGATCACAAGTAGGCAGAGAGGCAGACAGAGAGAGAGGGGGAAGCAGGCTCCCCGCTGAGCAGAGAGCCCGATGTGGGGCTCGATCCCAGGACCCTGGGATCATGACCTGAGCTGAAGGCAGAGGCTTAACCCACTGAGCCACCCAGGTGCCCCTTTAATACTCTTTTTTAAACCATGTATCAACTTGAATTATTTTAGGGTTTTTTTGTTTGTTTGTGGTTTGTTTTTGTTTTTGTTTTTGTTTTTTTTGTTACCACCCATGCCTTGGTTGGAGTCTTTCTTTATTTTTATTCTTTTGTAGATCACATCCTTTGCTATTGCTGTTTATAGCTAGTATAGAACTTTTGGAGTTCATTACACTTAAGTTTTTTTGAACTTTGTAGCCACCTGATCCATACTTTTACTTCATTCCTTATATCTGAATTCTTATAGAAGTTGGTTGATGGAATTAAAGTTAGCATTTTTTGTTTTGGTTCTTTTTTTTTTGTTTTGTTTTGTTTTGTTTTGGTTCTTTAAATGCTAGTATGTTTTGAGTACTTCTGGAATAGACTCTATATGTTCTTATTCTCAAAAATTGTCAAAAACCAAGGGATGCTAACATTTTCGAGTTTAGCAGTTTATTATAAGTAGCTTGTTTTTGTTACAAAAACATTGAAAAATATTCATTTCTTTAAACTTGTAATTTTTCTGAATAAACTATTCCGAATGCAAAGGGTGGTAAATTCATGTCTTGTAAGTGTTCAGGGTTACCAAGAGTAAAAACTGAATAGCATTTTTATCCTGAAATTCATTCTATCCTATCATACAAAAGGTGCAGAATGTGTCTTATGGATATTTTATTTTATTTATGATATACCAAATCTCACTTTACAAATGTTTGAGCTAAGTGTATGTGTGTTCGTTCCTCCTGTCTCTTTGCCTCTCTCTCTCACAACACATACACAGTGTCCGTATACAAAATTTTGACTTTTTAGAAAATAATTGAGGATATTTAATAGTCAAAAAAGTCAGGAGCAAGATTCACAGAGAGTATGTATATGTTAAGATCCTCCATAAGTGCTTGATGTTAAACTACAGATTTTGCTTTCTTACAATAGAGCTAGTGGTCAAAGCAAAGAAAACATTGTCAGTTGTATTCAGAATTTCCTTAGATAAACAAATTAGTTATTCACGTGTCTAGAACTCATTTTCATGCTGCTATAAATTGAGAGATGTTAGTGGTTCCTTTTGAAGGAGACACAAAATGAGATAGAGTGGATACCAACACCAATGCCAGCATCACTACAGTAGATAAAATAATGTTTCACATAATCTTTTCTTTAAAAAATTTTCAATTTAAATTCAGTATAATTAACATACAGTATATTATTAGTTTCAGAGGTAGGATTTAAAAATTCATTCAGTCTTTTTAAAAAAAAAGATTTATTTGTTATTTTAAAGAGAGAGCGTGGGTGGGACTAAGGGGAGAGAGACTCCCAAGTAGACTTTTCACTGAGCATGTCAGTTGAAGCAGGGCTCCATCTCATGACTGTGAGATTATGACCTGAGCCAGAACCAAGAGTTGGATTTAACTGACTGAGCCACCCAGGAGCCTCTCACATGTCTTTCCTTTGTAGAATCTTTTCACTGGCTAAACTTAAAATATAATATTGACAGAATAATAGGAAAAGTCCTTTTTTCCTTAAGTTTACTAATTTATTTTGAGAGAGAGAATGCAGGCAGGGAGGGGCAGAGGAAGAGAGAGTCTTAAGCAGACAGCTTACTGAGCACAGAGCCCAGGTCTCTAAGAGATGACCTGAGCTGAAACCAGGATTCAGAGGCATAACCAACTGTGCCATCCAGGCACCCCAGGAAAATTCTGTAAGAGACCAAAGTAATTCAGTCTGGGTGTTACACTCAACCATGTGATGGTTTATCTTTAATTGAATGGTAATATTTGAACTTCCCAAAGAAAAAAATATATTGTGTATCTTTCAGGAAATTCTGTATGCATATTTTTACCTCAGACTGGGTTTTGGGTAAGGTTGAGGCAGCAGAGACTTTGTTATGGCCATTTAATGTCAGGTGAGCCTAGAGTAGAATTAAAGTAGTCTCAGGAACATGAAGTTCCTGGGGCGCCTGGGTGGCTCAGTGGGTTAAAGCCTCTGCCTTCGGTTCAGGTCATGATCCCGGGGTCCTGGAATCGAGCCCTGTATCGGGCTCTCTGCTCAGCAGGGAGCATGCTTCCTTCCTCTCTCTTTGCCTGCTTCTCTGCCTACTTGTGATCTCTGTCAAATAAATAAATAGAATCTTTTAAAAAAAAAAAAAAAAAGGGAACATGAAGTTCCTAAGGGGAGGATCGTGTGATAATAGATGACAGCTCCCGCCTTACCCCTCATATATCTTTTTTTTTTTTTTTAAAGATTTTATTTATTTATCTGACAGAGATCACAAGTAGGCAGAAAGGCAGGCAGAAAGAGGAGGAAGCAGGCTCGCTGCTGAGCAGAGAGCCCGATGCGGGGCTCGATTCCAGGACCCTGGGATCATGACCTGAGCTGAAGGCAGTTTCTTTAACCCACTTAGCCACCCAGGCGCCCCCTCCTCCCCGCCCCCCGCCATATATCTTTACTTGGAGATTTGTGGAGCTTAGGGTGCATATGAAGCAGCATGTGTTTTTCTGGGGGAAAAATACTCTTTAAACCCTTTACTTCATCCCAGCATACATACCATCCTCATTCTGCCCCACTGACATGACTTCACAATTTAGTAACAGTATTCTATCTATAATTGGTGAGTATTAGATTCTGATTTTTTTATTCGTTACATAATTTGATCTTTCTCATTACTTGCTTTCCTTACCTTATAAATAATAATGGACTAGTATTTTATTATTCTAATATTTTATAACTTCTAAATAGAGTAGTTTGACCGACAGGAGGTATCCATCAAAGCATGGCATCTTCGGGTAACAGAAAACCTAACAAAAAAAAGGAGCTTAAATAGGGGCTTTGCATTTTTAAAAAATATTTCTCATCTTACAGGAGAGTAAATGATTATGCAAATTTTCAGCAGTTAATTAAAGGTAAGAAATATTCTTGCAATGATGAAAGAATAATTTTACATTTGAGACTGGTGGGTCTTGACCCCAAACCATGTAGTATGGAGGAGAGGCAGATAATTAGGTTTATCCAGGATAGGGTCTTCAGATGAGTGTGACAGAGGAGAGACACCCATTGACAGAGAGCTTTGGTGAAGACAAAGGTGATAGAGAAAAGCGGGGATTGGGGGGAGTATTGGTCATTGAAATGGAGGCCTTAAAGAGGGCAAGGAGATTATCCTGTAGGAATGTCAGAGTGAGTTGCAAGGGGAGGTGAGTAGAGAGTAAGATGTAACAGGTATTGATTTGGAGATGCTAGGGTGTGGTGGGAAAGTCCAATTCTAGATATGTTTTGGTTTGTGTGGCTGAGGGGAAGGAGAGGAAGCACTACTGAGATCTTGAGATCACAGAACTCAGAGGTCACATGGATTGTTTGCTTGAGGCATGTGCACCCTGCCTCAGCAACACCTGTTAGTGTTTTTCATCTCATTTGGATTCTTCACATCTTGGAAAACAATTACTGATATCCTCTTTGTAAGAAAATTGAAAAAACTGTACTTCCTTCACTTACAATTCTCAAGCTGTTGCCTGTAGCCCAGCTATCTCTTCAGTTCCAGACTCCTGTTTTCACATGCCTCAGTGTGTACTTTTTGTTTTGTTTCTTTTTTTAAGATTTTATTTATTTGACAGAGAGAGAGAGAGAATGAGTGGAGAGAGCGACAGGGAGAAAGGGAGAAACAGGCCCCCGGCTAAGCAGGGAGCCCAACATGGGGCTTTATCCCAGGACCCTGGTATCATGACCTGAGCCAAAGGCAGATTCCTAACCAACTGAGCCACCCAGGTGCCCCAGTACACATTTCTAAAGCCAACTTTATTTAGTGTCCCCCAGCTCATTCTCTTAACTCCTTTAACTCCTTTTCCTCTTATATTTGGTAAAGCAGCTGGAGTCACCACTTTCCCTTAACTACCATATTTAATCAGTTGATCACATACTGTTGATCCTACCTCATTGAAATCCTTTACTATCCATTCTTTCCTCTTTGTCTTCCGTACCATTTCATAGCTCAAGCCTTCATTGTCTCTTCCTGAATTACAGCAACAGCCTCCCCGCAGTGATCTCCTTGCCTCTGTTTTCTTTCACATCTTACCTTATACCCAAACTTCTCTCTTACCTGAAAACAAAATAGTCTTTCTGTGATTTAAATTCTGTTCCTGTTGGGCGCCTGGGTGGCTCAGTTGTTAGGAGCCTGCCTTCGGCTCAGGTCATGATATCAGGGTCCTGGGATTGAGGCCCACAGAGGGCTCTCTGCTTGGCAGGAAACCTACTTCTCCCTCTGCCCCTCCCCCCTGCTTGTGCCCCTCCCCCCCGTCAAATAAATAAAATCTTAAAAAAAAAATTCCATTCCTGTTTAGTAGTCTCAGTTGGCACTGACTTTGCTGTTCACCTCTCCAACCCAAGCACCAGTGTGGCCCCCTGATGTGCCTCTAGCCGTGCCATAGTGGTTTCGGTTCTTGTGTGGCCCCCTGATGTGCCTCTAGCTGTGCCATAGTGGTTTCGATTCTTAAGGCATGCCAGGGGAGTTTGTCTTTGCCTAGGCAATAGGCACCGCTTTCCTTTCTTCCTGTTGAACTTCTTTTAAGATAATGACTGGTATGATAGTGGTGGAACTTTTCCTAACTTCTTGATAAACTAAAATTACCATTCACTGTGTGTTTATTAACTGGTGCTCAGTCTTCCTGAGGTATATCAAGGAGAAAAGGAAAACTTCGAAATCTGGATTTTGTGCTCTTTTTACCTCCCATATAATTTTACTAACACTAAATGCCATTTGTTGAGCATTTCATGATAGGGCCATTTCTTCATTGCTTAGGAGAAAATAATTGTGGTTCTTAGAGGCAATTGCAGTTTTCTTTATAGAATAATTATTCATATATATATATATAAAGAATAATTGTTATTCCTGTTTTTGTCTTGGCTATTAAAAATTCTACTACTATGGTAAGTGTTTCACAGTTTACTTTGAGTATAGAGTAAAGGAAAATACAAAGATTTCCTAAAGGTGCAGTTGTATAAGTCCTTCTTTATAATTATTGTTACATTCTTCACAGAGTAAAAATGAATCCCCAGACTTTTTGCCTTATTTCGGGGAACACAGGGAAATAGTATTTAAGGTAGGGTAGAGACATGGACTTAAAAGTTGCTTAAGGCTATGGCTGCTTAATCTTGACATTTTCTATTGTTTATTGATTTATTTATTAAAGATTTTATTATTATTTTTTTTATTTTTATTTTTTAAAGATTTTATTTATTTATTTGACAGAGAGAGATCACAAGCAGACAGAGAGGCAGGCAGAGAGAGAGAGAGAGGGAAGCAGGCTCCCTGCTGAGCAGACCCGATGCGGGACTCGATCCCAGGACCCTGAGATCATGACCCGAGCCGAAGGCAGCAGCTTAACCCACTGAGCCACCCAGGCGCCTTATTAAAGATTTTTTTTAAAAGATTTTATTTATTTGATAGACTACAAGTATTTAGAGAGGCAGGCAGAAGCCTGGGGAGTGGTGGGGAACAGGCTCCCTGCTGAGTAGAAAGCCCAATGCGGGGCTCAATTCCAGGACCCTGAGATCATGACCTGAGCCGAAGGCAGAGGCTTCACCCACTGAGCCACTGAGGCACCCTTTAAGATTTTGACACTGTTTAAAAACAGATAACCTTGGATGGGTTTAAAAAAAAAAAAAGATTTTATTTATTAGAGAGTGAGAGAGAGAGAGAGAGTTTATGCGTGTGCACATGTGAGTTGGGGGGAGGGGCAGAGGGAGAGAGAGAATCTCAAGCAGATTCCACACTGAGTGTGAAGCCCAGTGCAGGGCTGGATCCCACGACCCTGAGATCATGGCCTGAGCTGAAATCAAGAGTGGGACACTCAACTAACTGAGCCACCCAGGCACCCTCAGTAGTTGTTTTAAAAATGATTTCCATTTTCACTCATGTTTGCATTAAATTTAATGAGTTTTGAATTGATTGTGAGCATTTGGTGTTATGCCTGTATTTAGGATCTTAAATTTAAGTTCATCTAGCTGATTTGTGTTGTACTTTCTAGAATAGTAATTTTAAAATATTTTAAAGATAACATTATAAAATAAATCTATGATTACTTAAGAAAATGATAAATCACCAATATTCTTGCTATCCTACCATAATTAGTTTTATTTGTATTCATTTCTTTGCACCATCAAAATGTGAATATGCTTTTAGTGAGTATGACTGAATTATTTTATTTTTCATTTAAGAGTACGTTATAGGAAAAAAAAAAGTACATTATAGGGATGCCTGGCTGGCTCAGTTGGTAGAGCATGGGACTCTCTTAATCTCAAGGTTGTGAGTTCAAGCCCCACATTGGGCATAGAGCCTACTTAAAAAAAAAAAAAAAATCAATATATTAAAAAAAATTTAAAAATAGTAAGATTATGTCATAAATCACTTTCCTCTTGTATTACAGTATAGGCTTGATTATGGATTGAAAGTAGGAAACATGAGTAGACCGACACTGGCACCATTCTCATTATGATTTGTTGGGTTCTAAAGAAGGTTTTTGTTTGAGTTTGACATAGGAGAGAAATGCTTAGGTTTTATAGCCTACTGGGGAGGGGATTTTTCCAATTCAGAGAAACAAAGGAGCAAGGTCTAAGTACTTGGGAAATTGGAACAAGATGGAACTAGAGGTTTTGAGTAGAAGGAATAATCCCTTTTCTGTGAATTTGAGGGCAATCAGGTGTGTATTCAGATGAAAATTCTTGGTGGCCTGAAAATTTACTGGAGGTGCTTTTAGCAATTCTTTGTACTCCCTACTATTTTAATCTTTACTGTGTAAAAATAATCCAGATGTATTTGGAATAACTGATTTTCTTTAGCTTAAAATTTTTTTTAAAAAGATTTTATTTATTTATTTGACAGACAGAGATCACAAGTAGGCTGAGAGGCAGGCAGAGAGAGAGGGAGAGGCAGGCTCCCCGCTCAGCAGAGAGCCCGATACGGGACTCAATCCCAGGACCCTGGGATCATGACCTGAGCCAAAGGCAGAGGCTTTAACTCACTGAGCCACCCAGGTGCCCCTAGGTTAAAATTTTTTTAATGGAAAAATTCAAACATACACAAAAGTAGAATAGTGTAATCAACTTCTGTGAACCCATCACCACGCTTCAGTAGTTATTCTGATAGCTTTTAAATTTTTGCTTTTTAATGATTTTAACATATCTAACCCTTTTATTTGTGTTTATTTTTATTTAGGATTTTATTTATTTTGAGAGAGAGATTGTGTGTATGAGCAGGGGGAGGTACACTGGTAGAAGGAGAGAGACCCCATGTTGAGCACAGGTTGTGGTCTCAGGGTTGTGAGTTCGGCCCCACATCAGGCTCTGAATCATCTGGGCACTCCAGTCTGTGTTTATTTTGTGGGAGTTAGATAAATGAATACTGTTCATTAAAGTAAGCTGTTCTTTCCCTGTTACATTATGAACTGACTATATGAACTATGAACATTATGAACTAACCTGTAGTTTTATTTATGCAATTAAAACAATTTGAATAGCTTTTAAACTCAAACAATTCTAATGTAAATATTTATAAATTTAAAATTGATGGTATTCCTTAAAATTTATCTCTATTTAAATGTTTCTGTCTCAAAAAAATGTTTCTGTCTCTTTGATAGAATGGGTTTCTTGATACTACCTTTTTCAAAATGAGGATAGTAACTTCTAATAAGTCAGTTTTTATTGATAAGCCCATTTTAAATTAAAAATGAACCCATAAAAAATGAACCTATATATTCACATGTATTTATTTATTCAGTAACTAGTAAATTGAGTACTACTGTGTGCTAAGATCACATTTGAATAAATCAATGTAAAAACATTTGACCATAAAGTCAGTCTGTGCTTCGTATTGTTTTTTTCTTTTTTTTTTTTTTAAAGATTTTTATTTATTTATTTGACAGAGAGAGATCACAAGTAGACGGAGAGGCAGGCAGAGAGAGAGAGGGAAGCAGGCTCCCTGCTGAGCAGAGAGCCTGATGTGGGGCTCGATCCCAGGACCCTGAGATCATGACCTGAGCCGAAGGCAGCAGATTAACCCACTGAGCCACCCAGGCGCCCCTCGTATTGTTTTTCTACTTTCACCACCCACTTTTTAATTTACTAGTCAACCAGTTTTATTGATGTATAGTTGACACACAATGTTACATTAATTTCAGGTATACAGCATAGTGATTGTACCACTCTGTGCATTGTGCTATGCTCACCACAAGTGGAGCTACGATAATGTCACCGTACAACACTGTAACAGTACTATTGATTATATTTCCTATCCTCAATCTTTCATCCCTGTAACTTATTCATTCTATAACTTGAAGCCTGTACCTCCTATTCCACTTTACCCATTTGCCCATCCCCTTCATCTACCCCTCTAGTGACCATCAGTTTGTTCTATGTATTTTTTTTTTTTTAAGATTTTATTTATTTATTTTTCAGAGGGATAGAGAGCACAGGTAGGCAGAGTGGCAGGCAGAGGCAGAAGGAGAAGCAGGCTCCCCGCAGAGCAAGGAGCCCGATGTGGGACTTGATCCCAGGACCCTGAGATCATGACCTGAGCCGAAGGCAGCCGCTCAATCGACTGAGCCACCCAGGCATCCCCTGTTCTCTGTATTTATGGGTCTTTCCTGCTTTGTTTGTTCATTTGTTTTTAGATTTCACATATAAGTGAAATCATGCAGAAGTTGTCTTTCTTTCTGACTTATTTCACTTAGCATAATACCCTCTAATGTTGCAAATGGCAAGATCTCATCCTTTGGTATGGCTGAGTAATATTCCATTACACACACACACACACACACACACACAGAGCACATCTTTTTTTATCCATTCATCTATGGATGGACACTTGGGTTGCTTACATACCTTGTCTATTATAAATAATGTTGCATGGGGTGTATACATCTTTCAAACTAGTTTTTTTGTTTTCTTTGGGTAAATACTCAATAGTGGAACTACTGGATCATATGGTATTCTTCTTATTATTTTTTCAAGAAACCTTCTTACTGTTTTCCATAGTGGCTGCACTAATTTACATTCTCACTAACAGTGCACAAGGATTCCCTTTCTCCAGATCCTCATCAGCATTTGTTATTTCTTGTTTTGACTGAAACCATTGTGACAGGTATAAGGTGATGTTTCATGGTGGTTTTGATGTCATTTTCCTGATGATTAGTGATGTTGAACATCTTTTCATACGTTTCTTGGCCATCTGAATGTCTTCTTTGGCAAAATGTCTGTTCAGGTCCTCTGCCCATTTTTAAATTGGATTGTTTGATTTTGGAGAGGTGTTGAGTTGTGTAAGTTCTTTATATATTTTGGATATTAAACCCTTGTTAGATACATCATTTGCAAATACCTTTTCCCTTTCAGTGGACTGCCTTTTTGTTAGGTTGATGGTTTCCTTTACTGTGAAAAAGCTTTTTATTTGGTTTAGTCCCAATAGCGTATTTTCGCTTTTGATTCTGTTGCTGGAGGGAACATATCTAGGAAAATGTTGCTAAGGACAGTATCCACGAAATTGTAGCCTATGTGGAAGTAATTTTGAGTGCTATGGTTTCAGATCTTACATTTAGGTCTTTAATCCATTTTGAGTTTATTTTTGTATATGGCATAAGAAGGTGGTCCAGTTTCATTCTTTTCTATGTGGCTGTTCAGTTTTTCCAGCACCATTTATTGAAGAGATTTTTCCCTGTTGTATATTCTTGTTGTATATCTTTTCCCTGTTGTATATTCTTGCCTCCTTTGTTGTGGATTAATTGACCAGGTAAATGGATTTATCTCTGGGCTCTCTATTCTGTTCCATTGATCGATGTCTTTGTTTTTGTGCCAGTACCATATTGTTTTGATTACTTTAGCTTTATAGAAGAATATCTTGAAATCTGGGATTGTGATGTCTCCAGCTTTGTTCTTTCTCAAGGTTGCTTTGGCTATTTGGAGTCTTTTGTGATTCCATATAAACTTAAGGATTATTTGTTCTACTTCTGTACTACTCACTTTTAAGTTTAGCGATAATTGGCTTATGTCATAAAAAACTATATGAATGACTGGGTAAAATTTTCTGGGACATTTTGCGTATGTCCTGCATTACTCTGGACCTGTGTCTTCAGGAAAAAATGAAACACAATGATGTGTAGAATAATTGTAAATATGGATAGAATATCTTTAAGAAGGTGGGTCTTAGAACGTCCAGTTTGTACATTATTAAGAAGTAGAAAGAGATTTCAGAGACATTTTATCTATCACTTACTTTCCAGTTATACAAAGAATAAAACAAGACCCCCAAGTAAATACGGTCAGTAGAGGTGAACAAGTGATAGTAGTTTTTATACTTATGGTCTTGGTTTCTGTAGATCTTTTTATACCATTGAGACATACTGCATTTTTTAGTTGGTTTACTTACTAAGTGAAAAACAGGTTAAAATAACAGTTTAGTGAATTATATGCTGATACTTACAGCCTGATGTTTCTGTGGACGAAAAGTTTTTCCTAGAGTTGGTGTGCTGCTTCTCCTAATAGATGTTTGTTTTTCAGAGTGGAGGTGTTTCAGTGGTGCAGTACTCATAATTCTGTGTTTTTGTCTCCCTTATTACAGGTTCATGTCAGGGCTGGCCTTTTTCATGGTACTGAACTCCTCTGTAAAACCATTGTAAGCTCAGAGATATCAGGGAAAAATGATCACATTTGGAATGAACCACTGGAATTTGATATAAATACTTGTGATCTGCCACGAATGGCTCGATTATGTTTTGCTGTTTATGCAGTTCTGGATAAAGTGAAAACAAAAAAGTCTACTAAAACTATTAATCCCTCTAAATATCAGACCATCCGGAAATCTGGGAAAGTGGTAATTATACGCTACCGAAAATTTTTTACAGTGGAATAATTTTAAGAGTCTTTGAAATAATTGAGTAACGTGAAATGATAGCATATACTTTCGTCCCTATGAAGTGATTTTAAAAAGATGATAGATCTTCATCTTTATGTTCTGTTCATTTATTTCTCTTTTGGCAAATTATTTTAGCAAATACCGTATTGTAAGTGTTCCATTATAAATATAATACTTTAGAAAATATAGATAAAAAAGAGTGAAAGGATTAAAAAACTGTATTTCCACAATATCTTAACTGAAATTCTATTTGACACATATGCCCAAACATTCAGATTTTTGTGAATTTTAGAAAGATCGTATACTTTATTCAACACATCTGTGGGGCCTGGATCACAAATCTGTAATCAAATACATCATTGCTTGGCAGTGAAGTATGTGAATAGTCACATTAAATGAGACAAATACAGAATATTAGTTAACTTCATGCCATTTCTGGCCATGTTTTGCTGTCATACGAATTACGAATAAACTTTTAGTTTTCAGTTTCTTAGATTTCGAAATTGAGGAAAAAGGATGGTGTACCTGTTCTCATATTTCATTTCATATTTTTAGTCCTATCTTTTTCATTTTCTTTTAAGTTTATGTGAAAAGTTGTTTTGGAGGGATGGGGACATGAATTTTATATATTTTAAAAAAATGGTTGCTATATTTATGTACCTGAATTTGTGTCCTTTATTCTTTAATGTAAGAATTAAGCAGGCTTTTCTTCTGGTTATTATCATACAGTTTTTTAAAAATAAATTTTAGGGTGTATAAGTCACAGAAGAGTACTTCCTTAGTATTTTTTCTTACACTGATAAAGAATTTTACTCAAAGTATTTGACTATTTATAAGGTTTTTTGATAAACTGTGTCCAAATTAATTGGTCTAGGTGTCTAGGCTTCCTTCTAAGAAATACAAATAAATTCTACAATACCTACAGACATTGTCTTCTACTACGTTAAGGTTTAATGAGGTGTAAAGCTCATGAAACATATAACCTGATATATCATACGTATTTTCTTGAAACATTAAAAATTCCTCATCATTTGCATTGTTTATATAAGAAATAATGTTTTTTGGAATCATTATTTCATCATGAGATATTAATTGACTTTCAGAGTTTTCTTGAACCATTGTAAAGATCTAGAACATTTTTCCATGTACAGCTTGTTTTATTTAGGATGATTTTTTTGGAAATCATCTGGAACTCTAGATATTTCTAGATCTAAATTTTTTAAACAAAGGGCATGTACATGTTTACCTGCTGAAGTTCTTTTTCAGGATATTTATACAGTGGTATCTTTTTCAACAGCATTATCCTGTAGCATGGGTGAATACGATGGTTTTTGACTTTAAAGGACAGTTGAGATCTGGAGACATAATATTGCACAGCTGGTCTTCATTTCCTGGTAAGACTTATGTCCTAATCCTTAAAGAGTAACTTTTGGTATGCGGACTAGTTGGTTTCTTTATGACTCAATATTCTTTCAGTTTAGTAAAGAAACCATCTTTTCGTATCTTTATTATTTATTCTAAAGCAGATGCCCACAGATTGTTTTAATGTATTTAAAAAGTGATTTGTATCTGAAGATATTTGTTATCCTGGTGAATATGTTCTTGCTTTAAAAGTTTTATTTTTATAGATTTTGGAGAAATTCTCCTAAGGAACGATGTCTTCTTTGTAACAACCTTTTTGCTTCTAGTTGTACTGAATTTCTACACTAATAGAAGGAACATTCACTAATATGGGAAGAATAGTAAAAACACAGCAAGTGTTTAGTTGGCTTTAACCTGAAAATTGAGCTAAGAGGAGCACCTTTCATATGCCTATATTTCTGAAGTACTATTCAGAGCACCCCACCAAGGAAACCAGTTTGTTTTTTTTTTTTAAGATTTTATTTATTTATTTGACAGAGAGAGATCACAAGCAGGCAGAGAGGCAGGCAGAGAGAGAGGAGGAAGCAGGCTCCCTGCTGAGCAGAGAGCCCGATGCGGGGCTCGATCCCAGGACCCTGAGATCATGACCTGAGCCGAAGGCAGCGGCTTAACCCACTGAGCCACCCAGGCGCCCCAGGAAACCAGTTTTGTAAGACTTATAATTTAGGTTCACTTTGGTTCAAAAGTAGGATTTGTACAGAAGGCTGCTTGATTCTTTCCATTATTCCATACTGCGTTTCCTGAATGTTTGAAATTTTTAGTATAAACTTTGCATTATAATAGCGGTTTTCATTCCCCCCTTGCCTTCATAGTTTGTTAATACAGTTAATAAAACTGTGAAATTACTTGCATTTTAAAGTTATTTTTTGGGTGACAGATACTTGAAGATGTTTATTAGTAGTTGACATCTGAGAAATTGGCTTTGGATAATCAGTTATTTATAGACATATTTAAAACTTATGTTCTATTATTTTATGTGTGTGTATATTCTTCAGTTACTACCCTTACCTCATACACCTGTAGTAGTTTTTACTAATCATGTTTTCCCCCAAATATAAGAGAGTAGTGTGCATTTATATATTTCTTAAGAGAAACTGTGAGCTTCATAGAGTAAAAATTATGCATTTCAGCAGTTACACCTTTTTGAAAATTTTAATTTAGACTCACACATGTTCTCCAGAATCAGCAGCAACTCGACTGGTATTTTTAGTAAAATAGACAATTTTGGGCAGTATTATTGGCATACTATGAGCCTGACTTCATCTCTAACAAAATGTAATGTGAAAAATAATAAATGAACACATTTGCTATGCATGTATGAGCTCTAGAATTGTCACTTTATCCCAGTAGGAGTGAAACTGAAAAAAAGGAACTACAAGTAATCTATTGTCTAGAGTCCCTAGGCCATCATTAAATAGTATATAATTACATTACTGGTTGCTTTTTTATCTTTCCAGATTTCTTTGCATATACACTAGGAAATACAAATGTAGATTTCTATTTTTCTTCTAGTCTTAAAATAGCATTCTGTGCAGTGTTCTTCTTTTTGCCCCTTTAACCTTATCTATCTATATAGAGTTGTGCTGCTGTTCTTAAACCAGACTTACCTTTTGATAATTTAAGCAGTGTTATAGTGAATAATTTTGCCTATATGCAGGTATATGTCTAAGATAAATTGCTAGAGGTGGGTCTGTTAAGTTAAAGAATAAATACATTTGTTATTGTACACCTGAAACTGATATAACACTCTATGTTAGCTAACTGAAATTAAAATAAAAACTTTAAAAAACTTGGAATTTTAAAATAAAAAAAGAATAAATAAGTTTGTTATTTTGATAATGACAAATTGCTCTCCAGTTGAGGTTGTACCAAATTGTACTTTCTATTTATAAAATATATGAGTGCTTTTTTGGTAATCACTTTAAGCAAGGTTACCTCTCTATGTTTGTTAGTAAGAATACTAAAATGCTACATTTTACTTTAGCTAGATTGTATGTGGTAGGACAAAGGAGTATAATGCTACCAGATAACATAAGTATAGGATTTTAATTTGCTGAGAAATCTGCTTTAGAGGTATATAAATGAGAATTTCTCCCTTCTGGGTGACAACAGAATCTGAAATTTGAGAGTATTAAACAACTCAAGCGAAGAATTGATCAACGAGCTGAAACATGGAAATACTCAAAGATTTTCTAGCAGAACTCCTGGGTAGTTAAGGTGGTTGGCATCTGCCTTCATTTTAGCTCAGGTCACTAACACCAGGTCCTGGGATTCCCCTCCTGTCCCTCACCCCCCCACCCAACAACCTCCCTGCTCACTAGGGAGTCTGCCTCTCCCTTCCCCTCCGAACCCACCTCTGCTCCTGCTCTCTTTCTCTCTCTCAAATTAATAAATAAAAAATATTTTCTAGCATTGGTAAATAATTCGAGTATGCATAATATCTGGACATTAGGCCTGGACACAATGGATTTTTATTTCCTTAGGAGAGGACAGCTGTGCTAAAAGTCTGTATAAGAAAGAGATAATAGTTTGGAGAGGAGAGACTTTAGGTTGTATTGCTAATTCCGTTCTCTTGAGTTTATTGTCTCTTCGACAGTTTACTTATCTGTGAAATGAAAAAGTTTTATGAGAACACTGAAATCTAAGAATCCCATGCACAATTCTGTGAATGTACCATGGGGGAGCAGAGGGAGTGCCTTAAAGAAATAAGCAGTTTATTCGGTTAAAGGAGTACTATTTGAATGGAGTGTTGCAGAAACTATCAGAGAGCCCTTTAACTGTTATCAGCAGTTTATGGGCTAATTGATGAGCATAAACAACATTAGATTTGTCCGAAAGAATGTCATTGATGATTCTCAGAATATCAGTTTGGGTACTGTGATGACCATGGAAAAATAAGGAATCCATATATGTGGTGAATAATAAAAATTCTGTGAGTCACTTTATATTGATGGAGAACAGTTCCCATTAAGTTTTTTTTTTTTTTTCAAGTTTGAGAATACAGGTCAAATTTGAAGAAAGAGGTGAGGTAGGTATTTTTATAGACTTACTCATTTTAGAGCTGTATGTAAACTCACATTCAATTCTTGTGTCAAGTATTAACAGAAAGTTAGAAGCTTTCTGATATGATTGTCTGCCAAATTCCTTAGGTGGCATAGTTGTAAAATAATTTTCTACTAAGGATTTATTTTAGTTTTTTTTTTTAAACATTTTTTAAGAATCAAAATTATTTGTATATTTTAGATGAACTTGAAGAAATGTTGAATCCAATGGGAACTGTTCAAACAAATCCATATACTGAAAATGCAACAGCTTTGCATATCAAATTCCCAGAAAATAAAAAACAACCTTATTATTATCCTCCCTTCGATAAGGTAAGCTAATTATTTAAAGAATCAGTATGCATGAAAATCACTGAATCGTTAGTTCTTGGCTCTGCATGTTTATAGTTTAAGCTTTCTGTGTTTGTTTCTCTTTCAAAACGTCACATACATTGGCAGCTTGGTTCAGTGGAAAGACCACTGATCATGGAGACAACTAAACTTGTATTTAATCTTGGCTTTATCACTGACCAGGTAAGACATAATATCTTTGAAGGTCAGGTTTCTCATAAAATGAGGAAATCATAATTGTTCTCTCAGGTTCTTTTCAATTTAAAATGATAGTAAATGCATTCATGTAAGTCTGAGTATGTGATACATACATTGAAGCTTGCCCAGCATCTTAGTTTAGGAATTAAAGACGTGGTCACTGCTGTGTCAGAATTGGTATTCAAAGAACAGAAGATTTATGTTGACTATTACTATTAGTAAGACTTCCTAAGGTACTGTTACTTGTGTAGAATCTATAGCAAGGACTTCCATTTCTAAACATGTTTCCTTAGTGTACAGACTGCTTATCTTAGGTATCAGGAGGGTATCTGCTGGAGTTGAAAATGGGACTATGCTAATTTACATTCTGAGAGCTAAGCAATCATATGTTTTATCTTCAAGTTTGGCATCTTTGTTGCAGGTATGATTGATGTAATTTTTATGAGAAAATCTTGGAGCAGATTCTCAGATAGTAAAAAGTTTATTTTATTTCCTTCATCTATGTGAGAAAAGCTTCCTTTAAAAATTAGTATTATACTAAATAATATTCACATTAATCCATCTTTAAACTTAATCATATTTTAAAATTCAGCACTGCCAGACCTGTATAAAGTAAATTTTTAAAGTAATATGTAAATTAAATTTGTTACCTAATGTTTCTTCTTTACTCTCATTTTCATTGAATTTTATCCACATAAGGTAACTTTTCATTTCCAATTCTTCTGAAATGATTTTCTAATCAGTAATATACAACCAAATTAAATTTTGTGTTTAATACAGTTGAAATCCCACATATGTCAAGAACCATATACCTTAGTGTACACTGAGTTGGAAAAGGTGCATTTTTGACTCATCCATTGCATTGGTGCCATGGCTTTATTCCTTAGAATAGCAATTTAACCAGAAGGCATAGTTACTTGTGATACATTTTATACTCCAAGCTATGACAATTTTTGTGTTCACTTAATAGTATGTGTTCAACAATCAGTTATAGTTTCTTTTGGATCAAATGAGGTGCTTTTTGAAGCATTTTTATGACTATCCTATGCAAATACATATAGTTTTCATGTTACATTTCAAGAGAAGTCCAGTTTCTTTCAAATGTTTTATTTCAACATTGCTTAAGTCACTAAACTTTCCTTTTGCCTTTGTAATCTCTTAGAGAGTCCATCTTTGAAAATCAACTTGCGATAGAGGATTTGTCTTTAAATATATATAAATATACTTACTGGGATTTTATAAAAATTGTATAATTTATAAGTGTACCATTTAAAAAATCAAATAATACAGATAGAAAAAGTGAAAGTTCCCTGTATTCTTTTTATTTAATTTAATGATTTTTGTTGTGATCATTTGTGTACATTTTGCTTTTCAAGACAATTTTATGGTTATTGATATTATTGATAATTTAATAACTAATTTCATTTTGTCATTATAAAAACTGTATGAAATAAGAGTTATCACTACACTTTACATTTGAGGATTCAGTTAAATTACTCATTTAGTATTATGTAAGTCAGTAACTGGATATAAATCTTCAGATACTTTTAGATTATCCCCTGATAGTCTACTTTTTAATGTTAATTTAGGAAAAAAAATGACAAATGAGAAAAACTTACTTATTTAGTAATTCTTACATATCTTTGCATTTTCTTAATCAGAAAATATTTACCTGTATTTAAAATTCTTTCACATACCAAAGAATTCTTTCAGATACATATTCAAGCCATTGCTTATTTCATCTACAGACAATGCTAGTAGTGTACCCTGGGAGTCACAGTACCATTGACTCTCAGTTGTCAGGAGTTTGAAGATTGGAAATCACCACATAATACCATTTTGCATTTAAAATTCATGTTTACATTATAAAGCATAGAAATGCCAGACCCTATGTTGTTTCTTGTAGTCTAAGTACAATAATAACCATTTACAATTAAAATTTTATAAATACAAGCGCCAGAATTTAATTAAAAACTTTTTTAAACAGATAATTGAGAAGGCAGCTGAGATTGCAAGCAGTGACAGTGCAAATGTATCAGTAAGTATCAAGATTTTAAATGGCCCTTTCTTATTATAACGTGCTCATTTTTAGTTACCTTCATCTGATTTATGCTGATGACTTACAGACTGTATGTGAATATGTACATACTAATGTTTTGTTGAATGGCAGCTGTTTGTAGGTATTCTGTGTTTAATGGTAAACCCTTTTCTGATATAAGCACAGGCTTAGCAGCTTGTCTTTTTTTTTTTTTAATTTAGTTAATTTATTTTTTAAAGTAGGCTCCACACCCAACCTGGGGCTTGAACTCACAAACCTTGAGATCAAGAGTTGGATGTGCTGTTGACTGAGCCAGACAGGTGCCCTCAGTAGCTAGTCTTTAAGAGATGCTGTGGCACCTCCTCATAGAGTAACAGTACTGTTCTTTTAAATATTATTCAGTTGAATGAAGAGGCTATAATTTTCTTTCTTTTTCACATGTGACAGCAGATATAATCAGGTCAGGATTTACAGTGCTAGGGAACTAGTTTTCTTCCATCTTGGTGCTCTGTCTTGTTAATATGTAGTTTCTGTCTCATGATTTAATACTAGTGCTTCAGCTTCTCATATTGTTAGGGTCCAGCCAGCAGGAACAGGAAAAGCAAGAAGAGAGGCCACACCTATTTTTTTGAGGAAATCATTAATATGCCTCATTGCTGCTCACATCTTATTAGCTAGGAATTAGTCACATGGCCATATTTTAACCACAGGTGAGGCTGGAAATACAGTCTTTAGTAGGCGAGGCATGTGCTTGGCTAAGAATAAGAGATCCTAGTTAATAAAGGAAGAGCAGAAAGAATACTGTGGGACAAACGGCAGTCTGTGCCATACACACTATGCCTATCATTTTTATCAGAGACTACAAAATAAATTATTTTGTTTAGTTTATAATATTTGTAATATTTCTATCACTTATACTTTTTAGCTTAATCTTTTGACTGTTAAAATAGTTTAAGACGTTGCCAAGTCTAATCTGATATTCTCTTTTCATGTTAACCTGTTTACAATTTTTATGTGTTTTCAGTATAGAGCATACATTTTATTTACATAAAATGGCAATAATAGAGAGGCCAGGTGGCAAAATGGAGATAATGTATATTTTTATCATTTACACAGAATCAAAGCACTATTTTATGTTGGCTAGTTGGAGAATGTCTGGCCCAGGGTGTCTTCTGCTTTGCCCTTGGAGTTCTCAAAAATATCCATAGTCCTGCAGTGCAAGTCATCTACTTTAAATACTTTGAGTACTTCTCTTTAGTGAAATAAAGGAAGTTTATTACAAGTATACACTTACCAGTTTGTCCATCAGTTATATTGAAGATACTGTGGGTTCTGTTCCAGACCACTGCAATAAAGGGAATATCATGATAACATTAGTTGTGAATTTTTTGGTTTCCCTGTGCATATAAAAGTTAGGTTTACATGATACTGTAGTCTGTCACATGTGCAGTAGCATTATGCCTAAAAAACAATGTATATATGCCTTAATTTAAAAATACTTTTTATTTTAAAAAAATGCTGATCATTAACTGATCTTTCAGCAAGTTGTAATCTTTTTGCTGATAGAAGTTCTTGATGTTGATGGCAACTGACTGATCAGGGTCAGGGTTGCTGAAGGTTGTTGGGATAGCTGTGGCAGTTCTTAAATTAAGCCCACAGTGCAGTTGCTGCATTAATTGACTCTTCTTCCTTTTATGAATGATTTCTTTGCAGCATATAATCTGTTTGGTAGCATTTTACCCACAGTAGAACTTCTTTTAAAATTAGGTCAGTCTTCTCCAACCCTGCTGCTGCTCAACTAAGTTTATGTAATATTCTAAATCTTTTGTTGTCATTTCAATAGTCTTTACGGCATCTTCACCAGCAGTATGTTCCATCTTAAGAAACCACTTTCTTCACTCATCCATAAGAAGCAAGTCCTCATCCGTTCAAGTTTTTTCGTGAAACTGTGGCAATTCAGTCACATCTTCAGGCTTCACTTCTAATTCTAGTTCTCTTGCTGTTTTTACTGTATCCGCATTTACTTCCTCCACTGAGTTCTTGAACCCCTCAAAGTCATCTGTGAGGGTTGGAATCAACTTCTTCCAAACTCCTTGTAAATATTGATATTTTGACCTCTTCCCTTGAATCCCAAATGTTCTTAATGGCATCTAGAGTGGTGAATCCTTTCCAGAAGGTTTTCGGTTTACTTTGCCCAGACCCATCAGAGGCATCACTCTGTATGTACCTTTGATCTTATGAAATAAATTTCCTAAATAATGAGATTTGAAAGTCAAAATTACTCCTCAGTCCATGGGCTACAGAATGGATATTGTGTTAGCAGGCATGAAAACATCAGTCTCATTATGCATCTCCATCAGAGCTCTTGGGTGATCAGGAGCATTGTCAGCATTAATGTTTTGAAAAGAAAGTCTCAGTAGGTCTCAGTAGTGAGCATAAAATACTCAGTAAACCATCTTGTAAACATACGTGCTGCCACCAGGCTTTGTTGTTCCATATATAGAACATAGGCAGACTAGATTTAGCATGATTCTTAAGTGTCCTAGGATTCTGGAGTGGTCCTTGAGCACTGGCTTCACCTTAAAGTTCCCAGCTGTTTTAGCGCCCAGAAAGAGGGTCCATCTGTCCTTTGAAGCTTTGAAGCCAGGCATTGACTTCTGCTCTCTAGCTGTGAAAGTCATAGATAGCAGTCTCTTCTAATAGAAAGCTATTTCATCTACATTGAAAAGCTGTTGTTTAGTGTAGCCATCTTCATTAATGATCTTAGCTAGATTTTCTGGGCAACCTCTTGCAGCTTCTATGTCAACACTTGCTTCTTCTTGCATTTTTATGTTATGGAGATATTAAACCTCTTAAACAACTTCCTTTAGCTTCAAACTGTTCTTCTGCAGCTTCCTCACCTCTCTCAGCCTTCATGGACTTAGGAGAGTTAGGGCCTTGTTTGGATTAGGCTTTGGCTTAAGGGAATGGTTTGATCTTTTATCTATACCACAAACACTTTCTCCATATCAGCAATAAGTCTCTTTTGCTTTCCTGTCATTAATGTGTTCACTGGAGTAGCACTTTTCATTTCCTTCAAGAACTTTTCCTCTGCATTCACCCCTTGGCTAATTTTTTGGCACAAAAGGCCTAGCTTTTGCCTGTCTTGGCTTTCAACATGCCTTCTTACTAAGCTGTATCATTTACAGCTTTTGATTTAAAGTGTGAGATGTGCAATTCTTCCATTCACTCTAACACTTAGAAGCTATTATAGGGTTATTAATTGGCTTAATATCAATATTGTTGTGTCTTAGAGAATGAGGAAGCCCTAAGAGAGAGAGAGAGATGGGAACAGCTGGTTGGTGGAGCAATCAGAATGGGTACAACATTTATTAAGTTTGCCATCTTCTGTGGTATAGTTCATGGCACCTCAAAATAATTAACAGTAGTAACAGCAAAGGTTGCTGACCACCAGTCACTGTGACAAGTATAATAATAATGAGAAAGTTTGAAATATTCAAAGAATTACCAAAATGAGACATAGAGACAGTGAGCAAATGCTGTTGGAAGAATGGCGTTGATGGACTTGCTTGATGCAGGGTTGCCACAGACCTTCAATTTGTGAAAAAATATAGCACAGTATCTGTGAGGTATAATAAAATAAGCCTGTACCAAAACAGATAATTATTGTTCTAGGTTTCAGAGATAATAGTTATATGATGATATCTTCATTCTGATTCCTCTTTTTGTTACTCTTTATTAGTCTTTATATTGATCCCAAATATCAGTAGGATAACTGATAATTTTTACTATTTCTCTTATGCTTTTTACTGCTCCCGCACTTAAATCAGAAGGTTTCCTTCTTACTAAGGTTGTGGTATTCTGGCCCACGTTTGATGTGCCTTTTTTTTTTTTTTTAATTGGGGGCATAGTATAATTAATAAATAGTGAAACCAAAAATTAAAGTTATTCCTATAACTGCCATCTACTTTTTATCCTCAGAGATAACTATGTTAGGAGTGTAGCTTATAGGTACTAATCCTAATGCAATACATGGATTTACATACCTTTATATATTATATCCTTTTTTAAAAAAATAAATGAGATCTTTGGGGTACCTGGTGGCTCAGTGGGTTAAAGCCTCTGCCTTTGGCTCGGGTCATGATCTTGGGGTCCTGGGATCAAGCCCCGCATTGGGCTCTCTGCTCAGTGGGGAGCCTGCTTCCCCCTCTCTCTGCCTGCCTCTCTGCCTACTTGTGATCTCTGCCTGTCAAATAAATAAATAAAATCTTAAAAAAAAAAATAAATTATATATATATATATAGATATATATATAGTTTCTTCCTCTTTAATGCATTTGTGGATTTTGTCTCTTTCAGAGGTTTACTTCTCTCTTTTTATTTACTTTTTAATTTTTATTTATTTATTTTAAAAAGATTATTTATTTGACACAGAGAGAGAGAGAGAGATCACAAGTAGGCAGAGAGGCAGGCAGAGAAAGAGGTGGAAGCAAGCTCCCCACTGAGCAGAGAGCCCGATGCGGAGCTCGATTCCAGGACCTGGAGATCATGACCTGAGCCGAAGGCAGAGGCTTAACCCACTTAGCCACCCAGGCACCCCTCTTTTTATTTACTTTTTAAAAAAGATTTATTTATTTTAGAGAGAGAGAGAGTAACAGTGTGAGCAGAGGGAGAGGCAGTGGGAAAGGCAGTGGGAGTGGAATAGAAATCCTCAAGTAGTCTCCCAAATGAGTGCAAAGCTCCTGACCCCCAGGGATCGATCCCAGGACCCTGAGATCATGACCTGAGCCTAAATCAAGAGTCAGAAGCTTAACTGACAGAGCCACCCAGGCATTCCCCACTTTTTAAAGTTTTTTCAACATTCTGTGGCATTATTAGCAGCTATTAGTTATTGAACATACATACTCCTGGTTTTTTTTTTTTTTTTAAGATTTTATTTATTTATTTGACAGAGATCACAAGTAGGCAGAGAGGCAGGCAGAGAGAGAGAGGGGGAAGCAGGCTCTTTGCCGAGCAGAGAGCCCGAAGTGGGGCTCAATCCCAGGACCCTGGGATCATGACCTGAGCCTAAGGCAAAGGCTTTAACCCGCTGAGCCACCCAGGTGCCCCTGGTTTTTTTTTTTTTTTTTTTTTAAAGATTTTTTATTTATTTATTTGACAGAGAGAGATCACAAGTAGGCAGAGAGGCAGGCAGAGAGAGAGAGAGAGAGAGAGAAGCAGGCTCCCCGTTGAGCAGAGAACCTGATGCGGGGCTCGATCCCAGGACCCTGAGATCATGACCCGAGCCGAAGGCAGCGGCTTAACCCACTGAGCCCCTGGTTTTTTGTTTTTGTTTTTTGTTTTTTTTTTTCCCATTCTTTACTAAAATAGTGTTGTAATGAATATTTTAGAGTTACTTCTTTAAATATATATTTTGTGTTTTTAAAAGTATGTATGTATGTATTTATCTATTTAAGTAGGCTCTGTACCCAGCATGGGGACTCCTGACCCCAAGACCAAGAGTCGCATGTTCCACTGACTGAACCAGCCCCATGTCCCTACATACATGTATTTTATCGGATGGATTCTTAGAAGTGAAATTATTAGATCAAAAGCATCCCTTTTTAAATAAGAATTCTGCCAAATTGTGTACCTTAAAATACCTTAAAATTTATAACCCTAGCCACACTGTGGAAGAGTTGGTTATCATTTTACATGTCCTCCAACCCGTTTAATACTTTTTTAACCCTTTTCGTATTTTAATCAATTGGATAAAAAAAATTGATGTCACACTACTTTAACTTGCATTTTTTTTTAAAGATTTTATTTATTTGTCAGAAAGAATGTACGTACAAGCAGGGGGAGCTGCAGGCAGAGGGAGGAGCAGACTCCCCATTAAGCAAGGAGCCCGATGCTGGACTTGAACTAATGCTGCTATGAACATGAATATACAAATATCTTTTTAAGACTCTGCTTTCAGTTCTTTTGGATATATATACACCCAGAAGTAGAATTGCTGAATCATATTTTAGTTTTCTTTTGTAAATTTTTTAAGGAACTGCTATACTGTTTTCCACAATAGTTGTACCATTTTACATTCCCACCAGCTACAAATGCAATGTTTTTTACATCCTTGCCATCACTTTTGTGTTTTTTGACAGTAGCCATCCTGATAGGTGCTGGTATTTTTAAAAATAGTTGTGTGCCAAGGACCTTGGGTCTGTAGAATAGGAAAAATGTGATCCTTGTGAATTATGATTATAGAATTGGCAGTTTTTATCTTATCTAGTGGATCTCAACCTGAGGCTAATTTGCCCTTTGTGGGCCATTTGGCATTGTTTAGAGATTTTCTTGGTTGTGAGGGTGTTCCTGGCATCTAGTGGGTAAAGTTCAGGGGTCTGCTAAATTTCTACAATGTACCGACAAAATAATAATAGCACTGAGGTTTAGAAACCCTGCTCTAATCTAAAACGTCCATATTATAATTTTATCTTATTTTCTACTGTGGAAACTCAGGCATAAAATTTTAATCGTTGGCTTTGGAGAATGCAGATGTGATAACTTAAGCCAGTGTTCACAAGTCCTAGAAATCTACATAGGAAGTTTTCTTAGGAGAATGATTTGGAGTTTTTACAGCCCTCAATTTTAGGGAAGGAAATATCAGAAATTTAAAAAATTTTTTCAACTTAACTGAAAATTTGCAGGAAGTATTCAGAGAATTCCCATATAACCTTTCTTCAGCTTCCCCACCTGTTAACATTTCGGCACATCTGTTTTTGTTTTTTAATAGATTCCATTTATTCATTTGACAGAGAAAGCAGAAACAGGGGGAGTGGCAGGTAGAGGGTGAGGCAGAAGCAGACTCCCCAGTGAGCAGGGAGCCCGATTTGGGGCTAGATCTCAGGACCCCCAGATTATGCCTAAGCTGGGGCAGATGCTTAACCAACTGAGCCACCCAGGCACCCTAGGTGCGAGATACAGTAATAAATGTTTATTAAAACAAGTGGGTGAAAGTTTGATGGGAAACAGGACGGTTAGTCTCAAAATAGGCCCACAAAATACTTCTTGTTAACTTTATCCCAGAAAAACCTAGTAGACACTATCCTAATGAAGTAATAAAAATTAACATCAAGGGGCACCTGCATGGTTCAGTGGGTAAAAGCCTCTGCCTTCGACTCAGGTCATGATCCTCAGGGTCCTGGGATCGAGCCTGCATTGGGCTCTCTGCTCAGTGGGGAGCATGCTTCCTCCTCCCTCTCTCTCTGCCTGCCTCTCTGCCTACTTGTGATCTCTGTCAAATAAATAAATAAATAAAATCTTAAAAAAAATTAACATCAATAGCAATAGGACAAATTAACAGTGTTTGCCTCCTGTAAGAGGCACACTCCACCACCACTTCATTGTATTCATACCAAAAATACATAGCTGGAATCTGATTATGACAAAACATTAGGCAAATACATGTTGAGTAACATTCTACAAAGTAATTGACCTGTATTCTTAGAAAATGTCAGAGTCAGTGAAGGTAAGGAAAGATTGAGGAACTGTTTTAGAATGAAGAAAACTAATGATAAATGACAGCAAAATGCAACAGTTAAGCCTGGGTTGGATCCTAGACTTATAACAAACATTATTTAGAAAACTGGAAAAATTGAATGGAATATGTGAATTAGACAATAGAACTATGTCATTATTATTTTCCTGATTTTTGTGAACAGATTCTGGTTAAGTATGAGAATGACCTTGTTTTTAGGAAATATACACTGAAGAATTGAGGAGCAGAAGGGAATATTGTGTGTATGCCACTTAATATTACATGTTAAGGGTCCTGATTCCATATGTGGAAAGTATTTAGAATCCAAGATTTGGGCACTATATATGCTCATTGCTATTGGTGTGCACTTGTATCTAGGCCTTTTCATATACGCTAGGTAACGTATATATATTTGCATATATTTGGGCATATATAAGCACCAAGATATATTGCTTTATCTATTAAAAAACATGAGCTCTTATCAATGTTTTTAATTTATTAGGTCCACCACTACAGGATTTTTTTTAGCCTTTGCCTTTCAATATTTGTAATTCTGTTTTCTGACATTGAGAAATCTGGATGTCTGTTAACCACAGTATATTTGCTTATTTGCTTAATCTCCTGTTTGTAATCAATCTCCAGTCATGTAACTCTCTTGTCAGTTTGTCTGGCCACACATAATTAATTCTGTCCTCAGCAGGCGTACTGGTAACATGCTGAGTTTAAGTATGACCAATGAAGGGCACCTGGGTGGCTCAGTTGGTTAAGTGTCTGCCTTTGGCTCTGGTCATGATCCCAGGGCCCTGGAATTGAGTCCAACATTGGGCTCTCTGCTCAGCGGGGAGCCTGCTTCTCCTTCTCCCTCTGTCTGCTGCTCCCCCTGCTTGTGCGCTCGTGTGCACTCTCGCTCTCTCTCTCTCTGCCAAATAAATAAATAAAATATTCCCCCCCCCCCAAAAATAAGACCAATGAGTTTTCCAGTCTTTCATTCCCCTCCCCCAAAACTAGCAACCACATCCCCCATTTAGAAGGGGAAAGAAGCACAGTCATTTTTTTACCTAGTCATTTTTGTACTTATAGCAAAGTATATTTGCTTTGTTTTATTTTAGTAATGATTATTACATCATAATATGTATATGATTTTGAAAAATCTAAACATAAAGAAAGAGAATATGAATGTTACTCTTCATTGCTTTCTACCATTACTTTAGTTCAAGCATTTGAACAGGTGTATAAATTCACCATTTACCCTGTGCAGTCTAAGTTTTCATTACTGATTATTTGGGGTTTTGCAAAAGAATGTAAGATTCTGTGTTTTCTTTGGGCTTCCTGCCACATTTCTGGTAGTTGTTTATTTTTACCTTGGCTTTATTCAGTGCTACGTTTTTCATAGCTCAGTAAACAATCATAGTACAATTATACAGCTAACCCTCTATTCTCCCCTCTTCGTTTACTCTTAGGTATTCAGGATATTTACTTACAGTAGGTCTGTAGAGTCTAATTTTGATTCACAAAATTACAGTATGTTTGTTGGCTTTTTGCCATATTTAACTTAATAGTGGTCTGTTTCTCTGACATGAACAGTTTAGACTCTATGTTGTTTGCAGTAACAGGTTTCAAGGTGTGTGAGTGTAGGAGTTTGATTTTCAAATTCCGATGACTTGTGATGGTAACTTTTCAGAGAAACCCAGTCAAGCCTGTAAAATAAAGCATACTCTTTTTAGGTTGAGGATCTGAATATAAAACCACTGTAATCATAGTCTTTGTACGTATGTGTGTGTATGTTTAAAAAAAGATTTAAAAAAAAATTTTTTTTTTTAAGATTTTATTTATTCATTTGACAGAGACCACAAGTAGGCAGAGAGGCAGGCAGAGAGAGAGAGGAAGGGAAGCAGGCTCCCTGCTAAGCTGAGAACCTAATGTGGGGCTCGATCCCAGGACCCTGGGATCATGACCTGGGCTGAAGGCAGAGACTTTAACCCACTGAGCCACCCAGGAGCCCAAGATTATATTTTTTAAAGAGCAGTTTTAGGATCACAACAAAATTGGGAGGAAGGTACAGAGATTTCCCATATATCCCTGTCCCTTCACATGCACATCCCTTTCCCATTATTAGCATCACTCACCACAGCAGTATATTTGTTACCAAAAAACAAACCTACACTGATACATCATAATCACCTAAAGTCCTTAGTTTACCTTGGGTTTCATTCTTGGTGTTGTGTGCTTTGTGGGTTTAGACAAATGTGTAATGATACATATTTATCATTATCATATCATACAGAGTATTTTTACTATCCTGCATATCCTCTGTCCTCTGCCTGTTCATTCCCCACCCTACCCCGGCAACCACTGATATTTTTATTTTCTTCATAATTTGACCTAAATTTTGTATAATTTAGAATCATACAAAAAAAAAAAAAAGAATCATACAGTTTGTAGTCTTTTCAAACTGGCTTCTTTCCCTTAGCAGGAATTAAGGTTCCTCCATGTCTTTGTGGCATGAAAGCTCATTTCCTCTTAGTGATAAATAATATTCCATTCTGTGTATTACAGTTTATCCATTTACCCCACTGAATGACATCTTGGTTGCTTCCAACTTTTGACAGTTTTGAATAAAGCTGCTCTGAACATCTGTGTGCAGGTTTTTTGTGGGCATAAATTTTCAACTCCTTTTGGTAAATACCAAGGAGCGTGATTACTGGATTGTATGGTAAGAGTATGTTTAGTTTGTAAGAAACTGTGAAACTGTCTTCCTCTGCGTGGTTGTAGTATTTTACATTCCTGCCACCAGTGAATAAGAGTTGTTCCACATCCTTGACTGCATTCAGTGTTGTCAGTGTTCTGAATTTTGGCCATTCTAATAGGTCTGTAGTCTTACCTCATTTTTGTTTTAATTTGCATTTCCCTGATGACATAGGATTTTAAGCATCTTTTCGTATGTTTCTTTGCTGTGCCTCTATCTTACTTGGTGAGGTATTTGTTCAGGTCTTTGACTCGTATTTTAGTTTGATGGTTTATTTTCTAATAGTTAAGTTTTTAACGTTCTTTGTTTATTTTGGATAACAGTCCTTTATCAGATAAGTCTTAACTACAGATATTTTCCCCCAGTCTGTAGCTTGTCTTTTCATTCTCTTGACAGTGTTTTTCACAGAACGATTAATTTTAAATTTCATGAAGTAGTTAGTTTATCAGTTCTTTTATTGATGGGTCATGCATTTGGTGTTAACATGTAAAAAGTCACTGCCAAACCCCAGGTCATTTAGGTTTTCTCCTGAATTATTTTCTGGGAGTTTAATAGTTTGGTATTTCACATTTATTTTTACTAAGTTGGGTAGTATCAGTCCTTCACCTTTTTCTTCTTCAGTATTGTGTTGACTTTTCTGGGTCTTTTGCCACTCCGTATAACTTTAGAATCAGTTTGTCAATATCTACAAAATTTTGATGGGGTTTGCATTGAATCTCTTGATTACATTTGAAGAGCTAATTTTGGATATATATACAATCTTCCTATTCATGAACATGGAATATCTATTTAGTTATTTGATTTCTTTCATCAGAGATCTATAATTTTCATTACATGGATTTTGTACATATTTTGTTAGTTTAAGTTTTCATATTTTTGGGTGCTAATGTAAGTGATATTAGATTTTTACTTTCAGAAACCACTTGTTTATTGCTGATACATGGGAAAGCAGTTTACTTTTGTTTACTAAATCGTGTCCTACAGTCTTGCTTTAATTATGCATTGGTTCCAATAATATTTTTGTTGATTCTTTCAGATTTTCTACATAGACATCTATGTAGATAATCATAACCCCCAACCTTTTGTACATATATGTGTTATTCTGAATCTCATTACTTTAGAAAATTAGCATGACTATTTTAATGCTTATATGAAATTCCATTTAGAAACATCAAGTACAAAATTATAAATAATAGAATATACTTTTTTACAGAATTTTGCCAGGTTATTCTGGAGAGGTTTTTTGTTTTTGTTTTTGTTTTTAAGATTTTATTTATTTTAAAGAGAGCATGCACACATGAGCAGTTGGGTGGGGGAGAGGGAGAAGGAAAGAGAATCTCAAGCAGACCTCCCACAGAGTAGGGAGCCCAGCACAAGGCTTAATCTCTGACCCTGAGGTCATGACCTGAGCTGAAAACCAGGAGTCCAGCCTACAACTGACTGAGCCACCCAGGTGCCCCTGTTTTGTTTTTGTTTTTAACGTATTTTTGCCTAAATAGTATAGTTCTGCTTTAAGTATGGGGAAAAGAATCTTTTTCTTTTAATGTTACTACAATTCAGAGTCTAGATCCAAAAAATAGATTGGGCCATCTTCATTATTTTAGTATATTCTTGTACAGATTGGGGAAGAAAATGGGATAATAATATTTGTTTCATGCTTACTTTTAGCCAGGATTCAGTTCTTTTTTTTTTTTTTTTTAAAGATTTTATTTATTTATTTATTTATTTATTTATTTATTTGACAGACAGAGCTCACAAGCAGGCGGGGGAGGGAGGGGCGGGAAACAGGCTCCCCAAGGAGTAGAGAGCCTGATGCGGGGCTTGATCCCACATCACTACCCGAGGCGAAGGGAGAGGCTTTTAACTCACGGAGCCACCTAGGTGTCCCAAGGATTCAGTACTTAATCTAAATGGTTTTGATGCCTCTGAACCAACAAGACACTCGTGCCTTTTTTTTTTTTTTTTTTTTTTTTTTTTAAACTTTGTACTTTCTCGGGGATGTCTGGGTGGCTCAGTCGGTCTTTGAGTCAGTCATGAACCCAGGGTCCTTCCAGGATCATGCTCCTTGCTCAGTGGGAGTCTGCTCCCTCTGGCTGCCACTCTCCCTGCTTCTGCTCTTTCTCTCTCTCTGACAAGTAAATAAACTCTTAAAAAAAAAAACAAACCTAGTATGTTTGTTTTGTCTTTGTTGATTTGTTTATAACAATTGAAAATTAAAATACAAGGATAGAAAGAAATCAATTTAAATAATAAAGGACTTTTAAATCCAAATTGCAATTCTGCCACCTAGCGTTTGCATGGATTTTTAAAGAAATAGGAAGGGGAAACCCCCTTTTTAGAACTCTTTGAGAATACTTTATTTCATCCTTAGCTTACAAATTTAATATGCTACCAACTTATGAAAAGGGCATCCATCTTTATTAATTTTTTTAAGGGATTAGATCTTTAGTATCTTATTTTAAAGCTTATAAGTTGTTTATAAACTCCTTATAATTTTGCTAAGTGTTTGCCAGTGATGTTCATAGAATTAAATTATGTAATAAATGAGAAATTTTACTTTCTTAGAGTCGAGGTGGAAAAAAGTTTCTTGCTGTACTAAAAGAAATCTTGGACAGGGATCCCTTGTCTCAATTGTGTGAGAATGAAATGGATCTTATTTGGACTCTGCGGCAAGATTGCAGAGAGAATTTCCCACAGTCACTGCCAAAATTACTGCTGTCAATCAAGTGGAATAAACTTGAGGATGTTGCTCAGGTAACAGAACATAATTTTTGTAATTCTTTTTGGGGACATATATTACTTTGTTGATCTCACGTAAATTGTCCTTTCTTATATAGGGATATCTCCATACGTTGGATAACTTTCTATAAAAAGAGAAGTTTTCAGATTTTAAACTCTTACATATACTCTAAATGACAGACTAGAAAGTTCAAGATTTTAAATTCCCAGATTCTAGATAGGTTTCCTATATCTTCACTAAGAACAATTAAAACATTGCTTTTGGTGTAATCATCTGTAATTACTGCCTGCCATGTAGTAGGTTCTGGATTATTTCTAACAGATTCATCAGTGAGCTCCAAAGTTTTAATCTTAAAATGACTTTAATCTTTGCATTGACTGTTCTAAAATGAATATGTATTGTTTGAAAATTACTTCTATTTCTAGAAGCTAATATTTTAGAGCATAAAGCTTTTAGATCAGTTTTTAACATTCATTTTGGGTGGGCAGTATTTTTTTTTTAAGATTTTATTTATTTATTTGACAGACAGAGATCACAAGTAGGCAGAGAGACAGGCAAAGAGGGGGAAGCAGGCTCCTTGCTGAGCAGAGAGCCTGATACGGGGCTAGATTCCAGGACCCTGAAACCATGACCTGAGCCGAAGGCAGAGGCTTAACCTGCTAGCCACCCAGGCACCCCTTGGTGGGCAGTATTGATGAATGTTTGCTTTATGCAGAATAAAGAAAGGAAAAAAAGATTGTTCCCAAAAAGCCACCAAATTTTAGCTCCTTGATTTAATTTTTGGAATCCTCTCAAAAAGCACTGGCATTTATTGAATTCAGTTGGTTATCAATCCTCTACAGAAAGATCCTTGAAATGGATTTTTAATCAGAATGAATACATTTGGTATATTAACCTAATCTGTTCACTTTACTTGGCTGAATTCAGCTGATCTTTTTAAAAGTTTTCTGGTCTTAGCAAGTCTATAATGACTTTTTAAAATTTAAAAAAAAATTTTAATTCCAATATAATTAACATATAGTGTTATATTAGTTTCAGGTGTAAAAATCTATAATGACTTCCTAAAATTTTCCAGAAATGCTTTTAATCATACACATTTTAATTTTTTAAATTTTATTATTTTACTTCTGTAAGTTTAGAAAGGACTTGTTTTATTTCTAGTACTTAACTGTTTTTTTGAATAATGTTATGTAATTATAATGTGCCTTATTTAAACTGTTCATACAGTTAGACCATATGGACTTTACTTACTCTGAAAAGGAACTGTTTCTGTATAGATTTAGTTGTTTTGACATAGTTATCTTCTAACCACTTATTTAAATTCAAGGTTAGTTTTCTATGAACCCGCTTAATGGTGGAATATCAGCATTTGTTTAGTTGGCATGTTTGCTTGCTTCTAATGGATAGTGTCTAGTCCTAACTGCTTATCCAAGAAATGCATCATATTATTATTTTGTATAGAATTAGAAGAAATTTCTTGCTGTACTCTTAAAAGATACCGAGAGAGAGGTTTCTTGTGTCATCTGTCAGAAAACAGAACAAAGGGCGCCTGCATGGTTCAGTTTGTTCGCCACTGACTCTTGTTTCTGGCTCAGGTCATGATCTCATGGGCTGTGAAATCCTCCAGGGCTTCAGCCTCCATACTAAGTGAGGAGTGGGCTTGAGGAACCTCTCCCTCTGCCCCTCCCCCCACTAGCATACCTGTGTGCACTCTCTCAAATCTTTAAAAAAAAAAAAAAAAGAGCCAGTTTTTGCTTAATATTTCTTTCTTTTTTTAAAAAAAGATTGATTTATTTATTTTAGAGAGAGAGCATGCAAGTAGGGGAGGGACAAGGAAGAGGGGAGAGAGAATACTAAGGGCAAATCCCGATGCTGGGCTGGATCCCAGGACCCTGCAATCATGACCTGGGTTAAAATCAGGAGCCAGTGCTTAACCTGTTGAGCCACCCAGGCACCGCTACTATTTCTTTATATGAGCATGGGGATATAAATATTTACATTTTGGAATTTAGCACACTTATCTCATTTCCAAGAGGTAACCTAAAGCGTTGTTTTCAGATATAACTAACATCCTCCATTTAGGATTAGCCAATCCTAATCCCTATTTTTAGTAGTCTAGGAAAAAAAAGGTTGTTGGAATAAAAAGTGTATGGATAAAAAAGAATGAATAAACTGTATTTTTAGTAAAATGACTACCTTAAGAAGTGGAGAGCCAGAAGTCTGGTGTAAAGTTTGTATTCTGATCCTAGAGGGATAAGCCATGGGTGAAAATTCTATAGAAGCCTTTCTCCACCATCCCACCACAAGGGGGAAAAAAAAGAGTAGTCCTCCATTAAGCCACAGGAAAATAATAATGTAGAAGTGGTTTCAATAGGCTTTGCAGAAGGTAGGTAGTTAATTAGCACTGTTTTCATTATTTGTATCGTTGAATCAGATTTCTCTTCCCTATTCGCTTCCTTAGCTTTCTGCAAACTGAAGTAGTAAGTTTTGATACTTTATTTCGTTTTACATGTATATAATTAGTTCTTTAATAATTGTAAATAAACTTACCAAAGGCAACTTCCTTCCAATAGTAGAGCTGTTTTTAACTCACAGCATAGTTTAACCTTTAAACTATTGTTTTAGACCTTGGATATGGTCCCCCTATTTCCCCTATCCATAATGGGGATTTCTGGTCCATTAGGACCTTGGGCAAAGTGGGGAGGGAATCCCATCAGTGATGAAAAGTGGTATGAGGTAGGTGTTTCTTACCTTTAAGCCCATATTTGTCAAATTTTTTTTCATTGTTACACTTGTTAGGAGCCCCCGCACCTTAAAGATTTTGTTTATTTATTTGAGAGAGAAAGAGCGCTTACGTGGGAGTGGCGGGGTGGGGGAGGGAGAGGCAAGGAGAGGGAGAAGCAGACTCTCCATTGAGCAGGGAGTCATATATGATATGGGGTTGGCTTTCAGAGCCCTGGAATCATGACCTGAGCCACAGGCAGACGCTTAACCAACTGGGCCACCCAGTCGCCTCTGTTAGGAGCCTGTTTAGACATTTTTTCCCCTAATAGCCCCATCCCCATGATATTTTGATCCATGGGTAAGTATGTGTCTTTTTATGTACAATATGTATATATGTGCTATATACATGAAAAGAGCAAGTATAAAGCTTATTCCTTTTATTTATACAAGTTTAAGAATAATTAAACAAAAATTTAAGAAAAAGTTAAGAAACTAATATTTTACTGTATTTGAATAACATATAATTATGTAAGTTGTAATATCAAATTTCATAACGATGTTAGCAGTTTAAGAAAACATACAGTAATGGGGGCGCCTGGGTGGCTCAGTGGGTTAAGCCGCTGCCTTCGGCTCAGGTCATGATCCCAGGTCCTGGGTTCGAGCCCCACATCGGGCTTTCTGCTCAGCAGGGAGCCTGCTTCCTCCTCTCTCTCTGCCTGCCTCTCTGCCTACTTGTGATTTCTCTCTGTCAAATAAATAAATAAAATCTTAAAAAAAAAAAAAAGAAAACATACAGTAATAATAGCAATATAATCAAATTGTTAAAAGTTATTCAAAGGTTATTTTTTCTGCAAATGTAAAATTAATAGAAAAATCAATTTTTTTTAAGGATTTTATTTATTTGACAGATCACAAGCAGGCAGAGAGGCAGGCAGAGAGAGAGGAGGAAGCAGGCTCCCTGCTGAGCAGAGAGCCCGATGCGGGGCTCGATCCCAGGACTCTGAGATCATGACATGAGCCGAAGGCAGTGGCTTAACCCACTGAGCCACCCAGGTGCCCCAGAAAAATCAATTTTTAAAAAGTATCTTTAGTGAGGTTAAATTTGCTTGATATGAGAAAATAAACAGCTTCTAGATATTCATTCAAATATTATTGACCTATTTTGGCACCTGACCTAATTAATGAGAGAGGCTGAATAATTAGTAGAATTAAAATAATAAAATATGAATGATTTTTATTTAGTTCTCAAAGCCCAAGTCTCACATAAAAGCTTAAATGACAAATGACAAGGTAGCTAGACAGCAGATATTCTTAGGCCACGTTTTGCAGTATGACTGTGAGATTGGCAGTCTGTTGAGAGAAGTCCTCCAGTTACTGCTGTCTCTTTTCCATATTTTTGTAACCCTATTCTTGCATACATTTTGTGTGTCTTCTTTGGATTCCAAATGCTACTTACATGCTACTTATGCGATACCAAATATCACATAGATACTATGTGATAATACAAAATACGATTTTGTCAGAGTTGAACTTTGGAGGGCCACAAATCATAGTTATCAAAATTTTTTTTCTCTCTCTTCCATAATCACTCCTCTTCGCATTTAACCATCTCTAGTAAGAGTACATGCTATAAACACAATTAACGTTGAGGAGGAAGATGAGTCTCACAGTGCTCTGATGGGAGACAGATAAGAGTTCTTTCTAGATTGGGCTCTCTGGAAGTAGGGTTTCCAAAGATGTAGACATTTCTGCCCAAATCCACCCTCCACTGCAGTCCCAACTCATCCCTGTGGAGGGATTCCTTTTTATTCTGTCTAGATCATTTCTAAGTAGCATCTGTAAATAGGAGACTGGCTGTTCTTACCTTGTTTATAGAAAATAAACTATTTCTTTTTAGTCACTTACTATGATTTAAAGCGTGTAAACTTGTTATGGTCAATAAAAAAAATCTTTTAAGTGATATTCTTTTTTCTTTTTAAGATTTTATTTATTTATTTCACAGACAGAGATCACAAGCAGGCTCTCTGCTGAGCAGAGAGCCTGACTTGGGGCTCCATCCCAGGACTCTGGGATCATGACCTGAGCTGAAGGCAGAGGCTTTAACCCACTGAGCCACCCAGGCGCCCCAGTGATAGATATTCTTAAAAATATTAAGAACTGGAAATAAGCTCCCTCAAAATAATTTTATGTTGAGTTATTAATGAACTTTTTATATGTAAATTGCCTGTCATTAGCTTGAGTGTATACTTATATTTGTACTTTGAATTTTACCTTTAAGTATTTCTTGATCATTTTTTTCTGTTTTCCTTTGAAAAATTATTTAATAGTTAATGATTATATTCAGTGTATCATTCTATTCCCAGGTAAGTACTTCATTGCTTATTTATATAATATTTCAACAAAGACAGTCTTTACTAATCCACATTAACAAGAGTGGAGTTTTGAGGCCTCAGTAATTGCAAGTGTGCTTTTCCTTTCTTTTGACCCATCTCTGCTCCTGTGTGTCAAGGAAAAGTAGATTACTTTTCTCCCCTATAATTTCTGAACCAGTTTTAATTTTTCAACAGCTTCAGGCACTACTTCAGATTTGGCCTAAACTGCCCCCCCGGGAGGCGTTAGAGCTTCTAGATTTCAACTATCCAGATCAGTACGTGCGAGAATATGCTGTGGGCTGCCTGCGACAGATGAGGTATTCTGCAGGTGGCTTTCTTGGGGGAAAGGATATATAATAACTTAGGGGGTAGATAGAGAAGGTGATGTCCGCTTGAATGTGTCATAAGAAAGGAAAGAGCTAGGAATTATTCAGATTTTAAAGTGTTTTTTCTCTCTCCCTTTCGATCTCCATCTCTCCCTCTTCTTTCATGTTTACTCTATTATAAAACAAAAAGCAAAAACACACTGGGTTAGGAGGTACCCAAGATCACCCTTGGTTTCTACAGTTCATTACAGTTCACAAGATTCCACATCTATTCATACTTTGGGCTGTGATTTATTACAGCAAAAGGAGGCAGTGTAGAATTGGCAAAAGAAAACGATTCATGGAGCAAAGTCTAGAGGAAACCATGTAGGAACTTCTAAGAGTTCTTTACTAGTGGAATCACAGTGAATATACTTAATTCCCTCAGCAATGAGTTGTGACAACATGTCTGAAATAATTATCCACTGGGGAAGCTTCTTAGAGATGTGGCAGTCAGAATTTTTATTGGGGGCTAGTCACAGAAGCCCCCTTTGCCTACCACAAAAGCAAAGTTCTAGACTCCCAGAAAAATGAGTATTGAGCATAAACCATACACTTTGTAAGAACAATTTATACACACAAAGCCACTCTTACCTGTTAGGTGGTGGGAAGCCTTCTGAAATCTGTGTTTCCAGATGCCAGCCAAAAGGGCCAGAGTGTTAACTGGCTTTTTTTTTTAAAGGATAAAGTTCAGGCCTGCTGTTATGTTAACTCTTTCCTGTCCACCACTCAGAATTAAGAAACGTTAGTATTTTGTCATTTTTTTAAAAATACTTTTAAGCAAATAACATTATAGTTAAAAGTGAAATCCTCGTAGTTGTTTTACCTAGTGCTAATTATAATTACTTTTACTTCCCCAAAACAGCCATTATCATGAATTTGGCATGTATCCTTCTGTACCACATTTTTCTGTTTATACTACATTTTTATAACTATAAAAATATAGAGAAACATTGTGCATTTTTAAAAAATTTATTTTTTTTAAAGATTTTGTTTGTTTATTTGACAGAGATCACAAGTAGGCAGAGAGGCAGGCAGAGAGAGAGGGGGAAGCAGGCTCTCTGCCTAGGACCCTGGGATCATGACCTGAGCTGAAGGCAGAGGTTTTAACCCGCTGAGCCACCCAGGCGCCCCAACATTTAAAAATTACACCAATATGTCTTACTATATGTTTTATTTTAAATCTTGCTTTTTAAAAACCCACCGTAGGTTTTTGAGGTCATTCTCTCCCATTGCATATAGATAATAGTTTGTTCCTTTCACTACTGTGAAATATTCTGTTGTAGGGATATATCTTATTTACTCCATTTCCTTATTGAGGAACATTTTTGTTTTCTCCAGACTTCCCTGTTATAAATAGTGCTGCAGTGAACATGCTTATACAGTTCCCTTTGGCCAGTATATGTGTGAAAATCTATGAGCTTTATATGAAGAAATGTCATTATTGAAACAGTCTCAGACACTGGGCATTTTCAGGTTTATTCATTGCCAGTCTCAAAATGAAGATTATACTGTATGGTTATTTGAAAAAGAGAAGTTCTCAGAAAATTAGGGATACTGTTATCCTTTTTCTTCTTTTTAAAAGTCATATCCAAAAGAAATTACACAAACTCTTCCATAGTTGCTGTTTTAGGGGAGTAAAGTTCAAAGTGTGAGGAAAGAAGAAGCCTCCTTCTGTTTCAGTACGTCCTTTCTGTCTTTTACACCACTTGCAGGTTTTATAAAGGGCAAAGATTTTACAGTAAACTTAAGATTGTTGAGTAGTTTTAAAAAAGGAGGCTCCTAGTTGCTTCTTAGTTTCCCTAAGTTTACCTTGGAGACCTGAGGGGAAGCAGCTACTTGGCCTGCTTTGGGCTGAGCCAAGTGTTTTTCTTAAATGTGTTGATCCCCAGGAGGAGATTGCTGTGATCTCCATGTTCCATTTGGTAATTCTGATGAGTTTTCCTTTGATAAATTTTCTGCTTATGAGGTGTTTTTGTTTATTTGTTTGTTTTTAAATATAGTGCCCTGGGTTTCAGTCCCAGATCTGCCTTAGATTACTTTCTTAACCATTTATTGCCCAAGACTACAGTTAGCAAGTAGAGGACTTGGAATTCATATCTTACCTGACCACTCGAATTGTCTCTGATGAGAGTGTGTTTATATGTGACACAAACTGTAGAACTACTAATATTAATTCAGCTCATTTAATTACAACATTATGTTGTATTAATTCAGTGAATCAGTTCCCACTTATACATACACTCATTTCCTTATCCTTTAAACTATTACGTTAATATTTTAACATTCACTATCTGTGAAAAGGAATTACTTAATCCTAATCCTAATGATAGGAAAGAAAAATAAATTGCTAAATTACTGATGGAATTTTTATTTTAAAAAACTGGTTGACTGAGTATATCACTTTTCCAGCATGATCAGAATCAGTATTAAAGTAACCTGATTTTTTTTTTAAAACTCTGGGCTAATTGTAAATACAGTCATTAATCATACCAACCTAGATAATTAAAATGCCCCACATATCTGTTCTTTGCTCCTTTCCTTTTCACTCCCCCTCCTGCCCACAGGAAATTCTGAGCTTTTCTTGTGTTATTTTAACAGTGGAATAATGAATGTAAGCATGCAACAGGCCTTACCCCCACGAATCATTGTGTTTCAGCAAGTTAGTATTTGATAGTTTGATCAGAAGGGATCTTTTTCTGCCACTGGTTGTTGAGTGACTTACTCTGTTCTTTGTTTCTTTTAGTGATGAAGAGCTCTCTCAATATCTTTTACAACTGGTGCAAGTTTTAAAATATGAGCCTTTTCTTGATTGTGCCCTCTCTAGATTCCTATTAGAAAGAGCACTGGCTAATCGGAGGATAGGGCAGTTTCTCTTTTGGCACCTTAGGTAAGTCTTCTGTATTTTTCAATTTGAGTCCACCTTGTGCTTTTGTAAATATAAATCAGCATAATACAGGACATTTAGTGTACTCGTCAGCTGCTTTTGTTGTTTCTGAGCCATCTGTAACATTAGCACTTGTCTTGGTTTCTTCTCCTATTTCTTGATACCCAACTCTTAATTTTCAGGATTTGGCAAACTAATTCAGATAAGTATCCCACCAAGCCTCCTTGATTTTTAACAAACAAATAATTAATGTGTTGCTATTTTCTTGTCAAATTTACTTATTATGTACTTACAATGTATTTGGGCTAAAACCGGACTTAAAATTCTTTCCAAAAGGCTTTGGGTAGTAATATTATCATTGCTACTAATAGGTAGAGGTTTTAAAGTTTTTCTATAAGAACAGCAACATTATTTTCGGCTTCTTTATTAGGTCATTTTCAGAAATACATGAGTCTTGTTTCACCAAGTTTACATAGGAGTAAAATCAAGGATAACTAAAGTTCTTCTGTCCTGGGAAAATTGTTGGCTCCTCATTTCTGACTGTACTCAGACATTTTTCAGTCATTTTCATCTGGACTTCAGAATATTAAAATTAGTGATTATCAGAAAAATATGACTTAACTCCATTTTTGCCAGAGTTCTTAAGGAAAATAAGCTCTATATTATTTTGATGTTAATTTGGGGGGTTATATTTCTGAATCTTGACTTCCTTATTATTCATAGAGATTTTCTTTTTTTTTTTTTTTTTTTGTAAAGATTTTTATTTTTTCATTTGACAGAGATCACAAGTAGGCAGAGAGGCAGGCAGAGAGAGAGGAAGGGAAGCAGCCTCCCTGCTGAGCAGAGAGCCCGATGTGGGGCTCGATCCCAGGACCCTAAGATCATGACCTGAGCCGAAGGCAGATGCTTTAACCCACTGAGCCACCCAGGAGCCCTGAGATTTTTCTTTCTTATTTTAAACTTGTTATCTTCCCCTGCAGTTCAGTCTTCCTAATTTTAAGCCCCGCAAGGAATAACAAAACATGGTGTTCCTTCCTTTTTCAAACATGTACAGCATTCTTTAAGTGAGAGAAAATTGTATAGAAGCTAATTGAGTGATTAGTCAGTTGTGTGATATGAATCTTCACTTTATTGTCATTTAATTGGCAGTATTACCATTTCAACTACAAAAAGTAATAAGCAAGGTGAGATGTGAAAATTTTGAATTTTTTTGAATAAGAAATTAACTACAAAATCACATGTTTTTGAACTGTGGTGTTTAAAGGCTTGGGAAGTTGACCATCCCACTAATAATTGTGAATAAGATAATGTGTTCTTTTTTTGATTGGCATCAGAAGTTTACTTCATAATAGAATATGAAGTCAGTATTTTTATTTGGTGATCTGAAGTGTTTTATAAGCAGCCTGTCTTAATAGTATTAATTTTTTGTAGGTCAGAAGTGCATATTCCTGCTGTCTCAGTACAATTTGGTGTTATCCTTGAAGCATACTGCCGGGGAAGTGTTGGGCACATGAAAGTGCTTTCCAAGCAGGTATTGGATTTTTTTTTAATCTTCTGTTCAGTCTGCCACATGGCTTTTGATAAATTGTATCATATGCTGTTTCTCACATTATGTCATAGAGGTTTTAGTAACTAAACCTAGTTAATACATTTTTAAATTATAAGTCAAGAAATGAAGTGTCAACAAACTGAGCAGAACATTAATTGAGTGTCCCCCCAATTACGGATTCCTCATTGTATGTATATTAAAACATGCCATACATTTTAATAGGAAATGCCTATTTAGACATGCTTAACAGTGTGTTTGATGGTGATGATGACAAAGGTCATGAAATAGGCCCTGTTTTTTCATATCCCTGAGTTACTCTTTGCAGTTAGTATTTATGTTTCATATATTCTGCCATATGTTTTAGTTTGAGATATTTTGACAACTAAGTCCATAGTTGTTATAGGATCTAGAATTCAGTTTTCTCAAGCTGCTTTTTCAAATTATGTATATGTATATATGTGCATATATATGTGTGTGTGTGTGTGTGTGTGTGTGTGTCTGCAGACCCTTATCTTCTTTCCAGGCCTTCATTTTCTAATCATGGCAGATGGTGATAAGATATTAGTGATATTGATAGGTCAGATACTAAATGCTTATATGCCAGGAACCATACTGAGTGTTTGAAGTATATTTCTTTACTCTCCTAATAATGTGCCACAGTAGTTGCCAATAGTGTCTGGATTTGACGAGGGGGAAACTGAGGCTCCAAGAGATTAAGTAGCTTCCCTAAAAACCAACTATTAAGTGACAGGAATAAATTTTAAAGTTAAGTCTGTCCAGCTATAAAACTAACATCTTTTTTTTTTTTTTTAAAGATTTTATTTATTTATTTGACAGAGATCACAAGTAGGCAGAGAAGCAGGCAGAGAGAGATAGGAGGAAGCAGGCTCTCCGCCGAGCAGAGAGCCCGATGCGGGGCTCGATCCCAGGACCCTGGGATCATGACCTGAGCCGAAGGCAGAGGCTTTAACCCACTGAGCCACCCAGGCGCCCCAAACTAACATCTTTTTTAATCCTACTGGGAGTTTTCACACTTTTAGCACCATAACTCTATTTTATAAATCAAAACTTAAACAGATTCAATATATAAAATAGCAATGTTATTTTATCAGTATAAATATGTTTTAAGGCTAAAATAAAATAAAAGCCATTAAACAGAACCATAAAACCATTTTACTAAATATAGAATTTCAAAATCTGGGACTGTTATTGACAGTTGTAGTCTCAGTATCTATTTATTTCTTTTGTTTTGGAGATAATCCTGATTTATACAGCTAAGTGTTTGCAAATAGTAAAGGTTTTTTAATAGCTTGCTTGCAAGTGAGAAGCATAACTGTGGCTCAGGCTTGGTTTGCTGGTAGGTCATTGGTCCCCTGAAGGTTGTGATGAGAGCATTTCTGCCATCAAAATAAAATAGCCCTTTATTCTAGCTTCTTCATGCCAGAATCCTTCATTGACAGGTAGCAACAATATGCTTTTGTTCTTTAGCAATAATCTTTCTTAAATTGAGTATCCTCTAAATAAACGAAAGAAGGTTTTGTTAATGGTTTAATATATATTTACTTAGAACTTTCTATATGCTAGGGTTTGTGTTAGGTTCTGGTAATGTGAAGTGAATATAGTTGTGTTATTGTTATCAAGGAGTTTATATTCCAGAGAAGACATATATAAGTCAGTGATTGTTATGATAGAATTATTGTAATGGGAATATTATGGAAGGACAAAAGACAGACATGTAAACAAACTTAAGACATTAGGGAAGAGTTCACAGTGGAGGAGATGCTTGTAGCTTTTGATGTTGTAGTTGGTGTTAGTTCAGTGAAGAGTATGTTAGTATTTTACAGAGAAACAACCAGAAATGGGTATGTGTGTTTGTGTTTGTGTATGTGTATGGTTGACCCTTGAACAATATGAATTTGAATAACATGAGTCCCCTTATACACTGACTTTTTGGGGTATAGTACAGTACTGTAAATGTATTTTCTCTTCCTATGATTTTCTTTCCTCTAGCTTACTTTATTGTAGGAATATAGTATATAATACACATAACGGACAAATTATGTTAATCGACGGTTTATGTCATTGGTAAGGCTTTCCATCAACAGTAGGCTATTAGTAGTTAAGTTTTTGAGGAGTCACAAGTTATATGCAGATTTTCAACTTCATGGGGCTGGAGGTGGAGTCAGTACCTCTAACCCTTTATTTAAGGGTTAGCTGTATAGAGAGAATGAAGCCAAGGAAGACGATGAGATTGTGATTTATTATAAAGAATTGGCTCATGTGATTATGGAAGCTGAGAAGTCCTGAGATCTTCAGTTATGCGAGCTGGAAACCCAGGGGAGCTAATGTTGAAGTTCTAGTCTGAAAGCAGACAAGCTTAACACCTAAGGAGTTTTAATTCCGGGCAGGAAAAGACCTGTGTCCCAACTCAAGGCAGTCAGATAGACGGGGTTCCTTCTTATTTGCTGGAAAGTCTGCTTTTTTATTCTATTCAGAACTTCATAGATTCTGACAAGACCCACCCATATTAGGAAAGGCAACCTGCTTTACTCGGTCTACCCATTCAAATGTTAATTTCATCCAAAAACACCCTCACAGACATACCTAGAATGATGATGAACCAAATATCTGGGCACCTCATGGCCCAGTCAAGTTAACACCTAAAATTAACCATCATAGATCAACTTGGCATGTATACACAGCTCTGAAAACCATATTTAATCTCCAGGCAAAGACTGTAGCAAGTTCAAAATGCCCTTAACGTGATAAAATTACCCTGAGTACAACCAAAAATGCACTAACCTCTTCCCCAGCACGAGAAGTAATATCCTTAAGTGTTGCCTACTCTTCTTGTTTCTCTGAAAATTAAATAATATGATGTAAAATTAATGCTTAAATACTATGATACAAAATCAGTACATCTTATGTTACATGATAAAGGAAGGGGCTCCTGGGTGGCTCAGTTCATTAACTGCCTTTGGCTCAGGTCATGATCCCAGGGTCTGGGATCAAGCCCTCTGTTGAGCTCAGCGGGGTTTGCTTCTCCCTTTCTTTCTGTCCTTTCCCCCTGCTCGTGCTCTCTGTCTTTTTCTCTCTTCAAATAAGATCTTTAAAAAAAGAAAGATAAAGGAAAACAGTGGGAAGGAAACAAAGACTGTGTGTCTGTGTACATATCGTATATACACATATATACAAAAAACATGCATACCAAAACAAGGAGGAGATACTCATGATAGTAAATCCTCATTTCTGTAACTAGTTATGTGGTCATAGCTGGTATTTGTTACTAGTTTCTTCCAACCCTTTCTGTATTCCCTTTGCCTTTAGTAAGCATTTCACTTGTGTTCTTGACCTGCAGAGTTAACCCAAACCTTCGTTCTTTTCTTTTTTTTTAAGATTTTATTTATTTGAGCAAGAGCACATGGGAGTCAGCTGCATAACCAACTGAGCCATCCAGATTCCCCCCAAAACCTTCATTCCTGAAGGGTCCAGGTCAATAGTAGTCCTATCTGAGTTAGCTTGTAATTGTCCATTGGTCTTAATGATAGGATATGGTCATGCTTAGAAGAAATATTCTGTATTCTAGGCATACTTTTCCTTTTGTCTGTGGAGTAGTAGGCTGGGTTTCCTGTTGTAGTCAGGATCAATATTCCAGCCAGCATCACCGTGCCCTTCTTTGCCTATTGATATGAAGACATAAGGAGCTCAAAGTGGCTGGGCTGGAGTCTAATTAGTCCAGTGGAATCATTGTCATGTCTCCCACTGGAACCATTCTTCCTTCTGTAACTAAGACCTCTATGTCCATAAAGCATAAGGGTGCAGAAAAAGGAAGCAAAAGTTTTGCTTCCATTTTTAAACTTTGATTTTTGGACCCTTGAGTCCTGGCTGTGGGAGAAACAGTGTCATGTAGCAGATGATGACTTGGATCATATACAGCTTTCTGGAGAACTTTGTCCTATAAGTCCTATAAGGTATTGCCACCTAGCTGGTACTGTAACTTAGTCTTCCAAGGGCCATTCTACTCTTCTGTCAAGCCAGCTACTTCAGGTTAAGAACATAGTAAGACTAATGAATACTATGCGCATGAGCCCATTGTTAAGCTTCATTTGCTGTGAAATGAGTTTCTTGATCAGAAGCAATGCTGTATAGAATACCACAATGGTGAATAAGGTGTTCTGTGACTCCACTGATGATAGTTTGGCAGAAACATTGCATGCAGAGAAGGCAAATCCATATGGAGAGTTGAGTGTTTATTCCAGTAAGAAGAAAATATTGCCCCTTCTATAGTAGAAGCAGTCTAGTGTAATCAACCTGTCACCAGATAGCTGGCTGACCATCCTGGGTAAAGGTAAATGGTGCTAATTAGGGTCTCATTGTTGGCCTCTGCTGCTGGCACAGTAGTCACTCAGTGGTGGTCATAGCCAGGTAGGCTTTAGTGAGTGGAGGTCCATATTGCTGAGCACATGTATAACTTCCATCCCTGCCAACTTGGCCACTTTGTTCATGAAGCCATTGCGTGATGACAGGGGTGATTGGGAAAAGAGGCTGACAAGTATCCACAAAATGGGTCATCCTATCCACTTGATTATAAAAATTCTCTTCCAGAGACACCCTTTGGTGTACATTCAGAGAGGTTTATTACGTATCTCTTCCCCAAATTTCTTTGTCACTAATTTTCTAGTCATGTTCCTTCTGAGTCCCTGGCCATCAGCCAAGCTTTAGTTATATCTCATGAATTGGTATATAATTGCATGTCTGGCCATTTCTCCTTCCAAGCAAAGTGAACAGTGAATTGCAGTTTCCAAAGTTCTGCCCACCAGAACTTGAACACAGTCCTTTAGAAATGTTTCAGAAAGGGGCTGTAGTACCACAGTTGTCAACTTTCATATGATGCCTACATACTGTAAATCATGTTGAATCTTCTCTTTTCTTCCTTTGTTAACTGACTGAAGGGAACTTCCTTTGAGGACATAGGAGCAGGCTGAGAAAAATAAGGTAGTGTAACAAGTCCATGGGAAACCATGGACATTTGAGTCACTTTTTCATATAACTTATTGTGCCTTCAGGATCTGCTCTGGTCTAATCTTATATATACCACTTTCATTTGTTGATGGAATACTATTTTGCTCACCCATCTTTATGGCTTGGTGGGTCAGACAGATAACACCCAATTCATATTTGGCAGCTCAGTTCACACGCTTGCCTGGTGGCCAGTGTTTAAGCATTCAGTATGAAATCCCATTAGCAAGCTAAGAGCTATTTCTCTAAAGGAGAGTATTTTCTACTGGAGATGGTAGGTGTTTTTTTCCAAAATCCTGAGGACCTGTGCTATGGTTTACCTATAGGGGCCTGCCAGAGGCTCCAAACAGCATCTATATCTGCCACTGACAGTTCAAGAACCATTAGATCTGTTGGATCATAGGACCAAGTAGCACAGCAGTTTGCAGAGCAGTCTGAACTTATTGCAGAACCATCTCTTAATTTGGGATCTCATTCAAAACTAGCACCCTTTTAGGTCACTTAGGAAATAGACTACAGTACATTACCCACCTGAGGAATATGTTGCCTTTACAATGCAGAGAGGCCCCCTAGCTACTGTGTCTCATTTTTGGTTGTAGGAGGGCCCAGAGTAACAAATTTTTCTTTACCTTAGAATATCTTGATATACTCCATATAAATTAAGTGCTTCAAGTTTTGTTGAGGTAAAAGGCCCCAAATTTTTGTTGGAATATTTCCTACCTTCTAAGTTGCTGTTTCTTACTCACTAGGTTGGATCAGTCTAATATTATAAAGGTGTCAGAGTGGTATCTTGTTGAGAGTAGAGGCAATCAAGATCTCTGTAAATTAAATTATGACATAGTGCTAGAGAGTTGATATACCCGTGAGAGAGGACAGTGAAAATGTATTGTTGGCCTTGTCAGCTTAAGGAAACCTCTTGTGATACTTTATTGACAGTTATGGAGAAAAAAGCTTTTGTTAGCTCAATAGTTGTATACCAAGTACCAGGGGATGTGTTACTTTGTTCCGCAACGAAACCATATTTGGTATACCACCTGATTAATGTTAGGATGATCCACTGTAATTCTCTAAGATCTGTGTGTCCTTTGCATAGGCCAAATAGGCAAGATGAATAGGGTTGTGATGGGAATTACTACCCCTGCATCTTTTAAGTCCTGCAGGAATGGGTACTGCTTTTGGTTTATTGTTTTTTAGGTAGAGATGGTTGTGATAACTTCTGCTTGACCTTTCCACCAAAATAGCCCTCACTCCAAAAGGTCTGGGAACCAATATGGAAATTCTGCCAACTGCTGAGTATATCTATTCCAATTATGCATTCTAGAATTGAAGAAATAGCCAGAGGATGGATTTGGGGTTGGGGATTTGGGACCCATTGGGCGCACTGTGAAACATATCTGTGCTTACTTCCATAAGCATCTACTCTGGTGGACCTCAGTGACATTTTGAGTCTCCTAGAGTTAGTGTCATTTCAAAGCCAGTATCTAGAAGTTTGAAAAGGTCTGGTTATTTCCTTTCCTCCAATATGCAGTTACCATGGTAAAAAACCATAGTTTCCTTTGGAGAAGCCAGGGAAAAATCAGTTGCAGTCTTGGCACTGATGAAAACATTGGGGAGAATTAACACCTTTACTGTGTCTAGGTGTCTGGGTGCATGTTAGAGAAATGTTAGAGTAAAACCTGAAGGTTTTACTGTAGGTGTTGATTATTGTCTGGGTATAAACATCAGACTATAAACTGTATGTGACCAGGAAGTTATTAGCAAGGTAGTTATATCTAGCTGATGTAATCTGAATCCGTGTATTTAGTCCACTTAGACAAAATATTTTGTAGAATTAAAAAACCTCTTCCAGATTTTGCTTCTCGGTACATTGTTTTATCCTCATGGCAGAGACTCCCTACCTTGCTATATTTTCCAACCTCTTGATCTCATTTGAAGGCCATTTGTTTCCTCACTCTTAACCTACTCATTCCTATACCTCTCTGGTGTCCACCCTATTTTATAAACTATCCTTGTGGTAATTCCCAGTTTCATTATACTTTTCTAACACATTTGCATTGCCAAAGAAGCTCCCATAGCTTTTCATACATGATTTACATTATATATGTGTAATATATTATTATATTATGATTCTATTATGATTTTTCATTCATGTTAAAACAACTATTATCTGATCCTTTTGGAAAGCCCGTTAATGGTGGTAATAATAGCTAACATTTACTCACCATTTATTATGGGCCATTTTTTCTTCACAATTACATTAATTGTCCCCTTAATTTTATAGTCCTCTTAAAAATATCTCATACCTCTCAGTGTCTCTTGTGCTCATGGCTACTGTCCTCTACCCATCCATTATCTTCTCTCACCTGAATGTCTTCTTCTTCTTCTTCTTTTTTTTTTTTTTTTTTAAGATTTTATTATTTATTTGAGAGAGAGAGAGAAACAGCAAGAGAGGGAACACAAGCACGGGAGTGGGAGAGGGAGAAGCTTCCCACTGAACAGGGAAACCGATGCAGGGCTTGATGTGGGGCTCGATCCCAGGACTCTGGGATCATGAGCTGAGCTGAAGGCAGGTGCTTAACGACTGAGCCACCCAGGCACCCCTCACCTGGATGTCTTCATTAACTTCTTAAATTTTGCCTTTTGTTTCCATTGTTGCACACGTATCTCCTGTACTGCATAGCAGATAAAGTAACCTTTTTAAAATGTAGATGTATTATGTCATTTTCATTTTTAAAATCCCTGAATATTCCTTTCATGGAGAATAAAATCCCATTTTTTAAAAACCATCTAATTGGCTTTATTAATTGATTCATGAATTGGGCAGTGTCCTATCCAGCTAATCTAGTAGAGGGGACTTTGAGTTGCAAAATAGAAGGATTTTGTAGGGAGAAATGGGGGAGGCAATTAACAAAAGAAAAGAAATGTTTGTTTTAGGACAGAAATGATTGTTTTTAAGGATGTTTACCTTCCCTTAGGGGAAGGGGCTGAGGGTCTTATTATTATTGGAGGTAGATTTCCTCATTTTCCTTTAGGGGTTTGAGAGGGCTCCTGTGACAGATTACCTTATTGGTACTGACCAGAAAATTCCTGCCTAAGGCTATACTTTGCTGGGAGGCAGTAGCACGTGGGTGGCTTAGTCACTTAAGCACTGGGCTCATGTTCTCAGGGTCATGAGATCAAGCCCCGCTGTTGGGCACTGAGCTCAGCATGGAGGCTGCTTGGGATTCTCTTTATTCCTCTGCCTCTGCACCTCTTCCCACTCATGTTCTCTCTCTCTCTCACACACACAAAAAATAAATAAATCTTAAAAACTAAGAAAAGGGGGCGCCTGGGTGGCACACTTAGTTAACCGTCCGACTCTTGGTTTTGGCTCAGGTCATGGTCTCAGGGTTGTGAGACTGAGCCCTGATTAGGGGCTTCATTTAGCATAGAGTCTGCTTGAGTTTCTCTCTCCCTGCTTGCTCTCTCTCAAATAAATAAATCTTTTAAGAAGGGTGGGAGGAGAAGGTTGACGTTGCAGTTAGGTTAGGTATTAAGCCTCAGTTTGGTGACTTGACTGAGCATTTGGGGCCTGTCATTTTCTTTTAACATTTCCCTTTTGATCAGGCTCTCAGCTTAATGGAGAGATGTGATCAAAATTTAAGGTGTTAGTGTCACTATCAGATACTGGTTTGAAGTTCTCAAAGTTTTTGTTGTCACTTTTGTGTGGATTCCATTATCCATAGGTTAGGATGTTTTTTTAAATTCTTGTGGTATTCATAGATTATGGAAGTCAGTCATTCTCTTTGTTCTTTTTTTGACATTCCAGTCTTTTTTTTTTTTTTAAAGGATTTTATTTATTTATTTGACAGACAGAGATCACAAGTAGGCAGAGAGGCAGGCAGAGAGAGAGAGGAGGAAGCAGGCTTCCTGGTGAGCAGAGAGCCCGATGTGGGGCTCGATCCCAGGACCCTGGGATCATGACCTGAGCCGAAGGCAGAGGCTTTAACCTACTGAGCCACCCAGGCGCCCTGAAGGAGTCCTTTTAAGGCAAGTAGCTTGCTCAGTGATCTTATGTAACCAAGTTTCAGCTTCCTGAGAAATGTTAATCCAGATATAGCAGGTGTTGTTGGCCACAGCAGAGGTACTCCCCTGCTTGGCTAAAAGATAATCGAGGGCTGTCTTACTATTAAGAACAGCCTTGGCTAAAGAATCTAAGGATGATTGTTGGGCCTCTCTTGCTTTAGCAGCAAATTCTGCAGTAATTTCAAGAATTGAGAATTTCCTGATCATGAGCTAATTTACATTTACCTGTAACCAGGGAAGTAGAGATCTGCCAAGAGGAGTGAATTCCTGAATCATGAAAGCCTCCCAGCAGGTCCTTTCTAACTCAGCAGTGCAACTTCAAGGGAGTCACCCAATGAGTTGTCTTACTTTGCTTGTGAAAAGTTAGGGTCTCAGATTTTTCTCTTACCTGAACTATAAGGTTGTTTTAAAATCCAGAGGTTACCTCCCTTAAGCAGTGGCCTGGGGAGAAAAAGATGAGGGCATTATCTTTCAGGCTAATGCCAGAGTAAAAGAAAGGGGAAGAAGAAAGGTTTTCATGTTTAATTAAGGTCTGAAGTCTTGATCTGTCGCCTTGGGCAGAAGCAGTCTGCCTCAAGGTCAGCTACATCTCTTTCTCATTAATTTGACTTAGAGGTTGCCAGCCTCTGCACAACACCAGGTTGGAGGTGGACCTGTCATTAGCTGTGAGATGAATACCCAAGCAGTGTAGTGGTCAAGAGCACTGGGTAAGGTCCCTTCCAGTGGGGCTCAACAGCTGTCTTTGATGACATTTCCAGAATGACCATTCACCAAGCTCTAGACTGTGACCAACAGGAACCTTTGAATTGGGATCCAAGAAGTCTTCTTTAATCTGTTGATGATAGGCTGAGCATAAGATATTAGAGATTTACAGTCGCTGGTCTTAGGAGCATGAGACAACAAGGGATCAGCATAAGGCTGTATACTAATAGACATTGGTCTGCTGGTGACTGTCATATATGCAGTAACTTTGTTTCCTAAAGGGGTAACTACTAATAGTCAGCAAGACCAAAGATAATACCTTAGGCCAAAAAAGTCCAAGAGTTGAGGCAAATTTAGAAATTTTAAGTTTGAGAATCCCATTAATTCTCTCAGTCTTGCCTTATGATTAAAGGTGATACGGACAATGTTAATTCTGAGAAGTTTGCCAGGTTTTTATTAAGCCTTATGTGATTTGTCCAGTGAAGTGGGGGCCTTCATCACTGGGGATTGTGGAAGGTATACCACAAGTGGGAAATACACTGTGAGGACATCAGCCTTGGAGCTTTGGAATGCTTCAGCCCATCTGGAAAACACACGTACAGTATCAACATATTGGTAGTCCATACTGAGTGGGAATTGAATGAAGTCATCTGCAGATATTCAGAAGGCCCAGAAGGAGGAGGTCTGAGATCTCTTGGGACAAAAATAGTTCTTCTTAGGGATTATGGACCTGACAGGTCAGACATTACTGGTAGACTGCGTTTGCAGTTTAATAAAAGTCTCCTTACAAATCTCTGTTCATAATTTGTGTCATCGTAAATGCATTATGGTGGGTGAAGGAATCTACAAACTAAAAAATAAAGTTTGCCAGGGAGTCAGCAAGAACCAAGCAGCCATCTTGGGTTTCTCAGAGCTTCAAACGTTTGTTTAACTTACAGCTATTGCTTACCCATGCTAATTTCTCTAATTCAGGAGCAGACTGTTGCCATCTTACAAGTCCATCAGGATGGCAAAAGTCTGGCAGTGAGGGGCAGGTTTTGCAGAAGCAGAAGGGATTTCCTCCACATGTGCCATAATCTTTATAGATGTGTTGCTGTTGCCTTAGCATGAAGGTCAGCTGGGGCATTTTTCTGACACTCAGGCTTAATCCTTTTAGTGTGAGCCTCAGTTTTAATAACCGCAATTTCAGAAGGGAAGCAGTAATAGTAAGAAGATGGTTCACTTTTGCCATTTTTAATTGGGGTCCCAGAGGATGTCAAACCTTTTTTTTTTTTTTTTTTTTAGATTTTATTTATTTGCCAGAGAGAGAGAGAGCGAGCGAGCAAGCGAGCACAAGCAGGCCAAGTGGCAGTAGAGGCAGAGGGAGAAGCAGGCTCCCCGCCGAGCAAGGAGCCCGATGTGGGACTCAATCCCAGGACTCTGGGATCATGACCTGAGCCGAAGGCAGCTGCTTAACCAACTGAGCCACCCAGGCGTCCCGAGGATGTCAAACCTTTTAAGATAATCAGACTTACAAGTGATAATATTATACTAGGGCATGCTAGGTTTCTAGGAATTTCATATAATTTTTAGAACACAAATGCTTTATAAAGAAGGCTTACTGTTATTATTAATTTTTTTTTGGTGAGTAAAAGCAATAGAAGTTTATTAAGTGAAGATAAAAAGCTCTCAAGAGTGAGGGGGTCCCGACAAGGTTGCCCAGCTTACTTCTTGTTTGACAATATTTTCTACGTAATTTCACGTATCAAATAAACCTAATTAGTTTAAGAGATCCCTTGAAATGTTCTAGGAGCCTTTGGAAAAATCCCAAAGTTTATTCCAGGTCAAAAAGAACATTTATAATTTGATTTTGAGAAGTTTATGGTGGGGGAGAAATGAAGTTTTAAAGCCCTTGAGTAGTTAGATAGGATCACAGATCATTATGAAACTTAGTACTTAATTATCTATTAGCAACACTTAGCTCTTTTAATACTGAGAAGACTCAGTTTTCTTAAGTAATCAACAACCTGATAAAGATGGCAACCACAGGAAGTTATTTTGTTAAAATACAGTATCTTTGTTTTCTAGGCAGATCACTTAAAGGTAAAGAAACTTATACACTCTGTTATCAAAAGTACACTAAAGGGGCACCTGGGTGGCTCAGTGGGTTAGGCCACTGCCTTTGGCTCAGGTCATGATCTCAGGGTCCTGGGATCGAATCCCGCATCGGGCTCTCTGCTCAGCGGGGAGCCTGCTTCCCCCCCCCCTTCCTGCTTCTGTCTACTGTGATCTCTCTGTCAAATAAATAAATAAAATCTTAAAAAAAGTACACTAAAAGTTAAAAAATAAAAAACAGAGAAAACCAAATTCTAATTTTATACCAGCTTACTTTTGACATTAAAACTTACTCATTCCAGTCTTAGCCCTGACCACATATAAAATACCTTTCCAAAGATTTATTTTTCACAAACTTTCTACAACTTTTTACCCCTCAAAAATGTATCTTCATTTCTCATACCTTATTTTACCAAAAACACACATTTTGCTTTCTTTGCATATGGAGAGGTTTCCTTTACTTCTGCTGGCTCTAATTATATATATTAATTAGAACTCTTAACTTTTAGAAACCTTAGTTCCTGGTAAAAATCTAGAAGAAATTATGAACTGTTAACACCAGCATTCTTTAGATTTGAAAGTTTATGAATACATTTCATAATTTCTAGAAGCATATGCCTTTTTCAATTTTCCAGTGCTAGCTCATCCAAATATCTTTTAGTTTCTAATAAGCCACAAGTAGATAAACCTATGTTCAGTAATTAATATTTCAGTATTTTCTTATTTGTGAGTGATGTAAATACTCAGCAGATTTCTGTTACTTTAACTCAGCAAAACTAAAATTTCAAGTTACCAGAGATTTGGGAAGCTGTTTTTAAGTACATATACAATAAAATATAATTGTTGCTAAAAACTTTATTAACTCTTATTTCACTTAATCTGTTTAAATCATTTGTTCTCAACAGTTGTTTATTTTACCCACGAAAACTTCATGAGACATTAGACAAAATCAGCCATCATTCTAAGTTATTTTTCTGCCAACAAATTAGGACAGAAGTACATGAATTTAGCTAGAAAATTCAGGTAGAATAAAAGTTGTTTATATACCTTATAGTCATTGTAGATAACTCTAAAGATATGCCTGTTTCCACTCAAGCAACAAACTGAAACTTGCTTTAATTTACCAAAAATTATTTCAGAGTATGTGAACTTGAAAAACTTCTGGGATGGGGCGCCTGGGTGGCTCAGTTGGTTAAGTGACTGCCTTCAGCTCAGGTCATGATCCTGGAGTCACGGGATTGAGTCCTACATCAGGCTCCCAGCTCCATGGGGAGTCTGCTTCTCCCTCTGACCTTCTCCTCACTCATGCTCTCTCTCACTGACTTTCTCTCAAATAAATAAATAAAATATTAAAAAAAAAAAAGAAAGAAAAACTTCTGGGATAGTTTCTGTTACATTTCTGAGAATTTTGTGAAGCCTAAATTTATGTAAGTGCCCCCCTTTTTTTTTTAAGCCACAAACAGCGCTTTTCTACAAATTAATTTTGGCAGTCCCATATGGAGGTAGAAAATACTGCACATTTAAAACACATGTATGGGGGGCGCCTGGGTGGCTCAGTGGATTAAGCTGCTGCCTTCGGCTCAGGTCATGATCCTGGAGTCCTGGGATCAAGCCCCACATCAGGCTCTCTCCTCTGTGAGGAGCCTGCTTCCTCCTCTCCCTCTGCCTGCCTCTCGCCGACTTGTGATCTCTGTCTGTCAAATAAATAAATAAAATAAATCTGTAAAAAAAATAAAAATAAAACACATGTATGGGGGCGCCTGGGTGGCTCAGTGGGTTAAAACCTCTGCCTTTGGCTCGGGTCATGATTCCAGGGTCCTGGGATCGAGCCCCACATCGGGCTCTCTGCTTGGCAGGGAGCCTGCTTCCCTCTCTCCCTCTGCCTTCCTCTCTGCCTGCTTGTGATCTCTGTCTGTCAATAAATAAACAAAATATTAAAAAAATAAATAAAACACATGTATGAACACACATACCAACACAAATGGAAGCAAACAGAGACCTTATATAGCTTATGGCTTTAAATTACTACCATGAATTAGGTATAATAATACAAAACTCACTGTTTATGAAAAATAGTTGGCTCAAAATTGTTTTTCTGATAGATAGAATAAGTTCAGATTACCTGCTTAGGGGCCTAAAACCGTTTTCTAATACTTGTGGAGAAGAGACTTAAGAATTATATTTGTTCTGGGGCGCCTGGGTGGCTCAGTGGGTTAAGCCGCTGCCTTCGGCTCAGGTCATGATCCCAGGTCCTGGGTTCGAGCCCCACATCGGGCTTTCTGCTCAGCAGGGAGCCTGCTTCCTCCTCTCTCTCTGCCTGCCTCTCTGCCTACTTGTGATTTCTCTCTGTCAAATAAATAAATAAAATCTTTAAAAAAAAAAAAAAGAATTATATTTGTTCTTAACAAGTCAAGTTCCAAATGACCTTTTTTCCCCCTTTTGATAAGGATTACCTCCCTGAAGTTTACTTGTCAAAGAGATGGTCTAGATAAGAATTATGGAGAGGACTCAGGTAGGACATGTAGTACTTCAAAGGCACAGGGGAAAAAATGCAGGCTCCTCCTATGATTTTTGTTTTCTTAAAGCCAGAATTCATAATACTTACAAGGCTATTGAGATAAGTGGGAGGTTTTGGGTTTGGTAAAAAGTATTGATGGATTTTGAGTTGCTTCTTGGCCATGTCTCTGGTCCTATAAAGACTAGACTTGTAAAACAAAAGACAGCTGTTTTCAATTCCCCAAAGACTTGGGTTGCTGCCTAAATGATACCAAAGGGCTAATAACATCTATGCACCTATGTTAGAGTGTTTTTCTTTCCTGCTGGGTAACCATAGGGGAGAAGGCCTAAAAAATTCCTATCAAGCTCTGAATAATATCTTCCAATTTGGGCAAATTTCTCACCATAAAGTTATTAAAGTCCTTTCAAATATCTTGTCAGGTTTCAACCTTGACAAAAGTCAACTGTTTCTGGCAGTATTGAACAATACCATGGATCTACGAGGCATCTTCAAAGTATATGCAAAAGATGTTATCCTCACAAGATCTAGAGTTACTCCTAAATATAACCAAAACAACAGCAACAACAAAAAAACACAACAACTTACATAGCTCAGGTGAGCAGAAAGCCAAGCCTTAGGATATAAAACAAGACCAGCAAGCAAGAAAGAAATACTTTTCTCTGGGAGAGAAAGGATCAATAACCAGTTGGTCTGGAACTGGAAAGAAAGGGATAATGTGAAATTTTATTTCCCTCTCTTCCCTGGGCTCCAGGAGTAATCCGCTTATAGAAATTTTCAGAATCCTCTCCTGGGTTTTAAGAAATTCTTTGTGGCCCTTAGTTCTGCCTTTGAGTAAGATGTGAAAGTTAGGAGAAGAGAATGGCCCATAGCCTCAGGTGGTCTTATTTTATAAGCTAACTGTTTAATAGTCTCTTTAGAGTAGAAAGGCAATTCAGACAGAGGGTTAGCAGAATGGATACTCAAATTAAGGATAAAGGGGAGCAGTAGAAATTATGTCAGTCTTATTTCTGTTACAGTTTTTGTTTTAAATACCCTTTATCTTTAATTTTTCATTAGTCTTTTGCATTGAATCTTCAATGAAACTATTTTGGAATTTTGAAGCTTCTAGAGGCTGCTTCATACTATAAGTGCATATCCCATTCTGTTTATTTAATTTGGAAATGCTTGATTTCAAGTGCATTTCTTACATGTTTTATCTAATTGGAAATTTCCACATAATGGCCATTATATTTCCAGGTTTTCTTCAGTAAGATTTTGCCATTTTACTAGCTATCTGAAATTTCTAGGACTGTAGTGTGTTGTCACTCCCGATCAGATGGAGGCCCCCAAACGTGGGGTAATGGTAGCCTAGAAGCTGATAGTATGGGAGGTAAGAGGATTCACCCAAGGCAGAACAAAGGAGATAGACGTTTATTGAATACACTGCAAGGGAGCAGTGAATAGGACAGCAAAAAACCCCACAAAAAACAGTCTGCAATGAGGCAGTGGGTGAGGGCTGTTTTTAAAGGGGGAAGGTGAGGAGGTATGGGGACCTATGGAATTATCCCCTTTTTGGTAACTGTGCCTGGTTGTGAATAGCCCATTGGTCATTCAGGGCTTATGGATATTTTGAAGTGGGTCACCTGTCTGTATTCAGCCAGGTACCCACTGTGGGCCCCTTTGCCTTGTTCTACATTTCATTGCTCAAGGCTGTTATCTAAAAGTGACCTCTACATGTAATTCTTAGACATAAAATAAGCAGTTGTGCTGGAAGGTGGTGTGCTCTACTCTTTAGGTTCCTATTTGTTTTAGCTAGACCTTTGGGTTTCTTGGAGCCAAACTAATACCTAAGAGGGGCATGTGGTGAGGTTGGGAATTGTGGGGTGTGTTACAATATACCTTGTTGCACAGAAGTTTTCTTGCTGTTGGCAGGTAACCTAGTGTCATTCTAATACATTCCATGACCAACTTACCCTATTACTTGAAGTGGCAGATGCTCTAACAGCCTTGACTGCTTGCCCCGTTTTTTGTAGCTTTTGGACTTCTGAGTTCCCTCAGAGGAAGTAGCCTTTATCTATATAAAACAAGACAGAAAAACATATGCTCCTTAATAGATCATCAGTGACCAAGAAATGTTACTTTGTCCTGGCCAAGAGAAGGCCCTGTATGCACCACCAGTTCCCATCAAACCTTGGACTGGGGAAGGGATAAATGAGCAAATGCCAAGGAATATGGAGTATGGACTAATTCCAAATAAAATGGAGAACCACAGCTGCCTCTAGCATTTCCCTACATGGAATCTGGGGAAGGATTCCAAACAAATAGAGAATTGCAGACTAAACTGTCAGCAGTTTCCAATGTGGAATCCAATGACAGAACTAAGATTGGGGTTTTCCACCTGGGAAATTGTATTCTGAAAGGCTAGGGGCTTAGCTCTGGGCAGCCCCGTCTGCCAGCTCAGTTGGGCTTCAGGGTGAACCACCAGCTAAGCTGAGCTCTGGGCAGAGCTATCTGCCAGCTCCATCTGACCTGCCCTATAAAGGAAAGCCAGTTAGATCAGGAACTTGATACAAAGAGAGCAGAGCTCAGAGCTGAGAGGAAAATGGTGAGAAAGATAGTAAATTCAAAATGGTTCACAGTACCACACCCGCGTTTCTCATCCCTGAATGCCATGGGAATTTTGCTTCAGATCTTGAAGTTGTCACAAAAAATTCAACTGAGTATATTTTAATTATTAGCTTTATTAATTGATTTGTGAATACAGCAGTATCTCACCTAGCATGTAGAGGGATCTTCCCCAAACTTTTTAACAAAGCCTATAAGGCCCAACTTGATGAGGTCCTGCTTCATTGCTTCACTCATGATCAAACCACACCATACATTTCTTTGGTTCTCTGGGAACCTCAGCTTGACTTCTCTAACATCAAACATATGATATATGTATGATCACATTATTTTTACTCCTAACTGATGAGTAGCAAGGGGAATACTCTACACTTTACATTGGCGGTTCTTGTTATCACTATAAACCTGTGGAAGGACAGGGTGTCAAAACACTTAAAAGTATTTGACTTATAGCCACGTGGGTATTTAGGACACTATTCCAGGAAATGGATATCAACACAATTAGTGATGGGGCCTTAAAATTCCCAACTGTACAAACATAGAAGAAATTCAAATTTGAAATACTTCAAAAAGTTCCTGTTTGCACAGTCTGTTTTTCAACTGGTTCCCTTTTCACCAGTGTTTGTACAGCTCCTGAAACTGTTGAGAAATGGAGTGTCTGTGGCTAACTTGGCAAGCTTCAGCCCTCTTGATTTTCATCAAGCTACATAGAACCTTCCAGTTTCCTGTGAGCAAGCCTGTCTGTAAAAACTGCATGACTGAATTCATCTCCCTACAGAGTCTTAGTGGTTTCTTCTCATAGAAGCAAAGTTTGAAAATGAAAACAATCTATAAAATAAATCTGTTAATGGAAATTCAGGCCAAGGTGTTCATATTGTTTGTTGTGTACATGTTTTATATGCTTGTTATAGTCGATTTATGTGTTAATATAAATGTATTTATATTAACAAGCTGTTTCAGCTTTAATAACATAATAATAAAATAAAATGTCTTTTTTATGGCTTATGGTTGGCCAAAGCTGTTTCTAATGGATTTTTGCGTAACACGACATGGAAAGATCTTAGTTATTAAACAGTGAAGCTGACTTTTAAACACAATGGTTTTCATTGAGTTGGCCGCTGTTGATTGACCTTGTACTAACTGCATAAGTTTTTTTTTTTAATTTGCCTAAGTTTTTATAGCTAGAGTTACTTCATAAAAATAAGTAATGTGGACTTGGACAACAAATACTGTTCTCTATATTCATATTTGTTTTATTACACAATAATTCATTTAACTGTACTACTTATGGAAAGAGAATATAAGAGTATATTGAGAACATGTTACACCAGAGTGATGACAAGAACTAGATGTTAAGGTTGAATGGCAGGAACCCCAGGATTACTTGTATACAGATTTTCCTTTTATACTATGAAGCTGGCCAAATGGAGTGGTTCAGATTGTGTTTCAGATTCTACTATTCGTTGAGCTGCAGAGTGCTGAGTTCTTTGTCATACTTATCTTCTTAACCACAATGTATGTCCCTTTACTTTTCCCTGATTTTTAAGATTTCGTTTAAGAAAAGGATTAAAGAACACTTGAAAAATTGTGCTTTAAGTAACATGATAAAAATGAGATTTTTACTCCATTGTTTCTAGTATGTTTGTCATAAACCAAGCACTGATTTTACTTTGGTTGGTTGTCAAATGTTTGTGTTGGGGAGCGGAAGGGAGTGGTTATGAAATAATATGATCACATGAAACTATGGTACTTTATATTATTTTTAACCATAAATAAATTTTGTTGGCGGGGACACTTATTTTTCAGGTTGAAGCACTCAATAAGTTAAAAACTTTAAATAGCTTAATCAAACTGAATGCAATGAAGCTAAACAGAGCCAAAGGGAAGGAGGCCATGCATACTTGTTTAAAACAGAATGCTTACCGGGAAGCCCTTTCTGACCTGCAGTCGCCTCTGAATCCATGTGTTATCCTCTCAGAACTCTAGTAAGTGACCATCTTTGCTGTGCTCAGTGAATTTTCTATGAAAATAGCAGTGCAGAAAGGATTTCTTAGTGACTGCCTTGCAGGAGCGGTAGGGCTAGCTGTTAGCCTCCATAAGTACAATATATTTAAAGAAGGAAAATCTTAAATTTCTCAAAGGTTATTCTTTTTTTTTTTTTAAGATTTTTATTTATCTATTTGACAGAGAGAGATCACAAGCAGGCAGAGAGGCAGGCAGAGAGAGAGGAAGGGAAACAGGCTCCCTGCTGATGCGGGGCTTGATCCCCCGACCCCGGGATCATGACCCGAGCCGAAGGCAGAGGCTTAAACCACTGAGCCACCCAGGTGCCCCTCAAAGGTTATTCTTGTATGCGTTAGGATGTATACCTATTAGCTAAATTTACCTGTGGGGTTCATAAAACTTACTGCATGTTACTTTCCTTTCAATTGTATGTGACTAAATTTGTTTTCTATATTACTGGTTTCTAAGAGTTAAAAATCCTGTGTATGCAAAATGTTGGCAACCATCATAGATTATTTACTAATTTGTTTTCCTATTTCAAAATGAGATCTTAAATTAATTTGAAAGATTTTCTTGCTTTTTTATTCCCTTCAAAAGTACTAATAGAAAGGTAATGATAAATACTCTCATATGTCAGTATTCAAAATTGATCTCTTTAAGAAATCAAGAATGAACTCCTAATATTCCTAATTTTAATCCAATGATATGATCTGGTTTTTATTGACTACATATAATAACATAAGGAAGAATAAAGAAAGAAAAGGAGGAATTTTAAATGTAGGTAGTGAGAAGGACGAATCTGGGTTTTCAGTCTAGCCCATCTGGCATCACTACATGCCAGTGAAAACTGTCATCCTAGTTACTTTTTTACCAGGAGGATATGTTCTAGTTCTGACTTCTGCAGAGCTCAATGAAACAGGTGAGGGTTTTCCCCATATCTAATATACAATCTTGCCATTTCTTTAAGTTGAGGTGGGCTAATTTTCCCCTTGTTTGATTTCAGTGTTGAAAAGTGTAAATACATGGATTCCAAAATGAAGCCTTTGTGGCTCGTTTACAACAACAAAGTGTTTGGTGAAGATTCAGTTGGAGTGATTTTTAAAAATGGTGATGGTATGTACTGAGGTTTTTACGGTACCACATTCCTTAGTATTTTTCATTTGTTGTCAGTTTGCTTTATCTGAAAGGTGATGTGTAAATGTGTAACAGATGCTATCAGTGGTCATAAGGTTGAATTTTGCATGTCTTAAATCCCTTTTTTTTTTTTTCCTCTTAGAAAATAATGTTTACAGCTTACTTATATACATTGTTCTAATAAATCTTTTTTTGCCCCCTACAAAATATGGTAAAAAGCTTGTGGAGTACAAGAGAATATTTTCAGTGGTATATTCATATATTCTGTTTCAGTGGTAACAATTTTGATATTGCTGCCATAGTTTTGTATTTTAATTAAAATATTTTACTGACAAGTATTTTCAAAAGGAATGCCTCTGAGGTGATTACACCAATCAGAAGGCAGTTATGATAACCACCACTTGTTATTGTGTGATTATAGACAAGTCACATAAAATTCACTGAGCTTCAGGTTCTTCACGTCCAAAAGGATTATAGTATTGTATGTTGGGTTTATTAAAAGGAATTAAAGGAACATAAGTAAATGTGTTTATGTCTATTTTAAAATGAACTTGTAGGGCGCCTGGGTGGCTCAGTGGGTTAAAGCCTCTGCCTTCGGCTCAGGTCATGATCCCAGGGTCCTGGGATCGAGTCCCGCATCGGGCTCTCTGCTCAGCAGGGAGCCTGCTTCCTCCTCTCTCTCTGACTGTCTCTCTGCCTACTTGTGATCTCTGTCAAATAAATAAATAAAATCTTTAAAAAATAAAAAAAATAAAATAAAATGAACTTGTAGTGTTTTGCTAGACCTCTAACCCCACTTGACCATGTGAATGTCATTGTGTAGAAGTCAGTACTTTCACAGCCCTCTGTTAGCTAAAAATTATCCTTAGATACAATAAATAAAATTGACTATTAGAGTTCTGTAACCCATTATATAATCACTTAAGTGATTTTTAAGAACTTTGTATTTTTAAACACAACCAGGAAAGAAAAAAATTAGCAGTGTGAATTGTATGAATGCTGTACACAGCATGACTGTGTTATATGGTATTACAGTATCCATACAATTAGTATAATAGCTTACAATGAAAATTATACAATTTTCATGAAAGTGAAACAGTGAGAATTTCCTTAAGTAATCTCTACACCCAACATGGGACTTGAACTCATGACCCTGAGATCAAGAGTCACATGTTCTACTGACTGAGGCAGCCAGCTGCCCCAATTAAAAATACTGTTCAGGGGCACCTGGGTGGCTCAGTGGGTTAAGCCTCTGCCTTCGGCTCAGGTCATGATCCCAGGGTCCTGGGATCGAGCCCCACATCAGGCTCTCTGCCTGGCAGGGAGTCTGCTTCCTCCTCTCTTTCTGCCTGCCTCTCTGCCTACTTGTGATCTCTGTCTGTCAAATAAATAAATAAAATCTTTAAAAAAAAAAATAAAAATATTGTTCAATTTAATTTAGTTACTAGTGTTATGGGCACATGCTAACCAATAAACCTAATATATATTTTTAGATTTTATTTATTAGAGAGTGTGCATGAGAGCAGAGTGAGGGGCAGAAGAAGCAGCCGACTCCCCGCTGAGTAGGGAGCCCAGTGTGGGGCTGGATCCCAGGACCCTGGGATCATGACCTGAGCTGAAGGCAGCCACTTAACTGAGCACACAGGTGCCCCAAACTTAACATTTAACAAAATAAATATGGTCAGCATTAAAATTTTGGGAAAGTATTAGCACAATATTTGTCAGTGGTTTTAGTTAAGTCTGGCTGAATTAGCTAATCTTGAATTAATGTTATGAGACAAAAATTGAGAAGTATTTATAATAAAGCAGGATTTTTACCCCCCCCCCCTTAGATTTACGACAAGATATGTTGACACTCCAGATGCTGCGCTTGATGGATTTACTTTGGAAAGAAGCTGGTTTGGATCTTCGGTGAGATTTCTAGTGACTTTATTTTTGTCTCATGTTGTATTCCTCCCACAGCAGAATTTTTAAAACTTCCTTTTTATTCCTTCTCTCCTGCTATTATTAATTGTTGTTCATGGTAATATTTATATAGCATTTTACAGTTTATAGTGTACCGTCAAATACATTGTCTTATTGAAGCCTCATCAGATGTAAAACTATATATGTACAGAGATTCCAGAAAGAAAGAGGCTTGAACTTCCAGTAAACCCTGGACAGACAGCAAGAGTCACGCTCTATCTAACCTATGGTTGTAAAGGTGCTCTCATGAAGGATGCACTGGCTGGTGGTCCTGGGAATGACAAAGCCAGAGAAGGGCCTGCCTGTCTTCTTAGCCTGGTAATATTGATTCCACTACCTTTAGGAAAGGGAAGTGTTTAGGGGTTCTTTTAGGGTTTTCAGCTTGTCACCATTATTAGGGGTAGACAGCAGAACAGCTTTATGGCAACAGAAAAAAGAAAACATAATGGATTTTATTTATTTATTTGACAGAGAGAGAAATCACAAGTAGGCAGAGAGGCAGGCAGAGGGAGGGGGAAGCAGGCTCCCTGCTGAGCAGAGAGCCCCATGTGAGGCTCGATCCCAGGACCCTGAGATCATGACCTGAGCCGAAGGCAGAGGCTTAACCCACTCAGCCATGCAGGTGTCCAACATAATGGATTTTAAAACTTTAATCATTACCAAATCTTCTAAGGTGAGGAGCAAATGCAGATAATTACAAAAAAAAATGTTGATTGCATTTGTATAACAATATAGGTTTGAATCTTATAAACCTAAAAAATTAAATCTCAATCCTTACACTGGGCATAATATTAATAATGAACAGGGTAGAAGTCTGTAATAATCCTAAATATTTTAAAAGCTTATAGAAAGAGATATGGAGAAAAGATGTGAAAAGGCTGTTCATACAAGATATAAAATAAATACACTAAAAATTATGTGAACACAGTCAATTCCAGCATAGATGTACAAATTACAAGAAGAGTTGGATACCACTGATTTCCTAGCAAAGATTTTGTTAAATGATAAACTTGTCTAAGAGACCAGTGAAGCAACAGAAACACAAATATTTTCATATACCTTTGTAAATTAATGTAAACCTCCCTGTATCAAGTTTTCTTTATATCCTCTATCCAGTATTTCCAGAATTTACTTTAAAATTAGAAATGTGGGGGCGCCTGTGTGGCTCAGTGGGTTGAGCCTCTGCCTTTGGCTCAGGTCATGATCTCAGGGTCCTGGGATTGAGCCCCACATTGGGCTCTCTGCTTGGCAGGGAGCCTGCTCCCCCCTCTCTCTCTGCCTGCCTCTCTACCTACTTATGATCTCTCTCTCTGTCAAATAAATAAATAAAATCTTAAAAAAAAAAATTAGAAATGTGGAGGGGTGCCTAGGTGGTTCACTTGATTAAGCCTTTGCGTCTTGATTTCAGCTCAGGTCTTAGAATGGTGAGTTCAAACCCTGCATTGGGCTCCATGTTGGGTGCGGAGCCTATTAAAAAAAAATTAAAAATGCGGACAGAAATTTATGCACAAGGATATTCATCCTTGCTTTATTTACAAAAAAAAAAAGAAAATTAGACCACTGTGGTTAAGTGTCTGACTTTTGGTTTCGGCGCAGGTCATGATCTCAGGGACCTGGGATCAAGCCCTACATCAGGCTCCCCACTCTGCAGGGAGTCTGCTTGTCTCCTCCTTCCTCTGCCCCTCCCCCTGCCCTTCCACCACATCTCTCTCTCCCTTTCTCTCTCTCTCTCTCAAATAAAGAAAGCTTAAAAAAATTAACTAACGTACTCATATGACCAAGTATTTCAGGTATTTTACATTATTGTTCATAGAGAATTGCTTAACAATTTGGAGAAAATGCTTATCTTCAAATGTCAAGTAAAAAAAGTGAGGTGCAGAAGTGTTTTCATAGAATTATTTCAGTTGTATTAAGAGCTCACTGAAAAGTGACATGCTAAAATATTGACAAACTGGGGTGCCTGGGTGGCTCAGTGGGTTAAGCCTCTGCCTTCCGCTCAGGTCATGATCCCAGGATCTTGGGATCGAGTCCCTCATCGGGCTCTCTACTCAGCGGTGAGCCTGCTTCCTTCCCCCTCTCTCTCTGCCTGCCTCTCTGCCTACTTGTGATCTCTGTCAGATAGATAAATAAATAAATAAATAAATAAATAAATAAATTCTTTTTAAAAAAAAAAAAAAGCGATGTCATAGGTCATGGGATCAAGACCCATGTCAGGTTCCACACTCAGCAGGGGGTCTGCTGGAGATTCTGTCCCTCTGTTGCTCCCTCTACTCTGCATGTATGCCCTCTCTATCTAAAATAAATAAAGTCTTAAAAAAAAATAGGTGTTTTGGGGGCACCTGGGTGGCTCAGTGGGTTAAGCCTCTGCATTCGGCTCAGGTCATGGTCTCAGGGTCCTGGAATTGAACCCCGCATTGGACTCTCTGCTCAGCGGGGAGCCTGCTTCCCCCTCTCTCTCTGCCTACTTGTGATCTCTCTTTCTCTGTCAAATAAGTAAATAAAATCTTTAAAAAATAATAAAAAGATAGGAGTTTTAAAATTTGTGTCTGAAATGTTCAGCATTTGGGCTTCCTTGGGGACATTTTTTATATGGTGCTTTTTTCTTATGTATGGGTAATATTTTCTTGTTTCTTTGTATGTCTCATACATTTTTTGTTGAAACCGAACACTTTAATTTGGCAGCTCTGAAAATCAGATTCTAATCATTCTTTAGGGTTTTGTGTTGTTGCGGTCTGTTTATTTAATGTTTTATCTGAAGTAATTATATGTAAAGTTTGTATGCTCATACATGGTTACTGATTTCTCTCCTTGATTAGTTTATTGGTCAACTAGTATTTGACCAAGGCTTCCTTGAGTCCCTGAAATCTGTAAGTTTTCCGTTCTTTACTGAGAGACTCTATGTGTTAGGGTAGTTCCTTTAGCAGCCAGCCAGGTAGTTCAGAATTGTGTCTTAGCCCTAACTTGTGTAATGTCTGAATGTTAGCAAGAGGTGATAACTATGACCATCTAAATTCTTCGCTGTGCTGTACACTCCCCTATGTATGCATAAAACCCTATTCATGCACACGGCTTTGTAGATTTCTATGATTATGTTGGAGTTTTTTACTGTCCTCTATGGACACCTTACTCCCCAGCTTTTTCCTCTAAGCTTTTTGGTTAGCCTGTTATTTGCCCAGCTGTTACTTACTTCCGCTGTTACTTACCCCTTAGATAGCTGCAGAGTTAGTTGATAGTGATTTTTTTTTTTCCCAAAATACCCCAGTAAACGGCACTTCACAGTAGGTGAGGTCTGATTCAGATCAGAGAAACAAGAGAATTGTGAGTGAGCTCTTCCTGGGAACCACTAGAGAGTTTGAAGAAAGTTAGCTCCAGAAATGGGGCCAAAGGACCTCCAACCCCATTTTGCCCCCTCTAATGGCTAGTAGATTACTGTATGCCCTGTGATTGTGGACTATTCATTGTCAAGTCTACTCTGGAACTGGGAAGGTGGGAAATTGAACTATGTGATGATATAAAACAGCTGAGATTCAGCTCTTTTCTTAATAGAAGAAATTAAGTGTTTCATAAACACTTGCTGATTGCTGCAACTCTTTCTTACATTTCTATATTACTTAAATAGTCAATTCTTACATTTTTTGGCTAGTGTTCTTGTTGCTTTTAATGGAAGACCAGATTTTTAGATGTCCTTAACTTCCTGTTTTTGCAGACATCACCTAGTTATAGAATTTTAAAATCCAAATTTATAGCTGCTTTCCCTAGAAACCTTGAAGATGTTATTCCATGGTATTCTGACCTCTGATACTTTGTAAAAGACTGTCAGTCTAAATAGTATTTTTTTTTTGCCCATTGTGGAAAACAAATTTCTCTTTGCCTTTGGTTTTTGCAGTTTTTACTGCAATTTGTTGGCATATGGGTTTCTTTTAGTTCCTACAAAATGTATCCATATTTTTCAATATTGCATTGCTTCCACCCTCACAGTGTTCTGCAACTTTGGTAGAGGTGTGTTGGACTTTTCTGTCCTGCATCTCTCTTAATCTGTCTTCCTATTTCCCATCTTTAGGTAACATTCTTTGTAGTTTCTTATATTCAGTCTTCTAGTTCACTAAATTTCTCTTCTACATTGCCCAATTTCATTTTGTTGTGTAGTTGACAACATTTGGTTTTGAATTCCTTTTAGTGTGGATTGTGTTTTCTCTGAGTGTCCTTTGCTCTGTAGGGCGTGAAAGTATCCTCTCAAAATATTTTGAGTTTGAGTTTAATTTGTGCTGTTTCTCAAGGTCTTTACACACGATCAGTCAGTTTTTATTTTAACTTTTTGCCTTCATGCTCTCAGATTTCACAGGTAGTTTATACTTGGATCTCACGAGAATGTAGGAAGTCTTGAGTTTTTGCATTTTCATGAACCCCCCCCCTCCCCCATCCAGTGCTCAGGGTAGATGGCAGACTTTCATGCTACATCTTCTGATCAGTGAGCAGACATTTTCTAGTTCCTTTTTCAGACACTTGAAAGCCCTTTCAGATCCTCAGCCTTGTATTAGGATCTCAGGTCCAGATTCTGTCCTTCTGGGCACAACAGTGTATCTCTTTTCTCATGGACATTAAAATGTCAACCAAGTCAGTGACTTCCTCAGCCAGTGCTATGAATAATCTATATTTCTGGGACCCAGAGCTCCTTTTCTTTCATTAACTGTAACTGTTTATGAAACATTTTTGACTTTATCTTTTTTTTTTTTTCTCTAAGATTTTATCTATTTATCTGACAGAGACATAGCCTGAGAGGGAACACAAGCACGGGGAGTGGGAGAGGGAGAATCAAGCTTCCCGCTGAGCAGGGAGCCCGTTGTGGGGCTAGATCCCAAGACCCTGGGATCACGACCCCAGCCGAAGGCAGATGCTTAACAACTGAGCCACTCAGGCATGCATTTTAGTATCTATGGCAGCTTAGTCTACTAGTTTGCTGTAAACAATTTTACTTGTCATTGACTTTATCCCTTTAAGATTATAAGAGTGTTTTCTGATTAATTTTTGAAACTTGAGGGACGCCTGGGTGGCTCAGTTGGTTAAGCGGCTGCCTTCAGCTCAGGTCATGATCCCAGAGTCCTGGGATCGAGTCCCACATCGGGCTCCTTGCTCAGCGGGAAGCCTGCTTCTCCCTCTGCCTCTGCCTGCCACTCTATCTGCCTGTGCTCTCTCTCTCTCTCTCTCTCTCTCTGACAAATTAATAAAAAAAAAAAAAATCTTTAATTTTTGAAACTTGAATTGTTTTCTTCATTACTAAATATATTTTAGGATTTTTTAAACTTAAAACACTTGCTATTCATTGACTGAGCCAGATGTTCTATTAGGTTCTTCACATATGTAATGTCGTGTAACTTAAAAAACTGTGTAAGATTGTATTACTTCTTTTTAACAAATGAAAAAATTAAGGCTCAAGGGCTTTTAAACAATTTGTCAAAGGTTAAAAAATGTTAAGTGAAGGAGCTTGATTCAAATCTAGGCCTGTCAGCTTGGCTAGCTCAGTCGATAGAGCATGAGACTTTTTTTTTTTAAGATTTTATTTATTTGACAGGGAGAGAGAGACAAAGCGGGAGAGAGAGACAAAGCGAGTGAGGGAACACAAGCAGGGGGAGTGGGAGAGGGAGAAGCAGGCTTCCTGCTGAGCAGGGAGCCTGATGTGGGGCTCGATCCCAGGACCCCAGATCATGACCTGAGCGGAAGGCAGACGCTTAACAACTGAGCCACCCAGGCTCCCTGAGCATGAGACTCTTAATCTAGGTCCATCAGGCTGTATACTTCATGGCACTTTTTCATTTTACTAGTAGAAGCAAGAAAGCAATCATGATGAGATAGCTCTATAACCCTTTGTTTATCAAAGTGTTGTGGTGCCTCAAATACATAACTTTTCATTGATTTGTTTTTTGTTTCTGTTTTTTTCTTCAAAGGAGTTTTAGTCTTAGATCTTTCCATGCTGTTGAGGTAGAAAGAGCAATTTGCTGTTGGTATTGTTACTTTTATGGGACTTGTGATTGAAATAAGGAAGTAAGATTATGGTTTATCTAAAGAGGACCCTTTGAGTACCACAAGTGACAGAGTTTTGCTTTTAATTTGGGAGGAATTTCTAATATAGCTATGAAAAAAGTAGAATTATTTTGGAATAGGCAGCAAGTTTTTTTTAGTCAAGCACATACACATAGGAAATACGGTATAGATAAGAGGAATGAGTGATTGTGAACTCTGCCTGAAGGACATAAACACAGAAGGATCTGGTTTACAGCACCCCCCAACCCCCACTGTTTGTATATAAAGTTTTATTGGCACGCAACCACAGCTCATTTGTTTACATACTGTCTGTGACTGCTTTTATGCTGTAACTGCAGAATTGAATAGTCTGCAGTGCCTAAAATATTTACTATCTGGCTTAATCTCCAAAAGTTTGTTGATCCTTCCTATAAAGTAAACTCCTGCAAAAATTATTTTACTTGATTTTTAAAAAAGATTTTATTTATTTATTTGACAGAGAGTAGGAGAGCACAGGCAGGGGGAGCAGCAGAGGCAGAGGGCAAAACGGGCCCCCCACTGAGCAGGGAGCCCAAGGTGAGGCTCAATTCCAAGACCCTGGGATCATGACCTGAGCTGAAGGCAGTCGCTTAACTGACTGAGCCACATAGATGCCCTGATTTTACTTGATTTATCCCATAAAAATGGGAGACTTTTCAAGCTTAGTCTAGTAATTCATTGGTTCCTCCCAAAGTTATCATATAAGCTACAAAGTAGTCTCCTTTGCTAAAAGCAGATTCAGAGCATATGGGGAGCCAATGTTCAGTTATGAAAGGTTGAGGTAAAAATTTTGTTTTTAAGTTTCAATGTGTACAGGGAGCCTGGGTGGCTCAGTTGGTTAAGTGTCTGACTCTTGAGCTCAGATTACGAGATCAATCCCCGTGTCAGGCTCCATGCTAGACATGGAGCCTCCAGATTCTCTCCCCCTCTGCCTGCTGCAAACCCCCCTCCCTCACCCACTCTCTGTCTCTCTCTCAAAAAATTAAATAAAAAATGTATAAAAAGTAAAGTTCTGATGCCTACAAGCCAGGTCCAAGGGACCCAGGGGGGATCCCATAAGATCCCACAAGACCAATGGGTCTTTGGCTTCATGCAGGACAGAAATTTACCAGGAGCCAGCAGGAGGTGAAAGCAGAGTTTATTGAGGATAATAGGGAGAGCAGTTACAGACGGACTGTCCCGGACACTTGGAAAGGAAAGGAGCCTGAGTCTTATCTTTGGGGGCTGGAGGGTTTTATTGAGGATGGTGGTCTGACCTAAGTGTCCTCTCAGGTATCCAGAAACCAGTTAGAATAAGGACAAGGTCCAGGTGTCCATCATAAGTCACTTACTACTTGAGGCCAGGGTCTTGGCTTTAAGATGCCTAGAACAGTGGTTTAGATATTACCTACAGTGTTAGAAGACTCTAAAGATACCATTAACTTTGTCCCTTACAAGGAAGACATGCATTAAGGCATATGTAGGGCAGAGGTGCAGGTCCTGGCAAGAATAGAAGCAGGAAAAAAAAGCAAAAGGAACAAAACAGCTTTTGCTTTCATGGGGTCCCTTTGGTTTGCCTGTCTCAGTTCCATCAGCCTAATTATTCTTAATAAAACCCCAATCCTTTTCTTTTCTCTTAGCTTTTTTATTTTACCCATTCTACTCAAATGTAAAGCTCATTTAGCTTCAAATGAAGTTCATTGTGACCTCAGGCAAAGGGAGGAAACCACATGTGGGAGTGCTAGAAACAAACCTAGTGTTTCTCTGATGGGAAGCAACAAGTGTCTAAGAAAAAGGAACTCGTCTGTTCAGTGAGATCTTTGCTGACTTCTTGTACTCTGACCCCATGTTTTTAAAATATGTAGAACTATAATTCTTTAGGGTTCATTTCTAAATGAATACCTTTTTCTCACCAAACTTTTTTTTACTGTTTCTATAAATACGTGTTCCAGTATTCCTGTTGTTTGTTTTCTTTTGGCCAGCTGTTGAGGTTAAACTCGGTCACGTAGCACAAACTCTTCTAACTTCAATCTTAAATCTTCAGGTACCTTCTATACTTATTACTTTGACCAGAATATTTTAGTACTTGTAACAGTACCATGTTAGCATGAATGAAAGTGTGTATTTCTCATTTTCATTTTTCTCTGATGTCTCAAAAATACTCTTGGTATCTGTCATGTCAAATTTTAGAACATTTGTAAGCTATCAGTATGTTAGAACACTCTGACCTCTTTCAGTCAATAAATAATAGATATTCAGCCTTTTCTGTCAAGTTTCACCGGTGGTCTATATATAAATCTATCTGACCTTTGGTAGATTTGACAGTCTTCTTCCACCCCCTGAATTTTGGATGGCTGTCTTCATTGTGACTTTACATCTGAGTTACATTAATGGGATTTAGTTCCCTTTTAAGAGTGCTAATAAACAGTTCTGTAATGACACTGGTATTGGTAATCTTAGAAGGAAGGATTAAGGAAGAAGATGGAAGCAATGCAAACATTAGGTAAAGGAATTATAATTTCCTCCTTTGGAAGCAAGGGACTCCTGGTACCATTCTGATTTGGGTTGATGTGTCAGAGTCAAGGCCGGAGAAAATTTTCTGCATACCCACTGAGAGTAGGGTTATGGGGCTGCCATCCTCTCTGCTGTAGAATTTTTATTTTATTTATTACTTACTATTTATTTATTTATTTGACACACACACACACACACACACACACACACACACACACACACACACACACAATGAGAGAGAGAGAGTGTGCAAGGGAAGGAACACAAGCAGGGGGAGTGGGGAAGGGGAGTGGTAGGCTTCCTGCTGAGCCGGGAGCCTGATGCAGGGCTCAATCCCAGGACCCTGGGATCATGACCTGAGCAGATGCTTAACGACTGAGCCACCCAAGTGCCCCTAGAATTTATATTTTAATTCTTGTTTAGTGGAAAGGCAACAAATTGCTCCTTGGGTCAGAGATAGTGACAAAGAAAAAGAAACATTACCAGTTGTTGTTACAGCCTTTAAAAGAAGTGTGGAAGTTGAGTGCAAATCGGGCCCATGTAAGATGGTCAGGACTCCAGGAGTTTGTCCCCAGCTTGACTTCTGTCAAACTGTCTGTCTAACAAGGATGTTTTTTCCTTCCCATTGTGAGAGTTTCATCCTCAAGACACTGAATGCTTTTATTATTGCATGCTTTTGAAGAGGAAGTTGTTGGATTTTTGCCCAGTTTGGCTGCAAGTGAGGTGGGAGGAGAAGCAGGAAAGTGAGCCAAAGTTTAACCATGCACTGTTTACCTCACATGTGTTGTGTCATGAGAAGGACAGGAATGCTGGGAAAGCTTCCATGCTCCAAGCTACTTTCTTATTGAAGGTAACTTTTTAAAAGGAGAAGAAAAAATTAATAATGCAAATGTAAAGCAGTGTATTGGTATATCACGCTGCCAACATGTAGTTTGACAATTCTTCTGCCAGACTTCTTTTGTTAAGACTAGGAAAGTGCCTAAAAGAGGCATAAAATAATTGAATTCTTGGTTGTATGGAAACTTAGGGATTATTTAATGAAATACGGCTCTTTTAATTGGGTTGTTACAGTAATACATTTATACATTTTCCCAACACACACACACACACACACACACACACCCCTCTTTCATAAAGTCCTTCAAAGCTTTCTCAGTGCTTTTAGAGAATGACAGAGAAGCCCTTACATGACCTATAGGGCCCTGCATAGTCTTTCTAACACTGTTTCTTGTTCTCACCTTGCTTTTCTATTCCCCTTATATTTTCCTCCAGCCCTGCTGTCCTTCCTCCTCATAGAGATCTTTTTTCACTCTTGACATGTTCTCATGGCAGTTCTCATTCATACAAAGATAATATACGCATTGTGTATGAGTAAGGACTGCTTTTTTTTTTTTCCTTGCTCCTTTCTGTATCACCAACAGCAAACACAATGCATGGCACATAGCTGTACCCATATATTTATTGAGTTCTAGAATCCCATCCATTGCATTTTCTGTAGTCCCCTTTCATTTGAACTTCCCAAAGTATCACATTCTAATTTGGAGTTGCTGTAAAGATAACGTAGTTTTTACAAAACTGAATAAAGGGGTGAGCGCCTGGGTGACTCAGTTGTTAAACATCTGCGTTCAGCTTGGGTCATGATCCCAGGGTCCTGGGATTAAGCCCCGCATCAGGGCTTGCTCAGTGGGAAGCCTGCTTCTCCCTCCCCTATTCCCACTGCTTATATTCCCTCTCTGGCTGTCTCTCTCTCTCTCTCTCAAATAGATAAATAAATACTCTTTAAATAAAAACAAAAACAAAAAACTGAAGAAAATACTTATAACGAAAAGAAGGATAATGTTAATATATAAAAAAGTCATGTAAGTCACTAAGGAAAATATTTAAAACCCTAATAAATAGGGGAAGAATGTGAATATCTAAGTTGTAAAAGAAAATCTCCTTAAAATGATTAAAAGAGATATGAGAAAATTCTTATTTTCTATAATTGTATAAATGAAATTCAGAGCAGAATGCTCCTTATCAATTAGTAAAAATATTTTACACAAGAGCAGTCTGAGAGGCCTGTTATATAGTCAGTGACTCTAGAGACTCTTGGGTTTAAAAGATAATTTTAGAGCCACGAAGGCCTAGTTTTAAGTCTTAAATCAGTTGCTTAGTTAAATGTATGGCCTTTTGCAAATTGCTTTTGTTTCTTATTTGTAAACTGGGAATTTACCTTACAGGGATTTTGTTATTAAATTTGTTCAGAAATATTCACTGAGAGTCTGCTTTGTGCCTGGCACATTCTCAGGCACGGAGGATATAGCCCGGGAACAAACATCCCTTCGGGGTAGAACTTCCATCCAATAATGGAGAGAGGAACAATAAAGAAACAAAGTGTACAAGATGTCTGGATAGTGTTGAGGGCTATAGAGGAACATTGAAACAGGGAAGAGATAGTAAGTGTTATGTCACAGATAGTTTCATAGTTTTAAATAGGATCAGGAATTTCTCACTGAGACAGGAACAGTTCAGCAAAAACTTCAAAGAAATAAGGGAGTAAGTCATATAGAGGTCTTGGGGAAAGATGTTCTAGGCAGAGAAAATGGAATGAGAGAATGTTGTTCCTGCTGTGGTTAAAGAAAGCAAGGAAGCCAGTGTAGTAGGAATAAAGTGAACAAGGGGAGGAGACAAGAAGAGGTGAAGGGCCTTATGAGCTATGGCAAGCATGTTAGCTTTCACCCTAAGGTGGGAAGCCAATGCAGAGCTTTTGATGGGGAGGAGTGACATAATATGTGTATTTTTTTATATGGATTATATTGCTGTTGCATTTAAAACAAACCATGGTGTGGGAGAAGGGAGACTGATAAGGAAACTTGAGTAATTAAGGGTTGATGGTGATTTGGTCTAGTAGGAGCTGGAGGAAGAGTGGAGGCAGAGAAGTCTTAAGTACACGTTTTCAAGATAGGTAAATGCTGGTCATAAGAGAATGAGTCAAAGGTGACGTTAAGATTGTCGCCTTGAACAACTGGAAAGATGGAGTTGCCATTCATTAACAAAAGTAATGTGTAAAGTGCTTAACCTGCTTTGTGGCACCTATTGGTGCTCCATAAAGGATGGTTTAGAATAAAAATAAAAGACTTTTCTTTTATCTAATATGCTTCTGTCCATCTACACAAACAAATAGAATATTTCACTAGAATAACTGGATAACAAATTATACATCTAGCTGGTACTTTGGAGTTCTAGTAAACTACTTCCATCTGTTGGCCAAGAGATTCCCCCCACCAACCAAAAATAGGACTTTTATTTTTCCATATGACAATAATACAGAAACAGCAAGTATTCCAATACTAATAAAGCTTTTTAAAAATAAATGAAGAAACTTTAAAACTGTTAAAGTTTCATTTTATGAGTAACATATACATGTGACTATGCCCATTTTTTTCCCTTTCAGGATGCTGCCTTATGGCTGCTTAGCGACAGGAGATCGCTCTGGCCTCATTGAAGTTGTGAGCACCTCTGAAACAATTGCTGACATTCAGCTGAACAGTAGCAATGTGGCTGCTGCAGCAGCCTTCAACAAAGATGCCCTTCTGAACTGGCTTAAAGAATACAATTCTGGGTTAGTTTGTTTATCATTCTTCTGAACAAATAGCCAAACAAATAACTGTTCTTTCAAGTAGAATCATCAGTGTCCTAGAGGAAATGTTAGTGTAATTATTGCTTTATTTCAGGTTAGATCAGAATGACAAATAGGCCTTCCTAAAGGCTCACAGATGGTTAGCATTAAATTCTACTTTATCTAGATCAAATTTCAGAGCCTTGTAGTAGTTACAATCTAAATTTATGAATTTTTAAAATTTTTTGAATTTGTCAGCTTCTGTAATTACATGAGTGTATGAACTTAGTAAGTTTTCAGTAGATTTTTACAGTAGAAGTAAGTGAGTTTGTAGACTGTGATTGCTCCAAATTTAAAAAAAAAAAAACGGCTGGGAATTGTGTTGTTATTGGTTACTATGTTGGACATAGTATCATAGACAGTTAAGGAATTTCACATTGAGGGGAAAACACTGCAGGTATTTTTGGCTAAAGACTTAAAAGTCAGATTTATATTTTATTCACTGGCAAAACCAAAGGACTTGAATGTGAGGATTAGTTTTCAAATTTTGATCTTAAGACCTTGTCTGTAAAGGATCTGTATTACTAACTTCTAATTTAAGTTAGTGATTTAAAGTGTTGTAACTATAATACTTAACTCTTAAATATGGAGTTCCAGGGTTAGGTCAAAACTGACCAAAAAATGTACTATAGTCCAGCATCAGCCAGCAAAGCTGATGGTCTCCTCTTGTTATGTATTTGAGCTTACTCCCAACCCCAGTGAAGCTCAGTCCCCAGGACATAGCAGTTTGAATGGCTGAGGTCCAGTTATCTGATGTCTCGGAGACTTCCTGATGACTCCTTTCTGCTCCGATCCTGCAGTGTTCACCCTCCCTCTCTTGGCTGATCCAGAATGTTCTGCTCGTAGCAGCTCCGTATTGCCTTTCTACTCACTGCAGCTCATGGCAGCTCCGTGTTGCCCTTCTACTCACAATTAAAAAGGAAGCAGAAGTGTGAATTGGATCTCATCCTGTACTTTTGGAGACTGAAAACCTTTGTTGATTCTTTTATTTATTTTTTTCTCTTTTTTCAGGGATGACCTAGACCGAGCCATTGAGGAGTTTACCTTGTCCTGTGCCGGCTACTGTGTAGCTTCTTATGTCCTTGGGATTGGTGATAGACATAGTGACAACATTATGGTCAAAAAAACCGGCCAGGTGAGCTGCTCCCTAGATCTGCTAAGGGCCTCGGTGATTCTATTACTTATAGCAGGCAGATTCTTTAGTGATTCTTGGAGTCATGTCTTCATGCTTTCCTTTTATTTCCCAAACCTTATTTCACATACCATCTGCTTCATATATTTGTTGGTTGTTTGCTTAAAGTAAGGTGATAAACACTTACCTAATGTTTGAAAAGTTATTGCAGTTATTTAAAATGACATATTCTTTCAGTATAAGATTTGGGGAGAGGGGCACCTGGGTGGTGCAGTTAGTTGAGTGTCTGACTCTTGGTTTCACCTCAAGCCATAGTCTCCGGGTCATGGGATTGAGCCCCACTTCAGGCCCTGTACTCAGTGGGAAGTATGCTTGGGACTCTGTCTCCTTCTCCCTCTTTCCCTCCACCCCAGACTCTCTCTGTCTGTCTCTCAAATGAATAAATAAATCTAAAAAAGTTTTAAAAAATGATTTGGGGAAGAATTATTGAGACAGTCCTAGGACACTAAGCCAAAAAAAGCTTTGTCAAGGAAAAAGATGGGCAAAAAAGGAAATATAGTTGTAGTATACTATTGCCACATGACTTAGCTTTGAAATGGATTTACATAGCCTGAACAGTATAAACACTGAGTATTGATTTAACCAGAAATTACGAGGCACAGTAGTGCCTCATTGTATAGCATTACATCAGCTCAAAGTACTAAGTCTTTACCATCCATAATTTACTTCATTTTTTAAAAATGGAGGAAAAACCCACGAAAGAGTGGGGAGAAGTTACCTCTAAATAGTAGCACTCAGGGTGTTGAGGGGGCTATTAAGGCAAAGCTGTACTTTTTTATTTCCATATGTAGAAATATTGACCAAAATAGTTTGATATGTAGAACTATTTGACTTTTTAAAATCAGACATATTGGGGCGCCTGGGTGGCTCAGTGGGTTAAGCTGCTGCCTTCGGCTCAGGTCATGATCCCAGGTCCTGGGTTCGAGCCCCACATCGGGCTTTCTGCTCAGCGGGGAGCCTGCTTCCTCCTCTCTCTCTGCCTGCCTCTCTGCCTACTTGTGATTTCTCTCTGTCAAATAAATAAATAAAAAATCTTAAAAACAAACAAAAAAAAAAAAACAAAAAAAATAAAATCAGACATATTTATTATTTGGATGCATTTTTCTTTTTCTTCTTTCTAACTTTCTTTTTTTTTTTTTTTACTTTGACTTTTTAAACATTTGTCTTTCCTACAGGGTAAATGCAGTTCAATATCTGGTCTGGGTTATTACTGAGTATAAAAATAGATCTTTGAATGATAGAAACACTCTTCTCAAGTGACCCAATAGCCTTTGAAAAGAGAAGAGGGCTCATGAACATTTTGTAACATATGTAGTTATCAAATCAGTATGTTGTACACCTGAAACTAATGTAATACTGTGTATCAACTATATGTCAATAAAAGGAGTGAAAAAAGGGCTCAGTTGAGGATCAGTGTGGTGTTGAGAGTCTAAGACTGCCAAAATACTGCCTTTCTCTTTGGAACTAAAGAAACAATAGAAATTAAGTGCCATTTGTTTTCCAGCTCTTCCACATTGACTTTGGACATATTCTTGGAAATTTCAAGTCTAAATTTGGCATTAAAAGGGAACGGGTGCCTTTTATTCTTACCTATGATTTCATTCATGTGATTCAACAAGGAAAAACAGGAAACACAGAGAAGTTTGGCCGGTGAGTATTGTCCTCATGTCAAGGATAAACATATCTGACATTTTCTCATCTGACTAGCTGGACTAGCATTTTTTAGCTGAGATATATTTAGATCAGGGAAACAGTCTGCTAACTGGGGGCTTTTGAGGAATTTGCCTGTGAGATCCATGTTCTGGGTCAGAGAGGAGAAACAATCTAGAAATTTGAAATAAGTTACTGTGTCTTATTCCAGTAGTATTTATACCACTTTTTATCTGTCTTAGAAAATTCTCTGAAACTGTTAAGACATTTCATAATGAGATGTTGGGAGGGACAGGCACTTTGTGCTCATTCTAAGGGAGCCAGGGTTCAGAACTTTATAATCTCTAATCTAGTCCTCACTCCTTGTAAGTTTCTAAACACATTACTTGTCTTTTTGTCTTGTTTCTTTGTCTTAAAATAGGGACAAAAATAATTAAATTTTAGAGCTATTTTGGAGCACCTGGTGGCTCAGTCAAGCATCCAACTCTTGATTTTGGCTCAGATCATGATCTCAGTTTCGTGGGATTGAGCCCCATTGTCCGGGCTCTGTGCTCAATGGGGAGTCTGCTCCTTTCCCTCTGCCCTTTTCCAAGCTTGCTTTCTATCTCTCTCTCTCTCAAATAAATATTTTTTTAAAGAATTTAGAGCAATTATGATAATTAGAGTTAAGTAATGTGATGTGACCAACTCATACTATATGCTTGCCACGTGATTGCTATTATCATTTCTAGTTCTGCCTCAAGTTTCTGCAGAATATACCTCTTGGGTGTTCATTTGTTTGGGTTTGTTTGTTTGTTTTGGGGTTTTTTGGGGGGGCAAAATTAGGGAGATAGTATTGGATGGTCCTCTTTTTTTTTTTTTTTTTTTAAGATTTATTTATTTATTTGACAGAGAGAGAGAGACCGCTAGAGAGGGAACACAAGCGGGGGGGGGGGGGTGGTCAGAGAGGGAGAGCAGGCTTCCCATTGAGCAGGGAGCCCAATGTGGGGCTTGATCCCAGGACTCTGGGATCATGACCTGAGCCAAAGGCAGATGCTTAATTGACTGAGCCACCTGGGCGCCCCTTGAATAACTGTCTTTAAGAGGAGAGAGAGGGAAAGCAAGATGATGTGGAGATACAGTGCAAAAGTATTGATTCTAATTGGGGGAAATCAAATAAATTAGTCTCTGTTAGACTACAAATTAGTTAAGACTACAGTGGAATTTGGCTACGAATGTAGAATCTGCAAATATGTTCAGAAATCCTCATGGATTATAAATTACCACTTGTTTTAGAACTAGTTTTGGGGTCTCAATTAAAAAGCACACAGTAGGGACGCCTGGGTGGCTCAGTTGGTTAAGCAGCTGCCTTCGGCTCAGGTCATGATCCCGGTGTCCTGGGATCGAGTCCCACATCGGACTCCTTGCTCGTCAGGGAGCCTGCTTCTCCCTCTGCCTCTGCCTGCCATTCTGTCTGCCTGTGCTCGCTCTCTCTCCCTCTCTCTCTCTGACAAATAAATAAATAAAATCTTTAAAAAATAAAAAAAATAAAAAGCACACAGTAAGTGTTACGTAGCCTTTTATAAAATTTCAATTTAGTGTGTGTGATTTTAGACAGATTTATTAGTCTCTGTAGATTTTATTCTTGAGACAATTTTCAGAGTTTTAAAAATCAGAAATGAACTGTTAGTTCAGTAGAAATTAAAGTCGAGATATGTCTCTCTTGCTTTCCTTTGTGAAATTTGCTTCCTTCTCTAATATCATGTTGTTGTGATTTGTTGCATCAACTGAAGCTTCCGCCAGTGTTGTGAGGATGCATATCTGATTTTACGACGGCACGGGAATCTCTTCATCACTCTTTTTGCACTGATGTTGACTGCAGGGCTTCCTGAGCTCACATCAGTCAAGGATATACAGTATCTTAAGGTATGAACCCCTTTTCTTTGTATATGGGAGTTCATAGGCATGAAGCTCAGCTATACCTACCTGTTTCGTTCAGATGTTCAAAGGGAATAGAACAAAGCCATTTCTTGTTAGACTGCTTTTACCCAGCAGCTGAGTAATTGTCACGCAGTAATCATAAAACGTCATCTTCAAAAACCCTTTGGCAGAGATTATATTATCACCCTACCTTGTGTCATTCTCTATCCTGCAAAAGGGATTTAAATAAGAACATGAGACACACCACTTAATGATGCTAGGGAGATATGACTGAGATTTTGACATTTGCACATCGCTATGGAAGATATATGAAATCAGATTTTTTCCCTTTCATTTTTAGGACTCTCTTGCCTTAGGGAAGAGTGAAGAAGAAGCACTCAAGCAATTTAAGCAAAAATTTGATGAGGCACTCAGGGAAAGCTGGACTACTAAAGTGAACTGGATGGCCCACACAGTTCGGAAAGACTACAGATCTTAATGATTAGCCTTTGCTCCTAATATATTTGTTGGTTTTGTTTAGTTTTCAGTTTGCACTTGCACTAAATTGAACATGACCCTGCCAGAGATGTTATAAAGGGAATGAAATCCTAGAACTCAGTTAAATTAAGAACAAGGCATCCCACAGAACCTAATCTGAACAATCCCCAATGACCACCCTCTGCTTCATTGAATGCTTCCAAGATTCATCATAAAAACTCCCAATATAATGGATAATCATTTCCTGCTGACTTTGCACGCCGAAGAATGCTACTAGAGATTGTTTTCTGTCTTCTTCTTCTTCTTCTTCTTTTTTTAAAGTATTTGGTACTTTTCCAGAAAGGTGTAAATACTTCTTTTTGTATTGTGACCAAGTGTTACCACTCAGCCAACTTATCCACACCTGGGGACTGGTAGTTGTTCTTGCTTTCCAAATGAGGCTTAAAAGAAAGGTATCTTTCTTCCCTTTTTAAATTATATCAACTATAAATTATAACATAATTTGAAGTTATTGTTATTTTTCAAAAGAAACCTTTAAATCTGTAGAAAGAATAACTCTTTTGTTGATATTTATCTACCATGACAGCATCATTCCTACCAGACTTGGTGAAAATCTGCTCATGAGGCAAATAGAATATATATGCTGCATATATATTTATAAATTTCTAGTGGGAGATCTATATAAAAAGACATTTCTTTGTTTTTTTCTGTCTTTTAAAGTTTTACAAAAAGCAGAGCTTTTTCTTGTTACTTCCTTAGTTAACTGTATGAGATCCAGTTCTTCCAGTTGCTTCTGTAATGAGGCACATAGTAATTTCAGTTTTACATGGTATCTATGAAAGAGTTCACTTCATAGAGCATAATACTTGAGCAAATGCATCCAAGACAAAAAGCAAATGAAAAGAAACTATTTATGAAATCATCTCCAGACCTAAAATTCAGTATTTTAGTAAAATGCCAGCTGTTCTTACTGTATTTATTAAAACTTGTAATAATGTGATTTTTCAAGGATATTAGTTCAAATTGAAATGGTTTCATGCCACATGGAATTCTTTAATTTATTTGTTGAGGTACCATACATTTAGGGTGCTAGATGGCAAATAATGTTAATATGTGCAATAAGAACTACTGGTTTGAATGTGTAAATGGATGCTCTTTCGGAGTACTGGCAATATCCAGCAAAACTACTGCTTTTTCTCCAAAGACTTTTGGGAGCTCTCAATCCTCAGTGACATGAGAAAGAGAACCGAGTATTTACCCTGTGACTGAGTTTTCTATAGGAATTTTATTAAAGATTGTTTAATTTTGTTGTTTTCCTTCATGTTCTCAGTCAAATAAATGGGTGAGCTGGTTTCAGCTGCTCTTGGGACGTGTGGGCTTTTTCTTTATGGATAGCACAGGCCTTTGGGTCTCGGCACTGGGTCCCTAAGAGTTCGTCAAGTCAATAAACAAATCAGTCTGAGAAGCATACTGAGGCTCATGGTCTCTTTGACTTCTCTCTCTACTTCTCAGCCCAGTAGGCAGTGTGGGAGGCCTCTTGGACTTTGGTGGGAGGCTGAGGCTTACCAAGTTTTCATATCTTTGCAAGGCACCCTGAGGTTGGGGAGAATGCCCCTTCAGTGACTCAGTGCCCAAGCCAAGGCCAGACTATAGCCACTTTGTAGCTCTCTTCCATGAGGCAGATGTTCAGAGCAAGTCACAGTTTCTTAGAAATGTCAGCTAAGGATAGAGATTGACCTCTGAACTGACTATTCCCAGGGCTAGCCCAGACTCAGAACTCCAGGAATAGGACTGTGGAAGGATAGCTTTGTTCAAGGATCTTTGTCTGGTAGCAGTCTACCTTTACATGCACTACGTCTTGCAGGTCAGGGGTTTGGAGACTGGTGAACATTGCCAGCTACAAGTGGGCACCACTGTTCAGGGAATCTCCTCAGCCCATAGGGAGCCTTGGTAAATATATGCCAAATCAATGAATGTGAATGTCAAGAGTAAGAAAGGGAAATGAGGGGCGCCTGGGTGGCTCAGTGGGTTAAAGCCTCTGTTTTCGGCTCAGGTCATGATCCCAGGGTTCTGGGATTGAGCCCCGCATAGGGCTCTCTGCTCAGCGGGGAGCCTGCTTCCCCCCCCCCCCCCCCCCGCCTGCCCCTCTGCCTACTTGTGATCTCTGTTTTTCAAATAAATAAATAAAATCTTAAAAAAAAAAAAAAAAAAAAGAAAGAAAACAACAGGGCATCATTTAAAAAAAAAAAAGAAAGAAAGAAAGGAAAATGAACCTCCCTGGACAGTGCTGGGCCTGAGCCCAGGATGGCTCTGGAGTCCTCTCCACCCTCTCTGCCATAAGCCCCTCAAAGATAACCAGTACACTGTGACACAGTAGCCTTCTGTAGCTGCTGACCACTCCTAACAGGTGCTCCCCACATACTTACTGAGTTGCATATTTCTGATTCTCAGGGGCTCTGGCAGAGCCAGAGAAGAAGAGGTAGAAGGCAGAGGGTACCAGCCTAGAGGTCTGGACTGCAGGATGAGCTTGTTGCTCGGGGCTGGTTATCTAGCACCTTGGTTGTTAAGTGCTCTGGTCAACAATAAATCTTAGCAGAAAACATTTGGCTCCTTGTCTTTTGGTCCTTTCCCAAGTTTATCCAAAACATTTTGGAAACCCTGTGCATTTCAATACTTGAGGGCAGCCTCTGTGTCTGCCTGGGTCTGGGAAGACAAAGGATGGGTATATTGAACAAGTAATTACCAAGTATTAACCTCACATGTCTGTAGGCAGTCCCTGGGCTGCAGAGACCAATATTTGCAATCCAGTTCTTTTCTGTGACCCTAGAGTAAGGTATTTTATTTCTCAGGGTCTGAGCTTCCTAGTATATAAAATGGGCCTGATAGTAACTGCCCTACTCATTTTTGTGTGTTGGGGAGATGCTAGGTTAAGATCTTGAATAAGAACCTAGGCTGAGTCCCATAAGCTCATCGGCTCATAGACTCATAAGCTGAGTCCCCTAATAGCCTAGACTATAGCACCAGAGCACTCTTGTATCCTGACTAGGACCAGACTAGGCTATTAACACCAGACAAGTCAGGTACCCTATAATGCAGAGGTCATTTGTATGGAGAAGGTAAAAGACTAGTCCATGGGGTGGAGAGCAGAGAGCGACTATGCCATGTGACCCTGACTGTTGGGAATGGGCAGCTTTTAGAAAATGAGGGGGCAAGTGCTAGGTTTTCTTGGAGCAGAGGGCCTCTGGGCTGAGTCTTCAAGGACAGATAGAAGCTAGGTGAAGGGGTGATAGGTAAGACTAAGCAGGAAGGTATAGTATGTTACAAAGGCTTGGAGGGGAGGAAAAACAGGATCCATGGGCACTAATAGGCTCAACAGTTATTTCTTTGCCTCTGCCTCTTCCCCCTTCTCCATTCCAGAATGCTGCACTTCTCAGGGATCCAGACAGGATCTAAACTTTAGTCATGTCATCCTGGAGCCTCTTCCTCTTTCACTGTCTGTTCGCAGTTTTATCCCCTTGTCTGATTATGGGAAAAGGGTCTGGCATCACTTTCTGGGCTATTCCTGCTCTAAAATATGTAACTCATGGATTTTTGGAACTCAGGGTTCCTTTCCGCTTTTAGTAAAGCCCAGGTTCAACACTCAGAAAAAGTCTGCCCTTTCAAACTCCCAACTTTTTTTTTTTTTATTGTGAGAAATGGCACACAAAGTAAACAAAACAAAGTATATAAATAGGCTTAGCAAATATTCTAGAGCAGACATCCAGAGAACCATCACATGGGTCAAGAACATTACCAACACTTATAAAGCCCTGCCACTTCCCCTTCCTGGTCAGGACTCCTTCCTCCCTGCCATCGTAATCACTGTCTCTTCTTTAATGGCAATCATCTTATTTCCTTACTTTACAGTTACGCTGCCTACTTCTTGGGTCAGGTTTCTTTTGCTCAACATTAGGTCTTTAAGATTCAGCCATGCGGTGGCATCATTCTTTATCATCACCACAAAATATTCCATCTTATGGATTTCCTATAATTTAAATATCCTTTCTACTGTGGGAACACATGTAGTTTCTAGTTGGAGGCTGGGACAAATAAATAATGCTGCTATGATGATTATAATTTATCTGCTGATTCACAGATGTATGTATTTCTTTGGATGTATATACTTAAGATTAAAATGAATTGGTCATAGGATTATGCATATCTTTATTTTGACTAAATAATGCTAAAAGTAAGTGGTTGTGCCAACTTACTCTTCCTCCAGTACTTAATTCTTGTCACTCCATATTCTCACCACTACCCAGTTAACCAACATTTTACAAACTTTTTAGCCATTCTGATGTGTGAGGTGAAAAAATTGCATTCTCTGATTAGTAATAAGATTAAATTGCTTTTTCATATTTTTGTTCATTTCTGTTTTCTCCTTTGTGAAGTGCCTACTTAAGTCCTTTGTGCATTTGTTTATTTGGCTACCTGCCATTTGTTTTTTTGTTGTTGTTGTTCTGGGGAGGGCTTTGTTTTGTTTTGTTTTAAGATTTTATTTATTTATTTGGCAGAGAGCGATCACAAGTAGGCAGAGAGAGAGAGGAAGGGAAGCAGGCTCCCTGCTGCGCAGGGAGCCCGATGCAGGGCTCGATCCCAGGACCCTGAGACCATGACCCGAGCCAAAGGCAGAGGCTCAACCCACTGAGCCACCCAGGCACCCCCCTATTTTTAAGTTAATTTATCATATTCATATGTAGCATTTAGTGTGTACTAGGCATGCATCTAAACAGTATATATTTAATCTGTATAACAACCTTACATACAGGTGCAAGTGTCCTTCCCCACTTTACAGACGAAAACAGTGAGCCTTAGAGGTTAAATAATCTGTCCATAGTCACAAAGTAAAAGGAAGCATTCAGACTCGGGGACTCTTGTCTTAAGTGTTAACGCTCTTTCCTCACAATTACCAATGATCCCTCAATACACATTTCATAATCTGCTTGTTGAGATCCACGAAAAGAAACCTGAGGAAATTTTGAATGAAATTGCATTATAGATGGGGAAGTAAATTCACATCTTAAGAATAATGACTCTTGGGGCGCCTGGGTGGCTCAGTGGGTTAAGCCGCTGCCTTCGGCTCAGGTCATGATCTCAGGGTCCTGGGATCGAGCCCTGCGTCGGGCTCTCTGCTCAGCAGGGAGCCTGCTTCCTCCTCTCTCTCTGCCTGCCTCTCTGCCTACTTGTGATTTCTCTCTGTCAGATAAATAAATAAAATCTTTAAAAAAAAAAAAAAGAATAATGACTCTTCCAATCTGTGACAATGGAGTAGCCTTCATTTAGGTCTTCATTTTAGGTCCTGTGCATGATGATTTATAGTTTTTTTTTAAGATTTTATTTATTTATTTGACAGAGATCACAAGTAGGCAGAGAGAGAAGGGGGAAGCAGGCTCCCCACTGAGCAGAGAGCCTGATACGGGGCTCAATCCCAGGACCCTGGGATCATGACCTGAGTCAAAGGCAGAGGCTTTAACCCACTGAGCCATCCAGGTGCCCCGATTTAGTTTTCTATGTAGAGTCTTATATATCTTTTTTTTTTTTTTTTTTTTTTTTTTTTTTTAATTTTTTTATTTTTTTCAGCATAACAGCACCCAGTGCTCCATGCAATCTGTGCCCTCCACAATACCCACCACCTGGTGCCCCAACCTCCCACCCCCCACCCCTTCAAAATTCCCAGATCGTTTTTCAGAGTCCATAGTCTCTCATGGTTCACCTCCCCTTCCAATTTCCCTCAACTCCCCTCTCCATCTCCCCTTGTCCTCCATGCTATTTGTTATGCTCCACAAATAAGTGAAACCATATGATAATTGACTCTCTCTGCTTGACTTATTTCACTCAGCATAATCTCTTCCAGTCCCGTCCATGTTGTTACAAAACTTGGGTATTCATCCTTTCTTTCTTTCTTTCTTTCTTTTTTTTTTTTTTTTTTACAGCTTTATAAACATATATTTTTATCCCCAGGGGTACAGGTATGCGAATCGCCAGGTTTACACACTTCACAACCATAGCACATACCCTCCCCAATATCCATAACCCCACGCCCTCTCCCAACCCCCTCCCCCCATTAGTCTTATATATCTTTTGTTAGATTTCTGGGTGATTTTAAGTTTCATTGTTGCTAATCTATAGCAGTGGTTTTCCAAATACAGTCTCCTAAGTAGGATTATTAGCAGCATCTCCCGGGAACTGCTTAGAACTACAAATTCTTGAGGACCTCCCATCCCCTCTGCAAGACCTACTGGATCAGAACCATTAGAGATGGAATTCAGCAATCTGTATTTTAACAAAGCTTTATCAAGTTTCAGAGCAATTAATAGATACACAGTTGATGTTTGCATTTAGCAGACATGCTAAACATGCTATTAATCCTATTTATAGAACTTCTTTTGGTTTTACATGATCTACAAATACAATTTTATTTCTTCCTTTCCATTCCCTTCAACATTTGTTTCTTCTTTTTGACCTTTGGCTTGCTTAGGGATTGCAATAAAATGTTGAAGAGAAACAATACTAAATCTTTTATTGATCTCAAAGGGAAAGTTTTCAATATTAAGTATGGTGTATCTCTGGAATCTGAATCTTTTACCAATTAAGGAAGCATGCTTCAATTCTCAAGGGATTTTTTTTTTTTTAATCATGAAAGGATGCTGAGTTTATCAAATTATTTTTCTGCATTTTACAAAGGTTTTCCTCCTTTGGTAGGTTATATTGATTAATGTTCAAATTTTAAGCCAATGTTTACATTCCTGGAATGAGCCCAACTTGATTGTGATGTATTTTTTTAAATATACTGAAAGATTAGATTTGCCAATATTTCATTTGGGATTTTCGCATCTATTTTTATCAGTGGGATTTGCCCATACATTTCTTTTTTTTTTAAGATTTTATTTACTTATTTGACAGAGAGAGAGAGGGGGAATATAAGCAGGGAGAGTGGGAGAGGGAGAAGTCTGTTTCCCGCTGAGCAGGGAGCCTGATTTTGTTCTCAATCCCAGAACTCTGGAATCATGACTTGAGCCGAAGGCAGATGCTTAATGACTGAGCCACCCAGGTGCACCAAGCCCATAAATTTCTTTTAAGATCTGTGTTAGGTTTTGTTACCAAGATTTTGTGACCTCATAACACAGGTAAGATTGGTATTATCTTATTTAAAAATCTGATGGAATTTTGCCAATGACCTTATATCTGATGTTTTCTTGGAGGTATGAATTTCATTAATAGCTAGAGGAATATTCACATTTTTATCTTACTGTGTCCATTTTAAAGAGTTGTGATTTCTAGGAATTTGTCCATCTACATTTTAAATTTTATTCCTATACAGTAATTGATGTGTTAAGAGTTTATTAATGTTGCAGGATTAATACTGATGTCCTCTTTTCATTCTTGTTATTGGTTAGTGCTTTCTCTGTTTTCTTAATTAGTCTCAGTAGAGGTTTTTCAGTTATAGTTGTCTTTAGAAAGAATTAGTTTTTTGGCTTTTTTGATTTTCTAATGTATGTTTTCGACATTCCTTTCATCCCTTATTATTTCCTTCCTTCTGCTTTATTTGGTCTTACTTTACCCTCCCCAGTTTTGTAAGATGGTTGCTTGACCGATCGATTTTAGCCTTTGTAATAAATCTTTATCTGCATCCCCTAAGTTTCAAGATGAAGTCTTTTCATCACCATTCCATAAAAAGTATGTTCTAATCTCCATTTTTCTTTCTGTGACTTGCTGATTATTTACAAATACACTTCCAAATACATGTGAATTTTCTTATTACTATTTTGTTGATTTTTAGATTGATTGCTTAGCATTCAGAGAACATATCTGTATGATTTCAAATCTTTCAAATTTGTGAAGCTTGTTTTTATGACTCAGTATGGTCAACTATTATAAAAGTTCAGTGTACATGTGAAAAAATCCATGTGCTATGGTTGCTAAGTGTTCTACATACGTTCATTAGATTAGTTCTGTTGAGTTGTCTGTATATCTTTATTGAGTTTTTTGTTGCCTAGTATTTATGAGAGATAAGTTAAAATATTCCACTATGATTTTGGATTTGCTTTTCTAGTTATGTCAGCTTTTATAGTCTGAGGCAATATTATTAGGTGCTTACAAATTTAGAGTTGATTTATATCCCTGGTGAATCGAATCATTTAAAAAATTGTTTAAAAGTCTTCTCTGTGTTTCTGGCAATGCTTTTTGCTTTGATGTCTACTTTAATTGATATTAATATAGTTATGCCAGCTTTCATTTGGTTAGTGGTTGTATGGTATGTTTTTTCCTTTAAACCTTTTATAAACCTTATAAATGTTTCTCTTGTAAATAGCATGTAGTTTTTTTAAATCTAGTTAACACTCCTCATCTGTTGATTTAAGTATTCACATTTACCTTTAATGTAATTGCCAATATACTTGGAGTTAAGTGAACCATCTTACTATGTAGTTTTATATTTTTCTAGCTTTTCTTTTTGTGTTGCTTTTTCCATTTCTTTCCAGTTTTAATGGAATTCTAAAATACTTTTTTTATTAATTTGGAAATCACACTCTTACCACTCTTTTATTGATATACTAGGTTACAACGTGCATACTAATCTTTGTCTAATGTTACTGGTACTTTCATCATCTTCCCAGACAATGCAAGTAAATCTTTTTACTTCTCTCCCAACTAGATGCTATTGTTGTTGGATTTTAATTATATATCATTGTTAAATCCCACAGGAAAGTATTGTTTTATACAGCCACTGTTGATTTAGCTGTACAGATGGACCCTGACTTAACAGTGGTTTGACTTAAAATTTTCCAACTTTACAACAGTGTGAAAGTAATACTCATTCAGTAGAAACTGTACTTTGATTTTGAATTCTGCTCTTTTTCTGGGCTAGTGATAATGTAGTATGATACACTCTTGTGCTGCTCGGCAGTGGCAGCAAGCCATAGCTCCCATTTCAGGCATGCCATCATGGGGGTAAACAACTGAAAAACTTAAAACCATCATTCTGTACCTATAAAATCATCTTGTTTCTTACTTTCAGTATAGTACTGAATAAATTACATGAGACATTGAACACTTTATTATAAAATAGGCTTTGTGGGGCTCCTGAGTGGCTCAGCTATTAATCATCTGCCTTCAGCTTGGGTCATGATCCCAGGCTCCTGGGATCAAGCCCTGTATCTGGCTCCCTGCTCAGTGGGAAGCCTGCTTCTCCCTCTCCCAGTCGTCCTGCTTGTGTTCCCTCTCTTGCTGTCTCTCTCTCTCTGTCAAATAAGTAGATAAAATCTTTTTAAAAAAATAAATAAATAAAATAGGCTTTGTGTTAGATGATTTTGCCCAGCTTTAAGCTAAAGTAAGTGTTCTGAGCATGTTGAAGGTAGGCTAAACTATGATGTTCAGTCAGTTTTAAATGCATTTTCGACTTTCCAAATTACAATGGGTTTATTGGGACACAACCCCATCATAAGTCAAGGAAGATCTGTACATACATTTTTACCATTCTCATTGCTTTTCTTTTCTTTTTAAGATTTTATTTATTTGGTAGAGATCACAAGTAGGCAGAGCAGCAGGCAGACAGAGAGGGAGAAGCAGACTCCCTGCTGAGCAGAGAGCCCGATGTGGGGCTCTATCCCAGGACCCTGAGATCATGACCTGAGCTGAAGGCAGAGGCTTTAACCCACTGAGCCACTGAGGCGCCCCATTCTCATTGCTTTTCATCCTTTTTCTTACATTTTCAAGTTTTCATCTGGGGTCATTTTTTTCTTAGACCAAAGAAAACCTTTTCATATTTCTTTTACTTGTTCTACCCTTGATTAAGTTCATCAAACTTTTGTTTGCCTGATAATTAATAGTAGATTTGCTGGATATAAAAATTTAGGTTGGTATTTATTTATTTTAGCACATTGAAGGGATTTTTCCATTGAAAAATCATTTCTTTTCTACTGAAAAGGTAACATTTTAGTGTGTATTTTTTTCTACTAACTACTCTTAAAGATTTTCTGTTTGTCTTTGGTTTTTAGCAGCTTTACTGTGATATCCCTGGGTGTTTTGTTTTGTTTGTTTTTTGTATTCTCCTGTTTGATGTCTGCAGAACCTCTTGAATCTATAGCTTGTTACGTTTCATCATTTGGAAAATTATCTTCAAATCTGCTTCTGCATAATTCTCCTTTTGGAACTCCATTTATACTTACTTGACCTTTGACTATGCCGTTGATATTTATTACTTTCTCCTCTCTAATCTCTTTGTATTTTTGTTCTAGATATTTCCTTCTTCCCTGTTTTCCAGTTAAGTATTAGTATTTTTCTGATTTTGAGTTACAAATGTCAGTGTATTTTTCAATTCTACAATTTCTTTTTTTTTTTTTTTAATATTGTATTTATTTATTTGACAGAGAGACACAGCGAGAGAGGGAACACAAGCAGGGGGAGTGAGAGAGGGAGAAGCAGGCTTCCCACCAAGCCGGGAGCCTGATGCGGGGCTCAATCCCAGAACCCTGGGATCATGACCCGAGCCGAAGGCAGACGCTTAACGACTGAGCCACCCAGGTGCCCCTGTTTGGTTCTTTTTAAGTTCTTTTTTTTCCTGTTGTCTTTGAAATTCTCAGAATTGTCTTTATTATTTTGAACATTTTAAACATAGTTATGTTAAGCTCTGCATCTAGCAAACTCTTAAACTGCAGCCCCTGTGGGTCTGTCTCTATTACTTCATTATTTTTGTTGACACCAATTCATGTTGTAGTGTCTCATTTGTTTGTGTATTTATTTATGCTGCATGCTCACATCCATGGTAAGTCTAATTTCAAAACAAATAAACTATTATTATTTAAGTTATGCTCTTTGGGCCCCAAATGTGGGAATTTTGTTAGAGTTCTCCAGCATTAGCATTCGTAGACCCCAAGTTATATCCCCCTAACCCTGCTAAGCTATCAAAACTGCTGTTTAGTCTCTTTACTTCTTGTTGTGGAATCAGTAAACATCCCCAGGGTTAAGTGATTCCAAATGCCTGGCTCACAACTTTGGGTTTCTGTCTTCTGCTACATCTTGGCACAGAAATTCATCACTGCCTTTTTAGCTCTCTGGTGCCTTCAAGAAGATATGTTTTATATTTTTATCTTTTTTTTTTTAAGATTTTATTCATTTATTTGATAGGAATCACAAGTAGGCTAAGAGACAGGCAGAGAGAGAGAGGAGGAAGCAGGCTCCCTGCTGAGCAGAGAGCCCGACGTGGGGGCTCCATCCCAGGAGCCTGGGATCATGGCCTGAGCGGAAGGCAGAGGCTTTAACCCACTGAGCCACCCAGGTGCCCCTTTTTATCTTTTTTTTTTTTAGTTGTCATTAGCAAGAGAACTGTTAGCATTACCTTTCCAACTTTATTCTTAGCCCTACTAACTCTCCATCCACTTTAATGTGGCTTCTGCTTCAGCTCATTCACACTGATTTTGTTAATTTTATCACAGACATCCTGGATGTTGCCAATCTAATGCACACTTTCCAGTTCTCATGTTCCTCACTTAAGCAGCAATGTGACATAGTTAACTCTTCATGTTTTGTAGTATTTTCTACATCTTGGGCTTTTCTACCATCTCAAAACACTCCTCATTCTATTTTACTAACAATTTCTCCTTTATCCAATTTTTTCTTTGTATACTTTTTAAAATTTTTTACATAAAGCATAAATGTGATAACAAATGCCTAGTTTTTAAAAGTGGAATCTTTAATAAAAAAAAAATAATAAAATAAAAGTGGAATCTTTTTTTTTTTTTTTAATTTTATTTGGGGTGCACCTGGGTGGCTCAGTGGGTTGAGCCTCTGCCTTCGGCTCGGGTCATGATCTCGGGGTCCTGGGATTGAGCCCAGCGTCGGGCTCTCTGCGCATCAGGGAGCCTGCTTCCTCCTCTCTCTCTCTGCCTGCCTCTCTGCCCACTTGTGATCTCTCTCTCTCTCTCTGTTGAATAAATAAATAAAATCTTTAAAAAAAAAATTTTTATTTGGTTACCCATTCCCCATCATCAACATCATTCCCTATCCCCCCAGCTCATGCTGCCTGTTTGTATCCTTCCATATAATTGTATACAGAAAAAATCTTTAAAGATACACACATTACAGTAGGGTATCTTTTTTTTCCCCCCTCAAAAAATTGCACTGTTATAACTGCTTTTCTGCAACTTGCTCTTCTTTTACTCAAAAGTACCTTATGGAAATCTCTGCAGTTCATTCTGAATGGATGGATTGTAGTTTATGGTGTATAATAATTTATTGAATCATTTCTCTGTAGATGGGCATTCCTAATTTCCAGTTTTTTCCCCACTATGAACAATGCTGCGATAAACATCCTCATGTATATATTGTATATTTATTGTTATTGATGGCTTTGTTTTTATGGTAGGTTCCCAATAGAAGACTGCATGGTGTGTGGGGGGGGGCGGTGTGTGCACATGCTGTTTTAAAAAACTTTACTGTAAGTACACCTTAAAATCTTTATTGAAATTCAACATCCATAAAGAACACATAGGCAGAAAGGTAAAAATCACATAGTTAAATAACTTCATTAACTTTCAGGGAGTAAATACATCTTTGTAACTAGCACCTACATCAAATAGATTACTATCACCTCAAAAATTCTTCTCATGCTCCTACTTACTAACTCCCTCCTATAGTGAGTATTATATGGACTTCTAAAACTACATGTTAGTTTTTGCTTATTTTTGAACTTTATGTAAATGGAATTTTTAAATTTAACAATGTCAGATTTTTTTCCCTGAGAACTTAAAATACTATATTTTAACCCTCAAAGTGTAAAGGGATAGATACCTTCTACATCTCAGCAGTAATGTCACTGTTTTTTTTTGTTTTGTTTTCACTGTTAAAATAATTTTCCTAACTACAAATTTGAGAATTTAAAAAACTTATTTGCTAGCTACTTGATTTTATTTTCCATAGCCCATTCATATCCTTTCCATTTTACAATTAGCCTGATTCTTATCACCTTCTAAAAGCTCCTTATATATATCTTTGTCTTTTACATTACAAATTTTCCCCAAACCTCCTGTTTATTAGCTTTGTTTATGGTATTTTTTTTTTACCATATAACATTTAAATATCTACATAGTCAATATGTCTGTTTTATAGGTTTAGGATTTTCTTACTTAATGAAAATCTTCCTTGTCCTTGGCCAGTCTCAGATACTGTAGCTCTTCAGGGTTTAATTTTAAGCTCCCTTCTTTTTTTTTCTGTACAAACTCCCTAGCTGATATCATCCATTCCCATTGCTTTAACCTTCCCCAAATGCTGATGATGCCCTTATGTATAGCTCCAGCCCAGACCTTTGAGCCGTAGTAACATGAACCTCACTGTTTACTGTCAGTGAGGGGTGTGCTAAATCCTAGGGGATACAATAGTATGTGGTCCCTGCCCTCCAAGCTTGTTAGAGAAAGGAGATACTGTGTTAATTTAGAGGGACGACTGGGAGATTTGTTAATCTCTTGCAAATTTTGGACTGCTATAAGGGAAAGGCTACACCCAAAAGATTAGTTCCAGAATATATACAGAACTACTACAAATCTACTAGAAAATGTCAACTCAATAGGAAAATAGGCTAAAGAAAAGAAAAGGTAGTTCTTGGAAGAGAAAACCTGAGTGGCCAATAAACATATAAGACAATCAACTTCACTAGTCATCAGAGAAAATAAAATGAGATACCATTTTTTTTCAGGGCACCTGGCTGGCTTACCCAGAAGGCTGTGCAACTCTTGATCTCAGGGTTGTGAGTTTAAGCCCCACATCAGATGTAGAGATTACTTTAATAAATAAATACAAATTTAAAAAATAAAGTAAAAAGAAACAATTTTTAAAAAACCATTAGATTGGCAAAATTTTAAAATTCTGACTACTTTAAGTGTTGAAAACATGAGGAAAAGAACTACTGCTGGTCAAAACTTAAAATGGTACAACCACCTTTGAAAGCAATTTGGCAAATACCTAATAATGAAGATACACCCACCCTTTGATTTAGCAGTTCTACCTCTGAGTATCCTTAGGGCAGTGCTTCTCAATCTCAGATCTTCTCAATCTTTGAGATTGAGAAGCGCTCAATCACTACAGGGCCTTGTTAAAACACAGATTCTGGGGGCGCCTGGGTGGCTCAGTGGGTTAAAGCCTCTGCCTTTGGCTCAGGTCATGATCCCAGGGTCCTGGGATCGAGTCCCGCATCGGGCTCTCTGCTCAGCGGGGAGCCTGCTTCCTCCTCTCTCTCTGCCTGCTTCTCAGCCTACTTGTGATCTCTGTCTGTCAAATAAACAAATAAAATAAAATAAAAAAACACAGATTCTGATTCAGTAGGCCTGGGGAAGGACCAGAGATTCTTAATTCCTAACAAGCTCCTAGGTGATCTCATTACTGTTAGTCCAGGGACACACTTTAAACTGCAAGGCCCAAACGGATTGCATGGAGCACTGGGTGTGGTGCAAAAATAATGAATACTGTTATGCTGAAAAAAAAATAAAAATTTAAAAATAAAAAAATAAAAATAAAAATAAACTGCAAGGCCCAAGAGAAACTCTGATGTATATCCTCAAGGGACACACATAGAGATGTTCACTAGAGCACTGATGGTATTAATGAGCTTCTGAAAAACTACTGAGGTGAGTGGATGGCTAAATTCGTATGGTGGAAAGCAAGAGTTAAAAGGAACTGGAGTTACACATGTCAACCTAGATAAATCTCAAAAACAATGTTGAGAGGGGAAAAAAGGCAAGTTGCAGGAAAGATACATAAAATAGGATATTTAACATTTTAAATAATACTGTTTATTGTTTAGAGATATATGCCTATATGGTAAAAGAATGTAGACTTGCATGGGAATGATAAACATCCAAATCATGACAGTGATTACTTGGGCAACATAGGGGCCTCGGGATAGGGAAGGCCTATGGCACTTCAGTACTGTAATGCTTTTGTTATTAAACTAAGTGAATGGTACGCCCAGTTAAATAATAATAATACAACTGGGATGCCTGGATGTCTCGGTCACTTAAGCATCTGTCTTGGGCTCAGGTCATGACCCCCAGGTCCTGGGATCAAGTCCCACATTGGGCTCCTTACTCAGTAGGGAGCCTGCTTTTCTCTCTGCCTGCTCTGCCTGGTGCTCTCCTTGCTTGTGCTCTTTCTCTCTCAAATAAATAAAATCTTAAAAAAATACATAATACAACTATCTGTTACATTTCTATTTTTTGTACATCTGCAGTGTATCGTTCAACAACTAAAACAACAAAACAAATAGGCTAGTTTTTTAAGATGAGGAGCCTGAGGCTCAAGAACGGACCCTGTACCAAACTTCAAATCCAGGCCATGTTCCTTTTACATCACCATGCTGCTTTGCACTAACAAAACAAACATGGGTTCACCGAATCTGAAGCAAAACTACATCCCTGGGTTTGGTTTCCACAAAAGCCTGAATCAAACTGTATCCTCGAGTGTTTGCTGTGGGATGCAATGCATAGGTTTTGATCTCTAATAACTAGAGTTCAAAACAAAGTGCCTAAAAACATTTGTTTTGCTTTTGGACATGGTCTAAAACATTTTTTTGGTGTCCCAGATAGAATATGGCCATTAAAAGCAGCCCATTATTCAAGAGAAAAGAAAACAATACCCAAACACTTGAAAACAAATATGAGTTTAAGAAGCCTCAAAAGAGTGCCTCTTTGTTCATCTCCTGGTTTTCCACAGGCAGTGAAGCAGAGCCGGGGGGTGGACAAGGGAGAGCAGGGGGGCATTTCTGTCAAGGTAGTCTGTGGACCCACCAATTGGGAAGAATTGAAAAAAAATGTTAGAGGAAGCAAGTAGTTACAGGGTAATTTTAATATGCTCTCTCTGCCACCTAGCATGTTGCCTGCCTGGCCCAGGCCTCTTTGAGCCACCTTTCCTCTCTGTTCTCCTCAGTTCTTTCCTGGTGCTTGAACCTGGTTGTGCCTCTGTTCTGCCCCACATCTCTTGGAAGTACGTTAGTGGCAGGGAGATAGTAGTAAGGTGGGTGGGTTACAGTGTCAGAAAAAACCTGGGTTTAAATCCTGCCTGTGCCACTAGTGAGAAGCTCAGTAAACTTGAGAAAGCATATGCAGGCCAGTGCCATCCAACGGAATGTGGGAGGATGATGGAAATGTCTGCGTCCACACTGTCTAATGTGGTTGCTGCCAGTCCCAGGTGACTACCCAGCACTTGAAGTGTGTGGCTAGTGTGATGGAGGAATTTTTTTAACTGTATTTAATTAATTTAACTGAAATAGCCACATGACTAATGGCTCTCATATTGGACAGAGCAAGTCAAGAAAATGAAGAACCCCTCCTCTTAGAGGATCACGGTGTTGTAACAGACATGAGACACCCTGACAAAAGGCCCTACTGGTAAGCGATATCCTTTCCTGAAAGACTGTCTAAGCAGAGCACTGAGTGCATAATCTCAGGCACTCACCTTGCTGAGGAGGCCAGGCCTGCCTCACGCTGCTGTCACCTCCCAACACCAGATGCAACTCCACTTTTCCAGCACTGCCTGAGGATGCAACTGAGGCAGTCTGGTGTAAAAAAGTTTCCTTCTTCCTCTTGTTCTTTTGTCTTCACTGTGCTGATTAAACAAAATGACTACATTTTCAGAAACCCATTTTTAATTAAATACTTACATGACACTATTTGGTATTTCTTTAAGTTTTCAGACAGAAAATGTTTCTCATTTTCTCCAGGTACACTAATCATATCATTATGTACCAAATGCTTTAAACTAAAGAGACAATCTACCTGTATGGATTAAAAATATATGAAGATAGGGGCCCCTCGTGGTACAGTCGGTTAAGTGTCTAACTCTTGATTTTGTCTCAGGTGATGATCTTTGGGTCATGAAATCGAGCCCTGCATCAGGCTCTGTGCTTCGCACAGATTCTGCTTGAGATTCTCTCTCTCTCTGCCCCTCCCCTGGTTCATGTGCTCTCTCTCTAAAATAAAAAAAATTTTTTTTTCAATGAAGATACAAAAAATACCCATTTTTAGAAACACAGATCGAGCAGCACCAATTTTATTTTATAGCATTTATTATAGTAAAAGTTCCTCTTGTAAAACACGAGTGATTTTGATCCATATCTTATTTTCCATTTGGCTTTAAAACACTTTACATTATTTACAAAATAAATTGCAATTTTTATGATTGTACATAATTTTTTTGACCCTTGGAATATTACAGTTTCAAGTAACTAAAAAATAAACACCTGGCAGACCAAGTGTACTGAAAAGTACATATTGAACATATTTAATTACCAAAGTAATTTAAAAGTCTTGATCTTTACATCTTAAGATTAAAATTCATTATCATGAAGTCATTCAAGAATCTCTGGAATTTCTCTATTATCCACAATGAGACTATGGATAATCCCTTCTTTCCGCTTCCCACTACTGACAGCCTTTATGTAACAGTCATGGTTCCCAACACTGAAGTGAGTTTCAGTCCCGTCATCTACAAACTCACCCTAGGCCAACAAAAGAAGGAGGAATTAGTGTTCCAGAAACATTTATCTTTGTCTAGAGTATCAACACCATCTAAAAAGGGTGGTATAATGAACTATCTATTGGCTAAATGTTAGACTTGGGAAAATTAAAGTCAGAAGCTTGTATTGCTAGATGCTTTTCCATGTCTGCTGTGAACTGAACATTCCTTATTTGTACCCGCTTACTATCTTGAACAATCTTAAGTTTCAGAGGGGAAAAAAAAGCCCTTATGTCTTATGGCTGTGTGTCTATAACATGCACTATGAGACAACACTGACTACTAAAGTACAAATGGGAAGCATGATCGCCAGCACTTACTTTGTACTGAGTCACTTCCTCTGTATCAAGAACAGTGGGCAAGGATTACTTCACTGCACCTTCTTCATAACCTGACAGCAGCACTATTACTCTCCTCACTGTACAGACCAGGGCATCGAGGCACGGAGTAGCAAAATAACCATCAGGAAGGGATAGAATGCTCTCAGCCCACTCTGAAAACCCAATTCCCAGAATGCAAGGTGACGTACAGTAAAACACACAGATAACAAGACCAAGCACTACCCAAGCTCGCCCTGTTCTGTTTGCTGCAGCAGCTACCAGCCGTGTGTGGCAGTCAAGCACTTGAAATGTGCTGAGTCTGAAATGCCATGTGCTGCTTCATTGCAAAACAGACACGGAGTGTGGAAGACTTAGAATGAAACAGGAATGGAAAATAACTCTAAAAACTTTTAATATTGATGTTAAATTATAATATTTTGGATATATATCTATGGCTCATATTATATATATATATATCTATATTTTTTTAAAGATTTTATTTATTTATTCGACAGAGAGAGATCACAAGCAGGCAGAGAGGCAGGCAGAGAGAGAGGAGGAAGCAGGCTCCCTGCTGAGCAGAGAGCCCGATGCGGGGCTCGATCCCAGGACCCTGAGATCATGACCTGAGCCGAAGGCAGAGGCTTAACCCACTGAGCCACCCAGGCGCCCCGGCTCATATTATATTTTTACTGAACAGAAGTTAATCTAGAGGAAAAAGCTAGGGGCCAGGTAGTGCAGAGAAGAAAGGAAGAACAGGAGGCTTTGAGGATGAAAGTGGAATATGCCAGAAAGCAAAGAAAGCAAAACCAGGGTTAAAACTTGGCCACGAGCTTCCTGGCAGCTGGACCCGACCCAGTGAGGCCCCACAGCATTACCCAGCCTGAGAGAGCACAGGCCGCACCAGGAAGAGCTTTTTCTGAGCTGTGGGGAGAACCTGGCCCATAGCTCTTTACCGGAGGAGTACTGACACCACCACAAGACCCTGTGGGTGCAGAATTTGCCAGATACATAATCTTGGTCATGATGCTTTGAGATGGAAAGATAAAGGAGGAAATAAACTGTAGCTCACGGGCAGCAAGAGCAGGTGAGCACCTACTGGGGAAGGCTGCCCACATGCGGAGCTGCAGAAACTACTCTGCGAATTCAGTTTGAGTTATAGTGAGGAGGCAACTGGGTTATAAAGGGCTATTGTCCAAACACCTGTGGTTTCCTGCTAATTACTGAGGAACAAAGACATTGTATAAGAACATGACTTTGAACTTCTTACTTATTTACAACCACATTCTTAATATCACAAAACATCTCTTTACACTTGCACTGGAGAATTCCTTGAGGGGGAGGGAAGAGTATTCAAAACTGCCAATTTGGCATCTAGAGAATTCCAGGGAAGGAAGGAAAGGACAGGAAGGACCAGTAGGTGCCTGATCCATGCTAATGATAACTAAAGCTATTCCATAGGGGCCATAAAACACTGAAGAGCTCTCCAAACCTCTCTGCATAAAAGAAGTCTGGATCAGTAGATTGAACCCAGAGAGCTGTAGATTTAAATCAGTAGATCTAACCCTGCTCAAGCTCTGGCGATGGATTCTGAGTGAGCCCTGATTCAATAACCCTTCAAGAATTCAAACCAGGATTAAGAAAGAGAGAAGCATCTATTTTTGTAGCGTTTGATTTCTGGCATAGGCACTTCCTCAGAAGCAGACAGCCACAAGACCCAGCAGGCAGGTCCGAGATAGCAGCTGAACAAACTCATACCAGACCTCTTGCCCTCCGAGCACTGCTCCTCACCTTCCTGCACCTACCCCAGATGAAGGAGACAAGGGCAGCACCCACCATGGACAACTAGCTAAACCTGACTAGAGCAGAGTAGGTCCCATTATCTCTAGGCCTGGTGTTCATGTTGGAAGCCAGCATGAAAGGTGGGGACAGAGGATAGTACCTCTGGCTTGCCAGCAGACTCCCCAGCCCTGGCAAATTTCCACCCAGGTACTGCAGCTCCCAGTCCCACACTCCATGCTTCCCTTGATGGTCTCCTCTGCTTCTGCTTGCTCCCTGTGCTATGCACACTGCTATTTCATTCTCGCTGAAATCACTCCAATAGTCATCCCACCCATGGCCATAGTGGTGCAAGCAGCTGCCAGCAAAGACCAGACACTGTGGGGCTAGATGTGGATGTCATCATGCTTGGCCACAATGAGTGGGGTAGCCTCTGGGCACTGCTGGTCTACACATTCCACCTGTCTTCTGGGGTTGATGACAGGGCCCTTTTCTATCTGCCTTTGTGTCATCTGACATGTGTATATTCCTCCTTTTTTAAAAATGCCACTTTTAGAAAAGTCCTGCTTTGAGGGTATGGTATAAAGCCTTCCTATTTCAAGCATGACCCGTGGGGCAACATACAGCATTGGTACCAGGGGAAATGTTAGAATTTGCATTTTAACAAGATCCCACGTGATTCCTACGCATGCAGGTTTGAGGAGCTATGGAATGAAGCCCAACCTTAACTTGGACAAAGACAGGAGGACGCCAACCTCTGTGGGGCAGTTTTTGATGGATGTGTGAATTCCTTTTAGGACAGAGCCTGGTGCAGGAGAGGAAAGGCAGCATGTGAGCTGGGGTCAGCTCTCAACAGAAGGTGTTTCCAACCCCTCCCTGCCCCAGGTGCTCTCCTGGAAAGGTCTCCAGAATTTGGAGTCAGGAGTACTTCATCTCTTTCTTGTTCTTAACCTAGAGGACCTTGGTTAATTATCAATCTCCATCATTAGGAAACGCAGCAACATTTCAGTGGCAACCCTTACCCATGGCACTAAGAGTAATCAAAGGGTCAACTTACTGCTGTCTCCATTCTTTTACCATTGCACCATACATCCATAGTGTCTTTTTCTGTAAAAGTAACAACAACAAAAAAAGTTATAATCTATGACTCAGACATAAAATTAACTCTTTATTATTTTATTTATTTATTTATTTATTTAAAAAGATTTTATTTATTTATTTGACAGAGAGAGATCACAAGTAGGCAGAGAGGCAGGCAGAGAGAGAGGGGGAAGCAGGCTCCCCGCTGAGCGGAAAGCCCCATGCGGGGGCTCAATCCCAGGACCCTGGGATCATGACCTGAGCGGAAGGCAGAGGCTTTAACCCACTGAGCCACCCAGGTGCCCCAATTATTTATTATTTTAAAAGAAGTTTGATATACCGGACTTCTAAAACTCCATTAACTTTTCATGGCTTTCCAATTTTTCTAAAATTGAAGAAACTGTTTACTCTTGGTTCACAAAATAAAAATGAAACAAAATAATCTTTTAAGAAATGATCAGGGCCTCAGCACAAATGGATGAAGCCCTATTGAACAAAATAAACACAAACTTCAGGATTAAGGACGCACAGAAATGAGTGTGAGAAGGGCCCTCACCACAGACTGTTGTCAGTGACCAGATAATCCCCCAACGCCTTGCACACAGAGCCCAGTGGACGACAGTGCAAAGAGGTCACCGAGAAAGGCTGCGACAGGGTTCATGTAGGATGGACAGCATTCAGGCTTAGAAATCTAACCTTAAATTTCCTACTGGAGGGCCCAATAATCTCTATTCATTTTTGCAATGATTTCATTTTGGGGAAAAATTTTTGGATCATAAGGAAAAACACAGGCATCCCTGCTGGACTGTGCGGACTCTGTGGAGCAAACTGCTACCATGAGCCACCTGAGCATTAGTTTAGGTGTCAGGGCTCGCTTTGGGAGGCATATACATGTATGCAAGTGTGCACAGACACGTGTGCATTTTGGGGGAGGATCCCCAGACCCAAGTGTGAATATCAGTGTTCTGGTGGGTGGCAGGGGAGAAGACTGCACTCATCAAGCAGCCACGAGATGAACTGTGGGCATTATAAGAAGCCTAGAATCGGTACCTGTGTGCATGTGAGAAGCCTGGGGGTCAAAAACTTGCCTGCGGGTCATGGCTGAGGTGCCAGGCAGGGGCTTCATTCTAACAGCCTATCTACTCCAGCAACACAGTCTAGTAGGGACTCTTTTCTCCCCACACCTTGAGATGGAAGCCTCAGAGAACGGATATAGGCCTTTGAATGGGGTTAAAGGAGAGAGAGGCTGAGGGGCCCAGGAGACGTGGGCCATGGTTGCCCTAGTGGCAGCCTGGGGTGCGGGGGGTGGGGGGGCGGTGCATATCAACAGCAGAAGCTGTAGGGAAACTGAGCTCGTCCCAACACCCGAGCAGAGGATACACTGCTGAAGTAAACCATGATGGTGGTGAAGACTGGAATTTATTTAGTCTGCCTACTGAACTCAGACCTTCTATAAAGCTATTATTAATGTGCCTCTGAAGAAATTTAACCCAGAAGACAAAAGAGAAAATTGCAATACATTTAACTACGTAAAAGTAAAAAATATTCCTACATCATTTAAGAAAACACATACGTGCATAAGCAAAGTCATACAATAAATGACAAAGTGGAAAAAAATAAGCAAAGCTCACAGCACAGACAAAAGTCTAATCTTACTAACATAGAGAGACTCTGAGTAATCAACAAGAAAAAGACCAACAACCCAAAAGAAAGTAGGTCAAAGGACATGAAGATGCATTATCAGGAAAGAAAAACAAAAGGACCTCAAATGTGAAAAGATGTTCAACTTCACTTAATTTTGAAAAAGGCAAATAAAAACAACTCTGAAATGTCATTTTTCATGTAGCAGAATATTAAAAAAATATATAAGATCTGACAACATGCTCAGCTGGAGAACCTGTGAAGAAATGGGTACTGGGAGCACAAAACAGTAAAAACACCAGGAGGGGCAATGTTTGACAAACACCATGTGCCTCTTGATATAATAAAACTATAGTCTTGACAAAAAAAAAAAAAAAAAAAATTAAACCTACATTTGACCAATTCTTCAATCAACTACCAATGTATGGGAAATATTAGAAACAGAGAAGAGGGACACTGCCTGGCTGGCTCAGTTGACAGAGCATGTGACTCTTGACGTCAGGTTGTAAGTTCAAATCCCACTTTGGGTGCAGAAATTACTTAAAATAAAAATTATAAATGATATATATTTAAAAAAAAAAAAAGAAAAAGAAAGAGAAACATCACAGAAGTGCTATCAACAAAATCCAGACCCCAGGAAACTCTTCAAGACAAATTGATCTAGTTTCTTCAATAAATAAGATATACAGGAGTTTCTGGGTTTTTGTTTTTTTTTTCCAACTATGTGCATTTAATTACTGGATAAACATTTTTTTTTAAGTTTATTTAAGTGATTTCTATACCCACTGTGGGACTTGAACTCATGACCCTGAGATTAAGAGTCATGTGCTCCACCAACTGAGCCAGCCAGTTCCCCAAACATTTTTCACTTTTTAAAGAAAATATTTTATTAATTAATTTATTTATTTGAGAGAGAGAGAGAGGAAACTGAGCAGGAGACAGAGGGAGAAAGAATCTGAAGCAGACTCTGCAATGAGCAGAAAGAACCCAACACAGGGCTTGATCCTGACCAATGGTGAGATCATGACCTGAGCTGAAATCAAGAGTCAGAGGCTTAACCAACTGAACTACCCAGATGCCCCCACATTTTTCATTCTTAAAAAAAATTTTTTTTTAAAGTACATGGTAGCATTTGAATAGACTGTAGACTCCTTAAAGGCATGGACATCTCTTTTTCTACTACATACTATAGTATGCTAACTGGTATTTAGCAGGTACTCAATATTATCTAAATAAATGAACCAGTGAATTACTGAGATAATCCAAATGGTCTTAACTTTAGTGATATGAGAAGCAGGAAATACTGGGAGTACCAGAAGAGAGAAAAGATAGCAACTTGTAAATATTTATTTTATAGGCCCAGTAGAAACAACATAGATGGCAATCTGTAACAACAGAACTTAGCTTAAAGATCAATGGCTTATTACTCTTTATTTTGTAATCTACTTTATCTGGACTTTGACAATTTTGAGGTGTTACAGTACTAAACTGCTTGCTACCTAGAGAAAAATTCCCTTGTTACTGATCAATCTTAAATTTCTAACTGTCTCTAAACATCATTTTAAAGAGAAGTATCAATAATGACAATAATAGAAATATCAATAATAATTAATAATACATCATTATTTCTTTTTTTAAACCTGTTGATAATCCTCAAATCTATCACTACAAAATCTGGCTCTCATATAAATCAGTCATTTAAAATATTTTATTTATTTATTTGAAAGACAGAGATCACAAGTAGGCAGAGAGGCAGGCAGAGAGAGAGGAGGAAGCAGGCTCCCCACTGATCAGAGAGCCCAATGCGGGGCTCGATCCCAGGACCCTGGGATCATGACCTGAGCCAAAGGCAGAGGCTTTAACCCACTGAGCCACCCAGATGCCCCTAAATCAGTCATTTAAATGAATACTTCGTTCACATGGTACACATCAGAAATACACCTACACATACTTACACTCTCTCTACTCAAAGCTCCTATAAAGGGTCTGGATAGTTGGGCGAACTAATTAACAACCACCATAAAAAGCCAATAAATTCTGCAGAAATAGCACTCACTTACCCAAAACAACTCTAAAGTCCTCACCATCCAAACGCAATACCCAAGTATTGGTGGTTTTTGACCTGTTCTCCATATACTTCTTGAGACTTTTCCCATTAATTTCCAGAGTATATTCATATGCAAATCCACTGACAGCATCTATATTTATGGTTGCTTTTGTCTTTGCAGCTCCAACGCAGAAGGTTTCTTTGCCCACTAGTTTGAACATCCATTCTTTTCTTATCTCTTCCTAAATAACAAAATATGAAAGTTAAAAACACACAAATGGAAGAAAACTTAATATTTAGCTTTAGAAATGCTGTAATTAAAGTGAGTAAATAGCAATGTTATTTAGATGTAATTTTATTACTTCATGATTCAAATATTTTAGAAAATAAAAGCACTTGAAGTTTAAATGTTACACTCTATGAACTCTATAACTCTTATTAGTTTTCTTTTTCCTGTAACATGATCCAGGCCCAAATATAAAGATAATCAATGTAAGGGAAAAGCCTTGAATTTACATATGAAGAATCTATGTTAACAAATTCAAGCTTCTATGTATGCCATATTCTACAAAGTAACCTATGTCTTCCTACCTTCCCATCTACATATACAACTCGTTTGCCTGATGTGGTTCCATGTTCAAACTCGATCTTATGGACTCCATCACTTAAAGCGACATCCCAAACGGCTACGAGATCTGTCATTTTTTCCAGGCTATAAGGAGGGCTAAGGGAATAAAATAAAGCAATTACAATAGGCCAAAAGCAGTAAGAATATAACAAATTAATCTTTCCAAGATGAAAATATCGGATTTTTTTAAAGCCCTAAAATTACAAGATATTAAAGTGACGGTACCTAAGAATTTCTCCTCACAGTACATCTAACTATCTTCTCCCTCTCCCTCTTACTCTTTCTTTAAGATGAAACTACTATATATGGATATATAGTCGGATAATTCCAAACAAAGTCACCTTAATATTAATAGGATTAAGAACCTATCCAGGATAGCATTCTAAGCTGGGCTACAGAATAGTGCTTGGAAAGGTCAGTAAAAAGTCTCTACTTCTTCCGTACATCCCCATTTAAAAAGCACAGTATTTAATTCTGCTATTTCTTTTTCAGATCCATTCACTCCAAAACAGGAACTCCCCAAACCTTTCATACTTAAACCAGTTAGGATTCATTTTAACAAAAAGGGTTCTAATTTATTATACTGAGAAGAGAAGTCATAGAAGATATGTCCTATAACAAAAAAAATAAAAATGTATGGAAAATGGTAATTCTTGTCTTTACTACAGTAATCTTATTTAGAAAATAAAGGATTTTTGCCATAATGCTTTATCTGGCACAACTTAAATACATATTTTTGATATTAACTAATATAAAATATATAATATTTATATCTGTGCCCAGCATGAGTGCCATATATATATTATGTAATACCTATATATAGAATATGTTTGAGCCTGCTCTCTTAACTACATCTTACTCTTTATTCACTCTAATGTTGTTTGTGTACTCTACATCAGAAATGGTAAGTGGATTTTATATCGTCTCGAAGTGATTGCTGAGAACTTGGGGCTAACACAGATTTGGAGACCTTACATCCAGGCCCCATGGGAAAAGATGTGTGCCATTAGCAGCCACCACCATTCCAGGTGTTTACTACCCTTGCTCTAAGTCACAGAAAAGCAAAACCATCTTGCAATCTGCAAGTTTAAAAAATGTGTCCTTAACAAAGTAGACTGAATAAATAATACCTGAGTGATTAAAACAACCCTGAAAGTTTCAAGAGCTAATTTTATTGCCACGCAAGACATTTACCTTTCATCATCTTCAAAGATAGGACTGTCATCTCCAGATGCCATGGTTGGCAAAATAGTCTTTAATCCAATTAGCAGGCAGGAAAGAAAAAAGCAGAATTGCAGCAAAGAAAGATTGAGAGCAACAAAGAAGACATCTACAAAGGGTTTTTTTCTAAGTTTGCAATCCATTTCTCAAATTGCATGCAGTTTCTGATGAAACAGCTTATACATACAATAGAATTGCAATCTCCAGTTGTCAGGAAAAGAAATTAAATCATGCAAATTGGCCAATCATATTTTTCCCTGTTATAAATTTATAACTTCCTAAAACTAGAGAATAGACTCAGTTTATTTCAAATATGATACCATATCAGAGCTGCAAGAGACCTAGAGTTTATTTCAAATGTGATAACCACATCAGAGCTGCAAGAGACCTAGAAACCCAGTCCTCTGGGTCCCACGCTTCTCAAATTGAGGTATAAGAAGCCCCAAGGGTATGAGGCAGTGGGTCAGGGAATACATAAAACTCCAGGATAAACAGTATACATCTTCGGGAAGCATCGACGTTACATGGTGGTAACAAATTTAAAATGCAATCCTAATATTCAGTTTTAGAAGGCTATATATTATGGTAGAATATATAATTTAAAAAATATTTTAGGAGCACCTGTCTGGCTCAGTTGGTAGAGCACATGACTCTTGATCTTGGGGTTGTGAGTTCAATCCCCATGTTGGGGGTAGAGCTTACTTAACTAAAAAAATAAGTAAAAGATTAAAAAAAAATTTGTAGATACCTTCAAAGAAATTACTGGTTTGCAGGAAGCCGCCAAGGATATGCTAGATCACTTTCCAACAGCAAACTTAATTTACCCATTTACTTAAGCCCACTTACTTTACTAGTGCCAATAATGAATCCACAGAATTATGTGGTTTGCTCAGGTCACTAGTAGGGCCTGAGCCAGACTAAAGCCCAGTACTCCCATGCAATTACCTCAGAATTAACTGGGGTGTAATTTAATTAAATTTTACTAAAATCAGAAGCACACATATATTCATTCACACATGCATAGGAAACCCTCCATGTTTGGAGATTTGGGATTAACAGCTGTATCCTTGCCAAACCTACTGAAAAATAACTTCAACTATTTTTTGCTCCCCAGATCTACTCTAGCCTGGCCTTCTCCCTATAGATGTCCAAATGTGCTCTCTCCTTGTAAAAACTGGGAGATTGCCAATCTTCTTTAGCTGGAAACAGCCAGAAGCCACAAACTGTTTTTAAAAAGATGTTAAAGAAGGGATTAACATTGATAAAAGCAATCCAGCAGCACAGAAAACATGAAAATTTTAGAATAAAAATTAAAGACTCAAATACTTTGTACCTAAAATAAATCCCTCTGTTTTGGGAGCACTTGACAAATTAGTGAATTTTTCTAATCTTAGGAAGCCCTAGGGTATCTCCTATGAAAGTGGAGGGTATCCTGCAACTATAAAAGCAAAGAGAATACGCAGCAATAGAGGAAGCCAAATAGCATAATATAAATTTGGATAAGCCATTTTTTGCAAATCAGAGTGGGTTTAGTGATATCATTCAAATTTTGCTTTATAACTTTTAGAGACCCTAGAAAGTTCAGTAATTCATTATTCAAACTTGAAAGAATTGCTCAGTTTTCCATTATAATGAACTTCAATATTGTCACACTACAATAAGGCATGGTATCATCTTAATTATAATAACTTTTCATATATAATATAAAAGACAACACAACAAATTAGAAGGGAAGTGAGAAATCAAGATCATATTTATTTCTTGAAAATTTTCCCTAAACCATCGACATTCATTCATATATTCATTTATTTATGGAGTATCTATCTAAAGTGCTGAAAAGTTTTAGAAATAGTGATGGTTGCACAAAATTGTGGATGTACTTAATCCCACTGAACTGTACACTTAAAGACAGTTAAAATAGCAAATTTTATGTGCTATGTATTTCACAACTTAAAAAAATAATATTATAATATACAAAAAGACATTGAATTATATATATACTTTAAATGGGTGAATTGTATGTATGTGAACTACACCTCAACAAAGTTGCTTAAAAAAAGGAAAGACCCAAGTGCCCTGCTGGTAGTGTTTCTTGGAATGTGACCATTATCTATAACCAAAAGATGATCACAACTGTCCTTGTCTGCAATATCTACCTCACTCATTTGAAAAATGAGAAATACCTATCACACATCTCCAAGTTACAAACTGGACTGAATAAACACATGTCATACTCTAAATTCATTCACCATGTTAATAGTTATCAGTCACTTATGTGCCAGGCACTGAACTGGACACTAAACTTAGTGAAAGGCCGTAGAGACCAAAAGATGATTATGACACAGCCATGGGACAGTCCTTGTAATGGGAAGCAGTAAAGGACAGAATGGGCCCCCAGAGAAAGGATCCCAGCCCTACCAATAGGTGGGAAGGCCAGAGAAGACTCTGGTTTAAAACTTGAGAGAAAGGAATTAATCCACTGTCATTTTTTTTTTAAAGATTTTATTTATTTATTTGACAGACAGAGAGGCAGGCAGAGAGAAAGGAGGAAGCAGGCCCCCTGCTGAGCAGAGAGCCCGATGAGGGGCTCCATCCCAGAACCCTGGGATCATGACCTGAGCCAAAGGCAGAGGCTTTAAACCACTGAGCCACCCAGGTGCCCCTCCACTGTCATTCTTAAGCTCTTACACATATACTTAATTTTCAGGATCAAGTGACCAAACTGAAAAAGATCATTATAAAGAAAACTCCCTCTATTTTAGTACAAAATTTAAAAAATGTAAATGAAGGGGTGTCTGGGTGGCTCAGTAAGTTAAGCTTTTTTTTTTTTTAAGACTTTTATTTTACTTATTTGACAGACAGACATCACAAGTAGGCAGAAAGGCAGGCAGAGAGGAAGGGAAGCAGGCTCCCTGTGGAGCAGAGAGCCCAATGTGGGGCTGGATCCCAGGATCCTGGGATCATGAACTGAGCCAAGGCGGAGGCTTTAACCCACTGAGTCACCCAGGCGCCTCAAGCATCCAACTCTTGATCTCAGCTCAGGCCTTGATCTCGGGGTGGTGAGTCCAAGTCCTGCTTTGGACTCCATGCTGGGCATGGAAACTACTTTAAAAATAACAATAAAATAAAAATAAAATGAATTTTAAAACAAAAATGTAAATGAAAAGGATGGAAAAACAAATTCCATTTATTTCCACTGATGAGGATGATGTCACTCACTTGAAACTTTTTTATATGTCTTGGAAGAAAGCTTTTTGAGTAACAAGGCATCAGCATAATCTTTTTAAAATCTTTTCCCTAGCAGTTGAACGGTCAGTTTTAGAGTAAGACCTAACTATTAAGACGTTTCTACTCTTCATCTAAACCAGCTTGAATTTTGCCCTTAACTTGGGTTTAATCGTCCTGGGGGCTGTTATGGTCTGTCCAAGCTAAACCCAAGTCCGTTTTAAAAATTACTAAGATATTCATAGTTCCCATTTCAGCAAAAGCTCTAGGTAAGGCCAGCCACAAGGTCAGTCTTCAACAAATAGGTGTTGACTCTGTGCCTCCAGACCCATGGGAAGCATTGGGACCTCCAGCAAAGTGGGTCAGGAAGCTCCAGGAGCCAGGTGTCCCCAAAGGCTACCGGAGATACAAGAACCGGTAACTTTTCTGAGGAGCATTTTTACCCCGTAAACCACAAGCCTTACAACAGATCCACTCTAAACAAATCATGCTCAACACACCAGACGTAACAGTGCTCAACGAATTGCTTTTCGTATTGGCTACCCACTGCAAACCACGTTCACCAGCAGGGAGGGAATCCACGAAGTCGCAGTGCGGTCACTAAACACACTGCACGGCCAGCCCGGGCCAGGCCCTGCGGAGGGACGCTGCACTCAACCTGGCGCACGCGAGCGCAGCCCAGGGAGGCCCAAAGGTCGCACAAAAACACGTGAAGCCACGGAGAGCTGCGCGTGCCGCACGCTTAGGTAAAGGAGCCGAGTTACAGCACCTCACGACCTTAGCTCCGCTCAGGCGTCCAGGAAAAAACGGCTGGAATAGTATTACCTTCAGATCGCAGGGCCGGGCCAGGAAAGAGAGACCCGCAGGCTGCCCCCCCCCACCCCCAGTTCCCGCCTCCGCCTCCGCCCTGGGCCCGGCCGACAGAAAACGCCCGAACACCCCGGTGCCTCACCCGCCCGGCTCACGGTCCGCGTAGACACCTCCCACAGCTCGCAGCGCCCACCGCCGCGGCCGGGAGATGGCTGCCGCAGCCGCGCTGCAGCGGGGACGCAAGGGCTGGACGCAGGGACTTCTGGGGCCCGGCCCGGGGCCTCCCCACCTGCGCCGCGGGGCTTACCTGGCCGCAGGGCACCACGGCAGGTTCTGCGACACGCAGCACGCGGGTTCGGGCTGCGCCACCCGGGCCGCGTGGCCTTCCTCCCCTCGCTGAGAACCAGCCGCCTCCTCCTCGGAAGCTGAAAGCTCGGCCGCCGCCAGTTGCGAGCGCGCCGACTCTGTGGCGCTTCAGGTCCCCTGAGGTGCCCAGCGCGGGCCGCCACCCGCCTCCGAGCGCCGCGGACGCAACCCCAGCCCGCTGCCTCTGCGGAGGGCTTGGCGCTCTCTGCAGGAGCCCTACCTCACCCCAAACCTGAAGCCCTGGCTGTTGGGACCCGCTGATAGAAGGCGCGGGGCCGGACGCTGGGGATAAGCTGGTGGCAAAACAGACCCTTTGTCTGCTCTGAAGCCACTGGGCAGGTAAATCTGATTATGGCATTGCCCCTTGAAATCTTGTTATGGGTTCTGGTTACTTCTGTAAAGACCCAAGCTCCTTAAGGCACGCGTGAGGCCCCATGTAGTTCTCGAATGATGCAAGCTTTTTCTCTCCATGGGCCTCTGCAGATGCTCTTCCCTCTGCTGGGCACTCCTCTCTGCCTCTTTCCTTAGTTATCCTCCACTTTGTTGTTGAGCTTGCTGTAGGACATATAATTTTTTAAGGAAAATTATCCAGGCCCTGAACCCTTGGAATTCTCCTTAGCCCTTGTCAGGGTGTGCAGTTATTTCTGTAATTTTTGCTTAATGGGTAACTTAGTCATGGACTGAGGTTCTTGAAGGCAGGAGCTGTGGCTGCTTGGCCTTCACTCTTGTATCTCGCACATCTTCATAGAGCAGGCTCATAGTAGGCTCTAATAAATACTTGTTTAAGGAATGAATGTAGAGCATGCCTGGGTAAATTTCAGGTGGTTTCCATTTTCGGGGCCAGCGGAGAGGGAGGAGAGTTGTTGAGTGGACCATTTGAGGAGGTCAGTGAGTGGCCCCCGGGGACAATAATATACAGACATTTGACGGTATTCTGGTGGGGACTCTGACGGCCCAGAAGATTGGAGGGGCATGGAGGCATCCATGCCCTATTGTGTAATTTCTTCCTCCTGCTTGAGGTTAATATAAAGGATAGTTTTATCTTTAGGGTTGGTAGAGTTGAAGTCATTTCTAAATGCTGAGCAAGTATGTGAGAGAAGGGGGTTAGAGACACAAAAAGGAACAACCTATTAAGTTAATCAGTCTGCAAAGTAATAATGACTGAATTCTTAAGCAAATTATGTCATACGGATTCTGCTTTGTGAGCACGGATTTTTTGTTTGCAACCCTGTACTGAAAGCTTCTGGAAGACAAAGACTTTTCATATTTGTATTTTCTTCTAAACCAGTGTCTTGAGCAGAGAGTTTTCAATAAATAATTGTTGAAAGAGTGAGGTTGGGGGGGGGGGAAGGTAAAAGGCCCCAGAGTGGAAATTTCCAGCAATGGGATAAGGCTAGCTGAATGATATTCCTAGATATTTTTTCTAGTCCTTATTTCTTCTAAGAAACAATGCTGAGTTGTTGGGCTAGGATCAGGGAACCCTGGTTGGGGAGCAGCTCAGTGATACCATTTAATGAAGGATCATATTTTCTTGTAAAACTTCAGGCATCTGGATATCCTTTTTAAGACCAGTAAGATGTCATTTATTGGATGCTTGCTATGTCCTTATATATTATTGCCTGTATTTTTCACAACAGCTCAGTACTTACATTACAGGGCCCAAAGCCCTTCAGAAGTTACAGGGCCAGCATGTAGAGCCAGATGTGTCATGTTAACAGGGCCCGTGATGACAAAATGGTTAAATGTGCTTGAAGAAATATCTGGGCCCTTCCTTAGAGGCCTGGGAACCTCCTTTGCCCACAGAGCACTGAGGTGCACTCATGTTTGCACCAAGAATAGTTAGTGCAATCTGATTCCTCAGGTGGCTTGTTCTGTGTCACTGTTTTCTCTTTGGTATAATTCCTAGGATACCTGAATTGAGGAACATACCAGTTTGAGCTACATTTTCCACCTACTCATTCCCGGGGACCATGACACTGATGGTAGCATTAGTCACTTGTTACTAGACGGAACTGTTATGGAAAGAAAGTCTGAAGAAAATACTGTGAAAGGTAATGAACTTGACTATAAAATGTGTTCAGTCAAGCTGATCCTGCTTTTTACTTGACCCCCCCCCATCCCCGCCTCAAGGTTATCTCTGTGCCCAATATGGGGCTCAAACTCACAACCGCAAGATCAGGAGTCACATGCTTTCCTTATGGAGCCAGCCAGGTGACCATGCTTTTGACTTTATTCTCATTCGAAGATTATTTCCTTGTTTCCCAGGGTACCTAGATGCTGTTCTTCACCTCTTAAACTGCCTCTCACCAGTTTGCCCTTTGACATCAGTGACTGATTGATTGATGGACTGCTTTTTAAAAGATTTTATTTTTAAGTAATCTCTACACCCAACGTGGGGCTTGAACTTAGAACCCTGAGATCAAGAGTCACATCCTCTACCGACTGAACCAGCCAGACCATCAGTGACATAGTTTAAGAGAGTAACAAAATGGGGCGCCTGGGTGGCTCAGTGGGTTGAAGCCTCTGCCTTCGGCTCAGGTCATGATCCCAGGGTCCTGGGATCGAGCCCCACAATCGGGCTCTCTGCTCAGCAGGAAGCCTGCTTCTCCCTCTCTCTCTCTCTCTGCCTGCCTCTCTGCCTACTTGTGATCTCTGTCTGTCAAATAAATAAATCAAATCTTTTTAAAAAAAAAAAGAGTAACAAAATGTTTGCATTCACCATTCTCTGTGCTTTCATTCGGCCTCCTTTTGAAAAAGGAATTGTTAATGCATTGACTGATTTTCTGAACTTACTTTTTAAAGAACGTGAATGGAGATCAAAATAAAAGGGAAAAGTTATATAGTCTGATACCAACAAGACTTAAAATTCTCCACATGCCCTTCCAGTATTGGTTCAGCCTGATGACTGGTGATATGTTTAAAGGAAGAAGAATCGGGGCTTTAGAAACAAGCCCTGGGCTCAGAATTCTGGCCTCAGAGGATTGTGTGTCAGAGCCAAAGCCGGTACCCACAGTCTCCTGCTGCTGGCTGCTTAGACATCTTACCCTCAGCCCAAGGATGCTGTGGCTCTACCTACACAAACACAGCAAGTGGGGAAGCAGTGAAACAAGGTGATTTTGTAGAACATCAAACAAGAGAAGCTTGACAATTTCAGGAGAATGTAGGCTTTGGTTGGAGTCATGTGGAGCGTGGGGACTGTAGATACACCCTTAATTAGAGCCAAGAGCCAAAGGAAGGCAGTACAGACTCATGTTCCAGTTGGTTAAGACTTGGTAAAAATTTGTATTGTGTTTATTTAGAGAAATTTTAAAAACATAGAAAAGTATAGAAATTAATACCCATATTCCTGCTACCTAGAATCAACTGACCATCATTAAATATTGGCTCATTGAAAAATTTCAATGGAAGAAAACATTGCAGATAAAACACTATTGGATTTGCAAGTCCAGCACTATTACTTGCTTGTCTTCCCCCAAGGCCAATATGAACATGAATTTGATGTTTTTTTCTGAGTCCATTTTCTATAGTTATATAGAAATTATATACATGAATAGCTCATACCTGTTAGAATGGCTGTTATCAAAAATAAATAACAAGTGTTGGCAAGGATACGGAGAAAAGGCAACACTTGTGCACTATTGGTAGGAATGTAATTTGGTGCTGCTACTATGGAAAACAATGTGGAGGTTCCTCAAAAATAGTAAAAAGAGTGCCTTGGTGGTTCAGTCCGTTAAGTGTCCTACTCTTGATTTTGGCTCAGGTTATGATATCAGGGTTGTGAGATGGAGCCTGCCACAGGCTCCTTGCTGTGCATGGAGCTTGCTTGAGATTCTTTATCTCCCTCTACCCCATCCTGCCCCTCTAGAAAAAAATTAAAAATGAAACTACCATATGATCCAGCAATTTTACTTTTGGGTATTTCTCTCTCTCTCTCTCTGTCTCTCTCTCTCTCACACACACACACAGACATGAATACTATTATTAAGCCATAAAAAAGAAGGAAATTCTGCCATTTGTGACAACATGGATGGAGCTTAAGGACACTATTCTAAGTGAAATAAGTAAAAAATGACAATACTGTATATGTCTTGTGTGGGTGGGATCTAAAAACAAAACCAAAAGATTTGGTGATCATTAGAGATTGGTGATCATTAGAGGTTGAGGGGGGAGAAATGGGTGGAGGGGACATAAATTTTTTAAGAAAATAATAATGAAGAAAGGTGTTTTGCACTATCCCACTATATTTAGCTTGTCTCTACTATCTTACCTTTTGCTTTCTATTTGTCCCACCTTTGGTCTGCCTTTTGTTCTCCTTTCTTTCATTCTTAAAAGTAGCCTGAATTTTTGTTTTCATATTCCACTTTTTCCATCCCCTGGTTTGGAATTCATTGACTCTATTCCTGTTCTTAGAGAGGCTACCCTTAAAATTTTACATTGCACGCTTAAGAGAGCCTAACCATCCTGCTTCTCCTTTTAGACAATACAGGTACCTTGGAATACTCTAACTCCAATGCCTGCCCCCTTTCACCGTGTAATCAAGTTTCATTCGAAACTTTTTCCAGCCCACATATTTGCCTTCGTGATCGTTATACTGAATTATACAATGTTTGTTTATATTTATCTGCATGTTTATCATTTTTTCTCAACAACCCTTGCATCTCATACTTGTCTTCTTTGATCACTTCTTTCTAAAGTACATACTTAGAACTTCTTTTAATGTAGGTCTTTGGTGATTTTTAAAAAAGATTTATTTATTTTAGAGACTGTTAGCATGAGTCGGGGAGGTGGCAGAGGGAGAGAGAGAATCCTCAAGCAGACTCCCTGCTGAGAGCAAAGCCCCAGTTGGGGCTCGATCCCATGACCCTGAGATCATTACCTGAGCCAAAATCAAGAACCGGCTGTTTAACTGACTGAGCCATCCACGTGCCCTGGTCTACTGGTGATTTTAAAAAAAGAACTTTATTTTGAAATAATTGTATCTGGGAGTTAGGGGGAGTCACTGACCTGGAATCACTTTTACATGCTTCCAGGGTCCTATCCAATGCAAGAATCTTGGACTCAGTTCCCCTAGCTTGCTCCTAGCTCTGCCAGCCCTCCTAATTGTGCTGAGTAGGCATTTACCAATGGGTAACACTCCTCTCTAAATTTGTACCCCTCATAGCTTTGGGTCCAGCTCAAAAATTTTTTTCATCTCCTTTGAGAATTCACTTCCTGAAAAACTGGCAGTGAAATAAAAATTATGGGTTTCTTTAGCAAAAAAAGACATTATGAATAAAGGTTCTTGGGCATAATAGAGTCTTGCTTTTTTTTTTTTTAATTTTTTAAATTTATTTGACAGACAGAGATCACAAGTAGGCAGAGGAAAGCAGGCTCCCCACTGAGCAGAGAACCCAATTCAGGACTCGATCCCAGGACCCTGAGATCATGACCTGAGCCAAAGGCAGAGGCCCAACCCACAGAGCCACCCAGGTGCCCCTAGAGGCTTGCTTTAAAAAAATTATTCGAGCTGTGCCCGGCTGGCTCAGTCAGTGGAGCATGCAACTCTTGATCTCAGGGTTGTGAGTTTGAGCCGCATGTTGAGTGTAGAGATTACTTAAAAATAAAATCTTAAATAAAGAAATATTTGAATGCTGCCATGAAAGGCAACTGGAAATCTGTGTGAGAGTAAGACAGGATTGTTGTAGGGAGCTCATTCTTTGGAATTCATATCATTATCATCATTACATTTATTCAGTATTTATTGACCATCTGTTCTATGGCAAGTCCTGAGAGAATATTACAATGAACAGCACTGATGTTTTTCCCCCACTCATGAAGTTTACATTCTAGTGGAGGAGGCACAAAAAATGAGCAAATAGACTGATTAGTTGCTTACAAAATGGCTCCCAAGCATCCCTACTTCCTGGTATTCACATCCTTGTGTAGTCCTCTATTATATTTTACCATAGTTGGTCTGTGTAATTAATATCATATAGCAGAAGTGCTGAGATGTCACCACCCGGAGGAGGTTTTAAAAAAGACTTCTGCTGGAGTGCCTGGGTGGCTCAGTGGGTTAAGCCGCTGCCTTCGGCTCGGGTCATGATCTCAGGGTCCTGGGATTGAGTCCCGCATTGGGCTCTCTGCTTAGCAGGGAGCCTGCTTCCCTCTCACTCTCTCTGCCTGCCTCTCTGCCTACTTGTGATCTCTCTCTGTCAAATAAATAAATAAAATAAATAAATATAAAAGACTTCTGCTTATTTCTTAGGTCCTCACACCTTTTCTTGGATCACTCCCTCTGTGGGAAGCTATCATGTTGTGGGTGCTACTCAAGCAGCCTGTAGAGAGGCCTGCTTGCTAAGGAACAAACTGAGCCCTGCCAATAACCACTTGAGTGAGTTTGGAAGTGAATCCGTCAGCCCCAGTTGAACCCTGAAAGGACTAACTGTGGCTAAACAGGTTGACTGCAACCTCATGAAGGATTCTGTCCAGACCATCCAGCTAAGCCAATCCTGTATTCTTGATCCACGGACATGTCAAGATGTTAAATGTTCCAATCTTAGGAATAATTTGTTATGTATCAGTAGATGACTAATACACAGGCAGATGAAATAACTGCAAATTGGAATAAATGCCTATACCAATCTTATGGTAGAGCAGTTGCTCATCAAGAGAAGTGATATGGTCAGATGGTTAATGAAATACGCTTTGGAGCCCGAGTGCTGGTTTCAGATCCTGGCTCTGCCACATACTGGCTGTGTGATCTTAGCTAGTCTTTTTTTTTTTTTTTAAGATTTTAAATTAATTAACTAATTAATTAATTAATATTAAAGATTTTATTTATTTATTTGACAGACAGGGATCACAAGTAGGCAGAGAGGCAGGCAGAGAGAGAGAGAGAGAGAGAGGAGGAAGCAGGCCCCCTGCTGAGCAGAGAGCCCAATGTAGGGCTTGATCCCAGGACCCTGAGATCATGACCTGAGCTGAAGGCAAAAGCTTTAACCCACTGAGTCACCCAGGCACCCCTTAGTTTATTTTTGAAAAAGAGAGCAAGCACAGGAGAGAGAGAAGCAGACTCCCTGCTGAGCAGAGAGCTGATGCAAAACTCTATCCCAGGAACTTGAGATCATGACCTGAACTGAAGGCAGACGCTTAACTGACGGAGCCACCCAGGTGCACATTTTTTTTTTTAACTTCTGTTTTCTAATTTGATCATTTGTAGAATGAAGATAATAACAGTACTTATGTTAAGGTTGTTCTGAAGAGTCAAAAAGTTAGAAAAAAGCGTGTAGCCCAGAGATGGACACATTTTAAAGGTTCAATTAATATAGCTGTTGTTAATCTGTACTGATTCTTGAACATTTGTTATTAATCTGTTTTTAAAGATTTATTTATTTATTTGAGAGAGAGCATGAGTTGGGGGGAGGAGAGGAGACTCCCCACTGAGCAGGGAGCCCAAGACGTGGGGCTTAATCCTAGAATCCTGGGATCATGACCTGAGCTGAAGGCAGCAGCTTAACCAGCTGAGCCACCCAGGCGCCCTATGTTATCAATCTATTTGTTTGAGCTATTTGCCTGTGCTTGTTCATACTGGAAAATGGCTACTGAAGGTGAATGCCTCTGTCTAAATCTGACCCAAAATTAGCAGGGCCACTCCACACTGTATTGCACACCTATGTGCCAGGGACAATGCTCCGTCCTGAAAAAAAGTAAGATATGATCCATATCCCCAGAATTCAGATTCTCAGACGGGAGGCAGACACAAGGGTTATTAGTGTAATTAAGGATTAATTAAGGATTCTAAGTCTAAAAAACTTGTGAGTTGAAGAATCTTCAAGAATTTATCACCAAATGCCATTTGAGTTTGGTACACTCCTTGTTATGGGGAAAAACTTGATAGGTCTATGCCTAGGAGAAAATTTGAGAATTAGTTTAGAAGTTTAGAAATGAAAAGATCTGTTTTAATTGCTAGCAAAGGCTGTAATTTATACTGGGAAGACAAAGCACAGAGGAAAGCAGTAAACTGAAATGAAGACAGGCTTTGGATCTCAGCTTAAATGTCACTTCCTGAGAGAGCCTCCTCCATGTTCTCCTGTTCTCTTCCTTCTCTTCATAGCACTTATCATAATTAATGCTTATTTGTGGGTTTTTTTCACAACCACTGGGAGGGCAGGAATCGCATCTGGTTTACTCACCACTGTGAGTATACTGTGTTTATACACAGTATTTAGTTTGATCCCTGGAACTTAGGTAACAGGTACTTAATGCATTTTTGTAAATGAATGTTAAATGAGTGTTTAGAACCATTGGCACCTTGGTGAGTCATTGAAGACCCATAGAAAACTCTGGGTTCCTGGATGGCTCAGTCTGTGGAGCATGTGACTCTGAATCTTGGGGATGTGAGTTAGAGCTCCACATTGGGTATAGAGATTAATTAAAAATAAAATCTTAGGGGCACCTGGGTGGCTCAGTGGGTTAAAGCCTCTGCCTTCGGCTCAGGTCATGATCCCAGGGTCCTGGGCTCCCTGCTCAGCGGGGAGCCTGCTTTCCCTCCTCTCTCTCTGCCTGCCTCTCTGCCTACTTGTGATCTCTGTATATCAAATAAATAAATAAAATCTTTTAAAAAAAATAAAATCTTAAAAAAAGAAAGGAAAAGAAAACTCAAGACCCATGCAGCAATATGCTGAGTCAAAGACTGAACTTGTGTGCAGTCTTTTACTTCTCTAGCAAAGAGAGGGGCTGGAAAGGCCTTGATGGTCCATGAGAATGGAATTCCTTTGGAGGACTATAGAGTGCTATAGAACTTCCTCCCCTCCACTTGATACACACAAAATCCAGGAGTGATGAGGAGGAGGCTCTCTTATTAGGAAATAGAGGATAGTCAGCCTTCCTGTGCTTTGAACACTGTAAAGAATACTGGTGATCCTACATCTAACATCCATGGTCCTCTTGGCCCTTAGTTTTACTCAAGTAGCCATACCTCTCCCTTGCAACTTATGTGATTCAAGGAGCACCCACCCCATTGCCAATTCCAATTATGGTAACCTCTTTTCCCTTCTGAAACCCAAGGTTAAGTCTTCTTTACATTTGCTAGTCAGTTACTGATTGGGAGGCAGAGTATGTGCCTATGTGACCTAATTGGTTAAAAAAAAAAAAAAAAACCCAACCCACAAAAAAACAAAAACAGAAGGAAAGATTGTAGATGGAAAGGAAAGTATGTGGTCCTGATTGCTCCTGGTAGACCTCTGGAAAATCACTTTAGTATGAATTTGAAACCTACCATGTTTGTAGGAGAGCAGAGAGACTAATAGATGAGGTCCTTGATAACTTGTTGAGCCATTGAATTCACCAACCTAAAAGTGTTTTGCCTGTGGACTTCCTGTTGTGTGAGATAATAAATTTACTTATTGCTTAAGAAGACAGTTTGAATCAGGTTTTCTATTATCTGCAGCCAAAATGGTTCCAATTGACACGTGATATTTGACCTTCTGGCTCAACTAGTGCAGCTATAGTCAGAAGAGTGGGCAAGTCACCCTATTGTCTTGGAAAAGGCAAGCAGTTGGACTCTGTGTTTCTAGGGTTGAAAATGAAAATCTACTGGGGCATCTGAATCGTTCAGTTGGTTAAGCTTCTGCCTTCAGCTCAGGTCATGATCCCAGGGTCCTGGCATTGAGCCCTGCATCAGGATTCTTATTGGGGGAGTCTGCTTCTCCCTCTCCCTCTGCTTGCTGCTCTACCTACTTGTGATCCCCCTCTCTCTCTATCAAATAAATAAATTTAAAAAACCTTAAATAAAAAAAGAAAATGAAAATCTGTTTAACTATAAACTACTGCTAGTGTGAATAGCTAGGGATTGGGGGCAGCGTTGGGAACATCTTTGCATGGCGCAGACACAGAGATCAAACTCACAGTGGCCCCAGCTGCCTGGGAAGAAAGCCAAATATGGGCCTGAAAGTATTTACCCTAAAAGCTGTGACCCTGAGACTTCTTGTGAGACCCGGAATGATTGATGCCCTCTGTTGGAGATCTTCCTCAGCCCTTACGGGACCTGCACCACCACAGACCTGGAAAATACGCGTCGTCCAACAGCGACACCATGTGGCTGTAAGATGCAAGAACAATAGTGGGCCAATGAGACGCCAGGACTTCTTTCAGGTGTGTGGAAGTTGTATTTTCTGCTAGCAATTTTTTTTTAAAGATTTTATTTATTTATTTGACAGAGAGATCACAAGCAGGCAGAGAGGCAGGCAGAGAGAGGAGGAAGCAGGCTCCCTGCTGAGCAGAGAGCCCGATGCGGGGCTCGATCCCAGGACTCTGAGATCATGACCTGAGCCAAAGGCAGCGGCTTAACCCACTGAGCCACCCAGGCGCCCCTCTGCTAGCAATTTTTTGATCACTTAACTCCTTATGAGTTTTTGAAAATGGTGGGCAGGGACCCTATTTGTAGGTTCTGACTTTATTAATCTGAGAAATAAAATATTGATGTGATTTCTTTTTGTGAGGGGAAAAAGCAATGATCGTATTTGTACATGGTGGAGATGTTTTTAGTTTTTATCTGTATTATCAAGATGCATTAAAATTAGGCTTGAAGTCACCCCGACAAGAAATCTTTCCATTTTATTACTTCCTTTGAAAACTTGTCTATGGTTTCCCATTAAGTCCCAGGTCTTTAGCACACCTCCTAAAGCCTTCCCATTCTGCCTCTCCAGGGATGCAACATATTACTCAGTTTCATCAGGGAGCCCTCAGTAAGTTCCATTATATTTGTAAAGGCTTTTGGAGTTGGGTTTTAGGGGAAGGCAGATATGAGCCATACCAAAGGGGCCCAGGTTTAATGACAAAAAATAATAAGGTTTACTGATTACTTGTGATTTAGGCATTATAATAATGTGCTTTGAAACTATTTAATTTGCTCAAGAAGTTCTCTCTAAATATCTTTCCTCCCTGTATTGCTGGGGAACTCCTACCATTCAGAATCATTCAAGTATTCCTCTAAATTTGCAGTTCTTGAGTTTGGAGGCACATTAGAATCACCTGGGGAGAGAAGGCTGGGGAAGAGACGTTATTGACAAACTATTAACACCTGAGGCCCACCCTGGAGATTCTGATTTAAGTAGCCTGGGGATGGAGTACCAAATTTTCACAGCTCCTGGGGTGATTCTAATATGCAGTCAGGGTTGAGACTCACAGGTCTAAGAAGACTAAAGTGACCCATTTAGGTAATTCTTCTCTTTTCTTTCTGTACCCTGCGCAAACTTCTTTGATTATGCCTATCACACTGTATCTTAATTTCAGAGCGTATATTTAGTCCCTAACTAGACTTTGAGCATTTCCAATCAGCCACCTCTGCATTCCTGGAGCCTCATGTAGGGCCGGACACTTCGTGGAGATTTGAAAATGCTGAACGGAAGGGTAAAATGTCATTAACGAACACATAACTGGGGTCCTCCAAATGCTAGGTGCTGCAGTGCTCAGCAAGGTCTGGAACTTAGAAAACAGGTTGACTAGTCCTGTACAAGGGCTCACAGTCACAGCTTGAATGGGTGTGGAGGGCAGAATGCGTTGGTTACGTTGTCAGGGCCCCATTTCCACCAACGGCCTCAAATATGTATTTCTGTGGTCCAGGCAAATGAGTTTCCAGGTGTCTGCTAACAGCACCTGCAAAGCCACGGCTTGTTGACAGTGCGACGGCAGTGCGCAGGCGCAGACCGTAAGCTCGGCGCACTCTCCTCTGACTGTAAGTCCCGCCCCCAACAGCGGAGCCAACCAGACGCGGGGCCTACCTAGACGCTTCCGCCCCGCCCCCCCATTTCCCAGCTCGGTGGGAAGAAACAGGGCCTGCGCTCTGAGGCGGTGCGGAGGCGGGGCTTTTCGCCGCGCTCCCGCTCGATTGGCCGGCCTCCCGCGGCGCAGTAACGGTCTCGGGGGCGGAGCCAGAGGGGGCTGAGGGGGGCCGGGCCGGGCGTGCTGCTGGGGGAGGCCGCGGCGGAGAAAGGTGAGTGTAGCCCGTGTTCTTCCTCCCCGGCGCATCCCGGGGAGAATGGTCACACCGACTCTTTTCTAGCGCCCAGGGAGCGCGCCAGTTACAATCCCAGTGTAAGGGTGGCGGTCCCTGACTAGCCCAGCTGGAGTCGTGGCTCCCTGGCCTTTGACACCTGGGGCTGCTCACCGTAGGCCACAGCGCCTCCGTTTCTTCATTCGCAGCACACAGCTGGTAATTCTTGCGCTGAGGGCTGGTTGAGAAGGTTGAAGAGGCGGTCGTGTGAGGCTTAGAATGACAGCCGGCGCAGACCGCACTGCGGCCGAGTCCTAGGCGATTCCTCAGTGTGCAAGAGCCGACCAGAGCGGACCCGCTTCGCTTTCCAGGGTTAGGGTGTCTGAGAAGTTTGCTGTCTAGAGGAGACTCGGAGCGAAAGGGGGTGGGTACCTGGGGGAGTAGGCGAGTAGCTCTTCCAACGACTCATGAGGCTTATTCCAGGCTCGGAGGACCGCTGGCTTTCGGCGGAGTCTGAGTCTGTGAGGTGGGAATGTCAGAAGGCTGGGATCCGGCCCCTAGAGACGCACAGGAAGGGTTTTGCTGCCATTTATCTTCTAATCATAATAATATTAAGCATTGTGCCGGCATCACCTGCGTTGGTTCCAATCCTCTGCAGGAGTTTGTTTTTACTTTCTTTATTGCCAGGTGGACTCCTGCCTCCCCCGCCACACCTTGAACAGGTGGCTAACTGGGGTTTGGCCTGCAGCTTCTCCCTCAAACGGGGAGAGGCGGGTCTGGCCCTTTGTGTACCCTCTCTTGGGGCCCAGTTACTGGCTGGAGATGACATCGAATCCCAACTCCCATTTCCTTATTTTCAGTAGATTCACTAATAAGAAAATTGAGCAGCATGCTCCTGTGTTTTGGGAGTAGAGCTTTTGTATTTAATTGACAGTAGAGACTTTGAAAGCATTGCGTGTTCCATTTATTGCAGTAATGTGAAATATATGCTTTTGAGATAGCTAATGACAAATTTTGTTGTGTCTCCATGGAGAAAGAATCACCACATGCCATGGTTTGTTATCTCCAGCTTTTCCCCAAGAAAGTGTTGAAAAATACACATTTTATTGGATGGTGCTTGTTAACTGGGCTTCAGACCTGTGAGGGGAAGTTACCAGAGGACTCTTGGAAACCTGGACAGTGTCAGAAGATACAACATGCTTTACTTCTCTGCATTTGGCTTTTTATGTTATGTGCAAACAAACTTGTCTCCTGCAACCCCTATTCCCACAATCTTACTTTAGGTGTGTTGTGGCACTGATTAAAGGTATAGCGTCTGCTTTGGCCTTGAAAAACATTTGGTCTCTACCTGTGACTCAAAGTTCCAGATCTGTGTCCTGTCACAGCTTATAGTGGGGGGAAAGGCTGGTGCATACTATCAGCACATTAATTTCACAACATGGACTTCTGGAAAGGAGTTAAAAATTACTTAAGAACTTTTTTAAAAAAATTATTTATTTGGTCACAGGTGGAATTGAGAAGATAGTTTTTATTCCTGCCTTTGCCGTTTGTGTTTAGTGGTATTTGTGTGAGAGCGTTTCATTTTAGTACCCTTGCAAATGAGAATAATCTACCTTTGTGGTCAGAAGTAAGAACAGATAATAGTTTATGATAGATTTGGACTCCCAGCTAAATGTTTCAAAAAGCAGGGAAAGGTATGAATAGAAGGGAGAAAACACAAGGTGATGAGTGTTGAGTCCATCAGTGGTTACTTCAGCTGTTCCCACTTCAGTTCAGTGGTTACCAGTGCCATAGATGCCTGCTCTGGGAATAACACAAGACCATTTTCACTAGAAGTTGAACACTTTAAGATTTTTGGTTTATCTTTTGAAATCTAGATGAAGATCCAGTTTCAGACGTGAGACTCACTGGGTGATCATTTCATTGAGATCAACTTGAATGACTAGGTGAAAAGTGCAAGAGGAATGTACTATGACTGAGGTATGTCTAATGTGACTGATAACTCTCTCTGGATGTTGGGAAGCCTAGAAAAAGACCCGTGATTTGTTGAATACTGTAATAGATATTGTATATATTTATATATATAACATATATATAAATATAAATGTCTAATATATATAATAGACATTGTATATATTTCCTTCTGATCTCTTGATAATTGAATTAGGTAGATATTTTAAACTCAGCTAGGAAACTGGAGCCCAGAGAGTTTAAGTAACTACACTAATTCACGTAGCTGGTGGTCACCAACTCTGATCACCAGCTCTGTCAGCTATGAGTCAGGCACTGTTTTATTTTCTTTCTATATTAACTCCTAATTTCCGTAACACCCCTATGAGCTATGTATTTTTTACTCTCCTCATTTTATGATAGTGAGATCAAGGCATAGAGTCATTAGTAATTTCCTGGCTGTGTGGCAGAATCCACAATTCAAATCCAGGCAGCCTGGCTACAGAGCTTTACCAGCTTTCTCTTGGTTAGTGTTTTTGGTATTAATAAATTATTAAAATAAGATGATACCCCTCAGATCAGGGTGTAGAATTGTGCTCTCCATGCCAGAGCCCCTCCATTGCTCAGTGCCAGTCTCAGTTACTTCTGTACTCCCATTAGTAGCCATTCTTCTGATTTCTATAGTAATTATTTCCTTATGTTTAAGAGTTTTTTTCCATAAATGTATATTTCTAGACACTATAGTGTAGCCTTGCCAGTTAAAAATTACTTAAGAACTTTTTTTAAACAAAATTATTTTAGAGAGAACAAGCAGGGAGGGGGCAGAGAGGGAGGGAAAGGGAAAGAATCTCGAGCAGACTCCCCACTGAGTGTGGAGCCTCATACAGGGCTCCATCTCATGACCCTGAGATTATGACCTGTGCTAAAACCAAGAGTCGGACACTAAACCCACTGGGCTACACAGTTGCCCCTTAAAAACTCTTTAAAATGTCTGTAGGTTTGCAGGGTGCCTGGGTGACACAGTTAGTTGAGCATCTGGCTCTTGGTTTTGACTCAGGTCGTGATCTCAGGGTCATGAGATTGAGGCCTGCGTTCGGCTCCATACTCAGCCTGGATTCTGCTTGAGACTCTCTCTGATAAATAAATAAATATTTTTTTAAAATTCTGTAGGTTTTCTCTCTGTTCCTTCTTTTCCCTTATAATTTATCAGATCCAGAATCTGGATTTGACCTATATATACTGTAGGCTGGATTTTGCTGATTATAGATTCATATACAATTTAGTATGTTCTGCCCTGGATAATTCCTGCACACTTATAGCTGGATCCAGGATGGTTGTTTTAAAGTCTTTGTCTAGTAGATCTGCCATCAAGTCTTTCCCCCCACCCCTTTCTTCCCCATGGATAGTTTCTGTTGATTTTTTTTATTTCTTTCAATGGGCCATACTTTCCTGATGCTTTTCATGTTTGTTACTTTTTTGTTGGAAACCTGACATTTGAATTTAATAATGTGGTAATTTCTGAAAATCAGATTCTTCTTCTTCACCAGTGTTTGCTGGATTTTGTTTTTGTTTTTTGATTGTTGTAGTCTGTATCTGTGCCAAGGATCAACTTGAGGTGTAAACTTAAAGGTTTTCTCAGGTTTTTTTTAGCCTGCACCCTTCCCTTAGCATGTGCCGTGACTTTATAGTTTCCCAAATGTGCTTTTGCTTTTAAATGTGTAGTCTTCAGTGTCTGACTCCCAAAAAGGGTGAAGACAGAACAATGAAGGGGAAAAGAAAAGGACAATGGCCCTTTAAATTTCCTGGAAGTCACTTAGCTTCTTTTCTTCTCTGAACTTAGAAGTAATAATCACTGATCAGATCACAGAACCCTGATATTTGGAGCAAAGAGTTCTTTTTGTTTACCCTACATGACCTGGGGGCAAGCTGCTCCTGGTATGCTGTGCACAGCTGCCAGTTGTGGGAATGGGGGTGGGGAATGGGTATTACTGTGCTAAGAGCTAAAATTGTAATTAACCACAAATTGTCATTCTAGTTTTCCCTGGAATTTGCAAACCTCAGTAGACTCCACAGAGTTCTAAAATACTTATTTGAGATAGAATCTGCCAGTGCAATTGGTGTCTAGGTGCAGAGACAAATTCCTTGGTACTCTTTACTTTGTAGTCTTCCCAGAATTCTCTCTTCTTGGACTTTTACAGCGGGACAGAATTCAGGAAAGCCATTCTGATTTCTCAGACTTCCCTCTTCTGTTGCTTCTGTGTAGTGTTAAAAAATATGGCAGTTTGTTTTCTGCGATTTCTTGGGTCTGTTATCCAACCCACTTTGGTCTCAGTTTTCCCTTCCTCTCTCTTGTCCCTGTCTTGCTCAATTTTGGTTCCATTCCCAGAAGTGTCTTCTAACTGTGGGCCCTGTCATGGAGTTCTTACATGTCAATTTTGAGCGTTCATAGGACTCTAGCAGCTATAGTCCTTATGGCACAAGGGCAAAACCCATTCCAGATTCACCTGTTTTCATATTAGTGCAATAGTGAATATTAGTGAATACTAATGATTTGGGAATCCTCCTGTTTTTATACTGTTAAATACTGCCTGTTGCTTTTTCTTGTTTCTTACACAGATGCTGACACCTTGTAGTTCTTGCAGCCTTAGTGATTTGTGTCCACCCACTTCTATTTTAATGTTTGTGGGGGACAATTTATGTCACTATGTTTTGATACAAATACTGTTTTTTTGGGTTTTTTTCTTTGATACCTAGTTGTTTTGTTTTAATATAGGGATTCAGAGATTTAAAAACTTTGCTGTTACCATGTCATCAATCCTTTCTTTATTCTTTATCTTTACCATTTTGTATGTTCATATTGTATATGGCTTTTACATATTTTAGTTGTCTTTTTTCCTTCAAAAACATATAGTTTGACTTTTTTTTTTTAAAATCCAGCTTGACAGTCTTTCTCTTTTAACTGGAGCATTTACTCTATTTACATTCAATATGATTACAGATGTGAATTTAAATCTGTATTTTTGTTCCATTTGTCCTCTGTTTCTTTTCTTTAGATTTATTTTCATTCATCCTTATGGTTCCTTTCCCCCCCCTTTGTTACTTAGGAATTATACATTTGAGTTCTGTTCTTCAGTGGCTGTTTCAGAAATTCTTAAGCATCCTTAATTTGCAAAATACTGATATTAAAAGATGCCTTTATCTTCCTCCTGAATTATAAGCAAAATTGGAACACTGTTATTCTATTTGCCCTACTCCCAGCTAATACATTTTGTTATTGTTCATTTTAGCTATGTTTTATTTTTATTTATTTTTTAAAGGTTTTTATTTATTTGAGAGAGGGTGAGAGAGAGAGGGAGCACAAGAGGGAGGAGGTGCAGAGGGAGAGAGAGAAGCAGACTCCCTGTCACGTAGGGAGTCTGATGTGGGACTCAATCCCAGAATCCTGGGATCATGACCTGAGTTGAAGGCAGTTGCTTAACTGACTGAGCCACCCAGGTGCCCCTTAGGTATATTTTTAAATCTTCTTAAGAGCTTATTTTATGTAGTCAATGTTTCTTTGCAGTATTCATTTCTTTGCTCTTTTTTCCTTTCTGCATTTTTTTTTTAGATTTTTAATTTATTTTACAGACAGAGATCACAAGTAGGCAGAGAGGCAGGGAGAGAGAGAGGAGGAAGCAGGCTCCCTGCTGAGCAGAGAGCCCGATGTGGGGCTCGATCCCAGGACCCCGGGATCATGACCTGAGCCGAAGGCAGAGGCTTAACCCACTGAGCCACCCAGGCGCCCCTCCTTTCTGCATTTTTTCAAGCATTCTTTGTATGAAGCATTTCCTTCAGAATTTTTTATAGAGTAGTTCTGTCAGATTTGTTTTGTTTGCTTGAAAATGTCCTATGTTATTATTAGTGGATATTTTCACTAGATTTAGAATTTTTGATTGGCAATTATTTTCTTTCAACACATCGAATATATTAGTTCACTATTTGCATTACTACTGCTAAGAATTTAGCTGACATTTCAGTTGTCACTCCTTGAAGATGATTTTTTTTTCTGTAATTCCTTTTGAGCTTTTCTGTCTTTGTTTTTCTGTACTTTAATATTATGTGCCTAGGTGTGATTTTTTTTTTTCTCTATTTTGTTTGCAATTTGCTGGGCTTCTATAATTGGTGGATTTATGTCTTTCACTGGCTCTCAAAATTTCTTTGCCATTATATCTTCAAATCCTGCTTCTTCATTTTTTCTCTATTTCTTGGATGCCAATTATTTATGTATCCTCTCCATTTGAAGTAGAATGTCTGCTGTGTTTTCCTGAATGTAGCATAGAGAACTAAAAAAGATGGAGTCTGTTCTACCTTCCTTTCATTTATTTAATTTTCTCTTCTGCTTTCTTATCTACTTTAAGCCTGTGATTTGAGATCTTACTTTCAGCTATTGTAATTTTTGTTCTAAATTTTTAGTTTATTCTTTTTCAAATCTTTTTGTTTCTTTTTTTTTTTTTTAAGATTTTATTTACTTCTTTATTTGAGAGAGAGAGAGAGAGAGAGAAAGAGAGCATGAGAGGGGAGAAGGTCAGAGGGAGAAACAGACTCCCCTGCGGAGCTGTGAGCCTGATGTGGGACTTGATCCTGGGACTCCAGGATCATGACCTGAGCCGAAGGCAGTCTCTTAACCAGCTGAGCCACCCAGGTACCCTGTTTTGTTTCTTTTTCAGTTTACAGTTCTCTAGTAAGAGTTTCAAGCTTTGATTTTTATTTCTTGGAACATTGTCAGCATAATTATTTTATTGTCTCTGCCTAATAACTGCAATATCAGAAGTCCTTCTTTCTTAGTTGGTTTCTTTTGGCTGTTGTTTCTGTCTCTTTATGTCTTATTTCCTGTATGCCTTGGTTATCTTTGACTGTTTGCTGGATGTTGTATTTGAAACATTTTCTGGTGGGGATATTTTAAGGCCCTTTTCCAGAGAAGATTTCATTTGCTTCTGCCAGGTACATGGAAGCACTTTTTTTCTTTAAAAAAAAATTTTTTTTTAAGATTTTATGTATTAGAGAGCAAGCATGAGCTGGGGTGGGGGGTCAGAGAAAGGGAGAAGCAGACTCCCTATTGAGCAGGGAGCCCAAAGTGGGGTTTGATCCCAGGACCCTGAGGTCACAACCTGAGCTGAAGGCAGATGCTAACCAAATGAGGTACCAGGTGCCCCATGAAAGCGTTTTAAATTTGGTACCTTCTTAAGATACTGGAATGACTCAGGAGAGGAACCAGTTTCAGTTCATGGTACAGACAGTTTGCTTCTAGTTAACTATCCTGAACATTGTAGTCTTTACAGTTAACAATTTTAAATGTTTGGGGGATGGCATTTTCACAGCTCTTTCTTTGGATTGCCAAATGCCTTTAGGGAAAAAATGGGTTCCTATCTCCTCAATTTTTTTTTTTTTTTGGTCTAGTACTTCCTCATTATTGTGTTAGTTCTTTAATGCTTGTAAGAAAAATAGTTTAATGTTTTTTGTTTGTTCGTTTGTTTTAAAGTAACCTCTGCCCCCAAGAGGGGGCTCTAACTCATGACCCTGAGATAAAGAGCTGCATGCACTACTGTGTGAGCAGCCAAGCTGAATTAAATTCAGGCCCTGAATTTAATGTACTTTATTCAACTTTCTTTGTTGCCTTTGGAGACAGCTGCCTACTCCACCATTACCAAAAGGAGACTACTTATTTCATAGAATTTAGTCTTACCTAGACATGTTTATGTAAAACAGATATATGAGGTGAATATCTGTGTAATTTGTAGAAAACATCTAAACTAATATATGATTGTATGATTAAGGTAAGATCCATTTTGTTTAGCATACTTTAAAAAAAATAATTTATTTATTTTTATTTCTTTTCAGCATAACAGTATTCATTGTTTTTGCACCACACCCAGTGCTCCATGCAATCCGTGCCCTCTCTAATACCCACCACCTGGTTCCCAACCTCCCACCCCTCCGCCCCTTCAAAACCCTCAGATTGTTTTTCAGAGTCCATAGTCTCTCATGGCTCACCTCCCCTTCCAATTTCCCTCAACTCCCTTCTCCTCTCCATCTCCCCTTGTCCTCCATGCTATTTGTTATGCCCCACAAATAAGTGAAACCACATGATAATTGACTCTCTCTGCTTGGCTTATTTCACTCAGTATAATCTCTTCCAGTCCTGTCCATGTTGCTACAAAAGTTGGGTATTCATCCTTTCTGATGGAGGCATAATACTCCATAGTGTATATGGACCACATCTTCCTTATCCATTCGTCCGTTGAAGGGGATCTTGGTTCTTTCCACAGTTTGGCGACCGTGGCCATTGCTGCTATAAACATTGGGGTACAGATGGCCCTTCTTTTCACTACATCTGTATCTTTGGGGTAAATACCCAGTAGTGCAATGGCAGGGTCATAGGGAAGCTCTATTTTTAACTTCTTGAGGAATCTCCACACTGTTCTCCAAAGTGGCTGCACCAACTTGCATTCCCACCAACAGTGTAAGAGGGTTCCCCTTTCTCCACATCCCCTCCAACACATGTTGTTTCCTGTCTTGCTAATTTTGGCCATTCTAACTGGTATAAGGTGGTATCTCAATGTGGTTTTAATTTGAATCTTCCTGATGGCTAGTGATGATGAACATTTTTTCATGTGTCTGATAGCCATTTGTATGTCTTCATTGGAGAAGTATCTGTTCATATCTTCTGCCCATTTTTTTGATATGATTATCTGTTTTGTGTGTGTTGAGTTTCAGGAGTTCTACTTTTTATATAGCAACTGCCACTTATCTATAAGTTTCTATATGCCAGGTATCTCATTCTAAGTACTTTCTATATGTTGTCTGACTTAATTTAACCCATAAGATATAAGTATTACTGTGTTCTTTCTTTACAGATAAAAAAATCAATGCTCAAAATGGTTAATGAGTTTGTCAGTGTCATCTAGTTACATAGTTAAGCTGTTAGTCACTCTGGCCATCTGACACTGAATGCTAAACCTCTATACTTTATTCTTTATAGTGCTTCAAGAACATATAACACGAGGACCTGATCTGGTCATGGGATTAGGGAAGTTTTTCCTGAAGAAAGAAATCTGAGTCAGGATCTGAAGGTCAAGTATGAGTTAACTAAGTGAAAAATAGGATAAGAGTGGCCAGTGGAAAGACAACATTTTGATGATTTGAAAGAGGTCCATTGTGGTAATTAGGGAGATTGTCAGAATATGTGGCTCCACACTCTTTGGGGGAGTATCTTTCATTGATATCAACCACCATTATGTCTGGTCTACAAGGATGTATTCTTCCCATTTAAAATTCTGGCTGACTCTTGGGACACCTGGGTGGCTCAGTTGGTTAAGCGTCTACCTTTGTCTCAGGTCACGATCCCAGGATCCTTGGATTGAGTCCCGCAACAGGCTCCTGGCTCAGCAGAGAGCCTGCTTCTCCCTCTGCCTACCTCTTTCTCTAACAAAACTAAACAAAACAAAAAATCTTTAAAATTATGGCTGACTTTTGATGGTGTTAATATGAAATGAACACAGCACCACCTCTGAAGTATTTTTGCCAGAAAATACTGAATCTGAATCTAATAAAGCCTCTAGATGTAACCAGTTTACAAGAAATATAGGGGATGGAGAAATAGGTTAAAAGACAAGGATACAGTAAGCCAAATCTGAAATAAGGGGAGTTTTGCAAAACTGATGACCTATTTTTTCAACAAAAAAAGAGGGGGTGGCACTGCTATAGATTAGAAGAAATTTTAGAGTGCCACATGTGGACATCTGGATCCTGATTTGTAAAAAAAAAAAAAAAAAAAAAGACATTTTTAGAACATTTTGGGGAGAATAGACCTTGGGCTAGGTAATAAGTGGTAGTAAGAAATTATTGGTTTTATTTGACGTGATAATGGTATTAAAATTGTGTTTAAAAATAATTTGTATTTGAAATTATACAGTATACATTAGAAATGATTATAAAGAGAAGTTAGCATAAAATATACAGTATACATTAGAAATTAGAAATGAAGAAGAAATAAGAATGAAAGAATGTTGGAGCTGTATTCATGGGTTTATTATATTCTTCTTCTGTTTTTGTGTATTTCTGAAAATTTCTCTAATGAAAAGTTAAAACTAGCTGAAAGAGTTGTAAAAGCAGGAGGAAGGACTAACATTGTGTGTGACTGAGTTGTTGAAAGAGACCAAAGCTTAAAGGAGAGATAGTATGATATTAAGTACAAAAGTGGCAGAATTTGAGACTTTGTAACATGTTATTAGGTTTATCTGAAAATAAAGTGGAAAGACTACACCCCTTAGGCCAAACTTAAGGGTGACTAGTAAATTGTTTAGTTGGATTTTGCTATCTGAAGCATAAGAGGGTGGAAGGATGCTTTGGAAGAAACACTGACCTATAATGTTTTATTTCTAGAGGAGAACTAAGATAGAGTTTATTCTAATCATTCTTAAAATCAGCTTTTTTTTTTTTTTGAAGATTTTATTTATTTATTTGACAGACAGATCACAAGTAGGCAGAGAAGCAGAGAGAGGGAGAGAGGAGGAAGCAGGCTCCCTGCTGAGAAGAGAGCCCGATTTGATGCGGGGCTCGATGCGGGGCTCGATGCGGGGCTCGATGCGGGGCTCGATGCGGGGCTCGATGCGGGGCTCGATGCGGGGCTCGATGCGGGGCTCGATGCGGGGCTCGATGCGGGGCTCGATGCGGGGCTCATGACCTGAAGCTGAAGGTAGAGGCTTTAGCCCACTGAGCCACCCAGGTGCCCCTTAAAATCAGCTTTCTAAGAAGTCATACAAGTTTTGGCACAGGAGACACAGGAATGGCTTAAATTGCCAAACAGCTAATAGGTTCTTTTAACGACTGAGCCGCCCAGGTGCTCCTAGTTATAGGTTCTTTTAAATATAATTTCCCTTAACACCTATTGCACTTTTTCTTTTTTCATTTAGGCAACGTGAATATTTTTTCTTGCCAAGCTACTTCTTCCAATTTTACAAAAATACTGTTATCTCCAGCAGCCCCTAAAGCCTAGGAGTCCAGTAAATCATCAAACACACTCATGATGGAAAAACAGGTAAACTTAAAATATTTGAAGACAGTGTTTCTTGAAGTATGTGCCAAAGAATATTATATCTACATATATGAAAAATCTTAAAGGATTCTTTAGTAAAATAATTTTGGGAAATCTTGGATTAAAGATTATCTAATGATTTCATCATTCTCAGACTTCACAAAGAGGCTTTAGCATACAGTATTTCCTATTTATTTAACATTAGTCTCATGAACATTTAATTAGTGTTCTGTAACACATACTTTAGAAAATATCATTATTGGCTCTCCAGAATTTTCAAACAGTTACATTATTCTTAAGAGAGTTATCAGAGAACAATATATATTTATATCATTTGATCATTCAAAATATGTAGCATTATATACAGAGTACTTAGTTTTTATGAGTCATAGTAGACTAACACTGAGATGCCCACACATTTGGCTCCAAAACCAGTTATCTTCAATAATTTTAATTCTGAGTCATGAATCTTTGTGACCAGAAGACCTACAACATAAGTAAGGGAAAAGAGTGTAGGAGGGAGGAGAAGTGTGGAAAAGATAAAGAAGGTGAAGAAAATCAGCAGTCAAAAGGAAAGATTTGGCACTGTTAGTAATAGTGCTGTGATAAGGGTAATTTGTTTCCTTTTTTGTCTTGAGAGATTCTTTGATGTTTAGGGGCATTTGGATGTGGAGAGTAATACTTTTATATGTACTTCGTAACACTTTTATATGTACTTTGTTACCTAAATTATTAATCTTAAAGGTATTACAGTATTTAATACTATAGATCACTAGTGAAAACTATTGTGTAAATTTTATTTTTCAAGCACTTTGATTGAAAGTTCACTCAAATTACCTTTTCAAATATACTTTAATAACTTAAAAAGTAAGTCACTTCACACAGTGATTTCAAATTGATCATTAAACAACTTATAAACTATTATCATGGATTTAAATGTCTAATTTTATTTTATTTTATTTTGAAGATTTTATTTATTTGTTTGAGAGAGAGACAGAGCATGAGCGAGGAGAAGGTCCGAGGGAGATACAGACTCCCCATGGAGCTGGGAGCCCGATGCGGGATTTGATCCTGGGATTCCGGGATCATGACCTGAGGTGAAGGCAGTTGCTCAACCAACTGAGCTACCCAGGCGCCCTAAATGTCTAATTTTAAAAAACCATCTCTATTTTTATTCTTATCGGTATTTATGTATAATATTGTGTTTTTCTTTTTCTTCTCATTATTATGTTTTTATTTACTTAATCTAGAGAGTTAGGATTCCCCTCTCAGGTTTATGGTGTAACTACTTATTTAGAATCAGAGATGCAGGGGCGCCTGGGTGGCTCAGTGGGTTAAAGCCTCTGCCTTCGGCTCAGATCATGATCTCAGGGTCCTGGGATCAAGCCCTGCATTGGGCTCTCTGCTCATCAGGGAGCCTGCTTCCCCCACTCTCTCTGCCTGCTTCTCTGCCTACTTGTAATCTCTGTCAAATAAATAAAGTCTTTAAAAAAAAAAAAAGAATCAGAGATGCAAAACTTGGGAGAGTCTCAGAGTGATTCTACTAGAATCAGTTACCTAGATGGACAGACTCCTTTTTATAGTTGGACCTTGTCTGCATCATTGGTTTTGACCATTCAGATGTTTTGATTTTTTTTTTTTTTTTTTGGTGACCCTACTCATTGATACTTGTTTTTGAGTGACTTGCATTTATTTACTATTCAGTTAATATGACCTAATATGCAGCTGTTTCTTTCTTTCTTTTTTTTTTAAACCTTGGTCAAACTTTTTTTAAGATCTTACTTATTTCAGAGAGAAAATGAGAGCACACACAGGAGCAGGAATAGGGTCAGAGGGAAAGGAGAAGCTCCGTGTGGAGCTCGATCCCATGATTCTGAGATCATGACCTGACCTGAAGTCAGATGCTTAACTGACTGAGCCACCCAGGCACCCTGCAGCTATTTCTTTTGAGTAGGGCTTGGTGTGATTCAGTTAAAAAAAAAAACTAAGGTCTGTTTGGTTCACTGAAATTACAAGGTGGCTTTTGATTGGTGTTTTTGTTTTAATTTATCCATTAAGACCGTATATATGTATGAGTATGGAATTATGTAATATAATTATTTGTGCTTATTTGCATTCTTTTTGGTCTGCTAATTTTGTTAGAAATTTGTTTTAATTTTAATAATTATTTGTGCATAAAAATTCATATTATAAAACTTTGGGGAAAAATTTCCATTATTCTGAAAACAATGAAATTATATTCAAGAGGGTGTTTCTTCTCTTTACATGTTAAAGTTAATCCTTTTCTTGCTCCTTATAATTACAGCGGGAAGAAGCAGAATGGGAAAGCATAAATATGCTGTTGATGAGGCATGGCTTAGCACCTTTATCTCTAGTCAAAAGAACTGATCTTAAAGGTAACCAGATCCTATTCTTGATATTCCTATTCTCACTAGATCCTATTCTTATTATGGTAAAAAATCTTTTTCCTTTTAAAACTTTTTATCTTTTCTTTTTTTAAATTAACATATAATGTAGTATTTGCCCAGGAGTACAGGTCTGTGATTCATCAGTCTTACACAATTCACAGCACTCACCATAGCACACACCCTCCCTAGTGTCCATCACCCAGCCACCCTATCCCTCTCCCCCATTCCCCAGTAATCCTCAGTTTGTTTCCCGAGTTTAAGAGTCTCTAATGGTTTGTCTTCCTCCTTGGTCCCATCTTGTTTAATTTTTCCCTCCCTTCCCCTATGAACCTCTGCCCTGCCTCTCAGATTCCTCACATCAGAATTGTCTTTCTCTGATTGACTTACTTCACTTAGCCTAATGCCCTCTAGTTCCATCCATGTTGTTGTAAATGGCAAGATTTCATTAAAGATTTTTAATCTTAAAAATTTTTTGCCTTTTATTTTTACCATCTGTGTTACATTCCAAAAATATAGATCTCATCGTTTTTGACAAACAGTCATCACAAAGGATGAGGCAGAATTTGAAAACATTGGTGGAAGAAACAACACGCCAACAGAACATGATCCAGGAACTCATAGAAACTAATCAGCAGCTTAAGTAAGAAAATAGAAAGAATTCTCTTTTGAATTGCTTATGTATAAGTAGTATGCATTCTAAAATAATTGCCTTGAAAATAATTTTTGATTTTTTTATCTTAATTTTAAAAATTTTTAAAAATTTTTCTATTTTAATTAAATATTAAGTTTAAAAATATTTTTACTAGGTAAATCTTATAGTAATAGCTTAGCTTAGATATGTAATGGTGCCCTATATTTCTCCTGTTGGTTTGTGCTATATGATGGAAATTTTAAGAATACAAAGAAATTTTAGAAATTCAGTGTTGTTAGATGGGTGTGTTTATTGATGTGACTTACTTTTATTACTAAGGGAAGCATTGTATGTCTGTTATTAGAAATGAACTTCAGTTAGAACAAAGCCGAGCAGCCGATCATGAACAACGAGCTAATGACTTGGAACAAATTATGGAGAGTGTGAAGTCCAAAATTGATGAACTGGAGGATGAATCCCTCAATAGGGTTTGCCAGCAACAGAATATAATAGAAGATCTTCAAAAGGAGTGTAGAGCTTTACAGGTATTGATTTAAGTGTTTTCATAGATGATAGTACTAAAGCAGCTTATTAAGGTCACAGGTGACTTCTATGTTGCTTAATTCAGTCGTCTTTATCTTATTGACCATCAGTGTTGCCTTCTTAAAATTCTTTGGTTTCCAGGGGCGCCTGGGTGGCTCAGTAGGTTAAGCCTCTGCCTTCGGCTCAGGTCATGATCCCAGGGTCTTGGAATCGAGCCCCACGTCGGGCTCTCTGCTCAGCGGGGAGCCTGCTTCCTCCTCTCTCTGCCTGCCTCTCTGCCCACTTGTGATCTCTGTCTGTCAAATAAATTTCCCTGATCTTTCTTTAAAAAAAAAAAAAAATTCTTTGGTTTCCAGAATATCCTCTCCTCTGGTTTTCCTCTAACCCCACTGGTCATTCTTTAATTCCTTTGCTGGTTCTTCTTATCTTCCTATCCAGCTAGTGCTGGGATTCCCCAGTACTCATTCCTTAGACTTTTCTCTTTCCTTTATATTCTGACTCTCTTGGTGATGTTCAGTCTAATGCATAACATAAATTCATTCATAATTTTAAATCTGTAGCCCAGGCATCTTCCCTAATTCCAGATTGATAACTTGCACCTATTCGATATCTCTACTGAATGTCTAATGGGTATCTTGAACTTTACATGTAAAATGGAGTTCCTGAATTTCTTCCCCAAACTTATTTTTTTAGTCTTCACTCCGGTACAGGTCACTTTCATTTCTCTCCTACCTATGTGTTGGTCTCCCTTTCCACCCTTGCCTTTTTTGCTAAGCTGAAAACATAGTAGCGCAGAAACCTCTAATGGCTTTCCTTCCTCTTTAGAGGAAAATCAAAAAGTCTTATCATGGCCTCTAACGTCCTACATGATTTGGTTTCCTGTTACCTTCTAATTTCATCTAGTTTACTCCTTGCTTATTCTACTCCAGTCACACTGACATTCTTGCTCTTTTTTTTTTTTTAAGATTTTATTTATTTATTTGACAGACAGAGATCACAAGTAGGCAGAGAGGCAGGCAGAGAGAGAGAGAGGAGGAAGCAGGCTCCCCACCGAGCAGAGAGCCCGATGTGGGGCTCGATCCCAGGACCCTGGGATCATGACCTGAGCCGAAGGCAGAGGCTTTAACCCACTGAGCCACCCAGGCGCCCCCTTTTTTTTTTTTTTTTTTAAAGAGAGAGCGCATGTGTGCATGGGTGTGAGCAGTTGGGAGAGGGGTGGGGGAGTGAGAGAATCTTAAGCAGGCTCCATGCTCCATGCTCAGCATGGAGCCCAATGCAGGGCTCAATCTCACAACCTTGAGATTATGACCTGAGCTGAAATCAAGAGTTGGTCACTTAACCCACTAAGCTACCCAGTTGCCCCATGTTCTTGCTCATCCTTGAATATTTCCCTTGAACAGAATTCTCATCTCAGGGCCTTTGTACATTTTGTTCTTTCTTTTTCCTTTGCACTGCATGCTTTTTCCTACTTAACTGCATGACTTGTTCTCTCCTTTCTTGGATGTCACCATCTCTCAGGGATTCCTTTCTTGAGTACTTTACTTACGGTTACCAGTTCCATCCCCCACACATCATCGTGCCTTCCCCAATTTAAATTTTACCTATAGTTCTTACCATCATCCATCATCCTAACATACTGTATACTTTGTTTCATTTATGTATCTCCCTTGTTAGAATGTAAGCTCCATGAAGACAAATATTTTTGTCTATCTTGTTTAGGCTAAGAGAGCCTGTTTTATTATCAATTGTCGATGCTCAAATATTTGGGTTATTGAATTAAATTTACATAACATTTTTATGGAATATCCTTTGTGATTATAAGTTGTTTGGCTACTTTTCTTTTTATATAAATATCAATATGGTAACACTGAATGCTTTGTTTTCTAATTTTAAAAAACTTATTTTACGACATGGGAATTTTTTTAGAAGAAAATAAATGTTTTGTAGTGGTAATGAATGTTTAGTTGTATGAGTTATTACAGATCCTTACAAATATTATATCTTAATGAACATCAAATCCTTAAAGCTGTTTTGTTGGCACAACAGTGTATTTACCTACAGCACACAGGGATTTAGGCTGCCTAAAAGGAACCAGTAGTCATCAGGCCTGGTCTAGATGTCTGTTCAGTTTATGCTGGCAACATTGAAAGGATCAGATGAGTAATATCAAGTCCAGGGGTCAGAGAGAATCAGTCAGAGACCACAGGGAGTGCAGGTATGAGGACAGAGGTAGTTGCTGTTCTGCCCTCATTTAGGCTGCCAGCTTGGGGTACACAGTGCTAGAGCTGCTGGTGTTGATCATAACTCTAGAGAAGACAGCCAAATCTGTTTTTATTACTTAGCAGTCAACAAAATCCTCAACCATTAAGATACTATGTTTTTAGGTTGGCTTTGTTAGGTAGTTTTCCTCATCAGTGGAACATTATAAAATTATAAAGTCTATCTAAAGGAGGGGGGATTTTGGAAATATTTATATATGCATTTGATTTTGACCTTTCTCTCAGATAGAGGGCATGTGGAAATCCAAGACCATTTAACACATCATCTTATTGATGTGAGAAGGCAGCCATCAGGAGCTGTAAAGGTGCTAGGTCCTTGGTTGACAGAGGGAGTGGAGGTAGAGGATACAAGTGCTATTTTTCTCTTCAAGGAGGTTGATATATAAATAATTACAAAGGTAAATTATTGAAACATAAGATGTATAAATTTACCAGTGTGACAGGCACTGCAAAGAACTGATACTTGAAGGTTCATTGGTAAGGAAGGACTTGTATTTTTCTATCAAGTAGTTCCATGTGTCATAAATGACTTTTGGTATTATTAGCTTTCTATTTCAGATCCCAGAGATTTTTTTATTATAGCTAATAAATTGAGGTCTCATATTCTAATGTGCCCTGGAAGGGGACAGACAGAATTGGGACTAGGGTGTGGACACCTGGTGTTGGGGGAAGACTGTCTATGCTGAATTGATCAATTGAAATTAGTTTGTTTTTTAAGTCCCACAACGATACTTTAGAGTATTAAAAGAGATTGGTCAACCCAAGGAATTTCGGTCCCTACAGTGTTGTTCGATTGTCCCATTACCATTACAGACTAGTCATACATTCTGTTTTATACTAGTCAATTTGTGCTTTTTGGGAAGGATGGAAAGTACTCCGGGAAAACACTTATTTCACCATTTATGACATTCTTCTTATTTTGGCATACAGCTTCCAATTTAAAATGCTTTAATGTTCCTTGTTTTGCAATTGAGAAAAAGAAAATGTCGATCTTGTATGTATGTGGCAGAGAAGTCAAGGAAATCAACAGATGTTTGACAATAGTATATTGAAAGATTGCTAGGGAAATGCAGAAACCAAAAGATAATCTTATATTTGCAATTTTTATGTTCTGCCTTGTAGTTTCTCTTTTTCTGTACTTAGACCAGTGTGTTGACTTCTTTGGATATAGTTTTATAAACTCTTAGGTTCTCTAAATTTCTAAACAGATAATTTTTTTAGTTTTAAGTCAGTGTGATCTGTATCAGGATATAATTCTCCCTATTTGCAAAAATGATGGTGCTATTCATAGGAAGTATATTGATTAATAAACTGATTTTTACTGCTTTTTAGTGGTTATCTCAAAGATTAAAATATGTATTCTTTTCTCAAAGTCTAATGTTACTTTGCCACTGGAAGTCCTAGCTACAGCAGTCAGACAAGAAAAATAAATAAAAGGTGTCCATATTGATAAGCAAGAAGTTAAACTGTCACTATTTGCAGATACATGATACTATACATGGAAAATGTATAAAGACTATCAAAGTGTCCCTGGGTGGCTCAGTCGGTTAAATGTCCAGCTCTTGATTTCAGTGCAGGTCATGATCTCAGGATCATGAAATCGATCCTTGCATTGGGCTCTGCACTGGGCATGGAGCCTGCTTAAGGTTCTCTCTCTCTCCCCCTCCTTCCCCCCCCACACTTGCTCTTTTTTTCTCAAAAAGAGACTATCGGGGTGCCTGAGCAGCTCAGTGGGTTAAGCTTTTGCTTTCAGCTTAGGACATGATCTCGGGATCCTGATACTGAGCTGCGCATTGGGCTCTCTGCTCAGCGGGGAGCCTGCTTCCCCCTCTCTCTCTGCTTGCCTCTCTGCCTACTTGTGATCTCTCTCTGCCAAATAAGTAAATGGTCTTTTTTTTTTTAAGATTTTATCAAAAAACTGTTAGAAGTAAATGATTTCAGTAAACTTGTAAGATACAAAATTAATTCACAGAAATGGGTTATGTTTCTAACACCAATAATGAAGTAGCAGAAAGAAAATTAAGAATTCCATTTATAATTACACCAAAATGAATAAAATACCCAGGAATAATCTTAACCAAAGAGATAAAAGACCTATATTCTGAAAACCATAAAACACTGATGAAAGAAATAGAAAACAACACAAGTGGAAAGATATTCCATGCTTATGGATTGGAAGAATTAAAATGTTAAAATGTCCATACTACCCAAAGCAATCTACAGATTTATTGTAGTCTCTTTCAGAATACCAGTAACATTTTTTTTTTTTAAGATTTTATTTATTTGACAGAGAGATCACAAGTGGGCGGAGAGGCAAGCAGAGAGAGAGAGAGGAGGAAGCAGGCTCCCCGCAGAGCAGAGAGCCGGATGTGGGACTTGATCCCAGGACCCTGAGATCATGACCTGAGCCGAAGGCAGAGGCTTAACCACTGAGCCACCCAGGTGCCCCCTACCAGTAACATTTTGACAGAACTAGGACAGATAATACTGAAATTGGTGTGGAACCACAAAACACCTCAAGTAGCCAAAGCAATCTTGAGAAAGAACAACAAAGCTGGAGGTATCATTATTCCAGATATTAAGATATTATTATTCCAGATATTCCAGATATTAAGATAGACTACAAAGCTGCAGTGATCATAATAGTATGGTATGGATTGATTGAATTCCATGGGCATGGGAGCCTCTCCAGAGAGAGTGTGAGAGATGAACATGAACAAATGGATTCATTTAGAGCTGTGGAGCAGGATACCCTCTGATATGAAGAACTTGTCCTGGACAACTGCCAGTTGATTGAAGGCAAAATCAAAGGCCTCACAGATGAATTTGAAGAACTGGAGTCCTTAAGTACAATCAGTGGAGGCCTCACCTCTGTCACGAACTTAACCAAATTTAAACAAACTTTAGAAGCTTAAGCTAAGTGATAACAGAATCTCAGGGGGCCTGGAAGTATTAGCAGAAAAGTGTCCAAACCTCATACATGTAAATTTAAGTGGCAACAAAATTAAAGTCCTCAGCACAATAGAGCCACTGAAAAAACCTCAAGAGCTCAGACCTTTTCAGTTGTGAGGTAACCAAATTGAAGTTCCTCTTGCAGCTCATGTATCTTGGTGGCTACAACTGGCATGACAAGGAGGCCCCTGACTCAGATGTCGAGGGCTATGTGGAAGACCTAGATGATGATGAAGAGGATGAAGATAAGAATATGATGAAGATGCTCAGGTAGTGTAAGATGAAGAGGAAGGAGAAGAGTAGGATGAAAAGGGTTATAATGACTAGGAAGTAGATGATGAGGAAAATGAAGACAAAGTTGGTGAAGAAGAAAGGGGTCAGAAGTGAAAACGGCAACCTGAAGATGAAGGAGAAGATGATGACTAAGTGGAATAACCTATTTCGAAAAATTCCTATTGTGATTTGACCCTTTAACTACCCCCCCCCCAATCCCATCCCTCAAAACTCATTTTTTTTCTGATTGTAATGTTGCTGTAAGAATGAAAGGGGAAAAGTATACTCTGGGTGGTGGGGGGAGGGAGGGCAGGAGGGAGTAGAATAAAATGCTAGAAAAAAAGAGAAAAAAAGAAAAAAAAAGACACAGAGATGAAAGGAACTAAATAGAGAGCCCAGGAATAAACCCACAATTATATGGTCAATCTATGACAAAGGTATATTTTTGCATATTGCAAAAACACACAATGCGAAAAGTCTGATAAGTGATGCTGGGAAAACTGGACCTCTACATGCAGAAGAATGAAACTAGGCCAGTTTTGTACACTGTGCACAAAAATAAATTCAAAATATATTGAAGACCTAAATGTGAGACCTGAAGCATAAAACTCCTGGAAGAAAACATAAGCACTAATTTATTGACATTGGTCTTAGTAACATTTTCCTAGATATGTCTCCTCAGGTAAAGGAAACAAAGTAAAAATGAACTATTGGGACTATATCAAAATAAGAAGCTTTTATATACCAAAGGGATCCATCAACAAAATGAAAAGACAACCTGCATGGAAGAAGATATTTGCAAATGATATATCCATCAAGGGGTTAATACCCAAAATGTATAAAGAACTTACACAACTCAACACCAAAAAAACCCCCAAACAGTCTGATCAAAATCTGGGCAGAGGACCTGAATAGACATTTTTCCAAAGACAACATATAGATGGTCAACAAACACATGAAAAGATGCTCAACATCATTAATCATCAGGGAAATGCACATAGAAACCATAAGAAGATACTACCTTATACTTGTCAGAATGGCCAGAATCAAAACAAAATGAAACAAACAAACAAAAAAACCCCCCCAAAAACATAAGTGTTGGTGAGAATGTGGAGAAAAAGGAACTTTCTTGCACTGTTCGTGGGAATGTAATTTGGTGTAACCACTGTACAAACTAAAATGGAGATTCCTCAAAAAACTAAAAATAGAAATACCATGTGACCCCGTGATTCCACTACTGGGTATTTTCCTGAAGAAAAGGAAAACACTAATAGGAAAAGATACCTTCACTCCTATGTTTATTGCAGCATTATTTATAATAGCTAAGATATGGAAGCAACCCAAGCCTCTATTGGTAGATGAATGGATAAAGAAGATGTGGTATATATTACTCGGTCATAAGAAAGAATGAGATCTTGCCTTTTGTGGTAATATGGATGGACCTAGAGGGTATTATGCTAAGTGAATTAAGTCAGGTGGAAAAAGACAAATACCATATGATTTCACTTACATGTGTGGAATCTAAAAGACAAAAGGATAAATAAAAAGTAGAAACAGACCCATAAATACAAAGGACAAACTGATGGTTGCCAGAAGAGGGTGATAAGGGAATGGTCAAAATGGGTGAAGAGGAGTGGGAGATACGCTCTTAGTTATGGAATGAGTAAGTCATGGGGTTAAAAGGTACAGCATAGGGAATATACTCAATGGTATTGTAGTAGCATTCTAGGCTGACAAATGGTAGCTATACTTGTGAGTATAGCATGAAGTATAGAATTGTTGAATTACTATGTCGTATACCTGAAACTAATGTAACATTGCATATAAACTCTACTTCATTTAAAAAGAAATTTAGTATTACTTTGTAATTTTTACCTTAGTCCATGCCAGTGCAACACCCAAAACAATTTTGCTACTCCCCAACTTATATTGTTGTATATTCAATTCTCTATTTTTATTGACTCTGTACTTTGTTACCACTGAAAATTGAAATAACACAAAATATTTCTTATTATTTAAATTTTTACAAAGCAAGCAAAGAAATCTAATTACATACTCTGCCCTAATTGTTATTTATTATTCAAACCACTCAAGGTAAAGCCACCAAGCTCTTTTTTTGTTTTGTTTTAAGATTTTATTTATTTGACACAGAGAGAGAGAGAGAGAGAGAGAGAGAGACCACAAGCAGAGGGAGTGGCAGGCAGAGGGAGAAGCAGATTCCTGCAGAGCAGGAAGCCCAATGCAGGACTCAATCCCAGGACCCCCAGGTCATGACCTCAGCTGAAAGCAGTCGCTTAACCAACTAAGCCACCCAGGCACTCCACCAAGCTCTTTTATATACCTTTTCCCATAAGTTCTTTAGCTTCAATTTTTTACTTTATGTTGGATTCATCTTTTGAGTTTAGCTTTCTGAAATAATACACCAAACCATAAGACAATGTTTCTTGGGGCCAAATGAAAAAATAGACCTAAAATTTTTTAAAGTCAGAAAGACATTCAGAATATATGACTGCCTTATAAGTACTGAAAGTAAGGAGGAAAGAGAGATACGGGAAGGAAAAGGACAATTTATTTGGCACTGGCTATTGTTACTGGTGGGAGATTCTGTATTATGTGAATGGAGGTCTTGGTTCTTGAATTCCCCATGAAAGATTTATATGAGAATCCACACTCCAATAAAAGAGGAAAGTAGCAAGCACAAAGCAGTTTATTAAGGACAGTACACTCTCAAGATGGGTGAGTGGGCAGGCCCAGAGTTGGCGACTACACTGGAGTTAGGGGTGTCTTTTCTTTTTACGTTTGCATAGGTTATGGGTCGATCATCGCTACAGTGGTCTCTGAGGTTGTTTCCAGTCATCTAAGGGACTCCTGCTGGTAGAGAGGGGGAGTTTTTGGTCTTACAAGGTTCTGGCCAGAACTGTCATGGCCATCTTTCCCCACGGGAAGGGAGGAGTCGAAACCACAGTGTAAATATAATGAAGATGATATGATGTAGGTTATTGTAGGACACAGGCTGGAAAGGAGAACACATGCTCTGTGCCTGCTGTTCTTGATCTGATAGCCCTGGGAGGGGGGGAACTATTTAACTATTGCTCACCACCATCCTTGCCTCCAGCTCTTATCTAGCTAACTGCCTACTCTTTCAAAATCAGTATCTAGTCGTCTTTCACTCAGCATAATTATTTCAAGATTCATTCATATTGCTGGATGTATCATTGGTTAATGCTGTTTTATTACTGATAAGTATTCCATTGTATTGATATACCATAGTATATTTACCTCTTAGTGTACTCTTGAGTTGTTTCCAGTTTTTGACTATTACATATAAAACTTATTAACGTCTATGTTCTACTCTTTCTGTGGACATATGCTTTCATTTCTCCTCAGTAGATACCTAAGGCTGTAATTGCTGAATGTATGATAAATATATATTTAACTTTTTAAGAAACTGCCTGTGACTTGTCTTCATTTTTTCAGTGTTCTTCAAGGAGCTTAATTAAATTTGATGAAGTTCAGTCTATCAATTTTTTTTAATAGATCATGGTTTTGGTTTGTATCTAAAAAAGTGGTGCCTAGCCCAAGGTCACAGTATCCAGTTGTCCTACCACCATTTGTTAAAAAGAGTATCCTTTCTCTACCAGATTGCTTTGTACTTTTGGTGAAAATCAGTTTTTGTATGTGTGGGTCTATTTCCGGACTCGGTTCTGTTTCACTGATAAATGTATCTGTCTTTATGGAACTACCACACTGTTTTGATTACTGTTAACCTTGTAAGCAGGCACTGTAAGTCTTTTACATTTTTCTTTGTCAATGATGTTTTGGCTATTTTAGGTCTTTTACATTTCTGTGTGAATTTTCTAATTAGCTGGTTGATTTCTACAAAAAAAAGCCTGCTGGGATTTTATTGAGTACATAGACCCATTTGGGAGAATGGCATTTTAACAATATTGAATGTTGTGATCCATAAACATGATATTTCTATTTGTTTAGGCCTTTAATTTCTCTCAGCAATGTTTTTTGTTTGTTTGTTTTATTGTTGTTGTTGTTGTTTTAAGCCCTACACAGGGTTTAACCTTAGGACCCTGAGATCAAGACCTGGGCTGAGATCAAGAGTCAGATGCTTAACAGACTGATCCACCCAGGTGCCCCCTCTTAGTAGTGTTTTGTAATTTGGAGTACGCTGGTCTTTCACATGCTTTAACAGATTTATCTCTAAGTATTCAGTATTTTAATAGTATTGTAAATGATTATACTTTCTATTTAATTTTTAAAGATTTTTAAAAAATATTTATTTGAGAGAGAGGGAGAGCGAGAGAGCACAAGCAAGGGGAGTGGCAGAGAGAGAGGGAGAGGCAGACTCCCCTGCAGGGACCCCAAATGGGGCTTGATCCCAGGATCTTGGGATCATGACTTGAGCTGAAGGCAGATGCTTAACCGACAGAACCACCTAGGTGCCTCTAAAGATTTTTACTTTATTTTAGTTAGTTAATTTTTTAAAGATTTTATTTGAGACAGAGATCATGAGCAGTGGGGAGGGGTAGAGGGAGAAGCAGACTCCCCAGTGATCGGGAGCCTGATGCAGGATTCAGTCCCTGGATCCTGGGATCATGACCTGAGCTGAAGGTAGACACTTAACTGACTGAGCCACCCAGGTACCCTAAAGACTTTTTTTTTTTTTTAAGATTTTATTTATTTATTTGACAGAGAGATCACAAGTAGGCAGAGAGGCAGGCAGAGAGAGAGGGGGAAGCAAGCTCCCCATGGAGCAGAGAGCCCAATGCGGGGCTCGATCCCAGGACCCTGAGATCATGACCTGAGCTGAAGGCAGTGGCTTAATCCACTGAGCCACCCAGGCGCCCCAAAGATTTTATTTTTAAGTAATTGCTACACTCATTGTGGGGTTCAAACTCACGACCCCTAGATCAAGAGTCACACGCTCTTCCACCTGAAGCCAGATACTTTAATTTTGTTTAATTTCTTACTGTTCATTGCTAGTATGTACAGAGAAATTGAATTTCCCACTTTTTCTATTGTAAATTATACTTAACATAAACTTTACCATTTAAAAAGTGTATACTTTTTAAAGTGTATACTTTTTTTTTCTTATTTTAAATTTTATTTTTTTTTATAAACATATATTTTTATCCCCAGCGGTACAGGTCTGCGAATCTCCAGGTTTACACACTTCACAGCACTCACCATAGCACATACCCTCCCCAATATCCATAACCACACCCCCCTCTCCCAATCCCCTCCCCCCATCAACCCTCAGTTTGTTTTGTGAGATTAAGAGTCACTTATGGTTTGTCTCCCTCCCAATCCCATCTTGTTTCATTTACTCTTCTCCTACCCCCTTAACCCCCCATGTTGCATCTCCTCTCCCTCATATCAGGGAGATCATATGATAGTTGTCTTTCTCCGAGTGACTTATTTCGCTAAGCATGATACCCTCTAGTTCCATCCACGTCGTCACAAATGGCAAGATTTCATTTCTTTTGATGGCTGCATAGTATTCCATTGTGTATATATACCACATCTTCTTTATCCATTCATCTGTTGACGGACATCTAGGTTCTTTCCATAGTTTGGCTATTGTAGACATTGCTGCTATAAACATTCGGGTGCACGTGCCCCTTCGGATCACTACGTTTGTATCTTTAGGGTAAATACCCAGCAGTGCAGTTGCTGGGTCATAGGGTAGTTCTATTTTCAACATTTTGAGGAACCTCCATGCTGTTTTCCAGAGTGGTTGCACCAGCTTGCATTCCCACCAACAGTGTAGGAGGGTTCCCCTTTCTCCGCATCCTCGCCATCATCTGTCATTTCCTGACTTGTCAATTTTAGCCATTCTGACTGGTGTGAGGTGATATCTCATTGTGGTTTTGATTTGTATTTCCCTGATGCCGAGTGATATGGAGCACTTTTTCATGTGTCTGTTGGCCATCTGGATGTCTTCTTTGCAGAAATGTCTGTTCATGTCCTCTGCCCATTTCTTGATTGGATTATTTGTTCTATGAGTGTTGAGTTTGCTAAGTTCTTTATAGATTTTGGACACTAGCCCTTTATCTGATATGTCATTTGCAAATATCTTCTCCCATTCTGTCAGTTGTCTTTTGGTTTTGTTCACTGTTTCCTTTGCTGTGCAAAAGCTTTTGATCTTGATAAAATCCCAATAGTTCATTTTTGCCCTTGCTTCCCTTGCCTTTGGTGATGTTCCTAGGAAGATGTTGCTGCGGCTGAGGTCGAAGAGGTTGCTGCCTGTGTTCTCCTCGAGGATTTTGATGGATTCCTTTCTCACATTGAGATCCTTCATCCATTTTGAGTCTATTTTCGTGTGTGGTGTAAGGAGATGATCCAATTTCATTTTTCTGCATGTGGCTGTCCAATTTTCCCAACACCATTTATTGGAGAGGCTGTCTTTTTTCCATTGGACATTCTTTCCTGCGTTGTCGAAGATGAGTTGACCATAGAGTTGAGGGTCTATTTCTGGGCTCTCTATTCTGTTCCATTGATCTATGTGTCTGTTTTTGTGCCAGTACCATGCTGTCTTGATGATGACAGCTTTGTAATAGAGCTTGAAGTCCGGAATTGTGATGCCACCAACTTTGGCTTTCTTTTTCAATATTCCTTTGGCTATTCGAGGTCTTTTCTGGTTCCATATAAATTTTAGGATTATTTGTTCCATTTCTTTGAAAAACATGGATGGTTCGTTGATAGGAATTGCATTAAATGTGTAGATTGTTTTAGGTAGCATAGACATTTTCACAATATTTATTCTTCCAATCCAGGAGCATGGAACATTTTTCCATTTCTTTGTGTCTTCCTCAATTTCTTTCATGAGTACTTTATGGTTTTCTGAGTATAGATTCTTAGTCTCTTTGGTTAGGTTTATTCCTAGGTATCTTACAGTTTTGGGTGCAATTGTAAATGGGATGGAGTCCTTAATTTCTCTTTCTTCTGTCTTGTTGGTGTAGAGAAATGCAACTGATTTCTGTGCATTGATTTTATATCCTGACACTTTACTGAATTCCTGTACAAGTTCTAGCAGTTTTGGAGTGGAGTCTTTTGGGTTTTCCACATATAGTATCATATCATCTGCAAAGAGTGATAGTTTGACTTCTTCTTTGCTGATTTGGATGCCTTTAATTTCCTTTTGTTGTCTGATTGCTGAGGCTAGGACTTCTAGTACTATGTTGAATAGCAGTGGTGATAACGGACATCCCTGCCGTGTTCCTGACCTTAGCGGAAAAGCTTTCAGTTTTTCTGCATTGAGAATGATATTTGCGGTGGGTTTTTCATAGATGGCTTTGATAATATTGAGGTATGTGCCGTCTATCCCTACACTTTGAAGAGTTTTTTTTTTTTAAAGATTTTATTTATTTATTTGACAGAGAGAGATCACAAGTAGATGGAGAGGCAGGCAGAGAGAGAGAGAGAGGGAAGCAGGCTTCCTGCTGAGCAGAGAGCCCGATGTGGGACTCGATCCCAGGACCCTGAGATCATGACCTGAGCCGAAGGCAGCGGCTTAACCCACTGAGCCACCCAGGCGCCCCCACTTTGAAGAGTTTTGATCAGGAAGGCATGCTGTACTTTGTCAAATGCTTTTTCAGCATCTATGGAGAGTATCATATGATTCTTGTTCTTTCTTTTATTAATGTGTTGTATCACATTGATTGATTTGCGGATGTTGAACCAACCTTGCAGCCCTGGAATAAATCCCACTTGGTCATGGTGAATAATCCTTTTAATGTACTGTTGAATCCTATTGGCTAGTATTTTGGCGAGAATTTTTGCATCTGTGTTCATCAAGGATATTGGTCTGTAGTTCTCTTTTTTGATGGGATCCTTGTCTGGTTTTGGGATCAAGGTGATGCTGGCCTCATAAAATGAGTTTGGAAGTTTTCCTTCTATTTCTATTTTTTTGGAACAGTTTCAGGAGAATAGGAATTAGTTCTTCTTTAAATGTTTGGTAGAATTCCCCCGGGAAGCCATCTGGCCCTGGGCTTTTGTTTGTTTGGAGATTTTTGATGACTGTTTCAATCTCCTTACTGGTTATGGGTCTGTTCAGGCTTTCCATTTCTTCCTGGTTCAGTTGTGGTAGTTTATATGTCTCTAGGAATGCATCCATTTCTTCCAGATTGTCAAATTTGTTGGCGTAGAGTTGCTCATAGTATGTTCTTATAATTGTCTGTACTTCTTTGGTGTTCGTTGTGATCTCTCTTCTTTCATTCATGATTTTATTTATTTGGGTCCTTTCTCTTTTCTTTTTGATAAGTCTGGCCAGGGGTTTATCAATCTTATTAATTCTTTCAAAGAACCAGCTCCTAGTTTCGTTGATTTGTTCTATTGTTTTTTTGGTTTCTATTTCATTGATTTCTGCTCTGATCTTTATGATTTCTCTTCTCCTGCTGGGTTTAGGGTTTCTTTCTTGTTCTTTCTCCAGCTCCTTTAGGTGTAGGGTTAGGTTGTGTACCTGAGACCTTTCTTGTTTCTTGAGAAAGGCTTGTACCGCTATATACTTTCCTCTCAGGACTGCCTTTGCTGTGTCCCACAGATTTTGAACCATTGTGTTTTCATTATCATTGTTTCCATGAATTTTTTCAATTCTTCTTTAATTTCCTGGTTGACCCATTCATTCTTTAGAAGGATGCTGTTTAGTCTCCATGTATTTGGTTTTTTCCAAATTTCCTCTTGTTATTGAGTTCTAGCTTTAGAGCATTGTGGTCTGAAAATATGCAGGGAATATTCCCAGTCTTTTGATACCGGTTGAGACTTGATTTAGGACCAAGAATGTGATCTATTCTGGAGAATGTTCCATGTGCACTAGAGAAGAATGTGTATTCTGTTGCTTTGGGATGAAATGTTCTGAATATATCTGTGATGTCCATCTGGTCCAGTGTGTCATTTAAGGTCTTTATTTCCTTGTTGATCTTTTGCTTGGATGATCTGTCCATTTCAGTGAGGGGAGTGTTAAAATCCCCTACTATTATTGTATTCTTGTCAATGTGTTTCTTTGATTTTGTTATTAATTGGTTTATATAGTTGGCTGCTCCCACGTTAGGGGCATAGATATTTAAAATTGTTAGATCTTCTTGTTGGACAGTTCCTTTGAGTATGATATAGTGTCCTTCCTCATCTCTTATTATAGTCTTTGGCTTAAAATCTAATTGATCTGATATAAGGATTGCCACTCCTGCTTTCTTCTGATGTCCATTAGCATGGTAAATTCTTTTCCACCCCCTCACTTTAAACCTGGAGGTGTCTTCGGGTTTAAGATGAGTTTCTTGTAGGCAACATATAGATGGGTTTTGTTTTTTTATCCATTCTGATACCCTGTGTCTTTTGATTGGGGCATTTAGCCCATTAACATTCAGGGTAAGTATTGAGAGATATGAATTTAGTGCCTTTGTATTGCCTGTAAGGTGACTGTTATTGTATATTGTCTCTGTTTCTTTCTGATCTACTACTTTTAGGGTCTCTCTTTGCTTAGGGGACCCCTTTCCATATTTCCTGTAGAGCTGGTTTGGTATTTGCAAATTCTTTCAGTTTTTGTTTGTCCTGGAAGCTTTTAATCTCTCCTTCTATTTTCAATGATAGCCTAGCTGGATATAGTATTCTTGGCTGCATGTTTTTCTCATTTAGTACTCTGAATATATCATGCCAGCTCTTTCTGGCCTGCCAGGTCTCTGTGGATAAGTCTGCTGCCAATCTAATATTTTTACCATTGTACGTTACAGACTTCTTTTCCCGGGCTGCTTTCAGGATCTTTTCTTTGTCACTAAGACTTGTCAATTTTACTATTAGGTGACGGGGTGTGGACCTATTCTTATTGATTTTGAGGGGGGTTCTCTGAACCTCCTGGATTTTGATGCTTGTTCCCTTTGCCATATTGGGGAAATTCTCTCCAATAATTCTCTCCAACATACCTTCTGCTCCCCTCTCTGTTTCCTCTTCTTCTGGAATCCCAATTATTCTAATGTTGTTTCGTCTTATGGTGTCACTTATCTCTCGAATTCTCCCCTCGTGGTCCAGTAGCTGTTTGTCCCTCTTTTGCTCAGCTTCTTTATTCTCTGTCATTTGGTCTTCTATATTGCTAATTCTTTCTTCTGCCTCATTTATCCTAGCAGTGAGAGCCTCCATTTTTGATTGCACCTCATTAATAGCTTTTTTGATTTCAACTTGGTTAGATTTTAGTTCTTTTATTTCTCCAGAAAGGGCTTTTATATCTCCCAAGAGGGTTGCTTTAATATCTTCCATGCCTTTTTCAAGCCCGGCTAGAACCTTGAGAATCATCATTCTGAACTCTATATCTGACATATTACCAATGTCTGTATTGATTTGGTCCCTAGCCTTTGGTACTGCTTCTTGTTCTTTTTTTTGTTGTGAATTTTTCCGCCTTGTCATTTTGTCCAGATAAGAGTTTATGAAGGAGCAAGTAAAATACTAAAAGGGTGGCAACAACCCCAGGAAAATATGCTTTAGCCAAATCAGAAGAGATCCCAAATCGTGAGGGGGGAGAAAGGGGATAAAAAGGGGTTCAAAAAGAAAAAAAAAAAACTATTAAAAAAAGAAAGCCGATAAAAAAATATAAAAAGGAAATATATATATATATATATTAAACTATTTAAAAAACGTTAAAAAAGAAAACGGTAAAAGTTAAAAAAATTTAGCAGAAGAAGAGGAAAAAAAATTGAAAAAGAAAAAAAAATTAAATTAACTGCAAGGGTAAAGAAACATGGGGAGAAAGCCATGAGTTCCATGCTTTGCTTTCTTCTCCTTGGAATTCCGCCGCTCTCCTTGGTATTGAAACTGCACTCCTTGGTAGGTGAACTTGGTCCTGGCTGGGTTTCTCATTGATCTTCTGGGGGAGGGGCCTGTTGTAGTGATTCTCAAGTGTCTTTGCCCCAGGCGGAGTTGCACCGCCCTTACCCGGGCGGGCTGAGTAATCCGCTGGGGTTTGCTGGGTTTGCTTTCGGGAGCTTTTGTTCCCTGAGCGCTTTCTGTATAGTTCTGGAAGACGGGAATGAAGATGGCGGCCTCCCGGTCTCCGGCCCGGAGGAGCCGAGAGCCCGGGGCCCCACTCCTCAGTGTGCCCTCAGAGAACAGCGCCCAATGACTCCCGTCACCCTGGCCTCTGGCCGCGCTCCGAGCTGACTGAGCCTGCAACCGGTTCAAGGTAACCCTGAGCTGTGAGCTCACTCCTCGGCTCTGTCTCTGTAGCCGGCTTCCCTGTTCTAATACCGGTAAGCTCTGCGACGCTCAGACACCCCCGATCCTTCTGTGACCCTGTGGGACCTGAGGCCGCGCTGACCCCACCTGGGCTTCACCCCAGTTAAGCCTCTGGAGCGATGTCCCTCAGCGGAACAGACTTTAAAAGTCCTGATTTTGTGCTCCGTTGCTCTGCCGCTCGCTGGGAGCCGGCCCCTCCCCCCGCGGTCTATCTTCCAGTCGCTTTGGATTCACTTCTCCGCCAGTCCTACCTTTCAGAAAGTGGTTGATTTTCTGTTTCTAGAATTGCTGTTCTTCTCTTCAATCTCCCGTTGGATTTGTAGGTGTTTGCAATCTTTAGATAAGCTATTTAGCTGATCTCCCGCTACCTGAAGTAGTCTCAGCCTGCTACTTCTCCGCCATCTTGACTTCTCCTAAAGTGTATACTTTTTGAAGTGTATACTTCAGTGGCATTAAGTGCATTCATGTTGTGCATCTGTCCTTACCATCCATCAACAGAACTTTTTTCATCTTTTTTCATTCCAAACTGAAACTCCATCCTCTTTAAACAGTAACTGTTCATTCTTTGCTCTCTGCAACTCTTGGCAACTACCATTCTACTTTCTGTCTTGTTATTTGACTATTGTAGATACCTTGTCTCATATAAGTGGAATCATACAATATTTGTCCTCCTGTGCTGACTTATTTCATTTTAGCAAAATGTCTTCAATATTTATCCATGTTGTATGTGTGTTGGAATATCCTTTCTTTTTAAAGCCAAATAACATTATTTTGTGTACATATACCACATCTCATTTTTCCATTCATCCATCAATAGACACTTAGATTGTTTTCACCTTTGGCTATTGTGAATAAAACTGCTATGAACATGGGTATACAAATGGCTATTCAAGTCCCTGGTTTCAGTTCTTTTGGGTATATATCCAGAAGTGGAATTTGTTGGTCATATGGTAATTTTATGTTTAATTTTTTTGAGGAACTGCAGTATATTCTCTGGAGTTGCTGCACCATTTGACATTTCCGCTAGCAATGTCCTAAAGTTTCAGTTACTCCACATTCTTACCGACACTTGTTATTTTTTATTTTGTTGTGTTTTCAATAGTAATAGTCCTAATGGGTGTGAAGAGTTATTTCATTCTGGTGTGGTTTTTTTTTGAAGATTTTATTTATTTATTTATTTGACAGACGGAGATCACAAGTAGGCAGAGAGGCAGGCAGAGAGAGAGGAGGAAGCAGGTTCCCTGCTGAGCAGAGAGCCGGATGCAGGGCTCAATCCCAGGACCCTGGAATCATGACCTGAGCCAGAGGCAGAGGCTTTAACCCACTGAGCTGCCCAGGCATCCCTCATTCTGGTTTTGATTTGCATCTTTCTAATAGTCAGTGATGTTGAGCATTCTTTTCAGGTGCTTATTGGTCATTTGTGTATGTTCTTTAGAGAAATGTCTATGCAAGTCCTTTCCTTGTTTTTTAATTGGATTTTGTTTTAGAGTTCTTTATTCTGTATACTGACTCCTTATCATATATATTATTTGAAAATAGTTTCTTTCTTACTGTGGGTTGTCCTTTTACTCTGTTGATAGTGTCCTTTGATGCACAAATGTTTTAAATTTGGATGAAGTCCAGTTTGTCTATTTTTTCCCTCTTGCTTATGCTTTTTGTGTCCTATCCAAGAAATGATTGCTAAATACAGTGTCATGAAGCTTTTGTCTTATGCTTTCTTCTAAGAGTTTTCAAGTTTTATTTCATATATTTAGATCTTTGATCCATTTTATTTTATTTTTTTTAAAGATTTTATTTATTTATTTGACAGACAGAGATCACAAGTAAGGAGAGAGGCAGGCAGAGAGAAAGAGGAGGAAGCAGGCTCCCCATGGAGCAGAGAGCCCGATGTGGGGCTTAATCCCAGGACCCTGGGATCATGACCTGAGTCGAAGGCAGAGGCTTTATTTAACCCAGTGAGCCACCCAGGAGCCCCAGATCTTTGATCCATTTTAAATTAATTTTTTGTAATATGGTGTTAGATAAGGGTCCAACTTAATTCTTTTGCATGTAGATACCCGGTTTTCCCAACATTATTTGTTGAACAAAGCCTGTTCTTTTCCTATTGAATGGGCTTCGTACCCTTGATGAAAATAGTGTGATCATATATCCACAGGATTATTTTTGGCTCTCTGTTCTACTCCATTAGTATATACATCTGTCTATTTCAGTATCACACTGTTTTGATTACTGTAGTTTTGTAGTAAGCTTTGAAATCAGGAAGTGTGAGAGCTTTAACTTTGTTCCTTTTCAAGATTGTTTTTAGGACAGATTTTTCTGTGTCTGCAAAAAAAAGTCATTAGGATTTTGGTAGGAGTCTCATTGAATCTATAGATCACTTTGGGTAATATTGACCTCTTAACAATATTAAGTCTTCCTGCCTGTGAACACAGAGTCTTTCCATTCATTTGTGGCTTATTTACTTTCCTTCAGCAGCCTTTTGTAATTTTCAGTGTATAAGTCTCTTGACTTCTTGGTTTATCTCTATTCTTTTTGATGCTTTGTAAATGCAATTAAAAAAAAAAAGATTTATTTACTTATTTTGAGAGAGATAGAGAGTGAAGGGGGTAGGGGCAGAGGGAGAGAGAGAATCTCAAGCAGACTCCTGTTGAGCATGGAGCCCAACATGGGGTTTGATCCCATAACCCTGAGGTCATGACCTGAGCTGAAATCAAGAGTTGGACGTTTAACTGCTTGAGCCACCCAGGCATCCCTGGAATCGTTTTCTTAATTTCCCTTTTGGATTGTTCATTGTTAGTGTATAGAAATGCAATTCATTTTTCTGTGTTGGCTTCATATCTTGCTACTTTGCTGAATTCATTCATTAGTTCTCACAGTTTTTTTGTTGATTTTTTTTGTTTTTGTTTTTTGTTTTGCTTTGTTTTTTGTTTGTGGACATTTTAGCTTTTCTGCATATAAGACCATATCATCTGCAAACATAATTTTACTTCTTTCCAAAATGGATGCCTTTTATTTCTTTTTCTTGGCTGATTAGTCTGACTAGGACTTCCAGTACTATGTGGAATAGCAAGTGCAAGCATCTTTACCTTGTTTCTGATCTTAGAGGAAAAGCTTTCAGTCTTTCTCTACTGAGTATGAGGTTCACTGTGGGTTTTTTGTAAATGGCTTTTATTATGTTTAGATTGTTTGCTTTTATTCCTAGTTTGTTGAGCGTTTTTTCATGAAAGGTATTGAATTTTGTCAAATGCTTTTTCTGTATCAATTGAAATGATCATGTGTTTTTTCTTCATTCTGTTAATGTGTACTACATTGATTTTTCATAGTTTTTTTAAAAAAAGATTTTATTTATTCATGTGAAAGAGAGAATGAGCAGGGGGAGAAGGAGAGGGAGAAGCAGACTCCTGGCTGAGCTGGGAGCCCGACATGAGGCTTGATCCCAGGACCTAGAAATCATGACTTGAGCCAGAGGCAATTGCTTAACCATCTGAGCCACCCAGGCACCCCTGTTTTTCATATGTTGAGTCATTCTTGCATTCCAAGAATAAATCTCACTTGGTCCTGGTGTACAGTCCTTTTAATATGCTGCTGGATTTGGTTTGCTAGTATTTTGTTAGGGATTATCTGCATTAGAGTTTCTAAGGGATATTGTTTTGTGGTTCTTTTGTATTGCGTTGTCTGGCTTGGTATCAGGGTAATGTTGGCTTCATTGAATAACTTAGGAGAGATACAGTTGATTCTTGTATATTGCTCTTATACCTGCAACCTTGAAAAACTAAATTATTCTGGCTTTATGGCTAATGTATAGTTACAGGTGGAACACGAACCCACATCACTTGGCTATACAGCAAATACCTGGCTTCCAAGTTGGGGCTGAGGCAGATGATCACTGGTTACTGGAAATTGTTATGATATTGGAAGCTGAGTCCCCTTTTCCCCTTGAGGTTATCTAAGTCTCAGTAACTTGACACTATGGGCAGGTGAACATGTGCTTAGACAAGGCATTCTCTTCTAAAAATAGTATGTCTTAGTATATGGAGATTAGTTGGGGATGGGGTTTCTCACTGAACTTAATAAAAAGTATATCAATAACAATAATGATGGTGCTCTTGATAATGAGCTTTCAAGGGACATTGAAGGATTAAAGCTAGGGAATAAAGGAAAAACCAGGCCAGTGATAATTTCACTGAAGACCAGAGAGTGTCCAAGCTTTATATTCCTTATATTTATATAAATTATATTTATATATTTATTTATATTTATTTTTATTTATATTATATTTATATATATATAAATATATATATTTTATATATATTTATATTATATTTATATATATATTATATATAATACATATATATAATATATTTTATATATAAATTATATAAATAAATTATATATTTATATTTATATAAGGCATATAAATTTATATGTAAATTTATATATATATTTAGAATATAATGTAATTTATTTATTCCTTATAAATCTTGGGGTATATATTATTTCTTAATAATAAATCCTCATTAGGGAGTTACTCTGAGTTTACTGTCTTCCATATTGCATGATTGCCTAAGTTGATCAAGCCATCTGAAATCCTGAATTATCATTGATCATTTAAGAATCTGAATTTTAGGGGCGCCTGGGTGGCTCAGTGGGTTAAAGCCTCTGCCTTTGGCTCAGGTCATGATCCCAGAGTCCTGGGATCAAGCCCCGCATCGGACTCTCTGCTTAGCCGGGAGCCTGCTTCCCTTCCTCTCTCTCTGCCTGCCTCTCTGCCTACTTGTGATCTCTTCTGTCAAATAAAAATAAATAAATAAATAATTAATAATAATAAAAAAAGAATCTGAATTTTAGGGGCGCCTGGGTGGCTCAGTTGTTGAGTGTCTGCCTTCGGCTCAGGTCATGATCCCAGGGTTCTGGGATCGAGCTCCTCAGTGGGCTCCCTGCTTGGCCAGAAGTCTCCTTTTCCCTCTCCCACTCCCCCTGCTTGTGTTACTTCTCTTGCTGTGTCTCTCTCTCTCTCTCAAATAAATAAATAAATAAATAAATAAATAAATAAATAAAATCTAAAAAAAAGAATCTGAATTTTAAATCAGATTTCTTTTTTTCTTCTCTTTTATGTTATACTTCTTTTTTTTTAAATTATGTTCCATTAGCCAGCATATAGTACATCATTAGTTTTTGATGTACTGTTCAGCGATTCATTAGTTGCATATAATACCCAGTGCTCATCACCACATGTGCCCTTCTTAATGCCCATCATCCGGTTTCCCCATTCCCCAACCCCTCTCCCCTCTGAAACCCTCAGTTTGTTTCTAAATCTTATTTCTTTTTAACATTATTAAAATCCCTTCCTGATTATTATTTTAATCTAAACCTATACACGAAATTATATCAGTTTTATGGAGTTCCTTTACTTATAAAAACTTGAATGCATGTGATTAATTATAAACTAATTTTTCCTATTTTACATTGTATTTTTTGTGTTCATGGCTTATTAATGTTCTTGGAGCTTGCACCCATTTAAAAACAGTTCTTGGGGCGCCTGGGTGGCTCAGTGGGTTAAAGCCTCTGCCATCGGCTCAGGTCATGATCTCAGGGTCCTGGGATCAGGGCCTGTGTCGGGCTCTCTGCTCCGCAGGGAGCCTGCTTCCTCCTCTCTCTGCCTGCCTCTCTGCCTACTTGTGATCTCTGTCTGTCAAATAAATAAAATCTTTAAAAAAATAAAAATAAAAATAGAATCAAAATAAAAACAGTTCTTGAAGTTCTTGACTGAAGCATCCCAATAGAAACAGTGAAGACAGCTTTTTGTATAATATTGTTAGGACACCATGTCCTAGATGTACATATCATAATTATATTTTTTTGAAAAATTTCTTCCAGGCGAAATGTCAACATTATAAGAAAAAACGAATGGAACAACAAGAGACTATTGCTTCTTTGCAAAAGGATATCTATAGATTAACAAAGGAGGAGGAAGAGCGCATTGTCACTCAAAACAGAGTGTTTGCTTATCTCTGCAAAAGAGTTCCTCATACCATCTTGGATCGACAGTAATGTTTCCTACATAAATTGATATATAGATTCATTATCAGTTTTTAAAATAGATTTTTTATTGGGAATGGTTATATCTCTTAAAAACTGGATGAGTCTTCCTCCCCCTCTTCTCTGCTTTCCCACCTCCATGCCCCCCCAAGGAAGAAACTGGTCATTTGGCCTGGAGAAGTTCATGTTATATTTTGCTTCCTTATTTTGTCATTTAATTTATTCTTTTGTCTCCTCTATCTGTCTAAACTGGAAGCTAGGACTAAATTCAGATACAAATATTTTTGGCAAAATACTTTATATGTGGTAATGAAGGCTTCTAATTGTAACATGTCAGGAGACACATATTGTCCAGTTGACTTACTCTTAAGGATGCTAAGATTGTTCAGGGGGTTAAATCCTTGATCCTCGATCCTTCCACTATAGAATTCCCATTGTTCCTTCATCTAAAGGTTTTACCAACTGATGATTTTGCAAGATGGTGATTTTTCAGTTCTTTTGTTTCTCCCATTCCCCCATGGAATTCTTCCATAAAAAGAACCTTTCCTGGGGCGCCTGGGTGGCTCAGTGGGTTAAGCCGCTGCCTTCGGCTCAGGTCATGATCTCAGGGTCCTGGGATCGAGTCCCGCATCGGGCTCTCTGCTCAGCAAGAAGCCTGCTTCCCTCTCTCTCTCTGCCTGCCTCTCCGTCTACTTGTGATCTCTCTCTGTCAAATAAATAAATAAAATCTTTAAAAAAAATAAATAAATAAATTAAAAAAAAAAAAAAGAACCTTTCCTGTTGACTAGGGGCTATTTGGTTGCCTTGTGTGGTTTGTTACAGGGAAGGTAGAATTACTGCTCAGTTTTTTCATTTTAATTCCCACTTTGGAGTAAGGAGTTGATGCCCTTATGATTTCCAGTGATAAGCAATACAATTTTTTGTTTGTTTGTGACTATCCTCTCTTTTTTCAAGTGTTGTTATTAACTCCTAGAACTTCTTTATGCTAGTATTCTTCTTCATGCTAGTATTATACACTTTTGACCCAACCTCATTGATATTAGATTTCTTTTAGACAGAAGGCACATTCTGTGCTTTTTCTTTTTTCTTTTTTTTTTCTGTCCCAGAGCTCTTTTGGGGGATGAATTCAGATATTTGTTAAAGCTAACGCTAAACATTTAGAATTAAAATTAACTAAATTAAATATAAGATTAATTAATTATATATTTTTTTAGTCAGGAGTGGTTTTTAGAGACCATAGTTTGGTGTTGGGGTTGCTTGTCATGCATATAATGTTTATTATTTTGTCATTGATTTAGGACTTTTTAGAAGGGTACAAGGAATTATGTATATTTCTGGGAAAAAACAAATCATTAATTTTTTTCCAGCTGAAGTTGATATTACAGAATTTTTGTTTAAACTCTGATACTACATTTGTAACTTTCCTTTTATACTAGAAATCCTTACTCCTAAGAACAATATCCTGTAACTATTTATTTGCTTTATTATATAACATATAAAAATAGTTGACCAGAATTACTGCTAACAATAAGTCTACTTTATGAAATTTAAATCCCTTTGCAATTACCTTTGACATTAATAATATTTTCTAGAATTCAGATACAGTGTTCTAAAATATCTTGAAATATTCCTTTGTATGTTTGTGTCACCAAATGTTCAGTTAAGTTGGTTTTGATTTGTTTTCAATATTTAGGGATTGCTTTTTTATTTTCCATTTACTTTTGGGTATGTAAGACATTGATACAATTCCAAAGTTGAAACTAATTATATTCAGAAAAGTTGTGTTTTCATTTCTGTCCCCTTGGCTCTATTCCTTACCTTCCATTACAGGTAATTTAAAATGTTTAGTTTTATTTTATCAAATATAAGCAGTATGGATATTATATTCATATTTTCCCTTTTTGTATAAAAAGTAGCACCATGTTTTTTTCACTTAATAGTATAAGCTATTTACATTCTAACTAAGTATTTACATAGTAGGACTGGGGATCTTTACTAACTAGGTATTTCTGTTTTATTATAAAAATAAATGAGGTCTCATAGAAACTAAAAACAAGATTATAGATTTTGATAATTATTTAAGAAAGAATACACACACGTAATTTTCATCTTTTTTTTTTTAAGATTTTATTTATTTGACAGAGATCACAAGTAGACAGAGAGGCAGGCAGAGAGAGAGAGGAAGGGAAGCAGGCTCCCTGCTGAGCAGAGAGCCCAATGCGGGGCTCGATCCCAGGGCCCTGAGACCATGACCTGATCTGAAGGCAGAGGCCCAACGCACTGAGCCACCCAGGCGCCCCAATTTTCATCTTTTTGAAGGAAAGAACAAGGACAAAAATCTAAAAATTACAATTAAAATACCATAAAAATAGAGATAGGTGTGAATAAATTTCAAAAAGAGAGAAGCAGAGGGGAAAATATAAGAGTAAAGAAGAACAAAAAGAAGAAAAAGGAGAGACAATTACAGGGGGATAAATAGGAGAGTAAGAGAGATGGAGGAAGGGGAATAAAAACAAGTATAAAAACCAGCCAATCTGAGTGAGTCAGACAGTCCGTAAAAGAGAAGCATTGAAAGAACTTATCATGTACCATATGAAGTCAAGTTAATTTAGGTGTGAATTCGTCTGATGACCTAGAGATTCTCTATTTGATTTTTTTTTTTTTTTTAGAGTTTATTTATTTATTTGACAGACGGAGATCACAAGTAGGCAGAGAGGCAGGCAGAGTAGGCGGGGAAGCAGGCTCCCTACGGAGCAGAGAGCCCAATGCGGGGCTCAATCCCAGGATCCTGGGATCATGATCTGAGCCGAAGGCAGAGGCCTTAACCCACTGAGCCACCCAGGCGCCCCTCTCTATTCAATTTTTAATAAAGCTAATTTTCAGTTTGAGACACAGAACTTAAAAATTGTGAATTAACATTATTAGAAATACATGAGTTAACCACTGCAGCTATTGTTAAAAGTTACAAAGACACTGGGAAAAACAATATAAAACATACACAGATGAATAAAACCATGTTTCCTGCCATATATGGATCTGATAGTCTAACTGGGTAGATAGACACACACTGAGGCAAGTCAAATACAAGGCAGATAGTGGTATGTGCTATAATAATGGGGCAAATAGGATACTAAGAGGGCATGACAGAAGGGGAGATTCATTTCCTTTGAGGGATGTGGGGATGACCAAAAAGTCTTCATGAAGGAGATAACTTATAAACTAGATTATTAGGAACTATAGAATTTTAATAGGCAGAGGTGAGGGAAAGGTATTTTAGTTAGAGAAGTATAGTGGCAGGAAAACTGAATATATTTGAGAATAGTCCAAGTAGTGAAAGAGTTTTGGAACATAGGGTGCACATGATGATGATGGTAAGTGTTTTAGGAGACGATATGGAAAGAAAGGTGTGTTGGAACTTTGAAGGGTTAACCTACAGGCTGAAGAGTTTGGGTTCTGCTTACTATATACCAGGAACCCCTCCCCCCCACTGAATTTCTTTCTTTTTTTTTTTTTTTTAAGATTTTATTTATTTGACACACAGAGAAAGATCATAAGTAGGCAGAGAGGTGGGTGGGGGGGGTGGAGGTGGGAAGCAGGCTCCCCGCTGAGCAGAGAGCCCAACTTGGGACTCAATCCCAGGACCCCGAGATCATAACCCTAACTGAAGGCAGAGGCCTAACCCACTGAGCCACCCAGGCAATTTCTGATTGAAGAAAAAAAAACCCAGAGACAGAAAGACAAGTTAATAATCACTTGTAATAGCCAAGATTGGAGATTGCAAAGGCCTGCATTAGGTAGGGCCAAAAGAAAGGAGAGCTATTGGAAAGATAGACAGGAATTGTCGAGACTAACTGGCTGTAGATCCTAAAAGAAGGACAGAAGTCAAAGATAGCCAGATTTCAAGCTAGGTTTGGGGAACAGGGCTGGAAGATGATTAATTCATTTACAGACATGTGCTTAGGCACCTTTGTCAGCCATGTAGAGATATCAGGCCAGCAGTTAGAAGGGCCAAACTCCAGAGAACTTCCAAATTTCAGATAAAGGAAGAAAGTAGGAAGAAGAGAAGTTAACGTTTGGATGTCAGGATAACTAAGGAACAAAAGTATTTCAAGAAGGAGGTGATAAGAAATGTTACATGCTTCCTCATCAGTGTTTGCCTTCTCACTGTCTTGCTCAGAATTCCCAGTGTGACACATAATTATGTCATCTCTAAAAGTTTATTGAAGGTATCCAGTAACAGAATGAATGAAGTTTGCTGTGAAGGAAAAGATAGAGATGAAATGGTAGTGTAAGGTGGTGGGGAGGAAGGGGGGAGGGTTTGTGAAGGATATAAAGGAAATTAAAGGATTTTAATTTAATATAAAGGAAATTAAAGCATTTTTACAGGATAATATGAGAGCTTGTATGTGTTGAGATGAAGAAAGAATAATCCAGAAAGTTGATATATTTAAAGCACAATTGGTTGAATTAGTTCTGAAAAAAAGAATTAAGTTTCTCGAGATGGGGAAATAGTATAAATTCTTGCTTTAAGAAGAATAACATGTGGGGCGCCTGGGTGGCTCAGTGGGTTAAAGCCTCTGCCTTTGGCTCAGGTCATGATCTCAAGTTCCTGTGATCGAGCTCCCCATCAAGCTCCGCATCAGGCTCTCTGCTCAGCGGGAAGCCTGCTTCCTGCTCTCTCTGCCTGCCTCTCTGCCTACTTGTGATCTCTCTATGTCAAATAAATAAATAAAATCTTAAAAAAAAAGAAGAAGAACATATGAAAACATAGTGTTATTTTTTCCTTTGAGGATTTTTTAAAATTACAAAAGCAGTTCCTGTTTATAAAAGTTCAAACAATACAAAAATGTGTTAAGTAAAATATATCTGCTTACCCTTCCTAATTTCCATACTCCAGAGATAATCACTTTTAATAGTTTGGTTTGTATCTTTCCTAATGTTGAACAACAGGAGTGCCATTGGCATTTTGGGTGGGATGGTTCATTGTGTCAGTTTGTTGACAAATTTTTAGTATCCTGCGCCCTCCCCAACCAGTCAATGTGACAACTAAGATTTTCCCTTAGGTTATGTTACTGTTCCCCAGTTAGGAACTCACAGAGTTTTTATTCAATACAAATAAAACTTCACATACAATTATTTCTTTTCAAAACAAAAATGGAGAGGCACCAGGGTGGCTCAGTTGGTTAAGCAATGCCTTTGGCTTGGGTTGGGATCCCAGGGTCTTAGGCTCGAGCCCCACGTTGAGCCCCAGGGAGCCTGCTTCTCTCTCTCTCTCTCTCTCTCTCTGCAGGTCCCCCTGCTTGTGCTCACTCACTCTGTCACATAAATACATAAAATCTTAAAAAAAAAAATGGAGTAATACTCTACATTTGGCTATGCAACATTACTTTTCTTAGAATTTTTATTAGGACGTACAAATTTACATACATTATTACTTCTATGCTTCATTGTTTTCCAGAGAGTGGATGTGTCCTTATTTATTTTACTTTACTCTTATTGAATAACATTTAGAATGTTTCTGGGTTTTCACTCTTGTAAATAATGGTGCAGTGAACAACTTTGTTCATTTTGAGTTACAAGTTTGAGAAAATATTTCTGTGGAAGCAGTTGCTAGAGATAGAACTGCTGGGACAAAGGAGATATTCATTTAATATATTGATAAAATGTTAGTGATTATTTTAAAATCTATACTTCAAAATTTAAAAATATATGGCTTAGTATAATACTTCTGACAAAAATCACTTAAATTTTTTATAAACTTACTAAATAACGTTTATCCTTTGTTGCTGTAATTTGAAATTATGTAAAGAGAACAGTATAGTAAATGATCCAATATCACATTTTAAAAATTTAGTTTATCTTCTGTTTTCTAGGTTGCTTTGCCTAATTGATTACTATGAATGTAAAATTAGGAAATTGCATAAACAAAGGTAAGACTAATCCTCTTAACAATTTTTAAAGTTAATTACCCACCAAGTTAATTTTGGTGAATCACACCAAAAGTTTTTATAGTCCTTTGAAACTTTAACTATGCTTTGGAAATCTACCTAATACATAACTATGAATTTCTTTTTTTATAACGATTTTGAAGACTGCTTTACTTTTTATGTTTAAATGTATTGTTGCATTTATTTTAAAATATTTGTCACAGCATTATAATTTGTTCTACTGTTGTCATTTAGCTACTGGACAGTTACTAAGTATATCCACGGAGTACATAGGATTATACTAGCTGCCTACTGAAGTGCAACATAATTAAAGATAATGGTCTTTGACTAATCTAAAATAACTGAGGGATATCTAAGGCCAAATAATCGAAACTACTTTCAGGTCATTAAAACAGCTATTTTGTTTCATTGTTTATAGATGGGATAATTCTTTTTTTTTTTTTTATTTTATTTTTTTTATTAAACATATATTTTTATCCCCAGGGGTACAGGTCTGTGAATCGCCAGATTTACACACTTCACAGCACTCACCATAGCACATACCCTCCCCAATATCCATAACCTCACCCCCCCTCAACCCCCCGCCCCCCATCAACCCTCAGTTTGTTTTGTGAGATTAAGAGTCACTTATGGTTTGTCTCCCTCCCAATCCCATCTTGTTTCATTTACTCTTCTCCTACCCCCTTAACCCCCCATGTTGCATCTCCTCTCCCTCATATCAGGGAGATCATATGATAGTTGTCTTTCTCCGAGTGACTTATTTCGCTAAGCATGATACCCTCTAGTTCCATCCACGTCGTCACAAATGGCAAGATTTCATTTCTTTTGATGGCTGCATAGTATTCCATTGTGTATATATACCACATCTTCTTTATCCATTCATCTGTTGACGGACATCTAGGTTCTTTCCATAGTTTGGCTATTGTAGACATTGCTGCTATAAACATTCGGGTGCACGTGCCCCTTCGGATCACTACGTTTGTATCTTTAGGGTAAATACCCAGCAGTGCAGTTGCTGGGTCATAGGGTAGTTCTATTTTCAACATTTTGAGGAACCTCCATGCTGTTTTCCAGAGTGGTTGCACCAGCTTGCATTCCCACCAACAGTGTAGGAGGGTTCCCCTTTCTCCGCATCCTCGCCATCATCTGTCATTTCCTGACTTGTCAATTTTAGCCATTCTGACTGGTGTGAGGTGATATCTCATTGTGGTTTTGATTTGTATTTCCCTGATGCCGAGTGATATGGAGCACTTTTTCATGTGTCTGTTGGCCATCTGGATGTCTTCTTTGCAGAAATGTCTGTTCATGTCCTCTGCCCATTTCTTGATTGGATTATTTGTTCTATGAGTGTTGAGTTTGCTAAGTTCTTTATAGATTTTGGACACTAGCCCTTTATCTGATATGTCATTTGCAAATATCTTCTCCCATTCTGTCAGTTGTCTTTTGGTTTTGTTCACTGTTTCCTTTGCTGTGCAAAAGCTTTTGATCTTGATAAAATCCCAATAGTTCATTTTTGCCCTTGCTTCCCTTGCCTTTGGTGATGTTCCTAGGAAGATGTTGCTGCGGCTGAGGTCGAAGAGGTTGCTGCCTGTGTTCTCCTCGAGGATTTTGATGGATTCCTTTCTCACATTGAGATCCTTCATCCATTTTGAGTCTATTTTCGTGTGTGGTGTAAGGAGATGATCCAATTTCATTTTTCTGCATGTGGCTGTCCAATTTTCCCAACACCATTTATTGGAGAGGCTGTCTTTTTTCCATTGGACATTCTTTCCTGCGTTGTCGAAGATGAGTTGACCATAGAGTTGAGGGTCCATTTCTGGGCTCTCTATTCTGTTCCATTGATCTATGTGTCTGTTTTTGTGCCAGTACCATGCTGTCTTGATGATGACAGCTTTGTAATAGAGCTTGAAGTCCGGAATTGTGATGCCACCAACTTTGGCTTTCTTTTTCAATATTCCTTTGGCTATTCGAGGTCTTTTCTGGTTCCATATAAATTTTAGGATTATTTGTTCCATTTCTTTGAAAAACATGGATGGTTCGTTGATAGGAATTGCATTAAATGTGTAGATTGTTTTAGGTAGCATAGACATTTTCACAATATTTATTCTTCCAATCCAGGAGCATGGAACATTTTTCCATTTCTTTGTGTCTTCCTCAATTTCTTTCATGAGTACTTTATGGTTTTCTGAGTATAGATTCTTAGTCTCTTTGGTTAGGTTTATTCCTAGGTATCTTACAGTTTTGGGTGCAATTGTAAATGGGATGGAGTCCTTAATTTCTCTTTCTTCTGTCTTGTTGGTGTAGAGAAATGCAACTGATTTCTGTGCATTGATTTTATATCCTGACACTTTACTGAATTCCTGTACAAGTTCTAGCAGTTTTGGAGTGGAGTCTTTTGGGTTTTCCACATATAGTATCATATCATCTGCAAAGAGTGATAGTTTGACTTCTTCTTTGCTGATTTGGATGCCTTTAATTTCCTTTTGTTGTCTGATTGCTGAGGCTAGGACTTCTAGTACTATGTTGAATAGCAGTGGTGATAACGGACATCCCTGCCGTGTTCCTGACCTTAGCGGAAAAGCTTTCAGTTTTTCTGCATTGAGAATGATATTTGCGGTGGGTTTTTCATAGATGGCTTTGATAATATTGAGGTATGTGCCGTCTATCCCTACACTTTGAAGAGTTTTTTTTTTTTTAAAGATTTTATTTATTTATTTGACAGAGAGAGATCACAAGTAGATGGAGAGGCAGGCAGAGAGAGAGAGAGAGGGAAGCAGGCTTCCTGCTGAGCAGAGAGCCCGATGTGGGACTCGATCCCAGGACCCTGAGATCATGACCTGAGCCGAAGGCAGCGGCTTAACCCACTGAGCCACCCAGGCGCCCCCACTTTGAAGAGTTTTGATCAGGAAGGCATGCTGTACTTTGTCAAATGCTTTTTCAGCATCTATGGAGAGTATCATATGATTCTTGTTCTTTCTTTTATTAATGTGTTGTATCACATTGATTGATTTGCGGATGTTGAACCAACCTTGCAGCCCTGGAATAAATCCCACTTGGTCATGGTGAATAATCCTTTTAATGTACTGTTGAATCCTATTGGCTAGTATTTTGGCGAGAATTTTTGCATCTGTGTTCATCAAGGATATTGGTCTGTAGTTCTCTTTTTTGATGGGATCCTTGTCTGGTTTTGGGATCAAGGTGATGCTGGCCTCATAAAATGAGTTTGGAAGTTTTCCTTCTATTTCTATTTTTTGGAACAGTTTCAGGAGAATAGGAATTAGTTCTTCTTTAAATGTTTGGTAGAATTCCCCCGGGAAGCCATCTGGCCCTGGGCTTTTGTTTGTTTGGAGATTTTTGATGACTGTTTCAATCTCCTTACTGGTTATGGGTCTGTTCAGGCTTTCCATTTCTTCCTGGTTCAGTTGTGGTAGTTTATATGTCTCTAGGAATGCATCCATTTCTTCCAGATTGTCAAATTTGTTGGCGTAGAGTTGCTCATAGTATGTTCTTATAATTGTCTGTACTTCTTTGGTGTTCGTTGTGATCTCTCTTCTTTCATTCATGATTTTATTTATTTGGGTCCTTTCTCTTTTCTTTTTGATAAGTCTGGCCAGGGGTTTATCAATCTTATTAATTCTTTCAAAGAACCAGCTCCTAGTTTCGTTGAGGATGGGATAATTCTTTTAACAAATATTTTTGAGCACCTACCTCATGCCATGTTGTTTTAGGTACTTAGGATACCATAATAAACAATGCAGATAAATTGCCCACTTTTGTCAGGTGTACATTCTTGTATTCTCTCCCCTAGAATAATGACTTTCCAGAAACACAGCAGGACCAGTGGCAGAGCTGTGCTCATTGCTGATCCCTTGTAGCACCCTGGGGACCCTAAAAACAAAACAAAACAAAACAAAAAAACCAACCAACCAACAAAAAAATCAGAATGTTGGGGAGAAAGAAGTGAAAAAGGGAAGACAAGAAGAGAACAACTATTGATAGAGCAATTCCTTGTTTCATTCTGTTCAGAAAGTAGCATTCTATCAAGTAACTTCAGAGACCTCCTGATTTCCAAATGAAACTATGTCTTTTAGATGATAGGCATGGTGTTAGATTCTATAGAGATAAGACAAAGTTTTGGATATGGTTCTTCCCTTCTAAGATTTTACAATCTAGTAAGGGAGGTAAAATGTAAACACATTAATAATTAAGAAAAATAATATATTAAAAACACTAATACACATAATGTCATTATAGTGTAATTATTAAAAATTGTGCAGACAGTATAGGTAGGAGTTTAGAACAAGAACAAACAGTTTGGATGGATGAACAGAGAAGCCTTTACAGAGCAGATGAGGGTTTGCTTGAGCTTGAAAGGTAAGTAAAATTTGGGAAAGTAGGAAGGCAAAAAAGGTAGTCATTTTAGTCATTGGATGCTATGAGCAAAAGTGCATAGATATAAAAGTATAGAATTTTTTTATGGCACTGTTATTAAACCAGTTTGGCTGGAGTTCAGGGGATTTGTTGGTATGTTATAGATTATGTGATTGTGGGATAGGCCTGCAGGCTAGAGAACCAGGGAAGAGTTCCTTTTTGTGGGTCTCAGTGTTTGTTCTTAAGGCCTTTAATTGCATGAGGCCTACTCACATTAGGAAAGGTTCTCCTTTACTTAAAGTCTATTGATTTAAATGTTAATCATGTCTAAAAAATACCTCATAGCAATAATTAGACTGGTGTTTGAACAGCTAGGCACCATAGCCTAGCCAACTTGACACTAAAACGGATAGTCCTAGCGTGTAAGAGTAAAGAGAAGGAAAATGAAGAATTTAATGGCTTGAGAGGTTGCAAACTTAAGCTTACACAATCAAGAAAATAATGAAAGTGAGTGAAGCAGGCTAGGTGAGGACTGTGGCAAATTGGACAGCTGTATACCATCTGTCTGAAGTGGTCCATTATTACACATTCTAGCCAGTCGATACCTTGTAAGAATGTGAGTTCAGTGTGGCTAGATTTGCTTGTTTTTCGAGATTTATAAATAAGATTTTTAATATTCACAATTAACTTAGTGGTTTTAAAAATATTGTATGGTCCACAGGGAACAAACTTGGTTGTCAGAGAGAAGGGGAGTGGGAGATGGCCATAATGGATAAGGAGAGAGGGAGATGAGACTTCCAGTTATGGAATGAGTAAGTCATGTGAATAATAGGGAAGGCATAGGGAATATAGTCAATGACATTTTAATAGTGTATGATGATAGACGGTAGCTACACTTGTGAGCATAAATTTACAGAGAAGCTGAATCACTGTGTTATACACCTGAAACTAATATAAAACTGTATTGTCAACTGTAGTCTTTAAAATTTAAAGAAAAAGCAAAAATATTATATGGTCCAAACTGAATATCAGTTGCAACCTTTGGGCCATGTCTGTAGTAGATTCTAATCTAGATTTAGGTGTTTGCAAACTATTCTGTAATGGGCCAGATGGTGAATATTATAGACATTTTAGGCTGTATAGTCTCACAACTCTTCAGCCCTCCTCTTGTAGCACAAAGCCAGCCACAGATGATATGTAAATGAATTGGCAGGGCTGTATTCTGTAAAAATCTAATTACAAAAATCCACAGCCTGCATGTAGCCCACAGGCAGCAGCTTGCTGATTGCTGACTTAATACATGATGAGAGTTTGGGATTTTTAGTAAGAGAAGATTTAGCATAGCCATCATTTGAAATCTGTCATGTGGGATATAGTATGAGAAGTTGCTTCTGAGGTGCAAACTGGGGTTCTCTGACTAGAAATGATAGGATTGAGTCCATTTTGGGGAGTGTTGAATTTGGTTATCAAGAATTTGTAGTAGGGGCGCCTGGGTGGCTCAGTGGGTTAGGCCGCTGCTTTCGGCTCGGGTCATGATCTCAGGGTCCTGGGATCGAGTCCCACGTCGGGCTCTCTGCTCAGCAGGGAGCCTGCTTCCTCCTCTCTCTCTGTCTGCCTCTCTGCCTGCTTGTGATCTCTGTCTGTCAAATAAATAAATAAAATTTAAAAAAAAAAAGAATTTGTAGTAAAAATCCAGGGTTGAGGGGTGCCTGGGTGGCTCAGTGGGTTAAAGCCTCTGCCTTCAGCTCAGGTCATGAACCCAGGGTCCTGGGATCAAGCCCCATATCAGGCTCTTTGCTCAGCAGGGAGCCTGCTTCCCTTCCTCTTTCTGCCTGCCTCTCTGCCTGCTTGTGATCTCTGTCAAATAAATAAATAAAATCTTAAAAAAAAAAAAAAATCCGGGGTTGAGTAATGAGAAGCTTGGTGGAAAGGAATTCCCTTTTCACTTAGCAATCCTGTCATCACTGAGCTGAAGTGAGATAGTTTGGCTTATAAAAACCTTGCTCAGGCCAGATATTTGGCTTGAATGTCTCTCATTAAGGGAGAAGGAGATAGGAAGAAAATTGGAGCTACAGTATAAATAATCCTACAGATGGAAAAAATTAGAAGTCATTTATACTTTGCTGCGATGAAAATTCTCCAAAGGAGAGGGTTTTTCAGGGTTCATTGACTTTATAGACTCCAATAGTCTCCTTTCTAAGAGTATGAACTTGATAAATTGTAGCAACTTCAAGGTGGATTTTGAGATCTATAAATAGGGTATTATTATCACCTGAAGGAGTGAGAGTAGTGTAAAAAGAAATGATTGTTAAGTATTACATTACTGAAGAAAAGGAGATGAAAGAGTTGACAGATAAAAGAGCTGAAACAGAGAAAATGAGGGATTTGCCTACTTAGGATTCACAGGAAACACAGGAGAAGGAGGTATGTATCTGTAGAGCGAGGGGAGCAAGACCAAGGGAAGAAGACAGATGGGACAGGGCCTCTTGCAGAGGCAAAAGCCCCTGCTTAACATTTATTTATCAAGCACAGTGTTGTCTGAAGTTTTTCTCACCATGAAACACAAATATTGCTGTTTGTATACCACATTGTGGTATATATACAGAGCTGCAATTGGAAGCACCTGGTTCAGGAACTCTGACCACCCTAAGCCCTGCCCAGTTGTCCTGAGGCCTGAGGAGGATAAATATCTTGCCATAGCTATTTTGCACAGCACACCTATGGTACACTATTTGGGGGCTCTAATTTAGGGCACAGGTTTGGGGAAACTTCCAAAGGGACTTGTGAAGGGAGTTTCTGCATACTACAAACTGGTATTGTTTTCTGTCTCTACACATGAGCAAACTCGGAAAGGAAAGGAAGCAGCAGTCAAGGCACTAGAAATGTGAATACATGGGTTAACCAATTGGAAGTCTTAGAAAACAGCAAATGTGCTATAATCTCTGAAAAAGAGGGGAAGTACCTTTTCATATGATGGGTTTCAGCTATGTAACTTTACTTTTTTTTTTTTTTTTACCCAGTGTTACTACATTAATATAGATTACATGAAATATATTGCTAGTTATTTCTGTTAGTATTTCCCTGACTTGGTGGATATGATTGAAGAGCCAAGGAAAGTAACATAGGAATGAAACCTATTAGGCTCACATTTTCTTCTGAGATGTCAGAGACACTTGAAAAATTAACACAGGGAAAATGGTTCTGTAGTGAATTAGTAGTTAGGTGAAGCTCCCTTGTTTAATTCCATCTTTCTCTTTAGGTAGAAATTTTAAAAATGGTCTTGGATAATGGAAACAGGTGATTTTTGAAGTTCACTTCTGACTTCCTAGACATGAGTGCTTTAATATTTTTTATTTACTTTTAACACCAGTCCTTTGAGGTAGATGTGATAGATACTTCTCTGACAGAAGACAAATTCAGAGAGATTGACATATTCAAATAGCATCGGGTTAATTGTGTCAAGTCTTGAATTGGGACTATTAAATCTGTTGCCTCATACACTCTCTATATATTTTTTGTATAGGTTATTTGGTGAGCTAAAAGTACTAGAAAATAAAAACAGTATGCTTTGTTTCTTTATTCATTCAAGAAGTGTTTTTTTCACCCCCTTTATACCCTATACTCTTCTAGGCAGTGAGATGCAATGGTAAACAAAATAAAGTTTTGGTCCACATGGATCTTATGTTTTAATTAAAGGTGATAGTGAACTGTACTGTACTGTGAAATGTACTGTAATACTGGGTAGTAGTATGTTCTAATACCATTCTCTCTGAGAACAAGTAAGAAATTTGGCTTAAATTTTAATTCATGTTTAGGTTATCAAACACTTATTGGGTTGATTTTTGTTAGCTGTATTTTTTCCTTTGAAGATAGATCTTTCATAAGTACACATTGTATATCTTTTCACAGGCAATATAAAGAAAATGAAAGTCTGTCAGAAGAAGAAAAAGACTACAGAAGTTTGGATGCCTCACCAACTTATAAAGGCCTTCTAATGGTATGGGGACTACTTGACTAATAATTACTTTTTTATATAAAGTAAAATAATAATCTAGGAAAGTTAACTATTTTTCTATGAAATGTGTTGAAGTCATTACAGAATCAACTCAAGGAATCGAAATCCAAGATTGATGCACTTTTAAGTGAAAAGCTGAATCTCCAAAAAGATTTAGAAACCAGGTCAGAGAAACTTAAGTAATTTTTATTTAACTTTTGGAAAGTAAACACATTCTGGAATTTGGGGTGTTAAATGAATCTTTCCAGCTCCTTTACCATGAAACTAATCTTAGAAATGTCACACTTTTTTACATTCATTTAGTTAGTTGTATCTCATATGATGGAAGGAACAAGAACACATGTAGGTAGGCAAGGGAACTGAGAGTATAGGACCCCACATGGAAAAGATAAAACTGGGTAGGAACACAGAATAGATTCAGATTTATATCCGCAGGTTTCCTATTCCCAAATTTCTTTAGAATGTCTTAATATCTTACCTCTATGTCATGAGAGGAAAAGAAAACTAAAAAGTTTAAATGTCCTACAAAAAGGTATATTTATATATAGCATGCCACCACAAAAGGATGATGTTCTGCATGTTGGCAGGGAATAACAAGGGATGAACATTGTTAAGATTTTCTTCATTTGACAAGTGTTTGTTGAATACCTCTTACAAGTTAGACACTGTCTTATGCTCAGTTAAAATATAATGACCAAAATAAATAACTTGTTCTCATAAGGATTATATTTAAATGGGGAGGAAACTGATACCTAAAGTAGAAGCCATTTATATAAATTTTTAAAAAACCTACTACAGGGACGCCTGGATGGCTCAGTTGGTTGGGCAGCTGCCTTTGGCTCAGGTCATGATCCCAGCGTCCTGGGATCGAGTCCCGCATCGGGCTCCTTGCTCAGCAGGGAGCCTGCTTCTCCCTCTGCCTCTGCCTGCCATTCTGTCTGCCTGTACTCGCTCTCTCTCCCTCTCTCTCTGACAAGTAAATAAAAAAAAAAAAGAAAAAAAAAACCTCCTACATAATGTGTAAGTTTATGTCTATATAAATACATAGCAAAAATTTTAAACCATGCATGGGAATAATGAACAGTGAATTTGGGATAGTGATTACCTGAATGGGGACACACGTGGAGTTTTAACTATATGTATAATGTTTCAGTTAAAATTTGAAACAGATCTGTCAACATTTAACTTTGGTGAAGCTGAGTAGTGGGTACACCCTTATTTATTTTACTATTCTCTCTTTCTTGTCTGTACATTTGAAATATTTCACTATAAAAACAAGTAACAAATTAACAACAAACAAAATGGGTAAAAAGTTTTGAACAGGAAATACATGGAAGGAGAAATTCAGTGGCCAATAAACACCTTACTGGCAGTCATGGAATATTTTAAGATTTTTAATGAGCATATTTGTGACAAATAACATGGTATACCTTATTTATTAAATATATTTGTAGTTTTATTCAATAAACTGAATGTGTTCAATGTGATTTATTTTCTACAGGCCCACACAGCATGAATTAAGACTTTATAAACAACAGGTGAAGAAACTGGAGAAAGCCCTTAAGAAAAACATCAAGTAATTATATTTTACCAAAGTTACAGATTCATTATGGTTTAGTATCTTAGTATTTTTATTACCTGTAAGTTTACTTCATGCTTTCCTCATAGTGGCCTTTGTTTGAAATTACCAGACTAATGGGGGGAAATGACATAAAAGGTATTTCTGATTCTAGAGTTTAAAAACAGTTTCTACTGTGTTGGATTCGGCTATATATTTATCTTAAGAACAAAAAAAGGCATTTATCTGATGTAATAAGGGCAAAGATTTTAACTAGAAAGTTGTCTTTGGAAACCACAGTGGAATTGCAAGTGAATCATTGAAATTAGACATGCCAAGCCCCCAATTTTTCTTTGTGCTAGTTGTGACCTGAATAATACACAGCCTCATCACACTTTAAAAGTACTAGAATGAATGCAGTGAGCCATTCACAGCCATTCACATTCACATAAAAGTACTTACTTGTACTTTTCTTGATTTTGAAAGGCACAGTCTCAGAGGAGTTTGAAAAAGTTGGTCCTAAATAGTGGTAGTATTTTCTGAAGATTATCCAGGTGTACTCTTTCATTTAAGGGAGTGGGACCAGAAGAGGTAGTGTAGGGAGCACTGGGAGGAAATATTTTGAAAACTATATTAGTTAATATATGCATTAGGTGTATTAAGTCAGTTATATTAGCATAAGTTGTTTCGATTTTCATTGACAACTATGTTTCTTCCTTCCCATGGCAATACATGCCACAGTGAAAGGCAAATATTCTGGACATCCAAGGATTAACATCCTGAGTTAAATTAAGATAGTATAGAAAGAGAACTAAAAAAGAAAAGAGAAATGGAAGGTTCGGAAAGGTTGCATTCATTAGTTCACTTAATATTTTTCCCTTCCTACTTATTCCTTAATATTTTGGGTACCTTTAGTACTTCCTACTATTTGCTTGGCATTTTGGGTACTGAAATTGCGCGATAAGCCAAATAGAAATGGTCCCTGCCTTCATGGAGATTACATGAGGGGAGAAGGACAATGAAAAAAATAAATAAGACCATTCCAATGTAGTGTAAGTACTAAGTGTGAAATAGTATGAGAGTTGTTAATTGTGTGAGTTTGGACAAGAGGTGACATGGTCACAAGGGGCAATAGTGGCAGAGGTGAGAAGTCTTTGGAATATTGGAGGTAGAGCTGATAGGACTTGGTGATGGATTTGATATAGCAGCTCAGGGGGGGAAAAATCAGGATTCCTCTAAGTTTTAAGCCTGAATAACTAGATAGTTCTTCATGTCTAAATGAGATAGGAAAATTGGTTGAGAAGCAATTGGGAAAAGGAGGATGTAGGGAGGTAAAAAGAGGAGGTGTAGATAGATGTTATATGTGACTATATGAAGGTATTCATAAGGAAATGAAGGCCTAAAGAAACAGTTAAGCCTAGTTAAGCCTGAACCTTACACTACTTTTGTTGAAGAGTGGGAAGTTGTAGATAAACATGATAGGACAAAAGGGCATGAGCTAATATACTGGGGGGAACTCAGATTCTTTCTTGGAGTTCCTCTGTCTACAGAGATAAAAATGCTACTTTGGCTGTATTGGAGGGCCCCTATTACATGAGGGTCTTAAGATCAAAGCTTCAGGAGAGGAGGAGGTGAGAGAGTCTCTCCTGCACCTGCCATGTCTCAAAGTCCTTTGGCTTAAAACATTTCATATGTCAAACGGCATATTGTGGAGTGGCATGTCCTTTTCCTCTTCAGAGGAATTTTACTCACTTCAAGGCAAATATATTAGTGAAGACACACACGTATGTGCACCTATGTATACATAGAGATAGGTAGTCAGTCTTCTTTAGTCATAGATTTCATATTTGTGAACTTGCCTACCTGCTAAAATTTATTTTTAACCCTCAAATCAGTTGTTGTAGCACTTTTATGATCATGAGAGGACATGCCCAAATATACATTTCCTGCTGTTGAACAAGGTGATGCTCTGTCCTCTTGTTTCAGTTCTTTCAACTCTGAACAAGCATCCTTGTTGTTGTCATAGTGCCACTTTTTTGCTTGTTTCTTTGCATTTTTGCACTTTTTTTGGTGATTTCTTCATGATGGCCACTAAGCATAGTGTTGATGTGCTGTCTAGTGTTCTTTCCTGGGTGGGAAGAAGGTTGTGATGTGGCTTATAGAGAAAATACATGTGCTAGATAAACGTCATTTAGGCATGAATTATAGTGCTGTTAGTTTTGAGTTCAATGTTAATGAATAACAATATCAAATAAGGTGTTTTTAAACATGGACACACATAAAACAAGTTTATATATTGATCAGTTGAGGGAAGTGTCACCAGCTGCATGTAGGAAACCAACTCAGTATTAACCCTGGGAGCAATGGCTCAGTCTTTGCTAATTCAGTGTTTATGGTGACTTTATAGAACATAACTACCACAAATAACAAGAATGGACTGTATATGTCTTTGTTGTTCATTTTGGGTTGTCTTTAGATTGACTTTTCACGATTAGCCTTTAAAATTATGATTTAGAATTAATCCCTGCTGTATTTTTCTATTAAATTTTGAAGAAATTAATTGTGCTTTAGAAATTTAAATTTGGAATTTAAAAAATTAACAATTTTTTTTTTTTTAGGTTTGGAAGTTTTGTAGAATATAGATGTGAAACAGGGAATTAGGAATGTTAGATAAATTGCCTACATCATACAGATGGTATGTGGAAGAACTTGGAAAGAAATTAGATCTGTACCCAGTCATTCTGACTCCAAAGCTCAAACTCTTAGTCATCATACTAATTAGAACCAACAAAACACCTGATGAAAAACATTTTTTTAAGGTAAAATTTCTCAAATTTTTATTTTCTGCAATGGCAGAGACAAAATATTTTTTAAAGAACTACTGTGTTCTCTTTAAAGAATGTAAATGTTAGAGAATTCAAGAACTAAATGTTGGGCAAATAACTAAAAATAAAATATCCTATCAGTCCAGTGAATCCTCTCCATATATATAGAGAAAAAGTTTTATTACTGATTAACATCCAGCCAGACTGTGATGTACATTATAGGCAGTCTGCTGAAGAGATTACAAAGCCAGAAAGAAATCTCATTCTTTTATATAGCCAGGCATGTACAATCGATTACATATATTTTACGTGAATTTTGTCTTTATCCTATCCTAAGGAAAAATAAAGCTTCCCATGTTTTTTATGATAAGCAGCAAGGTACAACCTAGAGCCAGGAGCCTAGACTAAACTGCCGCAGAGACAGGGAGATATCTACATTTCAAAAAAATGTGGTTCAAAGGCTCCTACAAAGAAGGACATTCCTGGGATGTAAACTTGGCAAGAGGCTTATTTATTTATTTATTTACTTATTTTAAAGATTTTATTTCTTTATTTGACAGAGAGAGATCACAAGTAGACAGAGAGGCAGGCAGAGAGAGAGAGAGAGGGAAGCAGGCTCCCTGCTGAGCAGAGAGCCTGATGCGGGACTCTATCCCAGGACCCTGAGATCATGACCCGAGCCGAAGGCAGCGGCTCAACCCACTGAGCCACCCAGGCGCCCAAGAGGCTTATTTAAATCTTAGAATGATTTACATACTTCTCAAAGACATAGAGAAAGGATTTACAACTGCAAGTTTTCCAAAGAAAATGCTACAAGAAGAGGAGGGAAAAGGCTCTCTCTCTCCCCCATTTAGAACCCGAGAGAATTCAATTTTTTTCCTTAGGTTTGTTGCCTTTCCACCAACCACCTTCACTATCAAATGAGTCTATTTGACATGGAAAAGATGGACTTTCATGTTTGAATTAATATACAAACAGGTTGATTATAAAATTCGGTTATTAGGAGGTGATCAAATAGGTCTGCCAGTTAAAGATAAAGGTACTACACTAATCTCATTTAATTTCAGTGATATTTATATTTGGTAGGCAAAAACAGAATCATAATCCTGTCACTCTGGTGTTGAGTTGATGTATGGTGAGGTGGTTAGGACAGTGAACCCAAACTGAAATGAACAATCAAGGCTTTATTCACTTACTACAACAGTATAAGCAGTATTCGATTTTTCTCTGTGGAATGGCACCAGGGAAGGGTCAGTGAATGACATGCAGCACTGGTAGGAGGAAACATCTCACTGCCTAGGAGCCCTGCACAAAAGACTCCTGCTGTTTCATGGGCCTAGTGTGGGCCTGGGAGTGGAAAATACTGAGTCAGAGTGGAGAAAAGTAGGTTAGTTAAGACTGCCCCCACCCCATAAGGAGAAGTGGCAAGTACCTCAGTCAGGGTCACCCCAATAAAGAGGCCTCAGGATGGAGGCACCTGGACTAGTAATGCTGGCCTGGGTGTTGCAAGGAAAGGGAAGGATAAGAGGGGGCTGAGTTCTCGACAGCAACTCCCTCCAGAGAGTGCAGTGCATAGACTGTATTCCAAGTCTGATGTAGGAAAGCAACTTTCCCCCATGAGGCTTTCTAGGCAAAGCCTTTCTAATCATCTGGTTTGGGCCTGAAAGGTAATGTGTGGGATTTTGGCCTGGAGCTAGACTGCTTTCCTAAAGAAGCAGTTGCCTTCAGAGTTGTAGCATTGGAGTTGATAGGTTGAAAGGAACCACCCTTCTTTTCATCCTAATCATATAAAAAGTCCTAGGAATGTGGAGAAAAAGATTCAAGGAATGTACAACTTTGAGAGGCTCACATTGGTGGATATATATGTGTTTTGTATCTTTGTGGCAAAATAAGTGGTGTTTTTAAAAGATTTTTTTATTTATTTGGCAGAGAGAGCAAGAGAGCACAAGCATGGGGGTGGGCAGCAGAGGGGGAGAGAGAAGCAGGCTTCCCACTGAGCAGGGAGCCTTATGCAGGCAATGTGGGACCTGACCCCAGGACCCTGGGATTATGACCTGAGCTGAAGGCAGACACTTAGCCAACTGAGCCACCCAGGCGCCCCAATAAACAGGACTTTTAAAAAAAGATTTTATTTATTTATTTGCCAGAGATCACAAGTAGGCAGAGAGGCAGGCAGAAGAGGTAGGGGGAAGCAGACTCCCTGCCAAGCAGAGAACCCCATGCGGGGCTCGATCCCAGGACCCTGGGATCATGACCTGAGCTGAAGGCAGAGGCCAAACCCACTGAGCCACCCAGGCGCCCCGACCCTAGCAGGATTTTTAAAAACAAAATTGGCATTCCATCTTTCAACTTGTTCCTCATCTCCAGAATGGAGTCATCATGAATCATGGAAAGGCTTCATCAGATACAGTTAAAAGCTATAAAATATCTGCACATAGAAATATCTTATAGAGTTGACTATAGAAAACAGGAGACTGGGGTGCCTGGGTGGCTCAGTGGGTTAAAGCCTCTGCCTTTGGTCTTGGGATCAAGCCCCACATCAGGCTCTCTGCTCCGCAGGGAGCCTGCTTCGTCTTCTCTCTCTCTGCCTACTAGTGATCTCTGTCTGTCAAATAAACAAATAAAATCTTAAAAAAAAAAAAAGAAAGAAAACAGGAGACTGCACGGCGTATTTTAAGCTGAAATTACAATTTGCTGGGTCTCCCACACTTCACAGAGAAACACAGCTATTGCTCCTGGCTACATGGAATAAATATCGATTAAGTATGTAAAGAATCCTTTAGCTACTCTTAGGGGATTTTTTTTTAAAGATTTTATTTATTTATTTGACAGAGAGAGATCACAAGCAGGCAGAGAGGCAGGCAGAGCGAGAAGGAAGCAGGCTCCCCACTGGGCAGAGAGCCCAATGCGGGGCTTGATCCCAGAAGCCTGGGATCATGACCTGAGCCAAAGGGAGGCTTTAACCCACTGAGCCACCCAGGCATCCCTACTCTTGGGGGATTTTTATGGCCTTTAGGCCCTGCTCACTGCTCTGGAGACAACAGAACAACCCTAACATATTTCTGAGTACAGCCTATACTGCTAAAACACATTTCCAAAACATCAATGAAATCATATGCAATTGAGAAATTAGGGAATGATTAGTAATGTAAAATAGACATTACATTGTTCACATGATTTTTCCTAGGTACAAGGAATTAGAATAGCAGTAGTATCACAGCTTTCAGCAAGGGGAAAACCTTTGTTAGTACATAGGCAACTGCCCTTTCAGTTCTATTTTAAGGAAGTTTAAAATGAGAGGCTGCACCCAGGGGTCCCTCCTCGACCCTCACCATTAGACTCCAGGCTGGAGGCAAGTTGCCCTTCTTCCCTTACCTGTTTTAACCTCAGCTTCTTCAGCCTGGAGTTGGATCCATTTCCATCTTTGTAGTCTTGGCATTCTCAAGCCAATATTTCTGCTCTGTGGTCTGTGCATTTTTAATATCCCCTGAGGCAACCTATAGACATACTAGGGCTGTCTAACTTACCTCCTGAGGGACTGCCTGGTGGTGGTTCTCTGGTTACAAGCTGCACCAATTTTATGTAGACTGGTTTCTAACACTGCTTTTCTCCTGAGCTCTGTTATTTTTACCTGTGTGGTTTTGCAGAATACAAAGTTTTCAGGAATATTGGGCTTTGGCTGATATTTATTGTGAGACCAGGCAAACCAAAGGTCAATATCCCATGAGTCCCTAGCTTTCACTAATCCTCATCTTTTGTAAACTTAGAAAAAAAATGAGATTAAATGTATACATGTTGTCAACCAAGAAGGAATTGACTGAAAATTTAAACACACAGATACTAATCTGGGCAATTAGAATTGCAATCTGGGAGACAGATTCAGGTAGAAATCTGAATTGTGTTTTGAGGGAGACAGAGAGGAGGCAGAATTATAAAGATAAAAGGTAATGAGTGCCATTCTCATTTAGGTCCTCTGTGCAGAACTGATTGAAACTAGGTTAACTGGGTTGAGTTAATTTAATATGCATATGAAGTATTGAAACTTGCCAAAATACAAATCTCATTGGTTCCTTTTGAAGTATAGAATGTGAACAATTTAGGTGTCATGGTGAGGAGGAAGTTAGATCCAGACACAGCTGGCTGAAAAAAAATTTTTTCTAATTATTTTATTTTATTAACATATAATGTATTATTTGCCGCAGGGGTATAGGTCTGTGAATCGTCAGGCTTGCGCACTTCACAGCACTCACCATGGCACATACCCTCCCCAATGTCCATAACCCAACCACCCTCTCCATACCTCCACCCCCCGGCAATCCTCAGTTTGTTTTGTGAGATTAAGAGTCTCTTATGGTTTGTCTCCCTCCCGATCCCATCTTGTTTCATTTTTTCCTCCCCTACCCCCCCAAACCCCCACTCTGCCTCTCGAATTCCTCATATCAGGGAGATCATATGATAATTGTCTTTCTCTGATTGACTTATTTCGCTCAACATAATACCTCTAGTTCCATCCACGTCATTGCAAATGGCAAGATTTCATTTCTTTTGATGGCTGCATAGTATTCCATTGTATTTATATACCACATCTTTATCCATTCATCTGTTGATGGATATCTAGGTTCTTTCCATAGTTTGGCTATTGTGGACATTGCTGCTATAAACATTCGGGTGCATGTGCCCCTTCAGATCGCTACATTTGTATCTTTAGGGTAAATACCCAGTAGTGTGATTGCTGGGTCATAGGGTAGCTCTATTTTCAACTTTTTGAGGAACCTCCGTGCTGTTTTCCAGATTGGCTGCATCAGCTTGCATTCCCACCAAGAGTATAGGAGGGTTCCCCTTTCTCTACATCCTCGCCAGCATCTTTCGTTTCTTGACTTGTTAATTTCAGCCATTCTGATTGGAGTGAGGTGGTATCTCATTGTGGTTTTGATTTGTATTTCCCTGATGCCGAGTGATGTGGAGCACTTTTTCATGTGTCTGTTGGCCATCTGGATGTCTTCTTTGCAGAAATGTCTGTTCATGTCCTCTGCCCATCTCTTGATTGGATGACTTGTTCTTTGGGTGTTGAGTTTGATAAGTTCTTTATAGATTTTGGATACTAGCCCTTTATCTGATATGTCATTTGCAAATATCTTCTCCCATTCTGTCAGTTGAGGCTGAAAATTTTTTAAAATTTAGTTTCTTCCTATGAGGATATGCATAAAATCCTCCTCCTGAATGGCCTCCTTATCTTATTTTAAGAGACTGTTAGCTAGGTTTGCTCACTCCATTTTGAAATCTTCTTTTACAGTGTAATGTGCTTAAAAGAGTTCTTCATAGAGAATGTTCTCAATAAATACAATTATCTTCATCATCAGTTTCCTAATATAAGTTGATTATTGTCATTATTAAATGAGGGTATGTCTTTATTCATCTAGTTAATTGAATCACATATCATTTCCCAGAGTGACTGTAAGTTGTACATGCAATTTTATATTTAGGTTACTATACTGATAGGTAAATGTTGTATATCAATAGCATAATATTTATTAATCAGATTTGCAAACAGTTCAATCTTCAGTTAACCTGAGTGAAAGTTTAACTAACACTTAAGTTCAGGTATATCAGTTTACTTGTATTCCCATTAGAGAGCATATTGGCTTTTCTATCTCCTGTTTGTATTCTAGATAATATGCTCCTGGCACTGCCTTCATCCAAACTGTAAAGTATATGAATTTGGTAAAGAGATGGGAAGTGAGGTGGAAAATAGATTATGAGGGGCACCTGGGTGGCTCAGTTGGTTAAGCAACTGCCTTTGGCTAAGGTCATGATCCCAGGGTCCAGGGATCAAGCCCCCCGTTGGGCTCCCACTGAGCGGGGAGCCTGCTTCTGCCGCTCCCTCTGCAGCTCCCCTTGGTTGTGCTCCCTCTTGCATGCTCTCTGTCAAATAAATAAATATTAAAAAAAGAAAAAAGGAAAATGGATTGTGAGGTCTTTATATCTACTGGGTGAAGGAGATTAACTTTTTACCTAGAACTAATTCCACTTACTAATATTAATTTGTTTTTGACATATACTCATCAGAGAGCAGAAAAAAGCAATAGAGTGAAGATCAAAGGTAATACATATGATTGGTGTAGATAATTGTAGGGTAATAGTAAGAGATGAAGTAAGAAAGGAGTCAGGAGGAATATTAGGTAACGGCTACTGGCCCTGAGTTGTTCAAATGTTGACCTAAGGAGATTAGATTTAGTTTACAGAGCAGTGGGAAGCTATTGATTGTTGTTGGTTTTTCTTAAGATTTATTTATTTGAGAGAGAAACAGGGAGAGGGAGAGAAGCAGACTCCCCGCCGGACCCAGAGCCCATGCGGGGATTGATCTCAAGACCCTGAGATCAAGACCTGAGCTGAAACCAAGAGTCCAACGCTTAACCAACTGAGCCACTCAGGTGCCCCGCCATTGATTTGTTTTTTAGCAGGCAAAGGACATGATGGACTATTGCTTTTTTTTTTTTTTTTTTTTTTTAAAGACGGCTCTATGAGGAGTGTGGAGCCCAGCTCAAGGCTTAAACTCACAGCCCTGAGATCAAGACCTAAGTTGAGATCAAGAATTTGACACTTAACTGACCACAAGTGCCTGGAATATTGCTATTCTGTTTTAGAAACAGTAGGTCAAACTCATTAATCAGTCATGGAATGGATTTAATGAGTCTAGGTTCTGCAGAAAACTGATAGGCATATTCAAATTTAATGTGGTTAACTTGAAGTAGGTTTTAATAAAAGACTACTTTTTCCCAAAGGCATGGTGGGTGGGAGGAGAATGTTTAGTACAGCCTGACTTAAGAGATATTTGGTGAAGGGAAAGGGTTTCCTACTAGGTAGATACACTCATACATAGGTTTCTAGGCAAAGAAACTCCCTCAGATTTCTGGTAGCCACCTGGAACAGTGGTCTCTTGGGTTTCCATACCCTCTTGACTAGCCCAGGCATAACTGTTGTTTGATCTTTGGTACAAATGGAGTATGAAGAAGGAAGGACCATACTGTCTAGTTCTTGCTGCTACAGTGAACAAAAAAATTGCCCTGACCATTGCTCCTTGCTCCCTTTACCTATAGCCTCCAATCTCGGTACCTTGGAAGTGTCTTTCATCTTTTGCTGCTGTTCTTTCCTATTCTACTTTTTGCAAGTGTTGGGGAGTGATTAGAACTTACTTCTTCACTCTGATCCCTTTTGTTTTCAGTGATTTCTTCTAATTTGTGGCCTATTGAGAGGATATTCTTGTTTTCCAGTGGCCATATGACTTACAGAATTAAATTTTTAAAAATGTGTGTGTGTGTGTGTGTGTGTGTGTGTGTGTGCGTGTACACATAAATATATATGTAAAATGACACAAAACTTTTGGAGGGTTAGGGGTGCCTGGGTGGCTCAGTGAGTTGAGCGTCTGACTCTTGATTTTGGCTTGGGTCATGATCTTGGGATCACGGGATCAAGTTCTGTGTCAGCTCTGCCATTATTGGGGAAATCTGCTTGAGATTTTCTCCACCCCCTATCCTGCCCATTCCCTCACCCCACACCCTGCTCATGTGCACTCTGTCTCTCAAATAAATCTTTAAAAAATTAATTTAAAGATGTTGGAGGGTAGCTGAATCATTGACTCATTTGTTGTCTTAATCCAGTGTGTAGGAAAATATTTTATATTGTCTTGATTTATTTTTTTCCCCTTTAGATTACAGGATCTTATCAGTCAAAAAAAGGCAGAGGAGCCAGAGAAACCGGATGAACCCAGCAAAGATAACCAGCAGCAGGCCCTAATTGACCAGAGATACTTCCAGGTATTGAACAACTGGCAGAGACTGGTTATTTGTAGTGAACTTTAGTTAGTTTCTTTCTTTCTTTCTTTCAACTTTTTATTTAAATTCCAGTTAGTTAACATACAGTGTAGTATTAGTTTCAGGTGTACACTATAGTGATTCAGCACTTCCATGCAATCAACACCTGGTACCCATCACAATAAGTGCACTCCTTAATCCCCATCACCTGTTTCACCCATTTCCCCCCACCTTCCTTCTGGTAACCATCAATTTGTTCTTTGTAGTTTTTCCCCTCTCTTTTGTTTTCTTTTTCTTTATTATTATTTTTTAAGATTTTGTTTATTTATTTGACAGAGATCACAAGTAGACAGAGGCAGGCAGAGAGGGGGGGGGGCGGGAAGCAGGCTCCCCACTGAGCAGAGAGCCGGGGCTCGATCCCAGGACCCTGGGATCATGGCCTGAGCTGAAGGCAGAGGCTTTAACCCACTGAGCCACCCAGGTGCCCCTGTTTTCTTTTTCTTTAATTAAAAAAAATTTTTTTTTTACATTTTTAAGTATTCTTTACTTGCTACTCTGAGATCAACAGTCACATGCTCCACTGACTGAACCAGCCAGGTGCCCCTGTTTTGTTTCTTGAATTTCACATATGAGTGAAATTGTGTGGTGTTTGTCTTTCTCTGACTTAGTTCACTTAGCATAATACTTTCTAGCTCCATTTGTATCATTGCAAATGACAAAATTTTGTTCTTTTTTATGGTCGAGTAATATTCCATTGCGTGTGTGTGTGTGTGTGTACACATGTATATGTGTATATACATACATATATATACATACCACATCTTTATCCATTCATAGGCTGTTTCTGTAATTTGGCTATTGTAAATAATGCTGCTATAAACATCAAGATGCATGTATCCCTTTGAATTAGTATTTTTGTATTCTTTGGGTAAATACCCAGTAGCGTAATCATTGGATCATAGGGTACTTCTATTTTTAACTTCTTGGGCAATCTCCATACTGTCTTCCAGAGTGGCTATACCAGTTTGCATTCCCATCAACAGTGCACGAGAGTTTCTTTTTCTCCACATCCTTGCCTACACCTTTTGTTTCTTGTGTGGTTGCTTTTAGCCATTCTGACAGGTGTGAGGTGATATCTCTTTGTAGTTTTGACTTGCATTTCCCTGATGGTAAATGACGTTGAGCATCTTTTCATGTGTATGTTAGCTATCTGTATGTCTTCTTTGGAAAAAAGTCTATTCATGTCTTCTGCACCGCCCCCGCCCCCCCCCGCTATTTTTTTAAAGAAAGGCAGACTGCCACATGCAGGGCCACATCTGGATGTGGTCTAGAGTCTTGAAAGCTTTACTACCTTATATTTGCCTACAAATGGACTTTGAGAGCTTGTTTGGAGGTTCTAGTAGGGGAACACAGCTACTTGTATACCCTTTACTGAAGAATAGTCCTCCTCTATTCGGGCAGGTTGCCCTCTTTGATTTAACCTGCAGCTTCGGGAGGGATGCACAAGGAGTGGTGTGGTGAGGGAGGAAGGGGACACTTGCCTAGCCAGCCAGATCAGCTGAATCAACCCCAGTGATCAGTGGGGTGACAGATGTCACAGCCAAATTGCCCCCACATCCTGCCCACTTTTTAATTAGGTTGTTTTTTGGGTGTTGAGTTGTATAAGGTCTTTATATATTTTGGATATATCCCTTTATCAGATACGTCATTTGCAAATATCTTCTCCCATTCTCTAGGTTGCCTTTTAGTTTTGTTGATTGTTTCCTTCACTGTGCAGAAGCTTTTTATTTTGATGTAGTCCCAATAGTTTATTTTTGCTTTTGTTTCTCTTACCTCAGGAGACATATCTAGGAAGAAGTTGCTACAGCTAATGTCAGAGAAGTTATTGCCTGTATTCTTTTCTAGGATTTTTATGGTTTGAGGTCTCACATTTAGGTCTTTAATCCATTTTGGGAATTTACTTTTGTGTATTGCATAACAGTATTTGTTCTAACAGTCCATTAGTATGGAATGTCTTTCTATTTCTTGGTGTCATCTTCAGTTTCTTTCATCAGTATTTTATAGTTTTCAGAGTATGGGTCTTAAACCTCTTTGGATAGGTTCATTCCTAGGTATCTTAATTGTTTTGGTGCAGTTTTAAATGGAATTATCCCTCCCTTGCTCCATCCTTTCCTTTCTTCCTTCCTTCCCTCCCTCCCTCCCCTTTTTTTTTTTTTTTAATTTTTATTTATTTGAGAGAGAGACTATGAGCAGGGAGGAAGGACAGAGGGAGAAGCAGACACCCCAGTGATCAGGGAGTCCTATGTGGGGCTCAGTTCCAGGACCCTGAGATCATGACCTGAGCTTAAGACAGCCACATAACCAATTGAGCTACCCAAGGTGTCCCTGCAAATGGGATTGTTTTCTTAATTTCTCCTTCAGGGCTGCTTTGTTGTTAGTATACAGAAATGTAATAGCTTTCTGCATGTTGATTTTGTATCCTGAGACTCTCCTGAATTCATTTATTAGTTCCAGCAGTTTTTGGAGGATTCTCCCAGGTTTTCTATGTATAGGATCATGCCATCTGTAAATAGTGAAAATTTCACTTCTTCCTTGCTGATTTGAATGGCTTTTATTTCTTTTGTTATCTGACTGCTATGGCTAGGACTTCCAGTACTATGTTAAATGAAAGTGGTAGGGGTGAACATCTCTCTCTTGTTCATGCCTATAGAGGAAAAGCTCTCAGTTTTTCCCCATTTAGGTATTAGCTGTGGGATTTTCATATATGGCCTTTACTGTGTTGCAGTATTTTCCTTCTAAACCTACTTTGTTGGGGCTTTTTATCATGGATGGATGTTGTACTTTGTCAAATGCTTTTTTTGCCTCTGTTGAAATGATCATATGGTTCTTATCCTTTCTTCTTATTAATGGGATGTATCATGTTGATTGATTTGCAAATAATGAACCACCCTTGCAACCCAGGAATAAATCCCACTTGATTGTGGTGAATGATTTTTAAATTGTATTGTTGGATTCTGTATGCTAGTATTTTTTTTGAGAATTTTTGCTTCTATGTTCGTCAGAGATATCGGTCTGTTCTCTTTTTTCGTGTGGTATCTTTATCTGGTTTTGCTATCAGGGTAATACTGGCCTAATAAAATGAATTTGGAAGTTTCCCGTCCTTTTCAATTTTTTGGAAAAGTTTGAGAAAAACACGTATTAACTCTTCTTTGAATGTTTGGTAGCATTCACCTATGAAGCCACCTGGTCCTAGACTTTGGATTTTTGGGAGTTTTTGATTACTAATTCATTTTATTTGCTGGCTATCTATCTGTTAAAGTTTTCTATTTCTTCTTGTTTCAGTTTTGGTAATGTTTTTGGGAATCCATTTCTTCTAGGTTGTCTAATTTATTGGCTTATAGTTTTTCATAATATTCTCTTATAATTGTGTTTCTGTGGTGTTGGTTGTTACTTCTCTCTCATTTGTGATTTTATTTATTTGGGTCCTTTCTCTTTTCTTTTTGATAAGCCTGACTAGAGGTTTACCAATTTTGTTGATCTTTTCAAAGAACCAGCTCCTGGTTTCATTATCTGTGCTAGTTCATTGATCTGTGCTATTGTTTATTTAGTTTCTATATCATTTATTTCTGCTCTAATCTTTATTATTTCCTTCCTTTTCCAGGCTGCAGTGTTCATTTGTTCTTTTTCTAGCTCCTTTACATGTAAAGTGTTTGAGATTTTTCTTGCTTCTTGAGGTAGGCCTGTATTGCTATATACTTCCCTCTTAGATTGCTTTTGCTCCATCCCAGATTTTGGACCATTGGGTTTTCATTTTCATTTGTTTCCATGTATTTTTAAAAATCTCTTCTTTTATTTCCTGGTTTAGTAATATGTTTAGTAGTATGTTTAACTCATTCATTGTTTAGTAGTATGTTTAACCTCTATGTATTTGTGCTCTTCCCAGATTTTTCCTTGTGGTTGACTTCTAGTTTCATTAATTTGTAGTCAGAAAAGGTACATGGTATGATTTTAGTCTTTTGTATTTGTTAAGGCCCATTTTGTGACCTAATATGTGATTTATTCTGGAGAATGTTCATGTGTACTTGAATGTGTATTCTGCTGTTTTAGGTTGGAATGTTTTGTATATATCTGTTAAGTCCATCTGGTCCAGTATATCATTCAAAGCCTTTGTTTTCTTGTTTATTTTGTTTAGATGATCTGTCCATTGATGTAAGTAGAGTGCTAAAATTTCCTATTTCCTTCTATTGTTGTATTTGAAGCTTGGTTTCCAACTCAGTTTAATAAATTGTCAGGTGGTATGGAATATTTGTATTTGTGTGTGCTTATCCTGTCTTGCCATGATATATCTTCTTGACCAAATACATTATAGGTAGCTTGACTTAGAATTTATCTTACTCCTTGAAAGACTTTGGCCTAACTCAAAGCAGGATAGTAAAAAGCTGATAAATTTTTAAGATTTTTAAGATTTTTAAGATTTTGGGGCACCTGGGTGGCTCAGTTAGTTAAGTGTCTGTCTTCTGCCCAGGTCATGGTCCCAGAGTCCTGGGTCAGGGTCCCTGCTCAGTGGGTAGTCTTTTTCTCCCCTGCTTGTGCTCTCTTTCTCTCTCATGCTCTCTCTCTCTCTCTCTCTCTTTGAGAATAAATAAATAAAATTTTTAAAGATTTTTAAGATTTTGTATTCCTTTTTCCTATTCTCCTCCCTTAAGCCATTTCCCTTTTTATTATTTGTGTTGTTGCTGTTGTTGGTATAATTATTATTGCTGTTGTTATTATATATGTAAATCTATTTTCTTAAGGCCCTTACATGGTTTGTTTTTATTTTTTTTTTAATTAAAAAATTTTTTTTAAAAGTTTTTATTTATTTATTTGACAGACAGAGATCACAAGTAGGCAGAGAGGCAGGCAGAGAGAGAGGAAGGGAAGCAGGCTCCCTGCTGAGCAGAGAGCCCAATGCAGGGCTCGATCCCAGGACCCTGGAATCATGACCTGAGCAGAGGCTTTAACCCACTGAGCCACCCAGGTGCCCCATGGTTTATTTTTATTTAGATATTTAGTCCATCTGAACTTTAATTTTCTATGTGGCATGTTGTAGAGATCTAACCTTACTGATTTTATAGACCATTTATTGGATAGATGAGTGATTAAGCCTGGCTATTTACTGACTGACCTAGTCCTATGCTCATATTTTATTGGACCCACACAGGGCTTTTTATACTTTGAATTAATTACCAATATTTTAAAAATTAAGATTTTGGGGCACCTGGATGGCTCAGTGGGTTAAGCCTCTGCCTTTGGCTCGGGTCATGATCTCAGGGTCCTGGGATTGAGCCCCACATCGGGCTCTCTGCTCAGTGGGGAGCCTGCTTCCCCCTCTTTCTCTCTGCCTGCCTCTCTGCCTACTTGTGATCTCTGTCTGTCAAATTAAAAAAAAAATCTTGAAAAAAATTAAGATTTTTATTAAGTTCTTAATTCTAAGCTTATTTCTAAGCTTCTCTTAAAAAGCTACAGAATCTGACAACAAATCCTGCATAGTCATTATCAGGGCAGAATTATGCCTCTCCCCTGTCACAGAGAGGCCTGTATTCTTCAGTTAGCTAAAGCCCCTGGCCATCATCCTTGCTTTACTCAGTAATGGTCTTATCTTGCTTCTAGAGGTATTTGAGTTTACAGTTTCTCATAGACCATTCTTTCTCCTCTTTATTGAAATGAAACGTCTATCATTTCTACTCATATACATATGTTTGTGTCTAGACTCTCTGGTCTGTTCCATTTTTTATACTATTTCCATATTCTTTTTTTTTTTTAAGATTTTACTTATTTATTTGACAGAGAGAGACCACAAGTAGGCAAAGAGGCAGGCAGAGAGAGAGAGGAGGAAGCAGGCTCCCTGCCAAGCAGAGAGCCCGATGCAGGGCTCGATCCCAGGACCCTGGGATCATAACCTGAGCCGAAGGCAGAGGCTTTAACCCACTGAGCCACCCAGGCGCCCCTCCATATTCTTTTAACTTTGTCATTTTGTAGTAGGTTTTGAATACCCTTTAGAGTAAGCATCTTGTCATTGTTCTTGTAAATATTTTTCCTTTGCTATTTATTCTTCTGGATGAACAATTTTTCAAAATCAAAAACAGATCCTACTGAGATGAACTATAATTGGATTGATTTTTTAGATTAATATTTGGAAAGGTGACACCTTTGTAGTTTTGAATCATCTCACTCAGAAATATGTCCCTAATTTTATGTGGCCCTTCCTTTATAGCCTTAGTAAAGTTTTATATATTTTTAAGTTTAGCTCTTGAGTATTTTTGTTAGGTTTATTTCCTAGGTATTTTATAATTTTTATTTCTATTGAGAATAGCATCATTTTTTCCATTACATTTTCTAACTAATTGTTGCTGGTTCTTCATGTATATCTGAGTTGATTTTATTTCCAGGCACTTTTCTGTAAACTGATTTTTTGTTTTGTTTTGGTAACTCTCTTGTACCTAGCATATAACTGAATTTCTTTTATTTCATCTTGTTTCTTAGATTAAATTTGAGAGGCTTTAACCTTTAACAAGGCAATTAAACCATTCATGGATATTGAGACCGACTCATATATCTGCTTTTATTCCTAACATTTTTCTGTTTGCTATATATGGTTTTTGGTTCTGTTCTTTACTTGGCATTTGCTAGGTTGAGATTTGTCTTTTTTTCTCTTCAAGTAATTAGGACATTTGTCATCTTAATTCTTTCCTATTTGTCTAATGATTACTCTTAAGATACAGTTTTTATCCATAGCAAGAGTTTATCAGTATCTACAAACTATTTCTGAATAGATAAGACCTATTTTTGAGTTGTTGTTTTTTTTTAATTCCCATCTCTCTTGTAATTGTCATTTTACTGTTTCCTCACTGTTAATATATATTTTGCTGCCAGTCATCTGATTGTGGTCAAGTCATAAGGATATGCTCTGCTGTCATTAATAATTCTGTGGAGGAGAATTGATTTTTCCATTAAAATATGTTTAAGTACAAGAGAAGAAAATGTTGAAATATTCTTTTGAACTCAAAACAAGCTCCTCAGTAAACATCTGATATCTTAGTACCAGGAAACCTGTGAGTTATAGCTTGAAGTATGAGTAGGGACAAAGATTTGAGATCAATATAGTGTCTTGTTTTTATACTTAAATAGCTGTTTATTAAATGATCTGGGCTTGATCGTGGTAAATAAGGAAATTACTCTTCTTTGTTTATACTTGCTGTTTTGGGTGTTTGTTTCCTCTCCTTGGTAGAACTCATAGCTTTTGGCAGAGGGGTTATAGTCACATATTAAACATATTAAGATACTTAAGTTTTACTCCAGGCATTGATGATATTAGGGAATTACTATTAAATTTCTTTTTTTTTTTTTAAGATTTTATTTATTTGAGAGAGAAAGTGAGAGAGTACAAGCAGGGGGAGTGGCAGAGGGAGAGGGAGAATTGGGCTCCCCATTGAGCTGGGAGCCCCATGCAGGGCTCGATCCCAGAACCTGGGATTGTGACCTGAGCCAAAGGCAGATGCTTAATTGACTGAGCCACCTAGGAACCCCTAATTACTGTTAAATTTCTTATGTATAATAATGGTTTTAGAATTTTGTAGGAGAATATGCTTACTTTTAAGAAGTGCATACTTAAGTATTTGAGGATAAAGTTTTATCATGTCTTTTCTTTAGAAGGTTGAGCTAAGTGAGCAAATATGGGAAAATGTTAACAATTGTTAAATCTAGGTAGAGATTATGTGGGTATTTATGATGGTTCATTTTATGTATCATCTTGACTGGGCCACAGGGTGCCCAGGTACTTGGTCAAACATTATTCTGAATATGTTTGTGAGGGTATTTACGGATGAGATTTACATTTGATTTGGCAGACTGGGTACAGCAGATTGCCTTCCCTAATGTGAATGATTCTCATTCAATCATTTGAGACCTGACTAAAACAGGATGAGTAAGAGGGAGCTCCACTTGCCTGACTGACTTCCTTTGACCTGGGACATCTGTTTTTTTCTGCCTTCATACTTGAGCTGAAGCACTGACTCTTCCTGCGTCTCAAGCCTGTGGGCATTCAGGCTAGAACTGCTCCATTGGCTCGCTTAGGTCTCCAGCTTGCCTGTTGCAGACATTGGGACTTACCTGCTTCCATAATTGTGTGAGCTAATTCCTTATAATAAATCTTTTTAGATATATTTATATACATACACATTGCTCCTGTTTCTCTGTAGAACCTTGATAATACAGATTTTGATACGGAGAGTGGTTGTAGAGGAACAGCATTTTATGGATTAGTTCTCTGAATTAAGTCTGGGGTTTCCAGAATTGGCATGATGTATATAATGTGTATAATATAATTTCTGTATATAATGTGTTGGACTTTATTTTTCATTGTCCTTGAACTTTAACTGAGGTTATGAAACAATAGGAAATGCCCCCTTTCACCATCTGATTTAGCTTAAATATGAGGAGATAGAATTAGAGAAATGTCAGACTCTAGCTAAGGATGTACTGATGATTATTTTTCCCTGTGTGGATTATAATAGGTCATGCATAATCTACTTTAAAGTCAAAATCATTTGAAAATGCATTTTAGCTTTTCTTTGAAGTCTCTGGTTCTCATTAGAACTTATATGTTTAATTTTATTGATAAAACTGCTATATTTCCAAAACATTACAAGTGTCCGTCTTATTGAAGAGCCTCTTAATGCCTAAAGTTAATTCTGAAAATGATGATACATTGACATATAAGGCACTCCCTTAACCTAAATCACTTTGATAAGACTGTGATAAACATTTCAACCTAAAACCATGGTCTTTTTTTTTTTTAAGGTTCTGAATAGCATCAATTCAATTGTTCACAATCCAAGAGCTCCAGTAATAATTTATAAACAGAGCAAAGGAGGAACCCAACATTTTAATAAAGATCTTGTTCAGGATTGTGGATTTGAGCATCTTATTCCTATAATAGAAATGTGGGCAGATCAACTGACTTCCCTAAAGGTAAGGGGTTGAATATTTTTTACATGATTTAAAAATCTATTGGAGTCTCTGGGCTTTATTAATAGGACTAGGCTCCATTTTTTTATTTGTTTTAGCTGTAAAGCTTAGCTTATTTAAAACTTAAAACTTGGGTGCCTGGGTGGCTCAGTGGGTTAAGCCGCTGCCTTCGGCTCAGGTCATGATCCCAGGTCCTGGGTTCGAGCCCCACATCGGGCTTTCTGCTCAGCAGGGAGCCTGCTTCCTCCTCTCTCTCTGCCTGCCTCTCTGCTTACTTGTGATTTCTCTCTGTCAAATAAATAAATAAAATCTTTAAAAAAAATAAAACAAAAAAAAAACACAAAACTTAAAACTTGCTACTTAACATATCTGTTTTAAGTATGACCTATTTGATATTGTCATTACTATAAGCTTTACCTCCTATAAAGTTCTACCAAAGACTCAGGCCTGTTGCCATGTTGAAAATCTGTAGTGGTTCTGTTTTGCACTTCCGGGTCCTTCCCTGTTCTACCTTCATCTTCCTCTTTTTGGTATCTCCATGCTACAGATTTTCCTGGCCCTTATTCCTCTTGAGATGTGATGTTTTATCCTTCATTCCATTTTAATTGGGGATTTTTTTTTCCTCTTCATATTTGAAATCATTTTCATTCTCTCAAAACTGTCCACATCTGTCTATTCTGTAGAGAAGTGAATAGTTCAGTAGCAGCCATACTACTTTTACTTATTCTCTCTATCCATAGAAGATAAAAATTTCTTTACTTTCTAGAGTCATTGTGCATTTCTTATCATACATCTACAGGTTTTTCAGTTTTTATTGAGTAGTACACTGAAAGGTGAATTGCTGAAGTCATTAATATTTAGTTTCTGTTCCCTTTAATATATCTTTCTTTCTTTCTTCCTTTCTTTCTTTCTTCCTTTCTTTCTTTCTTTCTTTCTTTCTTTCTTTCTTTCTTTCTTTCTTTCTTTCTAGAGAAAGAGGGGAGAGGCAGGGGGGAGGGCGAGAGAAAGAATCCTAAGCAGGCTCCATGGAGGCACAGAGCCTGACACAGGGCTCAATCTCATGACCCTGGAATCATGACCTAAGCTGAAACCAAGAGTCAGATACTTAACCGACTGAGCCACTCAGGCACCCCTGATCTTTAGATTTTTGTCAGTAACTAATATATATATATGACTACCTCTGTTCATGAAGATGTGATTCAGTAACAGTATTTGTCAACAGAAGCCTTATTGCATGAAGTATAAATGATGCAGAAGATATCTGTAAGAATATATAAGGTTTATGAATTGTACCTTTTTAAATTCTCTCATATGTCCCAAGGAACCTCCTAATACATAATGAGTGCTAAATATTTGTCAAAAGAATGAAGCAAAATAACAAATTCCAAGACAGCAAAATGAAGATGATGATATTGAATTTTAAAAAAATAATAAAAACATACCTGTAATTGATGAAAGAATCTTCTCATTCGCCTAATTTCTTCTTCCCTTTTTATATAGGGATCAGATAGAGCTATAAAATAGGAAACATTTTAATTGAGCGATAGTGTTAGATTAATATACCTATCATATAGACCTGAGTCTCTTCAGTTTATATCTTAGCAGAAGGTAAATAATTAGTAGTTAATTATGTAAACCATGGTTAATTATGTAAATCCAATCACCACTTGCCAGGGGGTTCTCCCAGTAGGAGGAAATGGTGCTAACCCCACTTTAAAAAGATTTATTTATTTATCTTAGAAAGCACAAGTGAGCAAGTTGGGGGAGGAGCAGAGGAAAAGAATCCTGGAGCAGACTCCCTGCTGAGCACGGAGCCCAGTATGGGGCTTGATCCCATGATCCATTAAATCATGACCTGAGCCGAAACTGAGAATCACGCACCTGACTGAGCCACCCAGGTGCCCCATCATACTAATCCCATTTCAATTCCTCTCAAAGAAGATGGGCTAGAACATGCCCAGCCTTCCCAAGAGAAGGTGAAAGACTAGAAGAGAAAGGAGACAAAAGAAAGAATCAAATGAATGGATAGTTACTGATGATTTACTATGTTCAAGGCATTGGGGAGGTAATCAGAAAAGACGAACATGGGGCACCTGGGTGGCTTAGTCAGTTAAGCATCCAGCTCCTGGTTTGGCTCAGGTCATGATCTCGTAGTTGTGGGATCAAGTCCCTCATTGGGCTCTGCACTCAGCATGGAGTCTGCTTCACATTCTCTCTCCCTCCCCCTCTGGTTCTAACCCTGCTCATACTCTCTCTGTCAAATAAATGAAGTCTTTTTAAAAAAAAGGAACACAAGATTAAGAATAATTGGAGAAACAAAACTTACTAAAAAATACGAGATAAAATTTAATCATTCAAGATCTCATTAGAAGAAATGAATGCTATAAAAACAGCCCACGAAAGGGGACACGTGGGTGGCTCAGTCTGTTAAGTGTCTACCTTTGGCTCAGGTCATGATCCCAGGGTCCTGGGATTGAGCCCCCCATCTTGCTCCTTGCTCAGCAGAGAGCCTGCTTCTCCCTCTCCTTTGCCCCTACCCCTGCTTGTGCTCTCTCACTCTCAAATAAATAAATAAACTCTTAAAAACAAAACAAAAAAAACAAAAACAAAATGGCCCATGATGAAGTGCCAAGTGAATGAGGTAGATGACTTGTGCTCCACATTCTGGAGGAGGAAAACCCTCCAAGAAAAGCTTTACTAGTGGTGATAAGTTCTTGCTACTGTATAGTAGCAAGACTCTAGAAGACGACAAAGAGAGTAAACTCTGTAATTAGAATATTCTGAGGACCCCTGAGAGGAATTTAGTGGCTCTGCCACTGAAGTAACTCATCAATTTTAGGCAGTGATTCAGATATATATTATTGCACAATCAGGATCCAAACTGAGAAACTACGTAAGTTCTTTGTGGCCTCATATGGAAGGTTATCTATATTGTAGTAGCCTTTAAGGTTGGGACAGCCATCTTCCTAGATTAGTTTTTTTCTCAGGTTAGATTTGGCTTAAAAGAGAAGGATGGGAAAAGCAGAAAGAGCTGTCTGTTTTCTTCCTTCGGTCTTCCCAGGGAAGTTGAGCTAGACATTGCTTTCCCAACCCAGTATGCTGCTGTACCTTGTGGCTTTCCCATTCCGCAGTGCTCCAGGGGCCTGCTGTAAAAAGACAGGACATTGGTTGTACATCTACATCCCCACAGCTGAGCAATGTGGAGAACATAGGAGACCCTTTTTTAGATTTTTCAGGGCTTGATGGACTATGCTACAACCATCCTGTCACTGCCAAGTAGACCAGAACAGTTCTTTATCTTAACTATCTAATACTTTATTCCCAAGAAAAATTTATGTTTGGTGTGCTTTTCACTGAAGACCATTTCTTTATAATTGTACCTTGTTGATGGTGCATTGGTCAATTAAAGTATTTATGCTGCAACTTCCTGACTTTTTCAAATTCTAATGGCACTTATTGTTTAAAACATTGATTTGATACTGATGTATTGCCTAGAATTGCTGAAATAGTAATTTCCTTCTTAACAAATGAGAGGTAACAGATACCAGTATGTAAGGTCTGGGCATTCACTGGAGAATGATAAATAAGTTGAAGACAAAAATAAGGAGTTGGAAAAAGAATTTCCTGTACTTCTTTCTGTATTTTAGGATTGCACTAATACAGTAACCACTAGCCACATTTAGCTTTTGATCATCTAAAATACACTAGTCTCAATTGAGATGTACCATAAATTTAAAATACCTACCAGGTTTAAAAGACTTAGTATAGAAAAAAATAAAATATTGATTATGTATTAAAATGATAATATTTGGATATAGTGGATTAAACCAAATATATTATTAAAGTTAATGCTACCTATTTCTTTTTGCTTTAATTATGGGTACTCAACAATTTAAAATTACCATGACTATAGTGGTACTTTAATAAGCAATGTAATGGGACAGATGGTAGCTATACTTGTGATGAACATAGCATAATGTATAAACTTGTCAAATCACTAAGTCATAAATCTGAAACTAATGTAACATTGTCAACTATAGTATTAAAAACATAAGTAAATAGAATTACTCTGACTTACATTTCTTTTGGAGAGCAGTGTTCTAAAGGGCCAAGCACTGTGCCATGCACATAGCAGATGCTCGGTAAATGTTTATCAGTTGACCAGTTTTAAACTTCCAGTAGCTTTGTCCTTTGTGCACAGCTTAAAATAAATTAGGAGAACCTGTCTAGGTCAAAAGGATTAAGTAGGCTGTCACAAAGATTAAGTAAAATTAATTTAATTTAGAATCTTTTTAACTAATTATTTTTTCAAATTAAAACCTGCCTAGAAATAAATGCTATAATAGATGAATATTGAAAACATTATCCTAAGTGAAGGAAAGACAGTTACAAAAGGCCACTTACTGTATAATTCCATCTTATGTGAAATGCCTAGAATAGCAAATCCATAGAAACAGAAAGTATGTTAGTAGTGACCCAGGTGCTGGGGATAGGAAAGAATGGGGAATGGCAGTAAATGTATATGGGATTTCTTTTTGTGGTGATGAAAATGTTCTGAAATTAGATAATAGTGATGGTTGTACATCTCTCTGTAAACTGAATAAAGTTACTTAATTGTACACTTATAGAGAATGAATTTTATGTGAATTATATCTCAATAAATCTTATAGAATTATTCAAGGCCAAAATATAAAGGATAAGCTTATTTTTTATCCATCAACAGTCCAAAAATAATTACCTAAATAACATAAACTACTAATAAATAATATCATTACTTTAAATATCCAGATTTGAGATAATCAATATATCATGTTTTTTGAAGCCCTATATTTACCTGGAGAAAACAAATTTAATAGACTCTTTCTAAACTGGCAATGGTAGTAAAAAAAATACTGATGATGGTTTATATATATTAAGCCTGCCTGAATAATTATATTTTATTAGCATTGTTACAGAAACTTTTTTAAGGTCAATAATACCATGTTGTTTCTTTTGTTATAAAGGATTTGTATAAGTCCTTGAAAATACTATCTGCAGAACTGGTGCCTTGGCATAATTTTAAAAAGCAGGATGAAAATGAAGGTATCAAAATTGAAGATCTGTTGTTTATAGTAGATACCATGTTAGAAGAAGTTGAAAATAAGGAAAAGGTAATGCTTAATACTTATGTAAATGTTCACTAAAATTTTAATGTAATCTTAAAAACTGATAGTGAAATAGATATTGATTTTATTCTACTAAGATTCTTTTTCTCTTTTTAAAGTTTTTATTAAAGTCTTGGGATATTTTAACATGTGAATGGTTTCTCCCTCTCTTTTGGACAGGACAGCAATGTGCCAAACTTAAAAACTTTGCAAGCTATTGTTTCTCACTTCCAAAAGCTATTTGATGTGCCTTCTTTAAATGGAGTCTATCCTCGAATGAATGAAGTTTATACTAGGCTTGGAGAAATGAACAATGCTGTGAGAAACCTCCAAGAACTCTTAGAATTAGGTGATGACTTTTGTCCTTTCTGGCCCCTGTTTAAGAATAATTCCTAGAGGCGCCTTGGTGGCTCAGTGGGTTAAAGCCTCTGCCTTTAGCTCAGGTCATGATCCCAGAGTCCTGGGATTGAGACCCGCATTGGGCTCTCTGCTCAGCAGGAGCCTGCTTACCCCCTCTCTCTCTGCCTGCCTCTCTGCCTACTTGTGATCTCTGTCTGTCAAATAAATAAATAAAATCTTAAAAAAAAAAAAAAAAAGAAGAAGAAGAATTATTCCTGGGGTGCCTGGGTGGCTCAGTGGGTTAAAGCCTCTGCCTTTGGCTTGGGTCATGATCCCAGCGTCCTGGGATCTGCCTGCCTCTCTGCCTACTTGTGATCTCTATCTGTCAAATAAATAAATAAAATCTTTAAAAAAAAATTAAAAAAAAGAATTATTCCTAATAAATAAACAAAAAGTAGGTTAAAAAATTGAAAAGTAAAACTGAGGATAATTAAAGCATAAAATATTTGATTTAATGATGATGAAATTCTCTTTTAAAATATCCTTTTAGGGACACTTGGGTGGTTCAGTCATTAAGCATCTGCCCTTGACTCAGGTCATGATCCCAGCGTCTTCCCTGTTTGGTGGGAAGCTTGCTTCTCCCTCTCCCACTCCCTCTGTTTGTATTCCCTCTCTTGCTATGTCTCTGTCTCTCTTCAAATAAATAAATAAAATCTTTTTTTCTTTTTTTAAAAGATTTTATTTATTTGACAGAGATCACAAGTAGGCAGAGAGAGAGAGGAGGAAGCAGGCTCCCCAAGGAGCAGAGAGCCCGATATGGGGCTCGATCCCAAGACCCTGGGGTCATGACCTGAGCTGAAGGCAGAGGCTTTAACCCACTGAGCCACCCAGGCATCCCAATAAATAAAATCTTAAAAAAATAAAATATCCTTTTCTTTCTCTCTTTCAGATAGTTCATCCTCATTGTGTGTGTTGGTGAACACAGTTGGAAAATTGTGTAAACTGATTAATGAGGATGTGAATGAACAGGTTATGCAGGTATTGGGACCTGAAGACCTCCAAAGGTATTTATTTTAAAAAGTATCTTCCACAATGCTTGGATTGGTGAAATTAAAGACTTTCAGAACTTCATAAGTTATTTCCTTTCCTGTTTGGGATAGCATCTTTTAAATAATTTGACAATCTAAAATAGTCTCACACCTTATTGATGGAGAGAATGCCAAGCATTTTCAAGATAAAAAGAGATTGTAGGGCCTGTAAGTTTATATAGGGTGAGTCAGGACTCCAGCATTATTGCTATAAGCCTGTACCCAAGGGAAAGTATATATGGAGAAAGTCATACCTCGTTAGCAATTTCATGTTAGTGTTCAGAATATATAAACAAGTCCTATTTTTAGTACACTACCATAGATCACTTAGTAATTGCTAACAGTGTATTATTTGATTAGAAGATAAATGTTAAGGAGTTTTTTTTTTTTTAAAGCTAGTCATCTCTAAAATAAAACCTGATTTTTAAAAAAAATATGGAAACATACCTAAAGCAACTCTTCCACCCCCCCCCCAATTTTATATTGTAACATATATACATATACCACCTATTCCACATATTCTGCAGGTTCTCTAGGAAGATCTGGCACTTGAGTTTTCTGATACTTGATGCTTTTAAAAGGAACATATATCTCACTATCGGTCTTTTTCCCCTTCCCACATTTACACTGATGACTGATACTTAATGTTTAATAGAATACGGGATATAAAAAACAATTTTTAGAAAATGTTAAAAAGCAAGGTCTCTTGGGGCGTGTGGGTGGCTCAGTCAGTTAAGTGTCTGCCTTCCGCTCAGGTCATGATCCCAGAGTCCTGGGATCGAGCCCCACATTGGGCTCCCTGCTCAGCAGAGAGCCTGCTTCTTCCTCTCCCCCTGCCTGCTGCTCTGTCTACTTGTGCTCTCTCTCTATCTCCCTGTCAAATAAATAAATAAAAATATATATTAAAAAAAAAAAGGAAGGTCTCTTAAAAATTCTCAAGCTTTCCACATTAGGAATGTTAAATAAATGTAACTTTGGAACACATGTTTACACTGATAATAAGAATTTTTTTTTTTTTTTTAAAGAAAAGTGGTATTAGGGGCGCCTGGGTGGCTCAGTGGGTTAAGCCACTGCCTTCGGCTCAGGTCATGATCTCAGGGTCCTGGGATCGAGTCCCACATCAGGCTCTCTGCTCAGCAAGAAGCCTGCTTCCCTCTCTCTCTCTCTTCTCTGCCTGCCTCTCCATCTACTTGTGATCTCTCTCTGTCAAATAAATAAATAAAATCTTTAAAAAAAAAAAGTGGTATTAGATGAACAAAGACCTTTTTAAAAGGAAGGATTGCAGTAAATGATTATTAAATTTATATTGAAATTAGGAAATTTCTTTCCATTTTGAAAATGTTTTATTTCAATCAGATATAAGAACCTTAAGTTGGAAATTCAGTGTCAACTGTGCATTTTTCTTTAAAAGCATTATCAACAAACTGGAAGAACATGAGGAATTTTTCCCAGCATTTCAGGCATTTACTAATGATCTACTTGAAATCTTAGGTAAGATCTTTGTTGGTAGTGGTTAAATTTCGAGTCTTAAGATGTCAATGGGTTTGAGAGATGAGTGTTCCTTAGTCGCTGTATTAGTGCTTTTACCTAGAGTGTTTTGGTAGAAGGGGTCTAAAAACCACTAAAAGTTCTGGAAGTATACTGCTAACTTGTAATTAGAGTTGGTTGGGGTTGGTCTATAAAAAAGAGAAGCATATAGCCTTGAAAGAGCATAGGGCTGCCTTTATTTTGAAACTGTAAAATGAGAAATGGTATTACTCTGGCTAGGTCCAGTTAACCCTGACTCTGGCATGGCCTAATGAGAAATCTTTGTAGGATTTATGATTTTGAAGGTGTTTAGTTTGTTTTTTTTTTCTTCCTTTTTTTTAAAGATAGTACCTACTGTGTTTTTTTAAATATACAAATTAAATTTCTTAGGTGATAAGAAGCAATCTAAAGTAAACATCTGTAGAAAAAAAGAAATTAATAAATCTGTAGAAGGGAGAAGATACATTTGTATTCTTGGTCAGATTGAGGGTTTTATTATTAGTATTATCTTTTAAAAGGGAAAAAATGTAATTTGCTTAGGAATCATAGGCAAAATAGTGACCCAAGGCTCTTATTATAAGTGTGATTATATATGGCTATAAAAGTAATTTATCTTACTATTAAGAACACTTTAAGGTTTAAAGTGACTTATTCACTGATGAATTTTTTTTTCTAAATAATTCAATTGAAAGATTTTTTTTTTTTTTTTAAGAATGCCTCCTTGACATAGGAAATTAAATTAGAAGAGGAGGGGTGCCTGGCTGGCTCAGTGGGAAGAGTGTGCAGCTCTTGATCTTGGGGTCGTGAGTTCAAACCCCACATTGGGTAGAGAGCTTACATAAAAATAATAATAAAATTAAATTAGAAGAGGAGATGAGGTTTAGTAGAAGATAAGGAATGAGTAAATTAAAATTTGGTAAGAAGACGAATAAATGAAAAGAAGCCTCTGACTAGAATACCTGCCCTGGTAAACATAAAGAAAGTTTTGTGGCCAGTTTTATGTAGACTATGGAAGCAAGGGGGACAGTGACTGTGCATTAGGCACGTGCATATGTTTGAAAAGATCATAGCAAGGGGAAATGTAATTTGAAAGCTAAACTTAAAATGAGACATGAAATTATAGAAATGTGTTGCCTCATATCCCCAAGACCCTCATTTCATAAAATAATATGATTTTACATGCTTTGGGATAGCAGTTAAACAGGGAGGTTCTTCTCATTAGTAAACATTTTTAATAGGTGCTCAGGTAACACTTATTTTAGAATCCTTCTACAGAAACTTCCTCTCAGATATTATGACACTCAGCATGGTTCATGGGGGATCATTTAGTTCAAGAAGCCATGTCTCCCTGCATATGAGCTCTGTATTTCTGTCACAGTTGAAATTCTGGAATTAAAAATAACACTTAACATTGGGAAAGTTAAATCTGTCTGGCAAACATAACTATGTTTATTATTACTAGATGTCATTTTAAGCATCAACTACAGAGTGTTGTACTGAATACTAGATGTGGAGAAGGACTTTGTTGTTCTCATATAAGGGGTGTGATTAGCTGAGAATATTCTCATATTAGCCCAGATCCTTTTCAAGTTTCATTTATAAGGCAGATACCTCATTTAGTGAGAATACAGGTGTGATTTCAGAATGGGGTTCGGGGAATAACTTGATCTTATTATGATGCAAGGTGTGAATCAAATTTTCTGTTGTAGATTTGCTTATATTTTTTTCTGATTTATTTTGACACTTTGTAAGGCTCTAGATAAGTATTCTGACTGAAGTCAGGAGCTTGAGTAGCATGGGCTATACGTTTAGGTTAAAGGAAAAGCAACCAAAATTCAGCTAAACCTGGAAGAAGAGAGGTGGAATCTAAGGAAGCATGTTTTATATAGAGGAAAATGAGTTTATAAACTGTGGCCTCTCAGAATAAGGTAGAAAACAATGGTAAGAATCTAGAGAACTTGCCGCTCTCACTTGTAGGGTTGGAGCCTAGATAATGAGAGAAAAGGACCTTGTTTCTCCAGTGTCCAAAAGCTTACAGACAGTGAATTTAACAGGCTGAGTGTAAGAAGGCAGTTTCAGAAAGAGAAATCAAATTCACAAATAATCTGGCAGAGAAGAACCTGAACTAGTTGATCTTGTAAACTGGACCAGCCTAAGCTCTACAACACGTTGCATCTGAGATTTGTACTTTGCCTCACACTTTTTACTAGGTCGATGTCTTTCATCCTAAAAAGGTAGACCTATGAATGATCCAGCTAATGAGAAATTTTTCCAGTAGAATTAAGGAGAGGACTACCTTCTGTGAGAAGAAATCATTAAGTGCTCAGATGGGACCCAGAAAAGAGACCGCTTTTACCCAGGATTTCACCACGTAGGCTCACCCATGTAATTACATAGATTTAAAGCGGCAATAACATCACAAACGTGGCCAGTAGGATTGCTTAATAAGAGCACACTGCTGATGAGATTAATATCAGAGTCAGAGGATACTTGAAGGTATATGGTAGCTTTACAAACAGATGCCCTGTGAAGCATGTGTGTCTGAATCAGTGACACTCTTATCATCACTATTAGAGAAAAATTTCACGTGCATTAAAGTGCTAGTGTTGCCTTTGCATTTGAGATTTGCTTTGCTTAGAAATTCTCATTTCATCTGAGCCTATCACTAGATAAAGCTACTCTTTCCTTATTCTTGTTTTTCTGTTACAGAAATTGATGACTTGGATGCCATTGTACCTGCAGTAAAGAAATTAAAAATACTTTCATACTGAAAACAAATCAAATCATTTTTACTGTGTAAATTGCATTCTTAATATTCTGAGTATTTTGTAGGATCTTGCTTTGAGACAAAGGTTATAAATGTATTTACTCTCAGAATTCATCCCCTTCTTAGTATTGGGTCCTTCCCATCTATATTTTTATTAACTTTGAGATTCTTATATAGAAAACATTATAAGCTAAAGTGGTAAGCATTTCTTCAGTGCTTAAAGTTTAAGACTTTTAAAGTGTAGTGTATCAGTAAAACAGAAACTCAGGTTGCAGATAATAAAAAGGTTGTGTTTAGGTTGAGGGTTTAGTGACCTTTTTGATTCTGGGAACAAGGATTGCCAGTGGCTCTCTTGAATTCAGCCAATAAGAACTTCTTGCTTTCCTGGCAAGGAAATGGCACATTCTATTAAGATATCCCTCAGGGCACTGCCTTTTCAAAGCAGGAGGAAGAAAAGGATGAAGGAAAAAATGTTTTATCATTGTGTTATAGGAAATGAATTATGAGGTAATTTAAATAAGCAGATAGTAGTCTCTCATTTAAAATATCTTTTTACAATCTTGATGTAATATACTTTTTATAAGGACATGAAATCTTAAATAAAGTTTTTGTGAAGAATTTCCAAATATAAGTGTCCTCAGTGACTTATTTATATTATGCACAAATAATGAATCATATTTTCTTACAAGGCTGAGCCTTGCTGCATTTTATTTTGTGTAAGAATACTTTCCTTGCTGCTTTCTGCTGCTTCTCTGTTCTCAATATTCAGTCTGATTTTTTAAGGGACCAATGTTACTACACCCCCACCCCCGCCATTCTTTTATAAGTAGCAGGTCTAGGCTTTTTCTAGATTTAAAATTCTTTAAATTGTTTTGCTAGGCTGCAGTTATATTTCTAAACTCTAGCCCAGAATTTGTGAAAGAATCTGTGTCTTTGAGGGTTAAGTAGAAAAAGTAATTGGATACTCAATAATGTAAATACTCTGAGTTGATTAGATTACTCCAAGAAATTGCTATGAGGCAGTTGGTAAATCTAACATTATATGAAAGGAAGAAATGTAATTTAAAAATTATGTTAATTTAAATTTTGTTAGCTAGTTTAAGAGCCCCTGCTTAGCTCTTAGTTTAAACCAGGTTTTCAGACTCTTCCTCAGAGGCCTCAGAGTTTTTTTGGAGGGTCACTGGAGGAAGAACTGCAGATTCTGTCAGATCTACTTTTATCCAGTTTTAATTATTGAAAATATAAGTACTGCAGTTATTGTTTAGCTCTTTTTTAAACATTTTAATTTTTAAATAATTGATTGATAAGCTGTATGTATTTAAACTATACAATTTAATAAATTCTAATACACACACATACATACCTGTGAAACCATCACCACAATCAAAATACTAAACATACCTTATCTCTCCAAAAGTTATCTCTTTGCCCTTGGTAATCCAACCCAGCACCCTCCTACTCCTAAGCAACAACTGATCTGCTCTCCGTCACTATAGACTCATTTGCATTTTATGGGATTTCATGTAAATGGAATCATACAATTGATATTAAAAAGCTATTTTCTTTTTTGGTCTGGCCTCTTTCCCTCAGCATAATTATTTTGAGATTTTTGCATGTTGTTGCATTTATTAACAGTTCATTTCTTTTTATTATTGTATAGTAGTCCATTGTATGAGTATACCACAGTTTGTCCATCCATTCACTTACTGATGGAAATTTTAGGTATTTTGAGTTTTTTACTACTACAGGTAAAACTGCCATAAAGATTCATGTTGTTCAGATCTTTGTATGGACATATACCTGATATCCAGTGTCTTGAAAATTGTTTCATATACTTTGTTCTTTGTTTTGTTTGGGTTCTGGTTGGTACAGGTAGAAGGGTAAATTTGGTTTCTTTTACTACATCCTGGGAGTGGGAGTTTGGAAATATTAAGTCTGAAAATATATAAAGTTTCTTGGATGGTCTCTTCATTATTTTTTTCTAATTTTATTGCTTCGTAGTCAGAGTTTTGGTTTTGGGTTTTTTTTCTTTTTTTTTTTGCATCAAGTCTTTGGAATGTGCTGACTTTCTTTGTAATTTTCTATGTGAAGAAATTTATACATATTCTACATGTTGCTTTTAAAAAAAAGCCTCATCTCTATTTGATATATACTGCTAGTAAATTGTTTAAATCTACTTCATTTCTGTCAATTTTTTTGTCTTCTTGATTTGTTAGTTTATTGGAGATACTGAAATTTCTCTGGATTTGTCAAATTTGTTTTATGTATTTCAAACCTATTTACATATACATATAAATTCATAGTTGATAATATCTTATCAATAACTCTTGCTACTCATGCATTTCACTTTGCAGGTTTGTCCTTTTAATTAATAGCTGTTGGATATTTATTTTCCTTTTTTATTTATTTACTAATTTTTTTATTGTAAAACATAACACATGCTAAAAATGGTATAAACCACAAATGTCAAGTATGATGAATGATTATACGTGAGTACCCATGCAACAATCAGAAAAATAGAACATCACCCGCACTCCAAAATACAACCACCGTGTCCCTTCCCCCAAAGGGTAACTATTAGCTTGACTTACGTTTAGTCTCTTCCTTTTTTTTTTTTTTTTTAATATATAAATAGCTTTACCATTTTTGTGTATGCCTATACCAGGATAGTTTTACCTGCTTTTGAACTGTATAAAAACAGTGAATTATGTTCTTTTTAATGTTTGTTCTTTGGTTCAATATTATTTTTATACTATTGATCCATGTTATTGTCTGTTGGTCCAGGTTATTTTCATTGGTGTCTAGTATTCCTCTATGAATATTACATAGTCCATTTGTTCTGCTGGCAATTGATATTTGGGTTGTTTCTTATTCCTGTCTGTTGTGAGCTGCTGCTGTTATGTATATGCATCCTTGTACACTTGTGTGCAAGTCTTCTGGAATCAATATCCAAGAAGTATAATTGCTGAACCCTAGAGGAAGACACTTAATGTATACTGCCACAGAGGCTATGGTAGCTTGGGGGTTGTACATTGTGGCAGTTTTGATAGGGAATGCTTACCTTCAACTTAAGAAAATGCCAAACTATTTTCCAAAGTGATTGTACCAATTTATACTTCCACCATCAGTGTGGTGGTGGAAGTATAAATTTTTTCCACATCCTGACCAATTGTTGGTAAGTCAGATTTTTAATTTTTGCCATTGTAGTGTATAGAGTTATTATTATGGTTGTAATATTTATTTCTGTGATTGCTAATGAAGTTAAGCATCTTTTCCTTTGTTGGCCATTTGTATTTCTTTTTTGAAGTGCTTAGATATGTCCTTTGTTCATTTTTCTGTTGGACTGTCTTTATATTGATTTGTAAGAGTTATATATTTTGGACATGAGCCATTTGACAGTTAAATGTATAGCAAATGGTTATTGCAATTCTGTGTCCTCTTTCCATTTTCCTATATAGTTGACTGTTGAACAACATGGGGGTTGGGGGTGCCCCCTTGCCCCCCATGTGGTCAAAAATCTGTGTAGAAGTTTTGATTCCTCAAAAACATAACTACTAATAGCCTACTGTTGACCAGAAGGAAGCCTTTACTGATAATGTAAGTAGTCAGTTAACACATATTTAATATGTTGTATATATTCTATACTGTACTCTTATAAGAAAGTAACTAGAGAAAAAAATGTTAAGAAAATCATGAGGCTCCTGGGTGGCTCAGTGGGTTAAGCCTCTGCCTTTGGCTCCGGTTATGATCTCAGAGTCCTGGGATCAAGCCCCACATTGGGCTTTCTACTCAGCGGGGAGCCTGCTTCCCCCTCTCTCTGCCTGCCTCTCTGCCTACTTGTGATCTCTCTCTCTATCTCTGTCAAATAAATAAATAAAATCTTAAAGAAAAAGTGTTAAGAAAATCATAAGGAAGAGAAAATACATTTATACAGTATACATTTGTACAGTATTTATAAAAAAAAAATCCACATGTAGGTAGACCCATGCAATTCAAACCCATGTTATTCAAGGGTCAACTGTAGTTTCTTTTTATGAACTGAAGAACCCAATTTTAGTATAGAGATGTATGGTCTTTATAGTTTAGTGCTCTCTGTCTTATGAAATCTTTCCCTAGTCACAGTTGTAAAGTTATTCTCCTATATTATCTTATAGTTGTACAGTTTTGCCTTCTCACATTGAATCTAATCACCTGGGGTCATTTTTTTTTTAATGAAAGTATAGTTGGCATACAGTGTTACTTTGGTTTCAGGTGTACAACATAGGGATACAACAAGTCTAGGCATTATAATATGCTCACCATAAGTGTAGATGCCATGTGTCACTATACAGTGTTATTACAGTACCATTAATTATATTTCCCATGCTGCACCTTTTATCCCTGTGACATACACATTCCCTAACTAGAAGCCTGTACTTCCTACTCTCCTTCACCCATTTTGCCCATCCCCCCAACACCTCTGCACTCTGGCAACTACCTGTTCTCTACTTATGGATCTCTTTCTGCTTTTTTTTTTTTTGTCCCTTTGTTTTGTTTTTTAGATTTCACACAGAGGTGAAATCATATGGTTTTTTCCTTCCTCTGCCTCAATCGTTTCACTTATCATAATAACTCTTTTGGTTCATCTTTGTTATCTCAAATGGCACAATCTCACTTGTTTTTATGGCTAATATTATATTGTGTCTATATACCATATATACCATTTATAAATGGGCACTTGGATTGCTTTTTTAAAAATTTTGCTTTTAATGATTGTAAATAATGCTACAGTAAACATAGGGGTACATATATCTTTTCAAATTAGTCTTTTCATTTTCTTTGAGTAAATACTCAGTAGTGGATTTACTGGATCATATGGTATTTCTGCTTTTAATTTTTTTTTAAAGATTTTTTATTTCTTATTTTATTTATTTATTTATTTGACAGATGAAGATCACAAGTAGGCAGAGAAGCAGGCAGAGAGAGAGGAAGCAGGCTCCCGGCTCAGCAGAGAGCCCGATGCGGGCTCGCTCCCAGGACCCTGGGATCATGACCGAAGGCAGAGGCTTTAACCCACTGAGCCACCCAGGTGCCCCTCTACTTTTAATTTTTTGAGGAACCTCAGTGACTGTACCAACTTAGATTCCCATCAGCAGTGGACAAATGTTCCCTTTTGTCCACATCCTTGCCGACACTTATTACTCTTTTCTTTTTCATACTAGCCATTCTGATAGCTACAAGGTAGTATCTCCTTAGAGTTTTGATTTGCACTTACCTGATGATCAATGACATTGAGCATCTTTTTTTTTTTTTTTTTTTTGAGTAATCTTTGCCCAACATGGGGCTCCAATGCATGACCCTGAGATCAACAATCACATGCTCTACTGACTAAGCCATCCTTGATTTTGAGCATCTTTTCATGTGTCTGTCGGCCCTCTTCATGTCTTCCTCAGAAAAATGTCTGTTCAGGTCCTCTGCCCATTTTTTAATCAGATTATTTGTTGTTTGGTGTTAAGTTGTATAGGTTCTTTATATAATTTGGACATTAACCCCTTACCAAATATATCATTTGGAAATATGTTCTCTCATTCGGTAGGTTGCTATTTTTTGTTTTGTTCGTGGTTTCCTTTGCTGTGCAAAAGCTTTTTTATTTTTTATTTTCATTTTTATTTTTAAAAAATATTTATTTTGAGAGAGAGAAAGAGTGAACTTGCAGGGGGAGGAGAAAGAGAGAGGGGTAATCTTTTTTTTTTTTTTTTAAAGATTTTATTTATTTATTTGACAGAGAGAGATCACAAGCAGATGGAGAGGCAGGCAGAGAAGGAGAGAGAGGGAAGCAGGCTCCCTGCTGAGCAGAGAGCCCGATGTGGGCCTCGATCCCAGGACCCTGAGATCATGACCTGAGCCGAAGGCAGCGGCTTAACCCACTGAGCCACCCAGGCGCCCTAGAGAGGGGTAATCTTAAGCAGACTCCATGCTGAATGCAGAGCCCAACACAGAGCTCCATCTCACAACCCTGAGATCATCACCTGAGCAGAAATTAAGAGACGAAAAGCTTTAAATTTTGATGTACTCCCAGGAGTTTAACTGCTTTTGTTTCCCGTGTCTGAAGAGACATATCCAGAGTAATGCTGCTAAGTCCAGTAACAAAAAGATTACTGCCTGTATTTTCTTCCAGGACTTTAATGGTTTCAGGTCTCACATTTAGGTCTTCAGTCCATTTTGAGTTTATTTTTGTGTATCGTGTAAGAAAGTGGTCATTTCATTCTTTTGCCTGTAAGCTGTCCAGTTTTCCCAGCATCATTTGGCATTCCAGGCTTTAGTAGTGGGTTTATAGTGATGGTAAATGTATTTAGAGATCTTTTGACCATCTTCTTTTGTTTTTTCCTAATTATCATTTTTTTCTGTGCTTTTTTCTTTTTTGATTTTTTTCTCTATTACTTTTTCTTCTTCACTATTGATTTAGAAGTTTTATAGTTCAGCTCTATTGATTTTTCTGTTGTTACTCTATCTTAGTAATTATCTTAAAATTTTAAATATATACTTAGGGTCCAATTAGCAGACAAACCACATTGCATAGTTAGCAAACAGGAAAATTTAAAACAAGAATTTCTAACTAGCAAAAGGTAGTTAACTACTATAAAAGGGGATAACAGAGGACTCTAAGAAGTACAGAATAGCAGCTGCAGAAAGCATATACTACCCTCAGGGATAAAGGAGAGTGAAGAAAGAAATTGTGAAATTTGGAAGAATGCCTTCCAACTAGGTTGAGATTGAAAACTGAGGAGAGTTTTAGTGGCCATAGGAAGAAGCCTCCTTGTGGCAAAAAAAGAGCAAAACAACCCAGCTTGCTCACTGGTGTTGAACCATGAAGGCCATGGTTATGGTGCCAGAGCCCAAGGACATGAACCAAAGGTAAACTGTGAGGGGTGCTTCAGTAACAGAGAACAGCCTCCACACAACAACTACCTGGCTGCCATGGAAAACAGCACAACAAAAGAAAAAAGAAAAGCCCCTTTTTCTTCCTCTGGCCTTTAGTGTTTCTCCAATGCCCTCTATTAGCATCAAGCCCGCGCCAAAGACACAAGTCTGGTGTGCCCTGAATCAAAGCAGGGCAAAGATGGGTTGATTTGGAGCTGAGAGGTGATAAGGTAGTATCTGACCCAAATCTATCTATAATTTATTTTTAAAATATAAAACTATCTTTAGTTTCCTAATAAGATAAGGACCTGAACGCTTTAACTTTCCAATGCACCAGCCTCTTAGTCCTTTTTAAATCTTAATACCAGCATTTTAGTGCCACTGTGTTTTTGAAACCAGTTTTTCCAAAAATTTTCGGTTGCTTGCCTGTTATATTTTCTAAGCAGTCAAGACTTAGGTTAACATTTTGTGGATTTTTTGGTCCCCATTGTTTCCCATGTGCCACTTCTGAATATTATACTTTCTTTCTTACTGAAATACATCTCTTGGCCATTTTTCAGTTTGATGTTCTCATGTGTTTCATATTTTTTAAATTCCAATTTTATTTTATAATTTTGCCTGTGAGTTTCTTCTAATGGGAATTACCTGCTGCAGAGGTCTCACATGTGCCCTGGATGGGTGTGGCAACCCTGACGGCCAGTTTTGTGGTTGCCTGTGTCAGGGCTTCTCGTGATTGTAGATTCTATACCGGTTTTCACATAAGTTTCAAGGTTTGGGGGTTTCTATACCAAGTCAATTGGGTGTAGCCTCAGACCCTGTGTTCCTGTAAGACAGATGAGTTGACTGCTTCCAACCATTGTTGACAGCCAGCTTTTTGTCCTCATTGGCAGCCAAGGTGTTTTCTGATAAAACTTCTCAGGCTTCTTGACCCTTACACAAGCCTTGCTTCTGTCAGTGTATGCTAAAATTCTGGTTCTTATCAACACTTAGATTTCCTCTTTGGACCATCACCAGGAAATTTACCTGTGTTACTTCATCAGCCCTGTTTAAAATAAATGCTGTTCATGGTTTAAGTAGGTTTTCTCTGTGTTTGGAAGAGGAAGGATAGGTTTTCACTTGTTGGCCATCTTAACCAGAAGTTATTTTAGGGTTGCTAATACTCAGGATGTGATACATGATGTATTCCTTTATACATCTCTGATGCTTTACCATTTTCAAGGCACATGTAGTGAACATTGCAATGCCATTGTGAAGTAGACAGGACAAGCATCAGTTGCCTGATTTTATTCTGAAATTTGTCACTCAAAATAGAAATCTTAGCAGAAACAAATTTTATTACACATCTGCCATGTATTTAGGATAGTCTTGGATGATAGGGGTTGAAAGATCAGTTACAATAACTTAGTTCAGCTGGAAGGACAGTAAACAGAAACATTAAAATTCAAATACGAGTAGTTCTTAGTGTATGACCTTCATAGATACCTAATAAGCCTTTAAAAAAAATTTTTTTTTACTTTTTAATAAACATGTATTTTTATCCCCAGGGGTACAGGTCTGTGAATCGCCAGGTTTACACACTTCACAGCACTCACCATAGCACATACCCTCCCCAATGTCCATAACCCCACCCCCCTCTCCCGACCCCAGCAACCCTCAGTTTGTTTTGTGAGATTAAGAGTCACTTATGGTTTGTCTCCCTCCCGATCCCATCTTGTTTCATTTATTCTTCTCCTACTTCCCTAACTCCCGACGTTGCATCTCCACTTCCTCATATCAGGGAGATTATATGATAGTTGTCTTTCTCCAATTGACTTATTTCACTAAGCATGATACCCTCTAGTTCCATCCACGTCCTCACAAATGGCAAGATTTCATTTCTTTTGATGGCTGCATAGTATTCCATTGTATATATATACACCACATCTTCTTTATCCATTCGTCTGTTAATGGACATCTAGGTTCTTTCCATAGTTTGGCTATTGTAGACATTGCTGCTATAAACATTCGGGTGCACATGCCCCTTCGGATCACTACATTTGTATCTTTAGGGTAAATACCCAGTAGTGCAATTGCTTGGTCATAGGGTAGTTCTATTTTCAACATTTTGAGGAACCTCCATGCTGTTTTCCAGAGTGGTTGCACCAGCTTGCATTCCCACCAACAGTGTAAGAGGGTTCCCCTTTCTCCACATCCTCACCAGCATCTGTCATTTCCTGACTTGTTAATTTTAGCCATTCTGACTGGTGTGAGGTGGTATCTCATTATGGTTTTGATTTGTATTTCCCTGATGCCGAGTGATGTGGAGCACTTTTTCATGTGTCTGTTGGCCATCTGGATGTCTTCTTTGCAGAAATGTCTGTTCATGTCTTCTGCCCATTTCTTGATTGGATTATTTGTTCTTTGGGTGTTGAGTTGGCTAAGTTCTTTATAGATTTTGGACACTAGACCCTTATCTGATGTCGTTTGCAAATATCTTCTCCCATTCTGTCAGTTGTCTTTTGATTTTGTTAACTGTTTCCTTTGCTGTGCAAAAGCTTTTGATCTTGATAAAATCCCAATAGTTCATTTTTGCCCTTGCTTCCCTTGCCTTTGGCAATGTTCCTAGGAAGACCTTGCTGCAGCTGAGTCAAAGAGGTTGCTGCCTGTGTTCTCCTCAAGGATTTTGATGGATTCCTTTCTCACATTGAGGTCCTTCATCCATTTTTAGTCTATTTTCGTGTGTACTATAAGGAAATGGTCCAATTTCATTTTTCTGCATATGGTTGTCCAATTTTCCCAACACCATTTATTGGAGAGGCTTTTTTCCATTGGACATTCTTTCCTGCTTTGTCGAAGATGAGTTGACCATAGAGTTGAGGGTCCATTTCTGGGCTCTCTATTCTGTTCCATTGATCTATGTGTCTGTTTTTGTGCCAGTACCATGCTGTCTTGATGATGACAGCTTTGTAATAGAGCTTGAAGTCCGGAATTGTGATGCCACCAACTTTGGCTTTCTTTTTCAATATTCCTTTGGCTATTCGAGGTCTTTTCTGGTTCCATATAAATTTTAGGATTATTTGTTCCATTTCTTTGAAAAAAATGGATGGTACATTGATAGGAATTGCATTAAATGTGTAGATTGCTTTAGGTAGCATAGACATTTTCACAATATTTATTCTTCCAATCCAGGAGCATGGAACATTTTTCCATTTCTTTGCGTATTCCTCAATTTCTTTCATGAGTACTTTATAGTTTTCTGTGTATAGATTCTTAGTCTCTTTGGTTAGGTTTATTCCTAGGTATCTTATAGTTTTGGGTGCAATTGTAAATGGGATGGAGTCCTTAATTTCTCTTTCTTCTGTCTTGTTGTTGGTGTAGAGAAATGCAACTGATTTCTGTGCATTGATTTTATACCCTGACACTACTAAATTCCTGTACAAGTTCTAGCAGTTTTGGAGTGGAGTCTTTTGGGTTTTCCACATATAGTATCATATCATCTGCGAAGAGTGATAGTTTGACTTCTTCTTTGCCGATTTGGATGCCTTTAATTTCTTTTTCTCGTCTGACTGCTGAGGCGAGGACTTCTAGTACTATGTTGAATAGCAGTGGTGATAATGGACATCCCTGCCATGTTCCTTACCTTAGCGGAAAAGCTTTCAGTTTTTCTCCATTGAGAATGATATTTGCGGTGGGTTTTTCATAGATGGCTTTGATAATATTGAGGTATGTGCCGTCTATCCCTACACTTTGAAGAGTTTTGATCAGGAAGGGATGCTGTACTTTGTCAAATGCTTTTTCAGCATCTATGGAGAGTATCATATGGTTCTTGTTCTTTCTTTTATTAATGTGTTGTATCACACTGATTGATTTGCGGATGTTGAACCAACCTTGCAGCCCTGGAATAAATCCAGCTTGGTCGTGGTGAGTAATCCTTTTAATGTACTGTTGAATCCTATTGGCTAGTATTTTGGTGAGAATTTTTGCATCTGTGTTCATCAAGGATATTGGTCTGTAGTTCTCTTTTTTGATGGGATCCTTGTCTGGTTTTGGGGATCAAGGTGATGCTGGCCTCATAAAATGAGTTTGGAAGTTTTCCTTCCATTTCTATTTTTTGGAACAGTTTCAGGAGAATAGGAATTAGTTCTTCTTTAAATGTTTGGTAGAATTCCCCCGGGAAGCCATCTGGCCCTGGGCTTTTGTTTGTTTGGAGATTTTTGATGACTGTTTCAATCTCCTTACTGCTTATGGGTCTGTTCAGGCTTTCTACTTCTTCCTGGTTCAGTTGTGGTAGTTTATATGTCTCTAGGAATGCATCCATTTCTTCCAGATTGTCAAATTTGTTGGCGTAGAGTTGCTCATAGTATGTTCTTTGGTGTTCGTTGTGATCTCTCCTCTTTCATTCATGATTTTTATTTATTTGGGTCCACTCTCTTTTCTTTTTGATAAGTCTGGCCAGGGGTTTATCGATCTTATTAATTCTTTCAAAGAACCAGCTCCTAGTTTCGTTGATTTGTTCTATTGGTTTTTTTCGTTTCTATTTCATTGATTTCTGCTCTGATCTTTATGATTTCTCTTCTGCTGGGTTTAGGGTTTCTTTCTTGTTCTTTCTCCAGCTCCTTTAGGTGTAGGGTTAGGTTGTGTACCTGAGACCTTTCTTGTTTCTTGAGAAAGGCTTGTACCGCTATATATTTTCCTCTCAGGACTGCCTTAGTTGTGTCCCACAGATTTTGAACCGTTGTGTTTTCATTATCATTTGTTTCCATGAATTTTTTCAATTCTTCTTTAATTTCCTGGTTGACCCATTCATTCTTTAGAAGGATGCTGTTTAGTCTCCATGTATTTGTGTTCTTTCCAAATTTCCCCTTGTGATTGAGTTCTAGCTTCAGAGCATTGTGGTCTGAAAATATGCAGGGAATAGTCCCAATCTTTTGATACCGGTTGAGACCTGATTTATGACCTAGGATGTGATCTATTCTGGAGAATGTTCCATGTGCACTAGAGAAGATTGTGTATTCTGTTGCTTTGGGATGAAATGTTCTGAATATATCTGTGATGTCCATCTGCTCCAGTGTGTCATAAGGCCTTTATTTCCTTGTTGATCTTTTGCTTGGATGATCTGTCCATTTCAGTGAGGGGAATGTTAAAGTCCCCTACTATTATTGTATTATTGTTGATGTGTTTCTTTGATTTTGTTATTAATTGGTTTATATAGGTGGCTGCTCCCACGTTAGGGGCATAGATATTTAAAATTGTTAGATCTTCTTGTTGGACAGACCCTTTGAGTATGATATAGTATCCTTCCTCATCTCTTATTATAGTCTTTGGCTTAAAATCTAATTCATCTAATATAAAGTTTGCCACCCCAGCTTTCTTTTGATGTCCATTAGCATTGTAAATTGTTTTCCACCCCCTCACTTTAAATCTGGAGGTGTCTTCGGGTTTAAAATGAGTTTCTTGTAGGCAACATATAGATGGGTTTTGGTTTTTTATCCATTCTGATACCCTGTGTCTTTTGATTGGGGCATTTAGCCCATTAACATTCAGGGTAAGTATTGAGAGATATGAATTTAGTGCCATTGTATTGCCTGTAAGGTGACAGTTACTGTATATTGTCTCTGTTCCTTTCTGATCTACGTTAAGGCTCTCTCTTTGCTTAGAGGACCCTCTCAATATTTCCTGTAGAACTGGTTTGGTGTTTGCAAATTCTTTCAGTTTTTGTTTGTCCTGGAAGCTTTTAATCTCTCCTTCTATTTTCAGTGATAGCCTAGCTCGATATGGTATTCTTGGCCACGTTTTTCTTGTTTAGTGCTCTGAATATATCATGCCAGTTCTTTCTGGCCTGCCAGGTCTCTGTGGATAAGTCTGCTGCCAATCTAATGTTTTTACCCTTGTATGTTACAGACTTCTTTTCCCGGGCTGCTTTCAGGATTTTCTCTTTGTTGCTAAGACTTGTAAATTTTACTATTAGGTGACAGGGTGTGGACCTATTCTTGTTGATTTGGGGGGGGGGGTTCTCTGCACCTCCTGGATTTTGATGCTTGTTCCCTTTGCCATATTAGGGAAATTCTCTCCAATAATTCTCTCCAATATACCTTCTGCTCCCCTCTCTCTTTCTTCTTCTTCTGGAATCCCAGTTATTCTAATGTTGTTTCGCCTTATCGTATCACTTATCTCTTGAATTCTCCCCTCATGGTCCAGCAGTTCTTTGTCCCTCTTTTGCTCAGCTTCTTTATTCTCTGTCATTTGGTCTTCTATATCACTTAACTCTTTCTTCTGCCTCATTTATCCTAGCAGTAAGAGCCTCCATTTTTTATTGCACCTCATTAATAGCTTTTTAATTTCAATTTGGTTAGATTTTAGTTCTTTTATTTCTCCAGAAAGGGCATTTATCTCTCCAGAGAGGGTTTCTCTAATATCTTCCATGCCTTTTTCATGCCTGGCTAGAACCTTGAGAATTGTCATTCTGAATTCTATATCTGACATATTACCAGTGTCTGTATTGATTAGGTCCCTAGTGTTTGGTACTGCCTCTTGTTCTTTTTTTTGTGGTTAGTTTTTCCACCTTGCCATTTTGTCCAGATAAGAGTATATGAAGGAGCAAATAAAATACTGAAAGGGTGGCAAAGACCCCAGGAAAATGCGCTTTAACCAAATCAGAAGGGACCCCAAATCGTGGGAGGGAGAAAGGGGATAAAAAGAAGTTCAGAAAAAAAAAAAAAAGAAAAACGAATAAAGAAAATATAAAAAAGATATATATTAGATAAACTAGTTTAAAAACATTGAAAAAGAAAAGGGTAAAAGTTAAAAAAAATTTAGCAGAAGAAAAAAAATAAAATTTAAAAAAAATTAACCACAAGACTAAAGAATCATGGGGAGAAAGCCATGAGTTCCGTGCTTTGCTTTCCCCTCCACTGGAATTCTGCTGCTCTCCTTGGTAGGTGAACTTTGTCTTGGCTGGATTTCTTGTTGATCTTCTGGGGGAGGGGCCTATTTTAGTGATTCTCAAGTGTCGTTGCCCCAGGCGGAATTGCACTGCCCTTACCAGTGGCCTGGCTAAGTAATCAGCTCAGGTTCGCTTTTGGGAGCTTTTGTCCCCTGAGCGCTTTCTGTAGAGTTCTGGAGGATGGGAATGAAAATGGCGGCCTCCTAGTCTCTGGCCCAGAGGAGCCGAGAGGTCAGGGCCCCACTCTTCAGTGTGCCCTCAGAGAAAAGAGCCCAATCACTCCCGTCTCCCTGGCCTCTGGCCGCACTCCGAGCTCACCCAGCCTGCGACCAGTTCAAGGTAACCCCGAGCTGAGAGTTCACTCCTTAGCCCTGTCTCTGTAGCCGGCTTCCCCAGTCTAATACCTGCGAGCTCTGCGACACTCAGACACCCCCGATCCTTCTGTGATCCCGCATGGGCTTCACCCCAGTTTAGCCTCTGGAGTTATGTCCCACAGTGGAGCATACTTTTAAAAGTCCTGATTTTGTGCTCCGTTGCTCCGCTGTTTGCCGGGAGCCGGCCCCTCCCCCCACAGTCTATCTTCCCGTCATTTTGGATTCACTTCGCCGCCAGTCCTACCTTTCAGAAAGTGGTCGATTTTCTGTTTCTAGAATTGCTTTTCTTCTTCTCTTCGGTTTCCTGTTGGATTTGTAGGTGTTTGCAATGGTTTGATAAGCTATCTAGGTGATCTCCTGCTACCTGATGTAGTCTCAGCCTGCTACTTCTCCGCCATCTTGACTCCTCCCTCTCCTCTAATAAGCCTTTTTAAAAATTAAATGTTACAAGGCAGGGAATTATTAAAATTAAAAATATACAGTATTGACAGTAAATGCTGTAGGAGATGAGGGAGGCCATTTCAGTGTGGACTGGCACAGAAGAGGTGGGTTTTGAGACAAGGCTTTTGAAGAGGATAGGATTTGAATAGGTAGGATATGATATATAGACTAGTCTGGAATAGAGCATCTGCACATAAATAAAGTAGCAAAACACTAGGGACTAGATTGTTAGGGCCAAAGGACAAAATTAAGTGGGTTTTATTCTTGTAGAAAACGGGAAATGATGGATATAAGTGAGAATAACATAACAAACTTTAAGATGTTAACCATTCTTCAGAAAAGCAGCAGTGAAGGCAGTGAGGGGAGGGGAACAGGAAACTGATGGCAGGAGCTGTTGCCTGAGTGAAGAGAAAAGGACATAAATTCAACAGTAGCTCTAGGATAACATCAGAGAGAATGAGAACATTTGGTGTTACAAAGTTTGAAATAGGGGCACCTGGGTGGCTCAGTGGTTTAAAGCCTCTGCCTTCGGCTCAGGTCATGATCCCAGGGTCCTGGGATCGAGCCCTGCATCGGGCTCTCTGCTCAGCGGGAAGCCTGCTTCTCCCTCTCTCTCTCTGCTGGCCTCTCTGCCTACTTGTGATTTCTGTCTGTCAAATAAATAAAATCTTTAAAAAAAAATAAAGTTTGAAATAGAGGCACTTGTTTGTGCAATTTACATATTTTGCTTTTTTTTTTGACGCCCCTCCCCCCAGCCCCCCCGCCCCGCCCATATTTTGCTTTTAAATGTTACTTAAACAGCCATCTTAGAAAGGTAGAATAGAATTGCCAAACCATCTGAGAGAGAGACAGAAGCTCCTTTCTTCTGGCACCAACACTCTGCAGCAGTCTCTAGAGTTCTGTGGTAGTGGAAATACAGACCTGGACTTGGGGTTTGGTTTGCTTTTTCCTATGAAAATGATGCCACATGCTGGAGTTTGCCATCCCACGTTGGAGTATTTAACTCTGAGTATTTAGGTATATCACTATAACATTGTTGCCATCAGAAAAGTACACTTTAGTTCTATAGTAGATAAAGGAACAAATTTCCAGGCAGTAAAGTACCAAAGGTGGCAGAAGGACCAGAAGGGCTTAGGAGGTGTTGGCTTTTGGCACTTTTGGTGTGGGTCACTTTTTATTCCCATAAAAGAAGCCTCTTCCCTTGGTAGTCACTTCCCAGGAATACTGGTAGCTGTTCCAGCTGCTCCTTCACCCCTTATGTCTGAGACAGGACACTTTTGACACATACATTTGGGCAAATCCCAAGTTATATGGTATATAATTACCTAAAAAAAAAAATCACCAGTGAGGTTCTGATAATTTATTAGGTATGAACACCACATTTCTTTCAACAACTAAATCTAACCGAGAGTAGTACTTTTATATATGTTTACCTCTTTCTAATATTATCCAGTCATGTACTTAAATTTCACACAAAAATGTATGTATATATTTTCAAATGGCTGTTCTGATTTAAATTACAAGATATACATATGTACACATTTTAATATAAAGGTGGTAAGGGTGCTCATCAACTTCTGGGCTGCCCATCTGGAGTCAGCTCGTACCTGTAAAACAGTTGGGTTTGGACTTGTGTTAGTATCACAGGTGTATTGTGGTGGCAGCATCAGGACAAGCAGCCTTGTCTAGCTAGCCTAGGTCCCTCTGGGACCGGGAGAACCTATCCCTCTGTAAGTCGACTGGCCGGGGTTAAGACTAGGGCTTAAAGAGAAGAGGTCTGTTAGGTAAGTGAGAACTATAGGCAGAAAATCCTTAAGTATAGGTAATAATGTGTCTCCTTCCTTGATAAGCAAAGAAGCTGACATGTACTGAAAAAGGAAGAATTTTGGAAAAAGATCATGTGCAACTGCTGGAGACAATGTCTTAAGTATCAGATTAATGTGATAAAATGAAAGGGCTCACTTACCATCGTGAGAAGCCCTTAATCAGATCCTCTTTTGATAAGTCAATCAGAACCTAAACAAACACAAATAATCAGTTTCCTTCCAAAAAACTGCATTAAATGGAAACATATTGGGACAAATGGAATTAATCATAAAAAGGGCCTCCTTGGGTTTCAGTTTTGAGCAGGGACTCTTTTTCTTTTAGCTCTCAACATGGAACCTCTCCAGAAGTGCAATACAGGCACTGGCCTCAGTGTACTAGGAAAAGGAGAACTGCTCTTCAGAGTTAAACCTCAGAATTTATCAATTTTCCTGAGAGAACAACTTGCCTTTACTCATGAACTGAATTGTAATTTTAAGCAAGACACCATGGTTGCCTCAACTCTAAAAATAAGGATAACTTCCCCTACATCATCTAAGTAGGATCTTAAAAAGATTATAAGAAGGTGTTTATTAAACTATCGCTGCAAAGTATTGTATAAATACCCTTTTTATCTGTACTTGGCATCTTCCTGAAGATTATACATTCTCTACTTCAAGTAAAATCCCATCTCCACAAAAATCTTGACATAATGAGACCCAAGCTTCACATATTATCAAAACAAACTTAATAGATGTTCAAATACTTGTGCAATGATGAGTTTGGATAGATTCTCCAACTTGTTAAAATAGTATTTATCATATTAATTTACCCACCTGTTTTACTTTCAGCAATGTTAAAATACCCTCCACTCCCAAAACCTCCCAATGAGACTCTAACCTCCTTGAAGCCAGTTCTGGTAACAGCCAGATGATACCATCAGAATTTCTGCAAGGTGTTCCACCAATGAACTCCAGGTAGAGTGCTGTGGGAGGCAGAGTACCAAGAGTCCTTCTTGTACTTACTTTTCCTAGCTCCTTCCTTCTGTGTGAGCCAAGTGGCCTACTGTTTTTCACTGCAACATCTAGTGACCTCTTCTTTACTTCTTCCATGGGAACAAAAAATTCAAATCTTAAAGATGCAAAAAGTCAAAGTGAGATTTACTCTTTTTTTTTTAGATTTACATATTTTAATCATTTTTGTTGAAAATCTGAAGTGTTTGATCCATTTTCCTACTTTTAAAACAGAAGATATATTCAGGGGACCATCTAGAATAGTGTTGGCTCATAGCAGATATTTAATGGATCATTATTACAGGTAATCACTGTCCTATGCTAATCACAAGCTTTAGAAGTATCAAGAGGCTGTTTGCCTCTCTGTGAAGGCCTTGGACTGCTTGAACTACTATGTTTTGGGGTTTCTTACTTTCTCTGAGCCTACCCTGGCTGCCTTTATTTTAGCTGCCCCTTCAACAGTGCTTGCTCATAGGACCACCTCAACCCCTATCTCTCTTGTTTTTTCTGACCAGCTAAGGACTAGAATGCTGAATAGTCAGGTGTATTGGAACTTCATAGAAAACAGTGGACCTTCCCCTTTCTGCCTGTGGAGTACGGCAGAGGAATCTTAGGGTACAAGCTTTGTCATAAACTCACAAGAGGCCACTGGAATCCTTATAGGTAGTTTTTGTTTTTGAGGTAAGGGAACATTAGTTTCAAGTGTTTAACAATGACTTGCTTTTTGTATATACTGCAAAATGATCACTGTAAGTCAACATCAATCACTATACATAGTTAAAAAAATTTTTTTTCTTGTGATAACTTTTAAGATCCACTCTCCTAGCTACTTTCAAATATGTAATATGTTATTAAATAGGATCACCATGCTGTACATTATATCCCCATTACATCATTTTATAAATGGAAATTTGTTCCATTTGACCTGACCCCCTTATCTCTACCCCTCCCCTCCCTCCCACCACACACCAACTACCAATCTGTTCTTTATATTCAGGAGCTTGGCATTGTTTGTTTGCTCTTTTATGGGTTTTTTGTTTCTTTTAGATTTCCACATATAAGTGAAATCATACAGTAAGAATTTTTTTCTGTCTGACTTATTTCACTTAGCATAATACCCTAAAGGTCCATCTGTGTGTTTCTGCAAATGGCAAGATTTTTTATGGCTAAATAATATTCCATTGTATATATGCCACATTTTCTTTATCCATTCCTCCATCAGTGGATACTGAAGTAGCTTACATGTCTTGGCTGTTGTAAATACTGTCACAGCAAGCATGGGAGTATGTATGTGCTTTTGAATTAGTGTTTTCATTTTGTTTGGATAGATATCCAGAAGTAGAATTAGTGGATCATATGGTAGTTCTATTTTTAATTTTTGGATGCAGCTCCACACTGTTTTCCATAGTGCCTGTACCAATTTACGTTCCCACGATCAGTGCACAAGGTTCCCTTTCTCCACATTTTCACCAACACTTGGTAATAGTCATTCTAATAGATATGAGGTGATAGATCACTGTGGTTTTGATTTGCATTTCTCTGATGATTAGTGATATTGAGCACCTTTTCATGTGTCTGTTGGCCATCTGTATGTCTTCTTTGGAAACATGTCTGTTCAGGTTCTCTATCTTTAAATCAGACCTTTTTTTTTTTTTTTTTTTTTTGCTTTTGAATTGTGTAAGTTCTTTGGATATTTTGAATATTAACCCCTTACCACATAAATGGTTTGCAGATATTCTCTCCCATTCAGTAGGTTGCCTCTTCATTTTTTAAGTTTTCTTTGCCTGTGCAGAAACTTCTTAGTTTGAGGTAGTTTCACTTATTTTTTCTTTTGTTGCCTTTGCTTTTGGTGTCAAGTTAAAAAAAATAATCAAGTTCAATGTCAAGGAGCTTATTGCCTATATCTTCTTTTAGGTGTTTTATGGTTTGGTCTAACATTCAAGTCTTTAATCCATATTCAGTTTATTTTTTGTGTATAATGTTAGATTGTGGTCCAGTTTCATTCACTCATTTAAATGTGGCTGTTCAGTTTTCCCAGCACCATTTATTGAAGAAACAGTCCTTTTCCCATTGTATAAGTTGTCATATTAATTGACCGTTGTCAAAAATTAATTGACCATGTATGTGCCAGTTTATTTCTAAGCTATTTTCTTCCATTGATCTTTGTGTCTGTTTTTATGCCCAAACCATACTGCTTTGATTACTATAGCTTTTTAGCAGAGTTTTATATCAAGTAGTATAATTCCTTAAGCTTTGTTCTCAAGATTACTTTGGGGTTTTTGTTGTTCCACACCAATTTTAGGATTTGTTCTGTGAAAAATGCCATTGGAATTTTGAAAGAGATTGCATTAAGTCTGTAGATTGCTTTGGGTAGTATGGACATTTTAACATTAATTCTTCCATTCTATGAGCAGTAACTATCCTTCCATTTATTTGTGTTGTCTTCAGTTTTTTTCATTAATGTCTTACAGCTTTCAATGTACAGATCTTTCATCTCCTTGGTTAAATTTATATGTAGGTATTCTTTTTGATGCAACTATAAATGGAATTGTATTCTAATTTCTCTGATTAATTCATTTTTAGTGTGTAGAATACAACAGATTTTTATATATTTTATATCTTGCAGCTTTACTGAATTTGTTGATTAGTTCTAATGGTTTTTTGGTGGACTCTTTAGGGTTTTCTATAATGTCATGTTATCTGTGAACAGTGATACTTTTACTTCTTCCTTTTCAATCTGGATGCCTTTTGTTTTTCTTGCTTATATGCTCTGACGAGGACTTCCAAAACTAAAAAGCTGGCAAGAACAGGCATCCTTGTCTTGTTTCTGATCTTAGAGGAAAAGCTTTCAGGTTTTCACCCTGGATTATCATGTTAATTGTGGACTTGTCCCCTATGGCCTTTATGTTGACATATGTTCCCCACTTTGTTGACAGTTTTATCATAAATGGATGTAGAATTTTGTCAAATGTTTTATCTGCATCCATTGAGATGAACATATGATTTGTTAATTTGATGTTTTACAGCGACTTGCAGATGGATACTGAATCCTCCTTGCATCCTGGGATCCCCACTTGATCATGATGTATGATCCTTTTATTATAGAATTCAGCTTTTTTTTTTTTTAAGATTTTTTATTTATTTGACAGAGAGAAATCACAAGTAGGCAGAGAAGCAGGCAGAGAGAGAGAGGAGGAAGCAGGCTCCCTGCTGAGCAGAAAGCCCGATGTGGGGCTCGAACCCAGGACCTGGGATCATGACCTGAGCCGAAGGCAGCGGCTTAACCCACTGAGCCACCCAGGCGCCCCAGAATTCAGCTTTCTAATATTTTGTTGAAGATTTTTTCATCTATGTTCATAGAGGGTAATTTTTTCTTGTATCCTTGTTTGGTTTTGATATCAGGGTAATGCCTTGTGAAATGAGTTTGGAAGTGTTCCCTCTTCTGTTTGTTTTTTGTTGCGGCTGTTGTTTTTGTTTTTGAAGAGTTTGAAAAGGATTGGTATTGTTTGAGTGTTTGGTAGAATTCACCAGTGAAGCCATTGGGTCCTGGACTTTTGTTTGTTGGGAGATTTTTATTTTTTTTAAGATTTTATTTTATTTATTTATTTGACAGAGAGAGAGAGAGACAGCAAGAGAAGGAACACAAGCAGGGGGAATGGGAGAGGGAGAAGCAGCCTTCCTGGGAGTGGGGAGCCTAATTCAGGGCTTGATCTCAGGACCCTGGGATCATGATCTGAGCTGAAGGCAGACACTTAACAAGTAAGCCACCGAGGTGCTTCTGTTTGGAGATTTTTGATTACTGATTCAGTTTCCTTATTAGTAATTGGTCTGTTCAGATTTTCTATTCATTATTCAGCCTTGGCTGTATGTTTCTAAGAATTTACCCATTTCTTCTAGTTTGTCAAATTTGTTAGCATATAATTTTGTTCAGAGTGGTCTCATGATCCTTTATACTTCTGTGGTATTAGTTATGTCTCTTTCGTTTCTGATTTTGTGTTTTTTCTTGAGGAGTCTTAATGACTGGAAACTAAAGAAAGTTTTGTCTTTCCAGAGAACCAAATTTTAGTTTCATTAGTCTCTTCTATTTTCTTGGTCTCTATTTCTATAGTTTATTTATTTCCTTTCTTCTGCTAAGTTTGGGCTTTCTTCATTCTTTATAGTTCCTTGAGATATAAACTGAGGTTGAGATTTTTATTGTTTACTGATGTAGGCATTTATTACTATGAACTTTCCTCTTAGAACTTCTTTTGCTGCATTCCACAAATTTGGCAAGTTGTATTTTCCATTTGTCTGAAGATATTTTTTATTTCTTCTTTGACCTGTTGGTTGTTCAATAGCATGGTGTTTAATTGTAACAAACTGAATTTTCTGGTTTATTTATTGTACTTCATTTCTAATTTTATACCATTGTGGTCAGAGAAGATGCTTGATAAAAATTACAGGTCTTAATAAATTTAAGAAAACTAATTTGTGACCTACATATGATCTTAGAGATTGTCCCATGTACACTTGGAAAGAACATATATTCTATATATTCTGCTTTTGGATGAAATATTCTGTATCTATTTGTTAAATCCCAGTGGTCTAAAATGTCATTTAAGGCTGCTATGCCCTTATTGACTGTCTGGATGATCTACCACTGATATAAATGGGGTATTAAAGTCCCCTACTAGTATTGTATTGCTATCTCTTCCTTTAGGTCTATTAATATTTATGTATTTAGCTGCTCCTACGTTGGATGCATAAATATCTGTAAATGTTATATCCTCTTATGGGATTGACTTCTTTATCATTATGTAATGCCCATTTCATCTCTTATTATAGTGTTTGGTTTTTTTTCTTTTTTAAGATTATTTATTTATTTGACAAAGACACAGTGAGAGAGGGAACACAAGCAGAGGGAGTGGGAGAAGCAGGCTTCCTGCCGCACAGAGAGCCTGATGCAGGGCTCAATCCCAGGACCGTGGGATCATGACCTGGGCTGAAGGCAGATGCTTAGCGACTGAGCCACCCAGGTGCCCCTATAGTGTTTGTTTTCTAGTCTATTTTGTCTGAGAGAAGTATAGCTACCCCAGTTTTCTTTTAGTTTCTATTTCCTTAGAATATCTTTTCCCATCCCTTTACTATCAGTTTGTGTGTGAAATGAGTATCTTACAGACTGCACATAGGTGGGTCTTGTTTTTTTATCCTTTCAGCCACTCTGTGTCTTTAGATTGAAGAGTTTTATATTTAAAGTAACTATTGATAGTTTATATTAATAGTACTCAATGCCATTTTGTGCTTTTCTGGCAGTTTTGTAGTCCCTTTCTATTCCTTCTTTTGTTCTCTTCCATTGTAGTTTTAGGACTTTCTTTAGTGGTACGCTTAGATTACTTTCTTTTTACGTTTTGTGTACCTACTGTAGGTTACTGCTTTGTGGTTACACTGAGGCTTACATAGAATGGACTTCTTTAAGTTGATAATATCTTAAGTGTGAAAGGATTCTAGGGGCTCCTGGATAGCTCAGTGGGTTAAGCCTCTGCCTTCGGCTCAGGTCATGATCTCAGGGTCCTGGGATCGAGCCCCGCGTCGGGCTCTCTGCTCAGCGGGGAGCCTGCTTCCCGCCCCCCCCTCTGCCTCTCTGCCTACCTGTGATCTCTGTTAAATAAATATGTTTTTTAAATATTTTATTTATTTGACAGAGAGATCACAAGTATGCAGAGAGGCAGGCAGAGAGAGAGGGGGAAGCAGGCTCCCCGCTGAGCAGAGAGCCCGACGCGGGGCTCGATCCCAGGACCCTGAGATCATGACCTGAGCCGAAGGCAGAGGCTTAACCCACTGAGCTACCCAGGAGCCCCTAAATAAATATTTTTAAAAAAGATTCTAAAGCTGGGGCGCCTGGGTGGCTCAGTGGATTAAAGCCTCTGCCTTCAGCTCAGGTCATGATCCCAGGGTCCTGGGATCGAGCCCCGCATTGGGCTCTCTGCTCGGCAGGGAGCCTGCTTCCTCTTCTCTCTCTGCCTACTTGTGATCTCTGTCTGTCAAAAAAAAAAAAAAAAAAAAATCTAAAGCTTCCACCTAGCCCTGCCACATTTTATAGATTATATCCCTATATCACTATAGCGATAGTTATTTTTAGTACTTTTGTTTTTTAACCTTCATACTGGCTTTATACGTGATTAATCCACTACCTTTACTATATATTTGCCTTTACCAGTGAGATTTATACCTTTATATGTGTTCTTGTTACTAATTAGCAGTCTTTCTTTTCAGCTTACAAAGTCCCTTAAAGGTAGTCCAGTGATAATAACTTCTGTCTATCCAATTCTTAATGACAGCTTTGCCAGGTAGAGTATTCTTGGTTGGGAGTTTTTTCTTTTGGCACTTTGACTATATTGGGCCAGTCCCTTCTGGCCTGCAAAGTTTCTGCTGGAAAATCTTCTGGTTGTCTAAAGGGGTTCCCTTATATGTAACAAGTTTTTCTCTTGTTGTTTTTAAGAGCCTCCCTTTACCGTTAACTTTTTGACATTTTAATTATAATGTGTCTTAGTATGGGTCATGCACTCACAAGAGGTGTCCAGGCTCCTTACTTCTAGGTTTACTGTTAGGGTGGAGGTTGCCAAGTCTGCCCTCCAGAAAACCTGGCCATATCTTATTGTTACAATATTGAGAGAGAATTACTAACAAATCAGTTTTGTTTGTCACAAAAGCCAAATGTCAAACCTTTCCCTCTTGTGTTCTCACATAGCAATTATGAAATCCTTTTATAATTGTGTCATAGCTCTCTTTGAGTGCAAAGTCTTCTACTTGTGTGGCTCTAGAATATAGGATGGTGCCTGGCATAAGGTGTTCAATAAATAATAGATTGTCTCTCTCCCAAACCCTTTCTTGATATCAACTCCAAGTGAAGCTCTTAAAGGGAATGTATTAGTTCTTAGACAAGGCCCAAAGAGGACCCAATGCAGCTCTTTTAAAATGAGTAATTACTGACCAAGATAAGAGGAAATAAAAATTAACAGGTGTATTATCTCCCCAGATGTCTTTTGTTAGGATTCTGAAGCAGAAGGAAGCAATAATGAGATTTCGACTTCTTGACTTCAAGTTGACCTCAACGTACAGAATATTTCACATAAAACTTGCCATATGTGACCCATCAAAAGCAAGAAATGTGATTAGATTCTATCAGTCATGCACCTAAGGACACTGGGTGGACAAGTCAGGAGGGACATCTGTTTCAACCTGCTGCCTATGCTTTGTTGCAGGAGGGAAGACAGAGCTTGGAGCTTTGAGGAAATTTTAGGTCTCTGGGTTTAAGATAGGTTTTGGTTTCTTTGTTTGTTTTTAGATTTATTTATTTGACAGAGAGAGGAGGAAGCAGGCTCCCTGCAGAGCAGAGAGCCCGATGTGGGGCTCGATCCCAGGACCCTGGGATCACGGCCTGAGCCGAAGGCAGAGGCTTAACCCACTGAGCCACCCAGGCACCCCTTAAGATACGTTTTTAAGATATGTTTTGTTTTTAACTGCTACTTTAAAACAGAGTTAAAGAAAACCTATTTGGCCAGATTTAAATCCTTTTACCGCTAAAGAGGCTTCATTTAAAAAGTGTGGAGCAGTTCATAATCAGGAACATTTTAATTTTAGCCTCTATGAGCAAGAAAAGTTGGTAGCTGTTTTGCTAAACTGCCCTGGCAGTCCTTTTCTCCCATTAATGTATAGAAATTTCATGAAGGCGTAGAACATGTTATCCTGAGGCCCACAGATTTAGCCCTTCACAGCGTCTGGCAGATTTGCCAGGCACTCAGCAAATACTTGAAGGGATGAGAAGACACTCCATAGGCAGGGGAGCTTGGTTCACTTACGTCTCATCAAACAGGGGTTCCAGGGTCTTCCGTTTTACTGAGGTCTTCTTACGACTTGCCCACCTCCTTTCTGGTAACAAGTAGACACGGACATACGGATCAGCTCCACTGCTGGTACAGGGTGTCAGGTTTCTGATTTGGTTTCAAAGACATTAAAGAAGAAAGTTTTCAAACACTGAAAGGACTCCATTGGAGAGGCTGTACTAGCCCTTCAGCTTTAGATGGCTTGTGGATAAAAATGCCCTGTTGATGACCAAAAAACAAAAGTCTGCAGAATTTGGAGGATAAAACATCAGAAGCAGGATTTTGAAACCATGTGTTTTTTAAAGTCTGGAGTAGAACAAGTACTTCCCATCTAAAGGAAATTGGAGATTCACACTTGAGAAAAGGTACTGGCTCCAAATCACCCCAGACAGTTTTTGCAGTAGCTATATTTAAACAAAGTCCTTGGCTCTGGAGCCTGCCCATCAGCATCACTGCAGACCTTGTCATTCACAGCATGCAGCCTTCAAACCTCACTTCTTCCTCATGTATTACTTGTCTACCTCAGGGATGCCCACCCCCACTATAACTTTAAGCATCTCCACTCTTTCATTCACCTGAGGCCTTTGCCCTGCCCCAGCACCCCATTACCTGCAGCCATTGATGAGCACACTGAGGCAGCGCCGCAGACACACATAACGCACAGTGAGCTGAATCTCACCCAGCCTCCACTGCCTGAGATCCCCGCCTCTGTAAAGAAAGGCTTGTTACTTCTGTTGCCATTAAAGGTGTTGGCCTCTCCCCCAGCCCCTGAGACAGAAGCATGCCCTGCTTTCGGAGCATAGAGCCATGTGGATTAATAATTATCAGTAAGGTTCCTTTCAGGCAGAAGTCCGTTCTATCCATTCACATGTGACTGTCCTACTTCACAGTAGGAAGAACATGAACCCGGGAGTGGGATCTGCTTTTATACCATGATTTCCTATGAGACTGTTGGTTCGTTATTTGACCTTTATGATATTAACTTCTATCTCCTAGGGTAATTGTGAAGATGGAATTAAATAGCATGCTAAGCTCATAGTTAACAATAAATGGCAGTCATTGAGGATCTATTTCCACATTCTAAGTTTTCCATAGCATCCCACACTTGGGAATGCAGGAAGTGTTTCTGTGGTAAGGAACCATAACAACCAAAGCCCAGCACCTGTTTTACAGTGGGAATGCACTTGCTCGCTCTCCCCCTTGCCCTGTGTTTCTAGCATATTCCATGCTGCCTCTCATGAAGCCACTTTGTAAAAGATCAGAACTTGCTGAGAAACTTGAGTTTGTATCTACTTCTCCATTCAGGAATGTATTTTTCACACAGGTCGTTTTAGACAAGATGAAGCAGAGAGGTGCATACTCAATGTTGAAGCGGATATCTGTCAGGTCAAAGCAGGAGGAGGCCAAGGAGTTGAGCGAGGACATGCTGGGAGCCACCCTCTTGGGCGGCCATGCGAGTGGGGAGGCAGGGCATTTCATAGGTCTGGGTGACTTGATGGGCCCTGGAGAGTGGGGGCCTGGGACAGTCAGGAAGATGGTGCCCGAACTCTTCTTCCCCAAGGACTCACAGAACCCTTTGGCATGGTCCTTGCCTTTGGGCTCTGGGCCTGTCTCTTGGGGCATGGGCTCAGTGGCAACAGTAGTGGCACTGGTGGCTGACATGGAGCTCTTGGAGGTTTCTTTGGTATCAGAAGCAGGATCTGGGGGGCATGGCAAATTTGCAGGGCCTTCTCCCTGGAATGGGGCTTTGGGTTCCTGGTTGGTGTCCACCTTCTTAATGAACAGAGGACCTTTCTTTAAGGCTTCAGGTCCTGTGTATGGGCTCCCCATCTCTTGTTCTTCCACACGCAGGAACTGCAAGCAGATGACAGGATTATGGGCTGGGCCCCCCACATCCACTTTCTCCTCCTCTGCTGTCATATTAATTTCTGGGAAGTGGTTCCTTCCTGACTACCCAACCCAGTGGATTTCTCCCCCCTACCCCGCCCATATCTTCCTTAACCTCTCTGACCCTGGGTCCCTATAACCAATTTCTCTCTTTTTCCCTTATTCCTGCCTCAATAGTGAGTCTTCATGAGCACTCAGTCCTGCCCCCACTCACTGGCTGGCAGATACCTGGCTCATTCTTAGAGCAGGTACTGTCCCTCTCTGCAAAGGACTCTCAGAATCTACACCACCTTCACCTTCACAGATATCACACCCTGCCTTCTGGATTGGCCCTTTTCCAGCTGTCACCCTATTCACCATTGTTTTCCCTAAAATGTGTTTCCTGTCCACACACACCCCTGTACTCCTACAAAGTTTCAAACCTCAGCCATTGTGTTTCTCCTTCCCTCTCAGTCATCAAGACCATTTCTAGGAACTTCCATTTCTAACACTATAATGGTCAAAATATTCTATTCTGAAAAGCCTCAGTAGGAATGACTAATAAAATGAAACAAACATCCTTTTTAAATGCACAGCCAAGGGGCACTTGGGTGGTTCAGTCATTAAGTGGCTGCCTTCTGCTTGGGTCATGATCCCAGGATCCTGGGATCGAGGCCCACATGGGGCTCCCTGCTCGGCGGAAAGCCTGCTTCTCCCTCTCCTACTCTCCCTGCTTGTGTTCCCTCTCTGGTTGGCTGTCAAAATGTTTAAAAAAAAAAATGCATAGCCAAATTTACAAGAAAGTAAGGAAAACCCCTAGGGTTACTGAAAAAGGCTAAGCTTTCCTAGGGTCATTTATCAACCTTGAAAAATCCAAGGGGTGGGGAGAAGAGGCCTCAGATCAATGTGAGGCTGAGTTGGAGTAGGAACCATGAAGGTGGGGTCTCTTTAGGGAAAAAAGTAGTCTAGGAAAAACATTTCCACCCTGCTCAAGGAAAGACTGCAAAGAAATATGTCCATCTTGCTTGTACTCTGCTGGGGGTACTGAAGACTTTCCTGAGGATATGGCACCTTATAGGACTGTCTTATATGATTTTTGGTTCATATTCATACCTGTGGAATCATGAAACCTAAAAATTTAAAAATTAACATAAGAGTGGACTCTAGTTTGTAAGGCTCTCAAGGTACATGGTTATAGCAAAACAGAATCTCCTTGGAAGCAAGCAAACTCAATCTAGGTCACAAAAGAACACAACATATGTTTGCAACCTAAGTCACCAAACATAGAAATGAGTCACCCTGAAAAAGCATCAACAGATACAACAAATGTCAAAAGCTCAATTCTCAAGATCTTCAGATAATAGAATTCACATTATAGGTACATTATAGCATAGATATTTTCAGATGGTTAAAGATAAAATATAAACCTGATAAACATGATAATAAAATAGAGTGAAAAAAGACATGATAAACATGATAATAAAATAGAGTGAAAAAAGATAATGAATTTGGAAAAGATAGAAATAAAAAATAGCCTTTGAAATAAAAACCTTGAATAGTTAAAAGAATTAATGGTCTAGAAGATCTGAGGAAATCAGAACGTAGCACCAAGAGACAGTGAGGTCAGGTGGAGACAGATGGGGAAAAGGTCCAGTGTAGGAGTTCTAGAATTAAAGATTAAAAGAATGGAGAGCCAATATCTGAAGAGATAACGGCAGACAATATTCCAAAGTTGATGAAAAATATAAATCTACTTCCTAGCTTTTCAGCACAGAGCAGGTACTTAGTTCTGAGATAGATAGTCTGCCTTGTCCATCCATGGCCAGAGCCATGGAGCATGGGGAACAAGAGGAGATAGTTACCCGAAGCACCAGCCTCATGGAGATGAGGCTGTCTAGGCCTGAGTGGTCCAACTGAAAGCGCTGCTCGAGGGTGAGGTCTGTATAAGGTAGAATCTGGCACAGGGGGATCTCCAGCACTCCCAGAGCATACTCTTGGTCATCATCAAGCACCTGGGCAGCGGGCCAGTTACAAAACAGGCGAACCAAGACCCACACCCACCACCACCACTCTCTGGGTCCCATTCAAGTCTATGTTCACTTCAGTAAGCGAGTACTGTGCTTCTATTGGCCTCTGGTCCTGTTCTGAAAACCTGGCAGCTGGATCTCTATGAGGCAAATGCCTAGGGCCTCAGGGGCTTTAGGGACTGATGGGCTAAGGGCCTGAAAAGATCCCAGATCTGCCTTTTTGTTGTTTAAGATTTCTTGACTAAGTCACTGTTTGCACCTCTGTTTGCTTATGTGTAAAATAAACTATCTCTTTTCCATAGATCTTTTGTGAAGGCTAAATTATTGTTTAAAGAAGTATATCATCACTAAGATCCTGGGAGGATCCCAACATAGGCCACTCTGGGTGCTGGGTAACAACTGGAAAGATTCTTGCAGGGAGAGCCAAGGGACTTGAGGGTTTGTCCTTCCAAGCTCTTACCCACTGTCCTTGGGCACCAGGCTTATGAAGATGAGGGACCTCTGCACCCTCTCCCACAGAAAAGGGGCTGACTTTACTGCTGGGAGAACCTGTTCAAGGTGCATTATCAAGCTCCCTACCCTTCATGGCTTAGACACTGATTAACTTTGTTCCAAGAGCCCAACTTTCAAACCTTCAGATGCAGCTTCTCAGCTGCCACGTTGGACACAAAGAAGGAAAACACCTGGCTCCACACTGGGTCCTTGCTGTGGGGACAAGTCTGGGGACAGAAGAGAGAAAGATCATTGAAGGGTCAGGAGGGGTAGAGCAGGATACTGGCACCCTCTGCTTTTGGCTGGCCACCTGATGGGAGCCTTCTCAGCCTCTGCCCAGGGATCAGACCCCGTCACACTGCCATTTAGGGGATGCATGAGAGCAGGGCAGCCAGACTTAAGACAAGGAGAGCTTTCCCAGCAAGTTTTGCAGGAGCTGAAAAGCATAGCAGCAGCATTAGAGCTCACTTCCAGGAGAGGGGACCAACAGGATTTCTGCTGCTTTCTAGCAGGTGCCCTTGGGCAAATCAGTCATCTCTGACCCTCAGATTTTTTTTTTTTTAAAGATTTTATTTATTTATTTGACAGAGAGATCACAAGTAGATGGAGAGGCAGGCAGAGAGAGAGAGAGAGAGAGAGGGAAGCAGGCTCCCTGCTGAGCAGAGAGCCCGATGCGGGACTCGATCCCAGGACCCTGAGATCATGACCTGAGCCGAAGGCAGCAGCTTAACCCACTGAGCCACCCAGGCGCCCTGACCCTCAGATTCTTAAAGCATAGAACTGTTTAGTGAGGCTGTTCTGAAGACAAAATGCCCCAGTTGTAACCTGGCACCTACCAAGCATTCAGTTCTCTAATTCCCTTACCTTTTCTTCTCTCCTTGAAAAGGCGTGGAGCCCCCAGTTCTTTGTCCCATGGCTACACACCAAGCTGTCTTACCTTGCTTATATGTGTCTTCTTGCCTACAGATAGCTTGACATAGGAAGAAGGGTCTCTGCTGACTTTGTTCTGTGAGGGACAAATCCACAGCAATGGAAGTGGCACCACTGGCTTGAGACACTACCCCACTGTACCTCCCAGTTCCCAGAGCTTCAGTGGGACCTGGGGCCAACCAATTGCTTCCCTTCAGAAGAAAGCTACTGTGATGCTCCCAGGGCCCTGGGCTGCCAAAACTGTGCAAGGACCAGGATAGGGCTAACCGGAGGAGAGGTTCCAAGTTCATGACATGAATCCGGGAGCTAGGCCTGGTTCGGCACAGGTTCTTGTTCCCTGGGGCTATGGAAATGGTCAAGTTCTGGCTCTTTAGCTTGTGACTCAGGTGCTTAACCTTCTGGGTGCTACTTGTAAAATGGCAAAAACAGACACACTCATCATGGGACTCAGGCATAATAAATGTGGGGGACAAGTTGTAAAGCCCTGTGCCTGGCACACAGCAGACTTAATGAATGGCACTGTTGTCATCCGTAGGCTGTGGGTGCACAGATGATCACCCAGAAGACAAGGCTATGTTACTCTGGGGAAAAGGAGCCGTGACTTGTTTTCACTTACCTTGGTGAACCTGGAGAGTTTTTTGGCTCGATATTCACCATTCAGGTAGTCAAAAGGGTTTCTCTATAGCACACGAAGAAGAGGATAAATGAATGACATTTGGACATTTGCAAGTTATGGGCACAAGGCAGGGTGTGACATCGGTCATGTCATCACTCACCGGCAGGTTGCAGGCACTCTCCAAGAAGACCACGAGGATGGCAGTTGAAAGGCCACCTTGGTCCTACAAACAGACACAGACCCTCAGTAAGTGCTGCGGCATCAGGAGACAGACTGGCTTTGGAGAAGCCCATTCATGACAGAAGGAAGCCAGCCAGCCATTGCACTCTGGACAAGCCCTAAGATTCCCGACAGCCTAGCTTTTTGTTGAGACTGTGTTTACATCTGCAGCAGGACAGATTCAAGTCAAACACAGGGGTGGACTTCCCCATGAACTGGGCTGACCAGCACCAGCATCCTTTAAGGATCCCATCTTCCCTGGGCAGACAGTCTCTGCTGAGAGATCAGGAGCTGCCCTGTGTGGAGATGAGGCTAAGGGACAGGTTCAGCAGAAGGTAGGGGCTGGCTGGAGGATTCTGTGAGTGAGATCTGGAGGCTTCACCTCACCCCCTTCCACAGCTCACACATGGACCGGCCGTGCCACAAGTCCCACCCCTGCGCCACCACACCCACACACCTTTCCTTTAGGGAGCACTGACACCCCACACTCACTTCAATCAGAGCTTCTGGGTTGGCAATCAGTGAAAGCCACTCCAGCCGCAGGTGCAGCTGCCCACTGGTTGTGTCGTTCAGGACAAACCACTGTAAGGGGAGAGTGAGAAGGGAGGAAAGCTCAGGGAAAGGGCCACTGAGGTGCTACAGACCCTCTTCAAGCAGTTCAGTTCAGGGACCTTTAAGAGGTGGCTTTAGGAAAAAGGTGACCCAGCCGAGAGAGGATGGGCTCTAGGCTTGAGGGACCAGGAGAGGTGGTCATAGAATTGCTTCTGTCCTCCTATGGACAGATGGAAACCAGGATGTCCATAGGGAAGGGGTTATAGGCACCAACTCTACCTCATCCACCACTCTGTTCGTCACGACATCCCCAAGGCAGATCTGCAAGCTGGAATACACAGGAAGTCAGTTCAGCTCCAAGGAGGCAAGAAGCAGATGTGAGTGCGGTCCTCAAGACAGGAGCTAATCCATCTCAAGGAACCAATGGGAGACCACTTGTAGCTCAAACAAATGAAGGCCTGTCTGACCATCAGGGCTACTGCCTGGGCAGGCGAGTGGCTCTGATCCCCAGAGGAGAATGACCAGACACTGGACACACTGGCCCTGGATTTCTGTGATGGTACTACTGGTGTTTTGAATGGCATGGTTCTTCATTGTGCAAAACTGCCCATGCATTGCAGGAATTTAGCTTCCCTGTCCTGTGCCCTCTAAATGCCAGTGGCACGACCTTCCACAGTCATTGTAACAACCCCAAATACCCCTCCAGCACCTCCCCAGATGCCCTCCAAGGGGTAAGTATAGTTGGCATGGGTGTGAGAGGAGGTACCGGCCACACTCACAGCGTGCCTCCACCTACCCGGCCCAAGCCCAAATAGATGATCCCGATAGCCAGCGGGGAGACCGTGTAGGTGTTAGAAATGTGCTTGAGCTCAGAACACACTCGAAATCAGTTACAACATCAACTACAAGCCACACTTCTAATCTGCAACAATACAAAACCTGCAGCTTTTTCCATTAAGATGAAAAGAAAAATAATATCTGGTGGTAAGCTGTTTCTTAGGCTGTCAGATCATGTCCCTCACACTTTTCATTGTTTCTACTTTTAAAATTACCTGCTCACGGAAACAAGCTGAACAATACAGCAGTGTAAAAATTTGGGAAAACTCTTTTCTGCCTCCCAATCCCAACCTCCTGGAATGAACAGTGTGAACAGCCTGCTGTGTGGCTTCCGTGCTCCTCTCTGCTCACACAGACCCGTACTCAAGAGTCCTCCCTGCAGAAATGAATCAAACTGCACAGGTCACTTCCACCTGCTTCCCCCACCCCCATACTGCCATCCTCCAGGTCAATACACACAGATCCTTCTACTCATCATTTTTTAAAGCTGCAGAATTAGGGGTGCCTGGGTGGCTCAGTGGGTTAAAGCCTCTGCCTTTGGCTCAGGTCATGATCCCAGGGTCCTGGGATCGAGCCCAGCATCGGGCTCTCTGCTCAGCGGGGAGCCTGCTTCCACCTCTCTATCTGCCTGCCTCTCTGCCTACTTGTGATCTCTGTCAAATAAATAAAATCTTAAAAAAACAAAACAAAACGGCAGAATATCCTGTAGTTTGGCAATGGCAGATTTAGTCAAACATTTTCAACCAATGTCCTCCGAGGCTGGACTTTCCAGCCTTTATTGTTTTGCCACCACAGTTCTGTTCATTGCAGAGCATTTCAGGTATAATGCTTTTACTTTACAGGAGATTCCTGGAAGTGGGGCAAATGGGCCAAGAGACATATAAATTTGGAGTTTCTACAGCCAGCCCCAGCCTAGCCATTTCAGTTCTCCCACAGCCCTGAGTTTGGGTTCTGCTCCAGAGCAAGTGGCCAGGGCTCCTTGGCACAGGGGACATGCCCATCCATGCCAGCCTTGCCCCTACGACTGTTCCAAATGGGGACTCTTGTACATCATTAGGAGTGCAGGAAGCAGAGCCCATGGTACACAGACCTTGGGGTCTTCAGTATCCCCATGGCCCAGCTTAAGGCTGGCACTCAGACCTCTAGGAAGGAGGTTAGCAGTAGGACCGTGAAACAATGGAGCCGGCTGCCTAACACAGTCACTGTGTCAGTGTAACCAAGCCAGGATTGCAGGTCACTGAGGTGGAAACAGGGGTATTGTGTCCCAAGGGCCAGCCCAGTGCCCCCAGGCCCAGCTCAGCCCTTCTCCTCACCTGCCCAGGAAGTCATCCCTGTCGGGATCTTCATCATACAGGTCCACCTCCAGGTCCTGCCCAGGGACTTCATACACTATAAACTGTAAGGAAAGACCGGTGACTTGGTCTGCAGCCCACAATGGCTGATGAAGCAGACCTCAAGCATGACCCAAGGAGAGCCAAATTCCAGCTCTGCCACCTGCCGGTGCAGAGCCCTGGGCGTATTCCTGCCTTCCAGTGTTTTTGGAGAATCCCACCTCTAAGAATGGAGTGATGTCCTCTCGCAGGATGGGGAGCATTAGGGTGGGTGCTCGGGATGGTGGCTGCTGTGTGTTCTGCACAGGACTCGCAGCTTCTGGAGCACTGAACAGGCTGTGCATACTACCTTTCAAGTAGTAGCGATTGTGGGTGAATTTAAGGGAGAACATTAAGCTCCTGGTGTCAGGCTCTGGCAGAGGAGGTTGAGAGGATCTGGGCAGGACTGATTCTGTCTTTTCCTCTGGTTTGAAAAATTTCAAGCTGTCTGGTAGGGAAGGGAGGTGGGACTTCCCTCCAGCAGGGCCACAGCACCCCCCTCTGGAATGTGGTGGATGTGGGAAATCGGCCCAGTCCTCTGGCCTACTGTTGTCCCATGGGTACGTGAGGCCCTCCCTTGTTCGGACCCAGCATGACCCAGCATGAAGCCTGGAGGGCATCAAAAATAGCCAGGAGACCCTCACCTCAAACACCTCATTCCAGGTGGGGTTCAGGTTCTTGTAGATGGTCCTACTCCGGAAATGCTGTAGGCCAATGCTCACCTTGGCGTAGGGGTCTGACTTGCCTCGGATCCCTAGGAAGCTGTCCTTCTGAGCCAGCATCTCGGCCTCCAGCAAATGGACTCTGATCACTCCCTGGAAAATGCCCCAGCCCAGGGCTCACAGCTGCTTCCTGGGCTGTGCCAGCCCTCAAGGCCCACAGCACTGGGGCCAAAGCCATCAGATATCATCCCAGTCCCGTCTCACTTGCTCCAGGTTCAGAAGAAAAACAGAAGCCAGATCTGGCAATCTCCTCGCCACACAGCAAGTGATGTCAGGGCCCAGGGCTCTGTCCATTGCATCATGATGCCCGGCCCACCTTCCTGGCCTTCCTGACCTCACTTGGCTCCAACCTGCCATGTGACTGGCTTAACTGCAGCCATTTCCTCCTGTGCCAACAACCACCATCTGAGGAGGTTTCCTCCTATACTCTTCAGCCTCCCCACCCCGCCCAATAACGTGCATGTAGATCAAGTTCAAGTCATTTTTTTTCTGACACCCAGGGGTACTCACCCCTGTGGGGACTGCCTGCTGTGGGCAGTGGGTCTCTGTGCTCATAAAGGCCCCGCACTGACTCCCACCTCATCCCCACATTCAGCTTTGTCCTAAGGCAGAACAAACCACAAGACTTAGGAAATACAATTCATGGGGCCAGGAAGGGCTCCTGCCTAGAACTGTTTTTCTTCTTCTTCTTCTTCTTTTTTTAGTATTAGTAGATATGTGTACAGTTATGATAAGCGCTGAGGAATTGCTGAACTGCTAAATCACTTTACTATACATCTGAAACTAATCTAACACTGTATGTTAACTATACTGGAATTAAAGTAAAAGAAAAAAATACCAGGAGATACATTTCCATTTATCCTTTGAACCAGCAATCCCACTGCTAGCTCTAAAAGGATACTGGTAAAAATATAAAAAGACACATACAAGGTTACTCATGATAGCACTATTGGTAATAGTGAAAGACTGACACAACTCGCTGTCCATCAGAACTAGCTAAGTAACATACAGCACACTCACGCCGTGGAGTACAGTGCGGCTGTGAGGAGAAGGGCCCTGTCCATGCTGTCACTGAGGGGTGTCCGTGACGTACGGAGTGATAAAAGCAAGGTGGAGAAAACTGTAGTTCGTTGCCATCCATCAAAGAAGGGGGACGGGAACGTAGTTAGATATGCACACAACTGCTCATATTAGAAAAGGAACAGTGGGAGGATAAACCGTTACTTATAGGAGAAGGGTAGAGGTTAGGTGGAGGGAACAAGGGATAAAAGTCAAACTCCTTGAAACAGAATTTGTTTTTTATATTAGATTTTAGAAGCTTGCAAATATTTTACACGGTGGTAAAAGGAAGTTATGGTCAAAATTAAGCCCTAAAAATAGAAAATAGAATGAAACCAGTCAGTGTAAATATTCATGGCCAATTGTCACAAAGATACAAAACTATCCCAAGTGAGTTTAAATCGTAGCAGCTTCCCAGGACATCTTGGGAATCTACCCCAAGGACAGACTCTTTTCAGTAATGGTGATGCAGGTGATGGTATTGAACTGTTATTCTAAGACTGCCACACGCAGTGTGGGCTAAAGCCCGCGTCACTATGGCAAGGCTGTGAGGATGCCTGTGCTCTGTCTCCCTGGACAGCCCAGGCCTCCCCTGTGTGCAGCTGCAGCAGGCCGATGCCTCCGACATTGCGCTGATGGGTGCAATGGGCACGTCCCTCTCTCCTGAGCCCTAACTGCCAGTCCTGAAGGGCACCTCCTGTAGGGAGGCCATGTGTCTGTCCTCAGAGGCCTCCCAATCGGGGCCCAGGATAGAGGGGGCACTGGGGCTGAGCACACAATAAAGCCCCCCATCCTGTGCTGACTCAGTATTTTCTCCTGGGGATTCTTTCCACCCCCAAATGATGGGAGTCAGGGGAGCCTCATGTCCCTGAAGAGAGGATGGGAGCCTCCTGGAGTTTCCTCAGAGCGAGGGTAACTACCCACAGTCCCCAGCCCAGGCTGCAGCTGGGACCAGGATCCAGGAAGGAATGCCACTTGGGCTCCGCCCCTCCCTAGATTGCTTTGGGCAAACCAGTCAACCTTCCCAAGATTCAGTTTTCCCCAAATAGAATAAGGAAGCCATGCTCTCACAGGACAGAGACAATTGTCATCTGAGAATGCATTCCCTCTGCAGGCCCATCCATCCCTCAGTCCCAGGCCCTGTGCTCCGTGGCTGGTGCTGATACTCACACAGGGTAGAGGGAAGAGCAGATTGGTCACGTCCAGCCCCTTCTTCACAGGCACAGTTACACGATTGGGCAGCACCAGGTGGGCAGCAATGAGTTCCTCCAGCAGGCTGTCTGACACCTCACTGGGGACAGTGGGCACGGCCAGCGGTAGAGGGGTGGCATTGCCTTTCCCCAGGTTACCTGCCCCGCCACCCAGCCCCAGAACTGGAACCAGGAGCAGAGTTGGTGGGCTGGGCCCTGCCTGGGAGAGACCAGCCCTGACTCCAGCCTGCCTGGCTTGGGGGGAGGTGGGCTTACATTTTGACAGCCCCCAACCACCCCTTTTCTCCATCTTGCTTTGTTCTCTGAGGCATCATGGTGGAATAGCTAAGAGGGGTGACCTGGAGCCTGTGTGCCGATCTTGGCTCCATCGCCCATGAGCTGTGGGGCCTTGGGTAAGTTGCTGACTTCTCTGGACTAGTTTCCTCATCTCTAAACTGAGGATATTAACACTACCTCCTAGGGTTGTTACAAGGAGTTAAAACACGGAAAGTGCAGAGAATGGTGCCCGGTGCACAGTAAGTGCTAACTAAGTGTTTACTCCCGTGGCCCTCCTACTCCCTGACATCCCATCAAAATTCTGTTTACTGCATGACTCTGTCTCCCCAGTAGAGCAGTAGGGATAGTGCCGAGAACAGGACTAGCACACAATAGGTATTCAGTAAACACCTGTTGAACGACACCACGTACAAGTGGATTCTCTGAATCCAAGGGGCCAAGATGGGGGGAGAACATCCTCAGTGAGGGAGCCCGGGGTCCCTCCTGTAGGCAAGGGAGGTACCTGACCTTGGAAAGCCCCAGCTTGCCCTGGTCAGTCCAACCATCCTTCCCTCATGGGGACATGGGTCCATGTGGGGTGAGAGCCCTCCTCTGCTCCTACCTGGGGGCCTGAGGCCCTGCGTTCAGCAGCCCCTAGATCCAGTCCCCAGAATGTGAACTCTCCCAGACCAGCTTCTCTTCACTAGCCTCTGCTATGACAGCAGCCCCCTGTGACCATGGTTGGGTGAGGCCTTGTGGGCTTCTCACCACCCACTTGGCTGGGGGAGGGGAGTGCAGCTGCAAGTAGGACATCATGTGCGTCCATGCCCACTGTGCCACCGCAGACACCTGAGTGTTCTCCCAAAACCATGACACAGAAGAAGCAGGCTCCCCTTTCAGGGAGGAAGAGCCCAGAGGGATACAGGAAATTGTCTGAAATCACACAGTGCTGAGTGACCGAGCCAGGAGCCTGGTCTGGCCGGGGCTGGTTACAGAGCCTGTGTTCTCGGTAGCCCCCACGGCCTCCCCCAGGACGTCTCATCTGGCCAGCGTGTGCCCGTGCGTTTGAGTGTGTGCGTGCATGTTCTGGGGCAGCGCCTGCCCGCAGGGGCCAAGCAGCACTGCCTGCCTCCTGCTCCCCCTCCAAACCCACCACCCCTCCTCCCTCCGGAGCAGGGCCAGCTTGGTGCCAGCCCCAGTCTACATGCAGGGGCCGGGAAGGAGGGCACCGCCGCTGGGCGGCTCCAGTCACTGGCTGCCCACTGCTGAGGGCCTCACTCCGGGGGTCTGCCCGCCGTTCCCACAGCACACTTACTTGATTCCTGGTGCATCCAGCAGGTTGGTCAGGCCTGTCCAGTTGATCTGCAGATGCTGCAGGGGCAGAGGGAGGCTGTTAGACCGGAAGAAGCCATAAGTCCAAGGCTGAGTTCCTCCGCCAAGCCCCTGGTGCCCACCAGCATGTAGAACACAGCCACTGTGGGGGGCACCTCCAGGAGGGTGTCAGGCAAATGAGGGCACCTCTTAGTCTTACGCAGGCCTCAGTCAGCCGCCTCCCTGCTGGGACCACACAGGAGTGGGGCCGTGCACAGGGCCACAGGCCGGCCCGGACTGAGAGGTCTCAGAGACACACTCCTCTCCACCTTGGACCCTCTGTGAGACCTGGGAAAGCCGCTCTTGCGAGCTGTTTCTTGCTTTTGGGTTTAGAGCAGAGTGGATCACCTCAGGCCGCCTAAGATGACAGGACGTGGAGTGTGGGGTACCCGGGCCTAGGTTGGTGTAGGCAGTTCTATTCTTGGGTTCACATCAGCACCTGGGACCCGGCAGGAGAGTGCTTACTCCCCAAAACAGGCCTAGGTCTCTCTTTGGCACTCACCGGCTTTTGAAGGAAGAACACGGTCACAGCTCCCACGAAGGGCTTGTCCACTAGGAGGGGCTCTAAGATGACCCGCAGCGTGCCCTGCAACTGGATGGGCACAGAGGATGGACGCAGGACCTCAGCCTCTCCCTGCACCTGCTGTACTCAGCCGAGGCCACCTGTCTTGCTCATGCCCATGCCACCCCTAAATGTCAGGGCCACCTCAGGGGACAGAAACCTGCACATGGCTGCCACCCCTCTGCTGGCTACCAAGGGCCGTGAGCTAGCCTCCCCTGCCATCCACCAGTGCGCCAGCTGCAGCCCTGCCCCAATCTCCAGCCAGCCCAGCCAGGCAGGCCCTGGTGCCAGTACTCCACCTCTACCATAAGCTCCTTCCCCCTCCTCCGTCCACCTAGTTTCTAAGCACTGGCTCTGCATCATTCCATAAATGGAACGTCTCCCTTCCCTTGGCAGCTCCTGCCCCCCTGGGGGGACTCTTACAGAGGCAGGTGTGGGGCCACGGGGACAAGCAGAAGGTTGGTAAAGCCCAGTCGCCACTTTCTAGCCGTGTGACCTCAGGCCTGGAGTCTTTGGATGATGATCAGCCCATGTGTGGTGTCCTCCCCTTCCCTGCTGCCTGCTCCAGCTTGAGCCTGCTTCCCCCTGCCCAGCCTCCCGCCTCAGGGGCAGGAAGCAGGGGCGGGGGGCAGTGCCACCAGGTTCCACATACCTGAATCCCATTCACACCAGCCTGTATCTTCTGCAGCTCTGCACTGATCTCACAGTCCCCGATGTAGCTGAAAGTGGGGAGGGAGAAGGAAGGCAGGAAGGAAAGGCAGGTCCACCAGTCAGAGAGACCAGGAAACTTGCCCAGGGCCACATAGCCCAAGCTCAGGCATCCTGTCACCAACCCTGAGCCCAGCATCACCTGGCTATGGCCTCCCCCAAAGCCTGAGCTGGCTGAGAAGCTACATGTGTGCCAGAGGACCCTGGTGGATCTGGTGGCAGAGCCTTGGAGCCAGGCGTGCCCAATAACCATCATCCTCACACATCCCCCAGATGGGGAGAGGTATTCCCAGAGCTGACTCCTATCTACCCGATATGCTCTCAGTGCCAGCCTCTGGGCTATGAAAATAAGATATTGGAGAGGAATGCAACATTCTGGAACTTTCAGAGTTAATCATTGGTCCTTTCTTTCTTTATTAAACTGATTTATTTTAGAGAGAGGGAACAAGTGAGTACATGGGGGAAGGGCAGAGGGAGAGAATCTTCAAGCAGAGTCCTCACTGAGCACAGAGCTGGACCCCACCACCCTTGAAATCATAACTTAAGCCAAAACAGAGCCGGACTCTCATCTGACTGAGACACCCACGCACCCCTAATCCTTGCTCCTTTAAAGCACAATTAAAACCTTACCACCTCCAGGAAGACTTCCTGGATTGAATGTCCCTTCTCTCAGACTCCAGCTTGCTATAAACATCATTCAGAAGAGGTACCTTTGCCCAACCTACTGAACCAGACACAAGGATGTGTCTTTGCATCCTTGCTTTCCTGACGCATCAGAGTCCAGTTCTCCCATGGATCTCAGAGCCTGTGCTCAGAGCTCCCTGGACCTTACCACAAGTCCCCACATCTTCTTGTACTTGCTCCCTCTTTCTACATCCTCTTTAAGGCAGCTGGTCTGAGCATCCAGGTAACTAGCCCTGACCTCCAAGAAAACCCTCCTGCCTGGGCCTTGGTATCCAAGAGCCGGCCTGGTGCCAATTCTTATGGGAGAATCTGCACCTGGGCTGAGGGGTCAACCAGCAGTGGCTTCCCTGGGACTGTCCATTCTCCTGATACTCTTTCCTGTCCCAAGCAGGGACCTTGTGCTCCTGCCCAGGGTGGGGTGTGTGTGTGTGTATGTGTGTGTATGTGTGCGTGTGCACACGCGCTGTGAGACGCTTTCCCACCCCAAATCAGAACATAACTACACTACTCCATCTTCAAGCTGGCTGTTCTCACACGGCGTCCCCCGTACTCTGCACCTGGCCCGCATGGGCAAGACGGCTCACCATATCTGCAGGTCCAGGACCACCCGTCTCCGATTGCACTGGTTAGTGTGTGCCTTGACACCGTTGACCCGGGGGCACTGGAAGAGATGCCAGAGGGTGAGTAGGGATCTCGCAGCAAGGGGTGGCTGCTGACCCCTGCCCAGCACTGGGCTTTGGCTGCAACAACATGACCACCACAATTCTGGGATGGGGCACAAATAGAGAAATTCACACTGTGGCCCGTCTGTCCTCGGACCTATGATACCTCCCTCCCTAGAATGTGCACCCTGCCTTCTCTCTCTCTCCTACCACAGATATTTACAGAGTACCCGCCCTGTGCCAGGCACTGGACCGAGGACAAGGTAAGGAGCAATACAGGCTAAACCTCCCCTCACGGGTTGGAAGCCCAGCAGAGACAATGGTGGGGGATGGCATGAGGAGGTGCAGTCCCTGCTGTCACGTGGGGGTCGGGGGACTTCAGGAGCACCTCCCTTGGGGCAGGTCAGGGTTAGAGAAGGTTTTTGGAAGAGGTGGCATTTAAATAGTTCTGGCCTATGAGTAGGAGTTGGCCCTCCAAGGGCAAGAGAAGAAGACAGGGTCCCTAGCTCAGGGGAGCTGACCCTAGAAATTAAAGTATCCCACTCCAGGGCTGAGCACTGAGCTCCTAGGTGATCTCCCCCACCCCACTTCTCTCTTTGCCTCCCATAAGGAGACTAGTGGGCACTAGAGTGGGCTCTGGTTAGTATTTACCAAGAATAAAAGAGAAGTATCATTTGAATTTGAGTTACATGCATGCTGAAGTAATTAGGGATGGAGGCCACTAATGTTTGCAATCTAGTTTAAAATACATTAAAAAAAAGATGAGGAGGAAAAATAGATGTGTGGATATGTGCTAAAGCAAATATAGCAAAAGGTTAGTGGCTATACAATCCAAACAGTCCACGGCATAATACTGGCACATCTTCCGCAGGTTTGAGATTTTTCACAATGAAATGTTGGAGAAAAAAAATTCAATCATACTAGAGAAGATTCCATTATCTTTCTATTCTCTCCTTAGAAAGTGACATTTACAGGGCACCTGGGTGGCTCACTCAGTTAAGTGACTGCCTTTGGCCTCAGGTCATGATCCCAGGGTTCTGGGATCAAGCCTCATGTTAGGCTCCTCTGCTGAGCAGGGAACCTACTTCTCCCTCTCCCTTTCCTTCTGTGTGCACGAGCTCTCTCCGGCTCTCTCTCTCAAGTAAACAAATAAAGTCTTTAAAAAAAAAAAAAGTGACATTTACAAATGCATTGTAACATGAAAAGCTTATCAAAAAGTACAGAGGCCACAGATTCAGGGGAAAAACATATCACAGGGACATCTTGAGCAGTTAATTAAAATCATCATGTGGTTTTTCCCGAGCTTGTGATATGTGTGGTATGTCAGCTTTTTTAAGTGTTTAATTTTCTGTGGTTTATTTTCCCGTTCTTTCTCATATTTATTTAATATTCACTTTTGTCCTGGTTTTACATTTTAAATTTTATGTTCTTTTTCTTTCAGGGGGTCCCCTCAATCACAGGAGCTTCAGGCATGCATGGCACCTGGCTGTACCCTGGCCTCCAAGGCCTACCAAGGCCTAGATGGTAAAGACCCAGAAAAGCCAGCAGCAGTCTGGGGAGGAGGCTGGGGCGCTGTAAGGGACCGCCCACAGACTGGGGCCACTGTGGGGCCTGCTTCTGCTGTGGTGAGGGATGGCTTCCCAGCAGCACCACCTCCCACAGGCATCCGGCTCTGCTCTCCAGCAGTCCACCCACTGCTTAGCTCCTAGCCTGCTGAGTCCAAATGCGGGATCAGACAGCACCCCCTCCCAGCAGTCCTCCCAGATGACCACAGCCCCTGTACCCCTCCACTCCCGAGTTCACGCATTCCTCCAGCATGCTGAGTACACTGCCGTGGGGTGGCCCACCAGTTTGGGTGTCTGTCTCCATAACAGGACACTGACCTTCCCAAAGGCAGAGGCATAAGTCACACCCATTTCTGCCTACAGGCCTTGCACATAGCCATGCTCCGTAAGCAGACAGGAATGAAGCAGGGAATGAATAAAGGGAACTCATAGATGCTGAGACAGACCAGTCCTGGCCAAGTCTGAGAGGCACAGACCAGAATCTCCAGGGATCAGGCATGCCCGCTGCGCTCCCCACTCAGGCAGCTAGTGGGGCAGGCTGGCCTGCTCCCTGACACCTGCCTGTCCCCCAGCAGGCCAGATGCCAATGCGTCTGGTTTACCAAGGGGTGGACATCAGGCAGTTCTCTGCCTGCGGGAGGCAGCTCTTCTTAGGTAAACCCAATGCCCAACGTGGAGCTCAAACTCACAACCCCGAGATCAAGAGGCACATGCTCTACCGCCTGAGCCAAATGACAAAAATAAGACACACCAATGGGGCAGCAGAAGTGGGGCAAAGGGTAGAGTAGGAAGCTGTCAGCAATAGGGAGAGACATGATGTTGGGTATGTCAAATGCAAACTTCTTTTATCCTGGGTCGCCCATTAGCTTCATAGAACTAGTGCCAGGCTTGTGATGCTAACTAACAGAACCGATCACCTGGTAGAGAACTCTCCCCTACCCTGGGGCACTGTCTCCCTCTGTGGAAATCTGTTCTTCCTCACTGATGCCCCAGCAAGCAGGACTTGGACATCTTCTTATCTGGCTGGCTTCTACTGCACAGCATGTTTTCCAAATTTGGCTCAAGAAAAGTGGACTCGTTTCCCACCTTTCCTTTTTGTTCTAACCCAGGCTTCCTTTGCACCTGCAGAGATGACGGTGCTGGGACTTGGGGGTATGGGGTCTACACGTAGGCCGAGAGGCTGAAAAGTGCAGATGGGGAGGTCCCCTGGGGTGTTTTCAGGCAGGCAGGGTCTGGGACAGGGAAAAGACTGCATGGCAGATCCAGGCTCCCCCCCACCCCCGAGACATCACCCACCTTTTGTCCGAAGTAGAGCTTGGTAAAGGTGAAGGTCCTCAAGTGGGTGCTCTTCTCCCGGATCTTGGGCTCGAGTTTCTCCCGGAACTTGTTTTCCATGATCATGCTCAGGTAGGGCCAGGTCTGAGAGATGATCTGTGCCAAGAGGAGGCTATTGGGGGTCAGGTCTGTTTCCCCCACCAAGACCCAGGCCTGACCAGGACAACCTGACCCAGGCATGGGGGTCCCGTGGCCCTTACGCTACAGCACCCACAGGCCTGCTGCCCACCCACTGACCCAACTATCCGTCCATCTGTCCATCAGACATCTCATAACTCCAGCAGTGCTTCTCACACCTGCCCAGGCAGTGGGAACCCAAGATTTGGTGCTCTTTTGCAGAGCACCGTAAAACAGTCACTAAATTTAGTATTATGAAACTTCTGGTTCTGTGCTAAAACAGAAGCTATCAAGGGCAACACTGTGGTGTAATCAAGAAGTAGCAGGTGCCATGGGGGGGGTGGGGAAGAGATGTCGGGAGGGGGGCTGCCAGTGAGGGGTACGAAGGGAGCAGCAGCGGCAGTTCTGTCTAGGGCAAAGTCTCCCTTTCCTTCTCCTGGACCTGGGTCATAGTTCACAAGATGCACCTTGCATTCCCCAGACCCACCATGAGAGGAGCCTGAGGCAGTGATGTTTCAGGGCTCTACCACTTCCATCTCTCTTAAGAGCCCCCTTAGGGGCTGGTCCCATCTTCCTGACTCCCTGCTTTGTGGTCTGCCGAGTGCATCTTGAGTACAAAGCTCTTTGGGACACAAGTGGTGCCCCCGTGTGGGGTCCGTCTACACAGCTGTATCCCCATCCATGCCCTGAGCAGAGGGCAGGAGCCTGGTCCAACCAGTCACAAGTCCCCAGCACCTTGTGTGCGACTCGGTGTCAATGCAAGAAAGGACAGAGCACATAAGTGCACCCGTGAACTGGCGGATACACAGGCAGGAAGAACAAGGTCTGCCCCAGGGGCCCTGGGCCCTGCATTAGTCCACAGAAACCAGGTGACTCATCTGAAAGGAGCAGCCCACTTCCTCCAACTTCTGTCTGCCTGCTGGGAGCAGTTTCTGACCCACGTGGCAATGACATATCTGGTAACACGAGACTATCAGCCTTGGCTCAAAAACCATCAGAAAGTCCTTTTTTATACCTAAACTCAAGTCATTCCTGCTATGGACTTTTCCAACCAGAACAGAGGCAAGGTCTCTATAGAAAAAGTCCTGAATCAGGATACCTGAGGGGGTGGGAAGGTAGAGTCTCCACATCTAGGAGACAGTTTTGGGCTCATCAGGCAGGGGCAGACTCTGTTTTCTCATCTGTAAGAAAAGGCCAGACCAGGAGTCTCAGAGCCAGGCCCTCCCAGGGCTTCCTGCAGCAGGGCTCGAGGGCGTGACCAGCAGGATCCAACAACAGTGGTCATACTGATGATGACGGTGTTCCTGACCTCTGGGCCCTGTGGCGCTTTCATTACCTGACAGATCCTCACAACCTCCCAAGGCAGGGACCATAATTATTGCCCACGCACAGATGAGGGACTGGCTCTGAAAGGCTAGGCACCCTGCGGGAGGGTGCCGAGTCATCGGAGGCAGATCCAGGCTGGCCACAGGCGAAGGGCAACTGCGGTGAGATACCGCCCTCCTCTCTTGGGAAGCCCTGATCCTGGCCCCCTCCCGGGCTGCATTTTTCTCTATACTTCCTGGTGTTTTCTAACATTTCTGCTCTGCCTGTGCATTAATTTCACACTAAAGAAAGGTGTTTGTTTTTTAAAGAGAGTCACTGGCAAGGAGAAGAACCCTGAGGGTTACTGCCAACAGGCCTTTGTGGCACAGCTCCCATCCAGGGTGGGGTCACTGAGCCCAGGGGCACCAAGGGGACCAGGCCCAGGAGGCCGGCCCCGCCAGGCCCAGCTCAGCCTTACCTTGTTGGCCCACTCGACCCGCTCCACATCCGGGAAGTGGATCTAGGGAACAAAAGGCGCGAGGGTAAGTCAGACTCAGCCCAGGCCTGCCCCCCTCCTCCAGACCCTGCCTCACGGCCAGCGGTTCCCGCTCCCACCCCATGTTTGCCCCTGCTCTGCCTCCCCGCCCCCGCTCAGCACCATCGGGCACTGACCAGGAGACTCGGCCAGCCCTGCCCTGGGGCACACTGTCCCGTGGGGCAGGCGACAAGAGGCCAGACCGCACCAATGGTGCCCCAAGGCTCGCATATGGGAGGTTCTGGGCAGACTGCTCCCAGCAACCAGGAGACTGGAAGGGCGGGGCCGGAACCCCCTGTTTGCTTATGCAAATAAGCCCCGCCTTCTTGGGGGGAAACGTGGAACCCCCACCCGGCTTGGCTCCTCGCCAATTCCGTTCTCCTTAGTCTTTTAATGACACAAGTAATCGTGGCCTCTGGAGAAAAATTAGAAATTGTAGGTGAGCAGAAGGAAAGACTTTTTTTTTTTTTTAAAGATTTCTCTTATTTATTTGACAGAGATCATAAGTAGGCAGAGAGGCAGGCAGAGTTGCGGGGGGGGGGGGGCAGGCTCCCCGCCGAGCAGAGAGCCCGAAGCGGGACTTGATTCCAGGACTCCGGGATCATGACCCCAGCCAAAGGCAGAGGTTTTAACCCACTGAGCCACCCAGGGGCCCCAAAGACATTTTTATCGGAGAGTGCTGAGTGACAACCACCATTAACAAGTGTCTCTTTCCAGCCTCTTGTAGAAATAAGCATATGTAGTTTTCACAGAAATTGAGGTCAGTGTTTGGTTGTCTGCTTTTTTTCACTTAGCAGCAGGTAGGATGGTGGTGATTCCTAAGGTAACAATTGCCAATCTGAAAGGCTGGAAAGGGGATCATGCTGTTTGCCTAGGCAACAGGGGAATGGGAAGCAACCCTACCCAGCAGGCCAGATCCTGTCCTCACACAGGAAGCTTCCTTCAAGTCACAGCCCCCAGCCACATCCCTGGGTTGCCTGGCAGGGGGGCGGGCTGCACGGCGCGGGGCGGAGGGTTGAGGGGGTGACAATCCTATCAGCTAACCTTTGCATGACCTGATTCTGACGGTTCTGAATCAAGGGGTTCCTGCCAGAGGCTCAGTCTCCATCAGTATCTGCTGAGCTTCTCATAGACCCCCCCAGCCCAGCCCTCAAGGTTTTCAGGAACAAACGGGCAAGACTACTGGTGCCTGACACAAAACGTGATCAGTAAAATGGCAGCAATGGCCATTTCTCTTGCCAAGTCCTCAGAGCACAGGGAACTCAGGATCACATTCATGGTGGGCAGATGACCTCCCAAGGTCAGGAAAGGAAACATGTCCATACAGTTCACACACCTAGTGCACACCAGGCCTTGGGGTAGCTCTGGGGGGTGCCCTGAAGACCCAAACATAGACCCTGGCATAGAACACTATGCCCAGGAGTATAGAGTAATTTAATTCCTTTAGGAATCTGACTTTTAAAAAAAAAAAAAAAGATTTGGAGTGGGGAGAAAGGGCTGAGGGAGAGAGGGAGGAAGAGAGAATCCTAAGCAGACTCCCCGCTGAGTGTGGAACCCAGTACAGAGCTAGATGTCACGACCCTGAGATCATGACCTGAGCCGATATCAAGGGTGGGTGGCTTAAGTGACTGAGCTACCCAGATGCCCCTTAGGAGCAGTTTTGTTTTGTTTTGTTTTTAAAGATTTTCTTTATTTATTTGACAGAGATCACAAGTAGGCAGAGAGGCAGGCGCGGGGGGGGGGGGGGGGGGGGAAGCAGGCTCCCTGCTGAGCAAAGAGCCAGATGTGGGACTCAATCCCAGGACCCTGGGATCATGACCCAAGCTGAAGGCAGAGGTTAACTCACTGAGCCACCCAGGCGCCCCTTAGGAGCAGTTTTTAACAGCCTTGAGAAGTCAGAGAAGCCCAGTGTTTCTGGGACTCCCAGAACATCAAGCCCTTCTTCCAGCCTCCGTTTCCCCAGTTCTGGACAATGATACATACTAACTTGAAGAAACATCCAATATTCCCAGGTGCTAAAGGAAAATCACTGCCTGGTTCCCAGAGTGGGAGCTGGCACAGTCCATAGGAACAGAAGGGAAAGAGGGGAAAGGGATCTGGGGGAAGTGGGCAGGAACTAGGGCTGGCCCATCCAGCTCACTGGGGAGCAGCAGCCTATTCATCAGACACTCCCTGCTGCTGCAGCCCTGTGTTAAGTCCCAAGCCCCTGCGAGGCAAAGGGAGCTGAGGCCTTTCATTGCTCCCTATCACTCCTCCCAGCACTCACATAACAACTCCATGTGGGGCTGAAACTGACATCCCCATTCCTCTTTGATTGCTCCATTCATCACCATCTTCAACTTCACTTCTTCCAGGAACATCAAGTCAGAGATAGGTGTCCCTACTAGGTATCTGCCAGTTCTCCATTGCGGCTTTTAATAGACCTCATTAGAGCTGCTGGCTCTTACTGCCTGCCTCCTTACTAGCCTGTAAGCTCTAGTGGGCTGACTCAAACTTGTTCCCTATTAGTGCCTGACCCTAGCACATGACTATCTTAATAAATATTTGTGGAATGAATGAATGCATAAATGAATGCAAGCTTCTTGCCTTCCAACAGCTCCCAGGCTTGTAAAGGAAGCAGGCAATTAACAGACCATTCCAGTACAGGATCATACCAAGGTGCAGGGAGTGGGACCCTCACAGAGGAGAAAGGTGGGCTTTCCCTGGCACCCTTGGGCCTCTTCTGCCCAAGCCAGCTGGCTGGACCCCTCCCTCTCCTCTTTTCATCCTGACCACTGTACTCCCATCCTGCCCCAGGGCACACCTGATATGTATATCCCCCTCCACCTCCTATCACACCTCTCCAGGGGAGGACCCAGCGGGAGGTTCTGCACCACTGGGAACTAGTTCCGATCTCCTCCACCCTGGAAAAGTGATCAGCCCGGCAGGTCCTATCCTGGCCACATTTGGGAGCCAGTCAGACTCCCAGACTCAGATTCCTGAGCTGCCTTTCACACCTACTGAATCAGAGTGTTTCCAGGTGGGGCCTTGCAATTTATTTTTAACCAGCTCCTGGCACGATTCTGGAGATCCAGCAGAGTTGGTTGTGAAATATCAATGACCAGCCCAGCCCTTGCATTAGAGTGGCCCACACTCACACTGACTGTGTGGGCAGCAGCGGAGTGCCCTGGGCCCGCACTGTTTTCATGTTCTCTTGGCCAGCCACACTAGTGTTTGAGGCTCCTTGCTAAGAGACTCCTCTAGAGAATGAGTCTGAATGCCCTGGTGAGAGCAATTCAGGCCAAGAAAATAATGGATTATCAAGTCAGCCTCTTCTGCCTCAGGCACCCGGCTGGCTCCTCTCTGCCTGAATCTCAGCACCTGTCAGGACTCCCCAGTGAGCCAAATCCTGAGCCAGGCCACCTTCTCTGTGACTGCTGCAGAGTAAGTCCTGGGCCAGGGAATGACATCAGAGAGGCAGACACTTACGAACAACTACTCAGCCCCAATGCTCCCTGGAGACCAAGGAATCTTTTTTTCCATTATAATTGGCCTTTTAAAACAATCTTTCCCTACTTCAAATTCTCAAAGTTATTCCATGTTTTTATCTGTTGACTTTATATTTTAGCTTTGTACTTAGGTCTTCAATCTGTCTGAAAGTTTTATAGCAGGTAAGATAGGTATAGAATTTCATTTCTCTCCAGACTCTCACTGAGACAATTTTTTAATAACACATATCCAAAAAAAAAAAAAAAAATTCCATCTTTCCTCCTGATTTGTGAAGCGACTTTTCTCATATGTCAGCTTCTCGTGTGTACTCTGGTGTGTTTCTGGACTTGGCAATGAACTCCATGGTCTGAGTGCCTGTTTCCTGCCAGCACCACACCATACTAATCACTGTAGCTTTGCAGCATGACCCAGGGTAGGGGGAATCCTCTCTGTTTGCTTTTCTTTTTCAAACCAACTTAGCTAATAGTATTTATGCTTCCAAAATGAATTTTAGAATCTTGTCCATCTTCCCTCCAATAATCCTCCTGGGATTTTGATTGGAATATTTTTGAATTTATAGATTTGTGGGAGAATGGATAGCTTTACAATATTAAGTTTTGCATTCACGAACAGAATTATTTCCCCTTATTAACTTACATCTGGTTGCATTCACATTTAAGATCATAAGTCTTTCTTTATAAAAATCCCATTTTTTTGTTAGATTACTTAGGGGGTTTTATGGTTATTAAAAATGGTATTTCGTTTTCTGTGCAACTTTATTGAAATTTGTTGTTGGTTCTAATTTTTCATTAATTCTCATATATTATTTATATATAATCTCCAATAACCTTTTTTTTTCTTATCCTTATCCTTCTTATTTCTCTTAAGTTTGTCTTCATTGGCCAAGCCCTCTGGTACCACACCAGACAGTGGTGGTGACAGCAAGCAGCTCTATCTTGTTCCTGACATCAAACAGAAGTTTTTCCATGAAGCATGCATTTCGCTGTAGATTTTTAGAGGACAGCTTCTATCAGATTGAGGATGTTCTTTTCAATAGCTAAATTTCCAAGAGCTTTCATTAGAAATGGGTATTGAGGGACACCTGGGTGGCTCAGTGGGTTAAACCTCTGCCTTCAGCTCAGGTCATGATCTCAGGGTCCTGGGATCAAGTCCCGCATCGGGGAGCCTTCCCCCTCTCCCTCTGCTGCTCCCCCTGCTTGTGCTCTCTCTCCTCTCACTCTCTGTCAAATAAATAAATTCTTTTAAAAAAAAAGAAAAGAAAAGAAATGGGTATTGAACTACATTCAACACTTTCTCAAATCTATTGAGATAATCGTGTTATTTTTCCCTTTCGTCCATTAAGGTGGCCAACTTAAGTGATTTCTTTTTTCTTTTTTTTTTTTTTAAGTGATTTCTTTATAAAACAAAACCATCTCTAGTTCTTGGGATAAGCCCCATTTGAAGCAGTACATTTAGTTAGCCTGATATCACATTTAGGTTTTATACACTCACGATTCAAAGTGATATCTACAATTTCTGTTTTTGTACAATCCATATCTAGTTTTGGTATAAAGATTTTACAATAAATTATAACACTAGTGATAAAGCTTTTCCATATCCTGTTTTCTGAAACAACCTGTAAATAATAGGAATTACCCAATCAGTGAAGTTTAGTGTTTCTTACCTATAAAGCCATCATAGCCTGAAGCTTTTGGAGTGGGAAATTACCTTTTCTCTCTTCAGTGGTTAATGGTGTATTCAAGGTCTCCTTATCTCTTATTGTGGTAATCTGGGCATTTCTAGAAATATATCTAGTTCAACTAGGTTTTCAAATGTATTGATATATATTTGTTTATAATATTTTATTATTTTTAATCTGCTTTATCTGTAGTTATTTCTGTGTTTTCATTCCAGATTTTATTTTCATCTTTTTCTATTAATATATCAAGCTTGACTAAGATTTTGCCCATTGCACTAATCTTTTCATAGAACTAACTTTAGTTGTCATTTTCCCCCTTTACATTTATAATCAAAATTTTTTTTCATTTTCACAATTATATGTATTAATTCTTTCTCTATTCCTTTGATCTAAATCTGTTGTTCTTTTATGTTCTTAGAGTTGAAGAATTTATTTCAGTTTTTGGTTTATTCAAATTCAAACTTATAAATTCCCCTATGATTTTTGCCATTGTATTTTCATCATTATTCAGCTCCCTGTCTTTTCATAATTTCTATTATGACTACCTTTCAAACAATGATTTTTAAATAGTGATATTTTAAAATATGTAGACATATGAGATTTCTAAGGCTATTTATTGTTTTCTGATTCCTTTTCTTTATGGTCTGCCCGGTCTGTAGGATAGCAATCCACTGGGATATATTGATAATTCCTTTGTGGCCTAGTACATGATTAATTCCTGTGGCCACTCCATATATGATCAAGTTATTAATCATGTCCTTTGTAAAAAAAAAAAAAAATCATGCCCTCCCAATATTCTTTATCCTTGTTTCCTCTTTGTCTACTTGATGTATCATTTTCAGAGAGGAATGTGTTAGAATTGCCAAGCCCAGCTATGGATTTATCTACTTCTCTGTGCAGTTCTCTTGGGCTGTTGGTTTACATTTCAGGTTTATTTTATGCAGCACATACATGTCCATGATTGCTGTGTTACCTTTTTCATGCTATATGTTATAACAGCCTGGTCTTTAGGATGCATCCAAGTTACATTCTATTTTGTCTAATATGAAAATTGCCATTCTCCCTTACTTTTGTTTCAGATTTGCCCAGTTGTATCTTTTTCCACCCTATTTTCAACGTTTTTTGGTTCATGTTATCTCATGTCACTTAAAACTCACCTTAATATCAGCCCCATTGTACTGATGAGGAAAGTAAGGCTCAGAAGGGTTGCGCATAGTCACCAGCTATGGAGTCCAGAGCTGAGACACAGACCCAGGTCCATCTCACCACCAAGTCTATACTTCGGCACCCGGCTGCTCTCACTCCTCTTAAGAAAACCTTATAGACGACTATGTTTTCCTCTTTTACAGAAAGTCTAATTTAGCAGAATATTGCCCTCATGGTACCTGAGTCTTCACTGGTACACCATGCTTTATAGTTTACAAAGGACATTCTACAGATACTTTCATTTCACCTTCCTAATACTCCATAAGGTGCACAGCAAAGGCACAATCATCCCCATTTTACAGATGAGGAGAGGCTCAGAGACTAGTTGGTACCCACCCAGATCACCAAGGTGACCGGAACTCACATTTCACCTGCATACAATTTGAGCCCAACCTACAAACTTTTTCTCCCCGCCTCCTGCACCTGAAGTGTCAGCATGTGAGGTCCACATCTTAGTGTCGAAGTATTCCTTGTGCATTTAAAATTTCACCTCTGACAGCCTCAGTTTTCTCATCCACAAGATGGGTACAATGCTGCCAGTTTCACAGAGTCCCTGAGAGGAGTAAATAAGACAATGCATGTGTGGTGCTCGGTCCCCTCCCTGGCTCAGTACAAATGCTCCAGAAGTGGTGACTGTTGTTGGCAGTTGTCAGATGCCCGAGATGCAGACACTCAGCCACCTCTGTCCTCGGGTACATGACAAGAACAATGTCTCCTGGGCTATGTGTCCAGCTCTATCTGATCCAAAGTCCTGTAAATTGTCTATGGGATCTCCAAATGCCTGTGGCTCAGCGTTTTGGGAAGCGACAGAGAAGGGAGAAGAGAAAATGAGAGAACACAGTGAAGGTGCCTGAGGCCAGAGAAGGAAGGCAATTGAGGGTTGTTTTCTTAGCCTCTGCTGATTGGCTGAGGGGTGCGCTGCCTGCATGAAACTGCCCAATGTAGGGAGGGCTCCACAGTGAGGCGTGGCAGAGGACCCGATCAGAGCCTCTGTGCGTGTCTTTCCTCCCTAAACAAAGGAAGGGAAGGCAGAGAAAAACTGGAGGCCCGCGCTCAGGCTGAGTCCTGAAATCACTGAACTTTTGTTCCAATACCTCACAAGGTTGGGGATCTCTGAGACCAGCTGGCGGGGAAGACACCCACAGCTCCTGGCATTGCAAAGCGCCCCTCAGGCAGGGGGTTTCAACCTTTTGTGTATACAAGACCACCACCTGGAGAGCCCCTTAAAACGTGGATTCTTGGTGAGGGCGCTCAGAGATTCTGATCCAGGAACCTGAAGCCTTTGGGCAGGGGCCCAGAAACTTTATCTTTAACCAGCTCCCTGGTTGTTCTGATCGAGGTGGTGGAGAGTGTGGGACAGTGAGTGCTCAGGGCTGGCTGGAGGACCTGCTCAGGCCCTGGAAGAAAGTGGCTCCTCCACTCTCTGGGGCTCCTGACTAGGGCTCCAAAGTCACAGTCTGTGTCTCCAGCTGTCACTCTTGGGAGAATACTGCTTTGTCATCAAATTATTACCAGCAGCTTATGGACCTCGATTCTTTTACAAAGGGAGTATCTTTTGTGCCACAATGAGCAAGGGGAGGCAAGAGCTAGCAGATAAAAAATACAATTAGTCTGTCTGGCTTTTTTGGGTGCTGCCCCTGCCCTAAAGTGTGAGCCACTCCCACCCCCCAGCTGCTTTCTCTAGCCAGACACCAGGAGTAAGAAGTACTGCCAGGGGTCCCTGAGGAGCAGGGTCTGGTCCTGACCCCCCTCTCTGCAGCCTCAGGTTTCTCCTAATTGAGGGAAGTGAGGCTGCCATGCCTCTGTTCCCCAGGTCTACAACCAGGAGATGATGAATGCGAATCCCCCTCAATGGAGACACACTCAGAGCTCTAGCACCTTTCATACCCCAGAACATGAACACTACCCTGACCGATGTACTACAGGTATGAGCACTTCCCCAAAGCAGGCCTGGAAAATCTCAAAGTTGCTCTGGCCTGTGGTCAAGTCACCAGGACCCTGGCTGCCTGCCCTTCCCCCTCCAGTGCCTCTCAGAGAACTTTAGAAAGATGGGGGGCCTCCCCCAGCCCCTGAGGCCTCCCTAATACTGACTCACATCTGCTGTTAGTGTGCATAGGCCAAAGCCTCCCAGGCAGAGTGGCTCATGTTTTGATGACAGCAGTTTTTAGGCAATGGAGGTAACAAGAGCTCAGAACAGAGAGATAGACTAAAGCAAAGTCAAGTCCAAAACAGAATTCCAGGCTCGCAGAGGCCAACACAAGGGCACCGCACATTAATGCTTCATCTCCAGGTGGTCGTGTGCTTTATCTCTTAAACCCTTTAGGAAAAATGATCCCACTGCATCGAGGCAATGAACCAGAGGGATGCCTGCAGCCATCAGAGCTGGAGCCCAGGCAGGACCCCCAGCCAGGCTGGGAGGCCCGGGCAGCAGCTTTGGGTCACCAGACCCTCTCAGGAGGCAGGGGGTGTGGGACAGCTGCACTTAAAGGGCTGCCTGTCACCAGGCCAACCTGGCTCCCTCCCTGTCACAGGGATGGTAGCTCCTACCATGGGAGCAACCTTGGACCGACCCGCAGATGTAGAGAAGTACAGAGAAGGCCTGTGGGTCTCCTTGTACCTCAAAAACCTGAGACATGCGCCCTCAGAATGACGCAGACACAGCCACAGAATCACACATACACACAAGGACACAAACTCTTTGCTTGGACACAAGCCTCACAGTTCTTCTCTGCACCATTGGGCATATTCTTACACTCACCCGCCCGCAAACTCAAACTGATGTGGCCAACTCCCTTCCACACTCAGAGAGGAGAGGAGCCCCCTCACTCCAAGTATCCCCCAGGGAAGTGCTACACAGGGAGGCTCTGTGGCTCTGGTCTTCCCAGACAGGCCTATTTGGTGGTTCCGCCTCTGCTGGAAAATGATCCCTAATTTCACACACTTTTTTCCTGGTGAAGCACTGTGCTGGTGAAGCACAGCCTTTGACCCATTTTCCCTCTGTTCTTGAGGGGTAAACATTTAACCATAAAAACAGCTTCTAAGGCATCTGGGTCGCTCAGTAGGTTAAAGCCTCTTCCTTCGGCTCAGGTCATGATCCCAGGGTCCTGGAATCTAGTCCCGCATCGGGCTCTCTGCTCAGCAGGGAGCCTGCTTCTCCGTCTCTCTCTCTGCCTGCCTCTCTGACTGCTTGTGATCTCTGTCAAATAAATAAATAAATAAACAAACAAACAAATAAATAAATAAATTCTTTAAAAAAAAAAAAACTGCTTCTAAATATGTCCACTGTTCTGCTTTAAATCTCCTGGCTAAAAGTGCTTTAAAGGAAAAATTTTTGCCAACTTGAAATTCCGCCTAATGCTGTTCTAAAATCCCCAGGCTCTTTAACAACACACCTGGCCCGCAGACTGGCCTGAGTAAACCCGGACCCAGGAGGAGGACACCGCGTGGGTAAGACTGCAAAGGCAGCCACTGGGGACAAGAATCCTGGGGACAAGAGCCTGTCCCCTTTGCTGAGGAAGGAGGGCTTGGTGCACAGAGGGGCTTCCCTTAGCCGTCCACAGAGGCATTTTCTTCAAGGAGACCTGAGAGTAATTGTGGGTGACCAGAGAGTTCCGTCAGACAGTTGGGTTTGGTAACGCCCAAAGGTTAAAAAAAAAAAATGTATCTTTTTGCTTATCAATTAGTACAGGCATTCCTCAGAGATACTGCAGGTTTGGTTCTAGATCATTGCGATGAATTGACTATTGCAATAAAATAAGTCAAATGAATTTTTCAGTTTCCCATATAAAAGCTATGTTTACACTATACTGTAGTCTATTAAGTGTACAATAGTATTGTTAAAAAATGTACATACCTTGATTTAAAAAATACTTTATTGCTAAAAATGCTATCCATCCCCTGAGCTTTCAGGGAGTCATACTCACTAATCACAGATCACCAAATATAATGATGATGAAAAAGTCTGAAATACTGCAAGGATTACCAACATGTGACACAGGGACATAAAGTGAGCAAATGCTGTTGGAAAAATGTGTTGATAGACTTGCTCGATGCAGGGTTGCCACAAACCTTCAATTTGTTAAAAAAAAAAAAAAAGCAATTATCTGCAAAGTATAATAAAATGATGTATGCCTTAGAATACCAAAAAGTATAATCCCTGATGCTGATGAGGCCACAGTGAAGAGGGAATGAGAATCTTTAAGGTGTTCTTAAGCATTTTTTAAAAAAGATTTTATTTATTTATTTGGGAGAAAGAGAGAGCACAAGCATGAGCATGGAGAGGGGGAGAGGAAGAGGGAGAAGCAGGTTCCCTGGACCCCGAGATCATGACCTGAGCCAAAGGCATTTGCTTAACCGACTGAGCCACCCAGGATCCCAGGTGTTCCTAATCACTGACGTGAGTTTAACATGTAGGAATCCATGGTAAGGAACTTGGGAAACATGGACTAAGATTCCTACCCTGTAGGGCCTGAGGGACAGACTTCTCCTGAGTGCCTACTGTGTACTGGGCACAAAGCAAGGAACTGAGGGAACAGACGTGAGCAGGAAACACACCTTTGCCCTAGAAGAGCATTCAGTCTGGAGGAAAAGTCAGACACAAAAATCAGGTGCAAGTGCAGAAAGGACATGGGGTGACAGGCTCCGGATGCTGTGGGGGCCCCGAGGAGTAGGATCTGAGAGTGGGGGGGCCTGAGCTTGGACTTGAAGGAAAAGTCAAGGGAGCCAGGCTGGCAGGTCAGGGGGAGAAAATCCAGACAGATCTAGGAGAAGTTGCCCGCCTCGGCTAGCCACAAGAGGAGGACACGTGGGAAATAACAGATCATCAATGCTAGCGAAATGGTTCAACAGTGCAGGGTACATTCATGTGAAGGATAGCATAATCCTTAAACAGGTTTTTTGGGAGGATGTTGGTAATATAATATTACAAACATAAAAATATAGGAAAAAGGAAAAAAAGGGCACAAGTTTTTTAAAGCACTGTTTTATACACCTTCCATACAAAAGAAGTACACACAAATAGAACGGTGTGTTTCTGGGTGGAGGGACTGTAAACACTTGTCCTAATTCTCTTAAGCCATTTCCAAATGTTCTACAATGGGACCACTTTTACTTTTATAACCAGAAAAACCAGATTTTTTACCAATTTACAACCAATGTAAACTAAAAAACTAAACACAACTCAGACAAAAGAATGGAGTGGGTGACTCTGGGGTTGAGACATCCTGTGTCCCTGAAAAGTCCCTGGCCCTCTACTCTGAGTGTCTGGGAGACTCCTGGTACACTGGGATGGGGCTTCTAGGGCAGGAGCGGCCACCCCAGCTCCAGCCCCGACTCCCTGTGTGGTCTGAGGGGGTGAACTCTTGTTCCCTTGGCTTGAAGGGCAGGGGAAAGAGAATGGGACTTTCCCTTTTACTAGTTCCCACTGGGACAGAAAACATTTTCACTCTTCTCTATTTGCGGTAGAGGAGGAGGAAGAGAGAAAGCACTTTCCTCAAGCACGTGTGAACACGTCCAGGCTGTAAACTCCAGGTTTCCCTCAATTAAAAACCCCTGGAACTCTCCAGAGGGGAGAAACTCTGAATGGAGGGGTGGGAGGGTCAGGAAGGGGGCAGGGAAGCCTAGGTCCCAGTCTCCTGCTCCTTTGTGTAGCTGGGTTGTGGCCTTCAGGCGACAGCACACAGCTGCCAGCAGTGCCCCGAGAGTGACTGGGGCCATTCCCACTGAAGTACCAGCTCAACCTGCTGTCAAGACCAGGCTAGGAGGCCGAAGGAAGCTGGTGACCAGCTCTCCACACTTCCTGCCCACCGGACAGGGGGCCACAACAGAAGAGCAGGACAATGGCTGTCTCCTGCCTTGGCCCTGAGCCTTATCCACAACATGACCTCCCCCATTACCACGGTCCTCAGATACTTGGTGCGGAGAAAAGGTTGCTGTGGACACTTCTGTTGCAGAAAAATTCAGCCCCTAAAGCAATGGGAAGTCCCATGTGAGTCTGGGTATCACAAATTGCTGTCCCAGAATCTGCTCACCTCAGAAGGAGTTTATGAGCTCAAGTGACCAAACCTGCCCGGAGGCTTTCTCAGAGTCTTGCCCGGCCACCTCTGAGGACCGATCACACTAAATCAGGAAAGGCGATTCTCACAGGTCTGAATCCCCACCCAGACCAGGGATTCCTTGCAGGCAGGGGCCATGTGTCATGCATATCATCGTGGGCCTGACACACTGTAAGTCCTCAAGAGATGCTTGCTGACTGCATATAGGAATGAATATGCGGATGCCTAACATCCCTGTGTTGGGCCTGGAGGGGCAGATGCCCACATTCTGCCCCTCTTCTTGCCCAACCCTGGCCCAAGACGTGAGAAGTCCATGAAGCATCACAGAGACGTGGGGCAGAGACCCAAGGGGCATGACTAAAATGTGCCCTGCCTCTTCCTTCCTAAGGACAAGACTGACTCTCAGCCATACTCAGGACCTCGCAGGGCTGCAGGGACCTCACAAGGAAGAAGTCCCCTGGCTTCAAGTGGATGTTTAAGACCAGGTCCCCAAGCATGGGCTCTGAGAACTGAGGTAATCTGAGTGGCCCGCCCAGCTCAGAGCTGCCACTGCATTTACTTCCACTAATTAACCAGAGTGGTAGTATAGGAGGGATCGTGAGAGCCTGGGCCAGGACAGATGGCTGCCCCACCCACGGAAGGAATGTCATGCTCAGCCCCAGGGAAGCAACGCACTCAGCCCTGGTCCTCCGCCTGAATGCTGGCAGGAGCCTGGAGGAGACCATCCCAGGGACACTTGCTGGGAGCCCTCGAGTGCACCCTGCTTTGCGTGAACCAATTTAGATGATGGGTAGGCAAGAAACGCTGCCGAACAGTGTCCTGGGGGCCGGCGGCAGGACAGAAAAGCCAACTGGGGACTGAATCATGATGGCAGACTCCAACCACTGAAGGACTCCGCAGAGCATCTCCTAAAGCCTCGCCATTTTCAGAGGGGAATCAGGGACCCCGAGAACACAGGGGACCTTCTCAAGCCTCCCACCCACCCCGCCCCGTGAATGAGCATCGGACTCCAAGTCCGTACCTGCCACCACATCACATCAGCCCCACCCCCATCTCAGCAGATACACAGAGTTAATTGTCCCCAGCAAAACTGCCAACTAACTGATTGCTATCAGCTGGCAGGAGAGAGCAAGCCCAGCTGGAACAGGGACCACAAACAGACGTGTTTGCTGGTGAGACGCACTCACTGATGAGTGTCAGACCAGGGAAAGGTCCCATAGGAGGCCTGGGAGACTGAGAATCCCCTCCCTCCGCCCCCTACCGAGCACACGCCTGTGCCTCCTCTCCATAGACAGCCTCTTGGGCCAGGCCACAGTCACCTGCAGAACCGACTTCCCGGGGCCTATGGTAAGACGGGATGGCCGAGCTGGGCCTTCTCCTGCAGTAGCAAGGGCTTCACTTTTGGCTCTGTGCTGTCCCTAGTCCCCAGCCCTAGCAGGGTGGGCTCACGCAAGAGGCTCTTCATTCCCCCCAAAATAGACCTAAACACTGTGCCAGATCTATACAAAAAAATCTATCCCAGACCATTCACACAAAGAGACACATAGAACACTCACACATGAACAGTGAGCGGCACCGGCTCCTCTGTTCAGAGCGCCAGCAGTGGAGGCAGAGTGGCCCGATCCCTCCAACAGACCAGCCACGTGCACTCCACAAGAGAATCCACAGCTTCTTTACCTGTGGCCCCTTTGAAGGCGAAGGAATCCTTCCTTCCAGCTAGCTCTTCCATGGAAGGGAACCAGAGGAGGGGCAGGGCAGTGTGATGTTTGACCAGAGAAACAACCACCTTTCACAGGTGGGGACACTGAGGCTCAGGGAGGGAAAGGACTTGCTGAAATCACCTGGGGGCAACAGCTTGGAGCAACGTGTTGAGGAGGAGCCTTGACTTCACTGAGAACTAGTCATGGCCACCAGGGCCTGGCAGGGGAGGCTTGTTCCAGCTCAGCCTGACCCGGGCCTCCACCCCATCACGGGGGCTTGGTGCAAAGTAGAACTAGATGCCCTTTCCAAGCAGCAGGTGGGCTGGATTCCCCACATCCCTTCACTGGGAAATGCCATGCAGGGGACGACTCGCAGGGCTGTGCCGGAGTGCAGTAGCCAAGACCCTTCACTCCTCATCAACCCCTGCCCCTCCCTGCCAACTATGGGCTTGTCATCTGTTGTTTTGTAAAACTATTTCTTGAGACCAAAGGAGGTCGTAAGTCATCAACCCTGTTTCCATGCAAGGCAATCAGTTCTCCAAACAGGGAAACGGCACACTGAAAGGCCCATGTATTGGATAAGGACTCCCATGCTCTAAAATCATGGGCAAGGAGCACACTGCCTCCGCCATACCCAGAGCCATGGCTTTCTCATCTGGTTTCTTTTCTCCAGCTTTATTCCTCCCTTTGTGCTGCTTTTTACAGGGTCTTTCCAAAGCCTTCCACAGGCTCCTTGTGACCTTCAGAATCAGGCCCAACCTCTATCAAGCCCACCTCAATGCGGCCCGTGTCAGCCCCTACTACACACTTCAGCCAAACCAAACCAAACCAAACCACACAGTACTCCCTCATACACTGGCCATGGTGAGCTTCTGTGCTGTGCTCAAAAGCTTCCCCCAGCTTGGAATCCCCTTCATAGCACCACTGCCTCAATCCAAAAGGCAATCCAGGCCCTGCCCACCAGCCAGGAGAGTCTAGAGAACGCAAGCTGAGGCCAGGCCCCTCCCAGGACTCTGCCAAAGAAGAGGGAGGCTATGGTCTGGGGACAATCTGCTACGGAAATCAAGTGGGATGTCCTTCACTCCACGCTTTTAACCCTTGGCTGGACCCTGTTCAGGCTACCTCTGACTTCTCTGAGACCTCCATGGCAATTATCTATATTGCATCTACTTCCTGCTCCAGACTGCCCTCTTGGAAGGAGAGACGCCATTATCTTCCTCTGTGTGTCCCTACGCCCAGCTGGGTCAGACCTGGGGTATAGTTTATGAGGTAAGGTAGCTTCTTGTGTTGCCTTACACATCAGGCTGAGCTCCCTATTGGCTAGTTTCACATTGCTTCCGGTGTTTATGTGCATGGGGGCAGGTTGGGGGGGGTGGTTGGGGCACATCAATGCCCCTATAGGATCTGATTCTTGCCTCAATTTCAGAAACATTGCTTTTTGTACACAACCAAGTGTCTGGAGGTGTTCCCTAATCCAAGGAAGGGCAGAAAGGGAGGCCTGTCACTAGGTGAGGCCTCACGAGCCCACCCTTATGGACTGAAGCCACCATGGGGTCCAAACAGAGGTATGACAGGCATCCAAGACTCCCTCAACAATGAGCAAGGCACGTGGATAGGTCCCGGCCTGCTCTCTGGATCTAGATCTTTCAGGATTACAAACCCCCAAAGAATAATCAGCATAATCAAGAGACAGGCCCCAAATCCATTCCCATGGCTGCTCCCCTATGAAAGTTGTCATTGTGCTTTTTTATTGTGCACCCTTATAGAAGGTTTGGGCCCCCTCATCCTCGGTATATGTAAACCAATTTACAAAACTGTACTCAGTCCGTGTATTAAATATCAGTGTTTTGCAGTGAGCCATATTCCCCAAATTCTTATGTTGAAATCCTAACTGCCAGTACCCCAGAATGTGACTCTTTTTAGACACAGTGTCTTTAAATAGGTGATTAATTTAAAATGAGATTATTAGGATGGGCCCTAACCCAATCTGACTGGTGACCTTGTAAGAGGGGGACATTTGGGCACGGATATGTACAGAGGGAAGACCCTATGAAGACACGGGGGAGATAGCTATCTACAAAGCAAAGAGAAGCCTCAGAAGAAGCAAAGAGTGCTGATGCCTTGATCTAGATGAATTTTTGTTGTGTGTCTGTGCTACTTTGTTATAGCAACCGTAACAAACTAATATAGTAAGGCTTAATTTCTCTCGTTTTAAAGATAACAGGCCTTTCGAATATGTTCTCGGCATACCTCATTTTGTTGGCTACTCTCACGGTGGGGCTGAATTTTAGAATAAAGTCATCAGGCCAGAGGAAATGTGGGGTCTGGTGGCTTCTGGTCATCTCCCCCTGTGGGCCTGAGAGTATCTGGGAGAATCAGAGAAGCACCCAGAAGTGTAGTTTGCCACAGACCAAAGCTTGGACCCAATGCCCCTTTTGCCAGTGTTTCCCAAATTCATCCAGGTGCCTCAGTTCCACCTGGGAGTTGTGAGGTGGGGCTCAGAACTTGTTTTTGTTAAGCAGGCCAGGTGCTTCTCAGAACTGGAAGCATTTGAGAAACCCTAGTCCAGGCCATTCCACACTAGGAGATGGGTCTGTAGTGTAGAGTGTGAATGTTGAATGTGTCTGGGCACGTCTGAGCATCCCTACCATGTAGAGGAAGGGAGAGAAGCTGGTGATCCAGCCTCCCATCCCATCCCTTCAATCCCATCTCTAGGCTAGCCTCCTCCGTCTGTTGCGACCTCTGTTGAGGCAGCTAGTCTGCAGTTTTGTCATTGCTGCATTTGAGGATCAGTTTTGCACCCAGCGGGTTTTTTGTTGTTGTTGTTGTTTTGTTTTTTTTGAATCAACAAGCGGGTGGAAGAAACGCCTTCTGCTCCCCCGCCCCGAGTAACTTTGCGAAGTCCCAGACGCCCTTGTTTTTTTTTTTTTTTTTCCCCCTGTGTGTGGGTGTGGCCGGCCCGTGACTTTTCTCCCAGGCTCTGGGCCCTTAAGTGAAACCTAGGTTCCCCGCCCCCATCCACGACAACCTCCCCCCAACCCGCCATTCTGGGAACGGCGGTGGAGAGGAGATGGAGGGACGCCCTGGCGAGGGGTCTGTGCTCCGGGCTTGGTGGGGCAACAGGTGTGCGGATCGCGCAGCTGCAGCCCCCAACTCCCCGACCGAGCGCAGGTTCTTTCCAAACCTCTAAGAGCATCCGTCCCACCTCCGAACTCCTCCCGGCTACCCCCAGCTCACCCAGGCCGGCAGGTGCTGGTCCCGCAGCTCGCGGCTAATGAACTGGCGTTCGTTGTCTAGGAATTCGAAGGCGGCCGCCAGGCGCCCAAGCTTCCCGCGGCGGTTCCTGCGCCACCACATCCACAGCAGAGCGCCGAGCAGCAGCCAGGTTATGCTGAGCCCCACGTAGCCGGCTAGGTAGACGGGAGCCAGGTAGAAAAGCACTCGCGCCGCAAAGGTGTACAGCTCCGGCAGCAGCTGGCTAGATAGGCGCGGCTCGGGGCTGGGTGCGCGCTGGTCTCTCTGGGTACCGGGGTCACCAGGAGCGCCGGGGGCGCAGGGCTCCTCCGCTTGCATCTCGTCGCCGCCTTGGTGTCCTTTCCCAGAGCTTCACCTGAGCCCACGTTCCCGCGCCCTGACACCCGGGCACATCGCTCGGCCAAGCGCGAGAACCCGGGCACCGTGCTACACTTGCCCTGCGGAACTCGCCCGTGCGGTCTTGGCGCTCAGCTCTCGGAGCTCCTCGCGCTGGAGGGCCGGGCGTGCAGACGCAGTGCGCAGCTGCGCTCTCCTCTCGGCCCTGCTCACAGCTCCCGATGTCTCCGCCCCTAGGGGCGGGCCCGGAAAGGGGGCGGGGTCAGGCCGTGGGCGAGGCGGCTCTGGGGTTCTGAGCAGCGCTTCTAGACCCGCGACGTCGCGCGCCGCGGTCAGAGGAGGGTCCGGTTGCAGCGCCTCGGTAGAGCCTTAGTTGGAGTAGGTGCCGCCGAAAGCGGTGTATGACTCATCGAGGCGTGTGGACAGATGGTTTGTCATGGATAAACATCACAGAAAACCTGTTTCCTACACCCAGTCTACAAGAGGCAGTCTAGTATGGGCTGTTAGCTGGGTGTTCGAGGCCCTCCACGGACTGGCTCGCCGGGCCTCCCCACCCAAGCGTAGGCCTGACTGAGCCCTCCAACTGGCCCCTAGAGCCCGGCATCGCTGCCCTCCTCTGGCATCTCATAAAGCTTAGACCTGGCCCCCAACAAAACTTAGCCACACCCAGGGTCCCTTTTGTTCTCCACAACAACCTCTGTCCCGCATTCTCCATTCTCTGTCGGGTGTCAGTTTGGATCTTAATTCCCTGCAGCATCAGACCTGGCGTTTCCGGGTGGCCAGGCCAACCTGCTAGTCTCTGGGGTGCCCAACACAGCAGGTGACAGGTGGGTACAAGAGAGATGAAGGGCAAGCCCTGGGGTGCATGGGGGTCAGTTGTGAAGCCGATAGTTTCTACCTAATCCTTTTCTGAATTATCTGAGCAGGGGAGTCTCAGTCTCCACATTCAGAAAGTAAATCATCTTGTGGAGGGGCATACATTTTAGGCGGGTCGCATGAGTGAGCACATCAATTACTGAAATGTGATTTTGGAGTTGACAAATGTACTGGAATGATTCTAAGCTTTCAGTAATTTCATTGAAAGGCTGGACCCAATGGACAAAAACCAGAAGATAACTCGATTCTCTTTCTTTCTGTCCCTTCAGGTATTCCTCTCTCACTCTGGCCTTACCCTTTTTGTCTACTGGATAAAATTACTCGCTGCTATGAGTGTTTTCAATAACAGGCTTGTTCCAGGTGGTTGGAACAGGTGGGCTCTCCTCTATCATTCCCATCCTTACAGGACTCAGTCAAAATGGAAATTGAAACCCTTCCAGCTTAACACTGCTAAACTATTTCCCAGTGCAGCCTGGGAAATCAAAGTAGGAAATGCATCTCATGTGAGGGTTGGTTTTGTTTTGTTGTTTTGGGTTTTGTTTTGTTTTGTTTTGAGAATTCCTTTTTGGATATACACAATCCTATTAAAGGCTCTGAGAAGTCCTTCAGATAGAAAGCTGTTAAATTTTAATTAACTCATGGATGCCTGGGTGGCTTTGTCAGTTAAGTGTCTGCCTTCGGCTCAGGTCATGATCCCAGGGTTCTGGGATCAAGTCCAGTGTTGGGCTCCCCCTCTGTTCCTTCTCCCTGCTCATGTTCTCTCTCTCACGCTCTCTCAAATAAATAAAATCTTAAAGTAAAAATAAATTTTATTTAACTCAATGTTAAATAAAATTATCCAAGGCATCCATGATGCCTTGAGGTTTTTTTTTAAACCACAGAATTCTTTTACTCAAAACTCTTCTCTTCTTGGTTGACCCAAATCAGCTCATGCTAAAGAACTCAAGAATGTATGATAGGGATGTTGGCAAGTGCCCTGGAACCTGAGGCAGGAATACTGCTGGCTGTCAGGATGGGTGCACCAGGAAGCTGACTGTTGACTGACTCAGCTCTGAATCCCTGCTGCTCTTCCTACTGACCCACCTCCTTTGTCTCTGGCTGAAGTGGAGAACACAGCACCTTTCCCACAGCTTCCAGGATCACAGAACTTTCCAGAGACTGTTTGACCCTTATCCTGTCCCAATTCCAAATGCCCAGAGAGGACCCAACTGTACCCATCATCCCCCTTCTTCACACACACCAGGTCCAAACCATATCCTTCTTGTGGGTTAGTGTCCTTGCAGAGGGAGTGTGGAAGGTAAGGTATTTGGAGGACTTCAGATAATGGAAGGTGGCTGGTTTGTGAGCTGATGGACACCCACAGAGATGTCCAGCAAGAGACTCGGATCATCCTGTGGACCACTGCTAACTCCAGCTGCACTGCCTTCTCTGCTCCTCAAACACACCAAGCTCATGGATGCCTCAAGGCTTTTGTACTTGGTGTTTCCTCTGCCTGGAAAGCTCCCCTCCTGAATTTTCCCCAAAATATGTTAGGGTAGTAGGATGATGGTTGATTTTCTTGTCTAAACTTTATTTACAATGCCATTAAATCGCTCTCATAAATTAAATATGTAAGAACATTGATATTGTGGCACTAGAAATTTCATATCCCACCTGAGGTTGAATCTGTGCCTAGAACATTGAAGCAATTATTTCCCTTGATTTGGACTCTCCAGTTACTATCGTCAGCAAAAGACATTTTTTTCTTTTTAGACTTTATTTATTTATTTGACAGAGATCACAAGTAGGCAGAGAGTCAGGCAGGGGTGGGGGGGGGAAGCAGGCTCCCTACTGAGCAGGGACCCCCCCCACCCTCAGCCCCATGCAGGGCTTGATCCCAGGACCCTGGGATCATGACCTGAGCCAAAGGCAGAGGCTTTAACCCACTGAGCCACCAAGGCACCCAGCAAAAGACATTTTATGTACTGTTTGATCATCACAAAACCTGGGCAGAATGATGCCTTCCAAAGCCTTTGCTTGAATTCATTTGAGAGTTTATCATATTATAGCATTTTTTCGGAGAATAGAAGATCATTTGTTCAATATATTTATTAGCTACTCTTGTGGGCCAAATTGTGTCCCCACCCCCACAAATATGTTGAAGCCCTAATCCCTGGTATCTATAAATGTTATTTTATTTACAAATGGGGTTTTGGTAGATGTAATCATGTTAAGATGAGACCATACTGGATTAGGGTGGACTCTAAATTTATATGTGGTCCTTATAAACACAGAGATTTTGAAACAGACACAGAGGAATAAGGTCGTGTGATGACAATAATAGAAACTGAAAAGATGCAGCTATAAACCAGAAAGCAAGGGTGAAACAAGGAAGGAGTCTTCCCCAGAACCTTCAGAGAGAGTTTGGTTCTGCCAACACTGCGCTTTCAGATTGCTAGTTCCAGGACAGTGAAAAAAAGAAATGTCTCTTTTACGCCCTCCAGTTTGTGGTATGTTGTTATGGCAGCCCTTGGAAACTAATACTGCTAACTGCTATGTGCCAGGCACTGCTCTAGGTGCAGGAGACTCAGGGTGAACAGAATAGGCAGGATCCCTGCTCCTACAGAGCTGACATTCTAGTGAAGGAAGACAAAGAACAGGAGAATAGCAGGTAAGGAAAAATACTACGAAGACGATGCAGTGAGGGGGGTGAGGGTGACTGGTGGAGGGAGGAGGGTTCTTTTCGCCAGGGTGATTTGGAAAGGGCTCTCTGAGAAGGAGACATTTGTGTTGAGACCTAAATAAAAAAGAAGGCTAAAGAGGTACTTACGATTTCATTTTTTAAAAAACGTAACATCTCATAAAAGCACTTGTCCTTTGGGACAGAAAGATAAGTAGCCTCTGCTGTGTAGATGTCATTAGCTTTGCTTTTGCATTTTCATGTGGGGCTAGGGTAATTTTCTTTGTGTCTGCCCACTCCATTAGACTGGGACTGCCTTGAGGGCAGTGGCTAACTCTGATGCCCTTAGGTCCAGCAGAGTTGAACACACAGGAGGCTGAAAGAGCACTTGGGTGAGAGCATGGCTTTGTCCTCCATGTGCCTGAGTTGAAATCTAGACTCGAGCACTTCCTGGCTCTGGGGAAGGTCCCTAAATTCTCTGCGGTTCTGTTTCCTCATCTGGAAAATAGCGATCACAGTAATACTTAAATCATATGGGGGTGTGAGGACTCAATAAGACACATGGGTACAAAGCTATATATATATATATATATATATATATATATATATATTTATAAAGATTTTATTTATTTACTTGACAGACGGAGATCACAGAGAAGCAGGCAGAGAGAGAGGAGGAAGCAGGCTCCCTGCTGAGCAGAGGGCCCGATGCGGGGCTCGATCCCAGGACCCTGGGACCATGACCTGAGCCGAAGGCAGAGGCTTTAACCCACTGAGCCACCCAGGCGCCCCAAAGCTATATATTTTGATGGGGAGGCTGTCAAGGAAGACTTTAGTTTGGTCTATATTGTTTGACTTTTTACAAATACAAGGATGTACTTATATACTATCTGTATAATTACAGTTTTCTATTGTGAGAAAATGCATATAACAATTTATGATCTTAGCCATTTTGAGGGCACAGTTCGGTGGTATTGAATAATGTTGTGCAATCATCACCCCAACCATCACCAGAGCTCTTCATCTCACAAAACTGAAACCCTCGTCCCCTCCTTCCTCCCTCTGGCAACCACCATTCTGTCTCTATGATTTTGACTAACCTAGATATCTCATATAAGTCATATACATCACATGGAATTGTCTTTCTATGACTGACTTATTTCACTTAGCATAATGTCCTCAAGGTTCATTCATATTAAGGCATAGGGCAAAATTCCCTTCCTTTTAAAGGCTGAATGATATTCCATGGTGTGTATACACCACCTCTTGCTTACCCATTCATCTGGTGCTTAGATAGCTTCCACATGTCTCCACCATGAACAATGCAGCTGTGAACATGGGGAATACAAATATCTCTTTGAGACTCTCTTTCCATTTTGAGGGGTGTAAACCCAGAAGCAGAATTGCTGGATCATATGGTAATTCTATGTTTAATTTTGTGAGGAACCACCATCCTGTTTTCCACAGGTTTTACCATTTCACATCCCCACCAACAATGCACAAGCCTCCACTTTCTCCACGCCCGTGTTATTTTCCGTTGTTGTCATTTCTTTTTTATAGTAATCATCCTAATGGGCATAGAGGTATCTCACTGTGGTTCTGACTTGCGTTTCCCTAGTGATTAGTAATACTCAGTGCCTTTTCATATGCTCGTTGGTCCTTTGTATATCATCACTGAAAAAACACAGAAACACTTCTGGGGATATAATGTACAACCATGGCTACCATAGTTTTAAACCCAGTATTCCAAATTTGAAAGCCACTAAGAGCATAGATCTTAAAATTTCTCAACACACACACACACGCACGCACACAATTGTAACCAGGGAAGGTGGTACATGTGTTAACCTTATTTTGGTGATCATATCACAATATATACATATGTCAAATGATTACATTGTATACCTTAAGCTTACCCAATGTTATGTGTCAGTTATATCTTAATAAAGCTGGAAAAAATTAAAAACGCTAAACAATGATTTGCTGTATGACCATAAGCAAATGTCATTCCCACTCTGGACCTTAGCAACCCCTTGTGTCCAATGTGAAGGGTTTAACCAGAGCATCTGTGAGGTCTCGGGTGTCAGTTCTCTCAGTGGGGCTTGATAACTCACTGGGTTCCCAAGCTTAGTACCCAGCAGTAGGTGCTGTATGTGTGTGAAGGAACACACACAAGAATGAAGACCCGAATGTGTTTGAGCCAATAACGGTATGGCCCTTAATCATATCCTCTGATAAAAAGCAACAGAGGGAGCTGCAAATCCATAGCTTCTTAGCCTGGAATCTTTCCAAGCCAGGCCTGAAAACCGCACAACCAGTGAAATTTGACAATATTTACAGAGCACTGTTTGGGGTGCTGGGGGTGGGAAAGTGCACAGGCTATACCCAAGAAGTCAGTTATTTCAAACTTTCATCACGAAAATGTGGTAGAGTTGTGTGTGTGTGTCTGTCTATCTGGTGAAGGAAGTGTGGTAGCAGGAAGGCATCATTGGGGGTGGGAGGGTGGAAGATGTCCCTGCAATGTCCTTCATGATTTGGCCACTGCCTGCCACTCCAAGACCACCTCTGATGGCTCCAGCCTGTCTGTGCTTCCCGTGCCCCCTCACTTCTCACACGCTCTCAGGTCCCAAACAGGAGCACAGTGGCCCTGTGGGTCTTCGTTGTTCTGGGTCAACATGGAGTTCCTGGGCACACGCATTAGGGCACACAAGCATGGCCATTGGTGCCATCTCAGAAGGTCAGACTCTAATTGCTCCCCCCTTTCTCCAACCTGGTATGGGGGACACGGCCATGGAGGGGGACATGGCCATGGAGGTGACCACTTTGTTAAAGGTCTCAGCCAGGTCTCCCTCAGACACTCACCATGGGCAGGGTCTGTGGCCTCCTACCCCACAGATGTGGTTCCAGAACTCCTCACGCAGGTCCTAGAGGCCAAAGTCTGGGGATGTTGCCTCACCCTGTCCTATAGTAATCTTCCCACCCTTCCCACACTTCCCCATTTTGTTGGCTCCACTTCCATTCCTGCCATTCTTGACACCCACAAACTAGTACTTTGATTACCAAAAATAAATGAAATCAAAGGTGTCTTTTTTTTTTTTAGTGGTGAAACACACTAACAGAAAATGTAATATTTTAAACCATTTTAAGTATATGGTTCAGTAGCATTAAATATGTTCACATTGTTGTCCAACCACCACATCATCTATCTCCAGAAATTTTCCATCATCTCAAACTGGAACTCTGTACCCACAGAACAGTAACTCCCCACTCTCCCTCCCCCAGCCCCTGGCAACCACTATTATACTTTCAGCCTTTATGAATTTGACTACTCTTAGATACCTCATATCAGTGGAATATTTATCCTTTTCTAACTGATTTATTTCACTTTGCATAATGGTTTTGTCTTTCCAAAAGCATATATACATATATATTTTAAGGGAAAAGTGACAACATGTTTTATTTTAGAATCTATAATTAGATCAGCCTTAAATGTGTTGATGATTTTCTTTTAGGTCATAGTATTATGAAGGAAAACTGCAACTATCATTCCTTAATTGGGAAGAGTAGGTTACTGGGAATGTTAGTTTTTTATACCTGTTGGGGTGGATAATTGCTTTATATCTGTCAGCAATGAAAATTCTGACTATACACACTTATAATAATTAGATTTTTAGTGTGGAAATATGATCTGAAAGTGTTGATAATTATTTGATTTTGACTTTTGCATAATATCCTTTCCATTACCTTGTATCCTCTGGGAAAAATTATTCTTCTGTTTGTTAAAAAAGAAGTCTATGTCCTCCAATTTTCTGTTTAATTCTCCTCCCAGATTTTCCACATTTGTCTTTGGCTGTTTCATTCATTTATTCAACAAGTATTCATGGAGTGTCTTTTACACACCAGGCACTGTTTAGAACACTGGAGATGGTCACAGTGAATAAAACACACAAAACTGGGCACCTGTATGGTTCAGTCGTTAAGCATCTGTCTTTGGCTCAGGTCATGATCCCAGGGTCCTGGGATCAAGCCCCACATCAGGCTCCCTGCTCGGCAAGAAGCTGGCTTCTCTCTCTCCCATTCCCCCTGCTTGTGTTCCCTCTCTCTCTGTGTCTCTGTCAAATAAATAAGTAAATAAAATCTAAAAAAAAAAAAAAAAAGACAAACTGCCTTGGGAAATTAATGTTCTAGTTTTGCTTTTCTAGCCTAGCTGGCTAGCTAATACATATATTTTTTTCTAACATCTTCCACTCTACTCTTTAGGGATCCGATATAATTCTTGAGCTTCTTCCTCCCATGAGTAGAAGGAAGTAAACTCCGTCATTTGACCTCAAACAGCAGTCCTACTTATCAGTAGAGGATCTCTATGTAGAGTCTTTTCACACACTAATGTTAGATACTGTTTCACATTTGTTTGCTTTCCTTTGGCCTGAGATCTTTTGTCAGTTCCAATCCGTTTACCCAGCTGAAGATTGCTCCTCACTGATATGGTCTGGGAGACTCCTTGGTTGCAGGATCATGTCCCACAGATCTTCTTGGAGCTGGCAGATGCAGGAGTGACAGAAATGCCCACTGTGGAAGGTCTCTCAGGCAGTCCACACTGACACTGCAGCTCGACCCCACCTGATACAATCAGCACTGACTAATCAATGCTGGTGCTGACCAAGGTGCAAGCCTGGCCCTTTAGGGACAAGGACTAAGTGAGACATGGACAATCCTCTTTCCTTACTGCCCTTCTGAAAAACTAGCAAGCTGTCCAATTGCACATCTCCATGCTGGCAGTATTTCTACCTCCAGCCCTTCAGCTCAACCTAACCCTTCTATATTTTCCATTACATTGTTTTAATAATTCTAAGACTGTTAAGATTGTCTTTCTTTTCTTGAACAGTTGTGTTTTGGAAACAAATTGTGAAGTTGTTTTCACGGAAATTTTCAATTTTGCCTAATTTTTGAAACATGTTGGCATAGGGGTGTTTATAATATTTTTATTTTTTTAAATGTCTGTAGGATCTGTAGTGATATCCTTCTTTTCTTCTTAAATTATTTTTTAAACAGGGCTTGAATTCACAACCTTGACATCAAGATCTGAGGTAAGGTCAAGAATTGGACACTTAACCAATCGAGCCACCCAGGCACCCCCTTAAGTTCTTGTTATAGATACTTTATATTTTTTCCTTTTGTCTCCTTAATCAGTCTTCATAGGGGTTTATCAATTTTTTGAAAGGATTTTATTTATTTATTTATTTATTTATTTATTTATTTATTTGAATGGGACAGAGAGCACAAGCAAGGAAGCAGGAGGGGCAGAGGGAGAGGGAAAAGCAAGCTCTCTGTTGAGCAGGGAGCCTGATCTGGCCCCATCCCAGAATCTTGGGATCATGACCCAAGCCAAAGGTAGACATCTGTGTGACTGAGACATGCAGGTGCCCCAGGGTTTATCAACTTTATAAATCTTTTCAAATAACCCACTTTTGGCTTTAATTATTTTCTCTATTGTATGTCTACTTATTCCATGGTTGTGCTTCTATATTTCCTTTTTCTACTTTCTTTGGGTTTGCTTTGCTGCAATTTCTTTTTCTTCTGGCTAGCTTCTTGAGATAGAAGTTAAGATAATTAATTTTGGCAGGGGGCACATGGGTGGCTCAGTCAGTTGAGTGGCTGACTCTTGGTTTTGGCTCAAGTCATAATCTTGGGGTCATGAGATCGAGTGAGACCTCCACCCCATCAGGCTTTGCACTCAGGGGGGCATCTGCTTAAGATTCTCTCTCTCCCTCTCCCCCTCCCCCCATGTGCATGTGCTCTCTCTCTCTCTCTCAATAAATAAAATCTTTTTTAAAAGATAGTTACTTTTGAACTTCTTTTATTTTATAATATATGCACTTAGAACTATAAATTTCTAAGTACAGTTGTAGCTGCATTCTACAGGTTTTTAAAATAGCAAAACCCTGGCATTTATTCAGGCCATACTGTGCACAAAGCACTGTATTAAAAGCTTAACATGCATTTTCTTTCTATTTATATATTTATTTTTAGTAAATATAATTTACAAACAGTAAAACACACAAATCTTCAAGGTACAACTTGACCAATTTCTACCAATTATACATCTGTATAGTCTCCAGATCCAGATATGGAACATCTTTATCACTCCAGAAATTTTCTTCATGCTTCTCCAGGTAACATCCATGTCCAGAGGTAACCACTTGTCTGAGTTCTGTTATCACTGATTCAGTGTGCTGTTCTTCAACTTCATATGAATTAAATCCAACAGTAATTCAACAGTATATTTCTGTATCTGGGTTTGTTGCTCAATTTAGAGTTTTTAATATTTATCTGTGCTATGGCAAGTATAAGATTTTTAAAATTGCTATGTAATATTACATTGCATGGATATCCTATAATTTGTTGATCCAGTCTCCTAAAGATGGAAATTTAATTTTCTTTCTAGTTTTTGATTATTATGAATAAAGCTGATAAGAAAATTCTTACATATATTGTTAAGTGGACCTATGCTCTTTTGGTCTTATGTGGAATTGTTTGCTTTGTTATAGGATATGTGAATTTTCACTTGTAGTAGCTATTGAAAGTACTTCTCATATTTTAGATTATATCATATAAATATTAATTTTACTATTTCTCTAATTTCCCAGTTTATTTATAACTGGCAGTAAGAAAATTTTTTTAAAAATTCTTTTTAAAAATTCAATTTAGTTAACATGTATTGTATTTTTAGTTTCAGGGGTAGAATTTAGTGATATTTGCAAAGGGAGTTTTTAATGTTTCATCAAACACTTTTTTTTTTAATGAGAGAGAAGTGGGGGAGGGGCAGAGGGAGAGGGAGAAAGAAAATCTTAACCCAGTGTGCAGCCCTGTGCCTGGCTTGATTTCACAACCTTGAGTTCATGACCTGAACCAAAATTAAGAGTTGGATGCTTAACTAACTAAGCCACCCAGGCACCCCTTTGTCAAACACTTTTAAAGATCTGGGAATAATCATACATTTTCCCATTGATTAAGTTTCAGCTTGTCCCATTTAATGTGGAAAGTGAGGACTCCCTGTATATATGTCATAAAATAATCACAGGTGTGACAGCCCATCATGTTGTCATGTTCTGTTGACCAAAAGCAAGTCACTGGTCTCCCCACACTCCAAGAGAGTATGACTTAATACCAGAGGGCAGAGATCATGGGGCCATCTTAGAATTTTGCCCACAAAAACATCTTAACAATATTGAGTTTTCCAACCCACGAACATGTTAGATCCATTCACGTATTAAGGACTTCCATAGTTTATGATTTGGGGTATTTTTGCTTTTTGTTTTTTGTTTTTGGATGTTTGTAGCTTTCAGAATAGAGGATTTGAACAACTTTTCTAAGAGTTATTCCTAGGTTTTCAATATTTTTGATGCTATGGTAAATGGTGGATTTTAAAATTTTATTTTCTAGTACTTTATGGCTAGCATATAGAAATACAACTGGTTTTTCTTTTTCTTTCTTTTTTTTCTTTTTAAGACTAGTCAAGGGAATCAGTGGGAGTAGAGAAGGAAAAAAGAAATCTGTAACTGGCTGTAATCAATTAATTATGAACACTACAGCACTCAGACCAGCCAACTATTGGTTTTTCTGTATTGGCTTCGTATTCACTAAGTTAACTTATTAGTTTGCAGATTCTTTTGAATGCTCCAAAAATATAATCATGTTATCTGCCAGAAAGCACACTTTTCCCCTCCTTTGTTTTTGATTTTTGTATTTTTTGTTACTTTTCATTACCATTTTGGAATGGCTAAGACTTCCAGAATAACATTGAATAAGAGTGAGAGCAATTCCTTGTCTTATTCCTGATCTTAGAGGAAAAATGTTCAATCTTTTATCACTATACATGATTTAGCTGTAACTTTTTTTTTTTTTTTATTTGACAGAGATCACAGGTAGGCAGCGAGGCAGGCAGAGAGAGAGAGGAGGAAGCAGGTTCCCTGCCGAGCAGAGAGCCCGATGTGGGGCTCAGTCCCAGGACTCTGGGATCATGACCTGAGCAGAAGGCAGAGGCTTTAACCCACTGAGCCACCCAGGCGCCCCTAGCTGTAACTTTTTAAAGATATTCTTTATCAGAATAAGGAACTTCCCCTTTTACATCAGTTTCCTGAATTTGATTAAATGCTTTTTCTGAATCAGTGGTGATGATCATATAGTTTTCCCCCTTTATTCTGTTGATGCAGTAAATTATAATGATTGGCTTATAGTATAATTGACCCCACATACCTAGAATAAAACCCATTTGGTTGTTAGGTATTCCTTCCTTTTAATTTAAATATTTTGTTTAGAATTTTTGCATCTAAGTTCATGAAAAATATGGTTCTGAAATGTTCTGTTCTTATAATTTTCTTTCCTTGTCAATTTCTGATATCAGGATTATGCTGGTCTCTTAAGTAATTTATGAAGTTTTCTTTTTCCTCTGTGCTTTGAAAGAGTTTGTATATGGTTGGTATTTTATCTTCTTTTGATGTTTGGCAAAGTTTACCAATGAAATAATATTCTCACTGGGAAGGTTCTTTTTTTTTTTTTTTAAGATTTTATTTATTTATTTGACAGAGATCACAAGTAGGCAGAGAGGCAGGCAGAGAGAGAGGAGGAAGCAGGCTCCCCGCTGAGCAGAGAGCCCAATGCGGGGCTTGATCCCAGGACCCTGGGATCATGACCTGAGCCGAAGGCAGAGGCTTTAACCCACTAAGCCACCCAGGCGCCCAATGTTTTGAGTCTTATTTTATGGCCCAGCATACGGTCTATTTGGGTTCTATGCATGCTTGAAAAAGTATATTCTACAATTGTTTGGTATCATATTCTATAAATATCCTTTAGATCAAGAAGACTGAGGGGCATCTAGGTGGCTCAGTCGGTTAAACATCCAACTCTTGATTTTGGCTCAGGGTTGTGTGATCAAGCCCCAGGTCCAGCTCTGTACTCAGCATGGAATCTGTTTGAGATTCCCTCCTTCTGCCTCCATTACTCTCCCTCTCTCTCATATAAATAATTAAATCCTAAAAAGATAGATGGTATTGTGAAGAACTTCCATATCTTCACTAATTTCTTGTCTAGGTATTCTATAAGTTACTGAGAGGAGGGTTAAAATCTCCAACTGCAATGGTTGGTTTGTCTATTTCTTCTTTTAGTTCTGTCAAATATTGTTTCATGTACTTTGAAGCTCTATTAGGCATATACACATTTATAATTATGTATTTCTAATGAATTCACCATTTTGTTATTATAAAATGTCCCTGTTTGTATCAGATAGTTCTTATCTTTTCTTTTTTTAAAAGATTTTATTTATTTGTCAGAGAGAGAGGGAGAGAGAGTGAGCACAGGCAGACAGAATGGCAGGCAGAGGCAGAGGGAGAAGCAGGCTCCCCGCCAAACAAGGAGCCCAATGTGGGACTCGATCCCAGGACGCTGGGATCATGACCTGAGCCGAAGGCAGCTGCTTAACCAACTGAGCCACCCAGGCGTCCCTCAGATAGTTCTTATCTTAAAGTCTATTTGTCTCATATGAATATAATCACTTCAGCTTTCTTGTACTTACTGCTTGTATATCTCTTTCAACCCTTTTACTTTCAGCTTATCTTTCTTATATTTAAAGTTGAGATTATATATATGTGTAAAAATATATATATTTACACATAGAAATATACACATACATATTGGGGTGCCTGGGTGGCTCAGTGGGTTAAAGCCTCTTCCTTCAGCTCGGGTCATGATCCCAGGTTCCTGGGATCAAGCCCCACATCGGGCTCGCTGCTCAGTGGGGAGCCTGCTTCCCTTCCTCTCTTTCTGCCTGCCACTCTGCCTACTTGTGATTTCTGTCTGTCAAATAAATAAATAAAATCTTAAAAAAAAAGAAATATATATATATATATATATGAATGAAATGTAAATGGACCCCAATCAAAAGACATGAGGTGACTGAATGGCTAAAAAAAAGAGACCCAACTATACTACCAACAGAGACTCACTTCAGACCTAAAGTCACATACAGACTAAAAGTTAAAGAGATAGGAAAAATTACCATGCATGGGGTGCCTGGGTGGCTCAGTTAAGCATCTGCCTTCAGCTCAGGTCATGATCCCAGGGTCCTGGGATGGAGTCCCACATCAGTCTTCCTGCTAAGCAGGGAGCCTGCTTCTCCCTCTCCCTCTGCCCTGCTTGTGCTCTCTCTCTCTTGCTCTATCTCAAATAAATAAATAAAATATTTTTAAAAATTACAATGCAAATGTAAGCAAAATAAAAAAGTTAGGGCAGCAATACTTATATCAGATAAAATACACTTTAAAACAAAAGACTATAGCAAAAGGAAAAGAAGGGCATTGCAAAATGATAAAGGGATCTATCCAACAAAAGTTGTATACAAATTGTAAATATCTAGTAACACAACATAGGAGCACCTAAATAAAAATTTAAAAAAAGCAAACATTAATAGACATAAAGGAAGAAATTGAGAGAGGGGACTCAAATAAATAAAACCAGAAATTAAAAAGGAGAAATAACAACTGACACCACATAAATGCAAAGGATTATAAGATAATATTATGAAAAATTATATGCCAACAAATTGGACAACCTGGAAAAACTCCTAAAAATATATAATCTTTCAGGATTAGAGGATTGATTCAGGAAGAAATGGAAAATTTGAGCAGACTAATTACTAGCAAAGAAATTGAATTAGTAATGAAAAATTTCCAAAAAACAAAAGTCAGTACCAGATGGATTCATAGGTGAATTCTACCAAACATTTAAAGAAGAGTTAATACCTATTTTTCTCGAACTATTCCAAAAAAAAAGAAGAGGAATAAAAGCTTCCAAATACATTCTACAAGGCCATCATCACCCTCATACCAAAGCCAAACAAAGACACTACCAAAAAAAGAGAAAATTAGAGCCCAATAGCTCTGATGAGCACAGATGCAAAAATCCTTAACAAAATATTAGTAAACCAACTTCAACAATGCATTAAAAGGACGATTCATCACAATCAAATGGGATTTATTCTAGGATGCAAAGATGGTTCAATATTTGCAAATCAATCAATTTGATACTTTACATTAATAAGAGGAATGTTAAAAAATAGCATGGAGGACAAGGGGAGATGGAGAGGAGAAGGGAGTTGAGGGAAATTGGAGGGGGAGGTGAACCATGAGAGACTATGGACTCTGAAAAACGATCTGAGAATTTTGAAGGGGTGGGGGGTGGGAGGTTGGGGGCACCAGGTGGTGGGTATTGTAGAGGGCACGGATTGCATGGAGCACTGGGTGTGGTGCAAAAATAATGAATACTGTTATGCTGAAAAAATAAAAAAATTAAAAATAAAAAAATTAAAAAAAATTAAAAAAAAGAAGGAAAAAAAAAATAAGAGGAATGTTAAAAACCATATGATCATCTCAATCAACACAGAAAAGCATCTGACAAAATACAACAGCTGTTCATGATAAAAATTTCAACAAAGAGGGTGTAGAAGGAGCATAGCTCAACATAATAAAGGCCATATCTGATAAACCCACAGCTAACTTCACACAATGGTGAGAAACCTAGAGCTTTCCTCTCAGTGAAAAAGACAAGGATGTCCACCCTCACTACTTTTATTCAATATAGTAATGGAAGTTCTAGTTGCAGCAATCAAATAAGGAAAAGAAATAAAAGGTTTCCAAATTAGTAAGGAAGAAGTAAAGCTGTCAATATTTGTAGATGATATGATACTATATATATATATATATATATATATTTTTTTTTTTTTTTTAAAAGCCCTTGGGGCACCTGAGTAGCTCAGCCAGTTAAGCATCTGCCTTAGGCTCAGGTCAGGATCTCAGGGTCCTGGGATGGAGACCCACATGGGGCTCTCTGCTCAGTGGGGAGCCTGATTCTCTCTCTCTGTCTCTGCCTCCCATTCATTTGCTCTCTCTCAAATAAATAAATAAAATCTTTTAAAAACAAACAAATAAATAAAAACCCTAAAGACCATCAAAAACTATTAGAACAGGTAAATGAATTCAGTAAAGTGACAGGATACAAAATTAATATGCAGAAAAATCTATTGCATTTCTATACACTAATAATGAAGTAGCAGAAAGAGAAATTAGAAAAATCACTCCATTTACAATTGCACCAGAAAGAATAAAATACATAGGAATAAATTTAACCAAGGTAGTGAAAGATCTGTACTCTGAAAACTGTAAGGCATTGATGAAAAAAACTGAAGATGAAACCAAAAAATGGAAAGACATTCCATACTCATGGATTGGAATAATTAACATTGTTAAAACGAGCACACTACCCAAAGCAGTCTACAGGTTCAGTGCAATCCCTATCAAAATACCAACAGCATTTTTCACATGACTAGAACAGATAATCCTAAAATTTGTTGGAACCACAAAGACCTAAGAGCCAAATCAATCTTGAGAAAGAACAACAAAGCTGGAGGTATTACAATCTCAGGTTTCAAACTATACTGCAAAGCTATAATAATCAAAATAGTATGGTACTGGCACAAAAATAGACACATCAATCAATGGAACAGGTAAGAGAGCCCAGAAATAAGCCATACCTATATGGTGAATTAATCTACAACAAAGGAGGCAAAAATATACAATGGGGAAAAGACAGTCTCTTCAATAAATGATACTGGGAAAACTGGATAGCAACATGCAGAAGAATGAAACTGTACCACTTTCCTACATCATACACTAAGATAAACTCAAAATGGATTAAAGACTAAATGTAAGACCTAAAACCATAAAACTCTTGGAAGAAAATAGAGTGAGTAATCTCTTGGACATTGGCTGTAGCAACATTTTTCTAGGTATGTCTCCTCAGGCAAGGGAAACCAAAGCAAAAATAAACCATTGGGACTACATCAAAATAAAAGCTTCTCAGTGAAGGAAACCATCAACAAAACAAAAAGGCAACCTACTGAACGGGAGAAGATATTTGCCAACTACATACTCAATAAGGGGTTAATATCCAAAATATATAAAGAATTTATACAACCCAACACCACCCTCCCAAAGAAAAACAAACAAAAAGCCAAACAACCTGATTAAAAAATAGGTAGAGGGTTTGAAGAGATATTTTGTAAAGAAGACATACAGTTGACCAACAGGTACATGGAAAAGTGCTCAACATCACTAATCATCAGGATAATGCAAATCAATACTAAAATGAGATATCACCTCTCACCTGTCAGAACGGCTAGTATCAAAAAAACAAGAACCCACAAGTGCTGGTGAGGATGTGGAGAAAAATGAACACTCGTGCACTGTTGGTGGGAATGTATATTGGTGCAACCACTGTGGAAACAATATGGAGTTTCCTCAAAAGAAGAAAAAGAGGAATACCATATGATCCAGTAATTCCACTGTTGGGTATTTACCTAAAGAAAACAAAAACAGTAATTAAAAAAGATATATGCACCCCTATGTTTATTGCAGCATTATTTACAATAACCAAATATGGAAGCAGCCCAAGTGGCCATGGACTGATGAATGGATAAAGAAAATGTGGAGTATACACACAACTTAATATCACTCAGCCACAGAAAAGGAGGACATTTTGCCATTTGTGACAACCTGGATGGAACTTGAGGGTGTTCTGTTAAGTGATATAAGGACATAAGTCAGGCAGAGAGAGACAAATACCACATGGTTTCACTTACATGCAGAATCTGAAAAATAAATGAACAATAACAACAACAAAAAACACAGACTTTTAAATACAGAGAACAGACTGGTGGGTGTCAGAGGGGAGGCTGATGAGGGGATGGGTGAAATATATAAAGGGGATTAGGAGGCACAAACTTCAAATTATAAAACAAATAGTTCACAGAGCTGAAAAGTACAGCATGGGGTGCCTGGGTGGCTCAGTGGGTTAAAGCCTCTGCCTTTGGCTCAGGTCGAGATCCCAGGGTCCTGGGATCAAGCCCCGCATCGGGCTCTCTGCTCAGCGGGGAGTCTGCTTCCCTTCCTCTCTCTCTGCCTCCCTCTCTGCCTACCTGTGATCTCTTGTCTGTCAAATAAATAAATAAAATCTTTAGAAAAGTACAGCATGGAACTGTATGTAGTCAATAATATTGCAATAATGTTGAATGATGACTACATTTGTCTTGATGAGCACTGAGTATTATATAGATTGTTGAATCAATATATTGTACACATGAAACTAGTATAACATTGCATGTTATTTTTACTTCAATAAAATAAATAAATGGGATTAGCAAAAATAACACAATTAAATACCAATAATATTGATAAGGTTTTAGCTAAATTGACCAAAGAAAAAAGAAAGAAGGAATAAAATATTAGTATCAGGGATGAAAGAGAGGACATCACCATAGCCTCTGTAGACATTAAAAAGATAATAAGGGAATAGAATATATGAAAAACTTTATGCCAGTAAGTTGAACAACCTTGATGAAATGAACAAAGACAAAAACTGCCAAAACTGGCCTAAGAAGAAACAGAAAATTTGGATAGTCTTATCATAATTTCAAACATTGAATTTATAATTTAAAACTTCCCACAAAAGAACTCCACACCCTTTACTAATGGAGCTTATGAAACATTTTATTTATTTATGTATTTATATATGTATTTATTTAAAGATTTTATATATTTGAGAGAGAGTGGTGAAAGAGAGCACAAGCAGGGGGAACAGCAGAGGAAGAGGGGGAAGCTGGATCCCCGCTGAGCAGGGAGCCCGATGCGGGGCTCCATCCCAGGACCCTGGGACCATGACCTGAGCCAAAGGCAGCTGCTTAACTGACTGAGCCACCCAGGTGCCCCTACGAAACATTTTAAAAAGAAAATACCAATCCTACATAAAAGTTTTTTTACAAAGAGGAAAATATGGGGGTGCCTGGCTGGCTCAGTCAGTAGAGCATACAACACTTGATCTTGGGGTCATGAGTTCAAGCCTCACGTTGCGGGGGAGGGGAGTATAGAACATTTCCAAATTCATTTTACAAGGCCAGTATTACCTTAACATCAAAACCAGATGAAGACATTACAGGAAAAAAGAACTACAGACCACTATTCCCATGAACACGAATGCAAATGTAAGTGAAATTAAACCATAGACCTCCATGTGTATGTGTACGTATCTCTAACCTTCTACCTGTAAATGTGTTCTGCAAGATACCTGGAATGTTTACCTAATATTAATGATGACTGTTTTTGGTTAGTTGTTGCACTTTTATTATTGCACTTTTCTGCATTGTTTGAATTCTTTTTTACAAACATGTATTATACAGCAGAATAATTATTCTTAAAAATAAACGGTAAGCAAATTTGCCCATTTATAAGTTCTAGGTGATGGGAATATGAATGATTTGTTTTCCTTTGTGCTTTTCTGAAATATTAAAATAAAAATGGGGGCACCTGGGTGGCTCAGTTGGTTAAGCAACTTCCAGCTCAGGTCATGATCCCAGGGTTGTGGGATCAAGTTCCACATCCTCCTCCCAGCTCCATGGGGAGTCAGCTTCTTCCTCTGACCTTCTCCCCTTTCATGCTCTCTCTCACTCTCTCTCTCTCAAATAAAGAAAATCTTTTAAAAAAATGGATATTAGTTACCGGTATCAGGCACATAGTCTAAAATTTTAGGGAGTTTCTTTCTATTCCTATTTTATCGAGTGTTTTCTATTGGGATGTGTACTGAATTTTACCAAATGTCTTCCCTGCATCCATAGCTTTGGCCATGTGATGTTTAAGTTGTCTTCCTCCTGACCTACACTTGCACACCTGGTGGAACAACTGATTGCACAGATGTCTCATCAGCAAGGTACAAGTGGAAAAGCAACCTCCTCCCATGTCCTTCAAGCCCACAGTCTAGGTAAGCCCTCCCTCACTCTGGATGAAATCTTGGGCAGCTTGCATAGCTTTTCCCATCATTTTTACTCTAAGAACGGTTTTGTTTTAGTCATACCATTGAATCCAATATTTAAGCTTGAAACTTGTATCTAATTCAAATTGCCCTCTCCCTTAGCTCTGCCTCATACTGGAACATCTGCCATGGGGACAGGGATGCCACCTCTTTCCGAAGTACTGGTCCAGGCTCTTCAGAGACACAAAACCATATCTGTATCTCTGTATTCAGAGATATTTCTGTCTTTATATCTGCATAAAATTATTAAAAAAGATTTTACTTATTTATTTGGCAGAGAGAGAGAGCACAAGCAGGGGGAGTAGGAGCAGAGGGAGAAGCAGACTTCCCACTGAGCAGGGAGCCCCATGAAGGGCTCGATTCCAGGACCCCCAGGGGATCATGAGCTGAGCTGAAGGCAGATGCTTAACTGACTGAGTCACAAGGTGCCCCTCCACAACAATTTTTATAAGGAATTGGCTCACTGGTGGAGGTTGAGGAGTCCCACCTTGTGGGTCTGCAAGTTGGGAGACTTAGCAGAGCCGGGTGTAGTTCGGTCCAAGTCGGAAGGCTTGAGAACCGGGAGCACCAGTGGAGTAATTCTCAGTCCAAGGGCAGAAAAAAACTGCTGTCTCAGCTCACTAGTCTGCAGAGAGTGCGTGTTCTCTCTGTCTCTGCCTTTTTGTTCCTTCAGCTCTCCCGAATTGGTTGATGCCCATCCACGTTGGGGAGGGCAACCGTCTTTACTCAGTACACAGATTCAAATGCTAACCTTATCCAGAAACACTCTCAGAGACATACCCAGAGTAACATTTAACCAACTATCTGGGCACCGCATGGTCCAGTCAGGTTGACAAATAAAACTAACAATCACTGGGGCCTTCTAGGAGAGCAGAGATGAGTAACAGAAAGGTCTTGCTAGTTTGGTGCATTGTCACCTGGTGTTGGTGACTTTGGAGTGTCACCACTGAGTGACACTTACTGAGGGGGACTCAGTAACTGCAAGTAAGTAAGTAAGGGAGGCTCAGCCAAACTGTGTGACACTTACTGAGAGGGGCTCAGCCAAACTGTGGCTCCCTCTCCTGCAGAGCCTTTGATCCAGTTAATGCCTCCTCAAGTTGGCAGTGTGGATTTCTCCCCTTAACCCTCTGGCTATCCTTTGGCCCACTATAGGAAGTCTCTACTAATACCACCTCCTTCCAGGGGCCCACCCCTCACTCATAGGAAACACACACATGGCTTTGCTGAAGCCGGCGGCTGGAAATGCAGGCCTTCCTTAAGCGAGCCCTCACCCACATCTGCTACCAGACTAGGGCAGCTCCAACCACAGCCGCTCATCTTGAGTCTTTTTTTTTTTTTTTTTTTTAAGATTCTATTTATTTATTTGAGAGAGAAAAAGAGAGAGAGCATGAGCAGGGGGAGGGGCAGAGGGAGAGAGAGGAGCAGACTTCCCATTGAGCAGAAAACCCATGGGTTCAATCCCAGGACCCTGCGATCATGAGTTGAGCCAAAGGCAGACACTTAATGGACTGAGCCACCCAGGGTTCCCAAACATATGTTCTTGTGTTAGTTTATTCGGGCTGCTGCAACAGATGACCACAAACTGGGTGGTTTACAACAGAAATTTCTTCTCTCCTTGTTTTAGAGGCCAGAAGTCTGAAATCAAGGTGTTGACAAGACGAGTTTGTTCTGGACGCTCTCAGCCAGTCTGTTCCACATCTCCCTCCAGGGTTTTGGTGGCTGTCAGCAATCCTGGGTGTTCCTTGACTTCTAGACACATTCCTCCACTCTCTATCTTCATCTTCACAAGGCCTACACTTCTGTGTGTTCCCTGATCTCATCTCCTTTTCTCTTTCAAGACAACAGACATTGGATTTTGGGGACCTCCTCTAATTTCAGGATAATCTCATCAAAAGATCTTTAACTTAATTATATCTGCAAAGACCCTAATTCCAAGTAAAGTCACATTCATAAGTACTGGAGGTTAGGACTTGGGCATATATTCTGAGGGACCACTATTCAATCCGCTATACTTCTATTTACAGAATTATGGGAAAAAAAGAATCATGAGAACTGTGTTGAGAGTTTCAGAGAAACAAGTTTACTTATAACTAGAATAAAAATATTTTCTGGAGTCTTCTAGCATCATTAGTAGAGCCTTGTTTACATACGCCAACAGCCCCTTTTTCACGGAAAATAATTCTACCTTTTCTCTCTCACTGCGTGTTTGTGGAGGGATTTGGATGGTGGTGCAGAGTTCTCTCTTGCAGGTCACTGGGAGGGAAAGGAATGAATTTTTCACACTTCTGCCAAAAGGTTATCTGTCTCTTTGAGATTGTGAGCTTCCTAAAGAATGGGCCTGTACCCGGTATCCCCCCAGGCACCATACTGCTCCTATCCCAGGTCTGGAACTTTCCCAGGGCAGGGCTCTCCACCTCATGGGGGTGGGGTGTGGGGGGGGGATGGGGGGGGACGAGAGCAGGGCTGTGCCTCCTCTCCTTTCACTCCAGAACATGGCCACCACAGTGTCTCCCGGCAACCTCCCCTTGCCTTAGAGGAGAAAAACAGTACAGCTGTTGGAAACAAGACAAATCACGAGATCTGATCATCTGTCAAGTTGACTGTCACAAGTCAAGGCTCTATTTGCTAAGCAACTGTATTGAAAACACCACACACTTTCATCAAGATAAAAATGAAAACCACAATAGCTCTGAGCCTTGTCAAATGGGAAAACACCTATCACAACCATGTCGGGGGCGTGAGCGCACCTCACAACCCCAAAATCGCACCACCGACAAAACCCTCCAGCCCCTTGGAAATGATGAATTAGAACCCACCAGAGTTCTGGAGGGAGATCTGGGGACGTTTGTGGAGAGCAATCCTGTGGCCACAGAAGAGAGGAGAGTGTGGGCCTGGGAGTCAACAAACTTCCCACTGCAGGAGAATCTCCTGGAGGGCTTGTTAAGGCAGGGGTCGCTCGCCCCACCCCCACGGTTCTGGGTCTGGAGCCCCCCCACCCCACCCCCGCCCGCGTGACGGGTAGCAGCTGTCCTGGGACCGCATGTTGAGAACCACACGCCCAACACGTAGCTTTGGAGTCCGTCCTGTTAATAGGCTCCATCTGTGATTTGAGGCAAGAGGTCCTCATACGACAGTGTGAGATGCTGGTTGCCAAAGGACAAAGGTCAGAGACTCGGGATCTCCCAAGTGGATGGCAGGTTGGGAGGGCGATAAATGGGTGTGGAGCCCTGTGAGAACCAAGGCAATAAGAGCCTTCCGGAAACTCCTTTTGCCCCCCCCCCATCCCCCAATTTCCTTGTACCCACCTGGAAACCTTGAAGCAGATGAAGATATTCCTAGAAGGTGGTTGAGGTCAGTCCTGCAGGGTTTAGGCTTGGCTGTCCGCAGGTGTTCAGAAGGAGCTAGCCCGGCCTCTGGTGGGGGAGGTTTAGGCCCAGGGGGATCAGCAAACAGTTCCTGAGCAGGCCTCTCAGCTGCGTGACCCACACGGCACCTCATTCGAGGGGCCAGAGGCCAGAGCCTGGGTCCCCGGGGTGTACTCCAGTCTGGGTTCAAGCAGCTCTACAAGGCAGGTATCCGGCGGCAGGCGTAACAGCAGGGACCCACGCGAGCTCGCTCTGAAGTTTGATGAGCGGGAGACGGCCCCCGCCAGCGGCGCTGCGAGGAGCCTGGGGAGCAGCCCAGGTGCTCTGCGATGGCGCCCCCTGGTGGAAGAGAGGGATACCGCCTGGCTTCCCCGCGTTGCCGCCCCCGGGGCACCTCGGATGAGGGTAACATCGCGGCTGCCGCCGTGGCTATAAATGCTAGTGATGCTAAAAACAGCAACTACGCATATCAGAACCTTCTACGCGTGTGCCACACACTACTGTAAGCCCTTTGAATGCATCAACTCATTTAATCCTCGACACCCCCTGCAGCAAGTTCTCAGGGGAGCTCCGTTTTTCGGGCGATAGAACCTGTGCCCACAGAGTTAGGATAGCTTGCGTAGGTCAGAGGGACGATCCCAGTTAGGGGCTGGCAGGGAGGACGCGCTCAGAGTCGCGGCAGGACCGCGGGACTTACATCTCCGCAGCCCGGTTTCTTTCTTTCTTTTTTTTTTTTTTTTTTTTTTTTTTAAGATTTTATTTATTTGTCAGAGAGAGAGGACAGCGAGCGAGCACAGGCAGACAGAATGGCAGGCAGAGGCAGAGGGAGAAGCAGGCTCCCCGCCAAACAAGGAGCCCGATGTGGGACTCGATCCCAGGACGCTGGGATCATGACCTGAGCCTAAGGCAGCTGCTTAACCAACTGAGCCACCCAGGCGTCCCCGCAGCCCGGTTTCTCACCCGAAAGGAGTTCCTCATATCCTCCTCCCGCGGCTTGGGGGAAAGGGACAGCGTGGAAGCCCTCGCTCCGCAGGCCTGGGCTGCCGGGGAGGTCAGAGGGCGCCCTTCACACAAATGCCCAGTCGGCAGTGCCCTCCCTGCCCCTCCCAGGACGCCACTGGTTGCACCCAGGACTCAGCCCTCTAAAAGCGCCATTTCAGCTCTTTGCCTGATCAATAAAGACCTCTCTGTCAAAAAAAATCCCATCTCCTTCCCCAATCCTTTTTTTCTTTTTTAAAAAGATTTTTATTTATTTGACAGAGACAACAAGAGAAGGAAACAAGCAGGGGGAGTGGGAGAGGGAGAAGCAGGCTTCTTGCTGAGCAGGGAGTCCAACAAGGGGCTTGATCCCAGGACTCGGGAACCATGACCAGAGCCAAAGGCAGATGGTTAACGACTGAGCCACCCGGGCACCCTTCTTCCCCAACTTTTGATAGTATGCTCATCTGAGAAAATATGTCACTTGTACACTTCCTTGCAGAGGTGAATTATAAGAAGGGAGGTTAACACTGAGCCTCAGACAGAGGAAAGCTGGCTGTTAAGGGACCCAGGAATTGGCAGTGGCCAGAAAGACTGGTTGGGTGACCCCCAGGGGATAGAGCACGCCCCTCATCCCCCTCACTGCCACCCTTGGGGGACAAAGGGTCTGTCCTTTCTTGGCTCCTATGTGGCTTGCCAGCTGGGTTAGGGGCTGTGTGGACCTTGGCTGAGGAGACTCAGTGGCCTGTGGGAGAGTGGCTGGAGAAAACCTGAGTCTCATTGGCCCCAGAGAACAAAGTGAAGAGAGAGAAAAGTGGAGAGACTGAGGCCATGTGGTGCTGAACGTGAGCTGGGAAAGAGCATGGCAGGCTGAGCATGTGTTGGGTCTGCACCCTACTTAGGAAACCTGTTGTGACACAGGCCTTGACCTTGGCATGGGGGAGAGTACAGGATGAGAAGGTGAGCAGCGAGCTTTGGAGCAGCCTTCCCCCCCAGCCCATAGCTCTGTAAAGGGAATTCCCCCTGAAATTGGGGTCAACACAAAGATTGCATTCCAGCCACTGGCTTTTTGATGACAAGATGTATTATCAAACACACAGCATTGGGACAACTCTGGCTCAACACAAAACCAAAACCTATTTCACACCTACCTCCAGAAAAAATTTCCAGTGAGTTAGTTGCAATTAATAATAGCTAACAGTGACAGAAGTATCACTATGAGCCAGTTACTGTTTCTAGAACTTGCTGTGAATCAGCTCATTTAATCTTCACTATAAGGGTATGAGGTATGGACATTTCCATTTTATTATTTCATGAGCAGGAAATCACCTGGAAAAAAAGGTATTAAGTATAAAGGTATTAGAAGAAAATACTATTTGGATGAGAAAGGATCCTGTTAGCATCACATCAAAGACAAAAACCATAAAAGAGAAAATGATAGTTTTGAACATATAAAACGTAAAATGTCTACAGTGTAAAAATAAAACAAATGAAAAGAAATTACATGCTAGGGAAAAAATTGCAATAAATATGACATGTAAGTGGTCAATAAATTTAATAGAAACTAACAATTAAGGAAAAATGAAATATCCAAAGAAAATTGAAGGGCATAAATAGGCAATTCATAAGGAGTAAAAATTAACAAATCTGAAAAAATAACCATTCTTATTGGTAGTCAAAATAATGAAAATAAAAGGAATTGGATGCCATCTTCTTCACGTTTCCACTAAGCAAAGATTTTGACAAAGATGATAACTCTCAGGGCGGGCAAAAAGACAGGAAATATGTATTTCTTACACTGAGTCACACATCTCTTTAATAGCTGGGTCGTTCTCCATTCTGTGGATATAGCATTATTTATTTAATCATTCCCCAATTATTGTTCGCTTAGATCATTTCCATTTTTTTTGGCTTATAAATTCAAAGATCATCTTTGTTCATAATTCTTTGCATCTTTGATGATTTCTTTAGGAGAGTGTCCCAGGAGAGGACTTTTTTGGATGGAGGATTTTAAGCCTCTGAGGGCAGGATGCCAAATTGCTTCTCATGAAAGTCAAATCTGTTTTGATTGGTAAGGGGAGCTTGGTCAGAGCAGAGTTCAGAGTAGCCCGGGGACCAGGAAAGGAGACAACAGGCAGAGTGAGTGGACTGTGGAGGCCAACTTTTAGAAGAGCATTGGTGCAGGGGGAGTGATGCAGGCTGGGGAGAGGAGGCGGGCAGGAGATGTGGCTGGAGGATGGGGGTACAGTACAGAGACTTCCAGGATGGCCATCCAAGGGAAGGAGGGCGATGGGGTGAGGCCAAGCCTTCTCACTGATGGCCAGCCCAGGGGCTGCCCTGCAAGGGAGGCAGAGGGGTCCATGTAGGGCAGCTTAGCCTAAACTGGGATCTTCACTTACTAGGGCTGTGTGCTTGGGCAAGTCACCCAGCTCCTCCAAGTCTTACATGAGGTAACCCACGCAAAGCACGATGACAGGTGCTTGCTAAGTGTTCAATAAATGGTGGCTGGAGTTACTGGTAGGCACTCCAGAAACATTTACTGATGGGATTCTGGGATATTGGCTAACATTTAAATGCAGATTCTACATGCCAGCCATTATTCTAAGTGTGCATTTCTAATTCACACCTAATAATAGCCCAATAGCCCTAGGAAGTACAGATATTATCATCCACCCAAATTGACAAATGAGGAAATCAAGGCACAGAGTAGTCAGGCAACTTGCCCAAAATCCTCAAGCAGCAGCATAGCTAGGTTAGACCTGGGAAGTGTGCTCTTACCCCCCACTTACACAGCCTCTGGGTACTTGTAATACTGGAAAGTTCAGCATTGCCAACCACAAATAGGGAAGAGAAGTCTGGATTCATCTGGTGGTGGGGAAGAGCTGTGATCATCCCAGAAAAGCCAGTTATAAGACCCTGCATCAAGGGCTCCCCCAGGCAGCCTTCAGGGGAGTAGGACCAATGTGGAGGCCCACGGGATCCTTAGGTGCTCCCCTGGGCTGGAGGACAGAGGACCCCAGACTTGAAGCCTCTGGGATCCTACTTTACTAACTGCTGGGCTGGGCTGGCTAGGCTTGGAGAGAGGCTGGAGAAAGGGGCAGGAGGGACAGGACTAAAGACTGTCTCTGGGGGAAGGTCCAGTGCAGAAGTTCTGGAAAATGTCCGTGATCTGGGTTCAAAATGCTGCTGCTGAGTCACCCACGGGAAGTTGATCTGCATTTCGCTTACTTGAAAGAAGGCGAGGATGTGGGAGATTCACTGCAAGACTTTCCTCCAACAAGTTAAAATTAAAAAGGGTGGTGTGGCTAGCTGGGAGCAGCTTGTCTTTAGGGTAGCGGGGGTGGGCGTATAAACTGAGCGCCAGCCTTGCAGCCAGAGAGAGCCGGGTGCAAATCAGGCTCCATCACTAGGCGGTCCCCTGACCTCCGTTTCTCTTGCTGGAAAATAAGCATCATATCGCCTACCCCATAGAGGGCCTGTGAGGATTCATGAGAGGATACATACAAATAGCAGTGTCTGGCCTGCCATCAGCGCCCACCGAACATTCTCCCCTCACCAGGACCCGTCATGCACGTACCCGCCCCAAGCCCTCCACTGAAGGCACGATGCGTGTTAGCTAATTGGGGTTCTTGGACTGTGCTACCAGACCAGCTACCTCACATCCCTGGGCAGTTGTGAGAAATGCAGATCCTCAGGCCCCAGACCTGCCAAATCGGGAAATCCTGTGTCTCAACCAGCCTCCCAGGTGCATAGGATGGCTGGTAATTGTTCGAGAACCACAGCCTAGTTTAGAGTTGTTATAGAACAAGCTGAAAAATTTGATTCTTACCAGTAGGGTGACCAATTGTTGTGTTGTTAGCCCTGAAAGGCCCACGTGCTAGGAAAACCCTTAGTCCTGAGCAGACTGGAAACTTCAGTCACCCTAGTAACAGTCAGAATGGTATTATGGCCTTGGAAGGCATTATGGGATTGTGGCAAAAGGAAGTAAACCAGGCATGGTGAGGAAGTCTGAAGGGTGGCTGCTTAGCTGACTCAGTGGCTGGTGTTGGTGGGAGGGGGTCTTCCATGACAAGGGAGAGGCCCTGACAGCGGAGGGGACATCCTTGGGACCCCCAAGTCCTCAGCAGAGCTCAGGAATGGTTGCTGAGAGCGAGCTTTCCTTGTGGAAACTGAGGCAGGGGCTGAACTTCAGAGCTGGGATGCTGTGGGACGAGTCTGACTTAGGCTTAAGGCATGGAGGCCCCTGCTGGTAGCTGATAGAGTTATTCATTTATTTAATAAACATCAAGTGTCAACTTTGTACTAGCAGGCTTCCCTTGGGACCTGGGGATATAAAAATGGAAGGGATGTGAACTTGTAGTTTGTGACCAGATGAATCAACAAGGCAAGCCAGGCTCCAAGAGGACCTGCCATCATGGAAAGAGGAGTCCCTATGGTCAACTGTTTGTTTACAAAGGGCTGGGAAACCAGGGTCCTTTAGTAACTTCAGACACCAGCACGTCCAGGCAGCTGTTTCTTTTATTAAGCGATGTTCACTGAAAAGGGACCAGAATAAAGTGGAACCAGCCAGTGGTCTCAGCCCTGACTGTGGAGCTGAATCACGTGGGGCCTGAACCCAAGCAAACTGCACCAGATTCTCTGGGTTTTTTTCCCTCAAGCTCCAGAAGTGATATTAATGCTAACACACAGCACTTTGCAGCCCAGGTGGTTATGAATTCGAGAAGGGACATCAGACGTCAAGGTCCTTTGCAACGTGCCTCACATCCTTCCTCTGCCCGCCTTTCCCAGCCAGGCTTCCACCCCAGCAGCAGGCTGCAAGCCAGTCCCAGTGCTATCAAGCATCCTGATTATCCCCTCCCCACTTCACCAATTCTGGACCTGGGTATTGGGGCCCGAGAAGCAGGTGGTGCAAATCACGGTGGGGGAGGGAGGTGAGTGAGTCATGTGTGGGTCACACACTTAGTCATGTGGGGGAAATGGGAGAAGGGTGGCCGGCCCCCTCCCTCAGGATGTTGTGGGGGCGGGTTCAGGGATGTGTCAACCATATGAAGAATTTTGTCAGAGCTTCTTAGAAAAGTAAATGGATCTTTGCTCCTTTCATTTCCTCTTCCAGATCTCAGTGGCTGTGAAACTGCCAGAATGGCCTGAAGTCAGAAAAAAGAGGTTCAAGTTTCAGTTTTCTGTTGGATAAAGCACAGTAGTACGCTAAGAATCTGATACAGTAGGATAGTCTCTAGAAGAATGCATATATATGCATAATTTTATATATGATTTCAGGGAAGGTAGGGCAGGGACAGCGACCCCATCGTCCTCCCAGGGAGGCAAGGTTACCTACCTCTGCGCTGGGGTCCCTGGGTTCCAGACCTTGAGGGATCCTCATTAATCAGATGCCAGAAGGAGGGGGCAGGACCTGGACAGCTCTGCCCAGATTACCCACTGCTCTCTTACAGATGAGAACAGAGTAAGCTGCCATTTACCTGCACATGGTGGGGATTTTTATTCTTACTTACATGTTTTAACACAGAGGTTTTCGAGCTTGAGGGAACACTAAAATCTCCTGGAGGGCTTGTTAAAACAAGGGGGGACTTGTTAAAACAATTATGGGGAGTCCCTCAGAATTCCTGACTCAGTAGGTCTGAGACGGGGCCAGATCGTCTACATTTCTAGTAAGTTCCCAGGTGTTGCTGAAAGCTGCTGGTCTGGGGCCTACACTTTGAGAACCACTTACCCAATTACTTTCCTTCTGTTCATCAGCCCAGGTGTGGGTGCCAGACTGACTAGGGAGCTGGGTTCGAGTCCGAGTTCATGGTTTATCGCATCATCGCGAGGCTATCCATTCTACCGCAAGCATCCATCAGCGCTTGGTTCTGTGTGAACTCAGCTTTCTTCTTTCTGTTTCCATTTTTACATGACCACGATAATGAGCTATTGACACGCTGTTGGAGCTTTGCAAAGTTCCTGGGGGAACAAAAGTATCTCCAGCTTGCACAGAATATTCCTCCTTCAGAGTGCCTGAGGAACCCAGAGCCTTCCGGTGTTCTTAGTCCAGACTGTGAGTTCTCTTGTTCTTTACATTCAACACAACTGCCCACACTTGCAGGCAAATACTAGCGTGCTTGAGAAACTAACTGGGATCTCACTCCCCTTTGTGTAGAACTCCCTCATAATTAAGGGCACTGCATGCTGACCAGGAGGACCCTTGGGAGCACACTGCCTTGCTAGACAGAATCTGCTGCTGCTATGGGCAGAGGAGCAAACTGTCACTGCCAAGTTGAATGCCGAGGAGGCTTCCTCCAGCTGGACGTAGTTGAATGGGGTCCTGGGACACAGTGAGCCCAAGACTAGATGGCGGTCTGATGCCGGGCTGATGTTCTAAACTCTATTGCGCCGCACACCTGACTCCCCTGCAGATCTGCTAAAATGTGGATTCCTGACTGAGCAGGTCGGGGCAGGACCCCAAGGTCTGCGCTTTCAATAAGCTCCTGGGTGATGCGGATGCCAACATGACTGACACCAGCCAACTTTTATCCACTGCCTCTTCAGACATGAGCAGAGGTAGAAGTGGACTTTATTTTAAAGAGTCCTGGGAGCCTGGGCAATGCATCCCTTAATCTTCACAAGTGATGGAACGAGTGGGCCCAATATGCACTGAAAATCTCATCTGGTCAGCGAACAACCTCCTCAGGCGCTGGGCACTAAGTTTATGAGAGCCCCTTCCAGCTCCCCCAGGGGGAGGGATTCCTCTTAATGCACAGGTCAGAATGGTTCATCATCCCTATTGAGCTGGGAACCCCTGTGACACGGAGACTTTGTTTAATTGGAGTAAAGTTGAGGTACAATGTTATATTGGTTTCAGGTGTACAGCACAGTGACTCCACAGTTCTATACCTTACTCAGTGCTCACCACAGTAAGTGTAGACGGTCACTGGGCTAGGTGGCTTTTTTATTACCTGGGGGAAAATTTTTTTTTAAATTTAAGTACAGTTGACACAGTGTTTTATTATTTCAAGTAAAAACTTAGTGATTGGACAAGTTTATACATCACACTATGTTCACCACAGGTGTAAGCTACCATCTGTCCTCTTACCTCATTATTATAGCATCACTGACTCTATTCCTTGTTCTGTGCCTTTTATTCCCATGACTTGCTCATTCCCTAACTGGAAGCCTGGATTGCCCTCCCCCTGCACCTATTTGGCCCAAATCCCCATCCTCATTCCCTCTGGCAACAAAAATTTGTTCTCTGTATTTGTAGGTCTTATTCTGCTTTTTCATTTATTCACTTGCTGTTTATTCCACTACTGGTGAGTTGAATCATATGATTTTTTTTCTGTCTTAGTTCACTTAGCATAATACCCTCTAATGTCATCCATTTGTCTCAAATAGCACAATCTCATCCTTTTTTATGGCTGCATAATATTTGTGTGCGTGTGTATGTGTGTGTGTGATTTTCCTTATTTATTCATCTGTTGATGGACACTTGGGTTGCTTCCATATCTTGGCTATTGTGAATGATGCCGCAATAAAATAGAAGAGCATACATCTTCTTGAATTAGTGTTTTGTTTTCTTCAGATAAATACCCAATAGTGGAATTACTGGATCATGTGGCAGGTAGAGAACCAAGGACTGAGCTCTGGAGTGCTCCAACAGAGGAGGAGGAACAAGCAAAAGATTTTAGGGAGTGACCAGGAGGAAGGAGAAAAACAGAGATGGCAGCATCCTAGAAGCCAATGGAAAAAAGCTGAACAAGAAAGGAGTGAAAACCTGTGCCAAAGCTGCAAGATCAAATGTGAAAAGACTGAGAACCAGCCACTGAATTAGCAAGATGGAAGCTATGGCTGACCTTGAGAAGAAGGGTGGTGGTGGTGGTGGAACGATGGGTGAAAGTCTGTTTAGAGAAGTCTAAAGAGAAAGGATGAGAGTGATTCATGAACTGAGTGTAGATTACCCTTTTAAGATGGCTTCCTGCAAAAGACAGCAGAGAAGCCAGTGGTATCTGGCAGAGGCGGTGCTTCAAAGGAAAGTTTTGTTCTTGTTTGTCTGAAGATGGGAAAGATCCAAGAAAGGGAAGAACAGATGATGGAGAAGAGAGGGGGTGAAGAGCCAGAGGGAAGTCCTGGATGTTCTCGTACCCATAAGAAGCAAGAGAAGGGACTGGCTTCAGCCGGGATCATGGATGGTCCGCCTATAGCAGCCAGGAAGGCAGAGTGTGTGGGTGCCCATGCTAGAGGGTGGGTGGAGATGGTGGAGGGGGGCTGTGGAAATTCTGTTCAGCTGCCTTCAACTTTCTCAGTGAAGGAGGGAGGTTTGTCATAGGGAGGAGAAGGCCATGCGAAGATAGAGAAGAGAGAGATTTGAAGATGCTGGCCTTAAAGACTGGAGGGAAATGGCCCCAAGCCATGCAATGCTAGAAGTTCTAGAAGCAGGAAGAAGCAAGGAATGGGTTCCCCCTGAGCCTCCAGAAGGAGCACACACCTGCCCACACCTCGACTTCAGTCTACTGAGTTTGGACTTCCGGCCTCTAGAACTGTGAGAGAATAAACTTCTCTGTTAAGCAGTGGCTTAAGTTTGTGGTACTTTGATACAATAGCCACAGGAAGCTAATTCAGGACTAAAGGAGAATGTATGACCAGAAGACCACCTGCTCTGCTCACTACCATGGACCTAGCATCCCGCCCAATACCTGATCAATACGTGCAGAACAAATGTGCTGGCAGCTAGGCCCAGCAGCCACCACACCACTGCGCCTACCCTAGGCTGCTCCAAGCCCAGAGAAGGCGAGGAGCCCCCCAGGTCTACACACTTTACCCATTACTGCCCAAAGATAGTACACAAGAGGGATATGGTCAGTTGGTCTCTAGTCCCTGGATAAAGGAGCCAGAGAGACTCAACTTGGCCAAGTACCCACCAGCTTCAATTAACAGAGAAATGAAACCACACTGCACAAAAGACTGTGAACTTGTGGATGGGGGCAGGGGGTGATTTCTTTCCACGGAAAGCAACAGTGTCAGATAGCCCAGTGTCCGCTACAAAGAGTGCCACTTCTGAGATCCATAACACCACTTAGCCTCAGTCCTCAGGCTGTTTAGGAAGTACACACTTATCCTGTCCTTGGGCAGCGCAGCAGGAGACCGAAGCAGGGAAGTTGCTCAAAGGCATGGAAAGCTCAGTGGCAGAACTTGAATCCAGGGCTTCCAGACATCAGGAGGCTATGTGCTCACTTGCTCTCATTCTCTGGCTCCAGGTAGGAAGGAGACACTTCTCAAGGCCCCCAGCACTCTCCTCCCTACTTTAGTTTGCTCTGGGCCAGACATGGACAACTTACGTTCTCAGCAACACTTCAGGTGTATCTGAATAAGAGGAAATAAGCCAAGTGTTCTTCTTTTCTTTATTAATGAGTTGAGATACACAAAGACTTAATAAAAAGTTACATAAAAGGCTCAAGCATCATTGAGACCCTCAGGCATCACTCCCATTTCACAGCGATGGCCATCTGTTAATACTGGGTAGCAGAGGCTGGGCGCTCACGGGTACTCAACAATTCAAGTATCTTTCGTTCTATGTAAACCCAACATGGAATATCTAACCCAATGGGCTGCTAATGGAGGGAACCTGTCTGTGGCTCCAGATTACTGTCACATGTGGCCTTTGGGTCAGAACTGCCATGTGTTAGTGGGTCACATCTCCTGGCGAGGTGAGATTGGCCACACTAGGCCACGAGGCACTCTCCACAGCAAACAACACAAGGTCCTAAGAGAGACCATCCAAGGGACCCCTCTGTGGCCAAGTATAGGAGAAGTCAGTGGCCAGAGCCCCAGACTGGAGGGGTGGGGAAGATGGCTAAGATTACCTGTTGGATAGAAAAGTAGCCCTCTAATTGGGGGGTGTCAAAATTTTAGGAGAAAAATTGAGAGCACACAGTGGCAAAGGCATGGGGTGAGGGGGTTTCAAGAAGGGCATGTTCTAGGGGATGTGAAGGTAGCACTATTCAGGTGGTCTGCAAAACCAGTGGAAATACCAAAATGTCACCAAAGATATAAGTCCCATTGGACTCCCCAGTCATGGAGTAGCGTGGCCAACTGGTGTTCCAAATGACCCTCTCACGGGATCACGGAGAAGCTATTGTACTGGGGATGCCCCAGGGTCCACTCCATTCTGGCCTATCTGGAAGCCCCCACTGCTCCAAGGGCCCACAGTTCCCTTAAACACAAAGAACAGTCTTCAAAAAGTGTTATTTTTCTGTCTCATCTCTGGGGAACACGAGGTCACAGAACATAATGCCTAACCTTGACTCCGCAGCAGCGGGCCTTCCCTTCACCAGTTTGTTCCTCGAGCACTGTGGAGCTGAGCTTCAGGCTGACTGCAGGACAGGTGTCCTGGAAGATGAGGTGGGGGTGGGCAGAAGCACGGCCCCTGATGGGGGAGGGACCAGTAGCAGATGAACTCATGTGTCTGGTTACCTTCATGGCTAAAGTCTTCATTCTAGGGTGGCTGATCTTCCAACAGGATTCCCCACTCAGGGTTACCAAGGAGCTGCAGACTCTGCACAGGGCAGGGGGCAGGGACCTGCTGGCGATGGTCCGTGCCCAGCAGAAGCTTTCCAGCAGCGGCCGCTGTCCTGTGAGCATGGCTTCCCTTCCCACCCACCACTCCTTCGCTGCACAGCATCTCCCTCAGTACTTCGTCCCACCTGTCTTGCTGCTGTGTCCTCCTCTACTTTGCACACGGGGCTGTTGTGGACTCAGCTCAGAGGAGCAGATGGGTTGGAAAGAACCTTGGCCTGTTTGTGTTTAAAATGCCCATTAGCATTATAGGATCTTGGGACACTCTGAAGTGCCTAATCTGGAATGTTGTTATCTTTCCTTTCAGGGTCGGGGAGGGGGGCAGAGGGTGGGAAGACCATTGAGACAAATAAAGGAGTTCGAATTTCCAATTAACTGAGGTCCCAATGATTTCATTCAACGCTCTTAGGCTGGGCCCCCTGGTGCTGGTGATCTTGCTGAGTTAGGAACGCAGCATGCTTTCAAAACCAGAAATGATGCGAGGTGTCTCCATGTCCAGAGGGGTGCTCACCTTCTCAGGGCTTCTTTCTCCAAAGAGCAGCAAGGCCACCTGCTAGGGATGCTCCAGTTTGCCTCATGACCTGATTTGTAAATGAAAAATGAGGTCACGAGCCAAGCTACCTCATATTCTGATCTTCTGTCAGGGATGGGGGGCTTTGTGGTCACTGCTGCCCCTCCACCCTCTGACTGGGAAAATCCAGTCTCTGGATCATGGTGGCAGCACCTGAGAGGGAAGTGGCATTGTCAGGAAGTTGGGGGAGTGTCCCCTAATAGAAGCAGGTGTATGGGGTCATGTCATCACCCCACCCTTTCTTTCTCCTTTAATTATGTTACAGTGAAGATCCAAGAGGTGAAGAAAAGTGTGTGCCAGAAAGGCAAGTGAATCCTAAGTTTGCAAATGCTTAGCCGGGTTTGCTTATTTACTAGGCTTTAAGAAGTGGTCGTCAGTGGAGTCAAAGGGAAAATGGCTTCTTGTCTTGGTTGTGTTTTAGTAACAACAGTGTTGGATCGTTTTTGGTTAAGATTCAGCATGAATAGAGCTTTCTGGATGGCGTTCACATTAGCTTACTGGGACATGCTGAGACATACGTGCCCACGTCCATGTGTTTGTGTCCGAGAGGCATGAGGCAGCACAGGTAGTGGGAGAGCAGGAAGACAGATCCAGGAGAGCCCTCAGAGCACAGAACTCAATCCACACTGTCTGGAAAGCAAACAGACGCTTTTGCACAGCCAATCAGCTGACTTAACTTATACACGTCCAGGATCATGAAAACCCCTCCAAAAATGGACGTGCTCGTGCCAGCCTCTCTGCTAAGCAAAATAAAACTCCATTTCCTAATACCTGTACCCTCAGGCACAGCAAAACCTTCTGGGTGACCGCACCTCTCTTTTGTGCAGTTTGGAGGCCGGGAGTGAGATGTTCCTCTGAGGCCTTGGGCCACTGTCCCCATTCACCTCTATGCTCTCAGTCCCTCCACTTGCATGTTGAGCTGAGTTTTGGCACTGCTGGGAAAACTCAGTCACAAACAACAACAACATTATTCCAGACGTGTTCTCAGAGAGGCCTGCTGAAGACCGGAAGCTCCGCCCATCCGTGGGCACAGACCCCTTTAATAAAATAATAATCACTAAAATAATTTAAAAAACTACAAAAGCCCCCCAAGCTCAGACACTCTGGGCTGGGGGCAGCAGGGTAGGGGTGGATCATGGCTTGTTCAGTACTCTGTCCGTGGACACACACTTCCACATCACACCAATACTGTGTACTTCAAAGGAACAACACAGCCACCGAGAGACAGGGAGGAACCAGGTTGAATCAACACGAGGGGCTTAGAGGCTGCTTCCCTGTCTCTTGTGAGACTCAGGAAAGCCTGTGCCCTTCGGGCAAAGCCAGAGCCTAGCTCCTCCCTGCCCTCTCTCCCTTCCTGTGCCAGGTCCTCCGGCCGAGGGTCGTGGTTAGAAATGGTTTTCAGTGCGGTTAGGCAGTGGAAGGCCCCAGAGGCCGGCCAGGTCACGGTCACCGCAGCCAGGGCCTCAGGCCCGTCACAATATCACACACTGCAGTTTGTGGGTGCCAGTGGCCCGGTCTCCCCGCCATTTGGTTTTCTTCTTCTTCTTCTGACTCTTTTCCGGAATCTGTTGCCTTTTGAGACAGTGAAAGGCAGAAAAACAAAGTCAGAACAGGCTTTGCTTCTCCCAGCCCCTCTCCTCCTGGGCCCCAGGGGTGCAGGCGGCAGGCCTGTTCTGGATGCTGGCGGGCGGCCTGGCCTGGATGGTGTCTCTGGGGCACAGAAAGTGGGAAGGCATGGAGGGCAGGGCAAAGCCTGTGGCCCCACGGGTGAGAATTCCTCACGTCACGTTGTGGCTGCACTTACTTAAATCTTCAGCTATGTTATGTGTTATTCAGTACTGGCCTCTATTTTTATGTCTCATGTTTCAAATAAAATGACAAGTTTGTTGAGTCCAAAAGCTTTTTGCACGTTTTCTATTAGCTATTCCTGTGTCTAAAACCTGCCCTGGAACTATAGGTCCATAACCAAGATACACCAGCTCCCTGCAAGGCCGCGTGTCCCAGCTGGAGGCAAGATCCCTACAAGAAGATCTTTCCATGAGTGCGAGCGTGAAGTGAGGGCTGTGCTAGCACAGCACACCCAGGGGAATGAGGAGGAAAGGGCTGTGTGTGTGTGTGTGTGTGTGTGTGTGTGTGTGTCCTGGGGGCACCAGGAAGCCACAGGGGAAATACACTGTCAGAGTCCTGCCCCTGAGTCCACAGCTAACCGACAGCCATGGGGCTCACCACACACAGCTTCACACTAAATGCTGGATATTTGAGGACCGCAGGTTGGGTAGTTCCACATGTCGCAAACCTTGGAGTCAGGGAGCAGCCAGGAGGCTGTGGCAGCCCTCTGAGCACGAGGTGGTTAGAGCTGGGACCCTGACTGTAAAGAAATGCATGCGAGACCGCTGATGAGGGTTTCTGGCCACCCCTGGAGCCCGGCAGAGTGTGCGGTCTGGAAGCAGGGGCATGTGCAATATAGTGGTGGTGGCTCCGGTGCACTGTCGCAGGGCACTCCAACCTCCAGTTGGGGGAGAGGACAGGGATCTACTTCTATGCTGTTGACAGGTGTTGTGTTGGAGAACACCGAAGGCAGGCAGAGGGAGCCTGAGCTGGAGAGGAAGCTGAGCCGGCACCCTAGGCAGGAAGGCATCCTTATGCTCCCCTTCACCCAGAGGTAGGAGATGTGAGGGGGTGTGTGCGAAGGAAGGTGGGAAGGGCGAGGAAAAGAAATGGATGGAGGGATAAGAAATCCAAAGCAGGCCCAGAACCGCATAGCCTGGGCCTTGGAAGAAGCAGCCATGTCCCTCCAGTCCTTCCAGTGCCCATCTTGCTGCAGAGAGCCTGCTTCTGGGGATGCGTGCAGCACTCACCTAATTACCCTGACCAGGTCATGGAAGGCTTTGTCCACGTTGAGAGGTGGGTCCTTGGCACTGGTTTCTATGTACGGAATCTGGAAGGCAAAGCTCAACTTGGTAAAAGTAGCACTGAGATCCACAAAGCCCTGTTCCCTAAAACTGCAAATTCTCAGAGGTCTCAAGGGACCACCTGCTCTCAGAGGCCCCCACAGAACCCTGGTGCCAACAACCTCAAGCCCCTGGTGGCGTCTTGTTCCTTAAGGGTGGAAAATGTTATTGACAGCTTATTAAATTCCTCTTATTCTCTCATCAGAGAAATCTTTAATAGCCCTCTAAAAATAGAAAAAAAAAAAGATCTTTTTATATACTTGAAGACTAAAGACTGTTTCATTTATCAAACCAAAATAGGGTCTGATGCTATTCTTTTTTCTTTCTGAGGCCTGTTTCTCTACCATGATGGGACTTCTGCCTCTTCCTGGACCCTCCAGAGGGGACTCTGGCAGGAGAGGCTGAGGCGAGGCTGGGCCACAGGCAGGACAATGTGCCTCAGTGACCCCTAGCTGCTCTGTGCCTCCTCACCCCTAACAAGCTTGCTGGGGTCAGCTCTTAATTGCTCTGTGCCTACGAGTCCGGGAGCTCAGCCATGTGCACAGAGAGCTTGTGTCTGCATGTTTGGTACTGAGGAATGATCACCTCACCGAAAGGTGGCAGCACACAGGCAGATGTGGCTGAGGGGCCCCACAGGACAGGTGTTGAGGGCCATGTCACCCAAAGTCTCAGGCCAGCACGGGGAGGAGAACGAAGGTTGCATGAGGTCAGGATGCCATCCTTTGCACACCCCTTCTCCTGTATCATGGACCCCACACAGGCAGGAAGGCTTTGTGCCCACTCGAGTGGAGAGAGTGTGGGGTTTGTGCAAAATATACAGGTTTCCCCAGGCCAGAGAGGGAGACCTACTGTGGTCAGGGTGAAGAACTCAGGAGTATTTCATAACTTTTTCCTGGCTACAAAATTAAGGCATTTCATTACAACACTTTCAAAAAAGAAAAGCCCAGTGAAGAAAATAAAAATAATCAGTGGTTCAAATGCATGGGCGGTGGGGGTGGGGTGACAAGGCAAGCTGTTATTCTAGAGGAGGATGTTGTAAATGACTGCCCAGAACACATCCTAAAGTACCTTCACACATTGCTGTGGCTTCAAGCGGAGGTCTCATGGCTGGCCTGGATGCAAAGGGCAGAGCCTGCGAAGCATGGCTCAGACTCTTAAAATAGTCATCCAACCAATCTCTGAGCCTCTGATGACACTGCAAGGAAAATGTCCTCCACTGTTGGCTGTTTGACAGAGAGGACTCTGGGCCCTTTACCTGCCAGGTCTCAACATTCCCTGAGCTCAGTTAATCCCCACCTTCACCCTTGGGGGTAAGCATGTATCTCCACTATGTGGCAGGGGACACTGAGAGCTCAGACTGGAGATGTACTTTCCCAGAGCCACACTGCAGCTGACAGGGAATCAAGGTTTGAAGCAGGTGCATGTCGCACTTCCTGCCTGGCCGCCCATGGATAGCTTGGGATGCCTGGGGGGGGGGGGGGGGCTTCAGGGCCCCTCCCAGTCATGGGGCGGGGGATCCCTGCTGGGCCCTAGAAGCCAGAGTCCCATCACGCCGGGCAACATGCTTCCTGTTGCACACACAGAGAGGAGGCAGGAAGGTGCCTGTAGCTGGGGCTGGGACCCACCTGGAGCCCCTTCTTGGGCTGGGACCCTGTCAGGACAGCAGGTGCATGGTTCCTGAGGACTCAGACCACCGCTGCCGGTTGTCCCACCCACCACTCAGAAGTATAGGAGCAGTTGTGTCCCCCGGAGCCTTGTGCACCCTCTGCCTTCTTTCTGGGGGTCCTGCCTCTACCACTGAAGAAATGCTGGGGTGCGTTATCTGGGTTCTTGGAATTCTAGGGTTTCAGTAGCAAGGAGAGTTGAATTAAAGGGAACGCTGCACTAAATGGTAGCATGGTCTGACTCTACCACAGGCCTAGGAAAGGCCACCTTCTGGCACCAGGTGGGGTGCCTGCCTTGGCAGCGAAAGAGGAACTTGCCTTATGAATAGCATGTTGTGATAGTAGTTCAGAGTTGCTCCGTCAAATGATAAACGAGGCAGTGGCATATGCTGTTGGAGACACGTGGCTGCAAGGCTGGAGCCCCAGGCTGCAGGGCAGGAGGGCAGCCTTTGCTCTGAACCCCCCACCCCGTGGCTTGGGAGGGTATGCATGTGTTTGAGAGAGGCCTGAGGGAGTCTGAGCCTGGGGAACGGAGCCCCTCAGCCTGTCTCTACTCAGAAGCCAGCGGGGAGGCTCTAGCTCTCCTCTGGAGGCTGTGGGGCAGCCCTGTCCATTCCCTCCTCCTTGAGGCAAGTTTTCACTTGGCACCCATGATGCCCCACTCTGGCCCTCATGTGTCACCCACAGCTCAAGCCCTTTTGTGGCTCCCTCCTCATCTCTCTGCATCACTAGGTGAAGTGTCCCAGCCAGTTCTGGGACCCCTGCCTTATGTACACTCGCTTCCTTGGCGTGTACGGCTTCAAAGGCCATCTACATGCTGCTGACGGCCAATACTCCCCCAGGTGCCGTATCTGACTGCCATCTTGGCATTTCCATCTGATTATCTGCTCAGCCCCTCAAACTCCACGGATCTGCAACTAAGCTCCTGTCTCACACATACCTCCTCCTATCATCTCTCCTGCCTAGTTACCAACACTCTGGTCTCCTGAAAGCTGCTCATACCCAAACCACAGAGTCACCTGCCATTCCCTCTTCCTCTCTCACTGCATATCCAATCTGTGCACATGTCCTATTGGCTTTCTTAGAAACACGTCCAGAATCCAACCACCTCCTTGCCACTTTCACCGGCACCACTCTGGGCCAGGCTGTTACTGAGCAGACCCTAGCTGGTTTCCCTGCTCCCACAACTGGCTTCTAAGGGCCCGTCTCAACATGGCCTCAAGCGAGAAGCTGTGCAGCCACGAGCCGGACCTCATCATCACTCCTCACTCAAAGCCCTGCAGTGCTTTCCCCTCTCCCTCTGAGGAGAAGCCCATAAAGCCTTGAAGCCCTTCTCTGACCTGGCCTCCTGCAGCCCACCCTCCCACTCCTGCTCGGGCTGGCCTCCTTGCCCATCGAGCCTCAACCTCCCACCTGAGGGCCTTTGCACTGATTACTTCCTCAGCTGGAACCTTCTTTCCCCAGAGACCAGCCTGGCTTCCTCAGCTCCTGTAAGTCCTTGCTGAAATGCACCCTCCCTCACAAGGCTTTCCCTGACAGCCCTGTTTGGAAAAGCATCCTCCTCCACCTCACTTTCCTGACCCCCTTCCCTGATTTACTTTTTTCCACAGCACATGTCACACTGTAATTTGCTTTTTTTATTATCTGTCTCCTGTCACTAGAAGCAAGTACCATAAAGCCAGGGGTTTTATTTCCCAGGGCCTAGGATAGTTACGTGAACACGTGAATGAAGCAGAAGGCAGAGACAGACAGAAGTGATTTGCACTGAGTGCTCTTGCTCTACTCACAGAGCTGGACCCACCAGGCAAAGGGAAGGGGCAACCTTGCATCAGAGCTCCCAGCAGGCAGAGTGGACTTCTACATAACTGACCCATGAGGCCAGGGGCCTGGGCTGTGCCTGTGCGGGGGAGGGGTAGGAAGAAGCCCAGTGACCCCACCCGGCACATCCAGAGGCAAAGGGGCATCTCAATGAACTGAAAAAAAGAAAACAAAGATGTCCACTGATATTCATGGTGTGGCCTGGGCAAACCTCAGTCTGACCACCTTTAAGATGGGTGTCATGATACCTACCTCAGCATGGGCTGGTGAGGAGTGAGTGCATCCTGGCACAAGGCCTGGCACAGAACAGGGCTAGCCAGCTGCAGCTGGCCTGATGATTCAGAGCAGAATTCAGGCGGCGGGCTCAGAGAGTACTCAGAAGCCAGCCCCCAGCACAGGCCAGAGATGAATCTTTTGTGCTGGTGGCAGGAAGTGGCCTGAATGCCACAGCTCCCAGGCCACAGTGAAGGGACCTGGTCCCCCCACCAGAGCTCCTCATGACTGAGAAGAGGGTGCTTTCTTTCGGGCCTGCTGTTTTGTTTCCCAACATTGCCCTCATCACATATGGCCTGCCAGGCCTCTCTGTGGAATCTAACCCATTACCCAGGAGGCCCAGGTCCTGCAGGAGTGATGGGCATGGACTCCTGTACATCCCTGACCACCCTGCACATATATACTCACATACACACGCGCATGCATGCACGCCACCTACATTGTGTTTGGTCGCCATTTCTTTTCCTTGCTCCCTGGTGATCTTCCTCAAATGCATCAGATCTACCTTGTTGGCCACGAGGATCATCGGAAAGGACTCTCTGGGGGAATAAAGGAACAGCAGCTCATGAAATTTCACTGCCTCCACACCTGCTGAAGGCAACACAGCCACACCTCGGGCATAACACAGCCCAGCAGCCCACGCAGCCTCCCCAGTGTGCCTGGGGCTGACTCATGAGTCCCTTCCCTCCCCCACAGACTGCTGGATCTTAGGCTTACTGCAAAGAGAACAAAGGGGTTCCTGCCTCCCTCCTGGGGCAACCCTTGGCTCAGCAGCATCAGAGAGGGCTCCCGAGGGGCTGCTGGGCCAGGGGCTGGCTTCCCAGACCTCCTCCCTCCCATCTCCTGGTCATCCTGATGCACCAGCCAGCCGTGCAGGGCTCCTGCGGCCTTCAGCAGTGGCTGGGTAAGAGCACCAGGGCCGGTATCTGGTATACAGCTGGCACTCAGTAAATAGCAGCTGCAAAATCGGGATGGCTCCCAGGAGAGGAGGGATGGGATTCCCAAGGCACGCCTGCCTTAGAGATTCCCACTGGTGTGTGTAGCCATATTGCTGTCTGAAGGTGAAAGAAAGGCAGTCTTATAGCATCTTTAACATCATTGGGGATTTTTATCTAAAAAAGTCATAATTTAACAGGTGAAAAATAATACTTTATTATTTTCCCTTGCACTTTGGTTAGCCAAAAGGTTGAATATTTTCCTACTTCAGAGTCATTTGTTTCTTCTTTTGAAATTCCTATAGACAGGGGCTTAACTTACATTTATGAGTCTGAGTTTTATGCATATGAGTACATGTGAGTGTGTATCCCCTTACCTGGTAAAATTATTAACACTTTGCCATTGGAACAGGTGTTACCTAGATTTTTCTGAATTTACTGAGATTTGCTCAAAGCTTGCTGCTTTCTTTTTAACTTGTCCTTTTACTCTCCTATGTTGCCTCTTTAAGAGCCAATTAACTGAAAAGACCAGTTAGGCTTAAAAGAAACTACAAATTATTTAATTACTCCATGTAATACTAAGGGGAAAAAATGAGCTTTAATTAGGGGCTTGTATATCTCACAGTCAAATGTAATATAACCACTTATAATGCATACTGGAGAGGAAATTCACTTTTTTTTCGAACCTGGTAACATTTGCTTAAACTGGGGCCATCAGTGGGGACTGTTCAGGAGACATGGGAGGGGCTAACTTCAGGGCATGGAAGCAGTCTGGCCCCATGGAAAGAACCGGGGTAGGAGCTGGGGGTACCGATGTGTGAGCTCAGCTCTGCCCTTCTGTGTCTCAGCTTACACCCGAGACTCTGAGACACAAGCAGGCAGACAGACAGACAGGTGGCTCTGAGGCAGGGGCAGGAGGTCCTGGCCCAGTGGCCCTCACCTGTCCTTGACGCGCAGGATGAGTTGGTGGAAGCGGTCCACGTGCTCGAAGCTGGCCTTGTCAGTGACTGAGTAGACGATGAGGAAGCCATCCCCCGTGCGCATATACTGCTCCCGCATGGCGCTGAACTCCTCCTGCCCAGCTGTGTCCAGAACTGGGGTGGGAAGAGGCCACTCAGGGGTGTCACCACCCCTGGTAGAGCTCCCATGGCCTGCAGACCCCCATGCTGCTGGGCTGTTCCCAGGGTGCCTCGGCCAAGCTGCCCCCACAAGAGGCTGCACGGCTTTCCCAAGCTGAAGTGTCAGGGACCCAGTGAGGCCCTAACAGACTCATTTGTAGACCTGCCCATTCCAACCCTCTTGCCCGCCCCCCCCCCCATGGGACTTAACTGTCTGTCAACAGAAAAGCCTCATAAAACCAGTGATCAGCTCTACTACAAAATCCCTGGGGTGGGGGGCTGTCCCCATACCTGGGCTTGGCTCCCTGTCGCAGTCCTTACAGACTGATGCGCGGGGAAGTTGTCTGACTTTCTGAGCCCCCTTATATAAGATATATATAAGATATATATTATATAAGATATATAAGCCTCCTCTTATATAAGATGGAAACAATGCCTCTACCTTGCACCCTTTAGGGGGGAGAGCCCCAGGACATGCATTGGGGAGGCCCCAAAAAGGCTGGTCAAGTAGGGTCTTCAGAGCCTGTGTGGACAGACAGCAGGCAGGCTACGGGGAAGGAGAGGCCTCTGAGAGCCAGGATCACGTGGCCCTAGGATGGGGCTGTCACAGGGTGGTGGGAAGGGGTGCTGTGATAGGAAGCAAGAACGGCTGGGGAGAAGGTGGGATGAACCATCTTAGCAAAGGCAGTCTTCCCAACCCATCCATCCCCCTCTGCCTCCCTCCACCCCTCAGACTCCTGAAGCCCTCTCCCCTTCAGCTTCCTTCCCACTGAGATAAGATCCTCCCCACAGGCTGTTTCAGAGTGGTCACAGTCACTGGGGGAGCTCCTCTGAGACCCACATGCTTAACCCCCTGAGGCGCTAAAGCCCTCAGCCTCCTGCAAACCCCTGCTCACCATCCGGCCTTCCCCATTTCCTAGCTCACTCTACTCCCTGACAGACCCATTTTCCTTCTCCTTGGAGGCAATGGAGCAGATGGCTATGGATTTTGTAGCCAGATTCTGGGTTGAGTCTGGTTCTCCATTCCTAGAGTATGATCCTGGGCAAGCTCACTTCTCTGTGCCTTTGTTTCTATGAACGGGGATCCTAAGGTCTGTTTTGAGTTAAAATACTAAGACCCGGGATGCCTGGGTGGCTCATCATTAAGCGTCTGTCTTCGGCTCCGGCCAAGATCCCCGGGTCCTGGGATTAAGCCCTGCATTGGGCTTCTTTCTCGGTAGGGGGCCTGCTTCTCCCATTCCCTCTGCCTGCTGCTCCCCTTGCTGGCGTGCGCTCTCTCTCTCTCTCTGTCAAATAAATAAATAAAATGGTTTTAAAAAATACTAAGACCCTTGGAGCAGTGCCTGACACAAAGAAGCCCTAGAAGAGGATCTGGTGCGAGCCTGTTCTCCTCACCTGGGGTGCTCTCTCCACCTCTGGGTCATTCCTCCAAGCACCCCTCCTGTCCTGCTCCCCTTGCCTCGGCCAGCTGATTCATTGCATTCTGCTGCCTGGGCTCCTGTGGTGACTCTCCCCACCCCCGTACAGACCCTTTATGGCACACTGTCCTTCCTGCCCATTTAAGAGGCTCCCAGTTGGACTGTCACTTCCAGAGGCAGGGACCTGGTCTGCTTGGAAGCTGGCACAAAAGAACTCAAATAGTAGCTGAATGAATAAATGAATGCGAACAGTCTACCCAATTTTGTTCATTCATTCATTCACTGAAGAAATATGTGAGAGCCTACTCTCTGCCAGGCAGTGTTCTGTGCACTACAGATCTAGAGTGAACGAGGCAAAATCCTTGCTCTCATGGGCCTCATGATCTAATAGGGAGACTGAACAAAAGAATGGGTAATATAATTTCTGGTGGAGACAAGTACATACTGTGAAGAACAGAAAGCTGAAGGTAATTGGCAAAAGTTGGTGTGATGTTGGGTAGGGACCAAGGGCAACTAAATAAATGCCACCAGCAAAACAGATGAAAATGTCACAGATTTGGCTGAAGGGATGGGAAGGTGAGTAGAACAGCAGAAAACATTCAGGTGATAGGTAACTAATGAATTCACGGATTCTGAAGGTGTGTATTGTCCAAAACAAAAGCTAGAGATCTAGGATGTGTGAAAATATGTTCATCCAGGATTAAAAAAACCCAACTCAATAGGAAGCTGAAAGTCAAAACAGACCCTCTGGAAAGGAAAAATGGTTATTTCACACACTGATTGCCTTAAAAATAATATTATCCATGCTTTTGAAAAGAATTCTTGGAGGAAATACTTTAGCACAGTGAAAAATAGATCCATGAAAGAAAAAAAAATGAGTGGTATTATAAACAATGATAAACAAAGAACACAGCTAAACATAAGAGTTAAGTTTAAATAAATTTCGTTACACAATTTGAAGAAAATGAATGACAGTTTAGAACTAAAATCTATGATGGGGTACCTGGGTGGCTCAGTGGGTTAAAGCCTCTGCCTTCAGCTCGGGTCATGATACCAGGGTCCTGGGATCGGTTCCCGCATCGGGCTCTCTGCTCAGTGGGGAGCCTGCTTCCCCCCTTTCTCTCTCTGCCTGCCTCTCTGCCTACTTGTGATCTCTGTCAAATGAATAAAATCTTAAAAAAAAAAAAAAAGAACTAAAATCTATGATGATCCATATGTGAGGGTAGGGGACGGAGGAAAGTAAGTTGCTACTAAATTTCTTGCCTCGTTTGGGAAGAGGCAAAGACAATAATTACACCCAGATGTTGGTAGAAAAAATAGAATCATACACACACAAACACACGTAGTGTATAGAATATCCACTAGAAACAAAGCTCAAAAGTTCCTAGTCATTAGAAGGGGGAAAAAAAACCAGAACAAAATAAATGGGAAAAACCCAACAAAAGGCAAAAACAAACTACACAAAAATAAGAAAGCTAAGAAAGGAGACACGGAAGAAGATGGCAGATGTAAATCTAGCTAAAACTAACAACGGTTAAACACAAATGGGTTAAATCTACCCATTAAAGCAGACACTCAATACAAAATCCACTTGTCTGCTACTACGATAGAAATATACAAAGCAAAATGACACAGAAAGAATAAAAAGAGAAAGGGTAAAAAAGGATATGTTAGCCACACGCATCCACAAAATAGGATTCAAGGCCAACGCATTGAACAGGACAAACCAATATATTTACAATGGGACAAAGGACAAGCATCAAGAAGTGCCGAAGTCATTAATCGTAAGTATATGAGAATATAGCCTAAAACATACATGTATAAAAACCTGATTTTTTTTTAAAGATTTTATTTATTTATTTGACAGAGAGATCACAAGCAGGCAGAGAGGCAGGCAGAGAGAGAGGAGGAAGCAGGCTCCCTGCTGAGCAGAGAGCCCGATGCGGGGCTCGATCCCAGCACTCTGAGATCATGACCTGAGCCGAAGGCAGCGGCTTAACCCACTGAGCCACCCAGGCGCCCCTAAAAACCTGATTTTTAAACCCAGTAGGTATACACAAGTCCCATAACCATTGTGAGAGAACTTGAAAAGATCTCTGTTAGAGAGAGACAGAACCATTGACCCCCCCCATCCGAAAAATAATGATCTAAATAAAGCAATTTAAAAACTTAATCTGAGAGGGGAGCCTGGCTGGCTCAGTCGGAAGAGCATGTGACTCTTAATCTCAGAGTTGTGAGTTCGAGTCCTACGTTGGGTATAGAGATTACTTAAGTAAGCTATTAAAAAAAAAAAACAAAAAAACCCCAAAAAACACCTTAATCTGAGAGAACACTTGAACAGTAAATAAGCATTTTCAAACACACATGAAATCATCACGAAAATTGGCCACATGTTAAGTCATAAATAAAAATTTCAACAAATTCCAGAAAGCAGATGTCACATGGGCTATGTTTTGCTTTTATGCAATAAGGTCAGAAATTAACAGCAACATGAGTATAAAAGAAACTATCCACTTGAAAGTTTAAAAAGCTATAATGCTCTATAATACTCTAGTTAAAGAGAAAAGCAAAGCAGAAACTACAAACAATTTAGAACCGAACGACAATGAACAATAATAAAAGCTCTGGTTTGAGGCCAAAGTGGGACTCAGAGGAAAATTACAGCTTTAAATGCACTTCCAAAAACGAGAGAGTCTGAAAATTATCTAGGCATTTAAATCAAGGGCTAGGAAAGAAAAAAATAAAACCAAGGAAAGAAGAAATCATCAATGAAAGTAGAAATTAAGAAAATGAGAGGAAGAAAAAAGTAGTAGAAATCCAAAGATCAAAAGCTGACTCTTTGAAAGGACCAATTTAAAAAAAAAAGCCTTTAGCAGTTCTTAGCAGCAACAAAAGAGAAGAAAGTCTAATAAGCCTTTGGAATGAGAAAAGGCCTATGACTATAGATCTGGACATATATTTAATTCGGAGAGAAAACTATATGCAGTTTCATAGCAAAAAAAATTTTTAATTCTTGATGAAATGGACCATTTTAGAAAACATAAATAAACAAAACTGGCTCAAGAAAATAATAGAAAACCTGAGGCGAGGATGCGGAGAAAGGGGAACCCTCCTACACTGTTGGTGGGAATGCAAGCTGGTGCAACCACTCTGGAAAACAGCATGGAGGTTCCTCAAAATGTTGAAAATAGAACTACCCTATGACCCTGCAATTGCACTGCTGGGTATTTACCCTAAAGATACAAACGTAGTGATCCGAAGGGGCACGTGCACCCGAATGTTTATAGCAGCAATGTCTACAATAGCCAAACTATGGAAAGAACCTAGATGTCCATCTACAGACGAATGGATAAAGAAGATGTGGTATATATACACTATGGAATACTATGCAGCCATCAAAAGAAATGAAATCTTGCCATTTGCGACGACGTGGATGGAACTAGAGGGTATCATGCTTAGCAAAATAAGTCAATCGGAGAAAGACAACTATCATATGATCTCCCTGATATGAGGGAGAGGAGATGCAACATGGGGGGTTGAGGGGGTAGGAGAAGAGTAAATGAAACAAGATGGGATTGGGAGGGAGACAAACCATAAGTGACTCTTAATCTCACAAAACAAACTGAGGGTTGATGGGGGGAGGGGGGTTGGCAGAGGGGGGTGGGGTTATGGATATTGGGGAGGGTATGTGCTATGGTGAGTGCTGTGAAGTGTGTAAACCTGGCGATTCGCAGACCTGTACCCCTGGGGATAAAAATATATGTTTATAAAGCTGTAAAAAAAAAAAAGAAAAAGAAAAAAGAAAGGATGAATACCCAAGTTTTGTAGCAACATGGACGGGACTGGAAGAGATGATGCTGAGTGAAATAAGTCAAGCAGAGAGATTCAATTATCATATGGTTTCACTTATTTGTGGAGCATAACAAATAGCATGGAGGACAAGGGGAGATGGAGAGGAGAAGGGAGTTGAGGGAAATTGGAAGGGGAGGTGAACCATGAGAGACTATGGACTCTGAAAAACGATCTGAGAATTTTGAAGGGGTGGGGGGTGGGAGGTTGGGGGCGCCAGGTGGTGGGTATGGTAGAGGGCACGGATTGCATGGAGCACTGGGTGTGGTGCAAAAATAATGAATACTGTTATGCTGAAAAAATAAAAAATTAATCAAATAATTTAAAAAAAAAAAGAAAATAATAGAAAACCTGAAAAGGCCAATAATTATCCAAGAAATCAAACAGACAAATCTCCCCCGTGAATGGCACCAAGCTCTTTTTATTACCTATCTACAATCTGCTCCAGAGCCTGGAAAATAAAGGAACTTTCCAGCTCATTGTACCAGCCTCAGCATACTCTTAGTAACAAAACAGACAGGGGTGGCACGTGGTTGTGCGGTAACGGCCAGGCCCGTCCCACCTTCCAGGGGCAGGAGTAGCCTGCATGTGGGACCGAGAGAGGGGCGTTCAGTCATCCATTTGTCAACCCTCTTCTGAGCGCCTACTCAGGGCCCACTGCTCTGCTCGGTACTGGGGTGATTAAAGACTAGGCTGCAACTCCCTATCAAGGTATTGAGCGTCTAGCTGGGCTGGTACGTCAAGAAAAATAACACCAGGACAGAAAGTGATTCATACTATGGGGAAATCTAGGCCAAACAGGGAGGTCCCTTCAGCTTGGAGGGATAATGCAAGGTTTTAGCCAAGAGGGGCTATTGATCCTGCCCTTGAAAGAACAGTATTTGATATAAAAAAGATAGGGTCTGGGAAAGGGCTTCCAGGCAGACAAATAGCATGAGCCAGGGCCTGGACACTGTGAAGAAAAGAGCTGAGGGTTTGGGGGGTCAGTGTCCTGGCATAAAAGGGGCCGGGGCAGAGGCGACCAGGGCATCAGCAAAGGCAGGTGTGCCCGAGAGGCAGAGGGAACAGTGAATGGGGAGACACTGAGGGCACAGGACACAGGTAATGGGGGCCAACAGGAGAGAGGAGGGTGGAGAGTGCCATGGGAACTCTAAACCTTGGAACCCCAGCAGGGCAGATGTAAGCTGGGAGGGGCAGATGTGGTGGGGCTGAGCTGGGTCTCGTCTGGTTTGGGGTTCATCCCTCCCCTCCACACACATACACCTGGAAGTGCCTGGGCACAGCCCCTCATCAGCAATTCTGCCTCCCAGGGAGGCTGAGGATAACGGGCAGCTGTGCTTTTAAGAAATTATGATTCCACCTGCATTTCCCATGTCTGATGTCAGGAAGGTAGGAGGACTCTGGAGACAGAAAGTATTAGTCACTGTGGGAGAAGAGGTGCTGTGCCAGTGTTTGTGTGAGTGTGTGTGAGGAAGAGAGGGAGTGAGAGAAGACAGAAGAGAGCCACAGAGAGGCAGAGGCAGCCAGAGGCAGCCTAACTGTGGAAGGAGGAAGAAGAGAGACAGATTTTGGAGACAGTGGGTCAGTGCTGTGTACCTGTCTGGCCCACCTCATTGTTCCCACTCAGAGGCTGTGGGCCCAGCAGTACGCCTGAGGAGGGTTTAAGTGGAAACCCCAAGGCTACTCTTAGATAGTGTGGCTCTCAGAAGCCCAGCCCCCAAGGCCAGTGTGGCACGAGGTCTCCAGCAGGCGGGCAGCCAACATGTAAGGGGCACCAGCCTGGGTCCCAGTGGAGCCCTCCTCCTTTCCCACCCCCCTTCCTCTTCCTTCTTTTCTTCCTCCTCCTCTTCTTCCTCCTCGGGGCTTCCCGAGGGAGTCACACCCTGGCATGGGCTCAGGGCTTGGCCACTGGCAGCAGCCCAAGGTACAGTCTGAGCTCTTTGGCTGAAAATGGTCCTGCCCACCATGTTCCTACTGGCAGCGGGCACCGTGCTGAGATTTTAGACATACATGCCCTCTGGATCCTCTCTGTGGCCTAGAACAAATGTGGAAACTGAGGCCCAGGTAGTGAAAGGGATCCGCTCTAGGCCACACAACGGGAAGGAGGCCGCTCCAACTTCCCTAAGACCCAGCTGGCCCTGCCCATCCAGGCTTTTATCTTTAACCAGAGGGTGTGGGTCTGGCCACCCACAACCAGCCGGGCTGTGTCTCAATTCCAAGCCTTTGCACAAGCCATGACCTCCAACTCGAATGCCCTCTCACCAGCTGCCCCAGCCTCCCCCAGCACGTCTGCCCTCTGCCTCCTCTCCTGAGAGCCCCAGCCTCGGGCTTCTGTCTTTGAACCCTTCCTATTATGTGTGTCCTGGGTTCTGTGAGTTCTGTGGGTTTCTCCGAGTCAGTGCCCCTAGGCCTGGCTCAGCTCCCCACCATAGGGTGGAGCTCCACAGGGGGGATGGGAGGAGAGCCAGGCTTTCATTTCCCCGTGTCTCTCAAAAGCTTCGGCCAGTGCAGGTTCAAAAAGTACTTGCAGAATGACTGGACAAATCACGTGTGCACTATAGGAAAGGCAGCTGCTGCGCTCAACCAGCCCCTGCCAGCTCTAAGGGAAATCACAAAAAGGTGACCTTCACCCAACATGGTGAGGTGAGGGTTCTGGAATATGAAACAATACAGATGAGAATTTCTAGACATAAAATGACTCCAAGGACCGCCTCATGTTTTCTATCTTTCTCTAATCCACAGACCCATGATGGAAAGTGGGAGTGATCATGCCCATTTCACAAGGGAGTCAGGTGGGGAAGTTGACGCTCTTCCTAGGAAAAGACTCAAATAAAAATAGGCTACCTAGCTGAGCATTGGTAGTGATGAGGGCACTCGACTATTTTTCCTGTGTTCCCCTTTCCCGGTAAGAGTGTGTATGGCATGGGCTGGGTGCTGGGCAGAAGGGCGAGACCCATTGACCACAGCACTGGCAGGGTGTGGAAAGCCAGGCCACTTGGGACTTGCTGAGGGGGAGGGAACTAAGTCGTGGGGCATGTGGCTGGCTCCCTGATGATGGGGAAGTTTCTCTCTGGCAGTGGCCCCAGCCTTAACTCGCTGATTTCAGGATGGACTGAGGAGAAGTGCTGGCCACCAGCTCCAGGGGACACTTGCTCCTGAGGCCACCCTCCTGCAGCTGGGGGAATGGGTGCTAGGAGTCCTTGGGATACACTCTCAGAGGGCCTAGATTCCCTGACTTGGTGAACAGCTCACATGTGTGGATGCACATTCTTTCAGGGAGATGGTCCATGGCTTTGTGGAATTCTCATAGGAGCTGGAACACCCCACCCCCAAACGAATGTCACTTCTGGGGAGGGAAGAGTAGAAAAGAGGAGAGAGGATAGCAGGGGCGGGGGGGGGGCATCTCAGCTGTGTCACCAGGAACATACCAGAAAGAGCAGGTAGCCTGGGAGGGGCCTGGCAACAGAAAGGAACAGGGAGACAAAACGTTGGCCCACAACCCCATTTTGTCTTCAGGGTGTGCAGGGAGGCAATGTTCTACAGGTGACTGGCTCAGTTTCACACTGCTAGAGAGCAAGAGAGGCAGGTTTGAACCCCAGGGTGCCTGGTGATAGCCTGTCATTTTTTTTTTAATTTAAAGATTTTATTTATTTATTTGACAGAAAGAGATCATAAATAGGCAGAGAAGCAGGCAGAGAGAGAGGAGGAAGCAGGCCCCCTGCTGAGCAGAGAGCCCGATGTGGGGCTCAATCTCAGGACTCTGGGATCATGACCTGAGCTAAAGGCAGAGGCTTTAACCCATTGAGCCACCCAGGTGCCCCTGACAGCCTGTCTTTGAGCAAGAACACAGCAGGGTCCCCAAGGACTGTGAAGAGGTGCAGGTCTAAATGGAGAGGGTGGGGAGAGAACACCTGAGGTCCACAGAGACAGGAGACAAGGCCTGGAGGGGATCCACCTACTCCACACTTGCCCCTGGGTGGCCATGCGTAGCTCGGGGAGAGGGCTCATGGCTAGGCACCTGGCTCCCCTTAAAGTCCCAGCGCAACTTCTGGGGGCCTTAGGACCCCCAACAAACCTGAACACATCCCCATCCAGTCCTCTCCCGCTCCTGAGGGCACTGCTTCCCACCACCTCCCATCCTTCAGCCTCCACTCCCAGCTGAGCGTGAGAAACAGAGATTACCAGCTAAATTCCACAAGCTTCCAGATCAACCCACCTCACAGACAGCAGGAGCCTCACACACTGCAGCGGGGGTGGGGTGGGGTGGGGTGGGGTGTGAGGCAGGCAGGGCCACTGCAGAACACAGTTTTGAGTTTCCTCAAAAAGTAAAACGTAGAGTTACCATTTGACCCAGCCCTTCCGTGCCCAGGGGCAGACCCAAGAGAAGTGAAAACATATCAACACAACAACTTGCACAAGAATGTCCAAAGCAGCATTATTCCCTGATGGTCCAAAGTGGAAACAATCCAAAGACCCACCAGTGTATGAGTGGATAAAGAAAGTGTGATGCATCCATACATCAGAATATTATTCATATATAGAAAGGAATGAGATTCTGATACACGCTACATGAAAACAGTCCACAGAGTGAAAGAGGCCAGTCTCAAAGGCCGCTTACTGTATGGTGCTGTTTATATATAGGAAATGTCCAGAACAGGCAAATCTGTAAAGACAGAAAGTAGATCACTAGTTTCAGGAGCTGGGGGAAGGGGAGGGGAGGACGGAGAATGACTGCTTTAATGGGGTGAGCATTCCAGGGGGAGGTGATGGAAATGTTGAGGAATCCGTGGTGATCCAAGTGATTGTTGGTTTGTGAATCAATCAGCAGTTGTGGGTGTGCAACTGTGTGTATGTACTCAAAAGCACTCAAAGTACACTTTACATGTGAGTTACAAGTCGATTAAAAACACTTGTATGAGGAAGCCCCCCACTTTTCTCTGCAACACATACTCCACTGTCTTCTTGCTATGGGAGATGACCTGGCCCTGCTCCTGTCCAAGACCATGCCCTCCAGCCAGGTACTGGGTCCTGTCCTCTGTCCCCCAGACAAGGACACTGATGCTATCATGGCGCCTTCCCTCTCTGGCATTGTTTCTCTTTTGTTTCATTTCCACCAGTATGTAAACATACTATAATTTCTCTCACCTAAAAAATAAAATAAAATAAAGCCAAAAAAAATCAACAGTGGAAACCCTGCCCCTTGACCTCTCATCTCCTTCCAGCTACTGTCCCTTCTCTGTTCCTCTTTACAAAACACATCCCTTGACTTATCTGTTCTCACTGCCTGCTCTTCCTCCCCTCCACTCTCTCTTGAACCCACTCTCAGTGCTGATCACTCTATCAAGATTGGTCTTGTCAAGTCACCAACAACCTCTGTGTCACTAAATCCAATGAGTACGTTTAGGTCCTCATCCCTCTGGGCCACCTGCTGATACTGGAAGTGGTTGATGGTTCCCTCCTTGTTGGAGAGCCTTCTTCCCTTGGCCTTGGGACATCACTCTTTTATCGGTTCTTCTCCTACTGCAGTGACTGGTCCTGCTCTGTCCCTTCACCACCCTACCCTCTAAATGATAGGTCCCCACACTCAGTCCTGGGACCCCTTCTCTAACCCACGTTCGCTTCATTGGCCATCTCTCATCTCATAATGCTTTACATGTCCACTCCCAAATGTCCATCTCCCGCCTATACATCTTCCAGTGCCCTTAGTACAGACTCTAACATTCATCTGCCTCTTTCACTTCTAATTCTCTGAGAGAGGCACCTCAGATTTAACATGTCTAAAATTAAACTGATTCCCTCCCCCAACAAACTTGCTTTTCACCAGTCTTCTTAATGTTGATAAACATAACTATCTACCAGTTGTTCAGGCCAAAGAGTCTTCCCTCTTCTACCCCCACTTTATGACATATACTCTATCCACAAATCCTGTTGCTTCCTCCTTCAAAACACATCGAGAAGCTAATTCTTTCTAGCTATTTCCTTCAGTGGTGCCCTAGTCTGCTTGGCTTCTTAAATCGGGTCTCCCCGATTCTGCCCTGATTCCTCTACGGTCTATTCTCCACTCCTTTTAAAACATCAGTCGGACTATATCTCCTCTCTGCTCAAAACCCTCCAATGGCTTATTTTTCTACATTAACCTATGAGATAGTGCCTCCCAGCTGTCTCTCTGACTTCTCCCATTAATACCGCCTTACTTGCTCTGCACTCTGGCCTCCTACCTAGTCCCCCAAAAGCCCATACCCCTGCCTCAGGGTCTTTGCAACTGATGCTCTCTGTATCTAAGATTCTCTTCCTTCAGGTATAAGCACAGCTTTATCCTTCACATCTCTGTTCCAACATCACTTTAGCGGGTGCTTTGGACACTCTTGTGCAAGTTTTTGTGTGGATAGGTTTTCGCTTCTCTTTATCAGCCTATGTAAGATAGCAACCCCTCCCTCACTGTCTGTTTCCTTTACTTTGCCTTATTCTCCTTCATAGTATTTATCACTACTTGACACATTACATATTTGTTTCTGCTCTGTCCCTCCTATCTTAACAGAAGCTTCATGACACCTGGGACTTGACTTTGTCAAATGCTGCCTCCTTAGAGCCCAAAAGAGAGCCAGGCACATGGCAAGTACCCTGACGTATTTGTTGAATGAATTAGTGAACTCATCCAAGGACACAAAACTCAGAGGCCAATCCATACATCGATGGAGAGGGGAGGTGGTAGTTCCAAGTCAGGGGCTCATGTCTCACTCCTGGAGCTCCCAGGAAGTGGGCAGAGGGATTGATGGCCTCTCATGCACCTGTGATTAAAGCCTGTTCCTGAAAGCACCAAGCCACCATCCTGACTAGTACCGTAAGTCATATCTGAACAATCACAGCAATGATAGGCATCTCCCAAGGTCTGCTATGTGGTTCCTTATTCCCTCCCTCACCCAATAAATAGGTTCCACCTCCAGGCTGGCATTGGGGAAATAATGGTGGACAAAGGACAGTTCTCCCTCAAGAAGCTTATAATTTGTATTGCTTCATTTACTCTTTGCAACAACAACTCTGAGCATACATCCCACTTGGGACACCAATGAGGACACATGGTCTTGGTCCAGAGGCTGTCTGTGCCTGAGGGAAAGAAGAACCTGGGTCAAGGTGACAGCAGGCAGGCAGTGGCTGCGCTAGGGCCTGGGGCAGGTGGCTCATGCTATGCATGGGCAGACTGGGAAGATCTCAAACTTACTAACCCCGCTGGTGCACTCAGCCCAAGCAGGTCACGTGACTAAGAGCAATCAGTATGAAGTTCTGAAGTCAGGGCAAAACCCAAAAGTAACTGCCCGAGTACGGGACCTGTCAGCAGTGTGAGAGGAACTCCGCCTGGGATTTGGGGTGCAAATCCCCAGACTGACTCCAGGCTGCACTGTGACTTTGATGGAGGAGGGGTGTGCATTGCATACATCATCATCATGCAGCCTTGCTGAGCTGACCCTAGGTCACTGGCTAATGGGGGGTTCCCTCAGCTCCCAGGCCGGCAGGTGGGGTTAAGCTGGCACAGAGCAAGAGTAAGATCCTTCTCTTCGGGGTCAGAGGAAGGGGGGCTCTAATCAGTTGGGTGACCTTGGATGCTATTACCCCTCGCTGACTCCTGGTCTTCCCCTGCAGGGCCTGACTGATTGGAGGACTGCTGGACAGGTGCTAACGCAGGAGGTCTGGGTCCCCGGGGGAAGGGCCCTTGGGGTCACAGGAAAGCAGCAGTATGATTTTCCAACCGCACTGACATAGTTCACGTTTACCACTCTATCGGCTACCAGGGCAGTGACGGTGCACACTGGCGGAGGCTGGGTTACACTCACCTGGAAGCTAGAGACACTAATCTTCATGAGACATAAGTGTTACAAGGAGGAAACACAACCATCCCTTTCAAGCCCTGAGCACAGGTTCTGGTCTTCCAGAAAAGTCTGGTCAGGAGTAACCACTCCCCCACTGCTGGGAAGTGGAAGGAGCCACAGTGAGGGAGGGTTTGGGAGGTCGATCTGGCTTCAGTATACCAGGAAGCACTGCCCAAGGAAGCTCACAGATCAGTGAGTTGCACATTCCTGGAAGCATACAAGCAGTGATGGCTGATGGAACCAGGATAAAGGGTCAGGTTGAGGCCCAGAGGGCTAGATTTCATAATCTGAGGCCAGTGGCCATGTTCCCTCATAAAAGAAAAAAGGGGAATTCCTCCTGCATCACTGCTAACAGGAAAAAGGGAAGATGGCTGGACAGGTAGAAGGACAGGGCAGCTCTGCCTGTACCCCATTCTCAGCTGGGGGGCCATGGGGAAGTGCTTACTCGGAAGCTGAATCTCCAAGTAAAGCCTCTAGACCAGAAAAGTACACTCGATAAATGTTCCTTTTACTCTTGCTGCCCTTCCAATGTCCTCCTTCCCTCCCCCTCTCCAGAAAGAATGTGGATTCAAGTGTTCAGGGAAAAGCCAGGTCCAGGCTGCTCCGAGAAGACAACAGCACTTGTGTCTGAGGTTTGGGCAGAAGCCAGGGTGGAAATGTCCCAGCTTCTGAGGGTGCAGGAGAAGAGCTGGAGCCTTACTCTTTGCAAAGCCCTAGCTGTTGCAGGGGAGATAGGGGGACAGAAAGGCTGCAGAGCTGGGCCCAGGAGTCCCAGTGGGAAGAGGTGGAGGGAGATTCAGGGCCTAATGCTGTTCTCTGTTGGTGGACGGAAGATGCCAGGTTGGGCAGAGGGCAGGACCAGGAGGCCATATAGGAGAGAAGGCCTAGAAACACCTAATCCTACTCTAAGTGGGCAGAGGATCTGGTCAACATCCTACACCACAGGACCAAGGCCTGGGTCAAAACAGGAGGCAGCAGGATAGGATGGGGGATGTGCCCTGAGGAGCCAAGATGCCCCAGGCCTGGCTCAGCCACTAGCTAGGTCTGACCTCAGGCCAGGCCCTTCTCCACATGCACCAGTTTCCTCAGGTGTAAAGTGAGGAAGGTGATAGCCTAGAGCTCAGGAACCTTCCAGTCCTAGCCTAACAGAAAAAATAGGCACACAAGAACTCCAAGATGAAACATGTGAATGCATGGATTAGAAGAAATCTTTGTACACTCGTGTGTACAACAGCAGTATTCACAATAGCCAAAAAGTGGATATAGCCCCTGTGTCCATTGCTGGATGAATGGGTAAACAAATATATATGTATGTGTATATATACACACACATATGCAGTGGAATATTATACAGTCTTAAAAAAGAAGAAATGCTGACACACGTTATAATGTGGATGAGCCTTGAAGACACTGCGCTAAGTGAAATAAGCTGGTCATGAAAGAACGAGTCCTGTATGCGTCCGCATATGGGAGGTACTTGGAGGGGCCAACCTCAAAGAGACAGCATGTGGCATGGCCATTGTCAGGGCCTGGGGGGAGGGGAGAAGGAGTTATCATTGTGTGCATAGAGTGGCGGTCAGAGATGACCGACAGTGGTGGTGATGGCAGAGCAGTGTGGATGGACTTAATAGCACAGAGCTGGACCCTTAAAAATGGTTACAATGGTCAGTTTTATGTATATTTTACCTCTCACACAAAAAACCCCCCACAAGAATAAATACAAAATTTCAGGATTCTGCTTAGGCTTGGTTCATCCTGATCCATGAAACATGAGAACTGGGGTCGGGTGAGTCCTATAGCTAAAAGCCAGTGTGAGAGGGGGTCCAAAGTCAGGGACCAGACGAGAGGGCTGGAGAGCTGGGAGGTGGGGAAGCTGATGTAAGCCCACAGAAGAGAGGTAGGCACCAGACTCGGAGGAGATACTTCCAGAAATGGGCCCGCAACAATGACAGGTGAGATGGGGGTCCTGAAGCTCTGGAGAAGGAACTGGGAGCAAATCTGCTCCAAAGCCTGAGGGTCCCAGACATGGAGAGCATGGCTGCTGGCCCCTGAGGTCAGCTGCCTCCCGTGTTTTAGTTTCTGGGAGAACCAGGGCAATGAAGTCCCTTGAAAGAAAGCAAGAAACAAGTTTGTAGGTAAGCAGGAAGCCCGTGAGAATCCTCAGTGTGGCCACCACAGAGAAGGCTCTTTGAGCAAGCTGAGGAAGGGCACCCGGACCTCTGAGGGACCCTGGGGGAGTTGTAAGAAGGACAGGTGAGGGTGTCTGTTGATCCTGTAATCCCAGCCACACTCCCCTCTCCTCAGGATTTCAGCGCCCATTCCCAGAGCCCCATGGATCAGTGTGTGAGGTGGGAGGGGATTTCCCTACCCAGTCAGACTAACAGAGAATCCAGGACACAAAGGGGCGTTCAAGCCATTGCTAGCTCTGTGAATCTCTCTGTGCTTTACTTTTATGAAAATAACAACAGTAGCTGGCACAACAGTGCTGAAAGGATTAAAAGAGAGCATATTCAAAGTGCTCAGCATTGGGCTTCTGCAGAGTCATTGCACAATACATATCATTACTGCCCTCATAATTAGCCTCCTTCTCCTCCTCATCATGATCAAGCTGCCATGTTCTTGCTCTTCCTGAATACAGAAGAAGAGCAATCCAGAGCTCAGAGCACTTGGAAGGCACCCCAGGCCTTGCCCCTCCCCCAGGATGGTATGGTCTTCAGGGAAGCATGATGTCTGGACTCTGGATGCCCCTGGGAAAGTCCTGTCTATTCCAGGATCTCGAACCACCCCAGAAGAGTCTAGCCCCAGAAGGTGCCAGAGTTATATTCATGCCTACATACAACCAGTCTTTGATTAAAGTTCCCCAAATATGGGGCATCCTTTTAAATGCCAGACTAATTAATATTTAGCTGTAATGTTTTAAGCCTTCCTTTTCTTAATACAAGAAATACTTGAGTGGAGAAGTATACTAATCTGGGAATCCGGTATCTGTGCCTGTGGCAGGTGCTGGGTGGGCAGTGCCCTAAATTAGGCTTGATTCAGGTGGCAGATTTAGAGGCATAGCACCCAAGGGAGCCCAGATGCTTCATAACAAAAGCTTTGCAAGTTCATGCTTATAAAGTAATGCTTTGAGGGCGCCTGGGTGGCTCAGTGGGTTAAGCTGCTGCCTTCGGCTCAGGTCATGATCTCAGGGTCCTGGGATCGAGGCCCGCATCGGGCTCTCTGCTCAGCAGGGAGCCTGCTTCCCTCCCTCTCTCTCTCTGCCTGCCTCTCTGTCTACTTGTGATCTCTCTCTGTCAAATAAATAAATAAAATCTTAAAAAAAAAATAAAGTAATGCTTTGGTCATGCTTCCCTTTTCCCTGCTGTTGCAGCTGCTATAAATGTTATCACTGGGGTGCCTGGGTGGCTCAGATGATGACGCATCTGCCTTCTGCTCAGGTCATGATCTCAGGGTCCTGGGATTGAGCCCTGATTTCGGTTCCCTGCTTGTTCCCCTGCTTCCACTCTCTCATTCTCACCCTCTCAAACAAACAAACAAACAAACAAACAAACAAACAAAATCCCTTAAAAATGTATATCATAAAAAAAATGTTATCACAAAATCTTCCTAAAAATCACCGCTGAAAAATTTTCCACCCTCAGAAACTAATTTAATACACCCAAAGTTACTTTAAGAAAAAGTTAGAGAGGGGAGAGGAGTCAAGACAGCAGAGGAGTAGCAGACTGAGATGACATCAGGTCACAGGAGTTCATCTAGATAGTCATCAAACAATTCCGAACACCTACAAACCCAACAGGAGATCGAAGAGAAGAGCAGCAATTCCAGAAACACAAAATCAACCACTTTCTGAAAGGTAGCATGTGCAGAGAAGTGAATCTGAAGCAACGGGAAGATAGACTGCGGGGGGAGGGACCGGTTCCCAGCAAGCGGTGGAGCAATGGAGCACAAAATCAGAACTTTTAGATGTCTGCTTTACTGAGAGACATTGCTCCAGAGGCTAAGTGGGGGTAGAGCCCTTGCAGGGACAGCATGGTCTCAGGTCCTGCAGGGTTAAAGAAGGATCGGAGGTGTCTGAGTGTAGCAGAGCTTGCAGGTATTGGAGTGGGGAAGTCGGCTATAGAGACGGAGCTGAGGAGTGAGCTCCCAGCTTGGGGTTACCTTAAACAGTGATCCGTGGCACAGTTGGACCACTGCTCTTTGAGCAGGGATCCCACAAGTAGTAGAACTGGGGAGACTCACCTTCCTTCTCTGGAGGCAGGAATCTGCTGGGTTTGGAGACTCCAAACCATGTGCCAGAGACAGAAACACTTGGTCACAGGCCGGGCGCAGCCAGAGACCAGGGAGACAGGAGTGATTGAGCACTTTTCTTTGAGGGTACACTGAGGAGTGGGGCCCTGAGCTCTCAGCTCCTCTGGGCCAGAGACTGGGAGGCCGCCATTTTCATTCCTGTCCTCCAGAGCTCTACAGAAAGCGTTCAGGGAACAAAGGCTCCCTAGAGCGAACCCCAAGCAGATTACTTAGCCCAGCCCCTGGGCTAAGTATTCCGACTCGGGCAAAGACATTTGAGAATCTCTACAACAGGCCCCTCCCCCAGAATATCAGCAAGAACATCCAACCAAGACCAAACTCACTGATGAAGGATAAAAGCAGAATTCCAGAGGAAGGTAAAGCAAAGCATGGAATTCATGGCTTTCTCCCCATGATTCTTTAGTCTTGCAAATTTAATTAAATTTTTTTTAATTTTATTTTTTTCTTATTCTAATTTTTTAAACTTTTCCTCTTTCCTCTTTTAACGTTTTTTTAACTAGTTTATCTTAACAATACCTTTCTTTAAAAAAAATCTTTTTAAACCCTCATTAATATAGTCATATTTTATCCTTCACTGTATCTAACTTTATTTTTTGTATACATATAGGGCTTTTTCTTCTAAAAAATTTTGGATTTCTTCTAATAGATGAAAATATACCCTAAATCTAGCACAGGGCTTTGTTCTAGTCTCCAGCCTGAGCAAATTCTCTCCACTTTCTTTTTCTTTTTCCAACCAACTTATCTTATCAATTCCTTTTTTAGAATTTTTAATTTTCATCTTTACAGTCATATTCTATCCCTTCATCATGTTTACCCTTTTTTGTGTATATATACAAGTTTTTCTTTCTTTAAAATTTTGAGGTAGTTTCTTCCAAGAGAATAAAATACAGCCAAAATCAAGTAGGTGGCTCTGTTCTATTCCCCAGTCTAACATATATATATATATATATATATATATATATATATATATATATATTTTAAATTTTTAAAAAAATTTTTAACCCCTTTCTTCTCCCTCTGATTTGGGGTCTTTTCTGATTTGGTTAGTGTACATTTTTCTGGGGTCTTTGCCACCATTTTGGTATTTTATTCTCTCATTCATATATTCTTATCTGGATAGAATGACGAGGAGGAAAAACTCACCACAAAAAAACAACAACAACAAAAAAACCCACCAAAAACAAAAACCAAGAGGCAGTACCGAAGGCTAGGGACCTAATTCAATACAGACATTGGTAATATGTCAGATATAGAGTTCGGAATGACGATTTTCAAGGTTCTCGCTAGGCTCGAAAAAGGCATGGAAGATATTAGAGAAACCCTCTCCAGAGAGAAAAAAACCTTTTCTGGAGAAATAAAAGAACTAAAATCTAACCAAGCTGAAATCAAAAAAGTTATTACTGAGGTGCAAGCAAAAATGGAGGCTCTTACTGCTAGGATAAATGAGGCAGAAGAGAGAATTATTGATATAGAAGACCAAACGACAGAGAATAAAGAAGCTGAGCAAATGAGAGACAAAGAACTGCTGGGCCATGAGGGGAGAATTTGAGAGATAAGTGATATCCTAAGACAAAACAATATTAGAATAATTGGGAATCCAGATGAAGAAGAAAGAGAGAGGGGGGCAGAAGGTATATTGGAGTGAATTATTGTAGAGAATTTCCCCAATATGGCAAAGGGAACAAGCACCAAAATCCAACAGGCACAGAGAACCCTCGCTAAAATCAATAAAAATAGGTCCACACCCCGTCATCTAATAGTAAAACTTATTAGTCTTAGTGACAAAGAGAAAATCCTGAAAGCAGCCTGGGACAAGAAGTCTGTAACATACAATGATAAAAATATTAGATTGGCAGCAGACTTATCCACAGAGACCTGGGCAGGCCAGAAAGAACTGGCATGACATATTCAGAGCACTAAATGAGAAAAACCTGCAGCCAAGAATACTATATCCAGCTAGGCTATCTTTCAGTATAGAAGGAGAGATAAAGGGGCGCCTGGGTGGCTCAGTGGGTTAAAGCCTCTGCCTTCGGCTCAGGTCATGATCTCAGGGTCCTGGGATCGAGCCCTGCATCGGGCTCTCTGCTCAGCGGGGAGCCTGCTTCCTCCTCTCTCTCTCTCTGCCTGCCTCTCTGCCTACTTGTGATCTCTCTCTCTCTGTCAAATAAATAAATAAAATCTTTAAAAAAAAAAAAAAAGAAGGAGAGATAAAAAGCTGCCAGGACAAACAAAAACTAAAAGAATTTGTAAATATCAAACCAGCATTACATGAAATATTGAAAGGGATCCTCTAAGCAAACAGAGAGCCTAAAAGTAGTAGACCAGAAAGGAACAGAGACAATATATAATAACAGTCACCTTAAAGGCAATACAACGGCACTAAATTCAGATCTTTCAATAGTTACCCTGAATGCAAATGGGCTAAATGACACAGGGTATCAGAATGGATTAAAAACAAAAACAAAAACAAAAAAACCCACATCATCAATATGCTGTCGACAAGAAACTCATTTTAGACCCAAAGACACCTCCAGATTTAAAGTGAGGGTGTGGAGGGGTGGGTGCTTGGGTGGCTCAGTGGGTTAAGCCTCTGCCTTTGGCTCAGGTCATGATCCCAGGGTCCTGGGATCAAGCCCCGCATCGGGCTCTCTGCTCAGTGGGGAGCCTGCTTCACCCTCTCTCTCTGCCTGCTTCTCTGCCTACTTGTGATCTCTCTCTCTGTGCCAAATAAATACATAAAATCTTTTTAAAAAAATAAAGTGAGGGGGTGGAAAACAATTTACCATGCTAACAGACATCAAAAGAAAGCTGGGGTGGCAATCGTTATATCAGGTAAATTAGATTTTAAGCCAAAGACTATAATACGAGATGAGGAAGGACATTATATCATACTCAAACAGTCTGTCCAACGAGAAGATCTAACAATTTTAAATATCTATGCCCCTAACATGGAGCAGCCAATTATATAAACCAGTTCATAACAAAATCAAAGAAACCCATCAACAATAATAAAATAATAGAGAGGACTTTAGGGTGCCTGGGTGGCTCAGTGGGTTAAGCCTCTGCCTTCAGCTCAGGTCATGATCTCAGGGTCTTGGGATCAAGCCCCACATTGGGCTCTCTGCTCAGCAGGGAGCCTGCTTCCCACCCCACACCTCTGCCTGCCTCTCTGTCTGCTTGTGATCTCTGTCTGTCAAATAAACAAATAAAAATCTTAAAAAAAAAAAGTAGAGGACTTTAACACCCCCTTCACTGAAATGGACAGATCATCTACACAAAAGATCAACAAGGAAATAAAGGCCTTAAATGACACACTGGACCAGATGGACATCACAGATAAATTCAGAACATTCCATACCAAAGTAACAGAATACACATTCTTCTCTAGTGCACATGGAACATTCTCCAGAATAGATCACATCCTGGGTCACAAATCAGGTCTCAACTGGTACCAAAAGATTGGGATCATTCCCTTTATATTTTCAGACCACAATGCTCTGAAGCCAGAACTCAATAACAAGAGGAAAGTTGGAAAGAACTCAAATACATGGAGGCTAAAGAGCATCCTACTAAAGAATGAATGGGTCAACCAGGAAATTAAAGAAGAATTGAAAAAATTTATGGAAACAAATGATAATGAAAACACAACTGTTCAAAATCTGTGGGACACAGAAAAGGCAGTCCTGAGAGGAAAGTATATAGCGATACAAGCCTTCTCAAGAAACAAGAAAGGTCTCAAATACACAGCCTAACCCTACACCTAAAGGAGCTGGGGAAAGAACAGCAAAGAAAGCCTAAACCCAGCAGGAGAAGAGAAATCATAAAGATCAGAGCAGAAATCAATGAAATAGAAACCAAAGAACAATAGAACAAATCAATGAAACTAGGAGCTGGTTCTTTGAAAGAATTAATAAGATTGATAAACCCCTGGCCAGACTTATCAAAAAGAAAAGAGAAAGGACCCAAATTAATAAAATCATGAATGAACGAGGAGAGATCACAACCAACACCAAAGAAATACAAACAATTATAAGAACGTATTATGAGCAACAATATGGCAGCAAATTTGACAAGCTGGAAGAAATGGATGCATTCCAAGAGACACGTAAACTACCAACACTGAACCAGGAAGAAATAGAAAACCTGAACAGACCCATAACCAGTAAGGAGATTGAAGCAGTCATCAAAAATATCCCAACAAACAAGAGCCCAGGGCTAGACGGCTTCTCAGGGGTAATTCTACCAAACATTTAAAGAACAATTAATACTTATTCTCCTGAAACTGTTCCAAAAAATAGAAATGGAAGGAAAACTTCCAAACTCATTTTATGAGGCCAGCATTACCTTGATCCCAAAACCAGACAAAGACCCTACCAAAAAGGAGAATTATAGACCAATATCCTTGATGAACACAGATGCAAAAATCCTCACCAAAATACTAGCCAATAGGATCCAACAGTATATTAAAAGTATTATTCACCACGACCAAGTGGGATTTATTCCAGGGCTACAAGATTGGTTCAACATCCGCAAATCAATCAATGTGATACAATACATTAACAAAAGAAAGAACAAGAACCATATAATATTCTCAATAGATGCTGAAAAAGCATTTGACAAAGTACAGCTTCCTTTATTGATCAAAACTCTTCAAAGAGTAGGGATAGACGGTTCATACCTCAATATCATCAAAGCCACCTATGAAAAACCCACAGTGAATATCATTCTCAATGGAGAATAACTGAGAGCTTTTCTGCTAAGGCCAGGAACACAGCAGGGCTGTCCATTATCACCACTGCTGTCTCAGCAATCAGACAATAAAAAGAAAGTATAGGCATCCAAATCAGCAGAGAAGTCAAACTATCCCTTTTTGCAGATGACATGATACTTTATATGGAAAACCCAAAAGACTCCACTCCAAATCTGCTAGAACTTGTACAGGAATTCAGTAAAGTGTCAGGATATAAAATCAATGCACAGAAATCAGTTGCATTTCTATGCACCACCACAATACAGAAGAAAGAGAAATTAAGGAGTCAATCCCATTTACAACTGCACCCAAAACAGTAAGATACCTAGGAATAAACCTATCCAAAGAAGCAAAGAATCTGTACTCAGAAAACTATAAAATACTCATGAAAGAAATTGAGGAAGACAAATAGAAACACAAAAATGTTCCATGCTCACGGATTAGAAGAACAAATATTGTGAAAATGTCTATGCTACCTAAAGCAATCTACATGTTTAATGCAATCCCTATTAAAATACCATCATTTTTTTCCAAAGAAATGGAACAAATAATCCTAAAATTTACATGGAACCAGAAAAGACCTTGAATAGCTAAAGGAATGTTGAAAAAGAAAGCCAAAATTGGTGGCATCACAATTCCAGAGTTCAAGCTCTATTACAAAGCTGTCATCATCAAGACAGTATGGCACTGCCACAAAAACAGACACATAGATCAATGGAACAGAATAGAGAATAGAGAGCCCAGAAATAGACCCTCAACTCTATGGTCAACTAATCTTCGACAAAGCAGCAAAGAATGTCCAATGGAAAAAAAGACAGTCTCTTCACCAAATGGTGTTGGGAAAATTGGACAGTCACATGCAGAAAAGTGAAACTGGACCATTTCATTATACCACACATAAAAATAGACTCAAAATGGATGAAAGACCTCAATGTGAGAAATGAACCCATCAAAATCCTTGAGTAGAACATAGGTAGCAACTTCTTTGACCTCAGCCGCAGCAACTTCTTCCTAGAAACATTGCCAAAGGCAAGGGAAGCAAGGGCAAAAATGAACTACTGGGACTTCATCAAGATCCAAAGTTTCTGCACAGCAAAGAAAACAGTCAACAAAACCAAAAGACAACTGACAGAATGGGAGAAGATATTTGCAAACGACATATCAGATAAAGGGCTAGTTATATATATATATATATACATATATATATATTTATATATATATATTATAAAGAATTTACCAAACTCAACACCCAAAGAACAAATAATCTGATCAAGAAACGGGCAGAGGACATGAACAGACATTTCTGCAAAAAAGACATCCAGATGGCCAACAAACACATGATAAAGTGCTCCATATCACTCAGCATTGGGGAAATACAAATCAAAACCACAATGAGATACCACCTCACATCAGTCAGAATGGCTAAAATTAACAAGTCAGGAAATGACAGATGCTGGCAAGGATGTGGAGAAAGGGGAACCCTCCTACACTGTTGGTAGGAATGCAAGCTGGTGTAGCCACTCTGGAAAACAGCATGGAGGTTCCTCAAAAATTTGAAAATAGAGCTACCCTATGACCTAGCAATCACACTACTGGATATTTACCCTAAAGATACAAATGTAGTGATCTGAAGGGGCATGTGCACCCAAATGTTTATAGCAGCAATGTCCACAATAGCCAAACTATGGAAAGAACCTAGATGTCCATCAACAGATGAATGGATAAATATTTGGTATATATATACAACGGAATACTATGCAGCCATCAAAAGAAATGAAATCTTGCCTTTTGCAATGACGTGGATGGAACTAGAGGGTATTATACTGAGCAAAATAAGTCAATCAGAGAAAGACAATTATCGTATGATCTCCCTGATATAAGGAATTTGAGAGGCAACGTGGGGAGTTTGGGGGGTAGGGAAAGAAAAAAATGAAACAAGATGGGATCAGGAGGGAGACAAACCGTAAGAGACTCTTGATCTCACAAAACAAACTAAGGGTTGGTTGCTGGGGGGAGGCGGGTATGGAGAGGGTGGTTGGGTTACGGACACTGGAGAGGGTATGTGCTATGGTGAGTGCTGTGAAGTGTGTAAGCCTGAATGATTCACAGACCTGTACCCCTGGGGCAAATAATATATTATATGTTAATAAAAAAAATTAAAATTAAAAAAAATTTTTTAAAAGAAAAAGAGAAGTCAATATGGCTGTATAGAGAAATAGAAGAAATATTGAGCTTCAACAATGTACCAGGCATGGTATTACTCTCTCCTACATGCATTAGGCAATGTGTTCCAGGATATTTTCTGTGGAAATAGCCCAGAATCATGTGCAAAACGTAGTCCTTTGGGAAACCCTAAGGACAATATACCCACCAATATATCTCCAATATTATGTTTGTATATGGACTATTCTTTGAAGTCCAACAATAAAGAAACTGTTTATATCTCTTTAACTCAGTATATCCCAAAGTGTGGTATATATTTGAATGGGTAATGTATGAGATGATTTTAGAAAGTGCATAAATATAAGTTTTATATTTTAGTGGTTATATATATTTATTTTATAATGCAACTAGCACATTAAACCTATGACTGCACATACATTGTCCAGGACTCATTCATTCATTCATTCATTTCCCACCCATTTACTGAGGTCCAGTGTTCTAGACACTGAGAATAGAGCAGTAAATAAAATTAAGTTCCTACTCTCAAAAATTTATATTTTATTGGGGAGCAACAAAACCTCAAACAAATAAATATATTGAACAAATATAAATATATGTTCAACAGTAAAAGGTAGAATAAAGACAAAGAGTTGTGCAGAGGGACAGAATGTTGGGGGTGGGGGGTTTGGGTACTAGTAGAGATGGTCTGGTCAGGGAAGACCTCCTTGATAAAGTTAACATTTGGGTGGAGACCTACGCGAAGTGAGAATATATTTCTGAAGGAAGGACATTCTAGGCAGAGAGAATACCAAATGCAAACCCCTGAGGTGGGAGTGTGCTTGGTTCCTAGAGAACTAGTCAAAGTTTCAGGGCTGCAGACGAACCCCCTGAAGAATGGTGCTTTTAAAAATTAAGATATAGGGCACGTGGGTGGCTCAGAGGTTTAAGCCCCTGCCTTCAGCTCAGGTCATGGTCTCAGGGTCCTGAGATCGAGCACCGCATTGGGCTCTCTGCTTGGCAGGGAGCCTGTTTCCCCCTCTCTCTCTGCCTGCCTCTCTGCCTACTTGTGATCTCTGTCTCTGTGTCAAATAAATAAAATCTTTAAAAAAAATTAATATATAATGAAAATACCACAATATCTACCCTTTTAAAGTAAACATATAAAGTTGTCGCATTTTTTTTTTTTTTGAAGTGATGATTTGGTACTGGTTCTGACCAGGATAGAGTAACAAGGACCAGATCTGTCTTCTCGCCTGAAACAACCAAAAATCAGACAAAATAACAGACATTCATAAAACATTCCACCCAACAATGGCTGAATACCCATTCTTTTTGTGTGCACATGGAACATCTAGCCAGAAAGACCAAATCCTGGGTCATAAAACAAGACTCAATGAGTTTTAAATAACTTAAATAACATACTGTATGTTCTCTGACATAATGAAAATAAAATAGAAACCAATGACAGAAGGATCTCTGGAAAATTCCTAAATATATTTGAATACTAAATGTTTCCAAATAACCTATGGGTCAAAGATGATCTCAAAAGGGAAATTAGAAAGTATTTTGAACTGAATAGAAATGAAGACATAGTGTATTAGAATAGCTTGAATGCTGCTAAAGAAGTAGTTGGGGGAATTTAGCACCAAATGAATATCTTGGAAAAGAAGAAATGTTCCAGTCAATGACCTCAGCTTCCATTTTAAAAAGTTAAAGAACAAATTAATTCCAAAATAGACAGACAAAAGGAAATAATGCAGGTAAGAGTAGAAATCAATGAAACCAAATGGGAAAAGTCAAAGGACTCAAGAGCTGGTTTTCTTGTGAAAATCAATGATGTTGCTTCATCTCTAGCTTGCCTGATTAGGGAAAAGGGGAACACACAAATTAACAATATCAGGAATAAGAAAGGCAACATCACTATGAACTCTACTGTTATTAAGAAAATAATAAGAGGGGCGCCTGGGTTGCTCAGTGGGTTAAGCCTCTGCCTTCGGCTCGGGTCATGATCTCAGGATCCTGGGATTGAGTCCCACATCGGGCTTTCTGCTCGGCAGGGAGCCTGCTTCTTCCTCTCTCTCTCTCTGCCTGCATCTGCCTACTTGTGATCTCTGTCTGTCAAATAAAAATAAATAAAATTTTTTTAAAAAAGAAAATAATAAGAGAATATCATGAACAACTTTATGTCAGTAAATTTGGTAACTTTGATGAACTGAACAACTTTTTTTTTTAAAGATTTTATTTATTTATTTGACAGACAGAGATCACAAGTAGGCAGAGAGGCAGACAGAGAGAGAGGAAGGGAAGCAGGCTCCCTGCTGAGCAGAGAGCCCGATGTGGGACTCGATCCCAGGACCCTGAGATCATGACCTGAGCCGAAGGCAGCAGCTTAACCCACTGAGCCACCCAGGCGCCCGAACTGAACAACTTTTTGAAGGATACAAACTACCAAAACTCACTGAAAAAGAAACAGACAACCTGAATGGCCATAGATTTATTAAAGGAATTAAATTTGAAGGTAAAAATCTTCTGACAAAGAAAACTCCAACCTCAGATGTCCTCATAGGTGAATTCTACTAAACATTTAAGAAAGAAATAGTACCAATTTTATTCAAACTCTTCCAGAAAACTGAAGAAGAGAGCATACTTCTCAATTCATTCTATAAAGCCAGTATTACTCAGACATAACAAGAAAACTACAGACCAAGATAACTCTCAAGAACACAGATGCAAAAATTCTAAACAAAATTTTAATGAATAAAAGCCAACAATATGTAAAAGGGTAATACATTATGGCCAGGTGGGATTTATCCCAGGGATACAATGTTGATTTAACATTAGAAAAATTAATGTGATTTTCCATATTGACATACTAAAACAGAAACCACCATCTGAGTATGTCAGCAGACACACAAGAAGCATTTGACAAAAGCCAACATCTACACCTCATAAAAATTCTCAGCAAACTAGAAATAGAAAGGAACTTCCCCAACCTGATAAAGGGAATGTATAAAAAACCTACAGCTAACATCATACTTAGTGCTGAAAGACTGAAAAGGAAAGATCCCCTTAAGATCAAGAGCAAGACAAGTATGTTTTTAGTCAGTGAAATAAGGCAAGAAAAAGAATCACAAGCCATCCAGATCGGAAAGAAGTAAAACTATCTTTACTCACAGACGTGACCATCTTTGCAGAAAATCCAAAGGAATCTACAAGATCCACTAGAATAAGTGAGTTTAATAAGGTTGCAAGTTACAGTTAACATACAAAATGCTCCTGTATTTCTACATATCAGCAAAAAACAATTCCAAACTGAAATGAAGGGGCTCCCAGATGGCTTAGTTGTTAAGCATCTGCCTTTGGCTCAGGTCATGATCCTGGGTCCTGGGATCGAGCCCCACCTTGGCCTCCCTGCTCTGTGGGAAGCCTGCTTCTCTCTCTCCCACTCCCCCTGCTTGTATACCCTCTCTCACTGTGTCTCTGTCAAATAAATAAATAAAATCTTTAAAAAAAAACTAAAATGAAAAACCAATATCATTTGTAATACGGACTGTATATATAAATCTGACAAAATACATAGAGACCTACGCAGGCAAATCTGCAAGAACAACTGATGAGAGAATTAGAGAAGACCTAAAAATATGGAGAAATACCGTATTCATGGGTTGGAGGGCTCAACATTGTTAGGATGTCAATTCTTCTCAAATCTATAAATCTATATAGATTTAACACAATCTCAGTCTAAAATCTAAAATTTTTGAATTTAACTGATTCTAAAATTCATATGGAAATGCACAGGACCTAGATGGGCCAAAGCAACATTGAAAAAGAACAAAATTAGGGATTTAATGGGATGTGCATTTAGGACTTATAATTATAAGGCTACAGTTATCAAGACAGTGTGGTATTGATGCTAAGAGAGTCAGATCAAACAGAATATATGAGGAACTAATTTTCATCAAAGGAACAAAGGCAATTCAGTGGAGAAAGGACAACCTTTTCAACAAATAGTGCTGGAACAATTGCATCTCCATATACAAACAACCAAACCAAACCAAACAAAACTAAACTAAACCTTGTGCCATATCTCACACTACATACAAAAATTAACTCGGGGTGGATCATAACCAAATACAGAGCCTAAAGCCATTAGACAGCTAGAAGAAAACACAGGGGAAAAACTTTGTGACCTTGGGTTGGGCAAATATTTTAGACCCGACACCAAAAGCACAGTCCATAAAAGAACAAACTGATAAATGGAACCTCCTCAAAAGTAAAAACTCTAGTCTTTGAAAGACACTGTTAAGAGAACGAAAAACATGGCCCCACACTGGAAGCAAACACCTGCGAATCACATAGCTGACAGCGGACTTGTATCCCAGTGGCTTTCCAAGCTCCTCTCCTACAATGACGGTCTATCCTGAACGGCTCTGTTTAAGAGACTCAGAGAGTGAGGATCTGGAGCAGCGGTTCTCTACTTCAGCATCACCTGGAGAGCTTGTTAAAACACAGACTGCTGGCCTCCACCCTCTGAGCTTCTGAATCAACAGAGCCCGGGGGGTTTTCATTTCTGATAAGCTTCCCGGTAATACTTGGGTGCTGGCCTGGATACCACAACTGGAGAACTGTTCATCTAAACCAACTTAGACTAAACTAGAAACAAAGTCAGATGCAAGATTTTCCCTCCAAGCAAAAATAAACTATGCTCACTAAAGAATAATTTATACCCCCCCTGCCTTTTTTTTATTAGCCGGAGACATCTGTAAATGCTAATCAGCGCTTCTGATCAGCAAGCAATAACAAACATGACATCACTGAGCTGGCATGAGGCTAGCTTTGCCTCTTTGTTGAATACACATTTTGGTTTCCACAAAGCTGTTCAGAATTCACCCTGGAAAACATACACGGCCTTATACCAACCATGTCACAATGACAACATGAGAGAAGCCATCTGGCCCCAGTGAAGCTCATCACCTTCCCCTGACCCTCTGCCTCCTCCCCAAGCCACCCCTCGCCCCATGCAGGGCTGCCATTGGGGTCTCACCATCCAGGATGGCCCACTGATTGTCAATCTCTGTGTGTTTCAGGTAGGAGTCTTCAATGGTGGGGTCGTAGTCAGGCACAAAGATCTTCTGGAAAAACTGGATGGTGAGGGCACTCTTGCCCACACCCCCATCTCCCACCACCACCAGCTTGTACGTGGGGAGGTTGTCACTGGGGACGGCACTGGTTGCCATGTTTCTAGTAGGTCAGACCTGGGGAAGCAAGACATGCATAATGAGGCCTGGGCCTTTTTCCTTCCTGACCTCAGAAAGTACCAAATACTCCCAATTGTATATTGATTCAATCATTTTTGAATACCAACCATGGTCTTGGGGATACATACTACTAGATGCCCTGAAGTCTTTAACAAGCATAGCCAAAGCCATATCAAAGAAGCATTTCCACCATTAAAGTCTGCCCTATTCTGTACAGGTAACCATGTGGGTGCTAATCTGAGCAGGGATGGCACCTTTTACATCAACTCTGGTCAGGGGACTGCTGTGCTCAGAAGGATTTGAGGTTGCCGGAGCTAAGGGAAGGTTGGCCATAACAGCCTTGCTAACCGGAGGAGTTCAGGATCTCTGTACCCCAGCCCCTCAGAATTTAGTGATTGTGGCTCCTCTCCCTCAGTCTCCTTGTCCTTTGTCATGCAGACAGTTGTGCTGGAATCTCTTGACAACTGGTCAACCCCTGTGTTAGCTGGGCAGGAGGAAGAGGAGGAGCAGGGCTAAGTTTTGTTTTAATGATGCTGAGTCCTGCTAAGGCAGTGGTTCTCAACTGGGGGCAATTCTGCCCCTCAGGAACATCTGCAACATCTGGAGATTATTCCGGTTGTTAAAACCGAGTGGGTATAACTGGCATCCAGTCAATGGGCCAAGGCTGTGGTTCCACAGCCTATGAAGCATAGCACATCCCCCAAAACAAAGAATTGTCCATCCTAAGATGTCAACGAGTTAAGGTGACTAGGCAAGGAGACAGAAATGTGGGGCCAGGATTCTAAAGAATAATTGAGCCCGAATAGATAATGACTGGTTATGAAGAGGTAACAGTAGAGAAGGGAAGAGTGATCTTTGGAAGCAGCACCATGAAGTGACAAGGAGGAGAGGGAGGCAGGGAGTGTGGAAGGAGCGCTTGGCCCAGGGACCTGGGTTACTAACTGTGGACCCTGCCAGGGGGCCAGGGAGAACAATGCCTCCTCCTGGGTAGCAGGAGCACTGACCTCATGCCAAGGGCGTGCAAGCTGGATCCTGCCTCACGGTACCAGGAAAGAAAAAGCTCTGCACAATCCGGAAGGCAGACAGGCATGGCGTAGGCATGATGGGGGCACTTAAGTGTGCAGACTGGGTGTCCCACGTGCTTCGCTGCTGCTTGGGAAGGCTGCGCCAAGCCATGCTTTCCTGACCCATCAGATGAAAGGGCTGGATTTTTCAGTTATGTGCAACCCTAAAAGAGTCCTCAGTTCTAGATAGCAACAAAAGGGTGTTAGACACAAATGTGGGATATGTGGCCATGCTGATTTGCATGAGGTTACAGGAGAGAGGCATTGCAAAACGCTCTGTAGTTACTGAAGCTTGATGTTGACATTTAGGATTTCCCTGCAGTGCGAGGAAGTATAGGCGCTTTTATACACTGCGGATGAGCATGTAAATCTGTCCTGACCAGACTGAGAATATACTCGCATAAATATACCAAAATTTAAAATGACATACCCTCGCTCGAAGCTGTAGGGTATATGATGATTTATTCTAGGAAATAATCAGACAAGTGTACAAAGATGTGAAGGACGGGGGAAAATGGAAATCACTTAAATGTTGGGGGGGGAGTTAAAGAAAAATTTATCTACACAATGCAATACTGTGCAGCCATTATAAAGGATGATAGTCCCTGACCTAGGAACATTAATATATTATGCATGAAAAGAGCCCCAAACAGGCTGTGAAACCACAAGTACATATGATTGCATTTCCATGAATGAATCTGTATGTCTAGATGTGGTTCTAGGCACAGAGAGGACTGGCAGATTTGGGGGCACTCTCTCAATTTTTCTCAACACTTGCTACAGTAAGCTAATATTGTATATGTAACCCCGGGAAAGTTTAACAATATTAAAATATTCCCACGAATGGGAATAAAAGGCACAGCACAGGGAACATAGGCAATGGTACTGTAACAGCACTGCATGGTGACAGATGGCTACATTTGTGGTGAGCCGAGCATAGAGTTGATGAATGACTATGTTGTACCCCTGAAACTAATATAACATCGTGTGTCAACTATCTTCAAGTAAAAAAATTAATTAATGTTCCCACCAAATGAATGTTCTGGCTACCTAAAAATGTAGGACTCCATGTCCTTCAGGTGAGGATTTGAGCTCCGTAAGTGCAAGAAACTAGGCCCAGGGGCCGGCTGCAGCCCCAGCATCTGGTGCCCAGTCTCCCTAAGTAGGGTAAAGGTGGGGACAAGTTGAGGCTTTGGCAACTGAGCTTTCCCACATGACAAGAGATAGAGGTCCAAAGGGGCCACAGGGCAGCTGGAAGAAAACAGAAATGGGGAGAGGAAAGCAAGGTCCAACTCCCTCTTTCCGCCTCTCAGGTCAGGGGAGCAAAGTGTCAGTCTTTCCTTACCCGCCATCTTGGCTGAGGGTGGACAGTGACACCGGGCCAGGGTGAGCATATTTGCCAATGAAAGAGGCTGTTTTTAAAGCTCCCTTCCATTCTCTGCTAGCAGCGACATGAATAAAAAATACTCAGTGGGTGGGAAGATATCAAGAAGGGAAATTATTTCTCTTGATTTTCTTTTCAAAATAAAACAAGGTAAGAAATCTTCACTAGTAAGTATGATAAAGGACATGAACTGAATCTCTGAATTGGTACAGACCACCCACAGCAGAGCCACCTGGAACCTGCTTGTCAAACAAGGCAGCTGGCAGGAAATGGTCAAATGAGGGGTTCCTTCCTTTCAGAGAGTTCTGCACTCAGAGGTTGAGCTCCTGAGAGACCACAGGCAGCCAACTCGGGGCTCCCTCCCAACTAAGACTCAATGGAAGCAGGTTAGAAAGCACAGTCAGCACAAAAATTGGACCAGATCCCTCGCAGTAAAAAGCCCTTTAGTGCTGCCCAAGGCTGATGGGCCAAGTTCCGGCTCCTTCACTGGACATTCAAGGCTGTCACGGGTCACCAATGCTGACCTCTCCAGTAGTGGCTATACCACAGCCTCTCACACTCTATTCACTCTCCCAACCAGCTTTATGTTTGCCCAGTGTACCCTGGGGTCATACTGAGTCCTCTGCAGACCCTTAGGGCCCCCTCTTCACAGGTCAGCACTGGGCCCAGTAATCACATCCTATGAGAGGCATGTCCTTCTACTCTGCACCCTGCAGTCACTGGTGCAGAGGCCACCAGTGCCCTTGAAACTGTCTATATTTAAGGTGCACAGAAGGGCAGGGGATGGCATTTTGCCCCTGTCTCTATTACCAAAGCTGGGCAGAGCATTAGCAAAGGGCAAAAAAGCTAGCTGAAGGCATTTCTGAACCAGTGCCAGACCACCTACTAGCCATAGCATTGGCCCTGACCATGGAGAGGGTTAAGGGGCAAACCTCCCAGCCAGCAGTTAGGACCATCTCCCTCCTTCTACCAAGTCAGACCAGTCACACAGAAAAGCCCTTCTGGAAGCAAGTGTGGGCCTACGAAGGAAAGAAGGTGTTGCAGGGGTAAAAGAAGGGGTCCAGAACTGGCCCCTCCCCCAGTTCATAAAGGCTCTTCTCCTGATGGACATAGAGTCCCAGGCTTTCAGCCTCCCCGCAAATAATCCCTGACTAAACAATGTCTTTGTAAGTGGAGAGGGCAGTCAAAATGTACCACACTCCTACAAAATAGGCTGGACTCAAGTGGTAAAGAGAAAAATTTTTTTCAGTCACCACAGGCTATGACGAAAGACACCACAGGATAAAAAGTTGGTTGGTGGTTAAAGAGCAAACTGCTTACATTCACAAGAACCCCCCTCCTCTCTAGACTATTCAACTAGAAGATCAGAGATCTTTCTAGATCTTTTTAGAGATCATTCTAGAATGTCAGTTCTTTACTTTTGGGGGGTTCTGGATGGCCCCTTTGTGGTGGGAGGGTGTTATAAGGTGGATCAAGGGTCTCTAAAGTTCCCCCACCAGTTTTTGATGCTGGATACTCTTCTATGGACCAGGTAAGTAACACTGTTGGGCAAGTTACATTCACAGCCTCAGTTTCCTCTTTGTAAGACGGGATTGGTTAGAAAATTATACTTTGCAGGATTGCTCTAAACATGAAATTAAAATGTATGAAATGTGTTCAGCTTAGAGAAGGTGCTCCAATGTTTGCTCTTGGTCTTGTTTACTTTATTCCCTGGAGAGACTCCCTCCCTCCCAATCTCCCTTTCTCCACTCACAGGCTCCCCCATGAGAAGTCCCGCTGCCATCTCAGCTCCATGGCAAGCCTGTGTGGGATCGTCAACCATCATTTAGAATGTTGTTTCCGTGGGAAATGGCTCCGAGGTTGGAGGCAGTCCCCTCCACTCAGAAACCAACTTTTGGAACAGCAGCCACTAGGTGGGGCATTGGCGGCTGAGTGCTGGTTTCCATGGCAACCACGGCTCCCAGAGCCCCTCCCAGTCCACCGGCAGCTCAAATTCGCACATATGCTGGAAACTTTTTCCTCAAAGGCAGCATTGCTGCTTGAGCAATTTTAATAACACATATTCAAGCACTTTGGGCATCTTTAACCAGAGAAATAAGCTTTTTTGGGCAGCTGTCTTTTACTCCCTCTTTCTCAGGGTTAGCACCATCTTACAAGGTGTGAAGTTGTTTCCTGAAGGGCCGATTCGTCTCCCCAAGCAGCTCTACCACGACAGGACAGGAGCCACATCTCATTCCCTTGCCTTTCGCAGAACCAGGCAGGGCCAACACATGGGAGCTCAGGGTCTATTCACTGACTGCTAGATATGCCCCAGAGCATCCTTCTCCCCAGCCAGCCCTCCCTTGGGCCAAGAAGGGGGAGGTGATGCTCCTAGGAGGTGGGGGGCTGGGTGGACAGATAAGCCCAGAAAAACCTCTTCACCTAGCAATTTTCAAAGTATGCTGGGAGAGTTCCGAGACCTCCTGGGGACAGTCTTGTGCAAAACCTCCCTTGGTTCTCCAGTCTGGGTGGAGGGAGTGACATTAATAGCCTGTGACTGCAGTCAGGCAGCTAGAGGTCCAGTGGTGTCTCCAACATGGACTCCTTGTGTGACCTGGAACAAGTTTCTTAACTTCCAGGACCCTGCTTCCCTATCTATAAATCAGGAGAACAGGACACTCAAGAATGTGTGAGGTGCTGGTGAAAAAAAACTGCAAAGCCCCAGCAAAGGCATATTTGCACTGACAGGCAATGTAATTGGGCCCCTGGTCTCCCTCCAGCCAGGTCAACCCCAGTGATTTGGACCACTTATTGGCCCCATCGACAGCCCTAAAAGCACCTGTACCGCAGAAGTCTGGTGGAGGACCCATTATAGGAATCCATATTAATGCCTGGGACAACAGAGGGCTCCAGCCCCCAAAACAGCAGTGCCCAGTGGCTGTGACTCCTTACCAAATCTGTTGCCTTCTCCCAGAGTCCCAGGTTCTAGGGCTTCTACAGAGCTTGTTTCCCAAAAGAATAGCCCCAAACACTGCCCATTTTTGTAAGCAGACCCATAAAAAAGAAATAGCTTTGGCTGCAGATATTGTCAAGAGGTCTGTAGGGTCCCTGGCCCCTCCATGTACCCTTTCCCCACAACAGGTGCACTTCCAAAGCAGTGTCAGATGGTCCTGGCCAGAAGAACTGGGGCCCAGGAGAGGCTCCATGGCAGTAACCTTCCCCACCATGTAGTGACCGTCTGCAGGGGATTAGCTGGGCAATAAAGGTCACGCTGGGAACCATCACACCACACTGCCTTAAATTCTTCGGATGATTAGTTTTACAGCATCACACAGCTTTTCTTTGATGGTCACTGTGATTTCTCTAACCCACTGGGCACTCTTCATCCTTGTTGGTTGCTTCCCTGGCCCTGACTATAGGACCACAGATTCTTGAAGCTGGGGCAGTGGCCAACCCAGAGCCTCACCCAAAGACACTGCTAACTTTATTGAAAGTTTAGTTTTCACAGCTTTTTGCTTCTCTACTTCTCTACTAATTATTTTAAAGATTCCCTCCATCCCCTCAGTTGAAGTACAAGTTGTCTGGTAAATAAGGTTCCAAGAGAAAGGGACACGTTCACTATTAATGAAGCTCTTGGGAGAGTGAATGGATTTGCAGTCACGTTGAGCTGAATCAGCTCTGGGAAGCTAATCTCATCGCCATGATGTCTGGGTGTGCCCAGCTCAGAGGGATGAGGACACGTTGGGGGGAGTGACCCAACCCATGTGGAGGAAATGGCTCTGCATTCCAGGAGCTGCCCTTCCCTTCTGCACAATTCCCAGAAATGGGCAGCTTCCCTGGGGCTGTGGCCTTGCAGGCTGTGCAGAGATGGTGTGCTGTCCGGCCGGGGGTCTAGGCCACTTGGTATCCCTTAAGGCTTCACTCTCCACTCTCTGCTCCCCAAGACATTGCTCTAACCCACTGTCTCACATCTCTGATAATGCAAGCCCAGCTCCGGACCACACCACTCCACCCCTCCAGGAAGCCATCAGTGCATTCCGCTTGCTCCATTATTAAGACTTCACCCCCCACCAGACCATGTGTGTTATTTTATGCAATAAAGGACCTCAAATACCGCGGGTTTCAGATGGTGAGTATGCAGCAGGAGTGCAGCTCCTCCCACTCCCAAGCCACGGCAGACATCATAAACAACCCTCTTCCCTGCTCTATCTTAGAACCATTGTTATGCAGCACCTTGGCAGCCAGAAGCAGGCAACTGAGCCAGAGGGGAATCTTGTGTGGCACCCCAGAACCAGGCATCTTCTGGTTCCCTCTAACATATCTATCTCACTTACGGTCATCCTGTTCTGTGGGAGGGTCTCAGGACCTTTAGTGGAAGCCCGCCTGGTTATCTCTGGAGAACTCTATGACCCGAGTCTTGTGTTAATACCTCAGCCCCTGCTTAGCTACCCCCATCAAATCCAAACTCCGCTGCCTGGACCATGCCTGGAACACTGGCAGCAGGGCAGAAACGGCCAGACAGGGATCCAGAGATCCAGGCAAAGGCCAAGGCTGAAAGTAAGCCAGGCGAGGGAAGCCATGCCCTTGGCCTTACTCACAACCCCCCAGTACCACGGGCTTCCTCCTGTCATGACCGTTGCCCCTTGGGTCTTGCCCGCTAGCTGGAGAGTGGCTCCTGACAGGGCTTGGAGCTTAGCTGCTGAGGACCCAGCACAGTAAGTCCCGGAAAGGGTATGTGGAAATACTGCTGTTAGAGTTACAGGAGTGATCAATGTTCAAAACTATGAATAATTCATTCATTCATGTAAGTGAACCATCTGATGCTTTTGGAAGATTTTACCACGTTAACTTGCTTGACTCTCACAACAGCCCTCTGAGGTATGACTTTGATTATGCCCATTTTACGGTTGAAGAAACCGAGACACAACAAAGTAAAATAACATTTCTGAGGTCATCCAGCTAGACAGGGACAGCACCAGGATCTGAAACCATGTTCCATGGCTCCAGAGCCAGTGGCCAACCCATTGTACCAGGCATTTTCTCATGGTTGGTGAAATGGTGATTTGGGGGGGTGTGGGGTGGGCAGAGTCAGGCCAGGCCAGAGGCAGTAGATCCAGGACGAGGTCAGCCATGAGGCAGGCAGGTGATTTCAGAGTCACAGAGGCCTCCAGGGCCACGTCCCTGCACCTGTTGGGGAGGCATCCCAGGCAGATACTAGTCCCTGGGAACAGCCCCTACCTCCACCCCAACTGGGTCACAGTCTGCCAAAGAGGATACAGGACTCATGCTGCTGCCCTGAGGACCAGGGAGGAAGCTGGGGTATCCGGCAGCTGCCTAGCACCATGGAAGCACCGGGAAGCTCTGAGACCACGTTCCAGCACCTCTGTTTGGGCCCCTCGCCACTGCCTTGGTTGCCGTCCCAGCCCCAGCCTGCCTCCTTGTGCCTGTCTGCCGGCTGCTCCCTGCCCAGCTTGGGGCTGGCCCCTCACCTGGAAACCCTCAACAAGGAGCTCGAGGCACTGACTCAGCCTGCAGTCTTAAGCAAGTTACTTCTCTTCTGTACCTCGGTTTTCTCTTCTGTAAAAGTGGGGACAGTGGCAGCCTTTGCCTTCTGGTGGTCATGATGGGCTGCACTGAATTGCCTGTGTGTGGCCCATAGTGAGTGCTCGTAAACCTCGAATTGATACCATCACCAGTGTTCCTCAAAATCCATCCCTTCCTGGGGCGCCTGGGTGGCTTAGTGGGTTAAAACCTCTGCCTTCGGCTCAGGTCATGATCTCAAAGTCCTGGGATCGAGCCCCACATCGGGCTCTCTGCTCAGCAGGGAGCCTGCTTCCTCCCCTCTCTCTGCCTGCCTCTCTGCCTACTTGTAATCTCTGTCTGTCAAATAAATAAATAAAAATCTTTAAAAAAAAAAAAAAATCCATCCCTTCCTCCTGCAGGAAGCCCTCCTGTCTCTCTAGAGTCCTGCCTGAGCTCATGCACTGTGTACTGGCTGGTTCCCATAACAACTGAACAGAATTTAGCCCTCACCACTCCCTCCTCAGTGTGCTCTCAGGGTGACTGTGTGTAGGCCTCAGAAGCTCCACCCCCACCAATTCTGCCCTGCAGGGTAACATTCACCTCTTGACCTACCCAATCCAGTGGCCCCCCAGCTCTTTCTGCTGCTCACAGTGTGGTTAACCAGGGAGAAGAACCAGGGCAGACTGGATAACTTGCACAAAGGCCCAAGGCATGACCATGCATGGTCGCATTTAGTCTCCCCATTTTACCAGTGGTGAGACAGAGTCAGAAACATTAAGGCCTTTGCCCAGGGGAACAGCTTGGTAAAGGGGGAAGCTTGGACTTGGCAGGTAAAAACAAAAACTGCCCCACTCACCACCGCCCCCCCCCCCCCCCCCCCCCCCCCCCCGGCTAGTCCAGGGCACTAGAATTTCCAAGGCTCTTAGAAACCGAGAGGTTAACGAGGGACCAGTGTCTCAGGGTCCACACAGCCCTTCAGAACAATGAGACCCAGTGGCATCCCTGGCTCCTGGGGTGCTGCCACCTGGCCCTCTCAGCCTCAGAGCTCCCACCCCAGCACCCCACCTCCCCCAACGTCGCCACGTCCTCCTGCCACCCAAGGCAGGGCAGTGGGTGGGAGTGAACTCAGTCCGGGGTGCAGGCAGCTCAGGCCCCTGGGTCACAGCTTCCTTCAGTGGCAGGAGGGGCCAAGAAGAGGAAGTAGTTTTACATTTAAATTCTTACTCTCAGCCCTAAGGGTCTATTAATATTTTCCTAGGGCTGGGGCAGTCGTGCCTACAGCCAAGGAGAACGTCTCAGCTTGAGACGGGAGCCTGCATGTCCACCAGAAAAGTCACTTTGGCAGTCACCCCACAAGGGATGGGTGGATTCTGGGTAATCTGGGCATCCCCAAAGTGAGGTCCCTCAGACCCCCCTGAGGCTGGCCGGCCGCTGTCCTATTCTCTCCCCATTCCGAGGCAGCTGTTTCCTCATAGCTCCTCCGGGGCTTCTTAGGCTCAATCCTTCACAGCATGAACCCAGCCAGCACCACTCTTCAACAACCAAACCTCCTATAGACCCCTTGTCCCACCTTTCTGCTCTGGCCCCTTTCCCTCTGCCTTCCCCTAGCAGCTCAAAAAACCCCTTTTCCTCAAAAGGCCAAGGCCTAGCAAGTCCACCACTCACGGCAGGTGCATTCAGTGGCTTGGCTCTGCCCTCTGCAGGGCCCCCTCCCAGGTATTACCTTCCCATCACTCTGGCATTGTCCTCCCATAGCCAACCCCCATGGGTGTCTGAAGCTCTCCCCACTGACCATACCATTCTAGGCCCTCCCTGAACTGCCCTAAGCCCCGCTTGCCCCTCACGCTGCCTCTGCTCCCGGTGATTCCTGGTATGGCGTCCCTGAGGATGGAGATGGTGCCTAACTTGTCAGCGGCTCCAGCCCCTGGCAGGGCACCTCAGAGTCTGCCAATGAATATACTCTGCTGTTTCAGCTTTCCTCCACCTGTGAGAACATTCCCTCTCTAAGGAACCGCCTCCTGAAGCTCCCTTCCTCCCCAGTCCTCTACCAGCCAGGTCTCCTTTCTCTCAGCCACATGCTCTGTCTAGGGAGTGCTGGCCAAGTGGCAGGTAACAGCCAGGGGCCTTTGCAGCTGTTAGGCCATTTGACTCCTCATAGCTACCACACCAAGAAGGTCTTGTTCAGCACCTGTCTGTGATGAACCCTGAGGTCACAGAGGTTCTGTGGCTTGTCCGTCTGCGAGTCCAAACACAAAGCTCCTAGCTCAGCTACATGGCCATTCAGTCCCTTCTCAGGAGCATGCCCCACTACTTCTCCCTTCAAATCTGGGAGTTAAGAGTTATTTTCCTGTCACATTTCCCCACTAGGGTGGGGCAGGCAGGGGTCTGAGGGCTGGACCGCATCTTCTTTACTTCTCTAGAGCCCTGGCACAGCTTTCTGCACAGATACTCCTTGTGTCAGCTGTCGGCATTTCCACAATGCGGGGTGACACTGGGAGCCAGCAGGGATTCTGGCTTGGGTAGAGAGGGGAGGACAGAGGTAGTGTGGGGACTATACCCAATGGGCCAGGCGGGTCCCAGAGTAGTGAGTGGTGACCCTCATAAGGGAGATAACACGTGAGGAGTTCCACTAGGCACACATGGGCCCCAGCCCAGCAGAAGTGGGTGACAACGAGCAGGTGCTTTCCTGCCATGCACGCTCCCAAAACAGCGAATCCCCTGTTCCTCCCAGGTCCCAGCTCCCTGACCACTTTGCCTACTGGTCTGGAGATGCCACACACTGCCTAGGAGCCTCCTGGTGGCAGCAAGGCAAATCTAGTATTATCTTTCCCCTAAGTGGGAGGGTACAGTGGGGGGGAGGGGACAGTTAAGCAGAGCACAGCTTCACAGGTTGTGCCTCAGCGCTGTCCCAGACCAGAGCTGCCTGTCTCATAGGACCATGGCCTTGCACTGGCACACTGGGAAGTAAGCAGCCCGGGAGAAGGGCAGGGGTGGTGACAGACAGTAAAGGGAAGGCCTGGAGACCAGGGGCAGGCATCGCTCTGTGTCAGCAGCCCCTGGCTAGGAGATGGACACTTCTTGCCAGGTCTGACTATGGCTAAACACCAGCCCTCCAAGTCCTGGCTGTCCCACTACCTCAACTGCTTTACTCTGCAGTGGCAGAAAGAGGCGCTCGGGGAAACAAATGAACTTCCCCATCTCATGTGCTCAAAGAAGCCAGGTGGATAAATGAGAGAAAGAGGCAGGTATGGGCAGTAGGGAGCAGTGGGGCCTGAGGCAAACAGGAGACCACTATTACCCTCCACCAGGAGGTAGAGTCATGTTGACTGCGGCAACAAGAGCATATCTGCAACAGGTTGCCCGATGGTCTAAATTTTTTTTTTAAGATTTTTTTTAAGATTTTATTTGACAGAGATCACAAGTAGGCAGAGAGGCAGGCAGAGAGATAGAGAGAGGAAGAAGCAGGCTCGCCACTGAGCAGAGAGCCCGATGTGGGGCACGATCCCAGGACCCTGGGATCATGACCTGAGCTGAAGGCAGAGGCTTTAACCCACTGAGCCACCCAGACACCCCCCAATGGTCTAAATTTTTAAAGAGTAGCCAGAAATTGGAATTTTTACGTGAAGCTGAGGGTTCTTTTTTTTTTTTTTTTTTTTTTTTTTAAGATTTATTTATTTGCAAGAGAGAGAATGAGAGAGAGAGCATGAGATGGGGAGGATCGGAGGGAGAAGCAGACTCCCCAGAGCCAGGAACTCTATCCAGGACTCAATCCCGGGACTTCAGGATCATGACCTGAGCTGAAGGCAGACACTTAACCAACTGAGCCACCCAGGTGCCCTGTGAAGCTGAGTTTTTAATGTTAACTACCCATTATTTGAGCCAAACGAATTCCCCGCCCCTCGGGGGGCTCCAGCCCACAAGGGCACCTGCTGCTGCCCTGGGCCACTAGAGCACACAAGGCAGTTACTCTTTGCACTGTTGTGGCCTGGCCTGGCTTTGGCCACAAGGAGGTGTGAGATTCAAGGAGGTGAAAATGACACTGAGAAGTAGCAGCCAGGGGTTAGCAGTCTTTAGGGGGAGGGCACACGGCCCATCCCAGGGGTGTTCAGGGGCCAAGGGAGGTGAAGGGCAGGAAGGCACGCCATTGCTTACATGTGTTTCTATCATTGATATTCAAGATGTCACACACAATTAATGAAAAACGTAAAAATTTATATGTTTGACCAACAGTGAGACAGAAACACAGTCCAGGCTCTTGCCTGAGGTGGGGCGAGGCAATCCAATCTCCATTTTAAACGAGTAACCAGGCTGGAGAGAACTGGGCTGGAGCAAAATAAAAGGGAAACTTCCTGAAAACGAGGTGGGCATGACAATGAGCAGCTGGGGGGGGGGGTGTGGAATCTCCTTGAAGCAGGATGGAGGAAGGAGGGTCCAGCAGCCTGGCTCTGGAGGGGTGAACCAGGGCTGGGGGGTGGGGGGGGAGTGGTGGTGACTTTTCAGGGACCCTCCCAAACTCCAGATTTTAAGCCCACTCCACTGGAAAGGCAGGAGGCAACTTTTCACACCCCTCTCCCCAAATGCAAAACAGTAGCAGCAGGTCTCCTCCCCTCCTGAGCAAACAGGCCAGGACCCGGGGAGGGAGCAGCTGGAGAGCTGGCAGAACTGCTCTGTCCCTGGCAGCCACTACTGGCCTCCTATCTCCCTTTTTCCTACAGACAGCACTTTTATAAAAAGCCCCCTGTCATTGGCCGCTCTGCTAGGTGTATGACCTCAATCTGTGTATGCCTGTTTCCTCACTTGCTGATACCAGTATCCACCTCACAGGGTTGTTTTGAGGACGGGATAAGCTCACACAGGCAGGTGCTTAGAACAGTGCCTGGCACAGAAAGGATTGCCATTCTTCTCGTTCTTGTTACCATTATCACCATCAGTATGTTGTGGGAACTCCTGCCAGTGCCCCTTCCACCAAACTGTGCAGAAGGATGCCCGGGGCCACACACAGGTATTTTCCAGGTTGCCCCAAAGTGCTCAGGGTGGGGGGTGGTGGTAAGGGAGGCAGGTGCTCCCTCTGAATCACCTCCTTCAGCCTGAGAAGCTCTTAGTACAGTCCACAGGCTTGACTATCCCAGGACTTAACAAGGAAGTGTATTTTATTTCTGATGATGGAGAAACGACCAGAATCCACCCCCTGGGCTGCCTTGTTTCAGGGATCTGGAGAAAGGGGGACGCTTCAGAGCTACACCCACGCTATAGCCCATCTCATGGGGGCCACCCCAGAGGCAGAAAAGCCAGAGGCAAAACAGATGTCAGGAGCTTGGAAATGGGTCTGATGCATCAGTTTTGAATCCTGGGTGTCTCACTTCCTAGCTGTGGGTAGCCTTGGAAAAGTTATAAACCCCTCTCTGTGAAACCACTGTTGCTAGAAGCAGCAGCCTGCTGGACATGCACTCTGGCTGAGTCTGTGGCCGGGACCGAGCATACTCTAGTACCCCACATAATCGGCACTTTACGTGTACTCCCCATGCACCCCCTACCAAACCTCAGGCTGGGTGAGATTACTGTTACACTCCCAAATACTCGGCTGTCCCTGATGGCCCTGTGCACCCAGCCTCTCCAGCTCCCAATGTGTCAGTTCCATGAGCACAGGGCACATCCTCTGTTGGACCCTCTGCTGTCCCAGCACACATATGACACAAAGAAGGTGCTCAATAAGTCTGCTGGTTTACATCAGCTCCAATCCTCCCCACTACCCTGCAGAATGTTCTAACAGGAAGGAGAAAAGTTCACTCTTGTGTTCGCTCTGGCCATTGGGACTTGATGTGTCCAGTACTTAGTGCTAAGTTACACCTGGCTAGCCATGTAAGGCTAGGGTGCCTACTTCTTGCCAAGACAAGTTCTCTAGTAGCTTTTTTCTGAGACAGCTTTTTTCTGAGACCAGGCCCACAGCCTGGTCCAGGACAGATTTCATGACAGCTGTGCCACCAAAAGTAATGGAAATTTGGAGTTCTCAAAACTGGGGAAAAGTGTCCAGGAAAATCAGTCCCTGGAGAATGGGCACAAACTAGACTTGAGGAGACAGAGGGGCCAGGAGAAGTCTTCCGCGGGTGAGCAGGCAAGAGGAAGAGGTCTGCTACTCAATTTTAACTTCTTCCCTGTTCTGAAAGCCTGTTAGCTGTGGCTTAATAGGGGTTAAGGAATGAGGAAGCCAAGCAGATTGCACACATGCACGGGGGCAAAGCCGGGGCAGCTGACCCGGGAGGCCGGATGGCCAGCGGACATGGTCCCCACCTGGAAATCCTCAGAAATACTACAGGTGGGGGGCATTTTCATCAATGCTTGGGTAATTCTTAAAGAAAAATAAACAACAGGCACTAGGTGTCTCAGTTGGTTAAATATCTGACTCTTGATCTCATCTCAGATCTTGATCTCATGGTCATGAGTCCAAGCCCGGCACTGGGTGTGGAGTCTACTTAAAAATAAATAAATAAATAAATAAATAAATAAATAAATAAATAAATAAATAAAACAACTCCGGGGGGCCTGGGTGGTGCAGGCAGTTGAGTGTCCAACCTTTGGTTTCTGCTCAGGTGGTAATCTCAGGGTTGTGAGACAGTTCCCCCACCGTCCCACTCCATGCTCAGAGTAGAGTCTGCCTATGACCCTCTCTCCCTCCGTCCCTCCCCCCTGCACTCTCTCTCAAGAAAGTAAATAAATAAATCTTAAAAAAAAAAAAAAAAAGGAAGAAAAAATAAATAATGCATTCAGTGAAATTCTACACAGAGAAAATCCTTTGGGAAGAATGATGAGATACTGGGGAGAGCATGTCCCCATTTCCATGGGTGCACGGATGTGCTATGAGGGCCTGGCCCAGTAAACCTGGGTCAGGAAGAACTGGGATGGGGTGGCTGGGACATCTGCATTGTTCCCTGTTGGGGACCTTGCAAGGGAGGCTCACAGAGTGGGGGACTGCCCAGGTCTCTCAAGACAACAGGTGGCAGGGCAGAAATCAGGGTGGGGCTCTTCTGGCCTGCAGCCCATGCTCTTTCCCACTCTCCTGTGGGTCTTCTGAGGAAGAAAAGGACTGAGACCCCCTCTGGCCACCAATTCAGCAGCCCTGCTGGTGGCCCCAGCCCCATGCCAGAGACCCTGCCTGGGGCCCTCTCCTTCCACACACAGAGGCTCTCCCAGCCCTCCGCCCTGTCTTTCCTATTCACTCACACCAACCCTAAATAGAAAAAAGTCCTTGTTAAGTGCTTTATTAGAATGGTTATTTTGTTGGAGTGCCAAGTGGCCTACTCCAGCAACCCCTTTCCATCCCTCCAGCCGTCCCCAGTTTGAGTCCAGAAGTAAAACAAAGGCTTTGTTTCTTTATTTTGGTTTCTTCTGTAAAATCTCAAACATGCAGGAAACACCCACCCAGTCCCAGATAAGTGGACTTGGGGCCACTGTCCACTGCAGGCGGGTGGGGTTAGGGGTCAGTGAGTAGGGATGGGCGGGAAGATTCTGATGCCAGCTGACCTTAGTTCCCTGGGAACTAAGCAGGGCACCTGGGGCTGGGCCTGGCTTCCTGGAGAAGGGCTGGGCCTGAGAAGCACCAGGCCTTCCGGGCTCCACTGCCCAAGGAAGCTCAACCTGAGGAATGTGGGTGTGGAAGGAGGCTGAGAAGACAGATCTCATACAGTTTTTTTTAATATATGCCCCCCAAGGCTTTGGGACAGTGGCTCCACCCTTTTCCATCATCCCTGGTTACAATAAAGCCGGCTTTGAAAGAAGAACTTGATAGTGGCTATTTTGGACCACTGAGCCAACTTGTGAGAGAATGTTCCTTGCCAAGACAGATGGGCTCGCTTGGGTCTCCCTACATTTCCAGTAGAATTCAAATACAGGGGGACGAATGTGTAGGTTATCCAAAAGGGGGAATTTTCAAGAAGGTATGTTGAAATTCTAAAGGATAAAAAATAACCCACCTAAATGAAATGAAAATTAATTTTCCTTTTTTTTTTTTAAAGATTTTATTTACTTTTTAGAGAGAGAGAGAGAGAGGGAGAGAGAGCACAAGCAGGGGGAGCAGCAGGCAGAGGGAGAAGCAGGCTCCCCACTGAGCAGGGAGACCAAATGTGGGACTCAAACCCAGAACCCTGGGATCATGACCTGAGCCGAAGGCAGATGTTTGACCAACTGAGCCATCCAGAGATCCCAAATTTTGCTTTTGAAATGAATATATGCTGCTTTCGAGAGGCAAGAACCTGTCCCCAGATGCCCCTGAGAATGATCAGTTTCTGTGGGGTGGGTGGGCCTCCCCACCTCCGCCAGCCCTCCAGCAACCTCCAAACAGCCCTCTGTGCCCACAAACACTGTCACTGCTTGGGTACTGGGCTATATAGTTGGGTACTTGGTATAGTAGGGCCGCCTCACGCATGGTGTATACAGTAGGTTCCATCTATGAAACCAGAACTTTTCTTTTGAAAGGAGGCCTCATTTAAAATAAAAAGGTTTTTTTTTGTTTTGTTTTGTTTTTTTGTTTTGTTTTGTTTTGTTTTGTTTTGCTTTGAGGGGTAGGAAGGACTTTGGGGGAGGCACTCTATTCTGTTTCACTGACTTACCTATTCCTGTGCCAGACCTCCACCACTTTATTCTGGTTTTATAGTATTTTAGCGTCTGCTAAGACTGGTCCCCTCTCCTTACTCATCAAGGTCTATAAGCAAGAGAGCAAAACGCTCAGATTTCATTCTGAAATTTTTGTCCAACATTAAGATGGATTTACAGGGGCAAAATTATAGACCGAGAATCAGTTAGGCTGGTATTGCGGTAACCCAAGTGAGCCACGTTAGGGCTGGCGCCGGAGTGAAGATGGTTCGCCATCAGGGGAGGAATTAATTAGAAATAATCCAAATCATCAGATTCAAAAAAGAGAGAAGTGGGCCTGTAAACATAACAGGTCTGTGTGTTTCCAAATAACCAAACAGGAACTGGTTTTATACTATGTTTCACCACCTTCCCTGGTGCAGTCTCTGGACAGCTCTTACCCGAGAACACAGCCCGACAAGCGGGTCCCTCTGAGGTCCCCATGCCAGCGTCGGCAGCATCCCTGTCAGACTTGGGAAGGGACGTGGGCCATGCTGTCTGTCACTCAGGGACAGAGAATATTTCAATTCATTCTCACCACTTAACAAAGAGAATGTGAGGCCCACCTCAGGTCCCCATGTTCTCTTAGGGAACTAGTTCAAATCTTCCTCCCCATCGTGACTCCCTGCAAATGGAGAATGCCTGAGTGTGGAAGGCTTTCCTGGAAGTTTCTGAATCTCCTCGGCATGGCTTTCCAAAACACTACTCTGCTAAGTGTTCTAACCCAGGCTGGGGCTTCGAGCTTGTTCTAACCCAGGCTGGGGCTTCGAGCTTCAAGGGGCGAGGCAGGCTACCGCTCCGGCCAAGAGTCCTGGGAGTCCTGGAGTCTGCTGGGGGTGGAAGGGAGAGGGCTGCAAACAGCTGCTTGTCCCTCCTTACTGGGCCTGCAGCACAGAGATCAGAAACGTACCACACTGCACTTTAAACTAGTTCCACACTTTGGAATGGAAGGGGTGTTTTGCTAAGGTTTGTGTAAAATGAGCTCCTTAGCAAATCACTGTTATCTAATTATAAAATTGTGTTTTTTCTCTCTCTATTCTAAACACAGAAGTTTATCACTTACACAGCCTATGCTTTGGGCAGGTACGACTACACTCTGCTCGCAGCCTGGCCTGAACCTGCAGTGGTCCAGGCAGGTGCTTCCAGAGCAGATCAACATTTTGGACAAGGGTTAAATCCAAAAGCACCCACACGCCCCTCCGCCACCCCGCGGTGTTTTCTCCGCAGCTATGGGCAACCTTGGTGGAGGCCCAGAGGCCCTTGCTGAATTAGTGGGTGACAGGAAGCTGAAAGAGCCAGTATGCAGAAGCTTCAAAGCCCACCTCAGGCCAAGGACAGGCCCAGACCAGCGAGGCCTTATGACCAGGGACACGGCCAAAGTCCTGACCTACTGGGCAACAGATTGAGTATAGATGAAATTGCTGGCCTCTGTCCATTTTGGGGAGGGACCCATGGTGCTTATTATACGATCCTTTATATTGTCATTTTTCTATTTGTCAAAAAATTGAAAAATAGACCAAGTGCCCAAAAGATCTAGGGGTTTGCAGTTGACTGTAAGATTAATGGGCGTCAGGGAGTACCATGGCCACCCAGGCACTCTGACTCTCTTCCCAACCAGCAGCCCCATCACATCCTCTAGCATAGGCCACTCTGTCCCCCTCCTCACAAGGGCTTTGCTCACCTCAGCCCTGGCCACTGGTGCGCAGACCCCTGAGGGACAGACCCCATTAGCACCAGGAACCAAGAGAGGGGCCATTTTTGGTCACCCGGTTCTGGGAGTGGCCCAGTGTCACAGAAGGACATGTACTTGGAGACCAGATGGACCTCGGTCAGATTCCTGGGCTCTCCTTTTCTCAGGCTTTGACTGGATGTGGCCTCCTCGACCTCCCTGAGCCTCAGTTTCCACATATGTAAAAGGCTAAGGGCAATTGCTATGAGGCCTGGATGTGGCTAATACAGTGTTTAGCCTAGGCCCAGCCCCCCAAGTCTTTGTTGAAGGGAGGGAGGGAAGGAGGAAGGGGGCATGGAGGGGGGAGAGAGGGAGTAGGGAGGGAGGGAAGGAGGAAGGGGGCATGGAGGGGGGAGAGAGGGAGTAGGGAGGGAGGGAAGGAGGAAGGGAGGATGGAGACAAACTGTCTTTCAACCATTTGAGGAGCCGCTGGAGACAGTGGAACTGGTGATGGAGAAAAGCATGACTATCAGGGATTCGCCAGGGACAGATCCAGGGCAGGCAGCTTCAGGGGAGAAAGGAAAGAACCAGGCAAGGACGAGAGAATCCCCAAATGGAAAAGTGGACAAATTTGGGGGCAGCAAGCTTCCTATCTCTAGAAGTGTCCAGCTGAAGCCAAGGGAGTAAGGGAGGGACTGTTAGGGAGAGACTCCCTTGAAAGTTTCCCAGCCTTTATTTAAGGGCTCACTTTCCCATTTGGGCCATATTTGTTAACTACTGAACTACTACTGGCTTACCTTAAAATCATCATACTTTGGGGCACCTAGGTGGCTAAGTCAGTTAAGCGTCTGCCTTTGGCTTAAGTCATAATCCCGGGGTCCTGGGATGGAGCCCTGCCTTGTTAGGGGGGGGGGTCCTCGTTCAGTGAGGAGTCTGCTTCTCTCTCTGTCTGCTGCTCTGCCTGCAGCTCCCCCTGCTTGTGCTCTCTCTCTTGCTATCTCTCTTTCTGTGTCAAATAAACAAAATCTTAAGAAAAAAAAATCACCATACTTTTCATTTACTTTTTTTTTTTTAAGTTTATTTTTTAGTAATCTCTATACCCAACATGGGGCTTGAACTCACAACCCTAAGATTAAGAATCACATGCTCTTCTGACTAAGCCAGCCAGATGCCCCCATCATACTTTTTTTTTTTAAAGATTTTATTTATTTATTTGACAGAGAGAGACAGAGATCACAAGTAGCAGAGAGGCAGAGAGAGGGAGGGGGAAGCAGGCTCCCTGCTGAACAGAGAGCCCGATGCGGGGCTCGATCCCAGGACTCTGGGATCATGACCTGAGCCGAAGGCAGAGGCTTAACCCACTGAGCCACCCAGGCGCCCCCCCCATCATACTTTTTAACTTAAAACCTTTCTCTAGGGGCACCTGGGTGGCTCAGTGGGTTAAGCCTCTGCCTTCGGCTCAGGTCATGATCTCAGGGTCCTGGGATTGAGCCCCGCATCAGGTTCTCTGCTCAGCAGGGAGCCTGCTTTCCCCCTCTCTCTCTGCCTGCCTCTCTGTCTACTTGTGATCTCTCTCTCTCTGTCAAATAAATAAAATCTTAAAAAAAAAAAAAAAAAAACCTTTCTCTAGTGTTAATTTGAACAAAGTATCCATTTTCCAAAAATGGATTTGATGTGATGCCTGTATTGTTATAATACATATAAACAAGCATATTAAAATGAAATGCTATATGTGCCCCACCTAAAATTATCTACCTGACCATGCTGAGAAATACGCTCTACAGGATCAGAATCTAGACTAACTATGCTCCAGGGGCCCCTTCTGGATCTATGATTCTGTTACGTGAGGTTGCTTGAATATTGATGATGCTCTTAATCTTTATGGCCCTTTCTGGTCTCCCAAGAATGTTCTCATCTGTGTATGTCATCTAATCCCATGACAACCCTGAGGGCAGGCAGAGAAGTCACAGATGGCGCTTGGTTCCCTGTAGTAGGAGATGTGCCTGAGGCCCTCTAGACAGTCACAGACCAGAACCAGGGTGCAGAGCCCCCAACTCTCCATCCTCTCCTCATGCTACCACCACACCAAACCCCAAGCCATCCTTGGTGCTCTCCCCAATCTCATTAGCATCACAGCCCAGATGTGAATCATGGTGTTTTACCCATTTAGGTGGCCAGAGGCCAAGCTCCGGAGATGAAAATACACCCCTCTGAGACCCATAAAGACACTTCAGCAACTAGCTATGACCTAGATTGTCATTTGGCCTTCTGGCCATCAGCAGGCCCCACCTAGAAAAGCTACCCAAAATACTACAGGTCAATGAGAGGGACACTAAAAAGTTAAATACACACTGTTACTTCCTGAACTTTCTGAAAGGGATGGCTACAGAAAGCTGCCTTGGATCTTGCCAACCTGGCGCTCAGTGTTGGGGGCCGGGGCGAAGTCTCTAGGGGCAGGTGAGATCAGCCTCATGACCTGCAGCAAACACACCCACCAAGAATGCTGGAGACAGCAGATGCCCAGGGGTGTAAAGGACTGTCACCTCAGCCTCAACATAACCTCTGTTGTCTGAAGCAGCCACCAAAACCTGGCCTTCACTCGTAACATCTACCATCCCAGCACGACAGCCTGGCTGTGGGGACAGAGCCGTTGAGTGGGTTCCGGTAACCACTAGTGAGACAATGTGGCTTAGACCAGGGGATCTAACCTGGTCTAACCTGGAGTTGAGGGCTTTGTACACCCAAGCAGCTTTTCTCTAGGCTTCTCCCTGGCATACTGAAGAGGCTGTGACCCAATAAGGTAAAAACCATTGCTCTGGTCACCAGACCCTCAGCCTTCTTGGCTGCCTTTCCCATGTAATAGCTTGCTGGAAGTGGCGCTAATATCCAGTCTCTGTATAGAACAACTTCACATCTTCGGCATCTTTGGGAGATCTAAACTCTGCTTAATCTACTATTCTTGGGTTTTGTTGTTTGCAGCCAAAAGCAGCCCCGCTGATCCAGTACCATAAGGCCCAGTGGTAATACCCAAGATGATGAAGGTTGTCCAGGCCTCAGAGTCCACCCACAAAATCTCTCTTAGGGCCTGAAGGTTCTGTGCAGCCCCTAGACAATGGATACTTGCCAGGTGCCCCAGGGCACAGGGAGCTCCTCCAGCTCCCTCCTTTGTCTCATCCCCACTCAAAGGTAACTACATTTTACCTGCCCTGAGCCTGGCAGGTACAGAACCTCTGCAACTCACTGCACACTCGGATGCTTGAGAATATTCCAGCTTTGCACAAGATTGTGTTCCCATTCAGGTCACATAAGTATGGTTTGTATGAATTATACAATGCTCATGAGCAGGTGTGCTTCCAATCGCTTGCAGGGAGGAACCCTCCGTGTGGGCGCATTTCACTGGCAGGACTGATTACACCAGGTGTGAGATATAAAGCAGGCACCATGTTTCCCTGAGAACTCACTTGATCCAGCCCGCTGGTCACCATGCAAATCTGATTTGATGGGAGGACCAGTCGCCCCGGGACCTAGCTTGTTTCATCTGAGTTTGGTAGTCCTCCCCGGGTCCAGGTCATCACTCAAACTCAGGAGCCAATCCCAAAGATCTGTGACTTTATGAGCAGCTCAGATCAACTCACTGTGTGAAATACATATGATTAGAGCTAATAATAAAATAAAAGTTACACCTGCCACCAAAACGTCTTCTATAGGTGAAAGTATGAGTAGTGGAAAGTGCAAACTGCCTTTTGCAAGAGCAAAGTGGGCAAATCTTGGAAGACTGCCTCTTGCTCACAGGGGTTCTGCAGGGGGCTCTGACCCTCTTCTCCATAAAGAAATGTTGAGGGGCGTCTGGTGGCTCAGTCCGTTGAGCAGCTGCCTTTGGCTCAGGTCATGATCCCAGGGTCCTGGGATGGAGCCCCACCTCCTTCCTGCTCAGTGGGGAGTCTGCTTCTCCCTCTCCTGCTCCCCCTGCTTGTATGCTCTCCCTTTCTCTCTGTCAAATAAATAAATAATCTTAAAAAAAAAAAAAAAGATGTTGAGGCCAGGGGCTAGGGTGGGGGCAATTTCTGCTAAAGCACCCCACTTCCTCAACACCACCCACCTCCAAAAGAGGCTGGTGGACCCTGCAGCCATGAAAACCCCAGAGCATTGAAGCCCAACACCTCCTGACCTGGCAGAGAAAGTACAGACTACACCATAAACCGCAGACAGAGAAACTCACTGGCTGCCGCAAATGAGAACAGACCCAAGGTTGAAAACCACAGCCCGAAACATTTTCAGCCCCAGTCAGCAGGGACTTGCAATTTACCGGAAATTAGTAGATTTATAAAATGTTAGCCAGCTCAAGTTTCTTCTCTGGGAAGACAAGCAGAGAATCTCTAAGAACTGTCTCCGGGAAATGCTTTGTTCACTGCAAAGCCCCTGACACATGTCAGTTATTAATCCCAAGAGCTCACCACCCCACACTTCAACCAACCTGCGCCTGTAAACAGAGCAAAAGGTTACCATAGGCTGCACCTGGAGCCCTCAAGCCAGGGACAGCTCGACCCTCAGAAGAGGGGCCTGAACAGCCACAGGGTCTCCAGATAGGATCTTGGGCAAGTTACTGATAATTTCTAGCCACAGCATCCCAAATGGATGTGGGCGCCTGGGTCGTTCAGTCAATTAAGTGTCTGCCTTGGGCTCAGGTCATGATGTCAGGGTCCTAAGATAGAGACCCTCATCCCCTGGCTCTTTGTGCAGCGGGGAGCCTGCTTCCACCACTCTCTCTGCTTGCCTCTCTGCCTACTTGTGATCTGTCAAATGAAAAAATAAAATTTTAAAACAACAACAATAAACCTCTGGGAGAGTCTTGTCAAATGATGAGCAAGCACACTCTGGTCAAGTGCCTAGTCTGTGGGAGCCCTGCTGGCTGCTGCTATTACAGGGGGGCTTTGGGTTTTTAAGTCAGATCTCCCTTAATACTCTTTTGAGGCTAGAATTCTGAGCCTTGTCAGTCATTCTCTACCATCAGGTCCAGGAAAGACCGTGTGTCTTGGAGATGCAAGAACCATTTAGCTCAAGGAGGTTCGGTACCAGCAGGGGCCCGTGAGGAAGTGGGGGAATCCCAGAGCTCTGAGATCAGGGCCCCATGAGGTAGCCCTTGTCCATCTCTTCAGACTCGGCCTTTTCCAAGGCCAGCACAGACCTCAATTCCAGCCCCAGAGTGTAACTGGGTGTTCAGTGCCCACGCTCCTGCCAGGCATCACCTCCCCTAGGAGGCCTTCCCTGACCTTTCACACTGTCTCTCCCACAACCCCTGCTCTTCCCTGATTCCATCACGGACCACACTGCGCTGTCGCTAATTTTTTGTCCTTACCGTCCCCGCAAAGCAGGAACGGGCACCATGCCCCGCCCCAGCCAAGTCCGGTCAATGAATGAGCCGGGCCCCAGTGGTGAGCAGAGCCCCAAGACCCGGGTGCCGTGAAGGGCCGTTTGCGCGACAGGCTGCCTTTTATTTTTGAGATAAATTTGACAACACCCGCGGCGGATCCCTGCCCACGTTAACGCCATTTTAAAAGGGGAGAAAGAGTCCCCCCACCTCCCCCGCCGCTCCAGTCCCGCCGCCCACCACCCCGCTGGTCCCCGCCGAGGCGGACAAGAAACCGAAGGGCGGTTCCATGAAAGGGGCTCTCTGGGCGGTGGACAGGCCCTCCCCGCCGCGGTCTCTATTGTGGCGGATCTCTCGATCGCACGACGTTACGCCGGAGCCCGCCGTGGGGGCAAAAGGCCACTCCCCGCCAGTCCCGGGGCGCACTCCGCGCGAGGTGAGCGCGGCAGGGCCCGGGGGCGGCCACACCTCCCGCCCGGAACAAAGCGCCCCGCTGGGCCCCCTGCCCTCCCCGGCGGCTGCACCACTCACCGCGCGCTCCAGCCCCGGCTCGGCTCCGGCCCTCAGGCCGCCTCCTCCATGCCCGCGCGGCCGAGGAGGCAGCGCCGCGCCCGCCCGGCCCCACTGCAGCGGGACTGGCGGCTCCCGGCCAGCCGGCCCTCTGGCCGCTCCGGCCCGTCCCCGCCCCGGCGCCTCCTTAAAGCGACCGCGCAGCCCGCGCGCGCCCGGAGCGCCCGGCGCGCCGCGCATTCCTTATATTGCAACAGCGCCTGCTAAAAATAGAGCTCCGCGGCGAGCGCCGGCGCTGGGGGCGGGGGGTGCGCCGCGACCCCGACGCGCGGCCCGCTCAGTCCCGGCCACACGGGCAGACTGCCCCCGGGCCGGCTCCGAGCGGGGCCCGCGCCGCAGCCTTCCCCGCGCCCCCGCGCACTTACCCGGTCAGACCCCGGCTCCGCCGCGCTGGTTTTTAAAGTGGACGCGGCATGGGAATCGCTTGGGCCTCTTTAAGAGCCTCTGGCCCCAATCTTGAAGTCTCCGCTCTGGCCCGGCCAACTTCTGAGACTACCGACGCCTCCCCAGTCCTTAGCGATCCCGGGTCGCCACCTCAGCGGCGTTCGCTTCGAATCCCGGGAGGGGTTTCTTCCCAGATCCTGAAGCAGCCTCCCTTCCCGATAGGCCTTCTCAGTGCACCATTCCTGGGCCCTAAGTTCGTTCCGATGGGTGCGACGGGCACAGGCGACACTCGAGCTCCGTTTCATTGTTTCAGTTCTGCTAACTCCTCTCCATCGATGACATTTTTTCGTTTAAAAAAATGGAAATATAATCCAGATACCATAAAACAAGACTTTGGAAGTGTACAATTACGTGGTTTTTAGCCTATCAGCAAAGTTGCTGGACCATCATGGTAATTTCAGAACATTTTCATAGCCCACTCCCCTCCAAATGCCTTACCCATTTGCAGTCACTCCCCATTCCCCATTCCCCACTCCCCAGTCGCTGGAAACCACTCCTGTCCTTTCTGTCTCTATGGACTTGCCTATTCAGGACATTTCATATAAATGGAATGCTACCACATGCGGTGTTTTGTGAGCAGCTTCTTTTCACTTCAAATTATGTTCTCAATGTGCATTCATGTTGCAGCATGAAACAGCGCTTGTTCCTTTTTATGACCAAATAATATTCCAATGTATGTATACACCACATTTTGTTTCTCCATTTCAGATGATGTTTGTTAGGCTGTTTGTATTTTTTGGCTGTTAAGAATACAGCTCCTGTGAGCATTCCTGTACAACCCCTTGTATGAACGCATGTTTTAACTTCTCTCGGTGATATACCTAGGAGTAGACCTGCAGTAGAAGCAGAATTGTGGGTCATGTGCTTAACTATGTTTAACATTTTTTTTTAAGATTTTATTTATTTATTTGACAGACAGAGATCATAAGTAGGCAGAGAGGCAGGCAGTGGGGGGGGAGTAGGCTCCCTGCTGAGGAGAGAGCCTGATATGGGGCTCAATCCCAGGACCCTGAGATCATGACCTGAGCAGAAGGCAGAGGCTTAACCCACTGAGCCACCCAGGCGCCCCAGATATGTTTAACATTTTGAGGACCCCTCCTCCCACTGTTTTCCAGAGCAGCTGAGCAGCTGCACCGCATTCCCACCAACCATGTCTGAGAGCACCAATGGCTCCACATCCTCACTAACACTGTCTTTTTGATTACAGCCATTCTAGTGAGAGTGAAGTGATAGCTTATTGTAATTTTGGCAATTGGTGTTATTTTTGAGGACTTTCTTGTGGGTGGACCTTGATGATAACTTGGAACCATTTTAAACGTCCAGGTTACTCAACCCCTTGTCATTTTTAAAAAAGATTTTATTTATTTATTTGAGAGAGAGAGAGCTTGCGCATGAGCTGAGTAAGTGCAGAGAGCAGCAGACTCTCTGCTGAGCAGGGAGCCCCGCTGTGGGGCTCCATCCCAGGACTCTGAGATCATGGCCTGAGCTGAAGGCAGACACTCAACTGACTGAGCCACCCAAGTGCCCCTCACCCCCTTGTCATTTTGAAAGCTTCACCTTCTACCCCACCCACCCCCACCGCTGCCCCAAGCCTAGGGGGAGCTTACTACTGAGTCCTTCCTGTCGTGCTGGGGCTTCCAATCTGATTTTTGGTTTTGTTTGGTCTCCCAGGTACCCATGCAACCATTTGGTGAGAGTTGTGTCCCCCCACTTCCACTTGCTGCTCTGAAGTCTCTGGAACCCCAAGAATCCCCATGGCGGGGGGAGGGCATTAGGTGCTATCAAGTGTCTCACCTTAGTAGGGAGTCAAAGAGCTTGGCTGAGGAAGGGCTTGAGGGAGAAATGCTCATTGTGACCAGCTGGGTCTTGCCCTGAGCCTGCTTCTTCCTCTTCCTCCCATTTACCACAGGCCTTTGGGGAGACTGGCAAAGTTCTGTGTGTCCTGGTTGTCTGTCAGCCCCTCCTGGTCTCCCTCTGTCAAGAAACATCCTCTCCTGGGCCCTGACTTGCTCAGGGCTCTGGAAGTGTTGCCCTCAGCTGGAGCTGAGACAGCATCCGCATGAGAGCAAAGATTTGTCTTTATACACAAATCTTTAAAAATCTGTCTCCTCAGAAATGGAACTGAAACAGCTAGTGATCACATACAGCTACCTGGGATTCTCTAATGTAGGTTGTGGCTGAGGGCTTACAACAGGGCCCTTGTCCCATTTGGGCTACCTCCTCTGCTCTCTGAACCCTGAAATAAAGTATAGCTCAGTGGCTGGCAGACAGGGGCACTGGGCAGGAAAGGGAGGCCTGAGTTTGACAGTTTGTTCATTCAGTAAACACTGCCAGAGCACCCACTGTGTGCCAGGTGCTGTGGCAGAGACCTTCCTCCAAGCCAACTCAGAGTGCCAGCCGAGGGTAAGTGGTGGGAAAGAGAGCGGTCCCAGGGTCTGTGGGGCCCAGAGGAAGGGCATCTAACCCAGAGTGGGGAGGGTGTGGGTGCCCAACGCAGGCTTTCTGTGAGAAGTGATGGCTGAGCCAGGGCTTGAGGGACAAATAACACTCAGCTAGAATGAGAAAGGAGAGACAAACCCTTATATGCTGAGGTATGACTGAGATGAAGTCTTCGCCAAAACTCCCGCAGATCCACGTGTCTGACCAAGTGTGTTAGCAGCATGGCAGAAGGCCGGACTCCAGGCCCAAATGCCTCCTGGCCAAAAACCCAGACTGGGCTCAGGCCCAAGTTTCAGGGCCTGAAGTCCAAGGCCAGCCACAGGGCCACGAGCCAGCTCTTGACATAGGGCAGAGACGAGAGTTGCTGGGCTGACCCAGAGTAGAACTTTCCTGCTCAGAGACACAAGCAAGTGTACCACGTCCCCTGCAGTGTCCTGCACTGGCCTCTCTGCCCCAAGGCTTGCTGAGTGCCGTGCCTCAGAGCAGACCCAAACTGGCACCTGGGGGTTCAGTGTGCAAGCCTAGGGGGCCTGGGGACTTGAAGGGCCAGAAGCCATCCCGTGGCACAATGTTCTTCCAGAACTCTCTGCTCCGCTATGGTCCCTGGGGGCAAAAGCAGCTCTGAACGCCTGAGCACTCACGGTGTGCTGGACATGGGCCTAATGTGAGTCTTCACATGTCCCAACGACCTATGCAGGTCTTACCTGCCCTGATTTAGACATAAGGAGACACAAGCCTAATCCCAACCAGCCAGTAGACTCAGAATCAGGGTCTTCTGACCACAGAGCCCAGACTCTTTCCCGTATGTCTGGTGGCCTCAACAGGCAGGTCAACTGTGTGTTTGGTGTTGGGAAAGCAGGGAGAAGGTGAAGAGGATACTAGTCTCCTTAGGCCTGTGGCTAGACTTAGACCTTTTGCTGACCCTGAAGCATCGACCATGGGTTAGCAGAAGATCCTCACCCCACCCCCATGCCTGTTCATCCTCTCTGCTGACCTTTCTTTTGGGCCAAGTACATGCTGTTGTTCACCGGCCTGCCCATGATAAGGCACCAAGAATGACACAGTCTTCTCTTAGGGTTCTCACGGCTCATCTCGATCTAAATTCAGTCATCTCTCATCTTCAGCTCTCCCTGCTACCCCTCTGTACATCCCCAGATGCCCCAGCCCCACGAGGAGCTAGCCCTCACAGGATTTTCTTCTCTGATGCTTCTGGTTCCTGATGCTTGTAGTTTATCCCTCACACAGCCTCTTGCTCGCTGGGGCCAGAAGAGCAGCTTTCAGTCAATCCATTTCCCAGTCATGGCCAAACTTCTCCATAAAGTTGTCCATACTCAGTTAATATATTTGTTTCTTATCACTTGTTTTTCTCTCCCTTAGCTCTTTCTCTGTTTAAATTAAAGTCCAGTGGCTTTTAAACATTTTTGGCTGCAACCCATAGAAACAAATAGGTTTTACATTGAAAACCAAACACATAACCCACACAAGTGAAACAAAAATTTAACTAAATAATACTTACCTTTACTATATGTGATGCACTCTAATCTATTCTATTCTGTTTCATTTAAAAATTCTATCTAGACCTATTAAAATGATTTCATGCCCCATTAATGGGTTGTGACCTACAGTTTGAAGAACATTGAACTCAGGTATTTTGACATTCAGAGCCTCAAAGTAGGGACATTACAGCAGAAATTTGTCAGGAAAGAAAAGTCAACTTGAAGATTTTGAAATACATGTTACAGACAGAAGCTTGAAAAGAAAAGAGTTTTGAATCTCAAAAGCCTAGATTTCTGGGGCACCTGAGTGGCTCGGTCAGTTAAGCATCTGTCTTTGGCTCAGGTGGTGATCCAGGGTCCTGGGTTCAAGTGTGCATAGGGCTCCCTGCTCAGTGGGGAGTCTCCTTCTCCCCACCCCCCCACCTGCTCATGCTCTCTCTCACTATCTCTCTCTCAAATAAATATATATTTTTAAAAAGCCTAGATTTCCTCTCCTAGGCGGGATGTAGTAGGTCATTGTAGGCCAATGGTCCCACAAGGTCATACGATGAGATGAGTCTCTCCAGCTGTCCCCTCACTCATCTCCCTGGACATTTGTCAGTTTGGGGCACTGCTTAACAATTAAGCTTTGCCCAAAAGAAAGATCTCTAATGGAGGAAAGAGAAACCAGTAAAGCTATTAGTGGCTACATGGTACTAGAATGAAAAATGGGAACATGGAGGCTTTAAAAACACAACCCATTTTCTCCACAGGATGTTTGCTGAGTTCTGGGTCTGGCTGCATCTAAAAAGGAGAGTAAAATCTTTCACAGTATTACAGCATTTGGAAAACAAAGTCTCTCCAAGAAGAAAGGGCCTGACTCAAACACACGGCCATTGTTCATGACATTTCCCAGATTTTGGATCTGCAAGGGGACAGAATCTAGACAGTTCGATTATGAACCTATGAAGGGCAGAACTGAATCTCTACAGTCCTTCATGCCTGAGGGTACAGAGACTTGCAAGGCTCTCGGTATAAATTCGCATGTAAGGAATAGGATAAACAGAGATAGATGTTTTGTAAACACTGAAATCCAGCCTCAATTCAGCTTCATCCTTCACCAGACTGAGGCAATCATCCCTCATGGCTATCTGCTTAACAGAGGAAAGAAGGAACATTCTGTGTAGCAAAATATATCATCTGGAGTCTCTATGCCTCTTAATACAATGTCTGCATATAGTGAAAAATAATCAGGTGAAGAGGCAGGAAATGATAACTGATAAGCAAGAGGAAAAAACAGACAATAGAAGCAGACACAGATATTTCAGATGTAGCAGTTAGTAGATAGGACTCTAAAATAACTGATTCTAGAAGCACTGGAACTCTCATACATTGCTGGTGGAGATGTAAAGTGGTATATCCATGCATCAGCCAGAGTTAACTCAGGATACAGAAACCACACAGTAATTTGGACAAGAAAATTTTAAGGTAAAGAATTATTAAGTATAAAAGGGGACTATGTGCTAAGAAGGAAGGAGAATTCCAAGGAATATTGTTATAGCAGATACAGAGAGTAGCCTCTGAGGCTGAAACAGACCACCCTAGAAAGGAGCAAACCTGTATGAGGTCTTTCCTCACCCTTACCCCCAGGCTGAGGTCCCTACCTTGTTGAAGACAGTGTAGTCATGACTCACGGATGATGAAGAAGTTTACTGAAGTTCCGTGCACATGGAACACACTGGAAAAGCATTCCTCTTGTGTATTGAGAGAAACCAACCAGGAGAAGATGCTGCACTGTGGAATTTGCTGGAAAACTTCCCACAGGAATGATGCATTCAAAATCTGCCCTCTGTGGTGTCAGAGGAAGCTGTCAGTAGAGACATGCTGTGTGTTTCTGGCTGCCACGTGTGCAGGAAACTTGTGCACCAGGAACCTGCCAAGTGAGCCCATCAGAACCAGGAAGAGAAGCCACTTTCTCTAGCGGTGGCTGCTAGCACTCTCTCCTGACAAAGCTTAGCAATGTTCCAAAGGGCGGAAGAGAAATGTTTAAGGGTCCAGCTTCATTATCACAGAGCAGGTAATAAGGATGGGTTTGGATCTGAATGGCAATAAATTGACAATGGGCACAATCAGCTTTGAAAAGATGTTTAGTAGAACCTACTAAAGCTAAACATACATCTACCTTCTGAGTCAACATTTCTACTTCTAGGTACATACTTAAGAGAAATGAGCAACTATGCTCACCAAAAAACATATATAAGAATATTCATAGCAGCTGTAGTCATAATGGCCTAAACATGGTGACAACCCAAATCTTTACTAACTGGAGGATGAATACAGAAATTGTGGTCTACTCATACAATAGAGTACTATACTGCAATAAATGAGAATGATGTACAGAGACATAAGCAACATGAATGAATCTCACAGACATTATATTAAATGAAAGGAGCCAGAAGGAAAAGACAACATATATGAAGTCCAGTAAATAGTAAAATCAGTTGATAGTGACAGAAGTCAGAATAGTGGTTATCTCCAGAGAGGGAGACAGATCATAAAAGATTATTAATCTCAGGAAACAAACTGAGGGTTGCCGGAGGTGAGTGGGGTGGGTGTGTGATGGACATTGGGGAGGTATGTGCTATGGTGAGTGCTGTCAATTGTGTAAGACTGATGAATCACAGACCGGTACCCCTGAAACAAATAATACATTATATGTTAATTTTAAAAAATAGTGGTTATCTCTTGGCAGAGGGGAATGATGCCTGAGTAATGATTAGTACCCTTTATGCATCATTGCATGTGTGTTATACTTCAAAAATTCAAAATAGCCTCACTTAGATTAATATGTTGCATAAAATAGAAGAAGAGGTAGATAAAATAGATAAAAGGAAAGGAAATGTCATCAGATAAGTGGAATCTACAAAAAATAAAAATAGAAAGAAAACGCACACTCTAGAACTTACAAAGTCTACTAACAGAGGTCAAGGACACATTGGATGAATTTAATAACAGATTGAACACAGCTGGGAACAGGATTACTGAACTTGAAGACAAATTAAAAAAATACATTGAAATGAAAACACAGAAAAAAAGACTGAGAGAAAAAGAGATAATAGCATAAAAGATAATCAGGCCATATACAATTGTCTAACATTCATATCACTGGAGTCCCAGAAAGGAGAGAGAGAATGGGACAGAAGCAATAGTCCGAGAGGTAAGAGCATAACATTTTCAGCTGGTGAAAGACATAAAATTCATAGATTCAAGGAGCTTGTAAATCCCAAAAAGGGTAAGCACAGAGAAAACTGAATGCAGGCACATCATAGTTAACTGCTGAAAACCAGGCAAACATAATTTTTACAAAGATTATTTTAGAGAAAGAGAGAGACAGGGACTTAGAGCACACACATGAGTGCAGGGAGGGGCAGAGGGAGAGGGAGAGAGGGAATCTAAAGCCGACTCCTCACTGAGCGGGAAGCCTGGCATGGGGCTTGATCTTACAACCCTGAGATCATGACCTGAGCTGAAACCAAGAGTAGGATGCTCAGCCAACTGAGCCAAACAGGCACCCCTCAAACATAATTTTTTTTTTTAAAGATTTTTATTTATTTATTTATTTATTTGACAGAGAGAGATCACAAGTAGATGGAGAGGCAGGCAGAGAGAGAGAGAGGGAAGCAGGATCTCTGCTGAGCAGAGAACCCGATGTGGGACTCCATCCCAGGACCCTGAGATCATGACCCGAGCCGAAGGCAGCGGCCCAACCCACTGAGCCACCCAGGCGCCCTCAAACATAATTTTTAAAGCATCAGATATCTTCCTTCATTGATCAAATCCTTTGATGAACATTTCCTGGAGCTTCAGAAGAAGTGGAACTGGGGTGAGAGCCATTATTTCCCACCGCAGGAACGACGTGGTGAGGCCTGGCCTCACAACAGGAGACGACATTCTGCAACTAGGAGCCTGAGCCCAGCATCCGGAACATCTCTCCTCACTAATTACCCAACCTCAGCTGGCCCAACAATGGAGAAATGATCATCCTTTGTAGCCACAAGTGTTTGGGAGTCGTCATATTTGAAATATTGTAACACCAAATTAGAAAAGCAAAAACTGCCCAGATTTTGAACCTGCAATGCAGGATTTGCTCATTTCCATTTAGCCCTGTGCTTTGAAATCCAATTTACATTACCCCTGCTAACAGGACAGAAAAAAATTTAAATCTTTGATGGTTAGAATTTTAAAACATTTTTACACTAAGACAATACGGATTTGTATGTAGTATTTCAGAATATGCATACATCTTAGCAAAGTTTAGAGAACCCAGAAGGCCAGTGAGCATGAAGCCCTCTGATACCTGGGGCAGTCAATCAGGAAGCCTCGGGGGACACCTAGAGGAGCAGAGTCTTTAGTAATGAGATCTGTGTGGCTGATTGAGATCCAGATCTGCCTCAAAAGCTTCTTTTGTCTGCCCAAAAAGATGGGCAAGGAGTTCTGTTCTAATGAGAAATTAGATGGGAAAGAAGTCCTGCTCTTTAATCTCCCAGGAGAACCTAAACAATCAAGGGGCAAAGCTTATTACCTCTTGGGTGATACCAGGAACTATGAAGGTCTGAGATTTTATCCTACTTGCAAGCTAACAAGTGGTCTTTCCACAGTTTTATGGACACTGGCAGAAAACATGAAACTCCTGGGTTAGCAGTGAAGGATAGGTTATTTCGCACAGCAATAGTAGTCATCAGGGTATTCACATTTTTGCACAGGATTCCTTGGCCTGGATTTGCAGAGGACAACACGAAGAAGGCCAACTACACCTGCACGTGCAGCGGGCTGTGTTATGGAAGAACAGCTCTGAGCTTCGGAAAGCCAAGCTTTCACACTGGAGAGTGTCTATGCTTGCTGTAGAGGGAGACACGACCTCCATCTTCCAAGGCTGTAATGAAACCTGCCCTTCGTTTTATTTTTATTTATTTAAATTTAAAGATTTTATTTATTTGAGAGAGGGGAGAGAGACAATGAGCACAGGGAGAGGCAGAGGGGGAGCGAGATGCAGACTCCCACTGAGCAGGGAGCCTGACATGAGACTCGATCCCAGGACCCTGGGATCATGACCTGATGAAGGCAGCCGCTTAACTGACTGAGCCACCCAGCAGCCCCTGCCCTTTGTTTTAGAAGGAGATGCTATCTCTATCTGTCAAGCCTGTCCACTGTATAAATGTTCCTCTGCTTGCGAAATGTGCAGAAACGTGAGGCAGCCTCAAGGAATGCTGCTGATAGGAACCTGCGATCAAACTACTGTGCGAGGTGCAGATGTCTCCTTGCTATCTCCTTTAACCTCTGGATACGCCTGAGTGGTGGGCAGCACAGAGCTCACCAGTCCTGCGTGTGAGGGGTGCCTGAGGGTCTGTGGTAAGAGTCACTAGGAAGGAGCTGAAATCCCGATCAGCAGTTTGATGAGACCTCCAGTGACTGCTACAATGTCAAAAGAAATGCTAGACTCTGACGCAGGTTGGTGGACTCAGAGACAAGCTGCTTTCATTTTGTGGCTCACTAGCCCTTTCAAAGTCAGCCTCATGATCAACAAAAAACTACTAGAATTTATAGGTAAAGTTAGCAAGAATACACAGTCAATATACAAAACCCAGTCTATATCTTTGTGTGTGTGTTTTTTTTTAAGATTTTATTTTTAAGTAATCTCTACATCTAACACGGGGCTGGAACTCTCAACCCCGAGATCACGAGTGTCAGGTTCTGCCAGCTGAGCCAGCCAGGCGTCCCACAGAATCCATTGTATTTCTACGAATGGGCAACACATAACTAGAAATGAGGTAAAAACATAAGAGCAATTTCATTAGTAATAGCATTAATAAACATAAAATACAAATGACTTCCAGCAAGTATAAACACTGATGACATGAAAGAGTAAACAAATGGGGGGATGCCTGACTGGGTCAGTCAGTTAAGCCTCTGACCCCCGGTTTTCGCTCAGGTCATGATCTCAGGGTCCTGAGATGGAACCCTGCATGGCCTCTCGGTGCAGAGTCTGGTTGGGGTTCTTTCCTTCTAGCTCTCCTTCCTCCTCTACTCCTCACCGAGCTTGCGCAGGCATGCTGTCTCTTAAATAAAGAAATAAATAAATAAAATCTGTTTTTAAAAAAGAATAAGTAAGTGGAAAGATGCCATATTCATGACTGGAAGACTCAATATTATCAAGATGTCTATTCTCCTCAAGATAATCTTTAGATTTAACGCAAGCTCAATCAGATTTCCAACAGAATTGTTAAAGATACTAACAGATATTTTAAGACTTGTATGAAAATAGCCAAAGCAATTTTCAAACAGAAAAACAGTTAGAGGAGGACTCAGATGACTTGATTTTAAGACTTACTATGTCTTAGCTCAGGCTGCTATAACAACATACTATAAACCTCACAGTTCTGGAGGCTAGAAGTCAGAGATCATGAGGGCAGCACGGACAGGTAAAGGCGAAGGTGCTCTTCCTGGTTGCACACTGCTGACTTTTCCTTGTGTCCATGCAAGGCAGAAAGAGAGCTAGCTAGCTCTCTGGCTTATTCTTATAAGGGCACTAATTCCATTCGCAAGGAGTTTTCTCTCATGATATAATTACCTCCCAAAGGCCTCACCTCCAAATACAATTTCATTAGGAGGATTAGGGTTACAACATATGCATTTTGAGGGGACACAAACATTCAGTCTATAACACTGTACAACTGTAGTCAAGTTAGTGAAGTACCAGCATAAGGATAGATAAATCAATCAGTGGGATAGACTAGGGAGTCCAGAAAGAAACTCACACTTATAACCAGCTAATATTTGACAAACACCCCAAAGCAACACAATGGAGTAGAGCAAAGTCTTTTGAACAAATGGTATTTGCACAAGCAGAAATCCATATGGGAAAAAAAAAAAAGGAAATCTGACCCTTGCCTCCCATCTCATACAAAAGGTAATTAGAAGCAAACTGTGGTACACCCATTCATGAAACATGCAGCAATAACAAGGAACTAAATACTGATACATGCAACAACTTACATGATTCTCCAGGGAATTATGCTGAGTGAAGAAAAGCCAATCCCAAAAGGTTACATGCTCGATGATATGATCTATATATCATTTTTTAAGTGACAATATTTTAGAAACGGAGGACAGAATAGAGATGTCGGAAGTTAGGGGGAGAGATATAGGAGAGAGGTGGGTGTGGCTGAAGGGCAACTCAAAGGGTCTCTGTGTTCAGGACCCTAACTACGGTGGTGGATACGTGAACCTACACAGGTGATAAAATTATACACACACACACACACACAGAGGAGTACAACTAAAACTCAGGAAATCCGACTAAGATAGGTGGCTTGTATCAATGTCAATATCCTGATTGTGGTATTAGACTCTAGTTTTGCAAAATATTACCATTGGGGAGACTGGGCAAAATGTACAAAGCATTCCATGTTATTCTTACAACTACATGAACCTACAGTGATCTCAATAAAAATTTCAATTAAAAAATGAATTTGAGATGGATCACAGGCCTACATGTAAATTTTTAATAAGTCTTATCATTATAACTTTTTTGTAATTCCTAGGAGAAAATAAAGGGACTATCTTCACGATCTGGCAGTCGGAAATCCTTAGGAAGATTTCTTGAACAGGGGGAAAACGCCCAATACACATAGAATAAAAACTGGCAAATTGAATTTCATCAAATTAAAAACATGTCTGGTCATTAAAGCCATCCTGGTCACAGGGAGCTTGCAGACGGGGGCAGAGTGTGGAGGGTTCAGAGGTAGCACTCATCCCCGCCACCCTGATGGAGGAAAACTAATCGAATGGCTCCATCTGGCTGCCAGGGCTGGCGGTAGCCACTGTGAACCTTACCAGGGAAGCTGCCTCCCAGCGATGGTCCTGTGCTGTGAAGAAAGGATGACACCACAAGCAATAATAATGGCTTGACTACCAAGAAAATTTGGAAGACGTTATCTCTCTCCACAACATTTCCAAAATGTAGGTATTATACTCCCCATTTTAAAGACTAGGAAACTGAGGGCGCCTGGGTGGCTCAGTGGGTTAAAGCCTCTGCCTTTGGCTCAGGTCATGTTCCCGGGGTCCTGGGATCAAGCCTCGCATCGGGCTCTCTGCTTGGCAGGGAGCCTGCTTCCTCCTCTCTCTCTCTCTCTCTCTCTCTGCCTGCCTCTCTGCCTACTTGTGATCTCTGTCTGTCAAATAAATAAATAAAATCTTAAAAAAAAAAAAAGACTAGGAAACTGAGTCTGAGGAAGTTGAAGTAAGGTCCCCAGGCTCACACAGCTGATAGGTGGTGGGTCCCAGGACCCAGCCCATGTCTGTGAGATACAGTTACTCCAGCACCATGTCTGTGAGATGCTCCCCATTCTGCTACTCCTAGCTGTCTTCCTCAGAGCCAGTCAAAATAGGGACACGCTGGTATTTATGGAAAAAAGAAACCATAATATCTGGAAGCAGAGAGGTGTCAATATGTATACATTCTTATCAGCTAACACAAAAAACTGGAAACTATTTGGTTTTGTGATTTGCTCTCAAAGTGAGTGAGTTCATTGTTGTTTCACACAGCCACGACACAATTCTAAATGTTTAAATAAAGAAAATGCTCTTGGCGTCCAGTTTGGATCACAGAAGGGTCTTGTGGCAATAAACATAACTTGGCAGAAGAAAGAATGATTTTTTGTTTGTTTTTTCAGTCTTTCAGATACCAAAACACAGCAGTAACCTCTGAAGTTAGAAGTCTTCGTATGAAACAAAAGCAAAACAAACAAACAAAGCACCTTCCTTTGGCCAGGACTTTGAGGCAACACAATCTAATCACTGATGGAAATCATCAAATATGTTCATCAAATATGTTCATCAAAGATTGAACTTTCATTAAATCAAGATGCAAAAAGCAGAGTGATCCACTTGGGAGAAATTGAGGAGGCTCTATATTGTCCAAACTGTACGCTTTTGAAAGTAAAAAGAGGTGTTATTAATAATTGCACAAGACAACAGTTACAAAGTCAGGATATAAAGACATGTAGTTGCCCTAAATTTGTTCTGTGGTTTAATTTGGCAAAGATGTGACTACATTTTATGGTGGAGACCTTCCAATGGTGAGAAACTGAACCCTTTCAAAAAGAACAAAAAGTATCTCTCAGTGTCCTAGCAGTATTTTTCAGTGTCCTGATTTGAATTTTATTTTGGAAATAACGTTCTAAGGGAGATTTCAAGCCATTCAAGAGCATGAGTAACCCCCACTTGGGGGCTACAAACATCACTTGCATTTAGTAGACCCAATCTGCAATTCTGTGTTTTACAGACACCCCTGTATTGATGTGCCTAAGTTTGCTTATTCATTCACCTATTTGGGACATCTCGATTATTTCCAGTTTGGGGTGATTGTGAATAAACTTGCTATAAACATTACATGCAGGTTTTTGGGTACACCTGAGTTTTCCAATCAATTGGATAAACATGTAGGAGTGTCATTGCTGGGTCATATATAAGATTACATTTAGCTTTGTAATAAAAAAAAGGGGGGGCGCCTGAGTGGCTCAGTGGGTAAAGCCTCTGCCTTCTGCTCAGGTCATGATCTCAGGGTCATGGGATGGAGCCCCACATCAGGCTTTCTGCTCAGCAGGGAGCCTGCTTCCTCCTCTCTCTCTGCCTGCCTCTCTGCCTAGTTCTGATCTTTGCCTGTCAAATTAAAAAAAAAAAAAAAAAGACAACATTTAGCTTTGTAAAAAACTGCCAAACTGTCTTCCAAAGTGGCTGTATACCATTTTGCATTCCCACCAGCAATAAATGAAGAGTGTCTACTACTCTGGTGTTCTTCACCAACTTTTGTGAGCCAATATTATCAATTGTGGGGGGTTTTAGCCATTCTAATAGGTTGTGTAGAAGTATGTCCTTATTGCTTTAATTTGTAACCCCTAATGAGAAATGAAGTTCAGGTTTTTTTCATTTGTTTACTTTTCATCTGTATATCTTCTTTGGTGAGGTATCTGTTCAGATCTTTTGCCCATTTTTTAATTGGGTTGTTTGTTTTCTTTTTGTAGAGTTTTGTGTGTTTTGGATAATAGTCCTTTATCAGATATGTTTTGCAAATATCTTCTTCCAGTTTATAGCATTTCTATTTAATTCTCCTAACAGTCTTTCACAGAGCACATGTTTAAAATTTTTTTATTTATTTAAAAAATTTTAAATTTGAGTATAGTTCATGAAAAGTTGTTAATTTTAATGAACTCCAACTTATAATTTTTTCTTTCATAGATCATGCTTTTGGTGTCATGTCTAGAAAGCCAAATCCAAGATCATCTAGCTTTTTTCCTGTTTTCTTCTAGAAGTTTTATAGTTTTACATTTGTATCTATGATCCATTTGAGTTTTTATAAAGGCATAAGGTGTGTTCAGATCCAGTTACTCCAGCACCATTTTTTGGAAAAGACTATCCTTTTTCCATTGACTTTCCTTTGTCCCTTTGTCAAAGAACAGTTGACCACATGTGTAGGGGTCTGTTTCTGGGCTCTGTTCTGCTTCATTGGTCTATGAATCTATTCTTTCACTAATATGCTGTGTTGCTAAGTCTTGAAGTTTAGTAGTGTCAGTTTTCCAACTTCGTTATTCTTCTTCTTCAGTATTGTGTTGGCTATTCTGGGTCTCTTTACCTTTTTATATATATTCTAGAATAAATTTGTGGGTATCCACAAAATAGCTAACTAGAGTTATAACTGAATTTGTGCTTAATCTATACATCACATTGGGAATAACTGACATCTTTGGAAGATTCATTTTTCCTACCCTCAAACCTGGAATAGCTCTCCACTTCTTTAAAACCTTTTGATTTCTTTCATCAGCTGGCATTGATTTCTAGTTTAATCCCCCTGTGGTCTAGAACAGTCTCTGTATAATTTCTGTTCTCTTAAATTTGTTAAGGTAGGTTGTACGGCCTGGAATGTGGTCTGTCTTGGTGAATATTCTATGTGCACTTGAGAAGAATCTTTTTTCTGCTGTTGTTGGATGAAGTATTGTATAAACGTCAGATCAAGTTGACTGATGTTCTTGTTCAGTTCAACTATGTCCTTGCTGGATTTAGTCATCACTTAAAAAATGTTGTTGAAGTTATTGGTTAAAATTTTGGGTTCATCTATTTCTTTCTCACAATTCTATACATTTTTGTCACATGTGTTTTGATGATCTCTTGTTAGGTGCATACACATTGAGTATTGTTATGTCTTCCTGGGGAACTGTTCTCTCTTAGCATTATGTATTGCTCTCTCTTTATTACTGATAAATTTCCTTGCTCTGATGTCTGCTTTGCTTGAAGTTAATATAACTATTCCAGCTTTCTTTTGATTAGTGTTAGCATGGCATAGCTTTCTCCACTCCCTTTTAAAAAAGACTTTTAAAAAGATTTTTATTTAAAAAAAAGATTTTTATTTATTTATTTGACAGAGAGTGAGAGAGCACAAGCAAGGGGAGCAGCAGAGGGAGAATGAAGCAGGTTCCTGACTGAGCAGAGAGCGCACGCAGGCTCAATCCCAGGACCCTGGGATCACGACCTGAGCCGAAAGTGGAGGCTTAACCACTGAGCCACCCAGGCGCCCCAACACCGCTTTATTTTTACTTTATCTGTGTCTTTATATTTAAAGTTAATTTCTTGGGGCACCTGGCAGGCTCAGTCTGAAGAGCATGTGATTCTTAATCTTGGGGTCATGAATTTGAGCTCCACGTTGTGGGTAGAGATTAATTACATAAATAAAACTTTAAAAAATTAAATAAAGTGAATTTCTTACAGACACACAGTTGGACCTTGTTCTTCTTCTTTTTTTTAATCCATTGACACTCTTTTAATTGCTATAAACTGTTCACGCTATGTGTACTGTTTTCTATTTGCTCCACTTGACTTCCATACATAATTTTGAATTGATAATTGTGCGTTCTTTCTTAAAGGGAATCCTTTCAGATACCTCAAAACCTGGAGCCACCCCTGCCTGGCATGCACTAAGTAACAACAGAAAAGCTGCACACCAGGCTCTGGTTGGGCTGGAGGTATGCAGGGTTTCGGGGACGCGACTGTACAGTACTTGAGCGCACTGGGTCTCTGCCTGGTGAGTCTAAATGCCCGGGACACTAACAAACACATCAGCCAACGAGAGCGCCACTAGGGCACACTTCCCCTTGCAAGGGGGCGGGACTTGCGGGGGCGTGGATTACGCGTCAGCAAGTTTGTTACCTGGACGACAAACACGCCCCCCCGCACCCCCTCTAGCCCCGCGCTGTGTTGCCCTGACGACCGTGGCTGGGTCGCTGCAGAATAGATTGGAAACTCGCTGCACTTTGAGGACCGTGGATCTGTCGAGGGATCGTTCGCGGTGGCTCAGTTTCCTAGGAATATATTGCAACAGTAGGGATAACAGGGTTGTATGCCTTTTCCTGCCCGAATTCCTCGGCAGGCGCTCCGAAGCGTTAAGGGCTGCGTAGCCGGGCTCCCCCACTCCATGCTGGGAAGGGACTTTGCGGAAAACCGCCTGGCAAGCCACGACCTTGCGGGCGGCAGGCTCCGCTTCCCCCATAGGGTGTTCATTTTGCATCGGGGCATTTATTTGCTGCTACTTATATTTACTTTACAGGGACGGGGGCTTTGTCTGAAGGAGGCTCTGGATTTGCCGGTCTTTGCAGCGGTTTGTCTCCAGGCTGCTGTTGGGAACAGCCCGAGTCAGAAGTTAACAGGGCTTCTGTCTTTGCAGAGCCATGGGCAGCAAGAAGAAGGAAATTGCCCTGCAGGTAAGAAGCCTCAAGGGTTGCTTGCTTCTAGCGCTTGGTTGGGGGTAGAGATTGAGGAGGAGTGGAAAGAAATGTATAAAAGTGATACTATTTGCCAGCAGTACGTGACAGACGGTGTTCTCAAACTTGAATATTGTACCCTTCCATCTTAAAGGGGAAAAAAAAGAAACGAATCTTAACCACCCAGTGACAATTTTTTGTGCCCTTAAATATAAGCAAACATAAAATGGGGTATAAGCTCTTTATGTTTATAGTGCTTATGCAAACATAACCCAAACATGAATTAAAATAAAACTAAAAACTCAAAAAAATAGGAACAAATACAAATCGATACTGACATATTTTTTGTTGAAATATAAATACAGCTTGCTTCGAGAATATGTAGGGTTTTTTTAGTCTGGGCATGCGTCTGTAACTATGTGCTCTCTAGAGACCCAGTTCTCCCACCACTGCCCTGTGCAATCATTTGCTTATTCAACGAATATGTTTTGATATTTTATGGCTACACATTTGTTGTATAGAGGGCTTTACTTCATTTGCACCTGGAACAAACAATTCTGTAAGCCAGCATCTGCTTTTGTTCTTGGTTCCAGACAAGAAGGAGTGCTTTGCCATAAGCAGATTGCCTAGGTGGCCCATAATACATGCACATTTGGAAGCAAATTTACAGGGTCTCCTGGTCAGTTTGGCCCATCTGGACACTCATTCAGGCGCCTCCTGCGGAGCAGAATGACAGTGGTCTTGAGACACCTGATTTCTCTTTAATTGTCCTTTGTGGCATGGGCACTCCACATGTGAGTTTCCAAAGTCTAATAACTTAAAAAGGGAGAAAGCAATGTCATTGTAAGGACAGCATGTACTAGGAGAGGGTGGGAAGCGCTTTGGACTGAATGTCCAAAGACCTGATACAGTTCTTGACTCTTTTCTTAGTCATCTCTGAGACTTGAGATCAATCACATAACGTCTCTTGCTACAGCTTGCCCATCAATAGAATGAGCGAACCATCCCTTAAGGGCTTTCCAGCATTGGTACTCTAGTACTCTGGAGTTATGAAACTTTTCATATGTCTACATTCTGTCTGTAAATAAATTCTAAGCACCTGGACCTATCACTTACTGCTTTGTGAATGAGTTCCTCAACCTCTCTGAGACTCCAGATCCTTTATGGAAGGAAGGATATTACAGAGCCTGCAGAGTTGTTGCGACGAGATTCCTTTAGGTGTTTCAAGGCTGGACTGATAGCTGTCTGTAGTGGTTCTAAGATTTTTGCCCCATATGATTTTTCATCTGTCTATGCCCTGTGTCCCCTTTGGGAATATTTTTTGGTGATTTCACAAAAATGTTATTCCCCAGGGCTCTGAATTCAATGTGGTACTCGAAGTAAGTACTCCACTTACTGAGGGACGTTGCCACTCTACCAGATCAGCTTCTTTTTTTTTTTTTTTTAAGATTTTATTTATTTGACAGAGAGAGAGAGAGAGCAGGGGGAGGAGCAGAGGGAGAGGGAGAAGCAGTCTCCCTAGTGAGCAGGGAGCCCGATGTGGGGCTTGAACCCAGGACCCTGGGACCACAGCTCAAGCTGAAGGCAGACGCTTAACAACTGAGCCCCCTCCCAGGTGCCCCCCAGATCAGCTCCTTGAAAGCAGTGCTCTAGGGTTTGCCAGTCCAGGAACCCTGTCCTCTTTTTGAGTAAGACTATTTTGGGCTCCTTCTGTGACTGAAACAGAAATTACAGGACACCAAGAGATGGTCTGGCTAGATAGAATGTGCCACACATTCCTCATTCATTCCCAACCAAATGTAGGGCTTAGTGAAGTCAGACATTTTCCATACTCTCCTGCTCCTGGCCTGTTCCTAAGAGAGATTCTTCAAGTGTTCAGAGTCCCGGCCCCACTGCTGGTGAGGGTTATCTCATGGTAGGGGTGTACCACAGAGAGTTGCTACTGACAACAGCTGAGCCACGGGAAGTGACTGTTGTTGGGGGGGCACACTCTTTTGAACCCTCTGTCACCTTCTTCAGGACTAGAGGTGTGAGCCCAGGATGATGTTGGTCCAACTCTCTTAGATCACTCAAAGCATCAAGAAGAAGACTGTTGTACTTTTTCATAGAAACAAAAAGTATGGAGCTATGATTTCTTTAGAAAGATGGATCTTCAGCAGAAGATTTGCAGGTGTTACATGTCTCCAGCCCTTTTAAAGGAACAAAGATCTCAGCATACCTGTATTAAGAATGAGTGGTCATTGTCATGGTCTCTTGATTTTTATGGCTTTAAATCAGCCCCACCCAAACTTACTTATTACAAAATGAAAGAGAATAATTTCACAGTGCAGAAGACTGACAGAGCACCTTAATCAAGTGATCCAAGTGCATATCAGCAATAAGGGGCTGATCGAAATTGCGTGTCACCTGATAGGATGCAAAGAGAGAACACTCTTCTGCTTCCCTGACACTCCACCCCAAGCAACCAATTCCAACCAATCCAAAGATGCACAGCCTGAATCTAATCAGGAAACATCAAACACACCCAAACCAAGGGACAGTGTACAAAAATAACCCTCCCATAGTCGTCAAAAGTGACCCAGAGGTCATGAAAATCAAGGAAAGACTGAAGAATGATTCCAGAAAGCAGTTAATCCAGTATGTGATTCTGACAAGATCCTTTGCTATTCAGGACATTATTGGGATGATTGGTAAAACCTGAATGGGATCCGAAGATGGCATAGTAATAATATATCAGTGTTTACTCCCTGACTTTGAGGGTTGTGTTGTAGTTAGATGGGATAATGTAGAAATTGACAACCTGTCCTAAAAAAATGGAAATGCAAAGGATCAAGAAAAGGCAAACAGTTTTGGAAAAGAAAAACAAATATGGAATACCCACACTGCCTGATTCCAAGGCTTATTATAAAGTTACAGTAATTAAAAGAGTATGGTGTTGGCAAAAGAAGAGAAAATGAAACTGAATAGAGTCCAAAATAAACCCATGCTTATGTAGTAAACTCATTTCAGCAAAGATGCCACAGCAATTTAATGAGAAAAAAAAATCCTTTCTAGAAGTTTTGCAGAAACAACTGTACCTCTACATGGAAATAAAATTAACCTCAATCCTTTTGCACAATATAGATAAAAATTATTTTCAGATAGCTCATGGACTTAAATGTGAAAGCTTAAATTACAAAGCTTCTAGAAGAAAACAGAGGAGAGCATCTTTCTGATATATATATATATATATATATATATGTATATAAAATATATTATTGGGTTGTGTATATTGATTTATATTATATATTGATCAATATTGTATATTGATATATAATATATATATTATTAGATTATATGTATATATATACACAATCTAATAATAAAAAGGCCAACAATTGGGGTGCCTGGGTGGCTCAGTGGGTTAAGCCTCTACCTTCGGCTCAGGTCGTGATCTCAGGGTCCTGGGATTGAGCCCTGCATCGGGCTCTCTGCTCAGCGGGGAGCCTGCTTCCCCCTCTCTCTCTGCCTGCTGCTCTGCCTACTTGTGATCTCTCTCTCTCTCTCTTTGTCAAATAAATAAATAAATAAAATCTTTAAAAAAAAAAAAGGTCAACAACCGAATAAAGAAAATGGACAGACCAATGGTCACTTCTCACAGAAGACATATAAATGGCTAATAAGCACACTAAATAGTGCTTATTTTAATAATAAATACATTTTTAATAATTTTAACAATAAGCATTATTTAATAATTAATAATGCTTAACAGCCTCAGTCATCAGGGAAATGAAATTATAGCCACAATGAGATACCCACTATATTACCATTAGTGTAGCTAAAATCTAAAAGTCTAACATTACTAAATTTTGGTGAGAATGGAGCAAGCAGGACTCTCATACCTTGCTGATGAAAGTTTAAAATGGTACAACCGCTTTAGGAAAAGCCTGGCAGTTTCTAATTAAACTGAACACGCATTTACCCTATGTCCCAGCAATGCCCCTCCTAGAGTATTTACTTACTGAAGATAAGTGAGAATATGAGCACAAAAGGATTTAACAGGAATGTTCATAACTGGGGCACCTGAGTGGCTCAGTTGTTAAGCGTCTGCCTTTGGCTCAGGTCACCATCCTGGGGTCCATGGATTAAGCCCCGCATTGGGCTCCCTGCTCAGTGGGGAGCCTGCTTCTCCTTCTCCACTCGGCTCCTGCTCTCTCTTGCTATCTCTGTCACTGCCTCTCTCAAATAAATAAAATCTTGAAAAAAGAATGTTCATAAGCTGTTATTTGTAATAACCCCAAACTAGAAGTGACCTAAATATCTATCAAGCAAATTACGATACAGCCATACAATGAAATATGCTCAGGAATAAAACTGGACAAACTACTGACACTCAGCCACACAGATGCTTCTCCAAACATACACTGAGTGGAAGAAAAAAGCACAAAATAATGGGTGCTGTACTATTCCATTTATAGGCAGTTTTACAAAGCAGATCAGTGACCACCTGGGGTGAGGAGCACTGGGGGGTGTGTGTGTGTGACTGGGACGAGACAGAGGAACTTTCGGGGATGATGGAAAAGTTCTGTATTGTGAGAGGAGTGTGGTGACCTGGGTTGTGTGCATTTGCTAAAACTCGGTGAACTGCAACCCTTTAGTTCTGTGTATTTCACTGTACATAAATTGTTTCTCTAGAACATGTAAGAAGACCAAAAGAAAAAAAACGAATGAATACCTTTCTGTATATGAATCTAGATAAATGTCAAAACTGGATTTGAGTGAGAACAAAAATGGCAAAAAGATCTCTATAGTATGATATTATTTATGTACATTTTATGGACCCAAAACAATCTTATGTTTTATTTTTGCACAAGCAACAAGAAAAAATTATTTTAAAAAAAATGACTGAGATTTCCTTAGGTTAGTTATTCATGTGGATTGGAGGTAGGAAAAGACAGGAGGAGAAGGCAGATTGGGGAAAGAAGACAGCTTGAGCCTGTATTTGTATGTATTTCAGAGAGGGAGGGAGGAGGAAGAAAAGGAGGGAAGGGGGGAGAGAGGGAAAGAGAGAGGGAAGGGAGGTTTCGAGAGGCAGGCAGGTAGGTAGGTAGGTAGGTATCTGGAGCAAATACATCAAATCCTTTCCCCATCCATGCCCTCAGTAATAAAGCCTTTGTTCTTTGACCTTAGGTTAACATCAGCACTCAGGAGCTTTGGGAGGAAATGCTCAGTTCCAAAGGACTAACTGGTAATTTAAGTTTTTAGATCCAACTTTTTCAAAATTTCTACACAGTATATTGAACCAGGAAGAGAAAAGCTGCAATGAGCACCATTTTCCTCTAATCTTGAGTTCCATAAATGAAGAGCCGAGTCTTTTCTTTGTGTGTGTAGATACATCCAACTTGCACATCTGTTAGTACGTTCAGTTCAGGAAAGCCATCAGGACTGCTGGCCAACAGGGCTCTCTTGTCTCAGAGCTGACTGTTAGACCCAAGGGTTGTTTGGTGTGAAGGAATGAAAACCTCTTCTGACTGCCTGAGTCATAAAGGGGAATGTACCGGAAGGAATATGGGGACCTCTTGGAACTCAGGGGCTGGAAGGAGAGCCAGGCTTCCCAAGGGGCTGGAACCAGGGATTGCTCTGCTATTAGGATACAGCATAGCCACTGTCCCCTGGGCCTCCTCCTCCCTATCCTCTTGTTTGTTATCTATCGCAATTTACTTAGTAGTTTTTTAAAAAATTAATATTTATTTTTAAAAAGATTTTATTTATTTATTTGAGAGAGTGAGAGAGCGCAGAGGGAGAGGGAGGAGGTGATTCTCTGCTGAGCATGGAGCCCAATGTGGGGGGGGCCTGATTCCAGGAACCCGAGATCGTGACCTGAGCCAAAGGCAGACGCTTAACTAGCTGAGCCATCCAGGTGCCCCCAAAATGAGCATTTATTATCCCACAGTTTCTGTGGGTCTGGAATCCAGGTGTTGCATTACCTTTGGTTTGAGGTATCTCTGGTTTGGGGTCTCTCACCAGGCTGTGATTAAGGAGTAAAACAGGGAATGTCAAAGCTCAACTAAAGTTCAGTTTGCTTCTAATCTTGGTCATGTGGCTCTGACAGATCTTAGAAGGTCATTTCCAACTTTGTTCCTGTGACTGTTGGCAGGACTCCGGGCCCTGCTGGTTATTGGCCAGAGACATCAAATTCTTGCTATCAATTTCCCCACAAGCCTACTTATAACACAGTAACTTTCTTCACCCTGAGGAAGGGGGAGGGAGAGACATATGTAAGTCAGAATCTTTCTGTAACTGAATTTCAACAGTGACGTCCCATCACTTTGCCCTACTCTGTTTGTTAGAAGCTGGTCACTAGGCCTGGCCTGCACTCAAGGGCAAGGGGTTACCTCCCAGGAGACAGGACTCCCTCATCTTAGAGGCTGACATTCACATCTGCCGCTACTGTTCCTTTCTTATCTTCATTGACCATGCGTATCTCTGGGCTCCCTTTCTCTCTCTGTATCTGCTCAGTTCTTCTCCCTATACATCTGTTCGGCAAGCTTGTGTCTGCTCTTATCTCTCTCCAGTGCCACCTGCACTGAGGGAATTCAGCCTTCGAGGCCCCTACCCCTCTCCTCCCCCATGACTCAGTTTGTCTTTTCCAGCCCCTTCCCCCACTGTTCCCGGAGATATGTCCTGAGCTCCAGTTCAGTTTCCTGAACATGCCACAAGTTTCCCCACTTTTTCACTTTTATCCATGCTGTCCCTGCTCCCTGGAATATCATGACCTCCAAGCCCAGCTCCAAAGCAGCAGCCTCCTTGCATGAAGTCTTTCCAGAATCTCTGTGCAGTCACTTCCCCCTGGGAGTCACCTGGGCATTTGGGGTGGGGCTCTGTCTCCCCCTCTCCGCTCAGCACACACCCAGCTTGGTGTGGCCCCTGTCTCGGGGAGCAGTCACGGCTTTCCCCCAAACTCTAAACACAGGGGCATTGTCTTTTTCCTCTCCGTCTTCAGCAGACTTGCCCAGGCCTGGGACAGAGTGTAGGTCGCACTGATTTGGCAGCGTGGGTGGGAGTCTTGCCACATTCAACTACCTAAGGGATTACACAGCTTTTTTGATGGTGCCAGGTCTCAACTATTTTGTCTGCATGTCTCGTGGGTGCAGCTGGAGCATGGCTGTAGGGCAAAACAACCATTACTTCTGTTTCTTTAACGGCAGTAAGAAAACTATCACTTTATCCTATTTTGAGAATTTGCTGTGTCCCAGGCACCCTAGGTGATCACAGCTGACATCTGCTGGGTGTGGACTCTGTCAAGCCCTGCTCTAAGCATGCCAGGGAATTGCATCTTCTGGGGGCAGCAGGGGCTCATCCTTCCCTTCTTATCGTGCAGTCTCGAGGAAGCTATGCTCTTCCTTCTTTCTAGAGCCAGCAGACATGTGCTTCCAAAGTAAACCACCATCTTGGAAGTCTCACCTTCTCCGGGCTCATTTTCCCTTGCCTTCAAATAGGCAAGTCAATTCAGATTTACACGCATGCACACACATGCCTTTTCATTTTCTCTGCCATGTCTTTCCTTTCAGATGTCTTCTCTGTTTTGCTTCCTGTCTTTCAGTAAAACTCTTGATAGACTTCCTCTCTAGTCCTGCTCTCTCCCCCACAACCTTGTGAAGTATGCCTTTGCCCCACCACTGCTAAGATAGCCAAGGACTATGAGGGGAGATGGGAAGCTGAACTAAGGGTGCAAATCCTGCAGAGAGATTGGTGAGCTAATGGGACCCCATTTTTTTCCCCAGTGGGGTGTGAACATGCTTTCGTTGGTGGGCCCAAACACAGGCTCTCTAAGTCTCCAAAGATTTTTTCCTGGGTTGACCCAAATGATTTCTTCCCCCATTACTATGGTGTATTGAAATCCCTAGACCTCTCAAGTGTGATGCTGTTGTCCTCAGAGAAACCCAGAGCTTTAGCTTCCATGTGGGTGCTCAGGAGGCCCAAGTCTGCCTCCATCTCTGCTGGTCCTGGCTACCTTTGAGACCACTGGCCTTAGATTTTCTTGTTTGTACTAGAAACCCAGCGATCTAGAATCCATTTGACATTTCTCCTTCCCCCATATGATCTCTCCCTGCCACCACCCTGTTATTTTCCTCTGCCAGGCTCCTAGGTGGAGTCTTTTCCATACCCACGTGACTTTCCCCACCTGTCTTTCCCTTTCAAAGTCTGTGGATTCCTCCCTTCTTCCCCTCCCGCCTGCACTGCCCCCCTGTGCCTGGCTTCCCCATGCCTCCCATACCCCACTTGGTTCTCAATTTCTCCCTGCAAAACTGCGCTGCCTGGCTGAAGCTAACCAGCATACCTGAATCTCACTTCTTTCCTGGAGAAGTTGAAACAGCATGCACTCAGACGAACTTGGGATCAAAGCTAGGTTCTACCGCTTCAGAATTCAATTGTTTTTTCTTTTCTTTAGTACCTTGGGTTACTTACTTCACGTCTTTGAACTTCACACAATCTAGCACCAGCTACGTCATCATGATGGGGCTGGGTACGTCCTGCGTGTGTCTGGTACCCATGTGTTGGCTTTGCTTAGCTTTCTCACAGGCCCTGTGGCCTCGTGCAATCAGACCAGAGGGTTCCCTCACGCCCAGTCCTGGCACACTCCATAGACTGCGACTGACAAAGAAAAAATTATCCGAGTTTCCATCTAGGTCTCTAGCAGGTATACTTTTCAGGAGAACGACATTGATTTTATAAAGTAAATAAAACTCTCCTTTACCCAAAGAAGTGGCTTTTAATTCTTCAGGGGAAAATGTCAAAACTGTGCTTATCATCAAAGCAGCTAAGAGTTGACTGTAGGCTGACAGGCCGCCTATAGTGACCTCTTTTAGAATAGATCATTTTAGTACAATTCAAATATTTATTGAGGGCCATTCTGTGCCAGCCCAACCATGATGGTAGCCTGAAAATCACCACAAGGAAAGGATCCCTGTAGAGAAAACTGTCTCCTACCACACTTACTTCATTATGTGTAGAGTTAAGAACACTGAGTTGTAAGCATGAGGGGTGGCTGTGTCTCCGTGCTGGCTCCCACTCCAAGGGGAGAATAAACCCCATGAGCCATTGAATAACCCTGCAAACAGACGTGTGCCTGGAGGGGGTTCAAGTCTGCAGGGGTAAGTTTTACCTGACCTGGAGAGTGCTGGTGCTCACTAAATGTTCCTGCTTCTTGGATGCACACAGTTGTCGATGTCTATCAAGGCTGGTGTGGGCCCTGCAAACCCATGGTGAGTCTCTTTCAGAAGATGAGGATCGAGGCCGGCCTGGACCTTCTACATTTTGCATTAGTAAGTTCCTCACTCAGCAGAATGCCATGCAACACTGTAAAATAATTAAACATTTAAAAGCGGGGACAGGAAATGTGAGCTGCCCTTTCCAGATCATTGAAAAGGCATCAGTTGTGAAATTTTTGGTCATCAGTTATGAAGCTTTATAGTTTCTTCCATGATGAAGGATTCCTACCCCACCCCCACCCGCCTGTCACTGTGAGTTCAGGCATCTCTTGACCCTGTGCACAGGGAAGGGGTGTGTGTCACCCCACACGTGAGCGTGCCATGGCTTCTGGCTCATGAACCCTGGGAACTCTGAAGTCTTACTCTCAGAGCATACAGTTCCAAGAATTTTATGCTCTGCTTCTAGCATATCGTGCTCTAGCATGGGGAGCTTCTAGCCCATGTTTACTTGAATCAATGTATGGAAATGGGAATAAATTCCAGAGAAGCGTGTGAGAGACACTCGGATTAGAGGTCCTAGGAGAACACAGGAGAAAAGACACTTGCGCTCACCTCTCAAGGACTCAGCACTTTCTTCACAGGGCGTCAGTTCTGATACCTCTGGGGAAAGTGTGCGGTGGGAATGTCTGCCCCCGTACAGGCTTTCTCAGGCTCGGAAGGCAAAGTCTGAGGACCTTCCCCCTCTGTGGTTGTCGGTCTTGGCGGCAGCAAGGTGGCACACAGAGCAGCAGCTGGCTGGGGAGCAGGAGGAACCTTGTTTCCACCTTGTCTTATTCTTCCAAAAAGCCCCCTGCCAACAATTTTTACCAGTTATGTCCACAGGAGAGTTATTCTGATAAAAAGACATTAGGGGGCAAGGCATGAGAGCCTGCCAGGGCATCCTCTGGGGCGGACAGTCACAGTGTGGCTGTGTGTCCGTGCATGGGGCGAGGTGTGTGTAAGAGGGATATGTGTGAGTATATACACATGGGTGTGTGTGCGTGTGTGCTGTGTGTTTATGGCGTCTACATGTGTATATAAGGGGTTTTCATCTGTGTGTGTTTTGTCCCGTGTGGTTCTCCCACCAGCATGCCCCTGTGTTCCTGGCACCCCAGGTCTCCCCTGACAGCTTGTTTTCTTTAGGCAGAAGCAGATTGTCTTGAAGTCCTTGAAAAATACCGTGGGAAGTGTGAGCCGACCTTTCTGTTTTATGCAGTAAGTACATCTGCATAACCAGAAACACATTACAGATCAGGGTTCCATCTCACTGAAAGTCACCAAGAGGCTTCACTGATCCAAATGAGGAACTGCTTTCTCCTTGACTGCATTTGTTATTTGGGGTAGGAAGAGGCATGCTTACATTATGGTGATGCAGGTGCCTGCCTAACATGATGGCACAGCTCGCTGGCAGGGAGGCCTTGCACGACGCAGCTCCCGATGGTCCCTCTGGGCCCGCAGCCTTCCTGGCCGGCTATACGTGGGAGAGAATGGGAGTCACTCAAATGCGTCTGCTCCTTCTGGCTCATGCGCACGCTTGACTGATGCTTCACGATCAGAGAGCAAGGTTTTCAAGATTTCCTCCGCCATAGAAGGAAGCTTTCAGCACACTCTAATGGGGTAGACAAGCTCCGTGTTCATTTTTATTGAATCGTAAGATGTGAAGATATGCTTCCAGACATTCAGAAATGAGAGCCAAGTCATTCCATGTTTTGGAAGAGAATTTGGACGTCTTTGGGAGTGACATCCATGCTCTGGCCCCATGCCCCTCAGCGCCCACTGCCTCACTCCTGGCTTCGTAGCTTAGGTTACCTGCCAGGCCCTAAAGGCAAGTGCCTGATATGCTCCTCCTGACTGCCGCCCCCTCCTCGTACAGTCAGGGGAAACTGAGGCCTACCCACCCACCTCTCCTGATAGCCAGGCCAGGGTTGCTGAGTTTGGAGACCTTCAGATTCCTGCCCTCGGCACCACAAGTTTCAGAAACTGAAGGCTTATGGAGAACATTATCTGGGTGTTGATTCATGATGGAAGACTGGAGTTAGATGCTGAAACACAGGGGAGGACGGAGGGAGGAGTGGGAAGGGGCCACAGTGACAGCAGAGCACAGGCAGGGAAATGCAATCGCTGGCACAGGGGTTCTCTTGCTTGCGCCTGTGGTGATGAGGGCATGAATCATACCGGGGCTGTGTGGGGGCAGGTGCCAAGGCGGTGGGCTCCATCACAGCCTCTCCTCTGTGGGGCAGGATGGGAATGGGGAGGGTCTGCTCTCCACCAATTTCTGTAATAGGCATAGATTGACTGTCAAAAAGGTTAAAGAAGGAGACTCAGTCACCCCAAACACCACCTTGATGTGATGGTGAACAAAGCTTCCTCTGACCACCCCATATGGAGCTGGGAATCCGTTCTTGCCCTGAATGCCAAGCATCCTGTACATTCCCCCTCTTCAAGCAATGATCTTATTCTGTGGTGATTGTTTCTTTGATATGACCACCTCTCCCCACTTGACTTCCCGTTCCCTGAAGCAGGCAACTATGGGTTTTCACATGGACTGTTCATATGCTTTGCCTCTGTCTTGGCGCTTGGCCAAGTAAGTGCTCAATAGGTACTTGTTGAGTGGAAGAGCCACGACTAGGCCACCCTTAGTCACTCACAGCCTTGTTGCCCTGCTCCTCCCTTAACTAATTCCCTGTTTCCCTGAAGACAGTTCTGAAAGGAGAGGCATGGGGGAGATGGCAGAGAAGTGGATGGAGGCCTCGACCTTGGGCACGCGCCTAAGCAGAGCGCTTGGACACTCGCTGTCTCTTGAAAGAGATGAAGATCTGTGAAGACGAGTTCAGGTGGTTTGGGTGGCACGTGTGTTCTCTGTTCTAGGGTGGAGAGCTGGTGGCCGTGGTTAGAGGCGCCAATGCCCCACTGCTGCAGAAAACCATCCGAGAGCAGCTGGAGGCTGAAAAGAAAGTTCTGGCCGAAGGCTGTGAGCGCAAAGTGGTAAGCAGCCCTCCTGCCAGAAGCGAACTCAGTGTCTCCCTGCCCCATGAATTTTCCTGGAGGGCTCAGTGACATGTGTCATTAAATGCCCACCCTGAGGTCCCTGAAGGCTCAGGGGGAGGCAGTGCCCACTAAGGTATACATGCATTTTATCTTATTTTATTATTTTATTTTGGATTTTATTTATTTATTTGACAGAGAGAGAGAGAGCGGGGAGAGGGACACAGAGAGAGGGAAAAACAAACTCCCCACTGAGCAGGGAGGCACATGCGGGGCTGGATCCCAGGATCCCAGGATCAGGACCAGAGCTGAAGGCAGACACTTAACCAACTGAGCCACCCAGGTCCCCCAACATGCATTTTAAAAACTTCTTTTAAAAAGTCACCCCCTTCATCCAGAGCACTTGAACTTCTTTTATCCATTTCTCATTCATCCCCCACTTCAATTCTTTTTTTTTTTTTAAAGATTTTTATTTATTTGAAAGAGAGAGAGAGAGATCACAAGTAGGCAGAGAGATAGGCAGAGAGAGAGGGGAAGCAGGCTCCCCGCCAAGCAGAGAGCCTGATGTGGGACTCGATCCCAGAACCCTGGGATCATGACCTGAGCTGAAGGCAGAGGCCTAACCCACAGAGCCACCCAGGTGCCCCCCCGACTTCAATTCTTAACTGGGGTTTCTGGACCCCTGACAATGAGTTCAGAAATGGAAATAAAGTTATGGAGTAGAGTAGTAGGGAGAGGTGAGCCCTCTCCTGGTGACCTGCCCTTGCCTCCCATACCTGAAAGTTTACTTGCGATCCCCAAGGGATTATTTAATTTAGAGATTAAGCTGTCATTCACATGAGCAATAGGATCAGCATGGCTTGTGATTTTGATAAATTGTTTCCATGACAGCACAGTCTCTCAGTTTCTCACAGAAACTTGGCTGCCATTAAACACTGACACCAGCGTCAGATAGAGGCATTTCCTGGTGCTTTGAGCTTCCGTCCAACAAGCCTTAAAGTTGTTCAGTGTTCATTGTTCAAGTTTTCATACTCAACTTTCAAATAGTAAAGCCCTGTTTTTATAGAACAGATTAGAATCAATTATATTTTTTGCTGAAAATTACACGTGCTTGTGCCCCCTCCAGGGGGAGATGATATCTGTCTTCATGACTAACATGCCCAGGGGAGCCAGTAGCTAAGGATCTCCCTGTGTGTCTTCTGGCCGACTCCCTACTTCATCTTTTCTACTTGACGCTTGTGGAAATGGGCCGAATCTAACCTTAAAGTCAGCATGGATTTCCTTGTCTTCGAAGGCCCTCACCCCCACAGTCATCTGGCTACTAAAAAGGGTCTTGTAAAGTTTCCAAGGCTGATGGTCTTGACTCCCTTTTCTTGGTTCTGCATTTCAGGCCTTTGCTTTTTTTTTTTTTTTTTTTTTTTTTTTTTTTTTGCTTCTGTCAGTTTCTGGAGGCTGTTGTGGTAATTTTAATTAGCTAACTACTTTCTGTTTGTGACCAATTTGTTGCTCTAGATTAGAGATGAGGCTCTGTCTGATGAAGATGGATGTCTTTCCCACGACAAGGACATTGGTGACGACAAGGACATGGGTGAGTGCAGAACCACTCAGCAAGGTGAGAAGCAAAGGCTAGAAGCAAAAGACAATCAGTGATGTGGGCAATCGGAACTCTGGGAAGATTAACCCCAAAACATTCTGTTTCCAATCACCTGACTTCAAACATACTATGTCAAATCTCCCTTCTGCCCTTTCTTGCCATCATAGATACCTTTCACAGCTTTCCAATCATGCTCAACTGTAACAGGTATGACTTTTAAGGCAATAACCCGGCATCAGGAAAAGCCCCACCTAATAAAAAGGAAGATAGAATTTCAAGTAATGATGCTGGTGTTTCCTGGGTCTTTGTTTGAGTTAAATTGCTCATTTCTTTTCTTTACCTTTTCCTGAAGGGTCCAAAAGTCAGGAGTCCTGGGCATCATATTTATTCCTGAACCTTTACTATGAGAAGAACAACTTGACCTGACAGCAGGGAAACCAGAAGTTAGAAGGTGGCTTGTGACATTAACTGAGATGCCAGGGGAAATCAGCATTCAGTTCAGGAACTGAGTTGGAAGAAGAAGGAAGATTTTTATTATTGCGTGAACCAGAAAGGCTGCTTGTTCATGTGTAGATAAGGGAGGCTGTTTGAGTTGGGATTCTAACAAGGAAAGTGGCACAGTTTGGAGAGCAAAAAAACTTTGTGTGAAAAAAATCAGTGTTTTGGCTTCTGCAAGAAACAGTTGTTACTGCCTTTTTTGGATGATCTCCTTTTCCCTCCCTCATTATCTCCTCTCAAATCGAATCTCTCCACCTAGAAAATAACATAAAATCTGCTCTTGCCCTTGGCCTTCCTCTCCTCCACACCTGAGCTTCCTGAGCTCCCCACTCCTTGGGTACCCCTCACCTTTGGCTCCTGCCTAACCTGTTCTCTGGTGCTCATGGGGCACTGCTGACCTCCTTGGTGCCAAACCCAACACACAGTGTCCAGTCATATCCTACAGCCTCTTTCTGAGGACTTGGATGATGTCGACTGTACCTTCTTTCTCCAAACCCTCATCTCTTTCTCATTTTCCTTCTATGTCTCTGGCCTCTCTGCAGCCTCCCCTTCATTGACCTCTTCTCATTTGCTCCCCTTTCAAGCTGGAATTTTCCAGGCCCTGATCTGGCCTCTTCTCTTCTCACCCTGTGTCTCTAGAGGATCTCATTAACGGGTCATCGTATAAGGGATTTCATTTTACGAGTCCCTTAAAGACTAAGTATTCATGGGATGTTAGAAATAAAATAGAAAAATGGATAATCTGTTGCTTAAAATGATTCACATTTTTGCAGTACCCATGTTTTTGAGATTTTCAGAGTAGGAATCTCTCCTCAAATGCAGATGTCATGTTTCATTGCCACACAACTGATACAAAGGTTGAGAACAGAAAATAGGCTATGGGGGATACAGAGTCTGTGGAGAGGACAGGGAGCTCACCAAAGCCAAGCTGATACAAACAGGAGTACAGTAGGGATGGGCTTATGGACTGGACACCGAGCCCCCTACAGGCCTGAACAGGAACTGTACTCACACACCACCTCCGCAGGGCCTATGGACACTGACCAAAGGACAACCATCAGGACACTGTTCAGGGAGCTATGACTGATACCTTGGCTCCAAACAACGAGCCAGCCAACCTGGTCTTCTCTCAGGAGAATTTGTGTTGACAGAGAAGATGGTCGTTGCAGTTTGGTAGAATGTGCTGGTGCTGAAGAGTCATAGACACTCAGGGCCTGGGGCAGTCTTCACTGCCCATATGCCAGGAAAGTTAAAAAGAAGCTCTGGCGAAGTAGCCAGAGGAGTGAGAGGAGAACACAGTATACAGCACTTAGAGGCTCCAAATCAGGGGAGGTGACAGGAAGGCACAAGTGAGGTCAGGCCCATGTTGCCTCTGCTCCAGTGCTCCCCAACTCCAAGCCAACTCTTTCAGTTGTTGCTGGGCTTCTGCTCCTGAGTGGTTGGTCTCTGATCTCCTCCCTGCTCTCCCTTCCCTTTTTCCCTCTCCATCTCCACCTCACCCCTCTTCTCCCAGGTTCAAGTCCCTTGCCTCTCTCCGTCCCTTGGAGCCAGGTGGAGGGTGAGGTCTGTAGCCTGATCCACACCTCGACTAGAGTCCAAGTGTGCAGGGGCACAGCCCAGAGGCCAGCAGGGGAGCCCCGGGAGCTGTGTGCAGAGGCTGCATGGTCCCTGTGGATACCCCCTGAGAGCCTCAAAGATGGGTGCTGGGAGCCCAAAGTCTGACAGCACCATCGTCTGCTTCTTGTAGCTTCATCAGGGACGACCTGCACCTTGGCCATTATTAAGCCAGACGCAGTGGTCCATGGAAAGACTGATGAGATTATTATGAAGGTAAGAAAGACCAGGCTTCCTGGACAGACTGCCCTCATGTCTCCTCTGGTGGAAAAGCAGGGGCAGGACATCGACCAATAGTGTACGTGGAAAAGAAGGCCACAGAGAAGCTCCAACCAAAATGCCAGTTAAGTCAATGACACATTTTTTTTTTTTAAGATTTTATTTATTTATTTGACAGAGAGATCACAAGTAGGCAGAGAGGCAGGCAGAGAGAGAGGGAAGCAGGCTCCCCACTGAGCGGAGAGCCCGATGCGGGGCTTGATCCCAGGACGCTGAGATCACGACCTGAGCCGAAGGCAGAGGCTTAACCCACTGAGCCACCCAGGCGCCCCAAGTCAATGACACATTCTATAGCTGTTTGGGACAGACATGATGAGGATGAGGGTCTTCGCTGCCTTTAATGTTCCCTTTCCCATTATTTTTTACTTTTCAGCACATTTAAATGTGAATTTGGGCTTGATTTTCCCTTTCACTATATATATATATGCACATTACAGATCCACGAAGCCGGTTTTGACATTTTAGCAAATGAAGAGAGAACCATGACAGAAGCAGAAATGCAGCTTTTCTATCAGCACAAAGCTGGAGAGGTCAGCTCCTTTGCTTCTACATGTCCAACACACTCTCATATCTTTCTCTTTCCCCAACATTATGTTTATAGATTGATGTTAGTTTGGGAGAAAATAGAGTATTAGGAAGAACAAGAATATGAACAGCCAGAAGGCCATGATTTGCTCTTAGAGTAAAGATTATAGTGTGTGTCAGGTAAAAAGTTCTTTGGCTGCAAGGAAGAGATTTTGATTCTAACTTAAGTGATGACGTGAAGAATTTCTTGGAGGAATACTCCATAGGTCCCAGACTGAAGAGAGTTGAAGGAGTTGAACAAGAAGGTGCTGGGGAGAAGAACCAAGAGAGTTGTAGGGAGCTTAGGAGCAGAATCCTATGAACAGTCACTTTATGTGCTGCTGTTGGACAACTCAGATTCAACCACTTTCCACTCACTTCTGCTTCTGCCTCCCCTACTTGGGATACTTGGGATGGAGGCCTAACGGACCCCTCTTGTTTGTAGCCCCACCTTTCAGCTGAGGTGTGTGTGTTTAGCGGCAGTGGAGGGGGTGGAGAGGCATCACCGTTGTCAGCAGACTAGGCCAAGTGAACCGGGGAAAGGCTCTCCCCAAAGGAAAACTGCTACTTGAAGCAGGGGGAAGAGTTGTAAGGCATTGCAAAAAATAAGTCTTAGCTACATGGTACCCCATGGTTATCCAGCATCCACATGATTTCCACACACATGTCCCTACTTAACTTGTTATAGTCTCTCATTCAACTCCAAACAAATCAAATCCAAGTCTCATTTTCCTGGTTTTGACTTTGTCTGGGTTCTCTGTGTGTTGCTGGTCACCACCACCCTTCCCATGGGCCCTCCATGGGCATGGTGGCTGGTAGCAAGGCTGCTCACTGACCCCCTCCCTTCCTGCAGGTGCTATGGGCCCACTGACCCACTATAGACCCCAGGACCCCTGCTCTGGGTCACTGTTTCCTCTCCCTGTGCTAGGAGGCATTTGAGAAGCTGGTTCATCACATGTGCAGTGGACCGAGCCACCTCCTGATCCTCACCAGGCCTGAGGGCACTGAGGACGTGATCACTGCCTGGAGAACGCTCATGGGGCCCTGTGACCCTAATGTAGCAAGGAGGGAGCAGCCTGACAGGTGATGTCACCAGCTGCGGTCTTTTCATTTGTCTCAAAACCTGCATCCAAAGAAGCCCAGAGCCTTGCTCTACATGCAGCCCCAAATCCCCATTACATATATTTGGAGAGACCCTGACCTCTTTGTTATCTATGTGAGGAGACCCTGCTAACCTCACTCTCTGATCCAGTCCTACAGTTAGGGAGTTCCACAGTGTGGTTCCAGAAACAAAGGCAACACGCATCCAGGAAATACGGATTACAGGGCCCTGCCAAAGTCTGCTAAGTCAGAGACTCTGGGCAGAGCCTAAGGATCCACCCAGGGTGTTCTGAGGCCCCCTGGATTCTGAGCACCTTGTTCTGCACTTTGCACGAGGCTGCCTTGGCCCTATATTTAGCCTGGCATCAATGCCAAACCCACTGTGCCTTGCCTTTGAAGCTGAGAGAGCCCCAGTGACCAGAAAAGAAACGAGCAAGAGACTAAGTAACTGCAGTTGTACCTTGCAGTTGTAGGAGACCAGAACATTCATACCTGGGACTAATAAGACAGCCCAGGGTTCAGATCCTAGCTAACCACATACTCGAGTAAGTCCTTTTTCTGAGCCTCAGTTCTCATCTGTAAAATGGGGTTATGACACCTATCCTGGGAGCTGTTAAGAGTACTCCCTAGGGCCATACAATAATCCCTCTGTGCCTCAATTTCTTTATCTGAAAAATGCGTACTACAATGACTCACACGTTGATGTGAGGATTAAATGAGCATATGTACGCACGTGTGTGTGAGTCTGTATGTGTATATACACATATGTATATGAAACGCTTGGAACAGTGCTTGATGCAAAGGAAGCCCTGTCAGTATTAGTGTTATCTTATGGGGTTATTGAGGAATTAACGAAGCACACCTACATCAAGCTCTTGTCAGGGTGTTCGTCCCTGGTAGTGAGATCAACAAAATGGCAGCTCTTGAGCCTACACCGTGACTCACGCATATTTAAATTGAGAACTGTGACAGAGTGTCCTTTACAGAGCTGTGGCACAAACGAAACGGGATCATGTATGTGAAGTACTTGGCAACATGCCCAGCACACCTTCGTCATGAAATAGATGTCAGCTACTGTCCTTGCTGTTGTTCTTGGCATTTCCAACGCAGAAAAAGCCATTTCACAGAAGTGCAGGGGGCTAACTGGTTGCTGGTGCCCATGTTGCCAGAGAGCAAAAATGTTTCTTTTCAAATGAAACAATTATTACTTGTGCATTTTGCCAATGTTTGCAGTCTCCGTGCTCAGTTCGGCACAGAAATGCCCTTCAACGCAGTCCATGGAAGCCAGGACAGAGAGGACGCCAGCCGAGAACTGGCATTGCTCTTCCCCACATTTAAGTTTTCAGATGAAGTTCTAGAAGCCTCTCTGTGTAAGTCATCAAGGCAGTTTGTCTTTATTAAATCTGCACTGAATATTTGGGGCGGATAATAACTATGTGGTAACTGAGTCTTCAATCTAATAAGGTCCTATTTGATAAAGAGGGGCCATTATATAACTTTAGCAGTAGTCCTAGTCCGTTCTGTGTTTTCTCAGAGTAATGATGTTGCTTTTTAATCTTTATACCTTTTGTTTTTTTCTGCATTTTTACTTTCATTGCAAAGTTACTTTGCATTTTCTTGTGGAAACCACAGGGAAAATGTAACTAGCTTACTAGAACCCTGCTTCAAAGCCAGTTAGAGGCCAGATTTCACTTCCTCACTTCTTCTGCATTTCCCAAACCTCATGCCAGGGCCTTGGGGGTATTGCTGGGCAGTGGAGCATTATACAAAAGGACCCTGAGCCTGCTGTGGTTCTTGTATCCCTCAGCCCCCACATTTTGGGAAAAGCATGCTAGGTCATCTCCACCTCCAAATCTGGGTGAGAAACCTGAGAGGTCCAGAGTGCATGTGACTTACCCCACTCCACACAAGTAGAACTAGGCCTGGCCCCTGATGCTCCCGCTGCCGAGTTGGGTATCTGTGGTCTGAGCCTGAGGTGAGGTGGGAGGGACCAGGGGGTGAATATCCTAGGAAAAGCAAAGGATATGAGGGTGGCATTCCTGGGAGAAGGCTGCATGTAGATCTGAAATGGTAACATACTTGTGCACCAATGTTCAGGTTTTAACCAATATACTTACCTAAATGTTTGGTATGTTCAGTGTCCTCAGGATCTGAATCCAGCTGAGTGAGAATAGGTGGTCTGAGGGCATCGGAAGAGGGGATGGGAGCTGGCCTGTGCTGGCCCTCATCTAATTCTCGCGGCTGCCTGCTGCCAGCCAAGGGGCGAGCTGGGTGCGATGGTGGGGTGTAGAGTGGAGAGATCATGGCAAGTGTGGCTTTATAGGGACCCGGGTTGACACATGTGAGTGTGTGCTGTGGTTCTTCAAGGCCATTCCCCGGCTGGGAGATCTTACTCTGGTGACAAGGGCCTGCTTTCCTCAAGGAACCTGCCCTCAGAGAGTACCCATGATGTATTTCCTTATGTGTCCAGGGTCATGACACATCTTCATCCTTTTGGGGGGGGCATCGGAAACAAGTGGTAGAACTCAGGGCCAAGTCTGGGGAAAGAGGAGAGCGGCCTGGCTGGGAAATACTCAACGGAGCTAGAGGAGAATGTTGGGAGATCAAGAGCCTCACTTTTGGGCCCCAGGTGATAATGAGCTATGGGGACAGTTCCACAGGGGTCTGAGCCCAGAGACATCCCAGGAATAAATGCCCAGCCTCCTGAAAGCATGACTCTGAAGCAGCCTTGTAAGGGTGCTGATGTGCTGCTCGTTTGATGTGTCAGGCCCTCTCAGTCGTCAGGAGCAGTGTGCTTCCAACTTACCCATTGCTTTCTCTGCTAAGTGTCAGGGATCAAGGGCACTGGAGACAAGATCATCCTGGGTTTGAATCCTGGCTCCGCTAGTTATCAGCTGAATAGCCTCGGGAAAGTTATTTACCTTTCTGGGACCCAGTTTCCTCATCTGCGAAATGGAGATAATGACAGACCCATTATTAGCCCCATAATAATATCTCCACAATAGTGATCTTCCCCACAGGGCTGTTGTGAAGATGGAAAGAGACAAAGGATACTGAAGTTCTTAACCTGGGGCCTGACACATTTAAGTCCTCAACATATTACTCATTCTCCTCATTTTTTTAAAAGGTTTTATTTTTAAGTAATCTCTACACCCAACATGGAGTTCGAACTCACAACCCCAAGATCAAGTCTCGTGCTCCATCAACTAAGCCACCAGGTGCCCCTCATTCTCCTAATTTTTAATTCCTGGTCTGGAACATACCTATTAGGACCTTTCTCTGCTGTCCCTCCCACCCTGACCCCTCGATTCACTGTCAGTGATGTACTTAGATCCCCTTTTCCTGTTGCCTTGTGGATGGTGAGTGGGACAGAGGACAGGAACAGGGTTATGTTTCAGAAGTCCTGTAGAACATCTGTCATCCCACAGGCCACGGGGCTGAAGGAGCGGTCGGCCCCACTGAGGCACATTGCTTTCCTGAGGACACGGACTGAGAGGCTGGGCTGCTGTCCCAGAGCATGTGACCAGGGGCAAGGCCATGAGATGAGCTGTCAGTGCGCTTGAATCAGCCGCCCATAGGACTGCTCCAGAATTGGAACTCACTCTTTTCAGCACCAATACTTTTTTGGTTTAGTTATGTCTTGTGAACAATAAAAATAGTATATATTTTCTTGCCTTATTAAACAGTATATAAAACATACAGTTTTTGTTGTTGTTGTTGTTTTTTGCTACCTCTGGAATTTTATAAAATAAATGGACATCTGTTTTGGTACCTTGGTATGGTATGGTGTCATCTCAGAGGATACTGAGTTACACAGGACAGTGTTTCCCCAATAACAAATCTACTCATTGGACTAAACAAGTTTAGAGTGAACTTGAAAACAGTGCAAAAAGATTGGATATAAACACTTCTAGGCATATGGACATGGAGGCAGGTAGAAATTGGCTTTAATCTTCCTGCTGCCTACCCAGTCATGGGGACAGTCCTGCAATGCTGCCCAGTTGGCGACCCGAAGCTCTCCATGCATCAGGCCATGTTCATAAAGAAATGTTTGGGAGGGGTGCCTGGGTGGCTCAGAATTAAGTATCTGCCTTCCACTCAGGTCATAATCCTGGAGTCCTGGGATTGAGTCCCACATTGGGTTCCCTACTTGACAGGGAGTCTGCTTCTCCTGCTGACCTCTCTCCTCTCATGTTCTCTCTCTTTCTTTCTCTCAAATAAAAAAAAAAAAAAAAAGAAAGAAATGCTTGGGAGTTACATTTGGAACCAGGAGTCATCTGATTTTCTTGATGCTCCCTTTCCCCATTTCTTTGGTTTCTGATTCTGGCTACTGCCTAATTAAAGTCCGAGAGCTCCCAGTGGAGCCAAGTTGCCTCCAGCTTTCACTAAATCACCTGTTTGAGCCATCCTTCCATGGCTGTGCCCCTGAGGTTGAACATCTCATGAGGTTCTCAATAAAAAGTAACTATTATTACCACTGTGAGTATTAACATGGATAGCCATTCCCTCCTGCTGGTTTGCTCTTTGGTCTATTTGAAAATTCACTAAGCCCAGGCATCCACTTTCCTTTCTGAGGAAAAGGCGATGTTCTACTCCCCAAGGCAAATGTTAGCGACTTCCTTTCATTTGCTGGTTTTCTCCAGAAGACTTTGCTTGTGACTTGAAGTTCTTTAAACGTGCAGTTAGCTCCCAGAAGACTGCTCTTCATGGGTGCATTACTCTTTATGTCAATGCCATGCAGGCACTGGGGACAGAAGGATGAAACAGGCTGTGTGAAGTGGGGAGAAAGGCCTGTGATACTGGGTGGGTGGCTGCATTCCCCATGACTTTTTGTCACTTTTAGATGCAAAAATACATGCCCATTGTGTTCATAGCATCTGTACTGACCTCCATGAGAAACAATGTACTCAGAGGGTCCCTCCGTGACAGGATGTCAGGAAAACTGAATCCACTGTTCCAGCCCACCATGGGGCTGTGCTCTTCCATTGTGAGTGGGCTCAAGATGGGGATTCAAAGCCTTGGAGAAGCATTAGAACCCTGCATCTGGTCTTCTACATGCACAGGTGTTACATGGCTCTGAATGAGCTACTTGGGGGTAACCACCATCTGATCTCCCCAGAAACTGGGAAGCCAAGGATCTTCCATCACTGAAGAGATGAGAAATGGTTTGCCCAAGGTCTCTGAAAGCAGTGGGGTAAGAGGAAGAGTAGGTGGGGGAACTGAGACTGTAGGGGTGATGCATGTTGCTGTCTGTGATGACCTTTGAGTCTCCCCAGGAAGTAGCTGGGAGTAGTGGGGCTGGCAGAGGGGAAAGCAGGAGGGGCGATAGAGGGGGAATGTGGGGACAACCTCTTTCCATCTATAACTTGGTAGAACATTTCTTTTCAGAATCTGTAAGGTTCAAAGCAGAAGGAATAGAGGTGCAGGGGAGGGAGTGGTGTTGGAGGAGAGAAGTCTCGTGAGAGTGGCTAAAATGTCAGCCCACTCTAAGGGTGGAACTCCTTGGCACAGACCCTGGGTCTGGCTTCCTACAATGGAAGCAAACCAGGGCATGCAGGATGGATGCTGTTTTGGCCATTAAGGCCTCTCAGCTCCTGGGTGTGAATGCCTGATAGGGTGGAGGGCAGGCCCCGCTGCATGAAATAGAGGGTGGTTCCTTTCTAACACTGGCTCTGGCTCCCCACTCAGCAAGAGGGCCAAGTGCACAGCAGAGCCAAGGCCAGGAGTCAGGGCCACATAAATAAAGGGAGGAAAGGTGGCTACGTAGGCCATGATGTGGCCCTTGAGGCGGGGGTTCCCAATTTTTCCAGAGGCCAGGTAGTAAACCACTACTCTCCTGTTGGAAATGGACACATGCCTCTCTGCCTTGCAATCAGGAGAAATGTGCAAAGGAGCAGGACTGGGGTAGCACCAGCCCCTATCCCAGGTGGCAAGGTGTTGGGACCTCCTCCTGTCAGCTCTCCATTAGAACTTGGGGTCAGTCTCCCATTTCCCAGGTCTCACTTTCCTGTTTGCCCTGTGGCAAGGGAGTTCCTTCCCCTGCCAACCACCTCACCACCCCTCACATTCTCCCCAACCCTCCACGCTCTGGGGTAGATGTCCCTGGCTTTCTGTTTCTAGGGAGGCCAAGAGGTAAGAGGTGCTTCTCTACATTTTAGAGATGGGGAAAAGAAGGCAGTGTGCAGTCCCTGAAGAGCACCTGGGCTTCCTTGAAGAGGAATAGCTGCTTGTGTACGGGGCCACTGGTCATCCACCAAATTCTCGGCCTAAGTCCAGCAGGTGGTGGCAGTGGAAGCGTGGCATTCGTAAGGGGCTGAGGAGAAGATGGAGGCAGTGGACACAACACTGGGGAGGTCCTGGTGGCTGGGAGTGGCCACTCATAAAAGGTCCGCTAGACTTCAGGAGGCCAAGAAGAGGGTTCCCAGACTGCTGCCGATGCCCCCTATAGCACAGCTGGAACCACCACAGGGCACCGGCACCCATTCTGAAATGCAGTCACTTCCCGGCCTCCTATTCACCAAGAAGCATAGGTTCCAAAAAGCCAGGACACGTTATCTTCCAATGTTTCCTAATGTTCTAGACATTTGGAAAACAGACTCCTTTTTAGAAGTTGCCATGATTTTTTTCTTGGCTTTTATTAGCATGTGTTAAAATCATATTATCCAAACACTACCAGAAGAACATGTATTGTTCTGCATAAAGTGCTTAAGGAAAAAAAAATGCAACTTATTAAATTGGACATTCTTTTCTAGTTCATAAATTTTGGGTTACAATCAGGGCACAAAAGGAGAAACAGAATGCAGTATTAGAGAGAGCGAGAAGCTTAGTGAAGGACTCGGGTGGAGACACAGACACGCCCCATTCCTCCCACTTCCTTGCTGACTGAACACTGCACCTGCCTAAAGCAGCAAACAGCTTTGTTTTAATAAATACACTTTTCCTTCATTCAAATCAGAAAAGTTAATTATAGTAAAGCACTTTTTCTTTGACCATCTGTTTATAGCCACAGGCAAGATTTATCCACAGAGTTTAAGTGTGAAAATTTTATTTCATTGGGCTTTCAGCTCTCTAATGCTATCTGGGTACAAGATTGTCTCAGCAATTCATTATTGGTTTTCTTAATATTTACCTGGTACTTTTAAATACCGACTCTACAGTGTTTGTATTACAAATGCCAACCAAGGATATTTTCTCAGTACTAGAAGTATCAATGAGTGGGCCTATATAAGGCTTTATTCCCCCAAAATTTGATTCTCCTTAAACTGGCGTTCTCACATTAGCACTGATGGCCGCACAAAACCCAAGTTCCTGTTGTGACAGACTTTTAAATTAGTGATGTACTGGGGAGAAAAAAATAACTTTGAAATCTCTGTGTTTGAATCTTGGGTGGTCATGCTGAGAACAGGAAAAACTGCATTAAATACACTTAAAAACATTCATTTGCAATCAAACATATTTAAATCCTCCAAGGAAGGTGCAGGTTGGTGACGGGGTGACTGCGGGGTGAGCAACCCCATCAGGAGTGGCTGGTAGGCTTGGGACTCTGCCAGTGGCGCACACTCATGGCAAGCTTCCGGGCCACAGACCTTGATTCTGGGCCGCAATGCCTCTGAACTTCTTTTAGCAAAGGGAAAAGAAGGCTGGTTGTTCCTTCAAACAGTCAAGAGCAACCTCTGCGAAGTTCACCTTGAAGCCGCCCCAGAAGCTGGAGCTGGGTGCCACCCACGCTAAGGGCTGCAGAAGGGCGAAGTAGCACTCTCAGTACAAGAAGCCATCTTTCATCCTCTGGGGAGAGTCCCTTTCCCTCGATCAGACTTCAATGCTTTGGGCTTCATGCAGGAAAAGATCTCAGCCACATGTCTTACTCAAATTTTGATCTCGTCTTAAAAAAGCACACTGAATAGCAGTCCTGAGTGACTAGTAGAATTAGCTGAGTATAGCTAAGAGAAAACCAGCTTTCTAAACTATCCTGTTCTTCACTTCTTTCTACAGATGAGTCTGTAGAGCATTCTTTAGTTTCACAGTGATATGCTGTTTCAGGAAGCACAAGGTGATCGGACTTTGTTTCCAGGAAGTGATGACTTTAGTTTGAGCGTAAGTTTCCATGACTGGCTCTAAATCCTGCCAGATACCGTTACACCAGTGACAGGATTTAGGGCTGTTGGGAGGCTCCTGGTGCCCAGTTCCTGCCAAGTGCAGCCTGCCAGAGTCAGGGCTGGGCTTTCACTATCAGTAGTTCTATTTCCCCTTGATGGTTCAATAATCCTATGATTTGTTGCCTCACTCCACTCCACCCTGTCCATTTGACTTGGAAGCCTGAGAGCTTATTGAATTAGGCTGAAAAGAGGCTCTGTACCTGCTGATATTGACGGCAGTAAGATGCTAGCTTACTATTTTGCACAGCACCATATATCATGCCTGTTACTCAGGCCAACTACAGCCAACCTTTTTTTTTTTTTTTTTCTTTTTCTTTCTTTTTTTTTTTTTTTCTATAAAGAAAATCTATGTAAGTTGAGGTTCAGAAATGCATATATTTTTTACTTACAAATATTCATCTGACCAAAATTCAACATAACCTTTATGGAACACTTAACAATTGTTTTGTTTTTAAAATAACATTTCATTCAAACTGTATATAATTCAGTAAAGTTTTTTATACAGCAAGCAATGCTTAAACCCTGGAAAATCTGTAGAAAAGAGATTTTCACACAAAATAAGAAAAGAAAAATTTGAGGTATCCCTCACACACACACACATCCATTCATTCTGACCCACGTGCATACACATGCACACACATCTGTGTGTGCAGAGACACATTCATTCTCACTCACAAAGTGGCTGCAGCATAGGCAAAAAATTGTAGGTCCAAAGGAAAATGATTGATTGTTCTAATAAAGAGTCCAGGTAGCTCAGAAAAAAACAAAACAAAACACAACAGTCCTCTGAGGAAATTACTACCTCAAAAAAATGTTCTCAAGATGAATTTGAGATCTAAGCCTACCAAATTGCTTTTGCAAAACAGCTCCCTGCAGTCCAAGGTGACTTGTGCAAATAGAAGGAATCAAATGAGGCTAGTTCCTGTACTTCCTTTAACAAGGATGTGGGATGCTTGCAGGTGCCCAGGGCGCTCCCATCACGCTAGGTACTGCTGCAGTGCCATCTTTGCCCTGAAATCACAAAGTTCCTGTTAGCCATCATCTCATAAATGTAAATAAGGCAAAAATCCTGTGGCTCAAAGATGGTAAGGGAGGGTAGGTCTAAAAAGATCCCCAAAGGGAATTGGAGTGAGCTCAACTGGGCGACTACCGTAAAGGGCAGAGATCTGTGGTCAGCAGGCAACTTCAAACCCACACTGCCTACATTCCTCTTCCTGAAGTTCTTTTAGGAAGGGCTGTTCTTGTCCTTACACCCGCTGCAGTGACATTCTATAGTTTCCCTTCATCACTGGCATTTGGCTAGGATGGATCCAGAACTCTTTACTTTCTCCCACTGTCATGCAGGTTTTTAGCTGGTGCTGCAGGACACTGGGAGGACACTTAGGATTCTGGGAAGCTAAGAGGAAAACTGACCCAGGGAGCAGCATTCAGGTGCTGATCAGAAAGTGCATGCGGAGCCTAGAGCTCAAGACCCAAAGCTGTCTCATGGTTCAAATGCCTTCAAATTGAGGAAGGAGGTTATAGTTTCATCTCGTTCTTCTTATCATGCCTGCTGGCACTGACTAGCAGGGGATGTGGGTTGTTAGGGTGGTTGGGGAAGAAGGTAGCTAGTTGGAGAGGAGGAGATGTGATATGGGCAGTGGCCTCACCCATCCTGATCCTTGTACAAGTGTCTTTCTTTGACCTGGGACTGAGGAGGCCTCCTTTACTACTCCAATCATGAGCTTAGTAACATTTCTCAAGAGGCTCCAATTGTGGAATTAGGAAGTTAGGTTTTAGCAACGGTCTCCCCCAGTAGTTTATGGAAAGAAATGGGTAAAATGTTCAGTTACTATTAGCTGATGAAAGTAAGCCAAGGCCGACGGGGCGTGCAATAAGCTGGATGCAAGTCTCTACGGCCAAGGAATGGATATGACCTACAGTTTTCAAAGTGGATACGAAGAGATATTCTTGCAATTATCTAAGGCTCTATGTAGTAACTGCAAATCGTCTAATCCATCAAAATGGAAAGCCCTGTACAGATGGCCTCCGAGCTATAAGCGAGTTGGGTTCTACAAGGTCATTTTCCCACAGAAACAAGCTTATGAAGGATGCCACAGGCTACCCCTTAAAGACCATCTATCTCACCTCACAATCCCAAGGCCCTTGAAGCCTGGGGTGGAAAGGGCTGGTTGGCAAAAGCACCTCGTCTGTAAGTGTTTGAAAGTCAAAAGATCACAAAGCCTTAATTAAGCCTTAAGGACAGAAGGAACCTGAGATGTCTTCTTTAGGTAACAGACCTCCATGTGCCATCGTGGGAAGGTCCACATGAGGGTTTTGACTAAAATAAGAACTACCAATTCAGACTCCTGAATCCTTCTCAGGGGATGTCTACGTTTGTTATATTAGACCTCAGAGAGCCCGACCTTATTATTCTCTTGATATCTCTTAATGTCTAAGGAGTCTTTCAGAGTCCAGAGTGCTAACCATTGATGGTCCTTAAGGCAAGGTCATCTTTCCTTAGATGGACTAGGTAGGGTAGCTCAAACCTTGATTCTTTTAATGCAGTTTAAGAACTGCTGAAAATTTATGTGCCATACAAATATAGGGAAACAGCACCAGACAGATCTAAGCCATTGTAGGCCAGGGCTGAAACCTATTGTACATCCTGCTAATGAGGCCACTTTTAATGTTCCAGGTCATCCTAGAAAAGATTTCGAGCAGAACTATTTTCATTTCTGGAAGAACATGAGAAAAGAGGGAGCGCTCTGGCTCTCAACCAGGAGAGAAGGGCTGACAGAGCCCACCATTTAGGTCTGCAGCTGCTACTGCTGCTATGGAGATGGAGGCCAGTCCTCAAAGTACACCTCAATTCCAGCCTTCAGCAAGTGCCTGGCTCTCAGCTGCCTCTGATGGGACACTCACCTGAGCAGCAGCCTTGGGCTGCAATTATTTAGGGGATTTGTCTTCTTTAACCCACTGGATGGCAAGCTTCAAGGAGGCAGGGGCCCAGCCTGCTCTGTGTGCTCCAGAGTCTGGCACAGCCATTCACCTGAGGAGCAATTACCAAGCACCTCTTCCCTTCAGTGGGGCAGACAAGGAAGCTGACAGCCATAAGCCATGACACAGTGTGGTATGTCCTATGGGTGCTACAGGAGTCCCTGGCAGAAAGGGTCCCCTGACAAAGCCTAGGGTGGAGAATGGGTCAGGCAAGACCTTTTGGAGAAGGGGACAACCGGATAAGATTTGTGAAGGGTAAATGGCCATTGTCCAGGCATTCTCTTCTCTTGCTTTCAGGACAACTCCTGTGCCTGGGTCTCTAGGCCTGCTTCACTGGTTGTTCCTTCCTTTCCTTTGCTAGATCTTTCACTTTCCCCTAAATGTTTGAGGGCTCCACAGCATAGTCCTTAGCCCTCCTATCTTCTTTCCTCTTACTTTCCTTAGGTGACTTCATCCAGCTGCATGGCTTTATATACTCTCCTAGTTTACACCCTTAGCCCCACTATCCTGACAAGTCCCTTGGATATCTAACAGCATCCAAAACTTGGCATGTCCAAACAGGAACCCTCAATTCTCCCTACCCCAACCCACTTCTCATTATCTTGGTAAATGGTAACACCTATCCAGTTGCTCAGGCTAAAACTCTAGGCATTTTCCTTTCCTCTCTTTAATATTCTACACACTGAATTCCTGAGCAAATCCTGTTGTCTCTATCTTCAGATTAAATTCTGAATTTGACCACTACCACCCTCGTCTCTTACCTACAGGACTACAATAGCCTTGAACTGTTCTCCCTGCTTCTGGTCCTGCCCAGGTGATTCTCTACAGAGTCACCAGACTGATTTTATACAAATTCAAGTCAGATAGGGTCTCTTCTTCTCAAAACTCTCCAATGACTTCCTATCAAACTCTAAATAAAATCCAGAGTTCCTACTATGGCCGACAAGGCTTTTCACTTGCTCCCCACTGCCTCCTGGAGTACACTTCTTACCACCCCACCCCTCATTTATTTTTCAGCAGCTCCACTGGTCTTTCTGTTGTTTCCTGAACATGCCAATCTCATTCCTGCCTCAGAGACTTGCACTCACTGTCCCCTCTGCCTAGAATACTAGTCTTCTGAACATCTACCTGGCAGACCATCTCATTTCATCCAGATGTTTGATCAAATGTCACATCCTCAGAGAGGCCTTTACTGGCCAATCTATCTGAGAAGAAACTTCCTTACTCTTCATTCCTTCATCTTGTTATTTTTCTTCATAGTATGTCTCATGACTGGCTATCATATTACATATTCATTTGTTTATGGTCTTCTTTCTGTGCTAGAATGTAAAAGTTCCACAAGGGCAATGACTTCAACAATTTTATTCATCATTTTATCTCCAATGCCTAAAACAGTCCCTGGTGGAGGTTAGTATTAAAAAAAAAATTTGCTGAATGAATGGGGAATTCAGAGGAGAGGGGACTGGGATGGCAAACCAGATGAACAGAATGTGTAAATGCATGAAGATGTGACATTGCAAAGGGGCAGGTATGCCTAGAGGACACGGTCAGGGAGCATGAAAGTGAGGTGCAGAGTGAAGGCTGTGGTAGGAGGAAGGGTACACAGTCAGGAAGAACATTTTTGGCTACTTTGAGGGTAGAGGGATCTCTGATTATGATTCTTGTCTCTCCCAGTAAATGGTGAAGACAGGAACCCCTCAGTGGTCACTGTCATATTCTCAGCAGCTGGGCCAGACTTACACAAGGCAGGCGCTCAGTGAGATTTTGAGATAATGGATGTTTTTATTATTTGCCTTCCTTTCTATTTTAACATCAAGAGAATGATCCCTGGATCCTCTCCAGATATACACTAAGATGGCTCAGGCTCACGTTAACTCACAATAAGATGAGAACCTTTAAAAATTTGCTAATTATTAGTTTATTTCTTACTTAAAAGTGACAAGAGTTGGCTCACAGAAGATTAAGAAGGGAATTCAAGAATCTAAAAGATTTTGGGTCCTGGATGGCTCAGTTAGTTAAGCGTCTGCCTTTGGCTCAGGTCATGAACCTGGGGTCCTGGGACTGAGTCCCACATAGGGCTCCCTGTTCAGCAGGATGCCTGCTTCTGCCTCTCCCTTTCCCCCTGCTTGTATTCCCTCTCTTGCTCTTTTTCTCTGTCAAATAAATAAATAAATAAAATCTTAAAAAAAAAAAAAGGCATCTATAAGATTTTAACTTTGGCAGTGTAAATTACTAAGCAAGCTAAACCCTTTCATAAAAGAATTCAACATACAAGGCCCTTTTACTTTGATACTTACTTGTCACAAAGGTTTGAATCTGGTGACTGACTCAGTTTGTGTAGAATATCTACGATGCCCATGTCTCGTAATTTATCTTGGCGTTCTTGTGAACCTAAGAGATTAACGCTAACAGGTTACTGGGAACATGACCCAGGCAGTTGGTCTCCTTGATGTGCAATCAACAATCTAGAGCATTGCCAGGGTCCTTTACTCCCACCCTTCTAAACCCCTAGCCCCCAATGAAGCTGGATTGTCTCATGCTTAGATCCTCTAACAACATTCTAACTGGTCTCTCTGCTCCTTGACCCTCCTTCCTGTAGTCCATCCTGGGTTCTGCTGATAGACTAATTTCTCCATGGACTATAAGTCAAGGTCAGATTCCTTAGCCTGGCATAAGGCCCACTGCCATCGGCCCATCTTCATTTCTTCCGTCTGGGCATATCAAGCCAGGCTCTTCCTACTCCAGACAAGTCTTGTTTTCCCCCTTCTGTTCTCTTCCACCGTCCTCTGACCTCCCAGCACTTCCTGCTGCCTCCTGGTTAGCACGTGGCAGTTCCAACTTCATACTGCTACATCTTCCAACTAGACTAGGACCTCCTTGGGGGTGGCTCTGTTTCCCTGGCACCTGGATGATACTTGGTCTCTAGGCCTACATACTGAGTCCAATTTCTCCTCCTTCCTTTGTTCTAGACACAGCAGCTGGGTAGAGTAATCCTCTTGGAGTTTTTCCTCCCTGTGAAGAACCTGCAGTGACTCACTCATGCACTTATCTCTAGACCCAGTGAATCAGAATCTCTAGGTGTAAAAACCAGAAATCTGCATTTTAAAAAGTTCCCCAGGTGATTCTTATGCAGTCAGCCCAGCACTGAGAACCACCACTATTCCACATCTATTTGCTACATCGGAATCAGCTGGAGAATTAAAACAAAAACAAACTTGTGCCTGTAACCCACCCTCCCTCCCACCCAGAAATTCTGATTAAACTGGTCTGGTGCAAAAATCCTTGGGTGACATTAATATGCAGTCAAAGTGGAGAACCTCTGGTCCATAGAGGCCGCCTTATAGACTGGCTGCTTCCCTAGTCACACTGTATTTCTCATTTCTCACCAAGGCACCCTCTCCTCCATTAAGCTTATGTACCTGTAATCCTTACATGTGGCCCTCTGCACACAATGAAAGACGAATCTGCCCAACCACTACCACCTCTCATCTTCTTCGAGTTCATCCCCCAACCTCCTCCCCAGCTCTCTCAAGGGCATGGACTGCCACTTGTTTCTCTAGGGTCTCCTTTATCCCCATCCTCTGTAATCTCCTGCAGTGTTGACTTCAAGATGGGGCTCAGTGTTAACTGTTGAGCCAACTCTGGCTAGTCCCATGGATTCTTATACCAAGGTGACTTGGTTGGTTGTTCAGGACCCACTGAGTGAAGCCTCCACCTAGGATCTCAGGGGCATCTGCTACCTTCCCTCCCATAATTTTCCTCAAAACAGATCTCATAATCTCTTACCTTCCTCTTCATTCCATATGAGGTTTGATATACAAAACATAGCGGCAAGCTGAAGTTTCACATGTGAATGACCCTATTTGATGCAGAAAAAGAAAAAAACATGGAGGCAATCTGATTTGAGGAATTTTTTTGGTAACATACCATAGACAATTCCAATAAACTAAAAGTGTGAAGCAAGGCCCTCAAACTCAAATGTCTTGAGGGGCACAAACTCATCACTAATGGGTAAATGGGTTATGCTAAAGACAAGAGAGTGGTGGAAATTTGGTAAACTGGGGAGTGAAGACTTGCCAAAAGACATTCACATTCAAATTTTAGAAACCCTCTGACAGGCCAAACGAGACACCTCTAGGGCTAAAACTGCAGTTTGCAAACTTATCACTCTATCCATGCACACAAACTGGCATCAGACAGGTCTATGCTTTAGACTTAGGCTATGCTTGATCTACACCAGGAAACTTTCAGGTCACCAGGCGCCAATAAATTCGATGAATGCGGCTTTGGTTTTTAGCCATTGATTACTGATTATGATTCAAATTACCCTTATCTAGGGGGCCTTGTCCCCCAAAACCTGAGTCTTTACTTGATTCATCTAATGTTTCTACTATTGCTAAAGGGCCTCCTACTCCTCTGAAACACAATTCTTATTTTTCTTTATATACTAAAAGTACAACCACTTTCCTTAAGTTGGATCATTTAGCTATAGGGAGTGCTTTCTCCTACACAACAGAGGACCCAATAGTAAAACAATCTCTACAAATGGTTTTCCTATTGGTCAATTAAAAAAACTCTCCAGTACTTTTAAATAACATGCATATCTAGGGAATTATCAGTGGTATAGTGTGTTCAACAGTTTCTTGAAAGATGAGATGTACTTATTTTGCCAAGTAGGCCTATATTTCAACTATGCAGAGACAAGAAGTGGATGACATGGCTTTCTTCACTAGAATTCTATGGCTGGTGATTCTCTTTTCCTTTTACCAGCCAAGACTTTTAAAGACATGCCCAGTTCAGGCTCCACAAAGACAAGATGGAACAAAATTTATCATTGCTTTCAGCCTCGGGTCATGAATGGGGGGATTTGTTGAATAAATGAACTTATACAGAGGACAAAAATAAGTGCTTACAATGTTAAGTTCATTCAATATACATTTTTTTAAGGAAACAAATTCTGTGGAGAAAACTGGAGATCTCTTTGAAGGAGGCAACATTTAAGCAGACACTTAAAGGACAGGAAGGTGCCAGCTGTGCAAAGAGCAGGGCCCTAGGGGCACTGAGAAGAAGGAAAAGTTCCTGAAAAGGTCTGAGGTAAGAAGGAGCTATAGAGCTCCTGCATACTAAGAAGGCAAAGTGCAGCAACATTAGTTCAAGGAAGTAGATGTGGCTAAATTGTGGGCCCTTGTGGGCCCTAGGGAAAGGACTTAGATTTCGCTCTGAGTTGACAGGGAGCTCCTAAGGATTTAAAGAGTGAGAAGTGAAGACGTGATTTACATTTTTAGAAGGTCACCTGGGCTGAAGGGATTGGGTAACAGTGCAAAGGTGTCTAGGAGGCTTTTATGGTCAATCAGGCATGAGATGCCATGGCTTGGTCCAGGGTGAGGGCAGTGGTGATAGAAAGAAGCAAAAAGAATCAAGATGAGGTTTTGAGGAAAGGCTGATAGGACCTGCTGATAAATCGGATTAATGAGGTGAAAAAGCTGGAGAAATCAAGACTGATTTCCAGTTTGAGCAACAGGATAGATGGCAGAGCCACTGTACTAAGACAAGAAAGAAGAGGAGAGAAGAAATTTAGGTTTAGGGGAGATATTTAAGAATTCATTTTTAAACATCAACTTCAGGAAGCATGAGACAGGTGCATGGAGATGTAAAGTAGGCAGGAGGATATAGGAGTCCAGAGTTCAGAAGACAAGTCTGGAAGTACACTCTCCATGGGACCCTCTTACCTTGCTCCTCTACCCTCTACCCCCATTAGGAAAAGAACCAGCATCTGTAAAGCTGCAAGTACCATCATGAAAGCTTATTGTCATGGCTTTTGAAGGCCAGTAACCATTATTGTGGTGGTGTTTTCTATTGACGATGCTATGGAAAGTGTAAATACTGTAATGCTTATTCTATTTATCAAAACTGACTACAAGACCAGAACCCAGAAACCAAAAAAGCATAGAGTTGATAGTAAAAGCCATGGGAGTGGATGAGATTCTCCTAAAACAGTGGTTCTCAACTCTAGCTGTACATAAGAACTGCCTGAGAACTTTAATATTTTTAAAGATTTTATTTATTTATTTGAGGGAGAGAGAGAGACAGATTGAGAGAATGAGTGGGAAGAAGGGCAAAGGGAGAGGGAGAAGCAGGCTCCCCACTAAGCATGGAGCCTGATTAGGGGCTCAATCCCAGGACCCTGGGATCATGACCTGAGTTGAAGGCAGACACTTAAATGACTAAGCCATCCATGCACCCTGCCTGGGGAACTTTTAAAAACCCTGATGTCCAGGCTATAACCCAGACCTATTAAATCAGAATCTTGAAAGGAAAGGACAAGGCAATCATCTTTGAAAACTCCCTGGAAAATGCCATTGTGCAAAAAAGATCACAGACCTCAGGAGGCTGTGTAGGAGAGAAAAGAAGAGGGGCTAGGGCTAAGCAGGGAGGGATGGTGTACTGAAAGCCAAGAAAAAGGAATGTTTTCAGGAGGAGGAAATGGTCAGCTGTGTTAAAGGCTGCTGTAAGTGAGGTGAGATCAGGAGAGAAAACGGTCCTTTGGATGTGGCATCATGGAGGTCACTGGAGATCTTAAGCAGAGAAGTTTCAGTTGACCGATGATAGTGCAGGCCAGACGAAATGGGTTAGAAAAAATTTAAAGGTGAGGAAGGAGACAGCATGTGCAAAAGACACTTTTAAGAAGTCTAGCTCTGAAAAGCAGCAGAGAAATAGGTATATCTCAGTGGTTATGGGAAATCAAGGTAACTTTGAAAAGATTAGAGAGTCTACGTGGATCTGGTATTGAAAGGATAGAGAGTTCCTTGTTGAAGCAGTAAGGTTTTCATTCAACAAATATTTACTAAGTACATCCTAAATTCCAGGCATCATCCAAGGTGACATACAAAAATGTGCACAAAACACATTAAGCTTTGCCCTCATAGAACTTACATTCAGGCACACAAACAAACACATGTGTATCACTATAACTGAGCTACTGCTCCAAAGGGAACAGAATGCAATAACAATGAATAACTCACATAGATAAGAGCCCACAAGGAAGTGTCAGTTGAGCTCAGATCTGAGAGATGAAAAGGCATGCTGTGAAGGAGTAGAGGAGAAAAGTGTTCCAGGCAGATTAGCCAGCATGTGCAAAGGTCCTAAGACAGAAAAAAACATGCATGGCCTTTTCAAGGAACAGGAGTCAGTGTAATGAACAAAGATAAGGGAAATGAGAGGAGCTAGGATACGGATGAGTCAGGTCATGCAAGACTTTACAGGTCATCACATGGGGGATATGGATGTATTCAAGGTGCAAAAGGGAGCCACTGATGGGCTGGGGCTTCTATTCTCTTAACAAAACCACTAAGAGTGATGAGGGAGAGAAAACTCAAGGTTTAAAGAATGAGAAGGTAAGAACCCATTCTCAAGGAGAAGGGAGGTGTCAGCTTGCAGGAGAATCACAAGTGGGTAGTAAGCAGTGCTGAGTACCCACAGGGGGTTTGTAAACAGGAAATTAACACGAAACCAATCAGGCTGGTTCTATGCCTTTCTCTGCAGTTGCTGACAGGCAGGCAAAAAGAAGACAGATTTACCCACAGCTATGGTTTTGCTAGGAGACACGGACAGAATGAAAAGACTGCCAGGTTTGGCAATGGGCAGTTTCTGGTGATGACAAGATCCATAGGATAGCTGTGGCAGTAGGTGGCTGAGGTGTTTGCAAGTAGGCAGCAGACTGTGTTTGCAAGCAAACAGGTCAAAGAACAAGTGCCAGAGGTGCTGAGGGTTTAAGAGGTAATGTACATCATACAGAAGCCCTGAGAGGGAAGACAGGGATATGGATACACTAAAAAAAAAAAAAAACCAAGAGCCCAAGTCTTCACTGATTAAGAAGGAGGCAATCAGGAAAAAACGAAGGCAGGGAGTGGGGCAATGAATGGGTGGTAATACTGCCCAAATGGCACAAGCTTCAAGGCCTTTATGTCTGTTTCTTTTTCCTCGGGATGAAAGAGAGTTCCTTGAATCTGTTACAGAGTAGTCTATTCTTTTTTTAAATCTCTGCACAATTTGTTTTGAGCCTTTTAATGCAGCTACCACAGAGCAGTGAAAGGGACAAAGGCCTACCATGTAATACTTGATTTTCTGCAGGATGTCATCATTGGTCATAATAAGTTCTTTTGCTGTTGTTCCATCTGCTATGTTGGCTAAGATGCACAGTGTCTGGAAAAGAACAAAGGGTCGGTGATCAGGAAAGCTCTGAAGTCTCCAGATGCAAGCTCTCTCAAGAACTTGGGCAATTCCTACCTGAAGCACATGGATTCTCACAGGTTCTATTCTGAATGCTCTGATTTCTTATCTCCTGACATTACTGCCAAGAAAAGTCTACCTTAGGCAAAAGAGAACCCAAACATTTCAGTAGTTTCTTTTGGGGCATCACTGGGTAAAGGAAGCTATGTTTTATACATATCAATCAAAAGGAAAACATGAATTATTATTATTTCATTTCTAAAAGAAGCTCGTTATTAACCCAACAAGGTTTCTTCAAAAGTGTAGTTTTTTTGGTGGAAGCATCATAGGTGCTGAAACTCCCTCCCTCCACCTCCAAATGCTTCTTGCTCCTGAGCTCATGACCTTCTGGGTGAAGGCCTGTACCCTGGTCCACTAGCCATGTACATTTAGGATTTCATGACTTTTTAAAAACCTGATTAGAGGAACAGAAAGGTAAGGAAAATATGTGAAGGAGCTTAGTCAAGCTTGGCCTAATGAGACTGGAGGGAGACTATAACATTTGGCAAGACAGCGTGACTTGAAGATAATCACCACATTGGTACTGGGGGGACTTTCCTGTCAGCTGTTGGGAATCTCATAGCCAGACTAGCAGGAGGGCAATGTAAAGGTGAAAGGACTGTGTAAAGGATACTGAGCCAGTGTCAGTCTTTGCAATTCAGCAAACATCTACTGAGCACCTACAATGTGCACGTACTCTGCAGGGTATCAGGGTCAGACAGGAATAAGACACACTACCTAATCTTGAAGCGGTCACACAATTACATTTCACTGTGGTGTGACAGAGGAAAAACAGGCTATTAATTTGTAATATTAATTAATTCTTGTTTGATACTGCACTTGTTTGATACTGCAAAGATCAGGGAAGGCTTCTTGGTGGAAGTGACACTGAATCCTGGAGCACAGTAGGGAACCACTCAAAGAAACTGGTAGGAAGTGGGAATGGGGTCTAAATTCAAGTGATTTTCTCCAAACTTAACCTTTCTTTTGGTAGACTTAAGCTAATTAAGCTTGTAGATTATACCTAATTGATGAGATTGTTTTCTTACTATGGCCTGAGGCCTCAAATGTAAAGAGTGTGTGGTAGCAAGACAGGCAAGTGATTCCCCTTCTTGGAGTATTAGAATATACCCATGCATCCTCAGGTTTGAACAGCATGGCAGCATGAGCTACAGTTCTTTCTAAGGCCCCACAACCCTTACTACAAAATTGGTAAACAGATCAATTAGTTCTTGGGTCAAGCCAATTTAACGTATAGGCTAGGGAGCAGAGAAAAAAGCTACACACACAGCACACACACACATGTCCATGCTTACACACTCAGGTGAACAACTAGAAATCAATGATAGAGTAGGGATAGGCAAATTATGGCCTGTGGACCAAATCCAACCTGCTCTCTGTGTAATAAACAGAACGTTACTGGAAGATGGCCATGTCTACTTGCTTACATATTGTCTATACCTGCTTTCAGGCACAGTTAAGTAGCTGCCTGCCACAGAGCCTGAATGGCCTACAAAACTTAAAACATCTATCTTGCCCTTTGTGGAAACAGTTTGCCAATTCCTGAAATAGAGAAATAGAAAATAGGGGGGGGAAAAATCAATGAAACCAAAAACTGCTTTTCTGAAAAGATTTAAAAAAAAAAAAAACCAAACCTGATAAACCTCTAGCCGGACTGACGAGGGAAAAAGGAATTATCAATATAAAGAACAAAAGAGGGGATATTGCAAAGAATGCTATAGACCTTAAAAAGATAATGAGAATACTGTAAACAATTTTATGTTAATAAATTTGAAAAAGATGAAATGGACAAATTCTTGAAGGACACAAAATACCAATGCGGACACAAGAAGAAAGATAATCTGAGTAGTCTTATTTCTATAAAAGAAACAAATTAGCTAAACATCTTTTTTATACTGAAAATTTCATTTAATAAAAATCATTTATCTACCGTTCATTCTAGGTTTTCCCTATTTTTTTTTTAAAAATTAACATATAATGTATTATTTGTTTCAGGGATACCAGTCTGTGATTCATCAGCTTTACACAATTCACAGCGCTCTCACCATAGCACATACCCTCCCCAATGTCCATCACCCAGCCACCCCATCTTTCCCACCCCCACCCCCTCCAGCAACGGTCAGTTTGTTTCCTGAGATTAAGAGCCTCTTGTGGTTTGTCTCCCTCTCCGGTTTCGTCTTGTTTCATTTTTCCCTCCCTTCCCCTACAATCTTGTCTTGTTTCTCAAATTCCTCATATCAGTGAGATCATATGATGATTGTCTTTCTTGACTGACTTATTTTGCTTTAGCTAAACACTTTTCCACAAAAGAAACACCAGGTTCCAGATGGCTTCACTTGTACATTCTACCAAAATTTAAGAAAGAATACCAATGCTTCACAAATTCTTACAAAAAAATGAGGAGGAATGTCTTCACCTCATTTCCCGAGGCAAGCATTATCTCCATAATCAAATATCAGTATCAAAACCAAACAAGGACATCACAAGAAAACTAAACATCAGTGTCTCTCACGAATATAGATGTGAAACATTCCTTACCAAATTTCAGTAAATTGAATCCAACAACATATGTAAAGGATAATAATGACATTTTAATATGGTTTATCTCCCCACTTATTTAGGTCTTTGATTTCTTTATCAGCGTTTTACAGTTTTCTGCACAGAAATCCTGCACGTGCTCTATGAGACTTATACACAAGTATTTCATTTTTTCTGAGCTACTATAAATGGTACGGTTTTTAAAATTCCAAATTCTACTTGTTCATGCTAATGTATTAAAAAAACAATTGATTTTTCTATCTTGTGGCCTTGGCTAATTCCTTGATTACTTCTAGCTTTTTCTGATGAGTCCATGGCATTTTGTACATAGGCATTCATGTTGTCTGGGAATAATCTTATTTCTTCTTTTCCAATTTATATGCCTTTTATTTCTTTTTGTCTTGTTGCACTTGGTAGCAACTCCAGTATGCTGCTGAAGACGACTGGTAACAATGGACATGTCTTTTTCCCAATATAAGGACAGTAACAGATACATTCACTATTTTGATTGTGGTGATTATTTCATGGTATATACATATGTCAGCATATCACAGTATATATTTTAAACATATGTAGCTTATTGCATGTCGGTATACCTCAAGAAAAAAAAAAAGCTGAATTATCACGGTGTCTGGGAAGAATTAAACTTCCAGCTAACAACCAGACAGTTTAAGCCTCCCCATCATCACCTACTTCTGGACCATGACCAAAATCTGTATGAAAGAGTATAATTTGAGTCCTGTCAGAACATATTACTGTTGTTGGCCTTTCTTTTTTGCCTTCATTCAAATCCTGCCTTACCTTTTTGCCTTGCCTCACTTTTCAAGTCAGAGGAATTCTATCTAGGTGAGCCATTTTATAGACAAAATTCATTCTTATGCTCTTCAGGTAAAATAGTTTAAATAAAACAGTTGGGCGTGGAGCCTGATGTGAGGCTTATACTCACCACCCTGACACTGAGACCTGAGCTGAGATCAAGAATTAGACACTTGGGGCACCTGGGTGGCTCAGTGGATTAAAGCCTCTGCCTTCAGCTCAGGTCATGATCCCAGGGTCCTGGGATCGAGCCCTGCATCGGGCTCTCTGCTCAGCAGGGAGCCTGCTTCCTCCTCTCTCCTCTCTCTCTGCCTGCCTCTCTGCCTACTTGTGATCTCTGTCTGTCAAATAAATAAATAAAATCTTTAAAAAAAAAAAAAAAAAAGAATTAGACACTTAACCGACTAAGGCACCTAGGCATCCCCAGGCAGAACAGTTTATTTTGAGCAATGGATCTTCTTCATTGTTGTGGTCCTATAATGGATATGTTCAACCTAGTATTAGGGATGCCTGAGATTATAGTTTTTCTGTGTTAAATTTTTGTTCATCAGAAAACATGGTTGTTTATTATTGAATTTTAAGGGAAATCACCTAAAATGTTCACCTTAAAACCACTTTGTCAAATCTATTGCCTTTTTTGATCACAAATTCAATTACAGCTCCTATATCCTACCATTCTTACTTCCTGGACTTTTCTTCTGAAGATTGCAGAATTACTCTAATTCAGGAACACAGAGAATGCATAGCACAGGCCTGCAGCTAGACTCTAAGTTCAACTCCCCACTGATGACCTTGGGCAAGTTTCCTCCACACATATAAGTACACAGCTCAATGAATTCTGAAGTGAACACATTATATAGCTAACATTTATGTCAGAAAGTTGAACATTAGCACTACCTCAGATCTTGTATCAGGAATTTAAGTTTGTAGGTGACCTTTCTTTTTATGACAAAACCTATACTATGTTAAAAATGCTGTAATAAATCCCAGAAAATATAGAAAAGTAATTCTAAAACTGTTCCTGGATGAATGCATAGCCTCTGTATTTTTATGCCTATCCCAAACCTGCCCTACTAAAAGACAAGAGAAAGTAGAAGTATGGGATAGGAATGAAGAACATTTGAGTAAAAAAATGAAAACTCCAGCATAAGGGATTACTTTATCAGGGTGTTATAGGAATAAGGAGTTCAGAGCATGGTGGATATAGAAAGTTGGAAATGATGAATCCAAGAGAGTGGACTCAGTCTAGGATGATCAAAGGTGGTATCTCTATAGAGACAGGGACAATGTGTACAGTGCATGACACGGAGGGTGAAACGATAGACTCTGGTAATATTTTCTTCAATTACGGGAGGAAGAATTCTTGAATAGTTTTGGGGGTGGTGGAAGATCTTTCTCCTCAAATCTTTCTTGTCTCTATAGCACCTTTATCTCAGCACTCTGTCTTTCACAGATCTGAATATTTCAGGAGACTCCTAATGAAGATCCTTTTTGGTATTCACACTCAGAAGATACTTCTCAGGAAAAAAAAAAAATTAATAATAATAAAAAAGGAGCACATACTTGCTCTTTGACCTCAATGTTATGCTCCCCTTCCAGAATAAGCGTGACGGCTTGCATAATTTGCTTTCCATGAGTACTCATTATTTTATCTATATGCTGCAAAAACAAGGGAAATCCACAGTTATTATCTGGGGAACAAAGAAAAAGATCACAGAAAGGAAAAGAAAGCTTCTAAGTTAAACAATATAATACACAACTGCTTGAAAGAGAAACCACAGCATACAGAACTAGATGCCAAAAAATAGTGTTTATTATAGCATAAAATTGCATTTTGCTTTCTATGTGTGTGTGTTTGTGTGTGTGTGTATTTATGACTTGAAGTTTAAAAATAACAAACTTGGCCTGATAGAATACAGAATTATATTTTCAATACAGAATCCTCAAACCCAAAGATTTTAAAGAAAAAGGAACTCTAAAAAGGGATGGGGAGGGGCGCCTGGGTGGCTCAGTGGGTTAAAGCCTCTGCCTTCAGCTCAGGTCATGGTCCCAGAGTGCTGGGATCAAGCCCCACATCAGGTTCTCTGCTTAGCATGGAGCCTGCTTCCTCCTCTCTCTCTCTCTGCCTGCCTCTCTGCCTACTTGTGATCTCTGTCAAATAAATAAATAAAATCTTTAAAAATAAATAAATAAAAATAAAAAGAGATGGGGAAAGGATGAAAAAACCAGAGACATGGAAAATAGGGCACAGATTTACTAACACCCTGCAGTACAAATGAACGAAGAAGGCGCAGAAAACAAGTGAAGCACAAAGGAACCACCCATGTTTCTTCATCTACCTGAAGGCCACTGACTTCAGGTAGGCTCAGGGAACTACAAGAGGGACCCCAGAAACAGGCTCAGCCTCTCCTGCTTTGATATATAACCACTGTTTCCACACTGACATCTTCAGAGTCAATCTACTAAATGTTGGCAGCATGGGGATTGGTCTATGGAATAACATTGAGAAGGATTCTCTAAAGGGAAAGAAGCAGAGGCCCCAGGGATGAGTGATTTAGGCATATGAGAAAACACATTCTGGCCAGCAAACCAAGTAAGAACGAAGTAACAAATCAAGGCAGGCTCATATCCACCATGGAGTAAGGAGAGGGAGACAGAACAGGCGGTGCAAGAGTGGAGGGTCAGGTGGCTACATGGTAAAGCAGTTCCCAGATCACCTATGAAGGTGACAGATCTAGATATCGACTTCTTCTTGGTAAGGGACAGTATTTGAATCACACTTCTGGGCAGATGTTGATGGGAGAAGTGAGGGAGAACAATATTTTGTACTGCATATGCAGGGCAGCTAATGTGTAAACTTTTACTTACAGGCCGAGTAGAGAGGAGATTTCTAAGAAGTCCCAATGTCTTCATCAGCACATTCAAATCTGAATCTGATAATAACCGGAATAGCTGTTCAGTACTCAAGCTTCGTAAAATATCAGCTTTTATTTTTTGTTCAGCCTGAAATGCCATATTCTGAAAGGATTAAAGAAGTTTCAAAAATCATGTTTAATTTGCTTTATTAAATTATATTTTGATAATAACTGAAAATTTTCAAAGTATAAACAGAAGCTGCAGATAATTTAGGTCATATTATTTTTCTGATTCCTGTTAATTACTTATAATTCTGTCAGGAGAAAGATAACTATCTCCTATATATACTCCTATATAAGGAATATGACCACTTCCTGATACGGGCATTTGAGTGTCCTAAGATTTGTCTAATAAATATAGAATCTATGATTTCTTTTAAAAAAATTATTTGATTTATTTAAACTGAAAAAAATAAAACCAAACCTCCCCTACCCAAAATCAAACCCAAAACACAAAACCCAAATGAAAAAACAGTTCACTCATTTCTTCCACTCCGCTATCCCCTACTTCTGGCAACCACTGATCTCTTACCTCTATGAGCTTGGTTACTTTTCAAAAATGTTTCTGGTTATCAAGTTGCCTTCTGTGCACCATTTTTTTTTTTTTTTAAGTAGGCTCTACAATGTGGGCTTGAACTCATGACCATGAGATCAAGAGTCAAGATGCTTTTCCCAAGAAGCCACTGAGGCACCCTGTCTTCAGTGTACTTTAATAACAAAATTGCTATTAATAACTACACTGTGCCACTCATTTTGAGAATGACTAAAAAGAATTCCCTTATTATGGGTGAAAATAAGTAGTGGGTTTTGTTAAGTTTACTGGCACAGAAACACCTACTATATTCACAATACTATGTTGGGTGTTGATATGGCAGGTCTATATTATAAAGGAAGCTCCCCAATGGGTAGAAGGTATATCCAAGCTACTAGCAACCCCAGATGGCTGTTTGTTTGTTTTTTTTTCTTGCTCCTTTTTCTCCTTTCTGGACACATTATGGATTACCCCAGTTTAACCTGAAGCTATGATAACACATCTGAAGAAAATAAAAACATAGCAAATGCCAAATAACTCATAAATCAACTTTTGGTATAAAAGTCTTTTGTATATGAGAAAGTTACTATAATATGTGGTTATTCCCACATATTTGTTTTTCTTTAAAGATTTATTTACCCCAAAAAAGGGATATTATTTATTTATTTATTTGAGAGAGAGAGAGAGAGAATGCAAGCTTGAGTGGGGGGAGGGGCAGAGGGAGTGGGAGAGAGAATCTCAAGCAGACTCCTCGCTGAGCCCGAAGTGGGGCTCAATTTCACAACCCTGAGATCACAACCTGAGCTGAAATCAAGAGTTGGATGCTTAACAGACTGAGGCACCCAGGTGCCCCCAGGCTTATTTTTCAAATTGAGGAGCTAAACCATGCAAAAAAGATCAAGTTACCTAATGATGTGAGCAGCATGGCAGAGAGAAATGAGTACTGACTGGGCCGCTGTCAAGAGAACCAAGCCAAAAATGACTCCAGGGTTTTATAGTGGGTGGACAGAGAAGAAAACAGCTGGTTATATGGTGACTAATGAGAATAAGATAGTTAATATGGATTTGAGGAGTGGGATAATAAGTTCAGTTTTCAACAATAAAATTGTACATGTCCCAGAGAGGCCTTAAATGAAATCTCACAGGCCGTTTAAGTGATAGACCTGGGGTATAGGGAACAATTATGTCTGGGTCTGTACATCTCAAAGTAACTTCTATTAAGGGGGGCTAAAATCATGACAGTAAGATGAAGTCCTTGAAACTGAAGTATAAAGGGAAATGGAATTGAAATTGGGGAAATATTCCTTGAGAAGGGGTTTGAAAATGGGGCTAGGTAGAAAGTGAGGCTGAAAAAAAAATTAAGTCCTGGAATGGAATTTTAAGAAAGAAAAGTGCTAAAAGCTGATACAAAGTTTAGGAGAATAAGAATTGAAACTACTGGGTTTGCTGTTTAGAAAATGATTATTTCTATCCCAAATTTGTGTGGAAAGACAACAGATATACACAGAACAAGGAAAAGAATATGGGTTTGGAACAGGTTCAGAATCCATTGTAATCACTTGTTTGCTATGACACCTTGGATGATTCATTTATCCTCCAAGCCCCAGGTTCCCAATTGTGAGGTGGATATAAACCAATATAACTTAAAATAAGAATCAGAAATAACAATTGAAGATAAACACATTCCTTAGTGTCTGGTACATAGTAATTAAATTATAACTACTATAATTACATTTGAAGAAATCCATGTCAATTTTAAAGATTTTATTTATTTGTCAGAGAGAGAGAAGAGAGAGAGAGAGCGAGCGAGAGAGCGCACAAGCAGGCAGAGTGGCAGGCAGAGGCGGAGAGAGAAGCAGGCTCCCTGCCAAGCAAGGAGCCTGATGCAGGACTCGATTCCAGGACCCTGGGATCATGACCTGAGCCAAAGGCAGCGGCTTAACTGAATGAGCCACCCAGGTGTCCCATAAATCCATGTCAATTTTAATTTCAGTATATTTTTAGTAAATCTTAAGTCATATAGTTTGACTTCATAGTTATACAGTTTTATAAATTTAGATTATTATAAATTATTTACTTGAAATTGTTAAGAAATTATTTTTATTATTTTTTAAAGATTTTATTTATTTATTTGACAGATGAAGATCATAAGCAGGCAGAGAAGCAGGCAGAGAAGGGGGGAAGCAGGCTCCCTGCTGAACAAAGAGCCCAGTGCGGGGCTTGATCCCAGGACCCTGGGATCATGTCCTGAGCGGAAGGCAGAGGCTTTAACCCACTGAGCCACCCAGGCACCCCAAGATTGTTAAGAAATTACTAAGCAATTATGCATCATTTCTGTTGCCCTGGGCAAGTTATTTAATCACTCTTTGCTTAGTTTACTCATCTGTAAAGTATGAATACTCTCTAGCTTACTTCAGATCGTTATAAAGAGCACAGGAGACATGAAAAGGCTCTGTCAAGTAGGTAGCTCTAGGCAGGTTATCAATGTTTCTGATGAGGAAAATTTGTTTTTCCCAAATTAGATGTCCAATTTTAAGACCTGTCTGCTTTTTTCTTTTTTTAAAAGATTTTTAAAATTTATTTGTCAGAGAGAGAGAGAGAGAGAGTGTGAGAGCAAGCACACAAGCAGGCAGAGTGGCAGGCAGAGGCAGACAGAAGCAGGCTCCCAGCTGAGCAACGAGCCCGATGCAGAACTCGATCCCAAGACCCTGGGATCATGACCTGAGCCAAAGGCAGGGGCTTTCACCCACTGAGCCACTGAGGCATTCCCCGTGTCTGCTTTTCTTAATAATAAACAGGAGAACTGTGGCACACAGTGGCCACATGCTAATATTCAAATCCAAAAGCTGAATACTAAGTGTTCTAGGTCCAAGGTCATTAGAGAACTGGGCCGAAATAGCAACATTTATTAAAAAGCAAATTTCAGACATTTCAAATAATACATTCTTTAGTTTTAACTTTGATAACAGCCCCATTCTCTTCACAAGTGATGAGTTATATAAGAGAGTAAAACATACCATTAAAGCCCAAATACCATTCACTCGCAATGCAGGATTTTCACTTTGGGTTAATCCACAAAGTAGTTCTACAGCTCCAGATTCTAAAATTGGCTGTGATTGGAAAGGAAAAAAAAAAAGCACAGTTTTAAAGTCAAGTTTGTGACTAAATGTGCATATACCCTGGCACTCTGCTTATGATTTCCTTCCTACTCTCATGCAATTCCAGGCAACTTCTGCAAAGCAGGAAGTGAGGTGAACATAAAAATTACCACAAAAAGGGCAAAAACAATTAGGTCTTTCACAAATTCAAAACCCGAAATAGTCCCAGTCATTTCTTTTTTTCTGTAGCTCTGACTCAGGAGCTGTCCTAATTCTGTACATTCTGCACATGCCTTATGATTCCACTATCTAATTCTACACTCTCCTTCTCACTGTCCTTTGAGACACTCACTTCCTGTGTGGTGTACGGGTGTATCCCATGTGTTCTTTACAAGCTGGGACTGACAACAGAGCTGGATTACATGGAACTTACATAACGGAACTATCTTCTTTCCAGACTGTTGATGTTATTCCAAATGTGCTGAAGAATCCATTTTTTAGAACTACTTTCAGGACTATCTATCAATTGTACAAGCAAAACAGTCGTATACTTTTATGGTCCTATTACATTCTCCACCTAAAATACCTTTAGCCTAACCACTCATTTTATTTATGATCCTTGGCTGAAAACAGGGTTTGAAAATTTCTAAAAAATTCACACCTTTGAGCACTGATCTACTGTCACAAATGAATGCTTAAAAGGCCCCCTTTTCAAGTAGACTCTTGAATTGTCTTAAGCAATTCAGACTTATGTAGGGAGGAAAAGGGCAGTGACTTTGAAGATGTTATTTTGAAGGATATACATTTCTCTACTTGTACAAACTGGTTTTGTTTCTTTTTAAAATTTTCTTTTTTGAATATAGTTCACACAAGATGTTACTTTAGGTTCAGGTGTACAACATAATGATTTGACAGGTTTATACACTATGGTGTGCTCACCACAAGTGTAGCTACCATATATCACCGTATAGTGCTATTATAATCCCTGTTATTCCCAAAACCTACTCATTCCATAACTGGAAGCCTGTATCTCCCTCTCCTTTTCATCCATTTTGCCCATCTCCCCACCTCTTTTTTTTTTTTTTTTAATTTTGAACTAAGTTCAAACTTACGAAGTAGCAAGAATAAGGTGCTTCTATCACAGTCTTTTCCTCAATTCAAAATTTTTTAATATTTTGTCATATTTATCATTACCTCTCTCCTTCTGCATGCCCATATCCACATTATTCATCTTTTCTGAACCACTTGAAAGTACAGCATATACATCATGCCCCTTCACCCTTAATACTTTAATGGGTATTTCCTAAGAACAAGGATATTCTCTTGGACTCACAGAGCAGTTATCAAATTCAGAGACGTTAACATTAAAACAAGACTTTTATTAAATCTATAGCCCATATCCCAATTTTGTCAACTGGCCTAATAAGTGCTTTTATAGCATTTCCTTCCTCTCAGTTCAGGATCCAGTTTATTTTTAACATAAAAAAAAAATCAATCATATTACTGACCCTATGCCTGAGCTCATCTACCTTACTTCTAACCAGACCTTATCTAAATATGCAGAAAGTGGATCTGAGGCAATATGAGTGCTGTTCAGAGTGATTAATGGTATAGTACTGACTGCAACCAGTTCATCACCATGCAAAGACCTCAACCACCAGAGCAGAGGAAAACAGATGGAAACTCTGGCATCCTGTCTAGACTTTCTCTTCCTTCAGAGTAACTACCAGTTTCTCTCCTTTTGTTCCAAGATTTCTGCTTGTTGAGTAACTGTCTCTGAATCTCCACCTTGCTACCAAATGCCGTCCTAACTGCCAGCCAGAAGACTACAGGTGTCACAGTGATGAAAGGAAATTCAACAAAAATGGAACTACTAAATAAAGGATAGTGTCTAAACCTCAGTTTACAACTGGACAGACCAGAGATATTTTAACATGATGAAACTAACTCTGTAAGGTTCCCTCCCTCCTTTATTAAAGCTTATTGTAGTTTTCCCTAGTATAAAAACAATATATTCTCAAATACATTTATAAAATGTATAGAAGGGAAAGAACATTCCCATATGTAATCCCTCCCCAAACAACAATCTAACATTCAACATTAAAAAGATTATTTTCCTGGGGCACCTGGGTGGCACAGTTAATTAAGCATTTGATTCTTGATTCTGGCTCAGGTCATGATCTCAGGGTTGTGAGACTGAGCCCTGTGATCGGCGTGGAGCCTGCTTAAGATTCTCTCTCTCCCTCCCCGTCTACCCCTCCACTCACCCTCTTTCTCTCCCTCTCCCTAAAAAAAAAAAAAAAAAAAAAAAAAAAAAAAAAAAAAAAAAAAGGAAAAAAAAAGGAAAAAAAAAGTATAAAGACTATTTTCTACAGTTATCACCCTGAAATGATTTATAATCCTGATTTACAAAACTGATCCTTAATTTATTCTTAATATATATGGTTTGAAAATAATCTACTACTTTTGTAATTACATTTGTAGTTGTAGGCCGTTTAGATTAAGTGTAAGCTATAGTATCTTTTAAATAAGTTGCACATGCCAGGCAGAAATGGGAGAATTGGAAATTAAACCATTTTAAAATGATTTTATTTGCACACACACCACCATACAATTCAGAAGTAGCTTTTTTTTTTTTAAGATTTATTTATTTATTTGAGAGAGAGAATGAATGGAGGCGGGGGAGAGGCAGAGGGAGAGGGAGAGACTCTTAAGCAGACTCCCTGCTGAGTATAGAGACCCACACGGGGCTGGATCCCACGACCCTGAGATCATGATCTGAGACAAAACCAAGGGTCAGATGCTTAACTGACTGAGTCATCCAGGCAGATGTAGTATTTTACTCTAGCAGTAGTTTTTATATGTCAATCCTGAAATTTCAAAGTCAACTACTACGAAATTTATGTGATTAAACTCTAGGTAGACTGGGCAAAGTCTAGGAAGAGAAAATCGATACTAACCTCTTTGCTTGGAGAAAATTCAAGAAGAAGATTACATAGCATGGAAGATGCTACTACTAGGATTTCATCTGGTGCATTTTGTAAAACCTATGGAGTTTAAAAAAGGGATGCTATTAATGGTTTGGAATGATGGAAGTGAGATCATAAGAACAAATGAGAACCAAAAACAATTTATCTTTCAACTTGGCTTTTCATATTGGATAGTTAGGAAAGATCCACTTGTAATCGTGTCAAACTTTACCTGGTGCTCTAATTATGACTAAGGCCCTCACACCTATCTTGCTGGAGAAGCTACAGCCCCACTGCCAGGATGGGAGGTGCTGCACAGAAAGAGATAAACACGTAAGTCAGCGAGGGGGTGCTCTGTATGAAAAGTGTGAACAGCACGGGACTGCTTTAGAGCAAGTTAGTTAAATTTACTCCATCGTATCAGGCCACTTATGAAACCACAAATTGCCCGAGCCTGAAACATTCTGATTTGTGTGTCTCTAGAAGGGCTTGTTTGACCAAAAGCAGGGGTGAATCAAGCTACTACACAGCTAGGGCAATGTGGGGACTGGTTTTCAGGACTGGAATCACAGCCCTCCTTTTCACTTAGTAGATGTGTGAACTTGAGCTTATTTCTTAACCTCTATGAGTCTTTGAATTGAAGAAAACAACACTTCCTTGACAGGAGTTTTTAAGATTAAATGTGATACAGTGAATATTAAGGGAAGCAACATGACATGGGGGTAAAGCACACAGACCGCCTGAATGCAAATTTCAGCTCAAACACTAAATAAGTATATGAATTCCTTGGCTATAAAATGGGGACGATGGTATTATTGTGAGAATTAACATATAAAAAGATTTTAGAATAGTAACTGGCACACAGTAACGGCTATAAAAATAAAGTTTTTACAAAGGTAATTCATTGTTGTAATTGTTATCATCAGGCACATAGATACAAAGCAAACTAACTGCGATGGACTCTCACTCAACTCAGAAGACAGCATAGCACAATGACAAATGTTAGTCACATTAGCTGTTATCAGAACCTGTTGTTTCTAGATTCCAAGAGTGAAGGCTCATAACCACCACCACTTATATGCAATATCCACTTTAACTAAATCTTCTGCATTTGGGATCAGATCAGGATCAGACCCATGATCCCAAAAGGAATCTTAGAAACTCTTGTTATGCAAACTGGAAATGGATCATCACAAAAAATTTCAGAGAGTTAAATATATTATCTGCTTTCTTCAGCTAAATCAAGTCCAAAGTTCCCAAGTTAATAAGCAAGAATTATAAAATAGAAATAGTTGTCTTAAGATACTGCATTTTAAATTCTCCTGTGAACTGTCAGCTAGTTGATGAAAATCGAATCTCATATACTATGGATCCTGATCTGTGTTTGTCACAACCCCTTCTGAGATCATACAACCCTTCCCTTCCTTTGCCATGCCCTTCCTTTATCCCTCAGGTACACACTCTACCCATTCTTTAAGGCCATCCCCACTCCAGAAACCATCTTGAAGCCCTTCCAGTCAGAAGTCATCCTATCCCCTTCTGAATACCCATAGCCTTTGTTTGTGACCTCTCCTGGGATCCTTATTACTACCTACTATTCAAATTCTTTGTGCAGCCATGCCAATCTCCTTTTCTATTTATAAATTTAAGCTTCTTGAAGGACTAATCTGTGGTTTAATTTATCCTGGCCCATATCAACTGAATGGCACTGCACAAAAGAGGTGCTCAATGAACATTTGTGAATTAAGAAAAATAATTGTTTTCTAAAACTATACTACTTAGAATCATTGCTTGAAATAAGCGAGTGCTTACCAATGCAATTCACTTTAAAAATACTACTATTTTTGCTATATGGAGACTAATATGCTTTTATCAACCTTTATTTCCTAATGAGATAACAATGATAAACTAAAACAGAATAGCTATCAAAATTTTAAAAGCATTTACTCAATGCAATATAAGATATGACACTGAAATTCAGAAGCTGACATCTAATACTGATCAAATAGAATTTCAACAAAATAAGGACAAAAAAATCACAAATAAAATTTTTAATTAAAATGTAATGCCTACTCTTCTGTAGTTTGCTAACCAACAGCTGAAAACATGGCAAAGCAAAAAGGGGGAAAAATCAATAGACATGCAAATAGCCTTGAACTAAGAAAAACCTAAAAGTATCTAGATAAATCACTGACTTACTTCCAAGCTCAAGCTTTTAGTATTATACTTTGTACAACAAGGTAGTAGTTTGATAGTAACTATATTCACAGGTACCCAAGTGTACAAAATCCTTCTAGATTGCCCACCAAACCTTTGTCCAGGTAGAACTAGCTTGAAACAGTATGTTGCCCCATTTCTGAGTCATATGATAGAGGGATAGTGAGCTGAGCAATTAGAGAAAATAGCTCCAGAGAAAATATTTGGAAGTTATTTTGGGAAATAGAAGAGCCTTTAAAAAAATCTTGAACAGACAGAATCCATAAATCAAGATTAAATTGGTATGCAAAAGGTATAATCTAAAATAAGAAAGAATGCCCATAGCAAAATAGCTTTCCTAAAGAGAGTACTGGTCCAGCTCTTTCCACCTGTTGATCATACCTCCAGCACTCCTTCTACTATGGTCATGAAGACATCCTTATGCTTCCTTTGCGGACCATATGTAGTATTTCGCTCATGCTACTCCTTTCTCTGGAAAATCTTCCTGCCTTCCTTTTTCCTTCAAAGTCCACTTCATATTTTTCCTGCCTGAAGCCTCCCCTGGCTATTTTCTACCACAATGATGCCCCTACTGTAACCCGAAGCTTTAAGATGAGGGCAAGAGCTCTGGAGTAAAAAAATTCTAGTAGCCTCACTGTGCCTAAGAGATTTTCATAGTAGATAATGAAGACCAAAAACCAAAACCAAAACCTTAAAAAATTCTACCGATTAAATGCAACGTGTATGATCATTTAAAAACAAAGAAAGAAAGAAAGAAATTAAGAAAGAAGATGGACCAGAGACCAAGTTGACCCACAGTTCTGTAATATGTCAGGGAATAACAGAAGCAGCAACCTAATGCCTCATCTAAGTCTTGATTCAGATTTATTTGACCTCAACCACTTTTTTGTTGTTGTTTTTGGCCCTCAAGGGAAGACCTAAGATCAAAGAAATTATTCTGGTGAGAGAGAAATAGGAGATAACGTTGTGGTAAAAAATATCCAGGGATTGCCAAAAGATTAAGAACAGGTTATACCTTCCCATGACTGATTCCTTTCCTTTTTACAACTAAAAATTACAAAGATTCTGGATGAAGTCTGAGGTGTAATAGCAAACACACAGGGAGATCAGATGAGTAACTAAAGTTTTATTTAATAAAAGAAAACTAGGCATCTGCTTCCCCGTCACACTTGAGATGCTGACCTTGGAAACACGTTCTACAGATCTAAAGATGCTTAAAACATCAGATCTGAGGGGGTAAGTATTCAAAATCTTTCACACAAAAAACAGCCACACTCCCAGACCAGGGAGTGTTATCAGCTACTTTGGCTCCCTACAAAGGCTCTGTGGGAATGGGTGCTACTTGCTGGTTTCTTACCTTCATTAAAGGTTTCCACACAGCGTGATCCTGGAAACTGGTTCGAAGCTGCTGCACAGATCTAGATAAACTGTGCAAACATCTACAAAGAATAATCAAAATTAGCTTCAAAAGAAGCCAAAACTTTTACTTTTCAAACACACTGCTTTGGCATTTCACTAATTACTAATATGCACGTCAAGTATATCTATAGACATTGTTAATTCAACTACTTGAGGACTTCATGGGCTTTCCAGGCTAACTTCTCTGTGAAATGACGTTACACACTGCAGAAGTTCACCCAAGAATACTTTGAGTAACATTTGGATTCTGCGCTTACTTGGTGAAGGTCCGGAAAGGAAACAGGTTAAACACACGGCAAAGGGTTTTTATTCAGACCATTTAAAGCTCATACCTGACGGCAGCTAACCGCACCTTGACACTAGACTCAGACAAGCCAGTCACAATTCGGTCCATCATATTTTCAGTCTCAATGATCTGGAGAAAAAGGTTAATGCTGCATAAATAACAACACGAAGAGGACAAATTTCACTCTTGTAAATGCAAGTATGTTAATATCCATTAAAAGTTTAATGTTTTTAGCAAGAGTTTTTACCTCTGGAACAATCGTTTTGTGGTGGGGCAGACAGCTCATCAGAAAGGAAGGACTATCCACTAAGAACTTGCCAGACTGAACGACAGGCATGAAGGGGCAAATTATGTTTATTTTTAAAAAATACTTAAAACAGTAACTAGATGGCATAAATATTGCAGAGGTGTTACATAAACAGTATTGAGAAAAACTAAAAGATGTAACTGAGTTATCACTAGGCAGGTTCCTGCCAGAGTGAGATTCTAGAAAAATTATGGTTCACACTCAGCCCCTTATGATATGCAACCTGTGGGTTTCCGACAGAGCCACCCCGTGGCTACCTTATTACCAAGCAAAAAGAAACTAAGCTAAATATTTAGAAAAGTAATCCTTGCCATCTTTTTACTGTAACACTAACTCCTATTACATGTAATCACCATAGTCACAATTTTTTTAAATTTAAAAATAAGATAGCGTGTAATTTTCCTTCATTAAGCAATAGACAGATACAAAATAAATACTATGTGGAAGAAATTAAGCTTAATTTGTGTGGTCCTATAGAAAAACCACCTATTGGAAAAAAAGCTAATACAATCACAACCAAAATGTTAACAAAAACAACTAACATTTGTTAAGTACATCTATGTGCTGAGCATTGTGCTACTAAGCATATTACATGATCTGATTTAACCCTCTTGCAGGCATTATTATAATTATTCTCATTAGCCTGTTAGGAAACTGAAGGTTCTAGATGATACAGAGCTTGCCTGGGATCACAAAGCAGAGAGGAACTCAGGCATCTGACTCCAGAGTCCTGATTCTTAGCCATGCTTGTAAAACGGACCTGGTTAGAGAACTCCTGTGCTCATAAGGTAGTCCCCAACGTGAGTGACAATGTTAATGTGAGTCATTACTCCCACCTGGAAAATACCTCGCTGGGAGGTATGTGAAGATCACCTGGGGAGCTCCTTAAGCTGTAGTCCTCTTACTCCTTCCCTTCCTTAAACAGACACATGTCCCAAGGCTCTGCTCATCTCTCACTCTACATATGACAATGCTGGTACTTCAAAATCAGCTTGATATTCCCTAATCTAAAATTTTTTATTCCAAGAACAAAGTGGTGGCGGGGGGTGGGAACACAAGATTATCCTCCGAGAGCTAAGAAATGCTATTAGGCTGGCTCCAGATGCTTAGGAAACCTGGACATGACCAAGAATTTAAAGAAGCTTCTGGATAATGTTTATTGGCCACATCCAACCAAAGATGTAAATCTGCCAAGGGTCAGGACAAGTGTAGCAATCATTAGGCATATAGATTTGCTCTATGATCCTGACCAAATCATTTAACCTCCATGGGCCTTCAGTAAAATGAGGGGCTAGAGCAATTATTACTCTACCTCCAATCATTTGCAATCAGCATGTAAAGAAAAATCATGTTTGCCTGGGCAAAACTACCATGTTATCCAGAAGCAACATGGAAAGGTAGAGTAGAAGAGACGAGACAGTACAGGCCTAGTTAGATAAGGGGTCATAAATCAGGGAGCAGGCTAGACTAAGGGCAAATAGGGCACAGCTCCTATTTACATGGCCACATTTACTTATTCAGTAAATATGTGAATGCCCACCAAATGTGAGGCATGGTTTTAAAATTTGAAGATAAAATGGTGAGGCAGAAAAGCCCTTGTTCCCACCAAACTTACAGTGTAGGTTAAGCGATGCAATGAACTACTGAATGAGTGCTATAGCACTTGCTGTTAGCTAAAGCACTTTAGGAATGACAGGGACAATAGGGCTTAAGGCAGACAGAATGAATTAAGTGTCCACAAAGGACACTCTCAGAATGCTGGGAAATGGCCATTAATGACCATACCAGACAATACTGAGGCTTAGGCCAACAGACAGTGGGGAACTATGTAAGCAGCCAATCATTATATAGAGCACAGTTTCATGCTTTAAGTTTCCTGGGGGTGTGGGAGCTAGTACTCTGGAGCTAGAAAATAGCTATCAACTGGCTGGTAAACCTTTCCCCTAATTTAGGATATAAAACAGTAGGACTATTTGGAGGCATTTTTCTCTTTCAGGCACAAGGTGACCCTTCTTAGGTTACAGTCTATCAAAAAATGTCTACAAGTAGGAGGCCTGGATTTGTAGTCAAACTTGTTGTGGAAGGACTTTAGTAACCCTGCCAACATCTTGGAAAGCCCATTACTTGAATGACTGGCCTACCTTTTCCATCAAGATACCAGTCTGGGAGCGAGAGGGTGAAAATAATGCAAAATCAGAATGTGAAGCTAGGATTCCAATCCAAAAAGGTATCCTGAGAGGCTATGTGAATGAGCAACATGATCTAGCTGTGATTTTGTATTCTTTAGGGTATTCAGATCATCTGCTAAGGGATAAAGGAGCAATACAGTGAACACACTGACCAAAATAAAGACTAAAATGAGATTACGAAGCAGAGAAAGGTTTGGAATCACATTCAGAGAAAAAATTTTTAGGTCAGCTGGGAAGGAGTTGGCAGTGGCTGTTGCCATAGATCTCTGACCCACTGAAGGTCTAAACAGCACCAGATAACTTTTTAGACCTGGGTTGGAAAGCCAAGCACAATAAAACTTGCTCTCCATGGGGCCTTTTTTTTTTTTTCCTTTAAGATTTTATTTATTTATTTGACAGACAGAGATCACAAGTAGGCAGTGAGACAGGCAGAGAGAGAGAGGGAAGCAGGCTCTCTGCAGAGCAGAGAACCCGATGTGGGGCTCGATCCCAGGACCCTGTGATCAGGACCTGAGCTGAAGACAGAGGCTTAACTCGGTGAGCCACCCAGGCGCCCTCCATGGTGCCTTTTAACAACCTGTACTGGGCTACAAAGCCTTGATAATGACAGAGAGCCAAGTCCTAGCCCCTGTAAAGGATCTTAGATCTTTCCAGAATATAAGAGCAATGTCAAATAAAGCTTCAAGTTGTTCTGTCTCATGGTTCTGGCCGGAGATTCCTCAGCCACAGTTCAGCAAATTTGCCCTGTGGCATAGCTTATTGAATTTGCTTTAAAAAAAAAAAAAAAAAAAGGAAGGAAGGAAGGAATAAAAGAAAGGAGGAAGGAAGGGTGGGCAGGTGGGCGGGCCCTCTGTTACACAGACACTGTGCCTGGCCAGTGGTGGACTGAATCTTCAGAGTGGAGGCGCCCTTTCTCTATCTCTGCTCTTCTAGTGGACTGGGTTGTAAATTTAACTACAGAATTAAACCACATAAAAATGCTGCATCATAAACTGACGAAGTTTTAGGTTAATGGACTAGGTGCTAAGTTCTCTCTCTGCTGGTGTCTTTAGTGCTCGTGACTATATGTTTTTGCTAAGCTTTTTTCTCTGACACTGTAGCTCTTTGCAGGGGTAGAAAAGGATCTGAGGCCCTTGCCATTGGGACAGAAGAACCCTATGGTCTGTGAGAGAAAAGGGCAGTAGGCTAGAGGGCCATGGGGAAAATGCAGAATCCAGATAATCCTAAGGTTCATGGCACACATGGGAATGTTCATAAGATGAAAATGGCGTTGACTTACAAGGGAATTCCCTAGCCCTCCATGAGCCCTATTGGACTCATACCTTAGCTGTGGCCAAGTCATATACCACCCATTCCTGAGAGCCTAAAAAGAACTGGAAGAGTCAGAGTTAAAAATAAGGCCCAACTATTCTCCCAGCATGAATGAGGATGAAGCATTTTCCAGGTATTAGCAATTTCAGATTGGACCTTGAACTGTGATCAAAACAGGTCAAGCAGAGAATGTAAAAACCAGGCAAATTCTTACTGGTGTCAAGAAACTTCTCAAACAATTCAAAGTGGGTTGACTTGGGGTCAAGGGAGTTGGGATAGTAAAACAGGCATTTTCTTAGCATCAACTATTTATACTAATGTGCACAATGGTCAGGCAAATACAATTTAATTCCAGGTAGGCTTTTGTGAAAGGTTCCCAGAAAGTCTTCACAGAGGATGACAAGAGGGAACTGGCTACAAAGAGTAAAGACTTGGAATTGAACTAAGATCTAAGTGGGTAAGGTAGCAAATCCAGAAAGTCTAGTTACAGCAGCAGGGACTAAGCAGCCAAGCAAGATTCAGAACAGGGAGGTCAGGAACAAAGAGTAGGTCTGGCAAGGAAAAAGGGTCTACAATGGACACTGCACCCTGTTGGGTATGGATGGCAACCCTTTCAATTCATAAGTGTCACTGTAGACAAGTCCCAGGATACAAAGTTGAGTCTTGCTGACCAGGGGTCACCTATTTAAGGTCCAGGTCCTCATAAAACATCTTTTTTTTTTGAGCAGATGAGCTCTATGAACACAAGGTCTGATGTCAGTACAGTCAAGAGACTGGTTTTAGAAACATGGTAGAGGAAGGAGAGGGGTTATGAGATAACAAGTTAGATGCTAGAGTGAGATAAGCATGTACAACCAGCTTATCCGGTAGCCTGAGTAGAATCAATAGGGGCCTGAGGAGGGATCCACACTTAAAAATGGAAAACCAAACTTTCCCTAGGTTTTAGGAAGTGGCCACACTGATTTTAACACAAACTACTTAACTAAAAGACACGATGCCATGTATATAATGGAAATGCACTTAATATTTATAATTCCTGAGTACATCCTTATACCCATTCCTTTATTAAAACAGAAGAGCAAAACAAATACACCCCAACAGTACACGGCCTTCCACAAATCAAGCTAGGGGCAGCTACAATGCTTGCTCCTAGAGAGGTTCACCCTGGAACCCAATTCCTCAACTGCATTCTTCTCAATGCCACTGACGGCAGCAGACATAACTATCCGAAGGAATTAAAAACATGTATAGTTAAGTTTTTAATTGAATAATGTTAAAATCTTAAGGGATTTTAGAAATAAACTCCTCCTCAGTTCATCACTGAGGTCTTTGAAATTCAGGAAGATTAAGTCCCTGGTCAAGATTCTCCAGGCAAACTGGGACAGTGGTAGGGCTCCACTGGTTTTTCTTACTTCTAGTGTGAGATCCATTTCACTTGCTATGCTTAAGGATGAAATTTTTGCTTAGCCTTAGTAACTAAATTGAGATCTGACCTGGAAAACTGGGAGAAAAGTAGTTAAAAAGATAGCAGTGCTTAAAAAGAAGGAAAGAAAGAAAGAAAGAAAGAAAGAGAAAGAAAGGAGAAAAGAAAAGAAAAAAGAAAAGAAAAGAAAATGTTATCAGTACTGTGGAAACTAAAGCCTATATACTGACATCCTAGGCCGATAAAAATTAATATACTATACAAGACAAGAGAGGTCATCATTAATAAACTGAAATGACAAAGGTACAATTCATAGGGCCCCCAAAGAGAGAGAATAAAAATCAATGATTCAGCTTTAGTTGGGGGTAAAAATGCCAAAGGTGGGAGAGAATGGAAGCCAATGAAGAAAAGGTAAGCCAAGGAAACACTGTGAAAAAAGCCACAAGAGTGAGTTCCACTGATTTTTCAACTCAGTTCCCTGATGATTTGATCTCCATTCTAGAATCAGTGTCTAGCTTCTGTAGATACTAACTAAACAGAATATTCTACTGTTCTCAGGCCATAAGCCCCATCTGTTCTGGATAAGAACTGTAGGCTTTCCCACCCACAGTCTATTCTATGTAATATCTTTGCTGTTGCTCCAACGTAAGATTTTGACATTTTCCTCAAGCAAAGGGTAGTTTCTACCAAAGGCTCTTTTTTTTCTAAAAGATACACAGCTTCTCTTAGGACAAATAGCTGATCAACCCATTATATTCCTGAGTCTCAGGAAACATTTTACAAAGTATTTCTTCCCTTCTCTCAGTCTTCCATTGCTACCCACTCCCACATTCATATCAAATTTCTCAAACTCCATGATCTTCGGACATAGGGGGTGGGAGGAAATAGTTAACTTCTCTCAGCCAGAGAAGTAAAAGCCAAAACATCCTGAGAGTTGGTCTACAAGGCCTCCTTTTGGTCCTTTTTCCTAAAGACACTGAATTAAATTAACATCTAACTCCTCTTACAGGCCAAATGAGAATGGTATCACTTCATTTTAGGAGTGGAGGACCAAGAAGAGAGATCGTTCTTGCAGTGGACACATTCTTAACCTTATAGATTTCATTCTTGCTTTTAAGTCTCTTTAAGTGGTATTTTGTAATTTGTACCTCAGTACCTTTTTCTCTTCTTAAGAGCTAAGCAACTTAAGTGTTCACTAATGTTAAATGTTTAGAAGAAATACTCAAAGTTCTAAACTTCTCTACACTTTGGAAAGAAGTTGGCCCAACGTCTCCTTCTCAAAAAACCAAACACACCATGTCAGAAATACTTATGACATCTAAAAATAAATCAACACTTTCTCAAAAAATATTTCTCTACATATAAAAGTTCAAAAGTTCAATTTTTAAATTTTAAATTTAAAACTCAACTATCAGCTTAATGGCAAAACAAAACCTAAATAGCGGTTACTTTAAATAACAGGACTAGAAACTTCCCCTCCACCTTATACTGTTTTCCAGGGATCTGAATGACGCACTGCCCCAAGAACTGTGCAACACAATGGCCCTGCTCAATCCCTACTCCTCTACATACACAGCTGTGTATGCAACAGTCTTAATTATCCTATAGGTTGGCTGGCTGAATTTTCACGTCCAGACTTACACAATTGACTCATAAATACAAGCACAGCATCCACTATTTGCCAGGTAATGCTTCTATGGAGTTTACATTCTAGTTACAAACATTGTTTGACAAGGGATAACTATTAAAAGAAGATACAAGGATTTCAAAATGTTGCTTTAAGTTTAAATCTATTCCATAAGGAAGCTATCTACAAAATAAAATGCTGAAACAGTACTTCAGTTACATCATTCATTCCGGATGCTTCTAGGACATTAGTTTATAATGTGATCACATCTAGACAGTGCCCTTAGAAAAATATTTCCAACTGATAAAGAAAGAACAGAGATATGAAGATTCTTTATTCTCTGGGTCAAAACTTCTGAAACAACTTATTTTAATATTTTAGAAGGAGAAGGTGAGAATGCTTTCAAATACTCTTATTTTAGATGAGACTATTATATAAGATATATTATCTAAATAATATATAATGTAAATAATACATATTATACTATGACATACACTGATGAAACTGACATACACTGATTATTATATAATGACTCTTCCAGATTCATTCAGAATAGGCTATTTTAATTACAGCCATATCTTAATCATATGTGGCTGTACCGATCATGGCAAAACTGGCTTTCAATGTGGACAACACTTTTTATCGCACATGAGGCTCTGGAATTATTATGTAGCAATTCAGTGTCTCATCTTCTTAACTACTTTAAATTGTGAGCTCCTAAAAGGTACACACCAGTGTTCTTCATTCCTGGACACACAGGAGGAGGTACATATTGTAAATGCCAGATGAATAAATGGGACTAATAAAAGCATCTCACTACCTACTTTGTACTAAAAGCTATGTGAGAAAATAGACACGTTTTTCTGAATCTGATGCTTTGCAACCAGCTAATAAAAGCTATTAAGTTCTCTCAATTCACAGCATTTTCTTTTTCAACTACTTTGACTATCGCACATTCTCCTGTGAATTTTCTTGCCTTTTCATACCATAATTTGGCTCTAGTAATGGTATTTAACTTTACATGAGTAAAGTAACAGTTAACAGCATGGACTTTGGAGTCAGAGACTGGGATAGAATGTAGGTGGTGTCATTTACTATCTGGGTGGCCTTGGTCAAATTGCTTATTTCCTGATCTGCAACAGCTATCTCACAGGGTTATATGAGGCTTAAGGGGAGATAACGCACTAATGCCTACCACTATGTCTAGCACATAGTAAATGCTCAATAAATGGTAGCGGTTATATTAAAATTAGATTTCCTAAACAGATTATCTGATATTTATATCTGAGTTATGTAATTGTTCTATGCCCCCATACCACACAACCCAATGCTTCATATGTCACAAAGGTTGAATAGATGTTTGCTTAATACACACACTGGACCTTTATTTTTCTCTTTGACATGGTGAAATATCTTATTCAGGCAACTTTGCTGACCGATACACAGGACATAATGTTTCCTACCATAAACCAATGTATAGCTATTATCCAATTTGTCTGGGGTCCGTTATATGCCAAAATCATTCAAACAAGGGAATCAGCATGTAGAAAAGTATCCAGTGACCATGACATATCATCAACACTTGATGATACTTCTCTTTCAGGAAGTTAGACAATTGATCTCACCCTCCCCTGACTTTTGTGTGGCCCCATTTCTTTCTACAGTCCATTACAAAGAGGCAAACAGGAAACACAATTTTTCACCTAACTGGTTTATGATCATTTATATTTAGCTATGCATTATTAGCACAGGGTGGGCAAACTTATTTTAGGCTTTGTGGCATATGATTGTGTTGCCAACTACTCAACCTGCCACTGAAGTGTAAAACAGCCACAGGCAACACAGAAACAAATCAATATGGCTATATTCCATAGAATTTTATGAACATTTTATCAATTAGACTTCAATAACGCTGACAAAAAGTAGAAAAAAAACCTTTATGGATACAAATTTGAATTTAATTTATTTCTCAAATGTCAGGAAATATTCTTTTGATTTTTTCCCACCAACCATATAAAAATGCAAAAACCATTCTGACCTGGCAGGTTATAAAATTATTACATAGGTATTAAGTACCTACAGGGTACAGTTTGCCAAGCCCTGTGCTAGCATTTATAATCCTGGGAAAAAGTGTAAGAGCAATGGTCCTGGTTCATCACAAACTCAATTTTCTTGAGGTCTACTATTCCACAAATATTGTATCATCACAAACATTTCATTCATTTCCAGACAGAACATTCTGAAAACTAATTTTAGTTCCAAAAATCTAATAAAGATCATATTTTAACCCATCTCGTGGTTTTCATCTTAGATTGTAAACAACAAAATAGCCAACTTGTACTTCACATTTTAAGAACAAGAATTATAATTAATGGTTTATGCAATGACAACAACACAAATAACATAATATTAAATTTTATGTCCCCACTTAATGAAACTCAAATAAAAATCCATTACTTGATTATATAAATACCTCTATTATGTACATAGCATTATCACTCCCAGGTTTGCTTCTTTCAGTATGTTGAAGGCCAAGGGTCTCAATACTGTAGGCAAGTGGCAAAACCTGGTATGGTCATGGTTAACTCTAAAAATACTTACCATTATGAAAGAATGTTGCAGAGTTCATTTAAAATTCTTTGGTAGATTAGCTTTAAGAAGATAACTAACAATTTAACCACAGATTAAGTCAAGGAATTCTGAATTCTGCATGAATTTGCTATAATCAGTGGCAAAGCCAAGTCCTGAAGGGTGCCACTTCTGTGGTACCGTCGAAAACTTTCAACATGTTCGTTTCAGGCGTTTGTTTCAACATGCAGGCCAAGGCTCAGAAATAATTCCTTGCATCTGCCCAATTTCATGGCAGAGACAATTACAGAATTTTGACACTGTGACTTTTAAATGACCATTTAAAATTACTGAACTTTGCAAAAATATTTAAAAATAGAAATTCACGGTATAATTACACTGTTACCCAGAAAACCAACTAGTAATAAAATCTACCTACAACCCATGATAAAAATGTTCAAAAGTGAAATATTTAAGTTTTTTATAGCAGAAAAATATAAGGAAAAACTAATCTATGTTTATCAATATATTTTAAAATCTTGTAACTTTAAAAATACTGAAGAACTTGTATTTGTTCAAAATTTGAACATATATGTTTGAGATATGATTTTATACAAATGATGACACTTTGGAGAAATGACATCTGAGGCAATCATGGACAGCAGTACTTAGGTAACCAAAATCAGGTAAAACTTGGACTCTTCAATTTTCTGAAGACATCTATTACCTACAATTTTACCAAGTATTGATATATATTGCAATATTCAACTTAACTCCAAGAAAATATTATGTTTGGTGCTTTGGATACCATACTATAGCGATGGCATCAAACAGTTTTGAAAACCAGTATTTTAAATATGTTTTAAAATATAAGAGTAAAAAGACATCTTCTCCTTAATGAGAGATGAACTAAAGAAAGGGCCTATGCTTCTGAAGTATAAATATTCTTTTTATTAGAATGAATAATAGTTTTGGAAATTTATAGCATAAGCATCACTATCTTCATTGCAAACTTTTTTAAAATTTATGCTCCAATGCTGTTTAGCTCTTCTAATACACTTAAAAATATATATTTTTACTCTTCCAATTAAGTCATTTAAGATATTCTAACAAATGCTTCCTTTTATTGAGCACTTACAGTCACCCTGCTAAATATTTTAAATACTTTAGATCTCATCCTCACAATGACCCTGCAGATATAGCTTCCTTTTCTGGGAAAAAGAGGGTAGAAGACAAATTCTCCTTCTTTGTTTTCCTTTTCTTTTCTTATTTTCTCTGCCTTAAAAAACAAAACAAACAAACAAAAAAAAACACTGTTCAGTTGGGAAAAGAAAAAACATCTCACCCTTGGCTACTGTCTTCATATTTATCATGTAAAACATCTGTGACTGGATGATTTTTTTCCGCTCCAAGGAAAAAAAACTTAAAAGAGTTTATGTTTTCAATTCTTGAAAATATAAAAGGCATTTAGAAAACATTAAAGATAACAAAAATATTAAATTATTAATTTCTAACTTGATTCAAGGATAGCTATATTGATATCACCATGTTCATTTTAATTAGTTCCCAATAATTCTTTGAACCCCTAACAAATTCTTACTGTTCATTTCTTACTTTTCTCTGACTTACTGAGTTTTTATTATAAATGCTGAGTTTTAAGGCTGTGTTTTACTGCTCTTTATCTCACCTCTGCTTTCCACTGGACAATGTTTCTACAATGTAGGAAGTTCAATCAATGTAGAATCAAATTACTAATCATAAAAAATCTGATATTCAGATAGAATTTTACACAGATACTTATTACTTGCAGAATAGGTTGATTTCTAAGAGGCTAATTCCTATAAACCAAATCATATCTTTATCCCTACAGGGAAAAAAAACAAAAAATTGGTCCAGATTCACAGTTGTGAATGCTATAAATATTTTTAAACTCATACATTTATACATCAGAAGAACCCCTAAGAAATAATAGTAAAAACCATTTCAAAATTAAACTACCATACCATAAAACATGTTCTCTTTGATCTATTATAAAAATGAGAAGACACACCCTTGGAATTGTCTGCCTTTTGAAAAATGGGAGTTTCCTACATTTTCTCTATGCTAAATGTAGTGAAACCCCTTGACTATATGGTTAGATATAGATTCCCTGTATTTTAAGGCTCATCTCTTTACAAATCTGTGTAACTGCTAATAAAATTATGTTAAGTTCTCAACGCAAAAACACCCATATATAATTGGATTAAGGGTGCTTAATGCAATTTTACAATATGGTTCACTCATCCATTTGTCCATTCATTCATTTTTTTCATTCATTCATTTTTTTCATCCATTCTTCAAATATGTATTAGTGCCAACTATGCAACTGGCAATGTTCTAGATGCTGGGAATACAGTGATAAGCAAAAACATAAAAAATCCCTGCCCTCAATGGAGCTTACATTCTAGTTCCTCAAAATGGATCTACAGCTAAGATATAAGCACTCAAAATGCTAGAGGAAAACTTTCTGTGAGGCTCCATCAGTCAGTTACCTCAAAGGAGCAAAGGCTACAATAGTACTACACTTAACATTTGTAATGTACCTTTCTTTTACCAAAAATAAAAATCACACTATGTTAAGTTTATTAACTTCCTTGAATTTTAATTTATATTTACTACTTCCAGTTTTCCTCAATTTACACTTTCTCTTTCTGATAAATTCTACTAGTTCCTTGAAGAGGAAAAGTAAAAGTGAAACAATCCTTTCAAATTTCCAACCTAATTGATGATCAACAGATATTTATCAAGTGATGGTCTTCTTAGGAGCCATTTTTTATTATAAAGGACTTGGCTTCACAATTAAAGGACTGTTTGCCACTGCTGCCTCTGAAGGACTTAACCACTGACTGGAGTTTTGACTGGGAATGGCAGTATTTGAAGTAATCTTAAGTATCTTAACTTCTTTCTTTTGTTACTGTCCCATTAACCGAACATATAACATATGCTTCTTAGTCAGCATTAACATGTGGTTAAGACCATCATTAGAAACTAGACTTTGCCCATGGCAGAGATTACAGCTAATCTTGACCTGGCATGGCTGCCAGTACACTTAATGTGCCCTGGACCCTTCTTCCACTGAGCTCTCAATTGCTGCCTCTGCCTTTGCTTTCTCCAACCAAAATCTTTCAATTATACTAAGTTGAATATGGCCAGACCACACCTGTTGTCAAGCTCAGGGGTCCTTCATCTTTCCTTGGGCTTCTCCCTCCTTATGTCACAGACAAGAGTAGTGTTCCCCACTTTCAATTGCAGATTTTTCCACCCTCCTTCACTTTCTAACAGGACACTGGGAAACTGGGAAATTTAGAAGTATACCACAGAGTGATAAAGGATGCAAAGCCAGGAATCCCAATACCAACTTTGCTCTGCACAGAAGGATACTGAAAGATTCAAGCAGATTAAAGGAAATGCCACTCTGTGTATGGTTTCTGCATTTTCATTTCTATATTTATTCAACAAATATTTATTGAGTGCTTATTAAGTTCCAAGGACTGTTATACAGTTGTTTTCTTTTAATGGGAATACACTATCACCACTCCAACGCAGGAGTGGTAAATTTCTGATCTACAGGTCATGTTCAGTCCTTAGCTTCATTTTTTCCAGCCTAGAGAGAATGATCAAGAAACAAAATCACAGCAGGACTTTAGAAGTCTCCAGAAGCAAGAAGACAGACTAAATCTATGATGAGAGAAGGCCTGTATCTTTTTCCTTTATTGCTGTGCACACCCGTCTCTACCTCTTTACTCTGGTTTTCTCTTCTTCATTTTGCCTCATTTCTTTAACTGGCCTTTTTAGGGTAATGGGATATATAGATTATCTCCTGTATTTACTGAATTGCATTCTCATTTTTCATTTAAAAGGCAGACCAAATTAACATTTCATATTTTTATCTTAAACAAAAAGGCTTTTCATTGCTTTTGTTTGGAGGAGTGGGGAGAATAGGTCTACAGCCCTTGAAATTTCTTTCACAGAGTCTCCACTCATTAATTCAGTAAACTGAAATTCCATCCAACAAGCATAAATATTGCATTAAAAAATAAAACAATAATAAACATTGTCTTCAAAAATCTACACAAAAAGGGAATACAATCAAAGTTTAGAAGGCATAAGTATAAAAGGTAATTAAATATTTCATGGAGAAAGTAAGTAAAAATCTATCCAGATAATTATTTTGACAAAGAAATGGAATAGAAATAAATGCATTCAAAGGAAGAGTTATCATTTTACCATTTTTTATACACTGAAAATAAAGATTTCCCATTCCTAAGAACCGTTTTCATGCAGTTTTTATCACAAAATTATTTTATATTTTTCATTTTACAATTTCTCTCTTCAGTAGTTGCTATAAACTGTAAATTATTCAAACACTTAATTTCCCAGATTAAATATCTTCCTAAAAACTGTATAAATCCTCATTACATAAGAATGTCACAGTATCTTTTCTTTACCACACAAAAAACTATAATAATTATAACTTGTTCTTTATTTGTCATCTTTCTACAGAAGTTATCAGGATTAAGCCTTACCAGTAAATTATACACATTATGAATACAAGTTTTAATACTGATCAGACTATTACGTTGCAAGTATTTCTAGAACATGATATCACAAATTAAGTCATTAGTTCCAAAACAATAGTTTATTAACAAAAAAGTACAAAGAAGTACAAATGGACATCCTATTTCCCCCCATTATGGTCCATCTATCTATCTCCCTTTCAGTCCATGGCACAGACTTCTTGAGCTAAAAGAATAGGTAAAATAATTCTCTTCCCAATGGGCCTAATAACCATCTAAAACCAAATCATTATGTATTTAAGTTATACAGTCCATGTCAATTTTTAAAAAAATGTTTTATCTCTATGTTGCCATAAAAGCCTCTTCCCCTGCAATATACCATGTACCTAAGCTGAATGAAACATATCAATATCAACATCCATAAATCATGCTTACACATAGGGAATATCAGATCATTAGTATATTTGCCTTGAAGTAACAGATTACAAATGAAAGAAGTGTCAAAAAGGATTTTCATAGATATTTACTAAACACTTCAAGTCAAAAACATCTTGTTAACTGAACTAAATTGAGATACATGGAAAGCATTCAGTTTAGTTGTGTTTTTTTGCACTGATTTATAAATCAAAGCTACTCACATATCTAATCTCTCTATTATTTCAATTTTCTTCAATAATGGTTCCTTTCCAATTTATTTCAATAAACCTACAGTTTTTCTCCTATTTCTCTCTATACAAGCCCAAAGTACTTCTCTGAATCATGGTAAATTCCCAATACTTTTTGATTTTCTTCACAGGGCTTTAGATGGGAGTATAATAAATCACCATGTTTCAGTAAATAATGCCCAATTTCCTCTTTCTGCTATAATTCATCAAGACAGATTATGTGGATCAATTTACTGATGTTCCTAAAAGCCATGTGTAAAATTTATTAGATGATGTATTTTTTTTGAGTGGTAAGCTCCAGCCTTTTGGTTTGTGGAGGCAGCCAGGTCAGAGCTTAACACTTTCTTTTAGTCCCTGCTTAGAACTATTCTATAAAGAACACGAGTTCAGTGTTAGACTAGGCTGTAGTAACATAAGGTGCTAGACCAGTGACACATTTTTTTGGGAACTGGAAAATTCAGATGACCACTCACTAAACATAAAATCATTATTCCACAAAGATTTTATTCACATCAAACTTGCACAGCAGCAAAAAAAAAAAAAAAAAAATCAAAACATAACTAAGCCACATATCAAAGAACAATATACAATAAAGATTTGAATTTCTCAATGGCATTGGAAAGTTTTTCCATAAATAACATTTACAATTCTAGTGTTAGATCTTTCAAGGTGTCTAAAGCTTCACAGTGCTAGAATTGATTTTTATCAGAACACATGCAAAAATGTGCAACATAATAATTCATATTAATGACAGAAAAAAGCACACCAATTATTTGTCATTCCAGCACGGCCATGCCACTCTATGTTCTAAAAACAAACAACCCCCAAATCCGGGTCCCATTCATTCTTCAATTATGCCTTTAGTCACTCTGCTTTATTATATTCAAACAGTCACTGTTAGTGCTCTTCACCACGACTTTCAGGTTGACGTCACTCCCTGCCTGCTGGCTGTCAGGACTGGGGGACGCCCCTCTCCCAGACTCACCTTCTTCCGGATGTCTTCATCGTTTGCTCCTAGAGAGGCATAGAGCTTGAATGCAGCCTGGCGGAGTTCATGAGCATGTTTTAAGTCATGATCAAGCTATGGAAGGGGAAAAAAGGTATATTGCAACTCAGTCCACAAACCTAATTTTCAATAAAACTGAGTAGAAATAAAAATTTTTGAAAAAAAAATTTGAACTATTAAGATATTAATGCTCTCATTGACTTCTTGATTACTTCTGGGTTCTGTTCATGTATGACTAAGACCTTGCTGCGTTTGTGTCAGCATGACCTGGAATGCGTGCAGTCTGCTTCTAAGAGTGAACACCGTAATACTTGACACTGGTATATGAAAAGTCTTTGTGAACCTCTGACCCTTAAAAACGTAGTGCTCCCAGATGGCAGCTTTAGTGGCACTGATGCTTGCTTACAACAGCTCTTTGAAAGCTCTCAAAAACTAGGCACTCGGGCTTTTTTAGCCCCCAGACTACAGCTGATAATGTGAGTACTGCTGCAACTGGGTCTCTAGGAGATTTTCTTAAACACTAAGAGCAGTGCTAGCCCAATTTCAGCATTTAACAAGATTTTAGAAAGAGGAAAACCTTTGTGAAAATCCTTAATAAACAATACACCATGGCAGTCATTACTATGTTATCTATTATAATTATCTGATATTTATGTTCAGAGATTTTTTGATAAGTTTAAGGTTACTCACTGGTATGAAACAATTAAATGCTATCTTTCCACATGCATAAATGGCTAGGTTATTAGTTCTTCTGTACAACTGATTTATCATTAAACTACCACAAAAATGAAACAGAAGCATGTTCTCATGACACTTTCATTGACTAAATACAAATCAGTAAATATATAAGGCATATCGATAATGTAAATAATTTATAACTAATTCATCCAAATGACTACCACTCCAAATGAGTTGCCTTGAAAAGGTTCATCTTTATGCAATGATATAAGTATTGTTTATAACCTTCTGAGATCTTATTTTGAAACTTCCTAAAGAACTAAGTGGCATATTAGGTAGAAAACCCTAAATTCATCAGTTAAGAGTTTTATTAAATTGTCACCGACTGTGGTATATGAAGATGGGGAAATAAATCTAGCTGGGTAACATTATTTAGGGTAACAAATAACAACAACAGGGGTGCCTGGGTGGCTCAGTTAAGTGTCTGTCTTCAGCTCAAGTCGTGATCTCATGTCTGACTCCCTGTTCAGTGGGGAGTCCGCTTCTCCTCTCCTTCTGTCCCTTCCCCCCACTCGTGCTCTCTTTCCCTCTCTCTCTCAAATAATGTAATTAAAAAAACAAACAAACAAACAACAAAAAAAAGCCAAGTAACAACAATAGTAGTTTCAAAAGTATTTTGACCAAAGCAGGCAATGATGAATTATGGGAGTAACTCCCCAATATACAACACTCATTTTTATGAATAAGTTCTAAAATATCTATTCTTAAAGTCTTAAATACTTTCTAGTCAAAACATATATTAGAATATGGACTTGGCTTAACATATACCATGAAAATCACACATTTATTAACATGTAAGAATTTCTCACTATGGGTCTCGTATCTATATTTTTATGGTCAGAAACCACTATATAATCCATCATCAAAAATAAAGATGACAAACATATTCAAGGTTTGGTATAAAAGATCATTTAAAAAATTATTACTATTCTAGTTTTACTGTGAGGGAAATAAAATGGAAAAATCCTAACAGAGGAATAATGTTCTATATACTGATTAAATGATTTACACAGGTATAGGGTACAAGTTCTTACAACTATGTTTCCTCACTCTCCTGTCCATCCAAGTGTCCCATTTGCCTTGCTAGGATGGTCAACTAAAATTGTTCATGAGGTCACTCTTAGGACTTGCTCATGTATCTTTGTACCAGTGAGATACTGTGTCCATGTGAGCAAGTGGCCAGAGGGAAAACAGACAAGGTAGCTGGCTCAAAGTCACCCATCACCTATACTGGAAGAACAATACTGTACACTGAAGGAAGAGCAGGCACTAACTTTAATTCATAGAGGGCAGTGTACATTATTAATACCACTAACACAGAAGGTTACTTTGGGGCCGTTCTAGAAGAAAAAGATAAACCCTTAAGAGTTCATTTTGTTTTCAGTGTTAAATGCCAAATGAACAGTTGCCTGTCAAATGAAGTTTTAGGAAACTCAAGGGCATGGGAGAGGTCAAGAGAAAAGTTAAAAAAAAAAAAAAATTACCATTGGGATGACTGGCATCAAAAATACAGTCACATTCATGAAACAGTACTGGTTACTAATTAGGAGGCAATGCTCTCTCTACCATGACCCCCTTAAATAAACTTTCTCTAACTGAATATTGTTCTCTTATACTTAGAGAAATGGATATGACAAACAAGCTGAGAAGAACACAGTCGAAAGAAATACCTAACTATTCTACAGAACTTACAGCTTGAGAAAAACTTTGAGAAAAGCGCAGTCTGGTTCTTGATGGTCGCAAACTAGAGGTTAAACAGTGCTTTAGTTGACACTAGCAGGCCCAAAGCACAGTATAAAACTGAAGGAAAGATGACAAAAGTTAGTAAAGGTAGCAAAAGAGAAAGTGGTGGAAGAGTTAAAATAAGGCCACTCACATCACCTGTCACAGATGATTACCCTTGACGTAAAAAACAAGAATTTAACAAGAGAGATGATCCTGGGAACCTCAACAGGGTAAGTTGATATAATATCAATACCCAGTTTAGACACCCCACTATTTTAGGGTTTTAGTTGAGAATTAGGGATGTCATTTTCTTCCTTCCTGATTACCTGCTTAGTGACAAATTTCTAATGAACACACGAGACAAACTGGATTAAAAAACCCATAGCACCATCTATGTTATCAAAGGGAGAAGATTTTCTTCATTTAAAAGGGTTTTGAACTGTAATCATCAATTGGTTCAAAGTTGTGAGCAGTAAGAAAAGCTTCTTAAAAATCCCTTGCTTCAGCTGCTGAAAAGAAAAACAGAACATACCCTTTTAATATCAGTGATGGCACTCACTGAGCTGGGATACTTGAAATAATCAGCAAGCATGGCAATGAGGTGATCAGTTATGCTAGCGATTCTCTGTAGTTCAACATCTGGTTCAATCAGATAGGCGAGTGTCTCAGCTCCTTCAACTCTCTCCTCTAGCAACCTCTCCTTACTGCACATTCGAACCAAACAAGGCAGTGTCTGAAAGGTAGTGAAATTAATTATTTGCTTTGTGGTAAAGGCAAAAGCTTGAAGGAGAACATATAGTGACTGAATCAATGCAATGGTTTTTATTGGCAGTCATGTTACTGATCAAATGTTTGAATAAACATTCAGAGAATGAAAGGCTTTTTGGAATGTAAAAACAAAGTTCAGTGTATATTAATCATTTGTGCTGACATACTACACCCTAATCATACAAACAAAGCACATTAATGCAAACTCTAATCAGGCTTTGTGACAGATAAAACTGAAACTTTATTCCACAACCTTATAAAAGACATTTACAAATCCCTAATAAATCATGTCCGAGGTTTCTGTCCCATCCATATATTTATTTATTTAAAATACATCTAGCAAAGTGGCCAGTAAGCTCAGGTGGTTAGAGAGTTGATAAAAGACATCCAGCAGTTTAATCAGGAACAATTCTGCTGCAGAAAAAGTATGCTATCTTTTCTTTAGTGAATAATATGACTGGGATGACTTTTATTTTTGGGGTGTGATCAATACTTTCGGTGCAAAACCAAAATACAGCTTTAAAAATTCAGGGATCTTACCATTACTGATTCCATGAGTTTTCCTATAATGCTAACGAAATGCATCAATTGTTCCTAGGTTTTGTAAATGAATCCCTAGAGTGACTATACCTGCTAGTCCAATTTTACTTCTGCAGTCCTTCAAAAATCCTGGTGCTTGTTTTGTTAACTCATCTACATTAGGTCCTCAATAAAAAAATTCTAAGTATTTACTATTTCTAAGGCTGATGAGCACATTTTAAACAACACCACAAAGGTGGAGACTGAAATGTTGTAATTATAGGAAGCCTTCCTCAATTACTGTCTGTGCTATGCTCTTTTCTAAGTTCCTATTATATCTTTACCATAGAGTTTACCACTTCATTGTTCACTACTGATATCGTATCAGGCTAGTGCAGGCTTTATAATACAACCCTAGGCTTCCAATAGGAAAGTCTTATTTTTTTTGAAGTTACTAATATTTATTAATACCATAAATTCATGGATTATTGAATTTAACACTCACAACTACTACATGAAGAAGATGCTATTAACCTAGTTTTACAAATAAGGGAGAAGAGAAGGGGTAGAGCAGTTGAGCAAATAAACTAAGGTTACCTGCATGGAAGCCCATAAAACTCTACACAATGTTGCTAACTTAGTGGGTCCTCAGTTCTAATTAACTGACTTGCTTCACCAAAGACTAAAGCAAACATTAGTATTACTGCTCTTTTATCCTTGGGTTCATTCTGTACACTGATAATGAGCATAAAATCGCAATCATAAAATGAAACATAACCAATTTATTTACACTTAATTTTGTTCTTTGTAGCTAATAAGATGTTTAATATATTTAATATATTGTTATTTTCAAAATGACCCTGTGGGATAGATGAGCAAAAATTATTGCCTCCATTTTCATGAGGCACCAAAAGATTAAGGGAGGTACCCAAGGTTACCCAAGCCAGTCAGTGGTGGAATGCTGAAACCAGAATTCAAGACTTGTAACTTCTAGGGCCAGTCTCTTACTTGGGTTTTTCTGAGTTCTAGTTGCTTTTGACATGTGACAATGATGTTGATGGTTTTCATGTGCTATTTACTTTTTCTTTTTTCATTATGTCTTTTGATTATCTGCCAGGAGGGTGATATAAAGTCTTTGTCTACAGAGCTAATGAACTGCTTTCCTATAAAACTACATTGCAAACTTGATGAAAATCAAGGATTAAAATATATTTTCTATTTCACCTGAATTTTATGTATTGTTACAACTTCTAGATCCTAATTTCCATAAAGATGAAAAAGGTGTGACAAGGAAAAGAACTATTTCACTTTGCCTCTCAAAACACATCAAAAAGCAATTTTTTAAAACTACAGGGCATGCCATTAAAAAGAAAAGCATGCTGTTTTAATATTATTTTATGCTATGCACATATACCATAGTTACATATAAAAAGAAATAGGAGGAAAAAAAGAAATGGGAATATCAATATTTATATTCAACACTTATGACTGGGGGAACTTTTGCATGTGTTTAGAGAGAATTAATTAGCTCACCTTTAATACAATACAGTTGTCATCTGTCCGAATTGCTCCAGCTCTACACATGTAAGTTAAACTGGAATAAGATGGCAGAAAGTAAGTTTTTGCTTGTGTTTTAAAGCTTTAAAAGAAAAATTCCTTGCCTTTAGGATTTTATGGAGAAAAAAAAAGACAGCTACTCTTATTTATCTTGAGGAAGAAGGTTTTCAGATTACCTCATATGAGGTTTCACCAATTTAACACTCAAAACCAACTAACTGATATATAAAGACAGTAAGTCAGGTATTTTTCAAAAACACATACAAAATTGTTTTAAAAATAAAGGCTTGGGGCGCTTGGGTGGCTCAGTTGTTAAGTGTCTGCCTTTGGGTCAGGTCATGATCCCAAGGTTCTGGGATCGAGCCCTGCGTCGGACTCCCTGCTTGGCGGGAGGTCTGCTTCTCCTTCTCCCACTCCCCCTGCTTGTGTTCCCTCTCTTGCTGTCTCTGTCTCTGTCAAATAAATAAATAAACTCTTAAAAAAAAAAAGGCTTAATGAGCAGATAAACTTTGAAGCTATATACCAGGGACAATGGAGTTCCTTATACTTTAAAAAATTTTATTTTTTATTTTTTATTATGTTAGTCACCATATAGTAGCACATTAGTTTTTGATGCCTTATACTTTTTTCTAAAATTTTCATGTGAGAAAGTTTCCATAATAAAAAGGGGGGAAAAGTTAAAAATAAAATATAAAGTTCACAAAGTGTCTAAGATTAAATTAAGCTAAGCTGGGGTATTCTAACTCCAACACCAGTAGTACAAGTATCACAAAAGAAGCATTTAACTCTTAGTGGTAGCCATAAGAAATTAACTAATAACTCTTCAGAGTTTGTCAGCAATGGCTTTGACAACTGGTCAATGATTTGGCTCTATTAAAAAAGAATCTGCCTTCACAATGATACCTGTCTTTGAAGAAGAAAATTACTCAGTACTCCCTAAACAGGTACTGAACACTTCAGAAACTTAAATTAATGAATTTCCTTCTTGGATTAGATTCCTTCAGTAAGCTGGGGAGAGGGAGCTAAAACATTCCATATTCTGGCTTCTATAGAAAGCTATAAAAAAATCAATAAAATTTACTTAGACTGTACAGGATTGAATTGTTTATAGCTGTTATCATCTTAAGACTTGTTACCACATTTTTTTAAACCAGTCCCACGAGAGCATTTATCTTACTTAATGAAAAGGTTTTTGAAGACAAAAAGCAAACAAGCATATAAATAATATACTAAAAACAAAACAAAACAATTCATTGTGCATGAGTAATTCCCTGAAAATTCCTCATCCTTGTCTAAAATACTAGACAGCCACAAATTCTTAATTTGTTACTGGAACAATTGTTACTTAATTGTTACTGGAACAATTAATTTAGCAAAGAATCTTACACAGCAGGCGCTCAACCTATCTATTAAATGTATTCATAATTACAGAATTGACATATATTGAATGCTTATATGTGCCAGGACTTGTACTAATAAGAACTTAACTATCTTATAAACTGTCGCATCTCTATGAGAATTTTAGGTCTTGTGTTTCTAAAGATGAGGAAGCCATATTCTCTGAAATCATGCCTTGGTTATCAACTTCAACTAATTCTCACTCTATATTTTCCTTAATTCTTAGCATAAATTTGTTAGTTAAATCTAATTCTATATTATTTCAACTGAAATACAAGGAGAGTATGTTGAGAATGTAATAAAATAATTTTCTGTGATAAGTCTTAGCTGTTACATGAGTGTTGCTGCTCTGCATGCCACTAGTAGTATGCTGAGTAAAAAATTCATACCCCTTTAAGAAAACATGAGACAACCTCATGACTTGCAAATCCCCAAATCCCAAAATAAGATGGGGATTGGAGGTGAGCTAATTGGGCTGTCCAAAAACACTCTAACATATTGATAAAGCACTGTTGTTCTTCCCACATTGTCTTGACTTTTACCATTTTGCTGATGTCAGCTGCATCTCAATAGGCTTATCCCTCTGTAACATCTTCACAAATATTTGTGGTAACAATTCTCCATCAACCAAAACTAGAAATGAAACAAACGACAAGAATTAAGGAATTCTTTAAATCTACAAAGTTCATAAATCAAATCAAGTAGGGGCCACTGAAAGTTTCAGCCTACCATTTACCAGAGTCATCGATACCTGGGGGTTTTCAAAAGCTAAAACTGAGAAGCATTTCAGTGCTTGCATTCGAACCTGTAACAATAAACAAAAAAAAAAGCATTGATCTTGATCTTGCAAATAACGAATTTTAATGTCACAGAATCTAAACTCTTCTGAAGAAACAACTGTTTAAATCTGCTTAAAATATTAACAGAAGGCCTCAAGGGAATAAAAATAACACCTGAATATCTGGAGTACAGTAAGTTAAACTTAATTATAAAGAGTTAAAATTAACTGTGAAGTAATAGAAAAGAAAAAACAGGAAGAAGCACAACTAAAATTTAATCAGATAAATTCCTAATCAAATTCAAAAGAACAATGTACAAAACATAATATTGGTAAGCCAGAGAGAGCTTAATAACACTTAATTACCAACTGCCTTTCAAGTGGGACATTTCTGCTCCCCAAACTACAAACCAGAGAACTGAAGACAAAAAAAGGAAAAAAGAAAAAAAAAAGTGTAGTCTCATAATAGTGTCTAGGATGGGGTTGTGGCAAAGAGAATAGAACGAAACAAAGTTACAGTAAAAATCTGGAAAGGACTAAACTAACAACTTTTATTTTATTTTTTAAAGATTTATTTACTTATTTGAGAAAGAGAGAGGATGGAGGGACAGAAAGCCCCAAGCAGACCCGATGCTGACCGCAGAGCCTGACGTAAGGCTTGATCCCATGACCCTGAAACTACAAACAGAGCCAAAACCAAGAGTCCAATGCTTTAACCAACTGTGCCAACCAGGAACCCCCTAATTTAACTTTTAAAGCACTGGATGTTATTCACAACTAATGAATCATTGAACATTATACCAAAAACTAATGATGTATCATACATTGGCTAACTGAATTTAAATAAACAACAACAACAAAAACATTTATAAATTGTGTTACATTCCTCAAAACTAGATTACTGGTCTGTGACCATAACATGGGGTCAAACCCTTGACTACATACAATATATTTTATAACCCGCAGGAGCTTCTTTGAGACCAGTTATTTTTCATTCTTTCTGTTTAGTTCTCACCAGACAATCTAATCCTCACTTCCAAGCCTAAGTCTACAATATGATGTTCTTATGCGGGAACTCGAAATTGGTAGGATAGGTAGCTCAAAGTGTGAATTAATTACTTCTGTCCGTCATCTCAGCAATGATCTGCAGCACAGCATGTGTACACCTAAAATATGGGACCTAAAACTGCCAATGATACTCTGACAACGGAGCAAACCTTGGCTAAAGAATAATGTTACCGAAACCTTTTTCCTTTCACAATGTGTAACCTATTATAGTAGATAAGGAAGCTTGGTGCAGAAAAGAAAAGAGAAAAGGAGGGAGAACTGAGGGAATTTATGAAGCTAGAAGATGGAGAAGAGGAGGAACAGTAAATAGCCACCACAGCAATTGTTTCTTGATGTGCCAATGCTGACTGGTTTCAGCCTCCATGTGGCACGGGGTAGAGGAAGCAGCTTTCAGTATATATTTCCTTCCCCCCTCCCTCTGGCTAATTCCAAGCTGGCTCCATTCCCCATTCCTGTCCTTGTGAGTGCTTCACCAAGATCAAACTTTGGGTGTCTAAAGTAGGAAAACATAGATATTAGCAGCTCTGCAATACAGAGCAGATTAGAATCAGTGCACGAGGACAAACAACAAAAATGAGTACTTATCTCTCTGCTCTGTGTCGAAGTGCTAGCATACCAACTCTAATGTGACATAGTAAAGACAATGCCCCATTATCTGCTATAACTTGCTAGTTGGACAACAAATGGAATAACCAAATTTTTAACTTCATGCTTGATAATGTATCATGATGTTTTCTTATACATAAAAGACAATGAAGGAAATCTAATTAACAAGTTTGAAAACCTCTGACTTTTTAACTCAAAATACAAAACAGAACACATTTAAAAAAAAAAATCACAGCATCAGACAAAAATCTAACTTTTTATGAGACTTCACATTTTGAAATACCTAACACATTTTAAATGTTGATGTATATGTCGGTATGTATTCTAAATCTGAGTCACTGTGGCTAAGTCAGGTCTCAAATATGAAATCAAAGTATTTCCTGATATAGCAAGCCAGTGTTCCTATATACTTCAAGGAACCTCCTCCTCATGTGCAGCTTTGACACTGACATCAGAGCAGAAGAGACTGTTAAAATCAATAGCAAATCAAGCCACAATATTCTGAAAGAAAAAAAAACAGAAAGGCAAGGTAGCTTTTAAAATTCTTTAAAGAGGATTTTATAGGTAAAACAATGCCCCATTTTATTAATAAAATGTTATTCTTGATCACAATATCTATCAAAGCAATAAGATATGTGGGCCTCCATCTATATCAAGACTCTAGGAACCAAAAATAAAATAGAAGAATCTGGCCATAATTTTTAACATCTTACTTTGTAAGATACTGAGGTTAGTAGGTGAGCAATATTCTGAACTGCACCATGGTTAAATAAAATTGTTTGATGATCTGGACCCTGTAAGAAAAGAGAACATAACATTAAAAAGAGTAATGACTGATTCCAACAAAACATTTACTTAAGTGTAGGAAAGTTCATTTACTACAAATTCTCACCTACACTTCTCTTGCATAAATCCAGGCAGACAAAGCGTTGCCATTTCTTATGTCACCCCAGTTCTGTAGAACTACTGCTTCCTTACCTTCCCCCCAAGTAATGAAAGGGACACAGAAGCTATCCTGGCACAGGCCCTTTGTAGTTCTTAAATAACATACCATCACAGCAACAGAACCACTCGAATTCTGCATTTCATGTACACAACCCTACACTATGCTGCTAGAGAGAACAGCAGTCATTCTTACAACTTTAGACTGATGAATTAGTCAGAGGAACCCTAAAACTAATTAAGTGCAAGAACTGGATCAGAGCTTAACCTACCATCAGGGAAGTCTGAATTATGGATGGTGGAAAACACAACACTCCATACATAGAAGTGAATATGGTTTGGTTTCTGTTTCTATCTCGTTTCTCTTCTTAAGTTATCATTTCTGAGAGTAGGAAGGTAAAGAAATGGGAAAATTCAGGATTTTATTTTTCATCAACTGTCTTCTACTAAGCAATTTATTGAAATCTTCAAAGTGACAGAACCTAAAGGTTAATGCAAGGCTTTGAAATTGCCACAGTTTGTATACACTGATTTTTTTTAAAAAAAGTTTTCAATTTTTAAGTAATCTCTATAACACATGGTGGGGCTTGAACTTACAGCTCTGAGACCAAGAGTCGAATGCTCACCAACTGAGCTAGCCATATGCCCCTCCTAACGCACTGATTTTATGTACCACCCACCCATTCAAATAATGAAGTCAGAACAAGGATAAGGATGCTACTTTATGCTTATCATTATTCAGAAGAGAAAAACACAGCACTGAAAGTCGGCTACCTATCTGGGTTCACCAGAGAAAACCAGCTGCTAGTCTAGGAAAAAAAAAACTCTCAAATCAATTTTTCCAAGGCACTATTCAGCCAAGTAACAATGATCTTGAAGATGCCTCATTCTTTCCTGGACAAAAGTGGGGAGATCAGTATTCATAGTCCTGAATCACAAAACAGCCATATTCTATTTTATAGGTAGTAATTCCCTGAACATTTTATATACCATTAAAAGACTCCTTTAAAAAACAAAAACACTTCAGCCATTTCTCTTACTAACTTCTAGTTTCTGATTTTTGATGCAAAATATTCCACACTCTACTCAGGCAACCCCCATTACATATATTAGGTAGATTCTAATGTTTCACTATTAAAAACAATGTTTTGTTGAACATTATTAAAGCCAGCCCCACCTCAGTGGAAACTCTCTTAAAAGAGTATGAGGATAAATTCCTTGCATACCCTGCTTGGTATATGTATCCTAACATATCCATCCAGAATAATGCAGGCTTGCTTTTAGAACAACTAAAGATACTGACATTCTCAGGGCACAGGATGGAAGTATGCTCTTTATCTTCCTACCTCATCTTCATCCATGCTTCTGCAATTACAATTATAGGTACTAATTATTGGGTACTTGCTATGAGTTGGGCACTGCTCTAAATGCTTTACTTGAATCGTCTCATTTGAAACAGGAGTTTCCTGCTAATTCAATATAAAGATAGTGGTGGAGACTATAATGGAGAACCTAGGAAAAGAAGGGTTTCCTAAGAATCTGACCTATTCTTTTCTTACATAGTAACAAGAAGGTAACTAGAATAAATTGTGAAGATAAGCCTAAATTACACTAGGCTGACATGTTAGCATACTAAGGTTTTTTTTGCCTTCCATATAAATTTCAACATCCTAATTTAAATACTGGCAGTGCTTAGAAGAATAGCTAAGTAGATGGGGTACTGCCTCTACCCTTGCACCTCATGGCTCTTCCATCTCTGTATTTATCTGTTTCTCTGCTATGAGGTAACCTGATATTAACAGACTGTTTTATATTCTTCAAGCCTTACATACATATACAAATACATAAGTATATCCTTTCTCCTATTTCAACAAAAATGGCAGAATACTACATATATATGTGCTATATGTACTATACATATACTATACATATTGCTCTGAACCTTTGATTCCTTTATAGTACTTCCCAGAAATCATTCACGAGTACCGAAAGAGCTTTCTTATTTCTTTTTTGACCTTACTCCGCTGTATGGATAACCCATATGTTAGTACCCTATAGTTACACATTTAGATTGTTTACAATCTTTTATTATTACAAAATCACTTCAGTAAATATCCATCCACATACATCTTTTCTTTTTTTTGCATGCATCTTTTTTTAAGAGCTAGATCACTTACGGAATATCTGTACTGATGAAGTTATATTATGAAAAAGATCAAGCACGATGCAATTCATTTAACATAACTATTCCCTGCTGCTTACAAGATGTTGTAGTTTTTAATCCCTGAATTTCTTTGCCCCAGAGATTACAGGAAATAATTATAACAAAAGAAGCTCTTCCTCCTCCTCTCTGTGGTTATACACAGGATTGTGTAAAAACAATTGCAAAGAATGGAATTATTGGCTGAACCAACCAGAGTAAAGTTATCATTTGATTCTTACCAAGTCTCTCTTAGGTCTCTCCAAAAAGGACAGGTCTCAAAAGTTTGAGTAACCTGTTTAAGAGGTGGCAACAACTTAATATTACTAGCTTTTATTTTTTTTTTTTTGCTCCTTAATACATCAGGGAGAGAATTTCAAAGATATAATTAGGATTATATTAGTAGTTAAGTTTTAGGGGAGTCAAAAGTTATATGCCTATTTTGACTGAGCAGGGTTTGGTACCCCTGACCCTCCCATTGTCCCAAGGATCAACTGTATATGTAAAGTTGTGAATGAGTCTGAAAATTCTATTATGAATCTTATTTTAAGCCTATATGTAATCTGAACAACATGAAAATAAAAGGTTTTAATAGTTAATGACCATACAGAGATCATCAGATCAATTGTTTTTAAAGATTCATGCTAGTATATCTATAGAAAAATTAATATTTATATTAGGCTATTGTCATTGGGTTTATAAATCTATAATATTTCCTAAGGCTTAATTATATCTCAGAACACTTAAATTTGATTGTTTAATTACAGTGGCAAAATCTAATTACCAGGCTAAACGAAAGATTAGTTAAGGTGATTTTCTCTGATAATATCTTCAGTTCTGTTAGTGGCATGAGGATGCCTACAAATTCTTGCTCAGCATAAGATCCTCTCCAGCAAAAGAACTAATGATTTAATGGCTTTCTTTTATCCATGATTTCAGCTAAAAAGCACTGAGAAATTTTAGATGAGCAAGCCTAAAGGGATTCAGAAGTTTCTGATGAGTAATTCTAAAAGCTATTTGGGTAACTTCTGAGATGGGATTATTCAAACTTCTCATAATGTAATATAATAATGTGACATGTAGTAATTATACCTCCAGGTCTAATTTTCAGTGCCCCTTTGGGATTACCGTAACTATTAGATGCTGTGCTCTCAAGCACTTAGGTATAGATGCAGAAAGATTTCTAATGAGGTACAGGAGTTCTGGAGTATCCTCCTTTACCTATCTGCCAGGGCTGGGCTACGAGACTTGGTTTTACTGTTGGAAAATTCTACACCCTATGAAGTTCAGCTCATTTTTAGCAAATAAATGGCAACAAAATTGTCATTTTCTCAAAGTCTTTCTTTGCCCACCTCAAAAGATTAAGGGAGTGTTTGACATCCCTACACCTATGAGTTGACCTACACACTGTCAAAGCAATCTGGGAAAAGAAATTCAAAGATTTTTGACATCTTTAAATTCTAAATGTCTTAAATAGAACTGAATAGGCTGTGAAAGCCTACTAGGATTTGGGAGGGAAGGGTTAAACAAATTATTAAGGTACTTTTTCTGGAACCTAGTGATTTAAAATTTCATTTATTTGGGTAATTATTCTAAAATAGTATACATGTATGATCTTCCTGGTTTCATATGTAGGTGTTCACTTCTCTTTCCTTTATTTTCTACAGTTCCCCAAACTCCTTACTTTGCTTATTACAAATATAGGTAGGTGAGTAATGCTGTCCTGAAAAATTTATAGTCATCAAAAGATAAACATGTGGTTAGAAATTGGCAAATGTGTAAAAATTATGAAAGATCTCAAATAAATAATCACCCATGGCTATCAAAAGATTATACTCCATATGTAAACTATGAAACAAAGTAAGTAGCACTTTGCAGCACTCTTCAGTTTAGGTTGAGATCCTTTTAGGAACAGAAATTTCTCTCAACAGAGAGCAGAGAAGAAGCTCTCATTTCTCCTTATATGAGATCACTTAAAACAATTTCCAACAATGAGGGTGTGGGGAAACAGTTATGATCACACACTGCTGATAGGAGTATAAAATGGTACAACCTCTATACAAGACAGTATGTGGTAAGATTACAAATGCACACATTCTTTGACTCAGCAATTTCTTATAAAATGTCTTACACAAGATATTTTTGCAGTACTGTTTTATAATAATGTAAGACTGGAACAAGGCAAATGTCCAACAATAGAGAACTGGTTATACAAATTATTGTATATCTTTATAGTAAAAGATATAGTAATATATTTTATAGTAAAATACTATACAGCTGTTGGGGGAAAAAATGAGGGGGCCTCTTATGTACTGATATGGAATAGCTTTCAAGATATGTTAAATGAAAAATACAAAGTACAGAATAGTATATGTATGGAATGCTACCATTTGTGTCCAAAAAAGGGGAAGGGGGATATATACATAGGTCTGCTTATATATAAAAACAGGGGAGAGGGGAGAATATACAAAGGTCTGCATAATGATATATTACAGGTTATCTCTGGGAAGATACACAAGAAGGCAAATCTCCTGGGGGTATAGATTTTACATTACAGAGAACATTTATTCTGGTTCTTACTTTACAGCAGTGTGAGAAGATCTGACAGATGTACTCCTGTGTGTAGCGGGACCTGCTAAGTAGCGCCATGAGGTGTGGTATCACTGTGGCATCCTGGAGTCGAAGGAAAAGAGAGCACAGCAACAAGGAACTTAGGCACTGTGAATACATCTAACTATTTCCATGAGCAGGCACATATGCAAGCTTCTTAATCACAGTAAATCAACACTCTTTAAGGAACACAGCAAAACAAAAAAGAGAATCACCAAATTGTTTAGGTAAAGGATGAGGGGCTTCAATATTCATCCTCAACAACAAAACATAAGAATGGGAAATTCTCAATTTCTCCCACATAAACAGCCTATATCCCCACAATAAGACAAAATTATTTCAAAACACATGACAGAAATCTGTTCTGAAACCAAAATGTGAGCTAATGAGATATACAATAACAAAGAAACTGTAAGGAGGAATTACAGTATAAAAATAAAACTTGACAGTTTTGATCTCTGAGATGTTACGGTAAGTATCAGTTACTAGTAAGAATCATAATGACTGGGGCACCTGGGTGGCTCAGTGCGTTAAAGCCTCTGCCTTCGGCTCAGGTCATGATCCCAGGGTCCTGGGATTGAGCCCTGAGTCGGGCTCTCTGCTCAGCGGGGAGCCTGCTTCCCTTCCTCTCTCTCTCTGACTGCCTCTCTGCCTACTTGTGATCTCTAGCAAATAGATTAAAAAAAAAAAACTAAAAAAAAAAAAAAAAAAAAAAAAAGAATCATGACTGTAGTTAGCTAATTTCAATCTTCACAAGACAATTTGTAAAAATATCAACTCCTCACTTAGAGCACATTCTCTGCCTATTGCTGACATTTAGCAATATATAAGTTGGTGCAGTAGACAAGAGGACAATCTGCCCAATCTGCTGCAGGGCTCTCCAAGAATCCTCTTTTTCTTAGGGTGCAAAGGGAATTAAAAGTTGAAAGGGTATTTGGTCTGAACCACAGAAGGAAAAGGAGACTTAGCTCAAGCCTCCTAGTCAATGCTGTCATAGTCCTAAAGCTGTACTTCTCAAATATGAATGTATATGCAAATTCCCAGGAGATAGTCCTCAGGTACAGATTCTGATTCCATAGGTTTGGAGTAGGATCTAAGCTCCCAGGGAAGGCTGCTGCTGCTGGTCCATAGACCACACTTTGACAAAAGACAACAGAAGGAAGGAAGTTAACTTTAGAGTACTACTGTTGAGATGAACAAGATATGGGGTTTCCCTTAGAAAGAAAAGAATGCCCCAAATCTTTAAAAGGCTAAGTGAAAAAACAAAAGGCAGTTGATTCCCTCTAAGCAGAATCTTTCCCTTTGCTTATTAGTATAACCCTTTTGTGTTATCACAAGCAGTTTAAAAACAAATGAAAAATTTAGAAAACCCCAAAGAAGTCAGGTACTAAATGTGTAGAAAGAAACGGAAGAGAGAAGATGAGAATGTTAAGTACATTTCTATTTCATGGAGGAGGGAGGGGAAACAGTGATTCCGTTGGCAGAAAACAGGGAAGCACGTAGCAGCTAAGAAAGAACAGGCAATCAAAAGATGATATGAAAGCTTCTATTAAGCTCCTGAACTTATTCCGACCTCCTTTCTTTCCTCCATTGCTCTCTCATCTCCTGGTTTTCCTGTAATAACAGCTTCATCCCGTTTCTTCACACCTGCCCCCTTTCTGCCAATTGTCTTATAAGATCTACAATTTATAGTTCATTAAACAAGAAACAGTTACATAATTTGCCCAAAGTCACCCAACTGATAAACAGGATTTCAAACTAGACATCCTACCTTCTTCTAAGCGAACTGCCCTGTTTTCAGTTTAGTATCTAAGTTGCTATGCCAGCTGGCTCTATACAATCCAACTCACAGAGGGCAGTTAATTACACTAAAACATTACTCTCTGTCATCATTCCATCCAGCACTCTTCACAGATTCACCATTGTCTCTGAGGCATAAAACACTGTCACTGTGAAAGTCACTTAATGTCCCTGGGTCTAAAAAAGTTAGGCTGGGTGGACTAGTTTTCCAAATTACGTACCATGAACCATTAGTGGGTCATAAAATCATTCTGAAGAGTAAGGAGAAAGGAGTTAAAACGGCTGGCCAGGACCAGTTTCTCACTCACTGGGTTAGGGGTTGGAAAGTAACTTCTAGGGTAAAGAAGACAGGTGATTGGTTTAATCTCTTTGTAAACATCACAATATGACCTTCAGGGAAACAGACTGATATTTACTAGGAGGTCAGTCCTTCTCTGTATAAAGCTTGGAGAAGGAATTCCCAATTTAGGACTGTTTATAGGAAATCAGTGGTCCATGGACCAAGAGCCTCTGAATTACCTGGAAACTTGTTAGAAAAGCAAATTCTCAGGCCCTATCCCAGACTCACTGACTCAAAAAGTCTGGCAGAAGGCTCCAGCAATCTGTGCTTAATAAATCCTCCAGCCAATAGTGGTCTGTGCTCAATTCTGAGAACTGTTGTAGTGAACAATACCAATTTATATGGCATGGCTCCCTGAAGAATACTGCACAAATCCCTGAGGTGTAAAATTGAGATATTTCATAATTTAGAGCCTCCCTGCTGTGTAAAGTGACCCATGAACCTCACTTACAGACTTTATGTACCATTATGGGCCAGAGGAGCATGTATCTGATGTGGGGAGGATGACTATGGAGCCTCATGACATGCCCCTCTCTCCCTGCTTCCATTGCCTATGCCTCCTGATTGCTTATGCTCTTGAAGTATTCGAAAATGTGATTCCAGATAAGATCTCTGACTTACATATATCTTATATGACACTGTGATTCTCTGTGTTGGCTCACAGAATCACAACCAGCATTTTTCTAAAAATGAGAAAGCATAGACTTAAAACCAGAGGGTATCACGTTTATGGAATTGTTTTGTGAAGACTGTCTCAGGAATATTCTCTCTCTCTCTCTCACTCTCTCTCTCTCACACACACACACACACACAGTGTGACAATGGAAAATGTTTTTCTTATCTGTGGACTGCAGATCAGGGAGTATGAAAAATACTGGCCTGGATAATGCTCATTAAGAAAGTCCAATGTATTCAATAGATTAAAGATCCCCTAGTAATCCCTAAGGTTTTTGAAAACTACTGAATGACTCCAAAGATCTCTGGATTCTATGACACATATTCTCTGATTCTAGCCTGGCAAGTAAGCCTCCTGCAAGCTGTTTTCTGGTTCACCTCTTCCGTTGAAACGAACACTGATGCCCTTCCGATATTTAACTATTCTGCCCACTGTCTTGTATCTTCTCTCTTACACAGATCTTTCCTAGAATGGCCTCTTTCCTCTCCACTTCTCTAAATCGTATCCATTATTCAAGATCCAGGTCAAATTCTCTGTAAAGCTTACTCTGCTGGATTTAACCTAAACTGAGTACATTAAATATACTGCCTTAATTTGATATTAAGAGAACAAAATGGGTCTTTTAAAAAATAGCTTATAAATTCCTCAAGGTCTGATACTATCTTTCACTTCTTTATAATACCTAGAACATTTGACATTTGCAAATTAGCAAGAACTGAAATACTTCTTAAGACTTTTCTGTAACATAGTTATGATGAATTTTGAGATGTTGAGAAAAGTAGAGGTATGCTGTTAGTGAAATGTACTGGTGGTTCAAAAACTTCTAAAACTCACTGTATATAGAAGCTCCTCTGGAGTTACAGGACTGGTGAAGATGGTGCGCAGGCATCGGAGGCAAGCTTCAATGAACTTCAGGTCTGGAGACAGTAGTCCTATTAATAGAAAATGGACATGAAAGGATTTTCAGTCTGTATTTTAAACCCTGCAAACTGTTTCTAATTTTTACTTGTACAAAAATGACTTCCTTACATACCTTGCAATAAGGCTGGGATAATATGGCAATCTAGAAGAGACTTGACATTGTTTTCAGTACCCATAGCAAGACTTCCCAATACCACTGCACATTCAGTTTTCAGCTCTGTACTTGAAGTTTCTTGCTGAAGCAAGTACAACAATCTAAAAAGAAGGATTTTGATAAACAGAGGAGACTAAAACAATTAAACAAAAGTAATTTAGCTAAAAGTAATGTGACAGAAAAATGCTACCAATATATCCCACATACTAAAAATATGGTTTGTGAGCTAACAGAAGGCTAGAAAATGATCATTTGTTTGTACCAACTATTCATTTAAAAAAGGAGTATTTGGGTAAAAAATCAAAAGAGATTTTCTTCATTTTGAGCAAAAGCATTATATATATATATATATAATCTCAGAGTTTATCAGAACTATTAATCTGAAAGTTGTCTACAAGTAGACAAAGCTGCCCCAAAGTCAATTCATGTTATCTGCCACTCCAGGCTATGAAGACTCAGAATATTCAATGCCAAGCATTGTCAGATCTTAAATTTAGACTAGCAAGGGACCTGCACTATCCAGAAGTATGGTTCAGAAATCACAGAGGCTTAGCCTAGAGGGAACATTCAGAGTCCTTGCGCAGCTCTTTCAAGCAAGGGAAACTTGTCTTTCTCCAATTTTCCCATTTGGGGAATCAGGAGATGCTCGCATTTCTATTCCAGCCCTGCCTGCCGAGCAACTATTCCTCAAACTCTAATCATCCACCACTTATGATCACCTCCTTTATGTTTTAAGGTAGAACGCTCATGTGCCTTAAAGTACATTTATATACACTGAACACTTATCCCCTAAGAAAGGCTACCGAGAGCCTTATAGTTACCAAAGTATATATTTGAGATCAGTTACAATAAAAATAATAAGATCATCAATACTGTATCAGAAAACAGAAATGAAGAAAGAGAAAAACCAAAACATTAAAAAACTTACAGCAACTGCACATAAAACTTAGTTCTGAGAAGCAAAGGTGAAGAGAAAGTTATACAACTATCATCACCTACCAGAAAAAAATTTAGTTCATCAGAAAAAAGATCAAGCTTCCCAAGTTAAAAAACAGCAAATTCTAAAAATTAGAAATTAAAAAAAGAAAATCAGGATTAAAAATCAAGCAGGATTTTTTTTTTAATTCAAAAAAGGTTTTAAGAATCCTAAGAAATTATTATCCAATCATACAAAACTGCCGAAGCCGGAATGCTGGGTGGCTCAGTCGGTTGAGCGTCTGCCTCCGGCTCAGGTTCAGGTCACGATCCTCATTTCCTGGGACGGAGTCCCACATCGAGCTCCTTGCTCAAGAGGGAGTCTGCTTCTCGCCCTCCCTGCCACTCCCCCTGCTGTGTGTGCTCTCTCTCTCTGACAAATAAATAAAATCTTAAAAAAACAAAACAAAACAAAACAAAACAAAACAAAAAAACCTGCCAAGGCTCTGAGGAGATAAAGAATCAGGCTGGTGTATATTGTCTATCTATCCAACACATCCTTTTATTGCAGGGCCAATGATCTTCCTGAATTTCCAAGAAGTATTAATACATTTGCTTCATATTCCATTCTCTGATACTTAAAAATTTCTAAAGAGATGCTTCATATATTTCAAAGCGTTTATTTTAAAAATTAGGAGGTTTTCAAAAAAAAGGATAGACAATACAGAAAAAAGGTGGGTTTTATGGATGAGAATGAGAAATATACTAGAAACTTAGTATGAATATCAGAAAAGGAATTGATAGCAAACATACCTTGGAACAGCTCCTAAAACAATGAGATTGGCTTTCTGCTTGTTGTTTCCAATTACAGCATTTTTCATGTCTCTGAATTCAGGGGAAGAGAAAAGAGTAAAGTATGCTGAAACATGACAGAAAAATCAGTAATCAATTCATTCCACTTTATTATGCAACATCTTGTATTAGCAAACATAGAAGTCCGTGACAAAGTCAAATCCACCTGAGTACCAAAGAGAAGAAACAGAGACAGGTACTGGATGAGCCTGGGGGCTGTAAAACACCACAGTGTAGGAGTGCGGAAAGTGGGAGATACCCTAAGCACTTGTGAAAGACTTCCAATACAAAGCATGTTCTTCAGACAAGGCCCACACATTTTATCTGACCTTGTTTCAGGGATCATGACTTTGTTCCTTTCTTTCCTCTCTTTCTCAGTTTTTTGAACTGAGTATTTCTTATGATTCTATTTTATCTCCTTTATTGCCTTATTAGCTGTGCCTCTTTGGGTTTTATTATTTTTTAGCAGTTGTTTTACAATTTATAATATGTATCTTTTAACTTATCATGGTAGTCTTCACAGAACAGCATCTCATTTCATTTGTATTTTAAGAGTCTTGCAAGCATATACTTCCATTTCCCCATCAAGTCTTTGTGCTCCTACTGTCATACATATTTTATTTTTCAATTGGTTAGAAATAACAATATACTGTTACTATTTTTTACTTAAGCAGCCAATTACCTTTTTAAAGAGATTAAAGGAAGAAAAAATCTTTTATATTTCTCACATACTCACCAGTATTTTTTCATTCTAGTATTATACTCAGGTCTTCATCAGGGGTAAAACTTACAGAATAAGAAAAGTATCTCTATGAATGGCCAGTTGGTTCACAAACACTGATTGGTCCCAAAGGACAGGTGAAGAAAAAATATATGGCTCAAAATAAGCCTAGTACTACTAATAAAATGATTAATAAAAAGTAGTTACCCTAATTGGTCAGTAGTGCTATCTTAATAAAAAACACTAGAACACTATGTGATTCGATATAGCAGTGGTTCTCAAAGTGGGGAAGAGAGCATTAAAGCCCCAGTGGGGCATTTCAGAAGTTTATAAGGGCATGTGGAAATTTCTGGCCGTAGTTTTACAATTAGACAGAAAGCATTTTTGTACAGTTTAAAAAAAAAAAACTTTATTTTTCAGTACTGCATCTGGCCCTGTAAATAAAAAGGAAATTATACTTTTTATTAGAAGTTTTTTCATTTTGGGGGCGCCTGGGTGGCTCAGTGGGTTAAGCCGCTGCCTTCAGCTCAGGTCATGATCTCAGGGTCCTGGGATCGAGTTCCGCATCAGGCTCTCTGCTCAGCAGGGAGCCTGCTTCTCTCTCTCTCTGCCTGCCTCTCCATCTACTTGTGATCTCTGTCAGATAAATAAATAAAATCTTTAAAAAAGAAAAAAGAAGTTTTTTCATTTTGGAAAATCAGACCACCCAGCACAGGGGCCACTCCCAGTACTGGAATTATTGATACCAAACATTTACATATGGAAACATTAAAAAATACCTTTTTAAAAAGTTTTCCCTTATTAGCAAGGAAGGCATCATATTATTTTTGGAGTTATGTATGTGAGGAGTTATATTATTACAGATTTAATTTCAGAGTAGTATAGTGGTCATTAAATATTTACAGGGGGAGTCAGGTCTGTGTTAAGACCATCACTATAGAGCGTCAAAGTTCTTAGCTCACACATTTCTTTCATATCCCAAAATAAGTTCCCCTACATTCCCAACCCAGCATCTCTTTTGACTCTTTTAGGTGGCCATGGTCTAATGTATTCCAGACATTTTTTTGCCAACTTTGAAACTTAGGATCCTAAAAAATTCTATAATTGACAAACCATGATACTGTAGAAAAACAGTAGAAAACAGGAGGAGAAAAAGTTACTTTAAAAAATCAACTAAATGTGGGGCGCCTGGGTGGCTCAGTGGGTTAAGCCGCTGCCTTCGGCTCAGGTCATGATCTCAGGGTCCTGGTATCGAGCCCCGCATCGGGCTCTCTGCTTGGCGGGGAGCCTGCTTCCCTCTCTCTCTCTCTCTCTCTCTGCCTGCCTCTCTGTCTACTTGTGATCTCTCAGTCAAATAAATAAATAAAATCTTAAAAAAAAAAAAAAAATCGGGGCGCCTGGGTGGCTCAGTGGGTTAAGCCGCTGCCTTCGGCTCAGGTCATGATCCCAGGTCCTGGGTTCGAGCCCCGCATCGGGCTTTCTGCTCAGCAGGGAGCCTGCTTCCTCCTCTCTCTCTGCCTGCTTCTCTGCCTATTTGTGATTTCTCTCTGTCAAATAAATAAATAAAATCTTAAAAAAAAAAAAAAATCAACTAAATGTTAGGGGCACCTGGGTGGCTCAGTGGGTTAAGCCTCTGCCTTCGGCTCAGGTCATGATCCCAGGGTCCTGGGATCGAGCCCCACATTGGGCTCTCTGCTCAGCAGGAAGCCTGCTTCCCCTCCTCTCTCTCTCTCTCTCTGCCTGCTACTCTGCCTACTTGTGATCTCCCTCTCTCTGTCGAATAAATAAATAAAATATTTAAAAAAATCAACTAAATGTTATAGTCAGTGTGTGTTTCCAATACCAACCAAATTCACTGGCATTAAAAACCCTGGTAATAATTATAATACCCTTTCTCCTTAATTACTTTCTTCAATTATGGCCGAAAAATACTGCTATGATGCAGTGATGCACTGAAAGCTGATTCTTGCCACAAGTTTCTGAATGGCATTTTCACAAGTTTTGAGACAAAGACTATTGACCTAGTCTTCCAGTAGCTCAGTGGAGCTGAGGATAGTTTCTATTTTTTTCAGGGCCTCATTTAGTTCTCTCTATAAACTATCACTCAGATCTTCCATATGGTTCACAGGGGATAAGTAGTAGTATTTTTTTCGTTTATGGGGACTTAGCTGAATGACGCTTACTATAAGGGTTTTAATCAAGTTCTCACAGACAACTATAAAATTATATGACATCAAAGCCTCATTCAGCAAACCACAGTAGGTGAAACTATACATCTAGGCTTCTAGATCTATACATCTAGGATTCCTTATACAGACTTACTTCCTAATCATCAGCTTATAGACCCTATCTTAGCAGTATGACATTTATTTTCATCTTCTTTCCTTCTCCGAATGTGTTCTGTCAATACTAATGTAGCACATCCATTTGTCTAGCAGCTATCTAGTAAGAGTCTATTTTGTGCCAGGTGCCATTTTGGATGCTCTCTCTATTCTGGAGCTCCCAACAGCAACATTTCCCCCAGATTTCTCTCCATTTCTTCCTAAACTAAGCAGAAATGAAGTGTCCCCACATTACCTTATAAACACATTCCAAATATCTGGAGCCATGCAAAAGTAAATGTTTTTATAGACAAAAACAAACAAAACCCCCTCCAAAACCAATTTTCCAGTTCTCTTAATAGTTTGCAAAGAAGACATGAAGGAGGCAATTCGTAGTTATAAAGTAAATGCAGACTGAAGAGAATTAATAAAACGGACCAATGTCTAAAGGAGGTAATTCTTGCTGTGACTCAAATAAAATATATCAATGCTACATAAGGAAGAAGAGATGTTAACACCCAGCAAATAAATTCTATTCAGTTGTTACTATAAAGGGATACTAGGAGATCATTCCTATGAAACAGTTACAACTAAAAGAGATCATATTTATCACATACACCCATCTTTAGCAGATCTAAATATGGTATAGGATTCAATTTCAGAGCCAGCCAGAATGGAGCTATTCTCTCTCTCTCTCTCTCTCATTTCCTTATCCTCTCCTCCTCATACTTTTCCCTGGCTACCTTTACTCATCTTTCAGGTCCGGCCTTAGATAATTTCACTTCCTCCAAGAAGCTTGCCCTGACAGCTACCAGGTCTGGGTCAGGTGTCCCAGTGGTGCTCTATGGTACTCTATCATAGCACACACATTACTTTGTTAGGATAGAAGTCTGTTTCCTCTTGAGAGGCAAGAAAGCCAGGCTGACCTGAAAATATCAGAGAACTTACTATTGATGGATCACAAAATGCACCATAAAGAAATCTACACTTTTGCAAAACACAAACTCAAAACTATCATCCAAGATGGGGTATAACAAAATTATGCAAAACTTACATATTGCTTTGAAATTTACAAAGCATTCCATATCCATTATGGTATGTAATCTTCATCACAACCTTGAGTAATATTAACCCTATTTTACCAATGAGGAAGCTAAGACTCAGATTTGGGGCTTTTCTCAGAGCTCCACATTAAATGATAGAGCCAGTTTCAACTCATGTCTTTTATGCCAAATTTTTTTTCCATTACCTCCAATATGTCAGGCATTCAGAACAAACTGATCAAAAAGAAGTGAGCTAACATATTGCCTTTTTCCTCCCATGTTTCAATTCTACACTTTTACACAAAACGATAAAGCATTTCTAACTTTCAATTAAAGACATACTTTCCCCAGTAGATCAAAGGAATATATCCCATATCAACCAGCTTTTAATGTTCGAGGGGAAAAATGCCCTACTTATATACTCCTGAAATTCAACAGTTAAGGTTTGAGCTCAACAATGTGTTAGGTTCTATGAAGGATATAAAAGCCCACATAATGGGTTGCTTGAAGAGTTTACAATCTCCTTGAGGAGATAAAAATAACACTAGCAATGTAAGGAGATGCTATATTATAAATCGAGTGCTTATATGGCTGAGATAAGTAAATGATTAGACAAGCTTAACAGGTTTTAAAGCAATGGTAGAACTAAATGAACCTTAGGAAATGGCCAGGATTTGGATAGTGAATGGGAAGGGCAAACGGAAAAGCCATTCATAGAAGACTGGAATGAATTTCCAATACTAGAAATGAATACATCATGTTTCTGGGGCAGGACGAGGAGCCTGGGTTGAAAAGAAGTGTCCCTTTAAGGTGGGAACATTTAGCAGAGCATAAAGAAAAGTGATGGGAAGATGAGACAAACTAAAGGGGAAGAATAAAAGAGCATCAGAAAAAGGGTATGAAGGAAGCAGTAACTAAGCAAGATAAAATGAGTATCGGATGGTGGGAAAGCAGAGAATATTAGAGTCAAGAGAGGCAATTAAATGGCTAATGCCCTTCCTCTGTGGTCCCAAGACTGCCCTGGGCTTAGGATTATCATAGCATTCACTAACCAAACCATAGTGGCCTATTTAGCAATCTAGTTCCTTCATTAGACTTCTGGATGCTCCAGAGCAGTGACTACATTATTCATTCTTACATACTTCCCTCACATTACAATCCTTGGGACAATGTAGGCACTCAATAAATGTTTGTTGAAAGAATTATGAAATCCATCCAGGTATCTGGTTATGTGAGACTGACTAGGATGGCAGCCACAGGAATCACTAAGACAGAAGACATTCTGAGGAAGCAGTTAATAAGACGATTTGATGGGTAAACAAAATGTGATATGATACATGTCTCGAGTGATTACTTCAAGTCTCACTTCCTGAAGGGAGAGAACACTAGGAAGCTTAAAAAATAAATCCCTTAAGAAGACAAGGATCTATATTGATTTCGGACATAATGAATGATCTTTCAGGTAGGATAAAAATACCAGGTAGGAAAGCTTAGAAAGTAAGCCTTGGGGATATCCCGCTCTTTGAGGATGAGAAAAGTAGCCAATATTAAGAGGTGACAAAAGAGAAATTGCCACAGAACATTCTCAGCTAAAATCTAGCTAGAAACTTTCATTTATTTGTCCACTAATAAATGGACTCAACTGGCATCTATTTTACACAGAGACTAATCTTTCTACTTCCTTTCTTTACTCTAAAAGAGATTAATTTTCAGTGTGGAAGAAGTTCAAATATTAAACCAACATGTACAGTGGCTACCATAACTTATGTCTAAATGAGCATATTAGGATGGTGATCAAAACCAAAAGAGAAAGTTGAGGCACCTGAGGGCTAAGTTGTTTACGCATCTGACTCTTCATTTCAGCTCAGGTCATGATCTCAGGGTTGTGGGATCAAGCCCTGTGTCAGGCTTCACACTGGGCATGAAGTCTGCTTAAGATTCTCTCTCTCCCTTTGCCCCTCCACCCACTTCTTTCCCTCTCTTAAAAAAAAAGAAAAGAAAAATTAAAACCAAGACAGAAAGTAAACACTGCACTTTACAAGCAAAACAATAGGAAAAATTTTTTAAAGAACTGGGATCTAGACCTAATAGAGAAACAGTTTCAGTCAATCAGTCAAAACAGCATAATTTTTAAATGAAAATTTAATATCTAAAAACAGAAAATTATCTTTAAGATCATGGAATGCTGGAACCACAAGCTAAAGATCATTTTGAACCAGTATTACTTTTCACTTACCTGAGGAAGCTCCTGTTTGGAATATTGTACATTCAATCCTTGGTCTAATTGATGTGAAATAGCCAAAAAATACCCTGGATACTGAAAACTACAATCTGAGTATAAAGTTTAACCTATTTCTGAAAACTCACTGGTCCTAAGACATCCATAAAATGAGGAGAAAATATACATTTGTGGGTAGCTAGAATAAGGCAACATGGTAAACAACTTACAAAATTATCTGGACTTAGAAAATTACAAACATACTCACTGCTCTAAAATTAGGTATGCCTTTTTGGAGAATGTAACATTCAAACATCCAAGTAAAATAAGCTTTCTGCTATCTAGCATGGTTAGGGAGTGAGATATGCTCATATTCTAATTAAAGTTACCATTGCCACGTGTGAACTGCCAACTGTAAAAGAATTAGATAATGGTTATCTATTATCCAAACCGAAGCCATTTTTAAGATAAGGCTTTGATCCAGGAGGCATTTGAGAAATTTATACTTAACTTCCCACTTCAAGTCAACTGAGGCACGTATTATGCCCTACTACATCTATAAATTGAAAAGAACTGAGAATTGATGGTAATTTAGTTTTTTTTATAAACAAGTTACCCTGTTGTGTAGATTTTTGGAACGCACGTAGTGTTAGATACAGTTCTACTTTGTATAAATACTAACAAGCTCAGAAATCAGAATTCTATTTAAATCTTTGTTTTATCAATGTGTGATTACAAATCACCTTATATTTTCCAAAAATGACGAGTACAATGTAGGGACTGCATTAAAATAAATGCCAAAATATTTTAGAGCATATTAATATTCTTAATACATGTAATCATTCCAAAGAACATCAAAAATGTTATAATATGGCAGCATACAGTTAAATGTTCTACAAATATGACAAGATGGATATAGATATACACACACTCATATCCATACAAATATATAGCTGTTCTTGATGTTTGAAGTTAATACCACATACAAACAGCTTATCTATCTGTGCGTAAAAACTATGTCAATCTGATCTAATAATTTTTGGAAAAACTTGCCACCTTTTTAAACAGACTGAATTGTCTCAGAATACACAGGTTTAAACAAGACTCAGAGTTACTTCATTTCATTTGGGATATGGTCATCTTTATTTATGTTTATCTGTAACACTTTTAAAAGTAACCAATAGGATTATTTCTTTTGAATTATTCTAAAAATTACCCTTTAATTTAAAATTTCTCAAAACCCAAAGCTTTCATTTTATGAAAGCTCATATTTTTAGTTCATGCAAGAAATATGGAATCTGTCTATATTCTACTACCAAAATAAACTTACATCATCGGTATGTTAAAATACTTCAGAAAATAATTTTTAGAAGTGGATACTTGGTGAAAATCCCCCAACAATTCTAAAGTACCCTCAACAGCCTGGCTGAGTTTACCAAGCGATCCAGTCTAGTTTCCTAGTTCTATTCCACTTGGAAACTACAAAGCCAGCCATATTAACTTGTATCATCTTTTGCCCTTCAACACAGAGCCACATAGGGATATCTGCTGATCTTTTCCTGGAGAATCACTAATGTAAAAACCAGATCAGGTGCTTTAATTTATTAAATATGTTTAAAAAACAAAACAACACAGTATTAAGCAGCTTGGACTTGGACCTTCTTAACTAGAAGGTTTAACAGGATTGAGCTAATACACTAGTAACTTTACCAAAAAATGTCCTGTAACTGTCTAAGGTAATATACAGATCTCCATGCTAGAGGAAGCTCAGATTTGCAATGCAGTGTAGTTTATTTGATATAGCTACTCTGTTTCAGTTGCAAAGGCTATAATTTATAACCTACACAATGGACCTATCTTATTCCTACCTAATGATTTTTAATTTGAAACTTTGCTCTTTTAGGATCCGATTCTGTATTCAAACCTTTGATACAATAGGATCATTTAAATTTATACCAAATAATGTACTAACAAAACAGTTATTTCTAAAGAACTCCTCATTCTTCAACAATTAAAATTAAGCACTTCTGTTGCTTAACAGTATTTTTCAGTAAGGGCACATTCACTTACGTAAAATGGTCCTTTACGACATGGGTTAGCTACAAAGAAGTTCCCTATATGTATGGGTAGGGCTATGGCTCTACCACGCTGAGTAGATTACAGATCATGATGAGAAGTCCTTACTTGCCTTTAATTTCTTCAATTTTGTTTTTCCTGCTGGTATGTTTTATATGTTCGCAATCCTTATTAAGCAAAATCAAGATTATAGTTAGAAAAATGATAAAGTTCTGTTGTTTCATAGCTAAAGCTAGTTGTCAATTTTTAAATGTCTTTCCAATTGGATATTCTGGACTCAAAGCTGATTATTTCAACTTCTATCTTCTCCCTCAAAGTTAGTAGGGTACCTTTGGTTGTTTATACTCTGTGGCTACTTCGCTTCTACCTACCTATTTTGATCTAGTAATGGTCTTTGTAGGACTCAATGGTGTCTGTGTAACGTGTATAAAAGAGGAAAAACTGGTCAACTCTCTTATCCTAAACCTCATTTTGGTTCCTCCTTTCCACTATCAATACTGTAGTATTCTAGTACTAGACAAGGTTACCTGAGAATGAAATGTTAAAAATATAGTTCATTTTTTATTATCTTGACTATGTACAATTAATTTTCAGACAGTGACAATGTTTAGGAAAATAATAAGTCAGAAAGAATAAATTTTTCTCTCTGGGGAAAAGGGCACTTTATCAAATCAAACTATACGTATCTATATAAGGCTAGCTCTATTCTGACATAAAGTAAAAAGATTTGGGGTGATCTGTACCTTTCCGACTTTAAACAGGTTTTACTATTTTAAGTAGCAATCATATTTATATGTTACCACTTGGATTCTCATCTGAATCAAGAATTCTGGCCCCTTTCCCTCATCTCCATCAGTTTAAATTGTTTCCATTTGATTATTTTTTGTTTTTCTTTCTCTTCTTTGAAAAGAATCATCTCATTTTTGAAGTTGTTTTAAACTAGCATCAATATGATTAAGCAATTCAGTACCAATTTGTGGCTATCAACATACCAGGCACTGAATTTTATATTTCTGACTTAATTCTTACAACCTGGCAAGATGGGCATATTACTTTCCCGTTAGAAATGATGAAGCTGAGGCTCACAGATATTAAGTAACTTGCCCCAGCACACAGCTAGGAAAGGCCTCCAGCAGGAAATGTCAGAACCAATAATTCAACCTCTTGTCCAACTCCGAACCATACTCTTTGTATTCCACCACCCCTACACAAAAATCTTGCTAATCTGTCTCAGCTAACAGTTTAGTGTCCTAGACTTGATACTTTTTATAGAGGTGCTAAAGGCCATCCAACTTCACCTTAGCTGGTTTGTTATAATATACTCTTTCTGCTGTTTTTTATGCCTTATTTATCAACTTTCTTTGGGAAATGAGAAATTTCACAAAGTGACAAGTAACACCTGAATCAGCTACTCATTTCAAGAAAAAAGACTTTCACACAGAAATCTTGATAAAATTAGCTTCTCTCCTAAACCACTCTAGCAATCATAATAAAAATAAAGATACAACATCATCTCTATCATTCATGGAACACTTAATGGGTCTAAATTCAGCTACTTATTGAGCTAAACTACTTATTGAACAATCCTAAATGATATCAAGGATTACTAACATACAAAACTGTCTGGGTGTGTGTGGGGGGTGTCTGTATAAGGAGAAGTGTTAATTAAAACTATCCCCACAGCCTAATCTCTATGTGTAGGTACAACCCAAGCTGATCTATTTAACGATGAATTTAATATCACTTTTTCTGGTAATAATCAAACTAGTCTACAAAGGGGCTGATTAAATCATCACAAAGTCTCCTAGTGAAGGGGACAAAGGCAAAGTCAACATAATGAGAAAACAAGAACTATAATCTCCTGTTTCTGTACTGAGAAAATGTGAAGTAAGGCGTCAAATATGCCAGGCGGGTCTACATCCAGCTCCTCACCTTCTTTTCCAGCTCAATTTGAATAGTCAAGCAGCCTTACTCACTTTTATCTTGCCTCCGCCCTACAAAATCCACATCCCCAAGACATGTCCTATACAATGTGTTTTGGGGGGGGGGGGGGTGCTGGGGGAGTGGTTTGAATAAGAATTAGAATCTGTAGATACTTCTATAAATAAAGCATCCTCGCCTTGCCATGACTGAGCAAAAGTTAAACTGGAAAGTACTATTTGACACTAACAGGGTAAGAGAAGAATAAAAGGACTCATGTGTGCCACTGTGTGCCAATGCTATACCAAACTTCCTGGCCCTTTTTTGTTTCCTCCTTCACCTGGACACAGTTCGAGCCTGTGGGTGCTCTATGTTTGCCAACCCGAAGAGGAGAGTTGTAGGCTAGACCTTCTCCTGTAGAAGTCATATGTCAAGAGCATGATAATCTGCTCTTAGGATAGAGAATTCATCTTTCAATCACCTGCAATCTTACCACACTTATCTGACTTAAGTTTTTAAAGGTATTATCTATCACCTCAGATATCTTGCTTAAAAACGTTTCTCTCATTAAACACCACGGAATTTTGCAGAAAAAAATGGGTATTCAAGTTTTCAAGAATTTAAATTTCCAATAACTACTTTCTAAATTCTGAGATTTAAAACAATCAGTAGGAGATAGTTAGTGAGTTAGCCAAAAACAAAACAAAAAACCCTACTGACATACTATTCTCCCATCCCTTTCAAATTATAAAAGATAGTCAATTTTATTCCCTTGCTTTTGTTGGATATAAAAGTCACAAAAGCAGTCTCCAAAAACATGTTTTAAAATGGTAAAACAAGTATTCTACAAAAAAGTAAGTGAACCATGTCAGTGAATAAGTACCAGACAACTCTTTACAGTACAATATTAAAGTCATGAGTGTCAGGATCTTTCTAAAACAGAAGAAAAAAATTTTAATCCTGCATTTTCAGAATTATAATATTTGGCAAATTCAAACACAAAAACAAACAAGACTAAAAAAACCAAAACAAAACAAAAAAAGACTTTTGATAGACTCTGAAATACATACTACTTACATGACACCTTGAAGAACTTTCTGGGGATCAGGGTCAAATAGCCTGTCAACATAGTGGCGACTGCTAGCTGTTACTTCCTAGAAAGTGGGGGGGAAAAATTATGACATCTGAAGCCACGCAAATCACAAATTCACAGCATCACCCACAACATCAAGTAGCTATTTAATCTAATTTAAGGCAGACGCATTAGAATGTCTACAAAATACTTACTGTATTAAATCATTCTGAGAGAAGCTTGTAACAAGATAGATAATAAGATGGGGAAGAAAGAAAATAGCTTGTTCTCACTAAAACCATAACTAGACAGTGGGATCTTTGTGGTGAGCCTTGCAAGCTTTGCCAACAGAAGAACTGGGTATAAGTGTTAAGAAGCAGGGTAAGTTTCTTAATCAACTGTTGGATGTCACCTTCATATGAACAATAGATAGGTATGTTGCTTCTGCTTAGTACCCACTAAAGGGAGAGAGAATCTGGCTCTCAGCGAGGAAAAAAGGGGAAGCACTTCATAAAAAGTCCAAGAGGGGTAGTCCACATGCAAAAGGAAGACTTTCAGACTGATGGAGAAAAGCTACACTGATAGGAAGCAGACATATGTAAACATAAAAACGAGTGGTCACACTTTTTGTGAGGGAAAAGCAATTAAGAATTAGAGGGATTTAGGGGTGACCAGGTTAAATGTCTGATTCTTGATTTCGGCTCAGGTCATGATCTCAAGGTCCTGGGACTGAGTGCACCGCACTCCATGCTCAGGAAGGAGTCTGCTTGAGACGACTCCTCTCCCCCCTCAAATAAATAAATCTTTAAAAAAAGAGAGAGAGAGAGAGAGATTTATCAAGTCCAACAGAGCTGTCTAGTCTGAAGTGGCTGAGGCCACATAGATGGGGGAGAGTTAGAACTTTCAAAAAGCAAAGAGAGACACCTCCTTTTATTTGTATTGTGGAGTTTCCTCTATTATGTTATTTTTTTATAATACTTATTTGGGGGTAATATCTTTTATATTTAATTTTCATTGCTTTTTTAAAAAAAGATTTTCTTTTAGCAAGTGATCTCTACCCCCAAAGTGGGGCTCAAACTCATAACCCTGAAGCCAAGTCACACGCTCTACCAACTAAACCAGCAAGGCACCGCATTTTTTAAAACAAAGAACATATGTTCAAGAACCAGAGAAAAATAATTTTCGTCCCTTCTGTTTCTTTCTGATGCCTGCTGAAGTATCTCATGTACTTCCACCCATCTGCAATGAATTAGCACCGAGAGGAAGAAATACTGTTCTAGTTTACCCAGAACCCCTGATCAGAAACAGTTAACTCACAAGACACAGTGCCAGCTTAAACTTCTGAGTCACCAAAAGTATCTCTGGAGGAAAAAGTACATAAACTCTAATTTTCTGATAATAGAATTAATTCAAAATCAAAATACCTTTTTCTATTATGAGCTTGCTACCAAAATATCCTCAGAGGCAACCCAAATACCTACTTTTAGTATGCACTCCATTTATAAAAAAACAAACAGGGGCAGCAAACAAGCAAAACTGATCGAAATACTTGTGTCCAACAGGATACCATTAAAGTACCTGATAACAGGATTTGGTTTACTCAAAATAACGGAACGACAGAGTTAGAAGGATTCTTAATAAGTATTTGTCCCAATCCCTAGGGCACCTGGGTGGCTCAGTCTGTTGAGCTCAGTCTTTGACTCAGGTCATGATCCTAGCGTTCTAGAATTGAGGCCAGTGCCAGGCTCCCTGATCAGCAGGGAGTCTGCTTCTCCCTTTCCTTCTACCCCTTTGCCTGCTTGTACATGCTCTCTCACTCTCTCTCTCTCTCAAATAAATAAGTAAAATCTTTTTTAAAAAGTTTCATAATTTAAGAAAAAAAGTATTTTAACCCAATCCCTTAGTTAACAAATGAGGGATGCATCTTTACCCTGATGCCAGATTATCAAAGTTTAAGTAGGGATGCAAACAACTGTACAATCCATCAAGAAATAATATATCAAGAGCAAAATCCAGAGTAAAACTGAAAACAGTATTCCTGTAATAACAAACAGATGAGTTTCATCACTCCATTTGAATACATGGAAGTGTACACATAGTACATTCTTCTGAGTACCTTAGACCCTTCTACCTAGGGACTGATCTTGGATTTTACTGTTCCTCTTCACACACTCTCTCACAGCTCTGCATCTCTTGCCAAAAGACACTTGGGTTTGAGACCTGTATCTTAAACAACCTAAGTTTTGCCCATTAACAGCAACTCTCTTTACTGCTCTGTATCTGGTTCATTCAATTTTACAAGCACTGAGTACCTACTATATGCAAGGCAGTGTGGAAGACATTAAAGATTTTTAAATGAGTAAGGCATTCGATCAGTTTTGCTTGTTTGCTGCCCCTGTTTGTTTTTTTATAAATGGAGTGCATACTAAAAGTAGGTATTTGGGTTGCCTCTGAGGATATTTTGGTAGCAAGCTCATAATAGAAAAAGGTATTTTGATTTTGAATTAATTCTATTATCAGAAAATTAGAGTTTATGTACTTTTTCCTCCAGAGATACTTTTGGTGACTCATTTGCTATTGTAATTATGTAAGAATTCATTTGCTATTGTAATTATGTTTACATGTTTATGTTTCCTACTAGAACACAAAACAGAAGTACACATACTTCTGTTTTGAACTCCTTAGAGGAGTTAGTTTTGGAAAACAAATAAGAGTGCATAAGACTGGACAAGGAAAAGTGAATGTCCCAATCACAGCCAAAGCCCATAGCCCATGTGAAGCCAACACACATATACCATCAGCAAATATATACCAGTTGCTAGCACTGAGAACGAAGGGAAGGGCAGAGGTCACCAAGAATATATAACACAAAAGGCTAACCAATAGGTGGCCCATAACTGGAGTACAGATTATCTTTTGGTCAAAGTTCTAAGCTAGGTGCCAAAGAATATACAAAATGATATTATGGCAGAACTTTGCATTTAAGGAGTTTACAATCTGTAAGAGGATCAAGTCATGTACACACACACACACATATAAAACAATCCTGTGAGCTGCCTAGGTAGCAGCAAGCTTAGGGGATATAGTCACTTATTCAATTTTACTCTACACTTTTGCCTAACATAAATCATTCTTTGTCTGTATGGGACAATTCTCGTATTTTACTGCTTCCCTTTGTAGATCACGTCCCCTCTCAGCCCTCATCTCTCTTTTTTAAAAGGCAACCTGGAAATGTAAGAATATGAGACAGAAGGCAAATGGTATAGATATTAAACTGGTCAGAGAAAGCTTTTCTAAGATGGTGACATTTGAGCAAAGACCTGAAAAAGATGGAGGAAGTCATGCAGCCACCTGGGGACAAAGCTTTTTAGGCGAAGAGAACACCAAATGCAAAGGCTCTGAAATGGGAAGTGTCTGCAGTGATCAAAGACAGGGGCCATTATAGTTGGTGCAGAATGAATGAAGGAGAAAGCTACAGAAGATAAGATCAGAGAAGAAGGGCCAGATGCTAAAGAGCTATATTGTCTAATATGATAGCCACTGGCCTCATGTGGCTATTGGGCATTTGAAATGTGGATAAGAATTGAATTTTAAAATTTTTTAACTTGAATATTTTAAATTTAGAAAAACTAATATTGGATTAGTTGTTAGGAAACCTTATAAGAATGTTTAGAATTACTTGGGTATGTAAATCTGCTTGATCAATTGTAAATTTTATGAAACCTAAATGCCAAACAAGTATTTCCAATCAAAATTTGACATCCAAACTGTATAAAATACACACCAGATTTTGAAGACTTGTTATAAAAAATAAAATAATTCAATTAATAATTCTTTTAAGATTTTTTTATTTATTTGACAGACAGAGATCACAAGTAGGCAGAGAGGCAAGCAGAGAGAGAGGAGGAAGCAGGCTCTCTGCTGAGCAGAGAGCCCGATGTGGGGCTCGATCCCAGGACCCTGGGATCATGACCTGAGCCGAAGGCAGCAGCTTTAACCCACTGAGCCACCCAGGTGCCCCCAATTAATAATTCTTATATTGATTACTGTAGAAATAACATTTCAATACATTGGTTAAAATTAGATACATTAAGATTAATTTCATGTTTTCTTTTTATGTTCACAGCATGACTGCTAGAAAATTTAAAATTACATGTATAGCTTGTATTATTTTTCCACTGGACAGGGCTAGCATAGAACCCTGTTAGTCACTGTAAGGATTTTGCTTTTTATGGTTCGAGTTGGGAAGCCATTACAGTTTTGGGAAAAGAGAGACATGAACTGACTTGTTTTAAAAGGATCACTCTGGTTACAATCTTAGAACAGACAAACATGTGGAGGGGCTAGAGGACAAAAGCAGAGAGACTAGGCAGGAGGCTGTTTCAGTATCAGAAATGTGGTCATTTCAGAGAAATGATGGTAGTCTGGACTAGGACAAGAGCTTTGAAAGTAATACAATTCATTGATTCCAGATAAATGCTGGAAGTTGAAATGACTGTCAAACTGGATATGCTGTCACAATAGGTGTGGGGTGTGAAAAAAGAGAGGAGCCAAGGATAACACTTAAGGTTTTTGCCTGAGTATCTAGAAAGATTTGAGTTGTCAGTTAATGAGATGAGGAAGACTCTGAATGATACAGGTTTGAGTGAGAAGATCAAAAATGCAGTTTTGAACATGTTAGGTTTGAGAATTTTATTAGCCATCCAAGTGAGAATGTCAAGTTGGCAGTTGGATACATGAATCTGGAGTTTAGGAGACAGTTGTGGGTTAGATATACAAATCAGGAAATTGTCAGCATGTGAATGGGATGAGTTCACTAAGGGAGTTCCCTTTACCATGGATAAAGCAGGCCAAAAGACTCAACACTAGAACACTTGGATTAAGCAGAATAACAAGAAGCCAAATGACAGACTGTTTCAAGGAGAAAGTAATCAAATATGCCAAATATTAATAAAGTATAGCATAAGATGATGACTAGAGCCTGATACAGAAATACAGAGGTCATCAGCAGCCTTGACAACAACAGTATGGGCAGAGTGGTGAAGCCAATGCCTGCTTGAAGAGGATCGCAGAGAGAACGGGAAAAGAGGAATTAGAGAAAGTTAGACAACTCTTGCAAGGAATTTCATTTTGGAAAGGAGAATGAAGGAACAGAGTAGTACCTAGAGGGAGAAGTGGAGTGCTCGCTTCGGCAGCACATACACTAAAATTGGAGGGAGAAGTGGAGTCAGGAGAGCATTTTTTAAAAGATACAATAAATTAGAGCATACTTACTTACTGATGGAAATTTTTTTTTAAAAGATTTTATTTATTTATTTGAAACAGAGAGAGAGATCACAAGTATGCAGAGAGGCAGGCATAGAGAGAGAGAGGAGAAAGCAGGCTCCCCGCTGAGCAGAGAGCCCGATGCGGGCCTCGATCCCAGGACCCTGAGATCATGACCTGAGCCGAAGGCAGAGGCTTAACCCACTGAGCCACGCAGGCGCCCTGATGGAAATTTTCTTAACAGAGAAGAAACATGCTGCATTGGGGTAGGGGGGAACTTCTGGAACAATGTTCATGAATAACTGAGAGGGAATGGAACTTATTGGGCAAGCAGAACATGGAAAGTACAATAACCAGAGAGAATTAAGTAGATGGATATGGCAGTAAGCACTTGTGGATACTGTCTGTGGTTACTCCTATTTTTACAGAGTAAAAAATGGTGAGGATGGGTAGAGAGGTGGGTGGTTTGAAGAAAGGAGAAAGACAACAACACTGAATGGGCCAAGAAAATGTACCAGGACTGCCAGACAGCACTAGTCTTCTTGAAGTTTACTGTCATGAATTTAAAGTATGACCAGTCAGCATGGCTGTGTTTTTCCTCATCAACATTAAAGTGTAAAAGTAGGCATGAAAAAGAGAGTTTGATTTAACCAGATTCGGAATTTCATCACATAAGGATGACAAAGCTGGGGGAAGGGGTCAGCTCAGTTGAGCGTATATGCAGTTGTAATTTAATGATGGAGCTATTAAAAGCCAGTGAAAAAATGGTAGGATTAATAGACTGCAGATAACAGATGGACTGCAGAAGGATTGTTGCTATTGGGCAGTAGAAGCAGTGGCTTGGAAGGACAGAAGGTGGTGGGCAGGATATTTGAATTTGAGATTATGGAGGAACTTTAGTTATTGGTAAGGCCAAGGTCTAGGAAATGACCATGGGAACAAGTACCTCAAGGCAGGATGGAGAATATGATCATCAGGGAAGGCTATAGTTTAAGAAAAATTATCAGGGTGCCTGGGTGGCTCAGTCGGTTAAACATCTACCTTTGACTCAGGTCATGATCCCAGGGTCCTGGAATCAAGCCCCGCGTCATCCAGCTCCCTGCTCAGTGAGGAGTCTGCTTTTCCCTTTCCCTCTGCCTGCCACTCCCCCTGCTTGTGTGTTCTCTCTTTCTCTCTCTCTGACAAGTAAATAAATAAAATCTTTTAAAAAAGAAAAATTGTCTACATAGGCAATGAAATGTCCATAAATTATCATGCAAGTAGTGCTAGAAAAAGTGACCATAAGCTAGCAGCTAAAATCTCAAAGAAATGAAGAAGAATGAACCAGCAGGTCTGTAGATGCACAACAAGATAGAGTCTGATAAAATATAGAGCAGGAGTGTTTAGAGAAAAGGGAAAGAAAGGTGTCTGAAAAATGCAATGACAAGCAAGTCTTTATCTCCATCTCTAGGGACAGAAGGGTTATGAGATAGAAGGGAAAAGAGCCAGCTAAGAAGTTTACAAAAGAGCTGGGAAAAAGTTCCATCAGGGAAAAATCCCAGTTCAGTCTGAACAAAAAAGATGAAGGAAATGTTCAGAGAAGAGGCAGGAAAAAGGCAAGGGATCTGGACAGAAAAGCAGAAAGACCGTTAAATGCACATGAGGAATGACCCTAGAGCCCTGAGCTTCTTGTGGTAGTTAATGTAAACAGATACAAAGAGCTTAATCCTGACGACCTCAAGGGAAAGAGTTGGAGTGTGTGGGGAAGGTAGGGGTGGAAAGAACTTCAGGGCTCTTCATTCTTCCCAAAAACAATGTAGGGAGGAACAGTTTGATCTGGGCACTTCTCATTTACTCCAGAAATATGAGAAGCACTGGGATTCCTCCTTCTAACCTGCTCATAGAGACAAAAAGGTTAGGAGGGTTTCTGATGCTCTGTCCTTTCAAGATGTGGCTTCACCTTCACTTCAAAACACCTATGCCCTTTTATGCGGCACCTGGGTGGTTCAGTTGGTTAAGTGTCCAACTCTTGATCTGAGCTCAGATCTTCATCTCAGGATGGTGAGTTCAAGCTCCACTCGGGCTCTGTACTAGTCATGGAGCCTACTTAAAACAACAATAAAAAAACACCAATGCCCTTTTAAATTGCTTTCTGTAGCTTCCATTAACTATACACATGGTGATTCTTCCATCCTTCCAACTGACTAAATGTGCCAAGCAGCCAGCTAAAGCTCAAGGTATAGTCTGTGCCCATAAAGGAGAGCAAAGCTAGTGAAGGTCAGACTGTGACCTCTGTCTTTTGGTACAAGGCTTCAAACAAATGACCTAGCAAGCCCTTAAAACCTGGGTCTGAACTCATTTTATACATTCAAAGCTGTAATAAAACCACCACAAATGTGTATATTAAAAATCTGTGATGTTTACACTTCCTAGCACCCCCTGAAATTATATTAGATGAAAACATATATGGATCCCTTTCACAAAAAGTTTGTAGATACCAAATTGGTGAATTAGAGTTAATTCTAAGAAGAGCTGAATCCACTGTGTATACAAACAGGTACTGATCACTCTAAAAAGAGAATCCTGAAGCAAATTTCTTCTTGCAGGAAAACAAAAACAGAAACAGGTAATGGGTTATATTCCATTATAGAGAAGTATTAATGGAAGCACTTTCCCTTTTATTATGGTTAGGCAACTTCTAAATGGCCCCCAGTGATACCTACCTCCTGGTACTTGATTCTAATGACAGAATGCAGCGGAGGTAACAGGATGTCACTTCAGTTTGGTATGTGTGTGTGAAAAGCCAGCTGCCATGCTGTGCTATGGAGAGGCTCATGCAGAATGGAACTGTGGAAGGCCTCCGGCCAAGAGCCAGCAAGGAACTGAAGCCCTTAGTCCAACAGCCCACATGGAACTAAATCCTGCCAATGATCATGTAAGTGAACTTGGAAATAGAGTTTCCCTCAACTGACCTTTCAAATAAAACATGGCTCGGGCTAGATGTACGTGGGTGGCTCAGTTGGTTAAGCGGCCTACACTGGATTTTGGCTTAGGTCATGACCCTGGGGTCCTAGGATGGTCCGCCTGAAGGTTCTCTCTCTCTCCCTCTCCCTCTGCCCTCCCCTCCATTCATGGTCTCCCTCTCTCAAATAAATCTTAAAAAACAAAAAACAAACAAAAAAACCCCACAGAAATAAGAACAAAAACAAAAAAACAAAACATGGCTCCTTTTAACACCCTGACAACAACCTCTCAAGAAACTTTGGGGCAGAGGTACCAGCTAAGCCACACCTGAATTCCCGACCTACAGAAACTGTGAGATAATAAACATGTTTTAAGCAGCTAAGTTTCGGAGTAATTTGTTACATAACAATATTACAGATAATGGGGCACCTTAGGTGGCTCAGCTGTTAAGTGTCTACCTTTGGCTTGGGTCATAGTCCCAGGGTCCTGGGATCGAGCCCCACATCGGGCCCCCTGCTTGTGGAAAGCCTGCTTCTCCCTCTCCCACTCCCCCTGCTTATGTTCCCTCTCTTGCTGCATCTCTCTCTGTCAAATAAATAAATAACATAACAAAAAAATAAAAAATAAAAATATTATAGATAACAATACAACTTCAAATTTATCATCAAAGTAGGATAATTTTAAAGAGGGAAAGAGGGCGTTATTAATCATTAGCACAAAGTAATACACATAAATGAAAAGTGCTACAAACAAATCAGGTTGTATGATTATCCTACCTTCAATTCTTCAGTAGTACAGAAGAGGAAAAAAGTTAGAGCTCAAAAAACTAGTCAGACATCCTGAAAAGGTAAACTAAAACAATCTTTGAATACCCTTTTGAATAAGCTGTCCATGACTGGGGTGAATTAAAATCCTGCCTTTTAGGAGGAGGATCCAAGATGGCAGATTTTAGGAAGAAGGAGAATTGCAACCATTTGCACACACCTGCACCAGCCAGGGAGTCTCGGGGACACTCCAACCACCCATGCATGCCTCAGCAAATGCCAAAATCCTGAACTCATCTCTTCCCATGGATACACAATACAGCTACGAATAGACAATTTCCCTCTTAAAAATATTTGAAAACTAGATAAAATGCTCTTCATAACAAAGGATAAGGTTGGGTAAGAGAGGTTGGGTAAGAGAGGAAGAGACACAGAATTGCAAACAAAACAAAACAAAACAAAACAAAACAAAAAACCCTACCCTGGCATGGCACACAACAGGGAAGGATCTTACCAGTTAGGTGCTTCCCCCAGAGGTGGAGGGGTTGGTGCGCATATTGGGTGCCCTGGCCTCTGAGATCTATACCAGAAAGACCAGTCTCCAGAATGGCTTAGAAAACCAGTGGTGCTAATATCCAGGGGTCCCAAAGTTCTACAGGATTTTCCTTTTGGAGAGCTCATATATGGTTTCACTCTTCTAGACCCCAGCAAAATATAGCAGTTTGAGAAGCATGTAGATTATATGTGAAAGAAAATCATTTGCTGATCTAGAGGCATCAACTAGAGGGGTGAGGGACAGCTGAGATACTCCCCAAAAGACAGAGCTGCTGGCTGACACCATTGTTGCACTCTTCCCATAGACTGCTATGCTAGCACAGGTGGGTGACCTTGGACATGGCATCCTCCCCCTGCCTTGCTGGGATGCGTTGGAATGAGTGGTCCTGGCACTTGCCGAGGCCAGAGAGCATGGGTGGTTGGACTGCTACCCTGCTCCTTGGCTAGAGCAGGCAAGTGCAAATGGTCTCTGAGTTCTCCCGCTCCCTACTTAAAGTCCACAAGTGCAAGTGGTTGTGATATTCCTCTGCCCCTTAGCTGGGGTAAACACCAGTGACAGCGGCATTCTCCCACTTCCAGCCCAAAGCTGGAGCACACACAAGGACATGGCACTTTCTCACAGCATTGTTGAAGCCCACGGGTAATCACAGACAAAACATTTTTCTGCTCCTTCTCTGAAGCCTGTTGAGTCTGCCCCACCTACCACACTCTCTGGCTGCCTTGCTAAAGCCACATACAATCCAAACAGGGAACATCTCTTGATTCCCTGGCCCAGGTACCCAAGAGGGTTGGCTTTCCAGAGCTGTAGAGGACTGTAACAACTAGAGAGACAGCTCTTGTGGCAGGCTACCACCTCCAAGGCACTGCAGAGACAGAAGACTGAAACACAACCTCAGTCTTCCTGTGGAAAAAAGACTATTTGCTTAGCCCAGTGCTTTAGCCTAAAGGACAGGCATCAAGTTTCCCACACACCTAGAGGCTAAAAAGGCACTTCCAGGGAAACACCACACTTGTTCACTACCTTAGCCTTACTATGGCTCAGCAAGACTCCCCAGGAAGGAGTTTATACATTTGTCTAGAGCCCAGACTTTTCAACTGTTGTCCTGGAGACACCTCCAGATCTTCTGGTCTGGAGGCCCACAGGACTTACAAGTGCAGCCCCACAGGACTATATATATTTGCACACTTGAAAAGCTACTGCCTGAAGGTCTGGCTTTCAAACAACCTGAAATTAGATGCTAAAAGAGATTCATTCTCTTGGACTGCTGACAAGTCTTGGCACGTCCACAACAACAGGGGCATATCAAGAATAAATCAGGCAGTTTAGACAATCACAAAGGTGCAAGAGACAACCAAGAGCTAAGACAAGGCTGAAGGAAAAGGATCAGAACCCACCTAAAACCAGTCCTTCTCGGTGCGACTGGGTGGATCAGTTGGTTGGGCATCTGATTCTTGGTATTGGTTCAGGCTGTGATCTCAGGGTTGTAGGATCAAGCCCCAAGTTGGGTTCTGTACTCAGCACAGAGTCTGCTGTGCTCCTTTCCCCTATGCCCCTCCCCCTTGCTTGCATGCACACACTCTTTTCTCAAATAAATAAATAAATAAGATCAGGGGTTGGGGGGGGGGGGGTGGATGTACTCCTTCAAAACTGAGAAAGTAGCTGTATTGCCTGACAGAAATAAATGAAGACAGTCAAACAAAAATGAGGAAACAGAGAAATATATTTCAAACAAAAGAATGAGACAAAACCTCAGAAAAAGACCTTGATGATATGGAGACAAGTAATCTACCTGATAAGGAATTCAAAATAATAGTCATAAAAATGTTCCTCGAACTTGAAAGAATGGATGAACACAGAGAGAACTTCAACAAAGAGAAACTACCAAAGAGAAGTCACAAAACTGAAGAATACAGTAACTGAACTGAAAAATATACTGGAGGAATTCAATACAGTGGAAGAAGTAGAAGTACAAATCAGTGAGCTTGAAGAGAAATCAATGGAACTCACCCAAACAGAGCAGCAAAAAGAAAAAAGATAATTTTAAAAAATGAAAGTAAGAGACCTCTAGAACAACATCAAGAGGAATAACACTTGCATTACAAGGGATCCCAGAAGGAGAAAATAAAGATAAAGGCGCAAAAAGCTTATTTGGAGAAATAATGGCTGAAAACTCCCCTAAAGACACCCAGGCCCAGGAAGCCTAGAGAGTTCCAAAGAAAATGGACCCAATGGAAGCCATGCTAAGACAAATTATAATGAAAATGTCAAAAGTTAAAAATTAAGAGAGAATCTAAAAAGCAGCATGAGAAAACCAAAATTGTATGTTCGAGGGAAACCCCATAGGTTATCAGATTTCACAGCAGAAACTGCAAACCAAAAGGCAGTGGCAAACCAGAAGGCAGCACTTTCAAAGTGCTGAAAGGATGAAAATCTCCAACCAAGAATACCCAGCAAAATTATCATTCAGACTGAAAGAGAGATAGTTCTCCAAACAAAGGCTAAAAAAGTTCACTACTAAGCCAGCTTTACAAGAAACATTAAAGGGACTTCTTTAAGCTGAAAAGAAATGACACTAACTAATAAGAAAGTATATAAAAGCAAAAATTCTAACTGAAAAAGGTAAATATGTAGTAAAGGTTAGTGTATTAATCATTATATGAAGCTACTAAGAAGGTTAAGAAACAAACATGATAAAATTAACAAACACAATAATTAGCCAAGAGATACATAAAATAAAAAGATGTAAAATGTGACATCAAAGGCAAAAAACGTGGGGTGGGAGAAAGTAAAAATATAAAGTTTGGGAATGTGTTCAAATTTAAGTTGCTATCAATTAAAGTAGACTATTACATACACAAGATGGTGTATGTGAACCTCACAGTAACCACAACAAAAACTTAGGGTAAATACATGAAAAAAGAAAGGAATCTACACATAACACTAAAGAGAGTTGTCAAACCACGAGGGAAAAAAGAAAAAGAAAAAGGAATAGAGAAAACCTACAAACAAAGCCACAAAACAATGAACATGGCAATAACTACATACCTATTAACAGTAACTTTAAATGTAAATGGGTGAAATTCTCCAACCAAAAGACACAGAGTAGCTATATAGAATTTTTTAAAAAAGAGACCAACAAGTGGCGCCTGGGCGGCTCAGTGGGTTAAGCCTCTGCCTTCGGCTCAGGTCATGATCTCAGGGTCCTGGGATCAAGCCCCACATTGGGCTCTCTGCTCATCAGGGAGCCTGCTTACCCCCCCTCTCTCTGCCTGCCTCTCTGCCTACTTGTGATCTCGCTCTCTGTCAAATAAATAAATAAAATCTTAAAAATATATATATATATAAAAAAAGAGAGAGAGAGAGACCAATAAAAGACTCCATTCAGAAGGAAAAAAATACAAAGCCTGAAAGTGAAAGAATGTAACAGATATTCCATGCAAATGGAAACAAAAAGAAAACCAGCATAGCTATCCTAATATCAGATGAGATCAACTTTAAAACAAAGACTGTAATAAGGGACAAAAAGAGGCACTACATAATAATTAAGAGGTCAATCCAATAAGAAAGTAAACCATTTATAAATATACATGCACCCAACAGAGAAGCTCAAAAATACATACATCAAATACAGACATAAAAGGAGAAACTGATACAATACTGGTAGGGGATTTTTAACACCCCAGCTTACATCATTGATCATCCAGACAGAAAAACCAGTAAGAAAACATTGGTCTTAAATGACATATTAGACCAGATGGACTTTAAATAGACATATATAGAACATTCCATCCAAAAGCAGCAGAATACACATTCCTCTCAGGTGCACATGGAATATTTTTCAAGATAGATCACGTGTTAGGCTATAAGACAAGTCTCAGTATCAGGAAGACTGAAACCATAGGAAGCATCTTTTCTGACCAAAATGGTATGAGACTAGAAACCAATTACAAGGGAAAAACTAGAAGAACTACAAATACTTGGAGATTAAACATGTCACTGAACAACTACAGAGAAGAAATTAAAAAATACCTAGAGACAAATGTAAACAAAAATGAAACATATCAAAATCTGAGATGCAGCAAAAGCAGGTCTAAGAGGAAAGTTCACAACAATACAGGACTATCTCAAGAAACAAGAGAAATCTCAACCAAACAATTTAACTTTACACTAAAGAAATTAGAAAAAGAACAAAGCCCAAAGTTAGCATAAGGAAGGAAATAATAAAGATCAGAGTGGAAATAAATAAAACAAAAACTAAAAGACAATAGAAAAGGTCAATGGGAGGAGGGAGGCAAGATGGAGGAGGAGTAGGGGACCTCACCTGGACTGCTCCCCTGAACTGAGCGGGATATCTACCAAACCATCCTGAACACCCATGAAATCAGTATGAGATTGGTGGCTTCCGACTGCTCCAGATTTTCCTCGGGTGCATTTCACCTGGGTCGTGGTTGATACTTTGGACTCTGTACATTCCCTCAACCATCTCTCAACAGAATGACTAGGAGGAGGAACTCCCAACAAAGAAAAGAACCACAGACAATGGCCTCTGCCATAGACTTAATGGATATGGATATAAGGAAGATGTCAGAAAAAGGCTTCAGAGTAACATTTATAAAGTTGCTATTTAGTCTTGAGAAAAGTATTGGCAATGATATAGAATCTCTAAGGGCAGAATTGAGAGCTGATCTCACCAAACTTAAAAATGCTATGAAGGCGATGCAGTCTAAAATGGATACTCTGAATGCCAGGTAAATGAAAAAGAAGAATGAATTAGTGGTCTAGAAGATAAGCTGATAGAAAGGAAGTCAAGAAGGATAGGGATAAAGTACAAGCTCATGAGATCAGACTTAGAGAGATCAATGATGCCATGAAATGTTCCAAAGTCAGAATTATTGGGATCCCTGAGGGGGGTGGAGAGAGAGAGAGGACTAGAAGGTATACTTGAGCAAATCATAACTGAGAACTTCTCTAATCTGGGGAAGGAAACAAACATCCATGACCAAGAGGCAGAGAGGACTCCTCCCAGGATAAATAAAAATAGATCAACACCCTGGTACATAATAGTAAAACCTGCTAATCTTACGAACAAGAAAGTTACCTGAGAGCAGCTAGGGGGAAGAGATTTCCTACCTATGGTGGGAGAAACATCAGAATAACATTAGATCTGTCCAAAGAGACCTGGCAAGCCAGAAAGGGTTAGCAAGACATAATCTGGGTACTAAATGAGAAGAACATGCAACCAAGAATACTTTACCGACCAAGGCTGTCATTCAGAATGGATGGAGAGAAAAAGAGCTGCCAGGAGACAGGCAGAAAGTGAAAGAATATGTGACCACCAAGTCAGCCCTCAAGAAATAATTAAGGGGGGGGGTTCTATAAAAGAAAAAAGACCCCAAGAGTAATATCTAGAAAGTAACAGACAATCTACAGAAACAGGGACTTTACAGGCAATATGATGGCACTAAATCCATATCTTTCAAAAGTTACTCTCAATGTGAACAGCCCAAATGCTCCCATGAAATGGCGCAAGGTTTCAGACTGGATAAAAAGACAGGACCATCTATATGCTGCCTACGATAGACTCATTTTGAACCTAAAGACCCCTCGAGATTGAAAGCAAGGGGATGGAGAAAGATTTATCATGCAAATGGATCTCAAAAGAAAGCTGGGGTAGCAATTCTCATATCAGACAAATTGGATTTTTAAACCAAAGACTGTAGTAAGGACCAATTTTTAAACTAAAGACTGTAAAGGAACACTGTATCATACTTAAAGGGTCTATCCCACAAGAAAATCTAACAATTTTAAGTATCTATGCACCCAACATGAGAGCAGCCAACTACATAAGCCAACTATTAACCAAAATAAAGAATCATATTGATAATAATACATTAACAGTAGGAGACCTCAACATTCCACTCTCAGCAATGGACAGGTCATCCAAGCAGAAGATCAACAAAGAAACAAGAGCTCTGAATGACACATTGGACCAGATGGACTTCGTAGATATATACAGAACATTCCACCCTAAAACAACAGAATACTTATTCTTTTCAAATGCACATGGAATTTTCTCCAGATTAGATCACATACTTGGTCACAAATCAGGTCTCAACCTATACCAAAAGACTGAGATTATTCCCTGCATGTTATCAGACCACAATGCCTTGAAACTAGAACTCAATCACAAGAAAAAATTTGGAAGGAATTCAAACATGTGGAAGTTAAAGAGCATCCTACTAAAGAATGACTGGGTCAACCAGGAAATTAAGGAAGAACTTAAATAATTCATAGACACTAAAGAGAATGAAAACACTTCAGTCCAGAACCTACGGCATACTACAAAGGCTGTCCTTTCAGCAATGTAGCAGGATACAAATCAAAACCACATTGAGATATCACCTTACACCAGTTAAAATGGCAAAAACTAATAAGACAGAAAACAAGAGGTGTTGGCAAGGATGTGGAGAAAGGGGAACCCTCTTACACTGTTGGGGGGAATGCAAGCTGGTACAGCCACTCTGGAAAAGAGGGTGGAGTTTTTCTCAAGACATTAAAAAGAGAGCTACCCTATCACCCAGCAATTTCACTACTAGGTATTTACCCTAAAGATAGAGGTGTAGTGAAAAGAAGGGCCATATGTACCCCAATGTTCATAGCAGCAATGTCCACTGGTGAACAATAGCCACTGTGGAAGAAGCTGAGAGGTCGTTCAACAGATGAATGGATAAAAAAGATGTAGTTCATATATACAATGGAATATTACTCAGCCATCAGAAAGAATGAATACCTACCATTTGCACTGACATGGATAGAACTGGAGGGGATTATGTTAAGTCAAATAAGTTAAGCAGAGAAACACAATTAACATATGGTTTCACTCATATGTGGAATATAAGGAATAGTGCAGAGAACCACAGGGGAAGGGATGGAAAACTGAAGGGGGAGAAATTGGAGAGGGAGATGAACCATGAGAGACTATGGACTCCGGGAAACAAACTGAAGGTTTCAGGGGCAAGGCGTGGGGGGATGGGGTCACCGGGTGGTGGGCATTAAGGAGGGCATGTTTTGTGATGAGCACTGGGTGTTATACTCAACTAATGAATCACTGAACACTACATCAACAACTAATGATGTACTATACAGTGGCTAACTGAATATAATGAAAAAAAAAAAGTGAAAAAACAGTCAATGAAATTAAGAGCCAGTTCTTTGAAAAGAGAAACAAAATGGACAAACTTGCAGTTAGACACACCAAGAAAAAAAAAAGAGAAAACACAAAATTAGAAATGAAAGAAGAGACGTTACAAATGATAACACAGAAATATGAAATCATGAGACTACTATGTATAATTATGTGCCAACAAATTAAACAACACAGAAGAAATGGATAAATTACTAGAAATTTAAAATTTTCCAAGACTGAATCATGAAGAAATAGAAAATCAGAATAGACTGATTACTAATAAGAACATTCAGTCAGTAGTCAAAAACATCCCAACAAACAAAAGTCCATGACCAGACAGCTTTATTGGTGAATTCCAGAAGATTTAATTCAAAGATTTAAGGTGATCCTTCTCAAACTCCTTCAAAAAATACAAGAGGTGGAAATGCTTCCAAACTCATTTTATGAGGCAGGCATTACCCTGATACCAAAACCAGAAAAGGACACCACAATAAAAGAAAATTACAGGCCAACATCCCTGATGAACATAGATGCAATAATCCTGAACAAAATATTACCATCTGACCTCTACAATGCATTAAAAGGATCATACATCATGATCAAGTGGGATTTACTCAAGGGATGCAAAGATGATTCAACATCCATCAAGCAATCAATGTCATACACAGTAAAAAAATTAAAGATAAAAATTACATGATCATCTCAATAGATGCAGAAAAAGCATTTGACAAAATTCAACATCCATTTAAAAAAAAAAAAACAAACTCACTAAGTGGGTATAGAAGAAACATACTTCAAAATAATAAAGGCCATACATGACAAACCCACAGCTAATATGCTCAACAGTGAAAATGTGAAAGCTTTTTCACTAATATCAGGAACAAGACAAGGAAGCCCACTCTTTCCACTTGTATTTAACATAGTACTGGAAGCCCTTGCCACAGCAATTAGGCAAGATAAAGAAAAGGCATAATATTGGAAAGGAAAAATTCAAACAGTCACTATTGTGATATATACAGAACATCCATAGATTCCACCAAAAAACTATTAAAACTAATAAAAGAATTCAATAAACTTGCAGGATATAAAATTAATACACAAAAACTAATAGTGAACTATCAGAAAGTGAAGTCGAGAAAACAATCACATTTATAATTGCAACAAAAAGAATAAAATGCCTAGGAATAAACTTAACCAAGATGGTAAAAGACCCATACACTAAAAATTATAGGACAGTGGGAAAAGAAACTGAAGACACCAATAAATGGAAAATTTTCTGTGTCCATAAAGTGGAAAAATCAGTATTGTTAAAATAACCACACCATCAGAAGCAATCTACAGATTCAATTCAATCTCTTAAAATTCCAATAACATTTTTGATAGAATGAGAATAAGTCTAAAATTTATATGGAACCACAAAAGACCTCGAATAGCCAAAACAACCTTAAGAGGAAAAAAAACAAAACTAAGCCAGGGGTATCATGCTCCCTGGTTTCAAATTATACTACAAAGCTATAGTAATCAAAATAGTATGGTAATGTCACAAAAACACATGTAGATCAAAGAACAGAGTAGAGAGCTCAGAAATAAACCCAATTATAAATGGTGAACTAACGTACAACAAAGGAGTCAAAAATGGGAAAGGACAATGGGAAAGGATGGTTTTTAAATTATGTTGGAAAAACTGAATAGCTACAATGCAAAATAATAAAATTGGACAACTATTTTACACTATATATATAAAAACAATTTTAAATAGAGGTGCCTAGGTGGCTCAGGTCATGATCCCAAGGTCCTGGGATCGAGCCCTGCATCAGGCTCCCCGCTCAGCAGGAAGCTGCTTCTCCCTCTCCCATTCCCCCTGCTTGTGTTCCCCCTCTCTCTGTCTCTCTGTCAAATAAATAAATAAAATCTTTAAAAAAAAACAAAACTTCAAAAGGATTGAAAACTTGAATGTACAACCTAAAACCATAAAACTCCTATAAGAAAACATAGGCAGTAAGCTCCTTGACAATGATCTTAGCAATGTTTTCTAGCAATAGAAGCAAAAGTAAACAAATATGAATACATCATACTAAAAAGCTTCTGCAGAGCAAAACCCCCCCCCACACACACACACACAAAACAACAAAAAACCCCCACAACAAAACAAAAAGGCAATAAATAAGAGGAGATATTGGCAAATTATATATCCTATCAGGGGTTAATATCAAATATATATACAAAGAACTCAAATAACCCAGTAACCAAAAAAATCCAATTTAAAAAATGGGCAGAGGATCTGAATAGACATTTTTCTAAGAATACATACAGATGGCCAATAGATATATGAAAAGATGCTCAAAATCATTAATCATCAGGGAAATGCAAATCAAAACTACAATGAGATATCACCTTACAGCTGTGAGAATGGCTATGATAAAAAAAAACACAAGAAATAGTAAGCGTTGGCAAGCTGAGGAGAAAAGGGAATCCTCGTGCACCGCTGAAAATATAAATTGATCAGGCACTACAGAAAAAGATATAAAGGTTCTTCAAAAACACCAAAAATAGAGCTACCACATAATCCAGCAATTCCATTATTGGGTATCTAGCTAAGGAAATCAAAAGTACTAATTCAGAGAGATATATGCACCCTTATGTTCAATGCAGAAGTATTTACAATGCCAAAGTATAAAAAAACCCTACATGTCCATTAATGTACTAATGGATAAAGAAAATGTAGCATGTATAACTTGATCCTTAAACAACAACAGTTTGAATTTCACAGGTCCACTTATGTGCAGATTTTTTATAGTACTATAAATGTATTTTCTTCCTTATGGTTTTAATATTTTCTTTTTCTCTAGCTTACTTTATTGTAAGAATACAGTATCTAATATATACAATATATGTGATATTTGGCTGCTTATGTTATCAGTAAGTCTTCTGTTCAAAAATAGGTTAGTAGTAGTAAAGTTTGGAGTTTAAAGTTATATGTGGATTTTTGACTGAATGGTGGGGGATCGGTGTCCTAATCCTCATGTTCAAGGGTGAACAGTATATACTATGGAGTATTACTCAGACATAAAAGAGAATGAAATCATGGCATTTTTGACAACATGGATGGACCCTGAAGGTACAATGCCAAGTGAGATAAGTCTGATAGAAAAAGATAAATAATTCATGTTTTCACTTATATGTGGAATCTAAAAAACAAAACAAAATGAAACCCAGACTCACAGATAGAAGAGATTAATGGGGATTTGGGGGGTGGCAGCAGGCCAAATGGATGAGGGGAATCAATAAATGCATAGTTCCAGTAATAAAATATATGGCATGGGATGTAATGTACAGAATGGAGCATGGGAAGCAGAGTCAATAACCCTGTACTAACTTTGTAAGGGGATAAATGATAACTAGATATATTTTGGTGACAATTTCACAACACACAGAAATGTCAAATCACTATGTTGCACCCCCTGAAACTAATAGAATACTGTATACCAATTATACCTCAGTAAATGAAAATAAATCCCTGTCATTTGGAAACAAGACAAAACAAAACAAAAACAACCCACCACGGTTTGAATGCCAAATTACTAAAACCCAGACTTGCCATGAATGGGATTTAACTTAAAAATTAAGAGCTATAAAAGTGTGCAACTGCTGTTTTAAAACTTGAAGTAAGGGGCACCTGGGTGGCTCAGTGGGTTAAGCCTCTGCCTTTGGCTCAGGTCATGATCCCAGGGTCCTGGGTTCGAGCCCCACATCTGGCTCTCTGCTCTGCAGGGAGCATGCTCCCCCCACCCCACCTGCTTGGGATCTCTGTCTGTCAAATAAATAAATAAAATCTTTTAAAAATAAAATAAAATAAAATAAAATTAACTGCTAGACAATTCTTTCCTAACTTTGAGGGCAAAAAAAAAAAAAAAATCTGTCCATCTCGGACAATACACAAAAATAAAATCATCAACAAAGACTGACTTTTTCCTTGCAGGTAACTATCATGCCCTTCCTATTTTTCCAAGATTCCCACTTGCCTCCAAAAGGAAGAGAAATGAGAAGAAAATGCCCATGCACTATTCAAAACCCAAGATCTTGGTGTTTTGTTGTTTTTCTTTTACTTTTTGAATTCTGGTAAACTTCTGGCCTCATTAGAACTCAGACAGATTCTCGGGGTACCTGGGTGGCTCAGATGGTTAAGCATCTGCCTTTGGCTCAGGTCATGATCCCACAGTGTTGGTATCAAGCCCCACGTCAGGGTCCCCACTCAGTGGGGAGTCTGCTTCTCCCTTTCCCTCTGCCCCTCTGCCCCTTTCCCTCATGCCCTCTCTGTCTCTCTCTCAAATGAATAAAATATTTTTAAAAAATCAGATTCTCATTCAAATTCTTTCAAACCTGTCACATTGGATTTTTGCAACTATTTTTATCCTTTATTTTTTCTATCATGGGATTCGTACCTTAGTGTTTCTACAGGTTTAAAACATCCTCTCTCTCCATATCAAGCAAAGCCCTATTTTTTTGCAGCCTCTCGCAACTTTGGAAGGCTTATAAAATAGCACTTCAGTTTGGGTGGATTCTATCTGTATAGAATGTAACATAATCATGAGAGCTGAGACTCCTAGAATATAATCAGGTTTAAATTTCATAAACACAATCATGAAAATACTTAAATACATATTTTTAACATAAACTACCTGGGTAAGAGGTAACCCTAAACTCTCAATAAATAAGACTCAAAATCGGAATTTACATGTTAAGAAAACACTTTAAAATGGTAAATCAGTGCTCAGAGTTTGAAAATAAAATTCTAAAATCCAAGGCTGTGCACATAGTTTTGTTTTTTTAATTAAGTATTTGGATATATGGCTCTGACACTTTATATAATAGCATATACAGTAAGCAAGTCTGCCTCTCTAGTTCTCAGTTTTCCCCCCAATTAAAAAAAAAATGGTAAGAATGAACTAAAGATTATCTGCAGATTTCTCCCAAAGACTTCCATAACTTATACTCACACAAAGAGGGACTTCTTTCATAATTTAAAAGCACAGCACAGTTAATTAAATGAGATAGAAGTGTTGTAGCCTTTACTTTTTCTGTACTGAGTTTTTAATATAATAAAATACTAGAGACCTTTTATAATATCAACAATTGCCAGAAACATGTTTTGGTGGTCACAAGAACTGGAAGCAATTTAGAATTCATGCTCCTTTCTAATCAGGTACTGCAATGTTTATCCTTTTAAAGTACGGTCAAATCATAAGGAGTTGTTTGGGTCTGGATGATCTGTAAGGTTCCTTCTCACTATTAGATTCTATTCACTTGGGATACCTGGGTGGCCTAGTCAATTAAGCAGCTTCCTTTGGCTCAGGTCATGATCCCAGGATCCTGGGATGGAGTCCCAGCATGGAGCTCCTTGCTCAGCAGGGAGCCTGCTTCTCTGTCTGCCTCTGCCTGTCACTCTGCCTACTTTTGCTCACTCTCTGACAAATAAATAAATAAAATCTTTAAAAATAAATAAATAAATTCTATTCACTTACTCTTCAATGTAGATGGGAATGTCTAAAAACTGACGGCTAACAAGAGATCCTTCCAGATAAAGAAAAGGAACTAAGTAAGGATCAACATACAAAGCAGCACAAATGTGTAAGTCCAAGGAGGCAAAAACCAATCTCTGGGACATAGGACTAACAATGGTTGTGAGGAGTTTTACTAAGATTGAGATATTCTCTGGGTTGGCTAGGTTCATTCAAATGCCTCCCAAGATGATAAATAGCCCAGGAAATCCATTAGGATGTATTCAAATGCTTAATACTGAATCTTGACAAAACACAGTGAGGCTATTCATACATGGGTGTGCCACAAGAATAGTTTAAATTATTATTCAAGACTGAAATGATATGACTTAGAGATCCTGGGTACCATCTTTCATGGTACACCCTGTAAGTGGAAGAGTCCAGATAGGCTAGCTGTCTACTGATTTTTTTTTTTTAGAGGGTTTATTTGCTTCAGGTTCTTATGAACCGTGAACACCACTGCCTCGGAGCTATCCATGGTGCTTGACTCAGATTCAGCCCACCACTTCCAACAACTGATGCATTAGCTTTCCTACTATAGTATCACTAAGGAGCTGTCTGACCCATCACCCACACTGTGGCCTGGACAATCATGCCAGTATTATGGGCCACTTGTAACCTGTCTATTCCACTTGGCCTGTGCCCAGATCCCCCAGGTGTCCTATTGTGAATCTCCAGCTAACCTACCCTTTCCCCCAGACCTGCTACACCATCTGCTACACAAAACCCTTTCTGTAGAGATAGCACACCCCATAGAAGATCACCGCATACTCTGGGCAAAAGATTATGCTTCTTCAGAGCCAAGCCCCACATGATACCTTATATGAGTTTTAAAACCTTATTATTGTTACAATTTTTACCACTCAAAAACAAATGTAAATGACTTCTAAATTTTGCTATATATGTTTTTGTGACTGACTCTGGCATCAGTAAAAAAAATAGGAATTATTAACTCAAGACTGATGTGTAGGTTCCAGGGAATCATGAACCAACTGAAATTATGTGATTCTTTAGGCAGGTGCATGTTTTCCTGTGGAAGAGGATGTTGAGACTCTTATCCTTAAAAGGTTAGAACTACTGATCAATATGGTGATGATAATAATAATAACTCCCAAATAATGATCACCCAGTTTAAGCACCAGATCTTTATGTTTGTAGTATAATAAATATATGTGGTCTTTGTCCCAGCTCCTGGCACAAAGCTATTAAAACCCTTGGGATTTCCTAAGTGATAGGAGTGTCTTTGGTTATTCATAAGAATCCCCCTTTGAGCACACCTGAGTTTATGCTATGAACAGTTAGGTTCAGAATGAGACTGGTAACCAGAAAGACCATGTGACTAGAGGGTTGGAACTTCCAGTCCTACGCAGCAAATTCTGAGAGGGGAAAAATGGGGAAGGGGAGATTAAAGCTCAATAAAATCTGATGAACTTCTGGGCTGGTGAACACATCCATGTGCTAGGAGGGTAGCATACCCCAATTCCAACAAAAAAGAAGTTTCCGCATTTCGGACACTTCTGGATCTTACCCTATGTACCTCATCATCTGGCTGTTCATCTGTATCCTTTATAATAAACTGCAAACATAAGTAAGGATTTTCCTGAGCTTTGTGAACCATTCTAACAAATTATCAAAACCAAGGAGGGTGTTGTGAGAACCTCTAATTTATAGCTGATTGGTCAGAGGCACAGAAGAACAACCTGGACTTGCAACTAGTGCCTAAAGAAGGGCAGTCTTGTAGGACTGATCCCTTTACCTATGGGATCTGACTCTATCTTCAGGTAGATGTGTTAGAATTTAGTTAAATTCTACAACACCCAAATGGGGTCCAGAGAGAATTAGAGAATTGCTTGGTGGTATGAAAAACACTCCAGAATATCCAACTGCCTATTTGACACCTCTAAAGGAATGTCCACAACACACAGCAAACTCAGCATGTCTAAAATGAAACTTACTTTTCCTCCTTACTTCCCTAACATGTTCCTCTCCTAAACCTCAGTAGATGATACCACCTAGTTGTAAAGGTAAAAATCCTGTCAGTCATATTTGATTATGATCATGACTCTTTTCCTTATTCGATCAGTGACCACCTATAACTTTCTGAAAGCCTAATAAATTCGTAAAACACTTTTTAAAAAACACTTAAAACACTTTAAAAAAAATTTTTTTTATTTATTTGAGAGAAAGGCAGTGAAAGAAAGCATGAGCAGGGAGGAGAGGGAGAAGCAGGTTCCCTGCGGGCAGGGAGCCCAATGTGGGGCTTGATCCCAGGACCACAAGATCATGACCTCAACTGAAGGCAGCCACCTAACCAACTGAGCCACCCAGGAGCCCTTAAAACACTCCTGAAGAGAAAGAATCTCGCATTCTATAATAATTTTGCAGGTCCTAAAGACCACCAAATATGAATAGATCCTGTAAGCTAGAAACTCTTCCCTCTGGACAACTTTTCATTTTCATGAGGCAAGCTTAAATCTCTCTTATCATTCCCCCTCCTCCAATAACTGTACTATGAACATACTGGAGAATGTAACTAACTCATTATTCTTCTGATTTTATAGAAAAAGCCCAGTTTTCCCTTATCAAAGTGACAAGTGGGGGGCTGTTTCTGCAAAATGGCTCTTATTTGGAATACCTTTCATTCTTATCTAAATAGTCCCAAGGATCATAGCACCACTGTTCAGTGAAGGCAGCTGTTCTCGGTTTCTAGAAGGTAACAGAAATTGTTCTTTGTCAATCACTCCATATCTTTATTCAAAGCCAACATGACAGATGGCACTGCAAAGCAATTGCCAAATCAAAAATGAAAAAGATACAAGTCAAAACCACTGAATTTCCTGGCTGCTGGCACTATTTTGAAAGTCTTTTTTTTTTTTTTTTAAAGATTTTATTTATTTATTTGACAGAGAGAGATCACAAGTAGAAGGAGAGGAAGGCAGAGAGAGAGAGAGAGGGAAGCAGGCTTCTTGCTGAGCAGAGAGCCCGATGTGGGACTCGATCCCAGGACCCTGAGATCATGACCTGAGCCGAAGGCAGCGGCTTAACCCACTGAGCCACCCAGGCGCCCCGCTATTTTGAAAGTCTTAAAGAGAATAGGAGGAGACAGGAGATAGACGTCCAAGTGAAATAGAAAGACCCTATGCTGTTTCTAACTCTTGGTAAAGCTAAAAAACAAACAAACAAACAAACAAACAAAAACAAAAAAAACCCCACTTTTTAAAAAAGATTTTATTTATTTGAGAGAGAGAGAGAGAGAGAGAGAGCACAAGCAGGGGGCGGGGAGAGGGAGAAGCACGTTTCCCACTGAGCAGGGTGCCAGATGTGGGGTCCAATCCCAGGACCCTGGGATCATGACCTGAGCTGAAGGCAGACACTTGATCAACTGAGCCACTCAGGTGCCCCATGCTTAAAAAGCTTCTTGAGCACTCAGTGTCTGAATTCAGGCAGCAATCTTCCCTTAAAGAGACAACACAATGCCTGGACAAAGACAATGAGCATTTCCCATTCCTCATACATTGCAAGTTAAAGATTTGGAAGTTCATACTGTTAAATCCCTATTAGGAATACCTCCTAACATAACTGAGGTTCCTGGTGCTTGTGGAATGAATTAATGGCAAACTTTAAAATGTGCTGACCAAATTTTATTTTGCATTTATTACTAAAAACCAAGAGAGGTCAAATTCATGCTTATAGTTGGCCTTAGCATCACATAAAAATTTTTCCTATTGTCAGATGTCCACTGAGAGCAAATCAATATGCAGCTTAAGGCCAACAAATGCTTATAATTATCAAGAACAGAACAAAATCAAGGAATACTCAGACTTGGAATACCCTGTACAGTTCTACTAATTGCTTGTCAAAAAGACATGATGGCACTAGGTAACACTGTAAAGGAGACAATTAAAATTAATAGATGCCTTAGTTGTCTATACCAGCCTACAATGTTATTCAATAAAATTTTATTATCTTGCCTCTCTCAAATCATTAGAAGTGACCAAAGTAAAATGCAATCATCCTCTTAAGAGTCTTTCACACAGAAAAATTTTCATTTTTGTTAAATCCAATTATTAATTTTTAATTTAAAAAAGTTTTTAAATACATCATGGTTTTGGTGTTATGTCTAAGACTTTATCAAGTCCAAGATTCTGCAGATTTTCTGTTGTTTATTCTTAAAGTTTCATTTTATGCTTTGTAATTAAGTCTATGATCCATTTTGAATTAATTTTCGCATAAGGTGTGAAGCTGAGATCAAAGTTCATTTTTTTTTTTAAGATTTTATTTATTTGAAAGAGAGAGAGGGTGTGCACTGGGGGGGGGGGGGGGAGAATGAGAGGGAAAAGCAGAATCCCTGCTGAGCAGGGAGCCCTATGTAGAACTTGATCCCGCCAACTCCAGGATCATGACCTGAGCCGAAGGCAGTCACTTAACCAACTGAGCTACCCAGGATCCCTCAAAGTTCATTTTTAACCTATGGTTGAAAGGATGAAAACATAAGCTACGGATTTGGGAGAAAATATTTGCAAAGCACTTATCTGATAAAGGACTCATACCTAGAATCTAAGAGCTTTCAAAACTCAACAGTCAAAAAACAAACAGCCCAGTTAGGAAGTGGGCAAAAGGATATGAAGAAATACTTCACTAAAATATTTCTTTATATCCAATAAAATATGGGTGGCAAGTAATGAAAATATTTTTGACACTACTTATCATTAAAGAAATGCAAATTAAGACCATGATGAGTTATCATTACACATCTATTTAAAACAGCTAAAATAAAAAATAATGAGTATACCAAATGCTAGCGAGGGTACAGAGAAATTGGATCTCTCATACGTTACTGATGGAAATGTAAAATGGTATATCCACTCCAGAAAAGTGTCAGTTTCTTTAAGAACTAAACATACATTTACCACACAACCTAGCAATTAACACTCCAGGGCATTAATCTCAGAGATATGAAAAGTTACCTTCACACAAAAACCTGCACCTGATTATTCACTGCAGGTTAGAACAGCCCAAAACTGGAAATAACCAAAATGTCTCCTAGGTTGATAGCTAAAATGTGACATCCATTCCACAGAATACTACTTAGCAGTAAAAAAGAACAAACTATTGATACACACAACTTGGATGGATTCCAAGGGCATTACATTGAATGACAAAACCAATCTCAAAAGGTCACATACTGTATTTTTGTAACATTATAAAACATGACAAATTTTCAGAGATGGAATTAGTGGTCACCAGGGGTTAGAGGCAGGGGGTTGGTAGGTTTGACTATAAAGAGGTAGCATAAGGGAGATTTTTTGGTGACAGACTAATTCTGTATCTTGACTGTGGTGATGGCTACACTATATTCATGATAAAATGATACAGAACTATACATATACCATTATCAACTTCCTGGTTTTGGTACTGTACTATAGTTACATAAAATGTAACCAACAGGGGGAAACTGGGTGATGTGTACACAGGGATCTTTCTGTATTATCTTGCAACCTCCCATGAATCCATAGTTATTTCAGAATAAAAAGTTTTAAACAATCCAATCACTGTGAAATCATTCAAGAGTTTGGGAAACATGAGAGAATTTATACATTTGTTGAAAAGGGTAATAAAACCAAAGTGCAAACCAAAGATGGATAGGGATGATCATGGTGCAGTCTAGAAAGATAGCTGGAGTTTGTTCAACTCCCCAAAATAAATAGTTTAACCAAACATTTACTGAATATCTAGTATATGCAAGACATAGTGCTATAAATAGCAGTGGGGTTAAGAAAAAGTCAAGTACTTACCTCTGAATTAATTTACTAAGAAGCTAGAACAATTATTAAAGGTCTCAGGGCCTCTGCAAAAGCAGTTCCCTTTGCATGGAACACACTTCTGTTTTTCTAGTTAGTTCTTAACCATCCTTGATCTCTCTCAGTTCATTGTCACTTCTTCATGGAAATCCTCCCTAGCTCCCCTCATTGCCCTCTACATTAAATTAATTCCCCTATTACGTGCTCATACAGCACCCTATATTTTTCATTCATAACACTAATCACTATTCACAACTAAAGAACTGTGTAATGGTTTGATATCTATTTTCCCCATTAGGCTAAAAGGGCAAAGACAGGTCTGTGCAGCTCACCACGGTATTCCCAAACCCAGTGTCATGCCTGGCAAATGACCGAGAAGTTCAAAATATATTAGATGAATGAATCCATACAAAGCTATAATTCATATGTACAAATGAGCAGGCAGACAGTAAGAGTTACTGGGTTTAGAAGAACCTGAGATCACTTCACTTTGAGAAAGCCAGTTTATATGGAATAGAAGGCTCATGCAGAGGATAAAGAATCTTATATCCAAAGTTGAACATGATTATCAGCCTTTTGGCAACAGGAACCCACTAAAGAACTGAAGCAGGAAAGTAGCGTGTCCAATGTTTTCTATAGGAAAATTACTAAGGAGAATGGACCCGAACTGAGAGGGTAAGACATAAGAAGTGGTAAAAATAATTCCGATGACACTGTGGTAATGAAGGCACAAAATGATGAGAGGCTGCCATGGGAACAGCCACATGTGTGAAACACTAAGAACCAATAGAACTTAAGGACTGATTAAATACAGGGGCATTAAAGGGGGAAGGACCAAAGATGATCCAAGAGGTTTAACAGTGAGTAATCAATGAAAACCAGTACTATTAACAGAAATGGAAAATCATAGTTAAGTCCTCTTAGGAGAAGGGAATGTGCTTTGTTACAAGTCTCAGGTAACATCCACGAAATTAAAGATATGAGACTACGCGGGAAAAAAGTCAAGGTTGGCAATGTAATATGTGAGTTGGTCACAATTAAGGTTTAAGACTGAATGAGATTTCCCATAGGGGAGAAGGTATAAAGGGCCTTGAATGAAACCTTTAAAGCCATACAACTTGCCCCTTGCTTGAATGATGCTTATCATGCCGTGGACTCATTCAGACTGTGAGATCCCTGAGGGCACATCTTATCTCATCCTCACATTCCCTAAAAGTAAACATTAAACAGTGTTGTATGTAACTGGTGCACAATAAGTAGCCTATTAAAGGAATCAATTATTTTCAAGGTAATTTCTGATTAAAATTTCCTGTTCTACCTGCACTCCGTATTTCAAAAGGCAGTGCCATAGCAGTGTCTGATTTCCTAAAGCTCTATAATTGATGAATTGACAGACAAGACTTTGGGACTGTGAAAAATACTTAAGCCCCCAATGAGATTAGAACTAAAGCAAATCCCCACTAGAAGCTTCTGCATAAAATTAAACAGGAAACATTATTTACTAAGGGAGTGAAACAAATGAAAATTTTCAATTGTAAGCCTGATACAAGTTGACAATGTACAAAAAAATAAGCTTCAGGTGAAATGAATGATAAACAAAATAATTAAAGGGACTTGAGGACAGCTGAGAGGCATACTTTTTAAAAAAACATAGTGAGGGAAAAGTCATTTACCTGCTTGCCCACAAAATATTACAGATGTAGAATAAAAGGCTAACCTGATTCAATATTTAGATGAACACTGTTTCCCCAAGGTGTATAAAATAAGGAAAAGGACTGCTAAAATCGATCAGGAGACAAATTGGATGACAGCCCCCACCCCCTTAAATTATCTAGGCTACAGTATTCCAGTGTTCTAACCCTGAATCATAGCAAACGTCCTAAGTGCTTCCAGATAGGTGAGTGTCTCTGTGACAGAAGTCCAGGAAAAGAAGAGAAACCGGCTGGAATCACAGATTTTAGGAACCTGACAAGTCAGGTAAACTGTAATCCAACCACCCTCTCAGTATCTGGCAGTTTCCACAAGTCTAAAAAATGGCCAATCAGTCTTTGCCTATTTCCAGCAACAGCAAATGGACCATTGGTAAAGTGACTATTCTCTGGTTGGACAGCTCTAAATTGTTGTAAAACCCTTTGAAGTTATCCCTCAGTAACTTTCACTCTGGGTCCGAGTTAAGAGCTACACAGTGTAAAGTAAAAGTTGTATTTTGGATTTTTATTTTAACTTAAAAAAAAAAACCCCAAACTACTAGGTGTTACTTCCTGACGGGTCAATACATACCCTCTTTCTATAATAGGAAAATTGAGTTTTCCCCCCAGCGCTTGACTCCCCTTAAAGGAAAAAGTTATGCCAGGCACAGGTTCCTTTAGACTCCGAGCAGCAACTTCCAAAGCAGAAAGGAGAAAGGGGGCTTAAACAGCTACATACACTAAGATATGCTGCAGCTGACATGAAATCTCCGTTGCCCAGAAGCAAGCAGTTCTAGCCCGTGCCGGGACGCGACAGAAGCCACAGACCTGCCCTGACCCTCTCAGGCTGTGGGGGCCCAAAGTGCCTGCACCTCTCCTATCCAAAGCCGCGGGGCGCTGAATGGGCGCTCTTTCCCAGGCCAGTGGCAAGCCCGGCACCTCACAGGGCAGAGTGCTCGGCCCGGAGAAGCAGCAACGCCGAGAGGAAGGTTCAGTGAAGCACCTGGCAAAGCCCAAGCCGAGCCACAGGGCCAGCTGCCCGTACGCCCAACCACCCTGTCCGCCAGAGGCCACCCGAGAAACGGTACCGGTGGGAGCTTCTGGAGTTGGGAGACGTTTCTGGCTCGGTCGGGGTCCCGTTTATTCCTCCTGCCCACCCTCTCTCTCCATGGCCCAAAGCTGAGCCGGAAGCCACCCCAAGGGGTGGTGTCCAGGAGGCACTCCGCGTTTGGGGTGAATGCTGCCGGGCAGCCCGAGCTCTCGAGCCGGCGGGCAGCTGCGGCGGTCACTCACCGAGAGGACGCTCATGCGGATTGGGGTCTCCAACAGGCACGCCATCTTGAGCCTTCCCACCGGGCTACGGCCGGTGCCGGCGCGGGGGCCGGCACTTTCGACAAGGAACTATTGGGCCAACGAAAGGCGCCGTCTGCAGAAAGTTAGGCAAGTAGACGAGAACACACCACGCTCTAGGCACAGGTGAAGCACGGCCAGGCCCCGCAGAAGGGAGAGGAAAGGAAAACCGCGCCAAGGACCTCCTCACGAATCGTCCTCTCAGAAACGGCAGCTACTCTCGGCCTGGGTTAGAGGTGGGAGCGGGCAGCAGTTTCCGCATGCGCAAAGAAGGTCTGCGAGCCCCACCTGCCGCTCGCGGTGGGCGGAGCCACGGGGGCGGGGTCTCGCTCTGGCGCTGCGAACTTCGCCAGTTGATTCGTTACAATGCTGGAGCTCACGTATTCATATTATGAAAAGCTCGTATGTGGGGTCACACACGTAATTTGAAGTTCACATTTGTATTCATTATCTCACTCCTTTGCACCAGACTCCTAACGTTGTTATTATCGCCATTTTACAGACGGAGGGACTGTGGTCTCAGAATCAGGTCTTCAGCATAATCTGCCATACCCATTTATTCTGATGTAGTGCTAAGAATAGATACGCTAGAACCAGAACGCCTGCACTTAATTTTTACTACTTCCCTTATTAGCTGCATTACCTCCAGTAAATTACTTAACCTGCTTATGCTTCAGCTTTCTCTTCTATAAAATAAGGGTTATGAGAACGGAGAACTAAAGCTCTTTCTATTTCTATAAAATAAGGGTTATGAGAACGGAGAACTAAAGCTCTCTGCCTGTAATGTAGAAGGCGTTATATATATTTCCCCAGCCTATGAGTCAAACAGAAAAAAGGTGGGGGGGGGGCAAATATCTGAAGAATTAACACTAAAGTGCTCTGGTAACTGAAGCCAAATAAAAACATGCTTCTAATTAATTTTTCTGATTGATTAATCCAGCTTTCCCACTCCGTGTGTATGTGTGTGTGTTTGTGTACAAAACTGTCCTGGACTTGGCTGGACAGGTTTCACCTGCCTGCTGCCTATAACCAGTAAGTTTTCACAGAATGGTTGCAATGAGTACATTATTTGTCTTTTTTTCTTCTTCCATTTTATAGCCACTCCTTAATTCAAGCTGTTACTACCTCTCCTGTGGACTAGAGCAATAGCCTTCCAACTGATCTTGTAGACTCTAGCCTTTTCACTTTGCTCCTCACTGCTTACCTATCATCTTCCTGTTTCAGTATCCCTCTTTTTTAGAAAGTTCCCCTTAAGCCACTTTGCTTTTAGAAAAGCCCTACATTAGAACCTGCTTTTGCTAACCAAAGAAATCCAAAGAGAATTTTTGCTTTTATGAAAAAAGGTAGTAAATAAAATAGCAGTTAGAGTTTGTTTTGCAGTGAGTCTTGTTAAAAGCAGCTCTCAACCCCAGGCAGCAGGGGAGAGTGACATCCCTAAGCTCCTTCCCCAAGAACTACATTCAGCATCTCAGTATTAAGCCACCCATAGCCTGTCTGTGAACATCTGTGCCTTATCTCCATTTATTTTGTGTATCTCTTAGCAAGATATGTCCTAAAGTATCAGAAATGTCTAAGGGCTGGAAATGCTCAAAAATGTTTCCATATAAAGTAATAGTAATTGCTTCTTCACTTCATGCCATTTTGATTTAGAAAGTTTTTTGTTTTGGTTTATTTTTTTTGTCTTTTTAATATTTTATTTATTTATCAGAGAGAGAGGAGCAAGAGTGAGCACAGGCAGACAGAGTGGCAGGCAGAGGCAGAGGGAGAAGCAGGCTCCCTGCCAAGCAAGGAGCCAGATGTGGGACTTGATCCCAGGACACCGGGATCATGACCTGAGCCAAAGGCATCTGCTTAACCAAGTGAGCCACCCAGGCGTCCCTTGATTTAGAAAGTTTTAAAAGAGCTCTCTAATTTTGGATAATGGGGTAAACCTGTACTTGGTTTCCAAATTTATTGTAACCGTAATCATCCTTGCTCATGGCTTTGTGTTCCCAAACATCTGTTGAGTTTCTGGAAAGCAAGAATTTCATTTTTAGATTTTTCCTTCTGCAGTATTTCCCAAACTTCAATAATCTGCATACCACCCATGCAATCTTTGTCAGTCTGCACCCAGGTGTTATTATTCACTCAATATTTTTCTTTAAGGTTAGTTTCAATTCATTAAATAGTTTTATCTTTATCCTAAACCACAATAGTCTATAAAATCAAGTTTTTTGTGCTCCTTATTTTTTTTAAAGATTTTATTTATTTATTTGACAGAGATAACTAGCAGGCAAAGAGGCAGGCGGAGAGAGAGGAAGGGAAGCAGGCTCCCTGCTCGATCCCAGGACTTTGGGATCATGACCTGAACCAAAGGTAGAGGCTTCAACCCAAGCCACCCAGGCACCATTGTGCTCCTTATTTTTATTCTAGTACATGTTTATGTAATAACTACAAAAAAGTTTAAATGTCCATTCATCGCCTAGAATCATGTCATATACTGTTTATCATAAGAGAGCAGAGCATAACCTTTGAACAGAGGATACAAAAGTATCACTTGAATTTTCAGCTGATATTTGTATGATATAGAGTTGTGATAGCTGTATTTATCCATGCTTCATCTATTAGCTCAAGCAATACATCTTCCAGGAAACCTCTTCCCCACGTATAAGTGACTCCTTCCCCATGTTTTTATGCATCATGTTTTTGCCACTAATGCAGCATCTCCACAGGAATGAGCAGAGAGCCTGATCAAGGCACTCCATCCTGGGATACCTGATCCGAAAGCAGACGCTTAACCAACTGAGCCACCCAGTCACCCCGAGCAATATTAATTTCTGAAAAAATGACAACAAAGTGTGAATTTAATATGGCAAAATAGAAATACAAAATAAAAAGTAAGTAGCTGGACAGAAATCTGAAAAACATTTGTAAATAACTAAGTGCAATTGCCAGGATAGAGAAAGATGAATTTTTGAAAGTAGAAACATACCTATGCAAAAAGAGGAAAACATAAAGTATAGAAAGATAGATGTAAACCAAAAACTGAAGGGCCTCAAAAGGACTTTAGGAGAAACTTTAACAAGATTTGACAACAGAGAGTCTTTAACTAGAACAAAAAGAGAAAATGCACTAATGGTGGTTCAGAAGAGATTATAGTTCAGTTTAACAGTCACTAACTGTGGGTTTACTTGTGCCCATATTATACTAGGGATTCAAAGTAGTATAAAGAAATGGTTTCCAATTTCAAGCAGACAGGAATAAAAGTGAGACTCAGAGGTTCAACAATGTATTTAAGATTTCTCATGGTATGAATAAGAGGCTGAATCAATTTGGGCATAGGCTTCTATATTTCAAAATCCTTATCAGAGCACTCACAGTCTCCTGGGACCCTATAGGTCTATCCTACACAGGACAACTAAGCACTCACCTAAGCAAACAGCTAATTAAGTAAAATTTACAAGGGCTTTGCATTGGGAAACAGTGCATCAGTAATTCATCAGGTGTTTGAAGGGTGTAAAATATGCATGTGCATAAAGCAGTAAGATGTTGAAAAAGTCTTTTATTAAAAATTACAGTAAAAATATAGAAAATGTTTTTAAAAAAAAAGATTTTATATATTTATTTAACAGAGAGAGACCACAAGTAGGCAGAAAGGCAGGTAGAGGGGGAATGGGAAGCAGACTCCCCACTGAGCAGAGATTCCCAATGCGTGGCTCAATCCCAGGACCCTGAGACCATACATAACCTGAGCCAAACGCAGAGGCTTAACCCACTGAGCCACCCAGGCGCCCACAAAATGTTCTTTTTATAACCAAATGACAATGGAATTCTAACTTACAAATATGGAAGAAATGATGGAATTTGAAAGCCACCATGTGACAACCATGTAAGCTGTAATTTTTTGAAGAATCATCAATAGATGCTTAAGCTAATTGGTGAAAATTTAATGAAAAATAAGATATTTATCCAGTCTCAAAGTATCTTCCTCCAAGTGACTAATGATAGAGAAACTTGATAGACACCAGTTTATTCAGATGATTGCAGTTAATATCACTATTAATGGGATAATTAGACACCATGATACAATGCACTGATAAGGATACAACATCACTTTCATGGGATTCCTGCTGAAAATGCACAAGTGTAATCAGAGGAAACATCAGACAAACCCTAACTGAAGGAGATTCTACAAAACAACACACCTACATCCCTTAAAATTGTCATGAAAGACAAAGAAAAGCTGAAGAATTGTTCTAAAGGACACTAAAGTGACATGACAATCAAATGCAACTTGTGATCTGGGATTGAATCCTGAAAAAGGGAAAAAGCATTTTCTCCTCTTGCTTACAAAGGTCATCAATGGGAAAGTTGGAAAATTTTATCAAAATCTGTAGGTGATTGCTAATCTTTGCTACTGTCCTGAGTTTGGTAACTACTCTTTTTATGAAAAGAATGCCCTTTTGCTCAGGAAATACACAGTGAAGAATTTAAGTATAAAAAAAATGAGTATAAAAAAAATTAAGAAAATTTTTTCTTTAATAATGAAAAAGGAACTCATTTAGAGAATAATTTTTAAAAAGAGGACCAAGGATGCTGAAAATGTATTCTTTCAACAAAATGTATGTACTAGGTACCTACTATGTGCCAGGTACCATGCCCAGGAGTGGGTAATACAACTATGAACAAGATAGATACATTTATGGTTCTCACAGAACTTTCAGACTCAGGCACAAGGTAAGGAGAGACAAGAAAATAAGTCACAAGACTTTTCCTTTTGGTGCTGCAGCCACAACCATGAGTATGCTCAGGCCTCAGAAGAGGCTTGCCTCTGGTGCCCTCCTTTGTGGCAAAAAGAACATCTGGTTGGACACCAATGATACCAATGGGAATTGGTAAGAAAAAAGGTCCTGCCAATGCTCAAATGCCTGAGAAGGTAACCTGCATGAGGAGGGTGAGTATTCTGCACCGGCTGCTCAGAAGATACCATGAATCTAAAAAGATTGACTGCCACACGTATCACGCAGCCTGTCCCTGAGAGTGAAGGGTAACATGTTCAAAAACATGCAGATTCTCATGGAACACATTCACAAGCTGAAGGCAGACAAGGCTCGCAGGTTGATGCTTCTGGTTGACAAGGTTGAGACTGACAGATCTAAGACCAAGGAGGCTCCCAAGCACCATGAAGAGTGGCTCCAGACCAGGAAGGAGGAATCATCAAGACTCTGTCCAAGGAGGAAGAGACCAGGAAATAAAACTCCCTCTCTTTTGTCTGCACATAGTGGCCTCAGCAATAATACAGATCAGTTATTTAATAAAACATTATCCGAAAAAAAAAAAAGCTAAAACCCAAAAAGGAGTCATTAGAATGTAGTCAAATAGTGAAAGGGTATGGTCCTAAGGCAGCCTCTAGGAGGGAAATGTCACCAGGACTGAAGTCCTTTCCGTGGAAGTGGTCCCCAAGCTCTGACCTGAAGTGTCAAGAGGAACATAACAGGCAAAGCCCTGGGTTATATTTCACACAGAGCTTGGCTTGTCCATAAACATTCATCTAACTGAACAATTAGTGTACCACTTCACTGTATTTAGGTGTGGAAACACTGACAGATCCTTTAAAATCAATGCTAGAACAAGAGTTCCAATTATTTATAGGAAGAGAGATACTATAAAAGCAGCAGGTCTTCAGGTCACTATACCATTTTCTGGATTGCCTGGGTAATAAAAAGACACCTCTGCACCGAACAATGGGGACCACATTAGGCAGATGGATTTGAAAACGAAGACATGAAGGTAACAAGTTAGATAAAGTAAAGCCAATCTGTTCACTATTTACAATGCAGGAATGGAATCTGGAAGTTACCAAACTTGTAACCAAGAGGTACTGAGGTTTGTTTGTATTTTTTATCTTTTTAGTGAAATCAGAAAGTGCAATGAAATGTCTAAGTTTAAGATTCAGAGGCCAGAAACAACATAGCACTTTTATTCTTTTGTGATGTTTGCCTCTCTTTAATTTAGTTTTACCACCAGACTTGCTCTACTAGTTTTCCTCTAGAGTGTGCTGCCATCAGGTGGTGGCAGGTGCCAAAATCACTAGTTCAATGATAAGATGCAGATAGCTAGGATGGATGTTTTTTTCTTGAGGTGTGTCACATTTTTATTTAAAAACAGACTTGAAAATTTATTGCTCAAATATCTCCATAGCTCACTCCCTTACTTCGTGAAGGTTTCTGCTCAATGTCACCTTATCAACATGGTCTTCTAGAACCACGCTGCACTCATGAAATATCTACTCCCTATTTCAGCATTTATTTCCTATCCCATCATACTGCTCTATTTTTAATCATCCATCTTTGAAATAGGTTCTTTCTTCCTGTGTTCTTTATTTTTACTCAACTTTTATTTGGCTGTATTTCAATGTCAAGTCATATTTTTTTTTTCATCAAAAAGTGCCTTTGGGTATTGTTTCCTTGGAGTTCTTTTATGGCTGAAAACATCTGCTTGTTGCCTTCTACTTGAATGACACCTTGCCTGGTATAACGTATTGGAAAACAGAACCCATTCTAGGTATTTTTTTAAAAAGGGTTTTATTTATTTGAGAGAGAGAGACACACACACAGAGAGAGAGGGAACAGAAGCAGGAGAGAGGGAACAGAAGCAGGGGGAGTGGGAGAGAGAGAAGCAGGCTTCCCTCCAAGCAGGGAGCCCAATGTAGGACTCGGCGCAGGGCTTGACGCGTCGCTTGATCCCAGGACCTGATCATGACTTGAGCTGAAGGCAGATGGTTAAGGACTGAGCCACATAGGCTCCCCCCTATTCTAGGTATTTCAAGCAAAAAAGATCACAACATTTTTGAAAGAGCTAAAGATTCAAATGAGGCAGTCGTGGGGGAACATATCTTACTTGAGATCAGGAACAGTAGGAAGTTCACCAGAAGGACAGAAAGAGCTTTCACCTGTCTTTTCCTTTCTAATTTCACTCAAGTGTTTCTTATTTGCAAAACCAAATCTGGACCTTAGCTGGCAAGTGAGTCTAAGAAATGTAGTTTCTTAGTTCTAGCCCCTGCACTACATGGGCAGAAACTAAATACACACACACACACACACACACACAGAGGGAGTATTTTATATATCTATGATACATTATATATATAAATTATGTATCTGTCACATATAATAAGTATTACATATATGAGAGTAAGTGGCAGAATGATGCTCCTTTATCCCTAAATGTATTATATATACATATATATATGTATATATATATACATATATATATGTTTCTTGTTTTAGGAAACTTCCATATTGCATATGCAATAAGTTTCCTAAAAACAAGGAATTACCTTATGTAACCACAGTAAAATTAACAAAACCCGGACATTAACCCTGACACAATGTTATTGAATTTACAGACCTTATTCACATTTGGCCAACTGCCCTAATTCCATATTCATGAAACTTCTGTCTTCTTCAATTTTTAATCTTTCTCAGTTTGTCCCTTCTTTTATGAGCATATTTTTAAGAAAGATAAACCAGTTATTTTTCAATTGTCATTCTCAATCTGTTTGTCTCATCTATTTTATTTATTTATTTATTTATTTATTTATTTATATTTGACAGACAGAGATCACAAGTGGGCAGAGAGGCAGGCAGAGGTTGGGTGGGGGTGTGGGGGGGAAACAGGCTACCTGCGGAGCAGAGAGCCTGATGCGGGGCTCAATCCCAGGACCCTGGGATCATGACCTGAGACGAAGGCAGAGGCTTTAACCCACTGAGCCACCCAGGTGCCACTGTCTCATCTATTTTTCAGGATTAGATTTGAGTTATGGATTTTTGGTAGGACTACCACAGAAATAACATATAACATATCAGGAACATGTGATGAAGATTAGTTCACTCCTAATAAGGTTAACTTTGATCCTTCTGTTAAAGTGGTGTCTGCTAGGTTTCTCTAGTGTAAAATTCTAATTTTTGTGTTATAATAAGTATCTTTTGAAAAGATACTTTGAGACTATATAAGTAGTTTCAAATAACAGATACATTGAAACTATGTAAGTATCCTATTACTCTCTAAAGTTTTACTCAGTGGTTTTAGCATTAGTTGAAGATACTTGCTGGAAACGATGATGATGATGATGATGATGATGATGATGATGATGATGATGATAAAATGGTAATCTCTAATCCAACTTTCCTTCCATATTTACCAATCAGCATTCTTGTGTAAATAAGATCCCTCTTTCCCCCTATTATTTATTTTTATCAGTATAGAATAGAGTTGACCCTTGAACAAAATGGGTTTGAACTGTGTGGGTCCACTTACACATGGATTTTTTTTTCCATCCTCATTCAGAATGGAAAGAGTGTGAGGGTTTCTATCAAGTCTGATTCTTTCTGGATTTAAGAAAGTCAGTGAGACTTCTCAAGTTTGTTTACTCACTGGTATGGCCTCTAGAAATGGGGTGTAGGTTGGAATCAGGAGCTGGCCACAATGCACTTCTTCATTCTTATTTTCATCTTTTATTTCCTGCTTTGACCACTAGTTTTTGAATTTTATGGTATTAAGATATTGTTTCCTATTGGTCACAAAAGAAGGAAATTCAAGTTGACTGATATATTAAAATTTTCTTATAAACCATGCATTTGGAAATCATAATGAGATACCATTGCACAAAATGCAAAGAAATGGCTAAAATGTAATAGACAGATAATACTAAGGTTGTTGAGCACATGGAATAATTGGAATGGTTTTATATTCCTTAGGAAAGTGTAATTGGCACACTTTGGAAACGGACCTATCTATCAAAGCTAAACATATATCTACTCTATACCCAGAGATTACATTACTGGACATAATCCAAGGGAAATAAGCATAATGTCTAAAAGATTTCTACAAGAATGTGCATGGTGGTTTTATTCACAATAGCCCCAAAGTAGAAACAACCCAATTGTCCTTCAGCAGAACAACAGACAAACTGTGGTATGTTCACATAATGGAATACTACACAGTAATAAGAAACAGCATCTTATGGTTTTATCTATTTATATTATAGATTTACAGATGAATATCACAAACATTAAATTAAGTGCATAATATATACCGACATGTATATGAAATTTGTAAGCAAGCAACAGAGGGGAAGGGGATTAAGAGTCCACTTATGATGAGCATTGAGTAATGGTTGGAATTGTTGAATCACTATATTGTACACCAGAAACTAATATAACACTGTATATTAACTATACTGGAATTAGAAAAAAAAAAAACAAGCAAAGCCCATCTATGTTGATAGAGGTTAGAATAGTGCTTTTCTTTTGGGTGTAGGGCCTTGTGAGGAACTATAAGGAAGTCTTTCTGAATTCTGGAAATATTTTATATCTTGATATGGATGGGGTTTATATGAGTGATTACATACGTCAAAATGGGCTCTTAAGTTTTAATTTGTTACTTTAAGTTTAATTTGTTACTTTAAGTCAGACAACAATTAAAATATTTTACATGGAAGAAAATAGGATCCAGAAAATGACAATTCCCGTAGATTAAAAATCAAATGAATCTATAGTCATGTAAACTTTGACAAAGCAGGAAAGAATATCCAATGGAAAAAAGACAGTCTCTTCAACAAATGGCGTTGGGAAAATTGGACAGCCACATGTAGAAGAATGAAACTGGATCACCTTCTTAACACCATACACAAAAATTAACTCAAAATGGATGAAAAACCCAAATATGAGACAGGAATCCATCAAAATCCTTAGAGGAGAACACAGACAGCAACCTCTCTGACCTCGAATGCAGCAAATTCTTACTAGACACGTCTCCAAAGGGAAACAAAAGCAAAAATGAACTATTGCGACTTCATCAAGATAAATAGCTTCTGCACAGTAAACTGCCAACAAAACCGAAAGACAGCCTACAGAATGGGAGAAGACATTTTCAAGTGTCTTATCAGATAAAGATCTATAAAGATCTTTTTATAGATCTATTTATAGATCCAAGATCTATAAAAAACTTAGGAAACTCAAAACCCAAAAAACAAGTAATTTGGTCAAGAAATGGGCAGAAGACATGAACAGACATTTCTCCAAAGAAGACATCCAAATGGCCAACAGACACATGAAAAAAATGCTCAACATCATTCAACATCAGGAAAATACAAATCAAAACCACAATGAGATACTGCCTCACACCAGTCAGAATGGCCAAAATGAATGAGTCAGGAAAAAACAAATGTTGGCAAGGGTGTGAGAAAAGGGGAATACTTTTACACTGCTGGTGGGGATGCAAGCGGGTATAGCCACTCTAGAGAATGGTACGGAGGTTCCTCAAAAAGTTGAAAATAGAGCTACCTTATGACCCAGCAATTGCACTACTAGGTATTTATTCAAAGGATACAAACATAGTGATCCTTTGGGAGATGCACCCCAAAGTTTATAGCAGCAATGTGCACAATAGTTACACTATGGAAAGAGCCCAGATGTCCATCGGCATGGATGGACATGGATAAAGAAGATGTGAATATATATATATATATATATATATATATATATATATATCAACCATCAAAATAAATGAAATCTTACTATTAAAATGATGTGGAAGGAACTAGAGGGTATTATGCTAAGCAAAATAAATCAGAGAAAGACAGTTATATGGTTTCACTCTTATGCAGAATTTAAGAAACAAAACAGAAGATCATGGGGAACGGAAGGAAAAATAAAATAAGATGAAATCAGAAAGGTAGACAAACCGTAAGAGACTCTTAATTATAGGAAACAAACTGAGGGTTGCTGGAGTGGTGGTGGCTGGGGAAATGGGTTAACTAGGTGATGGGCATTAAGGAGTGCACTTGATGTAATGAGCACTGGGTGTTATATGCAACTGATGAATCACTGAACTGTATCTCTGAAACTAATAATACACTATATGTTAATTACTTGAATTTAAATAAAATTTTAAAAATCAAATGGAAAAAGTTAAATTTAGCATTGCTGTAAAAAGCATCTATTATATATGTAAAAATCCAAACCCAAAGGAGAACATATTAAAAAAAGACTGGAAGTACTAGATTTCCATTCCTTTCTTTTCTCTTGATCAGTTTAAACATCATGAAAGATCTCTCTTGTAAATTTGAAAGAAATTGCCTGTAAGCTCCTGTGGGTACAATGTCTTTCAAAGGATTTCTTCGACTTTTCCAGGATTTTCTTATTGTCATGGTTCTGTTAATATCTTCTGCTTACTTCGGAATTAATTGTGGTGTCATTGTCCCTACGATGTTATTTTACGCGTTTTTAAAAAATGAGGGATGGTGGGGAGCCTGGGTGGCTCAGTGGGTTAGAGCCTCTGCCTTCGGCTCAGGTCATGATCCTGGGGTCTTGGGGTGGAGCCCCGCGGGGAGCCTGCTTCCTCCTCTCTGTCTCTCTCTGCCTACTTGTAATCTCTGTCTATCAAATAAATAAATAAAATCTTCAAAAAGAAAATGGATGGATTTGTTACTCTCTGTATTATATTGATTAGATTACTTTTCTTGATTAAATTGGCCAAAGGTGTTTCACTGTTTTCCTTGTTTCTATTTTGACCACTCATTTTCAATTGTTCGGTTCGTTTCCCTCCTGGATGTTTTCCAGACATTCTGCTTTCATTGAGCTTACAGTCTAGTTATGGAAACAGCTATTCGGTAGGAAGAAGAGTCCACAGCCCCTTTAAAACAAAACAAAACAAAAAATCCCCCCATAATTTTAGAAACTCATTGGTGGATAATTTAGAAACCTTCAGTGAGTTTTTAAGTTTTAGTTAATAATTATTTTTAGTTTGACCTCTTTTTAAAAAGTCTTTCAATTTCTAATTCGCTTTCAGGCAGTTATCTTTGCCGTCAGAGTTTCCGCCTAGGAAATTAGCCAATCCCACGGTCTCACTTGTTTAGTTCGGCTTAATTTTATCAAACTAAACTACTGTTTCTGGACTTAAAAAAAAAAAAACAACTTTTCTGTTTTTGATCTTCTAAAACAGATTTTATTTATTTATTTATTTATTTATGAGAGAGCGAGAGAGCGAGGGTCAGGCAGAGGGAGAAGCCGACTGCCCGCTCAACTAGGAGTTTGTGTGTGTGTGTGTGTGTGTGTGTATGTATGTATGTATGTATGTATGTATGTATGTATGTATGTATGTATTTGTGAGAGAGCGAGAAGCCTACTGCCCGCTCAACTAGGAGTTCCACGGAGCAGTCAATCCCAGGACGCTGGGATTATGACCTCAGCAGAGAGCAGACGCTTAACCGACTCAGTCACCCAGACCTTTCCTGGTTTTGATTTTTATCATCCCTCATAATCGCCGGAATTCGAGGACCCAAAAGACAGGCAAAGCCTCATCTCATTAGAAAGCTCTCTCAAACCCTGTAATTCTTGCCCTTGCCCATCCATCTCTCGCGAGATTTGGAAACCGGAAGTGAATTCTATTTCGGGCGAGTTTTCGAGGGGTGGATTCAGTCAGTGTTGGCGGGAGCTGAACGATCTGGCCGCTTCTTGCTGTCTGGCCTGGGCTGGCGCTGGTGTAGGGGCTTGCAGGCAACCCTCCCCGCCTCCAGCCGGCAGAATGCGGGTGGCTGTGGCCGGCTGCTGCCACGGCGAGCTGGACAAGATCTATGAGACGCTGGCGCTGGCGGAGAGGCGCGGCCCTGGGCGGATAGATCTTCTGCTGTGCTGCGGCGACTTCCAGGCGGTGCGCAACGAGGCCGACTTGCGTTGCATGGCCGTCCCGCCCAAGTACCGCCACATGCAGACCTTCTACAGGTGAGCGACGGGACCCGGGCCCCGGTCCTGGCGGTGCGAGGTGTGACTATCCAGAGGGAGTGGGAGAGAACCGGACTGCGTTCCAATCCCCCTGCCCCTCGCCCCCGGCCTTGACTAGCTGTCTTGCTTAGTTACCTTCTTTGTTCACGCAGTGTCTAGGAACGGGCGCTTAGTAAATGTCACTTTTCTCACATCCTTTCACCTGTCTTGTCTGTTTCGGAAGGGATCGAAGCCTGAGGGAGAAACCTGCTGGAAGGAGGTGACAGGTTAATTACCTTGTACTTGATAGGACTCTGGAACTGCTTTCTTTACTGATCCAGGAATTTTTATTGGACGCCTGCTTTGTGCTCATCCGTGTTCTAGAAGCTAAGGTTCGGAGCTGACAAAGTTCTTGCTTGACCTTATTGAATGCGCGCTGGCTTGGAACCCAAGGTGGCAGCTCCTGAATTCCTAAGGACTATAGGCAATTAGTTTAGAAAGAGCTTTTTCATTTTTTATAGTGGGTTCAGATTTTTCCTTTGGACCTAATTTTGCTTTTCTGCTATGCCCAGTTTTATGGGCATCAGTTACTGCTTTTCTCTATGCCTAATTTCTGCTATGCCAACTGACAACTTTACCCTTATGTTCTAGGTATTACTCTGGAGAGAAAAAGGCCCCAGTTCTCACAGTCTTCATTGGGGGAAACCATGAAGCCTCAAATCATTTGCAAGAGTTACCCTATGGTGGCTGGGTGGCGCCAAACATTTATTATTTAGGTATGTGTTCATGGGTAATTTTTGGTTTGTTTGGAATGGAAGAGCCTGTCAGGATTTGTATAATATTTGGGCAGCGTCTTGAGATGTATAGTGTTTTGGGAATGCCTCTTAATTTAAATAGTTAATTATGAAAATTTAATTAAAACAGTTAATTTAGGTAATCATGAAAATATGTCCATGCTTCATCTGGTGTTTAAGCAATATTGATAATATAATATAATGTAATAATAATTGCAAAGGCCTTTTACACTATGTGCAGTCCCTTTATTTTTCTCTTTCTGTATTAAACTGTATTAAACTTAAAAAAACTTAAACTTATTATAATGGAAATTGTTAAACATACACAAAAATAGAGAATAATATAATGAATCTTTGTACCTATTAACCAGCTTCAACAGCTGTTACCATTCTGCCATCCTTATTTCAACCTCACTCCCCTCCAAACTTTTTTGTGGGAAGAAGTGACTGGAGTATTGCAAAACAAATCCCAGCCATCATATTATTTCTCCTGTGAATACTTCAGTACGTATTTTTAGGAGATAAGTGTTTTTAAAAACACCACAGCTATAGTACCATTATTATACTTATCTAAAGTAGCAGTGATTCCCATTATCTGTTGCCTACTTCATGTTCAGATTTCTGTGATTATCAGCAAGAGTTTGATTTTACAATTGACTTGTTCAAATAGAATCCAAAGCAGGTCCACACATTTCATTTTATTGTCATGATTCTAAATCCTCTTAGGCTATAACAGTTCCTTTTTTCCCCCACCCCATGTTGTTGATTTGTTGAGGAAGATGAGAAATTTGTCTTACAGAATTTCCTGCTTTCTGAATTTAGCTGATTGGAATTTCCTATGTTGTTTAACACATTCATTTTATCCTTTGCAGTAATTGTAATCTGTGTTTAGATTCACAACCTGATTAGATTCAGGTTCAATTTATATATTCAATTTATATTCAGGTTCAATTTGTATAGTCCTGTTAGACTATACAGTCCTTTATTCTCTTTATTTAAATGTTTATAGTGGGGTGCTGGGGTAGCTTACTCAGTTGAGTGTATGACTCTTGGTTTCAGCTCAGGTCATGGTTGAGCATTGTGAGATAGAGCCCCATGTTGGGCTCCTCGCTCAGTGTGGAGTCTGCTTGATAGATTCTCTCTCTTCCTCTCCTTCCCACTCTGCTCCTCCCCTAGCTTGTGCTTTCTTTCTCTCAAATAAATAAATAAAATTAAAAAATTATATAAATGCTTATAGCTGTAATGATGACATCATAACTTCAGAAATGTAATTTCTCTAGTTCATTACTGTTTGATCTTTTGACAGCTCAATATTGTGAGAAGGTTTGAAGATGGTCAGTCAGAAATGAAATATAGAAACTGTAGGTTCTTTATACTTTATATTTGTTGACTTTCAGATTTATAACATACAAATCCATCATAGGACATTTTTCCTTTTTTCCTACCCAACCCACTGTAATATTCGATTAGGTACTAAATTATGTCTATTTCTCCCTTAACACACCTAATCTCATGCGTTCCTTCCTTTCTGCTTAGTCTCTTGCCTGTCTGCTTCTAGGCCTCTCCTCCCTAGTCTGCCTTATATATTGTTGGCTTATCACTATGTAAAAGAGTAACTTCATCATGACATTTAATTTTCAAATAATTTTAGGACTGCATGGAGTTCTAGGCCTTTATACTATTCATTTAGTTAGTAAAGAGATTGCTTCTGCTTATGGTAATTTTATTTAACTGTGTACTTTTTCAGGTTTGGCTGGTGTAGTAAAATACCGAGGCATAAGGATTGGTGGCATCTCTGGTATCTTTAAATCTCATGACTATCGAAAAGGTATTATTCTGAGAATTGTTTTTAAACTTTAGAACTTGGCATGCCTCAGAGTAACTTAAGCATAATATAGAGTTTGACTTTTTCATTGGATTTTTTTTCTCTGAACTATTATTACTTTTTTTTAATGAAATAGTTTATACATATGAAAATGTTGAGAACACTAGAACATACTATTTATGTATCCACTATCTAGTTTTATCAGTCTTTGTATTTTGTGACTTTTAGTTAGGATTTTAAAGAAATAAAACGGTACAGATATAGTCAAAACTCACTGTTTATCTGTCCTCAGTCCCATTCTCCTCCTTTTATCCTTCCCTTTCCTCATCAGGCAGTCAATTCTTCTGAATTTGGTATTTGTCATTCACTTATGTCATTAGGAGATGTGTAACAGCTTTAAACAGTGTATGATATAGCATGTTTCAAACTTCATGTGAATGTATCATTTTGCATGTGTCTTCCTGCAGCTTGCTTCATTGTTCAATATGTTTTTGAAATCCATGTTGATACATCTCACTCTATTCATTTTAATTTGTGAGTAGTATTCCATTGTAGATGTATACTACACTGTACTTATTCATTCCACTGTATCTGAAAAGATTATACCTTGGTTTTAAAGTTAAAGGAATAACTTTGGTTCACATTGACTTCAGAATTTTATGAGTTGGCCGCTAAAACTTATATCCTCAGTGTAACTATTAAATCATGAGTCTGTTCCCTGCTGTGCTATTCCCCATGATTCTAAACTATTGGCATAAGAGTACAAAAATAGGCTATCTCCTTCATGGCAAGTGTGGGTACAAACTGTCTTCCACTCTTTGGAGGATAGCTGGTAGTCTGTGGAAATTACAGAAGTACTCTGACCCAGGTGTTCTATTTCCAGAAATGTAATTTACAGATATATTCCACAAGTGCAAAGTGATGTGTACACATTTTTAAAATTTCAGCCTTGTTTGTAAGGGCAGAAGGTAGGAACTCATTAACTATATCGTGATAAAACAATACAATGGAGTGCTATGAAGCTATTTTTTTAAAAAAGTAGAGAAGCAGCTCTGTGTGTGAGGTATATAAAGAGCTCTAAGATACGTGAAAAAAAAAAAGGCACAGAACATGTATAAACTCTACTGCCACTTGCATTAAAAAAAAAAGGAAGGGTAAAGAAGTTTGTGTATTATGATGTGCATAGTAGATATTCCTGGAATAAAATACTAAAACCTGACTAACACTGGTTGCCTCTAGGTAGTGTTACTGGTTGCTGGGGGACAGGAATAGGAGGATCCCTGCCTCCCATTGTTTTAGCAGCTTTGTAGAGGTAAAATTTACATATCTTTGGAAGTATACAATTCAGTGATTTTTTAGTAAATTTATAGGTTATGCAACCATCTAAATTAAAACATTTCTATCATTCCCAAAAGTTTTGTGGTTAATCCCTGCTCCCACCCCATCCCTATGCATCAGTGGTCTACTCTCTGGAGGAATTCTTCTTATTCCATTCTGATGGTATCTTTTAAATTTTAAACTATGTGAATAAACAACATATTCCATATTAAATATAATTTAATTTAAAAATTCATAAGCCCCTCAATTATTTAGATTTATAGTTAGTGATCACTTAGTAGAAAATACCAACATTTTAAGAGCAGTGTCTTCATAAAATTTTTAAGAACCAAAAGCATTAATGACAGAACTCAGTTTTGGAGAAGTGTATGTATATATTTGTATTTTCAGTATTTAAGGGAGTTGAATATAGCTTATTTCTCTTCTTTAATTTAAGGTCATTTTGAGTGCCCCCCTTATAATCCAGCTACAATAAGGAGTATATATCATGTGAGAAATATTGAAGTCTATAAATTAAAACAGGTATGTAAAAAGTACATTACAGCAGACTTGTAAAAAATGTTAAAGTAATTCTGTACCAAAGTGTATTTTGATCATTTTGGTATACGACTTCCAAGAAGAACTTAATTCAGTATTTCTAAAATTTGGATCTTGAGTTGCTTTTAGGAGGTTCACAGATGAACATTTAAAATTCTAATGTTATGAATTTATTTTAGGGAGTAATAATAAAATAGAACATTTAATCCATGACTTCAGATATTACTACTTAGAATAAGGCTAAAGACTATATATTGGCATAAAGTGAAACTTTAAAGAAAATATTAAAGTATTTCAGATAACGGTATTAAATAGGAAATAAATAGTGGTAAAAAATGATAGAGAATATGGTAAAATTGCGAAGCGGGTATTGGAACACTGGCTTAACTGGAGAGTAGGCGAAACCAGGTTTTTGTTTGAGAATGCATTAAATGCCTGACACTGGGCTAAGCAGTTTCCACACAGGGTATTTCATATAATTGCCACACAATTCTGTGGACTGGTGTTACTCTGACTTTGTCATATTAAGGATGCGAGGCCAAGGCTCAGATAGGTAAGTAGCCTGCCCTAGATTTCCCAAGGAGTTAAGGGATGGGGCCTGGCTGATGCTCTCAGGCCCTCCCACCGTACCCGACAGTCTCAGCAGGAGCATGAGGATGCTTTGCAGGCATTTCTTTAATACCCTACTCAGAGCAGTTCTCTGCCTTGAATGCTTTTTCCCTTTTACTCATTTCAGCCCTACCAGTCTTTGAAGAACCGCCTTAGATACCAGTGTTCTGGTTTTTTGTTTTGTTTGGTTTTTTTTCGTAGGCTCTATGCCTAGAGTGGGGCCCAAGAGGGGTTGAGAGGCTTGAACTCACAACCTTGAGATCAAGATCTCAGCTGAGATTAAGGGACAGACGCTTAACCAACTGAGCCACCCAGGTGTCCCAACAGTGTTCTAGTTTAAAACCATCAGTCTATTCTGAAATTTCATTGCACTTACTGCCTGAATTATTCAGTGATTAGTCATATCTGTCATCTTGTATCATCTTGAACACTTAAGTTATTTTAATTTAGTTTTCCAGGTATTTTTTGCAGATTACTTGAAGGTGCTGGGGATCAGTAAAGTATGGAGTGTATTTTGTGGCCTCCCTGTGAAGACACCAGCCACCTTAAATACCTCTACTGTAATTTATGTAGTAAACAGAGTTTTTTAGGTATATGCTACATGAGTCCATTAGGGGAAAAAAAAGGGAATATATCTTTGGGTTTTACCATACTATTTACATTAGATATCTCATGAAATCTGGTGTCTGTGTATCTTAAAACAGTTTCTTCACTAGAAAGGAAAAGAATGACGGTTATTACATATTTTAGAGGCTCCATATGAAAGACCATAGCTGGCTGACAGTCTGATCAAAGTGTGTCTGCATGGCCCTGCCTTGCCGTGGAAGACAAAGGTGATTTGTGAGGAGAGAGAAAGCGGTTTCTCCTGGCTTAGATGAGTGAGTTTAGTATATCTTAGTGTTTCTGTGACCTTCTTAAATAAAGTTTCCTTGGAATGAATTACACAGAAGTCTAAAGCTCGAAGTGGGCAAATGGTTGTGTGGTAGTGGAGAAGGAGTCAGGGATTGCTTTTGATCTGTGTTTTAAAAAGTTTTCTTTCTTTTTCTGTTAAAGCTGAAACAGCCTATGGACATATTCTTATCTCATGATTGGCCAAGAAAGATCTATCATTATGGAAATAAGCAGCAGCTTCTGAAGACTAAATCTTTTTTCCGACAAGAAGTGGAAAATAACACATTGGGAAGTCCTGCTGCCTCAGAGCTCTTAGAGCACTTCAAGCCTACGTACTGGTTTTCTGCGCACCTTCATGTGAAGTTTGCAGCCTTAATGCAGCATCAGGTAGAAACCAAAAATATTATTCTTTCATTGAACAAACATTTACCAAATAGGTATCAAATAACAAACACTTATCAAAAATAGTTGTAAATTGAGAGAAAGATATCAAATATAACTTTGCTTTTGCAAGTAACTCCATATCCTTGGGAGGAAGAGACATGCAGGTGATTATAAGATAGTGTAATAAATCAGTGATGAAAAGTGCCAGGAGACTGTGGGAGTAACTCTGCCATACTGTGCTCACATGGGGATGCAGACAGGAGATGAAGAGATGAAGGTTTTCCAAAGGAATTGACTGTCCCAGAAAGCAGTTGAATCTAGGTGACACCATCCAGATAGAGTGATCAGTGTGTGCAGAGACTAGTGGCCTGAATGCCTGGCACTGGTGTGTGCTGGGGGACTGCAGCAGTCCCTTTGATTGAGGCAGAGGGAGAGATGAGGCTGGAATGAGATCATAGCTGCCTTCTGGGTCATGCTCTGGAGTTTGAGTTTTAACCAGAAGGTAATGGGGAAAGTTGGGGAGTGATGAAACCAGATTTTCATTTCAGAAAGGTTAGTTTCGTAGCAGTTTTATGTATGTATTGTAGGAAGGAAAATGGGAGGCATATTTAAGCAAAAGATGAGATTCTAAACTGTGGCAAAGAGGGAACACAAAGAACACAGGCTCCAGAGAGATTTTGGAAGCACAATCATCAGGATTTGGTGACAGAGAGGAACTCCCAGAGTTTTCTTTGGGAAACTGCTTGAATGATAGTGTTTGATGGAAGGTAGAGAATAAATTTATACTTACAATTAGGCTTTTATGGAATGTGTGGTTCTCTCTTTCCCCTCCCGTTCTCACCAAAATCTGACTTTCCCCATAAAGTATTCCATAGGGAAAATGTTTAGAAATTCAAGGTTAGAGATTTCTTCTCAAGGGCTTCTATAATTTCTGAGAATCTCGAATGTGTTAATGGGCACTGGAATGTGGTGTGCAGTGCTTCCTGAACTTGACCCAACACTTTTCTGTGGTGGGGTGCACTTTAATGATGTTACTCAAATACAGTTTGGAAAGTTATGTTTGAAAACATTCCTGTGGGCCCTTGCTGTTATGGGCTTATCCTCACTCCCCAGTTTCACTGAGATGAAGAGTCAAGGTTACTCCTTTTCTTTTCCTTTGGGCCACTGCGAAGCAATTATCCTCTTTTAACGTCCAAGTCATCCATTTATACCCGTCACCTTTTCTACGTCTGTGTTACTGTTTTCTATCTCCTAGGGCTCATGACACTCCTGGATTTTTACTGAAGCATCAGATTTGGTACTTTCCTCCCCATCCCTCTTCTGTTGTCAACCTCAGGGACTTCAATTTCTGAATGAATATGTGTGATCCCTTTTTCTTAACTCCTCAACCTTTTCTGACTTTGCCAATGTTCTATTTCAGCCCCTTGTCCAACACCAGAAATCACCTTTCCTCAGAACTGCCTTGCTGCTACCGTCTGTCTGTAATCTGTGTGCCTTGCACTTCTCTTAGTCCGTCACCACCAGTGAACTGAAACCTGGCCTACAGCAGGATGGCACAGACCCTGCTTCCTTGTCTGTTTTTCTCCATGTGCCTTACTGTTCTCCCTGAGTCACTTTTTTACTGCATCCAATATAATCTTCATGTTTGTGACCCACCACCTTCTGCCCGTTTCTTTCTGCCAGTTAATTTTTAAAAAATAAAATAGTTTCATTGGCGTATAATTTACATAATATAAAATTCATCTATTTAAATGTACCATTCAGTGAGTGAGTTATAGTATATTTCCAGAGTTCTAGATGTTTCCAGAGCAAACATCACATAGCCCAGTTTTAGAACATTTCCAGCACCCCAAAAGATCTTTTGTGTCTATTTCCTGTGAGTCTTGTTCCCACCCGCAGCCTTGGGCACTCACTAATCTGCTTTTTGTCTCTCTGGATTTGTCTTTTCTGAACATTTATATAAGTGGGACCAAAATCTATAGTCTTTGGCTTGTGGTTTCTTTCCTTTGCTTGTTTTTGAGGTTCTTTCAAGTAGCAGGTTTAGTATTTCTTTCATTTTTATTGTTGAACAATATTTCATTCTGTGAATGTATCATATCCACTTTTGGTGTTATATCTAAGAGATCTTTGCCCGACCCAAGGTAAAAAGATTTTTCCCTATAATTTCTTCTAAAATTTGTTTAGAAGAAATTATACAATTTCTTTCAATCTGCCAGATTACTTTTAAGCTCTTCTGTTATCATTAACCTTTGTATTATGTGCTTTGATTTAACTGTATCATTATCTGATTCTTTTTAAATTTATTTTTAAATTATTATTATAATTTTAAAAATCCAGTATCATTATCTTCAGCATTTGTGTCTACCTTTGACTTTTGTAAGGAAGTTGAAGCCCAGAGAGTTTAAGTACCTTGCCCGTCATTATACAAGTTGTTATAGAACTGACTTATTTTGGAATGGTGACAGTTGTTGCTTTGACACATGACTTAGGGGTATGTTTAATAAAGATTGCTTCCATCCTATTCTGTGTATGAATTACCTATGATGTTTTAACATTTTTTTCTTAAATCATGGTTCACATTTCTAGGCCAAGGATAAAGGACAGGCAGCCAAAGCAACCAAATTTTTAGCCTTGGACAAATGCTTACCACATAGAGACTTTCTTCAGGTAAAAAGAAAATGAAATAACTTGGCAATATAGTTTTGTTCTTCCAATGACTAGAAACATAATAATTTTCCCTTTAGAATTTATTTATGCTCTATAACTTATATATTCTAAGAATTTTTTGGGAATACTTAAGTTATGTTAGTGTTTATAAGCTATTAAATTCCATTTACATTTTGTTATATTGAAATTCTTTGAATATTAAAAATAGAAATGTATTTCTTAAAATTACTGATTTCTTTTTATAGGTGATAGAAATAGAACATGACCCCAGTGCTCCTGAGTACTTAGAGTATGATATTGAATGGCTCACTGTTCTCAGGGCTACTGATGATCTTATTAATGTGACTGAGCGTCTATGGAATATGCCTGAAAATAATGGCCTGCATGCAAGGTAAGTCTGACCTTATTTAGGGTTTGCTGTCCCTGTTGTGTGCCCAACTTTTGTCCCATCCACCTCTTACTTTTCTTATTTTTTTAAATCAAGGGAGTTATTGTTAAATGAATGTCAGAGTAATTCAGGGTTTACTAACTGGCATGGAAAACTATAAATTTTCCTTCTAAGGGATATAAAAATGGATGATGGAATACCAACCCAAATAAGTGTATAAATGAATGAGCATGCATAGAACTGTAAAATGGCAGAGATTTGGTTCACACATTAAAGTGATTTATACTTGTTTTAGAGGGTGAATTAAGAATAGTTTTTTCTAAGAATTGTTTTTATTTCAAAATGGTCCTTTGGAATATTAACTATAATTTTATTAGATGGAATTTTTATATATGGTTTATATGAAGTCCATATTTAGATTTCATCTTTTGTTGTCTGAGGCTAATAAAATGTAAAAAGCTATTGTTTTGGACTTTTGTAGGTGGGATTATAGTGCAACAGAAGAAGCTATGAACAAAGTATTGGAAATACTGAATCATGACCTCAAAGTTCCATGTAACTTCAGCATAACAGCTGCTTGTTATGACCCTAGCAGGCCACAGACACAAATGCAGTTGGTTCATAGGATCAATCCTCAAACTACTGAATTTTGTGCCCAACTTGGCATCACTGACATGAATGTCAGGCTTCAGAAGGCCAAGGAGGAACATCACTTATGTGGTGAATATGAACAGCAAGATGATGTGGAGAGTAATGACTCTGGAGAAGATCGTAGTGAATATAACACAGATACATCTGCCCTGTCCTCTATTAATCCAGATGAAATAATGTTAGATGAAGAAGAGGAAGATGAAGATAGTATTGTAAGTACGCATAGTGACATGAATACACCATCTGTAGAACCTTCTTCTGATCAAGCTTCTGACTTCTCTGCAAGCTTCTCTGATGTCAGGATCTTGCCGGGTTCCATGGTTGTATCTTCTGATGATACATTGGGTTCCCCAGATGGCAGAGAGGGGAAACTCGGTGAGGCTCCAGAGTCAGGGGATGGAAACGACTTAACCGAGTTGCCATTGAAGAGGCTGAGTGATGAACATGAACCTGAACAAAGAAAGAAAATTAAGAGGAGGAATCAAGCCATCTATGCTGCAGTGGATGATGATGATGCAGCATAAGACAATTGAGTTGTCTCCGTATTATATGTAGATATGTGATTTTTGAGACTATATTTTTAGAGTTGGATTTTTGACTGAAAATTTAACTTTGTAATAATGAAGTTACTTAAGAGAATTTTAGTTAGGTATTGACTTTGTCTTTACTCCTTTGTATATTTCAGATGAAAATATTAAAATTTCATATATTTACTTGATCGAGTACCTTTTTTTGGAAGATGGATATTATTCACTTTCATTTTTTTCAGGAAGCACTTAGTGAATACCTACTTTCTACCAGGCACTCTTCTGTAGGATGGCTCTATAAAGATGAGTAAGACAGGGATTTTTACCTTCAAGGAATTACTACCACTATGAATATTTTGGTGTATAAAATAAGGCATATTTAATATTTTGTTTTGTGAAATCATTACTACGTGTGTAATTTTGTATGCTTTCTTTTTATTTGTTATAAATATTTTCCTGGTCTGCTCTTAATGTCTGTCAAATATAATTGAAATTGAAGATGGTAGATAAGGTTTCAGGAAATAAATTCTTTAAATACTAAACATTGGTAAACAAAATTTTACACTAATTGCTGAGATTCATACAGCCTTGTAGACTTCGGCATATTTTAGCTTTAGCTTTAATTTTAAGGTAGCTATAGTAAGTATTTCAGGTCATTTGGGTACAGTTCAGCTTAGTCTTAATTACTAGTGGGGACTGAGTTGCATAAATGCTGCCCCTTTGCTGTTATGGATTGCTAGTAGTAGAATATTTTTAAAGATCTACATGGAAAAACTATACTTCTATCCTGGTTCTGGTTAAAATGCCTGGGTGACCCGCAGAGATGGTTGCCCTATACTGGGGTCAGTAGACATGAATTCAGATTGTTCTAGGATGTCATCACCCCATAGTAGTCCACATCCAGAGGCCAATCTAGGAGAATGATTTAGCAGTTGACGTCTATTTTGTCAGCATCTGGCTTGAAGAAGGTTGAGCACTTTATCCTTATTGCCATCTATTTTGTTTACTTTCTTTTTTGAGCGAATTTACTTCACTAATTTAAATTTTCATTATTTACATGAAGTATTTAAAAACTATGGATTTCCCCTATTGCTGGTTTAATAGAATCTATTAATAGATTTAATAGAATCCCATAGTTGTGACGTAGAGTTCTCTCCCCCGAAATTCTTTAATAAAGATAAATAAAAGCAGAAAGTAATTAGATGTAAAATAAATAACAGAGTTTGTTTAAAAAAAAAAGACAATCCTTTAGCTTGCTCAATCAAGAAAGAAAGCACAAATGCCAAAAATAAATTAAAAAATAAATAAATAAAAGGGAAAAATAGCCAGTAAAACAGGGTATTCAAACAAACATAGGAATACCCTCATAACTTAGTACAAATAAATGTGATAAATAAGGAAAATAGAATTCACTGAAATTCATCCTACTGGAGGTAGAAAGTGGCAAAAATTTCCACAGAAGGAATAGAGAAAGTTATCAAGGAATTAACTCCCACAAAAAAGGACTCAGCCTAAATGGATTCAAGAGAAAAGTTCCAAATAATCACTAATGTCAGGTAAACTTACAAAATGTAGAAAAATGAAGGAAAGTTTAGTTTTCTTTTTATGAAGCAAGTAAAATGTTGATATCTAAATCTGAGTAAAGATTGCAAAAAAACCCACAGACCAATCTCACATATGAATATTGCTGCAAAAGTCGTAAATAAAATACTAGTAAACAGAATCTATAGCACATTTTAAGGTGATTTAGCATGACTGATACAAAGATGGTTCGATAATTAGGAAATGTGTTCATATAACTCACATAGTAGTAGATCTAAGAACAAACATGGTTATCTCCGTGGATGATGAAAAGGCCTTTGGCAAAATTCAACACCCATTTCTGATTTTTTAAAAAGTAAAATCCAAGGGTACCTGGGTGGGCTCATTTGGTTAAACATCCAACTCTTGGTTTCTGCTCAGATGATGATCTCACGGGTCTTGAGATGGAGCCCCTCATTGTTGGGCTCTGTGTTCAGCGTGGAGTCGGCTTGAAGATTTCCCCCCTCCCTTTAAAAATAAATAAATCTTTGGGAGAAAAAAATCTAGCATCTTGTTGGCATTCTCATCAGAGGAAAGTAAGCAGAAGGTCAAGGAACAAGACAGGATATCTGCTACCTCCATTACACTTTAACATTGTATCTGTGTAAAGAACAAAGCAATTAGACAAAAGAAAACAGGGAAATCAAGATTGCAAAGGAAGAGGCAAGTAAATATAGATGACCTGAATGTTTAGGTGGAAAACACAAGAAAATAAAAATTAAAACTAATACAGGACAGTAATAAGTAATACAGTAATGTAATAAGATAAAAATTAAAATACGAAGCAATAGCTTTCACATCTACAAGTACTAATAATTAGTGTGATACAAACAATATCAAAAGGAAATGCTTAACAAGAAATGTGCAAAGCTTGTAATGAGGAAAACCTTAAAATACACCCCAAAATGCAGAAGTAGACTTGAATTAGTGGAAACATCTCTTACTCTTGGATAGGTAAACATTTTAAGGATGCCAGTTCTTCCAAAGTTAATACGTAAATTTAACAGGACCCCAATTAAAATATCAATACATGGTTTTGGTTTTTGTTCGTTTTCCTGGAGCTAGGCAAGTTGCCCTACTGCCCAAAAGAGCAGTAGATTATACTGCCCATATCACCTATTAAAACATACTATAAAACCTCTATAACTAAAACAACATAGTATTGGTTCATGAATGGACAGACCAATGGAACAGAAAGACAAGAAATAGGCACAAACATGGAAGATTTTAGTGTACGATTTAAGTGGCATCTCTAATCACTGAGGGAAAAGATGATATTTTAAATATACAGGGTTGAATCTCTGGGTATCCACTTGTAAGAGAAAAAACTTGTATATATATATAAATGTGAATGTTTATGCATATATACATTATATATGTAATGTATATATATAACATATATATATTTATATATGTAATGTATATTATATAACATATATATTTATATATATATTATATATATATATATATATTATATATATATTCCAAATAGACCAAACTTATACATGAGAAAAATGAAACATAAATAGCATATGAAAACCTGAGTAGGGGTGCCTGGGTGACTCTGTTGGTTATGTTTCCAACTCTTGGTTTCGGCTCAGGTGGTGGTCTCAGGGTGGTGAGATGGAGCGGGTATCTTGATCAGAGAGATACAATGATGAGAGTCTTTGGAGCTTCTTAGTTGCAGACACAGCACCCTGACAAACCTATTTTATCCCCTCAGAATTGCTCTTTTCTATGCGTAGGGTTTCAGCCTTCCTTTCATCTTCTAATCCCCATCTCCTTATCTCCTTCCAGTAGATTCCCCTCTTGTTTAATTTAGCCAGCCAGAGTTTTGGTGCTTGCAGCCAAAATACCCTGACTGATACATATGCTCGTGAGTGTTAATGAGCTTGTAATTGGAACAGGGGAGGAAAGGCAAGATAAGAAAATTATGGTCCTCATCTATTATGATTTTCTTTAATTCTTATTTATCAGCTTAGGCCATTCATTTATTCATTCAAGAAATATTTATTGAGATAAATACATCCCAGGAATTATGCCAGGGATACAATGGTGAGAAAAATCAGGTATAATTCCAGGCTTCATGGAACTTATAATACAATAAGGGAAATTAATAAAAATAATCACCTCAATAATTATGAAATTCCAACTACAGCAGTGTGGCAAATGAGGGGATATGGTACCATAGGAGCAAATCAGAGGGGCATTTGATTCACAGGTATTGTTTAATATAATACCAGAGATCGTGGTCAAATATAAAAGAAAATAATAGATATAGAGGTTGGAAAGGAAACATCATTATTTGCAGGCCATCTGTATGTAGATCACTCATATAGAAAGTATAAAAAGCAAAATAAAAAGATTCATAGAAATAAGATCAACAAAAGTTTGCCAGGTACAAAGAGAATCTCAAAAATCAGTAGCATTTTTTTCAAATAACAATAACCGGTAAGAAGAAAATGATAGAAAAACAACACAACAACAAAAATAAAGTGTTTCTGGAACTTAATTAATAAAAAAATTTTCAACACTTCAATAAAGAAAAAAAAAACCGTATCAAGGAAATAATTTAATATTTAAATAAATGAGAAAATAGTCCAGGATTCTGAATGTGATGGCTTAACATTATAAAGGTGTCAATTGTTGCCAGATCAACAAATATCAATGATCACAAACTACCTAGGAGGAAGTGTGGACTCTGATCCTGGTAATTTCACAAATCTGGAAAGTTAAATTTTAATATAAATATAGTAGTGATATTATGAAGATTCAAAATCAGTTCCTAAAAGTATGCAGAAGTCTGGTGACAAGAAATAGCATTGTGAAATATTGATGTGACTCCAATTTTTATTTTTAATATTTCAAATATCAATGAACTCCCAAACAGTTGATTTCCTTTGTCCGTTTTTGGACTTCTCTGTGGATTGACTTATTGAATCCAAAGCAGGAAGTTCCTAGTGATTTCATGAATCCTTCATTAATAATTGTATTAAACTTCTGAACTTTCTTCATAGGTCTGTGTTCAGTCACTGTTGGGATACCCAATTATTCTTTCTTAAATCTATTGTTTTTGAAATTGCTTGCATATACACATGGTACGGAATTCTGATAGTACAAGGTACATCCAGTGAAAGATCTCAGTCTCGTCTGTCTGCCAGTCACTCAGTTTTTCCCAGGGTCAACCAACATTATCAATTGAATTTCTTTCTCTCCTCTTTTTTGAGAAAGGTAGTGGCAATCCACACATTCTCCTCTTTACTGTGGTTTTTTTCCCCCACTTAAAATATGTTTCTTGGAGATGAATCTATGTCTGCATTTAAAAGTCTTCCTGCTTAGGGGCTCCTGGGTGGTGCAGTGGGTTAAAGCCTCTGCCTTCAGCTCGGGTCATGATTCCAGGGTCCTGGGATGAAGCCCCACATCGGGCTCTCTGCTCAGTACGGAGCCTGCTTCCTCCTCTCTCTCTGCCTGCCTCTCTGCCTACTTGTGATTTGTATTTATCAAATAAATAAATAAAATCTTTAAAAAAAAGTAAAAGTCTTCCTGCTTTTTTATGGATGCATATTATTCCATTGTATAGATGTATCTTAATTTATTAAACCAGTACCTTCTAATGGACATTAGGTAGTTTCTAATCCTTTGAAAATAAAAAGTGAAAATGAAAATACATGTTACTTTGTTCATGTGCAGCTAGATCTCTAGGATAAATTCCTGGTAATAAAATTGCTGGACATATGGCATATTGGTTTATCATTTCAACAAGTATAGTTTAACTGTCCCCGGCTGAGGTTATACAGATTTATGCTCCCAGCAACATGTTTGAGTGATTGTTTTTCCACACTCTTCCCAATGCCTTGTATTAATAAACTTTATAGGCATTTGCTCATCTGAGAGGTAAAAATATCCCAGGGCAGCTTTAACCATCTTATATGTTGAGTGTCTTCATGTATTTAAACCTATTTATATTTCTTTTACTCTGGATTACCTGGTTATAGCTCTTGCCTGATTTTCTACAGAAATGAAATTTAATTTCTTACTGGTTTTTAGGAGTTGTTGTGTAATAGGCAGTTTATAACTTTGCTATTTGATTGTTTCTGACTATTAAGGAGTCAGTAACCACTGCATCTTTAGGTATTTTTATAAAATAAGATTGTAAAATATTTAGATCACAGCATCAGAACACTCCCAAGACAAATGTATCGTTCCTGAATTATCATAAGGTGAATGAGCACCCCTGTAACTACCATCCAGGTCACGCAAATGGCTAGAAAGTTGTCATTTACCCCGGAAATCCATCCATATGCCCCATTCTGATCTCAACACCCTCCCTTCCTCCAAAAATATCCATTATCCTGTATTTTATAGTAATTGTTTTCTTGTGTTTCTTTAAATCTCTTCACTTGTAGGCAATCCTAGACTCTATAGTTTAGTCCTGACCATTCAAAAAATTGCAATGGCTTTAAAGGGTCTTTTAATCTTGAGGACTCCTCTCCATTTTTTTCTTTTTTCACACCTTTTCAGATGACAATCTCAGGACTTTTGTGTAGTTTTCCATAGTCTAGATTTTGCTCTTGGTGCAGTTCAACACATTCCTTTATCCTCTGTATTTCCTGCAAACTGGCAGCTGGAGCTAGATGCTTTATCAGACTTAGATAAAATCCCTTTGAAAAGACCATAGGTGGTGCTGTGTTCCTTCATCAGGAGGCTACACCATGTCTGGTTTTCTTTCTTTTTGTGGCATTAGCAGCTTTTGATGCCCAGTGTCTAGAATGATTAGCTTATTGGGAGTTGTAAAATAAGGATATTCTAATTCAATACCTCATTTTTCATTTATTCATTGAAATATTTTATATATGTTTGTAAAGTGGAGTATTTTTTTATTTAATAAGAATTCCATTTTTATAGTCAATAACTAAAAGTTCAATTCTATGTGGGATATAGAGGATAAAAATATGATTCTAAGTTTTTAGATTGTGAATTGAATCCCTATCACAATCCAAAACTGGCTGGCTTTTTTTTTTTTTTTAATCATTATGAACCTATGGATTCAAACATATTTAAAGAGTTTCAATCAGTTGCATTTAGGCCTTTTAAAGCTAAGAGTGTTCTATTTTTCAGTAGAAATCCCTTCAAGTCAGCTTCTGAATCATTTTCACATCAGCCAAGTAGCTTGCTTTATCTGGTGTGAAAATATATTCTTAACTTACCTTGTACTTTTTTTCTGCTCCAGGAGTGGAATGGACCATTTCCCCATAAAAACCCTTATTTCTCTTAGTGAAACATGATATTTCAAAATCACAATCTGGGGACAAGGGTTGCTAATTGCTACCAAGGATTAGTCATTGTTTCTAGGCTTCTTCAATGGACAGAGCTAGGAAAAGCACACGCACACACACACACACACACACACACACACACACACACACACACACACATAACAAAATACTTCATGAGTTCATATTGATATTTCCAGTGAAAATTCAGGACTATCGGATGTTTTACTTAACCTCTTTTATATTACATCAATACCTCCTATCTTTTACACTGGAAATCTTGACTTCAAGGACCTGGAGTACTAAATAGAATTAGAATCTCCTACAATCACTAATTTACTTTAACCTCTATTAAACATACATAAACCTCAGAGTAATACAATTACTGGGAATAGTCATTTTTTTGCATATGTACGATTTTCTCCCCATTTTGGTTTCTATTGATGTGGTTAATTTTTTAAAAAAGATTTTATTTATTTGACAGACAGAGATCACAAGTAGTCAGAGAAGCAGGCAGAGAGAGAGGAGGAAGCAGGCTCCTCGCTGAGCAGAGAGCCCAATGCGGGGCTCCGATCCTAGGACCCTGGGATCACAACCTGAGCTGAAGGCAGAGGCTTTAACACACTGAGCCATCCAGGCGCCCCTGATCTGGTTAATTTTAAGTCTCTCATCTTATCGTTTTTCTCTCTTTCTCCCATCTGTATTTTGTCCCCCTTTTCTTCCTTTTCTGGCTTCTTTAAATGAATATTTTTTATGATTTTATCTCCTCTGTTGGATTATTAGCCATAAACTTCACTATGAACTGACCACCAGTTGACCTTTGAGCCGGACCCTAGAGATGGGAAGGTCCTCACCTCCTCCCCTGTCCTTAGAAAGTGGGTTCTTCTTACCTTTCCCATTCCCAATGGCTGCTCCAAGGACCTCGCCTTGAGATAACGATGTGTTGTTGAGACCACCTGCACAGTATACCTGATTGTTCTCAGTTAAGGGTATAGACAGTACCCATGTGTCTCCATATACATTAAGACATGGCAGGCAGATTCCTGGATCCACTTGTCTTGCTGCAGCCCAAGACGAACCTTATACTTAAGTTCCCTTCGCTTATCAAAACTACTACCTACTAAATAAATAAATAAAATCTTAAAACAACAAACAAACAAACAAACAAAAAAACTATGACCTACTAACCCGGAGTGGCTTGCCTCTTCCTTTGGTCTCTCCCTGCCTTCTGCGGTTGGGGTCCAATTTCAGATTACACCTAGAATGTTCCCCAGAGGGTTGCAAGCCAGCAATCTTTTATGTTAACAGCTTACATTCAAGTGTTAGTATATCACCTCACATACAGTATAAGAACCTTACCAGAATATTCTCCCATTGCTTCCCCTTACACCTCGATGCTATTTCACCATACAGTTTGTTTTTACATATGCTACAAACTCCATACTATATTATTTTGATTTTTATTTAAAGTGACATATTTTAAAGTGATTGAAATAATAAGAAAAATACTTGCATATTTCTCCACGTTGCTACCATTTTTAAAAAAGATTTTATTTATTTGACAGAGTATGTGCCCGATAGCACAAACAGGGGGAGCAGCAGAGGGAGAGGCAGAAGCAGGTTCCCCACTGAGCAGGAACCCAGCTTGGGACATTACCGTGTTTTAAATAAAAACATTTATTTATTTGTTAAAGTTTATTTATGTTTTTAGCAATCTCCACACTGAACATGGGGCTTGAACTCATGATCCTGAGATTAAGAGTCCCATGCCCTTCTGACTGAGCCAGCCAGGAACCCCATCCCATAAAGTTACCATTTTTGCTGTTCTTCATTCCCTTGTAGAGATCCATCTTTCCTAGTATAACTTTTCTTCTGTCTCAAGGACCTCATTTAACATTGTGCAGGTCTTCTGGTGATTAATTCTTTCAGCTTCTATATGGCTAAACAAAACAACAACAAAAAAGAACAACTTTATTTTGCCTTCAATTTTGAAAGACATTTTCACTCAGGATAGAATTCTTGGCTTAAAGGTGCTTGTTTTTGTTTTTGTTTTGTGGTTGAGTACTATAAATTGTTACTTTACTGTTTCTTTTTTAGATTGCTACTGACAAGAAATCTGGGATAATTCTTATCTTTGTTCCTGTATGTAATCTGAGTTTTTCTTTTTTTGCCTTTAATATTTTTTCCCTTATCCTGGATCTGAGCAATCTGAGCCAAACCATGGGCCTTGCTGTAGTTTTTCTCATGTCTCTGTGCTTGAGGATAGCTGAGCTTTTGAATCTGTGACTTTATAATTTCCATCAAATAGGGAAACATTTTGGCTATTATGATTTTTTTGACTAATCTCCCTGTTTCTATTGTCTGCCCTCTTTTGGGGGCTCCAGTTATACATGTATCAGGCACTTGAAGTTATTACATAGTTCACTGATCCTCTGTTAATTTTTAAAGATTTTTTTTTCCTCTGTGTGTTTTATTTCGGATAGTTTCTGTTGTTATGTCTTCAACATTTCTATTGCTATGTCAAGGACATTCTTTTCTTGTGCGGTGCTAAATCTGCCACTACTCCCATCAAACTGTTTTCATCTCTGATGTTGTAGGTTCATCTCTACAAGTTTCATTTTTTTTATCCTTCTATGTCTCTTCTTAGCTTTCTTGAACATACATAATATTTTTATAATTCTGTTTTAATATCTTTGTTGGCTAATCCTAACATATGTCAGTTCTGGGTTGATTTCAATTAATGGAGTTTTCTTTTCTTTTTCATTATTGCTTGTCTTTTCTTGCTCCTTTGCATGCCTGGTAATTTTTTATCAGATGTAAAAGATTGTGGGTTTTCCTTTTTGGGCGCTAAACGTTTTTGTTTTCCTATAAATATGCTTGAGCTTTGTTCCAGGACTCAGTTAAGTTACTTGATGCTTTTAGGTCTTGCTTTTAAGGTTGGTTAGGTGGTGTCAGAGATGTGTTAGTGTATGGCTGATTTTTTTTTCCCCCTAATACTGAGACAAGGGCCTTCTGAGTTCTCTACCCAGTATGCTATGAATTATGAAGTATTTAACCTTGATTGATGGGAACAGGAACTATTTCTGGCCCTGTGTGACCCCAGGTACATTTCCTCTAATCCTTGCTGATGGTTCTTTCTCTAACCTCAGATTGTTTCCTCACACACTTGCTTAATTATTTCCCTGGTGAATTCGCAAGGATGACTCTCTGTAGGTTTCCAGAGTTTTTGCTCCATGAAGCTGTCTCCTCTCCAGCACTCTGCTTACCTCAATCTTCCTAGAATCTCACTTTGTCTTTTCAATGCAAGAAGTCTGTGGGTTCTTCCTGAACTCCCCATCCTCTACACTGAGGCTTTGAAATCCCCCTGTGGCAGGAGGCTGGGGCCATCAAAGGGCTCACCTTGTTTGTTTCCCATCCCTCAGGAATTACTGGCCTTCATTGCCTGATTTCACAGTGTCTTGAAAATTGTTTCATATACCTTGTCTATTTTTGTTGATGTATTTTTGTGCATTTTGCGTATTTTTGACTATTTCTTTTTTGTTTGTATATTTCGTGTATTTTTTGTTTCAGGTAAGAAACAGGGATTCTGGTATTCTGTCTTCCTGAAAGTGGAATTCCGTATCCTGTACATTTTTGTTTCCATTCCTCTTGGTGTCTCCTTAGTGTAAGGCCTTTTGTTGGAGAGGAGGCCTAGTTGTTCGATTTCCAGAGTTCATGGAGGCTCAGTGTATTCTAGCTCCTTCAGATTTTACTATGGGCTCCTTGCTCTTATCTGCTACTATACTGGAAATGCCCTCCTGTCTCAGTGCTGCCACACTCTCCAGCAAATATCTGTTAGATATTTTGAGTTTCTCCTGCCCTCAGTTCTGATTGCTTCTCTCTGCTTTATCCAGCACAGAGGCTGATACCACGGAATTCTTGGGGCTATGGATGGATCGTTGGCATCCGCTTGTATTTTGAGATTTAGGGGGATATCCTGTCACTTAGTTTTGTTGTCAATGTTATCTATGGGATTTTGTTTTATAATTTAGTTGTTCTTCCTGCTTTTACATGGGGATTTGGAGAGATTCAAAAATCATGCTGCTGTTGACATTTTTCCAGAGTCCTGCTGAAATTTCTCAGGAGACATTTATGTTCTCACCACATTATGCATTTCTTTTGGATAATCATTTTTTACTAATAGTTTGTGCTTTTCCTCCTAAATAATTTAAATTCTTCTTCTATTTTTCCCCCTTGGAAAGCTGTGGCTGTGTCTTTAAATTTTTTTTTCTCTGTCTTCTCTTCTTTCTCTTCCTTTTCCTTTAAAATTTTTTCCAAGAATATGTTTCATCCAGCCACAACATTTGGCCTGTTTTTTTTTTTTTTTAAAGATTTATTTATTTGAGAGAGAGAGAGAGAGAGAGAGAAAAGAGATCATGAGTAGGGGAAGGGGCAGAGGGAGAAATTCTCAAGCTGACTCCTTGCTGAGTGCAGAGCTCTACCCAGGGGCTGGATCTCACCACCCATGAGATCATGACCTGAGCCAAAACCAAGAGTCAGATGCTCAACTGATGAGTCACTCAGCTGCCCCTTTACCTGTTCTTCTTCTTCTTCTTTTTAATCTCTCCATTTCTATCAGTTTATTCACAGATAAGCATTTCACCATCGCTTCTCTGGTCACCTTTCCCTGCCAAGTGCAGTTGCTCCAAAGGCATGTGGGGAAATCAGACAAGGGAGCAGTCCTTCGATATTTACCACAGATTAAGATCTACTTAAAAAGCCAGAGGAATTTAAGAACTACAGGTATAAGAAGAGAACACTCGACCAGTGGAAGAAGAGAGAAAACTCAGAGAGAGATATATGGGGACATACATATGGTGACCTGCTATATGACAGTATTGGCATCACAACCCCATGGAGGAATCATGAACTGTTTTGTAGATGATGTTGGAGAAACGGTTCACTGTAGAGAGAAAAAGAAAAATCAATCTTCACAATTCACCATGAACAAATGGATGAATAAACATAATGTGAGCTATGAAATTATAAAGAAAAAAAGAAAAAAATTGTAGAAGAATATCTTTGTGATGTAGGAATGAGGAAGGTCTTCAAAAAGATCTCTCAAACACAAACTATTCAACAGAATAAGTGTTATATTTATTGCATTAAGAATATTTGTTAGATAGAGGACTCCAAAGACAAAATAATCCAGAGACATATCGGGAAAAGATAGTTGTAGAATTTAAAACTAACATGAGATTAATATCTAGATTTATAAGGAATGTGTAGATTTATAAGAAAAAGGCAGAGAACCCAACAGAAAAATGAGCAAAGCACATGAGAAAGGAATTTGCAGAAGAGGAAAACAAATAGCTAGCATATGTAAAGAGATGCTCAACTCATTAGTTATCAAAGAAGTACAAGTTAAAGCAAAAGCAAGACATCCCACAGGAACACTGGTGAACTGCTGACAGTCTAGTAATTGGTCACCAGCCCGGAAATGGCATGATGAGCACATGCATGGGATGGCTGTGGTGGCAAAAATGGAGACCATGCGTTGGTCTAACAGCATCAATCTCCACTTCCCAAGGCTGATCTAGTTAGTGCTGCCTCTGAATGTCCAACTTATCAGCAACAGAGATCAACACTGAATCCTTGATATCATTTTGAGGAAACCAACTGGCTGTTTGATGCCCGGTTGGTTGACTATCAGGCCCTCCCATTGAAAGAGCCAATGGTCATTCCCACAGGAATGACTATTCCAGATATGATTTTGTCTTTCTTGCCTACAAAAATTAGCCACAACATGCTCTGGGGTTATGGAATGCTTGATCCACAAGGATGGACTCTCATCCAGCACAATATTTGATGAGAAGACTCAACAGCATGGGAGGTGCAGGAGAGGTCCATTACCTTGGGATCTACTGGTTGTATCTGATATTGCATCATCCTGAGGGAGGTTTCTGGAACAGTCTTCTAAAGGGACAGCTGAAGTGCCATCTTCCAAAACACAGTATAATTATACCAACCCAGACACCAGTATATGGTGTACTGTTCTCAAGAGTCCATGGATCCAGGAATCAAGGGATTATAAATATATATATATATACCCCTCACTGACCACCACTCCTAATGACCACCACTCCACTCCAGAGGATTTTTTGTTGTCAGTGCAACTCTGGGCTCTTCAGTGTTAGAGGTTTTGATCTCAAATAGAACAGATTCTTTCCAGGTGATACTGCAAGGGCATCATTGAATTATGAACTGCTGTAAGGTATTGGACTTCCTGTGCCCAGGAACCAGGGAGGAAAAGGAGCAATTTTTCTGGTGGAGATGATTGACCTTGCTCAGCAGGAGGAGGTCTGGCTGCTTTTACACACTAGGAGCAGGAAGGAATATGGTATGTATGGAACCTAAGAGATCCACTTTGGGGCCTCCTGGTCCTCTTTTGCCTTATTGTAACTGTGAGCAGACACATGCTGCAACCCCAAACTGAGAAAGGGTATGACTATCAAGGATTCGGGCACTATAAGGTTGTGAACTGCACAACGAACTAAGCTACCAACATGTGATAAGGAGACCTTTGCGGGTGAAGGGGATTCAGAAAGGATGTTGGAGGAGGCAGTGGATGAGTTGCAGCCCTGAGGTCAGCTACAGTGACAGGGGCTGTGGTTCATCCCTCTAACCTCTTTCTTCTTAGTTTCCCTCTGGAAGAAAGGCCCATGGAAGCACTGCTCCCTGACACTATGTGGAGAAGTAGATCTGTGCAGCTCAAGGGGTGCACTGGCAGATATGAGGATGTGCCTCAAGGACTCCCAACCAGAGGATACATAAGTGACCAAAAGCCCAGCTACTGCTCTGTGAAATGCATTGCTGAGTTGTGCTTAGGCGACTCTTTCTGTGGGCTTCTAGTGACTGATGTAGCAAAAATCCTGAGTAGACCCATTCCTGGGAGGCACAGCCCTTCTCCAATGGCTGACCTGTTTGAGGATGCTCTGATGACACTGCTGAACCTGCTGTGTAGACAAGGACAGCTGTCAGCAAGGTGGCCCAGGAGACGTCCACCCAACCTTCTCAGACTCCCACTGGCACATTCCAGCTTTCCAGCTTCATACATCAACCTTCCTATTTTCTCTCACACAGGCATTTCTGCTACTAAAAATCCTTGTATAATTAATCTTGTCCTGGTGTCTGCTTTTCAGAGGACCTGAACTGACATAGCTTGTACAGGAGGGGTAAGGAAGGAAAGAGTGAAGAATGACTACTTGATTTCCTGATTTGGGTATTGGGTGCATGGTTAGACACTGAGATAAGGGAGACCAGGAGTCTCCATTTAAAGAGAGAAGGCATTACAAGAGGACAAACAAGAGGTGTGTGGAAGGACAAAAGGAAGGGAAGGCAGAGAGGTCTCAGGTAAGGAGGACAATTTCATCCATTATGGGTTTCTGTTGCAAATGAAATTATCCTTTCCCCCACTGGAGGCCTGTGTTCAATTCTTCAAATCTTAAGACAAGTTCCAACCTCACTGCAGGCTCAAAAACAGATTCTTATGAAAATATATGGAAGGAAATCAGAGAAAAGCTTACTACGGGGTTTCTTTCTTGGTCATTTGGGCTGCTATCACAAAATACTATAGACAGGTGACTTAATCAGCAGACATTTGCTGTTCACAGTTCTAGAGGCTGGGAAGTCTAAGATCAGGGTGCAGGTTGGGTTCCTGGTGAAGATCCTTTTCCTGGTTTATATATATCCTGCTTTCTGGCTAGGTCCTCACATGGCTTTTCCTTGGTGCATGCCCATGGCGGGAGGGTGGGGGTTGGTGATGTGAGAGAGAGATTTCATCTTCCTCTTCTTAAAGGATGCCACTTCATAACCTCATTTAAACCTAATTCCCTTTGAAAGGCCCCTCCTCCAAAAACCATCATCAGGCTCAAACATATGAACTTTGGTGCTGGGTGGGGGGTGTTGGGGATTGTCAAAAACATTCAGTCTATAGCAATTTCTTTCAACCATATTGAGAAGTGCTGATTCACATGGCCACTCAATCATTATAAAGTTCCTGTGCCATGTGGACCCTTGGCACAGGTGGCTCCAAAGATGTCCCCAAGTCCTTGTAGGAAGAAGAAATGAAATATGACTTACAGAGTATAATAAGAGCAAAGTGCCTTCAGTCCCCCACGGCTGGTCCACCACTTGCTGTGGGCTTCTTGCAGATTCTGTTCTTTAGCTTGAAATTCTGGGGTGTGGGGCACAACTGTTTCACTGAGAACCATTATTTTTTCTCATCTCCTTGCCTTTGTTCCTATCCCTTTTCTTTTACTTGCAAGTACATCTTTAAAAAAGGGGGAAGTGACATGTGTAGATACAGTAATTTCCTGAACAAACCCAGACACACATTCTTGATGGCTACATAAAATTTTGTAAACAGAAGCATATTTAACTGGTATGGCTGAGTGGAGAACAAAAGGCGTTATTTCCAGAAACACAAAGCTAGAACGATTTTCTTAAACATGCAGAATAGTTCAAAATATTGCCCTGAGACAGGGGATCTTACTCTGGCACCAACTCACTGATCGTTAGTAAAAACATTTTTTCCCCCCAAGACTTAATGTTGATAATGTCACTCCTCCCTGTTTCAATTACTCTCCCATCGGTGTCAAGTGTTAGGCTCTGGATTACTTCTCTCTCCGCAGGGAGCTGCCTCTGTCCAGCTATCTTCTCACTATTCATATAAACCCAACACTCCAGTTTTTGTGCCAGCTTCAGAACAGTAGTGAAAGGAATTAGCAAGGTTGATAAGATATCACCATATTGGTTTTGTCCTATTGATAGCTGAGTGGTTTAACAAATTTATCAGTCCCACTTGCTCAACAAATAAGTTAAAAACCGGAACTGTGGTCCCCAAAGTTCCAAAGTAAATAGGACAAGTATTGTGCGCTTGCATATTTCCTTCTCACAGTCAATCAGAGTTCAAAGAAGTTACAGAATTGAGAAGTGTGCTTTCCACGTGTTATTCAATTCAACAAACATTTATTGTTAAAAATGCCTTTTACCTTTTCCTTCTCAATACAGTGAGTCCTTTATGGAAGAGGAGTTTAGGCCCAAACACGGAACTACTTACAGAAGTTATCAGAAGTTTTCCACAGGGCTAGGGGGTTGGGGAAATTTCTGCTATGGTTCTGTGGTTTTCTTCCTTGTACTGCTTTTTATTTTTTTATTATTTTATTTATTTTCTTTTTAGTACTAGTTCCAAATATCCGAAGAACAGCATTGTAAAATCCAAAGAACACTGGATTCAGAGTTTTTTTTCTCCATCCTGTTCATTCCTTTGGATCTATAGCAATCTGCATTTCCTAAGGTCTCATTACTTAGCAGCAAATAGCAGGCTCCATAGTCCATGGGATTGACCAAGTTGGGCTTATATTGCAACGGAGGAAATAAAAGATCTTTCACAAGTGGTAGACACTCCTAGGAAAGTAGACACTATCTGGATACACATGTGACTGTCACTAGTGTATTCGGACCCATCCACTCATCAAAGGTAAACAGCTCTTTGCACACATCTACTCAGATGTCTGCTTTGGGGTCCCTAGGACCTCCTTGGCTGGTTGGAGAAGGCCTGCAATTGTGTGTTGAATCGTTTGATGAATTTTAAACAGAGTTAATGTCACAGAGGGTCAAAGAGCAGGGACATTCCTGAGGTGACATGTAGGAGAAGCTATGGATAGGTGGCATCCAGGTAAAGGGACTGTTGCAAGCTGTGGGCCCAGGGTATAGGGTCTCCTGAAGTCTATCGTTGGAGCCTCTGGTGAGGAGCTGCTGCTGGGGCACCTGACCACGAGCACAGAAGGTTAGGGTGGTCCAGCCAAGCAGAAAGGGGAGCAGAAGGAAGGAAAAATAGTTCTGTTCTGAAGGGAGGAGGGAAAACTGAAGGGATGGATCTGGGGGCCCTGGGAGGTTTCTGATAGAGTGGCTCAGGTGTCAGGAGGCCTCCTCAGAGGGACTTAGAAAGGATCTCACGCTGGGGCCCTGAAAGGTCCCTGCTGCACCCCGCCACACCCGCCATCCCGTACCAGTGACACACTGCTTGGCTTCTGCACATGCTTAATTCCCTCTCACACAGGGCCAAGGATTTCCTTTTTCAAGGTTTACTGGGAAATAGATTTCTTTAATCTGAAAACAATAACTTAATGTTTGTCATCAGGGAATTGAAATGCCGTCTACGGTCATCATGTTCTTTTTGTCCTTTCTTCACTGTGGTGGACAGTGAGCATTGCGCTTTGCCTTATCAAGAGCTCTTTCACGCTCACTGTGGGCCTGCAGTCAGTTATCTTCCAGAGCGCATGAGGGAGCCGAGGCTCCCAGCAGACCTGGGGTCTTGTCCTGGTGCCCTCAGCCTGGAGCGGGTAGTGATATGACTCTAAGCTCAGTGCTCTTTCCTTCATACCATTTCCATAGATCTTGGGTAGACAGGTCCTACTTTTTGTGCTTTAGGATTTCAGGGCATCACCAATGTTTACTTTCATTCTTGGGACAAAGACTACCAACTACTTCACTGTTCTCTGATTCCACCACTTGCTCAGTGATTTTGACCATGCTGCAAGCAGCTAGAAGGCACTAGGATATGTGAGTACCTAAGACACAGGCATTAAGGATGTATTGCTCCCCCAAATTGGAGCCCTTTAGTTACCCCAGAGTGGGGAGCAGGAGCTCTGCTCTCCCCTCCCCACTACAGAGAAAGAAAACCAATCCATCCAATGCTAGGGAACTCCAGAAAGATGCCAAGGCACGCTGAACATAGAATTCCTAGGTTCAGAGAATAAATTCAGTTGCAAAGAAAGGTGTGTGTGGAGGCCCAAAGAGCTGTCCTGGGGAGCCTTGGCCACATAGAAACAGGAAGCCAGAGACGAGTGGGAGAGTTTTACCTTCCTTGATGTAGGATCTGTTATGTCAGGATCCAAAATTTGCTCAGGGGGGAACCTCCGTTTTCACACCAGAACACCCAGGGGGAACACCAGGTGGATACCTGATCATGGATGGGAGAAGGCTCTGGACTGAAGACAGGTGACTTCCTGAGCAGAGGATGTCTCTGAATGCTGTTACTGAGTGATCCTGTCAGGGGGTGCTGGGGAGCAGACCACAGGAGAGTGACACTGACTCCAAGATGTGGGGGCTGCCATATCAGTGGAGGCTAATGAAGCTGACCTCCTGAAACTGACAGGAAGTTCACACACCAAAGGGCGACCTCTGGGCCAAAGCACCCTTTCCAAACCCATGTCACTGAACTTGGGAAATCAACTCCCATTCCAGATCACCAGGTCCTTGGACTACTGGGGTTTGTCCATTGCTTTGTGGTGATGGCTTTGCTTTTCTTTTAATCAAACCTGTGTTTGCAAAGTTAGAATCCATTTACAGGACTGTCTAGTGAGGAAACTTTCCCACATCTCTGCCCATAATTTTGACTGAAGCGAACTGCCCAGGTGCACAATCTATTGGCTCCAGGGTTGTGCTATGATACATTTAACCCTCCCTGATAGATCCATGAACAGGCAGGATGAGTGTATGGGTCACCTGATAGATGGTGCAAACACCTTATATTCCCCAAGTCTCTGTGTTTGAGGCATCTTAGTAAAAGGAGAAGCATCCTGAGAACTTCTTGTGTTTGGTGTTGAGCTTCTGCCAATGATTTAATTCCCCCAGTTTTTGAATTGGATGATTAAGCGGTGATTTATTGGAAAGTATAGTAGGATAGTAGGAAAAACTTGTCATCATTGCTAAGACCTCAGATATTGGTTAACTGCAAGTTCCTGGCTGGAAGGTGATAAAATAAAGGAATCTTTCAACTTCTAATGTTTGTGGATCCTGCCCCTGGGCTTCCAGGGAAGCTATACTTAAACACTTACCAAGGTCAAAATGACTTTGCAAAACCTCAGAGTATGGGCTTTAATTCTGCCATGAGCATACACTGTACATCTGACTTGTTTAAAAAATAACAAAAAAGGAGCATTCCAAACACAAAGATAAGAAAAAGGGAAAAACCTCCCTGGTTCCCATGATTTTTAAAGTTATACAGCCTTGCGTATGCTAGAAGCTTATGATAAGGTCTGCATCTTTCTGAAATGTCCTTTGTCTAATTATTTGTAACTTTTTAAAAGTGCACCAAATGTTCCTTCAGCAGATCACCCTCTTCTTTGTGAAGATTGTGTATCCTGGGCAACTGCCCTAGCTTGAGTTCAAATAAAACTCTTTCTTTTAAATATTCTAGAAGGTTTATTCAATTTGCATCAACTTTTCTTGGATATAGCCAGCAGGATAGCAGAGCAACTCTTGTGAGATCACCTGGGGGTCCCCTGGAACACAAGTTCGGCACCAGCAGGGCTCTTTGTGCCCCTTCAACTTCTTAGCACCTCGAAGGTGTAGTGGGTGAGTTCTTCCCATATCTGAACCTCTTCAACTGGAGTTGATGGTCCTGACTTTTACTGGAGCTGTTGAGGGTTACCAGTAATATTTTCTAGGTGGAGATAACCTAGAGGGGTTGGGGTGGATGGGCTGGTCGTTTTGATTTGGCATTATGCTAATTGATGTTATTAATATAAAGCTTGATTGAATTTTCCGGCTAGAAACACGACATACTGAATCACTCAGCTTCAGGGAGAAGGGACACTTGCTCCTTCAGGCCAAACAAACAGTGCTTTCAGGTGACTGAGAGCCTAAAGGAGCTGTCTCGGGAAACTCCTGCAGGCTCGATGCACAGCATACACTGAGCCTCTACTTGGAAGTGGTTACTCAAAAGGGACATTTTCACTAAGAATGACTGGAGTCTCAGATGGCCCAAGTGGGATTCTTTTGACATGTCTGAATTCGTTTTCTTGTGCACACAATTAGAGAAAACCAATCATAAGACTAACCAACCAGAAGCTAGGAAGCCATTTGGTTTGATCAGTAAAGCCCCCAACCTTGGGGAGGGACCAATGACCACAGAGGTACTCTGGGTTTCATTTGGCTTGTTGCTGCAGCTTTTGTATCTTTGGGCAAAACTGGCCTTGTTCTAATTGGAAAATGGAAAATGACTCATTAATGGATCCATAGATTATATGCTACCTTATGATTAATCAGATTTGTTTTATAAAAGAGAGATATTTGGAAATTGGATCTGTAATGTCCTCTCCACAAATGTTAGTGAAACAAAGGCTAGATTTTGGTAGCCTCTTGTTTGTGTATATGTGTCTATATGTGTTATAAATGTGACATATTGTCTCTACCTCTAAATGGTATTGCTAAAAATTAATTTGTAAAAGAGCTCTTTTTAATTAGCTTAAAGGCAAACACTTGTAAAAACTCGCCATTCTAAAACTCAGAAAGATAAGAACTAATCCAAATGTTTTTCAAGTTCATGTGATCTGGGATAATCTTTAATAAGTTAAAATTCAAGTTTTTTGGTTTCATTAAAATAGGGCAGCTGGAGGGGGCATGGGGGGATGGGGTAACTGGGTGATAGACATTAAGGAGGGCATCTAATGTAATGAGTGTTATATAACACTGGGTGTTATATAAGACTGATGAAACGCTGACTTCTACCTCTGAAACCAATAATACATTATAAGTCAATTTAATTAATTAATTAATTAAAATAAGTCTCCTATCCTTCCAAAAAAATTAAAAATAAAGTTAAAAAATAGACATGTCTTTAGAGTTGTCAACATTAAAAAATAATGGTTGATTTTGTCAGCCTCATGAAGTATTCATGGGTTATTGTTAAAAACAAATAAGTTGAATGAATAAAAAGTTTTTTAATAAGGTAGAATACTGAAATATTAATTACTAAACATAGGTTTATTTGCTTTTGGTTCTTATTACAAAGAAACTAAAGATAAATTTGGGTCTGCTTATAAACATGCATTATGCTTTATTGAAAGTTGTACTATGAAAAAACACATTTTTAGAAATTATGAAATATATCTATAAACTGGCCAGTTTAAAGAATTCTGATATAACAGACAGCTCATAGTTGCTTCCTATTTAGTTTTCACCTAGAGACTGAGGTTTTTAAGAATTAAAATTCTGATAAATGTGATTGAGACTGTTGGAAGTAATATGGAAAGCAACTCTGTCCATAGGAAAGTGAGAGATGTATCTTGTATAAAGAATGAGGATACATTTTTGTTGAGGAATAAAAATGATTTTGTCCTGAAATGAGATTGATTGTTTAGAGAGGAAAGAGGGCAGAGTCTTAATGGAAAAAGAAAGTCATAAAATGTTAGTGAAGGAGAATCTTTAGAAAATTTTATATATGGTCAAGACTAAGATAGGAATGAATGAATTTTGAAAGTGCACTAATATAAGATTGGAATTTGGTTTTCCTCCCTGTTAAAAAGACAGGGATTGGATTGTTTGTCTGCTCTTGATAAGAAATTATGAAAAAAAATTTTTTTCTTTTTCTGCACAGAAAAAACAAAGATCTATAGATCTATGTTTTGTCTTCACCAGTTTTTTTGATTATGTAAGAAAATTAAAACCTCTCAATATTAAAACTAAATTTTGTTAACAAATATGTATGCTATATTTGCTTTTGGTATCTCTTAAGGCCACCTTTGTTAAACAGATTAATTAAGGTTTCCTTTTTTCAGATTAATTAAGTTTTAAGTTTTGTGATGATCTGTAATCCTATTTAGGCATATGCTTTTGAAACTGCTCAGCTTTTTTTTTTTTTTAAAGATTTTATTTATTTATTTGATAGACAGAGATCACAAGCAGGTAGAGAGGGAGGAGGAAGCAGGCTTCCCGCTAAGCAGAGAGCCCGATGCGGGGCTCAATCCCAGGACCCTGGGATCATGACCGGAGCTGAAGGAAGAGGCTTTAACCCACCGAGCCACCCAGGCGCCCCAAAACTGCTTAGCTTTTTAACAAACTTCTCCCAAATTCAAATTCTAAATGAAGTCTTTTTGACTAATTAGAGTTGTTTATTTGGTATGTTAATTGGTACTAACCAATTAACCAATTGGTTAGTACCAATTAACAAAATTTTGGTATGTTTATTTGGTATGGTACATGGGAAGCATTGTCAAACAAATGATGGTAAACTTTTTAAAGTTATGTTGTGTGGGCAAACGCTATAACCATTGCAGAAATTACATAAAATTCCTAGTTTTAATATGTCCTGTAATAATGTCATCACTTGAAATTCTACTTATTGAAATGTTGTGTGTCACAAAAATAACCAAATTTCCTTGTCAACTGCATTATAACAATCAGACTTTTAACCATGGCTATTTTTGAGTCGTTTGTCATTTACAGTTATTGTCCTAATGCTCTTGCAAATGTCTTTCAGCTTCAAGGAGATTGATGAAAAGGGCTTTTGATGAACACAGGTTTCTGATATCTTTAAGATCATAAAATAAAACTGGGTAAGAATCTCTAGAACTAATGGAAAAAATGCATTCAAACAGAACAAGAATGAATTACATGAGACGAACTGAATTGAAAAAGATGATTATAATTTTTATGATTCTTGTTTAAAACATTGCTCTTTCTCTAATGTTTGCCCTTCCAGATTCAAGGAAACCTTTTCTCTTAAGAGATCTGTGAGTTAATAGAAATTTGATAAAATATTCCATTGTAAGCAAATAAAGATAATTATCTTTTCTCCCTATCCAAACCCTCCAGAATTCAGAACTCAGTATTCTTTCTCTCAAGGCAATTATAGTCATTTGCATAAATCCAATGAGAATCCGTTCTCCTTGTAACAGGACACCCTGAAGAACATTGGCTGTATTACCAAAGCTTTAACTGGAATGTCATATTTGAGAGACACATGCATAGACTCAGATATGACTGGAGAACTTTAAGGAATGAAGGTTGGCTTTATGGAGTCAATAAGGCCCCTTGGAAATATTGGCCTGATGCCTTGCTTATAGAGTTCCCAGGAGCCTTACCAGGTAAGTAAAGAATGTCACTTCCTGACAGGTACAGGAACCTCAGGATATTTTGGGGACTTCAGGAAGAGAGGAATTCCCCCAAATCTATAGGTATTGTAGGTGAGCCTGATGGCAAGTATTTGGCTTGGCTTCTGGCTTGAGAGGCTATTAAAAGTTCAGTGTGAAATTCCTTATAAAAAGTTCCAGCAGAGCAGATTTTCTGAAACCCATATGATCGATCACAATTCTTGCTATAAATAATTAGGCCAGGGGCGCCTGGGTGGCTCAGTGGGTTAAAACCTCTGCTTTCGGCTCAGGTCATGATCCCAGGGTCCTGGGATCCAGCCCCCCATCTGGCTTTCTGCTCAGCGGGGAGCCTGCTTCCTCCTCTCTCTGCCTTCCTCTCTGCCTGCTTGTGATCTCTGTCTGTCAAATGAATAAAATATTTTTTAAAAATAAATAGGTCATATTTGTTAAAATGGACTTTTTCCCCCAAATGAATTAGTTTTAATTTGGCTATCTTCAACAGAAATGAGGATGATTTTAGGGAGAAAAATTAAGTTGCAACAACACATCCTTATAGGTGTTAGATTCTAGTTCTAATTAATTGTCTTTGAATGTTTGTTGTGTGCCTATAAAACTGGGCTGGATCCTGAGTTGTTCTGATTTCCTCAAATACCTGGCTATGACTCTCCAAATGAAGGTTTCCAATTTTCTCCCATTCTCTTGACTTGGAAACCCTGAGAACCAAAGATGCCCCTTTCCCTGAAGCCCTGGAAACTGAAGTTAGACAACCTGGGGCAAACTTCAGAAAAATTTCTACCATAGCTCATGTCTTGATGCTCTTCATGCCTGGTGCTCTATGGGCCCCTCAAAAGGGTGAATGATTATTTTCCTCAAATCCCTCAGATAAACCCTAGTGAATGCATTTTTCTTTTACTATTATTGTACTTGATTTGACCCTATTTTATTAGGATTTAAAAATCTAATCTTAGAAGTGATATTCATGTCCCATTTTCTTGCATGCTGTCTTCATCAGGTGTTGTGTGTGTATTTTTGTAATGAATTGTGTTTCTTTCAAGGAGCAGGCCAGGAGAGAGATGTAGACATGCTGAAGGAGCTCCAGCTCTTCCTGTTGGGCATCCTGCTGCTTGTCTGTGTCTTCTTCTACCAGCTCAACGTCAAGTCCAGCTGCCTCTTCTCCTGCCTTCCTCCCCAGAAGTCCCAGCAGGACCTGGGAGCCCTCCTGGCCCATGGGCGTGGCATTGTGTTCATAGAGACCTCGGAGAGAATGGAGCCAACTCCACTGGTCTCTTGTGCTGTGGAGTCTGCTGCCAAGATTTATCCTGGGCAGCCTGTGGTGTTCTTCATGAAGGGTCTCTACGACACCACATGGCTACCCTCAAACTCCACTTACCCAGGCTTTTCCCTCCTCTCAGCAATAGACAATGTTTTCTTCTTCCCTTTGGATATGAAAAGGCTGTTTGAAGACACACCATTGCTTTCATGGTACATTCGCGTAAGTGTTGAGAGGCTCTTAGAAGGTCAGCGTTGGGAGGGACCGCAGAAAAGGGGTCCCATTTGCTCATTTTATGGATAGGTAAACAGAGCACAAGGACTCAGTGTCAGAGATGGGACTAGGACCCAGATCCTGGCCTTTTTTCTACAGCGTTGAATCCTGATTCAAATAAGCAGGAGAGACTTAAGTTAGGTTCATCTTGAGCCTCTTGTCTCATGCCTCCAGCCTTATTTCTTAGGAACAAGTTTTCCTTTGAGACTATTCTTTTTTTTTTTTTTTAAAGATTTTATTTATTTATTATTTGAGAGAAAGAGAATGAGAGAGAGAGAGAGCATGAGAGGAGAGGTCAGTGGGAGCAGCAGACTCCTTGTCAAGCAGGGAGCCCGATGTGGGACTTGATGCCAGGATTCCAGGATCATGACCTGAGCTGAAGGCAGTCACTTAACCAACTGAGCCACCCAGGCGCCCTCCTTTGTGACTATTCTGAACCAAATGAGTCTCTAGATCTTTTCTGGGGGCTATAACCACTTATTTTTAATTTATTTAAACTTATCTATGTTAAACTTTATTTTTTTTTGCATCTAAGTGGGAAACTAGGCAATATTTAATTTGAAAATGATGTGAACAGAAAATTCGTGAGGGATCAGGCAGAGTGCTGTTATATGAGATGGGGTTATATTAGGATATGACCCAAGAAATATCTTTTTTCTTGGGTCATATCTTATGACTCAAGAAAACTCCTGGAGCTCTTGAGAATTTTGTAATCTTCATCTTGATAACATAGCATAATAAGGAAATAATATTTCAATTAAACATTTCTCTCACAGAGGACCCATGATTGGATAATGCTTAAGGAAATCACAGTAGAACCACTTAATAACTTCACTATGCAGTTTTTAGCTGTGACATCGTATAAAGACTACAATGCAATACAATAGAAGAATAAATACACTTACGTTTTTAATGTAATTGTAATTGTTTTAGTTATATACCCCACACCTCCGATCTATGTGGAAGAAAACAACCTGAAGAAAATAATACAATGCATGGTAATAGTAGGTGTTTTTATGTGATTTGATTAGGAGTGCATTTAGTGATGAAAATATGTTCATTTTAAAAATAAAATTATTCTAAAAACTCAAAGGTAATTTAAAAATTGACATCCAGGGGCGCCTGGGTGGCTCAGTGGGTTAAGCCGCTGCCTTCGGCTCAGGTCATGATCTCAGGGTCCTGGGATCGAGTCCCACATCGGGCTCTCTGCTCAGCGGGGAGCCTGCTTTCCTCTCTCTCTCTCTCTGCCTGCCTCTCTACCTACTTGTGATCTCTGTCTGTCAAATAAATAAATAAAATCTTTAAAAAAAAATTGACATCCAAATAACACCATTTTCTTGCCATATAAAATCCTTTCTAAGTTTAAAGCAGAGGCTAAACCAAATGGCAGCAAACATTTTCTCTGTAAAGTGCCAGACTGTAAATCCTTTAGGTTTTGCAGGCCAAGAGGCAATAGTGAAGCCACTGTGCACCTTCTTGAGTTAGTTTCCTATGGCTGCTGCAATAGATGAACACACACTGGGTGGCCTGAAACGGCAGACATTTCTTCTCTTACAGTTATGGAGGCTACAAGTCCCAAATCTGTTTCACTTGGTGGATGTCATGGTGCTGGCAGGGGCCCAGTTCCCAGGGAGGCTCTAGAGAAAAATCCTTCCTGTGGAGATCTGCACGTGTCCTTTTCCTGTGTGTGTGTGTGTGTGTGTGTGTGTGTGTGTGAGTGAGTGTGTGTGAACATTCCCTCTACATCTGTCTTTAAATGATACTTGTGATAGCATTTAGGGCTCATCAGGACAAGCCAGAATAATCTCTCCATCTTAAGATCCTTACTGTAATCCCATCTGCAAAGACCCCTTTTCCGTACACGGTGACGTTTACAGGTTCTAGACTCTAGTGCCTGAGGTCTTTGGGTGGTCATTATTCAGTCTACTGTCCTGGGGAGAGGACACCTCAGCTGCTACATACTGCCATCTGGAGGCATTTTCAGGGACAGGCCTGTGGGGGCGGTGCCTAGTTTTACTCTTGGCCCCGTGGGACTTCTAGATCTCAGTGTGCCCATCTCTTCTCCTGAAGAGTCTGGAGCTCTCAAATTGACACCCACCAGGAGGGGATGGAACAGCTCACCACACTAAGATTACACCTGCAGCCACCAGCACACCCCAACAATTAGGCAGCTGCCAGCATGAGCCCCTGGGAGAAAGCAGGGCAGGCCATGGACCAGGGAGACAGCACCTGGCAGTAGAGGGGGCCCCTGGGAGGAACAGGCTGGTGAGGTCCCTGTCGCTTGCAGGGCTAGCCTGCTAGAGGGTGTTCCAGGAGGACTAAACAAGAACAGGCAGTGTGTTGGCCTACTTTCCCCACACCTGGGGTAGGCGAACATTAGCTAAATGGTGCTTTGCTCCTTGGACAAATAAATCTCTGCTCCAATTGTCTTGGACGATGCCACATACCACACCCCCACCCCCGCTTTTTGCCCCTCACAGACTAATCATGTACATGAGGAGATGAAAGCCTCTGCATTTCTGAACTAAAGAAACGTTAACTTGATTCAACACAGCATTTTCCAAACTGATTTGAGCATGGATGCCTCTTTTGGTAGGACATCAATGTTTTCTTGGAGCTAATGTTCCATAGGGTGTAGTTTGGGTTCCCCAAGCGGTACGTCAGTTTTACAATATTAAGTTTTCAGAACAGGGTGGCTCTGGGACACATCTGACCACATCAACAGCCTTCCTAACTTGCCTCTGTGCTTCTGCCCTTGCCACCTCCCAAGCCCCACCCCTGTCTGTTTTCCACATAGTAGTCAGTATGACCCTTTTAAGACTAAGACCACTTGACTCCTTTCTTCCAAACCTTCCAAATAATTTCAGTCTTTACCCCAGCCTATGTGATCTGCTCTCCCTCTCCTCCCATCCCTCTCTGCCCTCACATCCTATCCCTCTCCTCCACTACTCTGCTTTGGCCACTCTACCTCTTTTCTGTTCCTGCACATAGCGAGTGAGGTCCTACCTCAGGGCCTTTGCACTTGATGTACCTCTACCTAGAACCCTCTTCTCTGAGATATCGGCATGCTTCCCTCATCAAATTCATTCAGGTTTCTACTGGAAGCCAAGATAAGATAGGGCTCCATTCTGCTCCCTTCATAGTCCCCTTATCCAGCATTTCTTCCTGCACAGTCCTTATGAACACTCAACGTATCATATATTAATTTGTTTATCATCTATCTCCACCTAGCAGAGATTTTTGTCTGTCTGTTTACTGCTATCTCCTTAGCAACTATAACAAAGCTTGGCACATAGAAAGTAGGCCCTCCATGGATGTTATTCAAGGAATTAACTACTGAAAGAAGACATGCACGCATTTTAAGAGTCTTCTACCAATTTCTCAAAAAACATACATAATGATCTATTTACAGTTTCCTAGTTTATTTTTTTTCTTTATCAGTTTTTAGCATTTTTAGGACTCAAGAAATTCTTTCTTCACAGTTTCATATTTGTAGTCAATGTACACCCTGCTGTGGGCGCCTGGGCAGCTCAGTCCTTAAGTGTCTGCTTTCAGCTCAGGTCATGATCCCAGGATCCTAGGAGGGCTCCCTGTTCAGCAGGGAGTCTGCTTCTCCTTCTCCTACCCGCCCCCCCACCCCCCCACCCCCACTTGTGTTTCCTCTCTCACAGTGTCTCTGTCTGTCAAATAAAGAAAATGTTTAAAAAAAAAATTACACCCTGCTGAAAATGACTCAATGGGTTTATCGTGAAATCCCTGCTGGGTTTCTTCTTTACCATTCCATTGTTTCATTTTTTTTTTTAAACAAATTCACGAAATCTTTAAAAGCTGCTAAAATCTTCCCATTGTTACTGACTGCTGCAAACTTGTCACTTGAAGGCAAATTTTTGGGTGGAACTAAGTTTGGTAAATTTGCAAAATTGGGCTTTTGTCCGGTAGATTTTTGAGAAGCTGGCTTGCTTCCTTCTCCACAGCCACCCTGGGCTGGCCTCCGTTGGGACAGCCTGTCCTGTCCCCCTGCTGCTGGGGCTGATTTGCTCTTGTTCTTGCAGATCAATGCCAGTGTGGAGAGCAACTGGCTCCACGTCAGTTCTGATGCGTCCCGCCTGGCCATCATCTGGAAGTATGGTGGCATCTACATGGACACCGATGTCATCTCCATCAGACCCATCCCCGAGGAGAACTTTCTGGCTGCACAGTCTTCTCAGTACTCTAGTAACGGGGTGTTTGGCTTCCTCCCCCACCACCCCTTCCTGTGGGAGTGCATGGAAAACTTTGTTGAACACTACAATTCAGAAATCTGGGGCAACCAGGGTCCCAGTTTGATGACGAGGATGTTGAGGCTGTGGTGCAGACTTGGAGACTTCCAGGAGGTAAGTGACCTCAGGTGTTTGAACTTGTCCTTTCTACACCCCCAAAGATTTTACCCCATATCATATCCGGAGTGGAGGCGCTACTATGAAGTCTGGGACAAAGACCTGAGCTTCAATGATTCATACGCCCTGCATCTGTGGAACTACATGAACAAGGAAGGGAGGACTGTGGTCAGAGGAAGCAACACGCTGGTGGAGAACCTCTGCCGTAAACACTGTCCCAGGACTTACAGGGACCTGATTCAAGGCCCAAAGGGCTCGGGGACTGGGACTTTGAGTGCAGGTAACAAATAGAGTCAGCATTGGGCTGTTGCTGCTGCGTCGTAGGACCGAACACTTCCTGGAGTGGAAATTTTTGGTTCATACCCACGTTCCCCAGGGGGGTGGGGCTGACCCATGTATTAGTTAGGATCATCTCTCTCTGTAGTAGAAAATTCCCAAAGATATCAGTGTGTAAAATATAGAAGCTTCTTTCTATCTCATGTAAAAGATATCTGAAGGCTGGTGATTCGGGGAGTGGGGGTGGGTATGGTCACTACGATCATTGGGGACCTAGGTTTCTTGCATCTTTTTGTTTATCATTTGCTATCCTTAGTGTCCCATAGCCCATGGTCTATATGGTTGCTTGATCTCCAGCCCATTATGTCTGTACTTTGAGCAGTGTGAGGTAGGAGGGAGGGAGGTGCACTTCCTATATTTTATGAAGACCTCCTACAAGTCCCTTATAACACTTCCCCTTACATCTCACTGGTCAGAGTGTAGCTGCAAGAGAGGCTGAAAAATTTAAGGAGGAAGAGAAAATGGGTGTTAGGAGAGACAGCTAACAGTTTTGTTACATGTTACATTTACTTCTGTAAGATTAATTTTAGGACCTGTTGGAGAATTGACTGAGGAAAAAGAGATTTGATCTCTGGTCCTGATTTTGATATTCATTAATGCTTTCAGTCAATGAGCATTAACTGAGTCCCTTCAGTGTGCCAAGCACTGATTGAATTGTAGAAGATAGAGCTGGATCAAGCAGACAAGGTTCTGTCTCAGTCAGTCTGGGCAGCACTAGCCAAGTGTCACAGCCTGGGTGGCATATAAACAACAGAAATTGAGTTCTCACAGTTCTGGAGGCCGGTAGTCTAAAATTAGGGTGAGGATCCTCTTCTGGTGGCAGAGGGCACTTTTCTTGTTGAATCTTCATATAGTGGAAAAGGTCAAGGGGAATCTCTGGGGTCCCTTTTATAGAGGAACTGATCCCCCTCATGAGGGCTTCACCCTCATGACCTAATTTCCTCCCAAAGACCCCACTCCTATCATCATCACATTGAAGGGTAGGATTTCAACATATGCATTTTGGTGGGACAGGAACTTTCAGTCCATTGTAGGTCCCTCGTACTTATTCTAATGACTGGCCACATCCCCCCTCTGATACCCTCTTGCTTTTCCCAGGGTGTCTGCTGTTCCCTACCCTACCTTAATTGGCTTATAAAAACAAATTACAAATTCTAATTTTTACAAACCATTTCTCCTTTAACAGTCACATAAAAATTTACCTCCCCGCTCCAGGATGTATGAGAATCAATATTTCTTCTATAAATATTCATCAACCAAGATTTTCTAGCACTTTCCTTTTGGTAGTTGGCTTTATTGGAAAAATAGTTTCTGTTTTTTCCAAATATAAAAATATGATGAGTTTTCAAACTACATGGTCCCCTGCCCCATCCCCTTTCACTGTGCTATTTCCCCCTTTGGGAATCAATGCTCTGATAGTCTTATTAAAAAATACTCACAAGTCATGTCTCTGGCCCAGCTTTATTTATTTCTGGCTACTTGCTCTGGATTCTTAGATATCTGACACCATGATCAGATTTTGGGGCCTGCTGCTCCCCCTCACAGCTAAACTCCTGCTGGTTTTGAGCTCTCATGATTGTCCCCCCAGGTGAGGATTTTCAGGGCCCACCCTTTCTGAGAGGATAGTCCCAGACATTGGATTTCATTTCTGCATCTGAAGAATACATGAGAAATGGTTCTCCAACTAACATTCCCAAAGGTTCTGAAGGGTTTAATTAGGAATAACTTTAATATTTCTTTTTTCCTTTCATTTTCTTTCTTTTTTTTTTTTTTTTAGAGAGATTGCGTGCGCACCCATGGGAGCAGGATGGGGGAGGGGCAGAGGGAGAGGGAGAGAGAATCTCAAGCAGGCTCCATGCCCAGTGCAAACCCGAGATGGGGCTCAAACTCACGACCCTGAGATCATGACCTGAGCTAAAATCAAGGGTCCGGTGCTTAACTGAGCTACCCAGGCACCCCAGGAATAGTTTTAATATTTTAAAAATATCTGAGGTGTTTCATGATGGGACCAAATAGGTCAATCTGAATGTCACATTTCCTTATGTGGGGCTGTAATTATACAAATTCATTGTGTTAATGTTGATAATTTGAAGTTTATAGGGAGATTTATCTGAGAATAAAATGTCTTTAGTTAATAAAATGTCAGAAATAAATTAATAATGTATTGCTTAAGAAGTACAGTTTGTTTTGTAAGAAAGGATATGTCAAGAGGTGGTAGTGGGGGTGGGGTGGGGCAAGGGGCTAAAAGCAGTGAGTAGTAAGAAGTGTGGGATTTCTGGGGTTCCAGTTGGCCCTGGATTCCTTGTGACCTCTTCTGTTAGTCTGCGGCACATGTTTATGTCACGATAGACTTTGAAAATAGGCCATGCTGGTGGTTTCTCTATACTGATTTATTTTCCAAATCCCACACTCATTCTTAGAATTTCAAACAATAAGATTGTATAGAGCAAAGAGTGAAAGTACCTCTTGTACCACTGTCAAGTTTGGTATGTCTCTCTCCCCTTTTCTCTGCATTGGTAAGAAGCTTTGGCCCCAAAACTAATGAAGTACTGTATGGTGACTAACTTAACATAATAAATAAAATAAAATAATATAAAATAAAATAAAATAAAGGAAGTGCCTCTTGCACTACTGTCAAGTTGGTATGTATCTCTCCCCTTTTCTCTGCATGTATAGCGTGCCATCAGTAAAAAACTTTGGCCACAGGCCTTCCAAGTATTTCCAACTAGCACCTTGTCCACCCTAGCTCTTCCTTCCAGCACCCCCACAGTGTAGCAAGTAAAGGGTTAAGACTGGCCCTAGGAGGCTGTCCAGTTTCCTGTGGGCTAGTGGCTAGTGGCTGTGCAAGTCTGATAGTTAAATATTTGAATATCACCCCTGAATTTCTCATATGATTATCATGTCAGTTATTTTTCACTTTAACAGTACGTATTCTTGATACCCTTTCTCATTAGCATCATTATTCTTCCCAATGGTTGCAGAATGTTTCATTGCAGGATATATATCGTAATGAATTTAGTGAGTACCAAACTGGTGGACACTTAAGTTGATTTCAATTTTAATAGTGCATGTAATGCTGTAGCAAAAGCTCCGATTCCTGCATTTTTGAGGACTTTACATTTTGATATGTGGTGCCAAATTATTTTCAAAAAAGCTCTTTGAAATTGCCTATTTTCCCATCCTTCACCAATGCCAAACATCTATTAATTTTAACCAATACAATAGTTTTAAAAATGTACTTAATTGTCACATTACTTTTGGTGAGACTTAGTGTTACACATTCTTTTTTTTTTAAGATTTTTATTTATTTATTTGACAGACAGAGATCACAAGTAGGCAGAGAGGCAGACAGAGAGAGAGAGAGAGAGAGAGAGAGAAGAGAAAACAGGCTCCCTGACGAGCAAAGAGCCCGATGTGGGGCCCGATCCCAGGACCCCGGGATCATGACCTGAGCCGAAGGCAGAGGCTTTAACCCACTGAGCCACCCAGGCACCCCAGTGTTACACATTGTTAATAATATATATTCACTTATTCTTAGTGAATTGCCTAATATATTTTGTCTGCTTTTCTATTGGGTTGTTTTCTATTTCTTATCGATATATATACTTTTTGTATACTAAGGAAACAAACATTTTTAATATTTTAGTTGCAGTTTTTTTAGTTCGTCCCAGTTTGCCATGCCTTAGGTTTGTTTCTAGACTCAGAGAGCCAGTCCTGGTTAGGCTGACAGTGCCTTTTTCATTTTGCGGAAGAGAAAATCTTTTTCCTGAGAAAGGAGATCTCTTCTTAAGGGCATCAATATCCTTCAAAGTGACTTTTTTCAGGGAATAGGCTAGAGTGTAGGCTGTGCCTAGGGAAGAGGCCCCCTGTCGGCATCAACCAACTTGATATGTGAGAGTGCAGGCCTCTTGTTGCCAGATCCTCAGATTTTTCAAGAGAAATCAACAAACCAGTTTTTTTATGTAAGATCTCCCTTTGACTCTATACCTGTCTATACATCAGCACTGTGAAAACCCAACAATATAATTTTGACCTAAAATTACCTCAGTTACCATGCATGGCCAGCATCTCAGCACTGGGAGATCTGCCTCGTACACCTCACATGTCCTTCTGGAAGCTGGAGCTGCCTCTGGAGCTGGTTTCTGAGCTGTGATGCCAACAGTTGACAGCAGAGAGCACTCTTATTGTGGGCTTCCTAGGTTCCAAAGTCCACCTTCAAAGGGCAGTCTGTCACACTGCCTCCTGACACATCCCTAAGTGTAGGAAGGAGACCAGCTGTGATGGCTGTGCTGAGTCAGAGAGTGGGTGTCTGTCACTGGCTGAGGAAGGGGTGAGAGGCAAAGGGGCCAGATGCAAACCATAGGTACTGAGAACCCACCCTTTTCTCCTCCCATCCAATAGTTATAGCTCAGCTGCTCTTGGTGACAGTGATGTTCCCTGGCTTAGTCATTTAGGGCCAGTCTCTTTTGGCCTGTTCCTTGTCATGGACTATATCCCTGTCCCCACTTGTGCTGCCAACTCTTGCATGTGCTGTGGCAGAGGTGGTACAGCAGAGTGTGACCGCTCCCCAGTGCTAATTGACTAAAGCCTTGATTCTTTTCTCTCCTCTACTAGGTGGCAGGAACTCCTGGGGTGAAGTGTCCTCGCCAAGAGGGAGAGGAGGAACAAGGTTTCTTATCAGAGTAGATGCCTACAGACATCCCTACTTGATCTTGGTCCTGGCCACCCAGGTTTTTTTTTTTTCCACTTAAAAAATTGGGATAAAAAAACCATATATATATACCATAAAACTTACCATTTCAATCCTTTTCAAATGCACAATTCAGTGGCATTAAGTACCTTCACATTGTTGCACAGCTAACACCACTCTTCATCTCTAGAACTTTGCCATTGAAACTCTGTACCCAATAAACAATAACTTCTTATTCGCTACACTCCTCTCACCCTGCCCCAGCCCCTGGTAACCACCATTTCATTTTCAGGAATATCTCTATGAATGTAACTATTCCAATTACCTCGTATAAGTGGAATCACAACATTTCTCCTTCTGTATCTGGCTTATTTCACCTAGCATAATATTTCCAAGGTTCATTCATATTGTGGGATGCATCAGTATTTCATTATTTTTTTTTAAAGTTATTTATTTATTTGAAAGAGAGAGAGGGATAGAGAGCATGAGGATGGAGAAGCTGAGGGAGAGGGAGAAGCAGACTCCCCACTGAGCAGGAAGCCCCAGGTGGGGCTCCAACCCAGGACCCTGAGATCAAGACCTGAGCCAAAGGCAGCCACTGAACTGAATGAGCCATCCAGCTGCCCCCAGTATTTCACTGTTTTAAGACTGAATAATAGTTCATTGTATGTATGTAGCACATTGTGTTTATCAATTTATATGTTCATGGACACTTGCGTTGTTTGCACCTTTTGGCTATGGTGAATAATGCTGTTGTGAGCACAAATTTGTTTTGGTCCCTGTTTTCATTCTTTTGAGTATATAACCAGAAATGGAATTGCTGAATCATATGGTAATTTTATTTTCACTTATTTAAGGAATCACCGTTCTCTTGTTCTCTTTTTCACAGCAGCTGTACCATTTTATATTCCCACCAGCAATGCACAGGGGGTCCGATTTCTCTACATCCTTCTAACACTTGTTCCCATACACTGTTGCTTTGGCTGCCCCAAGACCCAGAGTGGCAGATTGAGACGGGAGCGGGGCGGGGGGGGGGGGGCTTTTTAAAAAAAGTTTAAAAAAAAAGTCCCAGAAATCTGGGTCTCGGGGTAAAGCAGTGATTGGCTAGGGATCAGGGACCAATAGCAGGAGAGAAAGAGTTCTTTGGTCCTGGGTTTCAGAGCTGGATCCACATGGCAAGCTAGAAGGTTGGGGGTTGTGGGGTTGGTTGCTTTAAGTACTAGTTCTGCAACTGCTCGTGCTTTCCAGCAGGCCAGGCTTTGTTGTTAGCGTGTGCGCGTATGCGTGTGCGTGTGTGTGTAGGTGGGAGCGCGTCCAGCTCCTTGGGTTCCACGCGGCCGCTCTCTCAGCAAGACCTGGGAGCCACTCTGTAGGATCCCGGATTTTCCCGACGGATTAAACGTGGCATTCCCCTCCCTCCAGCCTCCGTAACAGACTTAAAAATAGCTGTCCCGGGGGCGCTGGCGAGTCTCCACCCTCGTGCGGGGGAGGTGGGGCTGCGATCCCTGGAGCCGGGGCATAGCAGACCCCGGGCCTCCAGCTGCCGGCGCGGAAGGCTCGGGGGCCCGCGGGTCCGCAAGTCTGCAGCAAATGGGGTGGGCTGGTCCGAGCTCTCCCCGCCGGAGAGGTAATCCAGGCTCTCGGCTCCGGGGGGTGCATCCCCGGCCCGCGTGGCGCAGGCGGTTCCGGGAACTGCCTCCCGGCGGTGGGGGCGGTGGGGGCGGTGGAGCGAGCCGGGAGGCGGGGCCGGGGCCACGCTGGGTAGCCCGCGCCTCTGGACCGCTGCTGGCTCCGGCTGCACCCAGGTGAGCAGGGCCGCGTGGGAAAACTATGGCAGGAATTCGGCCCGGGGAGGGCTGCGGGTGCGGAGCGCCCTTCAGTCCCAGCGGTGTGTGCGCCGAGCCGCGGGAGGTTAAACAATAGCGGCTCGGACGCCCTGTCGGGGTCCAGCCCGGAGCTGCGGGAGCGGCACTGCCGAGCTGCCTCTAGACCGCGGGGCTCTGCCCCTCACCTCCAGCTCCGTTGGCCTGCTCTAGACCGAGGTACCTTCCCCCTAACCCCGCCCCGAGGGAACCAGGAGTGACTGCATCCCCCAGGACTGGGCTTCTCTGGGTGGACAGACTTGGATACTTACTTTTTGAAAAAAGTAAATATGGTTTGGAGGACTTGATGCTTTGGGTTCTGCACGTAAAAGGCGATCTTTCCATAACGAGATGATTTAAAAACAAACACATAGGCATCTCTGGTTTGTCCCTCTTGCACTCTGGGGCTGGAGTTTAGCAGAAGGCAGCAATGGTATTTCCTTTTGAGGTGGTTACAGATAAAAGTCCAGGGGAGACTTCCTTTGTTTGGAACGTGGGTCTAGAAGGGGGTCTGGAGGACTTGGGCAGGGCTACTCTTCATCCAGCACTCCTTAGAGCCTAGGGCTTTCCTGCCCCTTGGTTGTCTAGGGGAATTTGAGTTCTAAAAGGACTTTGAAGAGAGGCCTGGTGAGTGTGAGGTGCTTTGACTGTGGCCTCTCACACTTAACTCAGCAGACAGGGCGGGTGGTCTACTGCCTCTGTCAGGGAGGTCTCTCATTACCTTCTGCTGGCCGGCAGAGCTGAGGACTAGCCCGTGAGAACTACTCCTTTTAGAGAAGGCCAGTCCTCCAGTCAAGTGGTTGATAAGCAGTCTTTTTTTTTTTCTCTCTCTCTCTGTCAGCACCAAGAGTCTAGAGACATCTTCCTCATGTGGAAATAGTTTTGGATACCATCCAGCTTGATAAAATGGTCCCATGAAGTTATATGCTTTAGGTTGGGAACAGAAACCTGAATTCCTTCGTGGATTTTAACTGGGTTCTGCCACAAAGCTGGAGTTGGGTTAAAAGGGTTGTGGCTCAATGGACACTGCTGGGAGCAGGAAAGAGGACAACATGGTGGTGAACCTTCTTGTGGGCCCTTTTCAGAGAGGGCCGGTCCTGGTTGCCAGGGGGGTTAAGTACCTGCAATGCCAGCTGCTGCTAGGCCATGCACCCCTAGGGAGGAATTTGTGGGGGTCTGATGACTGAAAATAACATCTGCCAAGACACAATGACTGCTCTTGGGAAAGAAAACACCGTTATATTCTAAACTCATATTCTTTTAGATGTGAAAAGCAGTGCTGATTTTTGACAATTCTGCACCTGGGAAGACAGGTCATGTCAGTTTGTAATCTTCCCCTCCAAAATATTCCTAAGCAATGCTAGTCAAAATCCTAGCCCTGATTTTTATTTTATTTATTTATTTATTTATTTATTTATTTATTTATTTATTTTTAAAGATTTTATTTATTTGTCAGAGAGAGAGAGGAGAGCGAGCGAGCACAGGCAGACAGAATGGCAGGCAGAGGCAGAGGGAGAAGCAGGCTCCCCGCCAAGCAAGGAGCCCGATGTGGGACTCGATCCCAGGACGCTGGGATCATGACCTGAGCCGAAGGCAGCTGCTTAACCAACTGAGCCACCCAGGCGTCCCCTGATTTTTATTTTAAGGAAAATTCTTTTGTGACAAAAACTTAAGAGATGTTTTTTACATACCTGCTGGTCGTGTCTTTTAAAAATACCTTCTTAGAAGGAGATCCAGAGCTTCAGTTCTGGAGTAAGTCACAGGACGAAAAAGCAGAGCATAAGGAATACAGTGAGTGATATTGTAGAAGTGATGTAAAGGTACAGATGGTGGTTACACTTGTGGTGAACATAGCATAAAGTATTAACTTGTCAAATCACTAAGTTGTACATCTGAAAGTAGCACAACATTGTGTGTCAACTGTACTCAAAAAAATAAATAAAACTACCTCCTTAAAGTTACCAGGAATGCAAGCCAGCTGTAGGGGAGAGCTGTGTGCCACTCAGTGGTTCGGGCAGTGGGTGCAGCCCCTGGGAAGGGCAACAAAGAGTGCAAAGTGTACATCTTTCTTTAGAAAACAGCAGAGGCAGAGAATAAGTCGAAGATCTGTAATGATAGTCTTTCAGGAGAGCACCTGAGTCACTCTCCTCTCCTTTGGGATCCCTTGCCTATGGTGTGTGCATGGCCTGTTTGCAAACTGTGTGAAGGTTTCCTTGGCAGCCACGACAATTAGCAGCACTAATGACAAGCCTGGGCTCCCCAGGGTAGGTGCTGCTGAGGGTAGCTCAGGGAGTGAGGGCAGGCTTGTCAATGATTGCCTGGCAACTGCCTTGGTAGCTTGGCTCTCCTAATATCTCCTCTTGGCTGCATTCTTGAGGAAGCAGAAGAGACAGCAAGGTGGCAGCTGCAGTGATAGAGTCTAGCTGTCCATTGATATTAAAAAAAAATCAGAATTTAAAAAGATCAGTTGTCTGGTTGAATTTTGAGCAAGTTCTCTTTGGTGGATTATAGCTGGGCAGGTTTCAGAAGAACCATAAATCCTCCAGGAGCTGTTTCACCGTGGGATGGCTGCCTTGTGAGGTGGTGATCACCCCATCATTGGGGGATGCAAAGCAAGGGTGGTAGATGGGCTTTTTCTCTTGACTGTGGGATTGCCCTAGGTAGCCACCATCTGTTCAACAATGAAGCAAATTTAGAATGCTAGCATAAATAATCGTTCCTTTGGGTCCTACGAATTCATGACATTGGTATAGGATTGGGAAGCTTCCTGGGACCCCACCAAAACATGCAGAGATGGTTAACACAGCTTTGGATTTCCTAATGATAGCAAGTAATTTCTGTCTTGTGTTTCTACTCCCAGGTGTGGGGAAGACAGTCCGCTGATGCCTGGAGAAAGCACAGTGTGACTGCCCTTTGGGGTGTGTGGTTTCCAGGTAACCTGCTGCACTCTCTTTGGGCTTTGTCTCCTGCCATCCTAACCTGGATGCCGACTGTGCAGTTGAGTCCCGTTCAGCTAAGCTCCGTGGAGATACAGAAAGGATTTCATGTCCCCAGCACTGATCCTGTTGTGATTTGCCATCAAGTTTCAGTTCCTGCAGTTTGGTCAAGAAATCTGAGGTACTGTCATTTCCATGGTGGGAAGTAATTTCCGTGTCATCATCGTCATTGTTGGGAGGTAGCTGGGCATAATTCAAAAGCTCTGGAGTCAGACAGAACCTGATTTGAATCTTGGCTTCATTATCTCATTGCTGAGTGACCTGGGTCCAGTCCCTCAGCTCTCCTGAGCCTCAGTTTCTATGTTGGTCAGATGAGGCAAATCATAGCTACATCCAAGGTTGTATGGTGGCTAGAAATAGTACTTTTAAAGGCTGGCATGGTGCCTGATACACAGAAACTTAATCAGTGATGGCTGCTATCATAATCTTCAAATTCCCCCAGTTCTTGCTCAACTTTGGAAGGCAGAGCCCTAAGACTTTGAGAACCTGGGGGTTCTAGTGGAAGACAGGAGTGACACTTCTGCGGTTCAGTAAGATCACATGAACTCAGGTCCCTAATTCAGAATTCTGTATAACTGGGAGTGGGGTGCCATCCTCAGTGTTTACAGAGTGTGGTCAGGGTGTAAACACGAGGGTTTCAGGCCTGCAGCCGTATCTGGATAGTCAATGTGGGCCCTGGGGCTTCTCGCTGAGGATCCTGAGCCCACCCATAAGGGCTCCCATTCTCTAGGCTTTCATTAGCGGCCAGTGGGATCAGGTTGTGGACACATATTGTAACAAATCCAGCATTTTGGTAAGTCTGAATGGCATTTCTCTCCTGTGGGTCCAAATTAAGGACTCCCAACTCTGTTCTTCCTCTTTATCCTAATTCTTGCTGGTTCATAGGCTCATTTCTCCAATGCCCAAGAATATAGGCTTTTGAGGCAGATATTCTAAGATTTTGATAATTCTGCCCAGGTCAATAGCAATCTGGGCTGCAAGTCTTATTCTTGGGATTGGAATACAACAGATATGAATAAGCCATGGTCTCAGCCCTTGCAAAACTTATAGCTGGGGACTTGGAGGAGAAAGGAGACAGGAATGTCCTGCCATGGGCTCTCTTTGGTACACCCACTGCACCCTGTCCCAGCTCCTACCCCAGCACATACCATTCTGTATGGTCGGTCAATCCTGTCTGTTTTTCTGTCTTTCTGGAGAAATCTAGTGCCAGACACCATCATTTACTACTAGTTGTATGATTGTGGGATATTGTCTGCCCTCTTGCGTCATCTCTAAATTTCTTCATCTGTACACTAGGTGGTAGGGAGAACTAAGTGGGATAGTGCGTGGAAGACCTTATAATTGTGTGTGCAGAACTGGTAACTAGTTTTTTTTTTTTTTTTTAAAGATTTTATTTATTTGACAGAGAGAGAGCACAAGCAGGCAGAGAGAGAAAGGATAGCAGGCTACCCGCTAAGCAGAGAGCCCGCTGCGGGGCTCGATCCCAGGACCCTGAGACCATGACCTGAGCTGAAGGCAGAGGCTTAAACCACTGAGCCACCCAGGCACCCCCTGGTAACTAGTTTTATTAATGATGGCAGGGACTATTGCCTGGATCACCACCAATTCTGAGTGTCAGTTGTGGTGCCTGGCACTTGGAAGGGGCTCAGGAGTCATTTGCTGATGGGATGAATAAATGAATGTTGCACAGAAACACTAGTATAGACCAGAATGTGGTAAGGCATCCAGAGGAGTGTATACCCTGGGCTCCAAGAGTCCCAGGGAGGGGCAGGACATTTTGACTCTGGGCCTGGGGAGGGATTTATGGTGGCTGTCAGGTGTGAGCAAGGCCTTGAAGCAGGCACTCATTCACCTGCAGCAGAAGCAGGGGGAGGTGGTGGAGGTCCATCTGTACTGTGGTGGCATAGTGGCTAAGAGCTCAGACTCTGAAAGCAGGCTGCATGGGTTTGGATCTTGCCTCCTGCATCTGGGAAAAACTTTTTTACTTCTTTGCGGTTTGGATAATATGAGGACCTCCTTGAGGGATTGTTCTGAGGATTACATGAGTTATTCTTCACGAAGCTCTTAAAAACAGTGCCCATAAATAGATAGCCCGGAGATATGAATGTGTGGACAGCAAGTAATATTGTAAGTGGGAGATGCTGGACAGCAAGTAATATTGTAAGTGGGAGATGCAGCTAGAAAGGTAGTTTGGAAACAGTTCATAAAGGTGTTTGAATATCTTTTTAGTAAATTTGGGATTAGCCAATGAAGAATGCAGAAAATCCATTCTCCTGTGGCTGAAGCTCAGGGGTGGCTGCCCTTTCCTTTGTTTTGTTTGTTTTTGCTTTTTGAGACTTATTTATTTGTTTTAGAGACAGGGTGGGGGGCTGGGGGGCGGGGGGGTGGGGCAAGTGACTGCACGCAAATTGGGGGAGGGGCAGAGGGAGAGAATCTCAAGCAGGCTCCCTGCTGAGCACAGAGCTAACCCAGGGCTCCATTCCAGGACCCATGAGATCATGACCTGAGCCCAAACCAAGAGTCAATTGCTCAACCAGCTGTGCCTCCCAGGTGCCCCAAGGTGGCTGCCCCTTCTAAACGGGGCATGCACTCCCCAATTTGCCACAATCCCCAACATTCCCTCCCCCCATGGCTCTGCATCAATAAATCCCGAGATTCACATTTCTAACAAGTTCCCAGCAGATGCTGATGCTCTGATGCTGCTGGTCAAGGACCACACTTTGAGAACTGCTGCCTAATTGGATCCTGGACACTAAGGTAGGGAATCAGTTGCCTTTTATCCTCAAGCTTGTACTGTGGTTTTTTTTTTTTATACCTGGCACATTCCTGCATTTAATGCTACTTCCTGGACCTGGGGGAATTTGGATTTGCAATCTCTCTTTTTTTTTTTTAAGATTTTATTTATTTATCTGACAGAGATTACAAGTAGGCAGAGAGGCAGGCAGAGAGAGAGGGGGAAGCAGGCTCCCTGCTGAGGAGAGACCCTGATGCGGGGCTCGATCCCAGGACCCTGGGATCATGACCTGAGCCAAAGGCAGAGGCTTTAACCCACTGAGCCAACCAGGGGCCCCATTTTTTTTTTTAAAGATTTTATTTATGCAATTTCTGATATAATCAGTACTGGAAGGCTGGATCTAAAGGTCCCAAGAGAGAAATGGGCCAGAAAAAAGAGATCTGGGAGTGGCTGAGGATCAGCCTAAAGCAGGCCTTTGGTTGTTGAAGCTGTGAGTATGTGTGAACTCATCGTCAGGGAGAGTGCGCAGGGAGATATGGGTCATGAGTGAACAGCAGAATATCACGGGAGCACCGCCCATGCCCCATCCCCTCTGCCTTCTCCCCTTTCCCCCACCTTGTTAAAAGAAGGGTAAAAGGATAGTAATTGTTCATGGAAGAGGCTGGAAGGAACATTAAAAAAGGTGGGAGTTGCCTTTGCCAATGGAGCATTCTTAGCCTTACTCTTAGAGAGAGGACTGTGGGCACAAGTTGAGGCCAAAGCTTAAATAGTTAAACAGTTGTAGGTGAGCTCCCTGCCTGGGGGAGGACAGGAAGCAGGTGTCCTGTTACCCTTGCCCACAGCATGCCTGGTAACCTGCTGTTGCTCCAAGGCATAGCTTGTTGTGACAATTGTCTCTGAGGCTCCAGGGACACAGTTGCGGCTTGGAGCTCAGCATGGTAAGTAGCAGGACTCTAGTCTCTCTCTCTCTCTTTTTTTTTTTTTTTTTGGTTTATTTGTTTAAATAACAGAACACATTAAGTAGAAATGGACTGATCTTGTCATGGCCGTGATGGGGGTGCAGGTGGCTGGATGGTTTTGGTTTTGGAGTCTGGTTGGGGGAAGAGTAGATAAGAAAGGAAGTGTGGGAGCGGCAATGGAAAAGGTGGGCCATTGGCAGCCTGTGGGCAGTCTTCAAGGCTGGGCTAAGCGGTTTGGACATGGTGCGGTGGCAACAAGGGGCCACGCTGAGCTCCTGGGTGCAGGACGGTATGTGGTTCCTGTACCTTGGCAGCCCCAATGCCTGGCACGGGGTCTGGCCCGAGTAGGCATGCTGTAAATGAGGTGGGCAGTGGGTGAATGAATGAATGAGTTTGAGGGATAAGCCGTCATGATCTGATCAAAGCCACATTTAAGGACAGAGAGCCTCAAGAATCAGTGTTCAGAGTCCATAAGCTTTAGGGCCAGATGCACCTCCAACTGTGCTTCAATTCTGGCCTCCCAATCTGGGGCAAGACTCTTAGCCCCTCCAGAAATCCGTTTCCTTGTTTGTAGAATGGGAATTGTGACAGCTGCTTGGAGGTTTGCACGTAGAATTTGTGTCCGGCAGGAGCTGGCACTTGCTGCACCGAGGCCCACAGGGTGCAGGCATGTAGGGCAGGCCCCTCACTGTCCTTCTCAGGTGAAGGCTCAGGGGTGTCAGGGACCTTCCCTGGAGGCCCCTCCCCTTTTTACAAACCCACAAGGCCTTTCCCCTTCATGAGATCAGTGACCTCTCTCTCCTCTGACTTTCTCTTGTATTTAAAAGTTTGAATCACATGATCTGGAAAGAACTTGATTAAATAAGTTTATCTGTTCTTATTGTTCCCTGGTCAGATTTGAAGTTCAAGGGCAGAAATTGTATTATTTCTATGAAAATTATTAAAGTAATAGATGATGATGTAAAGATATACTGGATAGTATAGGAAGGGGGAAAGTGGAAAACTGAAATCTTCCGACTTCCTTTCCCCTCCCAGAGGCAACCATTACTAACAGCTTGTTCGTTTTTCTAGAAATACCATAGTCTGTGGTAACGAAATGATAGACAGTGAAGCACATATAGGAACCGTAAATCAGTGTATTCTATTTCGCTATTATTACATATGAGCAGCAAATATGAATCATTCATACATGTGTATATATGTATATATGTTATATACATGTATCATTATCATCATCGCTCTGTGCAAGGTTTGTCTATTTACCCACCTCCTACCCATGCACCATCCATGTATTCATTTATTTATCTCCGTTTCACCCCTCATTTCCCTCCTTCCTCATAGGCAATAATGTGAGTTATATCTATAGATCTATAGCTATGTGACATATACTGAAAGATATAGATAGATACATATGTGAAATATATATATCTTTATTTTTGCAAATTATTATTTGATGTGATTATGTTATTTAAACAGGTGTGGAAATACATATGTATATATATGTGTATATTTACATGTGTGTATACTTGTATTGATGTATATGTATACACAGACACACAGTCATTACTCTGTTTCAGTGTGTGAATAGTTGCCTTATTCTTATCAATAGCTGCATAGTATTTCATTGTATAGAGTTACCATTTGTATCCCCTGTTGTACTTCATACTTCACTTTCTTGTATTTTTTCTTGTACTTTGCTGTTACAAACAATACTACATGACCTTTTTGCACAAGCGACTTTGCACACTTGTATATGTTTATCTGTAGGATAAATTAGAATTCTTTGTTGTGAAATGTTCATTTTAAAATCTTTTTTTTTTTTTAAAGATTTTATTTATTTATTAGACAGAGAGAAATCACAAGTAGGCAGAGAGGCAGGCAGAGAGAGAGGAGGAAGCAGACTCCCCGCTGAGCAGAAAGCCCGATGTGGGGCTCGAACCCAGGACCTGGGATCATGACCTGAGCCGAAGGCAGCGGCTTAACCCACTGAGCCACCCAGGCGCCCCTCATTTTAAAATCTTATTGCTACTGTCAAATTACTTTTTTTTTTTTAAAGATTTTATTTATTCATTTGACAGAGATCACAAGTAGGCAGAGAGGCAGGCAGAGAGAGAGGAAGGGAAGCAGACTCCCTGCTGAGCAGAGAGCCTGATGTGGGGCTCGATCCCAGGAGCCTGAGATCATGACCTGAGCCGAAGGCAGAGGCTTTAACCCACTGAGCCACCCAGGCGCCCCTCAAATTACTTTTTAAAGAGAGAGAACAATTTCTGTGTCTCCCAAGAGAATGGAGAGGAGTCTGAGAACAAACTGGACCTCTTTTCTAAATCAGTAGGTTTGAAAGGAAGACCGTCATGGATGGAGTAGAGTCTGTGCGGAGACATGGCTGCTCTGTTAAGCCTCCCCTGACCACGGTGGCCATCATCTTACTCACATCCCCCCAGGGGGACCATAGTCCTGTGATCACACTTTACAGTTGGGGCACACTTATAGAATGTAGCCCGTTCCTGGTCGGCTGTAGTCTTGTAATGATGAGAGGACAGGATGGAGTGTGGTGGTTGTTAGGAGGCTTTGCCTCCCATGGCAAGTTATTGGAACTTATCCTGAGGTCAGTATAAGGTTGCAGAAAGATCCACTTAGACATTTGACCCCTCCCTCTGACAAAGACCTCTGGCAGGGACACACACATAGCAGTGGGGGGGAATCACTTGCCTCATTCCTAGGAATGAGGTCCTAGGAGGACCTCCTATGTTTCAGGTATTAGGCTGGGTGCTTCACTTGCCTTATTCCTAACCACAAGCCTGAAGAGTAGACGCCAGGATCCCCAATATACACAGAAGGTTTAGGGATGTGAAGGAACTTGCCCAAGGCTTCGATCTGAATCCCCATCCCTGTGATTACAGAGCCCACACCATTGGCTCCCTCAGCTCTCACCCAGTCAGTGCATCCCATTGGTACTATGGCTGCTGTCCAGCTCCCTCCCTTTGCCCCACTTAGGCTCCTGCTGGCCAGGTATACAGTACCTGCAGCCAGATGCATCTCACCAAACCTGGAACCCCTCCTTATTTTCCAGGCCCTCTCTCAGCTCCTGTGCCTGCTGCCGTGGCCTTGGTGGCGACCTCCCTTGGTGGACAGCCCAGGGCTTCCTCAGCCCATGCAGTCCCCGGCTACCCCTGCTGAAGGCCTCAGTGGCTCCCTCTTTGGGGCCTACCCCCTGCCTACCTTCAAGTTCCAGCCTCGCTCTGAGAGTGTGGACTGGAGGCGCATTAGCGCCCTGGATGTGGACCGTGTGGCTCGGGAGCTGGATGTGGCTGCCCTGCAGGACAACATCACCGGGGTGACCTTCTGCAATTTGGACCGGGAGGCATGCAGCCGCTGTGGGCATCCTGTGGACCCGGTGCTGCTCAAGGTGCTGCGCTTGGCCCAGCTCATCATCGAGTACCTGCTGCACTGCCAGGATTGCTTGAGCACTAGCGTCGCCCAGCTGGAGGCCCGGCTGCAGGCCAGCCTGGGCCAGCAGCAGCGTAGCCAGCAGGAGTTGGGGCGCCAGGCCGACGAGCTCAGGGGTGTGAGAGAGGAGAGCCGACGGCGTCGCAAGATGATTGGCACCTTGCAGCAGCTGCTCCTGCAGACGGGGGCCCACAGCTACCACGCGGTGAGGACTCTCTGTAGGGTCAGGGAGGGGGAGGGCTGTGGGCTCAGTCACCACCTGGCCATCTGGGCAGCAGCACCCTGGGTCCCAGGATTACTGTGGGCCCTGCTTTCTGGGGTGAGGAGCAGATGTTAGAGATGTCTCATCAAGTTCTCCAGCATGTGTGTGTGTTGGGGGGCAAGTGTGTATCTGAAGGATGTGTGTGTATAATATATGTGTGTGTTTGTGGAGAGGGTGCCTGTCTAGGGCGTGCAGGTGTGAATGTAGAGGTTGTGCATGTTTAAGGACAGTGTGAATATGTGTGTCTACCATGTGAATGTTTGGATATGTGTATATATGTATGTAGAGTGTGTGGTGTCTAATGTATGTTTGTGTGTGAAGTATGCACCTAAAGATATATTTATGGTTCGTGTGTGTGTGTGTGTGTGTGTGTGTGTGTGTGAATGAATGAATGAAGGATATATATGTGTGTAAGGGTGTGTGTTTTTATGGAGGGTGTGAGTGTGTGTGTTTGAAAGGTTTGTGTGTGTATGTAGCAGTGTGATATAAAAAGGCGTGTGTACGTGTGTGTGTGTGTGTGTGTGTGTGTATAGAATCAGTCTATAGTAAGAGACTGGTACTGTGGTTCCCGAAAAGTGACTCCATCATTCAACCTAGTGACATTTCATTACCTGGAGTGGCATATGAACATTTGCATCTGCATGAAGTGTGGCCTGGGGACATTGCACTTTCATGAATTGCCGTGGGGGCCTGGCCCTGGACCAGGCTCTGAGGAGGCAGGCACAAGTCATGCTGGCTCAGGTGTTCAAGAAATTCATAGTCTGGGGGTGGGTGGGACAGAAGGAATAATATGATACAATGTTAATTATGATAAAAATGTCAGAATCCTTTCAGTAGTAAATGCCAGAGCAGCAGTTTAACTTGGCTTAGGCCAATAAAGAATTTATTGGTTACTTTAACTGAAAAATCCAGAGCTCTGGTGGGACTCACATGTGGCTTATCCTTGGAATCAGATGATGGCACTAGAAATTAGTTTGTTTTTCTGTAGCTGTTGGCAACTCTTCTTTAGTGTGGGTTCCATTCTCAGAAAGAGTCTGTCTGTGTGGTAGGAAGTTGGGCCACCAGTGCCAGTATCTCATTTTCCCAGGTTCAAGGCTGGCATGATAGAAGGCCCACTTTGGTCCCAGAGACCTGGGCCATTTTTCACTGTGTCCTGTATTTGGCTGTTTTTGATCTCCTACCCATCTGGGAGCCACTCACAGGTCCCTGGGAATTCAGGATTGCGACTGGCTTTGGTCTAGGTCGCATGTCTCACCTTGGAGCTGGGGATGGACAGAAGCCTGTTGGATGGAGAGTGAGGAGCAGGGTAATTCCCCTGAAGAAAACTGGGAGTTCTGTTGTCCGAGGAAGAAGGAGCTGCTACTGTATGGTCCTAACTCCCTTAATGATACTTTCTAGAAGTTGCATTTATCACTTCTGCTTACATGTCATTGGCCAGAATTTAGTCACATGGCAAGGGAGGTTGGAACATAAAGTGTTTATTCTCATTAACCTTATGACCAGCTAAAATTATAAGGGTTTCTATTACTGAGGAAAGAGGGAAAATGGGTCTTGGGGGACAACTGGCAATTTCTGTCACATTTGTGTAAAGATTGCAAATGATCTGTCCTCTTAGTCTGCTTGAGTAGGATTGGCAACCTGCAATTTTGTTGTGTTGGAGAAAGTTTGAAATTTTATAGTGAAAAGATGATATGATAGATTGGCAGTGTCTGAAATGCTTGAGGAGAGTGAAGTGGAATTAGAGATACTATTATTTTCTATCCTCTGCTCTGGTTGTTCTCAACCCCAGGGGTGGGACCTGGGCATTGGCTTTCTTTTTTTTTTTTTCCTTTGTAGTGTGAAAATTTTTAAATGTGTACAAAAGAGAGAGTAGTGTAATGAACCTTTATCTGTACATTACCCAGCCCAATCATTATCAACTATCGATATTTTTGCCTGTGTTCCCCTACCCACTTGCCCCACCCGTGTCACTTTGAAGTGTGTTAAGTGTATGGTGTTATCTATACCTATTTCAGTATGTATCTCTAAAAGGCAAGGACTCTCACTTTTAAATATAAACACAAGAGCATCATCATGCCTTGAAAAAAACAACAAAAATTCCTTGGTGTCCTCAAATACCTAGTCAGTGCTCACCGGTCCCCAGGGCACCGTAGCATTCAGATCAAATCTTTATTTCTGAAGCAGCCCTGGAAGCCCACGGAAATGGGAATTTTGATATTGGGAGGACACCAGGTTGAGCCAGGTGATGTAATCCTGGCTTACCACCATTTCCCTTCTGTGCAGTGCCACCTGTGTGACAAGACGTTCATGAATGCCACCTTCCTCCGGGGCCACATCCAACGCAGGCACACGGGCACAGCAGAAGGCGGTGAGTCCAGGAGGCCCTCCTGGGACGGTCGAAGAGTCTGGGCTGGTCTGCAGTGGGTGTGGGGCATGTAGACCATCACAGCTGTCCTCAGACCTCATCATCCAGTAAAGAAGGGGATGATCTCACCATCTACCATGGGGTGGTGGGGCATCCATCCCATGTGGGCCTGGGAGGGTTTCTGACCATGTGTGTAGAGAAGAAGGGAGTCAGATAGGTAAGTTCTGGTGTTAGCTCTATTCCTTTCTATGATGTGACCACAGTCAATGCACCTCCTCAGAGTCTCAGTGGCTTTTGCTGTGAATGGGGCAGTCAAATGGCATGACTCTGAAGGGTCCTCACCTTCCAGTCTCCTATGAATCTGCTATTTTCTTTCTTTTTTTTTTTTTTTAATTTAAATTTTTATTTTTTTTCAGCATAACAATATTCATTATTTTTTGCACCACACCCAGTGCTCCATGCAATCCGTGCCCTCTACAATACCCACCACCTGGTGCCCCCAACCTCCCACCCCCCGCCCCTTCAAAATTCTCAGATCGTTTTTCAGAGTCCATAGTCTCTCATGGTTCACCTCCCCTTCCAATTTCCCTCAACTCCCTTCTCCTCTCCATCTCCCCTTGTCCTCCATGCTATTTGTTATGCTCCACAAATGAATCTGCTATTTTCTGATGCTAACTAGGAAGGGGTTTAAATGGGGTTAATGAGCAGTTAGACCAGGTTTTTGACATTTTGTATGTACATGAGCTAATTATGACTTAATCACTTTGATTTTACCATTTCAAATTCCAAAACAAGTAGGGAGACTGTATGTTCCCCCATAAAGAGATTTACATACTTTATATCTATATTTGTGGTTCATAAGAAATAACTGTTAACACATAAAATAAAAATAAATATGAAAATATAAATCATATAAATATAAAAATCCCATTTAATAAAACATTTTTCTTATTTTTGTCATTTTAATTTCCTTTTCAAAGAGCAGACTTAGAGTTTTAAAACAGCACCATTTACCTAATTGTTATGCATTTATTATATATCTAATTCTTCTTGGCTCTGTATTGGAGACTGCTAAAGAAAAACAGATTTTCTACTTCTTAAATGAATTTTTCTGATAAAAAGACATGTCTTTGAAGAGATATTTGTATACCGATGTTCATAGCAGCATTATTCACAGTGGCTAAGATGTGGGAGCACCCAAATGTCCATAGACAGATGAATAGATAAACAAAATGTGGTGTATACATGCAAGGGAATATGATTCAGCCTTAAAAAGGAAATTATGGAACATGTTACAACATGAGTGAACCTTGAGGATATTATGGTAAGTGAAGTCAGTCAGTCTCAAAAGGACAGATTCTGTGTGATTCCACTGATATGAGGTACCTAGAGTCATCAAATTTATAGAAACAGAAAGTAAAGTGATGGTTGTGGGTGGCCGGGGGAGGGGGTCCATGGGAGTTATTTAAAGCATATAGAGTTTTTGTTTTACAAGAATGAAAAGACTTATGGAAGTGGATGGTGGTGATGGTTGCACAGCAATATGAACTATGAATGCATTTAACACCATTGAACTGTACATTTAAAAATAGTTAAATGCTAAATTTTATAGTATGTATATTTTACCACAATAAAAAGCTGGAAAAAATGTCTTTGACCTGGAAAATTTTTTAAAATTTATCTTTTTAAAATGTTTGTTGATTTTAAAAAAGATTTATTTATTTATTTATATGCTAGAGAGAGAGAGAGCACACAAGCGGGGGGAGCAGAGGCAGAGGGAGAGGAAGGCTCTCCACTGAGCAAGGAGCCTAATGTGGATCTCAATCCCAGGACTCTGGGATCATGACCTGAGCTGAAGGCAGATGCTTAATTGGCTGAGCTACCCAGGTGTCCCTTGACCTGGAAAATTTAAATACAGAAGGGTAGAAAAGAGAAAATAAAAACCATGGACAGTATCAGCTAGTTAATATTTTGGTTTGTTCTATGTCATTATTTTTCTGTGTACGTATATAATCCTATACTATGCAGTTTTAACTGTTGCTTATCTTCTATTAAGAATATATTACATTTTCAATGTCATTTAGTCGTCTTGGAAAATATGCTTTTTAATGGCTGAATAGTATCCCATCCTCTGACTATCATAATTTATTTCACAATTAAATTACTTTGTACTTTATATGGGTTACTCATAAATTTCCCTCTTGGAAATCATATGATGATCAACATTCCTGTATGTAAATCTTTGTGCAGATTCCTTGTTATTTTCTTAAGGTTAAGTGCTGAAGGAGAGGGAAAATATGTTCTTAAGGCAACTTTTGCTAAATTAATGTTCATGATCTTTTTATTTTCAGGCAGCTGGCTTTTCAGATACCCCTGTTCTCCTTTTCATACTATCTCAAATCACTTTGTTAACCCAAATTAATTTCCACTACATCTAAAAATTGCTTGTTTCCAAAAAGTCCAGTCTGAGGAAAACCATATCTCATTTCAGAGACAGGCTTAGAGTTTTAATAATGATGCCACCTATCTAATAGGAACTAAAGGTACTTTGAAAAGTAACAAATGTTCAAGTACAATTGGTGTCTTTTTCATTAACCTGTAACTCTTGGTTTATAAGTATGTGGTTTAGTTAGAATGTTCTCTTACGATTCATTCTTTTTTATTAATCTTAGAAAAATTAAAGCATCCATGCACTTAAAGCAACCTTGGCTGAAATTTTCCTTCATAATACATGCTTTTTTTTTTTTTTTTTCATTTGAAACTTAATACTTTGCTGTGTTTCTGAACAAAGTGAACTTCAAACCACAATTATCTTCACTATGTTCAACTCCTCTCTGATGGCTGTTGGGACCCTTTGATATGTTCTTTGTATCAATAATGACTGTGCATGTGCTATTTCGTATTCTGCTTCTGTTACTCTACTGATCTCGCGTTTACATCTGCATGAGTCAGGACTGCCCAAATAGTTATCTTCAATGACAATCATAGTTCACATTTATGGAGCTGTCAGGCCAGGCAGTATGCTAAGCACTTTGCACTATCACGTTTCATCCTCACAACAACCCATCTGAGCTGGGTGCTGTTATCCCCATTTTCCAACTTGGGGAAACTGAGGGTTGGGGAGGTTAAGTCACTTGCCCCCGGTCAATGTCCACTAGAAGTGGCAGAGCTGGTCTCAGCCTGAGGTGTGGCTGATTGCGTAGGCGAGGAACGGTGCTCCACTCACTTTTTCACTTAAACTGGCCACCCTTTCTTTTCATGGACCCCACAGAGAAGCAGAAGAAGCAGGAACAACCAGTGGAGGAGGTGTTGGAAGAGCTGCGGGCCAAGCTAAAATGGACCCAAGGGGAGCTGGAAGCCCAGAGGGAGGCAGAGAGGCAGCGGCAGCTGCAGGTGGGCGCGGAGAGGAGGCACTGGGGAGAGCCGCTTGTGGACTACCCAGGAGACCCATGGGGCACCTGTTTCCCACAGGACCAGAAGTCTGGCTGGTTTTCTGCTGCTGGGAGTCAGCGCCAGGGTGGCATCTTCCTAAGTGTGGCAAATGATCTTGGGTTGTCTGGGAAGGAAAACTCAATTATTTTTCCAGATCTGTATGACCAAAAGTAAAACGGAGAATTTCACTTTCCTGCCTTTTCTGGCACCCTGTGAGGGCATTTGGACCAGAATGTTAGCTTCTTACTTTACCTGGCTGGTTCACTTTTTTGAGAACAAAGACTGGATAAACTCCAAAGTCCAGTCTCAGGGATGCACTTAGTAGATAATTGTAGAATGAAAATATGTAAACTTGCCTCACCCCTTCCTTCATGTAGTCATTCTTCATTAATTTCCTCATTTTATCATTCCTCATTTATCTAGCGTCAACTATGCCTTGAACAAAGAGAGAGAAAAGACAGGGTCCCTATCCTCAAGGGACTTTACAGTTCAGATAAGACTTGTCCCACTCCATGACCAAATGATGGGGACTGTGGTAATGAATATTCTTTGGGTCTCCGTAGTGACTTGCCCAGACAAGGAGCCCTAGCATTTTCTCAATCAATATTTGCCATAATGTGGAATTAATGAGTCTATTGTTCTTGCTTTTCTTTCCAGGAAGCAGAGATCATCCGTCAGAAGGAAATAGAAGCTAAGAAAGAATTTGATGAATGGAAAGAAAAAGAGCGGGCCAAGCTATATGAGGAAATAGACAAGCTAAAAAAATTATTTTGGGATGAATTTAAAAGTGTTGCCAACCATAACTCTGTGCTAGAAGAGGTACCCAACACAAAAGCATTCAAAGTTCTTTTGCTAAAAAGCTGTTTATTCTCAAAATTTATTTCTTAGTTTGTACTAGTTTTATTTCATCTGCCATTTGGGCTAATATAATGTGAGGCCGGATAACAGAGGCTGGTGCCAGGAATCGAATCCCTGTTCTGTCACATATTGGCTGTGTGACCTTAGGTGAGTTACTTAACCTTCCTGTGCCTCAGTTTCTTTTCTGTAAGATAGGCTGCTGAAAGGGCTACATTAGCACATAGATAGCACTTAACGTTGTCTGGTATGTAGTAAGAAATTCCCAGACATTATCTTTATTTTTGCAAAGGGCTTTCTTTCATCACTGGACAAGAGATGAGGCGGAATTTAAATGAATGCACTTTTCTCCCAGCAAGTTGTGAGTTGAGTTCTGCCTACCTGCCAGGTACTCTGTTGGGGTCTGCAGAGATCACACATAATAGTAAGATTTACTGACTGTAGTTACTGGTTTCCAGCCCCTGTGTGGGTCATTTTATATATATACATTAACTTTTAATCCTCACAACAACAAAACAACCATAACATTCTCAAAGTAGGTACATTATCCATTTACTTATTTCTTTTTTAAAGTTCCTTAAAAGAAAGCTGTTATCATTCCTCCTTTGCAGGAGAAGACATTGAGGCCCCATGTTATGGGGTCACACAGCTACTAAGAGGTAGACCTGGGATTTGAACTTAACTTTTGAAACTTCAAAGCCTCTGCTCTTCTTCTGGGTCTACTGTCAGGTTTATTCAGGAAAACCTTATTATAGGTTATTATCCCTGGACTGTATCTTCCCATATAAGCCTGTATGACTGTATGGCTGAAAATGTTTTGAGGAGAAATATGTTCGGAATATATTTAGCTCTAATTATTGGTCCTTCTAACATCAAGGAGAATTTTGTTTTTGTTTTTGAAAATGAATTGTCTGATCCCATTTCTCACAATCATTCTACGTTTTGCTAAAGAAACACCTGGACAACTTTTCCAGGAGGAGATCGTTATAGGATATGCGTGGGATCTTGGGTGGTCCATTATCTCAATCTGAGATGGGAAGTCAAGGATGCGGAAGGCTTGGGGTTGAGATGATGTGTGTGTGTGTGTGTGTGTGTGGTTATCTCTAGTGACCTGAGTCCTCCCATCTTAAATGTTCCTGCATACGGTAAGGGATGATATGTGGGTGACAAGATGCCACTCTACCCCATGGAGCTCATGCTCTTACCAGCTCTGTGCTCATCATTCCTGAGCTCGCCCACACCCCTGCTGACTCCCATTCCTCCCCCAACATGGTGTTAGCTGACTAGACATTTGATAGGTATTGGTTTGAATTTGGAGTTATTGTTCAGAAACCACCTCAGAGGGTTCCTTCAGTTCAGAAATTCGAAATTTTGGTAAATGAGGACATGGTTTCTTTTTAACTTGGATCACATTTTCCTAAACCAGAATATCATTTTTTTGGTTTTTCCTCTATAGGATTGCTTATGCTGTGTTTTTGTTTCCGTGTGTCTCCCCCATCTCCTCTCAAGTGACATTTTATTATTATAGGAACCAAACTGGATACACACTTCTCAGTGTATTTGGATAATTATTTTGTTAGTTTTTCTTCTTATTTGGGGGAGAAAAAGATAAGATTTCATTTACCATGGGAATGAATAACACAGTAAGACCGTCTGTCTCATTACACAAGAAAAGATTCCCCTTGGTGTTAGGAGGGCCAATGAAAGGGAAATACTTCTTGAAGATGTTTCTCCTCAAAATTTTCTCTTTGATACCAAGGCCTGTGAGCTTACTTTGGCTAAGTTGCCTGACTGCAGAGAGAACTTGAGAGAAGATGTGGGGTAAATCCAGCTGCCAAAGGAGTCCCTAGTTGAATGGAAATTGCCATGAAGGTTTGTGATGCCGAGAGAGCCTGCTCTCTGGTTGTCTAAACATCGGTGTGAAGACAGTAATGACACATCAGAAGCTGAGGGTTGCATATACACTTGAAAAAGCATTTTACTCTATGATAATACTCAATTAGAAATGGTTAAGATTTTACCTGATAGTGCTTTAGCAGTCGAGAAGAGTTGAAGAATGGTAACAAGTTAAACTCAGGGACGTGCAGTTCTTTAAAGCTTAATGGGGGGCTTGTGAGTTTGGTGTGGTAATAGAGATGGAGATAATTTGCTTTTGTGACTGCAGAAGTGGTATGTTTAAAAGTGTAACCACAGGCGGCAAGGCCTGTTCTCTTGGATCCCCCTTTCTGTGCCTTTTCCTTCAGATTACACACTGCATGCTCAGGAGTCACTAGGTATTGGTGACACCACTCCAAGCCAGGCCAAGCCAGGCCTTCTTGGTGACAGCCAGCATTTTTTGATGGGAAGAGGGACAGGAGTGCTCAGGGAATGGTCCAGAGTGCATAAGACCCTCCCAAAGCCTCTAAGAGTCTGATTCTCTTCAGCCTATTCAAGACTGAGGAGGAAATGGGGGCAGAAATGTCTGGTGAGCTCTGGGCTTTGGGTACAGTTGAATTTCAGTGCTGTTGAAATTCTGCTCTTGAATTCTGTTTGTCCATGGGTGTCTGCTTCTCCTGTGTAAGCACTGAGCTCTCAGGGGAACCGTTGTGGAGGGGAATGCAGACTTGTGTGAGTATATGCAGGTACATAGATGTCTGGTGAAGACAAGCTGGAGTTTGTGGTGGGGTGAGGTGGGCCCTTCTGACCGTATAAAAGACAACATCAAGATTAGATCTTCATCTGAATAAAATTGGGCCCTGCTTTTCAGAAACTGCAGGTGCTGCAGTCCCACAGTGTGGTGGAGTCCAATCTCGGGTCACTGCGGGATGAGGAGTCTGAGGAGCGACTCAGGCAGACTCAGGAGCTCCAGGTCCTGAGGGAGAAGATGGACATTCAGGTGAGCTGAGGGCTCTTTCCTTTTTCCCTACAGCCAGCCATATGGTTATCAACAAAGTCTCTCAGTTTTGCTCTTGGCTTTATGGAAGTTGGAAGACATTAGGTTTTTGTTTTGTTTTGTTTCTGTTTTTTTTTAACCTTTAAAGTTTTTTGAATTCATGCACAGTAAGAAAATTTTACATTTTACTATTACATATATGTGCACATATGCAGATAGATCTATGTTGATGTGTTCATATATGTACAAATAAAATGGAAATATATTTTAAACAAAACAATATTTATCTTCTCTATGCATTATGCAGTTTGATATTTTCTATTTTATTATTATTATGATTTTATTATGTTCAGTTAGCCACTATGTAGTACATATATAGTGTGTATTATATAGTACATCATTAGTTTTTGATGCATTGTTCAGTGATTCATTAGTGGCTATAACACCCAGTGCTCGTCATAGCATATGCCCTCCTTAATACCCATCACCCAGTTACCCTACTCCCTCCTCCCCTCTGAAACCCTCGGGTTGTTTCCTGGGGTCCATAGTCTCTCATGGTTCATCTCCCTCTCTGATTTCTCCCCCTTTGGATTTCCTTCCTTTCCCCTATGGTCCTCTGTGCTATTGCTTATGTTCCATATATGAGTGAAGCCATGTGATAATTGTCTTTCTCTGCTTGACTTACTTCACTTAACATAATCCCCTCCAGTTCCATCCATGTTGATCCATGTTGATGGGTATTCATCCTTTCTGATGGCTGAGTAGTATTCCATTGTGTATATGGATTACATCTTCTTTATCCATTTGTCTGTTGAAGGGCATCCCAGCTCCTTCCACAGTTTGGCTATTGTGGACATTGCTCCTATAAACACTGGGGTGCATATACCCCCTTTTTTCACTACATCTATATATTTGGGGTAAATATCCCATAGTGCAATTGCTTGGTCATAGGGTAGCTCAATTTTCAACTTTTTGAGGAACCTCCATGCTGTTTTCCAGAGTGGCTGCACCAGCTTGCATTCCTACCAACAGTGTAGGAGGGTTCCCCTTTCTCCACATCCTTGCCAACAGTTGTTTCCTGTCTTGTTAATTTTTGCCATTCTCACTGGTGTAAGGTGGTATCTCATTGTGGTTTTGATTCATATTTCCCTGATGGCTAATGATGTTGAGCATTTTTTCATGTGGAAGACATCAGGTTTTACCTTTGCAGACCTTCTGCCAATGCATGAAAGCATGGGATCAGATTCTTAGGGTTCTCAGGTGAGGCTGGTATATACATGGGAGCAATATCAGGTTTGCTTGGCATCTTTTCAAAATACATACAGTTATGTCCCTTACTGGGTACCTTCACCCTCATTTTGGTTCTAACCCAGTTGAAAGCAACTCTAAGGAAGTGTGACAGTCTCCTGTTTTGAAGGCATTTCCGGTGGGTCTTGTGGGTGATGGTAAATATCCAACAACCACTCTCTGGACCCAAAAAAGCTTTAATTTGTAGCAGTTGCCATTGTCCATGGTGTAAATTTTCCCACCCAGGCCGATTTCATGCTGCCGCTGAGAGGCCCCTGGGTGTGGAGTTGGAGAGGCTGGCACCCAGTCTGCTTTCCTGAGGCTGCAGGAGGTGGCTCTGGCCACCACTGGAGGAATCTTACAACAGTCCAGCTACATTTGGTCTGCATCACTGATCGCTCCAGGACAAGGAAGGACCTGATCACTCTATCAGATCATGCTTCTGCTTCTGCTTGCTAAGATTGTGGAGAAAGAGCTTAAAGTCTAACTGAGATTGGTAAAGTGTTTTTACTGCTTGATGTTTTACAGGTTTCACTTTAAGAAATGACCTCTGTTCTCATCATTTGCCTCTTTTTCTATGGATTTCCTTACCAATTTGAGAGTTTCTATGATACGGACCTTAACCCAAACTTTTCTTGTTCTTGTGGTTATTTAATTTTTCAAAAAGATTTTATTTACATTTTTGTCAGAGAGAGAGAGAGAGAGAGAGAGTGCACAAGCAGGGAGAGCAGCAGGCAGAGGGAGAAGCAGGCTCCCTGCTGAGCTGGGAGCCCAATGCTGGACTCAATCCCTGGACCTTGGGATCATGACCTGAGCCAAAGGCAGATGCTTAAGTGACTGAGTCACCCAGGCGTCCTTGTTCTTGTGGTTGTTTCTCCCACAATATTGTGCCTCCAGTTTTGTTGACCATATGAAATTAATAATGTTTATGTGGTCAAAATGATCAAATTATCAATCTTTTGTATATGGCCACTCTGAGGTTTAAGAAGAAAATGTTTCTGTGTTTCCTTTTAGTGCCTTTAAGGCCTTATTTATTTATTTATTCCTTCATTCATACGTCCCTCTTTATTAAGGTATGATTGGCATGTAAGAAGTTGGGCATATTTGGTGTACATGACTCAGTGAGTTTGGGAATAATTATTTACCTTTGAAACCATCACCACATCAGGGCACAGTCATATCTATCACCTCCCAAAATTTCTTCCCACCCTCTTTATTATTATTATTATTTTCTTTGTGTGTGTGGTGATAACACAACATAAGATCTACCTTCTTAGCTAATTTTAAATATACAACATATCTTGTAGAACAGACCTTGTACCCTTTGGCCATAACCTTCCCACTTTCTCCCCATCTTAACCCCTGGCAACCACCATTCTCTCTCTGTTTCTATGAGTTTTAGATTCCATAAGTAAGTGAGATCATACAGTGTTTGTCTTTCTTGTCTGGTTTATTTCACATGGCGTAACGTCCTCTAGGTTCATTCATGTTGATGCAGGATTTCCTTCTTTTTTAAGACTGAATAGTATTCCAGTGTATGTATGTACCATGTTTGCTTTATCTATTCATGTATCAGTGGATTATTAGGTTTCCCTGTTTTGGATATTGTGAATAATGCTGCAATGGACATGGGAGGGTATCTCTTTGAGATCCTGATTTCAGTTTTTTTTGGATCAATATCAAGAAGTGGGGTTGTTGGATTACACGTTAGTTCTGTTTTTAATTTTTAAAAATTATTTATTTATTTATTTATTTGAGAAAGAGAGAGAGGGCATTTGCAAGAGAGGGGAGATGTAGGGGAAGAGGTACAAACAGACTCTACTCAGAGCACAGAGCCCATTGTGGGGCTCATCTCATGACCCTGAGCTGAAATCAAAAGTCAGATGCTTAACTGACTGAGCCACTGAGGCACCCTTTAATTTTTTTTTTTTAATAACATAAAAACAAGTTTATTAACAAATACATCTCATGTCTACCTGGGAGATATCCAGGGGAAATGAGTAAGTCTGTTTTTAATTTTTGAGGTACTTCCACTCTGTTTTTCATAATAACTACACCAATTTACATTCCCTCTAGCAGTATTTGAGGATCCCTCTTTTCTTTACATCCTCACCAACACTTGTTTTATCTATCTATCTATCTACCTATATCTATTTTAATAATAGCCATCTTGACAGGTGTAAGGTGTGGTATATCTCATTGTGGTTTGATTTACATTTTTGTGCTCACTAATGACTAATGTTGTAGGCCTTCTTTGGGGAAATGTCTATTTAGACTCTTTGTCTATTAATTTTTTTTTCTTTTTGTACTGAGGTGTAGAAGTTCCTTATATTTTGGATGTGAGCCCCCTATCAGATATGTGGTTTGCAAAATATTTTTTCACATTCCATAGGTGGTTCTCCTTTTGGGTAGAATGTTCTGTATATGTCTGTCTTGCCCATTTGGTGTATAATGACGTTCAAGTCTAGTGTTCCCTTTTGGTTTTCTGCATGGATGATCTCTCCGTTGTTGAAAGTGGGCCATTGAAGCCCCATACTCTTACTGTATTGCTCTTTCTCCCCTCAGTTGTATTAATATTTGCTTTATATATTTAGGTGCTCTGATTTTGGATGCTTCTATATTTACAATTGTTATATTGATGAATTAGCCACTTTATCATTATATAGTGACTTGTCTCTTGTAACAGTTTTTTACTTAAAGCCTTTGACAGAATTATAGCTATCCCATTCTCTTGGTTGTGGTTTGCATGAAATATCTTTTCCCATTCCTTCAGTTTCAGCCTGTGTGTCCTTGAGATGAATCTCTTGTAGGCAGCCTATAGCTGGATCTCGTTTTTCTAATCCATTCAGTCACTCTGTGTCTTTTGATTGGAGAACTTGGCCAATTTAAATTTAAAGTAGTTAATGGTGAGTAAGGAATTACTATTGCCATTTTGTTAATTGTTTTCAGACTGTTTTGTAGTTACTTTGTTCCTTTCCTCCTCTCTTGCTGCCTTCCATTTTGATGTGATGGTTTTATTTTGTAATGGTATGTGTTGATTCCTTCACCTTTTGCATATCTGCTATAGGTTTTTTGTGGTTAGTGTGAGATTTACATAAACCATCTTATAGTACAGCAGTCTATTTTAAGCTGATAATAACTTAATATTGGTTGCATGTAAATACTTCTTGTCTTACACCTCCTGGTGTCTACAAATCAGCCAGTCGGATCTGTGGATGGTTATTGAGATCCCCATGCCGGGCATCACAGGCTGATTTGGCTCTGCCCTGTCCCCCGGTTCTGAGGGTGGGGGAGAGAAGTGGGCCTCCTGGGCAGCACCCCATGAGGCTGGGGCGGTGGGTGCTCACTTGCTCTCACTTTCCTTCATGGGAAAAATTGCAGGCTGAGGGGGTGTCCCTCTAGGCATCGAGCTGTGTCTCCTTGGGGAGAGCTGAGGCAGGTAAAGTGAAACTTCTCTGGAATGCATCTATTCCCAGGTTTTTTGTTGTTGTTGTTGTTGTTTTTTCCTCCTTCGAAGTGCCAGAAACTCTCAGCTGGGTTCCTGGGCTCCCACAGAGGAATCTGCACCTGTGGGTGGTTTGAGAGCTGGAATTTCTTATGGTACTGTTTTACTGATATCACTTCCAATTTTTTTTTTTTTTTTTAAAGATTTTATTTATTTATTTGACAGAGAGAAATCACAAGTAGGCAGAGAGGCAGGCAGAGAGAGAGGAGGAAGCAGGCTCCCTGCTGAGCAGAAAGCCCGACGTGGGGCTCGAACCCAGGACCTGGGATCATGACCTGAGCCGAAGGCAGCGGCTTAACCCACTGAGCCACCCAGGCGCCCCTCACTTCCAATTTTTAAGTTTAAATCTTTGACCCACCTAAAATTTATTTTGGTTTATGATATGAAATAAAGATTCAAGTTCATATATTTTTTTCCAGGCAGTTAACCACCTGTTTGAACTCCATTTGTCAATAATCTATTTACCCCAGACTAAGATTCTATCCCCCACCACCCCCTAGTCTTTGTCTGGGCTTTCTGTTCTTTTTACTACTCTGCCTAATCATGAGTCAGCACTTTTTAATTCCTGTAGCTTTGTAGTACATTCTGATATGCAGAGTCCTGTTTATCGTTTTCAGAAGGCAGAATGGAAGAGAAAAATGAAGGAACTTCAGGGAAAGCATGCGGCTCAGAAGCAAGAGGTAACTCTGGGTGGTCTGGGGTAGCTGGGTTTCCTGAGACCTTCTCTTACCCTACGGCACCCCCATCCTCTATCACTAGCCTCCTCAAACTGACCAGTATTTGGTTGCTGATGGTGTTCCTGGTGGCTGACCCCAATCAATCCCCAGAAGGGGTCAGCCGCCCAAATAGCAGCCTTCCTGGCCAGGAGTCAGGGCCTCTGGGACTTGTCTTCTGAACCCAACACCTGCGTTACTCTGTGGTCCCCTATGCAGGGACCCCTTCAGGCCATCCACAGAGAGCAGGCCTGGAAACCTTAGATGCATTATCTGGTCATTTCATGTTTGGGCTCTTCCTTGAAACCCCACCCAGGAGAAAACCTCAGCCATCATTCAAGGGGAGCCCATATGGAAAGGCTTAAATACTGAGATCGGGGAATAGGGAGCAGCAGGCCTCAGGATGAGAAAACAGCTTCTATGAAAATGCCCCTGAGGAGGAAGCAAGTTGAGGAGGAAGCTGGTTATCAGAAGCTCCAGGTACTGCCTACAGAAAGCCCAGAAGAGGCAGGTGCTCAGATCAGAGGCTGGCACTCCCATTTCCAGTAATTCCCATCTGATGGGTTTTTTAAAAAAGATTTTATTTATCTATTTAACAGAGAGATCACAAGCAGACAGAGAGGCAGGCAGAGAGAGAGAACAGGGAAAGCAAACTCCTGGCCGAACAGAGAGCCTGATGTGGGACTTGATCCCAGGACCCTGGGATCATGACCTGAGCTGACGACAGAGGCTTTAACCCACTGAGCCACCCAGGAGCCCCGACCATCTGATGGTTTTATTTTATTTGAAACATCTTCAGATGGAAAATACAGTTTAATTTGTTCCAAAAGTGGAAGAAACATATGAAGGCACACTCAGTACAGTGTACTGAATTACATGGAGGTTCACTTCCACCCCAACTCCGTCTACCAGCCCCCAGCACCCACCCCGTGGCTGTCCACTTGTACTGCTTTCTTGGGTATTTTTCTAGAGTTTCTTTAAGCAAATAGAAACAGTCTCATCTTCTCTCTACTCTTAAAACAGCACAGGATGGTATTTTCTTCACCTTCGGTTTTTCCCTAAAAACACCATTGGATGACTCATGAATGGTCTCAGGTTATCTGACTGTCCTTCCGTGGGTGGTCATGCTGGACAGAAAGCCTGTTTGCCCTGATTGTAGGGGCCTGCATCCAATTCTCACTTCCCCTCAAGCACAGCTTGGAAATATGCCCAAACTGGAAAGTAGTCCCTCCTGTTAGAAGCCACCTGCCCAGGTCTGGATGCCCCCACCCCACTTCAGGTGAAACTGCGGCCAGTGTGTGCCTACAAGAGCAGGCCCTGCAGCTCCCGGGCACTCTGAGGTCGCTGCAACACCTGACTGAGTCCCCTGTGCCCACCAGCTGCAGGAGCAGAACGAGATGCTCCGGGCCTCCCTGTCTCAGGATCAGAGGAAAGCAGCCGCCCAGTCCCAGCGCCAGATCAGTGCTCTCTGCGCCCAGCTCCAGGAACAAGCCAGGCTCATTGCCTCCCAGGAGGAGATGGTAGGTCTGTCCCTCCTCCTTGCCAGGCCCTGGGGCCCCTAGGCCTCTTCTCTGTGAGGATCTTCTTTGATCCTCCGGACTCACTGGCAGTGGTCTCATTAGCGAGGCTTTCTCAGGAGAGAGAAGAATGATGAAGCTGCGGCTATCTCTTTCCAGGCTGAAGATAGCCCTGTTGTCCGGAGGGGCTGAGCTAAGTTCACACTAACACCAGACACTGTCTAAGGGCCGGCACCTGCTTGATACTTGGTGTATTACTTCATTTAAACCTCACTGCTGCCCTTCAAGGCAGACATTGGCTTCCCCCATCTTCCTTTGACAGATGATGGAACAGGCTGGAGAAGCAGGTACCTCCCTCAAGTCCACAGAGCACACCCTATAAGAGCCAGTGGGGGGATTCAGCCCTGGCCAGGCAGTGCACTACAAAACTTGGGCTCTTTTCATTGTGTTCTCAGACATCATTTCCTGGTCAAAACACTTGTCCTAAATTAATGACCTCTGAAGATGTTGTCAGACAAATTAGTATGGTGAGAAGTCATCTGCTCACGTAGCACCTCTCTCCTAGAGCTGACCCCTTGACCTACTGCTGCTAACTCTCTGCCTAGTCTGGGCTCAGTTCCCCCTTCTGAGCTGCAGGTCAGGGGACAGGTGTCTCTGCCATCAGAGGGGTCCCTCTGTGGCCTCAGGGCCTTGCCTTGCTTCTGAAACCCCCTCCACACAGATTCTCTGAGCAGAGCGCCTCCTGTCACTATCTAGTTCAGTCTTCTTGTTCCCGCTCCCTGGTTTTTGTGTTTTCAGTTCTCCCAGCTGTTTTCAGTTCTACCCAGTCACTCGGGTAATGGATCTGACCCTCTCTTCTGCTTTTCTTCTTACTGGGCCATCCCCCACTTAGCTCTTCACTGCTCTGGCCACCTCAGGTCCAGTCTGGAGATTTCTTCCTTCTGTTACCCGGGACTCCTGTTTGCAGATATTTCACTAGGGAGCCCATTGGCTAAACCTGGATTTAGAATAGGTTAGTAGGGGTTTATTTGTATTGTAACGTCAAAAGAGGTGACAGTTGATGGCCTTGGTTTAGCAGCAAAATTATGTCATTGAAAATCCAAACGCCATTTTTCTTTTTTACCATCTTCAGTGGGTTGACTTTTGTTTTCATGTTTGACCCTTATAATTGCAAGATGGCTGCCATAGCCCCAACCATCACAACCATATTCAGTAGAAGAAGTTGATGAAAAGGCCCCTTCCTCAGACTTTTGCTTATATTTTATTGGTCAGAGCTGTATTACATGGGCAACCATAGCTGCAAGGAAGGTTAGAAGGCAAATAATTAGTTTTAGAGTCTCTAGAATAGAGGTAGGCAAAGGAAGAAGTAGTTGGAAATTGGCATTGGATGTGTCATTCATCAGTAGATAATAAAAAACAACTGAAGCTTAAGCAGAAGAGGAAATTTGTCTTAAGGGTAGACAGGATGTCTCGGAGAGATCAAGGCAGGAGAGAAGCTGAGTCTGGGATTAACTAGAATGAGAGACATGAATGTGGTCAGGAGTTTTCCTTTGCTGTGTGTCTCTGTCCTTTTCTCTAGATCTGCTTAAACTTGTTCCTTTTATTCTGAAGATCAGCTTTCACGTCATACCAACCCCATATGGCAATACAAACAAACAAGCAACAAACAAGCAAACCCAAAACCAGTTGGCTGCCACTGGCTCTTGACTTCACATGTTTCCAATTCAGAGTTCTCTGCCCCAGCCTAGACACTTGGCTATAGTTGTGGTGTGGGGTCACGTTGTCACAGGTGGCTGTCCCATGTGCAACTGTGCGGAAGGAGGATGAAGAGGCACCTTCTGGAAAAGGGAGGGCTCAGCAGTTTAATGACTGTCCAGCTCATGCCTCCTTCTGCCCAGGGGGCCCTCAGCTCATGTCCCCATGGTGGGGGAAGCCCGCCTCACCCTGGTTGTCCACCAAGTGTACCAGCAGTATTGCTGTATGCCTGTCCCACTCCACTCATGTGGGGCTCCTGCCCTTCAAATCACAGTCCCTCTCTGAAGAGGGGCATTCTTGCCTCCCCATAATGGATGCTGCTGTTCAACCTCGGTGCCATCACCCCCCCTTACATATGGATGGCAGGAGGTGTACTGGGGGGTTGGGGCAGCGTTCTCCGAGCTCCTTCTAGTTCCCAGTGGGGGATATGGAAACTGACTGTCCCTTCTTTATGGTGCTGGGCAGGCCTACTGTACAGAGCAGGGTTCCTGGCTGCCTATTCTGTTCTGTATCTTTGCAGATCCAGACCATGTCTCTCAGGAAGGAGGAGGGTAAGTTCTCATGGGGTGTTTTCTAATAGTCTTGGCCTCTTCTCTCTCCTGTCCCCCACCAGTCAGTTTATAGAATGAGGGGGTGGCAGTGAGAGCAGCTCCTGGGTCATGGGGTGTCAGGCTCGCTGGCTGGGTGAGGGAGGGCAGGGCAAGAAGAGATCTGCTTCTGGGACAGACAGATGGATTCTGGCCTGGCCTGTTCTTCTCTGTGGGGTGGTGGAGACCCGGGGAACGGTGAAGATCCTGCGGGCAGTGATTGATGGAGCTTTTCATGAAAAGATTCTAATTCCTCATGCCTAGGGTTTGAGCAATCAACTTTAACCTTCCTCTCAGGGTGTAGCAAGTTGAATATGAATGTGGCCTGTCTAGAGTATGTGTAGTCTTCCTCTGGGTACCCTGGTGCGCTGCTGTGTGCTTCTTGTGTGTGTGAGTGTCTCATGGATGCACGTGCTGGCGTCTAAAGGGAGCCAGTAACACACAGGAGACCGCCCCTGCATGGAGGACCTTGGCCAGGCCCTTATGAAACCTGGCCCGTTGGACTCCCACTTCTTCTGTCTCTTTAGCCACCTTTCTGCCTTTTCTTGCAAACCCACATGCCTGTCCCTAATCCCTGCCTCTAGGTCAGACGTTCCTTCCCCAGCTTGGCCAGCAGGTCAGAGAAGCACCCTCCCTGTGGCCTTGAACGTCCTGAGGGCTGGGGCTGGGATGTGTGCCACGCGAGTCTCCAAGCACTTTAGATTCATTGTCTCATTACATTGTCCCCACTTCTTAATGTGGGCCCAGCATTATCGGCCTCATTTTTTAGGTGAGGAGACTGGGGCTTGCTGAGGTTCTGGGACAGCCGACCCCCCCCACCCCCCCACCCCGGGGTTGTGAAGGACCAGCAATGGGCAAGCTGGGCTGGGAACTCTGGTCTTTCTGGCTCGCGCTATCTGTGCTCGTGACTGTAACTCCATCCATCCTGCCTCTCCTGGTGAAGAAATGACTGGAAGGCTTGCTCTTTCTGGCTGGCAGTCATGTGGTGTTCTGCGCTTTCCTACAAGTCAGGGATGGTATCCGGGGCATCGGGGCCACTAACTGTTGGGCTCTCCTCAGGGACCTGTGAGGGCCTGAAGGCTGTGGTCACAGAAGAAGACTCTTCTGAGGAAGGTGAGGCCTGACTCTCTTTCCCTGGTGTCTAATGCAGGATTTGTCCTGCATTAGATTTGTCCTCCTTGTCTAGTTTGTCTCTCCTTCACTGTGTCTGGCTACCGGAAGCCCGGGGAAGGGAAGTAGGAATATGAGACGAGTACTTTAAGCACCTTGTGTGTGCCAGGCAGGTTACACACAGGCCTTAATGTGCGATCTGATGGCTCACTGATGGGGAAGCCCAGCGAGGGCCAGTGACTGCCTAGAGTCACAGAGCTGGCAGGTGGGCGGAGGCGGGATTCGGAATCTGCCTGGGCTCCCTCTCCACAGTCCTGGGCACCTTCTGTTTTCATTCAGTCCATTCGGTGGTGAGTCTGGTATGCAGAGAGAGCTCAACCAGATGATTCAGGGGATGCAAAGAAGAAGTGGAAAAAAAAATAGCAGTGTTCCTCTGACTGTGGGAGCTCCTGGGGGAGTTGGGGAGAAGAGCTCCCAGGAGAGATCGGGGAGTGCGCGCAGCTGACCTGCTGACCAGGGCCTGCCCTCTGGAGCTGGGCTCTGATATGACAAAAGTGACCCAACCAGTGTACCCAGGAAAGGGTTTTATTTGTGTCACCAAAGAGTTCACCATGGGAATTTTGTTTTTTAATGTAATATTTCTTCCTTTACTTCTGAAACAGTAATCTATGCTCTTGGAAAAAAAGAAAAAAAAGCAAGCAAGCAAGTGAGCAAGTGAGCAAAAGGGTGTGTGTACAGTGAGAAGTAGGTCTCCCTCCTGCCGGGCTATCCAGTTTCCACCCAGAGATCACATTGCGATGCTTTCTCATTTATCTTTCCAGAGATATTTGGTGCAGATATAAGCACATATGTGTATGCATTTTTTTCCTTTTTCCCAAATGGGATCATACGATACATTCTGCTCTGTATTTGGTTATTTTCTCAAAAACTTATTAGGAAATCATTTCCTGTCCCTTTATGTACAGTTGCTTCATTATTTTTGCAGGGCTTTACAGTATTCTATTGGATGGATGAACCAAAATTTATTTATCTATTTATTTATTTATTTAAAGATTTTATTTATTTATTTGACAGACAGAGATCACAAGTAGGCAGAGAGGCAAGCAGAGAGAGAGAGAGAGGAGGAAGCAGGCTCCCCACTGAGCAGAGAGCCCGATGTGGGGCTTAATCCCAGGACCCTGAGATCACGTCCTGAGCCAAAGACAGAGGCTTTAACCCACTGAGCCACCCAGGTGCCCCACCAAAATTTATTTAATTAGTCCTCTACTACTCCCCACCCCCATCCCGTGCACTTAACCTTGGAATTTAGAAGTACAAATTAGAGATACATGTAACTTTGTTGGGGGAAGCTCTCTGCTAAGTAACACAACACATTACTGGACCTGCTGAGGTCCATAGAGGGAGGAACCAAATCCTTCCGCAGAGGCTGCCGAGTCATGGAGAGCGGAGCTGAGGAGGGTGCTTTGGCTGACCCCTACCCATCCCACTTGTCGCATGAAGCTGGTGTCTCCCACACTGATACACGGTGCTCGACCTCTTCGTATGCTGGCCTGTCTCTTCTAGTCCCGGATCAGCAGGAGAAATGCCACTTGGGAACTTGTTAGAAAGGAAAGTTGTCAGATTCTCAGCCTTATCCCACATAAGCAGAGTCAGAAATTCTGGGGTGGGGTCCAGCAGCCCATGTTTGCAATCTCTGGGCGTCCTGATGCTTGTTGGAGCCCCACTGTCACACCAGTGGCTGTCCGCAGCTGACTGCACATTAAGAATCACCCAGGTCACTTGTAACTCTCCGAGGACCCCACCAGCCACCACCCCCCGACCTTAAACAGAACATATAGGAGGTGGGTTCCAGGCATCGGTAGTATTTAAAGCTCCTGGTTATTCCGATGTGCGGCCACGGTTGGGGCTTACGCCCTAGCATGGACTTGATGGAGGAGGATCAACCTTGTGGGGAGCAGCTTGCTAAAACACAGGTTGCTGGGTTCCCAATCCATAATTTTCGACTCAGTAGGGTTGGAGTGGGATCTGAAAATCCGCATTTCTAATAAGTTACCTGGTGGTGCCATCACTCAGGCTCACATTTTGGGAACCATTGCTCTAGAACACTTGGTTCTCAGGCTTGGGTATTAGAAGATCTGAGGTCTAGGGTCCAGCTTCAGAGATTGTGATGTCATTAGTTTGGGATGGGGCCCAGGAGATTCAAATGTGCGGCCACAGTTGACATGACCATTCTTGAATGTGAGCCCCTTGAGGGTCTTCTTCTGTGCCCCCCAGCACCCCAGTACAGGCCAGTTCATTCTCCATATTACTTGTCAGAAAATGTCTACTGAGTGAATCTAAGGGCTGGTCCTGCTATAAGGGCAGTGTGCCCACCCTCCCTCCTGCCGCCCACCCCACACTAGACTCGACTCCTTGGAAGGCCTCTTTGCAGCAATGACCACATTTTATTGTAATGGCTTATTTTATTATCCTCTGGGTCCATATTTCTCACAGTATGGTCTGTGGCTCACCTCCACCATAATCGTTTAGACAAGTTAAAGTGCAGTTTCCAGGGTCCTTTCCTGGACTTATGGAATCAGACTCTCTGGAGGGTGGGGCCAGGGAATATGCATTTTTAACTCCTGTGGTCCTTCTGTGTACTGCTTTGGAGGGTGAGTCCCTGATCTCTAGAGACAGTAAACTTGAAGGGAGTTTATGGTGTCTGTCCCGTGAGAATTCGATCCCCTGGATGGGAGCAGAATGTGATACAGCAGTAGGTGAGAGTGGCATTTGGGGCCAGGATCACAGGGCTGGCAGCCGCAGGGCCTGGAATCTGCGGTTTACAATCTCCAACATACAGAAACAGCCTAAGTGTTCATTGATGGATGAATGGATAATGAGGTTGAGGTAGATATATATAATGGAATATTATTTAGCCATAAAATGGGGGAAAGCCTGCCATTTGTGACAATATGGATGGACTTTGAGGGCATTATGTGAAATGAAATAAGTCAGACAGAGAAAGACAAATACTATATTATCTCCTTTATATGTAGAATCAAAACAAACCCAAAACCAAACTCGTAGAAGAAAAGATCATAATTTGTGGTTACCAGAGGTGGTGGGTAGGGGAAGGGGATTGGAGGAAGGTGGTCAAAAGGTACAAGCTGCCTGTGAGAGCAGAAATGAGTGCCAGGGAGGTCATGGACAGGAGGACCAGAGTTACCACTGCTGGAAGACATACAGGAAAGCTGCTAAGAGAGTAGATCCCAAGAGATTTCATCACAAGGGGAAACTTGTTTCATTTTTTCTTTTGTATCTGTATGAGAGGGTGGGTGTTAACTAAGCTTACTGTGATAATCTCAGAATAAAGTCAAGTCACTATGCTATACACCTTAAAAGTATAAGCTGCTCTGTGTCAGTTATGTCCCAAGAAAACTGGGTTGTGGGGAGGAATGGAGTTCAGCCACAAGCTGCTGCTAGGGCTCAAGAGCAAGTCAAAAGCCCACAAATCCCAGATTCACCTGGGCAGCACTGAGCCCAGATCCTGGCAGCCCGGACGGGCAGGGGAGGAGAATCCTGCAGGCAGGCAGGTGGTCTGAAGCAGTGGGAGCCAGCAGCAGAAACATCCCCGGTGTCTGGGATGGACACTCAGGTGGGGTCCGTGGCTCTGGGCTCGCTGGCCAGAGACGTGGGTCATGGGCTGGTGAGGGCCACGTAGGTGCTATGTGACTTTGAGAATGGAGGTTTTGGGTGCCCAGGCTGACCTTGGTGGATTGTTGTGTGCTGCAGATCTGGAGGACTCCCGAGACGGACAGCAGAATGTGCTGGCTGCTCTGAGGCGAAACCCCACCCTGCTGAAGCAGTTCAGGCCAATCTTGGAGGACACCCTGGAAGAGAAACTGGAAAGCATGGGGATAAAGAGAGTAAGCGCGGGGGCCACAGCTGCAAAGGCTGCTGCCTACCATTTGAATATGCGGCATTCTTAACCTGGCAAGTGCTTGATTTCTCGTAGCTCCATAGGCTTATTCATCTTACTTGTTCCAGCTGGGGAGCCTTTCATATCTGGGAATATAAGCCCACATGTCTTCTCCTTACCTCACGTCAGCAGTATGGTCTCTCTCCTCCGTTTCTAGTGGTTGCTGGGGGTGTCACCCTGTGTCCTGACCTCTCTGTGCTCTCCACTCATGGGCTGCTTTCTTCTGTGCCCATTTATTATTTTTATTTATTCATTTGAGAGAGAATGAGAGCGAGAGAACACAAGTAGAGGGAGTGGCAGGGAGAGGGAGAAACCGACTCCCCACTGAACAGGGAGCCCTATGCCGGGGTCAATTCTAGACCCTGGGATCATGATCTCAGCCAAAGACAGACGCTTACCCAACTGACCCACCCAGGTGCCTACCATGCATGTTTTGACAAGGCTCCCAGACCCTAAACCACCACACTTTGTGCAGCATGTGCACCCCTGCCCACCCTGCTCTGACACTCACCGTATCCTCTCCCAGAGAACACACAGCGCTGATCACAGGGACTCCCAGGCCAGCAGCAGGTATGAGAGGCTTTGGGGGAGGATGAGGGGGTTTCTGTCTTCAAAGAGGAATGTCTGTCTTTTTTAGGATGCAAAGAGAATCTCCATTCAAACTCTCAGACACCTTGAGTCCCTCCTGAGAGCCCAGAGGGAGCAGAAGGCACGGAGGTTTTCTGAATTTCTGAGTCTGAGGGAAAAGCTTGTCAAGGAAGCCACCAGCAGAGTGAAGATGGGACAGAGGAAGAGGGCACCAGCGTCCCAGCCAGACACCAAGTCTCCAGGTGAGCTGGCAAAAGGGCATCCCTGGGGGCTGTGACTGGGAGGATCCGGGCTGGTTTGCACATAAGGAGGGTGCACTGCCTGTCCCCAGCAGGGCATTACTTTCAAGGGTGAGAGGGGCGTGTCCTCACAGATGACTGAGTGCAAAAGTTCTCTGTTGGGGGAACCAGAATCCAGGAGTGGGCCTGAGTCACCCAGGGATGTTGGTGGAGAGCCAGAGTTGGGCATGTGGTCAGCCCTGAGCGTGCTGCCCCACTCAGCACCTTGGCTCTACACTGCTTTACTTGCTTTGATCACAACTTGTACTTTGCTCCAACAGAGAGTAGCCCATTCTGTTTCTGGCTCTGAAGTGGGGCATGTCAGTGCCGGGAGAAGACCCAAGGCCTGAGAGCACTGGGGCTGCAGGTGGAGGCAAATAGGAGTCAGATGGAAACTCTCCTGGGGAGCAGTGGGAGGGCTTGAGAGGCTGGGTGAGTTCTGCCTGCCCACACATCCTCAGAGCTTGACTGTGGTTCCCTGGGCCAGATCACAGTCCCTGATTTGCCCCTGGGGCTTGTGACAAGGACAGGCCCAGTGGTTCTTGGGGAGAATTCAAATGTGTGGGTGAGGACCCTCTAGTCTCTGTCCTCAAGGAACTGAGAAAGCAAGGGAATTTGTGTTCTTAGGTTTGAGAATCCCCCATTTCTGGAGGATTCCCAGATCCACTGGACTGCTGAAACTGGGGGCTCTTAGGGAGGGCTTCAGGAGTTTGAGGCTGTTTGTGCAGGACGATGTTGCAGCTCCTTTCCCTCATATGTGGCCAGAAGGATACCGATTCTCTTATCTCCTCCTGTATAGGCAGACCCAACCTGAACTCTTCATGCTAAGGAATTTTCCAGAGTGTGGACACATTCTCTGGGGGATATGTGAGATGATTTTTGTTGGTACAGGGACCAATAATTTTAAAATCTATTGAGGCTGATCTGTGCCAAGGCTTGCCACCTCAGCTGGGAAACCAGCCCAGACTAGGAGGTGTGATGGGGCCAAGCATAGGGGTGGGGTGTGTGGGTGCGTGGGCTGAGAGGAGAGAGGGGACAGGGAGGCAGGGAAGAGGAATGAAAGCATCTTCTGAGGACAGGCTTCCAAAAGAGGAAAGGTACCTTGTTCCTCCAGGTGCCCCCTCCTGTCTAGCCCTTGCTCCTGTGGTCAGAAAGCCAAGAGTAAGAACCACCCCTTGCCGAGCTCCCCTTCCCAGGTCCAGGGGCCCCACCTTCTCCAGGGCATGTCTCAAAGGTGTGAGATGAGTAATGTGTTTTTACAGCATTTTGTAGACCTCTCTTTTCAGCTCTATGCCCACATGCTGGTTTTCTAGGTCCCATGAGTGCTATGTGAATGCTCACCTCTGATTTCTGCCTCGATTGCGCCTCTTTTTGTTTTGGGACAAAGCTGTGGGATGAAGCAAGGCCATGAGTAGCAAGAACCCTGGCTTTGGGGTGGCCGATGACCTGAGTTTGTACTGACCATTTCTTCCATGGAATTGTGGGCCTTGATTGAGTCCCTGGATCTCCTGCATCCTTGGTAAAGCAGGGAGAACAACACTGTCCTAAGGGCTCGGGGCTCGGTGGATGCTGTAGGTAGAGGGCTTAGCTTGCTGTCGGTATGCAGTAATTAGCTGTCGTCGTTCCTTTCCCTCAGCCAGTTTGTCTGCCTTCCCTTCCCTTCAGTCTGCCCCCCCTAGAAGATCCACTTCCGTGTAAATGCGTTCTCGGAGAGCAGTGTATTTCAGACGTTTCCTATCTTGAACTACAGTAAGAAACACATTTACGCGGTGACAGTCCACACACGAGAGTTTCATGCAAGAGAACTTACTCTGACTTCCTGCGATGTGCTTCTCTTTCCATTAAAAAAATTGTCGATCCTGGATCCTCGCCCTCCTCCTACCCCCAGCCTCAATGGGACTTGATGCAGTTCAGAGGAGGGAGGCGCTGGGTCTGCTGGCCTGCCTTTAGCCCTCCTTCCACCCGCCTGTTTGGGAGGACAGTGGTGGATGTGGGTGGCCCATGTGGTCCTGTGGCGACCTCTGGTGGCAGCAGGGCCTTCCTGCAAGGTTACCTGAACTCTCGCAGCTGCAGCCTGGGTGGGTAGAGAGGGTGGGGCTCCTGGGGAGATCAGGTCCTAGGACTGCAGGGTGAAGCTGCAGGGAAGCTGGGCCCCTCTTCAGACCTACCGACTCCCGTGGGATTCCTGGAATGATGTCATGACCCTGGAACACAAGCTGCTCTCCTGGTCTCTGGTGGAACTATGGGCCGTCCCCAACCCTGAGTCAAGCCAGCAGCAGGACAGACGGCTGGGAGTGGGGGCAGGACTTTATTGGCTGTGGCTATTATGGTATAGAGTGACAGAGTGACTTGTCCCATTTCTAGTGGGCCAGAACCTCTCTTTCTGTCTTCTTCAGGCTCGAGGGCCTAGATGGTCATGCCCTGGAACTTATTCCTCTCTGTGTTTCTAGTCAAAAGCCAGCAGAACCCATTGGTCATCAAAGAGGCACAGGCGAAGTCCAGGAACCTGCATGTGGTGTCGCCATCCAAACCAGCAGAGCCTCCCACGACGACTCTTCAGAGCCACGGCAGCCATGGCCCTGGCCTGGCCCACGTGCCCACCCCCGCTCCACGTCCCAGAGCACATGGACGCTCCGGCACCCCTGCGTCCCCAGGGCCTGGGCTGAGGTGAGCCCTGGACTCTGCATTCCTACTGGGTCTGTGGCTGCAGCTCCCAGCCTCAGGCAGTCCTTACCAGGGTTTCCCACAGGCTTCTGCAAACAGGTGAGGGGCGGAGACAGAAGTGAACAGGAGGGGCCTCAGGTGGGGTCCCCTTCCAAGCCCCCATGAAGAGACCAGGATCCTTTGTTCCCAGGCGGGACAAACCTACCCTTCCTTCCCTATTTCTTCCTTAAGCCTTAGTTGCTGCACCAGGAGGGTTTGGTCCCCATCTTCTAACAGAGTTGCTGGTGTGGCTTCTGTGCTCCAGGGTACCTCCTGACTGTCACCTGGGCCCAAGGAAGGAGCAGGGCTGGCTCAGGGCAAACCAAACATGCTTGCAAGTGGTGAGGTTTGGCTTTTAAAGTGTTTCTGGTCCATATAGGCCTCATTTCTTCCCCTCCATGACAGTACTCCCCCATTCAGTTCTGAAGAGGACTCGGAGGAGGGAAATTCGGTGCAGCGGACATCCCTCCAGCCCCCACGAGGTCCCTCCAGGATGGGGTCCCGGCCAGAGGATGACTGGGACTGGTCTGACACCGAGACCTCGGAGGGGAGTGCCCAGCCCCCTAACAAGGGCTCAGGCGGGCTGGCTTCCTCAGGTGAGTGGTCTGGGACCACTGGGACAGCCCTTTTCCAGCCTAGATTTCTCTAGTTCTGGAAATACCCAGTGATTTTCTCTGGGTTTTCTAATTTGGCAACTCAATGAAACTTGGGGAGAATGACCCTCCCTCCCATCAGATATTTTCCTGGGATTGCAGAGATATTAGAAGGAAGAATCTGAGAGGTTTATTTTGCCCCCTTTTTTCTTAACTGTTAGAGTTTGGAGGAGCTCACTCGCTCATTCCAAGCCTCCCAGTCCACCAGAATCCGCCAGAAGGTACTGATAGCCACCAGGTGGGATGATAGGGTGGAAAGATTTTGGAAGCAGGAGTCGGGAGTCCTCTGAGACAGTCTGGGCTCTGTCACTTGCTACCTGCTTGTGTCTGAGTGAGGGGTTTTGGTTCCTTTGCTGTAAAATGAAGTACTGGGACAAGACAATGAAGGGTAAGGAACATGGTGCCTGGACATAGTGGCCCTTAGCAAATAATTCTTTTTTTTTTTTTTTTTTTTTAAAGATTGTATTTATTTAGTTATCTATTTGAGAGAGTACACCCATGTGAGTTAACGGGGTGGGGGCGTGTGGGAGGGGCAGAGAGAGAGAGAGAGAGAATCTCAAGCAGACTGCACGCTGAGCACAGAGGCTGACTCAGGGCTTGATCTCATCATCCTGAGATCATGACCTAAGCAAAAATCAAGAGTCGGGTGCTTGGGACACCTAGGTGGCTCAGTCAGTTAAGCGACTGCCTTCGGCTCTGGTCACGATCCCAAGGTCTTGGGATCGAGTCCCACATTGGGCTCCTTTCTCAGTGGGGAGCCTGCTTCTCCGCCTCTGCCTGCTTATGTGTTTTCTCTCTCTGACAAATAAATAAATCTTAAAAAAAAAAAAGAGTGAGATGCTTAACTGACTGAACCACCCAGGCACCCCTTAACAAACAATTCTTGAATGAATCAATGAACCAAGGGTTTTTGTAGCCCCGGACATCTGCTCAGGCCCTCAGACATTTGAACCCTATGAGGTGGTGGTTAGCTCCCTGCTTCCTGGTATTCCTGAGGCCTGGACATCCCGCAGGGTTTAGCATGTCACCAGGAGTCTGTTCATAGTCTATGTCCCTGCTTAGCCCTCTTCCTGCATGGAGTTTGCAGAAAGCCTGTCTGGCCCCTGGCCCCTCTGTGATAATTTACATTTATGATACTTCTTGTCTTCTCAGTGAAGATGTTGAAGGAGGCTGTGTTTGCCTGTTAGTCTTGCTTTTCATATACCAGCTGGGCAGAGGTCCTGCCATTAAGAGGGAAGAACAGCTTCCTAAGTCTCTGTTCACAGCCATGCCATTAACTGAAGTTATATTTTTAAGATGGGCAAAGCCTCTTTTCACCAGCACACGTTGACCTGGGCCTTCTCTCTGCCCTTGCCCTTCTTCTTTGTGGCTGCCTTTCCTTCTTCCTTCTGACCCTTCTCCACACTCCCTCTATCCACACCAGAGCCTGGTCATGACTTATAAGGATGAGGCATTCATTCTCTGGAATTTTCCCTCTGGTTGTCTTCCAGGAACACTAGTACAGTCGCTGGTCAAAAACCTTGAGAAACAGCTGGAAGCTCCAGTGAAGAAGCCCTCTGGAGGGGTCAGTCTGTTCTTACTGCCTAACAGTGGGCCCCAGAGGGCTGCCGTGCCGGGAAACAAGCCTCAGGTAGGGCATAGGACTCTTGGAGGTCGTCTTGCCATTTCTAATAGAGCCAACTCCAAGTGTGGGGGCCCTGGGGTGGGGTGTAGTGTTAGCCTTGGCCCTAGTGGGACATTGCAGGTGACCTCCCTGTCTCTTCTGCCCCTGCACAGGGGGAGGGATGGCCATTTCTTATTTATATCTTTGTTGATGTTAAGAAGCCTTTTGGTTCATTACACAAAGAACTGCTCAACAGATCATTTCTCCTGGTCACTCATGCTCCTATGTCCTGCCTCTGACAGAGCCTGGTTCTGTGCCTGGCTGCTTGCAGTAGCTACTGTCTTCTGGCTCGGCTTCATCTCACCATGGGCCCCACCCCCTTCCTTCAGTCAGCTCCGGACCCCAACTCCAGGCTGTGTGTGCAGAGAAGACTTCTCTCTGAGGGCAGGGTGTTGGAGGGGCACATCGTAGTAGGTGACAACGTAGAACAGGAATATCTAGAGATCTTTGTTCAGAATATTCAAGGTCATTCCTTATCACTAAGAATGTCTTGGTGGTCTTCCCTCTCTGAGACTCTAGCTGCCATCAGCCTCTGTGACCATTACCACCAGGACCCCCTCCCCACTGCCTCTAGGCAGGGAACAACTCCCACATGCCCATTACCTGCTTAGGCAGAAACATTCAGAGCTCGTTACTTCACATTCCTCTCTCACCCTTCTCAGTTGAAAAGGCACCTCTTGGGATGACCAGGAGAGTGGACAATCACTTTTTGGTCCTCACAAGATCATACACTTACTATATAATGTGTTTGTTTTCTTGTGCAGGCTGTGTGCAGTTTATGAGTAGGAAGTCCAAATGATTAAACAAGTATTTGTTCCTTCTCCTATGTCCCAGAGCAGGTGGAGGCTCTGCTCAGAGCCTGCTGCCCTGGGCCCAGGGTGGTTCTAGCTGCTTGGCCTTACATTCTGGGAAGAAATGCATAGGATGTTCCTATCAAAGGCCAGGAGGGCACTGAAAGTTCTGGAGTGGGGTCCATGGCCCAGAGGTTGCCTGGGCCCTTGGCCTGCTCGGGATTTTCCGTTGGCTACAGCCCAACCGCTTTCCAGGCTAGGGGATCCTAGTGTTCTGGAGCGTCTCTGCTACTCCTTGAGTCAGGGTGTTTACCAGGCCCCAGAGCAGCTGTCTGAGAGGAGGGGAGGTGCACATTAGCCTGGGCTGCATTCAGCTCAGGGATTCAGAATAGTCAATGCTCTGGGCTTTCAGCTCCATCAATGTGGGGAATTAACAAATCTGGACAAAGTTTAAATTACAAGAGCAACTTGACTTGCCATAAGCCTTTCCAAAGAATTTGCCTTGGTTTGGCCAGTGGGATTTCAGGAGCATTTGAAATCACTCTGACTCCGGGTTTCTGAATCAGGTCTTCTAAGACAGGGAAATGGGAACAAACAGGAGAAGGAGCATCTCCCTCCTGCTCCTTCCAAACCTGCATTTTGCCCCCATGTCTGTCCAGCATTTTCATCCTCCATTGTCAGAATGCATTTTCCTCTCCCCCTTCCCTCCCTGTAGCTTTCTGATGCTGAGAGTGACTTGGAGATTTCTTCCTTGGAAGAGCTCCCCCAGGACCTGGGCCAGAGAGAAAAACTGAAGCCCCTGTCTCGCTCAAAGCCACCTGAGAAGTCTGATGCCAGCCCTTGGAGCCCTGGCCGACCCAGGGTCCCTGGTTGGTGATCCTGCCCCAGAGGCAGGCTCCCTGAACAGAAGAGGCTGCTAGCCTCTTGTCTTCGCCAGTAACCAAGAGATCTCCTTTGGAAAGAAGCAGAGCAGAAGTTGGATATAATTTCTTCCCTCCCACCTGTCCTGCTCCCGAGCACCAGGGGTTCTTGGTGCCCCCTGGGTCCCAAGGCTTGAGAAAGGGTTATAATGGGTTATAAAGGGTTATAATGAGCAGTCTCCTTTCCCACCTCCGTGTTCACTCTGGCCTGAAGGAGCCCCTTGATCTTTATTTGCTGGCATTTTGTGAATATGTGGGATCAGTGTGTAGATGACTCTTACCCTTTGTGGGGACACATGCCTCAGTCAGTCATTCAGTGACTGATCCAAAGTCATTTACTGAGTGCTTGCTCTGTGCTAGGCCCTTCAGCCTCTCCCTGCTGAATCGGGGTGCTGGCAGAGGTGACTGGGGTAGAATTACAGGGTGCTAAACTAGTGACAAAGCTTAGGGTGCTATGGTAGTAGAGCCCGAGCCAGCCAGTGCTGTAAGGGGCGGTCCTGGAGAGGGTCTCAGAACTGATGTCTGGCTGTGCTTGCACAGTGGTAGGAGGGAAGGAAAGCCACCTGGATGGGACCCCATGCTCAAAGGACCACAAATTTAATTTTTGATATTATCTCCAAAATTAAGTTATCTATGCCACCACTGTATTTTTTTAATGTGAAGAGCTTAATTTATTATATGTGAACATTTAAATAACACAATGGTTACAACTCGTGTGTACTCATTATTTTTAGAGCTTCAGTAGGGTCAGAGTAGGGGTGAAGCGAGTGCACCTTGGTCGTGTCAGGTGAGGTCTGTTGGGATGCGGTTGCCAAGATGGAGTTAGGAGTGCCAGAGGTTGGCTGGGCTGAAGGCGGAGGAAGTAGAAGGGTCAGGGAGAGTCCTCAGAGAGTGGGGGAGGTCCCACCACTGGGAGAGAAGAGGGAGCCCCCAGACTGCCTGGCAGGGCTGACATCTCCACCAGCCCAGTGGGAGCTGTGGAGCAGGGAACCCTCTTACCACCCCCCACCGCCACTGGGGAGAAAGGGCTGGGCTCTAGTGCCCCCACCCTGTCAACCTACTCCATTCCTCAAGAGTCCAACAGCAATTTCTGGCCTTAAGGGAGATGCAGCCTTGTGCCTCCAAGACTCACACGTAGAGGAACCCCTGTCCATCTGCCCATTTGTCGGGCAGCAAAGACAATGACTGAGACTTCGAGTATGCAGCAAGGGAAAGGGTTTAGTGGAGAGGCAGCCAAATGGGGAGACAGGAGGGCAAGCCTCAGACCTCTCTTTGCAGGAGGAGAGTAAGGGAAATGTAAAGGCAAACTAAGAGAGGGCTGGGTAAGAAGTTGCAGCTGTACTTACCATTCTGCTGCTGTGATGGGTCCCCTTTGGTCACAGGTTTCAGGAGTAGTGTGATCAGTGCACATCCCCAACACCCAGCCTCAGCCATTAGGAACGAAACTCATGGCCAGTCTTGCTCCATCTCTCTCTCCCCTCACCTGGGGTCTCTTGCCCTCCCCAGCCCTCCATCCGGGCTTCTTTTGACATCTGGGTTCTGGCACATGGCCAGGACCAGAAGTTCTGGTGGGAGGAACCAGGGGAAGCGAGGGAGGAAAGGCACTGCAGAGGACAAAGGGTATCTGGGGTCGGGGGAAGGCTTAGGGGGCCGCAGTACCAGGCTGTTCAGTGAAGCCAGAAGACAGCTTATGAAGGGCATGATGTGGGACTTGGGGCTGGTGCAGCTCTGGCCGGCCGGGGGGTAAATTCCCTTTGTGTTTCTCACACCTTTGAGCAGCTGAGGACCTGTGCAGTGATGGTCGCAGGTGAGTGTGTGAGGAGGAGAAGGAGCAATGAGTGGGAGGTGTGGTGGGTTCATCCGCCTCCCAGGATTCTCCCAACAAAGTCCTGGTCTCCTATTAGCGGGGTTTGGGCAAGGGAGGTATGAAAGATGGTGGATCCGCATCCAGGTCTCCTCCGCCCCCACCACATCCGGGTCTCCCCCCACCACATCCGGGTCTCTTGCAGCTCTGAGCTGATGTTGGATGGCAGCCCACCCACTTCACACACGCATCCTAGGGTCACTGCTCTTTGGCCAAGGGGTGTCTTTGATGCTGTGGGAGGCTGCGTAGCCTATTTACAGATGTAACCCTGAAGCGTGGGAGAGCTGATGCTACCAGGGTAGCCTGCAGCCCAGGTGGGAGGGGAGTTGGGTAATTGCTCCAGCTTGCCTGTGCGTTGGTGGGACAGTTCTGAGGTTTATCACAGCTTCTCAGAGAGTGCCCCGTGGGAGTGAATCCCAGTTGCCTGCAGCAGTTACTTTTTACTAGCGCTCCTCTTATTGGCCTTTCTCCCCACTGTTGCATTTTTTTCACTCACTTACGCTTCTTGGGAGCATCTCTGAAATAAATGAACCTGTTCCCAAATCCTTGCCTCAGGCTTTGCTTTCAGGGGGAACCCAAAGGAAACAGATGTGTGTGCACATGTGTTTGCATGTGAACACACAGACACTAGTGATAATTACTGAGAATGACTCTGTACCTGAGTGTTCACTATGAAGTTATATGTTTCTGAATGTGTTTTTCTATCTACTTTGGAGACTAACATTAGTTTTATATTTCTATGCTGCTTATCCCTCCCCACTTTCAAACCAATTTTAGGATGTGTGGCAAAATTGATAAGAACTTTGGAACATGTGTGTATTAGTCAGGGGTTCCAGAGGAACAAAAGCAATAGGATATAGGTGTGGATATAGGTATACAGAGGGAATTTATCGTAGGGATTTGCTGATATGATTATGGAGATGGAGAAATCCCATGGCCATCTGCAGATTGGAGAACAAGGAAGGGTCCTGGTGTCCAAAGGTCCCCAAACCAGAAGCTCCAATGTCTGAGGGCAGGATAAGATAAATGTCCCAGCTCAAGAAGAGAAAGCTATTTCATCCTTCCTCTGCCTTTTCATTCTGTTCTGGTCCCCAGTGGATTGGATGATACCCACCCACACTGGGGAGGATGGATCTTCTTCATTCAGTCTACTGATTCAAATGCTCATCTCTTCCAAAAACATCCTGAGAGACACATCCACAAAGAATGTTTTACCAGCTATTTGAGCATCCTTTAGCTCAGTCAAATTGACTGAGATTAACCATCTCAGTATGCAGCATAATAAATTACTTAAAAATTATATGAACAATGAGATTGATGTAGAAAAATTGGAAGACACAGACGATCAAAAAAGAAAAATAAATTTGAGTAACCCCCAAATCAAGGGTCAACATGGTTAACATGATTGTTAACATCAAGCTATACATGCTCTGATTAAAAAAACATGTATGTCTCCTTCTTAGGGTTCCATTATATTTATTCTTCCCTAGCTTGACCTCCCTTCTCGAAAACAGAATATGAATGTGCTCACATCAGTACATATGTATCAACATAATTCTAGTTAATGGGCCCATAGTATTATGAGGTAAAGTCTGCAAAAATTTATTTAACCAGACATTTCCACTTTTGGCCTTTGCTAAATAATGAAGTGATAAATGCGTATATACATCTTTGTGCCCTTAATTAAGATTTTCTTAGGATAAATACTTAGAAGTAAGGTTGCTGGACCAACATCATAATGAAAGCCATGTGATGTGCCAGGCACTGGTCCAAGGTGCTCATGAATATTCACCGGCTGAACCTCACAGCAGTCAGAGAGCTGGTGCAACTCTTTACAGTCACTGAACGACTAGTCACTGAGACATAGAGCAGTCCTTGAAAGGAACTTGATTCAAATCCTGGTGCCAGCAAGTAGTATAACTGGGATCTGCCCTGACCGGCTGGCCCTGGAACCCTGGCTCCAAACCACCTATTTTGAGGGATTTTTGTTATCGATGGCCAAATGCTCTCCAGAAAACCCAAACCAATTTAGGTTAATGTTTGCAGTGTGAGCTCATTTTCTCCTTCCCTGGCCACCAGAGGGTATTGTTTGTCTTTAAATGTTGGGATATGACAATGTGATGAGTGAAAAATGAAAACTCACTTTAAAAAAATTGGCATTTATTCGTGATCTTCTATTAGGAGTCCCTTTTTCATCGTCATATTAATTATTTCTATTTTTCCTTGTACAAATTGCCTGATCATGTTCTTAATCTTTTTTCCCCCCTGTATTGATGTGATTAACTTTTCCTTTTTGTTGTATACTACAGAAACTATTTGGGTCATATTGGGGGTCTCTTTTGAATACTTCTGGGTAGAATGACCCGTTCCTCACAATCCTGAGATCAAGACCTCAGTTAAAATCAAGAGTTGGATGCTTAGCTGACTGAGACGCCCCCGTGCCCAATAAATAGACGTATCTTCTGAGGTAACTTCAAAATTGTGTTTAACTTAGAGGCACTTGGCTGGCTTAGTCAGAAGAGCATGCGACTGTTGATCTCAGCATCATGAATTAGAGCTTATTAAAAAAAAGAAAAGTTTAACTTAGACACGTGGGGATGGCATTGATTGGAAGTTAGTAATAAGTGTACGTTTACAACCTGAAACCATCTAAAAATATAAACCCACAATTTAGGGAGTAGAAGATGCCCTGGGCTCGCGGCCTGAACTTGGTAGTAGTATATAACCAAAGCGAAGATTAAGACCATTATCAATTGCTTCTCGTGTAGATCTAGTATAGTAAGACCATTTTCAGCTTTGGAAAGTCTAATATGAAATAACCTAAGTTGTTTTACATACTATAATCAAACTGTACGTTTATAGGGAATTCAAATAAAGCAATCTCTAAAGTCGACAGAACCACAAGTGGAATTCTGTACTTTTTTTCTCTTCACTCTGCCCTCCTTGTCTGCTACCAGTTTCTGAAGGGAGTTACAAATAACCATCAAGTCCTTTCTAGGTTTAGGAGGGAAGGACTAGAAGGAATCATCGTACACCTGCATGGCTTGCTCTCTGTCTGTTTCATGCCTGTTACAAATGGCAACCAGCCTGTCTTCCTGCTGGAGATAATGCTGCAGGCTCCACCTTGAGAACAACAGGCAGAAAATGGTGCTGCCAGACACCAACACTTGCTAAGTTCTGTAGGGAGGAGGTTGTGTTGCTGACCCTTGGATCACTCGAACATGCACAGAGCAGACACTTGCCATCTTATGCTGAGCTGGGCCAGTTCCATGTCCGTTTCTATGCCAGGAGTGCCTTCATACATTGTTCTACCTAATGACAAGACTAGACAGCGGAACTAACCTAAGCAAGGAACCAGAAAGAAAAATATTTCCAAGGGGCACAGGGGGCTTAAAATAAAGGTGTGAAGGTGGCGGGTAGAAGGACCCGAACCAGGGCGAGATAATGATCGGAATTGTCCTGCCACTGTCAATAGCTGGTTGTTACTAGGCTCTTGTAAAAGCTGAAGCTGCATTTCATAGTCCACGGAATGCATCAGAGGACTGGATCCCATGGGTGGTCTCAAGAACAGAGAACCATCTGCTGCTCACTGATTCTGACCACAGCCGACCTTACAGAGGAGACTGGTGAGAATTCAGGCCTGAGAGATGGTCCCTGAGATCTCTTGCACCCTAAGGCTCAACAGCCTTTTCTCTGCATTGATTTAGCACCGTAGCCATGCAAAGAAAAGTGCTCAGGGTTCCCTGGCCTGAAGCGATATATTGGCTTAAAGCTTCAGTTGTATCAGCCAACCGGTGCCTACCACATGGTGGCACTGTGGGCTACAAAGCCATGGCCACACGCAGAATTAACGGTATGGGGACTTCTCTGCAAGAGAAAACCAGGGTTCTTCCAGCCTGCACCACCTCTCCAGGACAGGTGGGCAGGACTTGGCAAACTGTCTCATTCAGCCAGGAAACTCCTTTGTGATAAAAAAAAACAAAAACAAAAGATAGGGTAGAGAGCCGGGACTTACTTGCCTTGCTTCCCTGCTTACCCTAGTGTGGGCAAGGTCTACCTGAGAGTCTTGCATGGAAAGAGCAATCAACAGATATCTATGGGTTTCCACCAGGTGTGCTCTCCAAGAGTTTCACCGTTGGGAGGTGTTCCCTGTCCTGGGAATAGCCAACATGCATGGCAATCCTGCACTGAAAAATCCTTTGTTGCTTCCTCAGTTGCTGTATTATTTCTTGTATTTTGTTTATAGATACATCTAATTGATTTGTCTTCTACCCTCTGCACCATATTCCTCAGTCCATCAATTTTTTTAGATGTACCCTGTTACAACTGAATCTCAGCTTTGGCTGACATGCCCTTGAGTTGCCCTTGAACTGTCCCCTCAGCATATATATATTTATATATTTATATATATCTCACCAGCACCACTGGCTCCTGCACCACCACACAGTGACCACTCCCATCCACCACCACCACCACCACCACCACCACCCTGCGTCGGTCCATGTAATTCTGGGGTTGTGGCCCATTTGGGAATGCAGCTTCTCTTGTAGACTGAGTGGAAAGAACCCGAAGAAGCAAGTCAGGAGCCCTGATTCAAATCCTGACAGCCGTAAACAGGTTTGGTGGCCTTGGGCAAGTCATGTAACCTTTAGTCTTCTCACCTGGGGACTGGGGAGGTTGGCAGGGGACATTTCCTAGACTTATGGTATTCTAGAATCCCATGAAAGCCTTAGGCTTTGGAAATTCACTTTTACCTTTAAAAAGGTTAGTCAATTTACTAATTATAACCTGAAAGTCCTTTTGATATTTAAAAAATCCTCTTGCTTTCTCTTTGTTCTTTGAAAATTTAGAGCTGCCTCATTTCATAATGCCTCAAGCCTATATTTATAATCAGCCTCTATTTCATGGTTCTGAGCTGTTTTTCATATAATTGTCTTTTTCTTTTTTTCTTTTCTTTCTTTTTTTTCTTTGCTTTAGAATTAGTTCTTTTGTGGTTAACGTACAGCAGAAACAAAATGACTTTTGAAAAAACCCTTTAGGAATTATAGGTTCAGGAAGGTATCACTAGGGGCCCATGTGGCTGTGGGAGAGACCTGGGTCTGGGCAGAGGGGGGCCGCTGAGGTCAGAGGCAGTTCTGCTTGGTGAGACAGTTGCTTTGGGGTGGCCCAGAGGAAGCCAGAAAATGGTTAGTCTGAACTCCATAGCGGAGGGGATGAGGCACATCTGTGAGACAAGCAGGGACAGCAGGACACAGGGAGGGGGAGAGATAAGGGAAGGTCCAGGTGGAGGTTCTGTTTTTATGTGGGGCCTCCCAGGCACTCCAGGAAGGAGCATGACCCTACTTAGGACCCCCAAGTGAGCAGACTGAGGTACATTTGCATTTCACATGTGAATTCTGAGAGATCTAAAAAGGTTAGGAAGGGTTCTGTGGCAAAAGATGGAATTACCTACTGGCCAAAGTTGGAGGGGCTTGGAACCACAATATTTGGAATGTGGCTCTATATAAATGATCACAGAATTTTTACTCATCAGCAGCTGTGGCATAGATGGCAAATACACTTGGGTTTAATAGTCCATGAAATTGTGTGTTTTTCTCATTTCAGAGTGTGGATTTGGGCATTCTCAATACATTCCTCAGTCACTTCAGTTTCCATAATGACAGGGCTTAGGGGTGACAGTCTGAGGGGGGATAAGGCTCGAGAAGACCTGTCTTGAAGTTGCATGGGTTTAGGGATGCTCTATGCTTTTAAAGATTTTATTTATTTATTTGACAGAGAGAGATCACAAGTAGGCAGAGAGGCAGGCAGAGAGAGAGGAAGGGAAGCAGGCTTCCTGCTGAGCAGCGAGCCCGATGTGGGACTCAATCCCAGGACTCTGGGATCATGCTGAGCCGAAGGCAGCGGCTTAACCCACTGAGCCACCCAGGCGCCCCTGCTCTATGCTTTTACACTGTGTGCCCTTAGAGTAAGTGAAAATGGAAAATAGAAAGATTTCACTCTCATTCTTAAAAGACAGACTATTAAGGTATAGAATACTAGGATGATAATTGCTTTCTGTCATTACATTAAAGACATGATTCCTCTGTGTTCTGGAGAATTCTGTCATCACTCCAAATGCTTTTGCTTTGTAGTTAATCTGCCTTTTTCTTGATTTAAGTTTAAGTTGTTCTTTTAATCTCTACAATTCTATAAGAATCTCAGTGTTTGTAGGTATGGGTGGATTTGTTTTTGTCTATCCTTACTGGGATACAGTGTGATTTTAAATTCAAAAACACTTTTAAATAATGAAAGTATGCTAAACGTAAAGATAAATGGGATAATTAACTGGATTTAATAGAAACAGATCTGGGATTTTTTTTTTTCTGTATATGGTTGGCCTGTTACCTCAACAAATAAACAATAGTGGTTTACATTGATTGAGCATTTATTGTACAAATAGTATGTCATGAAAGTTATACAAATAGCATATCAATGAGACTTTTGAGACAATGAGACTATGAGTACTATTATTCCCCCATTTTACAGAGCAGAGTACTGAGGCTCAGATAGGTTCAAGGTCACATGACTGTAAATGATGGAAGTGGGGTTTGAGGCCAGGGTAATTGGCTTTAGAAGCTACTGTTCTTAACTACTGTGCTATACTTCCTCCTGACATTAACCTAAAATGTTCAAACCTTTAATTTTGCTCAGTTTTCTTTTTTACAATTTATTTTTATTCTATTTGGAGAGGATTTTGGAAGGCTAATGAAGTTATTTGAAGGGGATAAAAGCCTCCATTCATTACTGGGTTCTTTTGTCCTCAGCTTTGAATGCACTTTCCCAAGCAGGCTTCTGCCCAGCTCTTCCCCACAAACCCCATTCCCCTGCCTCCAAAAGACACAACCGTGCCCAGGCAACCTCCAGGGGGTACATGGCCTTGGACAAATATTTTTCATGGGGCTGCCTGTATAAATAATTTGATTGAAACAAAGAATTACAAAACTCATGGGTTCATGAGCATAGACAAATTGGTGGAGAAGAGGTACTTAGGGATTTGTTTCTTGTTGAGTCATTGCGTGTGAAGACCCTGGGTAGTATCCTGGCACCATCTCTTCCTGTTCTTTCTTATCAAATGTACCATTCCTGGCTAACTTCATATCCTTCACCATGAGGAAAAGGTAGCAACACTGTTATTTCTCCCAAAGCTGTGGCTGTGTGTATTGAAACAATACAGATCTACTGGTCTCTCCAATTCCCTGAGACCTATTATTTAATGCTAGTTCCATCATTACTTACAATCATGCCACCTGTGAATACAGCCTTCCAATGACACTCTCAAATCTTGTTGCAGTGTTTCGTTGTTGAGTGCAAATATAAATCTTGCCCACTGTATATAGGAAAATCAAATGATAATTTTCTGGTCTTGGTAAATTTACCATTTAGAATTTTATAACACAAATGTAGACTAACACGTCTTCCAACCATGTCTTCTCTTGAGGTTGTTAGACCTTAATCATTGCCTTTCTAGAATGTGTTCCCTTTCTATGTTGACCATGTCCCTGCTTTCCACAGACAGCTGCCTGCAGCAAGGATAGGAAAGGGGTCCTTGGGTGGAGGGAGAAGAGCAAGGTGTGTCCATTATGCAAGGCTTGTCCCTGTGTTCTCTACCATGGCATAAGACTGACCCAGGAGAGCAGGATGTCACCACAACAACTGGAAGTAAGAAAGGACATCAACTGGAAGAGTCCATTTGTGTTGCTGTGCAACAGTCTTGAAACACCTCAGGGGGTACAGAAGGGACCACCCCCAGAGGACTGTTGAAGCCTATGAGTAGTCAGAGGACTGTCCTGGGTGTCAGCAGTGAGGGACACACAGGATAAATGTCACCCACTGCTCTCCCAAGTTGTCAGCCTGTGGCTGCACTGAACTAAAACATGGAAGCGTGAGAATTGACACATGGGCCCATTCACGTGGCAATGGACTTTTGGTAACTAAGAACCTTGAACTTCCTCTGTGAAAAATGTGTCATCCCAAATTAGCATGTTAGTAGCATTTTTGGAACCCAACTGTGCATGCTCTCACAAGGAATCACTGCCCCAACTAGTAAGAGCATATGCCTGCCGCAAGTCCCGGGACCCTTTTGGGCATCTGATTGACCCCTCATTCAGGGTGGAGAGTCAGCAAGAACTGAGAAGGGGAGAAACAGGGACTGAGTTCCCTGAACCCTCATCTGGACTTGAGGCACCCTTTCAAATGGCACTGCTGCCCCAGCCCATTTGGGCCTTAGGGAAGACTGAAAATCTCAAGGAGGACATGGAAAAGAGCAGAGCCCCTTGAATCCTGGGCTGCTTACTTTCCTTTGTCCAAAACTATTCCTGCCCTTCTAGAACCTTGTTAGATGACCACACCACCATTAAGAGAAGCTGATGAGAGCCCTAGGCTCCTGCACAACGGGCCCAGGAAGTGAGGCTGCGGTGAGCTAGGTCTTAATGAGTGATGATGGATGGGAGTCCTCCAAGTTCAGTCTCCTGTTAGATATACTCACCTCTTTTACCAGTTGATGCATTAAAGTAAGTACTGTCCTGAAGACATTTTGTTCTTGACCGTACAGTCTGAACCCATAATGAGGAAAAGACATTTCTTCCATCTGCAGAAGCCTGTCCTAACCTTGGCCTTATCAGGTCTCTATGGCTGGGTAGAGGAACTTTTCTTTTTTGCTTCATCTGGAAACCTTTCACTAAATGTTCATTCTTTTTTTGTTTGTTCTTTGCTTACCTCAGGTCTCCTGCCTTGGATAAGCTCGTTCAAATCTGGAGATATTCTCTAGTAGGAATGTCTGTATGTGTGGTGTTTTGGGAGCTGTTGTAGATGTTGGTTTATTTTTTCATTTATTCCTGTGACATAAGGTATATTTTTATTTGGGTGTGTTTCATGCTGTAGTAGGTACTAGATTCCTGATTTAACAGAGGAGGAAATGGATCCTCTCAGGGACCTGAATGTATGAGGGTCCCACAGCAAGGAATCACACCCTGGCATTTACAGCCTGGGGTCCACACGCTGGCCTCACTCCCTGGGATCACAACACCAAAGCCGCACCCTAGGATCCCATACTGAAACCACACCTTGGGACTCACACCTTGGGATTATACTGAAGAGGTGCAGTATGGGCCACTTTGACGTAAAGATTATTTTGAGTTGAAAATAATAAAAACCCAGCAGATGCCAGAAAGGTGCTCTGCCTCCCTCATAACTGACTAAACTTACATTGGAAGGAGAGCCTGCAACTGGAAGAGAAGTATTGACTAGGCCCTCTTTACAGAAGGAACTCAGCTACATGACAGAACAATCCTGTTTTTTCCAAACACCTTCTTTCACCTTCTTGCTAATGAGTTTTCTCCCCCTTGTGTCCTTAGGCCTGTGCTTAGCTCATATAAGCTTCATGTTCCCTCATTGTCTTGAGAATTTCATGTCTGTGGATTTTCCATAGGTGTGCTAATAAATTTGACTTTCTGCTGCTAATTTGTCTCACATCAATTTTATTCTAACTAAGTCCAGCTAGAAGAAGCAAAGGGCAGAGGAAAGTCTTCCTCCCTGACAATACTATGGTATCACACCAGGGCCTCCACACCCTGGGATCACATCCTGGAATCACACTTGGGATCCATACCCTGGGGTCATACCCTGGGATTATACCCTGGGGTCACACACTAGAGTACATGCCTTGGGATCATATCCTGGGATCACAACTTGGGATCCACCCCCTAGGACCTACATCCGGGGATCATGCCCTGGGATCACACTTTGGGTGGGATCCACGCTCTGGGATCCCATCCTGGGTCCACACCCTGGGATCCATACTCTGGAATCATCCCTGGGATCACACCCTGGTATTGCATCCTGGTAAGTCAGGTTCTCACATGCTTCTCCAGCCCACAAGGGAGTGGGGCTGCCACAAGGTTCTGAAACCCCCAGGAAACTAAGGTATGTCTTCCTGAAGTTTCAATTTTATTTGAAAATGAGGGCCTAAAAGTAGAGCATTTTAATTGGTAAATAACTTTAACCCTTGTTAAAAAATTAAAAAACAAACCCAAATTGAAGTCATTTGCCCCCCACAACAGAAACCAAGACTTAATTACAGTTTCGACCTATCCCAGGAATGTGACTGACATACATCAATTAATTAATTAATTAATTTGATGAGAGAGTAGAGTAGGGGTGTGGGGGAGGTAGAGGGAGAGGGGAAGAGAGAATCTTAAGCAGACTCCACACACAGCGCAGAGCCTGACACAGGGCTGGATCTCATGACCCTGAGATCATGATCCTGAAATCATGACCTGAGCTGAAATCAAGAGTAAGACACTTAACTGACTGAGCCACCCAGTGTCCCAAGGTCTGTAACCTGTTAAAAGTCAATCTGAAATGTCGTGATCAGCACTAGTGAGATAATCAATATGATAAAAACCCTGCAGTTCTGCCCTCCAGCCCCAAACTACTCCCCCCAGAAAGTTCTGGCCTGAAATAATCCTTTCTTTTCTTTTGCTAGTAACTCATTACCCCAGCCTCCTTCCTATGAAAACCTTCCATTTTATAAGGTTCCTAGGAGAATCTCTCTACTTGCTAGATGGAATGATGCCCGATTTATGAATTGCTTCATAAAACCAATTAGACTTACAAACTCACTTGGTCACATTTTGTTGTTTAACCCTCTTCAAAAGCCACAGCAAGTGGAGGTTATTCTAGGGAGTGAAATGCAACAGGCACGCGAGAGTCCCTACTTCGAACTGTGCACTTGAGTCCAGGCCCTTCAGGCCTCCCAAGGACAAGTTTCCCAAGGCTGTTTTCCTTGCTTTTGTTTTGTTTTAATGTGTTTTTTATTATTATGGAGATGAATTTATAGAACATAAATGTCATCACTGTACAATGTGCAGTTCTGTAGTTTATGGTCTGTTCACAGTGTTGTGTAGTTACCCCTGCCATTACTCTATTTTTAAGGGGTTCTTTGCTAAAAAAGTGTGGGAAGTGCTGCCTGCCTATGCCACTACCTCCAAAGTAGGATTTGCAACATTGGCGACAGGAGATAAGAAAACAATTTTATTGGGTGGTGGTGGGGGGTTGCTTGGTGTGTCATGGGGATGCATCTTCAGTTTCTTTCAAGTCCTTCCGCTCAGACAATGATCCTTCGCTATTTGGGAGCCAGCCCAGTCCTTGAGGGTTCATGCTGCACCATGGATAGATTATCTCTAGAAGAAACAAAGATGGTGTCTTCCTGCCATAGAAATTGCTGAATCACAAAGGACTAACCAGCTTAGCAACTGTGGGGACTCCTGAGAGAATAGAAGGGGTTGGGCTTGCTTTCGATCAGGTTTCAGTGCAGAGACAGGTGTCCTGCCAATTCCCTCATTCAAGGACACATTTGTCATGGCATTAAGGAACAAAGTCAGCTTCCCCCCAGAGACCAACAGAAGCCTGAACCGGTGTACCTTTGTGCCCTTCTGTAGAGATTTGCTGTGGGATTCCAAGCAGTTTAGATAATGGCCTTCCTCTCACTGCAGATGCTGTGGCAATTCCAGGGGGCCAGACCTGGTGGTGCTGTTGCTTATCACTTTTCATGCAAAATCAGGAGCAGGCTCAGCAATGGTGAGTCCTCTTGTCATTCCTGGCCAGCAATTCGGCTGAAGGAGGACTTGAGAGTAGGAAAGCAAGTCCTCGAACTTTCTTCTGATTTGGGATTTTCTCTTCTTGCAGACTCTACTGAGATTCTTGAGATAACCATATACTTTCTCAAAGCCATATAACAAAATAACAAAATCTTGTTAACTTTGATCCTAGATTTCAAAATTTGTACCCAATGTAAGCTCTGAGAATTCAGTGTGTAGGGAAATGGCTCCTACCTCTTTGAGAAATGGTAATTTACATGGATGTGAATAAAAATAGGTATTCTTTATAGACTCCCATGTGCTAAGTGCTTTACACATATCTTCTTTAATCCTTGCAATAGCCCTGCAAGGTAGGTATTAGCCCGTGACTAGGCTGGTGAAGCTAAGAGTGGGTAACTAAGAGTGGATAACCGGCCCACTTTCACACAGCTTGCTGGGAAGTACTCTGACTCCTAATTTCCCAGGACCCCTCCTGCCACTTTCCTATGAAGCATACTTCTAATCTGGTCTTATGTCATGGTGCATTGAAACACGATGGGCTTTGAGTCAGACAGGATTCAAATTCCAGCTCCAGTAATCACCAGATGAGTGAGTCTGCAAGTCATGTAACCTCCCTGAGCCTCAGTTTCCTTGGCTGTGTTTGTGATAGTGATGCTTTGGGAGGTTGTTATGGAAATGAAATGAGCTGAAACACTTCAACGTCCCCAACAAGGTATTGGCATGTTGCTTAGCACAGCAGGATCTCAACAAATGATACTTTCTCTTTCTTCTTCATTCATCTCTGTACCTGCCATGGCCCCTGGTACAAAGTAGGTACTCAAGAAATATTTGTGGAAGTAAATTCAAAGGATTCTGCATGGCCTTGCTTCCCAGGGACATTGTGAAGTTGGATCCTCTCCAAAAGCTCCCTGAAAGAACAAAAGAAATTTTGAAGCATGTCAAATCTACGCATGGTTTAAATCTTTAGTACGAAGCAGGAAGACAAGAATAATCCTAAAAACAACAATAGTACTAAGATTCTGAAGTGAAATTCACTAGGTGGAGTGCTGTTGCTTTTCAAGAAATAGCAATAGTTGAGGATAGTTAAGTGCTCTGAAGCATAAGGGACAATAAATGCGATGAGAATGGCTCTTGGGTTTGGTGGCTTGTTCAACAAGGACTGGATTGGCTGGAGACAATGCACTTTTATAAGTACACCCTTGCTTAAGAGCAGATAAAAAATAAATACAAGACTTTTGAATGCATAACACAGGATGTTGAAAGAAGCACATCCTTACTATGATGCAGGGGATGCTTGGCTAAGTTCCATCTCAGAAGGATTAAGGAGGGTGAGTGTGTGGCATGTCTGCTGCCATTCCCCAGCCAGTTCCATGACAGACATTGTTCACTGATCTTGGCCTTCTCTCATGCCTGAGTCCTTCTAACCACAGTTCATTGGAATCAGTCTCTGTTGGCATTTAAGATCCAACCATTTATTGTTCCTGGCTCCAAACAAGGAGACTTAATGCCAGCTTAGTACCCAAGATTCAGAGACCAGTTCTCCTTCCTGGGACACTCCAGTCCCATCTCCTGATACAGCCAGATCATGGAACCAAACCTACTAGTACCCCTCAAAGCATGTCATGGAGATTTTAGTAAAGTAGTTGTCAATATTTTTCACTTCTTTTTGTAGTGCTTGCCCTAGAATTCAGATACAACACTATGCACAGTAGATTAGAGGACAATCAAAATGAAACCATCATACTGCATCCAGAATCATCCCTACTCATCCTTGAAGGAAACTCGTTCTTTCCCAATTTTCTTCCCATGAGATAGGATGTCCTAGGACATGCTTTGGTTTTCACTCTTCTCATGTTCACCAAACCCATGTGGCACAGTGGATATTTCTGTGGGAGCTGTATCTGCCCATGGTCTTTGATGAAAGCCTGGCTTGGGTGTCCATGTTTGTTTGGATTAGGAGGCATTGGTTTTAAGTGATAGTAAATCCCAACTGAAATTAGGTAAAGCAATAAAGAAGGTAATTATCATACATTATGAAGAGATCAGAGATGGGATGTCTGCAGGTGAGGAACATAGTCCAAACTATTGAAGAACAAATATTCAACTGTAAAAATTTGAAGATCTAATTGGCTTTATTCAATAATTGATAGTGATCTTATCGTTAGTGAAAGAAGCTTGCATACGGGAAGCTCAAGTATGTTCTGGAATGTGGGTGCATCTGTACGGAGTACGTACCATTGAAGCCCTATGATTTCACTTATTTCAGACAGTTTTTCTCTCTCTTTGATGATTAAAAAAAATTTTGCTACATGATTCATAAATGTTGTATTTTAACAGCAAATTTTCTTTATGTTGGTGTAAAATAGACATTAAATACATATTTATTCAGTAAGTGAGTACAGTGAATCTTGAAAATATATTATGTGCAGGAAACTCAATTTGGAAAACAATAAATTCAGTGCCAATCCTCAGGTTCAGACAAAGGGGAGCTAGTGTCCCTGTAGAAAAGAAGAAGTTAAAGGGTTGCCCCTAAGGGGAGGAGTCCCGTGTTCATCTTCTTTTTAGAGTTTCCATTCCATGCCAACATGAGTCAGAGCAGGGGATGGGAGGACAGCCAACCATGGGGCTCACAGTAGTGTCTTTATTCCTGTCCATCCTGCCCTCTTCTGCAAAACACACCCCTCAGCAGCTCCCTGAAGCTAAGCTGTCCACTGCAAGGGCCCAGTCATTCCCTTAAAACAGTCTGGCCTGATGACTGTTGCTTCAGAAAGACTTTCCTTCCATATCCAGGAGGGAAATATGCTTAAAGGGAGGGGAGAGTTGAACTATTTGCCATTAATGGTGGTGACCAATTGACACTCTGTAATCCTTTTGTGAAATAGTTTCTTGGTGATTAAAAGCAGAGTGAAATTAGTTTCATTTCTTTTAAAATCCTATCTCCCTACAGCTTTCACATATACACAAAATTCTCTTACTACCACACTTGTGTGGAGAAGTTATTTTAGCAGGTATTTTCAATCAATTCAATGTGCTAGGCATAAAATTACTTTTTTTCCTGTTATTCTTCTAGAAGTCGAGAAGTCTTCCATTCCTTAGCACATTCTCATTGAGAACCAAAGACTATGGAATTGACTTTGTTCTACTTTGTGTCACACAAAATACTCAGTATTAACACACAATAAAGGGGAGACTAAAATGTAAGAAGAGATGTCTAACAAACTGGTAGCTTGATGACAAATATGAAATGAAAAAAGATTTTTTTTTAAAAGCTGACCTTACCCCCTAGTATGGGAAAGGACATGCAGAGAATGACCAACTGATATTTCTTTATCTTTTGTACTGGCTTTTTTGATTATCTAGGGACTTCTTAGGAAATACCTTTAAGATATGGGGATTGTGAGGAAATTTGCATCCTGGAAGCTTCTACTTCTATATCAAATGTCTACAGAATAACATTTTTACAATTGTTCTTTCAATTGGTTTCCAAAGTTAAGAATTTCCTGGTTTAGGGGCACTTGGGTGGCTCAGTCAGTTAAGTGGTCAACTCTTGATTTTGGTTCAGGTCATGATCTCAGGGTCCTGGGATCAAGCTCTGTGTTGGGCTCTGTGCTTAGTGGGGAGTCTGCTTGAGGATTCTCTCTTTCTCTCCCTCTCCCCCTTCCCCACTCATGAACGTGCACATGTTCTCTCTCTCTCTCTCAAATAAAGAAATAAAAATCTTTAAACAAACAAACAAAAAGAATTTCCTGGTTTAGTATTGTGTATAGGTACTGCCAAGATTTGCAATTACTATTATACATAAACATATATTTGCTTTTTAGTGTGGCTCCATAGAAACTCCCAGTTATGTGGGGGAAGTGTGGATCACTGACAGCTTCCCAGAACTGCTGTGGTGGTTACAGTGGGAGGCCAGATGTAGTGCACTGACTGTTCAAATTCTCAGCCTAGAACCTGGCATTATACCTAGTGATATACAATGTCCTATTTAATAAGGTCTGTTTCTGATACTCTTCATTTCTTCCTGAAGATCCTAGTTTCCATCTGGCATCATTCCCCTTCAGTCTGAAAAACTTTCTTTTTTTTCTTAAGATTTTATTTATTCATTTGATGGACAGAGATCACAAGTAGGTAGAGAGGCAGGCAGAGAGAGAGGAAGGGAAGCAGGCTCTTGGCTGAGCAGAGAGCCTGAGGCGGGGCTTGATCCCAGGACCCTGAGATCATGACCTGAGCCAAAAGCAGAGGCTTTAACCCATTGAGCCACCCAGGCGCCCCTGAAGAACTTTCTTGAGTATTTTTTGTAGTGCAGATCTGCTGGCATTAAATTCTCATGGTTTCCTTTATCAGAAAACTGTATTTTGCTTTTATTCTGGAAGGACATTTCAGCTGGATATAGAATTTTAGGTTGACAGTTTTTCTCTCAGCACCTTAGTAGTATCACACTACTGTCCTCTGGTGTCCCTAGTTTCTTTTTGATATTATCCTATAAGTCCCTAAGGCTTTATTAATGATGTACTATATGTTGGCTAATTGAATTTAAATTTAAAAAAACCCACAGAACACCCCTTCTTTATCTCTGTTCTTGGATAATTTCTATTGATCTGTCTTCAAGTTAATTGATGATTTCCTGTCACCTCTATTTTGCTTTTAAGTTCACATAATATATTTAAAAACTTTTCAGACATTGTATTTTCAGTTTTAGAGTTCTTGTTTTAAAAAATAATTTCTACTCCTCTGCTGAGATTTTCTGTCATAATGAAAATTCATTATAAGCATGTTTTCTTTTTTATGTTTAAGCAGAATTACAATAACTGCTTTAAAATCCTTATCTGCTAAATCTAACATTGTAGTTATTTTGAAGTTAGTCTCCCTGATTGATTTCTCTATGAAAAATGGGTCATGTCATGTGCATATCAAATAATTTTTATTCTATTCTGGGTATTGTGAATGTATGTTTTAGGAGACTCTGGATTCCATTGTGTTCTTCCAAAGTGTGTTGACTTTGTTTATTTGTTTGTGTAAACAGTTAACTTGCTTATACTCTTACTATAAACTCTGTGTCTTGGAGGCATCTCAAATCTCCTTTCATTTTATTATCCTAAGCCATCTGTTTGTAAGTCATCCCTGTACTTGTAAAATAAAGTTCAGGATTTAATCAGAGATATGGGGAAAAGTTTACATACAAAATTTGGACATTACCTCTCTGGGTCTGTTTATTCCAAGATTCCCTTCTCATTTTATGGTGGCTATGGTTACCCTGAACCCTGTTCTTTGACTCCTCAGGCCATAAAGAACACAGGTTTCCTAACACAGTTTTAGCTGCTCTGGATCCATGCTGCCTGACTTTTGTCATCCTTTGGGTCAGAAGCCCCAAAATGGGAAACTTGTCTTATGCTTTTCCTTTCTTCCAAGTGTCACCTATCCTCTAGAATATGCCCGTCTTTGTTTGCTCTTAGGTGTCTTCAAGTGGTTGTTTTTTGTATTTTTTTTAAACAGAGTTTATATTTGTTATCTGAAGGAGGGTTATTCTGGCAGGAACTTTCTAAGTTATACTAGAAGCTGAGCTGCCCCAGATGAGTTTTGGTAATAAGTTCTGTGCCATGGAAAAACGCCTAAGCCAGGAAAAGCTGGGAGAAGCACAGATTTTAGGCCTTGAAGTCTTGTATACAGCATGGAATGTGGGTTCCTTTTCCTCACAAGTGATCTCTTTTCCATCCTTGGTGTACAATCCGTGGCACATTCTGTTCAGTGTTTGTGGGCTAGTGAAGGCAATATTTCTATTCCCTTTATGTAGTGAACTCAGTTCAAATATCTACAGGCATGGCGTCTGAAGCTTCCCAAAGGAGCTTAAAACGCAAACCTCATGATGCATATCTAGTGGAATCCCCCTGTGGGCCATATGGCATCAACTCCCACTCATCACTTGGGCGTTGAGTTCTTTCTTCATTTCCAGCACTTGTGGTTGCCATGCTGTAATTTGGCTAAAGATTTAAAACTTTTTTTTCCCTGTTTTTTCCAGCATTCCTATGTGTTCAAACTGGCTGTGGGGTGGGGTAGGCTTCCCATGTCAGCTCAGCTTGCTGCCTTGACTGGCAGGCAATGACTGGGACTCCTGAAGATCTCAGTGATTGTGCTTAACTGCTTCTGTCTGAGCTTGGGGGGAGGGGAGGCTTTCATCCAAGAGGAACACCATCCATCCCATTCCAGACCCTGCCCAAAATCTTATCATAAGGTCCCAGGGGCTGAGACAAAGGGCAGTTGAGGAATGCCACCATGTGTTTGATTTTAAAATGTTCTACCCTGAATATGCTGAACCAGTGTTCTAGGACCACATTGGGGCACCTTGCCTCTCCTACTTCAGACTGACTTTCTTCTGTCCAAGTAAAGCCCCTCCCTTTTTAATTTTGGATATAGACTGTTGCTAAAGCCCTTTTAAAAAAGATTTTATTTATTTATTTGTCTGAGAGAGAAAGAAGAGAGAGGACAAGCACAAGCAGAGGGAGAAGAAGGCAGAGGGAGAAGCAGGCTCAGGGTGCCTGATGCAGGACTTGATCCTAGGACCCAGGATCATGATCTGAGCCCAAGGCAGACACTTAACCGACTGAGACACCAGGCCTCCCAAGTCTTCCCCCCCGCTAAGATTTTACTTATTTGAGACACAGAGAGCTCAAGAAGTGAGGGGGGCAGAGGGAGAGGGAGAAGCAGGCTTGAACCCAGGACCCTGAGATCATGACCTGAGCTGAAGGCAGATGCTTAATGAACTGAGCCATTGAGGCCCCTCTTACTGCTAAAACCTAAACATTTTGTGTTTGATCCAAGCATCGTTTAGTTGCACAGACATATGCAATCTTCCTCCCAGATCTTCCTGCAAACAGATCTCCCTCATGGTGGTGTGTTCTATTGTGTGAGAATTCCCAAGGTGGGATTATAGGCTCCACTTCTCCCGCCCCCACCTCTCCCCTCCCTGTCCCTTCATGTCTCCTAAGGTTCTATTTTCTTCTCTAGACACACAAAATGTGGTAATTAATTTTTCCCTTCGAAGTTGTCTGAAATTTTACTTCCCTAAAGAGTTTGCTGTGGGATCGGCACATTTGCTATAGCAAAAAGGTTAAAAGAAGGAAATTAATTTGCTCTTTTTCCCATTCCTCTTCGCTGGTGGGTGGAGTATTCACCTGGGGTGGGCATGCCAGTGGGGAGAGAGCTGTGTGGGCTCCAGGTCCCAGCCACACCTGGGGAGAAGGGAAAGCCCGCTGATTACATAGGCAGGTGGGTCCTCCTGGCTGTTCTTATTACAACCTTGCCTCTCTCTCTCTCTCTGCTTAGTCCTCTCTGTCTCCACTTTGTGGTATTTTTTGTTTGTTTTGTTTTGTTCTGTTTTATTTTTTTACAGCAAAAGAGGAACCAAAAGGGGAATGTGTTGAGAGAGAACCACTGCTTTTAAACATGGTTAACTCTAGCTATGGCAGGGCTTCCCAAATTTCAATGAGTATACAAATTATTTGAGAATCTTGTTAAAATGCAGTTTCTGATTCAAAAGGTCTGGGATGGCATGGAGATTCTGCTTTCCTTTTTGGTTTTAAAGCTTTTAAAATAATTTTTTAAAAAGATTTTATTTATTTATTTGACAGAAGGAGAGAGAGAGAGGGAGAGTAAGAGAGTGCAAGAGCACACAAGCAGGGGGAGCTGCAGAAGGAGAAGCAGCCTCCCTGCTGAGCAAGGAGTGGACGTGGGGCTTGATCCCTTGACCCTGGGATCATGAGCTGAGCCAAAGGCAGACACTTAACTAACTGAGCCACCCAGGTACCCTGAGATTCTGCATTTCTACCAAGCTCCCTGGTAATAGCCAACCCACTGGTTCTTGAGTAACAAGGTCCAATTGTTGAGAGGTGTAGCCATGTACTAACATCGAGAGGAGGGCATCTGGGACTGGGGGCAGAATGCCATGTGAGATTTTTGTGATACTTCCTGGTCTCTGCCACAGTGGGGCAATACCAGTGGAGACATAGAAGGAATGAGAGGGCATAAGGGTCTCTGTCTTGGCAACAAAACTGTACTTTTATATACTTTCATAAATCTGGTCTTCGCTTGGGTGTGATTTCAAAGGGAGAGAAGTCCACACTGAGAAAAGAAATATCTATGTGACCAGTATGTGCTATGGAATTTTATCAGTATTAAACTCACATATGTACACACTTAGCCCAGGCTTAAGAAACAGTACAATTTTATCAGTTAGGAATACATCCAACTTCCAGCAACAGAAAATCCAGTAACAGTGGGATTGATTGCTTTCACATAATGGGAATTCTGAATCATTGGGTAGTGTGGTATTACCTCTGACCTCTTTTTCTGTATGCCTCCAGAACTGGGTTCTCAGCCCTGGCCAAGCCACCTGGGGAAATTTTAAAAATCCCGATGCCCAGCTGACTGCCTAGACCAATTAAATAAAAGTTTCCAGCATTAGGACCCGGGCATTTGTATTGACAAAATCTGTCCACATGACGACGGCAATGGTTGAGAACCTCTGCTCTTGGCCTTGCTGCCACAGTTTCCTCCAATACTTTTCATCATCGTCTTAACAACCTCAGCCACTGGCATTAGTTCAGGGCCCAGCATGTGATTCTCTTGGCCTTCCCAGCTTTGTTCCCAGATGGCTATTACTGCCCCACTTGCCCACCATGTCTGCAATCTAGGCAGGAAGAAGAAAAAAAGGGCAAAGACAGGGCTCAGACTTCCACTCACACCTCACAGCTGGAACTGTGCCTTATGGCTTCTGCTAGGACAAAGATGATTGGAAAAGTAACAATTTGAGCTTTTCCAGCCTCTACAGTAGAAGCGGGCAAGAGCCAAGAGGTTGGGGAATGCTATGAGGTAAAAGAATATGTGCAGGTCTTGCAAAATGTTTATCATCATTGCAAACATAGAAACTACATTCCCATTATAGAAAATTAAGAAAAATGTAATAAGAGAAAATAAACTTACCCAAGTCTCAGCACTTAAAGACCAGAACTGTTAATAGTTTGATGCATTTCCTTTCAGATTCTTGTCTGTTTCCCCCATGATTCAGATTATAGTGTATTTACAATGATGAATTTTACCCTTTCTTGTAACATGAAAGGATGAGATTTTCTCCATCTGTTATGATGATTTTTTAAACACAATTTTATCTTCTGCATTTATATTTCATTATGCTAGTGTGCTACAGTTTAACTTCTCTCCTGCTGTTAGGATTGTTTTTTATTTTTTTTCCTTTTCCTGGTTTTACATTATTAAAAACAACCTTGCAATGAACTTCTTTGTGTCTTTAGCCTTTTGTCGCTTTTGTTCTATGTATATCTTTTTTTTTTTTTTTTTTTTTTTTGGTTGGGGAGGAGAAAAGGTTAAACAAAAAGTTTGGTGTTTGCTTCAAAGAGCTTTCCCAAACAGTAGTGATTCATTTATATTACACCTCACTGTGGATGAACACTGTACCGCAGGCTTTCATAACAGTTTGAATTCAAGATAGTGTGTGTAATATGTATTTTTCTGAAATCCGCTGTATTCATTTGCACCTATGAAGCGTGTTCCTTGTGTTCTTGTTCTCAGATGAAAGATATTGGGATTTTGGTTCCAAGGACAAATAAAAAAATATCACAAATACAACCTGATTTTGATTTGGGTCTAGACTAATTACTAAGGGAGCATTCGGCAATATTAGTCTCAAATATTTTAAATACTTGTGAAGCAGCAATGAATTGAATGACTGTTGGCTCGAAGAATGAGGCAACCAACAGGGACTGAGGGAAGAATTTTAAGTCTGGACACCAAGTTCAGAGCCAAACGTCAATAACTTCCCACTCACGTCTGCAATATCTATAAATAAAGTAAAGGGAGAGGATAATAAGAATTATTTGAATAAAGTTAAGTAATAAGTACATATAAAACAGGGGAAATGTTTTTTCTACTTAATCTGTCACTCATTCCACTTCAATAAAATACTTGTAAGCAGAATAACAATTTTTAAATTTTATTTATTTATTTAAATTATGCCCATTTTACATTCTTTTTTTTTTAATTTTATTTTTTATAAACATATATTTTTATCTCCAGGGGTACAGGTCTGTGAATCGCCAGGTTTACACACTTCACAGCACTCACTATAGTACATACCCTCCCCAATGTCCATAACCCCACCCCCCCAGCCCCCTTCCCCCCATCAACCCTCAGTTTGTTTTGTGAGATTGAGAGTCACTTATGGTTTGCCTCCCTCCCAATCCCATCTTGTTAGCAGAATAACAATTTAATGCAGAAGACTGTATTGCTGCTGATCAGAACTTCTCTAGAGCAAAAGAATGAATATTGATCAACTTCCCTGGTTTAAACTTAACTTTATTTATTTACTTATTAAAATATTTTTATTCATTTATCTGTCAGAGAGAGAAAGAGCACAAGCAGCGGGAAGGGGCAGAGGGAGAGGGAGAAGCAGACTCTCTGCTGAGCAGGGAGCCCAATGCAGAACTTGGTCCCAGGACCCTGGGATCATGACCTGAGCTGAAGGCAGACACTCGAGACTGAGCAAGCCAGGTGTCCCTGAAGTTAACACTAACTATGTGTTTTAAAACATGTTATTTTGTGACTTGAACCACTATGTTATGCCTTCAAAAGTCCAAGAAGAAAGTAAAATCATATAGAAAGCCAGAAACGTCACAAATACATTCAGACAGACATTTGTGATTGTTTTTGGTATCTGAAACCTTTCCCCCGCAACATCATACTGATGTCCCTTTTGTAGGCATAGCCCTGGCAGGAATGAGAACCCAGGTAGTGCACATAACTTTTACATTCTCCAAGTGGGGAATTTATTATTTCCATGTGGATCAATTCCTGCTTTTTTGAAGTCAAGTCTTTATTTTTGTTCAGCTTTTTTCTACCACTTTCTTTGGTATTCCTTGGACATGCAAAGACTGGAAAGATGTGTCTGGAAAGATAGTGGTATCATGTTTCTTTTTATATTCTCTGCACCCCAGCCTTCTGCCACAGTCAGGCTGACTTCCTTTGAGAAGATTTCTGGGGATGGAACTACTGGATCCAGGAGACTGAGCCAGCCTGAGTCTTGTGTGTATGTTGCCAGAGAGGCTGTGAGGGTCATTCTGATGCCAACTCTCCACAAGTCTTCATTGGGTTTTCTCTGTTCTCTTGGCTGTGCTCCTCTGCAGCTGGATGGGATGGTCTGTCTTTTTTTTTTTTTTTTTTTTTTGGGATGGTCTGTCTTTATGAAAGCTACTGGTGGGAGGGCTTTGCCAGTCCTTGTGAGAAGCCGTGCACTCACCAATGACATTAAAAATATCTCCATCCATATTCTGAACCTCCTACTCCCACCCCTCAACATGTTTGTTTGCAGCTGGACATTTTTGTTTCTCTCTCTCTCTAAATTATGACTTAACTCCTAAGACTTGGGCAAACACTCCCAGTATCATAAGGGACTGGCTGGCTGGGTGGCCTCTGCCCCATTATGGAATTTTATTCACCCTTCAGCCTCACTCCATTGTCCTTATCAGAGCCATTTCCATGGCAACTGTCCTCCTTTGGCCATTTAGTATGGGTGGCTAAGTCTTACATGCTTAACATATTTGGTATTTCATCTTCCAAAAAATTCAAGTTGGCTTGTCAAATAGAACAAATAAGCTTTTTATAGTCAACAAGGACTAAGGGTGGCCGCTTTGATAACAGGGAAAGACCAGAAACCTCAAGCCAGTCACATCCAGCTCCACTTGAGACAAGAGAGGAATGGGAAGTCTTTAGAAGGTTGGGGGAGACTGACTCAGACCCAGTGTTGGGGCTTCAAGTTAAGAGTAGTGCTGAGATGACATGGGTCTTGGCTCAAACCCATCCTCAAGGACCTTTGGGTGGCTTAGCTATCATCAGTGGAGGAGTTCACCTGCAGACAGTGCAGTTTGGGGGCCCCAGGGTTTCCATACCTTTCGCATAGCATCACACCACAGTACTTTCTAGCCCGGGAACCCTTAAAAGTGCACACATGTTGCATAGCACCCTGAGAACTTTGCTGAGGTGAATGTGTCAGCTCAGAAGGGACCAGTTGGCCTGATGGTCTCGTGCATTCCCACCATCTGTCCACCATTTACAATACATTTGCTATTGTTCAACATTTTTTAAAACTTGAGAATTAAAAGTTGAATTTACAGTATGTTAAGTATTACACTTCTTGGATTCATAGGCAAATACCCTTATCTTTAAAGTAGATTTGGCTCAGTGGGTTAAAGCCTCTGCCTTCAGCACGGGTCGTGATCCCAGGGTCCTGGGATCAAGCCCCACATCGGGCTCTCTGCTCGGCGGGGAGCCTGCTTCTTCCTCTCTCTCTCTCTGCCTGCCTCTCCGCCTACTTGTGATATCTCTCTCTGTCAAATAAATAAGTAAATAAAATTAAAAAAAAAAAAGTAGATTTGTTCCTTCCTCCCTACCTCTCTCCTCTCTTCTCTTCCTCCCTCACTTCTTCCCTTCCTTCCCTCCTTCCTTCCTACATATGTATGTATTTTGCCTGCTTAGTGGGATTCACTCTGGCATACTAGAAAGAGAGTGAGGTGTGGAGCCAGACAGATCTTGGTTGGAACCATGATTGTATATAAGCTATGTAACCTTGGCATAAGATGACCAGCTGTCCTGGTTTGCTGGGGGCTAGAGGTTTCCTGGAATGCAGGACTTTGAGTCTAAATCCAGGACCATCTTGAAGAAACCAGGACAGTTATGACCTTACTTGGGCAAGACAGAACCTTACTGAGCCTTGGTTTCTTTCTTTATCTATGAAATGGGCATAATAGTACCTGTCTCCTGGGTTATTTTGACGATTTGAGTTAGTATTCAAAAAGTATGTGAAGTTATATCGGAGATCTCCTAGATCTAAACAGACAATAATGAGGTAATATTAACACTCATAATTGTCTCCCTTTTTAAGGCTCAAAGTGATCTTTCACCATCATTCAATGCTTTTTTCTTCATTTCTAATGTCTCTTCAGGAAAGGGGAATTTATTCTGGGTATGGGTATAAAATGAAGATATTCTTTATACTAAAAAGTATAAAGAAAAAGTATCATTATCATATCCCTAACCTGAAGCAACCACTTTAAAAAAACTTTGGATTCAAGTTTACTAGTCTAAACAATTGATATATATCTTTGGGCATAAATATTTTTGATTATTTCTTTAGGGGAAATTAAAAAACGAGGGTTTGCTCAATTAAAGGACAAATATTTTTAGCCTTCTTTTATATTAGATATAACATTATATTTACATTCCTCCAAAAATCTAAGTCGACAGAACAAAATAAGATGTTTTCTATGAAGGGAGTTGTGTGTTCCTTGTCTCCACACAGGATTCAGCTGTCCCTGGAAGGCTCTCTAAGGAAGAAGTTTGATTTCTTTCAGCAACCCTGTGGTAGTGGTGGCTAACGGATATCATCTTATCTCATCATTAGGTAGTAGTACTGCTTTTACTATTGAGTATTAGTTTAAAATGGAATGTAATGTCTTGGTCAGTTTTAGGTTTTAATTAACCATTTTCTGGGAGAACCAGAGTGATAGCTCAGAGCCTCCCTCTCTGTACTATAAATACTATGCTGTTTGGTAATTGGTCAGGGAGGTTTAGAGGTTGTGCCTCTGAAGCTTTTCCTGGAGATCAGGTTCAACCAAAGGGGTAACAATGAGGCAAAGCAATGAATTTGCCTGATTTCTAAGGACTCTGGGTCCTTTGTGGGATACGACAAATCTCCATATTTTGACTGTGGGACCCAGGCTCAGCTAAGCTAAATATGACTGCTCTGGTTATATGAAGATGTTTAGGGGTGGCTATGACACAAATAGTGCAATAAGTTTTATCAGAATTTTTTTCTCCTACAGATATCAGGAAAAAGATACTTCCTTTTGGCAAGGTATTCCAGCTGAAAGATGGCATATGCTTAGAGATATGAGCAGCCATCATTGCTATCCTGTGGGGACATCCTGCCTGAGAAGCAAACTAACAGAGAGGAAAGGAGAACTGAGGTACGGACAGAAAAAAGTAGAATCTTGGTCACATCCCTTATCCATCTATGCCTGAAACCAATGCTGGCCTCAGATATCCTAGTTACCTAAGTCAATGCCCTCTTTGTCTTAAAGTTATGCAAGTTGAGTGTTTGTCACTTAAATATGTCCTTTATTTGCATTATACCATTATGGTTATTATCTTCATTCTATAGAAACCAGGACTCAGAACAATTAACTGCTTTGCTCAAGCTAACACAGCTGGGAAGTGGGGTTCTCTGGGTTTGTGGTTGGGTTGTTCTGACTCTACAGGTCATGTTTCTTAGCTTGATTCAGCCTCAGTGAGTATAGGAGCTGGTGAAGCCAGCCCTTGACAGCATTAAGATAGGCATTGGCTCTCCTGTTTTACTAGCTCGTGAGCAGGCCAATGACATTAGACACTTCAGGCTGGTGCACTGAGGGTCAGACAGGCTAAATGTGGTCCCTGGATCGCATGCAGCATGCCTGCCTACTCTGGAAAGTCCTTTTGATTCAGTCTTCTCAACTTGCAGGAACCACTAAGTGGGCGGAATCAGACCTCATTGGCCTCTAGTCAGCCAGGCTACTGCTGAGCAGGGAGATTCTGCAAGCAGAAACATTCCAGAAGATGCCCTCATCTTTGAGGTGCTGAGACACCCCCCTCCATGTCCTGAAGCTTAGGACAAAAAAGCAGGAGCTATTCAAATGTGAGATAATAGTAATTTTAATATTTAGTTCACAAAACATGCAGGTCAATAGTCAATGCATATACAATAGGCTAGAGCAACAATAACAAAATTACAAAGCACAGTCTAACTCACGGAGGCTTTCATACAACAAAGGATTGGGTAGAGAATGTGCTGATTAAAAACCCAGCTGAGCCACACCTCAGTGCCTCAGACGGACCAGGGACTTTCTGGTGGTAGCAAAGAAGGCTCATTGTGCCCATGGCCTTCAAGTCAAATCCTGAGAACCCGCACAATCTCCATGCCCTTGGTTGCTCAGTTTTGTCTTCCCCCATCTCTGCCTTTTTGTTGTTGTTGTTGTTTTTCTTGGATTATCTATCCACCCTTTATCCCATCTCAGACAATGAGTTCCATGAATACCGTATCTGATGTAGCTTAGAACCATTGCGGTCTCAGTGAGAAGGGTCTCTGAGTTTGCTTTGGATGTTGGTGAACAAAATTCCTCTCTGTTTAATGGGCTGTGATCTGGTTTTCCCCAGACATACTCTGTTGAGTCTGAAGACCCCTATGAATAGTCACCCAAATCCCTGGAGGCCACTTTCACATGAACTTGGTGAAGGGACTTTTTTCCCCAAATAATAACCCAATGGTGAGATTCCCCCAGTGCCAGTGCTGCTCCCTGATTGGGTAGTTTTGAGACACTGCTCTTATTTTACTTCCCTGGGGACCTATTCTGGCTCTGGTGCTAAGATGGAATTCTGGTGGCCTGGAAGGAATTCAGGTTTTCTGCAGCAGGCATGTGAACACAGGGAAGGTGTGTGGCTGTCAAGAGCTTTCAGTTCTTGAACATCCAATGGTCCAACCACTGTAGGTAAAGTTAGTGAAGGGAAGAGCTCTCTGAGTATCAAAGCTGACCACAGTGCCTAGTAAGTGTTCCTGTCAACTGACAGTGACCTCTAGCCATGCAAATGTGCACAGGGGTCACTTGCCATCACATTACATCCAGGCTCATCACTTTGTAGTTGTGCTTGTCGTTTGAAAGAACTGGTTTCAACTCATTCCCTCAGCTTCATCCTTTGGTTTTTACAGGGTTACACTGTATCTATTATGTGTAGTCATAGTCCTGGAGAGCTCAAAGGGAAATAATTAGGATCAGTGAACATTTCATGGAATTCAAACTTAAGGATGATTTTACAAAGTCAACATAGACAATACCAAAGCAATTATTTTTTCATTTTCTTCTATTCATGTGCAGGGGTGAGGCTAATTCAGAGACATTGTATTGTTTCACTAATATTTATTCTAACTATATTGAGAATACCATATATATTCAGATTACCCACAAATATCCTTTTCTCATTCTTCTAGGGACACTTTCTGGCCTGTGACAGAAAGAGGACCTACAGTGGGGAGCCCAGGAGACCCCTGGGGGCATCATACTGGAATTAGCATTTGCCAGCAAAAGCAGAAAGCTTTCCTTAAACTGAAATTGCTTTGGTCCAGGTAATGTCAAGATCACAGTGTAAGAAAACTCAGATAATGAGCTGGAGACATAACAAATATCTTTCCCTATCACCTCTTCTTCAATCAGTATTTATTAGTAGCCAAGTTGGCGGGGGAGGTTAAAATCAAATAGCAGGAAATGATGTCTTTTGATGGACTCTCCTTTTTTCCTTGCAGAATTGTTCTGGGGGACGAGTTGGGAAATAGATCATCGATGGGCTATTGTCTGATAGGAATTCAAACCACATTCTATCATCAGATTAGAAAGGTTAAATTAAAAAAAAGAAATAGGGGATTGGAAACCGTGAACGGTAGCCTCTAATTCATATCTGATAACTCAGATGTTTTTGTGATGGAACATTAGAGACATAGAGACATGTGGCCCAGACCATCTGGCCACCTCCTGGGTGAAATCAAAGTTTTTCTAACTTTCAACTGTGAGTCAAAAGCAATCAGGAGTCAAGGTAAAATTTCCTTGTTTTTCAAGTACGTTCTAACTGGGTGATTCTTTTGCCCATGCCGAGGTGTCTTGGAGCGCTACACGTAGTCGTACTTGGAAGGATGAGACTGTACCTCGTCCTCTGTGCGGGCACCCCCATCGTATATCTTCCTGTTTTTGCTATTGGGCCCAAAGGCAGTGCTGGCCTTGAAGCCTCCGGGCTTATAGGCGACATTGTGGCCTGAGGCATGGTAAGACACAGCTTTGTAGCTGAAAGAAAAAAAGAAACATTCCATGACCACAGATGTATTTGGTAAGAGGATAACCCACTCCATTTACCCCAGGATATCTTGGTTTTAGCACTGAAAGTCCAGCATCCCAGGAAACCCTTAGTCCTGGGCAAACTCAGATGGTTGGTCACCCTAGGCTTTGAGACACTGGTTTTTCTGCCTCTGCACTGGAGCAGAATTTCTTGTTTTGTATTAGAGCCGGTAATTCATGACTAGTGAGTTCCCTCTGTTAATCAATTAAAATGAAGTTGAATCAGAAACAATGTCTGGGGGAACATGGTTATGCCAGAAAAAAAAAATCACAGAATTTGTAAGCTGGAAGGCACATGCATGGAGCCACTCTTCTCGCATCTGCTCAATTTATGGATGAGCTAAGAGAGGCCCAGAGAAGGCAAACGATCTGCTAGAAGTCATAGGACTAGTTAGCAGTAGATCTGGCCCAGGTTTCTCTGCAGCAAAACTTTGGCATTTTGGAACAGAGGACTCTGTCATGAGGGCCTCTCCTGTGCATCACAGGAAGTTTAGCAGCACCCCCCCACGCCCCTGCACTTGATCCCAGTATCACCCCTGCCCCACTGCAAAGCTGTGGCAAGAATCAGGAGTCTTCAGCTGTTGCCAAATATCCCCTGGTGGGCGGACTGCTTTCAGCTGAGAACCATGGAATCCTGAAGTCAGAGGGAACCTGGGGGGATTATTTTTTTCTCTCAAACAGGATCATTCCTAAATCCACTCAGCTGAAATATTCCTATTCCATTCTTTAGGTTCCCCATAAAAGAGAGGGTTCAGGATCCTTTACTTAATAAGTTCTTCCATAAACCTAGACTGATCATTCTGGCTCCAAATTATACTTTAAAATGGACTTGGATTAAATGTTTGATTGCACTGGGATGGGGAGACTCACTTGGTTTCCTCAGGCGCCAGGCCCCGGCAGGCAATGCACATCATCACACCCCCAATTAGTGTGAGGCCTCCAGCAACCCAACCCACGAACAGAGCCGAACCAAAGGTGTACCTGAGGGGGAAAATGAAGCAATGAATGTGGGCGACTCAACCCTCCAGACTCCACCCACTGTACTTGGCCACACCCATCCTCTCTTGTCAGTTCTTGTGGCTTCCACACCCATCCTGGCCCATGCCACTGAACACATACTCCTTTGGGCCTTGGCCAACTGAATGAGGTACCTTAGAGAGCAGAACTGGGACGGAAGCTAGTCAGCCAAACGGCAGTGGGATTCTGTGGCCACTAGCATCACTCAGGCATGGAATTAATTATAAGTCTCTAATCTCAGAGAAACATCTTTGGAAATCCACCTCCCTCCCGATTGGCATTAGGGAGTGTCTTAAAGGTTTGGCAAGAGGAATTTGAGAGATGTGGAATCAGTCTGAAGTTATTATTTCTGAAAGTATTTTGGCCCCTTGAGTTCTTCCTGTGGGCCAATAAGCTTTTATCTTACCTAATTCAAGTACCCTGGAAACTGCCCATGCAGGTAGGAGCATTATCTTCAGAAAGAACTAATGTGAAGGGACCATTCATTCTTCCATTCATTGTTTATGCATCTGTTCAACACGTATTTATTGAGCTCCTACTATGTGCCTGACACGGCACTGGCACTGGGACATAGGGAACACAGATTCTACTTTCCCAGTGCTTCTGTTCTAGAGCCCACACTGAAACTTTAACCTGTGTCATCTGACTCCAAAGCTGGTACACTTCCCATGCCTCCACAAGACAAGAGGGACTTGTCACCTCTGAGCAGGATTGTCTGAGAACAAGGTGTCCTGAAAATAAAATAATTCTCATTCCAAATGGACCTTTGTGGGTAGTGGAGACTGTGACCAAAAGCTGTTAGGAAGTCAGTGGGTATTTCAGTGTTAGCTGGTAACTTTCCCTTCGTCTCCAAGAATCTCACAGGAAGGGAGAGCTCAGCAAAGTGGATGCCTGCCCATGGAGGTTTTCCCCTTGGGCTCATTAAGGATCATGGGGATGTTTGTAGAACACTGTGAATCACTGGTATGTTTAAAAATCACAAAATAAGAACATTATACTAGTACTTGGAAGACAGAAATGTGTGCAGACCTCTGCAACCTAAGAAAATAAGATACTTTAGATGTGCTTAAAAAGTATACACATTTTAGCAGGATCAAAGTAAGCAATATAAGCTGGATGACCAAGTGTAATGTAAAGGGCAGAGCTGGCAGACTTAGCTCAGGGCTTGAAAAAGTTCTGGGAGAACATTTATTTGTAGGCTATTTTTATTTCCTTTGGACTAGGAAAAGACAGGCATTTGGTTTGAGTGCTGTTGGCTTGGAATGAAGAACCCCATCCCACCCACTTGGTCCTCCCCATTGTAGCTAGGGGTTTAACAGCTGACCTCTTCCTAGAACTCCTCTTCAGCCCCTGGGTGAATCTCCTGGGGGCAGTCCTGGTCCCTCTGCCCTGACAGAAACCCTGTCCTTGATACCCCTATGGATGTTTGAGTGACTGCACAATGTTAATGATGACAAAAATCGCTCCAGTTATTGAGCCCTTACTGAGACTGTGATGGACTCTTTTATCACAATTTTATTTAATTCTTTCATCAGTCCCATTTGGCAGGATTTATCATTCCCATTCTATAGATGAAGAGACAGATGCTCAGAGAGGCTAAGCAACCTTTTCAAAGACCCAGGAAGGAGTTGCTGGGATTCAAATGCAGATCCCTCTGCCTCCAAAGCCCTCATTGTTAGTCATGAAGCTAATTCTATTTTCTGTGTAGGGGGAATGAGGTCCCTTCTTTAACTTAGACCTCTTGGTCAAGGTCAGCAAACTTAAATACTTAACTGGGTTGGCTATGGAATTGAAATGAGTGAAGTGGGTTGGGTATAAGAAAATATTTCACTTTCTTAGCTCTCTCATATGGGGAAAAAAACCCCACAAGCCCAGTGATAAATGACCTCAGAGCTGGGACTTTGATAAACTGGAGAGGGTGAGTCCTTGCTAAGAGGGCGTCTGTCTCTTAGCTGCAGAGATTGTCATCATTGAGGATGAGGGCCCAGTACAGTCAGATCTGATTTTTTTTTTTTTTTTTGCAAGAAGCTGGGAAAACAGGTTTTGTGTGTGTGTGTGTGTGTGTTGTGAAATATCCTTGTAGAGAGCACTAATGGTGCTCCACCCAGGTCCCCTATATTCCTTTAATCATTTCTTCAGTTCCTATGGTCTTTGCCTTTGCTTGCCAGCCCCCATGTTTCCCCCCTGGAGCTCTAGCTTTGGTACAGTCCCTGGAGCCATTTTACCCACAAGCACAGAGGCTGACTAGTGCTGAAGTGTGACAATTTGAAGTCAGGGCAACTCGGAGGTTGTCTTGTTCACAGCTCCTCAGGATTGGGTTGAGTCCCAGACTTCATTACAATTACTCCCTTCTCTATCCTGGGTTCCTCTCTCCTACCCAGTCTCCCCTTCCTTAATAAATCGCTAAACAGAGCCTTGGGATCTGTTTCTCAGGATCTGTTTCTGAGTAACCCAATCTACGACACACTTCTACTTTTTAAAAGTTGGTGATTAATGCAGGTTATAAAATGCAATGTGTAGGCTAATACAACATATCTCGCAAGCTGTGTATAGCATGAAGGCAGGCAATTTGTAGCTCAGGTATATTCAATGCAGCAATAGCAGAGGAAGGGATACCAGAAAGCCCAATGGGGTACCAGAAAGTCCCTTCAACTGACTGTCAAGGCCTTTCTTGGAAGCTGTACTGTCCTGGGTGATTTCTGGGTAGACAGGATAAGAAGACAGAAGAAAGGGAAAAACTGCTGCCCATCCACGGAGGAATGCATTCAGGAGGACTCTCAGAATACTGTAGTCTCCATCTCAGGATATAAGTTGGCTGCCGAAGGGATGGGGCAGGTTTTAGGGAGATGGTGTGGGAGAATGATGGAGGCATTAGTCCCAGGTGCCAGTTGGGTGGATGACCCCGCTAGGCAGGGACAGTGACTCCAGGCACCCAGATACTCCAGATAAGGTGGGCTCTTCTAAGTAGGCTGACCAACCATCCTGATTTGCCCACGAAGGAAGAGTTGCCCAGGATGTGGGACTTTCAGCGCTTAAATTGGCAAAGTTCCCAGAAAACCAAAATGAATTGGTCAGCATACATCTAAGTTGTCCTTGTAACCAAGAGATAATGGAAAAATCATATAGGAGGATGGGAAGAGCTTATGGGGATCATTTCCTCCTCTCTTGAAACAAAGCAGAGCAAAGATGGGGACTGGAGTTCCAGGGAGTCAGAGATTAATGGATTCATCCCAACCTCATCCCCTCTTTGTATCCCATGATGGTGTGGCTGGAGAAATACCAAGTGTATCCACTCCAGAGACGACAGGTCACTTAGATATAATATTTACATGACTCTCTCAATAGAAGATCTTTCTTCTTTAAGAATTTGCTGCTGCTTCTTGCTTGAAGTACATCTCTTTGAAGTTGTTAAATGAACATGGGTTTCAGAATTGCTCTTCCATCATTTAGAAGTTCTACCCTCCTTTAGACACCAAATTATCATGGGGGTTCATCTCCCTCGGCTAGACCATAACCTCCATGAGGATGGGGACCTTGTCTTATCCCCAGCACTCAGAACAGTTCCTGGCCCACAGCAGGTGCTCCATACATTTGTCGAATGAATGCATGTATGAATGAAATGAAGATGCAGCTGTACAAGGAAGAAACATAACATTACTCTTCACACCTGTACCACACTCTGCTCAGTTCTACTCAAGCTTTCACCTGTCCCTAGCCAGGTTCCTGTCATGGCCTGGAGATGCAGGTTGAGGTTCATTTACATGCCTGGGCTAATAGTGCCTGTTTCATTGCCACCACAATGGGGCCTGTGTAAGCGTCTTAGATAAATACTGTGAACTGTCGCTGTATTTCAATGCAAATGTCAGCTCAGCCTCAAGTCATAGCACCGAGGATATTTCACTGAAATGAAGTTTATGAATTTACAGATCATTGTTGATTTACGATATGGCATGGTTGCCTCTGATAAATTTTTGCTATTTCAGGCACTGACAGTCACATTAAGCATATGTGTTTAATAGGATTTTTACAACCGTACTCACCACAGAATACTAAGACTAGATTAGGAGGTTACCTGGTCTGAACGGTCTGCACCATCCCACCCATGCCGGTGTACATGTTAGCTGTAGACATCCAGAAGTTAGTAACAAGCATGTTGGCAAATACAGATACTCCAACGATTGCACAGAGACCTGTGGGCCAAGAATGAGAAAGCTCCAGAGTCAGCTTTAAAGGGATCACAATGTTTCTGAGGCAATGTGTGCTTAAATGAGTTTAGATGAGCAGGCTGGAGAATATTCCATTCCTGTAACAGAATGGCTAATCCAAGCATTGATTCTTGAATTCCCTCTATGTGCTAGACATTGTGTTAGGTGCTTAGACTCTCTTATCTTGCTAATTGTGGAAGGATTTGTATGTGTGCAGGAAGAGATTTTCCAGGCATCTTAGGACAAGGGATTAATAATACAAATATTTTGGGCCTGGCCCTTTCATGATGTTAAGTGCTCTTCTCTTAAAATCATTTTTCTAGAGTCTTACCAAAATAATGCCTTTAGGGACTGAGTCACATGACTACCTTAGGATTGATAATCTCTTCTAATAAAGTGGGGTGGCAGTTAAGGGGGACCTTAACACTCATCACAATTCTGTACAGCATAACTGGGCCCTAATCTCAGATCTTGAATCCCAGTGTGTAAAGCTCTGATCCATGCTCCAGCCATGCTCTGTAGAGAGAAGTCGTGTTTCCTCTGCCAGAATGATTTTGCTTTGACATTCCCAGAAGTCCATTTCAGAGAGGGAACTTCAGCTCCTTGTTTACCTGAGATGATGAACATGATCCCAGAGGTCAGTGTCATGTTGGCTTTGGCGGAGTCCTCCATGCTGCCAATGCGGATACACTTCAGGGCAAAGATGGACACCAGGAGGCTGATGGCACCCAGGACAATGCCCACGATCATCAGGGCTCGTACTGCTTGCAGCATGGCTGCAGAAGGATGAACAAGACACGAGCTGCAGATAAGGCCACCTCCACATGACTGATTAGGCTTTGGCTCAGTAAAACAAAGCAACCACAATCAACCAGCACCAAATTCCCAAGAAATAGCAAATCCACAAACTGTGACCCTTGCCATCACCAGGGGACGTAGAGTTGTGAGAGATGCAAAACCTTATGTACATTCCTCTGATTGTTGAAGGACCTGCCCATGGTTGTCTGTAGAATGAGGACATTGTGGAGGTGGGACAGCCAGTGGAATTGAGCTATTCCATTTCCTCATTTTAAAGCTTGATAATCTGTGGTCTACTTACAGGAAATGGCTTGACCAAGGTGATATGAAAAATTATTGATAGAACTTACAGTAAAACTTACAGTGACTTTGACTTCTAACCTAACTTTTTCTCTTCTAGTCTCTTCATATGGGCTCAAAGCTTCATATTGTTGTGTCCATTTTAGAGAAACCCAATATTCATTTATAGCACGTGATGAGCAAGTTTACTAGGTGATATACCAAGGGCACCGTATTTTTGTCTCTTTGCAAAGGGACTACTACAGTCAGGATGAGTCATAGGTTTTGGGTGTATAAGAAAAGCCTGATGTCTCAATCACAGGCCTTTCAACACAACCACTTTATCATCAGTTCCCTTCTCAGGAAGCAATGGAAACTGTAGGTTCTGCTGGGACCCTCCAGCAGTGACCTCCCTTCCAGATATAACCACATTGGTTTCTAGTGTGTCCTTAATATGTAGTGACTCATCCCAACAGTTTTTTTCTGAGCCCCAATGACTAGGCACAGGGATGACCTTAATTAATAGGTCAGCATGGCCTCTGCACTCATGGATCTTATGCCAAAGTGGGGAAAAACAGTCATTAAACATGCCCACTACAAGCATAATGCATTTTACAAAAGAAAGACAAAAGAGTCCCTGGTGTTCTCCAGAGGGAAAGGCCTGAGCGTGGGTATTTCTGATAGAGTAGAACTGGAGAATTGTGGGAAGCAAAGCTCTGTCTTACCCTAGTTATCATAGCCAATTACTACATTTTGATTGAAAGCTATCAGTGGCTTTTTAGACATTAAAAAACTTAATCCACAGTAAAAACAAAACAAAACAAAACAAACCCTGCAATGTGGGTGATATGATTACCTCCATTTTATAGTTGAAGAAACTGAGAGTCAGAGGTTAGAGAGCTTCAAGGACACATACCAAGGAACAAGCAAGACCTGCGGGTCAAACCCAGAACCATCCCAAAATGGTTACTTTCTCCATCACAGTACATCACTTTGAGGTACCTAATCCTGGAAAAGCAGGCTGCCATCAAGGTCAGGCGATCTGTAAGCACCTAAGAGAATGTATCCTCCAAACATGGAGACTCAGCCGTGAAATATCATCCCCTCAAATGGATGCTAAGAATGTATAAGGAAATAGTCTCTAAAAATCATCTCAGGGAATTACCTGTCCCAGGAGATTATTTCTAAATGTGACTCTCCAGACAAGGAATTTCCTGGGAACAGTTTCTCTCTAATCTCTTCAGGAAGATTTCTGTCTGAAATATGGCCTTTATCACTGGACCTGCCAGCTCACTCACTCTGAGGTGCATCTCACAAAGCAGCTGGTCAGATGGAAGAATTGGCAATCAATGAAGTCTATTGAAAAAGGAGAGGTAGATCATGCGGAACTCATTCAAGAGCCTTCTGCATTGTCTGAGGAATGGAAGCCCAGGCAACCTTCTCACCAGGTGTCTCCTTGTATGGAGATGATGGTATCCAGCCATTCTAGTTCTACTCTACTTGATTCTGATTCTCTTCTCCCTGAACAAACTTCTGATTTTAACTTTGCTTCTCTGCTGAGAAGAGAATTCTACATACAACCATCATCAGTCTTGGTCCCATTGGCAACTATATTAGCAGGGTAAATGTGTTGGTTTATGGTGTGGGTCAATCGTGTAGGATCTAACCATTCTTTCCTGGGAGAACTGACTGATTAACACTGGCATCTTGAGATTACAGCTGAGTTCTCATGTCAGAGCCGCGGTGACCCCGGTAGGGCAAGGAGAGCTCAGGAGGGACTTTAGAGTGGCCCTTGGATCCACTCTTAATACAGAAGGGCTCTAGAGTGTCACCTATGTTCTCTGAAGCCTTGCTCAAGGGCTTGGCTGGCTCCCAGTGGGAGACTGGGAACAAACAGCCTGTTCATTCCTTTATTAACAAATATAAGCATGTGTCAACTACTTGTGTATTCATTTACATCTTTGTGTTTGCATCCAGCATATGTTGGTATATACTCATAGCCATAGTCACATAATCATACAACTCATCAATGAATTCAGTCATTCATTCATCGAATATTTTAAAGCTCAAATTCTCTACAAAACCCTTTGTCAGATGCCATAGGAGGTATAAAGTTTCACAAAAAATAATCACTGCCTTAAAGCAGTGTATGTCTTGGGAAGGTCATATTTTTAAGGAAATCCTTAATCCATATTTTCTGGAAGTCCTGAACCTCAAGTTTCTTTTCACTTTGGGAGTACCTTGTAATAAGTAATAAGTAATAAGTAATAATAGACCCACTTTCTCACAGTTGCTCATGATATGGTTCTAGTTTTCTTTAACACATACAATTACACTACAAGCGTGGTTTGGGACAACTATGGAGAGAACATCCAGGCAGCAGCCCCAGACTTGAGAAAATATTATTCAGGCTCTACTAATATGTATGTTATTACCAGAAAACTGGACATATGGGAAGAGAAAGGGAGTTGACTTTCCCTTCATCTTGTCCCCATGGGCCTCTCGTGAGCTTCAAATCCACCCAAAATCTGATTGGAGGTTTTATTTTTTATTTTTTATTTTTTTTAAAGATTTTATTTATTTATTTGACAGAGAGAAATCACAAGTAAGCAGAGAGGCAGGCAGAGAGAGAGGAGGAAGCAGGCTCCCTGCTAAGCAGAGAGCCCGATGTGGGGCTCGAACCCAGGACCTGGGATCATGACCTGAGCCGAAGGCAGCGGCTTAACCCACTGAGCCACCCAGGCGCCCCTGATTGGAGGTTTTAAACACTGCTCTCATTCTGACATTTTAAGCCTTAAGCTATTCAGAGAACAAAATCACTTATCCCTTTTGAGAACCACCTAGCAGGGCATCTGGTTAAAACAGCCAAAACCCAATCAACCAACCAACCAAACAAATAAAAACCAAATAAACAATATTAATGAGGCAAGATAAAGGATGTCCCTTCCTCATTCTACATTTCTGCTGGACTCTTGGTGAGGGTGGAATCATGGACTCTTTTGACTGAGTAGTTTTAATGTTTGTTCCGGAAAACATAACACCAGGTGGCCGTGGCTGAGGCACATGATCTTGCCTGACATTGCTGGATTAGAAGGGCGGTGAGACTGGCAAGTGGGAGGTGAAAGCATGGTGGGCTTGCCTCATGTGGAGTTGCTGCTGCTGTGCCACGGAAGCCCTTGGGTACAGGAGCCCTGGGCAGCCTGTCCTGGTCAGCCTTTGCCTCAGGCTCTCAGAGGTCCTTTTTCCTCTGTGGAGTCACATTTGCATGACAAGGCCTCGTTTCTTTCCTGCTCTCTTGATCTCTGGATTTTGGATGAACAATGGCACCTGCTTTGAAATAGGAGTCCACCTTCACCCTGAGAACTTTTTTATTTCTTAGACTCTGTTTCTAGCTTATTCCTACCCCTTTCTGTGGTTGGAAAAGATACAACATTGTTTTATGTTTTGCGTTTAATATCTTGTGGGATGACTGTCCAAGTCTCAACCCTGGACCTGGATAGATGGACCAAAGACTGCCTTGCTTTGGAGATTCCTTGAGGGGTTCTTCTGAGAGTGGGAGCTGTGGTGGGGGCAGATTCCAGAAAGTAGGAGGAAACGTTCTCTACCACTCATTGCTAGAAACCCCCTAAGCCTAGAAATGACCATGGACATGCATGGGGGTGACCTCCTTTCCAGTTGGAAGATTTTACCATCTGGAGTTCTAATTCTTCATAGATAGGTAACCAGAGAAACTGCTCCCAAAGGAGGTAGGTTTCTCTTTTAGCCACTCTGTCTCTTATTTGCTATTCCAAGCAAGAGGCATATAGGCTTATCAGCTGATAACAGGTGAGTCAAAGGCTCTGTAAACTGATTCCCTGCACCAAAGGTGTGACTACAGCATTCTTTCCAATGAACAATGAGGCATTATCAGGCTTGAAGGGTGGGCAGGATTCAGGTCTGACAGAAGCAAACAGAAAAAATGGGAACTCAGTGTTCCCTCCCAGTTGCAAAATATCTAATTCCCCCAAACCTGCTATGGACTGACAGGCAGGGTGCCTTTGGGTGTGGTTCTCAGCCCTGGTTGTACCTTAGCATCTCCTGGGGGAAATTTTAAAGAAATGTTAATGTTTGCCTCCACCCCTAGAGATTTTCATTTAATTGTGCAATAACACAAAATTTTAAGGAGTAATCTGGGAAAACAGCCCTCCACAGGGCTCAGGAGGAGGTACTCAGAGTGACGAGTTGAGAGGAAAGAGTCCCCAGTGGCTGACATCCCTGAGCTATCTGGGGTGTTGGGGAGTGGGGCTTATAAGACAAAGGTGTGACCTGGGTCATTTGTTTGTGGCAGTTAGAGAGGACCCACACCCCAGGCACAAAGTGGCTTCCGACTGGAGGCACGGAGGGCTGATTGAGGAGTCCAAAGGAGGGCAGCCCAGAGGAGGGAAGTCTGAGGCCCGACCTCAGAGAAAAGGTCCTTCAGAACAAGGTAGAAGGGCCTAGATTCTCCTGAGATCTCAGGGAACTAATATGGAAGTCCTTTGTATCTCATGAAATTCTACAGAACAATGTGAAGCCAGGTAGGTGTTGTTAGGCAAATCTTTTAACCTCACTGAAGCAGAGTTTCCTCAGCCCTGGAGTGGGACAGAGTTATCTCTTGCAAAAAGATGTTGTGAACACCAGATGCTACTTGGCACCAGCACAGAACTAAGCCAGGCTAAGCAAATATCAGAAAAAAAGAGAAGAGAAAAGAAGAGAAGAGACGAGAAGAGAAGAGAAGAGAAGAGAAGAGAAGAGAAAAGAAGTTCTCTCTCTTCAGCCCCACATGGCTTTGGCTGGTACCAATGGTATAAACCTGAATCCTGTCACATGCTGATAAAATACGGTTGAGGATTTGAGAAAGCCATGCATGAGGGAATATGAGGGGCCAGGGGGGAAGAAGATTTGAGATGAGAAGGAAGAATAAGACCTGGACCAAGATGGGGGGTGTGGTGGGGGGAAGATCAGGAAAAATGGGCTCAAGATCTGACTGGCAATGAGGGAGGGGGCAGGTGAGGGGTGAGGCTGGGGGCGGGGGTGGCATCCGCCTTCACTGCCCTTCCTTTTCATCTCTCAGGTGGGGTCCAACTATGTGACTCTGGCCATGTGCGTCCCCACTGAGAAATGGTGCCCACTACTGACTGGCCCGTGCTGGAGCATGATACTTTTTGTGTGGCTGCCCCTGCTCTCCAAGCAACAGCCTTGGCAGTCACAAGCTGGGGAGGCATTCTGATTCCTGGGTCTGCATGGGGCCGGCAGCCTCACTTCATGCTGCAGGCACAGATTCTCTCCAGCTTTGTAGATGTGTGCTCAGTTCTCTGTGGGATCTCCTTCAGACACACAATAGTGTGCACATGTTTAGATGTTTGTCCACATATTGAAAAAGTCCTGTTTGGGCTAAAATATGTTTCTTTTGGGAAGAAAGAGAAAGCATCTTGAGCAAAAACCAAGAGGCTCTCCCAGATTTAATTTCAAGTGTATAACTAACTCATAACCACTTTCCCTCTTGGGGCCAGTTTCTTCCACCAGACATTGGAGCACAACTGGTTTCATAGGATTACAAATGCTATTATTACTGCTTCATGTGAAGCAGTCAGCCAATAGGAAGGAGAAATAAACCAGGTGGCTCCTTTGGAAAGGATGCTGAAAAGCAGTTTCATATTTTTTCCTTTGTGGATTTTTGCTTTAGATTTTGTGGAATTGTTTTCTGGGTTAAGTGTGATTTTGTGAAAAACCCCCATTCTTGTGTGTGTAAATACGATCAATGGGTTAATGGGAAACTCCCTAGCTTCCAGTGGCTGTTGTTTTTTCACATTGCAATAGAAAGGGGCAAATGCAGCCAGTTGTATGAAAAAAGAAAAAAAAGACCCTCAGTGCCTGCAAAGGGGCTGGAAACCAATGATGTGCCCAGAACATAGTTGGAATGAAGGACTGAAAGGAGAAAAAGAAGGTCCCTAAATAATCTTTACTTTGCATAAAGATTCATAAAAGATGCTTGATTTTGGAGAAAGAGAAAACCTTGGAAGGTCAAGTGTCCTAATTGTTGTGGGTGTTGTAGACAGGGCAGTAATGATTTATTGACACCAAGAGCCAGATCTTGTAAATGGTTCGCAGAACACTTTCATACAGATGCCTTATTGTGAGGCATTTCACAGATGGGGAAAGCAAGGTCAGGAGATGTACCTGGTCAAGCTATGCTCTTAATCCCAGCTCACTTGCCTCTATCACAGGGCCCTACCACAGCACCATATTCAATCCAAATATTTGCAAACACATTAGAAAAAACATTACTTGGGGTGGCTGGGTGGCTCAGTTGGTTGAGCGTTCGACTCTTGATTTTGGCTCAGGTCATGATCTTGGGGTGGTGGGATGAAGCCAATATCAGGCTCTGTGTTCAGTGGGGAGTCTGCTTGGGAGTTTCTCTCTTCTCCCTCTGCCCCTCCTTTTGCCCTCTTTCTCAAATAAATACATAAATCTTAAAAAAAAAAAAGAAAACATTACTTGACCATGACGTCATTATGGGACCAGGGCCATGGTCTTTGCCTCCTCTCTACCCTGCTCTTTGACGGCCCTTTCCCCCACCCCCACTGTCTCCAGGGTGGGGGAAAGGGAATGATACACAAGTCATCCATTCTTTAAATTTGGTACTCCTAATTGTGCATTTGTGATGATAAATGGGTCAAGGGGCTGGTGTACAAGTGCAGAGCACTCTCCTCAATTCTAAAGGCAGCCTCTTCTAGCTGGAATGCAGAAGCAGGGCCTGAGCATGGGCAGGGGAAGAGATACAGACTTGGAAGGTTTACGACCTCATGTTCATTTCCTGCTTCTGCCATCTTCCACCCATGGGAAATTGGGCACCTTACTTTGTCTCCCTATCTCAGCCTCAGTTTCCACTTTTATAAAAACAAAGCTAATACACATTTTGCTGTATTGCTGTGAAGATTAAACTGGAGGGTCTATATGTAGTCCAATAAATTGTAACTGTTTTTATTTCTGGGCACTGTCCTTGGAGAACTACATGCTTCATTAACTGTTTGGAATATAATGAGAAAGAATCTTTGGCTATTCATTATACAGAGCTGGTCATTTACAGATAAACAGTCCTGTTACCACCAACACTCATGTCATTGGTCTATCTTTGGTTACATAATACAGCCAGTTGAATGAAATTAAATTATTCTGTGGCTGTAAGTTCTAACTAAATGTGATACATTTTAATCAGATGAATGAAGGGTTATGTGAGATTTTGCAAGAAAAGAGCTTATCCTTAGGAAGAAATGGATAATTGGTAGTGATATTATTATTGCTAATTCAGGTGTTACAGGGGTACCTGCCTCATGCTTTTATATACCTTAAAGTTTACTTTTCTGCTAGAGGGTGGTACTCCCCTGAGTTCTAGGTCAAAATTAAATTCTCTGCAACCTTCATTTCTGTTTTAAGGCATTTCACTCAGATTCTCTGCTTCAAGTCTCTCTTCCCTACGCACCTTGTCATGCTCAAGAAAATGCTTTCAGCAGTTATTCTTTTTTTCTTTTTTTTCAATATTTTATTTATTTATTTGAGAGCGAGGCAGTGAGAGAGAGCATGAATGAGGAGAAGGTCAGAGGGAGAAGCAGACTCCCCGTGGAACTGGGAGCCCGATGTGGGACTCGATCCCGGGACTCCGGGATCATGACCTGAGCCGAAAGCAGTCGTCCAACCAACTGAGCCACCCAGGCGTCCCTCAGCAGTTATTCTTGATGGCCAAGTTCCCCCTAGGTGCTAAGTCCTGGGTGGTTAATATTACCCCTTTCTGCCTCCTCAGAAGCCCCACAAATGTCCACCAGCCCCCCACCAGACTCCTCTCTGGCTGCTCCATCTTCTTATATTTCTGCCTTTAGTTTTGGAGTATCTTTTTACCCTTTTCCTTCTGACAGTCTTCTAGCCCATCCCTTACTTTAGTCAGCCAAATATTTTTTGTTTTGTTTTGTTTTATTTTATTTTTGAGAGAGGGTGCGAGTTGGGGGCAGGGAGGGAGGGAGAGAATCTTAAGGAGGCTCCAGCCCAGCATGGAGCCCAACTCTGGGCTCTCGATCTTAGGACCCTAAGATCATGACCTGAGTTGAAATCAAGAGTCAGACACTTAACGGACTGAGCCACCCAGGCACCCCAAGTCAGCCAAATCTTAAGTCACCAAACAAATATATGCATTATGGGATGCCAGTTTACATTTTGGTCACTTCTGCTGCAGGAGGCCCGGCTGTTCTTAAATCTGCACTGTTCTCCATGGCCATACATTATCAGTTATTTAAGGTATCTCCTTTTTGGCAATTCAGGCTCAAGAAATGTCTTTCCTGGCTTTTGATGGAATCCTCTTCCCCCGATACAGGCAGGAAGGACTGGGATATACCTGTGTGAGGGCTGCCTGGAGCTTTTCAGCTTTTCAAAATTGTGAGCAGTGTCACAAGGGTGGATACGCTCAATGCTATCAGCGTGCCCTAGGTCTGGCATAGAGATTTGTGGGATCCTATTCAATATGGTCATGTGAGGAGGCCTCACGGTGGAGGTCATATTTGAGTTGGACCTTGCACGTGAGAAGATTTGTGAGATGGCAGTGGGGCAGTGGAGGGGGGCTTTTGGCATTGGGGGCAATGGATATCCAGGACCAAGCCCACGGTATAGTAGATGGACAGGGAGGAGCACAGCCTGGGGGCAGAGGAATAGTAAGAGAGAAGTCAGGCAAGGTGAGGCATGCAGGGGACTATGGGCGTCAGGCTGTCATTTCTGCCCCGAATTTATGTGAACGGGGAATCCATGGGAAAGTCTGGGTTTTCAAATATCCAGGGAGATGAGAACTGAGAACTGGAAGCTAGTGATTGGAATGTCTACCTGACCATCTGCCGTAGTCAAAGGAGTAAACACTCCAAAGAGAGGAAGGATGGAAAGCAGACTGAGAAAGACAAAGAGTGAGAGGGGAAGTAAAATTTATTCTTTTACTTTGGTTTTCAGTGACCCAGGGAGAGACAGAATTTGATAATGATCAGAATCATGAGATCTTCTAGGAGAAAAGAATATAGCCTAAGTAAGGAGGAGAGATGAAAGAGGCAAGAAGGACAGGGGCTGATCAGAGGGGATGATGAGAGAGGATGGTGTGGGGCTCCATGAGTGGAAAAGAAACAGAATGAGAGAGAGAGAGATTGGTAACGTGTGGGGTCCTGGTTCGAGGTTTTTCAGTATGAAGTCATAGGATGTCATCCCTTAATTTTGAGTATGAGGTCAATCTTTTTCCTTCACGTAATAGTTAAAATAAGGTGAGGCTAGCAGCTCAGTAATCCATGTTTGTACCTTCTGCCTTCTGACCTCTCCCCTCACACCACAGTATAATACCTCCTCTGTGGCTATCTGCCCTGCGGCCAGGTCCTACCTGCCTTGTTTCCCTAAGCAGGTCTCAGTTGGTGATCTGCTGGACCTGAAGTACAAGTGACTTCCAGAGGTGCCTGGGTAGCTCAGTTGGTTAAGTGTCTGCTTTCGGCCCAGGTCATGATCCCAGAGTCCTGGGATTGAGTCCTGTTTCCAGCTACATACTGGGCGGGGAGCCTGCTTCTCCTTCTCCCTCTGTTGCTCCCCCTGCTTGTACTTTCTCTCTTCTCTCTCTCTCTCTCTCTGTGTCAAATAAATAAATAAAATCTTTTAAAAAAGTGGCTTTCAAAATGCAGCAATTATTCCAATTCTACTCTGTTACCCATCTTCTATTTCTTTCCAAAAATGAAGATACATTAGTTGAATTGCTTTTCATAATTCAATTTCAAGTGCTGTATAGGTAGTGTCGTGAAAATTTATTTCCACCTACCTGCTCACAAGGTGCTCATTTCAGAGTGGCAAACCTAACACTTCCTCACCAAACTCATATCTTTGGCCACTCCTTGGAGCCACTGGTTAGAATGGCCTTTTATTTTCTTTTTGCCCACCCTCTTTCTTTAAATACAAGTAGATCCCAGGATATCTAGAATGCAAAGTTCCTATGAGCACGTTTGAAATAATAATCTGTATTAAAAGCAGGGGTTTAACATACTTCATCTTCAAGGGTGAAAAGATGTCACATTTATAATTGTATTTATATTGTGAGATTATTTTAATTATAACTTTATAATATTCTGGCATATGTTGTTTTTTAGGAGTGCATACTAGAACTTCTCAATGCAAAGCAAGAAAAGAGGTATTTATAATTGAATGGCAATATATATTTTCTGGCACTCACAGAGACTCCAACTTTTCTTTTCTTTTCTTTTTTAAAAATTTTATTTATTTATTTGACAGACAGAGATCACAAGCAGGCAGAGAGGCAGGCAGAGAGAGAGGGGGGAAGCAGGCTCCCCACTGAGCAGAGAGCCAGACACGGGGCTCGATCCCCAGGACCCTGGGATCATGACTTGAGCTGAAGGCAGTGACTTTAACCCACTGAGCCACCCAGGCGTCCCGAGACTCCAACTTTTCAAAGAAAAATTGAATTGAATTGAAAATGAAAGGAAATGAGCTCTCAGTCAACATTTTTGGCTAGAAGAAAATATTCACCATCCTACTTCCTTGCTTCCGTGTATGTACAGGCAAGAGCAAGTCAGAGGCACATACATACCCATGATTTCCTTTGAAGACCATAATGCTAGTATCCCGAGCATGCCCTAAGAACAGATCCCTTTTCTTCATGCCCTGTACTTCCTTTGACTTGAGTATGAATTCTCCGATTTTCTCCCGTATGATCTAGCCCTCTCTGTCATGGGGCCGACTTCTCTTATTCACACCTTTTATTCTGAGCCAAGGCTGCAAGGGTCACCCCTGGTGCTGCAGGGAGCGCGGGTCAGTCCCTGCCCGGCCCTCACCGGCCGGTCCCCCGCCCGGCCTACCTGGAAGGCCCAGGATGGTGAAGTAGGGCCGGCACTCGGTGAACCCTGAGCTCTGCCTCACGCAGCTCCGCCAGAGCCCCTCGTACTGGAACACAGAGGTGACGGGGTTGTCATACAGGTCCTGGGTACTCCACATGTCCATCCCCGTGGCGGCGATGCAGCCGGCCAGGCCCAGGAGGGATAGGAGGAAGCCCACCACTTGGCATGTGGTGGTGGACATGGCCTTAGCCCACGCACCTTCCGACCACCTGCTCAGGACGAGCTGCGCCTTCCTCCTGAGCCGGGTGTGGGCGGGCAGGCAGTGCTCCTGAGCCTGGCTGCCCTAATCAGATGGTTTCCCTAAGCTCTTGGTGTTTGCTCACAGTGTTTTCCTTAGATTAGTTCAGTTTCACTCTTGGTTCAAGGGCATTATTTTTTCATTTGTTAGGGTAGCAGCCCCAAGAGGCACTTGTCCTGTCGAGCTGCGCAGGCCCAGGTGGTTTGAGAGCTGAGCCGTCCGAATGGACACCTTGCGCAAAGGCCGTGCCAGCCTCTCCCGGGTCCCTGGCTCTGGCTCTGTCCCTTAAGCTCACTGGCACCCACCTGGGGAGAAAGTTGACGAGTCCAGCACCCCTACAAGCTTTTCCTTGAGGCTCTGCTCGTCACAGGAAACCACTTTGGCTGACCTCAGTTAAAACAAAGGCCCTGGAGTCTGCACCTTGAATCAGAACTCCACATTTTCTCCTCACAGCTCATAAACTACTTCCCATGCACATTTTTCCATTTTGCTCTTACAGAAATGGGTAGAGTAGGTATTATTATCCCAACTCATATCTATTTTGAGGCAAGTGAAGTAGGAATAGATTGAAGAACTTGTTTAAGTGCCTTGGATCACACATGCATTAAAGTCAGCAAAGATGGAGCTCCAGTCCCCACTTCTGATCTGATATTCTTTCTCCATTTCTATGTGGAGTGGCAGAGGCAGGCAAGGTGTCCCCACTTTTGAGAACAGGAAGGCAAATCCTAGAGATTTGGTTTTGTTTTACAGGTATTGGAAATAGGAGGAGAAGAAGCGAGATGTCCAGCTGACCTCCATGTCACACTTTCATTCACACCATGAGAACCACATGGAGACCACATGGCAGACACAGAAGGTTCTAGAAAGGCCAGAGAAGGGCTCAGGGCTGGCTGGGCCTAAGTGCCTGATCTGGTTACTGAGAGCCCTGGGATCTGCTCCTGACACTGTCACTAACATGCTGTATGCTAGATGATTTTGGGCAAACTGCTCAACATCTGCAGGTCATGGTTTCTTTGTCTGTAACATTTGCATATTAAAGTAGAATACTTCAGTGACCTTTCAGATCTCACACACTGTCTTCAACATTTTGCAGAAAAGTTTTCACTATAATTGGTCAAAATATCAGGAATTACATAATCGCAAAAAAGAGAGACCTGGCCAGAAATTAGCCATTGCATTTTGCTTACCCAGTTCGATTTTGTAAGAGAATTGACTGACCTGCTACTTTCTCGGGGTCATGTTTGTCTTGCCTCTGAATTCAGAACCATCTTTTTTTTTTTTTTAAAGTTGGTTCTACACCCAGCATGGAGTCAACATGGGGCTTGAACTCACAACCCTGAGATCAAAACCTGAGCTGAAACCAAGAGTCAGACACTTAACTGACTGAGCCACCCAGGCACCCCCAGAACCATTGTAATTACAGCTTCCCCAGCTCTGGATTTCCAGGCCTGGAAACACATCCAACATACCAATCTCTAGCCTGTACAGGTTCTCCAGGAAACAAGCCTTTGCATCTGGACATTTCAGTGTTATCTTGAGTGCACCCAGCCACTGCTCCCATTCCTTTTTTTCTCCCCAGCAAACACAGAAAGCAAATATAGACGGTCTCCCCCTAGTTTGAACAGACACCACACTCCGCTCAAGTGCTTATCTTGCTCTATGTTCTGTGATCAGTGTAGAGAGTGAATCATGAGCCAGAAAACTCAAAAAAAGAGAGTAAGCAGGAGTTACATCCCTTTTGGTGAAACAGCATTGGTGTCTGTTTTCCCTGAACTGAGTTACGAGGCCAAGTACAAAAGGTGAGGAGGAAGCAACTAGAAAAAGGGCCTCTAGTATCTGCTGCTGGATGGGGCTTGACCAATTAGATTGGAAAGTACTGGAATAGTTCAAGAATGATTCTGCCACTGTTTCTATGGAGAAAGTCCATTTTGCTCTTGTTTCAACCAAGAAGCAGTATTTTTATTCATAAAGAGTTTGGTTTCCAGTTGTTCATTTTTTGATCTTTGTCTAACACCCACCCCATATCTTGACTTTAATGCCACTGAAATAGTAGATGGAAAATGAAAAAAAAAACCAAAAGAAATAGCTTATTATAAGTTACCTATTCTCACTCATTGCTGTTTCCCTCCCCCTTCCCTATGCAAATGCTTTAGGCAAAATTGTAAGACCTGGGGAAAAACATTATTCAGGTAATAATGAATTAGCTTTCTCTCTTGTTTGAAATGGTGACAGTGACTTCATTTTTTGGAAGAAGGAAAAGTTAATTTTAAAGGATAAACTAAAGCTACTTCTATCTAGTAGAATACTGAACGAATATAGAGAAAATGTAAGTCTCCATATTTTTTTTTAAAGATTTTATTTATTGGGGCACCTGGGTGGCTCAGTGGATTAAAGCCTCTGCCTTCAGCTCAGGTCATGATCCCAGGGTCCTGGGATCGAGCCCCGCATCGGGCTCTCTGCTCAGCCGGAAGCCTGCTTCCTCCTCTCTCCTCTCTCTCTGCCTGCCTCTCTGCCTACTTATGATCTCTGTCTGTCAAATAAATAAATAAAATCTTAAAAAAAAAGATTTTATTTATTTATTTGACAGAGAGACAGATCACAAGCGGGCAGAGAGAGAGAGGGAAGCAGGCTCCCTGCTGAGCAGAGAGCCCGATATGGGACTCGATACTAGGACCCTGGGATCATGACCTGAGCTGAAAGCAGAGGCTTTAACCCATTGAGCCACCCAGGCACCCCATCTCCATATTTTTTAAAAAAATGTAAGTCTATGTACTTTTTTAATGTGAAATAAATATTGATAGATTTTAAAACATCTGGAGGATGGAATCTGTCACTTCCTGGTGGCTATAAAATGAGTGGACCACGGCTTTAAGGGTAACTGCTCAAGAGTGAATGGGGGTCCACAGAGGAAAATCTGGGTTCCTCGCTCAGGGGAGAGGCTTTGTTAAAATACATTAAATGTATCTCTAATAATAATAACAACTCATGGTCTGATTATAATAACATGTAATAATAATAATTCATGGTCTGATTCTGTTTAACAATAATGGGGTTGGTATAACTTTGTTTAATAATCTTTAAAATGGAGCAAAATTTTTTGCTGATTTCTTCAGGGAAATCATCCCTATATTTAGGTTTAAATGTGGTCTGGTAGTGTCATTTTAGGTCGTAAATGTTCAGCAGTTCATATTATTTTACTGATATTGGAGAAAAAAATTTCTCCCACCCTTTCCTTACATCATTTTAGGAATAATAATATGTAAAATGCCTTCTGTGGTAATTAGGAAAATATGGTGGTTGAATAGCGATATAAAATATCACAGCTAGGAATACAGGAGGAGTAAAACGAATATACTAGCAAGACAAATCACTGATATGTCTGTTAATTTCTTTTTTAAAAATATTACCACACGGTATATCCCTAATTTCTGATTAGGGATTAGAATAGATCTTTTGGTGCTCATAATTGAAAATTTGGAAGTCAAGGAAATTTTACCAAATCACTCATAATTTTAAATACTAGGGAAAATATTTGGCTTATTTCCTTTTTATCCTTTCTCTGTATATATGTATTTTCACATGATTAAGAGATTATAGGACTTGATGTTTTGCTCTTTTAACTTAATTGCATACATAGGCAATTAAAGCTCTTTGTAAACATCACTAAATATGTGTAAAATTAAACATTTATTTCAATATGAACAAATTAGTATTTTAGTACTAGCAGATTAATATTCTGTTTCATAGAGGTGCTATTATTCACCTAAACAACATCTATTCTTATGTAGTTGGGTTATACCCCTCCCCAAGTTGTGTGTGTGTGTGTGTGTGTGTGTGTGTGTGTGTGTGTGTGTGACAAACAACATTACGATGAACATCCTTGCAAAACTATTTGCAAGCATTTCTGATTAGTTAGAATAGATTCCTAGGAGTAGAATTAAGATGTCAAAGGGCGTGAAGTTTTTAAAAAATCTTTTTTATATAGAACCAGATTTTTTTCCTATGAATTTTATTCTAGCAGCAGTATTTGAAAGATCTTGTCTCATTGCACTCTTATCTAATTTGTGAATTTGGTAAGTTATACACAATCATTTGTTTTAATTTGCATTATTTTGATTACTAATGAGTTTGAAATTTTTTAAAAAACAAATGCTTATGAAAAACTATTTTTTTCCTTTTCCTGAATTGTCAGATTGTACCCTTTCTCATTTATTTACTGGAATTTTAGGACTTTGCCTATTGATTTATTGAATAAATTATCTGTTTAAGATCTTAAATACCATTATTTATTTATTTATTTATTTATTATGTTCAATTAGCCAACATATAGTACTGTTATAATTACTGAAAAGATATTTTCTCATTGATTATTTGATTTTTAAATTTTTTCATGGTTTTACATATTCTATTTATTGCTTCATAGTACCTGGTGCATAATATGTGCTTAAAAAATATTTGCTGAATAATGCAGTTAGATGAGTTTACTTTTGTGTTTCCTCCATCATTTCTATGCTTAGGAGTTTATTTTCTATTTAGAGGAAGCAAACAATATTAGAATTATTTTAGAATTTTAGAAGATTTAAAAGTATTTTTTTGTTTTTACATTACTTAATCTGGAATCGAGTTTGGTATTTATGTTGGTTTTATTATAATTCTTTTTTCCCCTCAAAAAAGCTAATCAATAATTTCTGCAATTTCTTATTGAATAAGCTTTCCTCTCCCCATTGTTTTGTAAATCCTCTCTATATGAAATTCACATATATGTCTTTTTAATTTTAGATTTTGTTCCATTTACCTTTCTGTCCATCTTTGGCCAAAACACAATTTTAATTACCACAACTTTAAAATTTGGCTAAATATCCACTGGAATTAGCCCACTATTTTCATTTTATTCTGTAAGAAAACTATTAAAAGTTAATTTCCTCTGCCTCTTCTTTTTTTTTTTTTTAAAGATTTTATTTATTTATTTGACAGACAGAGATCACAAGTAGGTAGAGAGGCAGGCAGAGAGAGAGGAAGGGAAGCAGGCTCCCTGCTGAGCAGAGAGCCAGATGCGGGACTCAATCCCAGGACCCTGAGATCATGACCTGAGCCGAAGGCAGCGGCTTAACCCACTGAGCCACCCAGGCGCCCCTCCTCTGCCTCTTCTTATGGATAAACAACTTTGTCAAGTTCCTGAAGGAAACTCTCGGTAGTATTTTGATTAGAATTCTTGGTATGTAGCCTAGGTTCTGGAGGAAGTCTGCCTGGGTTTGAATCTTCCCCTATCACTTACTATTACAGTATCATCAGGCAAATTCTTTAATTTTTCTGTGCTTCAGTTTCTTCATCTGTAAAATGGAGATAATTTTACTACTTAACATCATAGTGTTGCTGTGAAAATTTAAGTATGCATAAGTAACTTATGTAAATGTATATAATTATGTAATTTATGTACATTAACATATGCTAATTTATTAAACAGATACCTATACATAGTTAGGTCTCAATAAATTTATTACTAATGATAATAATAAAATAATATAGGATTTATTATTATACATTAATTAGGGACAAATTCCCATCTTCAAAAATTCATATCTTTATAATATTATTATCTAGGAAACTGTAGTATATATTTCCATTTAATTAAGACTTAACTTTTTCTTAGTAAAGCTTCTTTTTCACTCCAAGAGGGGCACTTGTCCAAACCCGATCAGCCCAGGACAGGCTGGTTTCCAGTTATGTGGCTAGTGAAATGATTTTATCTAGGAAGGTTGACTACCAGTCCTACGCCTCAAGTTTCTCTGGAAGCTTTGGTTGGGCCTGACTTCTTCCCTCTGAGCCTGAGTCTGTGCTTGCATTTTGGGGTGTGCAGCTTCTCAGTGGAAATTTAAAAATTCTGTACTTTTATCTCAGTGACAATGAAAATGACATTAAAACATACATTAATACATTCCTGATCCTCAGGCTGGCTCTTAAGGTTCATGTTTGTGTTGGTGGTAATTATCACGTTTATACCAGAAGACAATTAAGTATTCTCAACTGCTATGTGAACAAAGGGTTCATTCTTGCCCAAACAGAAAATACAGTCAGGGGAACCTCTCCTCACTTTGTGGTACTGATGCTCCAAGCTAGGGCACCTGTGCCTTGGGGTCCACACCACACCAGCTTCCCCTCCAAGCATTGCATTGCCAGGTCCTTGCACATACCTGATAGCCGCAATCAGTGGTGGTAAATATACAGCAGAGAACGTTCCCTCCCCAATTCCAGAAATAATTGGGTTGATAATTTTAGACCCACATTTCAATACAACCTTACTTCAAATGAACAAGACCACTGCATTGAGCCTCAGAAACCTGGAATGACAGGGTTGTGCTTGAGTGTGAGAGGTGAGTACCTCAAACTTACTAATACCATTTTGTAAAACAAACCTACACAAGTAGAGAATCTCTGTTAATGATACTGAAGTTGAAACACTGAAACAAATAAAATGCAACAATGGCCTGGAGGCTGTATCTTTGTTAAAATCCAAATGCAAATAAATGAACACTATCCCTAACACCAAACTAATTTTGAACTTTGGATTGATTAGCTTTTCAGTGTTATTTATATTACATTTGCAAATGTGCCTTTTGTACTTGTATAAGACTTACATGCATTGGGAATTTAAATCTATTGTTCTACTTGAATACATTAAAGTAACATTAAAATAAGTATAATTTAAGTGAACATTGAGGGTCTGTAAGAATTTTTTTTTCCCTTAAAAGGGATTCCTATAAAATTCTTTATAAAAATGGTTCTCTAAACTATCTACTGACAGGACTTATATATGCGTGTGCACACACACACACTCGAAGTTTCTGAGAGAAGGCCTAAAGGGCAGTTTCGGTCTGGCCCAATTTTAGCTCTGTGAGCTTGGGCGAGTTGCTCTGCCTCTCTCAGACTCCATCTGTAAAATATATATGGGGCGTGTTGATAGCTGTTGTTAGTCCAGGACAGCTGTCCAAGGAGAAATCTGTGTGGGGCTGAGGCACCAGGCTTTGGCAAGAGGTGAGGCTAGGAAGACCCCTTTGCACTGGGGGCTTTTGCTTTGGGTGAGGTGAGATTTCTGTTTGGAGCCCGAAAGTCTCAGGTCTTCATATTAGGGCAACCCTCTGGGGCTTAGGTGAAGGCACAACAGGGTCTGAGCCCTGTCTCCAGCTGTATTTGACCTTGGGCAAGTCACTCAAACTCATTTTCCTTGTTCCTAAAAGGGTGATAATAATAGCACCAAGCTCATAGGGCAGTTTGCAGAGGTTACACAAAATGTTGCAAACCAGTTGTTTACTCAAGTCCTAGTACATGAGCCACCATTTTTATCCTCCCTTTGTGGAACCGTATGAATGCCTCAGATGGGCGCTCTGTGCGGCTGAGTCCCTCCACCGAGGCCTCTAGCTCTGCATGGACCCAGGTCCTTGTCTCTGGAGAGACTGAACTTTTGCATTTGAGGTGAGGGAGTCTCAGAGCTAAGCCTGGGTCAGCAGGATACAAGGATGTGGGAGAGGCTTATCTCATCTTTGCTCTAGTCCCTCGTGGAGAGAGACCCCCCTGAATCTGCAGTTCGTCACCCACTGATCTGACTCATGTCCGCTTGTTTATACCCAGTCCCCACCTCTGAAGAGACCATTCACTGCCTTCTATGACTGTGCCCACATGAACCCTCTCCTCCAGCCAAGGTCACTCTTCAGTTTTCCCCCAAGTAATACTTGAGGGGTAGCACCCTCATACCTTTGCTCATGCTGCTTTTCCTTCCATGTCCCTGCCCTTTCCAAACCCTACCTGCCTTTCCAGGCTCACTTATGGTTTTTCTTCCTCAGTGGAGCCTTTCCTAAGCAGTTCCATACTCCTCTCATCTCTGTAGCACTGGCCCTCTGGCCTCACTTGGCACCCGTTCATACCCAGCCTGGGGTGCACTTTCATCATTTCAAGGGTGCTAGCCCCAAGAATCTTGAGGTTGCAGTGAGCTCTCCATTAGTAGGTATGGAGTGTATAAAAGAATGATTCACTGTGTGACTTAAGTCTTTACTTGTTACCTTCTGTGCCTTTCTAAGCCTTGACCCTATAGTCAGATGGCAAGTTCCTGGAGGGGAAAGCCCCATTTTCTATTTCTGGTGCTCCCTCCAATGCCCTTCTTGGATCAGTGTCCCTCTCAAGACTTTGATGTATATTTACAGAAGGAACAAAAAACTAAAAAATAAAAATGACAAGTTTATTCAATGTTTTACTCTGTTATATGAGTGAAAGACACTTTTAACATTTCCTCTTTAAAAAAAAAAAAAAAAAACTTTAAAAACCTACTCTTGAGACTTGAATTTTTCTTCAAGTTAAAATGACCAAGCTACTAAGCCAATGAACACACAATCCTTGTGTGGTTCATACCAATCTGGGGAATCACAGCCACACATCTTGCCTCCATGGCAGAGATCCCTTTCCACAGAAGGCCCCTGTGCAGAGAGAGCACCCAGAATCTGACTCCATGTGGCCAGTATTTTCTGGAGGGCAGGAGCTGAGAGCCCAGAGAAGGGGCCCATTCAGCACCCCTCAGAGAACCATGGCACTCAGTTCTTTTTCTGTATGAATCTCTTTCCCCTTCCCCCATTCTGTTGCTGCTGTGGGCTCAGGCTTCCTGGAAGCCGGACCCAGGAATAAAAGGGCCTGGAGATGAAACTCCGTTATATGAGATCCACAGTCCCCATTTCAGGGAGGGGGAATTGGGGCCTAAAGTTGGGCCTCCTGAGTCTTGTTCCTCTGTGTGCTTGAGTCTCCATGCTGTTGCTCATATAGGAGTTGTGAAACGATGGACCCCTTGGGGAAAACTGGGCACTAGCCAGTGAGGGGAACAGGAGCCCTGACAGCTCAGGAAGAGTCTCTCCCTAAGGTTGCTACACTCCTGTTCTGACTCTGGTGTTGGTCGCTGCTGCTCCTCATTCCTCAGCCATCCCTCTGTGGTGCCCCAGGCAGCGGCCTCCATCTCCCTGCCAGCCCACAGCACCCAGCCCTTACCTGGCAGTCCCAGTAGGGTGAAGTAGCCCCGGCACTCGGTGAAGCCCGAGCTCTCACGGACGCAGGAGCGCCACAGCCCTTGGTAGTTGAAAACAGCTGTCACCGGGTTGTTGTACAAGTCCTGGGTGCTCCACTGGTCCATGCAGGTGGCGGCAATGATGCCCGCAACCCCGATCAGCGAAACGATGAACCCCAAGCCCTGGCAGGCAGTCACAGCCATGGTGGAGTGCAGCCTTGACACAGAGCACCACACGACAGAGGGACAGCCCAGTTCTGAGTGTGCAGGGTGTAGGGATGGCGTTTTCTCGGGGAGGTTGGTGCCCACGTCACAAATGGGCCATGCAATGGAGGAGGGGCTCAACAGTGCCACCTGAGCTTGTCCTCCTCCTTTATCTACCCCAGTGAGATAATTTCCACAACATGGTACCAAGACCCATTTGTTTTCTACCATATGTACACTCTACTCACTGTTTACCTTCAGAGGGTGTTTCTTTCCTGATTAGCCAGGTTCCCCTCTGTAGAGGGTAAAGCAGGGGTAGAAGGGCCTGCAGGTTGTCATGCCTCAAAAATAGTTGGAGATGAAAAGGCTTTGTCTGTGAGACCCTCCCAGGGTATCGATGCTGCTCTAATTCAATAAATTAAATAGAACTAAAGCATATAACTGAGAAAATGATGCAAAACATAGTCAAAAATCAAGGGATAGAAAACATGAACCAGCAGTAAGAAGCTTTGGAGTGTAGAATGAGAAGCTCCAACATATATCTAATAGGAGTCCCAGAATGAGAGAGTAAAGAGGCTGAGAGAAAGACACTATTTGGTAAGTGACTGCCTAGGAATTTTCTAGAATTGATGAAAAGCATTAATCCCATATTAAGGCTGCCCAACAGTTCCACAAAAGGTTAGTAAAATAATCAACATCTGGGTGCATTGTAGTATTGCAAAGTACAACAGATAAAGGGAAAAACCTTTAAAAAACTTGAAAGAAAGAAATTATTGTCAGTATATCAATTGCAGCAATAGAAACCAGAAGATGACAGAATTATATCTCTAAAAATTGAGATTAAAAGTAACTACCAACCTCAGAATAATGAGAAGACAAGCCACGGATAGAAAATATTTTCAAAGAAATATTTTATATCCAAAAAACCTACCTAGATAAATGACTCTTGTCCAAAATCTACTAGGACCCTAAAACTCAACAATAAGAAAATGAAGAGCTTGATGAAAAAATTAGCAAAATACCTGAACAGTGCCTCATCAAAGACGATACACGGATGATAAATAAGCATAGGGAAAAAAATGCCATTAAGGAATTACAAATTAAAACAACAAGGTAATAACTTCATATTTATTAGAATGGCTAAAATCCAAAACACTAACACCAAATTCTGACGAGGATGTGGAGCAACAGGAACTCTCACTCATTGCTGGTGGAAATGCAAAGGTACAGCCACTTTAGAAGGCAGTTTGGCAGTTGCTTACAGATATACATATTCTTAGCATAAGATCCAGTGGTTTTGCTCCTTGGAATTTGCCCAAATGAGTTGAAAACTTACATCCACACAAAAACCTGCATCAGATGCCTATAAAAGCTTTATTCATAATTGACCAAATTTGATAGTCACAAGATATTTTTCAGTAGGTGAATGGATAAATAAACTGGTATATCCAGACAATGAAATATTATCCAATGCACAAAAAAGTTATCTATCAAGCCTTGAAAACACATGGAGGAACCTTAAATGCATTATTACTAAGTGAAAGCACCAATCTGAAAAGGCTTCTGTATGATTCCAACTATATGACATTCTGGAAAAGGCAAAACTGTAGGGCAATAAAAGATCAGTGATTGCAAGGGGCTCAGAGCTCTGGGAAGATTAATCAAAAGAGCATAGACAATTTTTAAGGCAGTGAAGTTATTTTGTATGAAACTACGATGGGTAAACACGTGACATTGTATACTTATCAAAATCCATAAGCATATAGCACCAAGAGTATATACTAATGTAAACTATGGACTTTGGGTGATAATGATGTAGTGTTGGTTCATCTGTTGTGATGGATCTGGCACTCTGGTGCTGGACATTGATAGTGGGGGAGGTGACGCATGTATGGGGGCAGGGAGTATGTGTAACTCTCTTTGCTTTCCATTCAATATTGCTGTGAACTTGAAACTGCTCTAACAAGTAATATCTGAGGGCTGAGTTCCGTATTTGTGTTGATACTTGAGTGCAGAGAGGAGAACAGCTCCGGAAGGGCAGAGCAGAGAACAAGGCTTGAGTATGGCCTGGGAGTTGGAATCAGCAGTGGGCGTGAAAATGTAAAATCTGGAGTGGACAGTAGACTTTCCCAAAGTGGATGAGGGCTCAAAACAATCTCATTTAGATCTTCAGGGAGAGGGGAACTGCGCAGGAGAAATCTCATTACATGACCAGCAGAAAAAGCGGGCCTCATATCTTGGGTGATGTGCTCCGTAATTGGGCAATTGAGAGGGTTCAACTGGGAAGAGAGGATTCTGACCCAGAATGCCCTTCAGTTGACTGTGAGGCTTGTTCCTTATAGCTCTGCCCTTCTGGCCGCTGGAGGTACACCTCACATGGTAGTCAAGATAACACTTCTTCTATCTAACCTTCTCTCCAGATGGTCAGTGGTCCAGGGTTCTTGGAAACTTGCAGGATTTTTTTTTTAAACCAGATCTGGGAATCAGAGGCAAAGCTATCTTGGTATGAATGATAACATGTGAAGAAGTGTATGTCTTAACTCTCACATTGTTTTACCATTTCACCAAAACAGGTGCTCTGTTTTCCAGAAAAATAAGGAATGTTTTTTACCTACTGTATAGGAATATTTTGAAAACACAGGCTGCATACCACTATGTCCAGAGGTCTTTAGAACTGTGCGTGGGCTCCAAAAAATAAAACAAAAACCCAAATTAAAATTTCCAAAAGTGAGAGAACCAACCTGCTCTTTCCAGGTAAAATGTCCATTCCAGAATCTATAGAAGAAACTCAGCATGTTCTTGTCATGAGCTCATGCTGCCAAGTCAGCTATGACTCAGGAAAATGACCACTGAACCCTGAGTTTCAGCCTAATGTGGGTGTTCTGTGGACAGGATTCAGGCACTTGGTGACTCATTTCCACTTGGTTTGGTTTGTGGGAGTAACAAGATAATAACTGGCTGTGGACAGGGGTTATAAATGGTTCAAATGTCCCATGCCATTTCATTCTTGAGATTTACTTCTAAAGCCTATAAGTATGGCTATCTGATACTGCCCAGTGTTCCGTTGGTTCTCTAGATCTGGCCGTATTTTTAAGTCTCAGTTTGAGTGACTAATAATATATGGATTTTAAAAAAGATTTTATTTATTTATTTCACAGAAAGAGACACGCAAGAGAGGGAACAAAAGCAGGGGGAGTGTGAGAGGGAGAAGCAGGCTTCCCATTGAGCAGGGAGCAAGATGCGGGGCTTGATCCCAGAACGCTGGGATCATGACCTGAGCCAAAGGCAGACACTTAACAGCTGAGCCACCCAGGCACTGCAGTATATGGATTTTTAATAAAAATACACATAGCATATTTGGAAAAGAATTTGAACATTATGCATCCTTTCAGGTAAGAGAAGAATTAGGTCCCTATTTGTTTGCTAAACAGTTTTAGTTGGGAAACCCAAACACTGCCCCCTTTGGTGATAAAGAAAGATGCAGAAGGAATATGGACAATCCATGATGTCCAGATTTTTCCTGTTGTCAGCATATGTCAATATCAAGGAGTACCTTAAAATATAGGAGGCCCCTCTAGGGCAAGTGTTTTAAGACAGAATCAGCCCTTGGCACCAGTGTGATGACATCATAGATGATCCTGACTGCCTTGCCCTCACCTGTCTTTCTCTGAGAGCATCCCTTCCTCACCGTTGCTCACTGTTCCACATGCTCCCTGACTTCCCAGCTCTAAACTCTGCTATTAGGAAAGAGGTGTGCTAAAACCTAATGGTTGAAAGGCATGACTTTTTTGGTAACCTCTTCTGAACTATTTGTATTTCACCCCATAAATCAGCTTCTCTTTTCTCCACTTTAAAAACAAATCAAACAAAACCTTTCTTGTTTGCTGATGGTTTGGTAATCCCCAGACTTTTGAATTGTATGAATGAGAAAATTTTCATACAAAAGATTCCAGGACCCAAAGAGGACACCAGGTTTTGACTTTGTCTAGTAAGGCAATAACTGATTGCAACAATCAGTCTCATTTATAAGAACAAGAATGTTTTCTATAACAGAAAAATATAGAAAACCACAATCTGAGAATAAAGCATAGTCATGGATAGCTATGACATATATATTCATATTTATATTCCACATTATCCTCATCTTTCCCCTCATTTATTTTCAGATGGGAAAACCATTGCCATGGACCAGCCCAGAGTTGGAGGATTCTAGGAGACGTCTTATAACGAGTGAGATGCTGGCCACTAAGATTGTTGGAGGGGAGCAAGCCAGGATATATGGGCAGAGAGATGGCTCTTGAGCTGAAGGTGACACAGGGGGAATTTTGGTGATTCTGAGGGGGAGATATTGACTTTGGGAGGAGATGTCGATGGACAAAGACAGGAGATCTTGAGGACTCAGGATGATCTGGTTGAGAGGACAGGGGCTAAGGTGGGTGGAGGGAGGGGGTGGTGTGTTTGGTGAAAAATCATTTACCTCAGACAATGGAAGATAAGGTAAGCAATGAAAAGTCCCTAAGTGCAGTGACTATGACCTTGCAAGAGACTCATCTAGAATGCTTTAGGGACAGAGACTAAGAAACATCATTGATTGATTGATTGCTTTGATTCATTCAGGGATGCATTTGTTTAAAAAGCTATTGGTGAGCCAGGCAGTACACCAAGCACTGGGAATATGGAAATAAATAAGGTACCATCCTGGTCCCCAGATACACATAATCATAAATGATCTATATGTGCTACGATTTTTAAGTATAACGTTGTAAAACATAGCCTAACATGGAAATGAAAGGAAGATAATACAAATGTGATTGTAAATAGAAGTTCTGAAATTATCTTTCTGTGCCCCAGTGGATTGTTTGATCCATGTCTGGGCTGTGTACTTTCCCTGTTTGGAAAGTATTGGCCAAGGCAGTTGTAAGTAAGTTGAGGGAGACTGGCAAGTATGAATGATGTGGGAGGAGCATTACTCTAAGGCTGAGAATAGACATGGGCTTGAAGAGAGAGTTGCCCTCATTCTCTAGGATCAAAGAGAAAAGAGGGAAAAAGTGAAGAGAAGTGGAATGAAGCAAGAAAAGAGAGAGGAACCTGGACATAGGCCTGGGGGGAGTACAGTGAACAGAAACATAACGAGTGACCTTCAAGGCAGAGCTTACCAACAGAAAGGGCACTTGAAACTCTGGTTGGAGTGTATCAGGCTCATTTTGATCTAGCTAAGTGAACAGCATGAGACTGAGCCTGCAGTTTACCTATCTATCCCACACTGTAATACAGTGATGACTGAGAGTGTATGCTCAGCCACAAAGGATAGGGCAGGAAGGGCTTACATGAGACCCGAAAGAGGGAGAAGCATACATTTTGATGGAGAATCTTGTACTGCTCCAGATACATACATAGGTCACAGGGCACTGTGGCTCAGTGTTAGCTTTTTGAATCATTTGATACCAACATTAGTGTGACCAGACATTCTGGTTTGCCTGAGACCATCCCACTTATATCACTGAAAGTCACAGGACCTGGGAAAACCCCTCAGTGTTAAGCAGACTAGGATAGCTGTCACCTAAGTTATTGCACCTTGCCTGCTCTTCTGAGGAACAACCCTGTGTCCTTCTCAATCCACTAGGTTCCGGGCATTGGTTTCCTCTCTGGAGGCAGACATGTGACTGGGTGCTGGCCAACCAGCGTCTTTCACCTCCTTGGTTGCTGTGGTTGGATCACAGATGGGCACATGAGGCAAACCAGGACAGTGAGACTCAATTCTGGATGTTTTGTTAGGACTGTTGGGAAGGAAGAGGGGCTTATTTGCTGGGCCTTCTGGCACTGAGTCTGGAGATGCTTGGAGATGCTTGGAGATGCTGGAGCCTCCTACTGGAATCTGGAATAAAGCCAATTTTAGAGAAAAATAGGAAGGGGAGATGAAGATACTAATTTTTTTTTTTTTTAAGATTTTATTTATTTATTTAACAGAGAGAGCAGGAGAGCACAGGCAGGGAAGCAGTGGAGGGAGAGGGAGGAGCAGGTCTCCTGCTGAGCAGGGAGCCCAATGCGGCGCTCGATCCTAGGACCCTGGGATCATGACCTGAGCCGAAGGCAGTTGCTTAACTGACTGAGCCACCCAGGCACCCAAGAGATACTAATTCCTGATGATGTCTGAGTCCCTGTACTAGACAATGCCTGAAGAGAGCTTTACTCTCAAATTTCTTCAGTTATATGAACAACCAAGTCTCCTTCCAGCCACACTGTCTCACTTTACCCTTTGATCAGGACAGTTTGAATTGGGTTTTTCTACCTTTAACTGATGGAATCCTGACAAATTCAGCTTGTGCTGATCAGATAGAGAGAAAGAAATACATGTTATATTACCCAGAAGCCATCTTTCATAGATGTACCTTTCTGCATCTTGATGCCTGGGGACAGTCTTCCCTAAGATAAAGGAGATAATCAGTAGTTGCATGGAATTTAATGGGCAGGTATAAAAGTGGAGAACTGATATGTAGTGGGACTTGGTTATTATTTCAGAAAGTGGTAAGGAGTGGTAATACAGAACTAATACTATAAGAGGCTTGGAAAATTTCAGATTTTTGTTTTTATTTTTTGTATTTTGTATTTATTTCTTTATTCTTATTTATTCCGTTGCCTAGGGTGATTAACAGCAAAATTTTGAAAAGCTACACTGAAAGTGGGTTTGTGAGTGTCTTTTGGGGAGCACCTAAGCTAGGGGTAGACAAAATCAAGGAACATTTAAGCAGACTAATAACTTAGAGCCTTCTGTCCAAACTAAAATCTTTAAATATTTGTTCAACATTTATTTAGAAGTGGCAAGGACAACTTATTTTTATGAAAAATTCTCTTTCATTGATTAAAGCTGCCCTAAAAATATTCCATAAAATATTCTTCACTTTTTTCTGAAGTTTTCATTCTCCCCATAATTTTATTATTTTCCAAAGCAGACATTTCCTTGGTAGGCTTATTAAAAAGTTTAAAAATTTAAAAATAAATCTCAGGAAGTGGCCCTATGCCATGCATGATTCATTTTTGTAATTTTAATTCTCTATAACAGAGAGCTTCAGCAACCATTAGCAGGCGGGCTCTGGGTTGGAGAAGTTCAGCGAAAAATATAGGTGCTGAAGAGATGTGTTTAAAAATTTTTTTTTACCACAGGGCATATTCTGCTTTGGAGGGAGTTGTCTATTTAACTTTTCACCAACAAGGTAAGGAGTTGTATAAGGAAACCTCAGCTAATTGACATCATAATTCCAGTGTATTCAGTGATGGTTTCATATCCCATATGGACTGTTTCCTGGTTAGCCTGCCCTAATCTAGCTATGGAGAAAAAAAGTGGTAGCACTGAGAATTCACTGAATAGGAGAAGAAGCTGGATCTTTGAATCTTCAGGAAAGTATGCTTTGAAAAGTATAGGGAAAACTGTTCTATTACCTTTAGGATGGGCAGTAGAAATGGCGAAAATGTCAGCCAAGTGGAGAGGTTACCTATTTTTAGGAATGGTGGGCAAGCTAATTTGATCAAACCTCCTACTAGGAACTATTTAAAATTTCAAAAAATTAATAAAAAGCTTCTTGAAAACATAATAAACTGACAATATTACAAAGAATTACCAGACCAAAAGTGAAGGGAAAGTGGAACCCTGAGATGTAAATGAGCATGCAAATCACTTTTAACTGAGGACATTTGCTGACGCTTCAAAATTAGGACATTTGTTTTAACAACTTGGTAGGATATGTACAGAAGAAAAAAATCAAAATTCCATGAGAACTAGATATGGACAGACAAGACACTACCCCACATTAAACTGGGACCCCAAAAGTTTAAACGCTTAAGATAAGGATGATTTGGAAGTCCAGAATTGTAGCTTTAAAAAATCCCTAGTACTACAGATGATTTGGTTTGAGGTAGTTTCATGCTAGCAACAACCCGGAGCACTTGACATAAAGGAAATTCAAATTCTCCCTTGAGCACTATCTCTTTATTGTGGGTCTCAAATTATTCCTTTAAATAATTAAAAAAATATAATATACAACATATAGCCAAAAATAACCAGGTATGCACATAAATAAGACTCCATGAGAAAAAGCCAGTAAAAATAAAACCCAACACAATAGCAAATATTCACAGAAGGCATTAATGAAGTGATAGATCCATCAGAAGAAATTAAGCAAAATATTATATGTGGATAAATGAGAGAGGGGGTGGGACCAAGAAAGGAAGGAGGGGGTAGGGAGGAAGAAAGAAAGAAAGAGAGAAAGAAAAGGTTGTAAGAGTCATAGAAGGATACAGTGATAGGATACAAACTTATGTTTAATGAAATCCACAAAGGAGAAGTGGGAAAGAATGCAGCAGATGCTGTATTTGAAGAGATAACCTCTGAGAAATTTTCAGGACTGATGAAAGACACCAATGCACAGATTTAAGGTCCCCAAATTCCCAAGCAAGATAAATAAAAAGAAACATATTCCTAGACACATCATGACATTGCTGAAAATCAAAGATTAGGAGAATTGTTAATAGCAGCCAGTGAAAAAGAGATGACTTTCAAATGAGCAGTAGTTGGACGGTCAGCAACAATGGAAGGTAGAAGACAGAGGGATGATACCTTCAAGGTGCAATAAAGAAATAACCGCTGACCTCCAATTTTACATATATTTGGCAAATGCATCTTTCAAGAATGAAGATAAAGAAAAAAAACATTTAAAAAGATGAGTGAGTTCTTCATCAGCAGATGTGTAACAAAGAAAATTCTAAAGGATTTTTTTTGGAAATAAAAATATGATTCCAAATGTCCTAAATCTGATATGGGACACCCATGAAAACCCCACAAATAACAACTATCTAATAGAGAAAGACTGAATGCTTTCACCCTAAGATCAGGAACTAGACATCATCATTCCTTCAACATTTTACTGGAGGTCTACGCAGAGCAATTAGGCAAGAACATGAAAAAAAAAAAGGCATCCAGATAGAAAAGGAAAAGGTAAAACTATTGCTACTTTCAGATGGCATGATCTTAAATATAGAAAATTCTAATAATATTAAATTCATGAAAAAACTAATAGAGCTAATAATGAGTTGAGCAGGTTGCAGAATACAAGGTCAATATGCAAAGATTAATTGCATTTCTATATCCTTGCAATGAAAAAATCTGAAAATGACACTAAGAAAATAATTCCACCCAAAATAGCATCCAAAAGAACAAAATACTTAGTCATAAATTTAATGAAAGAAATATGAAACTTATATTCTGAAAACCATAAGACATTATTGAAATAAATTTTTTAAAAAGATTATTTATTTATTTAATTGACACAGAGAGAGAGCGAGAGAGAGCGAGAGAGGGAACACAAGCAGGGGGAGTGGGAGAGGAAGAAGCAGGCTTCCCGCTGAACAGGGAGCCCAAGGCAGGGCTCAATGCAGGGTTTGATTCACAGGACCCTTAGGTCATGACCTCAGCTGAAGGCAGAGGCCTAACCAACTTAGTGGATTAATGTGCCACCCAAGTGCCTCCAAGAACTCATCTTATTTAAGAATTTGGAATCAAAATCTCACTTTGGAGGGTGGAGGTATGCTGAAGGAAAATACACTGCCAGTCCTCCTGGGCTAATAAAAGGGAGTGCAGTGATGCTGTTTTCCTAAAGAGTTGGTGTACATGAGCTGGGGAAGATTGTTTTCCTCCTAACTTTTGATCACTGGAAATAAAAAATACTAAAATATAAAATTAAATCACCTTTAGCTAATGTATGCAATAACCCCCTATATGGTTGGGGTGAGGATCACTGCAGTTTTCCTTTACCCACCAGCACACACCTTATCTGAATCACCACTCAGGATCAGGAAGCTGTGGTACTTCGTGTCTCATGCTCTCAGGAGAGAATGAGGCAAGAGAGCAAACAAGGTGGGGACGGCTGGTTTCTGTTTGACTAATTGTAGGTCCTCAAGCCTCCCTGCCTTCTCCTGAAACTCAACACACAAACTGCAGGTTCACCTTTGGGTGCTTTTGTTCAGGGGAGCTGAACAGACACCCAAAGGGTTTCTGAGTCAAGGGGAAACGGGAAGCTTCAACTTGCATTTACCTTCACAAAACGGTTTCTTTAAACGACAGTATTTGTTTTTCTCTACCATAACAGTGATATAAAATGGTAGAAAATGTTAAAGAATCAAAAATTTAGGGGCGCCTGGGTGGCTCAGTTGTTAAGCATCTGCCTTTGGCTCAGTTCATTATCCCAGGGTCCTGGGATCAAGCCCCACATTGAGCTCCTTGCTCCGTGGAGAGCCTGCTTCTCCCTCTCCCTCTGACTGCTGCTCCCCCGGATTGTGCGCGCGCGCTCTCTCTCTCTCTGTCAAATAAATAAATAAAATCTTAAAAAAAGAGAAAAGTTTAAAGATCCCAAAGAGGGACAAATAGGTGGAACATAGGATTTTTAGGGCATGGAAACTACTCTGTATGTTACTATAATGGTGGATACGTGTTGTCGTATATTTGTCTAAACCCAGAAAGTGTACAACACCATGTGTCAATGCAGGTTCATCATTTGTAACAAATGTACACCCCTGTGGAGATGCTGATCATTGGGGGAGGCTGTGCATGTGTGGGCAGCACGAAGCATACAGGAAATCTTGGTATTTTCCTCTCAATTTTGCTGTGAACCTATAACTGCTCTAAAAAAAGTAAAATAAAATCTTTATAAAAATAAAATAAAAGTAAATTTTTTTAAAATCTGAGAAACAAAAACAGAATAAAATGATAAACTATGATTCTACCTCTAACATTTGGCTTTATTTTGGTTAACATTTGGCCAACATTTTGGCTTTATTTCCTTCTAGTCATCTTTCTTTGAATATGTATCTTTTTTACATAGTTGAGATCAAACTAAACACACAGTTTTTAATCATGTTTTGTTCTTTTGTCTTTATCAAAAAATATTTCTTACTTCATCCAAAATTCACTGCAAGCATACATTTTCACATTTTATTATATGTAGCTGTATCATGTCTGCTTAACCTTTCCTCCCCCGTTGAATATTTAGGTTATTTACAAGATTCACTCTTTATGTGTAATATGAGTTTTGAGAAACCAGAACTTCTCTGATTTTTGAAAATGTGAGGAGGGAAGTGGAAACAACTGGCATTTAAGCTGTAAGCACTTTTCTATTTCATTAGAGATAGGAGCTCTACTGCTCCTTCATGACAGGCTGTACCTGGAATGAACACTACAGTTACACACATGCAAATTACCGACGCACTTAACTCTTCTTGGGGAAAATGTGATGTCACCGCCCACCATAGTAGAGTTGTTCGTAGGTTGAGAATCCAAGTATCCTAATGGCTAAGGTACATTGTTTTGGTGTATGCTTGAGTCAGATTTGTGTCTGCAGGTTTTTTTGTTTTTGTTTTTGTTTTGGAAGAAGAAGTGAATAGAGTAAAAAAAAAAAAAAGTTTTCTCAGTTTGAAATGAAACTGCTTTTTGCCTAAAGCTTGTTCTCCTGGGTATGGATATACGTCTGTGTATATGCCATGGTTACCCAGAACACCCAACTCCTTGAGATCTAAGTAAGACCGGTTTTATTATTCATTCTGGAGCTCATGGATCTCCAAAGCCCTGTTCAAGAGTTCTGTGATTTTCTGAGGGTCTTACAATCTCATTGCTCTTGCCTCTGGGATCCTGTGCCCCTGTAGAGGTTCCTGTTCTGTACCATCTACACCCAGATGTCAAACTCAGCTGCTTCCTCAATTTCCATAATACTAACTCACACAGAGCATCCCTAGGTGGAGAAATAATAATGACCACTGACATTTATGGAGCACATACACTATACCAGGCATTATTATAACAACTTCAGATGTATTGCCCAATCTAATCTTTGTAACAACTCTGTGAGATAGGAACTTCAATATCTTAACAGATGCAGAAACTGAAGCACTGAGAGATTAGGTACAATTTATGCACAAGTATGTTTATTAAAGCATTCACTTATTAAAAAAGTTAATAAGTGTCCTAATCATTCCGTGAAGTGCTAGAGACTCAATGGTGAATAACACAGATGTAATCTTGGTCCGTAGAGAGCTCAGTCTAGAGGCAGGAAACAGACAGAAGAAGTTACCAAAATGAAAAAGTAGTTGAAGTACAGAGTGATACTCCAGAGAGTTTTTTTTTTTTTTTTTACCTCCGTAGTTATGGAAATTTCCTGAAAAAAATTGACAACTAATAAAGGCTTGCAGGATGATTGGAACTGAGCCCTAAAAGGGTAGGAAGAATCAGGTAAAGAATATTCCAGTTATAGAGAAGTTCTTGCAAAACCTGGGAGTGAAGAAGGGACCAGGAGCTAGGGGAGGTTGGGAATGGTTGCAGCACAGAGTGAGGCAGGGTGGACAGGGGTAGAGGGGCTGGGCACTTGGGCAGAAGCCAGGACATGGAGGCCTTATAGGCCATGGAGAGTCTTGAAGGCTCATTAGGAATTTTAGACTCCAATCCAAGGGTAAAGACAAACCAGTGAAAGGTTTAAGGAGGGAAGGGCCATGATCATATCTGCATCTTAGAGGGTTACTTTGGTTGCACATGGAGAATGTAATAGACTAGTGGGTGAGGACTAACAGCAGGAAATCTAGCAGATTTTTGAGTGGGCCATGTAAGAACTTAAGGTGGTCTGCACCCAAGGAGTGGCAATGCCAGTGGAGAGAAGCAAATGGATTTGAGATTCACTTAGAAGGTTGTATTAGTCTGGGCTTTTAGTTATAGAAAACAGATTCCATTCCAAGTGAAGTAAGCAGGAAGGGATTTATTTTTGGGTATTTAGGATATTATAGTATATAACGCGAAAGAAAAAAATTGAGAAAGAAATTACCATTTTAGAAAAAGAAACAACTGATTAAAACCTGACCAATTTACAAAATTAAAGGAAATCTAAAACATTTCCTGTGATTTTGGATGTGCTCTTGAGAGGACACCAGTGACTTAGATAAGACCGGGGGCCAAGAAGGGCCTCTGGGTGAGCAAGGGGTTATGTGTTTAGGTCCCACAAAAGTTCCCAGTAAGCTGGCTTGGAGAGAGAAGGAAGGGCTCCCCACCCTTCTTAGGCTAAAGATGGTGAGACTTGAGCCTGGAGGAGTGCACCTCCTTTCATGGGATCATCCTGGATCAGGAAGGGATAGCCTTTTGGGTGGCTTTTCTTTCTAAGCCATCTGCCTCCAAAGTCCAGAGTCCATAGGTCACTATGAATTTTGCCATTCAATCATCCTAGTTGCTCTGGAATTTATTCACTATCTCAAAGATGCATTCACTATTCATTCATTCATTCATTCATTCATCCACCCACTTACCCACATATTCACATTGTTTATTCAACAGAACTCTGATGTGTTGTATATGGTGGGGATAGAGGAGGAGAGAGGTGGGTGGCTTCAGAGTTTGAAATAAAGGACTGTCTGCGTTGGCAGAGGGCGCTGGGCAAACTCACCTTCTTTTCCCTATACCCCTCCACGTCACTGGTGGCTCTCAATCTCAGTGCTTCTAAAACACTGAGGTCCTCATGAATCATGTGCGATCCTGTTAAATTGGAGATTCTGGTTCAGTGGCTATGGGTGAGGCCGAAGATGCTGCATTTCTGACAAACTCCCAGGTAAGACCCACGCTGCTGCTCTTCAGCCCACATTCTCAGTAGCAGGAGTCTAGGCTGGTGTTGTCCAATAGACGTACCGGGGGCTCCATATATATGAGATACCCAGTTTAATCTGAAGTTTAGATAAACAATGAATTTGATTTTTAGTATAAATATGTCCCAGATATTACATGGGACATATTTATACTAAAATTTTACTAAATAAACTAAAAACCTTATTTGTGTTTATCTGAAATTCAAACTTAACTGGGCATCCAGCATTTTCATTTGTTATATTTGGCAATTTTACATATGATCTGAGCTACAAATGTGAGCCACATATGTAATTTTACATTTTCTTGTAACTACGTTTTTAAGTAAAAAGAAGTAGGTGAATTAATTTAAATAACATACCTAGTCGAGTATATCCAAATACCATTTTAACTTACAATTAATGTAAAATTATTAATGAGCTATATCACATTCTCTTTTTTGTTCTAAGTGTGTGAAACCCAGTGTATATTTTACATTTAAATCTCCGTTTGAACTATCCACATTTCAAGGGCTCCATAGCTGCATGTGGGTAGTAGGTATGATGTGGGACACGGTAGGTCTAGGTCTCCCCAAATAGTCTTACCTTATTGGCCTGGGGAATGGGTATATTCTAATTGCTTCCCCGTGATTCCAATGCACAGTCAAGTCGCCACGGGCTCTCTACCAGATTGCTTGGTCCCAGATCATTCCGCCATGAGCGGCAGCTGCCACAAGAGGGAGCCAGCTTCTTGGAATAAAGGCTTCTCCAAGCCACCTGGTCTTCACTAGGCAGAGACTCTGGAGATGCTGGGTCAACCCATAGGCACAGCACCTGGACCGGTTCTTCAGTTTCCCTCCCACTTGCTCTCCCAGCCAAGATGTCCCCCAGTCTGAGTCACTACTGTGGATCTGTCTGTTAAGTTGCTCTGTAATTATCTCTTTCATCTGCAGTATCTCTCTATCCTCCTTCCACCAACATAAGGTCTTCCCCACCATAGCAGGGTGGAAAGGTACAAAGACTGGGAGCAAGATTGAGGTCTGAGCCCCAGCTCTGCTACTTACTGGTTAAAGGCTCTTTAACAGGTCACATAACTGCTCTCAGCCTCCTCACTGGTGTGAGGTGGTACCAATCTCATCACCATATCAAGGAAGGACAACTTGTGATGATATACTTAAAGCAGTACACAGGAGATGAAGAAGTAGGTGCTCAGGAGATCATGGTTCATTCCCCATCCCCCGCCCTACAGATATATATTGGAGGTAATGTGATACGCCTAATATATTAGTTGCCCAACTTGGCAGCACCACCGGATCACCTAAGGAGCTTATGAATATATCCTATTTCTTGATCCCCCCTCCCAGAGATTCTGATTCTGTAGGTCTGAGATGAGGCCAAGGATTATGGATTATGACGTTTTAAAAAGTTCTCCAGGTGATTCTGAGCAGCCAGTCTGATACTGGTTTTATGGGTTGTTTGGGAACCATTGATGTGTGGAAGGAACAGGGGATTTGGAATCAGGAGTCCTGGACTTAACTTCTTGCTTTGTTGTTGACTCAACTTCTCTGAGCCTCAGTGGTGCCATTTGTTCCAGGACAAACAAGACAGCCTGCTCAGGAGGTGGTGATATCCGTAACGTAGAATAAGGGCTGGGTGGTTATGGTCTTTCTCTTCCTCACCCACTCTCTATGCTCCCTCTTTCCTAATTCCCAGAGCTACCTACGTTTCTAGCACGGGTCATTCTTTCTCATCTCCCAACCACTGTCCAGTCCTTTCTTGCCACTTGGGCTTTCCTCTGCTCCTTTTTTCCTCTGTCCCTCCTCTATCAGAGCTGGGCCAGCTAAACTGATAGCCCCACACTCCCTGTGGACTTCAGATTAGATTCTCTTTGGTGTCCCATTGCTCTATTGTTTCTGATTCAATGTCTTTGACTGAGCAAGGAGTTTACCATTAGACCAGTTCAAATAAGGCCCTTCCCTATCCCCTTACCACTCCTCCTGTCATACACCAAGGAGCCAGATTTAGCTGACAGTTCTTCCTGGGAAAAGATGGGTGCCAGAGGAGTGAGGAGAGGAGAAGTTCTGTGTGGGGAAGAGCAAAGAAGACAATCCCATCCTCCTTTGTAATAATAGGCTTCTGACCTGAAACAAATTTACTTTATAGTAAAACATCAAGAGAAAAGCTAACAGACAAATGACTAACATCTTAATAGGTATCACACATAAATGATATTAAAGCAAGTTTGGAGTTTTGATTAATATCATGGACCAACCATTGGACTGAAACAGTAATTATAACTTAAAGTGGTTGTAGATTTGTCTAACCAAGAGGAAACAGAAAAATCAGGGGCCTGCTGGTGTTGTCCTCTAGTCTCAGAGAATATTTACACACACTGACCAAATTTTAAAGTGATGAGAAAAGCCCCAAGATAAAATTGGATTATTATTATATCCACAGCCATGCCTATTCAGTGTACTGGTCATATCCAGTATTCTGTAACCTTTTAATTTTTAATATATCATGGAATAATTTTTTATGTCATTACATAAAAATATTCCTCAATCTTTTAAAAGACTGCATAGGATTCCATCGTGTGACTATATTTAATCAATTCCATATCAATATATGTTCAGTTGTCAATATCTTTTATTAGAAAGAACAATGATCTCTTAGGACATTAATCTTTTCCCACTTGTTGCATTATTTCCTTAGGACAAACTCCCCGAAGTGAAATATATAGTATAAACATTAAAAAAAAGAACTTAAAATTTTGATCATATTGTTCTCTCAGAAAGTTAGATCAGCTTATACATTTGCTAAAAAACATTATGCTTGTTGATAATTTTTCATAGCCTTGAAAACTAAGGATTATCAATATCCTTATTACTTTCAGGAAAGAATAGACAGACATGATGTCCCATTTTAACTTGGAATGCTTTGGTTATTGTCCCCCAGTGAGTACATTTTCTTGTATTTGTGGACATTTTTATTTCTTCTCCTTTGGTTTGCTTGTTCATGGTGGTGAGTAAAATTTTTATCAGATTAATAATTCCATTATAAGGTTGTGTTTCTAATATCTTCTTTTAGTGAAATTAATGTCAGATTGGTAGGCAGAGGTCTTTACCCTCCAATTAATAAGACTAATGCCTCCAATTACAGTTTCAGATTAGAGTACTTTTCAAATTCTTATCTTCTATGCAACTTGAGGTTTTATGGTGTTTCTGTTTTTGTTTTTAAAGAAGAGTTTGAATGTAGCATGAAGCTCATTTAGAAAGAAGTAAGTTTGTGAATGTGGCCGTTAGTGGGGGCAGGTGCTGCTTACCTCGTTCACCTATCCGCAGGACTCTCTCATTGATTCTGGAAGTCTAGCCATTCAGATCTATTTGAAACAAGCTTGGGAGATGTTTAGAAAGACTAAAGGGGGGTTGTTAATGAGACTGAACTCATTTTTTTTTATAGGACTGTTAAATTGAAATGTTATTAAGCATATGCAGATGGGTTCTATGATCAGTTTTCTTTTCACCAAGGAGCTAGTTGAAAGTCTCCACCTGGGAGGATGACTAAAATGGCAGTTTCTGGTCTGTTGGCAGCAACCAGGTTTCTGGAGACCAGCTCTGTGTGTCTCAGCATCTCTTGCTGTCTTCAGGCACATCCTTACCTGAGGGGGCCATTGTGGCACCTGTTGTCAGACATTTCCAGCTCTTTCCATCATGTTTCAGTTTGGTGTAGGGGCCCAGTGTAATCATGAGAGTAAAGCTCAGGATTTTCCTTCCCTCCAGTATGTTTTGCAAAATACAGTGCAGGAGCTGAATCCATAGGTACTTTCTGAAGTTAACTTCTATGTAGAAAATGTTTATTGAGGTGCCTGGGTGCCTCAGTCAGTTGAGCTACTGGCTTGGCTCAGGTCATGATCCTGGAATCCAGGGATCGAGTCCCCCATTAGGCTCCCTCCTCAGTGGGGAGTCTGTTTCTTCCTTTGACCCTACCCCGTCTTGTGCTCTCTCTCGTTATCTCTCCCTCAAATAAATAAATAAAATCTTAAAAAAAAAAGAGTTTATTGAAAGTGAAGTAACGAAAATGTGCTGATTTGAAGCCCATGTATATATTACTTATACTTAAGGGTAACCACAGCGATTGCTTAAACATTAAACCAACAAAAGATATTTTTGGAGGAGAATTTTTTCATTGACATAAATTATATAGAATTTTACATGATAATACTAAAAAACAGGCTGATTTTGAGTAGGTTTTTTTTTTTAAAGACAACTCTTTTTTTTTTTTTAAGATTTTATTTATTTATTTGACAGAGAGAGATCACAAGTAGACAGAGAGGCAGGCAGAGAGAGAGAGAGAGGGAAGCAGGCTCCCTGCTGAGCAGAGAGCCCGATGCGGGACTCCATCCCAGGACCCTGAGATCATGACCTGAGCCGAAGGCAGCGGCTTAACCCACTGAGCCACCCAGGCGCCCTTGAGTAGGTTTTATTATGCTTTTAAATTTTCTACGGACAGTGCTTCTTTAATGCTTTGGTACCATATAAGCTCCCAAGTTTGGCTTCAACATTCAGGAACACATAAGGAATGAGGATCCAAATTTCTGTCATTGAGTGAAATATGGCTCAAAGTAGAACTTACACTCAGTTGTTAAAGAACTGACAAACTTGCTTTCTTAAACATCTGAGTGTGTGACTGGAAACTTGTACTCAGTAACTTGTTATTCCAGAAACTGCTTCTTGGTGCTGTGGTGTTCTTCCATCTCATCTCAGAAGAACCCTGTGCCTTCTTCCCATATGGTACTGTTGGGTCCCTCAAAATTGGGTACCCCAATAATGGGTCCGTGATTAAAGGAGCAAGACTGATACAAAGTGAAGGTCAAGCAAAGCTTTATTTCATGCCAAGCATCAGGAATCAAACCGACTATCAAACAGACCGGTTGGGGCCGCCCCTACAGAGAGGACTACCCCTCCTTGCTTTCCAGACTAACTTTTATAGAGCAAAGGCCATGTGGTTGGGCCTGGCCACACACAGGTGGCCAATGAGATTGTAACACACACAGGAAACTCCACAGTGATGCTAGGTGACCAATTGAATTACAATTTACCCTAGTAGACATTTGATTTAGCCTATCACCTAGTTCAGAATTGGCACCCAAAAGGTGCCGAAAGGGCGGGGGCCCATACTCCTTGGTAGCTAGGAGACAGTATGCATCCCCACTGATTGAATACCTCCACCTGGCCTGACTCACCCTTGTATTTGGACTTCATTACCTGGGACTGGTTTCCGGGACTTGCTTTTAAATAAGTTCCTCTGGGGGAGCAGGGTCAATTTAAGTTTTACAACAAAATGGCAGTTCAACCGGGGTGGGGCTGCTCTGGCTGAATAGGCCCTTACAGTACACTTTCTGTTGCATGGATAGAAGAGATTTTAAACTTCTAATTTGGAAAGAAGAATCACTTTGTGAATAGGATCCACATCAAACACTGATGTTCTCTCCGGGGCAGAAGTGAAGCTGTGAACCCTCAGTGTACAACCTGCTGGAGTTTAAGGGACGTCCATGCTCAATGGCAAGTGTCTTGGAGGACCCTTTCATCCTCACTTTCCTCTCCCTATTCAACGCGTTCTACGCTCTCATCTGCTTTGGCACTTCCTGGTTTTAGACTATTATTCTAGAAGGCTGAAGGGGCAGGTAGGCCACTGCCTACCTGAAAAGCACTGATCTGAATATCTGTGAAAGCGAGGGAAGGCCTGCTGCTGTGGAGTAGGGGCTCTCTTGGAGGGCACGGAAATTCTCCTGAATAGTGAAATCCAGTGTGGCTTTGCAAATGATCCCTGCTGAGTGAATCGTCAATTAGGATGTCTCCTCGGTGGTGTTTCAACTTGCAATTATCTCCGAAGTCTTCAGGGGGAGGCACAGTTAGTGTGGTCCCTCATTGGGCCGATAACGCTCCAAAGCCTCCCTGGGGATGTGGTACCCATGCCAAGAAGGTGCTGCAGCAATTAAAGAAGGTTTTCTCCCTGAGCTCTGGGGTATATTTATCTTCAAGCTAATGGTACGGTTGGTGCTTTCTTTCGCCAAGCTTCAGAACAACTGGGCCTCCTATTCCTTCACCGCCTCACAGTGAGAGCAGGGTTCAGACCATCTTCCTTCTGGTGAGCTGGGAAGAGCGCTCATTGAATATCCATTAGCTTCAGTGAGTCAGCCTCATTTCAAAGGCATCTTGTCTACCCATCTCTGGTCCTGCCGAAGCTGTGACCTAGAAGAGGCAGGCATTGGGCCTTTTGTCCCCAAGGACTAATGGGAGGGGGGCTGGGCCTCCCGGAGGTGCCCTGCAGGACGGCCTGCCGGACGCCCTGCCGGACAATGGGGAGCATTGACGAAGTGCTCGCATTTATTGGTTGAGCGGCCATATCAGTCATTCATTCACAGGCACAAGGTCTAAATTGCAGAACCAATTAACAGCACTAATAGCCCTTGCCTGAATTAATCTTTGAGACAAAAGGGAGGAGAAGTGGAAGTGCTATTAGCAAATCAAGCTGTACCATCCCTGCTTTATTGCGGGAATCTCAATGTCTGTATGTGGCTATTGTGCTCTGACTGCAATTACAGCCCTCATTTAAAAATGATTAAGTGGTTATAATTATTTTTCAATTAAAACTTGTATCTTCCATTTATGCAACATTTCAGACTTCAATTAAACTTCTTTTTAAAAGTGCCACCAAACCAAAAGATTCCTGTTTCCTCTTTTACCAGGAAACCCTAAACTCAACCCAGACAGGATTTTGATTTCCAGACTTCAGGAATTGTTTTGTGAAATTTAGACATCGTGTTGAGGGTTACCAAGCAACACAAAAATGTGTGGTGCCCACTGGCAGTGGCCAGCAGGACCATGGGGGTAGGGGGAGAGAGAAAGCTCCTGGAAATTTGGGAGTGCTAGGAAGAGAAGTGTTGCTCTTGCCAGTGGAAGGTGGCATTCCTAGAAGAGGTGACTTCTGGGGCCATCAATTTAGATTAGCCCTCACCTTTGCTCATAGGACGGTCGCGATTACTTCAAGAAAACTGCAACGTTTTGAGCAATTTAATTCATTTAAAAATTAGAGCAGTTTCAATGTTTTCCCTTTAAAACCTATCTTATTTCCCTTTAATGTGCTTTTTTTTTTTTTTTTTTTTTGAGGGGGAGAAGAAGGAATTTCTAGGAATTACCTATAACCCACAGCCTATTTTATCTTGCTGCTGCTTCTGATTATGGAATCAGAGCATATTCTTGGCATATGACCCTCATGTGTGTGGTGGTGGAAAAAAGGGTTCAGGACCTCTGGGGTTTAGAGGTTCCAACCCAGACGGTTTGGTAGAGCCCTGCTTATCACCTTTAGTGAGAACCAGAGCTCTAAAAAGCAATTTTTGGCTCCAGAGAGGCAGTGGAAAGGGTTAGTTGTTGCCCAGTTTTAATTGGATATTCTGAGTTAATAACTTCAGTTTTATTCTGTGTTCTTGAAGGCACGCATGCCCCATGCAAGAAGTTTTCAACTCACACAATTAAAAGAAACCATTTATAATTCTTGTTCCTTAGTAATAAAGTCCTGGTTTCTCTGACCTAATTCTGACTCTGGTGAGGAGATAAATTATGTCTCAAGAAATGGAAGGCAACAACAGTAATGAAATCTGGGGCCTGGGCTGTGGACCAGACCCTGCCCACGAAACTCACACAAAACTGATTGTCCCTTCCTGCAAGGAAGAGATACACTATTGCAATATATTTTTTCCCTTTAAAAAGATATCATCTGGTATTGTTGATACCTCCAAAGTTTCTTAAGTTTTTGTTTATAAAATAATATGTTAATTGTAACAAATAGAAGATTTGGGAAACATACAGGCAAAAAAAATCATATCAAATCAAATTACCTCTAACCATTGTTAAGAGTTTCATGCAATATTTCCTAGTGTTACAAAAGTTATTGCTAGTTAAAGTTAGATGGCAATATCCCTATGAACATTTTATTGGTCCATAGCTGCAGGGAAGATGGGCTGTGTGATCCCCCTCTGTGAAGGCTTTATCTTTGGGGTCCTGGGATAGGACCAAGGAATTACTGAACCCTCTGCTTTTGTGCCCAAGGCAAAGGAACCTTTGAGAACTTCTTGATTCAGGGGAGAACGAGGAGTTGTGGTTGGTGCAGACCAGCATCAGAAACAAAATGGTGGTCAAGACCTTATAGCAAGTGAGTGGCTGGCTCAGGAAATTCAAGATTTTTTTTTTTTTAACACGGGTTAACAGTAGAGCAAAGAGAGACTGTGAAGACTAGGTGAATCCAGAACATTTGGAAGTATAATTTTCCCAATTAATGTTTTGTTACAGCTGAATTCTATTTTTGGATTTTAGATGTTTATCTAAATACCCTTTAATATGTCCCTACAGTTTCCTACTGAACTGACCACTTCATGTCAGTTATTTTTATAGTTTATATATATGGGATGCCTGAATGCCTCAGTCAGTTAAGTATCTGTCTTCCACTCAGGTCATGATCCCAAGGTCCTGGGACTAAGTCTCGCATCTAACTCCTTGTTCTGTGGGGAGACTACCTCTCTGTCTGCCTGCCACTCTCCCTGGTTGTGCTCTCTCTCTCTGACAAATAAATAAATAAAATCTTTAAAAAAATATATAGTTTATATAATATACCTATGATGTAGATGTTATAAAACTAAATTTCCAGATGAGATTAAAGAAGTTGTTCAGAGAGGCTAAAATTTTTGCTCCTGGTCACACAGCTAATAAGTGACAGAGTTGGATTTACTAGTCCATCTTGGCATTAGTACCATTCTTTCTTAGTTATAATGGACTTATGGAAAATCTGATCTCTGGTAAGGCAAGGACCTGACTCTTTTGCCCCTTTACCAGCCCACAGTTCCACCCTCTCCCCACCCACCCACCTTGCTCCTCTTCTTCAAAAGAGTCATTGATTTTCTTGGCTCTTTACTCTTCCAAGTGAATTTAAGGATGAACTTGTCATATTCCATAAATAAAGCCCCTATTGGGATATTGATTGGAATTACATTAAATTTATAGGTTACTTTGGGGAAGACTTGACATCTTTATGAGATTAAGTCTTCCTATCTATGAATGTGGAGTATCTCTGTTTATTCAGGCCTCCTTTCATTTACTTCAATAATATTTTATAATTGTTTTTTCATAAAGTACATCTACTTATTCCAAGATTCCTTACAGAGTTTAATATTTTGGTATCATGAATGGAACCTTTTCCTATTATTTCTTCTATTTGATTATTACAATTGTATGGAATTTCAATTGATTTTTGTATGTAAATCTTGTCTCTAGCAAGCTTGCTGAATTCTCTTATTTGCAAATAAAGACAGTTTTGTTTCTTTAAAAAAAAAAGATTTTATTTATTTATTTGTCAGAGAGAGAGAGAGAGCACAAGCAGGGGGAGTGGCAGGCAGAGGGAGAAGAGGACCCCCACTGAGCAAGGAGCCCGATGTGGGGCTCAATCCTAAGACCCTGGGACCCTGACCTGCGCCAAAGGCAGATGCTTAACCGACTGAGCCACCCAGGCATCACAAGACAGCTTTGCTTCTTCATCTCAATTCTTACGCTTATGTTAGAATTGAATTACTTATATTCAATACAATGTGGGTATGTGCAATGATGTAATTGTTCATGCCTTGTTCTTGATTTTAAAGGGACAACCTCTAATGTTTCACTGTTAAGAATATCATTTTTTAAGGTTTTGATAAATGCTCTGTCTCAGATTAAAGGAATTATTTTCTGTTTCTATTTTATTAGAAGCTATTTTTAGAACTGAATAAGTATTGAGAGCCTTCAAATCTTTTTTGCATTTACTGAGATGATTGCATAGTTTTTCATGAATCTGGTATTGGGGTATGTATATCGTATTAACAGATTTCCTTGCATTCCTAGGGTATACCCTATCTTATCATAATATAGTGTTGTATTCAATTTAATGCTATTTTGCCTAAGAATTTTCCATCTGGTTTTATAAATGAGACTGATTTATAATCTCCTCTCTTCCTTCATACTGAGAGTATTCTTACCCTGCTTCATAATTTAACTTCCATCGTTCTATGTTTTTTTCCATTCTCTGAGACAGTTTATTTCTGAGGAATATTGTTTACACAGTACATATTTTTGAATACTCACTATATGCCAGGCCCTCTTCTAGTCCTAGGGACATGGTAACAGACAAGTTAAAGTCTCGCTTCACACATTCCTTAACATTTGGACCACATGCCCCTGGCTCTGGGTCTTTGGAAGTAGGGAGAAGTCTTTCATCTTCCAATTCAATTTCTTTCATGGGTTTTGGTCTATTCTTGCTTCCTATTCTTCAATTTTTTTCTTTTTAGATTCTTCCTAGGAAATTTCTAATATATCTATTTACCCATATATTGAATTGAATTATTTATAATATTAAATTATAATTTTTAGCTGATTGTAGATGTAAATTTGTCTTTTTTCCCCCTCTGCAATACAGCTTATTTCTGCCTTTTCATTCTTGCTCAGTCTGGTTAAGGTTCTGGTTAAAAGTGTTATCTATTTTCGTATTATTAAACTAATTTGATAAGTTTTTGCAAGGAGCCATCTTTTAGTTCCTAATTTCTGCCCTTAACTTTACTATTTTCTCCCATTTCTTTCTAAAGCAATTTTTGCTTCTAGCTTCTTGAAATAACCACATAACTAATTTATTTCTAATCCATCCATTAAAAATGCATTTCTCTAAATATCATTCCCTCTGAAAAGAATCAGGGCTTCTTGAAGAATGGCTGAGTCCAGATCTGGGGCAGAAAATGTACAAAATTAGCCTGGAACATCTGTCACAATAGATAACAAAGACACTATCAAAGACTACCAGGGTCATAACAATAGGACCCTGAAGCTTAATTAAAGGGGTTCATTCCTACTGGCCAAAGATGGGACAATATGCTATCAAAAAGAAAAATATTGGCAGTGGATTGAAATACATCATGTATATTAAAATCCATGAACTCATAATGATGTTAAAAATATCTTCCATGGTAATCTTTGATATTAGGATATCAACTCGTTATTCTGAAAACCCTTTAAAAAGGGAAGGTATCAGTATTTATCCTGCCTTTCCTATACAAACTATTCCTCAGTGTAACTAAATAGTTGATGAGGGAAAGCTCTTTTTAGAATAATTTTAGTTAATTAAGAGTGACATAATCTCAAGGAGATGACCACTTTCCAGATCTTAATGATCAAATACAGGAGGGCAAATGCGCTGAGTGGCTTCCAGAGTATCCTGAATTGAAGTGCTGGGAGCACACATATCCATCTATGATGTGTTTTTGCCCCAAATCCAAACTTCAGTTGAATTAGAGCTCAACATGTAACTATTTTTATAGTTTATAGGCAGTACAGGCAACCAAAGAACATGGTAAATGACGCCATGGAGAAAGAATCAAAATCCAGACTGTGTGAAATTCTGCATAAAAAACACCAGGCTTCACTGAGAAATGGTTAGCAAGAGAGAGAGAGCTGAATTTATAGATTAAGATACCTATGAGACACATAAATGTAATATAACATATGGACAAAATATAAAGACCTTGCTTAGAATCGTGTTTCGAACTAACTAGCTAACTAATTATATAATATATAATAATATTAAAGATTATTAAGGAATTATTAGTTTTCAGTGTGATGATGGAATTGTGGTTTGCTTAAATGAAAGAGATGCTTTTAGAGATTCAGACTGAAGGATTTATGGATGGAATGAGATGATATATTTTGCTTCAAAATAATCTCGATTGTTAAATGTGAATAATGGTTAAAGTTGGATAATGGATAAAGTTGGATAGTAGGGATTCATTATACTCCTCTTATTTGAACTGAATTGAATTTGAATTGAAAAAGAATGCATCTCAAACTTTAAATTTGCTGTCAAGTAGTACTTCAGCTTCTTCTTACTAGTTTTCCAGGTAGCACTTTCATTGTTTTTAGTTCTAAACAGTTCCCAGTTTCCATTACAGTTTAAACAATGAATTAATTACAGATATATATGTATATATATGAGTTTTATAGATATAATACTTATTTTATATTTCATCATCTTGTTATTATTTATTCCGAATTTAATTGTGTTATATCAAGAAATGTTGCCTTTTATATTGGTTTTATTCTTTGAGATTATTTGAGACTTCTCTTATAACCTAATATAAGGTCAAGGTCAATTTTTAAAAAATTATTTAAAAATAAATGTTGCATTTGGATTTGTAAAGAGAATGTATTATTTCTTTTGTGGATTCAGAATTTTCCTTTTATCTATTAGAGCAACTTGCTAATTGGGTTGTTTTTTATTTTTACAATTTTTAAAATTTGCTTGATCTATTGTTTTTTGATAGAGTCATGTTAACATTTCCTACTGTGATTATAAATTCTTTAGTTTTCTTTGTAATTTTATAACTTTTTACTTTAGACATATTGAGGCTATGTTCATTTTTACTTGATTTGTTCTTTGAGCTTATTCTGGTTATCGATCACTATAAAACAGAGCATGCTTAGTGGCATAACATAAGAACCATTTTTATTATGCTCATGGGTTCTGTGTCTGGAATCTGAAGGGGGTACATTGGGGATGGGTTGTCCCTGCTCACAACCTGTGGAGCTCCAGTAGTGAGGACACAAAGGGGCGGGGTTGACTCCAGTGGCCGAGTACTGGAATCACCTGGAGACTTGAATGTCTAGGGTCTGAGTGGTGGTGACTCAAAGGCTGTGGGTAATGTCTGGGCACCTACACATGGCCCCTCTAGGAGCATGGCCTTCTCATAGCATGGCCTTCAGTTGGGTTCTGAGAAGGAGTTCCCCAAGGGGGAGTTTTTGAAGAGCAAACATTCCAAGAGGCCAAGATGAAAGCTGCAAGGATTCCTCTGACCCTCAAAAGTCTCATAGAGTCACTTCTGTTGGGTCTTACTGGTTTCAACTCAGTGACTAAAGCCAATTCAGATTTAAGGGCAGGAAAATCAGCCTCTACCTCTTGATAAGGAGTGGCAGGGTCATACTGCAAAAGAACATGTAGGATGGGAGGTATTTTTGCAGCCAGCTTTGGAAAATCTGCCTCAGAGCCCATCTTATTAGGTGCATATCTGCTGCCTTTATTATCACATATTTTTTGTTTGACTGTTTCTTTTATTATTATATTGCTCCTCCTTACTTTTGTTCATCTTAAAAAATTTTTTGATGCAATTAAAATTGCTTGCCTTTGTTTTCTTTTTGGTAATATTTTCATGCTATATCTTTTTTGATTCCTTTATTTTTCATCTTTCTTGTGGTTTCACTTTGTTTTGGTCTTAAGAAAATTTTATAGTCTCCATCAATTAATTGGTAAATGTAATGATATAATTTGTTTACATGTATTGTGATTCCCAATATACTGGCGTTAATTTCATTATCTTAGGCAAATGCCTGGCATGTAGTAGGTCCTCAATGTTAACTCCTACCACCTACTTCTGTGACTATTATTTCTGAGTTCCATACCAGAGCTCTCAGTCATGAAACTAGAGAGAAACACTTCCTCATCTTCTACTTACTCATTTCCCAAACATCTCTACTGAAATATGCTCTGAATGCATCTCTGTAAGGTAAGGATATTCTTCTGAGACTTTCAAGGCTTTCTGGCATCTGTCTGGGGAAAGACAATTTCTTTTCTAGACCATAACTAGGGGGGATTTTCAGCACAGGCTCAATTTCAGATGCTATGATTAAGGACATCAGTTTAGAATCACTTTCCCACTCACTAGCTGTTTGATTTTGGACAAGTTACTGAACCTTTCAGAAGCTCAGTTTTTATATCTGGAAGATGACCATGCCAAGTGTAGTGAGAATTAAATGAAGTAATGCAAAGTGCTCAGCACGGTGATTTCAAGGGAAGATATGGTTATTAGTCTCATTTCCAGGGATACTCTCTGAAAGCCAACTCCAAGTCAGGCCCTAAACTGAGCCACAGGTATTGTACCCAAGCACCTAGTGGGTGGGCAGGGGAGCAAGCCTAGTGGGCAGGAGAGCAAGCCACCCGTACCATCTCCCACTTGGGGATACACACCTTGGCAGGGTTCCTCTTCTCCTGACGTGGAAGGAGACGTTACCATCTTAGTTTCATGGCACAAACTTGATCCAAACAGCTCTCCCAGCAGTGGATCCATTTAGGCTGTGAGCTGCTTAGCATGAGGTCTCTAATAACCTTCTTTGAAGGTGGGATGGTGACTCAGCTGTGTGTAAGTACCTCTATAGGTGGTAGAAGAGCCAACATATTGCTTTAAAATCGCCACTTTGTTCTTTCTGCCTTCAGATGCTAGTGAGTTTCTTGTCCTAGGCTGGGCATTGAGTTACCACCTCCAAGGGCCCCTCCTTAGTGGAGGGAAGCCCTATTAAATGCTGGACATATTGCAGGTGGTTAGAAATTCTTTGTCAGATGAACAAATGAATAAATGAGTAAAAATCCTCCCCCAGACACTCATGTCCCATGCTCTTTGGGCTTTTCCCTGCCTGATTTTATCTGCTGCTCCATTTCAACTTGAACCTTATGCTGTAACCAACCTGATCTTTTTCCCTACCAGAATGCTCTTTTTTCTGCCATTATCTATGTTTCTTATGCTGTTAGCTCTGCTTGAGATACCCTCTCCATTTTCCACAAACATAAATATATTTCCCCCACCAATGCTGATTGCCCCTCCTGCCCTCCCATAAAATTTTCTTTGAATATTCAGGATATCACAGACCACCAGCTTTCCTTTTTTATGGCTATTTATCTTTATTTGCCTTTCCAAGTAAAATGGCAACCTCCTTGATTGAGAACATGTAGTATTAGTTTTGTGCATTCTTCTCCAACCCATGCAGTGAATGGCTAATAACAGGCAAGTGATAAATGATGATTGAATATACTTTGCAGTTTCTACCACTCAGCAGCTGGGGGAACTAGGTCAGACTCTGCAGTGTCTCCAAGGCTATATGCCCAATTATAAAACAGAGATAATAATATCTACCTTGCAATATTTTGACAATTAATTGAAATGAACTATGTAAAGAACTTAGTACTGTCATTGCATTTGTTACATTAGGTACTCAGGGACCAGGCTGACAGATGTTCATCTTGACATGTGCTTCCCTGATCACCTTGGAAGGGGGAAAAGAATGTATAAATTATGCGATGGTTCTTAGAGCTTGTGCCTGAAGTGACAGATCACTTCCACTCACATTTCATTGGGCTAAGCAAGTAACATGATCATGCCTAACTTCAGGAGTAAGTGCAATCCTACTCAAAGCCTGCCCAGGTTCCCTTATCTGAAAAGAGGTAATGATAATGGTTGTACCTATGTGATAGAATTGTCATGAAAACTGAATAAGGAATGCATGTTAAGTCCTTACAAATGTGCCGAGCACACAGCTAAGTGCTTATTGAATATTAGCAGTTAAAATTCTGCCTATGGGATGAGCCATTTGCTATATACAATTATGTGGACTCATTTACCTTGCAAAAACTTGACTGAGTGCCTGCTAAATATTAGACCATGTGCTACATGGTGGGGATTGTGGAAATGGATGACCTAAGTGCTGCTATAAAGTAAGGATACATTGAAAACTCTTTGAGTTCTGATTCAAATCTTGACTTATACTAAGAGGTACCAAGTAGGATCCTGAAATATTACAAAGAACATAGGGTCTCTCTACCAGCTGGGCTTATTTTAGGTCACTAATATATTCGAGGTATTATCAAATTTTGATGGCAGTTGTGAAATTTATTTGTTGTGTTTTAAATTAGCCAGATATTTGTCTCACATTTTACCCACTGCCTGAACTTCTCTTGTGGCATCCTAATAGTATGTGACAATAAAGCTCTCTGGTTACGTGGTTGAGGGACCTGAAGACTGTATTGCTCTGTCTCCACAAAGTAATCAGTCCAACAAGGGTTGATTTTCGGGGAGGAAAACGAATCATCTTATAACCACTAGAGGGCAGTAGTAACTCATTGATGCAATAAGACAATCTTCTACCTTGATGGAGTGGGATTTATCACCAAGATGTAAGGATAGTCTACATTTGCAAATCAATATACGTGATACATCACGTTACTGGAATGGAAGATAAAATCAGGTGATCATCTCAGATGCAGAAAATGAATTTGACAAAATTTAACATCCTTTCATAATAAAACAAAAAATTATGTGTAGAAGAAATGTACCTCAACATAATAAAGACCATATTTGATATGGCCACAGCTAACATTATTCTCAATGGTGACAAGCTATAAGCTTTTCCTCTAAGATCAGGAATAAGACAAATGTGCCCACTCTCACAACTCCTATTCATTGTAGTACTGGAAGTTTTAGCCAGAGCAATCAGACAAGAAAAAGAAATAAGTCACCCAATCATAAGGGAAGAAATAAAATTTCTTTTGCTAGAGTGATTTTGTCTCAAGTCAAAGTTTTATGGGACAGCTTGCACTGAATAACTGAGGAAAGCCGGGGAATACAACTTAGTTACTTTGACCTGACATGGGCAATAATGACTGGCATTATTTGTTCCAGATCCCTTCACTGGGTTGGCTAAGGTTTTATTAGAGCTGCATATAAGGTTGACTTCTCCTTCTGCCAAATCCTACTTCCTCCTTTTGAATCCCTCTATTTTGATTGAAAAACATTTTTGTACCTCAACTCATCTCAGCTGTCTGTTTCTGTACAATCCAACTAGTAACATTTTGCCTTAATCTTTAAATCTACTAGTTGTTTTATAATTCCAAGCCTTACCACAATTTCAAGAAAAAAATATTTTAGCAAATATCAAAATAACTGAAGATTTACAGAAAGCAAAAGTATAGTAACCTTTTTGGCTTATTGCTTCTGCCCATCTTTAAGTCTGTCAACTAGTACCATTAACTTGGCCCCAGTTAGAAGTCTGGGCCCAGTCCTTGTACTTCGGATCTAAGTAACTATGTTTTCATATTTATGTATGCCTAAGCCCCCACTTTGTTTCTTGTGTCCAGTAACTGCTCAGTTTTGTGTCCCATATGGGTTGTTTACCCAAGTGGTCTGGGCTGCTGTTTTAAATCACAAAGCACAGAGAAGAATTCACCAGCTTCATATAGGTTTTCTTGTTTGCTGTCCCTGTTCTCTTCTATCTCTGCTTACACTGGCACATGATTTTCCATAATGTGATACTCCATTTTCATATAACCTGGAAGTGGTTCTATTTTTCCTTTGTATTGCCTCTTCTTTCCTTTTCCTCCTCCTCTCCCACATCCTCCTCCTCCTCCTCTTTTTTCTTCCTGCAACTATTGACTCCCTCTCCATGCCAGGAGCTCACACATAGGCAAAGAGATAAAAGACACGGTCCCTTTTTTCAGAGCACTCCCAGTCTACCAGGGGGAATCCGGGAAAATAAGTATGTGATCTCCAAGTGAATTAGTGCTCAGCACATGTTAGCATGGGCCAATTGCTCTTTGAGAGCAAGGTGTACAGCTTCATGGAGAAGTGAGTCTTGGTCTGGATGTTAGAGGATGGGAGTATGGTCATGTTCACTTCTGGATTCTTGGCTACATTTGTACTTGAAGTTTTGGGGAGTTTAACATTCAGGTAAGTGAAAAGCAAACATAATTAATTATTTTTTTATATAAATGACTGCTTCTGATGTGTTTGAAGAGTATTTTTAAAAGACTTATTCAAAAATACATAAAATAGTCACTCAATACAAAATTTTCATCTGAAATCTTATCTCTACACTATTAATTTGCCTTACAAACCATTTCATTCCAGGTGACAGAAAAACTAAGTTCATCCTAAGTTTGACCACATCATCTGAAAAATCCCCAGAAGAGCTGTGGCCATCAAGGATGCTTAGCAGTACATTGAATGTCTCCACATTTCCCTTTGGCTTTTGAGTACATACATGCAGATTTACTCATCGCACATGAAACTCTACATTTTAAAAGAGTACTGATATTTGTCAGTCAAAGCACAGTTCATTAAAAAGGGGCCATTTTTCAAACCTAAGATTTCATGGCTTGGGGTATATTCTGAGGATGCCTCAATGCATCAACATTCTTTCTGCTCTCTGACGGTGTGTTTTCCACCCTCCTGGCTGTGGTTGCTGGATGCTACCATGCCATTCCCAGAAAACTCTGGATCATGGTAATATCAGACCTTTGCCATGTATCAGATATTTAGCTTAATTTCCTCATTTTTCAGGGGAAATAAGAAAAAACAGTGTGTTGATTACTAACCTGTCCCAAGAGTTTTACAAATGTCTGATAAAAGTAACACTTGAATGATTGATTCCTTGATAATGTATGTTTAAATCACTTTTAAGGCTATATTATTACTGATTTATTTTTTCATCAATAATTTTGTTGACACAAACTAACCTTTACTGTTTAGAGTTAAGTAGAATTTATAAGTAGAAATAACATAAATTTTATCACAGTGTAATGTCCTAGAATTAACTAGCATTCATACTCAAGATCATCAATGGAAAAATATCTAAACAGTAGATAGCATCTGAAAAACTAGTTCTAGCTGACTTAAAGGAGGTCATGAATAATTTAGATTTGTTCAAAGTTACATATCCCCCATTCCTCACTTACAATAAAACCAAACTAAATTGATGTTAGCTTTTGAAAAATAACACATCATCTAAATAAAGTAAAATTGGTCAATCCCTGAGAAATTATGGAATGTTGAATACTTGTCTTGATTAGTTCTAAGTCCATCCCCTGGGTTATTGGCATTACCCACAAGTGAGAACATTTACCATCCTGAATCTTATGTGGAGAAATGATGGGGCTTGGTCAGCTGCTGGCCAGTGCATGGGTCACTTCTCAGTCTCCACCAAAATAATGTTCTGAAGCAAGCGTCTTGTTAAGTCATCAGCTAAAGTGCTCTTCACAGTCAGATGGCCAGGTCACAGTCCTGCCTGCTTTGCAGACATTTTGGTGTCAAATCATCAGGCCAAGGGATTGGCATGGATTGTCTAATTGATGTCCACATATTCAAGGAAAACGTAAAGGATGAAGAGATGTCTTCAGAAACATCACATGTCCAATGGCCTCTTGATCTGTAGTGCCTCAGGCAAGAAAGCTCCCAGGTGTGTCCACAGAGAAACCTATCTTCTGGAAATGCATGAAGACCCCATAAACAACCGTCCTGGTGAGCACTCATTAGTTTTCCCTCATCACAAACACATATCCAAAACCTTGAGGAATTATACTATTTCCCCACAAAACCAAAACAAATCAAATACTCTTCACATCCTCTGTTAATGTATTTGACATAAATTGCATTTAAGTGGACCTAGGGTGTGATCACATAGCTGTTTGATAGCAGCCATTTGTGCATACTGCTCACTTATGCTCTGGGTTTATTACAGATATTATTCTGCACCAAAAAGAATGAATCTTCCCATGTTGAGAAATTAACTTGGTCTTAACGGAGAAAGTCTAGAGGTCCCAAAATTGTACAATTAATTTCAGCACTTCTGTCTCCAAGTGACTGTATTGCAACAGATTATGAAGTGTAATTATAGTTATAGAACATCAGAGCATTTGGCAAATTCAGTTAATTCTGTTAAGATGAGTCATTGAGAATTGGCTTTGGTTCCTGAATGAATTATTTGCACCTTCATTTGGTGCTTTGCCATCACATATACACATGTGAGGAGGCTTCAGGGGCTGGGTTTTGGTGGGAGTGCCAAATCTGAGAAGGAAAAGAGAATGGCCATGGATATATAGGCTCTGTTTCTTGAACTCACTTGTGAAGTCACTACTTTGGGGATAACTCTGCTGAAGCCCAGTATATTGCATCTCTGCTTCAGTTTACAGTTCAGATTAGCACATGGGGTTGCTTGGAGGATTTCGAATGAACAAAATGAAACACAGATACACAAGGGACCCAGTGCTGGGTAAAGAACAGGAGTCTAAGAAGACCTGTCTTGCTCCTTGCCTTTCTGGCTAAAAGTTAACTTGTTTTCTTTCTGTGTCACTTTGTAAAGCATAGAGCTGACTGTAGAAATCACAGGAAGATTGACCAGGCCAGATAAAATACTTTGGGGAAGAACGCTCACTCAGCACCTACTGGAAGTATGTCAAGCAACTGACCGGCTTCCTTTCCACTTCCTTTCCGTAGGGAAGAAAACCACAAAGCACCTGCTGGGAGGGATTAGATAGCTCAGTGGGAATTCCTCAGCGGAAGACTATGTTTTTTCAAATGTGTTTTCAAGTATGTCTTATCTGAAGAAGAGACCAGACTATGAAAGACCAGATTCGATGGGACTGGATTTAGGGTGTTCACAGCTCTGACATCCTGGGACCTAAGTGCTAAACTCCCTGGAAGGAGGAGGAGGAAGGGTCAATGAAGCTGTTTGCTAGGTTTATCTAGGGGAGTTGGAGCTGGAAGAAATCTACTACTCCATTATCCCTAAACTACTCACATGTCCCATTCTAACCAAGTATTTTCAAGATTAGAACCTTTAAACAAAACCAAACCCAAATATGCCATTTTTGTGGATACAGCAAATACAGAAAGAAGCGAAGACACTGACTTGCACTCTCCCTAACTTCTCTGGATCTTGTCTAGGATGGATGTAGCTGCTGACAGACGTGATGGTGATGGTCTCTCAGATGGGGTCTGGGCAGCTGCTGGACTCTCCATCTTCAGAGACATCTGCATGACTTCCAGTGAATCAGGGACACCACTTTGGGACCAAGGCTCACTTCTCTCATAATGTTTTTCTTCCCACGGTAGTTATTCCAGGAGCTGGTACTCTTTTTTCATTGTTTGTTATATACCTAAGGCCCACCTAGTAGAAGCAGGGGTCTAAATATCATTGGCTATATTATTTTATCTTCCTTAGTAAGTTTGGTAAAACACTGGAACTTAATTATTCCTGTGTAAGTACTTGATGCCCAGTATAAAGTTGTTACTTTTGCTTCTTGTTCACAATACTTGACCAACATAAACAAACAGCCCCTTGTTCTTTTTATTTATAAGACATAATGATAATCACAAACACCTTTTTAACAAATTCATTTTATACTTTGGTAAGAAAGAAATCAGAAGAGCTTTCTCTTTTTGAATTGGTCAGCCCCAGGGACTTCAGGTGTGAAGTTCCTGGAAAGGGAGATTTTCAAATGACTGGAAGAGTGTGAGCAAGTCTGAATGAGGGAGCTGTTATAGGAAACAGGAGAGAACCTTGTTGTTTGGGGGTTGACTGCATAGGAGATAAAGCTAGAAAGGCATGTTGAAGTCTATTCTGTACAATCCTGAGTTGGGTGGGGAGTGTGTGAACTGTTAGATGTAGTCCATTAAATAGATCCATGCACGTTATCCATTACCATCTCATCTCCAGCAACAGAATGCTGAGCCCTGCTGGGGAAGTTTTTATAACGTTGCAGTTATCACTAAAAATGCATTGTCTTTTACCTCAGCAGTTTGGATATCCCAGCTTAGCTATCCTTCTATGCGATGTCAGTCTGTTTCTCATGTATTTGCAATTATAAACTATCTGTATCCCTATTAAAAAACTGTTTCATTATGACCTTTGGAAACTTTTTATTTAGTAAGTCTGACAAAAGTTGTAGCTATAAATAGGGAGAAAACATTTTAAAAAATCATAAGCAAAAAAAAAAAAAGCCTCTGATTTGCATTTGAGGCTGTTCACTTAAGGTGTAGAATGGAGAAGGGACTGGCAGTAAGGTTTGGGGGCAATATTTGAGGGAAGAAGAGGAAGGAAAGAGAAAATGGGGGTCTAGAGTCATGAACTACAATGGAAATGAAGGGGAGAGCATCAATGCAATGATGTTCCCAAGAATTGGATTATAGCTTGGATGTGAAGTTTGGAAAAACAGGTGCATCCTCCCAGGTTTTTGACTTGTGTGACTAGTGGATGAACATACTTCTAGGGAACCTAAGATGAGGTACAGTTTGGAAGGAAGATGATAAATTATTTCTGGGATATTTAGAGAAAGAATTGTCTTTAGAGTCTGCTTATATAAACATTAAAAAATTTCTTTTTAAAAAATATTTTATTTATTCATTTGATAGAGATCACAAGTAGGCAGAGAGAGAGAGGAGGAAGCAGGCTCCCTGCTGAGCAGACAGCCTGATGCAGAGCTTGATCCCAACACCCTGGGGTCATGACCTGAGCTGAAGGCAGAGGCTTTAACCCACTGAGCCATCCAGGCACCCCTTAAAAAAATTCTTAATTTTGAAGACAAGCCTGCTACAGTTGCCAAAGTTGTTTTTAATATGAAAGTTGCTTGTTTCATTGAGTTGTCTCTGCTTAAGAATGTGTTCCATCTCAATTATTCTCCAAAGTGGGCATACCTCAACAATTTTTTTTTTAAAAAAACTTCTAAATGCACCACCACAACTTGGAAGCTTTCTGGATTGATTTGGAAAGCATCGAGAGAATTAGAACCAGAATAAGAAAGAAATTCCAGTCATCATTTGTTCACTTGTCAAATGTTCACCATATGTGGGCTTTTTGTCAGCTGTTGCAATGTTGTTAGGACTCTGGAGGTGAAAGGAGGCCAGGAGCTCCCAGAGAGGTAGGGAAGACTTTCAGTATAGCCTCATAGGTTGACAGATAGGACTAAGGCAGAGGTCTGTGGGAGGAGGAACCTCATCCAGCATCAGGGTAGGAAGGTTAAAGTGAATTATGAAGGAGGAACATCAATATTGTGATGGCATGAGTTATTCCCTTTATCTTTTTAAGATTTTATTTATTTGATTAACACAGAGAGAGAGAGAGAGAGACAGTGAGAAAGGGAACCCAAGCAGGGTGAGTGGCAGAGGGAGAAACAGGCTCCCCCTGAGAAGGGAGCCCAATGTGGGGTTCGATCCTAGGACCCTGGGATCATGACCTGAACCTGAGCTGAAGGCAGACGCTTAACGACTGAGCCACCCAGCACCCGTCCCTTTTTCTTTAATTTATAATCAATAGAACAGCCACAGTCCAACCAAGGATCCTTTGCACAGCATACCAGGATGGCTGAGAGACATGCACATCCCTACTTTGAAGGTGGGTGAATTGAATCTCACAGAGGTGGCAAAACTGGAGGAACACGAGTAGCATTACCTGTGATCCTAGCAACACTGGCAGTGACAACTGTGACCCTGTCCAGGAGACCCCAGCACTTGGGGCTGTGCCTGTGGCACTGCCCTCCCCAAGCAATGTCTGCAACGTTGGTGCTCCCAGCAGCTATGACTGCCTCAGCAACTCTAGAGACATGCAGCCATGTGGCACGGGTGACCCCTCTGGCAGAGGGGATGTAGGGTGGAAAGCACACTCCCAAATACAGCTAGGAACCAGTTCAACAAGGGGGGAAAAAAACCCCCCAAAACGAACACCCCCCCCCCACAAAAACCCAAAACCAAAAACTTATGCTATAGCGCCACCTTCTGGAAGACAAAAGAAAGACCCCCTTGTTGCCAACGTTAAACTGCCAAAATCAGAGTAATTTACAAAGCTTTATCTAAATAAGAAAGGAGTTCACTATTTCAAGGCATCAGTAGACACACGTCCCTTCAAAGACCATGAAAAATCAGTAATAAAGTATCACAAAAAGAAAATTACAATTCTCTAGCAACCAAACCCAAGGTCATGGAAGATTGGGGTTTGACAGAGAATTTAAAACAGCTGTCATGGGGGTGCCTGGGTGGCTCAGTGGGTTAAAGCCTCTGCTTTCCGCTCAGGTCATGATCCCAGGGTCCTAGGATTGAGCCCCGCATCGGGCTCTCTGCTCAGTGGGGAGCCTGCTTCCTCCTCTCTCTCTGCCTGCTTCTCTGCCTACTTGTGATCTCTGTCTGTCAAATAAATAAATAAAATCTTTAAAAAAAAAAGAGCTGTCATGAAGAAATTCAGTAAACTATGAGGAAATCCAGAAAGGCAATTCAATGAACTCAAGAATAAAATTAGCGGAAGAAGTGCTTTACCAAAGAGATTGAAATTCTAAAGAAGAATCAAAAAGAAATTCTGGAGCTGAAGAACTCAATAAATAAATGAAGAATGCATTAAGAAAGCATTGATAATAGAGAAAAACAGATAGAAGAAACTAGAAATGATTTGAGTGGAAGAGAAGAGATAATTAAAATTTTTAAAAACTGAAGAAGCCCTACAAGAGCTATCAGACTTCATTAGGAGAGCCAATAGAAGAATAGTGGGTATACTAGAAGGAGAAGAGAAGGGGACAGAGAGGTTATTTAAAGAAATAATAGCTGAGAACTTTCCAAACCTGGGGAAAGAACTAGATATAGAAATCCATGAAACTAGTAGATCTCCTTACTATCTCAATGCAAAAAGAGCTTTTCCAAGACATATTATAGTGAAACTATCAAAAGTCAATGATGATGAAAAAATCTTAAAGACACCAGAGGGGGTGGGTGGGGAAAATAATCTACAAAGAAACCCCCATTAGACCATCAGCAGATTTCTCAGAAGAAACTCTACAGTCCAGGAGAGAGTAGAATAATATATTCAAAGTACTGAAAGATAAAAATTGCCAGCCAAGAATGCTCTATCCAGCAAAACTATCCTTCAGTTATGAAGAAACAATAGAGGCTTTCCCAGACAAAAGTGAAGGCATTTGTCACCACTAGACCTGCCTTACAAGAAATGTTGAAGGAACTCTTTTACCTGAAACAATAAGACAAAAACACACAATATTTTGAATAAGGTGTTAAATAGTTATACAGAATCAGAAAATTGTAACTCCATTTTAGACTAGGGTGTTAAACAATTATAGCATCAAAATGAAAGGAAAAAGCATTAAAAATAACTATAGCCATTACATTTGGTAATGAGGTCACAGCATGAAAAGGGATAATTTGTGATGACAAAAGTGTAAAGGGGAAGAAGAAAATGACAGAACCTTTTTAAGAAAGTGAAAATATGTTTCTGTCAGCAGAAAAAGACTATTTTGTCTGTAAGATGATTTATACCAACCTCAGGGTAACCACAAAACAAAAAGAGCAGCAATGTCCACAATAGCCAAACTATGGAAAGAGCCCAGATGTTCATCAACAGATGAATGGATAAAGAAGATGTGGTAGATATATACAGTGGAATATTACTCAGCAATAAAAAAAGAATGAAGTCTTGCCATTTGCGAAGAAATGGATGGAACTAGAAGGTATTATGCTAAGCAAAATAAATCAGTCAGAGAGAGACAAATACCATATGGTTTCACTCATATGTGGAATTTAAGAAGCAAAACAGATTAACATATGGGAAGGGAAGGAAAAATAAATAAGATAAAAATAGAGAGGGAGGGGGAGGAGTCAAGATGGCGGAGAAGTAGCAGGCTGAGACTACATCAGGTAGCAGGAGATCAGCTAGATAGCTTATCTAAAGATTGCAAACACCTACAAATCCAACAGGAGATCAAAGAGAAGAAGAACAGCAATTCTAGAAACAGAAAATCAACCACTTTCTGAAAGGTAGGACTGACAGAGAAGTGAATCCAAAGCGACGGGAAGATAGACCGCAGGGGGAGGGGCTGGCTCCCGGCAAGCGGCGGAGCAACAGAGCACTAAATCAGGACTTTTAAAAGTCTGTTCCACTGAGGGGCATCACTCCAGAGGTTAAACCAGGGTGAAGCCCACACGGGGTCAGCGTGGCCTCAGGTCCCGCAGGGTCACAGAATGATTGGGGGTGTCTGAGTGTGCAGTTTGTCACAGAGTTTGCAGGTATTAGAATGGGGAAGCCAGCTACAGAGACAGAGCTGAGGAGTGAACTCGCAGCTCAGCTCGAGGTTACCTTGAACCGGTCGCAGGCTCGGTGAGCTCAGAGCGCAGCCAGAGGCCAGGGAGATGGGAGTAATTGGGTGCTATTCTCTGAGGGTGCACTGAGGAGTGGGGCCCCAAGCTCTCGGCTCCTCCGGGCCAGAGGAGACTGGGAGGTCGCCATTTTCATTCCCATCCTCTGGAACTGTACAGAAAGCATTCAGGGAACAAAAGCTCCTGAAAGCAAACCCGAGCTGATTACTCAGCCCGGCCCTTAGGGGAGGTGCAATTCCACCTGGGGCAAAGACACTTGAGAATCACTACAACAGGCCCCTCCCCCAGAAAATCAACAAGAAATCCAGCCAGGACCAAGTTCACCCACCAAGGAGTGCAGGTTCAATATCAAGGAGAGCAGCGGAATTCCAGAGGAGGAGAAAGCAAAGCACGGAACTCATGGCTTTCTCCCCATGATTCTTTAGTCTTGCAGTTAATTTAATTTTTTTTTCAAAAATTTTTTTCTTCTTCTGCAAAATTTTTTTTAACTTTTACCCTTTTCTTTTTTAACGTTTTAAAACTAGTTTATCTAATATATATATATATATTTCTTTTTTTATATTTTTTCTTTATTCGTTTTCTTTTTTTTTAAAATTGTTTCTTTTTTTTTTCTGAACCTCTTTTTATCCCATCCCCCCCCCCCCATGATTTGGGATCTCTTCTGATTTGGTTAAAGCGTATTTTCCGGGGGTCTTTGCCACCCTTTTAGTATTTTACTTGCTCCTTCATATACTCTTATCTGGACAAAATGACAAGGAGGAAAAATTCACCACAAAAAAAAAGAACAAGAGGCAGTACCGAAGGCTAGGGACCTAATCAATACAGACATTGGTAATATGTCAGATCTAGAGTTCAGAATGACGATTCTCAAGGTTCTAGCCGGGCTTGAAAAAGGCATGGAAGATATTAGAGAAACACTCTTGGGATATATAAAAGCCCTTTCTGGAGAAATAAAAGAACTAAAATCTAACCAAGTTGAAATCAAAAAAGCTACCAATGAGGTGCAATAAAAAATGGAGGCTCTCACTGCTAGGATAAATGAAGCAGAAGAAAGAATTAGTGATATAAAAGACCAAATGACAGAGAATAAAGAAGCTGAGCAAAAGAGGGACAAACAGCTACTGGACCATGAGGGGAGAATTCAAGAGATAAGTGACACCATAAGACAAAACAACATTAGAATAATTGGGATTCCAGAAGAAGAAGAAAGAGAGAGGAGAGCAGAAGGTATATTGGAGGGAATTATTGTAGAGAATTTCCCTAATATGGCAAAGTGAACAAGCATAAAAATCCAGGAGGTGCAGAGAACCCCCCTCAAAATCAACAAGAATAGGTCCACACCATGTCACCTAATAGTAAAATTTACAAGTCTTAGTGATAAAGAGAAAATCCTGAAAGGAGCCCGGGAAAAGAAGTCTGTAACATACAATGGTAACAATATTCGATTGGCAGCAGACTTATCCACAGAGACCTGGCAGGCCAGAAAGAGCTGACATGATATATTCAGAGCACTAAACGAGAAAAACATGCAGCCAAGAATACTATATCCAGCTAGGCTATCATTGAAAATAGAAGGAGAGATTAAAAGCTTCCAGGACAAACACATTGAAAGAATTTGAAACACCAAATGAGCTCTACAGGAAATATTGAAAGGGGTCCTCTAAGCAAAGTGAGAGCCTAAAAGTAGTAGATCAGAAAGGAACAGAGACAATATACAGTAACAGTCACCTTACAGGCAATACAATGGCACTAAATTCATATCTCTCAATAGTTACCCTGAATGTTAATGGGCTAAATGCCCCAATCAAAAGACACAGGGTATCAGAATGGATAAAAAAAACAAAACCCATCAATATGTTCCTACAAAAAACTGATTTTAGACCCGAAGACACCTCCAGATTTAAAGTGAGGGGGTGGAAAACAATGTACCATGCTAATGGACATCAGAAGAAAGCTGGAGTGGCAATCCTTATATCATATCAATTAGATTTTAAACCAAAGACTATAATAAGAGATGAGGAAGGACACTATATCATACTCAAAGGTTCTGTCCAACAAGAAGATCTAACAATTTTAAATATCTATGCCCCTAACATGGGAGCAGCCAACTGTATAAACCAATCAATAACAAAATCAAAGAAACACATTGACAATAATACAATAATAGTAGGGGACTTTAACACTCCCCTCACTGAAATGGACAGATCATCCAAGCAAAAGATCAACAAGGAAATAAAGGCCTTAAATGACACACTGGAACAGATGGACATCACAGATATATTCAGAACATTCCATCCCAAAGCAACAGAATACACATTCTTCTCTAGTGCACATGGAACATTCTCCAGAATAGATCACATCCTGGGTCCTAAATCAGGTCTCAACCGGTATCAAAAGATTGGGATCATTCCCTGCATATTTTCAGACCACAATGCTCTAAAGCTAGAACTCAATCATAAGAAGAAATTTGGAAAGAACCCAAATACATGGAGACTAAACAGCATCCTTCTAAAGAATGAATGGGTTAACCAGGAAATTAAAGAAGAATTGAAAAAATTCATGGAAACAAATGATAATGAAAACACAATGGTTCAAAATCTGTGGGACACAGCAAAGGCAGTCCTGCGAGGAAAATATATAGCGGTACAAGCCTTTCTCAAGAAACAAGAAAGGTCTCAGGTACACAACCTAACCCTACACCTAAAGGAGCTGGAGAAAGAACAAGAAAGAAACCCTAAACCCAGCAGGAGAAGAGAAATCATAAAGATCAGAGCAGAAATCAATGGAATAGAAACAAACAAACAAACACAATAGAGCAAATCAACGAAACTAGGAGCTGGTTCTTTGAAAGAATTAATAAGATTGATAAGCCCCTGGCCAGACTTAGCAAAAAGAAAAGAGAAAGGACCCAAATAAATAAAATCATTAATGGAAGAAGAAAGATCACAACTAACACCAAAGAAATACAAACAATTATAAGAACATACTATGAGCAACTCTACGCCAACAAATTTGACAATCTGGAAGAAATGGATGCATTCCTAGAGACATATAAACTACCACAACGGAACCAGGAAGAAATAGAAAACCTGAGCAGACCCATAACCAGTAAGGTGGATTGAAACAGTCATCAAAAATCTCCAAACAAACAAAAGCCCAGGGCCAGACGGCTTCCCGGGGGAATTCTACCAAACATTTAAAGAAGAACTAATTCCTATTCTCCTGAAACTGTTCCAAAAAATAGAAATGGAAGGAAAACTTCCAAACTCATTTTATGAGGCCAGCATCACCTTGATCCCAAAACCAGACAAGGATCGCAACAAAAAAGAGAACTACAGACCAATATCCTTGATGAACACAGATGCAAAAATTCTCACCAAAATACTAGCCAATAGGATTCAACAGTACATTAAAAGGATTATTCACCACGACCAAGTGGGATTTATTCCAGGGCTGCAAGGTTGGTTCAACATCCGCAAATCAATCAATGTGATACAACACATTAATAAAAGAAAGAACAAGAACCATATGATACTCTCCATAGATGCTGAAAAAGCATTTGACAAAGTACAGCATCCCTTCCTGATCAAAACTCTTCAAAGTGTAGGGATAGGCGGCACATACCTCAATATTATCAAAGCCATCTATGAAAAACCCACCGCAAATATCATTCTCAATGGAGAAAAACTGAAAGCTTTTCCGCTAAGGTCAGGAACACGGCAGGGATGTCCATTATCACCACTGCTATTCAACATAGTACTAGAAGTCCTAGCCTCAGCAATCAGACAACAAAAGGAAATTAAAGGCATCCAAATCGGCAAAGAAGAAGTCAAACTATCACTCTTTGCAGATGATATGATACTATATGTGGAAAACCCAAATGACTCCACTCCAAAACTGCTAGAACTTGTCCAGGAATTCAGTCAAGTGTCAGGATATAAAATCAATGCACAGAAATCAGTTGCATTTCTCTACACCAACAACAAGACAGAAGAAAGAGAAATTAAGGAGTCCATCCCATTTTACAATTGCACCCAAAACTATAAGATACCTAGGAATAAACCTAACCAAAGAGACTAAGAATCTATACTCAGAAAACTATAAAGTACTCATGAAAGAAATTGAGGAAGACACAAAGAAATGGAAAAATGTTCCATGCTCCTGGATTGGAAGAATAAATATTGTGAAAATGTCTATGCTACCTAAAGCAATCTACACATTTAATGCAATTCCTATCAAAATACCATCCATTTTTTTCAAAGAAGTGGAACAAATATTCCTAAAATGTATATGGAACCAGAAAAGACCTCGAATAGCCAAAGGAATATTGAAAAAGAAAGCCAAGGTTGGTGGCATCAGAATTCCGGACTTCAAGCTCTATTACAAAGCTGTCATCATCAAGACAGCATGGTACTGGCACAAAAACAGACACATAGATCAGTGGAACAGAATAGAGAGCCCAGAAATGGACCCTCAACTCTATGGTCAACTCATCTTCGACAAAGCAGGAAAGAATGTCCAATGGAAGAAAGACAGCCTCTTCAATAAATGGTGTTGGGAAAATTGGACAGCCACATGCAGAAAAAGGAAATTGGATCATTTCCTTACACCACACACGAAAATAGACTCAAAATGGATGAAGGACCTCGATGTGAGAAAGGAATCCATCAAAATCCTCGAGGAGAACACAGGCAGCAACGTCTTCGACCTCAGCCGCAGCAACATCTTCCTCGGAACATCACCAAAGGCAAGGGAAGCAAGGGCAAAAATGAACTTTTGGGATTTTATCAAGATCGAAAGCCTTTGCACAGCAAAGGAAACAGTTAAGAAAACCAAAAGACAACTGACAGAATGGGAGAAGATATTTGCAAATGACATATCAGATAAAGGGCTAGTGTCCAAAATCTATAAAGAACATAGCAAACCCAACACCCAAAGAACAGATAATCCAATCAAGAAATGGGCAGAAGACATGAACAGACATTTCTGCAAAGAAGACATCCAGATGGCCAACAGACATATGAAAAAGTGCTCCATATCACTCGGCATCAGGGAAATACAAATCAAAACCACCATGAGATATCACCTCACACCAGTCAGAATGGCTAAAATAAACAAGTCAGGAAATGACAGATGCTGGCGAGGATGCGGAGAAAGGGGAACCCCCCTACACTGTTGGTGGGAATGCAAGCTGGTGCAACCACTCTGGAAAACAGCATGGAGGTTCCTCAAAATGTTGAAAATAGAACTACCCTATGACCCTGCAATTGCACTGCTGGGTATTTACCCTAAAGATACAAACATAGTGATCCAAAGGGGCACGTGCACCCGAATGTTTATAGCAGCAATGTCTACAATAGCCAAACTATGGAAAGAACTAGATGTCCATCAACAGACGAATGGATAAAGAAGATGTGGTATATATACACAATGGAATACTATGCAGCCATCAAAAGAAATGAAATCTTGCCATTTGCGACGACGTGGATGGAACTAGAGGGTATCATGCTTAGCGAAATAAGTCAATCGGAGAAAGACAACTATCATATGATCTCCCTGATATGAGGGAGAGGAGATGCAACATGGGGGGTTGAGGGGGTAGGAGAAGAGTAAATGAAACAAGATGGGATTGGGAGGGAGACAAACCAATCTCACAAAACAAACTGAGGGTTGATGGGGGGAGGGGGTTGGGAGAGGGGGTGGGGTTATGGATATTGGGGAGGGTATGTGCTATGGTGAGTGCTGTGAAGTGTGTAAACCTGGCGATTTGCAGACCTGTACCCCTGGGGATAAAAATATATGTTTATAAAGCTGTAAAAAAAAAAAAAAAAGAAAGAAAGAAAGAAAGGATGAATCCCCAAGTTTTGTAGCAACATGGACGGGACTGGAAGAGATGATGCTGAGTGAAATAAGTCAAGCAGAGAGAGTCAATTATCATATGGTTTCACTTATTTGTGGAGCATAACAAATAGCATGGAGGACAAGGGGAGATGGAGAGGAGAAGGGAGTTGAGGGAAATTGGAAGGGGAGGTGAACCATGAGAGACTATGGACTCTGAAAAACGATCTGAGAATTTTGAAGGGGTGGGGGTGGGAGGTTGGGGGCACCAGGTGGTGGGTATTGTAGAGGGCACGGATTGCATGGAGCACTGGGTGTGGTGCAAAAATAATGAATACTGTTATGCTGAAAAAATAAAGAATTAATAAAAAAAAATTTAAAAAAAAAAGCTGTCATCATCAGGACAGTATGGTACTGGCACAAAAACAGACACGCAGATCAATGGAACAGAATAGAGAGCCCAGAAACCCTCAATTCTATGATCAGCTAATCTTTGACAAAGCAGGAAAGAATGTCCAAGAGAAAAAAGATAGCCTCTTCAAAAAATGGTGTTGGGAAAACTGGAAAGCCATATACAAAAGAATGAAACTGGGACGTTTCCTTACACCATACACAAAAATAGACTCAAAATGGATGAAAGACCTCAGTGTGAGACAGACTCCATCAAAATCCTTACATAGGCAGCAACCTCTTTGACCTCAGCTGCAGCAACTTATTCCTAGAAATATCGGCATAAGCAAGGGAAGCAAGGGCAAAAATGAACTATTGGGTCTTCATTAAGATCAAAAGCTTTTGCACAGCAAAGGAAATAGTCAACAAAACCAAAAGACAATCAACAGAATAGGAGAAGATATTTGCAAATGACATATCAGATAAAGGGCTACTATCCAAAATCTATAAAGAACTTATCAAACTCAACACCCAAAGAACAAATAAGCCAATCAAGAAATGGGCAGAAGACATGAACAGACATTATTGCAAAGAATACATCCAAATGGCCAACAGACACATGAAAAAGTGCTCAACTTCACTTGTCATCCGGGAAATACAATTCAAAACCACAGTGAGATACCACCTCACACCAGTCAGAATGGCTAAAATTAACAAGTCTGGAAATGACAGATGTTGGCAAGGATGAGAAGAAAGGGGAACCCTCCTACATTGTTGATGGTAATGCAAGGTGATTCAGCCACTCTGGAAAACAGTATGGAGGTTCCTCAGAAAGTTGAAAATAGAGTTACCCTACAATGCAGCACTCGCACAACTGAGTATTTACCCTAAAGATACAAGTGTAGTGATCCAAATGGGCATGTGCACTGAATGTTTATAGCAGCAATGTCCACAATAGCCAAACTATGGAAAGAACCTAGATGTCCATCAACAGATGAATGGATAAAGAAGAGGTGGTGTATATATATACAATGGAATACTACGCAGCCATCAAAGAAAACAAAATCTTGTCATTTGCAATGATGTGTATGGAACTAGAGGGTATTATGGCAAGCAAAATAAGTCAATCAGAGAATGACAATTCTCATATTATCTCTTTGATATCAGGAATTCGAGGGGCAGGGCAGGGGGTCGTGGGGGGTAGAGAGGGAAAAAATGAAACAAGATGGGATCAGGAGGGAGACAAACCATAAAAGGCTCTTAATCTCACAAAAAAAAAAAAAAACTGAGGGTTGCTGGGGGGTGGAGAGGTAGGGATAGGGTGGCTGGGTTATGAACATTGGGGAGGGTATGTGCTATGGTGAGTGCTGTGAAATGTCTAAGCCTGATGATTCACAGACCTGTACCCCTGGGGCAAACAATACATTATATGTTAATACTTTTTAAAATAGCAAAGTTTATCAGTATAATTTATAAGAAAAAAAAAAACAAAAAATAATATAGTTCAATTCCAATGTTTCCTTGTTTATTTTCTGTCTGGATGACCTATCTATTCTGATAGTGGGGTATGGAAATCCCTTACTGTTATTGTGTTCCTTTCTATTTCTCTCTTAAGAGCCATTGATATTTGCTTACTGCATTTTGTGATTGGATGTTGGAAGTGTAAGTTTTTATGATTGTTATATCTTCTTAATACATTGACCCTTTTGTTATTATATAATGACCTTCTTTGTCTTTTGTTACCATTTTTGCCTTGATAACTATTTTTTCTGATATAAGTACAACTATACCCACTTTCTTTTGGTCACCATTTATTTGGAGTATCATCTTCTACCCCTTCACTTTGAGCCTATGTTCCTTTGAAGCTGAAATAAGTCTCCTAAAGGCAGCATACAGTTGGGTTTTGCTTTTAATCCACCCAGCCACTCTGTGCCATTTGAATAGTGAATTCAACTTATTTACAATTAAGGTGATTACTGATACATGAGGACTTAAAACTGCCATTTTGTTTTACCTTTTGTTTCTAGTTGCTTATCTCCATTGTTTCTTTTTTCCTTGTGTTTCTGTCCACCTTTTTAAGTTGGTGGTTTTCTATGATAATTTGTTCAATTTCCCCCCATTTTACGTTTTGTGTCTGCTCTCTATGTTTTTTTAAAATTTTTTATTTAAATTCAATTTTGTTGGGGTGCCTGGGTGGCTCAGTGGGTTAAAGCCTCTGCCTTCGGCTCAGGTCATGATCTCCGGGTCCTGGGATTGAGCCCCACATCGGGGTCTCTGCTCACAGGGAGCCTGCTTCCTCTTCTCTCTCTCTCTCTGCCTGCCTCTCTGCCTACTTGTGATCTCTGTCAAATAAATAAAATCTTTGAAAAAAATAAAATAAATAAAAAATAAATTCAATTTTGTTAACATATAGTGTGTTATTAGTTTCAGGGATAGAATTTAGTAATTCATCAGTTGCATATAATACCCAGTGCTCGTTACATCAATTGCCCTCCTTAATACTAATCACCCAATTACCCTATCGTCCTACTCATCACACTTCCAGCAACCCTCAGTTTTTTCCATATAGTTAAGAGTCTTTTATGGTTTGCTTCCTTCTCTGTTTATTTTTTTTTTAAGATTTTATTTATTTGTTTTAGAGAAAGAAAGAGACCATGAGCAGGGGGAGAGGGAGAGTGAGAAGGAGATTCCCTGTTGAGCAGAGCCCAATGCGGGACTCAATCCCAGAACCCCAGGATCATGGCCTGAGTCAAAGGCTTAACTCCCTGAGCCACCCAGGCACCCCTCCCTCTCTATTTTTTTTTTTACTTTTTAAAAAATATTTTTATTTTTTTATTAACATATAATATATTTTTATCCCCAAGAGTACAGGACTGTGAATTGCCAGGTTTACATACTTCACAGCACTCACCATAGCACATACCCTCCCCAATGTCCATAACCCCACCCCCCTCCCCCCGACCCCCCTCCCCCCATCAACCCTCAGTTTGTTTTGTGAGATTAAGAGTCACTTATGGTTTGTCTCCCTCCCAATCCCATCTTGTTTCATTTATTCTTCTCCTACCCCCTTAACCCCCCATGTTGCATCTCCACTTCCTCATATCAGGGAGATCATATGATAGTCGTCTTTCTCCGACTGACTTATTTCGCTAAGCATGATACCCTCTAGTTCCATCCACGTCCTCACAAATGGCAAGATTTCATTTCTTTTGATGGCTGCATAGTATTCCATTGTGTGTATATATACCACATCTTCTTTATCCATTCATCTGTAGATGGACATCTAGGTTCTTTCCATAGTTTGGCTATTGTAGACATTGCTGCTATAAACATTTGGATGCATGCGCCCCTTTGGATTACTACGTTTGTATCTTTAGGGTAAATACCCAGCAGTGCAATTGCAGGGTCATAGGGTAGTTCTATTTTCAACATTTTGAGGAACCTCCATGCTGTATTCCAGAGTGGTTGCACCAGCTTGCATTCCCACCAACAGTGTAGGAGGGTTCCCCTTTCTCCGCATCCTTGCCAGCATCTGTCATTTCCTGACTTGTTAATTTTAGCCATTCTGACTGGTGTGAGGTGATATCTCATTGTGGTTTTGATTTGTATTTCCCTGATGCCGAGTGATGTGGAGCACTTTTTCATGGGTCTCCTGGCCAACTGGATGTCTTCTTTGCAGAAATGTCTGTTCATGTCTTCTGCCCATTTCTTGATTGGATTATCTGTTCTTTGGGTGTTGGGTTTGCTAAGTTCTTTATAGATTTTGGACACTAGCCCTTTATCTGATATGTCATTTGCAAATATCTTCTCCCATTCTGTCAGTTGTCTTTTGGTTTTCTTAACTGTTTCCTTTGCTGTGCAAAAGTTTTGATTTTGATGAAATCCCAATAGTTCATTTTTGCCCTTGCTTCCCTTGCCTTTGGTGATGTTCCGAGGAAGATGTTGCTGCGGCTGAGGTCGAAGACGTTGCTGCCTGTGTTCTCCTCGAGGATTTTGATGGATTCCTTTCTCACATCGAGGTCCTTCATCCATTTTGAGTCTATTTTCGTGTGTGGTGTAAGGAAATGATCCAATTTCCTTTTTCTGCATGTGGCTGTCCAATTTTCCCAACACCATTTATTGAAGAGGCTGTCTTTCTTCCATTGGACATTCTTTCCTGCTTTGTCGAAGATGAGTTGACCATAGAGTTGAGGGTCCATTTCTGGGCTCTCTATTCTGTTCCACTGATCTATGTGTCTGTTTTTGTGCCAGTACCATGCTGTCTTGATGATGACAGCTTTGTAATAGAGCTTGAAGTCCGGAATTCTGATGCCACCAACCTTGGCTTTCTTTTTCAATATTCCTTTGGCTATTCGAGGTCTTTTCTGGTTCCATATACATTTTAGGAATATTTGTTCCACTTCTTTGAAAAAAATGGATGGTATTTTGATAGGAATTGCATTAAATGTGTAGATTGCTTTAGGTAGCATAGACATTTTCACAATATTTATTCTTCCAATCCAGGAGCATGGAACATTTTTCCATTTCTTTGTGTCTTCCTCAATTTCTTTCATGAGTACTTTATAGTTTTCTGAGTATAGATTCTTAGTCTCTTTGGTTAGGTTTATTCCTAGGTATCTTATAGTTTTGGGTGCAATTGTAAAATGGGATGGACTCCTTAATTTCTCTTTCTTCTGTCTTGTTGTTGGTGTAGAGAAATGCAACTGATTTCTGTGCATTGATTTTATATCCTGACACTTGACTGAATTCCTGGACAAGTTCTAGCAGTTTTGGAGTGGAGTCATTTGGGTTTTCCACATATAGTATCATATCATCTGCAAAGAGTGATAGTTTGACTTCTTCTTTGCCGATTTGGATGCCTTTAATTTCCTTTTGTTGTCTGATTGCTGAGGCTAGGACTTCTAGTACTATGTTGAATAGCAGTGGTGATAATGGACATCCCTGCCGTGTTCCTGACCTTAGCGGAAAAGCTTTCAGTTTTTCTCCATTGAGAATGATATTTGCGGTGGGTTTTTCATAGATGGCTTTGATAATATTGAGGTATGTGCCGCCTATCCCTACACTTTGAAGAGTTTTGATCAGGAAGGGATGCTGTACTTTGTCAAATGCTTTTTCAGCATCTATGGAGAGTATCATATGGTTCTTGTTCTTTCTTTTATTAATGTGTTGTATCACATTGATTGATTTGCGGATGTTGAACCAACCTTGCAGCCCTGGAATAAATCCCACTTGGTCGTGGTGAATAATCCTTTTAATGTACTGTTGAATCCTATTGGCTAGTATTTTGGTGAGAATTTTTGCATCTGTGTTCATCAAGGATATTGGTCTGTAGTTCTCTTTTTTGTTGCGATCCTTGTCTGGTTTTGGGATCAAGGTGATGCTGGCCTCATAAAATGAGTTTGGAAGTTTTCCTTCCATTTCTATTTTTTGGAACAGTTTCAGGAGAATAGGAATTAGTTCTTCTTTAAATGTTTGGTAGAATTCCCCCGGGAAGCCGTCTGGCCCTGGGCTTTTGTTTGTTTGGAGATTTTTGATGACTGTTTCAATCCACCTTACTGGTTATGGGTCTGCTCAGGTTTTCTATTTCTTCCTGGTTCCGTTGTGGTAGTTTATATGTCTCTAGGAATGCATCCATTTCTTCCAGATTGTCAAATTTGTTGGCGTAGAGTTGCTCATAGTATGTTCTTATAATTGTTTGTATTTCTTTGGTGTTAGTTGTGATCTTTCTTCTTCCATTAATGATTTTATTTATTTGGGTCCTTTCTCTTTTCTTTTTGCTAAGTCTGGCCAGGGGCTTATCAATCTTATTAATTCTTTCAAAGAACCAGCTCCTAGTTTCGTTGATTTGCTCTATTGTGTTTGTTTGTTTGTTTCTATTCCATTGATTTCTGCTCTGATCTTTATGATTTCTCTTCTCCTGCTGGGTTTAGGGTTTCTTTCTTGTTCTTTCTCCAGCTCCTTTAGGTGTAGGGTTAGGTTGTGTACCTGAGACCTTTCTTGTTTCTTGAGAAAGGCTTGTACCGCTATATATTTTCCTCTCAGGACTGCCTTTGTTGTGTCCCACAGATTCTGAACCGTCGTGTTTTCATTATCATTTGTTTCCATGAATTTTTTCAATTCTTCTTTAATTTCCTGGTTGACCCATTCATTCTTTAGAAGGATGCTGTTTAGTCTCCATGTATTTGGGTTCTTCCCAAATTTCCTCTTGTTATTGAGTTCTAGCTTTAGAGCATTGTGGTCTGAAAATATGCAGGGAATGATCCCAATCTTTTGATACCGGTTGAGACTTGATTTAGGACCAAGAATGTGATCTATTCTGGAGAATGTTCCATGTGCACTAGAGAAGAATGTGTATTCTGTTGCTTTGGGATGGAATGTTCTGAATATATCTGTGATGTCCATCTGGTCCAGTGTGTCATTTAAGGCCTTGATTTCCTTGTTGATCTTTTGCTTGGATGATCTGTCCATTTCAGTGAGGGGAGTGTTAAAATCCCCTACTATTATTGTATTCTTGTCGATGTGTTTCTTTGATTTTGTTATTAATTGGTTTATACAGTTGGCTGCTCCCATGTTAGGGGCATAGATATTTAAAATTGTTAGATCTTCTTGTTGGACAGTTCCTTAGAGTATGATATTGTGTCCTTCCTCATCTCTTATTATAGTCTTTGGCTTAAAATCTAATTGATCTGATATAAGGATTGCCACTCCTGCTTTCTTCTGATGTCCATTAGCATGGTAAATTCTTTTCCACCCCCTCACTTTAAACCTGGAGGTGTCTTCGGGTTTAAGATGAGTTTCTTGTAGGCAACATATAGATGGGTTTTGTTTTTTTATCCATTCTGATACCTTGTGTCTTTTGATTGGGGCATTTAGCCCATTAACATTCAGGGTAACTATTGAGAGATATGAATTTAGAGCCATTGTATTGCCTGTAAGGTGACTGTTATTGTATATTGTCTCTGTTTCTTTCTGATCTACTACTTTTAGGGTCTCTCTTTGCTTAGAGGACCCCTTTCAATATTTCCTGTAGAGCTGGTTTGGTATTTGCAAATTCTTTCAGTTTTTGTTTGTCCTGGAAGCTTTTAATATCTCCTTCTATTTTCAATGATAGCCTAGCTGGATATAGTATTCTTGGCTGCATGTTTTTCTCATTTAGTACTCTGAATATATCATGCCAGCTCTTTCTGGCCTGCCAGGTCTCTGTGGATAAGTCTGCTGCCAATCGAATATTTTTACCATTGTACGTTACAGACTTCTTTTCCCGGGCTGCTTTCAGGATCTTTTCTTTGTCACTAAGACTTGTAAATTTTACTATTAGGTGACGGGGTGTGGACCTATTCTTATTGATTTTGAGGGGGGTTCTCTGAACCTCTTGAATTTTGATGCTTGTTCCCTTTGCCATATTGGGGAAATTCTCTCCAATAATTCTCTCCAATATACCTTCTGCTCCCCTCTCTGTGTCCTCTTCTTCTGGAATCCCAATTATTCTAATGTTGTTTCATCTTATGGTGTCACTTCTCTCTCGAATTCTCCCCTCGTGGTCCAGTAGCTGTTTGTCCCTCTTTTGCTCAGCTTCTTTATTCTCTGTCATTTGGTCTTCTATATCGCTAATCCTTTTTCTGCCTCATTTATCCTAGCAGTGAGAGCCTCCATTTTTTATTGCACCTCATTAATAGCTTTTTTGATTTCAACTTGGTTAGATTTTAGTTCTTTTATTTCTCCAGAAAGGGCTTTTATATCTCACAAGAGGGTTGCTTTAATATCTTCCATGCCTTTTTCAAGCCCGGCTAGAACCTTGAGAATCGTCATTCTGAACTCTAGATCTGACATATTACCAATGTCTGTATTGATTAGGTCCCTAGCCTTTGGTACTGCCTCTTGTTCTTTTTTTTTGTGGTGAATTTTTCCGCCTTGTCATTTTTTCCAGATAAGAGTATATGAAGGAGACAGTAAAATACTAAAAGGGTGGCAACAACCCCAGGAAAATATGCTTTAGCCAAATCAGAAGAGATCCCAAATTGTGAGGGGGAAGAAAGGGGATAAAAAGGGGTTCAAAAAGAAAAAAGAAAAAAAAAAGAAACTATTTAAAAAAAGAAAGCTGATAAAGAAAAAATATAAAAAGAGGAAAAAAATATATATATATATTAGATAAACTATTTAAAAAACGTTAAAAAAGAAAACGGTAAAAGTTAAAAAAATTTAGCAGAAGAAGAGAAAAAGAAAAAAAAATTGAAAAAGAAAAAAAAATTAAATTAACTACAAGGCTAAAAAATCATGGGGAGAAAGCCATGAGTTCCGTGCTTTGCTTTCTTCTCCTCTGGAATTCCACCGCTCTCCTTGGTATTGAAACTGTACTCCTTGGTAGGTGAACTTGGTCCTGGCTGGGTTTCCCGTTCATCTTCTGGGGGAGGGGCCTGTTGTAGTGATTCTCAAGCGTCTTTGCCCCAGGCGGAGTTGCACCGCCCTTACCCAGGGCCGTGCTGAGTAATCCGCTGGGTTTGCTTTCGGGAGCTTTTGTTCCCTGAGCGCTTTCCGTAGAGTCCGGAGGACGGGAATGAAGATGGCGGCCTCCCGGTCTCCGGCCCGGAGGAGCCAAGAGCCCGGGGCCCCACTCCTCAGTGCACCCTCAGAGAACAGCGCCCAATGACTCCCGTCACCCTTGCCTCAGGCCGCGCTCCGAGCTGACCGAGCCTGCGACCGGTTCAAGGCAACCCCGAGCTGAGAGTCACTCCTCGGCTCTGTCTCTGTAGCCGGCTTCCCCATTCTAATACCGGTAAGCTCTGCGACACTCAGACACCCCCGATCCTTCTGCGACCCTGCGGGACCTGAGGCCGCGCTGACCCCGCCTGGGCTTCACCCCAGTTAAGCCTCTGGAGCGATGTCCCTCAGTGGAACAGACTTTTAAAAGTCCTGATTTTGTGCTCCGTTGCTCCGCCCCTTGCCGGGAGCCGGCCCCTCCCCCCGCGGTCTATCTTCCCGTCGCTTTGGATTCACTTCTCCCCCAGTCCTACCTTTCAGAAAGTGGTTGATTTTCTGTTTCTAGAGTTGCTGTTCTTCTTCTCTTCAATCTCCAATTGGATTTGTAGGTGTTTGCAATCTTTAGATAAGCTATTTAGCTGATCTTCCGCTACCCAAAGTAGTCTCAGCCTGCTACTCCTCCGCCATCTTGACTCCTCCAATGACAGCTTTATAATAGAGCTTGAAGTCTGGAATTGTGATGCCGCCATGGTTTTCTTTTTCAAGATTCCTCTGGCTATTCAGGGTCTTTTTTGGTTCCATACAAATTTTAGGGTCATTTATTCCATTTCTTTGAAAAAAATTGATGGTATTTTGATAGGGATTGCATTAAATGTGTAGATTGCTTTAGGTAGCATAGACATTTTCACAATATTTATTCTTCCAATCCAGGAGCATGGAACATTTTTCCATTTCTTTGTGTCTTCCTCAATTTCTTTCATGAGTTCTTAATAGTTTTCTGAGTACAGATTCTTTGCCTCTTTGGTTAGGTTTATTCCTAGGTATCTCAAGGTTTTCGGGTGCAATTGTAAATGGGATCAACTCCTTAATATCTCTTTCTTTTGTCTTGCTCATGGTGTATGGAAATGCAACTGATTTCTGTGTATTGATTTTATATCCTGACACTTTACTGAATTCCTGTATCAGTTCTAGCAGTTTTGGAGTGGAGTCTTTTGGGTTTTCCACATAAAGTATCATATCATCTGCAAAGAGTGAGAGTTTGACTTTTTTGACAATTCGGATGCCTTTTATTTCTTTTTGTTGTCTGATTGCTGAGGCTAGGATGTCTAGTACTATGTTGAATAGCAGTGGTGATAGTGGACATCCCTGACCTTAGGGGAAAAGCTCTAAGTTTCCCCCCACTGAGAATGATATTCTCTGTGGGGTTTTCATAGATGGTTTTGATGATATTGAGGTATGTATCCTCTATCCCTACCCTTTGAAGAGTTTTGATCAAGAAAGGATGCTATACTTTGTCAAATGCTTTTTCAGCATCTATTGAGAGTATCATATGGTTCTTGTTCTTTCTTTTATTAATGTTTTGTGTCACTTTGATTGATTTGCAGAGGTTGAACCCACCTTGCAGCCCAGAAATAAATCCCACTTGGTCGTGGTGAATAATCCTTTTAATGTATTGTTGGATCCAATTGGCTAGTATTTTGATGAGAATTTTTGCATCCGTGTTCATCGAGGATATTGATCTGTAATTCTCCTTTTTGATGGGGTCTTTATCTGGTTTTGAGATCAAGGTAATTCTGGCCTCATAAAATGAGTTTGGAAGTTTAATGTCCATTTCTATTTTTTTTTTGGAACAGTTTCAGGAGAATAGGTACTAATTATTCTTTAAATGTTTGGTAGAATCCCCCTGGGCAGCTTTCTGGCCCTAGGCTCTTTTTTGGGGGAGATTTTTGATGATTGCTTCAATCTCCTTACTGGTTATGGGTCTGTTAAGGTTTTCTATTTCTTCCTGGTTCAGTTTTGATAGTTTATATGTCTCTAGGAATGCATCCATTTCTTCCAGATTGTCAAATTTGCTGGTGTATAGTTGCTCATAATATGTTCTTATAATTGTTTGTATTTCTTTGGTGTTGGTTATGATATCTCCTCTTTCATTCATGATTTTGTTAATTTGGGTCCTTTCTCTTTTCTTTTTGCTAGGTCTGGCCAAGGTTTTATCAATCTTATTAATTCGTTCAAAGAAGCTCCTCCTAGTTTTGTTGATCTGTTCTACTGTTCTTTTGGTTTCTATTTCATTGATTTCTGCTCTGATCTTTATGATTTCTCTTCTCCTGCTGGGTTTAGGCTTTCTTTGCTGTTCTTTCTCCAGCTCCTTTGGGTGTAGGCTTAGGTTGTGTATTTAAGACCTTTCTTGTTTCTTGAGAAAGCCTTGTATTGCTATATACTTTCCTCTCAGGACTGCCTTTTCTATGTCTCAAAGATTTTGAGCAGTTGTATTTCATTTTCATTTGTTTCCATGAATTTTAAAAATTCTTCTGTAACTTCCTGGTTGACCCATTCATTCTTTGGTAGGATGCTCTTTAACCTCCGTGTATTTGAGTTCTTTCCAACTTTCCTCTTGTGATTGAGTTGTAGTTTCAAAGCATTGTGGTCTGAAATATGTAGGGAATGATCCCAATCTTTTGGTAGCAGTTGGGACCCGATTTGTGACCTAGGGTGTGATCTATTTTGGAAAATGTTCCATGTGCACTAGAGAAGAATGTGTATTCTATTGTTTTCAGATGGAATGTTCTAAATATATCTGTGATGTCCATCTGATCCATTGTGTCATTTAAAGTCTTCATTTCCTTGTTGATCTTTTGCTTAGATGATCTGTCCATTTTAATGAGGTGGGGGTTTAAAGTCCCCTACTCTTATTGTATTATTGTTGATGTGTTTCTTTAATTTTGTTATTTCTCTCTTTTTAAAAAAAGATTTTATTTATTTATTTGACAGACAGAGATCACAAGTAGAGAGGCTGGCAGAGAGAGGGGGAAGCAGGCTCCCCACTGAGCAGAGAGCCCAATGCGGGGCTCGATCCCAGGACCCTAAGATCATGACCTGAGCTGAAGACAAAGGATTAACCCACTGAGCCACCCAGGCGCCCCTCTTCGATTTTGTTATTAATTGGTTTACATAATTGGCTGCTCCCATGTTAGGGGCATAGATATTTAAAATTGTTATATCTTGTTGTTGGACAACCCTTTGAGTATGATATAGTGTCCTTCCTCATCTCTTACTGTAGTCTTTGGCTTAAAATCTAATTTATCTGATAGAGTGATTGCCACCCCAGCTTTCCTTTGATGTCTGTTAGCATAGTAAAACCCCCTCACTTTCAATCTGGAGGTGTCTTTGGGCCTAAAATGAATTTCTTGTAGACAACATATCAATGGGTCTTATTTTTTATTCATTCTGATACCCTGTGTCTTTTGATTGGGGCATTTAGCCCATTTATATTCAGGGTAACTATTGAAAGATCTGAATTTTGTGCCATTGTATTGCCTTTAAGGTGACTGTTACTGTATATTGTCTCTGTTCCTTTCTGGTCTACTACTTTTAGGCTCTCTCTTTGCTTAGAGGACCCCTTTCAATATTTCCTGTAGGGCTAGTTTGGTGTTTGCAAATTCTTTTGATTTTTGTTTGTCCTAGAGCTTTTTATCTCTCCTTCTATTTTCAATGATAGCCTAGCTGGACATAGTATTCTTGGCTGCATGTTTTTCTCATTTAGTGCTCTGAATATATCATGCTAGTTCTTTCTGGCCTGCCAGGTCTCTGTGGATAGGTCTGCTGCCAATCTAATATTTCTACCATTGTGTGTTACGAACTTCTTGTCCCGAGGTTCTTTCAGGATTTTCTCTTTGTCACTGAGACTTGTAAGTTTTACTATTAGATGATGGGGTGTGGACCTATTTTTATTGGTTTTGAGGTTGGTTCTGTGTGCCTCCTGAATTTTCATGCTTGTTCCCTTTGCCATATTAGGAAAATTTCTACTATAATTTGCTCCAATATACCTTCTGCCTCTCTCTCTCTTTCTTCTTCTTCTTCTTCTTCTGGGATCTCAATTATACTAATATTGTTTTATCTTATGGTATCACTTATGTTTCGAATTCTCCCCTCACGGTACAGTAGTTGCTTGTCTCTCTTTTGCTCAGCTTCTTTACTCTCCATCATTTGGTCTTCTATATCTCTAATTCTCTCTTCTGCCTTATTTATTCTAGCAGTAAGAGCCTCCATTTAAAAAAATTTTATTTATTTATTTGACAGACAGAGGTTATAAGGAGGCAGAGAGGCAGGCAGAGGGTAGGGAGGAGACTCCCTGCTGAGCAGGGATTCCCAATACAGGGCTCGGTCCCAGGATCCTGGGATCATGACCTGAGCTGAAGGCAGAGCCTCAACTCACTGAGCCACCCAGGCACCCCAAGAGACTCCATTTTTAATTGCACCTCAGTAATAGCTTTTTAAATATCAACTTGGTTAGGTTTTAGTTCTTTTATTTCTCCAGAAAGGGATTTTATTTCTCCAGAAAGGGATTCTTTCATATCTTCCATGCTTTTTTCAAGCCCAGCTAACACCTTGATAATCATCATTCTGAACTCTAGTTCTGACATATTACTAATGTCTATATTGATTATGTCCCTAGCTGTTGGTACTGCCTCTTGTTCTTTTTTTTTGTGGTGAGTTTTTCTGCCTTGTCATTTTATCCAGATAAGAATAGATGAATGAGAGAACAAAATACTAAAAGGGTAGCAACAACCCAACCCCAGAAAAATATACACTAACCAAATCAGAAGGGACCTGAAACTGGGGGGAGAAGAAAGCGGGGGGAATATATATATATTAGACTGTTAAGTAGAACAGAGCCACACACTTGATTTTGGTTGTATTTTGGTCTGTTAGAAGAAACTACTTCCCAAAATTTTAAAGAAAGAAAAACTTATATATATATATATATATATATATATATATATATATATATATGCACACACAAAAATAAGGCTAAACACGATGAAGGGATGGAGTATGACTGTAAAGAAAAATTAAAGAAAGACTTTAAAAAAGGAATTAATAAGATAAGAAGTTGGTTGAAAAAAGAAAAGAAAAAAAAAGAGGAAATAATATGATCAGGCTGGAGACTAGAACAAAGCCATGTGCTAGATTTAGGGTATATTTTGATCTATTAGAAGAAATTATATATCAAAATTTTAAAGGAAAAAATCCTATATGTATACAAAAAATAAGGTTAAAAACAATGAAAAAGGGGTGCCTGGGTGGCTCAGTGGGTTAAAGCCTCTGCCTTCGGCTCGGGTCATGATCTCAGGGTCCTGGGATCAAGCCCCGCATCGGGCTCTCTGCTCTGTGGGTAGCCTGCTTCCCTCTCTCTCTGCCTGCTGCTCTGCCTACTTGTGATCTCTCTCTGTCAAATAAATAAATAAAATCTTAAAAAAAAAAACAATGAAAGGATAAAACATGACTATAACAATGAAAATTTAAAAAGATTTTTAAAAAGGTATTGATAAAATAGTTTAAAAACATTAAAATAGGAAAGAGGAAAAATTTTAAAAACTAGAATAAGAAAAAGTAAAATTAAAAAAATTTAACCTTGAAAGACTAGAGGATCATGGGGAAAAAAGCCATGAATTCTATGTGTTCCTTTCTCTAGCTCTGGAGTTCCACAGTTCTCAGTGATCAGTGAACTTGGTCTTGCCTGGATGTTCTCCTTGATCTTCTGGGGGAGGGGCCTGTTGCAGTGATTCTCAAATGTCTTTGGCCAAAGTGGAATTGCACTGCCCTTGCCAGGCACTAGGCTAAGTAATCTGCTTGGCTTCACTCTCAGGAGCTTTTGTTCCCTGAACGCTTTCCATACAGGAATGCAGATGGCAGCCTCCCAATCTCTGGCCCATAGGAGCTGAGAGCTCGGGGCCCCACACCTCAGTGCGTCCTCAGAGACAAGCAGTCAATCCTTCCCGTTTTTCTGGTTTCTGGCCCTGCTCCAAGTTCACCAGGCCTGTGACAGAGCATTTCTATCTCTGGTGCACGGCCCTGTTTGGAGTCTTCAAACCCAGCTTATTCCCATGGCGTATTGTCACACCACTCCTCCTGGAAGAGGAAGGTGAGTCTCCCTGGATCTGCTGCTTGTTGGGTCCCTGCCTGAAGAGCAGTGGCCTGACTGTGCCACGGATCACAGTTTAAGGTAACCCTGAGCTGAGAGCCCCCTCCTCGGCTCCATCTCTGCTGCAGGTTTCCCCGCTCTAATACCCGCTCTGCCACACTCGGACACCTCTGGTCTTTCTGTGACCCTGTGGGTCCTGAGACAACACTGTCCCCACGAGGGCTCCACCCCCTGCCTAGCCTCTGGAGCGACATCCCTCAGTGGAGCAGACTTCTAAAAGTTCCGATTTTGTGCTCCATTGATCTCTCACTTGCAGGGAGCTGGCTTCTCCGCCACGGTCTATCTTCCTGAATATTGCCTTGGATTCTCTTCTCCATACATCCTACCTTCCAGAAAGTGATTGATTTTCTGTTTCTAGAATTGCTTCTCTTCTTCTCTTTTCTCTCCTGTTGAGTTTGTATCTGTTCAGAATGGTTTAACTATCTAGCTGAACTCCTAGGACCAAATGATATTTAGACCTCCTACTCCTCTGCCATCTTGCTCCTCCTTCCTGAACTATACTTTAAAGCAAATGGACTTAATAGGCAATATATAGAACATTCCATGTAACAGCAGCAGAATACACATTCCATAAGACATTCTCCAGGATAAATCATGTGATTGGCCACAAAACAAGTCTCAGCAAATTTAAAAAGACTGAAATCATGCTTTTTTCTCTGACCACAATGGCATGAAATTAGAAATCAGCAATAAAGAGGAAAGTGAGTAAATCTTTAAATACACAGAAACTAACAACACACTTCTAAACAATCATGGGTCAAAGAAAAATTCAAAAGAGAAGTAAAAAATTATCTTGAAACAAATGAAAATACAACATCAAATTTTGTAGGATGCAGCAAAAACAGTTCTGATAGGAGAGTTTATAGTAGGGAACACATACATTAAGAAATTTAAGAATGCCTGGGTGGCTCAGTTGGTTAAGCATCAGCCTTGGACTCAGGTCATTATCTGGTGGTTCCCTGCTCAGCAGGGAGACTCCTTCTCCCTCTGATCCTCTCTCTCTCGTGCTCTCTCTTTCTCCTACTCTCTTTCTCAAATAAATTAATAAATAAAATCTTTTAAAAAAGAACTTTAAAAGATCTCAAATAAACAATCTAACTTTACATATCAAGAAACTAGAGGGGCGCCTGGGTGGCTCAGTGGGTTAAAGCCTCTGCCTTCGGCTCAGGTCATGATCCCAGGGTCCTGGGATCGAGCCCCGCATCGGGCTCTCTCCTCAGCGGGGAGCCTGCTTTCCCCTCTCTCTCTGCCTGCCTCTCTGCCTACTTGTGTATCTCTGTCTCTCAAAAAAAAAAAAAAAAAATCTTAAAGGCAGTACTTGGCATCTAGTTCAATTTGTAAAAAAAAAAAAAAAAAAAAAAGAAACTAGAAAAATAAGAACAAGTTATACTCAGTTAGCAGAAGGAAGGAAATAATAAAAATGAGAGCAGTAATGAATGAAACAGAGACCAGAAAAACAATAGAAAGGATCAACAAGACTAAAAGCTAATTCATGGAAAAGATAAACAAAATAGACAAACTATTAGCCTAAGGAAAAAAGAGAGAAAACTTGAGTAAATAAAATTAGAAAAGAAAGACAAGACATTATAATTGATACATAGAAAAAGAGAGAATTATAAGAGACTACTTTGAACAATGCAAAAGAACCATGATGAACAAAAACTTACATAACTGAGAAGAAATTTATACATTTCTAGAAAGGCACAACTCACCAAGACTGAATCTAGAATAAATAGAAAATCTGAAAAGACCAAGGATGAGTCAAGAGATTGAGTCAATAATAAAAAAACTCCTCAAACAGAAAACTCCAGGGCCAGATGGTTTCAGTGGTGATTCTATCAAAACTTAAAGAAGAGTTAACATCAACCCTTCTCAAACTTTTCCAAAATACTGAGAAAAGGGAACAGTTCCAAACTCACTCCACAAAGTCAGTATTACCTTGATACTAAGAGCAGATAAGGATATTGCAAACAAAGAAAACTGTAGGCCAATGTCACTGATGAATATAGATGCAAAAATTCTCAATAAAATATTAGCAAATTGAATTCAAGAACACATTAAAAGGATTACACAGCATGATGAAGTGGGATTTATCTCTGGGATGCAAGGATGGTTTGACACTTGCAAATCAATAAATATAACTCAATAAAACGAAAGATAAAAAAATCACATGATCATTTCAATAGATGGAGAATAAGCATTTGACAAAATTCAACATTCATTCATGATAAAAGTCCTTAACATATTGGTATAATAAGAACATACCTCAATATAATAAAGGCCATATACAATAAGCCCATTGTTAACATTAAAATCAATGGAGAACATTGAAAAGTTATTGCTGATGTCAAATGGAAGAAAAAGTTGCCCACTGTCACCATTATTTTTTTTTTAAGATTTACTTATTTATTTGAGAGAGAGAGAAAGAGAGAGCGAGCATGAGTGAGGGAAAGGCAGAGGGAGAGAAAGAATCCTGAAGCAGACTCTGTGCTGACCATGGAATCCCCCATGGGCCTTGATCCCAGGACCCTGGGATCATAACCTGGGCCAAAACTAGAAGTCTGCCACTCAACCAACTGAGCCACTCAGGCAATCCCTCACTCTTAGCATTCTTATTCAATATAGTATTGGAAGTTCTAGCTAGAGCAATTGGGCAAGACAAAGAAATAAAAGGTATCCAAGTCAGGGAGAAAGAAGTAGAATTGTTGTTATATGCTGATGATATAATCATATATGGGAGATCCCAAAAAGTTAGTTAAAAAACTGTTGGAATTAATCAGTGATTTCAGTAAAGTGGCAGGTTACAAAGTCAACTTATGGAAGTCAGATCTAATGTGCAATATAATGAAAAATGTCAATAGTACTGTACTATAATGAAGTAATGTGATAAATATTATTTCAGTGGCAATCATGTTACAATATATAAATGTATCAAAGTAACATGTTGTACACCTTAAATTTACAAATTGTAACGTGTCAAATTTACCAAATAAAAATAATACATATGGATCCCACACTATACATCCAAGTAGTGAAATGATGTAAACCAAACTATTAAATAAACTCTATTCTACCAAAACCCCCTGAGTTATGAAGAGTTGAGTAAGAGCTAACTAGGTTAAGATAGGAGAGAAGGGATATCAAGCAATGGGACAACATGAGCAGAGCAATGGAGGAGTTTGGGACCAGGATACATGATGGAGAAGTTGTGAGTTGTTTTGCCCTAGATAGCTTTAAGAAAAGGCTATATTAAATCTCGGATGTGTGTGTGGGATGTGTGATGCCTGAAGCCAGGGTAAGCCTCGTGGAGTGTGATTTCACAAGGTTACTCTATCCCCAAGGAATATGCTGAGTATTTCTTTCCCTGCCATGTAAAATTTCAAAGCACCTTGGGCTTTTTAGAAAGTTAGATGACAAATCCAAACACATCAGCCACTTGGTAGTGCCTTCAGCATCTCAGTGCACCCTGAATTTCCCTCAGTGAAAGCAAAACTCCACCTGCTTCTTGCTACTTCTCTCCTAAATGGAGGGGTCCTGTAAATAAATGCTCTGGTTGCATCCTTCCTTTGTATAGAGGAAACATTATGTTTCCTGCCTGCCATTTCTTAGTAAAAGTACACCTTTTCTCCTTCGCCTCTCTGTATTAGAGCCCCTTAATTAGAACAAGCTTTATCTGGCAAGCTTAGAATTCCTCTTTTTTCTATCCCTCTTCTCCAGCTATACCTCTCTTGATTTCTGAAAGCAAGGACAGGTCACTTGCTTTTGTCATGAACATTGGGATGAAATATTCTGAAAAACACATATATGTGTGTATACAAAGGCATGAAAGCCCATTTTTAATCGGAAGTGTTTTGTTTTCCTTGGGTTTTAAACTTTAAATGCAGCTCATAGTCCCCCTCTCAGACTAGTTTTCCAGGCAGCTTTATTTCTCTGTGTCCATGCTTTCATGGTGTAGTATAATAGCTTTTGTTTCAGAAGTACAGGGCAAGAGGACCCCAAATGCCAGAGGTCCGCATTATATCCATAGCAGTAGATTTGGATGGCACGGCAGAGGTTGGGGGAAGGTGGGAACGAGCGTTTTCCATTGGTGAGCCTGAGCACACTGAGCCATGGGCACAATGGGCACCATTCTGAGCACAGAACAGGCTCTGGCGGTAGAGGCACCGCTACTCATTCATGTCCCACACAATGGACCCTGCACTGTAACCTTGCCCAACATGATGGCACCCACTTCTCCTGGTAATTGTTACAGAACAAAAAGAACTTTGTCTCCCATCTATCCACTGAGGCTTATGTGTTACCATGTCTTTCTTTAAAAATAATTAAATTTGGGGTGCCTGGGTGGCTCAGTGGATTAAAGCCTCTGCCTTCAGCTCAGGTCATGATCCCAGGGTCCTGGGATCGAGCCCCGCATCGGGCTCTCTGGGCAGAGGGGAGCCTGCTTCCCCTTCTCTCTCTCTCTGCCTGCCTTTCTGCCTACTTGTGATCTCTGTCTGTCAAATAGATAAATAAAATCTTTAAAAAAATAATTAAATTTTGTTTTCCCATTCTTTTCTTTATTCCTCTCTCCAAAGTGAATGGACTGACGTGAATATCAGCCTCGGTTCCAGAATCAGGAAATCCAATGGGGAACTTGAAATGGTTGGTACAAAAAGAAGAGAGTGGATGGAGGTAACAAATTAAAGAAGCTCTCAGTTACTGCATTTCTTGATTCATATTGTTAGTGAGGAAGGAGAAAATGCAGGCGAGGTGGCTGTCTCAGGCTTGGAACTCACGAAGATTGTTGACCAACGAGGGCTTGTGCTTCTGGGTCAACACTAATGAATAGTTAATGGCTCAGGGCAGGACCTAGCCAGAAGCGTGGCTTCTCTACTAGTTGAGAACCTAAGCCCCCAAGTCCTCACCTGTACTCTGTTGCTATGGAGACAAATTCAGATCTGTGTAAGCATCAGTATTTGTGAAATCCCAATGCCTTCAGGCTTATTTAAGTTTATTATCTCAATTTTTAATTGCTTATTTTAAATTTCGTGTTCACTTATAGTCTGTTTTGTTTTGTGTTTGTTTGTTTGTCTTTTTTTGTATTCAGTCAGGCTGTCTTACAAAGTGCCCTGATATGTTTTGGAACTAGTTTTTTTTTTCTGAAAGTTAGCTCATTTGGGGATTTCTGGAGTCAGACTGTATGGGTTGGAACCCCAGCTCCATCTGTCAGTAGCTGTGAGACCTTAGGCAAGTTAGTTATTATCACAGGTCTTTCTTTTCCTGTCTGTTGAATGGGGATAATGATAGTGCCTTTTTAAGACTGTAGTTAGTTGTAGGATCAAATGTGGGGCACTTACAACAGCACTTGGTGCCTAGTGAACCTCAATACACTTCAACTGATGCTAATGGAGATCAGATAGACACCAAAAGCCCCTGAATGAGTCTTCTCTGTGTTTTCTTACTATGGTGGATGGTTTTCCTTCACCAAATCACTGGTTAGCTACATAGTTGCTCCTGTAGCCTTCCCTGTGGCCAGGAAGGATGGGTGTACCTTTTAAGTCCTCGCCCTACATCCTGTGTGGACTAGTCCACCAGTATCTGAACTACTTTTTCCAAACAGAGGAGGATTTTTCAGCCACTTTACTAATGAGCTGCCTTTCTCATTCATGGTCAATACATTATTTTAATAACACAGTTTATGTTTGCGTGTTAAACATTTCACTGCAGTCCTTAATCACAAGTTTGACTCAGAAGTGGAAAAAAAAAGTCAAGTCAAATATCTGGTATCGTAATGATTTATAAACATTTTTATTATGATGATTTTTCCCACTAATATAAATAGTTGCTTCTATCAAATCAGTTTGAACATGGGGATTCTGGTCAAAGGTAGAATTCTTGCCCATTCTCCTTGCAAAAGGAATGCATAATATTAATCTAAAAAACTGGACATGAGTGCATATTAATCTAAAAAACTAGATGTGAATGCATATATATATAAAAGCTACATATTAATCTTAATGAAACATCAAAGCAAAACATGAAGTGTGGCAGAGACTTTATGTATAAGCAAAGGGCGAGTTTGTTGAGGTGGCAGGGAGAGTGAAGTGGGTGAGACTGGATTTGTGGGCCCTGTCAGAAATGGCAAACAGCCTTCTTGAAGGACAGAAGATGGGAATAATGTGCAAGGAGAGATTTCCAAGAAAATCCCCTGGACTGAAGGTTGAGATGTTCCAATTCTTCCATGCCCCTGATTCAGGCTATGACTTTAGGTGGTATCACCAAAGTTAATCACCTGGAAATTCGTGGCTATGATCTCCTTCTTACCTATATTATAGAAACAGAATCGAAAGGCTCAGTATCTGTCTAAATGAAAGTTTTTCATCATTTAGAGGACCGTTTCTGGGAGATCCTGGTGGATCTGATCTGTAACAGCACAGTGGCAAAGAGGGAAAGAAGCCGTTCTTTGTGGCATTTATACCTTTGAGGAACTGCTTACCCCTTCAAGCTTCTGTTTCCTCATCTGTAAGCTGGGAATGAGTAACAACTACCTCTTAAGTTTGTTGAGAGGATGACTGCAGAGCTCACAGCTCAGTATCTGACATGTAGGAAGGGCTCAGTAAGCATCACCATCATTATCTTCATGATCTTCATCACTATCATCATCGTCAAACAAAATAACTGAACTGGTCGTGATCCTGTGTGCCAAAAGGCATTGTACATTACTGAGCATCAGTCTATTCAATCTGAACCCCTTGATCCCCTCACCTGGGACTTTGTCATTCCTATGTCCTTCTGCTGGTAAATATTTCTACTGCAAACCTTTCAAAATACTCTTCCTTTAAAAACCAATGAATTAGGCTCATATTTGAAACTAAAATGTTGTCAGATACATTCTGAAAAAAACTTTAGGCACTGGGTGTTTGTCCACAATGGAACTGTGTGTCTGCTCTAGCCAATGGAGCCATCTTTTATTTAAGAAATGTAGATTAGTTGATGAGATATATATCATCTTGGCTTCCAAGTCCTAGAGGCCATCAAAGGTATCCTGATGTTAAAGATATCACTACTTTAGTGATCTCTGCTGAAGAGTATTAAAAAAAAAAAAGCTGTGCTTTCAGGCTTAAGACTTATTGCTTGTATTTTCACAGCTTTCTTAAAGTAAAAAGGGGTGTTGTGGAAAATGATAAAATTTATCATTTATAGCGAAATATTAATGTAGCAGCAGGAGATTCGATGAGGCCATCTATCTATGAGCATTCAGACTTCAAAGGAAGCATAAACACGAAATTAATGGTTTGTCTAGTGTAAGAGACAAATAAATGCAAATGTGGGCTCATTAATATCAAGTGGATGACTTCTTGGTTTATGGGGTTTGGATTGATTTTGTCAAAGGCCAATAGATTTATTTTAAAAAGTCTTTGAAATTTAGCATCCATACACCCATTATTGAGAGAAATAAAACTCCTAGCACTCCCAGACGGCCTCTCTTCCTCCTCCTCCTTCCCCCCTTCCTAGATGTTGCTTTACTGAGATAAAGTTCTTACATTAGGACTTACTTTCACACTGAAATATGTCCCTTGTAGGAACTGCTATAAACGCCAGCATTTTCTGCAGCATTAGTTTATGGGCAGAGTGAATTTTAATGGCATCATAATCTCGTGGCAATCAATTGCGGTGCTTGCGGAGAAAAAAAAAAGCTCTAGGGGTGTCCATTAAATGGGCTTTGCATCACTTTTAATGCTCCAAAATCGTGAAGTCTCTCCTCGTCTTTCTTGTTTGTCTATAGACAAAATAGTTTCCACCCCCCACCCCGTTTTAGGCTGAAGTAGAGTTAAACACTTTTATTTACCATTTAATTCTCTGATGGGGAGGGGAAAATCCCTTTTTCTCTTTTATTTGAACAAGATCATGAGTCTCTTGGCTCTGATACAACATAGGGAATGGAAGCCAGAGTTTTGGTGGGATTTTTGCTCTTTCTGGGTTGTCAAGTGCCTCTGCCATGCTCTGACTCTAGCTTTTGTTGTTGTCAAGTTATCCTGAGTGGAAGGGTTGCCATACTTAAAGGAAAACCCTACATAGCAGCTCCTATTCTTTCTGAGCTTATATTTTCTGTCTATTCTATTCTACCTCCAACTCCAATGTGATCTCCATATCTGTTTTTATATACCACACACCTGAATACTGAGCATAGATAGAGTATGGATTGTCATAATTATTTAATGTATACTTTCTATTCCCATTCTTCTTTTTTTGCTTAGTTTTTCACCTTCAAGAGATGACATGAATTTTTGGGGGGTTAACGGTCTTTCTATTTCCTAGCCATTTTGCAACACTTGCTTGCTTCTCTGACCACTCTTGAGGATTTATATTCACAACAAACTAATTTGGGAAAAGAAAGGCTTGGACTTGGACTTGGTTCTGTGGTTGATTCTCAACAAACTTGAAAGTGGAGTTAATAATATTGTGCTCTGAGAGTTAAATTATAAGGTCAGTACATGATGATCAAGAACAAAGATAGGTAAAGTAACCACAAAGGGAGAAAAGCACTGAGGCCAGCAGTATTAACTCAGATCTGACCTAGTACATTCACCAATTTGATGAACAAATTGATGTGTCAATTTGGTGGTCAGCTATAGGAGTAGAGAGAAAAACCACAGATGTTGGTGTTCCCCTTCCAGCCCCATCTGTGGGAGGAGGATTCACATTGCTAAAGGAAGAGAGACAATTCCTACAGTGAAATGGCTGCATCAGGAGACATTAGCTAGGGCGATTTGGGAAAGCCACTTTCTAGAATGTCTTCCTATTTCCAAATCCTCTTCTCTGAGAATCTGTCTCCTCACCTATAAGTGTAGGCTTCTCCAGAGTTGACTGCATCAGGGTCAGGCCTCTGACCCAAGTTCAACTTTGTAATTTGGCTCCTACAAATTTGGATGATGATTCTGGATAGTCTCAACTGGCCCCTTGAGCTGAGGACATAAAATTCACTAGCCTTGAGGAGATCATGTTTGGCCATGAGCATGCTCAAGCAAAAACCAAGTCAATAGAGAGAAAGATGAGAGAAGGATATAAAGTAAGAAATGGAGACACTAGGGAGAGAGAGACATGGTGAGACAGGGTTTGAGTTCCTGAGGCTTTCTGGCTTCTAGTTTTATCCTTAATGATGCCAGGACCCACTATCTGCCTTAGGGATACCCTTATTCTTTGTAAACAATCCCTCTGATCTGAGGGAAGAAGGCAGCCATTGAGAGAAAGCTCTCTCACTCACAACTTCACTTTCAGGCTTCTTCAACATAGTGCAGTTGTAAGAATGCTGGGTTATGTAATGTAAAGATCATATTATATGATTTTAATAACAATGGAAGCATAAGTGAACAAGAAAACAGCTGAGCTGACCCTCTGATGCCTCCTTGACTGAGTGCTTAATCATTCACCATATGAGGTAAAAAGAATAAAAATCTAATCAAGTATGAAAGGAAGAGAAGCAACTACAAATTCCAAATTCTAAAGACTATTAGAAATACAAATTACATCCACTACCACTAACAAAAAGCCTTTATGCATGTTATACATTGACCTTGAGATATTAACCGAACTAAAAATTAGCAAGATGTAAAATCCAGATATTTAGAGCATTGAGGGTAAGACTATAATTTTTCAAGAATGTCTAAAGTGGTTTTCAACAATGTTTAAAGTTTGCAATATTCAATTCACTCAAGTGTTTAAATGAAATTAATGATAAGAATGGTTAGAAGGAGGTGCTTGGGTGGCTCAATCAGCTGAGTGATTGACTTTTGATTTCTGCTCAGATCATGAACTCAGGGTCCTGGGATCGAGCCCACATTAAGCTCTATGCTCAGTGAGGAATCTGCCTGGGATCCTCTCTCTTCCTCTGCTCCCTACCCCAGCTCCTGTTCTCTCTCAAGAGTAAATAAGTAAAATTAAAAAAAAAAATGGTTAGAAGTGCCTTAAATTTCTAACTTAGGAGTGAATACAAAAAGCCAAACATTGGGAAGATACTTAATTCTCTCTGCCATGGTAGAAAAAGAAAAAAAAATTAATACAATATGGTGAAAAGCCAAAACATATTCCTCTCCTTTGTTAATAGATACTATTAGAGACACAGAAAACATTGCTGCAGATTTGATTAAAGAGGTATTGGAAAAATCACAAAGTGTGGGACATTTTCTATATAGTTAGATCGATGAAAATGTAGATGTTTCATGTATGATTCAGCTGGAATTTGTGGTAGGAGACAGGTACACAAAATAGCCCCAGTCTGTAAATAACCCAAAAGAAAGTATTTGCATACATAGAAATACCACATAGCGATAAAAATAAATGAACCACTCACAATATATTGGCAAATGATTTTTAAAAATGTGGTCAAGATAATTAAATGGAGAAAAGAAAGGTTTTCCAACAAGTAGTGCTGGAACAATTAGATATCCACATGCAAAATTAAAAAAAAAAACAAGGGGCGCCTGGGTGGCTCAGTGGGTTAAAGCCTCTGCCTTCGGCTCAGGTCATGATCCCAGGGTCCTGGGATCGAGCCCCGCATCGGGCTCTCTGCTCTGCGGGGAGCCTGCTTCCTCCTCTCTCTCTCTGCCTGCCTCTCTGCCTATTTGTGATCTCTGTCTGTCAAATAAGTAAATAAAATCTTAAAAAAAAAATTAAAACAAAACAAAACAAAACAAAAAACCTCAACCCATACCTTACACCATATAAAAAATTAACTCAAAATAGATTTAGAACTAAAGGAAAAACTAAAAACTATATCACTTCTATAAGAAAATATGGGAAAAACATTTAGTGACCTTTGGCCAGGCAAGGAATTTTTAGATAGGACACAAAAAGCAGGAACTATGAAAGATTCTACTACCCCTCCCCACCCCTCAGGTATTAGTCCGTTGGGACAATCTCCAGTAAAGAATGAGAGGTCCTGGTTTTCCATAGACTTGACAAAGAAGTATTCCCAAACTGCTTTTCCTGTGTGGCCCTCTTGTAGGTGAAAATTTAGCTTAAGGTTGCATTTATTTGTATATCTTTAACTGGAGTGAGATTGACTTCCTTTCATATGTTTCATATCCTTTTGTGATGAAGCGTTTGAAGCATTTCAAATCCCGTGCTTACTTTTCTTTTGGGCTCTTTTTCCTTCTATTTCTTTCTAAATCTTCTTTATTTTATTTTATGATTATATAATACTGATACCTCACCCTGCCCAAGAGATTTTGGAACACTCTATCCATTATAAATAAGCATTATCCAATTCAAGAAACTTCTTTCATGTGTTAATTTGATAGTACTTGTCAATTAAATGTGGAGCCCCAAATTTAAACTTACGATCTACGTGGCACTATGGGCATTTATTTAAGGCTTTGTGATTTTGGAGTCCTATATTAAATGGGAACAAGACAGAGAAAGTATTAGAAATGGATTCTCCCCTTAAAAGAACCTGATTAGAAGAAGGGAAGATTTTCATAGGAAGCCACTCGAGACACATTTATCGAGTGACCTACTAACAACCATGAAATAATTTGACAAAAATTAAACTGATAGGTTCTGATGAGAGAAGAAATGAAGGTGTAATCAGGGTATTTTGTGGAAGTTAACTGATGAGTTCCTGTAGGGGATGAAATTTGAGCTCAGATTCCAAGGAAGTGGTTGTATTTCAGACACTGTAATTTTTGTAGTGGATAGAACATATACATTTTGGGTAAAAATAATACTCCATCCTCAGGGAAAACTCAAATTTACTTTGATTTGGTTTATTTTTAAGATGATAAAGGATGAGAGGAATGTGACATTGTCTTTCATTTTGCCCATATGAAGCCAGCACTGACTGAATGGTTCTGCCAAAACAACTTTGTTTGGTATTCTGTCATCTCTCTGGGAGGTAGGTGGTATTTCCAATCAAATTACATTTTCTGCTCTTTTTATAGACATAACTAGTTTTCTAAAGAGTCCCTCTTGCAGTCAGCTTCATTTCCATTTGTGTCAAATGATGACAGAGAACTTGAGAAAGTTAAGAGCTGACAAAATTTTTGTTTAATTTGGTCTTTATTATATCATATTTTTAATATTTGTATTATATTATAAAGTTTTCTGAATCTGCTTGTTTCCCTTTATCCCTTCTACTTAATAACTTTTTTTTTTGAGATACTGTATAGCTAAATTTGTGCAGTTATATAAGATGAAGTAGAAGTGAACCCAAAAAGTATGCTGGGCCAGAAGTCAATAAGAGGCAAAAGATTTCATTTAGTCTAAGACACACATCTTTAGGACAGTTTAACATCTCTGAAACTGGGATGGCATTTTAGCTTAGAAGGAAGTAGAGCTCTTCGAGAAATTATTTTCCCATCACCTGGGGGCACTGACAACCTGAGATCACTTTAAATTTGTTACCTGAAGTTTTTGGGAACATACCGATAGTTAAAATTTAGACAGAAAATTTGCTTGAATACTGGTTTATAGTTCAAATTCCTTCTTTATTCAGAGCCAAGATTAAGAAAAGTGAGTAGATTTGTTTTCAGTCCTTTATTGAGGGCATATAGCACTTTCCATGTCTCAGCTCTATAACCCATCTTGGGCATGTTTTTCTCTTAATGGTGCATAAAGGTATATGTGTTAGAAATCTTGGAGCCCACAGAAGATGGAGACCTGATTGTGGGAATTTCTATGGAGAATAAATCAACAAATTCTGTCTTTCTCCCAAAGGGTGATTTTTCATGACTCAAAGTATGATTTTAATGAGCCATCATCATGTACACAGTTTGCTCCATGGTAACTTAACTGTGAACTTGACATCTGAATAAACAGTCATTGAATATTTCACTTTCTTTATGAGATGTAATAAGAAACAAATTTGATTTTAGGGAAGTAATGCTTTCAGTTTTTAAAATTTTTTTATTATTATTTTTTTAAAGATTTTACTTATTTATTTGACAGCCATCACAAGTAGGCAGAGAGGCAGGCAGAGAGAGAGAGAGGAGGAAGCAGGTTCCCTGCTGAGCAGAGAGACTGATGTGGGGCTCCATCCCAGGACCCCGGGATCATGACCTGAGCCAAAGGCAGAGGCTTTAACTCACTAAGCCACCCAGGTGCCCTAGTGCTTTCAGTTTTTAAAGAAGTCTTTTGACATTTCTTTCTGGGCTCTATTGCTTTCTTTATTTATACCTCTTAATCACATTCAAAAAGTTAAAGTCTCATTGACTCTCAACTTATCAACGCATGAGTTGATCTCCTTTTGTCCTGGACAGCTTCACAGTTCTGAATTCTCAGTTCCTGAATGAGATCCAGGATCTAACACAGTGGAAGTGGGTCAGTTGGACTTGAATTAAGGAAGTGGAAGGGGAAAAGTGGTCAGATTCAAGATAGAGCCAACAGGCTCTGCTGGTAGATTAGAGGAGAGTTAGAGAGAAAGAAGTGAAAGATGATGGTAAAGATTTGGGGACAAATAGCAATGGAGAAGAAACAAGTCTTGGGGGGACATTTCTGCTGAGTAGGTATCACTAATTTCCATTACACTTTTAGAAAACTCAATCAAATAATCCAAAAAAGCTTCATGAAATGTGATTCTGCCACTAGCAGCAGGGTAGTCAGTTTTGTCAGAAAGAACATGCCTCCCAAGTCACTGGAAATAACTGAAGAGCCAAATAGAAGTGCAGGCTCATTAGGGCTATCAATGGGACATTGGTCTTTTTGATCTCTGCCTGCATGCTAAGGAAAGGGTAAGTGAGGCTCCTTTTCATCTTCCCCATCACACTTTAAAGGCTGCTGTAATGTTTCCACCAACTGAATAATTTTCATTTCCAACTCTAATCAATTTGTGAATAAATATCCTTGGAGATGTGAGCTGCTTTAAATGATGGCTGCCTTTCCACCTTTAATCTATGACACTACAGTTCTCTTGAGAGAAAATAGCTCCTTGTGTCTTTATTCCCTCTCTGAGTTCATATATGCAGCACACCTCCTTTTTTTATTATTATGTAATAATGGCTTTAGTAGGTGAATAAAAGGTTGCACAAGTTTTGCAAAAATGAGAGGCTATTCACCCTTGCTACCTTTAATCTCCTGCATTCTCCTGTTAATGAGTATAAATTATCAAAGCTATTTCTCAAAGTCTTTATATAGGACAATACCAGGGGCAGATCATTCTCAGGAAGGGCTCTTTTTAAATATCATAATTAGTGGTATTATTTTTAATCTTTTGTGGTGTGAAAATCAAGGACAACATGAAACTTGATACAAGATAGGAGATTGCTTGTTTGGGTGAGTTTTAGGAGATGAAAATGAAGGTTTGAGTCAGGCCTTCTTCTTTTGCAGAGTTCTTAAAGATTCCAAAAGTATGAGAAATACTGATAAATTTCTTTGAGTATATATTTTTTTCAGAATTGGTTCATTGCTTTTATCAGATGATCAGTTTTAATTTGATCAGATGATCAGCTTTAACTTGATCCTCTTCCCTCAGTACAAAAGAACCAAGAGCCAAGCATTTTCTGGAAAGGTCTGAATATACCAAATTAATTGTTCCTAATGGAGCATTTGGTTTTGGGGGCCCTATTAGATTAGTGTTTTAAATAATTCATGTCAAACTTCCAGGTTCAAGTCAGTGAATTGAATCAACATAGTTACAACTTATCAACATAGTTACAACAGAGTTACAACATCTCTTCCCCATCAAAATCCTAAAAGTATATTAAAATGCAAAAACAAAACACAACAAAAAAAATAAAACCTGACCAAACAAAAACATCTGTGACAGCTTTGGGAAATTGTGTGGGGTATCATACATAGATTGAAAACTTTGAAGAAGTTCTGAAAAATAGAAAACAAATTGGATAAAACTAATAGAAAAGTCAATCCATCCTTACAAACGCCATTAATCCGCACCAGCAAGAAGGAAGGCATTTGGGACATCTGGGTGGCTCAGTCTTTAAGCATCTGCCTTTGGTTCAGGTCATGATCCCAGGGTCCTGGGATTGAGTCCCACACTGGGCTCTCTGCTCAGTGGGAATCCTGTTTCTCCCTCTCCCACTCCTTCTGCCTGTGTTCCTTTTCTCGCTGTCTCTCTGTCAAATAAATAAATAAAATCTTAAAAAAAAAAAAGAAGAAGGAAGGAAGTTGATGGATTTCCCTGGTTGAGTTCCAAGAAAACTGAAAGCCTACAGCAAGAGGGACAGGACATTGTTTGGAGGGGGTTGCTAAGAAAACTGTCAGCACTACTCTCTCTCCCCACATCCCCAATACACACACACCCACACACACACGCTTAGATTGGCTAAGATTAAGCATTTAATCTCTGGCCTCACTTGGTATTCATCTTGCTAAGTCAAAGGGAGGATTTTTCTTACAGTTATTTTAACTTTGACAATAGGTCCAAAAAAAGAAGGAATAGGATTACAAGTTATTTTAAACATTACAGCAATAATGGCAAAATCAACCAAATAAACCATTTTACTCTCTATCAGCTTTGATACTCTCTGTCGGCGATTAGGTTTTAAATGATCCAGGCATATTTTATTTTATCTTATTTTATTTTTTATTTATTTTTTTAAAAGATTTTATTTATTTAATTGATAGAGATCACAAGTAGGCAGAGAGGCAGGCAGAGAGAGGGGGAGAAGCAGGCTCCCCACTGACCAGAGAGCCTTATGTGGGGCTTGATCCCAGGACCGAGATCATGACCTGAGCCAAAGGCAGAGGCTTTAACCCACTGAGCCACCGAGGCATCCCTAGATCCAGGGATATTTTAGATGTTCCCAGCAGAAACCAGAAAAAACTTCAAGAAGGGGACACAGGGAAGGACCTCAGGAATTGTGTCAAAACCTGAACATGAGGCGGCTGGCTACCATGAAGCAGTTGGCAGCTGGGGGAAGTCTTGGCTTTTTTATAGGTGGATCTCCACAACTAGTGGCCGTGACTGAGGCATGGGCTGCACACCTGTTGTCTATGCCAGGGCCTGGAATCACAAAGGGAAGCTTGTCTGAATGTTTGCCTTTTCCCACCATTCACAATGATAACAAAATCTTTACAGATTATCTAAGATGATAGAAATGCAAAAATTTGATTATACACCAGGAGATTGGTGGTCATTGACTGGCAAGGCTATTGGCTTATTGGAATGATAGAAACATTCTTTATCATGATCTGGATGTCACTTACATGGGTGTATACATATGATACAGGTATTGTATAGACACTTAACATTTGTTCATTTTATAAATAAACAAAACTACATAAAACACAGAATATCATATTGGATAATGTAAATGCTTTTCAAAAAAAAGTGAATTTTAAAATTCACTCAAGAAAACATAAAATACTCTGAAAGAACACAAATGGTAGAAGGAATAAAAGATGGACCTCTATATATACTCATGCCAGATTTATTATTAGCTGGGTTTGATTAAAACTTCAAAATCCAGATAATTTCTATATTGCTTAAATTTTCATACTGCAGGGAAAAATTAGAAGTGTTCTTCATCTCTTCTTTTGGAGATAACCTAAATTCTAAAATATAAGAATGTACTGGCAACATTAAACTATAAATTAATTTCATGTTTGAATATAAGTGTAGAATATAAGTGTAATCATACATAAAGAAGGAGTAGATAAAATATTAGCAGTGTGTTAAAATAACAATTCAATATTGCCAAATAGCTTTATTCAGAAAATATAAGAATAGCACAATATTTAAAAATCTAGTAATATAATCTGTGATATTAATTAATTCAGTATTGATTAATGAATTAAAGGGGAAATATATGATTACAAAGACATTTGAAAAGCAGTTTTAAGAAATCCAATGCCTATTTCTGTTTTAAGAAAAAACAGTATTGCAGAAATAGAAAGAAACTTTATATTTTCTTTTTATAAATGTATTTTTAAAGATGTGCTACATGAGCATGGCTTAAAATTCCAAAGGTCTAAGAGGGTAAATATTGAAAAACAAGTCTTCTTTCCACCTAGTTGGCCAGTTACTCAGTTTTACAAAATCTACAATTTCCTAATTACAATGTTTTGCAGCTTTCTTCTCTCACCCAACGATGTGTCTCAGTAAGCAAAACATGTAAGAATGTGTAGAATGACCTTATTTTTAAATGGCTTCCTAATACTCCAATGTCTGGAAGTACAATGATTTGCTTCATCAATCTTTTATTAGCAGTGATTTTTTTCATAGTCTTGTTAGCTCACACAGTGCTAAAGTATATCTTTGAAATGAATATTTGTGCACTTGGATGAATATATCTGCAAAAAATTTTCCAATGTGGAGTCGGTGATCAGTGAGTGCACTTCTAATTTTGAGAGATTTTACTGGATTTCTCTTCTTGATGTGCTTGTACTAATTTGTTATCCTTTCCTCAAAGTATGAGAATGGACTCCTTATTTTCTTGACAGTATGGCAGATGAGGTTTCTTGACCCACTCTCTCAATGAAAACAATTTAAAATAATAGATAAAATATCAGAGTTCATTTTAAAGGCACTAGTCAACTGGCAAGGAAGTAAAGGAGAAATACATTTGTGATAATTTGTAATTAAAACATTTTGCCTAAATTCAAACTACCTAGGCATACCAAAATATCTCAAGTTGAGGATTGATTTTATTTTTTTAAGAAAGTATTTATATATATATATATATGTATATATATATTTTAAAGATTTTATTTATTTATTTGACAGAGAGAGAGAGATCACAACTAGGCAGAGAGGCAGGCAGAGAGAGAAGAGGAAGCAGGCTCCTGCTGAGCAGAGAGCCTTATGTGGGGCTTGATCCCATGACCCTGGAATCGTGACCTGAGCTGAAGGCAGACACTTAATGACTGAGCCACCCAGGTGCCCCATGAGGACTGATTTTAAAGTGGCCATGGGTGGATAATGACCCTTGATCCCTGAAAAAAAAGGCAAACATAAATCCTTTTGGTGAGAAAAAAGTCCCGCAGAAAAAGTGGGGAAAATAAGGCTAAAATATAAGTGAAGATGGGAAATCAGGAAAGTTAGCTACATGCCATGCTTATGAGTGGCCTCATAAAATAAAACTGTAGATTCATTTCACATATGAATATAGTACCTATGTATAAATCATAAGTGGAATGGGTAGACAAAATTCTAATAAAACAGTTAATCTCAATAATGATTAAGGATAATGCACAATTACTACTTTATTAACCTTCATAGCAGCTTGCAGACAAAATAACTAAACACACAAGGGAACAAGGCAACTTGAATGAGAACAAGCAGAAATACAAGATACCAGAAATAGGCTCCCAAAGACTTCAGATATTCGAATTATTAGAGACAGAAAAAAATAGCTGAATGTATTATATCTAAAAAAATCAAAGACAAGCCTGAAAATTTGAGTATGAAATAAAAAGTTATAAAGAATGTCCAAGCAGTTAGAAAAGGAACCATATTTAATTTATAAAAAGGAAGATACTATGACAAATTAAAAACATAATGGACAGTATAGCCTCTATGGAAAATAGTATGGAGATTCCTCAAAAAATTAAAAATAGAATTTACCATATGTTTCAGCAATCTTGCTTGTGGGTATGTAGCCAAAGGAAATGAAATCCGTATCTTGAAGAGATATCTGTACTCCCATGTTCATTGCAGCATTAGTCACAAGAGCCAAGGCATGAAATCAACTTAAGTATCCATCAACGGATGAATGGATAAAGAAAATGTGAGATATATATATATATATATATATATATATTCAATTATTATTCAGTCTTAAAAAAGAAAAAAAGGATTGCATGGAGCACTGGGTGTGGTGCAAAAAAAAATAATGAATACTGTTATGCTGAAAAAATAAAAAAATTAAAAAAAAATTAAAAAGAAAAAAAGCCTGTCATTTGTGACAACATATCTGAAACTGGATGACATTATGCTAAGTGAAATAAGCCAGACACAGAAAGGCAAATATTGTATGATCTTACATATATGTAGAATCCAAAAGAGTCAAACTTATGGAAGCAGAGAATAGAGGGGTAGTTGCCAGGGACTGTGGGGAGGGAGAAATGGAGAGATTTTGATTAAAGAGTATAAAGTTTCAGTTACAAGAGATGAAAAAATTCTGGAGATGTAATGTATGACACAGTGACTATAATTGATAATACTGTATTGTATACTTGAAATTTGCCAAGAAAGTAGATCTTTAGTATTCTCATAATACGCACACATACACACACACAAACAAAAAAGATAACTATGTGACATGATGGATATGTTAATTAGCTTGACTGTGGTGATAGTGTATGCACATATCAAAATATCTATACATTGTAAATATATACAAGTGTACCACTTTATGGGGTAGGCCTTAAGAGACTGGCAGCTCCTACTTCCTGTCTCTTGGAACTCTTGTTTTTGGATTTCAGGCTTATCACATAAGAAGGCTGACTACTATACTGCAGAAAACGTATGGAGAGGCCCTGGTACCACATGGAGAGGGAGAGGCTCCCAGCTGAACCCAGTCTTCAAGCCATAGCTGCTAAGGCACCAGGCATGTGAAGTTTGCCATTTTGAATACTTTAGACCAACTACCACCTTCTGATCCCAGTTGACATCATTGGCAGCAGAAGAATGACCTTACTGAGTCCTGCCTGAATTCCTAACTCACAAAATCATAAAATTATAAAAATATTGTCTTAAGCTACTGCGTTTGGGATAGTGTGTTACACAGCACTAGCCACAGTGGCGGTTAAAGCTATGGCTGTAGATTAGATCACTGAGAGCCAACATACATAGTAACAGGTTTACTTCTACAAGTTACCTGGAACAAGGCTAGTGCCTTATCCACAACATAATTCTTCACAAATTGGGAGATGAGAATTATAATCTCTCATGTACAACTAGAGTCCCTTCTTTTCAATGAACAATGTCTTTAATTTTACTTTATTGGTAATATTCCTTCTTTTGCATTTCAAATCTGGTTTATTTTTTAAATCTCATTTGTCATATGTCTTCATCACCCCCTCTGAATTTCATGTCACACATACATCAATACTCAAAAACATAGATTCATTGCCTTTTTTTCCCCTTTTAACTCATTAGGCAAGACTGCCAATAGATTTTTCAACAACAATGACAACAAGAACTAAAATTTCCCACTAGCAATTCTAAGTTACTGCTTTAAAGCTGTGACCAGTGGAGAAAGACAAGCTCCGATCAACTCCAACCCAGGAAAGAGAGGAGGGTGGGAAACCTCTGCATGGAGTCTTTGCTTGGCCATCCCACCAGCTCCTGTGAAAAAGGGTAGAAACTGTCCCCTAAAGGGAAAGTTAGGTACTGAGAAGAAGGACAGGGTATCTCACAGGAAGGGAAGGATGCTGGGTAGATAGAAACAAGAAAGTCTACTATAGTTTCCCAAAAAATATTTGCAATCATCTTTTTTTTCCCCCCGATGTCACCTAGTATTTATTTTATCTTTTACCATCAAAGCCTTACAATATTACATGCTTAATTGTTTTTGCCTGAAAATGTCTTTATTAATCAGGGAAAATATTACAAAATCTATGGAAGACAGGATAACAAGGTGTTTTTGTTTTAAAGAGCAAACAACTCAACATCTTGTTGGTATAACCAGATGTGCCTTGGTTTTTGTTTTTGCATATTCATTAGCTTTCATTGTTCAAACTGATCTTGTAAGAATCTGGCCAAGCTTTGCAAGAGGATGTCATGCTGGCGTCATTCCAAGGAAATTAATAATCTTATTTCAAGCTGTTCTCTCTTCTCTTAGCCGTGGGCTTCTAGGCAAGGCCACTGGTATTCCCCTTTCTATGAATTACAAGGTGGTTCAGGCCCCCAATATTTCTATTGTAGAACATCCTGCCTTTCATTTAAAAATTGCCTCTTATGAGTGTTATTCTCTGTTCTAAAAAGATTTCATTGTTTCACGCCTATTCTATACTCTTTCTGTGTTCAAGGTCGCTAGTTACTCTATTATTCAGGCAGACAATCTTTTCATAATTTTTTTTTTCCAATCAGTCTCAGTTCAAGGACTTACATTCTCAGTATCCCCCATAAGTTTTGCCATTTCTTCTCATGAAAACATTTTCCAAAGCTTGCCTTTCTTCAGCAGCTTCCATGTATTTAATTCCTCCTAATGCACTGCTGTGTGGAATGCAGAGAAGCCTTGATTAGGGTGGGTTTTTAGGGGAAAGTGATTTTTTTAATCTTATTTTCTTAGAATCAGCAACAACTAACTAATGTTTACTAGCTGACTTTGGAAACCTACTGTTCTCATCTGTCTTACATGGTTAGAGTTCTCAGCTTCCAAGGGGCAAGAGAAAAAAGTTTTGAGAGTAGTAGAAACAACATTGGTCAAAGTGCAACGTTAATCGAAGCAGGAGTTTTACCAGAAAAATGCAGAAAGTAAAAAGATCTTTTGGGTCAAAGTTCCAAAATAAAATCCAAGGTGGTCAGAAATCTTGCTCAAACTGAAGGTATATGTATTTTTTTAAATTGAGAGACCATTCGGATAGTGCGTACAGTAACTACTAATTAAGGACAGCTTATCACATATAGCTTGCAACTGTGAAAACTGCAGTCAAAGGCTTTATTTGACAAAACCCCAAATCAGATAGCTGGTAAGAGATGGGTGTGTTTAATTCCAAAGTCAGTTATCTTTGTGGACTATGTCCATAGTGTGGACTATGCTACTTCATAATGCAGCATGCAATGTGGGCAAAACTGATCCTTAGATCAAAAACTGTATGGTGACTAAGATAACACAAGATAAATAAATAAATAAATAAATAAATAAATAAATAAATCTTAAAAAAACAAAACAAAATCTGATTCTCTTTAGAGACACTATATTTAATGAAATAGACTAAGTATTCTACAAAAGAAATAGGCTTAAACCTCCTTGTAATACCTGTGAGTGCCAGATCTAATTTTTCTTGGACTGAAATTCCAGATAGACCCAACAGTTTGACTTTAGGGAGGCCTCTGGAGTGAAAACATCAAACAAGGACTCTACTCCTTCTCTGCTACTATCATTATCCCAACAGATATTCATTTCACATGATAGGAACTAGCGCCGCCACACTTCCTACCTGTGTAACCTGAAAAGTTACTTAGCCTCTCTGAGCTTCAATTGTTGTATTCCTAACACCGAGAGAAGAGACCAGCATACTGAACACGTTTCACTTCCTTTTCTCACCCTAAAGCCTTAGAAATGACAGGAAAAAATGTTTTGAATACTCATAACAGTTTAGAAAATAAGAAAGGGGGAGCCTGGGTGGCTCAGTCGGTTAGGCATCTGACTTTGGTTCAGGTCGTGATCCCAGGATCCTGGGATCGAACCCCATGTCAGGCTCCTTGCTCAGTGCGGAGCCTCCTTCTCCTTCTCCCTTTGCCTGCTAGTCTCCTGCTTGTGTGCTCTCTCTCTCTCTCTCTCAAATAAATAAATAAATAAATAAATCTTGAAAAAGAAAAGAAAACAAGAAAGGGTGATGTTAATTGACCAGAAACTATAAGAAGTTGTTGGAAGTCAGAAAGCAGATGGAACTTGATGGGGGAATCATAGCCCAAAACATTCTGGAAATGATTAGAGGTGGTGGGAGGCTCGGAGAGGCTCAGAGGAAGTAGATACAAGTACAGACAGATATGCTGGGACAGCTGCCTGGTTGCCGCCAGGATACTTGGGCTCTTCTTCAACCTCCCACCTTTCCTGTGTTGTGTAGTAGATAGAAGAAAGATACAGTGCCTCAGCAGGAGCAGAGTTCCAGCCCGTGGCCCAGGGAAGCACCTGAAGTGGCCAGGCACACTCAAAGAGAAGAGTAGTTCATGGCCAGTTCATAGAGAACATTCCCAGAACCCCCAAACTCTAGAAGCAAAATACAGCACCCACAGACAGGCTGAGAGATTCTGCAAATAGAAATACAAGAGTCACCAAATTGGTGATTTTAAGAATGAGCAAACTTCGACAAATGTAATACCACACACACACACACACACACACACACACACATATGCACACAGAGCATACATGCACAAAACTACAAATCAGTGGATAATAGAATACCCAAGGAACATGTAGTGGTAGAAACAATAAAATATTTTTTTAACATAAGAAATAAAAATTAAAAAAATAAATGATTGCAAAAAAAATGTTTAAAATATGTAACTATTATCTTTAGATAGATACTGAAAGATACTACAATTAATTCCTTCAGTTTCTTCATCGAGCACTATTATGTTCCAGGCATTATGTGCTGAGAATACAGCAATGAACAAAATATTTCCTACTCTTTCAGGATTCAGAACCTAGTAGGAGGAATAAGAGATAATATTTAAGTAAATAAACATGCAAATATGTCAGTTGGTATTAAGTTCCATGAAGAAAAATAAAACAAGAACAATTTTTATGTAAAAGAGCCAGTTAGAAATTCCTGAAATGAGATACATGACTATTGAAATGAAATTCTCTATAAATGGGATGAACAGGGGTGCCTGGGTGGCTCAGTCAGTTGAATGTCCAACTCTTGACTTGGTTCAGGTCATGATTTTGGGGTAGTGGGGTCAAGCTCTACACCTGGCTCCGTGCCCTGCAGGGATTCTGCTTCCCTCTCCCTCTCCCCTCCCCGCAACACAAACACCCTTTCTTTGTCTCTGTGTCTCTCTCTAAAATAAATAAATAAATCTAAAAAAGGGGGGGTGGTTTCTGAATAGCAGAATGTCCGTAGCTGGAGGGAGAATTTGCAATTTGAAAACTGGAGCAGTGCACCAGGATGAAGAGCCAGGAAATATGAAGGAAAATTAAGAAACATAAGGATAGACATACAAGTTCAACATTTGTCCAGTAGGAGTTCTAGGAGCTAACAGAGAAGAATGCAGGGTGGTGGTGGGTCATACAAATAAATCAGACTAGAACATCTTTCTGGAGCTAACGAAAGACCAGTGTCCTCAGATTCCAAGACCCTGCATGATACTAAACAGAATTTCTAATGAGACACTTAGCCTGGACACAGTCTGGTAGGTTTTCAGGACAACAAGTTTTAAGAGACAATCTCAACAGCTTCATTTCTTCTTTTGACATCATTCAATAATCATTTACCAAGCACTATTATATATGTTACAGGCACTGTTTGAGGGTCTGAAGATTGTGAACAGCACAGATGAGGGGTGGGGCAGGAGGCTCAGACCAAGGCCAGCTTATCAAATACATTAAGTACATTAACTACTTGCAAGTGTATGGATGGAAATGATCAGGGTGAAGAAATTGGAAGCAAGTGGGAGCAAGAGGGTATTGTAGGAAGAGAAATCACAAAGGGATTCTCTGAGAAGCTCTGAGACTGGAAGGACAAGAGACCAGCAATGGGGTGACCTGGCAGGTGTACCAGAAGTGCAAGGCTGCTGGGTAGGAAAGATGGAACGTGTTCTAGGGCAGGAAAGAGCTGAGTGTAGGTAGAACAGGGGAGTGGTGTGAGCGTGGAGATGGTGGTTGAGATTAGGAATTCCTGTGAAGCACTAGTGTCTCTGAAGGACATGTTGTGTTGGAAGGACTTCATGGAGCATGAGTACCACTTATGGTGCTGATGACTTGCTTTTTGATGTTTGTTCTGCTGTGTCTAGTATCAGAAGGCTATGACTTCAGCCTTGCCTGTCCTGGAGAACTAAAGAGAGCTTGAGGGTTTGATGGGCATAATGAGTGATTTGTCAAGCTCCTCACTGATTTAACTTGAGGTTCCCACCTCAGAGGGAGAGTTTCCGCCAGAAGGCAGTTGGATGGGACTGCCTTGGGCACTGAAAGCGAAGGGTTGAGCCCAGGCCCTGAGCTGTTGGATGAGTAGTGATCAGCTTACCAACATGAATGGAATGGCCATTCAATCCCTGCCCACCGTTGGCTGACCCCAAAAGCCTTTCTTATGACACATAAGCTGATTTGGAAGTTTGGTGGGTGGGTGAGGGTGGAAGGCTGTGCCAGGAGAACCCCAGAGAGCAGAAACCTCCTGCATTCTTTCTGGCACTGAGGCTGGCTACCCCATTCATTTCCCCATTCACATCTGTGGTTCCTAGAGCTGAAGTGGGCTATCAAGAATACATTTAAGAAGTAAGTATGGAGTAGCATTTTGAGTGTGGACTGATAACAGCTCCTCACTTATCAGCGATAAATTGCATGCTGCAGGGCAGCATTATGGGAGGTCTAGTGGACAATGAATTCCACATTCTTTATCAGCAGGGCCTTAGCTGCAGAGAGGGAGTGACATTCGGGAAACTCAAGAGCCTGGGAATTGGCCTAGGAATGGGGCTGGACAACACGCTTCACCACTTCCAAAGATTCTTCCATAATAGTCATAAAACAAATAACTCTACATCTGTGGTCTCAACTCCAGGCAGGGGTGGAGGCTTATGAGAAGAAGTTTTAGTAGGAAGATTTCATGAGGTTGAGAGCCACGGAGGGGAAAATCGTAAGGGTTCTGCTGCAAAATTCCCTGACAGTGATGAATTTCTGGAGCAGTATTATCTGCATTGCAGAGCCAGAGGCTACAAAATTGTTAAAGAAAAGCTCCACCATAACTGGGTAAGTAGGAACCCAGTTTTTCAATCATATAAAACATTGGGGGCAATATATAGAGGCTTAATAAAAAGCAGCATTTTTCAGTGAGTCAGTATTGTGCAAAAATGGTGGAAGTGGACATCTGTGGAAGAGGGTAACTCTGAAATGACCACAGGCTGTTGCTTCCTTTCTACCTGTCCCTCTCAATTCCTCCCCAACACAAGACCTTCAGCTGCTCCTGCCTGAGAAAAGGAGTTAACTGCTAAGCACATTCTGTCCCAGTTTGCATCCTGAGGGGTGGGTGTGGGTGGAGGTGTAGGCATTATTGTCCTGGAAAAACTCCCCTGTGGTGCTGAGTGAGGTATGGTGACCTCAGGCATAGGGGAAGCAGAAGAAGTTATAAATAAACGTGGGTCCATCTGGTGGGCCAAGGAACATTCAGAGGAATTAGGACACCCCTACTCAATTTCCGTGTGATAGAAACTGTAAAGTTTTACAGGCAAGGTAAACACGACACCAGGCGAGGTAGGAGCAAGGCAAGATTTATTAAAGGCGCTCTTCGGCAAAGTTTCAGGGCTCGCGAGAAGGGGAGCCAGGAAAGTCGCGCCCGGAGGAGGTGGGCACCCTCTGGTGAGGTTCTGAGACTCACAGAAAGAGAGAGGGAGAGAGAGAGTGAGTCGCGGAAGTCGCGCTGGGAGGCAGTTGGCGAGGTCCCTTTATCGGTTTGAGGTAGGGCATATAAGGCAAGGTATGCAGTGATCGGAGGGTATGGGGCGGGGCGAGTGTATTGGACCAAGGTAAGGCATGGGCTCAAGTCCATATATGGCAAGGTATGTGGTGATCGGAAGGTATGAGGCAGGGGAAGTCCGTGATGGACAGTTCCCGATTGGGAAGTTCCTGGGTGGAGAGTTTCAGTTTTCTGGCGGTGACGTGGAGGCTGCAGTGAGGGTGGCGGGAAAGTCCGCCATCTCGGAGAGGGTCGGTGGGAAGATCCGCCATTTTGGAGCCCCGGTTTCCCAGCTGGCCCATCGGAAACCTACTCTCAAATAGTTAAGATGAAGCTGTACTGGAGTAGGGTGGGCCCTTAATCCAATTCCACTGGTATCCTTAGAAGGAGAAAAGAGACACATAGACACACACAGAGGAATGATGATTTGAAGAGACACAGGGAGAATGCCCTGTGATGACAGAGGCAGACGCTGGGGGGATGCATTCACAAATCAAGGAACAGCACAGATTGCTGGCAAGCCACAGAAATTAGGAAGAGGCAAGGACCGATCCTTGCCTTCCCTCCCCACAGCCTTTGAAGAAAGCATGGCATTGCTGACACCTTGATTTCAGGCTTCTCAGCCTCCAGACCTGTGAGAGAATAAATTTCCATTGTAAGCCACCCAGCCTCTGTTACAGTGGCCCTAGGAAACTCACACAGAGCTGCGTTCTAGTCACTGTTGTATTGCAGGTGCCTAAAACAGGGTCTGGAATGGAGAGGCAAACTGCTAATGTTTGCCAAAGATGAACTGTATATAGAGATAGGGGACAAGAGAAATGTGACGGAGGAGAAACCAGACACAAAAAGGGAAAAAGCTTGCTTCTCTAGTGCACAGCCCAGTGGCTGGGATGCCTGGAAATCAGTGTATGTAGCAAATGCCTAACAAGTGCTCATTCAGTGAGAAAATGAATAAATGAATGAATGAATTTGTGATATTGGACTTCTCTCATCTTCACATCGCCTCCAAAAGAACGGTCGACCAATTGACATGCCTGCTAGCAGGAAACAATGAAACTATATGCAAAACAGCAACACAGCAGAACTGTGGCAGAACATATAAACATATGAATGATTTGTAGAAAGTGACAGTTCAATATGCCCCAAAATTTCAGGGGCTGTAACACCCAAGGATAAGACCTGCCTCAGTCATGGAGTGATGCTTAGTACTGTGCTCTACTGGCTACCCTGCCTGACCTGGTTCCTGCTGAATTGCACCCAAGCTAAATTCTTTCTTCCCCGTCTTAGCTCTGTGCCCTGATTCCTCCAGACCCCACCCCTTCACTGCTGGCATCTCTCTGGGGAAGCAGGCTGGTTTCTCTTGCAGCTGTGCCACTGCCCCTACCCTGCTTCCCCTTCCTTCCCTCATTGTTCTTCATTGGCCAGCCTTGTTTGCAGCACAAGGACATGAAGAAGACATTCTCCTCATTCTCCAGTCATTGTCACTAATTGAAATGGGAAGCAAGACAAGACTCCAGAAGAAAAGCTTATTATGGGCTGCCTTGTTGGAAGAAAATGAATCACCTAAGCAGATAGGTTTCCGTGATCTCAGGCAAACCTCACTCTTTATTCTATACAACCCTGTCTAATTGTTCAAGAAAATGTTCATCTGCTTCATAATGCAACAGCCATAATGGAAGTGTTGTGAAATCACTGAAAAGTTTATTCAAGGCTCGCTCCTGAAAGCCCAGCCGTAATGCGTGGGCTTTGGAGGAGTTAATAGAATTGGCTCTCATTGAAATTGCATGGATAACAAATTTCCCTAACACATATCCTTTTAAATATGCTTGCTGATGGAAGTCTGAACTGGCATTTGACAGATGCAAAGCACTAACAAAAGGGGTGAATTTCCCAGTTCCACTGCTAGTCACTCCCTTTGTGGCTGTGTTGTCAGAGTCCCTGCCCAGCCTTCCACAACTGAATGAGGGCTAGAAACCCCCATGGTTCCCATGAAGCCGAGTCTTATAAATAGCAGATATTGAACTCTTTCCTTTAAGTGTAAAACAGAGAAAAAAGAGAAAACCATTTGTCTTGGTCCATTTGGGCTGTTGTAACAAAATACCATAGACTGGGTGGCTTAAAACAACAAAAATTGGGACACCTGGGTGGCTCAGTGGGTTAAAGCCTCTGCCTTCAGCTCAGGTCATGATATCAGGTTCCTGGGATGGAGCCCAGAATTAGACTCTCTGCTCAGTGGGGAGCCTGCTTCCCTTCCTCTCTCTCTGCCTGCCACTCTACCTACTTGTGATCTCTGCCAAATAAATAAATAAAATCTTAAAAAAAAAAACCTTTTTGCTGTGTCTTCCTGTAGTGAAAGGAGCAAGGAGGGAGGTTGGGGGGGGTCTCTGGGATCTCTTTTATTTTATTTTTTTTAAGGATTTATTTATTTATTTATTTGACAGATCACAAGTAGGCAGAGAGGCAAGCAGAGAGAGAGAGAAGGGGAAGCAGGCTCCCTGCTGAGCAGAGATCCCAATTCAGGGCTCGATTCCAGGACCCTGAAATCACGACCTGAGCTGAAGGCAGAGGCTTAACCCGCTGAGCCACCCAGGCGCCCCTGGGATCTCTTTTATAAGGCTACTAATCCCATTTACAATGGCTCCATCCTTACGACCTAATAACTTCCCAAAGACCCACCTCCTAGTATCATCCCTATGTTGTGGGGGAGGGGAGGGTGGTTAGTATTTCAACATGTGAACTGTGGGTGGACAAAAACATTCAGACCATAGCACCATCCTGGGAAGTGGAAGGAAAACATCCACAAGGAATGAATGGACAAAGCAAGGCTACAGAGCACAAGCTACCTTGTTCCCTCCAATAACTTCAGATGGAGGATTCAGAGTTAACTGAAGAAAAAGAAACACAAAAACAATAAAGCCAACGTGTGTACTCTTCATCCACCACACCTCTTGATGATTACAAAGAAAAAGTTTGAGATGAATTTCTGCACTCAAGAAGCCTTGTTAGATTTGTTCATTCATTTATTCACTGAAGATATGAATAATTTAGAGTCTGTAGCCATTGAAAAACAATGATCATTTAGATGTAAAATTAGGGCAAACTGGCCATGAGTCTAAAACAAGTTCAGAAAAGGAGGAAAAACAGTCAAATTGAAGATTTGGGAAATTTGTTTGAGGGTCTCTCCTATGCCATGTACATCCTGTATCTTGTCTGAGCTATACCTAGTTCTGCCCTTCCAGAAACTTTTGACCTGAGGTGTTGGGCAATAACATAAGAGTGATTCCCTTTGCTTCTTTTAATGTTCCCAAATGCCACTTACCATGCTGGGAGCCATTTGTAACCTTTTTTCTCTTTCTGCTTTTCCACAATGAAGAAACATGTAGCAGATTACAGATGACTGCATATTCATAAATTGAGTAGTGAGGTCTATGACCCCTCCTCTGGAAGGTCTGTGAATGTTTTGGCCAACAGAAAACAGTGGAAGTGATGCCATGCCAGCTTCTAGACCCAAGCCTTGGAAAAGAAGGTGGCAACTTCCACTTTCTATCTCCAGGAACATTCTCTCTGGGAGCTCTGAGCTGCCATACTGGAGAGGCTACGGTGGGTGCTCTGGTCATCAGTTCCAGCCAAGCTCAATCTTCCAGGCATCCCTTCCTAGGCGTGAGATCAATAAGTTAAACCATCCTGGAATTTCCGGAGCAGCTTAGGTGTCAGTGGACTACCATCAGGTGCCCTCAACAAATACTACATGGACCCATGAATCACCCTACTGCACCCTGCCTGAAATGCAGACCCCAAATCTATGAAACGTACATAATAAAATGTTTTCAGCTAGGTCTGGGGCAGTTTATTACACAGTAACAGATAATCTAAAGAGAAGATGAAAAGCACGAAAGATAGGCGTGCTTCATTTCCTCCTCTATGTGGAAAACTTTTTTGTTTTCTTCCTTGGGTGCCTGGCATTAATCTTAAGTCACTCATGCCATGGGTCCTTTCTGGTGACCTATACCACAGCTCTAAGGCCATGTAGTGAGGGCTCCAGTAGAGGCAATTTGGTTTTCTTCTTCTCAGACACATCTCTGGGCCAGAAGGAACTTGGCTACACAATGGTCAGTGTGTATGAAAGTGTGTATGTGTGTGTGTCAGCCTTTTACCTATGTGAGAAATTTGTTTCATTTCCAGACTTTATTTTCTGTCCTCAATGGAGACTTTCTCTTTTTCTTCTCTCTTGTGGTGGGGACTATAGAAACCATTTCAAGGCGAGGCCCTGTCTATTGCTTTTGTTTTTCCCTCCCTGTTTCATTGGAGCCTTCCGCATTCAGCACGGTCGTTTCTGGAGGTGGTCGGCATTGTTCCTTCCTCCTGGGCCTGGCGGAACGCTTGGAGGGTCAGTTGGAAATGAAGCTTCTATTATCTGTGATCTGCCTCACCCTCTAAGCCTGTTGGTCCCTACACTAAGGCTCAGCCAAGCATGAAGAAAACTAATTGTCCCCACTCTCTGCTCTACTGCACACCAAACCCCTGCGTGTGCTTCCCCCGGTTCTGTGACAGTCAGAGAAAACCTGGCCCAGCAGAGTCAGAGGGACGTACGTTTCCAGGTCCCGTTCTGCCCAGAGGCAGGGCCTCAGCAGCCAGGACTCAAGCCCACGGCTTCCTGGAGCGCAGCCAGGGCCAGGAAAGGGGCGGAGGGAGGATGAGAAGCTGATGACTCTGCGTGTTCCCAGTAATTGCAATGGGCATAGGAAAGGGGGACTTGATTAATTTGCCTGATGAATTATGCATCACCTCTGCAAGCTGCCCTCCCAGCCTCAAAGCTTTATTATTCCAGTTGCTTGAATCCCACCACCTCACCCCTCCTTGCCTTGAAAGCTGCTGCCCAACAAGTATCAGGGAAGCCTTTGGCACCTGATCTCTAGGACCACCTAACAGAGTGCCTCCAGCAACTTGGCAGAATTACTGAAATATGTGTAAGCTGTTTAAAACACATGCGCATGTGTGCCCTCTCTTTTCCTCTCTCTCTGTCTCTCTTTCACACACACGCACATGGAGCTGGAGGAATTCATCAATAACAAGCCCAAGATTTATGATGTGAGGGGAAACTCAGCTGTCTTTTGTAGTCTAGGACAAAAAAATTTAAATACAGAAGTGGCAATTATTTTGTTAGCCGTGTTTTAAGTTAATACCACATGAAAGAAAGTCTCCTTTAACAAAGAAAGAAGCAACAAGGAATGCCGCAGCGGTGAGATTAACTTTGGGTGTTTTCAAGGCTTGTGGATTGCAGATTTGATCTCCCAATTTTTCATCTCTCTCGTCTGTTCTATCTTGGGTTTAACCAGAGGCCCTTTCAATCCCTCCTGAGTGGTTAGTGGTAATCTGGTCTTTCATTAAGGATCCTAGCACCTCCTAAATGATGCAGTCTGCTTTGCTACCCATCTCTCCAGGTGAAGACAGAAAATTCTTTGTGTTACTAATCAGAGCAAAATAAAGGCAATACTTCCTGCCCCAAGTTAAGGTTGAAGAATCGAGGAGGGCCTTTTTTTTTTTTTTTTTTTTTTGCCAAGCCTCCTCTATCAAAGCTTAGTCTGAGGGGTAAAGCTAACAAAGGAAATAAAATAAGTCTACGATTTTTATTTTTTGTAGATTTAGATTTTTGGTAACAGCTTTATTGAGAAATAACGCACTTACATTACAATTTACTCCAAGTATACAATTCCATGGTTTTTAATATATTCATAGAGGTGTGCACCTATCACTACAATAAATTTTAGAACATTTTCACCATCCCTGAAAGCAACCATGTTCTCTTTAGCTATGACCCACCCTGTACCCCCAACCCAAGACAACCACTGATCTGCTTTCTGTCTCTGTAGATTTGCCAATTCTAGACATTTAATATAAAAGGAATTATAGAATATGTGGCCTTTTGTGTCAGACTTTTTTTACTCAGCATAAGGTTTTCAAGGTTCACCCATGTCATAGCATCAATCAGTACTTCACTCCTTCTTGTGGACAAATAATGTTCTATTTTCTGGATATACCACATTTTGCATAACCATTCATCAGTTCCTAGAGCAATCTGATGATTTTCCAAGCTTTTTATTCGGAGTTTTTATGCTTTCTGTCTTTATGGAAAGAATCTCATATCAAGTTGATAGGAAAGCGTTTGGGTAATGCACTATGTTAGAAGACCAATGTAAAATTCAAAGAAAGAAATAGATTCTAGTTTCTTCCAAGCTGGGGTTAGAGCAAATAGTGAGGTCCTAATATTTCCTATAGCATTCAGAAGAAGATTTACAAAATGAATTCCTTTTCAAAGTACTGGTTAAAAAAAAAAAGTGTTTGCATCTTTTCAGAATAGCAAGATTCCTATTCAACACACATATATTGAGCACGTACTCTGTTAGAGTTGCTGATCTCAAGGACTTACAAGTCTAATGTGGGGGTGCCTGGGTGATTTGTTTGGGTAAGCATCTGCCTTTGGCTCAGGTCATGATCACAGGGTCCTGGGATGATGGATCCTCACACTGGGCTCCTTGCTCAGTGGAGAGCCTGCTTCTCCCTCTCCCTGCCACTCTCCCTGCTTGTGCGCTCTCTCTCTCTTTCTCTAAGACAAATAAATAAATAAAATCTTAAAGAAAAAGTCTAACATAACAACAACAGTCCCAGATGATGGATGAGATCTAATGACAAAAGTGGTAAAGACAACATATGAGGGCATAGTAACAGTCTGTTGTGGTGGGGAGGTTGAGAGCCCAGTAAACCAGAGGCCTGTCTGGAGGCAGGCTTGCCTCAGTTTCATCAGTTATAGACTAAGCTTTCAAACTAGTACTTCTCTTTAAAAAAAAAAATTTATTTATTTATTAGAGAAAGAGAGAGGGAGGGAGAGAGAGCGTGAGTGGAGGGGAGGAGCACAAGGAGAGTGTCAAGCAGACTCTGCTCTGAGCACGGAGCCAAACTCAGGGCTCAGTCCCATGACCCTGAGATCATGACCAGAGACGAAATCAAGAAATGGATGGATGCTTAACCGACTGAGCCATCCTGGTGCCCCAAACTACTATCTCAATAATGCCTCTTTTCATCAGAGGAGGCAGCTGTAGTCCAGCATTGGGGGCTCCCCTCTGCCTCTGTGTATTGAAGACTCACTTGAATCAGTCATCTGGAAGACACTGTTTTCCTGGCTGTGGGTAAAACGAGGTATTGGACTTGCTACTCTGCAGTATCTCCCAAGAAGCAGAGAGTGGAATGGAAAGACTTCTGTGTTTGGCTTTGAATCTCTTCCAAAGGATAGTTCTCCCTCATCTATAAAATGGGAAGAATACACCTTACCCTAAACGTAGTGTAAGGATGGAATGAGGTAATGTCCACAGGTGCCTTTCATTATCAGGTGCTAAATAAACGGTGGTTACTTGAGGCTCTACTAAGGCTAGCAATCTCCAGTGTGATGGTGGGTCAGCTACTCAGGCAATAGGATATTTAATTGAGCATTTACTATGTACATGTCCCCGAATATGAGGTAATAAAAGAAGAATGTGGTGAGGAGCCCAATCTAGTCTATATGAAACAAATAGTGACCAAGACAAGATACTATCCCCCTAGCTGGAAGTGGCTGCTGTCACCTCCCACTCCCAGTAGCTGTGGCTTTGTCCCCATCTCAGGATTCTCAGTACTTTATCCATTGGGTTTGAATTATTAGGTTAAAAGTTTTATCTTCTCCGCCAGGCTGTGATGTCCTTGAGGGTGGGACCACGTTCTTTCATATTTAAAATCTGAGCTTATCAGGGAGTTCCCTCTGAAACCACACTGTTATCTTTTATTTCTCTTTCTCTTTATACTTGTGATTTTATAGTTAGAATGTCATTTTTAAAGGCCTCTTGAGTCATATTTCCTTGCAAGGCATAACTCTACCATCATGGCTATCTTTCCTTAGAACATTCAGATGTTTAATTTCCTAAAGTCTAGGGCACCACTTTGGTTCATGTGATTGACAAGATGGGGCACTGACGAATCCTAACCACTGTTGAATTTTTTCTCTTATGCTGATTAGCAAACTCAAAACAGCAATTACATTCATCGTTTGCTCTACTTTTAGAACCAACCAGTTGTCAGAAAGGCGAGGCAAATGCTCTTTCTCTAGGAGAACAAGACTTCCCATTGAGCTCTGGAGACCTGAAGTCTCTAAGGCTTCCCCATCTTGCCCAGGTGCCAGGAAATCTTGAGTGACAGATGGCCACTGACCAATCCAGCTAAGCTCTACCCATCTCTAGGTCAGGCTAGGACTCAGATTCCTTCAGAAAGAGAGAGGACGTTTGAGCAATAAAATGCTAGCTATAGCCTGGAATAGGTAGATGACTTTATGGATGTATTAATGTGTACAGAAAGATAATGTATTGAAAAGACTCTGTGGTGGCTCACAGGATCAAGGAAAGAATGAATTCAGATCTCAGGGAGTGCAAGAGTCAGGGCAAGAGCTTCAGGTGATGTCAGCAGTAGGATCTGTGAACCAGGTATCTAGGAGCTACCATTATGTTAACTCAACTCTGATTCTTCAGCTTCTGGGTATGTAAAACTGTTCAAGATTCAAATTCCAGAAGGGGCACCAGTTGGCCCTCCTTGGGTTCCGGTGAATCCTTTTTTTTTTTTTTAAAGATTTTATTTATTTATTTGACAGAGAGAGATCACAGGTAAGCAGAGGCAGACAGAGAGAGAGAGAGAGGGAGAAGCAGGCTCCCTGCTGAGCAGAGAGCCCGATGCGGGGCTCGATCCCAGGACCCTGAGATCATGACCGGAGCCGAAGGCAGAGGCTTAACCCACTGAGCCACCCAGGCGCCCCGGGTTCCGGTGAATCCTTTAACCAATCTTCCTCACATGGCATGAATGTAGTCGTTATGTACACCCTTTTGTTTGCAGCCATTCCTAGAGAAGGGAGGCTTGTTGTGAAGCCTTGTTGTTGTTGCCACTCTAGTTGGTGTCTACCACAGTGGTGCTTATCTCCTTTCCCCAAACTGATTAGCATCAAGCAAGGCAAGGAAAAACTCTACCCAAGACTCTCTGAGGCAATCACTCTTTCATCTGGGAAAAAGTTACAAGATCAAAGGAAAAAAAAAATCACCAACCTGTAATTTTCTGGTATTTACGATGCTATCTTCTTTTACATGCTTACCTAGCATTTTAAGTTCTGTTATTTAACAGGCTAGAAATTCATGAGGCCAAGTATTTATTGCAATACGCAAATTTTATGTACCTAAACTGTGCAGCTGGGAATAGGCATTTTCTTAAAACATAGTGCAGCCCTCAAGGAAAAGACTCTAAATCAGAAGCCCCCAGGGATTCTTATCCAACAAAAGAATTCAAGAAGAACTTGGCTCTGAAGGCACTGTAGGATCTGGGACAAGGAAGGGCACTCTTCCATTTATCTTTTCAGTGACTATTGAGTGAGCACTTACTTTGTGTCAGGCACAGTGCTAGGCACCTGGGATACCAAAGTGATGTAGACAGATGTGGTCTCTGCCCTTAGAGATCTTATGGTGCTCTCTTAAACTTGCATTAACACTCATTGGGCTCCACTGGGTGAAGGGGATGTATAGAATCATGCAGCAAGATGATTTCACCTTGCCAGGGAAGATTGGTCAAGGGAGGCTGAGACCTGAGAAGAGATGTGAAGAGTAGAGGAAGAGTGTTCCAGGCAAAAGGAACAAAAGAGATAAGAGAGAACATGATTCATCCAAGGAACTTTATGAGTCTAGGATTGTCGAAGTGTAGATAACCAAGAGGCAGTATGGCAAGATGAGATAGGAACCAACTCAGGGATAGCTTGAATTAGAACTTTATCCCAGGAACACTGGAGAGTCACTGAAGGTTTTCAGTAGGGGGCTACCTTCTGGATTCAGTAAGGAGAAGTGCAGGACTGGATAGCCCAGAGACCAGGCACATGGGAACCTGGTAGAAGAAAACTCCCAAAGACCTAACAAACCCTTTTCAGAAAGCTCTTCTGAGAGCTAGTGCTTGCCTCCCTGAGATTTAGGGGAGATTCTCAGAGAGTCAGGGCAAAGTTCTGGAGACCGTGGAGCAGAGTGGAGTGGCTAAGGCCAAGGCAGAGTTCAGAGAAAGGTTTAAGGAGCTGCTCACAGCCACCATGAGGCTCCATATACTGACACAGGACAGACCAACAGATCCTCCGGCCAGGCATCTTTTCTTTTCTCTTTTTTTCAAATAGTCTCCATGCTGGCTTCATTCACCTGGAGCTGAATTCACCGCTCTGATATCAAGACCCGAGCTGAAAACAAGAGTTGGACACTTAACAGATTGAACCACCCAGGTACTCCAGGCACTCTCTTTTTAAGTGTCTTCATAAACCACATTGCTGGCCTTGAGCTCCTGGTTCCATTCAGGAGGAAAGGCTCCCAACACTGAGAGGTGCTAGGCCCAGGTTCAGAACCTTGTGCTGATTCAGAGCCCAGGATTTGTACAGCCTCTCAGCCACATACCTCCCCCTGCTGGGTAGGTTCAGCAGCTGGTCGTGCTCCTGTCACCTTCCTTGCATTTTTTTTTTTGCTTGCTTTAACAAAAAATTACTAATTTTCCACTTCACTTTCCACTCATTTCTCTGTAAGAAGTGACCTTTTGTTTGAAATGGCCAGACTGAGTTGTTGCTTTGTCACACATTTAGTATTTATTGACCATCTGTGGGTAAATCTGCATGTAAGACTTTTGGGGGAGTGTCAAATGAATCAGATGCAAACTTTGACTTCAAGAAACTTGCAATGTCCCATGAAAAATAAGATATGTTGACTCAGCATATATTTGTTAAGGACCTATCATATGTCAGGCTCTGCAATGGTTTTCTGAAACACAGCAATGAATGACCACTCTTTTTTTTTTTTTTTGAATGACCACTCTTGTAGAGCTCATGCGAAAACACAGAAGTGCACACCACGTGTTGAATATGTTATATTCACAGTTAGCACATTGGTTTCTCGGAGAGAGAGAGAGAGAGAGAGAGAGAGAGAGAGAGAGAGAGAAGCTATCCTTGTCAGGAAAAGGCATTGATAAGGGTAGAGTGTGGAAGCTGGGCCTCTAGGCCTTGGCCACCGGATGCCAGTGCTTTTGAGGAAGGAGATACTACTCGATATGACAGTGGGGAAGAGTCTGGTTGCCAGTCTTCCTGGTACTGTGAGCTGAAGGGTGGGGACAGAGGAGGGCAGGGAATCTCATTTCAGGGTAGGGGTTAGAACAGACATTCTAGTGGAAACATCACCTGGATGTTAGTTATCTGGGCCACCTGCAAGAAAAATACCCCAGGCAGGGGGAATAGGATGTCCATGAATAGAGGCCAAGTTAAGTAAAATGTGATGATTTTCACTATGATGAAATTCCATAGAATAATGAAAAACCAGTCTCTAAATCTGTATGTGTCAACATGGGCAGGCTTAAAAACAAGGCTGTGTTAAAAAGGCATAGATAGATAGATGATAGATAGATAGATAGATAGATAGATAGATATTTGTATATCTAAACCTAGAAGAAAAACACAACAAACTCCTTGGAGTGATGACCTCTGGGGAGTGGAGAAGGGATTGAGGATGGGGTGGGGATGAAGAGGTCTTAAGCTTTCCCTGTAAGTGTTCAGGTTTCTTACAAGGAGAATACATTGATGTGTTATTTAGGGAATTAGAAATCTACAATACAAGATGAAAATTGGTCTGTGCTATCGACAGATAGAGATGGGGTCTGGGGTCAGAAATGGAGGGAGAGAGCACTTCCAGCTGAAAGGAGTGGAGGAGACTTGGTGAAGGAGACAGCCCCTGGCTGAAGGATGGGCCAGATCTGGCCTTGTGGAGATGGAGCAGGCACAGAGATGGGAAAGTGCACAGTGGATGAGGGAAGAACAATAGTTTACCTGGAACAAGCATGTGGCAGGGATTGGGGGTTGGGGAAAAAAGGAGAAAAGGAGTGAGGGCCTAGTCATTGGGGACAGGTTGAGGGTTTTGGGGACTTTGGAGCCAGTGATGCGCTCAGTAGGGCTGGTAGCCACAGGCAATGCAGGAGGTGGGGGTCAAGTCAAGAGGCTATGACAGTGGCCCAGGAGGCAGAGGTTAGGGACAGAATGGTACAGGGGTGTCAGGCCCTGTGGGTGCAGAATGGCAGGGCATGTCTGCCAATGATGCAATTTAAACCTAAAACTCCTGCCCAGCTTCTTAGAAAGGTTCTTATCTGCAGCCTTCAACACTGTGGGGCAAGGCAAGCTCTGAAGAATGACGTGCTCTTTAAACTGACACTCTCAAGGAAAGCTTTAGTTTCCTTGAAAAATTCTTTATTAATTTAAACACCACTGCTTTCTGCTAACACTAAGAAGAGATTATAATATTCCAGCGGGACTTCCTTTGCTTAACATGAAAATAAACCTGACAGAAGGATTATAAAACTAAACATGGAATATTACAAGAAACACTAATTACCTCCCATTCTTTCTTCTCACTCACTAAAACAACTATTTAGACAAACGAAGTAGAGAGGAGGCGGGAGCAGAACTGAAGAGTGTATGGCTCTGCTAATCCCCGCTGCTTTGATAAATCTGAAATAGGATCATTTGACATCTGAGAAGTGGGAGGTATCTTTCCAGGAGCACTTTGCTTCGAGTTACCTCAGGTAACTCTGATTTACCTTTTGAATCAAACAGGCTTTGGGCTAAACATATAATTTCTCCTCTGTGAAGCAGCCTTAGAACCCTCCCCTCTCCTTCTCTGGCTGGGGTAATTACCTCCCCTCTGAGCAGGAGCCCCCTGCTCTGTAACAGCACCTGGGCTGGGATGCAGTCTGCAGGCGGTAAACTCAGCGAGCCCAGGTCCGCAGGGAAGACATGTTTGGTGCCCCCCTGACTAGTTCAGTGCCTGTGCTCATAAGAATTTTCCTGAGTGGGACATACATCTGGGGAAGGAGAGGGGCAAAGGAAGAGGGAGAAGGAAAGAAAGAGTATGGGCGGTTCCATACCTAATATTTGTGTTCTGAATTCCGGATTTCAATGCAATAGTTAAGTGCCTCCTCCTCACCCACCTTCCATCAGATCCCTCTCTTCAGCAACTTTTGGAAGGGCCCTTATGATGTAGAAATTCTTACTAAAAATTCAAGAAGGCCCGAGCACAGCATGAAATGAACTAGATGCTACTTCCTAAATAGCCAGAACGTGGGCCCACTCACAGCAGTTGTATTCTGAAATACCGGCGTTAACGCTGCCGTTACTAGGTTCTTCGGTGTGACGACCCGCCTTCCCCCTCCCCACCGCCACGTCGTCCCCCCCTTCCCCCCGTCACACCTTTCTTTCTCTTCCGTGACAGGGGCAGTTTCCGGTTCTACCCTTTTTCCTAGTTTAGCCTCAACTGCCGCCTTGCACCTGCATCTTCTGTTGTCTGTCTCGTTGTGATCAATGCTGATGAGACAAGTGGATTCTTGGTCTCAGGGCTGAGGTAGTAATTGCAGGGGATTCTCAATTCCTCTGTGAATTTTCTTATCCTACTTATTGTTGCTGCTGAAATCCTGCAAATCCCGGGAGAATGACTCTCCTCCAGTTCAGCGCCTCCTGTGTGTCCTTGAAATGCCTTCTTCTCAGAGCTGCATGTTAGACCAAGTGGACATTTAGATGGAAACAGAACAATTGCCAAAGTGTCACTGGAAACTGTTCTTGCTTGCATTATCATTTGCCCATCTTGTGTTAGGTGACTTGCTACTTGCTACTTTGTTTGTTTTATGTTTACCTACGTAAGTAGGCAAATATTTCTCAAATATGTATTCCTAGAGTTAGTCAAATAAGTAAGATAACCTGAAACCTAATACAAAAATGTGTATCTGTTTAAGCTTTTCACTGCCAAGGACCACATAAACCAACTCAATTAATTTCTGGAGGAATTATATCCAAGTTCTCCAAGAGTAATTATTGATTCACAAAATGCTCCTTTTCAGGAACATAATTCTGAAAAGACAAAAAAATAAGAAGATTTGAAGTAAATAAGCAAGAAAATAAAAGAGATTTGGATCACCAGAATTGGATTACTAAGATTCAGCTTGGGAATTGAGGACCTGTCTATTAATAAGATCCCACAATATCTTCTTATCCTGTTTGTTTTAAACTGAAGAGTCTCCATGGGATCCTCAGAGTGCGTTGTAAGCTTATTTGGGGTGAACATAGTAAGACATACAGGCAGCAAATAAAGATTAGAGCTCTGCAAGGAGAGGGCATCCCCAGAGTGTTCCTGAGCTCTGAGGCCTGGGACAAGGAGGAGGACCGTCAGTTTCTCTGAGTGAGTCAAGGTCTTCTGCTCATAGGTACAGCCCAGCACTGAGGAAACTTACAAAAGAACATGGGTTATGAACTGAACATATCTCCCCAAATTCATACATTGAGGCTGTAACCCCCATGTGACTAGATTTGGAGATAGGACATTAAAGAGGTACTTGAGGATAGGTCACACAAGTATGGCCTTGGTCTCATAGGATTCCTGTCCTTGTAAGAAGAGGAGGAGACACCAGGGATCCGCATGCACAGAGAAGAAGCCATATGAGGACACAGCAAGGAGGCAGCCATCTGCAAGCCTAGGAGAGAAAAGGCCTTAGGAGAAAGGAAACCTGCCAATACCTTGATCTTAAACTTCCAGTATCCAGAACTGTGAGCAAGTGCATTTCTGTTTGTGCCACACAGTCTGAGGTGTTTTGCCGAGGCAGCCTGAGCAGACTACCATGGTGCTGAACACTTTTGTCCATCTCAGAGAAAACAAGGATGGTAGAGCTGCCAGTGCGGGGATGGGGAGGGTGCGAGGGGTGGAGGGGCGGTGTGTGGATAAGGAGGAAAAATTACATCTTGCCATTTTCTCTTGTCTGGAACTGTCCAAAGATTTAATGGCTTGCTTATGGAAATAATGAGCTTTCTGTCCCAAATTTTAAGTTAGCATCTGCTTGATAGAGATTTTAGAGCTGGACTCTTAAGCATCAGCCAAGGGATTCTCGACTAGGGCAGTACATTCTCTCCTGGGTGTGTTTGGAAGTGAGTGGATGTGTGTGGGTGAGTGGCTTTGGCTGCTATAATGACCAGGTAGATAAAACATATCTAGGTAACCACATTTCTTTGAAGATTCTTCTCTAATAACAGCAAATTCAAAGGTCAAGTCTGTGACTTTTCTTTTTTAAAAGCACCTTTTATTCATGAATGAGAGCACAGAGCTACAAATGGAGTCACTCAAAGGCTGTGGTACACAGTGCTTCCACATCTGGTCCTGTAAAGGAATGCTCCCAAACTTGCTGAATGAAAAAACAATTGCTGCAATGTTCATTAAAAAACCCAATTCCCAGGTCCTGTCCCAGATAGCCTGAATTGGGGTCTCCCAGAGAGGCCTTGAAAAGCTCTGTGTAGGTTTCTGAACCTGGCTGTGTACTGGAATCATCCAGGGAGTTCAAAAAAGTCTGATGCGGGGATGCTTGGGTGGCTCAGTTGGTTAAGCGTCTGCCTTTGGCTCAGGTCATGATCCCGGAGTCCTGGGATGGAGCCCTGCATTGGGTTCCCTGCTCAGATGGGAGCCTATTTTTCCCTCCTCATCTGCCTCTCCTCCTGCTCATGCTCTCTCTGGCCCACTCTCTCTCTCTCTCTCAAATAAATAAATAAATAAATAAATAAATAAATAAATAAAATCTTAAAAAGAAAAAAGTCTGATGCCTGGACCTCACTCCTAGAGACCCAGAGGCCTCTGGGTCTCATTCCCAGAGACTGGCATAGCTGGTCTGGGCTGGGGATCCTTTTCTTAAAGTTCTCTAGTTAATGCTCCTGGGTAGTCAGAGCTGAGAACCGCTGCCCCAAGTGATTCTTATATGGAATCACAATGGGCAATGTGTATTGAGGAATTAAGTGTTCATCAATACTCTGATTGGTTGTTAGCACAGGCAGGTATGACCTGGGTGTAGGATTAAGGAGTACATCTCTTCTGGAGAATCAAGAATATTTGGGCCTAAGTTTGACTGGTAATAGGTACCTGAAGTCATCTACACAGCAACCAGCGCTATATCAGGCTTGGGGTAACTGGAGTGGAGGGTGAGAATGAGGGGTTGAGGAGAGATGCTCCCCAGTGAGGAGGAGATTTTTATCACTGACATTGTGTACAATTGCGGGTGCATAGTGATAATAGAAAGTAGGCCAGTGTTTAATTAGCTTCATTATTGCTTTTTGAAAATAAGCTTTTAATTTTGAATAGTTTTAAATTTACAAAAAAGTTAGGAAGATGATACAGAAGGGTTCTGTATACCCTGCATCTATTTACTCTCTTGCTAACATCTCACCTATGATACATTTGTTGCAACTGATAGATCAATACTGAAACCTTATTATTAGTTAGAGTTCATATTTTATTCAGATTTCCTTACTTTTTACCTAATATCCTTTTTCTGCCCCAGAATCCCACCCAGGATACAATGTTAGAGTTAGTTATCATGTCTCCTTAGGCTCCTCTAGAGTGTGACAGTTCCTGATACTTTTCTTCTTTTTGATGGCTTTGGTGGTTTTGAGGAGTACTCATCTGATATTTTGCAGAACTTCAGACAGTGATCCCTGAGAGAACAGGAACAAATGAGGTAAGCCCTAGGAATGTTCCAGTTTACTGTTTGGAGTTTCTAGCACAGGAAGGAGAAACACAGTCCCATAGTCTTCCCGAGTTGAGGAAACAATTCAGAGTTCAGGGAGACCAAATCTACAACAAATCTGAGGGCAGCGTACTACAGAGGAGAACTCTGTGGAAAGAGAAAGCTCGAGAGAATGCAGGAGATTCTTCTTGCATCTTCAACTGAATACTGATCAGGGCATACGAGTGAAGAGGCCATTCGAGCCCAGGAACAGAGCCACTGGAAAAAAGCAGGGAGAACAATCACTACAGCTCACACAGGGCCATGAATTGTTTCAGCGTCCACCAGCCAGAGTGGCAAAAGTTCCAAACACTTTGGATGTTGAACAGTGTTCTCCGAAGGTTATTGCTTACATAGAAGGGTTAAATTATTCCCAGATTGAGGGTGTGTTGGGCTCACTGAAGGAAGCTTAAAAGCAAACCTTGAAAAAAAGTCAAATTGTTTCCAAGAAATGTAACAGTGTCTGTGAATAAATACGAGACCTATATAAAGGAATACAGAAAAATTCCTGTAATTAACAAAATAAAAATCATGTCTGATATCTTGTAAAACCTTATCAGACATGCAAAGAAATAGAAAACTATAATCCATAATAAGTAGGAAAACTGATTGATTAGAAATAGCTCCAGAAATGACACAGATGATAGAATTAGTAAACAAAGATAGATACTCAGACAACTATTATTAATATGCTCCATGTGTTCAAGAAGGTAGTGGAAAATGTGATGAGGACAGGTATGAAATTTTTTTTAAAGACCCAGGTTAAATTCTAGAGATAAAAATGCAATGTCTGGGGTACAAAATACACTATATGGTATTAACAACAAAATAGACAATGCAAAAAATAAATAAAAAAGGAGGTAAAAAAATTTTTATAAATTTTAAAAATTTAAAATTAAAAAATTAAATTTAAAATTAAATTTAAAATGTAAAGATTTAAAAATTTTATAAATTTTTATAAAATTTATAAAATTAAAAATTTATAAAAATTATTTAAAAATTATAAAAATTTATAAATATAAAAATTTATAAATATTATAAAAATTTATAAATATTATAAAAATTTATAAATATTATAAAAATTTATAAATATGTAATAAACATTACATAAACAAAAAAAAAGATAGACAATGCAGGAAAATATTAGTAAACTTGAAGACATAATAGAAAGTATCCGAAATGAAACACAGGAAGAGAAAAGATTGAAAAAAAAGAAGAGTATTGAGTAGTGGGTCAAAGTCATGTGGCCTGGTATTTGTGTCGCTGGAGTCCCAGAAAAAAAAAAGGCTGAGGAGGGCAGAAAAATAACTGAAGAATTAGCAGCCGAAAAATTTTCTAAAAGAATGAAAGTTACAAGCCTGCAGTTCAAGATGTTTACATATGGAGCTAGTTATGGTGTAAAGATGAAGATTCTGGACTCGGGAATAGTCAGTTCCCAAGCAGTTTTGCGATGTCTTGTCTGTGTGCCTTGGTTTACTTAAATGAAGCTTCAGTTTCCTCATCCGCAAAGCGGAGATAAAAATTGCACAAAATACTCATTTTTTTCATGGTTTCTAACAGAAAAATATTTGCGACAACTTAAATGTCTCTCTGTGAGGCATGGCTAAATTAGTGATGGCACAGCTCTAGCATGGAAGGGTATGCTGATGACAAAAAGAGGAAGTCTATAAGAACTGGTGTGGAAAGGTCTCAGAATACTGCATGTGAAAGAGCAGATTGCATGGTATGATTTCATTTAGGCATTCAAAAAGCTTGTAGAGACAGATGCATATTCGTGTGCAGGTACACACGGATGGGACTGGAAGGATGCTCAGCAACTGGCCTCTGAAAGAGAGTGAGGCACGAGAGACGGCAAACCTCTTCCATGTTTATCTCTGTAAACCACTGCCTTGCATACATTGCTCACAGTGACTGTGAGATAATTTTTGACAGAGGGCACACAGAAGGAGGGTGGTTGTGGGAGTGTGTGCCCTGGCTCTCCGTGCTGGAGGGTGGAGGATTCATGCAGCGCTTAAAGATCACGTGAGCAGGTGACAGCGGGAATTCAAGCAAACCACTCCCCTGCCGAATATCCTCCTGTGACTCTCTCTTACCTGCAGAATAAAATCCAAGTGCCTGAGCGGAGCTCACAGGAGCCCATCAGGTCTGGCCCTGCCTGATTTTTCTGGGTTTATTTCCATCCAGGAGCACCTGAGAGTTCTTGCCCCTCTTGCACACTGGCCTACTTCTGGTTGTTCTTCTGTACTTGGTTTATTTTAGTACATTGCTTCTCTGTTCTCTCCATCCCTACCCCTGAAGAGTTAACCACTCCCTCCTGTGCCCCCTCTCACCTACACATACCTTCGGATTGGCATTTATTAAAATGTAATTTTGCTGTGTAATCACATGTGCATTTAGACAAAGGGCGCTGATATCTAGAGACGAGAAGTCCAAGATCAAGGTGTCAGCAGGTTTTGTTTCTTCTGGAGCTTCTCTCCTTGTCTTGCAGATGGCTACCTCCTTACCTTGTCCTCTGATGGTCTTTCTTCTCTGTGTGTGCACTCTGGTGGCTCTTTCCTCCTCTTATAAGAACATCAGTCACATTGGATTAGGAACCGCCCTAACAGCTTCATTTCAACTCAATCACCTCTCTAAAGGCTCTATCTCCAAATACAGTCACATTCTGAAGTGCCAGGAGGGGTTAAGGCTTTAACATATGAATTTCAGGACAATACAATTCAGCCTGTAACAGAATTGCTGAAAGTCTCAGAAGAAAATGCTCACTTCATTTTGGAGTTGGTAATATTAATAGTTGGTCATGAATAGGCGTTAAATAGGTAAACCTGTGAAAAGACATATTTAAAACAAAGACAATTCAAATAAAATCACACAGCTAGAAACTACACATGCAGATACTGTTCAACAATTTTATAGGCTGCAAACTAAGGTAGTGAGACCATCATCATTGTATGTATTCCAGAAGGAAGATGGCTGCATTGGATAGGAATCATGTTCCATGACCTCTTAAGCCCCCTTTCATTCTACATTACTCAGACCCCAGACTGCAAGACCGAGCAATAAGATAGAATTCAAATCCAATCTTTCCTAAGTGAAATGGGAAGTGAAAAAGAAGCCCTCTGAAAACCAGAATGGAAAGTGGGAGACACTGATGGGGATTGCCCACCCAGGGTGGGGGAATACAGACCAGCCAGGGGTGAGGTGGGCTTGCGCCGACTCTTGGCGCACCCCTGGGAATACCACTAGCTCCTGTGGTCTTAAGAAAGAAGGCTGGTTGCAGATTTTTGATGTCTTTGTCCTGGCGCCCGTGAGGATTGAGCCCTGCACTGAGATCTTTTTCTGTCGCTCCTGCATTGCCTGGCTAGTGCGGTCCTTGGAGGCATGTGCCTCCTGACTATCTGCAGGCGTACATTCTTGCTCTTCCTATTCAGAGCCACACTGTGAATTGGGATGAGATATCAGATGCCCATCGCCCTTAAATCTATCTGTGTTAAGAATCTGTACTTTGGAAGGAATGTTGGAGCTGTTGGGATGCACTGTGCAAGAGCCAGGGCTGCTTATTATACAATCCATACTGATTCCCCACCCACTTTTCTTTTTTTTTATTGAACTGGTTACTCAGTCATACTAAACATGGAATAAAGTGAAATAAATAAATATATAAAACTCAGAGTGCACGGAGTCTTTTCACTGTCAAGCTGGCTCAGATGTTCTCAAAGTTTATCAGAGAGCTTGGTTGCCCCGGTGAAAATAGCATTGTGCAGTGAAACAGAAAATAAGATGTCATGGCAAACTAAACATCTTCACTTTCTGGACAAATATCTGAGTTGACTGGACCATAGAGAGAGAGAGAGGCCTAGGGAATGACCAGAGTGGGGATGCCCAGCTTCCCTGCCCCATGCTTTGGGCCTCTCTGGGGTTCAGGTGAGCATCGACACCTGGCTCCTGCTAAAGGTTCTGACAACTTATGACCAGGTCAGGTCTATACTCTTGTGGCTCTTTTGTTTGTTTTGAAAGTGATATTTAGTTTGCTGTGACATCTTATTTTCTGTTCTACTGCACAGCGTTATTTTCACCAAGGTGCCTCCCTCCCTCCCTCCCTGATAAACTCACTGGGACTTGAGATCTGCCAATAACTCCCATTAAAATACATGGGTATTAAAATCTTTCTGTACTATATGTTGGCTAGTTGAATTTAAATAAAAATAAATAAAATGAAATCACTGTGTGTGTGTGTGTGTGTGTGTGTGTGTGTGCGTGCGTGTAGAAAGGAGAGGATGAAAAGTAGAGGGGAGGAGAGGGAAAAAGTCGATCTATATTCACTTATTAGCTTGTTATTTAATCTGTATACAACTCTTAGTTAAAAGTGGGGATAACTGGGGCGCCTGGGTGGCTCAGTGGGTTAAAGCCTCTGCCTTTGGCTCAGGTCATGATCTCAGGGTCCTGGGATCGAGCCCCACATCGGGCTCTCTGCTGAGCAGGGAGCCTGTTTCCTCCTCTCTCTCTGCCTGCCTCTCTGCCTGCTTGTGATTTCTCTCTCTGTGTGTCAAATAAATAAAATCTTTTTTTAAAAAAAGTGGGGATAACATTGCTACTAACCTCAGGTGGTCTGTTATGAGGATTTAATAAAATACTTGAATCATACCAAGCAATCTGTAAGTAAAATCAAACGAGTATTGGCCATATGGAGCCAATTAAGTTAAGTGTTAACTGTATTTTATTATTTATAAAAATGTAAGGGGGGAAAGAAGAAAAAAGAAGAGAAGTTTTAAAAATTAAGAACACATTGGAGACAAGAGAGAAAAGACCTTATATCTTTGCCAAGATTCTATGAAGCCAAATTCACACATTTATTTATTCTGGCATTCAACAAATAAGGGCAAACATGTATGAAACACTAATAAATGTAGGTAATGCAGGAAAGTAGTCTAAATTGTTGTACTCCACTAATATCACCATGAGTCCTTTACTGTTTTCTTGCATGCTAGTTCCTCGGATACTTTCAAACCCTAACAGCTAGAACCTGGGCCTCTTTGTCAGAGGGGTTCCCTCAGGGACCTTAAAAGCCACTTCTTTAGAGGCCCCAGAGAGTCTAAAGTGCTTGAGGATTTTTGTCCCTTTGGGAGCAGCTCTTGAGTAAAGGATGCCACCCTTGCGTGTCCCTTTTGTTTTTGTTGGTTCCCTTTCCCTAGTCTCTATCTGTTTTTTTCTTGAGGATACATCCTAATGAATCATTTCAACATGAACTCTTATCCCAGGCTCTTGTTTCTTGGGAATCTAGCCTAAGGCAAGGACGTCCCCAACTTATAAACTGTTTCCCAAAATAAAAGGTTTGTAAGTCAGTTTGGAAGTAAAACAATATTCTTTTGCAGAAAATGTGTGAGAATCATTAGAATCCCCAAGGCTTCTTTAACTAATTATGTAATTAAAATACTGAGCATTTGCAGAAAAATGCTGCATAGAACTTTACTGCTGCTCTGCTAACAACAAGTTGTGACGTGGGGAGAAAGTAAACAGGAGCTACAACACCAAAAAGCAGTTTTCCTTGAGCCTCAGTTCGTGAGGGAGTTTCCAGGGATTTCCAGGAATATGAGAAGTTGCTAAAACTGGCTCTTTTTTGCCCAGTCTTTCTTTCCTTCCCTTTGTGCAAATGCACCACAGTTAAGTACCATTCTTTCCTTTCAAAGCAATGCAGGATCTTTCTGAAACAAATCGTAGAGGGAGCAGGAGGCCTGTAGGAGGACCCTGTGGGAGGAAGGGAGGAGGAGAAGGAGGGGAAGGTACTCTTAGGACCAGAATAGGTGCTAAAAAAAAAAAAAGAAAAAGAAAAAGGTGGAAAGGGATTTAAAAGAATGACTATAAACATGGGGAGAGAGGTGTAGAGGGAGGAAATCATCAATCAATGCAGACAGAGTCTCAAAAAAGAACAGTTCTATGTCCCCAGGTAGCCACCGTTGGAAGTTATGGAGAACTCAGGAACAAGGAATCAAGGGTGGAGAGAAAAGTGTTCTGAGAGGCAGGAGGAGGATTGGAAACATTTTCCTGGATACCTTTCTTCTCATTGCCTTCCCTTTTGTGCTCTAGTGCTTTTTCTCTTTCAATGGATCCTGTTCTCCCTGTTCCAAGATGCTAAAGTTAATGTAAAAGAGTTTTGAGTCACTTTTCCTCATGGGTTCTTAAGCTCTTTACAGTTTACCTGGCACCAACTGTCAACACAAAAATCAGTCTAGTTGAGACTGGAAGAATCATGTAACTGAGCCAGCCCAGCACGATTTGCCGGTCCACAGAATCATGAATGACCTCAGTTGTATTTAAGTCCTAAGTTTTTGGTGTGGTTTGCTTTACAACAGAAGTATCTGATGTAGTATCTGATACAGTATTTTAATGATAATGCATTCATCATCATTAAAAGAATAATAATGACAATGCAAATTATGCAAAAGATGTATTAATACTACTTGAAAGTAACATGATTATAGTATGAAATGAAGTTTTTAGCTTTTCATTTCTTTGTTAGTTCTCTAGTGTCTATAATCAGCTCAGAGTCTTTCGTTTAATCACCAGTGCACACTTAAAGACAAAGGGTTTAGGCCTGACTTCTGCAGCTGTGGAGAACCCTGATTAATGGCACTGTGTGGTTCAGGGTCAATATTTACTCCTCAGCCTTCCATCTAGACATTCCTCATGCACCGTCCCTTGTGTCAAGGAGGGTCCAGTCAGAAAAGGAGAACCACATTCATTATTTTAACAGAGGGAATTTAAAATAAGGAACTGGTTAAAGGTATTGGAAGACTTAAAAGGCCAAAAAGGAATCCTATAGTAAGAAGCCACACACCCAAAAGTTAGGAGAACACAGTGATAGAGGTGTAACTGATTGAAACTAGACACTGGGAGGAACACTAGGAGGAACACTGGGAGGAACACTGGGAGGAGCACTGTGGAGGAGCACAGCAGAGCTCCTCAGAATGAAGAGGAGAGGCACTACCTGGATAGTTCTGACACTTGCATATGGATGTAATGAGACTATGTCTGGGAGTGCTGGAAAAAGCTGGAAACTGGACCCGACTGCTCCTGGAGTGAAGACCCTTTGCTGGGCCATCCTGATAGAAGCAAGTAGCAAGCAAGCAGGAAGGAACAAGTTCTGTCTTCTTCCTGTCTTCCAGTCTCCCTTTGAAGCTCTTATCCTGAGGACTTAACAGGATTCATTCGTTTAGGGCAAAGGAAAGTTATACTTTCCAGAGTTCCAGTACCAGCATCATAGAGCAGGATGGAGAAGAATGGGTTTGGAGCTAAGATACAATAGTTAATAGCTGGCATTTCCCATCTTTGTCTTAAAGACTCCCTGAGCATGGCATTCTTCTCTTTTCTCTGTGCCCACCTCGGATGTCCCAGAAACATCAAAATCAGCATCAAAACAGCAAAATCTCAAAGCACAAAGTTGATGCTTAGTAACTTTTGGTTGAATAACTAAATATGAGGCTATAGAGCTATTTTTTAAACACCTCTTTAAGGTCAGATGCTGTACTGAGCATTCCTTACATGTATCTTCTTTAATTCAACAACCATATAAGGAAGGAGATCATATCTCTCTCTCCTTCTGTCAGTCGGGAAAACAGAAATCCATCTAGGTCTTTCAATTAGAGGAAACTTAATATGGAAAATGGGTTACAAAAGTAAGATCTGGAGGAACAAAAAGGGAAGGCTACGCTACTCAGAGCCCATTGGTGTGTACTCACTACTGAGGCTGACAGAGCTCTACTGTTGCACTCATGTGCTGGGTAGAACCACACGGCTGCTGCTCAGCACAAAGTGCAGGTGTCCTGCCCTCCACTGCTGATACAGCCACTGCCTCAGCTGCAGTGACCACTGCCACGATTGCAGGGACCTGTGGTTACCTGTTGTTGCCTCCATCATCACTGTTTCACCTGCAACAGCCTCCAGCACCAGTGTGGTCACTGCTAGATCCTGAAGCAGAGAAACAACTCCTCTCTTCCACCCGTCTTCTAATCTCTGGCCAGCCCTTCCTTTTGCTGGACTTTAAGAAGTCAGCAGGCAATAGAGTTTGGGAAATGTAGTTTTCAAGCTCCTGGTCCTGGCAGTATATAGAAGAGTACAGAAGAACAAGTGTGAGACTGAAACATCCACCCTTTTGGCTACTGAGAATCTGCATATACTTTTTAAAATTTTCACCAACAATATCAACAAATTCATGCTTTCATTTAATACAATGGACTATCTCTTATATAAACCAATATACTTTTACTCTCTTCCCAAAGGAGAAATAGAAAGTTCAAGTGGTTATCCATTTCTTGTACTCTCCTCAGTTGGCCCAATCCAATGTCTTGCTCATCTTCCTTGGTCTAACAGCCTTATAATCCATTTTCGTGTATACTTCTTAGGGTTTGCCAATATGAATGAACAAAATCTTGCAATTATTTAGGCATATAAATCTTCAAGGCCAGACATTAAACTTTTACCCTTAGAGTTGTTGGACTCTGATACTAGTTACAAGTCTGGTGGCCATGAAGGTTGGAGAGAGTGAATTTTGAGAACTGCAACATTTTTTAAAGCAATGCCTTGGGGTGAGGGTCTTCTAGTCTTCTCAGGTAGGGGAGAAAGGACTGTTCCCAACAAGGGTACGTGGGAGATCAGGAGTTTCACACATTTTCATTAGTCTGTCCAGATGACCCCCTTCCAATTCTCAGGGTCCCACCCACCCCTTCCAAATCAATCCTCACACTGTCACATACAAAATCTGATTAGCCCCTGAACTCAAATTACATTGTAATTCTCCAACCCATAGGATAGAATTTGGGGACTATATCCATCCTGTGGCTGAAAAGACAAGAGATTCCTTTAGGGCCATCAGAGAAGCTCTCTGGTTCTGTGATCAGAATTTGAGCTGAGAGATTAAAGCCCTAAGCTTGTCATTCTCTTTCTGCAATGTGTCCAGAAAAGTCAGACACAGACATCCCAGCCATGGTCTTACAGTCATCATATCCCACCATCACGCCCACCGTGCTGTTAATGGTGATCACTACCATTCTTGCAATAGCCCATAATTACCCTCTGGGGGCCTCCATAGCAAGTGTTGCTACAGGAAAATGACCCTCTTTTCCTATTGCTTTTAATCTTCCCACAGCATCTCCCATTGGGAGAGACTAACCTGCATGCAGATGGCATCAGAGACAGAAAATAATGTCATAGGTAGGTTTCCTCCTTTGGCAGTACAGAATAGAACTAAAGGCCAGTTGTTGGACTGAGGGCCAACTATTTATTATCTCCATTTTAAAGATGAAGAAGCTGAGGCTGGGGAGCTTGAATAACCTATCCCAGGACATAACAAACATAACTCATAACAGAGCTAAGACCTTCTGATCTCTCTAAACCTAAGTCTTTGGTCTTTCCATCATACAATATGTTCCCAGGAACCAATTGTCAGACAGTCTGAAAAGTGACAAGAGTTTGACCATTTCCAGCTCTCCTGCTCCATTTTATGTTCACCAGTCATTGCTTCAAACTGACATCTTGCACATGTTGATTGGCCTCCTTGTCATCAGTGATGGTTCAAATTTTGCAAGGATGGAGAAAGTGCAGTGACACACTAGAGGCAGCCATAGTGTTGTGGTTAAAGTCACAAACTGCCTGGGCTGGTAGCTCTGCCCTGTGACTTACAATTTGTCTAAACTTGAGCAAGTTATGTAACATCTCAGTGCCTCAGTTTCTTCATCTGTATAATGGTAATAGTACTCCCTGCTTCACATAGTTGGTGTGAGGAATAAAGAGTTAATCCATGAAGAGCTTAAAGAATAGTAGAATCTAGTTGTTGTTATTATGATGTTTCATTGCATGTGATTTCTAAGAGACTTCTAAAGATGGAACATTATCTTCAATGTCTTTCTCAGAACCAATTGTGTCTACTAAGAGCTCTCAAGAGATGCAGATCCTAAAACTCTCCTCAAAGTCAATGGCAAGATTGTGTGAGGGAGACCCAGGTGTTCCCAAAGACAGGAGAGGCTTGAGGGAGAAGGAGGCCTGGAATGAAGGTAAGGGTCCACCATTAATGAGAGAGCCCAGGAGGCCAGTTGCAGCTGTGGACTGAGGCCAAACCTTGTGCCAACCTGGGAAAGGAGAGTCAAAAAAGTTGTCTGCTTCCTGGGGAAGAAGAGGGACTCTGGTATTGGGTGCTGTAAAAAATAAGGCAGAACCAGGAAGAGAAGCCATATCCCTCAGCATCCTGGCCAAGGTATGGTCTGGAATGAAGGGCTGTGTGAGATCTCAGACCTCTAAGACTTAGCCCCTGGCTGTGCAAGTCTAATCCTATGACCCTGGATTATAGCTGGCATTATTATAGCTCCTTTATTTCTTATTTCTCTCTCTCTCTCTCTCTCTCTCTCTTTCTTTCTTTCTTTCTAGAAAATGCAAGTGAGTGGGGGCAGGGAAGGAGAGGGTCAGAAGGAGAGGGAGAGAGAGAACCTTATGCAGGCTCCACACCCAGCACAGAACCTGACCCAAGGCTTGAGCTTACAACCCTGAGATCATGACCTGAGCCAAAATCAAGAGTCAGACACTTAATTGACTGAACCATCCAGGCACCCCTCTTTTTTCTTTATCTCATTCAACAGCTATTCATTAAGCAGCAACATATATGTCAACCTGATTTGAGTTCCTAATACTATCCCCATTTTACAGATGAGGAAACTAACATGCAGACAAGTTAGATAACTTGCCTCATCCCACAGGAATATTTATCGGGGAATTCTCATTACCCCTACAGCTTACTCTTCCATAGCTGTATTCTCTTAGGAATCCCTAAGTCTTCATTGGTGTAGCAGAGAAAGTAGGAGTGAGGTCAGGTTCCTGCAAGTTGTGTCACAGCTACTCAGGCAATTGACCAATGGGAAAAGCATTAGGTAATGCTCTTCATTATCAAGGAGAACTCTTGCTGCCTTTAAGAGGTTTGGTCTGAACACATTTTGTGTGTGTGAAGGACAAGACGATGTAACTGGGTTTCCTGGAAAATCTGGTGGACTCTGCTTTTGACCCTGTAGGAAACCTGAAATGCACCAAACTTGCTGTGAAAGGACATGCTGCAGTGGATTTTGGCTCAAACCCTAGTTCTACATGAAGGAAGGGGTGCTACTTTGCCAGTTCTGCGTCTGTTTTATTATTCATAGTACCTGGCTGATTGTGCAAGATAGGGTTAGGAAGGTCAGCACAGCATTAATATGTTGAATTGGGAGATGGCATAGACTGGAGATGGAACCTGTCACACCAGAGTGATTCTTATTGAGGGGGCTTGATTTGATATTAATATTAATTTGATGTTTCTTCCCATCTTCAAGAAATTTGTCTTACCCAGATAGGAGAAAGCCTGAATGCCAGCCACATGCAAAGCAGTAAAGTATTTGTTGGATTTTATGGTTGGGGTGGGGCGTTGGGGGCAAGAGGAAAGAGGACCAGAGGGTCTACAAATCTTTAGTAGAGGCTCTACCATGGATGTTTGGGGAGGTATGTATGGAGCCTTTAATGGGAATTAAACAGATTCCACATTTCTGCCCAAATGTATTGGGATTCTCAAAAGGATTCTTAACCCTATCCATCGATCATCTGAAGAAATTTCTGCTTACTGTGCAGCAGGCAGGCAAACATGCTCCACAAATCCAATTTGTATACTTGCCAGGTTAAATTTGACATTACTTTTAAAGGAAAAAAAAGTCTCCAACTTGCACATACACCAAAATCACCTTGAGAGCTTGTTAAAACAGATTGCTGGGTCCTACTGCACAGTTTCTAAATTCAGTGGGGGTGGGGATTAGCATTTCCACCTGTTTGCAGGTGCTGCTGGTGCTGCCTGTCTGGGGTTCATAATCTGACAACCACTAGCCAACACAGATGGAAGTTTCAGCCAGCTGAGTTATGAGATCTGTGTGATGCTGAATGGCTGTTCTCACTAGCTTTGCCAATGGATGAAATTTTGTTCTCACTCGGCTGCTGCAGCTAGGCTGGTGGCAGCAGCACTCGGGCTTCAGCAGTGAATGGGCTCATGATTTTGAGGCTGGTGGTCAGCAATTGATGCCAGTGTTTGTCATGGCAGACACAACCCAGTGTCCCGGCACGAGGTAAGCTTCCTGAGACCACTCTGGGAATTGGCAGTTGCAGGACCCTGGGGACCTAATTAGAAACATGCCTTGCTGCTGATACAAGAAACCCAGGTGTTACACCAAGATTCAAAATTGCTTCTGGAGTGTGAGCTTCCCAAAGGTAGGGCTGTGTCCCTTCACATCTGTATGGCTAGCACAGAGCCTGGGAGGGAGTGGGCACTAACTAAAGTTTTGCTGAAGGAGGTTGCCCCCATGCGTGCCCCTCAGGCCAAACCTTAGCCCTGTCCACACTGCTGGACCTGCTGAAATTCAACAGAGCTGACCTCTTTTGGCATTAGAAAGCCAACAAGTCTGTCATCAGAACCACCAGCATCTGGTTCTCTTTTTCTTTCAGCAGTTCCAGACATTCTGCCTCCCCTCACCCACAACAGTTATATTCCACTTATATCTGGTTCTGGTCAATGGTCTGTTAGGAGAAGTAACCTGGGTCGCTTCCAGGCTGAGGCAGTGAAGAGCCCTGTATGTCTTTCCAAGCTCTCTCCTGCTCTGAGATAGCCAAGCCTCAGATGAAAGCAGTCTGGATTGTCAGAGCACCACACATAGGACAGCTGCCCTGGACAGTTTCCCGATTTGCTTGAGTGAGAATAAAGTTTGCTGGTGTCGTGACCCTGGGATTTAGCTTTTCTTCAGGAACTTGAGATTTTTAACACCTGGTACCTTGTTTTGAATTTCTCTCCTAAGGACAGATAATGCCTTCCGGGTTTTAGATTCAGCCTGAGATTGGAGCTGGTACACTTTGCCTGCTCCACCAAAACTCAGAAAACAATGTAAAGTCATCATTTGTCAGGTTGTGTCATGACTGCTTCCGTGTGAGGGAGAATGGGACTCAGTGTGATGCTTCTCCTCCCAGATATTTGAATATTATAATTTCTCCCTTTAATTAGGGGGAGGAGTAGGGGAGGAAGAGTCAGGGAGAGGGAGGAAGAGGCAGAGAGAGAAGAGAATTTTCTGTGGATCGAAGAAGTTTTATACATCGTGATCGAGTGGAAATGTGGGGAGATTTGAAGGGCTTAGGGAAACTTCTTAGCAAACTTGATATACCTCTCTGTAAGTGTTGTCTTGAAGGCAGACTTGTTATAAAAATAAAAGAGGATACCATGTTTGACCCCAAACCAACACATATTTGTTTCCTTCTCCCCCATACTGCAAGTTCGTTACTAATCCAACTTTCCAGATGAGGTTACTTTGCCTTCGACGTGATGTAACTTGTCCAAGGTCACATAGCTGGAAAGTAGCCCAGCTGGAATTCCACCTCTGTCTGTCTAGCTCCATATGCACCATTTTCCCCATACTTCATTTTGGCAGAAGTTGCTCATCTTAGGACAAAACCTAATAGCCCCCAAGCATCATTCTGTGTGTAATGCCTGGAAAGGGATGCAGCTGGCATATCTTCCCAGGGTCCTGAACCTGCTTGGACTGAGCACAATCCCTCAGATCCCTCCCTTCAGCTCCTCCTTTGACTGCTGCTCTCTCTTCCTCACTGACCCAGAATGTGCCAGGACAAGATTCCCCTTTCACTTCCCTCCCAGGCCAGTTCCTTCTATCTGCAGCCCAAGGCTTCAGTGCTAGGACTCTTGAGGAAATGTTCCAACACAGTATCCTGGCATACTGGGAATGGGCTATAGTATACCTATACTGATTACTGCTTCCCTTCACTCCAGCTTGGGACCTGGAGCTCCCCCACCACAGGGTTGCTTCTGACATGAGCAGCCTCATCTACTTCCCTCAGCATGCCATGCACACTCTATCATCTCCCTGTGCCACACCTTCTGAAAGGCTGGGGAGTGCTACCTGGGAGCACATTCTACCTGCTGAGAGGAAAAAGCTGGTAGAGACTGTACTGGGGGAGAAAAGAGGTATAATTATGGGATAACGGATATAAAATTCTTAAACATTAGAAAGTGCTATGAATGTTTACATTAAAACCAGTGTGTATAATGACCTTTTTGTACTTTGTATCTTGCTCCCTTTCAGTTAATAGCATGTTGGAGTGCTTTCCATTATAGCACTTGTAGACTCACCATGTTCTTTTAAATAACTACCCATGGCTCATCCTTTGTTTGTACAATATTTTACTTGACTAGTTCTTATCGATGGATGTTTAGGTTGTTGCAGGTCTTCTTTTGCTACTATAAATAATTTTGCAATGAACATCCTTACATACCTGGTTCCCTTTTTTTTCTTTTTCTTTCTTTTTTGTCCCCCTATTTTTGGAGTTCAGATATCAGGGAAATTCCTAGAAATGTAATTGCTAAGTCAAAGTTTATGTTTGATTTGAATTTTAATAGCTATTGCTATATTTAAAGGCTTTAAAATGTAGATAGTCCACCTTACTAATCTTTTCCATTATGGTTTATGGGTTTTGTGCCATGCTTAAAAAGGTCTTCCTTCTACAAAAAGTTTCCTTCTAGTGCTTTTATGGCTTTATCTTTTTAATGTTTAAATCTTTGCTCCATCTGGAATTCAAGTTAATGTAAGGAATGAAATAGAGATCAGGTTTTATTTTTCCCCAAATGGCTAGCTAGTTGTCCCAACACTAATGTTTATTGAATAATCCATCTTTTTTTCTTGCTGATTTGAAATGCTACTCTTACCATGTACAAAATTCCCACATGCATTAGATCTTTTCTTTTTCAATTTTCTGCTCTGCTTCATTTAAATCTTCTATCTAAACCTGTGTAAGTTTTGATTACTGTAGCTTGATTATGTATTTTAATATGTAGCTGAGTTAGTGTCCTTCATTACTCCTCCTTTTCAGAGATTTTCTGGTGATTCTAACTTTTTAAATTTTATAGGTGAACTTAAATATGATTTGTTGAATAAAAAATGATACAGGTGTTTTGACTGGGATAACAGAGAAGGTAGAGATACATGTAGGAAGACTTAACTTCATTCATTAATCTTCCCATTCACTAGAAAGGCATTCCTTTCTATTAAAATATTTGTTGTAGCTTTTCTTCAGAAAATAGTAGTGAGTAGTTTTCTTCATTTTGGTCTTTCCCAGTTATTTCAAAATTTATTCCTTTTTGAGGGGATGGCAGTAGAAGGATGATTTTGGTTGAAATAGTAAATGGGATATTTTTCCTTTTGACATATTTTCCAATTGGGTATATTTGAATACAGGAAAACTATTTTTTATATTAACTTTGCAGCAATTCATCTTAATAAATTCTCTTACTATTTCTAATAGTTTTCAGTTGATTCTCTTGGGTTTTTCATGTGTGCAATCATAGAACCTTAAATCATGCCACTGTTTTTATTCCAATGGGAAGTCTTCTAGTGCTTGGACATTAAGCATAATTCTGGCTTTTCAAATATGTGTTATTTTGCACATATGTATTAACATACATGTGTACATATAGATGTACTTATACACACATGCAAACATACCTGCATATTAATCAAGTTAAAATTTCTGTTTATACTTAGAGTTTCCATTTTGTATTTATATTGAATTTTACCAAATGCTTTCCTTACATTTATTGAGATCATCACTTTGTTTTCCTTATCTGACCTACTAATATAATGAATTATATGAAAAGATTTTCTAATATTTAACCCTTCTTTAATTCTTGAATGAATTCTACTTTCTGGTGGATTTTTCACTTAAACAGTTGCTATATTCTATTTACTAATATTTTATTCCAGATTTGTATATCACCATCTATAGAATGATTAGTCAATATTTCATTTTTGGGCTATCTTTGGCAAGTTTTGATAAATCTTTTTCTAGCTCCTTTACTAAAGGAGTTTGGAAGCATAGTAGTCTTAAAAGGGCATATCAGGAGTGAAGAAAGGTGTGTATGTGCCGTTTTAGGGAGAAGTGTATTTAAAGAACAGGAACCAACAGCCTGGGCTGTGTGTGTGTGTGTGTGTGTGTGTGTGTGAGAGAGAGATACAGAAAGAGAAAGAGACTGTGTGAGTGTGTGTATGTTAGTGTGAGAAAGTGTATGTTGAGAAAGTGTGTGAGAGAGCACATGTGTCTGAGAGTGTGTGTGTATGTGTGTGACAGCATGTGTGTGAGTGTGTGTGTGAGCGTACTGAGAAAGTATCAGAGTGTGTGAATGTGCGTATGTGTGTGTGTGAGAATGCATGTGTGAGTGTGTTGAGAAAGTGAGTGAAACTGTGTATGAGAGTGTGTGTATAACCCATCAGGGGCAGGGCTGCCATAAGTGGGCCACAATCAAGTGAGAAAGGCTGTTGTGCTTCTTGTTAAGGATAGAGGCTGTATTTCAACTGACCTGAGATCTCCAAACTCCCCTTTAATTAACCCTCTATCAATTAAAAAATTTGAGGCTTCACCTTCAAATGTTTATTCATTTACTTACATCATAGTTCTGTATTTAAGAAACCTCAAAAGAAGACTTTTAATATTTATATAGTCCAGTGAAATATCATATAGTATGATGTCATGTCTCCCATGACTTAAACACCATTGAAAAAATTATAGATAATTTTTTGGCTAATATGATAGTTTTACCCTTATGTGCCAGCCAAAGTTATAAGATACTCCTGGAGTCAGGTTCATGTTAAATGGTAATGAGTATAAAATTATTACTATAGTCTTTTTCAACTTTATTTTATTTTATTTTATTTTTTTTAAAGATTTTATTTATTTATTTGACAGAGATCACAAGTAGGCAGAGAGGCAGGCAGAGAGAGAGGAAGGGAAGCAGGCTCCCTGCTGAGCAGAGAGCCCGATGCGGGACTCGATCCCAGGACCCTGAGATCATGACCTGAGCCGAAGGCAGCGGCTTAACCCACTGAGCCACCCAGGCGCCCCTCAACTTTATTTTTAATGCCAACTTCTTGTCAGATCTTTGCCACTGTTTTGACCAGGCATTATGGCTGCTGTTGAGCTTGTCCTGGACGTACAGTGTCCATTGACTCTGTCATTTCTCATTGTTCACAGGTGCTTACAATGTTAGCAATGATGATCCAGTCCGTACTTCTACTTAATTGGGAACATGTGAACACATAACACAGCTGACGTGTCTGATAAGTAGAGGGTCCTTGAGGCATTCACTTGCTTCCATCAGGGAACCAAGAGAATTCTGTGTAACAAAGACCCTGTGACAAGTGAACCAGCAAGGGTGCCAGTGTCAGCCCATAAATTAAAAGGTAAATTTATTTCTTATACTCTTAGATTAAAATTAAATGTAGATAATTGGTAATTCATTCTGAACCTATGGAGATAATCTAGTGGAAGATTCTAGTGTTTTCTTTCAATACCAGTGAAGAGAGCATGAAGAGTGCCTGGACCTTTCTCCAGACTTGTGAAAGGTCCATCACTTGCACCTTGGCTGGCACAACCCTTCACACATGCCCTGAAGTAACTAGTCTTTCACTGGTGTCACCCCTGCAGCAGCCCCATCTTTGTAGGACTAGGAAAAACTGCCCCAGGAATGTTGCCAGACCATTGCCCCTATGATGTCCTGCCTCCTGCTGAATTCTGCTCACCTGCATCTGGGCTCCCTGCCCTCTTGACAATTCTATTTTACTAGCACTGTACATAAAGGTGACATTAAGAGGAAAATTGAGGTCTTCTGACAGCTGCTCCTCCAGAGGTATTTTTGTGTTTTTTGTTTGTTTGTTTTTGTTTTAGCATTTCTTAACTGTACTCTGACCAGAGGTCATGAAATGGGAGAATTTGCAAAAGGGGAGATGGCTACAAGGCCAGACTTAAGAGCAAGCCACCAGAGATTCTGCTACTTGCAACCTATACAGCTTTGAGCAAGTTACTTAACTTTTTCAAGCCTCAGTTTTCTTATCTGTAGAATGGAAATAGCAATGTCGTGAGGATTAAAAAAGACAGGCCTTAAAAAGCTTTTAGCATACTAAGTGCTCTGTCAACCTTAGCAGATTTTAAGCCAGCATGAAGGTGACCTAAAGCGAGCACTGCCCAGGCTGGTCAGAGGGGTCACCAGGAAGGGGTGTCGGCCTCTGGTCAGGGTCAAAGCGTCCTTATTCCAGGATAGCTAGGGTGACAAGGTCAGGGAAATCTAGCCACCTTTGTTCAGTGAATTATCACTTCAGATCTGAGGGGCTGTTTCTTCCAAATATCCAAAGCTCCTCAGTAGCAAAGATGTTAGTTGTATTTCTTTTTTTTTTAAAGATTTTATTTATTTGATAGAGAGACACAGCGAGAGAGGGAACACAAGCAGGGGGAGTCGGAGAGGGAGAAGCAGGCTTCCTGCTGAGCAGGGAGCCCGATTCCAGGCTCCATCCCAGGATCCTGGGATCATGACCTGAGCTGAAGGCAGACGCTAAATGGCTGAGCCACCCAGGCACCTCTGCATTTCTGATCCAACTAATGAACCAGTTCATAGTTTTATAATAATTCTTCACGCAAAGCTGCTTTTTAATTTATTTATTTGACTAAAAACTGAGTGTTGTATTTTCCAATAATGAAAAAGAAAAAAATTGGGGATGGCTTGGTTTCTTTGTAGAACAGCAAGAGGTACTTATATTTTCAATTTGAAATAATTCTTTATATTTAGTTTTACAGTAAATAAGAGAAAACCTTTTATTGGGCTTCATGATAGATAAGAGGCATCAGGTGTCAGAAGTTAAAGAAAAATGTGTGGGAAGAAAACTTGAAACTGAGAATATTCTACTCAGGAACTGACTGTTTTCAAATATGAACGGGGCAGGCTGCTATTGTTCAATTGCCACATTGGCACTAACAGTAGAACACCAGGATTCTACGGGAGCATGGTCTGAATACACTCTGTGAAAATCTGTAAGTTTTTCATGGTCACTACATATTTTTTCTTTTTTTTTATTGTGATAAAATCTACATAACAAAAGATTTCCATAATTTCACAATTTAAACGGGTATAATTCATAATGTTGGGCAACCATTCTCACTATCTTGTTACAGAATTTTCCTTCACCCCCAGAGGTAGCCCTGTACTCACTGAGCAGTCACTCCTCATTCTGCCTTCCCCTTAGCCCAGGGTAACCACTAATCTGCTTTCTATCTCTATAGGTTTGCTTATTCTGGGTATTTCATAGAAATAGAATTGTACAATTACTATGTGTTTTCAAAGCCTTAATAACTCAAGCTGCCTTTTGTTAAAGGTGAAGAATTATGTACTCTTTCTCCTAAGACCCCACCTAAAGGAATATAATACATCAACCCACAGAGACAAAAAGATTGTGCAGAAGTAACACCGAATAGATATTTCAATACATTTTTAGATGCTAGAAGGTAAATAGGGAAGACACAGTGCGAAGTATGCATCAAACAGAGCCACTTTGTCCTCAGAATTTCAGAGTGGGGTCTAGGATGCCATGGAATGGGATGAGGTAGGGGACGAAAGACAAGAAATTAACCCCAAAGATGAGCACATACCAGTGAATTCCAGTCACCCATTGCCCACTACCTTTCTTGCAGAATGTCAGTAATCAGGTGTCTACTGCACTGTGAAGATCAGAAGTTTCTCTCTAGTGGCCTATTGAGTGACACTTAGGGGTGTCCCAGCGACCCTGCTTGCTCAACCTGGAGCACAGACCACCAGTTAGCAAGCCCTGCCCTGGCGACCCTCAGCTATTATCCTTTTATCACCACATAAGTATGAACAGATGGCAAAGAGTCACCAGGCATTGAAGAAGGCTTCCAGCAGAAAAAAAAAAGCTTTTTTTTAAAAGATTTTATTTATTTATCTGACAGAGAGATCACAAGTAGGCAGAGAGGCAGGCAGAGAGAGGGGGGAAGCAGGCTCCCTGCTGAGCAGAGAGCCTAAGATGGGACTCAATCCCAGGACCCTGAGATCATGACCTGAGCCAAAGGCAGAGGCTTCAACCCATTGAGCCACCCAGGCACCCCAGAAAAAAAAAAATACTTTATCAAAAAAGAAAACAAAATCTAGGCAAGATGAGTTACTCAAGGAATTGAAAAATAAAACCAAAACAAACAAAAAACCCCAACAAAGAAACACTTTGGTGTCCAAATTGGTATTCTAATTAGTATCCTCAAAAATATGGGGGGGGGTGCGCCTGGGTGGCTCAGTCGTTGAGCATCTGCCTTCGGCTCAGGTTGTGATCCCAGGGTCCTGGGATTGAGCCCCGCATCAGGCTCTCTGCTCAGCAGGAAGCCTGCTTCTCCCTTTCCCATTCCCCTGCTTGGGGAGTTTCCTCTCTCACTGTATCTCTCTCTGTCAAATAAATAAATATATAATCTTAAAAAAAACATACGGGAAGATGGCCATGAATAAAAGGAACTTTATTTTTTTTAACTTTTTAAAATATCTTATTTATTTATCTGATAGAGATCACAAGTAGGCAGAGAGGCAGGCAGGGGGTGGGGGGTGGGAAGCAGGCTCCCCGCTCAGCAGAGAGCCCGATGCGGCGCTCGATCCCAGGACCCTGGGATCATGACCTGAGCCAAAGGCAGAGGCTTTAACCCACTGAGCCACCTAGGTGCCCCTAAAAGGAACTTTAAGAGAACAAGAATGGGGTCTTGGAAATGAAAAATATTGCTAAAGTTAAAAATTCAATAGATGTTAGAACATAAAATGGAGGAAATTTCCTAAAAAGGAGAGGAGAAATAGGTGAGATTGAAAGTTAAGAACTATTGAGGATGTAATCCAGGAGGCCCAACATTGGATCCATAGGTGTTATTCTGAAACGGAACCCAGAGAGAATGGAGAGGAGAAAGTTATTATTATTATTATTTTTAAAGATTTTATGTATTTGACAGAGAGAGATCACAAGTAGAGAGAGAGAGAGAGAGGAGGAAGCCGTCTCCCTGCCTAGCAGAGAGCCCGATGTGGGACTCGATCCCAGGACCCTGAGATCATGACCTGGGCTGAAGGCAGAGGCTTAACCCACTGAGCCACCCAGGCAGCCCCTAAAGTTATTATTTTTTTTAATGCAAGAAAATGTTCCGTAGCTAAAGCATGAAAGTAGAGACATTTATTTTTTTATTTTTAAAAATATTTTATTTATTTATTTGAGAAAGATAGAGACATAGATAGCAAGAGAGAGCACAAGTGGGGAAGAGAGGGAAAAGCAGACTCTCCACTGAGCAGGAAGCCAGAGGCAGGGCTGGATCCCAAGACCCCAGGGATCATGACCTGAGCTGAGTGCAGACACTTAACTGACTGAGCCATCCAGGTACCCCAAAAGAAACTTGTAGTTAAAATCCCACTAAGTATCTAAAATAATGAATTTAAAAACAGCTAACCTTAAGGCATATTATCATGAAATTTCAGAGCCTTTGGGATAAAATACAACCCTAAAAACTTCTGGAGCAGAAAGAAAAAGAACTACAAAATCAGAATCAGAGGAATCAGAAGAATCAGAATGGCATCAAACTTCTCAACAGTGGGTACTACACACTGGATGACAGTGGTCTGATGCCTTCAAAATGGTGAGGAAAAATAATTTTGATTTAGAATTGTACATGCAGCCAAAGAATCCATCCAAATGGGGAAGAAAATGGACACATCTCGTACATGCAAAGATATGAACAGCCTCTTGCCTTAGAATGTGCTTGAGTAGAATCGGGCATGAAACCAGAGAAGGAAGTAACCAACCTGATATGGGAAGCCCTAGAATCAACTCTGCAGAAAGGAGCAGGAACTTTTCAGAAGAGCACTGGGCTGCAGGACAAGATGGTAGCTGGTGCTGGTTGGAGGGAAGACCCTGAGTAAGGGGCCTTCAAGAAAAAGGAGACTTCATACAATGTCCAACATGATGAAGCATTTGGAAATCATGTGGTTATGTTGATGCCAGAAAAACACCAGGAAATCAGGAAGGCAACTAGAAACACCAGACAAAACATAACAAACAAACAAAAAAAAACTATATATAAAGAGAGAAAAGGTAGTCATGATACATTCTTTTGCTTTGCAGAGGATGTATTTACTGTGTCATAATGCTGTAAACTACCGATTATGGATTTAACAAAAATAGTGAAATAACTATATTAGGAGGATGTGGACAGGTGAGCAGGGGACAGCCTAAGAGAGTTAAATAGCTATTAATCTTACCACCATAATCAATAGATAATGTCAAGAGTGGATAAATCAAGAAACAGTAATAGAAGCACATTATCTGGAACTATAGAAGTAACCAATAGAAGAAACAGCTTTAAAAAGTTAAAAATCCTGGCATCTGGGGAGCAGGAATAGAAATGGGGAGGACTAGGATAAAGGACCATTGTTTTCTCTATTTTTAAAATGCAATTTTAAAAACCGTGCATGTATTACATTGATAAAAATAAAGCAAATAATAAAAATGAACTCGAGCTGAGGTATGAGAAAAATATGTAAATGGCATTCAGAAGCCAATTTATTTGTGATTAAGACAGCTATGCTATACAACTGTGGACAATTTTTTAAAATTTCGAATCCTATGACAAATGAAAAATGGCTTCCTTAGAAAAGAAGATGAACCTGCAGCCAGCAGAAATGAGCTTCTATCCATTTCCAGAAGAAAATTCATTGCTCATTATGGGAATACATATAGGGTGTCTCTATCAACCTACAACCCAAGTTGTTAAAGTTAAAATTTAACAGTTTTTAAAACTTTACAAAGACCATGAAAAGCCTTCATAACGCTGTAAATTCCAACCTGGGTGGAGGCATGAAGTCCACACAAATTCTGGCTTCCTTCAACTTCAAGTAACTCAGCATGTAAATCCTTAGGAATCAAGATGAATCTTGAGAGTGAGATACTTTTACCTTTGTAGAAAAAGCAATTGAGCAGCATGTAGGTCAGTAAGAAAGGGCTTCTAAATTCCACTCAGCATGTATACCCAATATGGGCCCCAAATGGCTTGGGGCTGTTGGAGAAGTTGCAAGCGTTGGATAAGTCGGGCAGGAATAGATGCCCCTCTCTGCCCGAGTGAGCCCTTAGCTCCAAACCATTAAAAAACTACAAAGTGTGTCACTCAGCTCAGGCTGCCACAGTAAAATAACACATGTTGCATTGCTTAAACAACAGAAATTTGTTTTCTTACAGTCCTGGAGGTTAGCAATCCAAGATCAAGGTGCCAGTAGGTTTGCTGTCTCCTGAGGCCTCTCTGCTTGGCTTGCAGATAGCCATCTTATGTTTTCACATGGTCTCTTCTCTGTGCTTGGGCATCCCTGGTGGCTCCTTCTCTTCTTATAAAGGCACCTGTTTGATTCGGGCCCACCATTATGCCTCATTTTACCTTGGTACCTCCTTAAAGTCTCTATCTCCAAATACAGTCACATTGGGTGGTTAAGTCTTCAGGATATGAATTTGAGGTTTATAAAACACTTTATAAACACAGTTTATAAAGTTTATAAAACACTTTATAACACAGTTCCATTAGCAACCTCAGGCTGCCACAGAGAAGAGCCCCTCAGAGAGGAATTCTGCGTGATAGTGTCATGATATGGACACATGAGACAGCCAATCGGATGTGTTTCCAAAAGAACACTTCCAATTTACCAGAGTCAGTGATTTCTGAGTCAACATACTAAGGCATAGGAAATTGGCTTGAGCAGAGTTTCCTGTTTCTGTTCTCCGAAGGACTCTCCAAACTGAGTCACAGTTCTGAAGTTGGAGGAAGAATCTCCAGCTCTCTGGCAAAGGTTCCTGTGGATGCAAATAGATTCTGGGCAAGAACATCTGAGCACATACTTGGTGAACAGAGGTTGTGCAGGAAAGGAAAAGTATTCATATGTTACTATATGGCTTAGTTGGGACAGTATTTAAGTGGTTACAGTAATATCCACATAATATATTACTCTAATCAAACTAAGATGAACTCTAGTGGGAAGTTCAGCGATGAGGAGGGAGCATGAAGGTAATTGACCAGAAAGTAGGAAAGGAACCTGAATCCCCATCTCTCATAGAAAGGTCAATAAATCCTCATCTTAGAAAAAAAAGTTTTATTTATTATTTATCTCAGAGAGACAGCACAATAAGGGGAGTGGCAGGCAGAGGCAGACGGAGAAGCAGGCTCCTCACTGAGCAGGGAGCCCTATGCGGGACTCGATCCCAGGACTCTGGGAGCATGACCCAACCCGAAGACAGCCACTTAACCAACTGAGCCACCCAGGCATCCTGATAAATCCTCATCTTTGTGAGAGGGAAGTCATCCAATAATGCCCAAAACAGAAAATGTCATAAATTGACAAAATAGATATTTTGAAACATGGACGTAAATCCTAAGATGTCAAATAAAATAAGAGAAAATCATTGCCTGTGGAAAGGGGGAAGAGACAGAAGGGTGACTTGCGATTTTTTTTTAAAGTTTTTAAATAACATACCTTATAGAACTAGTTAACACTTTAAACTGTAGGCATGTATAATTTTGATTAAAAATCGGGGCGCCTGGGTGGCTCAGTGGATTGGGCCGCTGCCTTCGGCTCAGGTCATGATCTCAGAGTCCTGGGATTGAGCCCCGCATTGGGCTCTCTGCTCAGCAGGGAGCCTGCTTCCTTCTCTCTCTCTGCCTGCCTCTCTGCCTGCTTGTGATCTCTCTGTCAAGTAAATAAATAAAATCTTTAAAAAATATATAAATAAATAAATAGGGACCCCTGGGTGGCTCAATCGGTTAAGCATTCCACTCTTGATTTCAGCTCAGGTCATGATCTCATGGATTGTGGGATCAAGCCCCATGGCAGGCTCCATGCTCAGTGGCGAGTCTGCTGGAGATTTTCCTTCCCTTTCCCTTTCCCCCTACTTGTGTGCCCTCTCTCTCCCTTTCTCCCTAAAATAAATAAACAATCTTAAAAACAAACAAACAAATAACACCGTAAAGGGAAAAATGGAGAACAAAAAAATCACGGTGGCCCAATTTCGTTTGTTCTAAAATGACTATATAGAAAAGGCAGCATCTAGAGGCAGTAGCAGTGATGGCAATAGAAAAACAGTTTCCATCACTTAATACTTTGTGGAGAAAATGTGTTCTTTCAATAAACACTTATGGAATACCTACTATGTGCCAGGCCGTGGTGATCGTGATAGTCAAGATTCCTGCTCTCTTGCTAATTTTGGTCATTCTAAGTGGTGTAAGGTGGTATCTCAATGTGGTTTTAATTTGAATCTCCCTGATGGCTAGTGATGATGAACATTTTTTCATGTGTCTGATAGCCATTTGTATGTCTTCATTGGAGAAGTGTCTGTTCATATCTTCTGCCCTTTTTTTGATATGATTCTCTGTTTTGTGTGTGTTGAGTTTGAGGAGTTCTTTATAGATCCTGGATATCAACCTTTTGCCTGTACTGTCATTTACAAGTATCTTCTCCCATTCTGTGGGTTGCCTCTTTGTTTTTTTGACTGTTTCCTTTGCTGTGCAGAAGCTTTTGATCTTGACGAAGTCCCAAAAGTTCATCTTCGCTTTTGTTTCCTTTGCCTTTGGAGACATATCTTGAAAGAAGTTGCTGTGGCTGATATTGAACAGGTTACTGCCTATGTTCTCCTCTAGGATTCTGATGGATTCCTGTCTCACGTTGAGATCTTTTATCCATTTTGAGTTTATCCTTGTGTACGGTGTAAGAGAATGGTCGAGTTTCATTCTTCTGCATATAGCTGTCCAGTTTTCCCAGCACCATTTTTTGAAGAGACTGTCTTTTTTCCACTGTATATTTTTTCCTGTTTTGTCGAAGATTATTTGACCATAGAGTTGAGGGTCCATATCTGGCCTCTCTACTCTGTTCCACTGGTCTATGTGTCTGTTTTTATGCCAGTACCATGCTGTCTTGGTGATCACGGCTTTGTAGTAAAGCTTGAAATCAGGTAACGTGATGCCCCCAGTTTTATTTTTGTTTTTCAACATTTCTTTAGTGATTCGGGATCTCTTCTGATTCCATACAAATTTTAGGATTATTTGCTCCAGCTCTTTGAAAAATACTGTTGGAATTTTGATCGGAATGGCATTAGAAGTATGTGTTGGAGAGGATGTAGAGAAAGGGGAACCCTGGGAATGCAAGTTGGTGCAGCCACTTTGGAGAACAGTGTGGAGATTCCTCAAGAAATTAAAAATAGAGCTTCCCTATGACCCTGCAATTGCACTACTGGGTATTTACCCCAAAAATACAGATGTAGTGAAAAGAAGGGCCATCTGTACCCCAATGTTTATAGCAGCAATGGCCACGGTCACCAAACTGTGGAAAGAACCAAGATGCCCTTCACTGGACGAATGGATAAGGAAGATGTGGTCCATATACACTATGGAGTATTATGCCTCCATCAGAAAGGATGAATACCCAACTTTTGTAGCAACATGGACAGGACTGGAAGAGATTATGCTGAGTGAAATAAGTCAAGCAAAGAAAGTCAATTATAATATGGTTTCACTTATTTGTGGAGCATAACAAATAGCATGGAGGACAAGGGGAGATGGAGAGGAGAAGGGAGGGAGTTGAGGCAAATTGGAAGGGGAGGTGAACCATGAGAGACTATGGACTCTGAAAAATAATCTGAGGGTTTTGAAGGGGTGAGGGGTGGGAGGTTGGGGGAACCAGGTGGTGGGTATTGGAGAGGGCATGGATTGCATGGAGCACTGGGTGTGGTCCAAAATTAATGAATACTGTTAGGCTGAAAAATAAAAAAAATTAGAAAAGAAAAGATTCCTGCTCTATAGATTTTTAAAAATTCTAGTAGGGTACATAGAAAAACACATAAATGGTCAAATAAATAGGATTATTTCCTATGATGTTGAGTGCTTTGAGGAAAATAAAGGACAATGGTTTAATGAGTAATGGGGAGATACAAATGATTATTTAGACTGTATGTTCAAGGAAAGCCTCTTTTAAAAAGTGAAGTTTGACCTCAGACCTGAGCAAAGAAAAGGCAGCGGTGGGAAAGGCAGATGTAGCAGAATGTGCAAAGGCCCTGAGATAGAACTGAGTTTGGTGTGTTTTAGGAATAGTCAGGAGGCCAGTGTGACTGGATTGTGGTGAGCAAGACAGAGAGAGCATGCAATGAGGTATATGAGGTAAATTTTATTCTGAACTTGATGGAAAGGCATTGGAGAGTTTTCAGCAGTGTAGTGATAAGATCTGATTTATACTAAAAAAAAAACTGGTGTGGTTGTGGGGTGATGGCTGGATTAGGGCAAGGGATGGAAAACGGAAGCAGGTTTAATTTGGACACTTAAGGAATTTGGTACAGGGTAAAGCTGTGGAGATAGAGAGCAGTGGACACATCTGAGCTGGGAATCTTAATGTAAGTGTAGCTCTAGAGGGTAACAAAGAGGTTGATGGGGAACCTCCGAGGGAGAGGGGCAAAAGGAAGAAATTTTACTTCTGCAGTCGATCTCCCCAAATTCCCAGGCTCCCTTTGACATATGTGAACAGGAAGCTCTGGTCAAGGGTGGCTGAGGGATCTGAGTGATTATGCAGGGAATAAAGACTTGCCAAATTGCTTTCAACTCAGCCCATCTCCATCCTGGCTTTCACCACACTTGACGTGAACGTGTAACTGAGCTTGTAAATAACTGCTTGGAGGCAGAGCTGGGAATTACGCCCCTCTAGACAGCTATTCAGAGCCTGAGAGAATAGGGCCCACTCGCTGTAATGCTATGCATTAAAAAGCACTTATGCTGCTCAAACCAGCATTAGAATTGCACATAAACATTGCTGTCATGCTCTCAATGGGACTCTGGAGTCCAAGTGGGACTCTCGGAGTCTGTAGAGGGGAGAAAAGCTATCTTAGGCAGTGCAATGATCTCTCCTCCACAGCCCACAGAGCAACACCGCCTCTCTCTTGTGGAGACTCCTCTCTATAAATGGGGAGAAAAATGAGCTTATTTCCAAACCAAGATTAAACTGGGTCCACACTGCATGGAGATGATGGGTCTCTAAGAAAAGAGAAATAAAACGAAGCCAAGAAGGTACATTCATTCAGAGGTGGCAGGCAGGGATGAGCCAGGGGTTCTTGGGAGTTACAAGCAGCTCCTTGCACAGGGTCTAACACACAGCAAGCTGTCAATGAATGGATGGATGGGTGGATGTGAGATCCACACACCCCTGAAGGTCTAGCCTTGATAGTCTTTTATTCATTAAGTTTCTGTTTAAGAATAAAATGAATTTGCTGGGCCAAGTCTTTACAAAAGGACTCAGGGGACACATGTGGACAGTTGGCACCCATCTATGAATTTGTGTTGCATACCGAATACATCCATCCCACTCCAGTAATTCATCCCCTAACGTGATCTGAAGTCTAGAATTATCCATGACTCCCAAAGGGCAGGAAGTGAGTCAAGATCAAGTGGTCAATCTGGAGTATCTCTACGGGACCACAGTCTGCCCTAAGGAAGTAATTGCTGGGATTACCTGGCTGTTTAGATAATCGCCAACTCTCAGATTTACTTGGTTCCTAGAGAAATGAAGAGAGATATTTCTGAAACTTCAAGTGTCAGGGAGGAAAAGACCCTGGACTAAGACAGCTGCCCTAGTGTGAGCTATACTCTGCACTGTGCCTCCTTCCTCATCTATAAGAAGGGACCAAATTACTATCAGTTTTGAAAGGATGCTACTTGGAGAAATAAATCCATGTGTAAGATCACTCCACTTCAGGCCCAAATTATGTGAAACTCATAGAAGAGAAAAAAAAATTGTCAAAAAACAAACAAAATCTCTTTAAATGTCTGACATAGCTGTCCTAAGGTCTTGTCACTAAAAAGTCCTTCACTGGGCTTTATTTGCCTTTAGTGCCAATATGATTCTTATTTCACATGTAGTTATGAGTAATTTATATATGACTCTACAAAAACTTAAAAATAATGTACATTAAGGAAGTGTGGACATTTAAGAGAAAGGCCTGATGTTAGCTAGAAAAGACCAAAAATCAGACACAAACTTATCCAACCTCATGTTATATTTTTATATCTAAAAGAGATACAGAGAAGGAAAGGAAGAGAAGAAAGAACACAGCAAATTCTAGCACCCCTTGGCAATAACCAACAACACAGTTATGTTATGTTTCTACTCCTCCCTTCCCAAAACCAAAAAAAGCATGTCAAAGTTTTCAGAAATTTAGTCATGAAAATGTCTAAAATCAAAAAGTTCTAGGAATTTCTGTGAGACTTTTCTGGAAATATGTTCTTTTTGATGTAATGGTGGTTACATGGGTGTATAATTATATAAAATTATTGTTATTAATTATGATTTGTACACTTACTATAAGCATGTCATACCTCAGTTAAAAAAATTCAAGACAACAAGGAATTAAAGTCTAGAAAAATTCATTTACATGGAACATCTTTCCAAGTGTTGCCTGATAAATGAAAGATCATTTTATTTCTCTTACATGTTAGTTGTAAAATAGTTACCACTAATGGAGCAATTACCAAGTATCATAACTTCTGCTAACCCCTGCATAATCTTCACAAATTCCAAGTCCTTGATAAGAACTGAGGGTCATAGAGGCCAAAGTAGAAGATTTATAACAAGAGAAAATGATATTGTGATTCTGGCCCACCTGTCTTCTGAATCATTGTATTCCTAGTACACAACCTGATGTCTAGAATATGGTAGGTACTCAAAAAATATTTGTGGTGGGTATTATGGAGGGTATATATTGCATGGAGCACTGGGTGTGGGGCATAAACAATGAATTCTGGGACACTGAAAAGAAATTTTTTTTTTAAATTTTTATTTTTTCAGCATAACAATATTCATTATTTTTGCACCACACCCAGTGCTCCATGCAATCCGTGCCCTCTACAATACCCACCACCTGGTGCCCCCAACCTCCCACCCCCCACCCCTTCAAAATTCTCAGATCGTTTTTCAGAGTCCATAGTCTCTCATGGTTCACCTCCCCTTCCAATTTCCCTCAACTCCCTTCTCCTCTCCATCTCCCCTTGTCCTCCATGCTATTTGTTATGCTCCACAAATAAGTGAAACCATATGATAATTGACTCTCTCTGCGTATGTGCTATGCTGAAAAGAAATTTTAAAAAATAAATAAAAGTTTTTAAAAATTGTGAAATAAAAGACACTTTGCAGGTCACAGAACTAGTATCAGAAGATTCAGGTTTGGACTTTGAGTCTGCCTCCAAAGCTCAGGTTCTTAACCATTCCATGATATCTTTCTCTGACAAAACAACTGAGTCTGTATACTAGTCTCAAAAAAATTACAAACCAACTTTAGAAATATGTAATGGAGGTATACCATACCTGCAAAAAAGTGTATAAAACCTAGCTAGAAGCTTAAAGAGTAATAATAAAATGAACGCCCCTGTACCCACCACAGTTAATAAATAATAATAAAATGAACATTCATATACCCACCACGGTTAATAAATACAATATTATCAGTACCTTGGGAGCCCTGCATATCCCTTCCCTGACTGTATCTCCCTCTCCAGATCACTAGAGGTGACTTGAATTTTGTGTTTATTGATATATTTATCTAATCCTTGAGGCCCTTTATATGTCATGTTTTTAAATTTTTAGTAATTAAACAGAGTAATTTTAGTAATTCTCTTCCCAATATCATAATCTCTTTCTTTTTTCGTTCAGTAGGATGCTTACAAATATTTAACAAGCAATTTGAATTGGTGGCTGATTTGTAGCATTTGCTGATTTCCATGGTGTAAGTTTTCCCATGGCTGGCTGATTTCAAGCCATCACCATGATGCCACTGAACATGGGGTTAGGGAGGGATGTACACAGTTGGCTCCTGACAGCCTGCACAATCCAACTCCATTATCCCTGAACCTACTACACAAAATGTCATCCCTGGATAAGTCTGATTGAATACTTTCTCTCTAGTTATTCCTGAATAATCTTAGATCCTATTATACAAGAGTAGCCAACTGGGCCAAAAATGAGAGGGCAAAGGAGCCATTTTAGAGTCCATGCAGGGCAGAGAACAGGATTGTATATATTTTTTCCTATTTCTGTTGCAACAAATGAACACAAATGTAGTGCTTAACCACAGAAATGTATCCTCTTGCAGTTCTGGAGTCCAGAAGTCTAAAACAAGCCTTACAGGGCTCAAATCAAGGGCTCCAGGGGATGATCAGTTCCCAAGCTTTTTCCAGAGTCTAGGGTGACATTCCATGCATTTTTTTTTAGGCTCTTGGTCTCTTTCTGAATCTTCAAAGCCAGTGATGTACATCTTCCCTCTCTGACTTTGCTTCTCTCTGCTTCTTTCCCGTGGCCTTCCTCTCTTCTGCATCAGATTTTCCTTTCCCCCTCTTGTAAGAACACTCTGATTGCATTTAAGGCACAGTGAGATAATCCAGGATAATCTCTCCATCTCAAAATCTTTAACACCATATAAGGTAACGTTCACAGGTTCCTGAGATTATGACCTGGATATCTTTGGGGGTTATTATTCAGCCTCCCACAAGAGCAGAAAAGGGTAGATAGTGGATGCAAAAGAACAAATGGAAGATATCCAGTACTATTCAGCCCCTTGCCCCACAGCATCCATTCTCCTCTTTCCTTCAGGCGAAGAGTTCATGTCTCTGGCATAGGAAACACTCAATGTCTCATTATATTATCATATTATTGTGGAGTGACATCAATTTGTCATACTTCCTTTGGCAACCTAAAATATTAATCACCACCCATAATCTCCATATATGATAGTGCTAAGGGAATGGGGGAAGAGGAACAATAAATTCACAGAGAACATAGTTTCTATAGTTCCTACTTCTCCATATGGTCCCGAGGTCCACATTAATAATCAAAGATACCAAGGAATCTTCCAAGGTCCACTCAGCAGGGAAGGGGTCCAGTTAGCATAATGTCATGAAGATTGTAATGTAGGGATGATGTTCTGTGGGCTGTCAATATGATAGAAATCCCTCCACTGTACAGCTGCTGCACCAGGATGGCACGGGAATTATTCTAAGAGGCTTGCCATCACCCCGCATCTTACCTTGGCATGAGGCATGAGTCCTCTCTACTCTTATCCCTCTTAATGAAAGTGGGGCGGGGGGGGGGGTCTGTCAGACTCAGTCCAAGGTTTGAGTAAAGCATTTCTGGGGGTCTTTCAGCTCAGTGGCAGGGGTAGGATAAACTGGTTCTGTAAGAACGTGTCAGAGTCTTTCTACCTTATACCCTTATACCCAGACAAGTCCATTTTGAACTGAAGAGCCATAATTTGCTGCCATTGTCTATCTGGTTTCACAGTGACCTCTTGTCCCAAAGCAATATATGATTCCTGTCTAACGGGTTGGCTGGAATCAGGGAAAGTCCCTCAGGGTATGAGGGGAAATTCACTGAGAGCAGAGCAGGTGGGAGTGGCAGGGAGTACATCAATGAGCTCTTTGAAATATTATCCACAGCATCTCTCTCATTTGTACATCACCCTCAAGCAGTCACTCTCTTTTCTCTTCCCCATTCTCAGCCAAACTTAGTGAAATCTCCTCATTTCCTCACCTGCCATTCACTCTGCAGCCCACTTCATTCTGACTTCCACAAAACTCTCCACCCAAGGGCTCCTCTAAGTTCATGAGGACCTTGATGTCTGGTGGTGACATTTTCAGTCCTTATATTGCTTGTCCTACCAGCAACAGTTTCCCACTACTCACATGTAATGGACTGTCTCTGTTTCCTGCTCCCAATCTGTTCTTCCTCCTTCCCACCCTGCCCCAGGTGCTGACTTCTCAGGATTACATCAACAGGCCCCCATACCTTCTGGCTAATAGGGTTGGCCAATAAAAGTCCAGGCAAAAGATCAAAGGGAAGGAATAGAGAAGTTTTGGGGTATTAATCCCTCTGGCTTTAAGTTTTGAGACATTCATGGGCATTATAAAAAATGTTTTGATAAGATCCAGTCTATCAAGAGATGAATAAAAACAAATAACTAAAAAATGGAGTTGTGATAAATGTGGTGGGCATTGAATCCATTAAATATAAATTAAAATTAGGGGTGCCTGGGTGGCTCAGTGGTTTAAAGCCTCTGCCTTTGGCTTGGGTCGTGATTCAAGAGTCCTGGGATTGAGCCCTGCATGGGGCTCTCTGCTCTGTGGGGAGCCTGCTTCCTCCTCTCTCTCTCTCTCTGTCTGCCTCTCTGCCTACTTGTGATCTCTGTCTGTCCAATAAATAAATAAAATCTTTTAAAAAATAAATATAAATTAAAATTAGACAAGTGTGTGAACAGTGGTTAAACATGTTGATCAACAGGTAAGGATGGGTTTGGAAGGTGGAGGAGATGGTAGGAGGGAAAATAAGAAGGCTAATTTCTTCAACTTTTAGACCAAGTTGTTGATCACTGTTGCTTAAAATTTAAGCATCTAGTTTATCCAAAAAAAATATGGCCTCAGTCTCTTAAAATGCTTCCCAAACTTTGTTCATAATCTTAGTGCTACATTTTTAGCAATTTCATGTAGTAAAGAAGCATTCATCTAAAGTTCAGGCATTTCTTCAGATTCATTTTGGTTCTTTCTTCTTGAAATTCAGTTAAATTTCAATGTAATTTTCCCCTTAAAATTACATATAGAATTATTTTATCTTTACAGGAATGTTTCTCTGTTCATTCTCTCTCACTCATGAGGAAGTGTCTGAAATGAAGTTTATCTATACTAACAATAGTCATTTCAGGGTGGAATTTGGGCACATTTTCCTATGTTACCACAATTCCATTATAACAGCTAACAGAATTCACAATAATACCTTGATATCATGTAATACCTAGTCCATGTGAAAAATTCTCCAACTGTCCCCAAAATGGCTTATTCAAACCAGGATCCCAACAAGGACCACACACTGTATTTCATTGTTATGCCTGTCTCCTTTAGCCATATTCCCTTTTGTTTCCATTAACAATACCTTGTGACACTAGGCCAGCTGTCCTTTGGAGTGTACCACCTTGTGGACGTATAATCCCTGTGAAATTGTTTCACTTGTTCCCCTAATCACTGTATTTCTTACAAACTAAAAGTTAAAACTAAAGGCTTGGTTAGATTTAGCCTAAGTAGTTCTGGAAGAATATTATCACAGCTGATGTTGTACTTCACGTGGCTTTCACCACAGAAGGTCCATCCTTTCTGGTTGTCCCACTACTGGTGAGGCTCAGATAAAACACTGATCCCCAATCTGAAAAGCCTCTACCTTGTAATCTACAGGGTGATATGCTAGCACCAGACAACTGTCCCCTAATGATTTTAGCATCCCTCAGTGATCTATGCCTTAATCATTCCTCTTATTAGGAGTTGTGATGTAGTGATTTTTTAATTCTGTAAGTCCACCTATTATTAGCTGAGGTTTTACAATAAAGGAAAAATGTCTTCCGGTTACCCTGGAATATACCTGCTACTTGGAAGGCAGGATAATATCTAATTCTTTCCTATTAATTATAAATTTTACAAGTAAGCAGTTGATGGAATAGCCTTCTCTAATGGTGACAAATCACTTTTTTTCCTTTTCTCTTTTGAGTATCACTGTAGACTTATGGATTTTTCAATATATTCTATTTACAGTTATCATGTATTTAATGCTTAAATCTCCCCAACTTTGACCAGTAGGAAGCCCTTCAAGCTGATGCCTATATTCTTTTGACACAACTGCATTTTTCTTTGAAAGCTAGTGTGTTTGCTTTCTGGCTCAAGAGACTTGAGTTTCAGGGAGTAAATTCCATTTATTTCACGCCAGGTACTGAGGGGAGAAATTTACTCAAACAGGTATGTCTTATGCATCCCTTTTATATACTTAGTCCAAAGCTGGGTACTTGTGAAAAAAACCAAAGCAAAGATATGTTCCTGTTAGCTAATGAGAAGCTCATACTCCTGCTGCAGAGATGCCTGGAACCAAACACGGTTAGGGGAAAGTGGAGGAGAGCATTTGTTCTGCATTGACTGTCAATCAAGCACAGGAGCCCAGTCATAATCAGGAGGGAGAAGGGAGCTCTGACACTGACCTCAAGGACTGCCCCAGAGTGGGGAAGCATGGGCTATCTCCTTATCTCCTGCCTTAATGAGACCTGGGTTGATATCCAGTGTTTACCTGGTTGCCAGAGCGCTCAAACTCCACCACTAAAACAACACTTGTGGCAGTTGCTGGGGGTTATTTGAGAGCTTGGCTTTGAAAGGCAGTACAGACTTTTCCAGGAAGGGGAATCTGGGGTGGTATGCCACTTTACACCAAACCTCACAGACAGGCAGAGGTCATGTTCTTGTGGCTGCTGATTGACTCAGGTAAGTGCTTGTACCACGTCTGTCTCCCCACTACATGGTTGACTCGAGGGAGGTGGCAGCATGCCTCGCTCCCCTTCTGATGCTCAGAGTCTGGCACCATGCTCTGTACATCAATAAGTATTTGACATGAGTAAAATCTTTAAAAGCCATTGAGTTTAGAAGTTGAAGGAGTAAAGAGGAGAGGTAGAGCATATTTTAGGCAGAAGACTATAAACTTGGCATTATAGTAGGCTCAGGGTTAAGTAAGACAGGAGAAGATGTGACACCAAATAATTAGATAATACCTATAAAGAACTTAGCTTCATGCCAGTAAGGTAGTAAGACTGGGTAAAAGTTGTTAAAGTTAGCATAACATCTGTCTTTGCCAGGTACTTGCTTATGCAATACTGGACAGGTTACTTTACCCCCTGAGTCTCAGTCTCCTCATCTGTAAAATGGGGACCCATAACAGAATCAACCTCACAGGGGTGTTGTGAGGATTAAATGAAATAATGCATGTAATGTGGTTACCTGGAACCTAGCACAAAGTCACTGTTCCATGTGTGTTGGCTGCTGGTATTTTTACTGGTAGGAGGCAAATATTGCATGTGGTCAACTGTGTGAGATGCTTCAGAGAATTCCAGATTATCAGGAATGGGAAAGGGCCTTTGGAGTTGGAGCAGATGTCATGGGTAAATATGAGGAGAGCAACTTTACTACAGTGGTAGGAAACAGATACATTTCATCATGAGAATGAAAGAAAAATGGAAATGGCAATTAGGACACTCATCTGATAAGTTTAGCTGGAAATAAAAAAGAGAGATTTAGACTGGTAGGTAGGAAAGGCAGTAAAAATGGCAGGGGGTAGTGTTATTTTAATTAGAGGAATGGCCCTTACCTATTTGAAGAACCCAGAACAGAAGAGGAATATAAAAACACTGGAAAGAGGGGCAACAAATGTGGGTTCAGTTGGTATCTGACACAGATCCATCTACTCTTCCTGCTGTCTAGCTAAAAAGAGGCAGAGGGACCTTCCCCTGAGCTAAGAAGAGAGAATAGACTTTCCTCTCCAAACAGCATCATGGCTCTTCTGTTAGAACCCAGCAAGGGAATCAGGGAAGACTTGAGCTCTGTCTGTGCACTATCAGCCACATTGCCTTTTTCTGGTTACTTAGCCTTTGTGAAATGGGTTCCCTTTCTGGAAAAGGGAGATACAACTGCCACCCTGGCAGGGGTGCCTTAAACATGAGAGACAATGCAAATGTGACTCCATAAGTGATGAGTAAGTGGTAGTTACAGCGTTATCAGTGGATCATATCCATACTCTGGTCACCAATTTTATAAGGGATTTTCTTGAAAATAGTGCACCTTGTTATCAAAGATGTATTTGACAAATTATTTAAAGGGCTCTTATAAAGAACAGCATTTATATAAGCACAATATATTCCATACTGGAAGATTGAGGGAGGCAATCATAACTTCAGGCTAGTAGCATCACCACATGACTTTGGTGCTCACTTGTCCTCCCAAAATACAGGTCCACCAAACACAGGGAGATTCCTCAGTGTAAAGTAGGGACGAGTTGGAAGGGAGACAGAATTATTATTTGAAAAAATTTTCTTCTTCTTCTTTCTCCTTTCCTTCTTCTTCTCCTTCTCCTCCTCCTTCTCCTTGTTCTTCTACTCCTGCTCCTCCTTTTCATCTTCGTTATCACCATAATGGAAGAGAATCAGAACTGGTGTTCTATTTAATTGAAATTTCTGATTAATTGAGGTGGATCAGGTAACTCGTGCTGTTTCCATATTTGTGAACATCGTTGTGCCACACATGAACCCACTATATTGTCTAGTAAGTGTCATTGTGGAATATAATTGGATCTCTCTTTGATGATTCAGGATCCTACAGTGCCACAGGGTGGTCAATACAAACATTAACAGGAAGTACAATATTGTAGGGAAATAAGGTTGAAATAATTGAACAGAATTGGTATTGACCCTAAAACATAAACTCTTTATAAACTCACTTTCATAAGTTTCTTCTAAAAGAAATTCTGGCTTGCAATGGCAGTTTGTTGGTTCTGGTTAATCTGATTTAACCAGGGAGTCAAGAGGGCTCCCTCAGCAGTGTTTATTTCTCTCAGGACCCATGATGACTCCCTGGAAATTCGTTCTGTCTTCTGCCAGGCTCTGGGTTCAGGGCCATCCCTATCTGGTGTTATTAGCTACTTTCTTCGCTGACTTACCATCTTGTCCTATCCTGCCTCATCATTGAATATACACCGTTACAATAGAGCCAAAATCAAACATCGCCACAGTATTCCTGTTTAGATATCTAATTGTGTGACAGTTATATCTTTTCTTGTGAGATGTTTTGCCATTTTTACAAGCTTGTAGTAAGAAGAGCTTATTTGCATTTCAAAATAGAATTTTACTAGCAGAGAATCCACACCAAGAAGACAGGATCTGAGATTATTTTCTAACAGTGATAGCACTGTAAGTACAGCACATCTTAGTTGAATAAATAGCTTTTTTAGGAGTGACTTACATGCACATAGCTTTCTTTTCCCAAGGGACACTAACAGGCATTCCAGTCTTTAGCTGAACCATATAAAAAAATGTCCATTGAAGAGAAAGTTTGTAAGCTTATTTAAGAACAGAGATTAATCACAAGAAAATTAATTTTTTAAATTACCTGTTTGCTAAACTATGTAGTTTCTGTGCTGATTCAAACATTTCTCCCAAATAATTTTGCATTTTTTAAGCATCACTAAAACTCTGTGTGTTCTATCCAGAGGTTTAATACATATTTCAACTTAAATTAAATTAAATAACATATTTAATACATATTTCAACTACATCTAATTCCACAAAGTTCAAAAGCATGTGGGTGAGTTTCTGTAGTGGAATTAGTTCTCATATTCAAAAGATTACATCACAGAACCTATTCTTCTGGAGACCAAAGTCCAATAGAGTCATTTTTCATAAGGGTAAATTAAGTCACACAGCATGCCAGTTCACCCATGGTGCAACATTGCAACATTGTTGTATTATTGGAAAAAATGTTCTATTAGGTCTGATATAGATTTTGTAAACATTTCCGACAACTCTCACACAGTAAATTCCCAAGGTTTGTTTAAGATGTTTAGACATGGCAGGATGCCTGGGTGGCTTAGTTGGTTAAGCGTCTGCCTTTGACTCAGGTCATGATCCCAAGGTCCTGGAATCAAGTCCTACACTGGGCTCCTTGTTCAGCAGGGAACTTGCTTCTCCCTCTGCCTGCTGCTCCCCCTGCTTATACTCTCACCTCTCTCTCTAGCAGATAAATAAATAAAATCTTTTTTTTTAAATCTCAAAACATGGCCAAGAGGCACTACAAATTGCCCATGCCAAGCACTCTTGACCTCTTCAGTCATCGGGAGCCCCATCGGCCTAGAAATGGAAGAGCAGTAAGAAGACCATCTCATTTGTGCCTGTAGTTGGGAAAATGCAACTTTACTTTGGGATGAAGTCACAGCATTCCAACTTCCCACAAGGTGGCACCATTGTACTGATGCAACCTGGGCAGGAGCTGCAGAGCCTAAAGTAGGGGAACAATTTGCATACAGGTGAAAAGTCAACGGACACCCAGCAAAACAATGAAGAGTGTTGCATAGAGAGCGTAGAAAGCTTAGGGAAAGGAAATCTGGGTGAGCTACCAATTCATGAACTGTATTTATAAAAATACTATAATTTTATATACCTAGGTGCTGGTTACTTTTTGAGAAAGAAGTGACACTTATGGGCCATTTTAATTTTGAATTAAGTTTCCTTATGGCTTATCCTCTTATCATTTGCCAGGAAAGCAAACTGGAATCAGAGATTTCTTTTAGGAAGAAAGTTGCAAACCAAACCCATACATAGTTCAGTGTATCCTTTCTGACCCAAAAGACTTAATTTATTGGAGAACAATTTTAGAATATCAGTTATCTATACTATTACTACTTTGGATGAGTATAGTATCACTGGACATCATGGGGGAAAAAAACATGGTTTCTTTTTCATTTTTTTAGTCTAAATAGATCCCTGGCCTCCACACTTGGGAGGCTCAGGGTGTGTGTGTGGGGGGGTATGTGCATGTGCTTCTGTATTATACTGGGAAGCTTATTTGATAAGGGCCAAGACTGACCTTGAGGCTTTCAGACACCCTCTGCCCCCCTAGCCTCCTCCTACTGTGCACCTCCAGAGCACAAGGATTTGTCAGCAACACTGAATCAGGCCATACTTGTTCTGCTTTCCACAAAAAGAACTCTGTTCTTATTTTAGAAAAGGAGAATTCTAGACCTTTTTGCTTGAGTGGGATGGACTACTAGGAAAAACCAGCACTATGCTCCTTTGATAAAGGCTCTAATTCATGTAGGAACATGGGAGAGTCAGTTCAAGTAATGTGACAGTATAGACCTGAAGTCTAGGGCTGGAACTTTGAGAAGATCAAATTTAAAAATAAATGTATTACTAAGAAACAAAACAGATGAACATAAGGAAAGGAGAAAGGGAAAAAAAAAAAAGGGAGAGGGAAGCAAACTGTAAGAGATGTTTCACCATAGAGAACAAACTGAGAGTTGATGGAGGGAGGTGGGTAGAGAATGGGCTAGATGGGTGATGGACATTAAGGAGGCACTTGTGATGAGCATGGGGTGTTGTATGTAAGTGATGAATCACTGAACTCTACTCCTGAAACCAACATTACACTGTATGTTAACTAACTAGAATTTCAATTAAAAACTTGAAACATGAAAAAAAAAATAAATGTATTATACAAAATTAGACTAAACAAAATGCAAGACAATAGCACTCTATTACTATGATAGTATATATTGGAATATCCTTTTCAAAAAACAAAATGCAAGGGACCTTAAAATGTATCTATACTTTAAGCTGCTAAGAACACATATGAGAATTGTTCTAAAAGGATCACTCAACAAGAAAAAAAGCGCCATAAGCAAAATATTTTTTGCAGCATTTTCTGTAATTGCAGAAAATTAGAAAACCTAAATGTCAAACAATATACATGAATAGTGGTTAGATAGATTAAGGTACACCTAGCTATTAGATGAAACAATAGGCAACACTACAAATAAAAATAAACATCATTTAATAACATTTTGAAGTCCTAATTTCAGGAAGTAGAGTGAAAAGCAATGATCTGCATTGCTAAGGAGGCTGGGACTTTTCCAATTAGAGCAATGGGGCTTCTCTCCAAACAGTCCCCTGTGCCCAGTGTGTTCAGATGGAAGCAAAGGGTATATCCATGTCTCTAGAGCGAGTCTTGTAATCAGCATCTATGTGTCTGGTCAGTACACTTTTGCTTTGTTGCAAAAGTGACCTTGGTGTTAGGACATCTGTGACAGTGGACTTGGCTTCCAAGTTATTGGTCACATGGTCTCATGGACTCTCAGGGTCTCCAACAACTCCTGTGTATTGCTGAGTGCAATCTGCAAAATGGAAACAAAGAAATCACAACTGCCCCCATAACCCCGCCACCCCAACTCCTATCCCCACCTAGCACTGATCTGAGTTAGGAGAACAAAAGATGCCATAAACGAACGAAGGAACATCAACTTTTCCCTGATTATGAAACAACATCCACTTTGCAGATTATTAACCCTGGGGATTATACAGGGTGAAAATTTGATTTTCCCATCTGACTGCCCTCCTCCCACCATCTAACAGACTACTTCCCTTCCTCCCCTTGCTATATACACAGACTGCAAATGAACTTTCATATTAGTCTAAATTATACACAATTACGGAGACAATTTGGTTGAAATGTAAATCACATCACATATTCCCCAAAACAAATATTAATGGTTTATGGATAGGGTTATAAATTCTCTGGAAGGTGTGTGTGTGTGTGTGTGTGTGTGTGAGAGAGAGAGAGAGAGAGAGAGAGAGAGAGAGAGATCTTCCTTTCAGGAGTCCAAATAATTGATAGTTAATTGTATATTGATTTTTGTGCAGATACAGTATAATATAAGCTGATAAAGTTCTGGGTTCCTAACCACATAGCCATCAGAGTCAAAGCAGTAAGACAGGGAGAGTTTCCCCTGACTCAGCAAGCTCCTTTCAAGATCAGTTTTTCACCTTGAGACACAATTTTATTTACTGGTGATCCTACTGTTGCCACTCCCCCTCCATTGGGTAAACAATTAGTATGAAGAAAATTCAAGTCAGTGTGGTTGTCTACAATGTCAGTAAGAGAAGCTGTAATTGTTTTGTGAACTATTAACTGTGTAAGTTAGAATAAAATATTATACTTATCTGGGAAAGATAAATTCTATCTTTGTGACCAATCTGGATGGAAAAGGGGTCGCTGGTGAGATATTAAGATAATTTCAAATGCCATCTAACTTTCACATAGAGGCTTTTATTTTTCTTTTCACTTTCAACATAAGAGCTACTTACATTTTGAATTGTGTTTTAAATGCTGGTCATGTTTAATCTTTGTCAAGTTTTGAGGTTTAAGGGGAAAAGTGGCAGAGGTGCAGGTTGTGAATTAAGTGCTATTTCAATTAAAATATGGCGTGGAGGCCCCCTGCTACTTACCTATATGTGGTTTGCTCATGAGGGCTTGATGGAGGTGGGGGATGGGGCCAGAAGACAGAAGGATATCGGGCTGAGCTTGAGAGGGTCACCTTGAGGGGCCATTATCAGTACCATGTTACTCCCAGAGGGCCAGGCCTCAAATAGCAGCCAAGTTCCCACGGACAAGGCCAGCATCTAGGAAGGGAGGGAATTAAAAACAAAAGCAGGCATCACTTCCCTGGATTAACTTTCTTTCTTTTCATTGCAATGCTTTTATACACAAAAGGACTACATTATACCTCTTATGTTTTACCTATGGTGAATCAATTGGAACTCAAGCCTTCAGAGTTTAAAGAGCTATTACAGCCCTGTGTAGAAGCCAGGACCAAGGGGCTATATTCATCAGTAGATCACCACTGTGTACTGGCCTGATCCAAGGACAAGAATGTAACCATCCTCCAGAAGACGACAGAAGATTCCAAAGGTCTCTCTTATTATTTGCAACTTTAGGAAATGAAAGCCACATAACTTCAAAAAAGGCTGATTAATGAGAATTAAACACACACACACACACACACACACACACACACACACACACACACACAAAGGACAGCATCACTCTGGAAATTAGATGTAGTAAGTGTCTTCCTGTGCCAGCCAGATGATTAGCTAATGGTCTGTGCATAACCTCTACTTACAAACACTGAAGAGATTTACTCTAGGCCTCTTTCTCATCTCTCCCATATCAACAAATAGATAGAATCATGCTTTAGCATCTTGTTTAAAGAAACATATACATGCAGGACTGTACTCCGCATTTTCAGCAATTTTTTTTTTCTTTTTGGAAATTGCTTTTGTAATGGAGGAAGAGTGGGAGACATGACTGGTCTGTCTTACTTAAAATTTTAAAAGGGAGGATTTTTTAAAAAATTAAACAAATATGGAGATTGCTAAGACAACATACCAAATCCATGTATGCTGCGCTCAACTTCATAAATAGTTTTTGTTGTATTTTTTTAAAGAAGTATAAGATCTAAAAGAAACATAAAGTCCTCCATTTCCTCTTCTTGGCTCCATTCCCTCACCCTCCCTAAATAAAATCACTGTCATGAACTTGGTATGTGCCTGGTCAATGTTTCTATACTTAACTGTATATATAAATAATGAATTTTGTGGGTGCCTTATAAAATTATGTAGATGCAGGCTCTCATATCTTGTATAATGCTCTCCAGCTTTAATTTTTTACCATTCTTGTTTTTTTTTTAATCTCTATTATATAACTACGGATTTGGTGAATAGATTTATTTCATCCTAGGGACTATGCCATCGTTTAATCAATGACATTTCTGGATATTGAATTATTTCCATCTTTTTCATCTTTACAACTACATTAATTGGGTATTCTTGTTCATACTTCCATGGGCAATTACAGAGGACTGGCTACATAATTCATGGCCCAGTGTAAAACGAAACTATAGGGCTGGCCCCTGCCCCCTATTCAAAACTGGGGGAGAAGTGCCATTAAACATACTAAAATATAAAGACTTTCCCTTTCTTCCATGATCTCTCTCTCTCTCTCTCAACTTGTCATGGTAGGTTTTTTGTTTTTTGTTTTTTAAGAAGGTTCCGTGCCCAGTGTGGAGCCCAACGTAGGGCTTGAACTCACAACCTGAGATCAAGACCTGAGCTGAGATCAAGAGCTGGATACTTAACTGACTGAGCCACCCAGGCAACCCTTGACTTGTTATGGGTTTTTTTTTATTTGCCATCCTGATGTTGATCTAAGAAAAATTAAAATGTAAGTTATCATCATGAATTTTGCCTTTTATCATTATATTGTGCAATGCCATGTTTAAAAATGCAAATAGAAGCATATTTACCACTTATGGGGAAATCACTGAAATTATACAATTTGCATTTTGTGGTTTCTATATGCATAAATATTCCATTCTTACCAGATCAGTGAAAACACTGTACAAGAGTAATTGAACTGCTTTTATTTCACTTGTTGATCATACACTTTCTAGCCACACTCTCTGCCTTCAGCTTATTGACGAGTAAGGAAAGACTGAAAGGAAAAGAAACTGAGTTGCTCCCTTTTCCTTTCCTCCTATGTCATCATTTTCAATGTAAGTGGTTGGTTGATAAAGGAAGGTAACATAAATAAGAAAGGATATGATACGATTTCCTTGGTTGCTCATGCTTTCTTTCTGCCTTTGAAGCAAGTTCTGGTTCATACAGAAAGCATGGCCTTTGGAGCTGTCAGCACCGGGCTTACTCAGTCCTAGACGTCACAAGCTTGCTGACTGCTGGCTCTGAGTCCTGCTGAACTCCCACGCATCATGTGTCAGCGGGAATTCTGTGACCACCCTGTAACCCCAATGCTGTTAGTGAATGGGACAACAGGGAAATGGGGAAAGGGGAGCATACACATTGCACCCATGTCCTCTGCTCACAACATACTACATCGTCCCATCCAACTTCACTTAAAAACATAATTCCAAAAATGAAACTATTAACATATCAAGATGGTGAAAACAGAGCATTAAACCAAGCACAGGGGCCTCCTGAGGACAGAGCCCTGAAGACCACACATGCCCAGTGGAGCTGCTCCTGCATCTGACCGAGAATTTCTCTGGGATACAGCTCCACAAATGGGTTTCTGAGTGGTTATGCACATTGCCAGTTTTAACTTATATTACCAAAATGGGTTCCAAAATGGCTTACAAATATACACTAATACCAGTATATTATACCAGTATAATATAATAATATTATATAATATTATATTATTGTATTATTATATAATATTATAATAATACCAGTATATAATACCAGTATATATACGTGACCATTTTTATTGCCGCATATTCTCACTCATACTTAATAATGATAAATCAATTTTTGCCAGTTGTATTATTTTTGTTGTCATTTCCCCACAAGGTTGAACATCTTTTTCACTTGTTTTTTTTTCTGGGTGGGGTGCGTTTCTCTTCTGTGAACTTCTTGTTCTAATAATCTTTGCCCATTTATTTACTGCATTGTGTGTCCTAGGGTATTAATTTGTAGGAGGTTTTTTGTTTTGTTTTTTAAAACATTCTCAATACTAATCTTGGTTGTTATGTATCTTGACAATATCTCCTCTCTGGTAGTGTCTCATCCTTTATGTTTGTAAGCAAGGCCCTTTTTTCCTCCAAAAAATTTAACATTTCTAGTAGCCACATTTATCAATCTTTCCCATTATTACTTCTATTTTTTGTGTCTTCCCTGCCCCAAGATCACAAAAGTATTCCCTTATATTTTTTTCTAATAGTTTCAGAGATTCTTTAAAATGTTTTGTTTTATTTTGATTTTTAGAAACATAAGCCATCTGGAGTTTGTTTTTTGTTTTTTGTTTTTTTTTTTTAAAGATTTTATTTATTTATTTGACAGAGAGAGATCACAAGTAGACGGAGAGGCAGGCAGAGAGAGAGGGAAGCAGGCTCCCCGCTGAGCAGAGAGCCCGATACAGGACTCGATCCCAGGACCCTGAGATCATGACCTGAGCCGAAGGCAGCGGCTTAACCCACTGAGCCACCCAGGCGCCCCTGGAGTTTGTTTTTATGTACAAGGTAAGGCAGGAATTTAAATTTATATTTATTTTTATACGGAAATTCAGTTACCCTAATACTATTTATTGAGCAGCCTGCCACCTCCCTCACTGACTTCTGTTGGAATGTTTCTCAGATCTCCATATCATTCCACTGGTCTCTTTATATTTACCACTTACTAGCAGAGTTTTTAGTGAGTACTGACATCTGGAGGACTGAGAACCCAGTACTTTTAAATAATACAAATCCTATTCCTTAAAAAAAACACAGAAACAATTAAAACACAAACAAGTTTTCTTACTTTCTGGGGATGCATTAAGAAATTCTCCAACTTCTCTAGCATGAAAACACAATGACTTTGAAATCAGACAGGCTTGTCATTTGCTGACTGTTTGAACTTGGGGCATGTTTCCTAAGCTCTGAGGCTAGACTCTCTAATCTGTAAAATGGGGATAATAAGATCTACAACCCACAGCTATTGAGAGGATTAAGTGAGTTAAGTGCCTGGCACAACCTGAACATTCAGGAAATATTACTTTTCTTCCCCTTCCCTGTCCTTGAAAAGAACCCCATGTTTCTTAGTTATTCTATTCACTTGTGGACTCTACAAAGGATGACTGGAGCTTGCTTAAAGGCAAAACAAAATCCATCCCAGGCTGATGATCTGATTCAGTCACTTTCTAAAACCCAAATAACTGCCTGGGCTTTGAAACAGCAGAAGCTGAAGGATGTCCTTAAGTGGTTCGGCAGCTGGCTGCTGCTTTTCTTATTAATTAAATGACACAGATAGGTCATAATAAAACCAGACCCAATCAGCCCCCCTCCAAATTACACAAACTCACCTCTCCTGACAACTGCTGAAAAGATCAAAAGAACGAGGAATCAATAGGATTAAGAGGTTGAAATTCTAACATCTTACCCACAGTGAGTCTGGGACCTCCAACTCTCTGGCACTGCTTAGACCAGTATCATTGCCTTGGATGGAGAGTAAGTCTTTAAACTAATACACCTTGAAACCTGGGATAGAGTTAAGAACATGCTTGGAATTTCATCATGTCCAAGTAGAAACCGAAATTGAAGTGGCTGTTCTGGAGGATCAAAGGGAAAAAAGTGCATTAAGAATAAATACATGACTAATCCTGCCTCAGCCAAAGGAGGAAGCTAATGGGCCTAATGAAGAGGGTGGTCAGGTCCTCTCCAGGAGCTCTCACCATGCCGGGGTATACTTCTAGGGAGAAACAAACCAGCAGGTGAGTCCGAAAGCCGGCTGGGTCCGTGTAGGTGATGCTCTGGGGCAGTGTCTGATGGAACCAAGCAGCCGAGCTTGGTGTTGAAAGCAGATGCTGTGAAGAAAGGAGACTGAGGGGGCAACTGTACCTGGCAGTGGCCATCTCTCTCCTGGAAACACCACTGTGCTTTAATACCTTCCACAAGAATGAGAGTAGAGTGAGATATGACTCAGTGAGACGGAGAAGAGGGGCTTTGGGAGAGGAGGCTCATAGGTCATGAGCAGATCTATGTTTGAATCCTGATTGCAGAACATGATAGCTGTGTGACCTTAGGCAAGTTAGCCCTTTCTTAACCTTGGGTTCTTTATCTATGAAGTGGGGGAAAGAATTTCCAACTGAAAGCATTGTTTGAGAATAACCTGAAATGAAGTATGATATATAGGATTCTTTATACAAGAGGGGTTCCACAAAAGCACCTACTAGCATTTTCCATATTGAGAAAAATGTGGTTGTCTTTGGTGGGTCTGACGCATGAGCAGATTCGGAGTTTTGCAACTTCCCCAGAGCAGCATGGAGCCTCCTATTTTCTGGGCCTCCTACTCCTACAGGAAGGTCTCTTCAGCAAGCTTCCCATCCCCTCCCCACCTCTCAGCACAGCCACCCTGTTCTTGGCTTGGCTTTATTAATCTGTGTGTGCATGCGCATGCACAGAATTACATGTATGTGTAAGATCTGAGTTTAATGGGATGTCTCCCCAAAGTCTGTAAATGGGATGTTTGTGACTCAGGACACATGACCCCTTGGTTATAATATTCCAAGTCAATGTTTCCCTGGTATATTCTGATTCAGTGAGTTAAATACAAATCTGTATTTAACAAGTGGCTCTAGATCCTTGCTGTGTGTGTGGTTTGGCAGCTCTGGCACCTGGGAGTTTGTTAGAAATGTAGAATCTTAGACTTCACTTCAGACGTACTGACTCAGAAGCTGCACTTCACAAAGATATCAGGTAGAGTTGCCAGATAAAACACAGGATGTCCAGTGCAATTCTAATTACAGAGAAATAATGAAAAGTTTTTGAATATAAGTATGTCCCATAAGTATATCTATATTTTTATTTGCTAAATCTGGCAACAGATTCAGGTGATATTTATGCAAGTTAAAATTTGAGTAGTACTGGTTCATATCAGAAGACTCCAAACTTTCATATGCTTCCGAATCACCTAGAAGTCTTGTTAAAACTGAGATTGCTCCCAGAGTTTCTGAACTGGGAAGTCTGGGAAGAAGCCTGAGAATTTGCATTTCTAACAAGTTCCCAGTTGCTGATGCACGCATGTCAGGGGTACCACAGACTTATTTATATATGACTAAATTCTCATGTTGGCCCACAAAAATTCTCTGTAGTTCTTAGAGCTTGGACAAGATAAGGGCTGATGTTTCCTCCAACACTCATGTCTATGAATAAAGAGAGAGAATAATGGTCTGATTCCAAGCCAGTGGGCTGTAAGACCTGATCACCATTTGGGGCAGCTGGGTGGCACCATTGGTTAAGCATCTGACTCTTCATTTCAGCTCAGGGTAGCGATCTCAGGGTTGTGAGATGGAGCCCCATGTTGAGCTCTAAGCTCAGTGTGGAGTCTGCCCGATTCTGTCTTTCTCTCCCTCTGCCTCTCTCTCAAAATAAATAAGTAAATCTTTAAAAAAAAAAAAAGACTACCATTTATAACAAGGTCTGTAAGCATAAGTGCATGAATGATCATGTGGAGTACCTGGAGCTCATCTTCTGACATTGTGTTTCTTCCCAGCTCTGAAGCTATTGGAGGTGGTTTCTAGAGCACAGAGAGGCAGGATAGGAAGGCTAGGGCAGATGGGGATTCAAAGCAAAGGCAAACCTCTTAAGGGGATAGGTGAGGGTGGGGTCATATCTGGGGGAGGGGAGAAGACCAAGTGGGTAGAGTCGGAAATGGGGTGGCCACTGTTGAGGAGTGAGAAGTGGGAGGGGGAGGAGAGGTGGGGTAGGACTGGCTCCTCAGGAGGACAGACTTGTCTCACCTGAAGTGGCACTGGAGCTCAGAGGAAGGATACCATGTCTTGGTATCTGAGTCTTAAGACCCTAGATCTGCAGAGATTAGTCCTGTGACCTGTGCACGTGGTTCCACTTCTCTGAGCTTTAGTTTCCTCATGCAAGCAAAGGCTTCCCTTCTTTGAAGGATGATTGTAGGGAAAAAAAGAGACAATGCATATAGATAAAATTGTAGTAGGCACTCAATAAATGATAGTAGTTGCTATTTTAGTTGCAAGAGGGTTTAATGCTACTTTAGAGTAACATTCTTTTTAGAGAATCTCTTTACCTATATTTAATTTCATAAGATAATAGGTTTAGAAGAAATATCATTCATACTCTGTGGTGATAGAGACCTCTTACAAAAAATATGCATTATTAAGGAGATGCACATTACCACCTGACCTCTCACCTCCACCCAGTCAACTTCCTACTGGCTCAGACAGAACAGCAGGGCCCTTGGATGTGTTGAAGCCTGGACTTAGATGAAAGAGGCCTCTGGCCCTCAGCTGGTACCATAGGAAAGTAGCTGGACGTCAGGATGTCTGGTGAGATGAGATCAGAGGCCAATTTAATCTGATAGGTTTATATCCTTGTGAACACAATCCAAGTGCTCTTCCATGACTTTCTGTGCCTCATTTTATAGCATATTTTTTTATTTTCAGTAGATACATATAGTACAATTGCCTTTTTGATGTACAGTTCTATGAACGTTAATGGGGTGTGATTGCTACTGCAATCAGGACACAGAACAGTTTCTGCCCATTTGTTACCCACCCCTTCTTCCACCTTTGACCCTTAGCAACCACACTTTTGACTTTTCAAGAATGTCATACAAGTGGAAGAAATTCTGCTGAATGGAAAAGTCAGCCTTGCTTTATTTTATATATATTTTTAAAAGATTTATTTATTTATTTTAGAGAGAGAAAGAGCAAGAGTGGGATGGGACAGAGGGAGTGGGTGAGAGAATCCCAAGCAGACTCCACTCAAAGTGCAGAGACTGACGTTGGGATTGATCCTATGACCCTAAGACAAAAATCCTGAGACTACGACCCTAGCAAAAACCAAGAGTCTGACACCCAATGACTGCCAGACAGGAGCCCTGCCTTATTTTATAGTCTTAAATAAAGTCTTCAAAACTTAAAATTATTTGACATAAAGCTGAATATGAGAAAATCCATTTGTAAACATGACTTTCATTTTTATTGTCATACTTCCCTTCTCCCTCTATACACTCTCCTTCCATTCTTTATAAACTTACTTCTTCCAGAAGGCCTCTCCTATTGGTTCCCCAGAACTTCTTTATCTTCCTTCTCTGAGCCTTTCTTCCACAGTCTGTCCCTTTCTGTTGTCACTCTCTCAAGAGTTAGTTCTGAGCACAAATTGAGCAGCATGATGCAGGGAAAAGCACATGTTCCCTGAAGACACACATATCTCAGTATCAACCTGAGTTTGATAGGGCTGTGGGCATTAACGGAGCCTCAATTTCCTCAGGGCAGAATAACATCTCCCCTGGTGAGTGGGAGAGAAGATGAAATGAGAGGACAAATACGAAACCCCCGATGTAGGGCAGGCAGTTAATTGTAGGCAGTTATTATATTGAGCTATCATTATTATGAGTTTGCACCCACTTGGGCATCACAGAAGCCTGTAGACCATTCCTTTGGAGGCTGCCATATAGGTACAGCACAAAAAATCATTCAGTATCAAAAAACAGTGCATTGAACTTTTCATTTTTTTGTCCATTGTACTTGTAGCATGTGAAGTTCAGCTCACTTAAGGGTAGGTACCAAAAGACCTTGCTCCGCCATTGACCGCTTGTGTGGCTTTGACGAAGACACCTTGGCCTCCCCAATCCTTGATTTTTTTTTTTATATGAAAATGTGAGGCTGACCTCAAAGTTCTCAAAGGTTTTTTCTCAGCTCTGAATTTCTAAAACTCCAGATACTCAAAGACCACTTTAGAACTTAGCAAGATCTTATATACTTATATACTCTATATACTCCATTCCATCTGGTTTGCTGGTCTGTTTGTTGACCCCAAAGGTGTGGACCAACCCCTCTCCTTCTGTTTATTATTCTGACATCTCATTGAGTCTATACAGAAACTTGGAGAGATTCTTAAGTGAATCATTATATAAACAATGACTAGATAGTTGATTTAAAAAATATACAGGCCCTCGCTTCTCAAATATGAGAAAGGAAAAAAAAAGAGAATGAAAAGTCTGAATTAAGAAAGAAGTTCCTGGGACTCCTGAGTGGCTTGGTCAATAGCGTGTCTGACACCTGATCTCAGGTCTTGATTTTAGGGTTCAAGCCCCATGTTCAAGCCCCCTGTTGGGGAATGAGCCTATGTGAAACAAAACAAAACAAAACAAAACAAAACAGTTCTCTGCTTTAGTTTCTGCCATGTAAATATAATTCAATAATAATTCATGTCAATCATTACATTTCCTGGCCATTTAATATGCACCAGGTACCAGGCTGGGCACCGGGCATGTTTTCTCATTTAATCCTAATAACACACCTGGTGAGGAGTTGGGATGGCTACTTTAATCTCCTAGTAGAAAACTAGACAGAGCTCCAATAAAGTATAGGTAATTTCAGAATAGGTATTATATTCATTCCCATCATGAAAGGGAAGACAGTAGTCTCCAAGGGTTGGCCTCATTCCATAGAGCCAAAAAGCACTTGAATGTGACTAGCCCTCCATGACTGTGGGTTGAATGAATAAATGTATAAAGGAAAAGAAGGAGGAGGAAGCTGGTGTAGGAGGTCGAGAGAGGCCTGGAGACTGCAGTGGGCAAAGAGGAAGAGAAGAGTATGGAGATCAGGTAGGAGGTGGAGGTTGGCTAGCAGAGGCTGGCTCTGGGAAAGAAGACTCAGTACAGAAAGAAGGGTGGGACTTGCAGAGTTGCGGTTACCCAAAAAGACTGTGGTGAAGGCAGGAGGCACTGGACTCTGGATCTAAGAATAGCAGGAGTTGGGTAATGGTCTCTCTGATCTCAGAGCTGAGAAACCCACTGAAATCCCCTTTGCCATCTCCAGTGTCTGATTAGCAAAAAGACCAGTGTTTCTAAAACAGGAAGGAGGTTTTTCTTTTCAATATAACCTGGATAAAACAAAAAGATTTGTCAATTAAACCATTCCTAAATTGTGTTTTTACTCCCAGTGATGCTATAAAGAAAACAAATAACCTGTCTAATGATGGGCAAACTGTGGCCTCCTGAGAAGGGGAGGAAGGCTGGGGATTCTTTTTGTATCATTTGAAAAAGAAAAAGCCGCTTTGAAAAGATGGACAGAACACACCCTAAGAACACAGCCTAAGCTTATATTCTCACTCATCATAAAAAACATATGGAGAAAGAAATTTTAAAAAGTGAAAGAAAAGGGGCGCCTGGGTGGCTCAGTGGGTTAAGCCGCTGCCTTTAGCTCAGGTCATGATCTCAGAGTCCTGGGATCGAGCCCCGCATCAGGCTCTCTGCTCGGCAGGGAACCTGCTTCCTCCTCTCTCTCTTCCTGCCTCTCTGCCTGCTTGTGATCTCTCTGTCAAATGAATAAATAAAATCTTTAAAAAAAAAAAAAGTGAAAGAAAATAAATCATAAATCCCAAATTATAGCTAACACTTATGTGTTATAGTTCTAAGCATTTTATAGCCATAACATCTTTTAATCCTCAAAACAATCCTGTGAGATTAGTACTATTTCTACATCCATTTTGCAGACAAGGAAAGCAAGACACAGAGAGGTAGCCCAGCTGGCAAGGAGCAGAGCTAAGATTCAGGTCTCCAGGGTCTGACTGGAACACCAAGGGATTAACCAAAATGGTAATGAAGACTGAGAGAGACACAAAAGACAAAACAAACCCATGGCAGAGGAGTCCTAATGAATTAGTAACTGCTGCAGAGGTCAGTGATGAAGGACTCAGGGTTCTGGAGAAAGTGTGTGTTGACCTGAAAGAAAGGCACACAGGGGGCCAAGGGGAGAGGCTTGGTGGGGTGGGAGCAAGAGCCCAATCTAGGAAGGATGAGCTTCAGGTCCTCTTCTTAGTGGCTTTGTGATTGTAAGCAAGTCACTTAACTTCTCAAAGCTCCAGTTTCTTCTGTAAAATGGAGATGGTGCCTACAGATGGGTGTTTTCGAGGATTGCCGTAAGCTGTTGGAAGACAGGGTGAGCTGGGAGTGAGGTGTTGAGCTACATGATAGTTCTGGAGGAGAAAGTCTGAGCAGATGGAAAAATAGTAGTAGGTGAGAGGACATCAGACCCTCAAATAACAAATAAAGAAAACCAACATGTGTCTGCAACAAAATACTTGATTTCTCGGGAGCTTTTTTTCTTCTATGGAACTAAACTGCTTTACTGGCTTTTGGTTTCTTTTACCTTTTGCTGAAAGCTACTTTGCAATCTGTGCTGGCAGTGACAAATACAAGGCCTCCAGATTTTGGAAACAATCACAGACTTTTCAAGACCACCAATTAAGAACTCAGCCTTCTTGGGCCTTAGGGTGCTCCAAGTTCAGATAAATATCCAGGGAAATCAGGAAGGCTGGCCTGTGCACAGACTTGGGATCCCAGATGACACTGCTGCCATGACTGGACCGCTCATGGTCTTCCCCTCCCTTCCTGCCCTCTCCTGCCCTTCTGACCTTCCTAGAGGACACACAGCCCCTACCTCCCAGAGCCTGTTCTGATCCCTCCTCCCATGGAGCCCCTTGTTTTTCCCCCCAGTTACCTGGGAGGTATGCGTTAGTTTTTTTTTTTTTTTAAGGTTTTATTTATTTATTTGACAGAGAAAGATCACAAGTTGGCAGAGAGAGAGAGAGAAGCAGGCTCCCCGCTAAGCAAAGAGCCTGATGTGGGGCTCGATCCCACGACCCTGAGATCATGACCTGAGCTGAAGGCAGCAGCTTAACCCACTGAGCCACCCAGGCACCCCCCCCAATTTTTTTTTTTAATTTGACAGACAGAGAACTTGATGGGGGGGGCTTGATCCCAGTGTCCTGGGATCATGACCTAAGCCGAAGGCAGAGGCTTTAACCCATTGAGCCACCCAGGCTCTCCCCGCGTTAGGTTTTATACAGTGTAAGTAGTAGACTGAAGACATTCTGAATAAGAGATAAGGCTTAGCACTACCAAGAAAACACTTAAGCTTTATGAAAGAACATGGTGAATCTTCATACTCCCCGCCCCTCCACCCTGGAAGCAACCTCCCTTTCCCCACAAGAGAACGTGCTAATTGCCCAATGCTTTCTTTTTGCCTCTGAAAAAAATGAGAAAAATAGAAGGAAACAGTGTTGGGCCAACACCTAAAAGACTTGCACTAAAGACTAGCCTTTCCTGTTGTCAAGCTGTGTGACTTTGCACAAATCACTTCACGCCTCTAATCTTTGTTCTTTTTCCTCTGTGGTGAAGTGAGCACAGTAGATCAGTGTTGCTCAAAGTGTGTGACAAGATATTATGACTGTTATAAGGCAAGAATTTTAATTTCAATTAATATTACCAAAAGAATGATGACAACAAACTCATAACTCAAGTACATTATTGTGTAGGATGAGGCTAAAGTGAAAAAAAAAATGAGTCAACTTAAACACATAAACTAATATTATAGAGGGAAATGACCAAAACTGCAAAGGTCATACTTGAAAGAAGGCCAATCTTGGCCTTTTATTCTAATCAAAGGGCAGAGACCAGGACCAGCACTCAGGCTCCTTGTGCTCTCTTTGGCATTCCCTCTTCCCTGACCTCCCAGCCTTAAGGGCTTCCTATCAACATTATTGAAAAACCTATCCAACATACATCCACTGGTTTGTGGTCTTTTGGGACAAAACTGTAATTTGCACAAGTGATCATGTTATCAACTGTAGTTCACAAATAACAGTCTTAGTAAGGCCAATAGCATGTCAAATCTCCTTTTGAAATGTTTATAAAATTATCAAATTTTGCTCACAATTTTCTACCCTTCAGTTCTCCATGGACTCCCTCCTCTGGTCCATACATTCATTTTTACTTGAGTTCTTAGGATTCGTTTTTATTCCAACCAAGGGGATGATTCTAAAAGTAGAAAAGGAAGGAAAATATGAGCATATTTCTGAGCAGTTCTGTAAAACTTGTGCCCAAAGGAGGGACTGAGCAACAGAGGAACTTTGGAATGTCCCAAAATTTCCTTAAACATAAATATTGTGATTAATAACTTCTGGTTTATGGCAAGCTTTGATCTTCCCAGAAAGATGTAACTCATGCAAACTATTATTAGCAAGGAAGTGCAAAACCACTTGATATACTATGATTGATATACAGGAACTCAATACAGGATGAGCAAGCAAAAACTAGTGTTTGAATCTTAAGGCAAAGCCACAGAAGCTGGGCTGATTTCAAGAATCTGGCTGAGGATTCAGGGGCATGATAAGGGTAACAAATTTACTAAACCTGAGTAGGAGCAAGAAAATGAAAAACAGGATTGAGGGAAATACTTCTTTCCCTTCCCAACACACTATGCCTTCAGTTGCCAACCTCCCTGGGATAGAAGGTCCCTTGGAAGTGAGCATCATGAAATGAGTCTGGAAGGGGCTGGGGCTCATCTGATTGGCCCTGCAGGAAATCTGTGTCTGTGGATGTGCCCCTCCAAATCTGTGATGATTTAGGATTAATTTGTTGATATCCTGGTCCCTGGCCACATCTGCAAGATGCAGAAGCATCAGTGAGACTTGGGTCAAGAAGGCTGAGGCATTGTGGGCACACCTAATAAGAGGGCTCCATTCACAGTAACAGGAGAATTGGATTCAATTTGATTCTGCATAATCTGTTCATCTACCTGAGAAAGGGAAAGTGTTGCAATTCTCCACCTTACCCCAAACTTTATATTTTCTCCTCTTCCTTGGTCTTGTCCCCAGTTGTGAATTCCATGGGTTCTCTTCTCCTTCCCCCACCTTCAGTGAGCTCTTGATTTTATAGATAGTTATGCGCAGACAGCGAGAATTGGTATAGCAGTTCTATCGTGAGGGTCATGAGCCCTTGGGTGAGTCACTTTTTTGTCTCCAAGACTCAGTTTCTTCCTATGTCAAATAAGGGTAATAGCAGTACATACCTCCTGGTACTTTGGAGAGAATTTAATAAGATGGAGTATCTATGGCACCTCACATGGTTCTTTGCACAGATTCTCAAATAATATCCATTTAGTAAACAACTGTGGCTCTCCCTTATTGAAAACAGAGTACATCTCCCCAGGGAAGATGGAGAAAAATCTTCAGAGTGCTAGGAGGAAATACAATCAATTAAAACATAGTCCCAAAACATATTTTACTGAAAGAGAAAGTATTCTCACTTACACTAGCTGAGATGGTACCTAAACACAGTTGACAATGTTGGCTTTTCTCTCAGTTACTGATTTCAAAGAGATCAAAATCTTACCCCTTTGCATCGAAGAGTGTTTTACCCACCAGTGCAGGCACAGTGGATGCCCCCTGGAGTAAAATATGAGTTTCCTAACTTATTTTTCTGCATCTAAGCCAGGGATTTCATTAAATGAATGGTCTGAGGCTTGGTGCTCAGGTTTTTGCTTCCATGCCAGGCAACAGATCCAATGGGCTCTGGGCATCTTCCAGGCTGGTCTGATCACACTCCAGGTTTTGTGTCTTTCAGCATTGGGGATTTCTCCTAGTAAGGCAGTCAGAACTTTTGTTGCTGCCCTCCCTTATCAAGGGAAAGAGTATATGAGTGAACTTGATACAATTAATAGGGAACTAAAGCACAATTATTAGAACTTTCATTAGTAATTGGCAGAGGCATGCCACTCCCTTCATTGTTCTATTCCCACCACATTGCATTGAGAGTGGTGTGGAACCTTAGCATAAGGTCTCTTGGTTCCTCTGGGTACTGGTGACTAGCTGCGCATTCAGGAAAGTAAGGAATTGGGACCCTAATGAGTTGGCAAATACATTCACAAATCAAGGTTTTTTCAACTTGTTTCCCCTTAGTAACTAAAGGAATGCTGTTTTGACATTTAGTTGAAACTCAGAGGATGGCCGGAAGACAGAAATCAGTACATATGCTTTTTTTAAAATCTCAATCCAAAGATTTTTTTTTCTTGTTAAGCTTTATCCTACTTTGGAGCCATGGCCAACTAAAAGAAGTGAAATCACAATGGTACTTTTCTTTTTGGCAACAGTTTGCCACAAATCAAATTTACCTGTTTTCCTCCAGATTGTCTCAAAAGGGAACGAGGGCTCCTTTTCCAAGTGGGTTTGATGATTTGAATGTCCATCATATTACACAATGGTAGGTAGTAGAGATAATCTAATTTCTCTCTCCATTAAAAAACAAACAAAAAAAGAAGACAAGAGTAAAATGTCCTTATAGGATGTCTTCTGAGAATTGACATGAGGTGGCAAAATGTTGTCCCCAAAGAGGCAGGAAGTCTTGGTATGCCAAGAGAACTCCAGAAGAGGTCACCTGCAGAAGGATGGAGCTATAGCAGAGAGAGACCTAATCACAAGGCTTGGCTTCAGATTTGTTCTCGGAATTTCTCTTCCTAAAATAAAAAATCAAAACCCACATCCATTATCACTCATTTCACCTGTTTATTACAAAATATGTTTTCAAGAAATGTTGGAGCAACGCCAACCATCTGCAAAGGAACTAAGGTTGTTAATTGGATAGCAGACTGACCCCCTGTCTGATTCCAGTCCTCCCTGCCTAACAAGCTGGCCACGAACACTGCTACAGTTGTGTGATACACTTTGAGTTTCATCGAACCTACGCTGCAAGGCAGGTCTGAAGCCCAGGAGTCAACTGGAGCTGCCACAGCAGCCACTAGGTAGTCATTTACTTTTACACCTTGTTTGTGTGTAACCTATTTACATAAATGTATAAATGACACATTGTAAACCATGAGTACATTTGGACAAGAGAAAAGTTCATCTCACCTTTTCTGCAGATGACATACCTTTAAGCCTTCAGTGTTGTTCTCAAAGATAACTCAAAGCAAATGGATCCTTCTTATTAGGTACAAGTATCACAAACATTCCAGAGAACCCAGGAGGTAAAAGACAATGGTAAGGAGAAATTTTTAAGTGTCTTAAAGGTGTTTTCTCATCCAGCCGATTTATATTATAAACACTCACTCCAAATGAGTTGAGAGTTGGAGGTAAGAAATACACCCAGAACATTTCAACTTCCAAAGAAAACGTTACCCCTTTTGCCTCTTATTCAGTTTGTCTGATAAAAAATTAGATGGGTAAGAACATGTATTACCACAGTGGAAGGAGGTGAAACCAGGAAGAAACCAATATGAAGAAGAATGATGTTGATAATTTATGAAGACCTACAAAGGAAATTTCTAATCTAATAGTAGTATCCACATTTTAAAAAGGAAAACTAAACAAGAAGGGGACAAGGAAGGGGAAGAGAAGGAAAAAGAAAGGAAAAACAAAGAATTACGTGATTAGTCTTCAGTCTGGTGAAGATTTATTCTGTGTGAATCCATTTACTATTTCTCTTACTTGTGAAAACCATCATCAGATATTGATGGTTGTTCTTGTCCTTTCTTATGTTTGTAGGTCTCCTATCATCTATTTGGGTGATATTGAAATGGGGTGACATTACATCACCTCTTTACTTGGGTGAGTGTGGGGACAGTATCTATCATGTTGGTCATTACCTTTTATTTCAAGAGAAGTAAAACCTATTCTCAAGTAATCTCTTCTTCCTCTTGGAAGCTCCCAAGTGGCAGTACCTCTTATTTCGTTCTTGATATGCACAAATTTTAGTACACAATTATTTAGACCTGGCAACTTTTAACACAAAAGATTTGATGCTGCTGTTCATACCTTGACCAAGCAGAAAATCCTCAGGGAAATATGAACTTGTTTGAACCCATAACACTGTTTTAGTGAAACAATGCGTTATTGACCCAACATCTGACTATACATAAAGATTTGTCCTTTGGTACATTTCTATGTTACAGAAAGGTTTTCAATTGATAAATGTCTTTCTATTGCATGCATATTTTATGGAAAAATAATTGCATATCCTCTGCATATAATTTTTCAGTCATGCTGCATGTGCTCAAACTGCAGCAAAGAATGAAAGGTGAATATGGTTAAAATTCTGCCCCAAAATTGTAAGTTAAATTAACAAAGATATTTAAAAACAACAAAAATCTTCCCTCTTCTATCTTTACCTACTTCATCTCAATCTCACATTATTTTAAAGAAAGAAAACTTATTGCATATTCTAGCAAAGTGTATTGGTAGGCAAAGGTTTAACAGAGCCAGAGAGGATGTGCAAGGAGTGAGAAAGTGAATTGATGGATGGATGGTTAAATGAATATAAATGAACTGACACCTTTACAGGAAAATAACATTTCTTTTCTTTTTTTATTCTATAGATCAGTGGGTTTTGTATCTGTAATTCTTTCATATCAGCAAAGAGGAAATAAACTCTCATGTAAATCATTTTCCCCCCATCTGGAGCATATTAAAACCATGCCTTTTTTTTTCTTTTAAGCAGACTCCTTTCTCCCTATTTGCTTATCAGTTCATCCACCATTACATTTTAAATGAAATTGCAAGACCCTTGTCCCTCCCCCAAATTTCAGCCTGATGTAGGAAAGTGGGAAGCAGACTTTTCTTGCTTTAGAATAGTGACCTAGATTCAATTACAGATAGACCCAGAAGAGAGAAGTGACACCTCACAATTTTCTTAGAGGTCTTGAAAAAATTAGAAATCCCAAAACAATACTTAATGGAAAAGAATCTGTTTATTTCCCCATTCTTCCATCTTACTTTTTTTTTTCCACCTTAATTGCATTGCTCTGGTACATTTAATTGTTCCTGGTAGAACATTGCAATATGTTTCCCACGGGATATTTAGCATCCTAAGAATGGGCATTTCACAGAAATCTCTGAATTTGGTTTTTGAGAGTGGGTGTCTACATACGGAGTGTGTGCAATACTTCAAGCCGAGCCCAAAGAAGATGAAAAATAACCACATAAGAGGCATATTTTACCTTATGTTCTTAAGAAGGCAGACAAATTACATTACAAAAAGCACACCTATTATAATTGAATTGCAGACAAAACATTGAAAGAAAAAAGAAACCGGGGGCATATGTATTATACAGTATTCCCAATTACGTGGAAAGATGTGGTCAAAAGAAATAGAGAGGAGAATCCTCTGATTCTGTTTATTGGCTTTTATCACTAAATTAAGCATATAAATGACTTGAACGGGTGGTTTGGTATATTAAATTAAAAAAAAAAAAAAGAACAATGATTGTCTCTTCCTTTCCCTCCGTTTCAGATCTCAGCCTGAAAGGAGTCTCCTAGAGATAAGAAAGATGGGATTCGGTCCGCGCTGCTCTGGTTGGTCCTGCTTATCCCGGAGCAGCGAGACAGTGGCCTTCCACATAGATTTCCGTTCGGGGTTCACAATAAGCGGTCTCAAACGGGGGCACATTCCTTACCACCTCCACTGCCCCCCAAACAGAGAAGTCAAAATTGGCTGTCCCAAGCCCAATGTGCTTGAGAACCTTCGAGGTGCATGAGGGCGAGGCAGGCTGCTGCGGGCAGAAGTGGACTCCTCAACCCTCTCCACGGTTTTGGAACTGCCAGGCGTAGCAAGAGGGCAGAAGTGGGCTCGCGTCTATGCGGGAATCCAAAATGAAAAAGCGCTGCAAACCGTGCGGAAGTCCGGGGATAAGGTTCAGAAAACAGAGCAGGGGCGCCGCCTTAGATCTCAAACACTTTCGATGGGTGGGTTATCCCCGAGAGATTATTTCAGACCCTGGAAAATAGTGTTCCGTTGGGCAATGGCCGCAGCAATGGGGCTGTGGGTGCATGCCCGCCCTGCAGAAAGGGTCCCCCAGGCCTCACCCGGGAGCGCAGCAGGAGTCCGGCCCCGAGGGAGTCGGCAGAGGATTGTTTCATTTCAAAGTGAAAATCTGCAGGCTTTGGGAAACGATATTCAAAAAAGTATATAATCTCCATATGCCGCTCAATGGAGGATCCTCATAATTTACAGCGGCAGATAAGGCTAGAGGGTGTAATAAAAAATCTGAAGCTCTCCCCTCCCCCTCGTCGCCTTCCCGGAATTGCACCTTGGGCAGCGGAGCAGAATCCGGAATGTGAACTTCTCCCGACATATGTTTCCCGCAGATAAGTAAACAATCTGGACGTGAAATGGAAATGGTAATTAATGCAGTAATGCTGTTACACCTCGAGTGTGCAAATCCCATTGACTCGCCGCGCCACGGGGGGTGCCGGGCGAACGGGGACCAGAGGCGAGCACCTTGACCGCCGGCTCCCTCCCTCCCCTCTCCCTCCTCCCGCGGTCCCCGGGCGGGGCGTCCCGAGAGCCCGCGGGGGCTTGGCCCCGCTACAGGAAGTCGGGAGCCGCTCTTCGGCTCTCGGGACTCCTGGCTCTCCGCCCTCCGTCAGCTAGGCTGATGCGCCGCTCCCGCCTCTCCCGCGGAGCCCAGCGCGCGCCTCACACCCACCTCCCCTCCCGCTTCTCGCAGCTGTAGGGCCCGAAGAGCCTCGGTGCTCTGAGGGGCCACCGAGCCCTGTGGCACCCAGGAATGACTGAGCTCTCGAGCAGGGAGCAGCAGGCGACGCGGCGGCGGAGAGGTAGAAGGGGACCTGCTTTCTAGAACGACCCGTTTTCCCGCTCGCGAACGTCGGGTCTGGGCTTGGTCTCCTCCTTGCTCCCGGCGGAGTGCGGTCCTGCCGGCTGGGCAAGCAGAGCTTTCCTGAAGTCCCTTCCAGCCCTGCCCCGAAGGCACAAATTGCATTTGATTGCCTCTCTCCCCGACCCAAGAGTGGAAAAGTTTGGAAATGGTCACTGGCCGCCAGAATAGCGCAATTCCTTCGTTTTGTAGCAAAGAGGAAACGCGGGCTCCTTTTTGTCTGTCCGCCCTGAGGACCTGTTCCCTTCCCCTACTCGGACCAAATTCCTGGGACATTTTGGGGGGTCAGAAAAGATGCCCAGAGCAGGAATTCGAGCGAAGAGGACGAGAATCTAGGGAGGCCGCTCAAGAACTTCCTGGGCCAGAGACCCTTCCAGCTTCTCAAGAGCATAACTCCGACACCCCAACCAGGGACTGGCAGGGGGTCGCGGATGACAGCTAAGCCGGACGCAGGGTCGGGGGTGGGTGAGGAGGAGGTGTTGAGGTTCTCTTTTCTGCCTCCAGCTCTCTTCCCAGTGCCAGGGCAAGCACCACCAAGTCGCCGCCCCCGGAGCGCACAGAGCAAAGGTTAGGCCGAGGCGGCCGCGAATCTCCTCGTCCGCGTCTACGTCTGCCCCAGAATTTCTAGCGATTCCCACCCGTCCCCAACTTTGTTATTTCCTTAATTACTCTGCAGCTGCCAAGCGCCAACCCTTCTGGTTCCAGGACGAGGCCCATCCCCATAGCGCCAAGAGAGTAACGGCCCAAATAGTGCCCTCAAAGCGGGGTCGGAGGCCAGGGCAGGGCCAGGAGGCTAAGAGGGCGTTCCCCTTGGTCAAGGCGGGGTGGTGGTGGGGGGAAGGCCCTGGCGTGTCCTGTACCCAAATCTAACGTGCCCCTTCTGCCTTCCTCTCTCACACTCAAACACACGCACAACCCACTCAGCAAATAGTTCTTAACACGAATCTTGTGAATTACATGATATTCAAATTCAAATGACTTGAAATTCATTGTCTTCTTGAACAATGGCGACAAGACCAGAGCTGGGGAGGAGCGGAAAGATTGAGTCCTCAAGGACAGTCCTAGCGCCAGTCTCACGGAGTTTTCCGGACCTTGGTAGCCTCAGTTCTCCAGAGAGGCTCCCCACGAGGGAGAGCTTCTCTGGGTAGCGAGGCGCAAAATAAGTCCCCCAGACTCTGCCCTGACTGAAACATCACCCTAACGGGAAACTCCAGGAGGTTATCTAGATCCCGTTTTAAAATGCAAATGTTAAGAGGGTTTCAGATGTCAGTCACACCTCAGAGAGATTTATTTTACTTTACATAGCTGGTGTCTCCCACCTATAAAGTTAGTGGTTCTGAGGAAATTAATACTTAAATGGGAAAACTCAGAAACTGGAAGGGGATTAAAGATTTCTGGAGACAGACCCAAAGCTGGGGAAGCAACTGAGAGGCTGCAGAGGTTATCCACGAGAGGCCAGGAGCTGAAGGGGGCTAACGATCTTGAATCTCCCAGACGGTGTGGCCAGTGTGCCCCTGAGCCAGAGGGCGGCCGAGGTTTAAGAAAGACAACCTAACTAAAACCCGAACAACTCTGCCCTTGCCGCACCAGCGCCACCCACCGCCATCTGGAGCCAGTGTTGGTCAGGACTCCAGGGTCCTAGAAAATGGCCAGTAGAGGAGAGGCGGGAGTAAGCGTGCCATGTTGTGGGGTCAATTTTTTTTTTGTTCCTTGGAAGCAGTCGCAGTCGCAGCCGCAGGCGAGCGGCCCGGGGCCTCTCTGGCACCCTTGCCCCCTTGGATCCAGGGAGGCCAAGGCTGCGGACAGAAGCCCGGGATTCCCAGGCTGCGGGACGCGCTCAGAGAGTGGAGGAGTCCACGGAGTCGGCTCCGGCAGGGTTCCGGTCGCCCCGCACGCCTCGGGAGTTCGCGTTCTCCCGACGGCACCAAGAGTCTGTCGAGGGCGACTCTTGACTGCTCTTTGCTGCGAGTAGCGCGCTCGGGAGAAGCGGCTCTCCTTGACTCCGGGCGGGCGGGGCGCTCCTCTCCCTACCGGTTTGCTTTAATGATTTTCTTGAAAGAAAGAGACAGTTGTGAGCAAACAGGTTTGACAGGGACTGCGGTCCCCCTCCACACCTCCCCCAGGGGATTTCTTTTTGTCTGCCCCTGACTTCAAAGTCAGTAATCGGCCCCTGTCAGCGGCGTGACGAGGTGGATTTCGGCTGTTAGGGCGAGTCGCAGCCGCTCACCTCCGCGAGCCTCTGCGGCCCGCGGGAGGCTAGGCAGAGGCAGGTCTTGCGAGGCCGAGACTGGGGCCAGGCCTAAGGAGGACAGAAAGGGGGGACACAGCCCGACTGGGAAGGAAAGAAGCGAGAGGGAACAGATAGACACGGCTAGAGCTAGATCTACGGCTTTAGGTCCCGGGACCTGCTCCGGGCCCCGCGCTCTCTGCTGGTTATAACGAGTCTCAATCACACCAAGCCGCGGGCACATGGGCGCCTCCCCGCTACAGCGCACCCCAGTTTCCTGGAGCTCCCTTTGGAGTCTCCAGGGCCAGGCGCAGTCTGGAACCCTGGTTTCAGTTTTCCAGCTTCCGCCGCCGCCGCCCGAGGACCCACCTGGTACCCCTCCCCAGCCTAACCTAGCCTGGCAGTTTCCCGGACATCCTGGTTGGGCCGTGCGCCCCGGAATCCTCCTACGACCGGGGCGCTCTATGCACCTGGGGCGCTGGTGCGCCGGGCTCTGCGGGGAGACACCCAGACCCCTGTAAGCTTCATCTTAGGAGATGTTAAGGGACACTGAGCTATGAGGGAGATCAGAGCGGCTGACAGGACTGTCAGTTAGGGTTATATCAGACAGCGAAACCTCGATGCCTTCGCCCCAGGCCTCCCGGGCTTCTGAGGGGGCGGAAGGAGGGGCCTTCCCTAAGCGCCTAGAGCCCCCAGACCCGACGGCCACCAGAGGCAAGTCACTTCCTAATTGTCTCGGTTTGTAAGAGGGTTTTGTGATGCTAAGTAAGCGTGGCGCACCCGCCCGGCCTCCCCCTACACGTCCCCAGCCCGCTTTTGTTTACCTTCGCCTGAACGCTCATTTATTTATCTATTATTTATAGGCGTCCCCTCCTATTCAGCGCCCGTGTATGTTAATTGTGTTATACCATTTAATTCTAACATCGGTCTCAAAAGAGCTCTTAATGAGAAAAGCATATACAACACGAATCACTTTGCTATTCAGCTCAGCCAGATGGACAACTGCTAACTTTTTTTTTTTTTAATAATGAAAATCCCCCTTTGACAAAGGGGCTTGGATGAATAGGCTCCAAATAACACCTCAAACACTTCTAATTGTTTTGAGGACAATATGCTAATCGGTGGTTTTTGGCTTTGGTGTCTGTTGACAACGTTTCCCTTGCACTTCCAGCCACCTACTCCTTTGGAAGAGGCAGAGGCAAGCCCAAAAATCCCTCAAAAGAAGCAGAAAGCAGACAAATCCCTAGGCTGCCCCCCACTCCCATCCCACACCACATCAAAGCCAGTGGAAAAAGCACCCGACCTACAGAAAAACATGCAAGAGCAGGGCTTTGGGGGTGAGACTGGTGAGAGATGGGGTGAGGGAGCACCCTTCGATTTGAGAGCAAGTTCCAAAGAGTTGGGTTGGAAGGCATCAGAATGTCCCTTCTCCCATAGGACAAACAGAGCAATCTTGAAGCTAACATTTGCCCAGTGGGGAAAGGAAAGGCTGGCTCTTTTGCTTTTTTGTTAAACACCAAGGACTAAAAGTTATTGAATCTTTATGATTTTTTTTTTTTTAACTCCACGCCTGAGCCGTGTTGCTTTCCTTTTTCCTTGGCTCCTGCAGGGTCTAAGTAAAAAGTCTCCCATAGTCCAGAGCGGGGACCTAAGGCACGTTTTTCTATGTTTCTTAAACTTTGATTGTTTAACTTAGGAACCAGCATGGAGCCCCAAATCCCAAGAGCCAGCAGCAGCCTTAAGCATCTTTTAAAATAACCACACCAGTCATCCCCCCATGCGTTGAACTTAAACACCCACCACAAGACTCCCTACGTGGTGCACAATTGCTTCCCAGTAGACTCTATACTTTTCTCCATTCTTTGGAGTTTAGTTTAAAAGAAAAGAAAATGCACCCAGGTCTTAGAGGTCTGGGTCGGCTTGAGTCTTAGCTCATTCGCTCCTTGAAGTGGTCTGACCACTTTGTTAAAGAAGACATAGAAGTGACGTCTGAGGGATAGATACCTTTGTCCAGCCTCTAAAGGCAAATAGCGGGTCCAGAGGGCACGATCGATCCCGACAAATCCGACTCTGGGCCCCTTTGCACCTGGCCCACAGGCCACAAGGCTCAGCCCAAGCAAGGCCAGTCGCCACGGCTAGAGTCACTCTATGCACTCTAAAACTCCGATGACCCGACTCCACCGGCCCTCAGGCAGGGCTTCCTGACTTCAGATTTTATGCACATGAAAGGTTACTTTTTGCAATGACAGATTGTCTTTATTCAAAACGTCTTTGTTCAACAAATGAACAGAGTAAGGAGGTGAACCTTCTAGGTACATTTCCAAGACATCATCAAAACATTTATGACCATTTAGGATGTTTTTATTCTTTTAATTTTTGTTGACTTTCTACTTCCTGACTTCATAACCCGACATTCTGTCTAAAAGTAAACTTAGGTCTCTAGGAGCACTGCTTTATACAAAGAAAATAATCATGTGGGTCCCTTTGTTTTAACTTTAAAGAAGCAAACACTATCATAGCATGATTTTAAATAGAAATATTTCCCTTTCTGTAGTTTTAAACTTTTAAGCCTTTCCCCCCATACATAAAGAGCAAATGGCACCTAGTTGTGTCTGATGGCAAAACACAGAGACACAGCTAACTCTTCAGGGTGCAAAAGAAAAAAAATATATATATGCATATTCTAGATATAATACCAGGATCTGGGAGTTCTGGAGTCCAAAGCCCATCAGAGGAGAGAGAAGGGGACATAAATAAAGCAAAACTGCCTACTTTTTTTTTTTTTTTTTTTTTTGTCCAAAGGGGGTACAGTCGGAGATTTGTTTTGGGACAGTCAGGATAGGGGCAGCTATATAGCTGTCATATGTTCACAAGTTTCTGGCACCTGTCTGCGCCTTGGGTCCGGGAGGACGCCACTACCATCCCCCTGGAAGAGAGGCAGAGTCTGGGGTGGGGTAGCGGGCAGCGTAACGGCTGACCCAAAGGCGTCTGCAGGACCCGGCGAGGCGCAGAGGACAGGGTGCAGACCCCGCTTCCAGGTCACCCTCCAGGTCTGGTGGGCTGGCCTGGGGTTACATGGCCGTGGCATGGGCTGACGAATAAGGGTCTATGCCAGTCTTGGTCATGCCCGGGAAGAGGATGTAGGCGACGGGGGGCTGCAGGGTGGAGGCAGACCAGGCAGTACAGTTACAGGGCACCACGTAGCCCGGATTGGTGGGGGACGGGTGCGTGTGCGTGTGTTGGCTGGGGCAGCTGAGGCTGCCGAAGGCGCCGTTCTGGTAGCCCAGGGTGGACGCGTAGGGCAGTGCGCCGGTGGCCAAGGTGTGGGGCACTTCACCCATCTTCTGGATGGCGCTTGAGCTAAACTGCGCGGGGTCCAGCAGGGAGTAGGGCGCCGAGGCTGGCGGCAAGAAGGCCCGGGCTTTCTCGGGCGCGCTCAGGAGGCCGTCGGAGGCCCCCACGGGCAGGCCGGCCGCCTTGAGCGGGTCCGTGTCGCCCAGGTAGGGCAGGGGGAAGACATACCTGTCCTTCTTAAGCAGGTTCTTGGGCTTGCGCCGTGGCCGGTACTTGTAGTCCGGGTGTTCCTTCATGTGCTGGGCGCGTAGCCTCTTGGCCTCATCGATGTACGGTCTCTTCTCTGCCTCGGACAGAAGCTTCCATTCGGCTCCTAGGCGTTTGCTGATCTCTGAGTTGTGCATCTTGGGGTTTTCCTGGGCCATCTTGCGCCGCTGGCCTCGGGACCATACCATGAAGGCGTTCATGGGTCGCTTGATGTGGTCTGAAGGTTTGGACATGGTCCCGGAGGCGGCTGGCGGGTGGGGGTGGGGAGTGTAGGGGCTCTGCAGGCGAGCCTGGGCGCGGTTGTCTGTCTGTCTGTTTGTCGGTCCTGAGCCGGTGCTCTGCGCTCCCCTCGCCTCTGCACCGCTGAGGGGAAGCCAGAGAGAAGCGCTAACCCCGCAAAGTTCAGCTGATCATGCCAGTCCCGGCACCCACGCAGGCCCCGGGGTGGGGGGCGAGTGAGGACAGGAGGGGCGGGGGAGGAGAGGGCAGTCAGCCGGGGGCTGCCGGCACCAGAGGGCCGAAGTACCGGAGTCTTTGGGATTAAGTGGCCAGGTAATTTGCTGGCTAGGACAGGAAGCTCCTCCTTCTCCCCCTCTCCACCTTCGCCTTCTCTGGTTCTCTTCTCTCCTATGTCTACCGCTGTGGTTCCCTCCCCCCTCCCGTGGTTTTCCCGGAGCTGCCTTGCCTAGCACAGCACCTGGCTGAGAATGCAGGGAGGCTGGTGAACGAGAGCCAAAAGCGGCGAAGTTCAAAGGCGAGGTGGGCCAGGACAGCACGCACTCTGACATAAGCGCGGGGCGGTGACTCCCCAACCTGGGCGCCAATCAGCAGCAGAGAAGGCAAGGGGGCCCACCTGCCAACGCGCCCGGGGAGGACAGAGAGAGCGCGACTAGTGGGGGAGGGGAGAGGTGTGAGGGAAAGACGGAGAGAGGGAGAGAACAGAGCGGCCAGCTCAGGACTGGGAACTTAGATTCCACATTGTTTCTGGCACTGTCAACAAATAAAACTCTTCGTGGCTGCTTCCTTTCCCGGTCGTGCAAAGGAGAATTAGGTCTTAGAATACAAAGACCTAGGGATGGGGTAGCGAAGCGAGTGAGCCCAGAGCGCGTGTTGATAAATAGGACAGCCTCGCCACTAAATGCAAGGACAGCACTTCCCTCCTTGTCAAAGATCCTCTGAAAAGAAAAAGAATATATCAAACTCAGGTTAAAGAGTGAAATAAACTTTTCTAGACATACCCTTGGGGCCCTTTGGCGGAGTGCTCACGGGATGCCCCTCCGGCTCCGCCTCCACCTCTGCCCCGGGATGTGGAGCCGGGGCGAAGCGCTGGGTCCTAGGCTAGCACAGCGGTGCGTTCCAAGCCGTTGCAGGAAGGCCTAGTGTCTGGCAGTGCAGTTTTCAAACCTGGTTGGGGAGCCTCGAAGAGCGCAGCGATCAGCTCTCCACTTTTGTGGAGCGGCCAGGGAATGGGATTTCCGTCATGATTCCTATTTACGATATTATATATTTAGTGTTTTTAAACCTCCAACTTCCCCCCTACATCTGTTTGTACAGGAAGGATAGCCTGGAGGCCAGGCCTCCTCCCGGTGGGGCATGGGGGCTTTCCCGTTGCCCCTTCTGCAGATGCCCTAGAATGGAGTCTCAGGCTGTATGAACACCCGGGGTCGATTTGTCCCTGGGCACCTCTTCCATCTAGCGAGAATTAGAGACTCGTTTCTTGCGTCAGATGAGCATTCTTCGGGTAAAAAGGACGAAATAACCCGCAGAGCCAACCTGCGTGCCTGTTTCCTTTGAATAATTGCCTGCCCAATGTGAAATGCCCTTGGGGGAAATATTTATTAAATGGAAACCATTGTCCCAGGCCCAGCAGGACCTGCGTGTGTTCCAGGCTTATTGGCTTTTTCACCAGCCTCTCTTGGGAGGACCGACCAGAAACGCACAGCTCGGAGGGCTTGAAGGGTTGGTGGTGGGGGAGGTAAGCAGAAAATAAGGAGGCAGAGAGACGGGCTTTCTTTAGCATGTAGTGTATCGAATTTGAGGGGAAGGCTTTGTGTCTCCTTCCTACCGTTAGACCCGTGGCATTTCTCATCCTGAGAAGGCTCATCAGAGAGGTGGGCGCTATGCCCATTTTGCAGATTAGTAAACTGAGGTTGAGAAAGGCTAAGTGATTTGCCAAATAACGCCAGTGGGGAGTGGTGATGCCGAGAGTATGAGATTTGAAAACCACTATTTTGTTTTCCACCCCACGCTGCCGCAGGTCTGAAGATTAGATCGTGCGTCAAGCCAAAGGTGAACCCTTGACTCTCGGAGCCATTGAAACCTGCCATGTAGATGAAGCTCACCGGAAGACTGATCTTTATGTCTGCTCTTGTTTCACTTAGGCTCTAGTCAGTGTCCTGGCTTCCCTGGCAGTAGACTACATTACTCTCAGCACCAGCCCTGGCCTTCACCCTGCCCTCTAACCTTGTTCTCTGAAACAAGTTTCACTTAGCTTGGCATACCAGGAAGTAGAGGTGTTTTCCAGCCCACTCCGGGGAGGGTGTCAAGAGTCTCAGGCACCCCCTACTCAGATCGGACTAGCCGGCGGACTAAGCGCTGCGCTCAGAGCCTGTCACGGATCAAGGTCTAAGAGCCAGGCAGTTTGAGTTCCACTGGGCGATCTCCACGAACTGAGGAAAAAGTGACAGAAATGCTCGTATCTGCAGAGAGCTATAGCATCTGGCGGAGACCCGCCGACTCTCACTCCGGAACCCTCGGGGGACACCAAATCCACACACGAAGTTAATGGGCTAATGCAAACCAACCTCTAAGAAACTGCTCAAGAAGGGGATCTGGCACAAATTCCTAGACCCTTTCTCTCTTCGCAGCCTCTGAGCCAACTCATTCCGGTTGCCCCGAGGCAACTCGCGGCAGTCTTGCGCCTTTCTTCACTTCCTCAAATTTCTTCCTCCACCTCCTGTCTGCGCTACTCTCTAAACATCTTACACTCCCTCCTAGTTCGTAATCCAAGACCCCTGAGCGGTTTAGTACAAAGGGCAAGCAATGGTGGGGTGGCAGTTTGTGGGCACGGCCCCAAAGTACTTCCCACGGTTCCGGAGCCCCAGGCGCCAAAGGACTGCACCGATCCTGGAGGGAGCCAGTATCGCCTTGGGCATCTTGGCCTTGAGACTCGAATTCGCGCTGTCAGGGTACTGAGGGTTGAGGGCCTTGCCTTCTGGGCTTGGCATCCCGGTGTCTCTAGGCGAACCGCGCAGTCGCTGACATCCCTTACACAGTGCTGGTTGGCTACGGGTTTATTCAAGACTCAGTTCTGGGCCCCTCGAAGGAGTTCCCGTGATCCCAGAGTCTTTACCCGTGCTATCTCCAGACCATGCCTCTACCTTCTTCTGAGCTGTCCCTCTAAGCTCTGCCTCCTCGCCAGGCCTAGATCACTAGGCGACATCCTGGAGAGGTGGCCCCTGGGGGGGGGGGGGGGAGTCAGCAGCTTTGGTCACAGGCCGAACAGGTCTTAAGACAAAGGTCGCCTAAAGGAGCCTACAGTTTTCTTCGCCGCCTGAAGCTGGGACCGCAGGCGGTCAGGCCACTCCCCAAAGCTGGAAACCTCCTTGGGAGGAGGCTTTTCCGCTTCCGCGTTTGCGGGAAGAATCCACGTACTCCCTTAAGTATGTACGCGCACCTTTACGCAGCGCAATAACTCAAAGCACGCCGCGTGCCAGACTAAGCCTTGTGTCTGGACACCTGAGGAATAGGAATGCTGCCAGCGAAGTGTCCTTCTTCGTGTAGAAGTGAAGGAGGGACCTCGGAGGTCAAGACCTATCTACTTCTGGCACAGCTCCCTCCCCACCCCCATCCTCCCCGGACTCAGCTAGGTCCTAGGTGCGCCTTGCTCTCCGGCGGCTCTGGGTCTTGAAAGGGAACGAGATATCTCCTTTCTCCTTTCAGCCAACTCCTAATGGTACTTCAGGTCTCTTTCAAGGCTTCACCTCCTCTGGGGAGACCTCTTCGATTCTCCTGCTGGGCTAAGACCCCTTCCTATGCTCTCACTCTTACGCCCGCTCCAACTCATGCTCCTTTCCCAGCCTCGCGTGGAGCTCTGTAGTAGCCCGTGTAGTCCATCAGACTTCGAGCTCCTTAGAGGCAGTAACTGCATGTTTTACCTTTGAGCGCCCAGTGTCCGCGCAACTCCGAGTGCAAAGAAGACGCTAGATAGTTTTTTCTGCTCCGGCTTAAACTTTTACAACAGGCCTTTCCCAGCCTTGCGGCAGCTGGGAAATATCCCAGGTGTAGCCTGGTAGACCCAAACGCGGAAGTCCTGTGCTTCCAGTCCCGCGCCCACCTCTGGCCTCAGCGTTCTGCCTCCCTCCAGCCAGCACCTCCTCCTCTCTAGTGGGCTGAAGGTCTCAGCTCCTAGGCCTCCGGGACCGAAGGACAGCGGAGCGCCAAGAGGAATGCGCGCAAATGGTGATTTGGAGAACACAGCTGTGGGGTGGAGGACGTGAGGGAATCTTGCCACTCGGCTCGCGCCGGGTATGTTTTCGGAAGAGGCCAGGAGAGTCAACCGCGTCCACATCGGCCGAGGCGCTGGGCACTCGCAGAATGCCAGTCCTGCGGACTTACTGCGGCCCCGCCGGCATTCCAGAGAAGAACTGAGGAAGTTCCAGGTATCGGTTTCAGGGACCCTCCGCGCCTCCCTAGCTCGCTGCGGGGAGTGTGAGAGCGAGGCACACTCAGGTGTTTACAATAGCGTTAATCCAGCCCATCCATGAGCGTCGACAACCTAGGAGCCAACATCGAGGATAATAAATTGATCTTGGAAAATAATGCACCTTGGTCAAATTATAAACTAAAATTTTCTTATTGCCAAAAATATTGTAATATTAGGCATCGCTGCTTTTTCTTTATCCGTGTTCAGACACATATCCCATATCTCTAAAGTGCTCAAGAGGACGCAGGACTCTCTGGTCCTATTAGGACTTTTTTTGGGGTAATTGCTGTAGGAGCTTCCCTCCAGAAATCATCCCACCTCACTTGTCTTGAAATTTTTAAAAAACTTTAAGTGTCCCTCGCAGTCAAGATGGCACAGGAGGGCATGGCTTTCACCAAGAAACAATGAGAAAGCTAACTTAACCGGGCCCCACATGCCTGGAGTGCCTGCTACCTCACGTTTGCAAGGCCCACCTGGAAAACCTGCTTGATTGGGCTGAAGGACACAGCTGTCTCAACACCAAGAGCCTGCCCAGGTAAGGAGAATTTTTGATACTTCAAACTGCCTTACCTTAGCAGGGATCTGTTTGAAGCAGAGCTCACATGATTCATGGACTTGGTGAAAACTAGTGGAGGATTGCATAACATCTACACACATATCCCCAAAAATAGAATGGGTGGGAGCAGCAGTAGGGCTTTGAAATCTTTCTATTCATTCATTCATTAAAAGACTATTTATTGAGCACCTACTATGTGCTAGGCACCATGCTGGGATACAGCAGTGAACAAGACATACAAAGATCCTTCTCCCATGGAGCTTCCAGCCCAATGGAAGACAGACAAAAAACAAGAAACAAATCCTGGGGTGATTCCTGGTTCCACCACCCAGTAGCTGCATCACTTCAGGCAAGGTATTTAACTTGTGTCCTGGTCTCTTCACCTGTATTGGGTATAATGGATTATTATCAGGGCTAAACAAGTTATTATAATGAAAACCCTTAAAACAGTGCTTGGCACGTAGAAACTGCTCAATAAAGGTCAGATTGTATTTTTTTATAATTCATAAATAAGTTATTTTTCTGATAGTGTTCAGTGGCAAAAAGGGAATCAGGGTGATGGGACAGGCTGAGGGAAGGAAGTCTCATTTACATTGGGTGATCAGGAAGCTGAACACAAGAAGGCAGCCTGATAAAGAAAGGGGAGAAAAAGTAGAAGCAGCAGGAAATCTCACTGCCTGGAGAGGTGACTAACTAAGCCTGAGAATGTAAGGGACCAGGGTGGCTGAAACCTGGCCATAACCCTGGGAGAGTTTAAGGTTAAGGCTGGGTGAGGTTGGCAGCTTCTGTATTACCCAAGGCTTTCTAGGCTCCACATAGAGTTTAAGTTTTATTCTAAGTGTACTGGGAAGTCACTGGAATGAGACACACCAAAATTAGGTAACAATCCTAGAACCACACACACAAAATACTGGTTAGGAGACACTCTATTGCTAATCTATTTAGATTTCTCTATTTATGGAGGAATCTTACCTTAAATTATGGGCCAGAAACTTTATAAATGGACAAACATTAATTGGCCCTGGGGTCAGCTCTTTACCGTGCCTTAAAAAATAAGGCTACTCCTGCTGAGTATTTTGGATTCCTCTTATCTCTCCTTTCCCTTTGGGAAGCTAAGGGGGAAAAAGAAAGGATGGTCGTAGCTCTTCATGAATCCAAAAATTTGTCCACTGATATTCAGTACATATTAGCAGTCTAATGGGTCCCCGACTTAACCTTCCTACTTCCCACCAAGTGGTCCTTTCCTCCTTCCCTGTGGAGAATGACAGGCCTCTGAGATGGCCCTTTCTCAAGACACTGAATCTACATATAGGCATCTTGAATATCTCAGACTGAGAAATAGAGGATTTATTTCTGAGCAAGTGATGTTTCTTGAAATTAAAAAAAAATCCCAGTGTTTATAAGAATAGGAGAGACATTTTGTTCTAAAATAAAAGCCAAAAGAATGTCAACATTGTATGCTTCTGTCTGGGGTTTTATTGTGTTCAGGTGTTTCACATGCATTAGGGCTCCCCCACCCCCATTCTTCTGATGTAAGAATCCTTAGTCAGCTTTTTCATAAATAATACTCTTTAAGACTCTTTTGCCTAATGCAATCGGCCAAGTTATTGGAGCATACATTCTCTTGCCAGTTTTATCACAAATTATGCACTGCAGAGGATAAGACCAAACTCTGGCAACATGCCCCAATCAAGGATCAGAATAACACTTCTTTTTGTACCTACCTCTGGTCACAGCCTAAATAGCAGGAAATATTGGGGCACTCAGCAATAGGTGCAACATAAAGTGTGTTTCTTTACATGTACTTGTTGTTTCTTTAAAGCATCATTTTTACATGTTCTGAAGACCAAACACTTGGTATTTTATTTAATACTGAAATATTTGTTAAGTTGATTTGTTAAGTTGATGCAGTTCACGACCTAGAGCTTCCAATTACTGTGAGACCTTAAGCAAATGACTGGACTTCTTTCGGCCTCTCTTTTCTCAGCTGCAGAATAGGGATGATAATACATTGGGTGGTCAGGAACCTGAACACAGGTTGGTTGGTTGGTTGGCTGGCTGGCTATCAGCCTTGGTATTGCATATCTATTGCTGTGTAACAATTACTCCTAAAACTTAGTGGCTTAAAATAACAAATTTTTATTATTTCATATGTTTTCTGAGGGTCAAGAATTCAGGAGTCGCTTAGCTGGGTGGTTCTGATTCAGGGTCTCTTAAAGGAGTACAGTCTAGGTTTTGCTGGGGTTGCAGTTAACTGAAGGCTTGGCTGACTTGAAGGATCTGCTTCCAGGCTCACTCATGGAGCTATTGGCAGGGTGCCTCAGTTCCTTACCACACTGGCTTCTTCATAAGGACTGCTTGCGACATGGCATTTTGGTTCCCCTTGTGCAAATGATATGACAGGGACCAAGAGAGATTCCAGGTATGGTGTGGGAGGAGACTACACAAGGGAGCAAATACTAGAAGGAAGGATCACTGAAGGCAGTTCTGGAGGATAATCACCACCACAGGCTCCAAGTGGGTAACAGAACGGAAGGAGCTTTAAAGACAGCAAAACACTGTAAATCCAAGTTACCCACACTGGTTGTTTCTTCCAGACATGATCACAGCTAATTCTTGGCAGAATTGTGCAGAGAAACCCATTTTGCCTTGAATTCTACCTCTTCTGTCTGTCAGTGCATGTTTGGCCTTGCTTGGGGTTGGCCCTTACTCATTTTCCAGTTTCTTTAACACCATCCTACTTGTCACCATTTTCATTCCCAAGCTGTGTCTTGTTAACTTCTGTCAGCTTCTATGAGCTAACAGGTTCACTCATTATGGTGCTGAGAAGGGACTCAAAGAGCTAGGTTTAAGGAGAGGGCTGCAGGAGACCCTGGTCAGTGGGCCTGTGATGGGGAGATGATAGGCAGTGTTATCAATACCATTGAGCAGGGAGCCTCTAGCAGCACCCCTGAAATGATACCACTTCACTCTCTGTTTGCTCTTCAGCTAGTCTGGATCCTGAAAAATACAGTTTGATAAAATATGAAAATTAGCACTCAGTTGCTGAGGAGCCAGTACATTGACTTGGAGTATGCTGATCAATTTGACATTTTTCTTTTTGTTGTTGTTGTTATTTAACTTTTGGTTTTACTGAAATAATCTGTTCACTTAATTTAAAAAAGAATATACTAAAGACTGGCAAGTCTCTTGCCTTAGGAAACTCCTGCTCTTTGTAAACCCCAAAGTGACTCTTCCCAAAGATAGTCATTTTCCATTCTTTGTGAATCTCTTTAGGTCTCCATGTTTCTAAAAAGTGTGCAAACTGCTATTTACTGGCCTGATAGGTGAGGAGTTAGCTTTCTGATCCCACCCCCATGCCATCTGCTTTCTCTCCTCCACCTTCCTGATGAAGTTCTGTTACAGGTTGGTTTTTGTTGTTGTTAAATTAACAGTATTTACATTATTAATACCTATAGAGATATTCACAGTTGAACATTGTAGGGTATTATAACTATTTCCATTTCCTACTTGCCACAATTGCCCTCTTCCCCCACTTCCAAAGTAACAGCTTTGTAGCTGTTACTAACTCTCCCCAGTTAGCTGTTACTAACTCGTCCCTCATACATTTTCGCACTAGGTCAGCCATGCCAGGAAGTCTAGCATTCTAATCTCTTTCTTGAAGACATCCTTTCTGGAGCTCCTTTCCTTCTGGGTTGAGTTTCCTAGCTTCTGTCTCTCACACCTTCCCTGTTCTTATTTACTCCAAGGCTTAGCTGAAGTGTAGCTTCCAGTGTTTTCACCAGGTTGAAGAGATGGCATGACAGCTGCATTCCTCAATAGGAATCTGTTTTTTTTTAAAAATTTTAATTTTTTTATTATGTTATGTTAGTCACCATACAATACATCATTAGTTTTTGGTGTAGTGTTCCAAGATTCATTGTCTCCTCCAGTCACATCCATGTTGATACAAATGGTGGATATTCTTCTTTTCTGATGGCTGAGTAATATTAATAGAAATCTGTTTAAGTCTTACTGTTCCAGTTTGGAACAGGTGCTTCTCTGTCTGGTGCCTAGGGTCCCCTTCACTTCCCTCCTGTGTTGGAGCTCCAGTTTTTGTGTCCTGTCTTCCCCTCTCAGGCTTTATGCTTCATGTTTTTGGATTGCAGGAATGTCTACATTATTTTATTTAATATTCCATAAGCCTAGGTGGAGAAATCTTTATTATCCTCATTTTGAAGATGAAGAAACTTATGCCTAAAAAGTCAGAGAGGACTTGCCCATAGTTATAGAGCTAATAAATGGTGGAGCCAGGATTTGAACTCATGTGTTGTCTGACTCAAGAGCTTGCCTTTTGCTATCTGAATCCCCTCTGCGTGAACATGGTGTGAGGCAGAAGAGGGACTGTGGATTCTTGAGATCTAAATCTTAAGAAGACTCCTTGAGTAGGGGGCCTTGATCATCTTCCTTCAGGAAAGGATGGGAAGGATTGCATAGGCTGAGGGGAGGGAAAGAGGCAGGTCGGGGGAATCTGTATGCATTGGGGCAGGTGTATGGATGGGGTGGAGAAATTGCTGTGAACAAGAAAAAGGTAAAAGTTTAGGCAAACCAGGTCTCAGTGTCACTGGATGTTAGAATGAGGGGCTGGCAATCTATCAGATGGGCAATAAAAATGGTAGGTTTTGGAGATTTTGAGTGAGAGATTAACAGTGGGACTTCATGAAGTGCAGTATGAGAATGTTATATAGATAGGTGGAGATGGGAAGACACTGGAAGTTACTCTGTGCTTATTTACTATCTTTATTCTGGGTAAGCATGTGCAATGTCTCTGCTAATGTAACATTCACTTCAATAAATTCCCCTAAATTTATACTTTTATCAGAAAGCAGAAATGTCTAGTCTGCTGATGAGGACTTATTTTGGTTTATTATTATGGTTTTAACCAAATATATCTTGCAGCAGTTCTTTGCTAAAAATATTTTTAGGTTTGTACTTACTATGCTAGGGAGTGGATTGATTCTCTTATCAACCTAGGTTCAAGAGCTAAATTCAGTAGGATAATTTTAGCAATGATTAGTCTTCAAATAAATCAGGGCAGTCCATTTATAATCCTAGGATTATAATTTAAAAGGTAATCTCAGTCCTTGTATTCCATAGTATTTATCACACACTGAGATTCCTTGTTTATTAATCTCCACAATAGACACAAGCTTGTGAAAGAAAGAAGCCACCTTGAAATGGCACAATGAGGGTCGCTTATGTACATGCATATCATGGGGCCAGGATTGATACATAGGTTTGTTTGATCTTACTTTATTATACAGGCTTCCTGAAATACTTGTTTAAAGATGTTGAAACATAGGGCATACTATATGAAGATGATTTTGAGCTAAGTAACTAGGTCAGATATCTTGAAGTTATTTTGCAGTACTGGTAGGTGGCACAGAACCCTCTCCTCCATTGTTTTTTTGTTTTGTTTTGTTCTTGTTTTTGTTTTTAAGAATGTACATATTTATGTGAGAGAGAGAGAAAGAGTAGGGGGAGGGGCAGAAGGAGAGGGAGAAGCAAGCTCCCTGCCAAGCAGGAAGCCCAACATAAGCTCAATCCCAGAACTCTGGAATCATGACCTAAGCCGAAGACAAACGCTTAACTGACTGAGCCACCCAGGTACACCCTCGCTTCCATTGTAAACCGTCCTATCATTATTCTCTGATTTGTAACATGAAATCTGTGAGACAAAGCTCACTGGCCAACTAACAGTCATTTTCCCTATTCTTCCTTGTTAATCAGACCTTGAATTTTTTAATACCTAGCACTTAGGGGCTGCTTGATTAAACCCAATAATAGACTCTCCATCTGCTTGCCCGGGAGGGGTTTAAGGGTGGGCATGTGACCCAGGCTAGCTGAGTGGAAGTCTGCTCTGGTGTGAGGTTTTGGGAAATGTTTTCCTTGCTTTTCAAAAGAGTTGCACAGGAGGAAATGATGCCGTTTTTCTGTTTGGGGATGTTGTTGTCAGCATATCACCACAATTGCTGCTGGGACTAGGGTAGCCTCATGGAGGGAATGGGTGAAGAGAACATGTTAGTAAGACAAGAATGGGAGTGGGAAAAGAGAGCGAATCTGGTTCCTTGAGGACTTTGTAGAGTTGCTGAATAATCAGCTTTGGAACCCAATTTTGAAACTTCTTGATATGTGAGAGAATTTGTTTTTCCTTATTGTTTAAGTCCTTTCTGGTTAAGGTTTTCTGTTGGTGAGAGTGCCGAATCCTAAACACTAGACCACCAGGGACAGGTTTTCTACTGGTATAGTCAAAAGCTCCATATGTATAGCAAAGCCTCCCTTGTTCACTGTTTCAGGTTTTGTCTAGAATTGGACTTAGCAGAATTTATACAACCATGGCTAAGCTTTTATGTGTAGAAGCTGAAGCTCTTTTGGTATGCACATCTGAACTTTCTTTTTATGGATTTTCTGTTCACCTATACTCTATTTTCACATACTTTAATGTGGTAAAATTGTGATTATTTTTACTGACCAGTTTCTTTATGTTGGCATCTGCTTGCTGTATAAATAACCCCTCAGTTTCACAATCTAGGGGGAATAGGATTGAGCTGGGCTGAGTTTCTTTCTGTAATGTTCTTGGAACAGCAAATACTGTTCTCCCTCAGCAGCTGCTAGAAACCATGGTGTTGGCCTCAATGAGACTGGGGTTTGGAATCCCACACACAGTGTCATTTCTCAGGTCCTATCCTGAGTCCTGTGGTTCTGCTGTTCTTGCCAGTCCTGTTGCAGCTGCATGGCCGAGAAGTTTCTCTGTTCATCTGTGGCTCAGAATATACTGTCTTCCGAGGGGCTGCCCTAAAGATCCACCCCACCTGTGAAGTCTTTCTTAGCATGTTTCCATGTCCAAACTTGGTTGTTTCTTTCTCATTTTTTCCACTGCTCTCCTGGCTCATAGGGATCTATTCAGCTGGTTCTTCCCAGTCCACTGTTGCTTAGGGGAGAACACTTCCCTCCTGGCCATCTGCCACCTAAAGAGGTTGAGACTATTAGATCATGGGTTTTATGTAGATGGTGGGTCAGTAGGGGCATGGAGGACCTGGGAGTGTCCTCAGGTTGGTGACACTGAGCAAGATTCAGCTTACTCTCAGTTCAGGTCATTGAAGTGCAAAAACTCTACCAATCCCCCCTTCAGTAGAACTGAATTTTCCCTCTCTTCCCATGCATCTTAGTTGCCCTGTGCTTCTTCCTCCTCCACTCACCTGTGTAATCAAACTTTCTTTCCAGTAGTAGAAAAACCTCCTTGGGAAAATAAGCACCCCGATCATCTGTCTTTTGCTTTGAGGTACTTGGTATTTATAGATGCTTCCCCAGTTAGTGGCTCTCACAACTATGGGAGTGGCCAGGGGAAAGGAAAGACCCCGAGGACACCTCTGAGAGACAAGGGGTGAGGGAAGTGTGCTGAAACACAGGGTAAGTTACTAAGGGAAATAAACTTGCCACTCTTAAATAACTCTCTTTGTCTTTTTTTTTTTTTTTTAAAGATTTTATTTATTTATTTGACAGCAAGATAGCACAAGCAGGGGGAATGGGAAAGGAAGAAGCAGGCTTCCTGTTGGGCTGGGAGTCCAATGTGGGACTTGACCGCAGGACCCTGGGATCCTAGCCTGAGCTGAAGGCAGGCACTTAACCAACTGACCCGCCCAGGCACACCTCTCTTTGTCTTTAAAGTAAATTTCAAATGCCTCTTTGAGCTTCAGTTTCAAAACTGTAAAACATATATTAATGCCTTCCCTGTGGGTTGATGTTAGGATAAAAAATGATATTTGGCAATAGACCCAACAATATGGAACCAAATAGAAACAAAACAAAGTGTTATCATTTCTCCATTATTCCTCTTTCTCACTATGGCTCTCAATAGCCCCTGACTCTTACCCTGAAGTTACACATGTTATATCTGTTCCATTGCATTGTCTAGACTTGAGTCAAATGACCAACCTGGCTGACAAGGAAGCTTGGATTGGCAGTCTTTGTTTTGGGAAGACAGGTGCTTTCCCAAATATTCTGTTATTGTGGAAGATGAAAAGATGCTGGGGACAGCCAGTGGTCTCTGCTGTTATCATCTTGGTAGGCTTTCTCCCCTCTTCTTTCTTTTCCTTGGGCACAGATTTTTAACAAGGAGTTCATGAGAACACCGTAAACTAATTAAGAATATATATCACACCCTCTTGTGTCTTACTGGCAAAATCTACCTTTCACTCTAGAGGTTAAAAATAGCAAATACACACATTCATAGCTTCTGCATTTATGGGTAAGCATGACACCTAGTCATGGATGAGGAGGCCATGAGATATTACATAGGTGGTGTCTGTTGAGGACTTGAGGGAATGATTTTCTTCCCTAATGAAAAAAGAAACTGTATTGAACATTGCTGGTGTATCACTTCAAAATCCCCTCAGCCCCTCTACTGGGGTGACCTCCTCTGTACAAACCAGTGCCTGTCTGTGCAGGTAGGGTTTGACAGGGCCTTACCTGGGCCCAGGCATCAGAGTTCTCACTTCCTATTCTGGAGCTCCTTTGATGCTGCACTCCTGGAAATCCATGGGGACCATGTTCTCTGCCCTCATGCAAGCATAACCTGGTGGTGTGGGAGAACTTAATACCTGTGAAGCAGACCTTGACCACTGCGAGGTCAGGGGTGAGAAACCCTTTTCTTTTTGTCTCCTGAATGAACAGTTACGATATAGTTCATAAGGCTTCTCATAAAGTCCCAATACGTTTGAGAACCAGTTTCTCACAGAGTGGCCACATCAATAATGCATCCTGTATTGGCTTTCTTCCATTCCTGTTTCACTGCCCATATCTGAGACTCCTATTCTTTATTAGGGAATCAAATTTCCTAACCAAATACCTGCATACAAATCTTTGTCTCAAGCTCTGAATTTAGAGAAGCCTAGACTAAGAATTCTTCTAAGAGAGATTTTCTATCTCTTTTCTTCCCCTTCCAAACCTCTCCTCCCTTCTCGTTCCTTCCAGTTGTCTCATAGGGATGAAGTATATGGAACACCAGCAACCATTTTGTGACCATGAGGAGAAAGTGCAGGGAATCACTGAATAGCTGATGTAGAGTCTTTACATTGGTGAGCCACTGAACCAAGTAAGAAATGATCTACCTTAGATGTTTCTGTTATGTGAGAAAAGTAAACAACAATTATTTAAACCACTTCTAGTTGAATATTATGGTACTTGCAGCTGAAAGCATTTTAACAGAGTCCATGAAACCATTCACTTATAGATGAATATATAAAACCAGCACACATATTTATTCACTCTTATTTTTCAAATGCATGTTAGTGAACTACAAATTCGTTTAAAAGGAGATGCAAGCACTATTGTTTGGTGCCTGACATGTTTTCTGCCCTTCTTCATAACAGAACCCATTCACCCTTTTCCTTGCCCTCAAGAGGCTGGGGAAAGTGGACCTCACTCCCATCTCCAATAGTGAGCCTGGTCTGTTTCAGTCTAATCCTACTCTACGATCATCATTGGTCCAGGAATGGGCTTATGCACATATTTAGGCTAATGAAACTTGAGGAGAAGGTTTCTAAGAAGCTTCTGGGGACCCTTTCCCTTCCACAAGGGAGAACTGCAGGAAGAGGTAGATTTCCATAGCTTTCACATATGTGTCTGAATGTGGTAGCTGGAGTGCCACTGCTGTTGTGCTGCCAGTCTGGGGACAAAACCCACAGTGAGGGGGTGCCTGGGTGGCTCAGTGGGTTAAAGCCTCTGCCTTCAGCTCAGGACATGATCCCAGGGTCCTGGGATTGAGCCCCGCATTGGGCTCTCTGCTCTGCGGGGGGCCTGCTTCCCCCTCCCACCCCCGCTGCCTGCCTCTCTGCCTACTTGTGATCTCTGTCAAATAAATAAATAAAATCTTAAAAAAAAAACCCACAGTGAGGAGACAGAATTGCATGATAGAAAGACCCTGGGGCCATGACAATGATACTGATCTGGTGAATCAGCTCTCTCTGAAGTCCTTTCTCTGGCCTTTCTTTTGTATGATATTATATAAGTATGATATTATACATGTATATATTTTATATGATATTATATATGTATATATGTATATATATACCTATACATATGTACATATATACAAGAATATATATATTCTTTTTGTTGAAGGCAGGTTGAATCTTGATTTTTGTGTCTTGCCACAGAAAGCATCCTAACTGTTTTAAATTGTTACTAATTTAGTTTAACTTTTTGTTCCGTGTTTTCTCAGTTATCAGGTACTCAAAGTTTATCCCCAATCATGCTGAAATCTGTGAAATATTGGGATGTTAGAAGGGATCTATATCCCCTCCAGTTGGAAATGGTTATGTTAGAGTATTTCTCAAGCTTGTTGCACACCTCCTCTTTTGGTTCTTATTGGCTTTTTTTCCCTTTCTCCTCCCCCAAGGTCTTAGAGAGTATTCAGGGTGAGAAATCAAGAAAGAATTAGCATGGGTACTTCCAGGCTACCTTTGCCAATGCAAGGGAGAGGGCTTATCCAGTGGAGGGTAGAGTGAACACTGCTTGGGGCAGAGCTTGGTGCTTGATGGTCACTCAGTAATTGGCTGATTTTAATGAGCTTTTATGGGAAGGACAAGAGGTAGATTTTGTTAACTGCTTAGTAGAGAACTAGCTCCAAAGGTGTGGAGTAACCTGCTCATGGTGGAAAATTCAAGTAAATTACACTCAACTCAGTGAATTTACTCTGAGACCTAATATGGTCAGTGATGCATGAACTACCATAGTATATAGTTCCCACTCCTGCCATTAAAGCCCAAGAGCAGTTATGTAATGTACAAGATGCCACCTTATGCTACATGACACATGCTACCAAAATGGTTGACAAGTAAATTGTACCATCTAAGAAGCAAAAACTACTGGCTCTTCAGACTTTGAGAGCTTACAATCCAGCTTGGGGACACTTTGCTCTGCTGTCACCATTTGGACTGACTGATAAAACCAAGAACATCTGTAGGTGGGTTGAAAATGGAATAAAGTGTGCAGAGACTGGCTCTACCAGATGTTAATAAATGTTATGAGAAATATGTTTCCTGAAATCCAATTCTTTTAGGAAACCCCAAGTTTCCTAGGTTAAAAGTAGGTATAAGGTTCCTTTACTGCCGGTTTTCTGTGGCCTTTATTTCAAATACCAGTGGACATTGTGAATCTTTAAGAGAAGAATGCTATATGAATCTTCCCAAATTTATTTGGCCAAGTAATTCTTTTCCTTTTCCTTTTTCTTTTGCTTACCCTTCCCCTTCCCTTTCCCCTTCCCTCCCCTCCCCTCCCCCCACACCTCTTTCTGTCAAGGAATTCTTTCTTCAGAGGTCTGGTCTTGTGGACTGTCTTTTGGGGAACACTAGTCTAGCCTAATGGGATCTAATAATAGGGTCCTCTCTAAAAATGAAGCACCTGCAACTACAAATAGTGGATTATTTGTTGAGAATGTAAAACTATCACATAACTGAAATTAAAATCAACCTACTCTGTCCTCTTATATTTCCTTTTTTTTTTAAAAGATTTTATTCATTTATTTGTCAGAGAGAGCACAAGCAGAGGGAACAGCAGGCAGAGGGAGAGGCAGCCTCCCTACTAAGCAAAGAGCCCCATTCTGAACTGGCATTTTCTCTTACAGCTTCACAAAATTTTCCTTTTGGTTATCACTTATGTGTTGTTGTTTTTTTCATGAAATTTCAGCTTGTGGTGTTTTATTTTGACTTTATTTTATTTAAATATTTATTTATTTGACAGAGAGAGAGATAGCAAGAGAGAGAGCACAATCAGGGGGGAGCAGCAGGCAGAGAGAGAGCTGGATTCAGGGCTCAATCTCAGGACCCTGGGATCATGACCTGAGCTGAAGGCAGATGCTTAACTGACTGAGCCACCCAGGCTTCCCTGTCCTCCTATATTTCTGATATTTTGCCCTGTTTAGAATCTCTCTTTTGGGAATAATAGCTAACAACATGATCAGTTTACTTTGGGAGTAACACTTAAGTCAAGAGTGTCTCTGAGTATGACCAATGTGCTTTCTCCAAGAACATCTTACATTGGAAAACTATTTGTGGTTTTCCCAGAAAAGTATCTGACACCCAGCAGGAATGAATGCTTCAGTTGAGAAGACTGAGACTCCTCTCTTTTGACCATTGTTTTCTCCCCACTGGGGGTTAGAGAAAACCTCTCAGATCCCCAGAGATTCTTACGATCTAAAATGTGAAAAGACTTTGGATGTTCTGTGGCTAGTGGTGAAATCTCTACCTATGTGGATGAGAAGCACAGGTAAAATAGTGTAAACCCATACCAGCCAGCCTTTGGGTTAAGTGAGATTCTTGATCACATAAAATGCCTGCCTGAGTAATGAAAATATATCAAGTTATTGAATTCCATGCAGGAAGAATTTTGTGCAGTTACTTATAATTAACATAGTGGTTTCCTCATGTTTCAGGAAGCAGAGCATTGTCTGGTAAGTGATGGTAAGCAAAGATGACCTGTAGGCAATTGCTGTAGGTATACTCAGCAGACCCACTCACCAGGAAGTCAATCTCTAGGAGGATAGGCTATGAAGAGGGAAAATGACAGTGATATGTCAGCTGATGTCCAGAACTAGCAGTGGGTGACATCATCCTGGAGCAAGAGAAGAAACAATTATTCATGTTACCTAGAACAATAGTTTGTAAACAGAAGCCAGTTTTTCTCTTGTAGGTAAATGAAAGAACTAAGAGAAGAAAGGTTATATGGTGATCTTTTCTTGTCTAAAATTTAAAGGATGAGATTATGTTTTCCTCATTCTTAAAAACATACATGTCCTTGGTTACGAATTGATAGTAGGTAATAGCCATTTTTTTAAAAAGTTTTAATATACTTGACCAAATAAAAAGTTACCAACTCTCATGTTAGTCTCATGGCTTTAAATTTTTGTGTGTTACATTTTTCTTGTGCTTTGTTTGAAATTACACTGTTCCATGTGTGGGAACCACTACTCTGAAGCATGTTGAGAACTTGGTCAAGAGTTTCATGTTAGGTTGCAAGATAATGAGAGCCGGAGAGAAAGAGGCATAGAAATGACTTGGAGGATGTGAAAGTGAAGAAGAGAACAATGAGGATTCTCAAGGCAAATTTGAAATATAATGTTAAAATACCATGTTTTAGGTACATTAGTTAGGCAGAAGTAATGGTGATATAGCTATGATGCTGCCAGCGCGGCTGTGATGGTCCAGCTCCCTCAGGGTTGGTTCTGGTCCTCTATCCTGAGCAGATCTGTGTTTATCAGCCTCGAGGGAAAGAAGCCAGCTCTTTCTTGGTAAGAAGAGGGTTCCAAAGTTAATTTCTCTTGTTTTAAGCACAAAATTTTAAGTTTATTGTAAAATATTGTTCTGAAAATTACCCATGATTCTGCTACCTATTAAGTGCTAGTTAGAAGTTAGCAAATCATATTTTTTTTTCCTGATAAAGAATTTTTTATCAAAAATGGTGAGACACATGTTTTGAAATCCTAGGATAAGAAGCTGCTGGACTCAAGCTATTAAGGTTTTATTAGCCCTATCTAATTATGATACTAAGATACTTCATATATGAGGTTTGATTATAAGAGAATGGTATTAAATGCATGGTTGATGAAATCTGTCTCATTTCTCTATAGTAATATTATGGACATGAACAGAAACTTTTAACAGGGAGGGAATGTGCTAACTTTGGAGTCAAACTGATTTCAATCTCTCAAGCATAGGCAAGTCACTTAACCTTTCTGAGCCTTAGATTCTTTAACTGTAAAATGAGGACAATAAAAGTTCCAGCCTAGGAAATTATGTTCAATATGATGAGCTGAGAAAATGCTAAAATCTTCCACTCATGCACTGAATCACCAAAGTGATAATAAATATATACCCAAGCTTTAAGACAACAAAGAAGACTGTCTGTGTATGATAAACAGAGAATCCTTAATGGAAAAAGTGGAACAGGAACCAGATCAATAAACAGAGACCATCATACTGCTCCCAAGGGCCCAGGTGGTCTCTGGGTTTTTGTATCATATTCTTTGAGTCTGAAGTGCCCCACCAAGAGGCTAGAGGCTATGTAAGTGACCCACAACAAAGTGACCAGTAACTCAGGGAAGTCACCTCAAAAAAAGAGGGACAATGTGACAGATTATATTTTCTTACTTGACTATAGTAATGTCTCCATTTCACATTCTGTTCTCATAATGTTGCTTTGACATATCTTCCACTGAGAGATGGAATCTAGGTTTCTATTTCTTAAATTTTTGCAGGTTTTTGGCTATAGCAGAAGTAGTTATGGGACTTCCAAAGCTAAGTCATACAAGGGAATACAGGTTCCACCTAGGTCTCTCAGGACACTTGCTCTTGGAACTAAACTACTCCACACAGAAGCCCAAGCACTGCATTGTGGAGGCTCAGATGAAGAGAAACCAAAGCCCCTGATTCTCAGTATGGGCTGAGTTTTAACTGATAGAAAACACCAACTGGCCCATCACATGAGGCTATCTAATTTATCTAATTATAGCCATCAGAAAAAAAAAGAACCCTCAATTTATGGTTTGAATAGCACATTGAACTAGCTGAAGAGTGAATCAGTGAGCTGAAAAATTCTTCCAGAATGTTATATAAAGAGAATAAGAGATCAGAAATAAGGAATGATAATGAGGGAAATGATATAGTCCTAGCTTAACTGAAGTGAAGAAACCAACAGAAAGACAGCAGCAGCCCTCACCTGTAGGTGAGCATCCCACAAGCATTCTAAGGGTGTAAATCCATACAGCTGTGACTATCCATACTACTACACCTGACTACTATGCCAGTGTGCTCCAGAGTACACAGTTTAGCCCAGCTTCTACCAGGAATGTAAAAATAAGTTTCACTTTCCCACAAAATATTTTTATTTTTTCTTTTATAAACTTTATCTCACTTTTTTTCTCTGGCAATCAATTTGTGTGTGTTTGATCTTCCTCTTAGTCAAGTAAATTTCAGCTGTGCTTTAACTAAACTGTTATTTGACAAAAGTATGAAAAATATAAGGAAAAAATGGAAATAGGTAAGGAAATTCAAATATTCTAATAAAAGTCCCAGGAAGAAAAAGTGAAGAGAATGGAAGAAAGGCAATATTTTTAAAAATAATTGAAAATTTGCCAACACCTGAGATGGTCTTAAGTTTTCAGATTATAGAGCCCATCAAATGCTGAACAAGATGAATAAAATAAACCCATATTTAGACACATTGTTTTCTTAAAACATTTTTATTTATTTATTTGAGAGAGAGCTAGAGAGCATGTGACCACAAGCAGTGGGGAGGGGCAGAGGGAAAGGGAGAAGCTTAGCAGGGAACCTGGTGTGGGGCTCAATCCCAGGACCCTAGGATCATGACTTGCGCTGAAGGCAGATGCCCAACCAAGGTGCGCCATGCTTGGACACATTGTATGAAACTTAAAAACATGGGGCTCCTGGGTGTCTCAGTGGGTTAGGGCTTCTGCCTTTGGCTCAGGTCATGGGTCCCAGGGTCCTGGGATGGAGCCCCGCGTTGGGCTCTCTGCTCTTCAGGGAGCCTGCTTCCTCCTCTCTCTCTGCCTGCCTGCCTCTCTGCCTACTTGTGATCTCTCTCTGTCAAATAAATAAATAAAATCTTTAAGAAAAATCATTAAGGAAAAGCAGAAAATTTAGATGGTAGCAATTCCAAAAGGCATATTAACTACAATGGAATAATAATATGAATGATACCAGACTTTTATTTAACACTGAATTCAAGAAAACAGTGGAGAAATATCTTTGAAACCCTGATGGAAAATAATATTGAACTTATTTTTATACCCAGCCCAACTGTAATTCAAGTGTGCATATTATGTAAGTACACTTTTTAGGCAACAAAGGCTTAGAAACTTTACTACTATAGATCCTCGCTAAAAGAACTTCTAAATGATGTATTCCAAAGAGAAGACAATTAAATGAGATAATGCATGGGAAGCATTTAATATGTTAAATCTGCCTTTTTTAAATTTAAATTTAAATTTTAAAAAATCTGCCTTTTTAATATTATTAAAAAAGACAAATGCCTAGCACCATTATTTGCCTTTTCCCATTATTCATGTCTTTAATGTGGATGTGGTATGTGCACCCACCCAAAGCGTTTTTGACCACAAAACAAGAAGAAGAAAAGAAAGACCAAAGGAAACACAGAAATGTAGATCCTGATGTTTTTAGCTTATCATATAATCTCTGGCAATTCACCTACCTTCTTGTTATGTGAGGAAAAATAAATTCTTATTTATTTAGGTCTTTGTTGATTGGATTTACTGCTACTTCACCTGATGCATTCCTAAGTGACTAGCTTTCCACTTTTCTTATCTTTGAATTATAAACTATAAGGATTAAATGGGAGGATAGGTTAAATTTTTCTGGTACCTAATATAGTCTCCAATAAATATTAAGCCTCTTCTTAATCCTCCAGATTGTAAGCTCAAGAGACTTCATTGTATTTGCATTCTCTTTGCTCAAGCAGTTGAGTACAGTTCATGGGATAGTTCTAAAATGCCAATTTATGGGCTAGGTACTTCAATAGTTGCTAACTCCTACTAGGATATCAATAAATATCTGTTTAGTGGATAGATAAATAAAGCTGTAGATTAGGTCTCTAGAAATTAATACTGCTGTTATCTTAAAAATTATCAAATGAACCAACTACATTTCAGTTTTTTCCTGTTAACACAGCTTCTGCAGTGTTCAAAAGAGTGCTTCTTGCCATCTTCCTAGCTTCTTTGACTCTTAAGATTCAACACAGAATTTTTAATTCATTCTGAAGAGAGCTGTAAGTGGAGGGGAAAAGTGACTTTATTGTCCTTTCTGTACTGACCCAGATTTTGTCATTTTAAACTTATTTCAAGAGTTGTGAACCCCTTGAATTCTCAAACAAGTAACCAAAAGGCAGCATGTACAGAATGGAGGTTTTGTTGTTGTTGAAATAATTCATACACAGAGACACAAAGTGTTCTGAGTGTTAGTCTTTGAAAAGGAAGTGTCGGGGAAAGGAAAAGGAAAGGATGAAGGTGGAAGACCTAAAACATTTTCAAGAACATTGTATACAAAGAAGTGTCAAAGGAGAGCCATACCCATAAAATAGAAAATGATGGATGAGTAGATAAGGTTATAAAAAAGGATTTGTGGAGGCTGCATGAAATAGAATAATTTGGCCAAGTAGAGAATTCTTACAGACTATTACACATTAAAAACATCTGGGAAAAAATAACTAGCATCAGGTTTCAAGTAAGAAAAGCACCATGTGTCTAAAGCAAGGGTATAGGGAAGAAGAAACATATCAACATTCAGTCTCTGACTGGCATATAGCAGGAGATTTGGAAAGCTGGCTGCTCAGGAATATGGAGACAAAATACTCAGGGGTTATAAAGAACGAAGGCAGCAGAGGCAATAGAGGAATCATGAATTGGGTACTTTGGAGGGAGTGGGACAGGGGAATTGCATTTGGGACGAATCAGGAAAAAAGAAACTTGCCCTGTGACTTGAACACACTAGGAAATGAAAGAGACGAATGAAATGAAGGAAAGAAATTAGGTCAGAGTATATGAGAAAACCTAACTTTGTAGTACAAGTTCTGTGATTTTTCCCTGCCCATTGCTGCCTCTAGTCCCTGCCAGTACTGCTCCCTTTTCCAGGATATTCTTCACCCAGCCAATATCTGCTCTTCCTTCTGCTCTCCGCTTAAATGTCCTCCAGAAAGCTGCTTCTAATTCTGCTTCATCTGCTGACTTCAGCTTGACTTGCTTCCCATCTGTGTTCTTACAGCATCTCCCACTTTGCTAGTATAGCTCCTGTCACTGGGGATCATAACTGCCATGTTTACTTGTCTGTCTTGTCCACTATCCTGTGAGCTCCTTGAAAGCAGGAACATGTCTTATTAATATTGGCATTCTAGGACTTGCACAGTGTGGCTCATGATAGTTCTTAATAAATTTTGGTGAATAAGTGAATGAATGAATGAATGAATGGTATGAATTTGTGATTTATTTTTTTAAATTCCAGTACATTATTATTCTTTGTGAACTCTTTAGAGCATCTGGAACTTGTTTTACACTGAGTTACATTATCTTAGTTTTATATTCCAAAATGTTTTTTGTTCACTATTAACTATTTCCCTTCTAATTTTCAATGCCACTTTAAAAAAAATTTTAATTCCAGTACAGTTAACATACAGTGTAATATTAGTTTCAGGTCTACAATATAGTGATTCAACACTTCCATACATTACCTGCTCCTCATCACTAAAATTGAACTCCTTAATCCTTATCACCTGTTGCACCCACCCTCTCACCCACCCCTCTCTTCTGGTCACCATCAGTTTCTTCCCTCTTGTTAACAGTCTGTTTTTTTTAAATTTCTCTCTCTTTTCCCCTTTGCTTATTTGTTTTGTTTCTTAAATTCCACATGTGAGTGAAATCATTTGATATTTGTCTTTCTCTAACTCATTTTGCTTATCCTTTAGCTCTATCCATATTGTTGCAAATGGCAAGATTTCATTCCTTTAGATGGCTGAATAATATTCCATTATGCATATACCATATCTTTTTGATCCATTCATGTATGAATAGACACTTGAGCTGCTTCCATAATTTGGTTATTGTAAATATTGCTATTATAAGCATAGAGGTATGTATATCCTTTTGAATTAGTGTTTTTGTATTTTTTAGGTAAATACCTAGTAGAGCAATTGCTGGATCATAGGATAGTTCTTTTTTTTTTTTTTTTTTTTTTAAGAGAAAGAGGGCAAGCATGAGCAGGGAGGGGCAGAGGCAGAGGGAGAGAGAGAAGCACAAGCAGGCTCCATGCCCACACCCAGTATAAAGCCTGATGTGGGGCTCCATCTCCCCACCTTATCAGAGACTTGGCTGCCAGTTTTCTCTTCTAGGATTTTTATGGTTTCAGGTCTCACATTTGGATATTTAATCCATTTTGAATTTATTTTCTGTATGGTGCAAGAAAGTGGCTCAGTTTCATTCTTTTGTATGTTGCTGTCCAGTTTTCCCAACATCATTTTTGAAGAGACTTTTTCCCATTTGATATTCTTTCCTGCTTTGTTGAAGATTAATTGACCATATAATTGTGTTTTTATTTCCAGGTTTTTTTAATCCATTCTATTGATTTATGTGTCTTTTTCTGCCTGTACCATGCTGTTCTGATTACTAGAGCTTTGCAATATAACTTGAAGTCTGGAACTGTGATACCTCCAGCTTTGCTTTTCTTTTAAAAGATAGCTTTGGCTATTCATGGTCTTTTGTAGTTCGATGCAAATTTTATGATTATTTGATCTCATTCTGTAAAAAATGCTATTGGTATTTTGATAGCAATTGCATTAATATGTAAATTGTAGTATAGACACTTTTTAAAAAATAATTTTTAATTTTTTATTAACATATGATGTATTATTAGCTCCAGGGGTACAGGTCTGTGAATTGCCAGGTTTACACACTTCATAGCACATACCTTCTCCAATGTCCATAACCGTACCACCCTCTCCCTACCCTGCTTGCCCCAGCAACTCTCAGTTTGTTTTGTGAGATTAAGAGTCTCTTATGGTTTATCTCCCTCCCAATCCCATCTTGTTTCATTTATTCTTTTCCTACCCCCTAAACTCCCCACATTGCCTCTCAACTTTCTCATATCAGGGAGATCATATGATAGTTGTCTTTCTCTGATTGACTTATTTCGCTAAGCATAATACCCTCTAGTTCCATCCACATTGTCGCAAATGGCAAGATTTCATTTCTTTTGGTGGCTGCGTAGTATTCCATTGTAGATATATACCACATCTTCTTTATCCATTCATCTGTTGATGGACTTCTAGGTTCTTTCCACAGTTTGGCTATTGCAGACATTGCTGTGTAGTATAGACGCTTTAACAATATTTGTTCTTCCAATCCATGAACATGGAATATCTTTCCATTTCTTTTTGTTATCTTCCATTTCTTTCATCAGTGTCTTAAAGTTTTCAGAGTACAGGTCTTTCACCTCCTTGGTTAAGTTTATTTCTAGGTATTTTATTATTTTTGATGTAATTGTAAATTGAATTATTTTGTTAATTTCTCTTTCTACTTTATTATTAGTGTATACAAATGCAACAGATTTCTGCACATTGATTTTATATCCTGTTACTTTACTGGATTAATTTATCAGTTCTAGTAGTTTTTGGTGGAGTCTTTTGGGCTTTCTGTATATAGTATCATGTCATCTGCAAATAGTGGAAGTTTTACTTCTTCTTTATTGATTTGGACTCCTTTTCTTTCTTTTTGTTTTCTGATTATCATGGCTAGAACTTCAAATACTATGTTGAATAAAAGTGATTAGGGTAGACATCCTTGTCTTGTTCCTGATCTGACAGTTTTTCCCCATTGAGTATGATGTTTGCTGTGGGTTTTTCACATATGGCCTTTATTATGTTGAGGTATGTTCCCTCTAAACCTACTTTGTTGACAGTTTTTATTGTGAGTAGATGTTGTTTTTGTCAGATTCTTTCTTTATTTCTATTGAAATGGTCATATGGTTTTTATCCTTTCTTTTATTGGTGTGATATATCACATTTGATTGATTTGTGAATATTAAGCCAGGCTTGCATCCTGGGAATAAATCACACTCAATGGTGGTGAATGATTTTTTTTTTAAGATTTTATTTTATTTGAGAGAGAGAGGGAGAGAGAGAGAGAGAGTTCACAAGCAGGAGGAGGGACAAAGGGAGAGGGAGAAGTAGACTCCCCATTGAGCAGGGAGCCTGACATGGGACTTGATCCCAAGACCTTGGGATCATGACCCAAGCCGAAGGCAGACACTTAACCAACTGAGCCACCCAGGCATCCTTGTGAGTGATTTTTATATATTGTTGGATTCGGTTTGCTAATATTTTGTTGAGGATTTTTCAATCTATGTTTATCGGGGGTATTGTCCTGTATGTAGTTCTCTTTTCTTTGTGGTGTCTTTATCTGGTTTTCATATCAGGGTGATACTGGCCTCATAGAAAGAATTTGGAAGTTTTCCTTCTTATGTTTTTGGAATAATCTGAGAAGATTAGGTATGAACTTTTCTTTAAATGTTTGGTAGAATTTGCTTGTGAAACTGCCTGGTCTTGGAGTTCTGTGTAATGGGAGTTTTTTGATTACTGATTAAATTTCCTTGCTGGTAATTGGTCTGTTCAAATTTTATATTTTTTACTGCTTCAGTTTTGGTAGGTTATATGGTTCTGGGAATTTATTCATTTCTTCTGGGCTGTCTAATTTGTTGGCACATAGTTTGTCACAATTTTTTTTTATGGTTGTTTGTATTTCTCTGGTGTTGGTTATCTCTCCTTCCTCTTTCATTGGTGATTTTGTTTATTTGAGTCATTTTTTTTTTTATGAGTCTCACTAGAGCTTTACCAGTTTTGCTGATCTTTTCAAAGAACCAGCTGCTCCTGGTTTCATTGATCTGTTCTATTGTTTTTGTTTGTTTTGTTTTCTGTATCATTCGTTTCTGCTCTAATCTTTATTATTTCCTTCCTTCTGCCAGTTTTGGGTCTTGTTTGTTCTTCTTTTTCTAGCTCCATTAGGTGTAACATTAGGTTGTTTATTTGATATATTTTTTTAAAAGATTTGATTTATTTATTTGAGAGAGTGATAGAGTGAGAGCACGAGCAGGGGGAGGAGCAGAGGGCGAAGGACAAGTGGACTTGATGCTGAGTGGATCATGACCTGAGCTGAAACCAAGAGTTGGACAGTCAACCAACTGAGTCGCCAAGTCTTCCCTATTTGAGATTTTTCTTGCTTCTTGAAGTAGGCCTGTATTACTATAAAATCCCCCTTAGAACCACTTTTGCTGTATCCCAGACATTTCAGACTGTTGTTTTCATTTGTTTCCATATACTTTTTTATTTCCTCTTTGATTTCTTGGTTGACCCATTCACTGTTTAGTTGCATGTTACTTCACCTCCATGTATTTGTGCTCTTTCCAGATGTTTTCTTGTGGTTGACTTCTAGTTTCATAGCATTGTGGTCAGAAGAGATGCCTGGTATGACTTCAAATTTATAACTTGTTACCTGAGATTTGGGATTGGAACTAGAAAACCTTTGGTTAAACCTTGACTCTTGCAATTTCTAGCTCTGTGTCTATAGACAGGTAACCTTATCTTTCTGGGGCTTAATGTTCTCAATTATGAAATGGGGTAATGTTATCTTTTCTGTAGGCCACCTCACCCTAAACATACCTAATCTTTTCTGATTGTAGGTTCTTGTGGGGATAAAATAATATAGTGGGAAAGCTCTTTGTGAATAAAGTGATTTTCAAATAAGTTATTAAAAGAGTTAGAATGTCTTTCTGCATACATGTCTCTGTGTGTGTATAGCTAATGAGGGAAGAAATTTTAATATGTCAAAACATTTATAATAAACCATGGGAGCAGCTCTGCTTCTAAATATAGTGCTTTTGATGGTTTTGAATAATGCTGTCCAATAGAACTTCCAAGGATAAGAAAAGTCTGCATCTGTGCTGTCAGGTTCATTAGCCATTCACCTTATGTGTCAATAGAGCATTAGAAATGTAGCTAGTGCAACTGAGGAACTGAATTTTTAATTCTATTTAATTTTATTTAAATTGCCATGTATAACAAGTGGCTATCTTATCAGACAACATATAGATGTTGAATGTTTTCATCATGACAAAAAGTTCTATTAGAGCTAATTTAGAATTTAAGTTGATGGTGAAAAACTAAGTTAACTTCATGGGTCTGTCAGGTATTGGAAATGTCAAAAGTGGTTGGATATAAGACTGAAGGGGATAATGAGCATTGTACTTAAAAAGCATTCGCGGGGCTGCCTGGGTGGCTCAGTGGGTTAAGCTTCTGCCTTGAGCTCAGGTCCTGATCTCAGGGTTCTGGGATCAAGTCCCACATCGGGCTCTCTGCTAGGCAGGGAGCCTGCTTCCTCCTCTCTCTCTACTTGTGATCTCTCTCTCTGTCAAATAAATAAAATCTTTTAAAAAAAAAGCATTCCCATTCATTTGTAAAAATTTTTGGTTTTGGATAGCAGTTGTCAGTTTTAATTTCTGGGTTAATACTTGAAATTATTTGCCAGTATGGAAGGAGATGACCTGCTTCAAAGCCTCAAATCCACTTTGAAATTCAAGGAGGTAAATCTACCTATTTTTCTACCTAAGTAACTTACCCATCTACATCAGTAATAATGGAGTTAGGCTATCTTGGAAGTCCATCTCGTATTTGTAATTTACTCATTGTGTTCCTAAAAAGATTGGTAAAAATTATACCCAAGTCGGTGATCTGATAATCTGCATATATGTTGATGTAACAACTCAGGGAATATACTAATAATAATATTTAAGCATTTCTAGGAAGACTGGCAGTGCTCACTTCAGTACATACTGGCCAGTTTCTGTACACCACCCCTCCCCCAATATTGTGCTACCTCTCTATTCCTTGGCTTTTATTTTATTTCCTTCTCCTTCAAATTATTTTATCTCTGGCTTCCAATCTGTATACTACTATATTTATTATTATTTTCAATCTTACTATAGTGGGGTGAAGTGAGCAAAACTTCTTTTTTTAAGGAAGAAAAAAAGTCATGTAAAAGATATCCATATATACTATTTCTCTAAAGTAGATCTTCTACCTTCATCATTTCTTTTCCTTCCTTCCTTCCTTCTCTTTTCTCCCTTCTCCCTCTTCTCTACATTCCCTTCCTTTCCCCCCCTTCCATTTCTTGTCAAGAAGAATGACTTAAATGGCCTCTCTAATTTATTCATTCATTCAACAGCTATTAATGGACTTCCTGCGTGTACCAAGCCCTGTGCTAGGCATTGTGATTACAAGAGTGAGTGAGACAGAGGTATCTTCATGGGCAGAGAGAGAAATCAACTTAAATTGGTAAGTGAATAAATAAATAAATAAAATAATTACAAAACAAGATAATTTTTAAAAATGAGCACAGGATTGTAATTGTGGGTGGGTGAAGCCATTGGAGATGGCTTGGCCAATGTAGTCTGACTGAGAAGGAGATGAGATTTAAGGTGAGAAAAAGTCAGCCATGTGAAGAGCATTCCAGATGAAAGAAATATATTGTGATGTCCTGGGAGGGAGGAAAGGTAAACATTTTAGGAACTGTTCCAAGACTGATGAAGCTGAAATTCAGAGTGGAGTGGAGACAAAGCACAATGATGTGAAGTGAGATAGGAAGACAGGGCCACATAAATCAGCACAAGACCATATTTATATCTCTAAGATGTATATGGTCATACCTGTTATATTACTAGCATGTCACACAAGAACATCTAACAGTTAATAATAGCTAGCAGCAATGGAGCAGTTCATAATGTGTGTGGTGCTGATCCAAGAGCAACACAGCTATAATTATTTATCTTCAAAGCATTCCTATGAGACAGCTATAGGCATCATCCCCATTTTGCAGATGAGGAAGCTGAGGCACAGGGAGGTTAAATAACTTCCCCAATGTACTATAGCTAAGAAGATTAACCAGAGTAATTCATATGTGACCAATCTAGCAGTGGGCCTGCCTGCATTCTTAATTGCTGTGTTCTGCAATACAGCTTTGACCGGGCAGTTGGCCAAGCCCAAGCAGTTAAGAGTGACTTTAACTGAGTTAGTTGCAGATGGGCAGCCTGGAACTGGAATTAGATTTAAAAACTTGATGATTGGGTGAGCCTGGTGGTGGGTATTATGGAGGGCATGTATTGCATGGAGCACTGGGTGTGGTGCATTAAACAATGAATTCTGGAACACTGAAAAGAAAAAAAAAAGTCCCCGCAAAAAACTTGATGATTCAAGTTAAAGAATTTTGGCTAGAATATATCATAGGTGATATATTCATAGGGAAAACTCCTTGACATTGGTCTTGGCAATGATTTTTTGGATATGACACCAAAAGCAAAGGCAATACAAAAAAAAAAACATACAAATGGGACTACATGAATTTAAAACACTTCTGCACAGCAAAGAAAAAAAATTAACACAATGAAAAGACAAGCTACAGAATAGGAGAAAAACTTTAAAGGCCATATATTCTATAAGGGATTAATATCCAAAATATATTAAAAAAACTTGTATAACTCATTAACAAAAAGAGGAAATAACCTGATTTAAAAGTAGGCAGAAGATCTGAATAGACGTTTTCTCAAAAGAAGACATACAAGTGGAAAACAGGTACATGAGAAGGTGCTCAACATCCCTAATAATCAGGGAACTGAAAATCAAAACCACAATGAGATATCATGTCACACCTGTTAGTGTGGCTTTTTTCAAAAATATTGGATAACAAGTGTTGGTGAGGATATGGAGAAAAAGGTATCCTTGTACACTGTTGGTGGGAATTTAAATTGGTATGGTCATTATGGAGAACAGTAGGGGGCTCCTCAGAAAATTAAAAGTAACATTTATTGGCATATATCTGAAGTAACCAAATTCAGGATTTTGAAGAGATATCTGTGTTCCTATTGTGGCATTATTCACAATAGCCAATATATGGAAACAGCTTAAGTGTCTGTCAGTGGATGAATGGATAAAGAAAAGGTGATATCTATCTAGATCTCTCTCTCCCTCCCTATCTATCTACCTCCCTAAATATCCACACATTCCATGGAATATTTTTATTGATCTATATATATCTCATATATTATTTAAGGTTTATAACATAATGATTTGATATTTGTATATATTGTGAAATGATCACCATAATAAATCTAGATAATATCCATCACCACAGTTACAATTTTATTTTCTTGTGATGAGAACTTTTGAAATTAATTTTTCATTTTAATTCCAGTATGGTTAACATATAGTGTTATAATAGTTTCAGGTGTGCAATACAGTGATTCAGTAGTTCTATACATCATCCAATGCTCATCACAAGTGCCTACCTTAATCTTTATCACCTCAATCTTTATCCTTTACTTCACCTATCCTCCCACACACCTGCCCTCTATTAACTGTAGTGATGAGGACTTTCAAAATATACTGTTAGTCATTTTAAAATATATAATACAGTATTACTACCTGTAGTCACCCTGCTATACTATTGTGGAATACTATTCAGCCGTAAAATAGAAGAAAATCCTGCCATTTGCAACGACATGGTTGATACTGGAGGGCATTATTGCTGAGTGAAATAAGGCTGATAAAGACAAATACTGCATGGTATCACTTATATGTAGAATCTAAAGAAAAAAAAGTTAAACTCAGAGAGTAGAATGGTGGTTGCCAAGGGCTGAGGGATTGGGGAAAGGAGGAGCTATTGGTTAAAGGGTACAACCTTTGAGTTATCAGATGAATAGGTTCTGAGAATCTGATGCATAGCATGATGACTTAGTTTACAATATTGTATTGTAAACTCAAAATTTGCTGAGAATGGATCTTAAGGACTCTTCACCCAACTCCCCAAAAAGTAACCATGTGAGGTGATAAATGTGTTATTTAACTTGATTTTGGTAAATATGTATATCAAATCATCACATTGTACATTTTTTTTTAGATTTTATTTATTTATTTGACAGAGAGAGAGAGAGAGCACAAGTAGGCAGAGAGGCAGGCAGAGAGAGGAGGAAGCAGACTCACTGCTGAGCAGAGAGCCCGATGCGGGGCTCGATCCCAGGACCCTGAGATCATGACCTGAGCCGAAGGCAGAGGCTTAACCCACTGAGCCACCCAGGTGCCCCCACATTGTACATTTTAATTATACATATAATTTGGCAATTATACCTCAATAAATCTTGGGGGATAATTTTCTCTGTCCTTAGATAGCCTAATTTTTTCATAAAAAGTACAAGCTTCTTTAAAACTCCCATCTAGCATCAACTATACTCAAATAAAAAACAAACAAAACAAAACTCTACATCTGGTTCCTGATTCTTTCCCTGAACCATCTCCAGCCTTTCTTCCATATCCTCCCTAATACCTCTGTTGTTCCTACTTCAAAATTTATTATCTCCAGTTCAGGATTATTCATATATATACCTAAATCCTCCTCCTTTGTTATAACTTATGAGTGTATCTTCTAAAATTTAAGAAAGGTAATATGGCTCAGCATTTAACTTTTCATTGTTATTTAATAATTCATTTTTTTTTCTTTTAGAAAACACATTTCTTTTCAGTTTGGAAATTTATGTAATTTGTCATTACTGGTATAAATGAATTCTAAATCCTTAAAAAGCATTTTTAAAATTCTTTCAATTTTTAAATTCTCACTTAGTTTGCTTTTTACCTTCCCTCTTTAAATGTGCTTCTTGTGCTGTTTTTGTGTATGTATGTACATCAATGTGTTTCTTATGCAGGGGACAACCCTCCATTTTCCGGTTCCTGAGAACTGCAGGGAATTCTATTGGTTAATCCTCTCCATGATACACTATCTCCTTTTCTTGGCCTCAGAGCAGTAGTCCTCTGGTGAAGGCTATTAAGGGAGGTCCATAGAGAATTATACTAAAGGAGCCTCTGGCTAATGAGGCTGACCCTGAGACTCTGTGAATCTTCATCACCAGTGCCTCATGGGCAACATTTGATGGATGGGGTGAAGTTGCCAGGGGACAGTTGTGCTAAGCTTAAAGAAATGCGATTGATTTACAACTGGACAGAAGTTTCTAGCACGACTGTATAACACTTCTGTGGATGATGTACCTATTAGGAATTTTCTAATTAATTAATAAGGTCAGAGGTCTGACATACAGTCTGAATTAAGAATGAGTCAGAGTGGCCAATAATAGGTATGGAAAAAGATGTAGGTGAACCCAGCCCTTTTCAAGATTGCAGTAGGATTGGTGTTTATAGTGGGAGATCACTACTCCCTGTAGTACTATGATTACCTCTATCTTATCTGTTACCAACAAGTCCTCTTTTCTCTCCAGTCAATCACCTTTTGGGCCCATGCCTTAAATGTCAGTGTACCCTAGGTGTTGTTCTCAGACCACCTTTTTTCTCAATCTGAACATTCCAGGTGTTCTTACTCACACACTGAGATTCCAGAGCATGCTGGTAGCTATTTGTATATTCAGCTGCCCTCCAGACTTCTCTTCTGAGTTGTCCCCGCATCTTGACCTCAGCATATCAAAAGCTGGACCCATTAACTGCCCTTCTCTCCACTCAAACCTTTGTTCCTCTTGTATTTCTTTTTTTTTTTAAATTTATTTATTTGACACACAGAGAGAGAGAGAGAGAGAGAGATCACAAGTAGGCAGAGAGGCAGGCAGAGGGAGAGAGATGGAAGCAGACTTCCCGCTGAGCAGAGAGTCCAATGCAGGGTTCGATCCCAGGACCCTGAGATCATGACCTGAGCTGAAGGCAGAGGCGTAACCCACTGAGCTACCCAGGCACCCCCTTCTTGTATTTCTTATCTTGAATAAATGGCATTGTCCTCTACCTGGTTATCTAAACGATGGTCTCTACTGTCATCCTTGACTTCTCCCTCTCCTGTATCCCAAGCTCTGTCTATTTTGCTGCCTGTTTTACCTTTCGGTGCTGTTCAATTACTTCCACTCTACTTCTGCTACCCTCAACCTTGGCATCATTGTCTTTCTGGGCTACCTTAATCCATACTTAATGTAGCTTAAAACTGTTCAATGACTCATTATGATCACTAGAATCAAGTATTTACCCTTTAACTTGCTGTACAGGCTGTTTATGATTTATACCCTGCTTATATTCCCAGCTTTATATTCTTTAATATCTTATGCTCAGACTACAACAAATGGTCTCTCATTCTTAGAACATGTTGTGGTGTTTTGTACTTATCTACCCTGACATATCTCTCTATCTGAAATATCTTCTTTCTACCTCCACCTGTAAATTACTATCTTTCAAAACCCAACCTAGAAGTCACCTCTTCTATGAAGTCTTCCTAGATGACTGGTTCCTCCCAAAGTTAATTGCTTTCTGCTTTGCACTACCTGTATGCCTTGTGCATACTTTTATTATAGCATTAGTCGCATCATAATGATGTTGCCTACTTTTCTTAATAAACTCTGAGTTTGAGGGGAAAGACCTTGCTGATTTATCTCTGCTATTCCAAAATGCCCAGCTTCAGAAGGGGTCCCAAGGGAGCTAGATTAGAAAAGCATTAGCAGGAAGCCATAAATACTGAGCAGATACGTATCAATTGTGTCACACATTAGGGGGTACGAAGTTTGTGGTTTGAGTCCAGGAATGTTAACTGAGTAATGAAAAAACATCCAACAATTTCTAAACTAGAGATGCTACAATGTATCATTTACAGTGTCTAGTTTTCTTTTCTTTAAAAAAAAATTTTATTTATTTATTTGACAGATGAGGGAGGAAACACAAGCAGGGGAAGTGGGAGAGGGAGAAGCAGGCTTCCCAGAGAGCAGAGAGCCCGATGTGGGGCTGGATCCCAGGACCCTGGGATCATGACCTGAGCTGAAGGCAGATGCTTAATGATTGAGTCACCCAGGAGCTCCCAGTGTCTAGTTTTCAACCAAACTATGGAAATGCAAAGAAATAGGAAAAGTGTGACCCATCCCGAGGAAAACAACAAACAGCAATTTTCTCTAAGAGAGCTCAAATGCTGGATTTAACACATTGATACTGCTATTATAAATATATGTTCATATATCAGCTATTATAAATATGTTCAAAGAATCTAGAAAAATATGTTTAAAAAGTTAAAAAATTAGTTTCAGTGAATGAAAAGGTAGAGATCTCATCTAAGAAATGGAATATATATGAAAATTCAGGAACTGAAAGTATAGCCACTGAAATGAAAAATTCACCGGATGGGCTCAACGGAATTTTGGAGATGACAAAACAAACAAAAACAACAAAACCCTACAACCAACTAACCAACTAAACAAAGAAACACAAAAAACCAAAACCCAAAACAAAAGACTCTGTGAACTTTAAGGTGGATAAATAGAAATTACTCAATCCAAATTGAGAAAAAAAAAAAAAAGATTGAAGAAAAGTCAACAGAACTCCAGAGACCTGTGAGATAATATGAAGTGGTGTAATATGGTCATTGTAGCCCCAGAAGGAAAGGGGAGAGAAAAAATATTTATGAAACAATGGTAGAAAACTTCCCAGATTTGATGGAAAGTATTTATTTACAGATGCAGAAAGCTTAACAAACCATAACCAGGATAAATACAAAGAAAACTACTTTTTAGGAACATCATACTTAAACTGCAAATGTAAATTTTTCATGGCAGCGAGAGAAAATAATACATTATATAAAGAGGAATAATTATATGACAAAGGGCCGATTTATCAGAAACAGTGGAGGCCAGAAGATATTAGAACAGCATATTCAAAGTACTGAAAGAAAAACTATCACCTAAGAATTTCATATCTAATGAAACTATTCTTTAAAAATAAAGGCAAAATAAGGACATTTTCATACAAACAAAAACTAGGAGAATTTATTGCTAGCAGACCAGTGCTATAAAAAATGCTGTAGCAAGTTCTTTAGGATAAAGGCAAATAGCACTAAATCTGTAGGAAGTAATAAATGAAGAATGTGTATTTTTATACATAAAATATATAAATATATATAACATATATAAAGTTATATATATGACATATATAAAGTTATATGTAACATATAAAGTTCTATATGTAACATATAAAGTTCTATATGTAACATATATATCATATAAGGTTATATATAACAAATATGAAGCTATATATGCTATATAACACATTTTAAAAGATGTAACTTAGAGCAAAAATTATTTTTTAAATGATTTTTTAAAATTCAAGTATAATTAACATATAGTGTTATGTTAGTTTCAGGTATACAATATAATGATTCAACAATTCTATACATTACTCAGTGTTTATCACTGTAAGAATACTCTTAATCCCATTCACCTGTTTTACCCATCCACCCACCCACCTCTCCTCTGGCAACCACTAGTTTGTCCTTTAAGTCTTTTTTGTGTGTGTCTCTTTTCTTCTTTGTTCACTTGTTTCTTAAATTCTATGTATTAGTGAAATATGGCATTTGTCTTTCTCTCACTTATTTTATTTAGCATTATTATACCCTTTAGTCCCACCCATGTTTTTGCAAATGGCAAGATTACATTCTTTTTTAAGGTGGAGCGATATTCCATTATCTATCTATCTATCCACATATCTGTCTATCTCACATCTTTATCCATTATGTGGAGATGGATACTTGGGTTGCTTCCATATCTTGGCTATTGTAAATAATCTGCAATAAACATAAGGATGCATATATCTTTTCAAATTAATGTTTTCATTTTCTTTGGGTAAATACTCAGTGGTAAAGTTAATGGATCATATGGCATTTCTATTTTTAATTTTTGAGGAACTTCCATACTTTTTTCCATAGTGGCTGCACCAGCATGCATTCCTACCAATGGTTGCTTTATCTCCACATCCTCACCAACACTTGTTATTTCTTATGCTTTTGATTTTAGCTATTCTGATAGGTGTGAAATGACATATCTCTCTCTCCCCTTCCCCACTCCCCCTTCTCTTAAAAAAAGAAAAAGAAAAAGAAAATTATATTGTCCAGGTATTCAAATGTTATTTATCAATTTAAAAATTAATATCAATTCAAGATCTTAAAGTTAACTAAGGGTATGAAAATTGTTTTAAGTTTACACATTAAGTTCTTATGATTTGTATTATTAAAAAATTTTACTAGCCTAATACCTTTAAAAGATGTCTATTACTACAACCTTATTTAACTAAACATTTTTGCAATCTCAGACAGTTTGTAATAACTTACACTCACAAAACCAAATTAGGAAATTTAAAAATTTTAATCGTTAAAAAACAAACTCTACCTGTACAATCTAGAATATTGTGTTTACATTATATTTTTATGAAGCGGTAAAAACAGGGAGAAGACAGAGTTAAGTTTAAATGAATATTATCTAATTAGTCTAATTTGTCCAAAGCATCTTGATAAGACTGTTACTTTTTCTAGTACAATTCAAATATATTTGAATTTATAAACCAATTTAAAATACTTTTTAAAATCACATTTAAAAGTCTGAATCTCTTTTTTTTTTAAGATTTATTTATTTATTCATTTGACAGACAGAGATCACAAGTAGGCTGAGAGGCAGGCAGAGAGAGGGGAGGAGGGAAGCAGGCTCCCTGTGGAGCAGAGAGCAGGATGCGGGGCTCAATCCCAGGACCCTGGGATCATGACCTGAACCAAAGGCAGAGGCTTAACCCACTGAGCCACCCAGGCGTTCCCGAATATCTCTTATCTTATAAACTAGTAACCAAGGCCATTAACTTAATTTACAGATAAACATTTTATTATTTATTAATCGCTTCTTGGTCTTTTGGCTAAGATCAAGTGCATTATTTATTAGAGCTACAGGAGAAACAGAAAATTCTTCCTTGGAAGAGCCAAAATAACCAAAATATTGGAGTTAAACTTTTTTCTTTAGGAAACTCTTGAGTTTCCTTTTCAAATTTATATGACTGTTTAATATATCATCCTCCCTCCCGAGTTAATAGGAAAAGAGGTTGCCCCTTTAGGTTTTAAGAGACCTTGTAATCTGATTTATTCCATTTTATATTAGATATGTTTATCTGGATTAGATGCTCTCAGAGATGAACATAACAGAACAATTTCTAAAAGATTATTTGATCTCCAAATTTTCTCAAGGGAGCAGGAGAAAGAAGAAAAGGGATTTTAAAAAAGGAAGTAAAAGAGACCATAAACATATATGGAAAATACTACAGATCACTAAAGGAGGCTTGGATGCAGGAAAATATATTTCTCTCTCTCTGTCTCTCTCTCTCTCTCTCTCACACACACACACACACACAGCCCTTAAAGGGGAGGTGGGGAGAGAGTCAGGGAAGGAAGGAAGGAGGGAAGGAGGGAAGAACTGAGACTATAGTTGGTTTAAACAACTTAGGACCTTGATAATTCTGTGAAGACCATATGAATAAAAGCTAACACTTATTAACACAATTCCCCAAGGAGGTAATTTTTATATTAAATGATATGTCTTGGGGAGCCTGGGTCACTCAATCAGTTAAACATCTGCCTTTAGCTCAGATTCTGATCTTAGGGTTCTAGGATCAAGCCCCATGTCAGGCTTGGCTCTCTGCTTAGTGGGAATTCTGCTTCTTCCTCTCGTTCTCCCTCTGCGTTCTCCCCACTTCAAATAAATAAAATCTTATAAAAATAAAATGACATGTCTTTTTGTCAAAGAAGGGAATTTCCTCAAAGCCACTTTGGAAGACAGCTGGGTAGGTTTTTTTGTTTTTTTCTTTTTAAAGATTATTTATTTATTTATTTGTCAGAGGGAGAGAGAGCACAAGCTTGGGGCGTGGCAGGTAGAGGGAAAAGCAGGCTCTTCCCTGAGCAAGGAGCCGGATGTGGGACTCAGTCTCAGGACCCTGGGATCATGACCTGAGCAGAAGGCAGATGCTTAACCGACTGAGCCATTCAGTCATCCCTACTCTGTGGACTTCTTATAGACATATAATAGTATAGATAATAGATGGACATTTGGGTGGTTAGTGACAAATCATGGTTTTGGCTGGGAACTTCACCAATTAAAAAAGAAGTCAAACCTTTTCCCTATACTTTTTCTAAAAGTTTTAAAGTTTTTTGTGTAATTGTAAATGGGATTGATTCCTTAATTTCTTTTTCTTCTGTCTCATTGTTAGTGTATAGAAATGCAACTGAGGTGTACCTGGGTAGCTCAGTTGGTTAAGCAACTGCCTTTGGCTCAGGTCATGATCCTGGAGTCCCAGGATCGAGTCCCGCATCGGGCTCCCTGCTCGGCAGGGAGTCTGCTTCTCCCTCTGACTTTCCCCATCTTGTGCATGCACTCTCTGTCTCTCTCTCTCTCTCTCTCTCTCAAATAAATAAATAAATAAAATATTTAAAAAAAAGAAATGCAACTGATTTCTGTGCATTGATTTTATATCCTGCCACATTGCTGAATTACTATATGAGTTCTAGCAATTCTGCGTTGGAGTCTTTTGGGTTTTCCACATAAAGTATCATGTCATCCGTGAAGTGTGAGAGTTTGACTTCTTTGCCAATTTGAATGTCTTTTATTTCTTTCATTGTCTGATTGCTGAGGCTAGGACTTCTAGTACTATGTTGAACAACAGTGATGAGAGTGGACAGCCCTGCATGTTCCTGACCTTAGGGGAAAAGTTCTCAGTCTTTCCCCACTGGGAATGATATTTGCTGTGGGATTTTTGTATATGGCTTTTATGATATTGAGGTATGTTCCTTCTATCCCTACACTGTGGGGAGTTTTAACAAAAAAAGTTTGCTGCATTTTGTCAAATGCTTTTTCTACATCAGTTGAGATGGTCATATGGTTCTTGTCCTTTCTTTTGTTAATGTGATGTATCATGTTGATTGATTTGTGGATGTTGAACAATGCTTGCAGCCCAGGAATAAATCCCACTTGGTAGGGGGAATAATCTTTTAATGTACTGTTGGGTCCTATTAGCTAGTATTTTGGTGAGAATTTTTGCATCCATGTTAACCAGGGATATTGGTCTATAATTCTCCTTTTTTAGCGGAGTCTTTGGCTGATTTTGGGATCAAGGTAATGCTGGCCCCATGAAATGAGTTTGGAAGTTTTCCTTCCACTTCTACTTTTTGAAACAGCTTCAGAAGAATAAGTATTAGTTCTTTTTTAAATGGTAGAATTCCCCCTGGGAAGCCATCCAGCCCTGGACTCTTGTTTATTGAGAGGTTTTTGATTACTGCTTCCATTTCCTTGCTGGTTATGGGTACTTTCAGGTTTTCTATTTCTTCCTGTTTCAGTTTTGATAATTTATATGTTTCTAGGAATGCATCCATTTCTTCAAGGTTGCCTAATTTGTTGGCATATATGGCATATGATATGAACATATCATAATATGTTCTTAGAATTGTTTGTATTACCTTTGTGTTGGTCATGATCTCTCCTCTTTTTTTTTTTTTTTTTTAAAGATTTTATTTATTTTATAGAGAGCATGAGCAGAGGGAGAGTGAGGGGAAAGAATCTTTTTTTTTTTTTTTTTTTTTTTTAAAGATTTTATTTATTTGTCAGAGAGAGAGGGAGAGAGAGCAAGCACAGGCAGACAGAATGGCAGGCAGAGGCAGAGGGAGAAGCAGGCTCCTGCTGAGCAAGGAGCCCGATGTGGGACTCGATCCCAAGACGCTGGAATCATGACCTGAGCCGAAGGCAGCTGCTTAACCAACTGAGCCACCCAGGCGTCCCGATCTCTCCTCTTTTATTCATGATTTTATTAATTTGGGTCCTTTCTCTTTTCTTTTTGTCTAACTAGAGGTATGTCAATTGTATTAAATCTTTCAAAGAACCAGCTCCTAATCTGGTTGATTAGGTTGTTCTACTATTCTTTTGGTTTCTATCTCATTGATTTCTGCTCTGATCTTTATTATTTGGCTTCTCCTGTGGGTGTAGGCTTTACTTGCTGTTCTTTCTCCAGCTCTTTTAGGTGTTGGGTTAGGTTGTGTATTTGAGATCTTTCTTGTTTCTTGAGAAAGGCTGTATTGCTGTGTACTTCCCTCTTAGGACTGCCATTGCTGCGTCCCGAAGGTTTTGAACAATTATGTTTTCATTTCCATTTGTTTCCAAAAGGTACCTAGGAATAAACCTAATACAAAGAGGTGAAGGATCTGGAGTCTAAAAACTAATAGAACAGTTATGAAAGAAATTGAGGAAGACACAAAGAAATGGAAAATCATTCTATATTCATGGATTGGAAGAATAAATATCAGTAAAATGTCTGTGCTGCTCAGAGCAATCTATACATTCAGTGCAATCCTTACCAAAATACTGCTGACATTTTTCACAGAGCTGGAACAAATAATCCTAAAATTTGTATGGAACAAGAAAAGACCCTGAATAGCCAGAGGAATGTTGAAAAAGAAAACCAAAGCTGGAGGCATCACAATTTAGACTTCAAGCTCTATTACAAAGCTGTCATCATCAAGACAGTATGGTACTGGCACAAAAACAGACACATAGATCAATGGAACAGAATAGAGAGCCCAGAAATGGACCCTCAACTCTGTGGTCAACTAATCTTTGACAAAGCAGAAAAGAATATCCAATGGAAAAAAGACTGTCTCTTGAACAAATGGTGTTGGGAAAATTGGTGTGTAATCCTTCTTAACTTGACCTTCTGCTGGATGTTGACATCTGGGTAGTTTTCCAGGGCATCTGCACAAAGGGCCTCCCTTTCTGGGTTGTTCTTGTTACTTCTGGGTGAGTTTCTCCCAAAGAAACAATGTACTCTATTCTGATATCTGGTCCCCAGTGGAATCATGGGGGCTCTTAGATCTGAGTTCTAAAAACTGAGGTTCCTGCTGAGTGTTACAAGATTCTGGTCAGGGGCATAAGAGTTGAAGCTTTAGGAATAAAACGCTAGTATGTGTGTATAGCTTGGGCAGGTTCTGCAAAGTTGGGCAACACAGTAAGGACAAAGACATTCAGTCTGTGATCTTGGACTCTAAGGTTGAGCTTCATCTGATTTTAGGTAGAGCTAACCTCATAGGTGACTGGATACTGTAGTGACGCCCTAAAGCTTGAAGTAATGGTACATTGTCCAAGGCAGGAGCTTCTTGGTTGCTTGAGACCCTCTGTTGTTTTTAAGTTTAGCATTTATTTAGCTTTATGACTCACCCTACTGCCTCTAGTATAAAGCTGTGGCCACACTGGTTTCCTCATGTTCATTACTCCTTAGCTGAGGCAGCCTACATGGATTGAAGGGAGGGTCAAGAGGATCTGGCCACTCTAGGGACCCTGGCCTCCTCTTGTCATTTTGTTATTATTGCCACAGAGAATTGGGCAGGGATCCTGATCACAGAAACCCTAAAGGACAAAGGTAGACCACATTTAGGTGAGAGCATTTGCCTGAAATCTGTTCAGAAGGTATGACAACAGTAAGGGGAAAAAATGAGGAAGTGTTTTATCTCACTGCATTTTTTTGCAGCTGCAGCAGTAGATGTGTTCTGGTGCCTGGATGCGGCTTACTTGCCCAGGAGTAAGTGTTGTGGTATCAGACTTTCTGCATGCTTCTCTATCTTCCACTGATAGATTAGGAGTATTTTTAGGGCAGGGACACTGTTTCCTTTGTCTTAAAATCACGACAGCCCCCTTGTGATTGTGGGGCCTTGGGCAGTTTCCTCAATTATTCCAAGTCTTGGTTTCCTCATCTGTAAAATGGGGATGATAATAATAGTACCTTCCTCACAGTGTCATTTTGAAGATCAGTGCATGTTGAGTGAATTATACAATGAATAAAGTGTATTTTCCTTCCATTTTTATTCCTTTTCAAGTAGTTCAAGCTGGATGGTCTTAATGTTGTCAAGCCATGTGGGATTATGTGCAGTGGTCTGAGTTCTCCTGTTAGTAGTGGTTGGAGAGAGAAGCCAGATACTAAGCCTTCCTTGACCTCCCCACTCTTCCCTCTCCCACCTGGATCCTCACATGTTGGGAGTTGGGTAGGGGTGGGGAAACCCCATGCTGCTGAAAAACTGCCTTTAAAGTCTTCGGAACCAAAGGCAAGGAGCCAGAATCAAAGATTACCTTGTTTTTTGGAGTGTATCACTGGCTATTGTCCCCATCAAACAAAGCCTTTTCATCAGAGGTTCTTTAAAACACTTTTTTTTCCTCCTTTATTTTGCTTTGAAATAAGCTGGGCAACAATTAATTTCAGAGAGAGAGAGAGAAAGATAATTCAACAAGGATCTATTACTACTCTCAGCTTCTATTGCTGTAATGAAAATCTATTTCCTTTCCCTTTTGTGTCCCATATAATTTAATGCCCATTTTATTAATGGTCTGAAATAATTACGGAACCCTTTGTGATTCTCAAGTATGTTTCATTTAATTGTGCAATAAATGCCTAATCTCTTCCTCCATCTGAAGCTATTATGGCGTTAAAATTAACAATTATGCAGCAATGCGCCGGGGTCCATAGAAATCACTCCAGATAACTAGACATATATAAATCATTCATGAGAACAATTTCTGAAAAGAGATGGAGGGGAAAAAAATTGTGTAGAAAATGACATTGGGAAGCCAAGGGCCCAGCCTGTAAGAAGATAGTAACACCTTTAAAAAATCTTTTTTCTTTCCTTTTTTGTTATTATTATTTTATTAATTGTGTATGTGGCATAGCCCCCACCCCCCCACACACACTTCTATTAGCCTGACAGATATTTTCAGAATTAATTAACTGTTAGCTCTGAGGATAAATTGTTCATTATCAATTTCCCCCCCTCTTTCTTTCTTTCCTTTTATAGTTTTTCTTTTTCTTTCAGGCCAGCAATTACACTCCCTGCCTTTCTCCAGCAGCTCCTGTTCTGCACAGCTATCCAAATGGGGAAAGCGCTTTTTCTTTCAGCCCTATTCACTTCTCCTCTTCTCCCTTTTGTGGGATTTAATAACCATGGCTGATAGGTTCATGCTGGACAGAGAGGTTAAGTTTGTTGTCTCAGCACTTTGCTGACAGGGGACAGTGCAGGAATTCTGGAACTCTAGCCAGCCCCGAGGGGCTGCCTACAGCCTGGCCCACACAGGTATAACCTCTAAATAGTGTTCAGAAACCCTGCAGCCCCAAACACCCTGCTTACCTAAGAACACTTCCATCAGTGCTGCTAGAGCCTGTCTCCATCTTTTAAAAACATTCCTGAGTCCTAAGAGATTCCCACCGGCTATCCTCCAGCTCACACCCTCCTGTAGCATAGGCATGGGCATGCACACATACACACACACAGACACATGCGCATTCATGCATGGTATGAAGCAGTGGAGCAGGTCAGAGAACCAAGTGCCCACAGGGTAGGCAGGAAATACAGGTAAATATTTCTGGTGGGACGGGGCTGTGGCACACTGAAGATCCCATGCCCTGCCTGGAGGGGGCAGCTGTTACCCAACTTCCAAGGATTGCTGCCTTTTGGGAATATGGGCCCAATGTAGTCAACTCTTCTGATATTTCAAGAAAAACCTGAAATTTTATATGGAAACTACCAACTAATTGTTGACAATGAATTTAGAAAAATTTAAAACAGCATAGGCTAAATAGGTAGGAGGAAGGCTGGCCAGGGCTACTGCTTTGGGGCCCCTGTTCTAAAGGATTGATGGTTCCTAGAAGGGAGAGGCTAAGCATGCTGTCCCTTGGCTGTCCATGCTTTGCAGGGCCCAGGCTGAAGTCTTTTGGGTCTAAGAAATGCCTGAGGTTGTTCTGAAGGTTGAACTCTATGAAGGAGGTACTGGTTGGGGGAGGGGGGAGGGTTGTCACATTTGATTTCCTTTAAAGTGTCACCAATTCTAAAGCATTAATTTAAGCACTGAAGAATCACCAGGGTTGTAGTTAAGAGGGACAGGTACGTCTGCTCACATTCCTGATGATTTCACAAGTGATTTGGCTAAGTATTGATTGAGAGCTCATGGATTTAGAGTTCAGATGTGTTTGGTGTAATGGTGCCAGAAATAAGCCGTATTGAGGAAAGTTAATGTTTATTGAAAGCATACTAAATATTAGACCCTAATCCATGTAACTGATATTAGATTAATTCATTTAATCTTCTTTGTAGCCTTATTAGATAGGTACTATTTTCATTCCCATTTTTCAGGTGAAGAAATGGAGAAGTTAAGGAATAGGCACCAGATAATTTAGCATAAATAGCAAAGGCAAAATTCAAACCCATGACCACCTGACCCCAGAACTTAAGCTCTTAACCATTGCGTTAAAATTCTTCCTTGCTTGGCAGTTGGTAGAACTGAGCAAGATTGAACACAAAAATAGGGCATAACTGGAGAAAATTCAGCAAATAATAGCAAAAAAAGCACATCTACACAGAGCTAAACAGCTCCTAAAATGTTTTAATATTCATTACCTAATTGAGAGACAAATTTTAACTACTGTGAACAACACAGTGGTAAATATCTCGGTATCATTGTACCTCTTCTTCATATATTGTCAAGATTATTTTCTTAAAATTAACTAATTAAATGTTTTATCAAAATATATGAACATTTATAAGGAACTTAAATATATATTGTTGAATTGCCCTCCAGATAATTTGTATGTACAGTCCCACCAACAGGGCCATCATCATTTTTACTGGCTGTGTAGTATTCCCCCACAAGGTAGCAATAAGCTAATGTCCAACTTCATGGTTTCATCTGGATTTTATTTAAATCTTTCTTCTCAAACTAACTCTGATTCTTTTTCTCAAGTTTAAGTGGATCACAACCTTGATTCATGCTGAAATGAAACTCTCTCCCAGAATAAAAACACTAATGGCACTTTGGGACATAAAGAAAGTCTGACAACCACATCCTTTTGAAGATTCTTATGCTATTTCAGTTTCTTTAGATAACTTATATGAATAAAAGGGTAGGAGTTAGGTTGCCTTCTTAGTGTTTCCATCTAGCTATTTTATAACAGTCTTTGTCTCTTTTTGTAAGGACTACCCCTGGTTTTCTCCTGCAGCAAAAAGAAGCATCTTGCTTGCACATTTGTGTGTATGTAGCTTGGAGCCACCTGTAGAAATGTTTTAATTTAGAATTTTGTGATTTTCCTGGTCAATGGGATCTATTCAACAAATAATATTTTTGAATTTTGTTATTAAATTCCTGACTCAGGAATTTAACTGTAAGTTTCACTTAAAGCTAAAATGTCTTATAAGGAAGCACATTAACTGTTTCAACAGAACATTCACTTTTAAACAATAAATCATACGGGAACTGCTTTAAGTTGAAGAATATCTACTCACCCCTGAAGACTTTTAAAAATAGGATAATAATAAAAACTGACATTTATTGAGCACTTATGATCTGTGAGGCACTGGGCTTTGCAAGCATTAATTTATTTGCTTTCAGAGTAATCCTCTGAGGCAGAGGTGTTTTTAAAAAAAATTTTTTTTTTTTTTATCCTGTTTAACAGATAAGGAACGAAAGCTTAGAGCGTTTAAGTAATTTGCCCAAGGTCACATAGGTAGTGAATGGAAGAGCCTGTATCCACCACAAGCCTGTCTCTTAATCACTGTATTAGAGTGCACAGTGTCTTGATTGGTGTGGAAACAGTCCTGGGGACAAAGACATTGTGACTCCAGGCCACCAAGAATTCTGGAGTACAGAGGCCCTTACCTACATGTGGCCCATGCATTTTGAAGAGTAGATATGTGGTTTCGAGACCCATTTAATAGCCTGATGGGGCACTAGAGAGAATAGACACAAGGGGTACAGGGCCTGCCTGTCTGACCACTACAAAAGCCCTGTGTCTGGGAGTGGGGGGGTGTTTCTCTGAGCCTGCCATGATCTTGGGAATGGTAATATATTCCTCTCAGAGGCAGAATTCAGGAGCAACATGTTATTACCTTTCCTAGCAATTGTTTTGTTTAATTTCCATTTTAAAATTTATTTCCTGTGAGAATGAACTGACTGGAATTCATTTGTGCCAGGGAGGGAAGGTGAATTTCTTATTAACTCTCCTAGGTAATGGGCAGCTGCAGCTCGGGCCCTGGGAAGGTCTGAATTACTCAGGGTTGGGGAGGGCGAGGGAATGCTCAGAGAGTGCCTAACTGATGGAGGCAGCCCAGCTGGGAAGCAGTGTGCTGTGGGCCTGGGTGATGGGATCTGGAAGGCAGCACACTGGCTGAAGTTTTATATAAAAATCTAGACCAAGGGGGCGCCTGGGTGGCTCAGTGGGTTAAGGCCTCTGCCTTCAGCTCAGGTCATGATCCCAGAGTCCTGGGATCAAGCCCCGCATCGGGCTCTCTGAGCAGCGGGGAACCTGCTTCCCCTTCTCTCTCTCTCTGCCTGCCTCTCTGCCTACTTGTGATCTCTATCTGTCAAATAAATAAATAAAATCTTAAAAAATCTAGACCAGGCAACTCCTTTCAGTGCAAAGAGAATCCTGTCTTTCCCCCTGGCTGGAACAGAGGCTATATTAAGGGAAAAAACAAGAAAACACAATTTTAAACAATTGTGTTAAAATTTTTTTAACTTGAAAAAATTTTTATTTATTTATTTGAGAAAGAGTAAGAGAGATCAGAGAGAGAGAGAGAGAGAGAGAAGCGGACTCCCTGCCAACCTAGGGCTTGATCCCTGAGATCATTTGAGCCAAAGGCAGACACTTGACTGACTAAGCCATCCAAGTACCCAGTGAGAATCTTTTTTTTTTTTTTAAATTAAGTTTATCTCCTTTCCTCTGGCTTGCAGATGTGAAGCTGGTGTCCATTGAAAGTTGAGAAGTTTATAAAGGGGCAGAGGTATGGAAAAAGTGAGGGCACCCTGCTCATCCCTCTGTGAATATATTTTAGTAGGATCCTGGGCAGCTGGACCTTTCTTCAGATGTAGTCTTTCCTACTCTTCTCCCTGATGTCCTCATTCCTGGACAAGCTGGACAGCTCAGACCCTGTAGATTTAAAATCTCAGAGCTTACTCTCTTAGCACTCCCTTCCAATGAGCAGCCAAGTGTTGTTCACCCTCCTTCACTACCTGGTGTCTGTCCCTTTCATTCTGCATCTACTGCCTACACTTTGTTTCAAGCTCTCATTCCCTCCTTCAAGGGGTCTCATCATGAGCCTCCTGCCTTTAGCCCATGGCCTCTGGGGCTGTCTTTTTTGCTGTTAACAGATTCATCTTCCTAATATGTGGCTTTGGTGATGTCATGCTCCTTTAAAACCTTTGATAGCTTCCCACTGAGTAAGTGGGAAACATCTTAGCTTGCTATCCAGTGATGTTTCAGCAATATTTCCCCATGATCTAGATTCAAAGCAGCTATTGCTCTTGCCTGTGTCTTTTCAGATGTCCTTGGCCTTCATCCCCCTAAACCCAGAGGCAAGTCTGAAATATGTTTGGGGGGGCGCCTGGGTGGCTCAGCGGGTTAAAGCCTCTGCCTTCGGCTCAGGTCGTGATCCCAGGGTCCTGGGATCGAGCCCCACATCGGGCTCTCTGCTCAGCAGGGAGCCTGCTTCCCTTCCTCTCTCTGCCTGCCTCTCTGCCTACCTGTGATCTCTGTCTGTCAAATAAATGGGTAAAATCTTTAAAAAAAAAATGAAATATGTTTGGGGCCAGGCAGACATATAACTGAAGAGAAAATGATAAATGATATCTAACATCCCTCTAAATTTAGGGGAGAAAAAAGCAAGGCTGTTGTAGACTTTGGAGAATTAGACAACATACATCCCAAGGGAGACAGTGGGCTACTCAGAACTACCTAGCATTTCCATGCTGGTATTCTTTCCTAGCATTTCTTAGAAAATGTATGTGTCTCTCTGAACCTTAAATCCCAAGAAAAATCAGTCAAGAAATAAGGAAAATAAAAAGTATTATAATATTTTAGCAAGAATTAAAGTTTAGCAGTCAACATGGAGACATCATTGGGTCAAATGAATCCACTAGGCTGGGTGGCTTAGTTGGTTAAGCTTCTGCCTTTGGCTCGGGTCATGATCCCAGGGTCCTGGGACCAAGCCCTGTGGTGTGTTGTGTTGTTGGGCTCTCTGCTCCGTGGGGATTCTGCTTCTCCCTCTCCCTCTGCCTCATCTCCCCCCTCCCACCACCAGCTCATTCTCTCTCTCACTTTGCTGTCTCTTTCTCTCAAATAAATAAATAAATAAAAGTCTCCTTTCCCCCCTACCCCTCTACCTTTAGAGATCCCTGGGGCATGTTTTTGGTTCCACTGGGCACCCCTAATATTTGGGTCCACATCTAACAGCAAAATTTAGGTTCTCACCTTCCTGGAATTTTGCTGCATTCTCATTTGGGTAACCCATTGACCCAAACACTGCAGGAACTCAATAAATATTGATAAGAAGGTACTAGGCTTCTGGACTATAAACCCACAAATGCTAGATTCTGACCCCCCAGGACTCATCATCAGAGGACATGTAACATTTCAATCAGTGGCCACTTCCAGGGAATGAAGGTTGGCCAAAGGCCAAACAGGGAATTGCAATTAACAAATTCATGAATGTCTTGTTTACATTTCAAACAAGCTCATGGCTTGGTTTCTGTATCTAAAGGATTGTGCTTTATTTATAGACCACTAATTACCATTAATAAGTGGGCTTGTGGTTGAATTTCACAAATGTTACAACTGGGGAACAAACTAAATCCACCCTCTTGTATGGAAATTACTCTGATTAGAGCATAATGACTAACTAAAGAGTTATTTGTCTGTTCAATTGCAGGGCAGAGAAGGGTAATGAGTTTACTGGCTCAAGCTCCATTCTTTTAGGAGTGAATAGGAGAGAACTTTTGGTCTTTAGATACAACAGTCCACTTCTTAAGAAGTCTCAGCTAACTTTTTAAGAACCCACTCCTCTGGACCTGTAAGAACAAGAAGCTAATCATCCTTGTGTTTCCCTTACCTCCATCACAGAGCCTTGATTTTAGTGGGCATTTAGGAAATCCCTCCATCTTATATTCTTATCCTCATTTATTTGGATCAAGCATTTACTATGTCCATACCGAGTATTACATGTTAAGGATAAAGAGGGAAGTAGGATATGTCCTTTCCTTTAAGAAACTTCCATTCTTATAAGGGAACAGACAGTAGAACACATGGTAACAACTCAGCATTGTCAGTGTTATAACAGCCCAGGACCCGATCATGTTGGGCATTCCCAACTGTTCCTTCTATGTAACTTTAGTAAGACCTTCAACAGCTCTGTAGTGGAGTTTATTGTTTTCTCATTCATTTGCCTCCACTACACTGTGAGCAACTTAAGAGCAGAGAATGTGCCTTATACAGTATTCTTCCATAGAGTTGAAATGAAATGAATAAATAGGAGCGTCAGGAGTGTCAAGGGTCCCCGACACTGGAAACTCGAGCTACCTTGAGAAAAAAGAGCACAGCAGCCTGCCTGGAAGTCTGCCAGGGACAGGGAATCAGAGGGAGTCTAAGGAAGAAGTATGCTCACTTACCAGAGGGCACCAGCCATCACTGCTCAGAGAAGTGGACATGGCCTATAGCTTGCTACAACACCTGTGCCTCAGACTGACATAATTGGCTTTCCTGAGGTTCAACTCCTGACTCTGGTCAAATTAAGTATCTAAGACAGCAAAGATGAGGACCAGGTTTTGGGTCATGTGAGCCAGAGCTGCTCTTGTAGTTTGTTTTCCATTGCTGCCTAAAGAAAGCTATTTGCAATAGAAAGGAATGAGACCAATAAACAAAAAAAGCAGAGTCAAAGTTGGGTCCCTGATAACATTGTTCAAAGCCCTGGATCTAGCTGGTTCCTGAAAATAACTATCTTTTGCACTCTCCAATTATGGGGACCAATCTATTCCTCCCCTCCTTTTTTAGTTTTAGACTCTATCACTTACATCCAAAAGAACCCTGAATAATATACTCTTCCATTCTTTCTTCTAAGAACTTTTCAACTTCTTAGAAAATACCCTTATAAGTTAAGAACCTGTGCTTTGGAATGAGACAAATCTGGTTTCAAACTCTGATCGCTGCATTGTTGAATCTCTATTACAGCAGCTCAGCCCCTTACCCTAACTAATACACCAAGTAGAAAATGATTCAAGCCTGAAGAGAGGTATTGGCAGTGAGGAGAGAAAGGAGCCAGATTTGAGTACTTTTAAGGAGCTAGAATAAACTACAGAATATAGTAGTTTATTATGCATGTGAGAGTAAAGAGCATGGAGAGGGCAGGCAGAAGAGTTGAAAAGTCTTAATTTCTGGTTGGAATGACTGGTGGATGGTAATTCTCAGGCCTGGCTTCATGGGCATGCTTCATGTCCCCCTAACAGGGTCCTGTCCCAGCAAACATCCAGGTGGGCTGCTCCTTCTGTTCTCCAAAGGCAGAGTGACCTTGAAGTGTCAAGGTTCTGGAAGACCTGTGGCACTCTTCTTGTTCTGTTATTCATTCTTTCAATCCTTATTGAAAGTCCATGGAGCTAGCCTTAGGACACAAAATTAAGGCACATTCTCTTCTCAAGTTATTCACAGTGAAGTGGGGGGCAATAGATGAGAAGGCAATAAACGCCGCTAACAGGGCAGTTGAAGAACTTAAAGTCCCACAGGGCCTGGCGCTTGGTTTAATGCTGTGCTATTGCTGTCTTGAAATTCTTTTTTTTTTTTTTTTAAATGTAGTTGAGTGTCTTGTATTTCTTTTCTTTTTTTTTTTTTAAGTTATTTATTTATTTATTTGACAGACAGAGATCACAGGTAGGCAGAGAGGCAGGCAGAGAGAGGAAGGGAAGCAGGCTCCCCGCTGAGCAGAGAGCCCGATGTGGGGCTGGATCCCAGGACCCTGGGATCATGACCCGAGCTGAAGGCAGAGGCTTTAACCCGCTGAGCCACCCAGGCGCCCCACTGTCTTGAAATTCTTAATGGTTTTGGAATAAGGTATCTTATATTTGCATTTTGTACCAGACTCACAAGTTATGTAGCCATTTCTAGTGTGCCATTCATTTAGAAAGGGTGTGATGGCAGAAGAACAGTTTGGGGTGAAAGACATTGGATTTGTTTTGGAAGGATTAAGGTGGGACTCTGACTGGCTGGGTGAGGAAAAAGGACTGCAGTGGGAGTAGTCAGACTCCTGGAGTTTAGGGGGGGAAGATGTATGAATTTTTTGTGGCCCCCCTGGGCTGCTGTAATGGAAACATGGCAATCCTAACCCCCTTGTGTCCTGGGAGTGCCTCCTGTAGTTTCTAGAGGTCTCAAGACCCCACTGACTATAACCAGACATGTTTTTGGTCACCAGAGCTCAAGAGCTGGGATGAACATGAGGCAACTTTCTGGATGGAGGTTTATAGAATGAAGGTTAATATTCTCAATATCTTGCTCATACAGATGCTGTGAAAAAAAAATGACTGCCCTTAATCTGTTGCTGTATTCCTTGGCAGATAATATTTTGTTTGTTTGCTTTTGTTCCAGCAATTTGACAGTTTGACTGTGGATACTATATCTCTCTGGCAACAGGACTCAAAGCAGTCCTGTGCAACTCATTGGAAGAGTGTCCAATATTTTATCTTGAAAATGACAAAAAAAAAAAAAGGCTTTTTGATTGACTTAGTGAGCCAGAACATTTTGAACTGTAGTGCAAAGGGTATAGGCTCTAAAGTCAGGCAACTCAGGTTCAAATCCCAGCTCCACTAGTTGGAAGCTGAATGGTCTTGGGCAAGTGTCTAAGCATATTTCCTTACCTGTAATAGATACTCATTTTGCAGGGTATGGTAGGGACTGAAAGTGAGAGTGGCAGAGTAAACTTTTTGCTTGACAAAGCTGGGGAAAATGTCTGCAATGTATGTCTGAGTGTGTGTGTGACCCATAAGTAGACTACACATACATACAATACACACACACACACACACACACACACACACACATACCTGTAGTTGACATATGGCTGATCTATTTTAAGAGATCTGGAGAGGAAATGCCAGGAGGTGGCCAAACTGATCTAGTAACCATCTCTTCCAGCAGCCTCTGTAATAGAAGCTTGGAGGATGCACCAAGGAAGAATCTTGGAATTTGGAAGGTGAGGAGTGCTTTTCTCCTTCCTCAGCCAAGTGAGGAGCAACTCAAAAGAATGACATAGAATGATTAGGGTCTGAAGAGGAGGGGTAACCTTCACTTCTCTCCCTGTGCTGTCGGGAGAGTGTGGTTTGAGAGGGTTCTTAGGATACCCTCATATATCACTAAATTTCAACTGCTATGCAGAGAAATGAAAGGGAAGACTAGTCGGGGGGAGGGAGGGAAAGAGAGAGAGAGAAAGAGAGTGCAGTTGAGGGAGTGATTTTTATTTCACTCAGTGGTGGCAGAGGGTTAGTGAGCTTCCTTGTGGGCTACAAGGAAGCCTTAGGAAATGACCAGGCAAGAGTAATCTTGAAAAGACTATACTACAAGAGAGCTATTTTCTGAAAAAGGAGTTTGTTGAACACCTAGGGCTGTATCATTGAAGCAAGAGCTAAGGATATTGCAAGAGTACATCATCTTCATTAGAAAATGAAATAGGCCCAAGTTCTCAACTATTTGTTGGGCACTCTGTGAATCCTATCTGGTCTTATCTATGAAACCACTCTTCAGCAAAACAATGAAGTAGGAAAGTTAGAGAAGTTTACCTCTTTTACTTCCCATCTTCCTTCCTTTCCCTCCCTTCTTCCTTCTAATATCTTTTGTAATTATAATCTACCATTTGGGCAGGACTTGAAGTTCCGTGTGGAAGTAGCTTTGCCTCCTTGGACCAAAGCTCTCACCTCAACTCCACCATAATCTATGTGAGTGCTCTTGGGTAGTTCAGGCAATTCTTTGTCTTTGTCCTCATCTGCAAAATGGCAGTGTAGTATAATTTATATTGAAAAATTAAATGTTTCCTGCCTTATCACAAGCCTATAACAGATCCTTCCTCTGACAGGCCCATGATAGACTAAGAAAGTTGGGTAGTCACCTTAAACATATACCACTCCTTCCCCATTGAAATCTGGGTCATCCCCATGGTTGGCAACTTCTCTACCCTTGTTCTAGGATGGCTTAGATCTCTATTTCAGGTTGTTAGTGACACAAAGACCCAAGAAGATGAAGGAGTAAATATCCTATATTATGATCTAGTCCTGATGCTGAAAAGTGACTTCTAAGTCCTTTTAAGTTTGTTTGTTTGTTTGTTTGTTTGTTTTTATTATGTTAGTCACCATACAATACATCATTAATTTTTGGTATAGTGTTTCATGATTCATTGTTTGCATGTAACACCCAGTGCTCCATGCAGTCCATGCCCTCCTTAATACCCATCACTGGACTCACCCCCCCAACACCCCCTTCCCTTCTAAAACCCTATTTGTTTCCCAGAGTCCATAGTCTCTCATGGTTCATCTCCCCCTCTGATTTCCCCCCTTCATTTTTCCCTTTCTCCTAATGTCCTCCATGCTATTCCTTATGTTCCACAAATAAGTGAAACCATGTGATAATTGACTTTCTCTGCTTGACTTATTTCACTTAGCATATTCTCCTCCAGTCCCATCCATGCTGATGCACAAGCTGAATATTCATCCTTTCCGATGGCTGAGTAATATTCCATTGTATATACGGACCACATCTTCTTTTTTTTAAAAATAATTAATTAATTAATTAATTAATTTTCAGTGTTCTGGAATTCATTATTTATTTACCACACCCAGTGCTCCATGCAATATGTGCCCTCTGTAATACCTATGACCCTCCCCTCCAAACCCTCAGTTTGTTTCTCAGAGTCCACAGTCTCTCATGGTTCATCTCCCCCTCCAGTTTTCCCCAGCTCACTTCTCCTTTCCATCTCCCCATGTCCTCCATGTTATTCCTTATGCTCCACAAATGAGCGAAACCGTATGATAATTGACTCTCTCTGCTTGGCTTATTTCACTCAGCATAATCTCTTCCAGTCCCATCCACGCTGATACAAAAGTTGGGTATTCATTCTTTCTGATGGAGGCATAATACTCCATAGTATATATGGACCACATCTTCTTTATCCATTCGTCCAGTGAAGGGCATCTTGGTTCTTTCCACAGTTTGACAACTGTGGCCATTGCTGCTATGAACATTGGGGTACAGATGGCCCATCCTTTCACTACACCTGTATCTTTGGGGTAAATACCCAATAGTACAATTGCAGGGTCATAGGGAAGCTCTATTTTTAATTTCTTAAGGAATCTCCACACTGTTCTCCAAAGTGGCTGCACCAACTTGCATTCCCACCAACAGTGTAAGAGGGTTCCCCTTTCTCCACATCCTCTCCAACACATGTTGTTTACTGTCTTGTTAATTTGGCCATTCTAACTGGTGTAAGGTGGTATCTCAATGTGGTTTTAATTTGAATCTCCCTGATGGCTAGTGATGATGAACACTTTTTCATGTGTCTGTTAGCCATTTGTATGTCTTCTTTGGAGAAGTGTCTGTTCATGTCTCCTGCCCATTTTTTTATTTGATTATCTGTTTTGTGTGTGTTGAGTTTGAGGAGTTCTTTATAGATCTTGGTTTATCAGCCCTTTGTCTGTATTGTCATTTGTGAATATCTTCTCCCATTCCGTGGGTTGCCTCTTTGTTTTGTTGACTATTTCCTTGGTTGTGCAGAAGCTTTTGATCTTGATGAAGTTCCAAAAGTTCATTTTTGCTTTTGTTTCCTTTGCCTTTGGAGACATATCTTGAAAGAAGTTGCTGTGGCCGATCAGACCACATCTTCTTTATTCACCTGTTGAAGGGCATCTCAGCTTTTTCCACAGTTTTGCTATTGTGGACGTTGTTATGAACATTGGGGTGCATATTATCCTTCTTTTCATTACATTTGTATCTTTGGGATAAATCCCCAGTAGTGCAATTACTAGGTCATAGGGTAGCTCTATTTTTAATTTTTTGAGGAACCTCCCCACTCTTTTCTGAAGTGGCTGTACCGACTTTCATTCCCACCAACAATGTAAGAGGGTTCCCCTTTCTCCACAACCTCTCCAACACTTGTTTCTTGCCTTGTCAATTTTTGCCATTCTAACTGGTTTAAGGTGGTGTGTCAATGTGGTTTTGATTTTAATTTCTCTGATGGCTAATGTTGATGAGCATTTTTTCCTGTGTCTGTTAGCCATTTGCATGTTTTCTTTTGAGAAGTGTTGGTTTGTGTCTTCTGTCCATTTCTTGACTTGATTATTTTTTAGGTGTTGAGTTTGAGAAGTTCTTTATAGATCTTAGATATCAGCCCTTTGTCTGTAGTGTCATTTGCAAATATCTTCTTCTATTCCATGGGTTGCTGCTTTGTTTTGTTGACTGTTTCCTTTGCTGTGCAGAAGCTTTGTATCTTGATGAAGTCCCAAAAGTTCATTTTTGCTTTTGTTTCCCTTTGGAGATGTGTCTTGAAAGAAGTTGCTGTGGCTGATATCAAAGAGGTTACTGTCTATGTTCTTCTCTAGGATTTTGATGGATTCCTGTCTCACATTGAGGTCTTTTATCCATATAGAGTTTATCTTTGTGTATGGTGTAAGGGAATGGTTGAGTTCCATTCTTCCGTATATAGCTGTTTAGTTTTCCCAGCACCATTTATTGAAGAGACTGTCTTTTTTTTTCCACTGGATATTTTTTCCTGCTTAGTCAAAGATTATTTGACCATAGAGTTGAGGGTCTGTGTCTGGGCTCTCTATTCTGTCCCATTGGTCTGTGTGTCTGTTTTTGGGCCAGTACTATGCTGTCTTAATGACCACGGCTTTGTAATATAGCTTGAAATCAGGCAACGTGATGCCCCCAGCTTTGTTTTTGTTTTTGGTTTTTTTCAACCTTTCCTTGGTGACTGGGGTCTTTTCTGGTTCCATACAAATTTTAGGATTGTTTGTTCCAGCACTTTGACACTTTGGTAATTTGATTGGGATGGTGTTGAATGTATAGATTGCTCTGGACAACATAGACATTTTATCATTGTTTATTCTTTTGATCCACGAGCATGGAATTTTTTCCCATTTTTTCATGTCTTCTTCAATTTCTTTCATGAGTGTTCTGTAGTTCCTGGACTATAGATCATTTACCTCTTTGGTTCGATTTATTCCAAGGTATCTTCTGATTTTTGGTGCTATTGTAAATGAAATCGATTCTCTCATTTCTCTTTCTAGAGTTACCTTGTTAGTGTATAAGAAAGTGATTTCTGTGCATTGATTGTGTATCCTGTCATATTACTGAATTGCTGTATGAGTTCTGGTAATTTGGGGGTGTATTCTTTTAGGATTTCCACAGAAAGTATCATATCATCTGGGAAGACAGAGAGTTTGACTTCTTGTCAATTTGAATACCTTTTATTTCTTTTTGTTGTCTGATTGCTATTGCTAGGACTTCTAGTACTATGTTGAACAATAATGGTGAGAGTGGGCATCCTTGTCGTGTTCCTGATCTTGAGGGAAATGCTCTCAGCTTTCTCCCATTGAGAATGATATCCACTGTGGGGTTTTTCATAGGTGGATTTTATGAAATTGAAGAATGTTCCCTCTATCCCTATACTCTGAAGTGTTTTAATCAGGAAAGGATGCTGTATTTTGTCAAATGCTTTTTCTGCATCAGTTGATAGGATCATGTGGTTCTTGTCTCTTCTCTTATTGATTTGTTCTATCACATTGATTGATTTGCAAATGTTGAACCACCCTTGCATCCCAGGGATAAATTCCACCTGGTCATGGTGAATAATCTTTTTAATGTACTGTTGGATCCTATTAGCTAGTATCTTGTTGAGAATTTTGGCGTCCATATTCATCAAGGATATTGGCCTGAAATTCTCCCTTTTGATGGGGTCTTTGCCTGGTTTTGGTATCAAGGTCATGCTGGCCTCACAGAATGAGTCTGGAGGTTTTCCTATTTTCTATTTTTTGAAACAGCTTCAGGAGAATAGGTATTATTTCCTTTGTGAATATTTGGTAGAATTCCCCAGGAAATCCATCAGGTCCTGGACTCTTATTTTTTGGGAGGTTTTTATCACTGCTTCAATCTTGTTACTGGTTATTGGTCTATTAAGGTTGTCAGTTTCTTCCTGTTCCAGTCTTGGTAGTTTTATTTAAGTTTATTAAAAAACACCTATATATTTTCTTCCAAACATGGTTCAAAGTACTTTATAAACATTAACTTTTTTCTTTTTCTTTCTTTTTTAATTGAAGTATAATTAACAGAATTATATTAGTTTCAGGAGTACAGTATACTGATTCAACAATTCTATACATTACTCAGTGCTGATCATCATAAGTGGACTCTTAATCCCCTTCACCTGTTTCACCCACCCACTTACCTACCACCCCTTTGGCAACCACCAGTTCTCTGTATTTAAGATTCTATTTTTGTCTCTTTTTTCCTTTGTTCATTTGTTTTGTTTTTTAAATTCCCCATTTGAGCAAAATTATATGGTATTTGTCTTTCTCTGACTGACTTATTTCACTTAACATTATACCTTCTAGATGCATCCATGTTGTTGAAATGACAAGAACTTATCCATTTTTATAGGTAATATTTTTATGAGTAATATTCCATTGTGTGTGTGCGTCTCTACCATATCTTCTTTACCCCTTCATCTATGGATGGACACTTGAGTTGATTCCATATCTTGATTATTATAAATAATGCTGCAATAAATATAGGGGTTTATTTATCTTCTCAAATTAATGTTTTTGGGATGCCTGAGTGGCTCAGTTGGTAGAGCATCTGCATTTGGCTCAGGTCATGATCTCAGGGTCTTGGGTTTAAGTCTTCCATCTGGCTCCTTGCTCAGTGGAGAGCCTGCTTCTCCCTCTGCCTGCCACTCCCCCTTCTTATGCTCTCTCTCTCTGACAAATAAATAAATAAAATATTCTTTTTTTTTTTTTATAAAATATTCTTAAAAAATTAATGCTTCCATTTCCTTTGGGTAAATGCCCAATAGTGGAATTACTGGATCATATTATATTTCTATTTTTAATTTTTTGAGGAAACTCCATACTTTTTCCACAGTGGTTGTACCAACTTACATTCCCACCAACATTGTACAAAAGTTCCCTTTTCTCCACATCCTTACCAACACTGCTATTTTTTGTCTTTTTGATACTAGCCATTCTGACTAGTGTAAGGTGATAGCTCATTGAGGTTTTGATTTGCATTTTCCTAATGATGAGTGATATTGAGCATCTTTTCATGTGTGTGTTGGCCAGCTGTATGTCTTCTTTAGAAAAATGTCTATTTGGGTCCTCTGCTCATTTTTTAATTGGAATGTTTTGGGCTTTATTGCTGTTGAGTTGTGAAAGTTCTTTATATATTTTGGATATAACCCCTTATCAAATATATCATTTGCAAAGACCTTCTCCCATTAAGTAGGTTGTCTTTTTGTTTTGTTTATGGTTCCTTTTGCTATGCAAAATTTTTTATTTTATGTAGTTCCAATAGTTTAATTTCCCTTTTGTTTCCTGATATTAACTACTTTAATTCTTACAATTCCTTCTGAGGTAGGTACTAATTTTATTCTAATTTTACAAATATGGAAACTAAGATGTATAGATTTAACATATCTAAAGTCACACAGCTAAGGTCAAAATATATATAAAAAATACTTAAAGTATCTCATATAAATGTAAAGTAGATATGTATCAAAATGTGACTCATTAATGAGGGAACTAACAGGAACTAAACATAGTTCAAAGAGCATTTAGAGAACAGATATTTCTCTTATCAGTTGGGAAAGGCATACTGAAATAAGTTTGCTAAATTAGAGACAAAAGTGGTTAATGTCTTATAAGTCAATAAAACTATACTCTTTGGAGTTATCTTCCCTATAATGCAGAAACTATTTGCATTTCTCAAGAACAATTTATAAATTAACACATAACCAGAGAGATTCTGGGTCTTAATATATTAAAAAAAATTAAAAAGCAAATTAAATAGTCCTCCAGTGGGCCTGTTAGATGATGTCATATAAAAAACACTTCCATATAAAAAACAGATATAATTACCCTTTTGTCTCATTTCCAAGTTTTGGATACAAACCCAGTGGTTTCATTATTAGAGCTGAAATGTGGCCACATTATACTGCATCTCTAAGTGATAGAATTCCTTCCCCAGTTAAGTCTTGGCCAATAAGAATTTGTATGGTGTAAAAAAGAACACTATTTTGCTTTTATAATCCAAATATTATAAAGTCATATCCGTCTCCAAAGGCCTGCATTTTTAAGAAAACTTATCTCTCCTGTGATTCTCCCTTCTCTCCCATTGGGTAGGGAAAGGTGGCAGGGAGGTGGGAAAAATCTGTTCCTGGGAAGATTAAATTTGCAAATTCTTGTGGACCTCTGATTGGGTAGAGGCTGATTTTCTTGGAAGAGGAACTGGGGACAGAAACTTTGCAGGTATATCTAAGAGTCTGTCATGCCTTCACTTATTGAAGTCATCCTTTTTGGGCTAGAGGAATGGGCACTGACATTAGGTTCTTAAAAATATTTATTGTGCTTTTTTAAAAACATCATATGAATAAGAAATTGATAAGTAGTATGTAAAAAGTTATCTTGTTGGTTGAGGCCTGGCTGATAAGTGTAGTGGATGTGATATATAGAGAGTCTTGTACCAAATACAGTGAATTTCTAAGAAAACCAGATCCATTGAGTATCTTTCAGTAGGCTATATTCCCTAGAGATTTTTTTTTAAAAACCCAGACTTGCTGGTGATCTGTCCTTTATCAGCTTAGTAATTTAATTCCTGCTGCCCTTTTATTGATTCTGGGCATGTGTTATCTTAGTAAGAGTTAGTTTCTGTCAATTTCCTCTCACTCATTGTTGCTAGGACTATATTTAAGATCTTCCATTTCTGTGGACTTGTTTGGGACCTACTACCAGGTTCATGGAATAATGATCTCTTCTGTGACTTCTCTGTTGCTAAGTCCCTAACGTAGAAGAGTAAGTGTTCTCTGTCTCAAAAAGTGGGTCACTCACCACTGTTCATTACTGCATCTTCGGGCAACCCTTGATTTCCTATTATAATTTAATCTTGAAAATATTTCCTCATAGAAGTGTAGATAGTTAGAAAGATGACTCTTTCCATTTGTAGTGGCCTGGAAAGGAGGAATATGGAAGGAATTAAAGTTAACTTAGGAAAAAAAAATAAATAGTAGGTAAGAAAAAGATTTGAGAAAGAAGTATAAAAGATGAAGTACTGTATTCATTGGCACGAGTGAAATTGTAAGGCCCTAAGCTAAAATACAGAAAGGGTTCTCCATCCCTTGGTAGGTAGGAATAAATGGTAGAGGTATACTATTTGTAAAGAACAAGCAAGAAGTGAATGTGAGTCATTCTTTTTGCCATGACTTGGGCTCACTCCTTCATTTCTCACTTTCTTCATGCTTCATGTATTAATTCATCATATATTGGACATCTCAGTATAATACCAAATTCAGAATATAGCAGTGAAAAATTTACTTGGCTCTGACCCTCATATTGCCCACAGTTTGCTACTTTTTATTATAATTTTAATTTGCTGATATATGGTGAAAAAATTAAGAATTGTTCAACAAAGTCTTATCATCAAGCTAGATAATTTAGCTGAAGTATTTTTTATATACAGGTATAGATACACATATATACACACATATAGTTATAATGTATAAATATATTTTACTGGATATGTATAGTATTTTATGAAGTTACAACCCTATAGTGGTCTTTATTGATTTATATCTCCATTTGCTCCCTATCAATTCATTCTATTAATCTCCTGTGATATGACCACTGAAAGGCTATGACTAACCTCCCCATTGTCCAGTGAATGATCTCTTCTACTTCTCTACTGTCCTGCCCTTGACTCCTCAGAACATTTGATGGTATTGAACACCCCCTTCTTCCTATGCCTCCTTCTCTCTTCCTTGAATTCCTATCCTGGTTAGGATCATGGGCTTTAGTGTCAGCGCAAACTACTTTGGATCCTTGTTCTGCCACTTTCTGACTTTTGACCTGGGAAGCAGTCACTTCTGCTTTGTGCCTCAATTTGCTCATTTATAAAATAGGAATAATATTACTCCTTATGTCATAGGGCTTCACAGGGTGAGGATTAAATGAGATAACATTTATGAGACAATGTAGGAAGGCCCCCACTCAACCCCCTTTCCTTCCCTCCAAGTGTGTCCTATGTCCAAGTCTCTAAATTTGAGCCTGCGTCATCTCAACTGACACCCTGTCTTCTGGATCTCATTCTTTCCTGTGGCTTCATTTCACCCTGCTAGATGAATGAGCCTGGCTCTCCAATCATTATCTCTAATCCTGACCTCTAACCCAAGTGTCAGCCCCACCTTACTACCTAGATTGCTCAGTATCAAAGATAAGGACACAATCTTCATTTTTCAGAAACAATCTAGTGTAATATTAGTGGTTCAGTCCCAGGGTGCTGTGGCAGAAGAGGGAGAAACAGGCTGAATGAGATGGAGTAAAGCTGGGGTGACCATCTGTCCCTAATAGCTTAGACCAATCCTGGATAATGCATATTGTCCCATTGTCCTTTCACTTTCAGTGGGGTCCCCTTTATGACAATACATTATTTGATCACCTTAGTTAGGACTATTTGAGCATAGATAGTTGGTTGAATCACTCCATTTACCTGCTTGTTCATTTGGTCTTTTACTCAACAAATATTGACCTTTTCCTCTGGGTCAGGCACTGGGGACAGAGAACTGAAAGACATATGATTCCCCACTCAAGAAATTCACAGTCCAACAGATGGGATATATAGTAAGCTAAAGACGGAATAATGTGGTCAGGGCTGTGACAGGGGTTAACCCAAGATGCCACAGGAAAGCCAAGGACAGAGGAGAGAGAATTAACAACATGAAGGGTATGTGTGGGGATTGAAGGGGTATGGACGGATCTGGTGAAGGGTCAAAAGGTTTTCCAGAATAGATGCCAGGAAAACAACTAGCGTTGTGAAGTTAATATATTAGGGTAATAATCTAGGGAAAGGAGAGGGGTAAAGAATTTGGGCATGTACAAAGAATGGAATTTTTTTTTTAAAGATTTTATTTATTTATTTGACAGACAGAGATCACAAGTAGGCAGAGAGGCAGGCAGAGAGAGAGAGGGGAGGAAGCAGGCTCCCCGCTAAGCAGAGAGCCCGATGTGGGGCTCGATCCCAGGACCCTGGGATCATGACCTGAGCCAAAGGCAGAGGCTTTAACCCACTGAGCCACCCAGGTGCCCCAAAGAATGGAGTTTTGACCACATCATATCCCAGGCTTCAGAGAATCTCTTAGCAAAAGCAAAAAAAAAAAAAAAGGCAAAGGCAGGTCTCCAGGTGTTTTCTTTCCTTCACAAGGCTCTTTACTTCCTCCTGCTTGATATCAATGCCCCAAAGTCTTCCCTCATAAAGAGAAGTTAAAAAATGGTGTTCTAATTAAGACATAATTTCCACACCATTTGGAATTTTCTGTTAATTTTTAAACGTAATTTATCATTTTAGGAATTTTATTTTTCCAATTTCTTCTTCAAGAAGAATAGAGCAAACTGTGTGCAGCAATCCCTAGCAATGTTTGGGGGATGGGGTAAAGAGTTAGAGTTTTGTGTTCCAAATTAACCTCTGTCTCATATACAGAGTAAACTGGTGCTTCCAAGGCCATTTGCAAGTAATGCCCCAATCGTCTCCACATCCACCAGCCCTTGAACAGGTTTCCCATTAACTGTCTCCAGCCACAGAGAACCTTAGGGAAATGTTTGAGAAACGTTTTGATCCCAGTTAGTGAGGATATGTATACCTCTTTAGCTTGTAGTGTGCATGTAATTTTCTTGACATGCCATCTTATGGAATATTTTAAATTTGTTGCTTTTGCCAAATTGAGATTTTGTTTGCAAATAAAACCCAAGTTAACTTGAGCAGAAAAGGGAATCTATTGGAAGGACATTGGTTAGATCACAAAATCTACAGGAGGACTGGAACACTATACTTGAAAAACTGGCAACCAAGACCATACTGAAGAGTCTGCTAAGGACACCATTCTGGCACCATTGCTAACAGGCAGCTTCCTCTGTGCCACTGGATTGCTCTGACTCATGTTTCTGGGCCCTTGGCTTACACAGGGTCCCCAGAAACTCTCTCTGATTCTCCCTCTGCTTCATGGCACTCACTGTTAACTTAGCTTTTAGGCAAGACCATAGAGTCTCTGAGCCTGGGTTGCCCATGTGGTAGCTGTAGGCAAGTAAATTGAAAAAACATCCTACCCTTAGAGTCTGTCTTCCATTTTTCTTGGGATCCCCACCCTACCACAAAATGAAGGCTGTATGGATTCAGTAAGAGAAAAAGGAGGAAGAAAAAAGAGACCGTTCAAATGTATTATATACCTAAATATGAAAGGTAAGACAATAAGGCACCCAGAAGACAATTTGTGAAAGTATCTTCATGACCTTGGAGTAAAGGTTCCAAAGTAGGACACAACAAGCAGTAACAAAAATAGAGTGATAAGCTGGGCTTCAATAAAATTAAGAACTTCTGTTCACCAAAAGATGTTACAGTGTGACTAAAAAGATAAGCCACAAAGTAGAAAAATTAGGGGAAGGTATTTGAGATATTTGCTATGTATTCAATATATATATAGAACAACTAAAAGACAAACCAATTTTTTTAAAAAATGGGCAAAGACCTGAACAGGGACTCTACAAAAAAGGGTATCCAAGTGTCCAGTAACATATAAAAAGATGTTCTCTGATGACCTCATTAGTCATCATAGAAATGCCAATTGAAACTGTGACAAGATATCACCATATACCTCTGAATGGCTAAAATGAAAATGATTGACAGTAGTAAGTGTTGGTGGGGATGTTGAGTGACTGGAACATTCATATATTGCTGATGGGATTGATACAATCATATTGAAACATTTTAGCAGTATTTAACTATAACTACCTTATAACTCAGCAAATTTACTTTTAGGTATATAGCCAATGTGTGCAGATATCCATCAGAAGATAAGCATGCAAATCATCATAGCAGATTTAACAGCTTTATCCATAGTAGCTTTGAACTAGAAACAACCTAATGTCCATCAACAAAACATAAAAATAAATTTTGTTATATCCATACTGCTTGGTAACAACTAACACACACATGAATTCATCTTAGACATAATATTGAGCAAAAAAAAGAAAAGCCAAGAGTACATACTGTATGATTTCAGTGATATAATTTTCAAAAGCAAGTGACATTGACCTAGATTGATGGAAGCCAGAATAGTGGTTGTTTGGGGTATGTGGGAGAGACCAAAGGGAACTTTCTAGGTTTGGGGGGCATTGGAAGTTTCTACATCTTGCTCTTGTGCTATGCACTGAGATTTGTATACTTTATTATATGTTTGTTTCACTTCAGTACGGATGTTTTTAAAAGGTTGCCCACAATAAAGTTCAAGACCTCTATTTTTTTTTCATTAAATAAATATATCCAGGGCGCCTGGGTGGCTCAGTGGGTTGAGCCTCTGCCTTTGGCTCGGGTCGTGGTCTCGGGGTCCTGGGATCGGGCCCCGCGTCGGGCTCTCTGCTCGGCGGGGAGCCTGCTTCCCCCTCCCCTCTCTCTCTCTGCCTGCCTCTCTGCCTGCTTGTGATCTTTGTCAAATAAATAAATAAAATCTTTGAAAAAAAATAAATATATCGGGGGTGCCTGGGTGGCTCAGTGGGTTAAGCCGCTGCCTTCGGCTCAGGTCATGATCTCAGAGTCTTGGGATCGAGCCCCGCATCGGGCTCTCTGCTCTCTCAGGGAGCCTGCTTCCTCCTCTCTCTCTGCCTGCCTCTCTGCCTGCTTGTGATCTCTCTGTCAAATAAAAAAAAAATAAATAAATAAATAAATAAATATATCCACATGGTAATAATTAAAATAAGATAGAAAAGGGGGCACCTGGGTGGCTCAGTCATTAAACGCCTGCCTTCGGCTCGGGTCATGATCCCAGGGTCCTGGGATAGAGCCCTGCATTGGGCTCCCTGCTCAGTGGGAGGCCTGCTTCTCTCTCTCCCACTCCCCCTGCTTGTGTTCCCTCTCTCTCTATCAAATGAATAAATAAAATCTTTTAAAAAATAAGAAAATAGGATAGAAAACTTAAGGATGAAAACAGATGATCATTTTTCACCTCTCCTTATTTCTAGTACTAATTGGCAGATTTAATTAATCAATTAATTAATTTTTAAAGATTTTATTTATTTATTTGACAGAGAGAGAGAACAGAAGCAGGGGGTAGCAGAAGCAGGGGAGCAGCAGGCAGAGGGAGAGGGAGAAGTTGGCTCTCAGCTGACAGAGAGCCAGACATGGGGCTCCATCCTAGGACTCTGGGATCATGACCTGAGGCGAAGGCATACACTTAACCAACTGAGCCTCCCAGGCACCCTTGCCAGATTTAATTTTAAAAACAATTTCTTCTTTTAATTCTTTAACCCTAAATAATGTGTTTATACTTTAGTTTCTTGATTAATATATATTAGATAGCTAACTGGGGTTTTCTCTATGAATGAAAGATTTGGATCACATACATAATTTCCCCCTTCACTCTCTCTAATATTTTATAATTTTATTCTTATTATCTGTTTTTGTATTATAACTTCAAATAATATACTAAACTGTCATACCTTGTCCTACCAACATTCAACAGTATCTTTCTGCACCGGCTTTATAGGATAAGGATAATGGCAGCCCTAGACCTTGTTTCATACTTTCTTCCCAATTCTACCTCCTTCTATAAGTTCTCTTTTCATTGGTATGGTTGCTAACATTTACATTTTGTTCTGAAATCACAAGCAAGTCTTCTCAGCTTTGACCATAGAATGACTTGGAAACATTAAGCAATAAATATTATTAATATTGTTACTACATATATATTGAATGTTGAGGGGCTTAGTAGTGGCCTAGAATTTTATTTCCTTCTCCATTCAGTGCAATGATCACTGAGCTGTTCATAAAGTATGCTTCTAACATTAAGGTAAAAACAAATGATTACACTCTATCGATTCCTTTAAAACATACCTCTGCATTCAGAGACCAGTGAGCTAAAAAAAAAAAAAAAAGACAGTAAGTCCCTTCCTACATTCAATTAACAATGGCAGAAAACAAATAGGATAACCAAAATACAAACTACTATTCAGTAGGGGAAAACTGGGAGACACAGCCTATAGTACAGGTCTGTAGCAATCCTGAAATCCTGTTGGTGGCTGCTACCTGGGACCGGACTCCTGGAGGTGAAGAATATTCTTGGTTCTGTGATCAGGGAGGAGCTCCCCATCCACTGTTCTCAGGGATGTTCTTTCTTTTCCCCTGTTCTTGACCACATTTCAAATGGGCACTGGAGAATATATCCTTTTTAGTGTTTTAGCAGCTTTCTCAACCCATCTCCTTGCCATAGAATATTGAAAGCCTAAGTGTTGATTTAGGTCTTTAGCAATCCTTGATATTTTGGCTCAGGCACATTTTAGCTCAGCAGCTCTCTATAGAACTTGGCCAGCTTCTTTCATATTTGATTCTAATCAGCCTTATATGCCAACATGTATACCAACAGTTTTTTAAAAACATGTTTTCTCTCCCATCACCTTCCTCTCACATGTGGGTATCTTGAATCTATCATAAGGTTTAGGAGAATAACCACATGTTTATCTTCCTCTCTGAGTTATTTTGACCAACTAAAAGGATTTACTGGTCTCAAAGTCTTGACTGGATCTTGGTTCTGAGACACAGTCCATTCAGAGGTTAACAATGGGTGTGACAACCATATTTTTTAATTTGCTTTTCCCTTTCATGCTGCTTATTCTTAGTCTGGGATCATTGTCTGACTTTCTGGTTGTTTCAATAAGAATCCTGACCAGGGATCTCTGAATGTGGTGGATCATGGTCATTCCTGCTTCACTTAAGGGAATTCCTTATTACTCACAAAGGAATTTACAAATCAACAGATTTCAAAATACTTGAAATTCTGTCCCCAGAGCTATAAAGATCATGGGGATACATGAAGTTCATGTTTATGGTCATAGTAACAATAGGACTGCCACCTCTGATGAGGTCCCCATTTTTGGTGTTTGAGAGGAGCCCTGGATGACTACTGATGTCTGGTTTGGGGCAGATAAGGAGGCAGAAGAGATAAAAATGTATCAGTAAGCTGAAGAATGGCTCGGTATTCTGGTAGATGAACATAACTCTGCAAGAGAGAAAAGACATTGTGTTATAAGGTTCTGTACCAGGAGTGACAGACCAGAGATGACTATAGGTTTCATAGGTTCTTGACACTGAAAATAGACCCACTCTTTGGGGTGGTGGCTGGTTAGGATCTGTGCTAGTTTATAAAAGAGGCAGAAATTGGATGGGATGGTGGGTATCCCTCAAGGTGAGGTGGTACATCACAGTAATCTCTCCATGCAGGAATGAATGGAAAGAAAAATACCCTCCTTTGGGACATGGCCTTTGAAACCCAATACTGAATTTATAGGCAGGATCCAAATGGAACCAAAAAAGCCCATAGCCAGACATAGAGTAGATGGGTAGAGAGTAGAGGTTAGTGATGCGACTGGCCACTCTTTGAGGTGGGGGCAGCAGTAAGTTTTTGAGCTGAGTGGAGGGCAAGCTTTCTTTTGTGGTCCAGGGGGAGTAGTATTTGAGCCCAGGGAACATGGCCATTACTTCCCTGATGAAGAGGAGGGTGTTGTTGAGGAACAGATGATAGTTGTGTCTAAGCAAAAGTTGGTCCATCTTCTGAAAGAGAAGAACAAGTGTGAGCTCCCCACTGAGGGTGCCAGGAAATCCATCCAGCTCTCCCAAGGGCATGGTGGCATGGGGCCCAGGGGAGGCATTCTCCCAGGGCCATCAGTTGCCTGGTGTATGGAATCAATGAGATAGACTCAGACATGGAATCTCTCTTTACCCGTCTCTGGTGGAAGAGGGCACCAGCTAGCCCTTTAGGAGCACTCAATAGTGTGGTTGTATGGGATTGTCACTGTCAGGACAGCAGAGAGGAAAAGATTGAGGGATTTGAGGCTGGAAGGTGTGGGTTCCAATTCCATATCCAGGACTTTCTAGTTCAGTGACTCTGGCCAGCTAGCTTAGGCCTTTTTGGTTTCTTTCCTCCACCAGTGAAAAACAGATAATAATATTAGTTCCTAAATCACTTCACAATATATACATGTGTCAAATCATCACATTGTATATTTTAACCTACACAATGTTATGTCAATTATATTTCAATAAAGCTGAAAAAAAAATAATAGTACCTATATCTAAGGATGTTGTAAAGGTTAAATGGCAAAGTTCTTTGTGCAGTTTCTAACATATAGTAAACATGAATTAAATGCCAGCTCTCGTTAATATTATCCTCCCCATCTCCTGGAGCCACATGTGTCCCAGGCTAAGGCAGTGAAAGGAGTCCTTTGTAATTCAATCCAGGGCTGAGAAGGAGACAGTTACTCTCTTAGTATATGGTTTTTTGGGTGTACCACTGGCTCATGAAGGTAGCCCCATCCATTCCTCTCTCCCATGCCCCTCCCCCCCCACCTGGTGGAGAAACTAAAAGGCAGAGATGGTGGACAGCCCTTTCTGGGGGGTGTGACACAGCTGGAGATGGGAACTGGGTGAGAAAAGGGGTTAAGGAGAGGGTGACTGTGGGAAAGGGGAAATTACCTGAGGATAGCATTCATGATTATTTGTTGACATCTGTAGAGGTGGCCAGGATGCCTGTGGAGAGGCCCTGAGTCTATGAATAGCACACTGAGGCAGCCTGCCTCTGCCAGGGCTGGTGCTCAGAGGAACAATACTAAGAGGCAGCTGACCTCTACCAGGGCAGTCCCAAGGCTCTGTCCCCCTGGGGTTTCTGAATGCAGTGAGCTGTAGAACCTGTAACCAATGGGGCGTTACTGTGGCTGTCATAAGGACATGCTGGTATAGAGTGGGAGTGGGGACCAAGAAGGGAAGGCAGGAGTCTCTTAGAAGGGGACAAAGGGGAGAGAGAAGGGCAAGCAGGAGTGGGATGGTGGGTACGTGGGGGGAGTCTCACCATCCTCACGGAAGTGTAGGGATCCACTCTCTCTGTGCATTTCCTGCCAGTTGTGATTGGGCAAACCCCTTAGCTTCAGCATCTAATTTTTGCAGCAGCTGAGCTGCCTGGAACCATGATTGCCATTTATTTTCTCCAAGCCCTGTGTTTAAGGCGTGATGAAAAACAACCTGACGGCTCAAGCACAACTGCCCCATATGAGAGACCATTAAGATAAAGTCCCACGTAAGTGGCCCTAATAAAAGAAATTTATCACAAGACATGGAGAGGAAGGTGTCTTTATTCACTAGGTGAATAACGCCAGGCATTGTCAACGTAGCTTTTCAAGGCTCAGAAATTATCATTCATTCTCCAAATTACCAAGCGCACGAGAATTACTAAATGGTGCGTTATCACTCCCTCTCAGCGAGAGGATGTCTTTGTTTAACGTTTGATTACAAATGGCTTTCCTACGATTATCATCAATAAATCACAGGTAAGTGTGTCCGTGGCTGGGACCAATGCAGAAAGACTTCTAAGCCACTGGGAAAAGGAAGAACAAAAATTCTGTGAGAGCCGACACATGAGGGAGGCTGGACTTTCAGGACTTACTTTGTTGGGGGCCTGGTGGGGATACCTCAGAAGCAGAGCATCCACTCTGTCCATTCAGAGGAGGTGGGAGTCTGTGGTGGTTTGATGGTGTGCCTTCAACCCCGTTTCCCACCACATCTGGGGACAGAGTTTCACATCCCTGAGGAGAAGTAGTATCTGAGAGAGTGCACAAGAGAGGGAGGAAGGTTTCTGTGTGTGCACGGTAAGGGGGCCTTGTGTCGTGACACAAAGGGTAGGAGGAGGAGGGTGTGGAAGGAGAAAAGGAAAGGGGCTGGGGGAGGAGGAAAGACTAGAGAACGACAGAGGGGAGGACAAAGCCAGAGAAGACAGCAAAGGGGAGGAACATGGCCCAGTCCAGGTTGGCCTCTGTACCTTTCCGGTTGGCCCCACGCACTTGCCTGCCGGAAGCCAGGTCCCAGGCCCTCCTGCTGACTCTCCCTCCACAGCCTATTGACTCAGTCCTCAGCTTCTTGTCTCCTTGGGTCACCAAGTCCTGTCACTAGACCCAGGCTTTGTGATTTGCTTATGTCTTCTCCCCTTTTAGAATTTCCTTTATGTCTTTTTTCTCCTTTTTCAGCGATTATCAGCCTTCCCTCACTTCCTCAGGCCCCATATCCCTACACATTTTTCTTTCTTCTGAAAGAAGAAAGACATCCCTGAGGCTTTGTGTAAGAAATTCTCTCCTAGGGACGCCTGGGTGGCTCAATTGGTTGGATGACTGCCTTCGGCTCAGGTCATGATCCTGGAGTCCCGGGATCGAGTCCCACATCGGGCTCCCAGTTCCACGGGGAGTCTGCTTCTCTCTCTGACCTTCTCCTCACTCATGCTCTCTCTCACTGTCTCTCTCTCAAATAAATAAATAAAATCTTTAAAAAAAAAAAAAAAAAGAAATTCTCTCCTATCGCCCGACTCCAAGAAACCTCCTAAGTCCAGGTTTCTAATGCAGAGGGAGTTTTTAGGGGAACTGGGCACAGGGTTGAATTGGTTGTAAGTTCAATTCCATGACACATGTAGTTTCCATACATGGGCAAAGGACATTCTTGTCTGAAGACTATGATAATACAGGTGGAGAGACAACTCTAAAGAATCAGGCAAGCAGTGGTGCCAATAACCAGACCACAGAGGTTTTGGGAAGTCTGCTATGAGTTTAGGGGTGCAGAAGAGCATGAAACAGGGCTTGCTTTCAGCATACATACAACCTAGGAGAGGATATGCAAGGCAGGTAGGAGAGAGCATGAGCCTGAATTGAGGGTTTGCCGGGGGAAATTTTGAGAAATACATCAACAAGACTGGCTAGACAAAATTTTAGGATGCCTCAAAGGAGAAATTCAGAAATTTGGATTTGATTGGCCACTGAGGATCTTTGAGAGGACAGAAAATGAAAGCAATGGAATTGTGATCGCTATTGTCAGGAAGGAGAGAAGTTAGAGGATGAGCCCCTCATTCTGTGTTCCATCATTTCATTCATTCTTCCATTCATCCAATCTTTTATCCAGCAAATATTTATTGAAGGCCTACTATGTGCCAGGCAATGTAATGAGGGTATCCTGGGAGAAAGAGGGAGACAGTCCTTGCCTTCATGAAGCTTATCTTTCTGGAAGGAAAGAAACAAAGGAGATGAGTACAGTTTTAAATTATTGCTGTGGAGAAAACAAACAGGTTAAGGATAGGGAGTCACTGGGTGTGTAGAGAGCTACCAGTCCTCTGGCTTGACTGGTCAGGGCTTTGCTCTCTGAAGAGGTAGACTATTTGAACTGAGACCCTCAGGCTGAGAATAACGAATCTCCTGAATGAACATTTCCAAGAAGGACTTTGAAGGACAGAGAGAGATGAAAGTTTCTAGCAATGATCCAGAGGAAGTGATGAGCCTCTGGACTCAGGCCCAACAGTGTGACTCAAGTATCAACAGGCTATTTTGGAGGCAAAATTGAAAATTGAAGAAAATGCAATGAGCCCTTTGCCTCTGGCTGGAATCTGCTTGCAGGGCCTCTGACTGGAGTGCCCACGTGGCCACTGCTTTTTTACCCAGGTCTCTCCAAACCATCTTGGAAGTGGGTCATTACCCTTGTGGGCACCAGCACAGGTATGGAACAGAAGGGGCTCATCCTGATTCAGCGGTGCCCATTGCATGTCTCTCTTTGTGGTGAACATGTCGCTTCTAGGTTCAGACAGTGCTGCAGACACTATAGTCAGGACACTAGCTAAACCGAGACAGTTATTTTGCCAAATTAGCAAAACAGAGGCACCAAGAAACAAAAAGCCATTCTCTTTCCATTTGCCACAAACATTTATCTTAACCCTCTGCTTGTATTTGTGAAAATCTGCCAAGGTGTAACTTGACTTTCTGAATGATTTCAGAGATTGTGGACATTGAATTACAAACTACCCCCATAGTAAAATTAAATGTGGCCCAGGCTTTCTGGGAACTCTTGAGGATTTAGATTTGATGGGTGTTTATGAGAGAGACAAAGGAACAAGAAAGAAGGGTGGAGAATGGAGATCCAGGATCCTACAAAGACTGCAGGATGGAAAGAGAGACAAAGGGAGGTGGCAACACAGTACAAACATGGTATTAAAAGGGGGTGAGGTGGAGGGAGAAGATTGAGACAGACAGAGCCAAGAATGGAGAGGGCGAGGGAGGCACTGGGCCTGCTGCCATGTGAAGGGGACAGTGTGAAGATTAAGATCTCTATCGGAGCTGTGGCTGGAGCGATTACAGTGTATTAGGGTCCTGTCAGTGTTGACAAACACTGCCCCAATTAGGAATTAGTTCCACAAGGCATCAGATAGTGAGGCTGCTGTTGACCCCTAAATGGATGGTCTTCCCTTCCCTCTCTCTTATTCAAATAGGTGTAGCCCTTTCCTAGAATAGCCCAGGAAGGCCAGCCCTCCCAGGCTCCACCTAGAGCAGTCACCAGGGAATGCAAATGAATACCTTTCACCTGGTGTCTGATTTTTTTTTTTTTTGACACTAATATTCTGGTAAATACAAGTACTTTCCCTAAGAATGCATGTTCACCAACTGTAAGATTTTATTCTCCCCACACTTCCTCAAGCATCAATCTCCAGATTCATCCATTTACCATTGTTTCAAGGACTTCGTCTAGGGGAGGTGCACATTTTAGGGCCAACAGTCAGTAAGCAATTTAAGATTAATCACCAGAGACAAGATCAAGAGCGCAGAGCACACACTACAGCACAGGCACATATCTCTCCCCCCAAATCAGTAAAAATGATGGACAAATGGTGTAGTTCTTGGGAGGAAAAGCCCACAACCAGAGTGGAAGATAAGAGGTGTCACTGATGTATCCCAAACTATGGGGACTCCCAGAGACATGAAGGCAGATGAAATCAGACAGTAGCAGGAAATGTCTGCAGAAGACCATTTCTGCAAAGGAGGATATGGCTGCTGCCAGGTATAACCACCAGGGGCCAGATCTTCAGAACAGGAGGGGCTGCTGGGATTCAGAGTGAGAGCCTCACCTGGCAGGAGAAATGTCTTCAAGTCCCCACCGCTCTCCCTGTCAAGGCAGGCAATAAGCCATAGATGGGGAGGTTGGGCTTTTGCTCAGAAAAGAAGGATGGTGTCTCAGGAAGTTGGAGCTCGTACAGAGCCCCCAATATCCAGGAATTGAGATCTTGGCTCATGCTGCCCAGCATGTGTTCCATGCCTCTGCTATAACTTTGGAGGAAGGCTTCTACTTATAGGCTAAAGGGAATTACAAATAAAGACATGAGCATACAATCAGATTCATTAAACATTTGGGAAAGGCAAAACTATGAAAATGAGCCAGCAAAGTCAAGGAGTATATGTGCTGATGGAAGGAAATTGGGCTAATTAGAAGCAAAAAAGAATAAGATATTAAAATAAGCATAATTAAAATCATTCCAGAGTAATAGAGGATTTTGCATCCTAATAATCAAGTAAAGATTTGGAAATTAAATTTGGAAAATTTGCTTAAAAAATAGAACATTAATCAGAGAAGACATTAGAAGAAGAATAAAAACAGGGGCGCCTGGGTGGCTCAGATAATTAAGCATCTGCCTTTGGCTCAGGTCACAATTTCCGGGTCCTGGTATGGAGCCCTACTTCAGGCTCCCCCTCAGTGGGGAGTCTGATTCTCCCTTGCCCTCTGACTCTCCCCCTGCTTGTACTCTTTCTGTCTCTCCCTCTCTCTCTCAAATGGGTAAATAAAATTTTAAAAAAGAATAAAAACAACTACCCATAAAAAGTGTATCAGGTCCAGACAATCTTACTGATGAGCTTTACAAACTTTCAAGGAATAGATAAATTTCATGTCATTTAAACTGTTCCAAAACATAAGGAAGAAGAAAGAGTTCTGAGAGAAGCTACTAAATCATTTTATGAAACTAGTAAATCTATCAACACAACCTACGAAACAATGCAAGAAAACTATCGGCTGAACCATATATGAATTTAGACACAAAATTCTATTACAAATACTTTTCTGGTAAATACTTTGTTATATTACATGTATGATTATGTTCAGATGTCTAAGATCCTTTCAAAAAATGCAGAAAAGTGTGCATATTTTCCAACTTCATGTATCCTTGTAAACTTGTAAATTGCATTCCCATTGCCAGAAGGCTACTAAAAAAACTTAATGGAAGTTATATTTGCCCAGCAGAAATGGGATATTGGGTGGAGTAGGGGTAGATGGGAATATTTGCTTGTCACTTTTTACTTTGTATTTTGTTTGAACTTTTTGCCCTTAAACGTGTTTACTTTTAAATTTTAAGAAGAAAAAAAAAAAAAAAAACAGAGGGAAATACAATGGTTTTGACTGATCACTGACCTAGAGTCTAATATGCAGAACCCTCTCCAGGACTTAAGATTCTCTTGTTTGTGGGGTCAAGTGTCCCCCTAACTTGGACAAAGAGATTTGCTTTCTGGGATCTCAAGAAGCAGGTAGGAAGAATGAGTGATGACTACATGGAGACAGATGTCTGGTCCCTGTGAGGAAACCTTTTCTCAAAGTAGAGACAACAGAGATAAAATGGACTTCCCTGTTGGTTGTTGAAACAGTTTTTCCTTTTCAGACAGAAATCGAATGAGGCCAGCCCGGAGTCTATCATTTAACCCTGAAGTTCCTGCTTCCTTCCTTAAACCTGATTATTAAGATCTTAAAAAGTGAGCTAATCCTTGTTTTGACAAATCTATAAGCTTGAAGTTCATCTCTATAAATTCTCATATATATGACTACTTTTAGGGAAATTTTGCTACAAACCAAAGATATATTATTTTAACATATTAATAAGAGCTTTAGTTTTTCACTTGATTAGTACTTACACTACATTCTTAGTAAGTTCTGAAAACTTATAAGGCTTTAAAAAATCCTTACTTTAAAATCCTTACAACAATCTCATTAGGCAAAGAGAGGGAATAATATTTCCATTTCAGAGTCCAGGAGCTAAGCTGCTTGCTCAAGTTCACCCAGCCCAGTTCTCGATGTTTAAGGGAGGTGGGGAGTCTGCTTCTCCTTCTGAGCTCTCTCCTCTCATACTCTCTCTCTCTCTTTCCCAAATAAATAAATAAAATCTTAAAGAAAAAAAAAAAAAAGGAAGGCGCTTTCACTCTTCTACTACAAGTCTATGTTCATAAGAATTGCATCTTTAAGTCACAATACAAAAGTCCTGTCAATAGAATCACAGTCCCTTAGAAATGTAATGAGTGGGTGGGATACTGAAAGCCAAAGAAAACCCGGTTTTGTTTGCCTGTTTGTCCTTATTCCTGAATGATTTTCTGGGTGAATAGGGAGGGTTGATGACCAAATTTTCCAGGCATTTAAAAAAATTATTTCTATTAACATATAATGTATTATTTGCACCAGGGGTACCGGTCTGTGAATTATCAGGCTTACATATTTCACAGCACTCACCATAGCCCATACCCTCTCCAATGTCCATCACCCAGCCACCCTCTTCCTAAGCAACCCTCAGTTCATTTGTGAGATTAAGAGTCTCTTATGATTTGTCTCCCTCCCCATCCCATCTGGCACTGGTTTTTGAAACAACCGTTTGCTTTGTACCGTGTGGACCTGGCCTCGGCAAAGCTGCATTTCCGAGAGGCACAGGAGTCTCCGCCTCTGCGGAGAGGCAGGCTGTTCTGATCTCCTGCAGTCCTGGCGGTTTCAGACAATTCCCGGGCTAGGCTTTGTCACTGGCGGATGGATCAGTCATTGGAAGTTGCTAATAGCCTGCGAACCAGCAATCGGATCCGGGTAAACGGCTGAGTGGTCTTTTTCTGAGTTGTTTACACTAGCCTGTAGGAATAACTCAAGGCCAACTGGCCTTAAGTGAATTACTGACAGCGCCAGGCCTGAGGGAGCTGCAATTAATGCATTAATCACATGGAGCCCCCAGAGCCCCGCATGTTAACACAGGGGATTTAGTAGCACTCCACTAAGTTGTTGATGAGGCCCGTGGCGGGATGAAAACCCTTAGAATACAAATGTGACTATCCCATGCCCCTTTATTTGTTAGTCAATAATCTGAATAACCCCAGTTTCACAGCTTCTGTGTTGGATTTGCTGTTCCTTTCTCTCCTCCGCTAATCGCCAGCGAGGCGCGATAGGGTAGAGACTTTAACTTTGATTTGAACCCCCCTCCCCCTCCCCCTAAATAAAAGCACAGGTTTTTATCCACATGCGTATATTGCATAGACATCAAAGAAAAAAAAAAAGCCTCATGCATTTCCATTAAAGCCGCGCGGACCAGGGGGAGGCACCAAGCTGGGTGCGGGCTTTTGAGGCGGTGGAAATTGATAAGGTTCATCTGCATACAAAAGGCTGAATGGAGAGGCAGCGGGGTGAGCGAGGTCGGACACCCAGATGGATTTTTTAATTCTGGGGAAAATAACACCACGCTCACAAGTGATAACTGAGCCTTTCTTCCCAACTCAGACCAAAATATGATTTCCATTTGTGCATTGGAGGAGAAGAAAATTATACAGAATTTCATTCTGCAGCATAATAAGGCTTCACACTGAATAATGCTACCATAAGGCAGTGTAATTACTGAAGGGCAGAAAATACACTTTCAGTTTATATCTAATCACAATACCACATTGTCTGCTTTGGAAAAAAAAAAATCAGGTGGGGGTACAGCGTGTTGCTAGACTGTGAACGGGACCCTGGGGCGTTTGTTGGTCCAGAGCTTATCAGAGTCCTGAGAAAAGGTGATGATGTGGGTGACTTGGCAGCCTCATCTAAGACTGGGTACATCCGGGAGGTAGGACTTCTTCCTCTGAGGATCTCTAGATGTTTCTACTCTTCTATAATGGCTTGTTCTGCTGTATACTGACCTATTAAGACCATGACTACAACACAGTGATCAAATAACTGAGACGGCAGGCACTAAAAGAGAAAGAATCTGACAAATTGTTATTATTGATTGATTGGCCTGACTTTTGAAATGGCTACAGAGGATTTTGGTATGTGTTTCCTGTTCATACTACAAATTGTTCCTTCCATTTTGTGATCTATTTCTTATCCACTTTAACATAATTATGTTTATTGTAAAATATTAGGAAACAGAAAAGTCCAGTGAGGAAAACCCTCTATTATTCCAATGCTCAGGAAAAACAAAAACAAAAACAAAAACAAAAAACTGTTAATATTTTGGTGACTTTTTTTGTGTGTGTGGTATGTATACTTTGTTTTGTTCTGTTTCTTCCTGGATAATAGAATAGAATTTCCTAATACCAGAACTTGTTACAGCGGTGGATGTTAAGAATAATTCTGGTTTGAAGGCAATATATTTTAGATACAGTGTAAGAAGGCTTTAGAATTAATAGTCTCTAGCCCAGTAGTTCTCAAAAACATGTGCGTACAGTAGAATCACCTGCAGAGCTTGTTAAAACACAGATTGCTAGGTCCCAAACCCAGTTTCTGAATCCGTAGATGTGGGGTGGGACTGAGGTTTTACATTGATAATAAGTTCCTAGGTGATGCTGTTGCTGGTTTGGATACTATACTTTAAGAGCCACTGCCTTTGAGTTGTAAGGAGTGTAGTTGAGATAACCACAAGAAATGCAAGCTCCCAGGACACCTGGAGAAATGTACAGGTTTTTGGGAGGTCTTGAAAATAGTATTATGTAACTGTAAAGCAAATTTATTGAAATAATTTCAGTAGTATGGTAGCCAGAATAATAGCCCCTCAAATATGTTCATACCCTACTCCCCAGAACTTGTGATTGGCAAGAGAGAATTAGCTTGCAAGTGTAATTAAAGTTGCTGGGGCATCTGGGTGGCTCAGTTGGTTGGTCAGTCAACTCTTGATTTAGGATCAGGTCATGATTTCGGGGTCCTGGGATAGAACCCTGCATAGGACTCTCCAATGGGCAGGGAGTCTGTTGAAAGATTCTCTCTCCCTCTGCCTCTCCTGCACTCACATGCATTTTTTTTTCTCTTTCTCTCTCAAATAAATAAATCTTAAAAAAAAAAATAAGTTGCTAACCAATGGACCTTGAGATGGGGAGATTGTCTTTGATTGTCTAGATAGACCCTATATAATCACAAGAGTCCTTACAAATGAAAGAGATAGCACAGTCAGTGTCAGACTCAGATAGATATGAGGATGCTGTGATGCTCGCTTTGAAGATGGAAGAAGGAACCACAAGCCAGGGATGCAGGTGGTGTCTTGAGATTGGAAAATATACAAATAGATAACTACACACACACACACACACACACACACACACACACACACTCTGCTATCTCACATGTTTCCGTCATTATTTCCTGAGCAACTTTCTTTGTCAGTGTGCATTGTTTAGATTCACTTACCGCCTGGACCCGCCAGACCTGGGGGATCACCATTGTCTCATGCCAGTTACAAGGGAAGCTCAGGAGGAATAGGCTAAGCCAGAGACCCTCACTGAGATCTGATCCTCTTGGTCTTGTCCCTCTGTGGGTCTGGTTGATGGACACAACTCTGTTACCACCACGAATAAGCAAGTTGTTCATAAACATTTTCTAATTAAGGGACACAGAGGTCAGTGGCAGGAGATTTCTGCTTAAAGCCTGGAAATTGTGGCGCACATGGAATGTTAAGAAACTTGGGCCAGAGTGTACAGAATTTGCCCAGGATTTTGGGAAAGATAAGGTATCACTTATTTTGGTCTTTGATTCCCCTAGAGACCATCTCCAGCTTTAGTTAGAGCAAATAGACTTAGCAGATTCCATTGATCTATGTGTCGCTCCTGCCGGTACCGATCTTGATTACTCTAACTCTGTAATAAGTCTTGAAATTGGATAGAGTGGTTCTTCCCGGTTTATTTTTTATTTTTCAGAACTGTTTTAGCTTTTCTAGTTCCTTTGCTTTTTCATATGCATTTTAGAATAATCTTGTCTATACCTATGAAAAATCTGGCTAGTATTTTAGTGGGAATTGCATTGAAACTGTGTATCATTTGGGGGAGAATGGACATCCTTACCATGTTGAATCGCAGATTGGAAAAATTTGTGAACAGGGTTTGTCTCTCCATTTATTTAAATCTTTCATTAACATACAAGCCACATGGATATTTTGTTAGGTTTGTGCTTAAGGATTCCCTTTTATTTTGAGTGATTATAAATGATATTATATTTTAAATTTTGGTTTCCACATGTTCATTGTTGGCATATGGAAATACAATTGATTTTTATATCCTGTAACATTTATGAACTCACAGTTACAGATGTAAGATTTTGTTTGTTGTTTGTTTGTTTTGGTGACTTTCTAGGTAGACATTTATGTCATCTGCAGGTAGGGAGTTTTTGTTCTTTTCCTGTTCTTGCTTTATTGCACTATGTAGGTATTCCATGTTGATAGCTGTGGTAAGAACAGACATCCTTGCCTTGTTCCTGATTTGGGAGAAAAGCATTTAGTCATTCATCTTTAAGTATGAAGTTAGGTATAGGTTTTTTGTAGGTCCTTTGGCTAGAGAGAGCAGACTTTTGTTGTTGGTTTTGTTTGTGCTTGTTGGCATTTGCAGGTTGTTGGCCTAATACCCAGTGGGACGCATGAAGAAAAAGAAAGCCTAAGAAACTTACCAACTCAGGTCCCAAAAACCTATTTTTTTTCTTCTTTCTACTTTCCAAAGTCTAGTTATCGTGATTTTATATAATGTCCTGTGTGTTTGGCTGTACTTAGTAAAGGGAGCAGGGAAAAGTATATTTACTTCATCTTCCCAGAAGTGGAAGTCTTACTGAATTTTTAAAATAGTCATAGTCAGATAATTTCCAGCCTCTATGTCATCTCAGCATTGGTGTCTTGATTTTCTTTTTCCACATACATTAAGATTTTCCTGGTTCTTCTTTATATCCTGGACATTTTAATATTGTGTTTTGAGATTTTGCCTCCTATTTAAGTCATATGGAGAATGTTGATATTTTTGTGTTAATAGGCAGTTGACCCTGTTAAGTTGAGGCTGCAGCTTCAGATCTACTACCATATTTTCCATTGATTGAACACTGCAGAACTTTCCTAGTCAGTGAGTTTAAGGTTGTTGTAATTATTTTTTCAGTTAATAGGTTCATTTTTATAACCACATTATAACTAAGAATAGCAAAAAATAATCTCACATTTTTATTGACTCCTACAAAGTGCTAAATCCTGTGCTAGGTGTTTTACATGCATAGCTTCTAATCCGTATAATAACCCAAGGGGTGGGTATTTTGGTCCACATTTTATAGCTGAAAAAACTAAGTGATGAGGTGGCAAAGATGGATTTGAACTAGATTTGTCTTTCTTAAGTCTATTCCCTTTTTATTGGGATAAAAAAGAAAAGAAAAGTGAGATTCTTAAATTGGGTTTTGGTATTTAAAGATTCCACACTGACTATGGTAGGATACTTGGAAAAATATCAGATCTGACTTTCCAGGGGCTAAACCTAGATGAGAAAGAGCAAGTATTTCTTATATACTTCAGGTTACTCAAAATTGCTCCTGACGTTGTGTTGGTGAAGGTAGTATATCCCTTTCTCTTTTAAAATTTCATAATTAGGGCTTAAAAAAGCACCAAAAGCTTTGAATTTAAGAAAATTTGTTCTCCAAAATCCAGTTTCTTTTAAACAAATGGTGTCAAAATGTAAGAGGATTGTTATTCAGGCCTTCCTTTATATCCATCAGTAAAATTATTCAGTTTTATCATATGGTTCTTACATGGGAATTATTTTATTTTTTGTCATTACTATAAAAAAGATTCCTGTTATATTTTTAAAAGCAGTGGATTTTAAGTCATACTTAGGAGTCTCTGGGAGGAAGGGACAAGGCAGGAACAAGCAGGTTGGACTCTGGTATCCTCACCTCTGCTTCAACCAAGCAGCACCATGTTTATTTACATTTTGAGATTCCAGATAAATTTTTAATTCTTTAAATAATTAATTATTTAAATTAAATTATTTAAATTAATTTTTAAATTATTTAAATTTATTTAATTTATTTAATTTAAATTATTTAAATTAATTTATTAAAATTAATTATTATTTTTAATAATAATAATTAAATAATTATTAAATAATATGAAATAATATAAATTAATAATATAATAATAATATAAAATATTATGTTAATTAATATATAATAATATTATATAATTAATATATAATATATAATATAATAATATTATATATAAAATAAAAAATTAAATAATATAAATAAATAATTGAATATTAATAATTAAAAATTAATTAATTATTTAAATTAAATAATTTATTTATTTATAAATTAATTTATAATTAATTATATAATGTAAATATTTATTTATAAATTAATTTATAATTAATTATATTAATTATGATTATATAATTATATATAAATAATAATTTATAAATTATTTTATAATTAATTATAAATATATAATATAAATATTATTTATAAATTATTTTATAATTAATTGTAAATATATAATTAATTATAAAATAATTTATAATTTATAAATTAATAATTAATTTAATAATTTAAATTAAATTAAACAATTAATTCTTTGTTGAAAGAACTATAAGTAAAATATAGTTTTAATTAGTCCTTATTATTTATTACATTATACCAGAAAGCAGTTGCATTTGAGATATTTATTCTTTTTTAACAGCTTTATTGAGATACAGTTAACATATAATTCACTCACTTAAAGTGTTCAATGGCTTTTAGTGTATTCATAGAGCTATATAATCATCACCACAATGAATTTTAGAAGATAATCATTACCCAAAAAGAAATGCCAAATTTCTTAGCCAGTACCCTCTAGTCTCCACATTGTCCTCAAACTAGGCAATCACCAATCTACTCTCTGTCTCTATAGATTGGCTTGTGTGGACATTTAATATAAATATAATCAAACAATATAAGGCCTTTTTTCAATGACTTCTTTTACTTAGCATAATGTTTTCAAAGTTCATCCATACTGTAACATGCATCAGTAGTGTACTTCATTCCTTTTTATTACTAAATAATATTCTATTTATGGATATATCACATTTTATCCTGTCTTTTGGTTATTATGAACAATGTTGCTATGAATAATTCATGTATAAATTATTGTGTGGACATGTTTTCATTTATGTCTGTAAATGGAATTGTTGGGTCATATGGACTCTATGTTCAACCATTTAAGGAACTGCCAGACTCTTTTTGCAAAGCCAGCTATAGCATTTACATTCCTAACAATATATGAGTTCCATTTTCTCTAATTCTCATATCTGACTACTTAGGCAAACCATTGTACTAATTTTTTTTTTAAAGATTTTATTTATTTGTCAGAGAGAGAGAGGAGAGCGAGTGAGCACAGGCAGACAGAATGGCAGGCAGAGGCAGAGGGAGAAGCAGGCTCCCCGCCAAGCAAGGAGCCCGATGTGGGACTCGATCCCAGGACGCTGGGATCATGACCTGAGCCGAAGGCAGCTGCTTAACCAACTGAGCCACCCAGGCGTCCCATTGTACTAATTTTAAGAGTTTATCACTTCTCCTAGCTTTCATATTTGACAGTGATATCAGTTCTACATAATTTCAAATATTCATGTCTTATTGCATTGGACACAATTCTTGTATTAATTTAAAATAACATTTCTAGAACATCTCTTAATCTTGTTCCTGATTTTGGTGGGATTGGCACTAGTGCACTGGTTCTCAAACTTGGGTAATATTAGAATATCTAAAGAGTTAAAAGAAAAAAAACCAATGACTGGATGTCAGTCTTAGAGAGTCTCATTAGTGTGGCTTGGGCATTGGAACTTTTTAAAACCCTCTAGGTGATTCAAATGGGAACCAAAATTTTAGAACCACTGCTGTAAGGCTCACAGACTTCTGTCCTATCATTTGTCACATTAATCTATAATTATTATTATTATTTGCCCATTTAGGGACCTTAGGAGCAGGATTTATGTTCTATTTAATTTTCAGGTTTATTTTCATTGATTTTTTTTCCTCTAGCGCTGATTTTTATATTATTACGCATATCTTTTTGACATTGTATCTTCAATGTCAGTATGAGGCCCGAGAAGTGCTAAGAACTTAACAAAAGGTTCTGAATTAATAGAAGGGTCAAATGAGATCCTTAGTCTGAGATAGTAGTAATTGCAACAATTCATTTTTAGGGCAAGTCTTGGGGACAGAGCAGAGGGTAGTTTTGGGGGAGAATCAGAGATGAAAAAGTTTGACTTTAAATGTCCTTGTTCTGGTGTGTCTAGCTGAAAATCATAGATTTTCTACTGTGTTTTTACCAAAAGTTCATGCATCTAGTCAGGCACATGTAATTTCTGCTATCTTTAAGTTAAGTAGGACTTGATGTTCTTTCTTCTTCATTTCCTCCGCTTGTCAGAAAACAAAGAAAACTCTTCCTTTGGTCCATCCTGTATTAGCAATACACTTTTAGTTAAAAGAGACTAAGTTACAACATTTGGCAGCCAAACCAAAAAAAAAAAAAAAACAGTTTTCTTTTTCATTATCAAGTAAAATCAGATGAAAACAGGAGGATTGTTTTTTGTTTTGTTCTGTGCTGTTCTTTCATTCTTTTTTTTTTTTTTTTAAAGATTTTATTTATTTATTTGACAGAGAGATCACAAGCAGGCAGAGAGGCAGGCAGAGAGACAGGAGGAAGCAGGCTCCCTGCTGAGCAGAGAGCCCGATGCGGGACTCGATCCCAGGACTCCGAGACCACGACCCGAGCCGAAGGCAGCGGCTTAACCCACTGAGCCACCCAGGCGCCCTGTTCTTTCATTCTTTATAATGAACTGGCAATACATAGAAACAGTATTTCAGAATTACATAGACTATTTTTTCTACTTTTCCAAAGTACATACAATTGTATTTATAGTAGAGAAACTATTTTATGTTTAAGATGGAAATTTTGCTAATTAGAAATGTGTTCAATTGCAAGCATAGAAAAGTTCATTATAGTGGCTAGAACAAAAATAATGTTAATCTTCTCATCTAACAATAAATTTGGAGGTGAATGCCTATTAGCATTTGTTATGCTACTAAATGATCCCACTGGGAATATATCCAAGCCTTCCTACTTTTAACAAGTTGACTTTTATTTCTATGCATATTACCTACCTCATAGTAGCAAGATTGTTGCTGAAGATCAGATAGCTAGTCTATCTTCAAGGCAGAGAAGGACAAAGAACAGCATTAACAGTGTCTGAAGCCCCTTTCCCTCTTTTTAAAAAGTCAGAATACAAAAACTTGTAAAAAGTTGTAGGAAACTTCACTTTTATTGGCCTGAACTGTGGTACATGGCTCCTCCCATAAACAAGGGAGATTAAGAAAGTGTGTATCTCGCTTGGAACTGGGAACTTGGTTATCCCAAAGTAAGATGAGCTTTGTTAGCAAGGAATAATTAGGGAATAGGTATTGAGAAAGCAAATAACAATGTCTAACTCAAGCATTCTATTTAGTTGGAATATATTTTAAAAATTTTCTCTTACTTCTCTGATTGGTTCTTCTTAGTTTCCAATTTGCCCTTCTCTATCATACTTCTAAAGGTTAACATTCCTTAAATCTTGGTCCTAGTGCCTTTATATTTCATTTGGTACTCTCCACTTAGCTAATAGCATCCATGCTCATAAACTTGATTACTTATAATTTAATGACTCCCAAATTTATGTCATCATCCAAGAACTTGCCTATAAACTCCAGAATAAAGTGTGTGTATGTGTGTGTGTGTGCGTGTATATATATATTTTTTGGAATAATTGCTTGTTTGTGTCTGTCTCCTCTACTGAAAGGGCTTATACCATGTCTCTTTTTATCTCTGCTCTATCTCATCTACCCAGTGACTTCTACATAGTGGGTGCTTATAAAATATTTCATAAATGAATGAAGTTATTTTCTAAGCTACTGACCACGGGATGCATCCCTAGATATATGGGTGGCATAGTAAGTAGTGCCAGTTGATTTCTGCACAGACCAGTGGAGTCTTGAGAACGTCAATCATGCCACTGGAGAATAACTTTTATGAGTCTTTGGATGACCACTCCATACCATCAGGCAAAGAAACCCCTGGAGAAGCAGCTCTCTACCATACTTTTTATGACCAACTGTCCCTTCAAGTGTTATACTGAAAGTCCAGAAAATAAAAATGTTCACAATGTCTGAGACTAAAATAATAGAAACAAGTTATTCTGGAGCTGTGACAGAGCCCATTTGAACTCACAATATGGGACAAACATAGACTTTCCTTCCCCAAGAGAATGGGCAGACAAAATGTCCCTAAATTTATGAAAAGACTTATAACCACAGAGAAAGTCAACAAGGGCAGCAGTACATTTTGATATTGATTAGAACCGAGACATAGGAGCAAATATAAGAAACTCTTAAAGTATAATGAGATTAGGGAGAGCATTATGTTTATTAAAAAAGGAACAATTTGAAGTCTGCTTTATAATTGAAATTTGAAAGTTCTGGCAAAATTTTAAATTTCAAGAATGAAAACCCATCCTCAGATATATGGTCAGAAGATAATACATAAAAAGGAAAATAAAGGGGCACCTGGGTGGCTCGGTCAGTTAAGCGGCTGCCTTTAGATCAGGTTATGATCCCAGGAACCCCACGTCATCGTAGGGCTCTCTGCTCAGCAGGGAGCCTGCTTCTTCCTCTCCCTTTGCATGTTGCTCTGCCTGCTTGTGCACGTGCGCTCTCTCTCATTCTCACTCTCTCTGTCAAATAAGTAAAAATCTTTTTTTTAAAAAAAGGAAAATAAAATCATTGGGCTTTTCATCTGAAATACTAAATACCAGAAAATGTTTGAGCAGTGTCTAAAAATTTTTGAGAAAGAGTTTGCATCCCAAGGGTTTTCTGTACCCTTCAAATTAGGAGGCAACAGGAAACAGGAAAAGATTCTTAGACCAGTTCATTAAGAATCTCCAACCAGACACTTACATAGCCTGAAAAGAAGTGTTTCCATGGACTAAAATCAAGGTCTCAAATATGGCCAGAAATTGTACTCATTTAACATAAATTGAGGTAGTGATTTGTATATGTTTTCTCCCTTTCTCCATGTCCACCTCCTAAATCGTTACCCCCTTTCCTTTTCTAAACAGGTATCCATAATATTTTCATTCTCTCCCCTTAGAATTTTTCAAGCATTTTCTGACTTTTCTAAAGTTAGTTCTGTGCAGTGTGTTGAGTAATTAACAACTGAGAGAACATTACAAGTATTAGATATGGCCAAATCTGAATTTATGGGAAATCCACAGACCTAGATAGAACTAGAAATTCTTTAGAAAGTGACAGAGTTTGAAAACAATACCAGTTTTCAATCATAGAAATTAGAAAAAGGGCTGAAAGCTTAACTAGAAAAAATAAGGAGAAGGAAAATGAGGGCAAAAATCAGTGAGAAATTAAAAAAAGAAACCATTAAGAATAGGAAAAAAGGAAAAATAGAATATGGTGTTGGGAAAACTGGACAACTACATGGAAAGAAATGAATTTGAGCCACTTTCTGACATCACACAGAAAAATAAACTCAACATGGATTAAAGATATAAATGTGAGACCCGAAGCCATAAAACTTCCAAAAGAAAACATAAGCAGTAATCTCTCAGATGTTGGTCTTGGCAACGTTTTTATGGAAGTGTCACCTCAGGCAAGAAAAACAAAAACAAAAATAAACTATTGGGACTATACCAAGATAAAGTTTTTGCACAGAAAGAGAAACCACCAATAAAACAAAAAGGCAATTTAACTGAATAGGAGAAGATATTTGCAAATGACAGATATGATAAGGGGTTAATGTCCAAAATATATAAAGAACTTATACAATGCAACACCAAAAAAACCTACAAACAATCCAATTAAAAAATGGGTAGAGGACCTGAATAGACATTTTTCCAAGGAAGACATCCAGATGGCTAACACAAAAGATGCTCAACAACACAGATCAACAGGGAAGTGCAAATCAAAACCATAGTGAGCTATCACTTCACACATGTCAGAATGGTTAATATTAAAAAGACAAACAATAACAAGTGTTGGTAAGGGTGTGGATAAAAGGGAACTGTCGCATGCTATTGGTGGGAACATAAATTGGGGCAACCACTATGGAAAACAGTATGGAGGTTCCTAAAAAATTAAAAATAGAAATACCATATGATCCAGTAATTCCACTGTTGGGTATTTACCCAAATGAAAATGAAAAGATAAATACAATACTATGTTTACTGCAGCATTATTTGCAATAGCCAAGATGTGAAAGCAACCCAACTGTCCATCCCTAGATGAATGAATAAAGAAGATGTGATGCATAGGTATACAATGGAATATTACTCAGCCATAAAAAGGATGAGATCTTGACATTTGCAACAACATGGATGGACCTAAAGGGTATTATGCTAAGTGAAATAAGTCAGACAGAAAAACAAATATATGATTTCACTTATACATGGAATCTAAAAAACAAAATAAAAGAACAGATAAAAAGCAAATAGACTCTTAAATACATAGAGCAAACTGGTGATTGCCAGAGAGATGGTGTGTGTGGGGATGGGCAAAATGGGTGCAAGGGTTTAAGAGGTACAAACTCATAAAGGTGGAAAGCACAGCATAGGGAATATAGTAAATAATATTGTTATGACCTTGTATGGTGACAGATGGTAACTACACTTATGGTGAATGTTGAATAATGTGTAGAATTGTCAAATTACTATGTTGTACATCTGAAACTAATATAACATTGTATGTCAACTGTACTTCAAACTACTCCCCCAAATTAGAAAAACAAAATTTTATTAAATACTGGTTTATATAAACTCAGCCCGTTATACAAATTTAACCAGATATACAAACCTGTGATAAGGGTGGTAGAGAGAAAAGAAAGTTCATATAAATACATAATATTAAGGAATATCACCATGTAAGAAGATGAGATTAAACAATTTTTTTTAAATTTTATAAACATATATTTTTATCCCCAGGGGTAAGGTCTGCGAATCGCCAGGTTTACACACTTCACAGCACTCACCATAGCACATACCCTCCCCAATATCCATAACCCCACCCCCCCTCCCAACCCCCTCCCCCCATCAACCCTCAGTTTGTTTTGTGAGATTAAGAGTCACTTATGGTTTCTCTCCCTCCCAATTCCATCTTGTTTCATTTATTCTTCTCCTACCCCCTCAACCCCCCATGTTGCATCTCCTCTCCCTCATATCAGGGAGATCATATGATAGTTGTCTTTCTCCGATTGACTTATTTCGCTAAGCATGATACCCTCTAGTTCCATCCACGTCGTCGCAAATGGCAAGATTTCATTTCTTTTGATGGCTGCGTAGTATTCCATTGTGTATATATACCACATCTTCTTTATCCATTCGTCTGTTGATGGACATCTAGGTTCTTTCCATAGTTTGGCTATTGTAGACATTGCTGCTATAAACATTCGGGTGCATGTGCCCCTTCGGATCACTACGTTTGTATCTTTAGGGTAAATACCCAGTAGTGCAATTGCTGGGTCATAGGGTAGTTCTATTTTCAACATTTTGAGGAACCTCCATGCTGTTTTCCAGAGTGGTTGCACCAGCTTGCATTCCCACCAATAGTGTAGGAGGGTTCCCCTTTCTCCGCATCCTCGCCAGCATCTGTCATTTCCTGACTTGTTCATTTTAGCCATTCTGACTGGTGTGAGGTGATATCTCATTGTGGTTTTGATTTGTATTTCCCTGATGCCGAGTGATATGGAGCACTTTTTCATGTGTCTGTTGGCCATCTGGATGTCTTCTTTGCAGAAATGTCTGTTCATGTCCTCTGCCCATTTCTTGATTGGATTATTTGTTCTTTGGGTGTTGAGTTTGCTAAGTTGAGATTAAACAATTTTTAAGGAAAACACCAGGTACAACATGGTCCTAATAAGCCTTCTGGATAAAATGGATGATTTTCTGGGGAAATTAAAAAATGACCAAAATTGATGCAAAAAAGATGAAAATCTAAGTGGAAAAAAAACTGGAAGAAATAATAATTTTAAAAACTGTCACAGAATTATTGAAAATAAGCATGCTAGGCCCAGATGATATTTTAAAATGTTTATTTATTTATCTTAGAGAGAGAGAGGGACAGAACAGGATAGAACAGGAGGGAGGGGCAGAGGGAGAGAGAATCTGAACCAGACTTCCTGCTGAGCACAGAGCCTGACACAGGGCTTGATCTCATAACCCTGAGATCATGACCTAAGCCAAAACTAAGGGTCGGATGCTTACCTGACTGTGCCACCCAGATGCCCCTAGATGATTTTTTTTTTTTAGAAAAGATTGATTGATTGATTGATTGATTGATTTTAGAGAGAGGGAGGTAGGGAGGAAAAGAGAGGGGATGGGAGAGGTTAGAGGCAGAGGGAGAGAATCTTCAAGCAAACTCCCTTCTGAGCGAGGAGCCTGACATGCGGCTGTATCTCATGACCCTTGAGATCATGACCTGAGCTGAAACTAAGAGTTGGATGATGCTTAGCTAACTGAACCACCCAGGTACCCCTAAGCCCAGATAATTTTTAGAGAAAATTTCAACACACTTGCAAGAAACATATACTACTGTCTTTGCTATTTAAACTGCCCAAGCATAGAAAAAAAAAGGGTGAAATTTCCAGATAATTTTACAAGGTTGACACAAACCCAGTGTCAAATCTTAATAGTAAAAGTGATATACATATATACAAAAACTAAAGAAAAATAACAGTTAACAGAGTATAAATAAACTACCGGCAGATAAATTCAGGAGTGTTTTAAAAAGGCAATATACTTTATATTAGTCAGGGTTAGGTTAGGACACAAACACACATTTATCATAAGGGATTGGCTCACACAGTCACGGAGGTTGACAGGTCCCGAGAACTGCGATCAGCAAGGGAAGTCCCAGGGCAGCTAATGATGTAGATCCAGTCTGAATCTGAGGGCCAAAACCAGGACAGCTAATAATGTTAAGTTCCATTCCAAAAACTGGCAGGTTTGAGACCCAAGTAGCAATATTTCAGTTAGAGTCTAATGGTGGAAAAAGATTGATGTCCCAGCTCAAGGCTGTCAGGCAGAAGGAGTTCTTAGCCAGGGCTGCCTTAACAAAATACCAGAGACTGGGTAGCTTAAAAAACAAAAAAATTTTTCTCACAGTTTTGGAGGCTTAAAGTTCAAGATCAAGATGCCACCATGATTTGTTTCTGGTGAGAACTCTCTTCCTGTCTTATAGATGACCTTGCTATGTTCTCACATGGCAAGGAGAGTAAGGGAGAAAATTCTGTGGTGTTTCTTCATAAAAGGGCACTAATCCCATTATGAGGCCCTGACCCTCAGGATCTGGTCTAAACCTGTGTGGTTCCCAGAGGCCCCATCTCCCCATACCATCACCATGGAAGTTAGGGCTTCAATTTAGGAATTTGGGGAGAATAAAATTGAGTTCATACCACACCTTCACTAAGTAGGATTTATACCAGAAATGTAAAGATGATTCCATTGTTGGGATATTTTGATGAAATTCATTAAATCAAAAGGTTCAACAGACCATTTCAATTAATGCCAAAGATACGTTAAGATTAATCTATTTCTTCTATAAGATGATAGAGACTCTGAAACCAAAGGCACTTTTTTAAGAGTACAATACTACAGGTAAAAAGTAGTGACAAGGATACTCCCTATCATTGCTATTATTAAATTTTTTTTGGGATGTCCCAGCCAGACTAGTAAGAAAAGAAAAAGCAACAAGAGAACTAAGAAAAACAAAATTGGCATTGTTTGCAGATCATGTAATTATGTAATAGGAAAACACTACAGATTTACAGATTTAAGATACATTGAAATAATAAGAATTTAGTAAGTGACCGTATATGGATAAACGAAAATAAAAATCAATAGCTTTCCTACACCAATGGTAACCAGAAAATATAAGAAAAAAATTTTTAATTTGTAATGTAAATAACAGTAACAGTGTAAGCCACCTAGGAATAGACTTAGCAGGGAATATCCAAGACATGCATGAGAACACTTTAGAACTACTGAGGGCATAAAAAGAGATTGTGTTTTTAGAAGGAAAAACTTAACACAGAGACTCCAAGTTCTATGTAGTAGCTGCTTTCCAGGATAACACATTTTAAAGATTTTTTATTTATTTGTCAGAGAGAGAGGGAGAGAGAGCAAGCACAGGCAGACAAAATGGCAGGCAGAGGCAGAGGGAGAAGCAGGCTCCCCGCCAAGCAAGGAGCCCGATGTGGGACTCGATCCCAGGACGCTGGGATCATGACCTGAGGCGAAGGCAGCTGCTTAACCAACTGAGCCACCCAAGCGTCCCGGATAACACATTTTAAAGTAAACAATCTTACACAGCTTTTAAGATCTCTTTTCCTTGGTGTTCTGAAATTTCACAAGGAAGGGTCTAGGTGAAAGTCTACTTTTCATTCAACTTGCTTAGGACTGAGTGGGCTCTTTCAATTTAAAGGTTGTTGCCTCTTTGTTGTTTAGAAATTTTGCTCTTTGACAATTTCTCCTCTGTTTTCATTTTTGGAGACTCCTATTATTTATTTGCTGAACCATGTGGATTATGTTTCACCATTTACAACAGCAACATAATATACAAGTTACTTATGAATAAACCTAGCAAAAGATATAAGATGTTAACATTAGGGGAAGCCATGTGAGTGGTAAACCTAGATCTTTGGTATTACTTTTGCTACTTCTCCCTGAACCTAAAATTATTCTACAGTGAAAAGCTCACTGGAAAAAGATATGGGAGAAAATATAATACATTATTAAAAATATTAAAGGAAGCTGAAACAAAGGGAAAGACACATTATATTTATGAATTAGAGGATCCAATAAAGATGTCAGTTTCTCCCTAATTTTCAATAGATGCAGTATAATTTCAATGAAAATATCAGCAGCACTTTTGAAGGAATAAGACAATCTGATGCCTAAATTTATATGGATAAGCAAAGCCCCAAGAGTAGCTAAAACGTTCTAAAAGGAGGAGGAAGTAGGACTTGTTTTTCACATATCAATAATTAAGCAGAGTATCTGCAGTTAAGACAGTGTGGTATTGGTTCAAGGATAGAAAAGCAGGTTAATGGAAAAGAAAAAAGGGCCCAGAACGCGACACTTAATTATATGGAATCTTGATATTGATGCATTGTAGTAGGTTGACTAAGTTTACCCTTCAAAATTCATGTCTACCTAAAACCTTAGCATATGACCTGATTTGGAAATAGTGTCTTTGCAAATGCAATTAAGGATCTAGAGAGGAAATCATCCTAGGCCCTAAATCTAATACTGCTGTACTTTCAAGAAGAGGAGTAATTTGGAGATCTAATTCCATTTTCTCCATATTTTTTTAAAGATTTTATTTATTTATTTGACAGAGAGAGATCACAAGTAGGCCGAGAGGCAGAAGCAGGCTCCCTGCCAAGTAAGGAGCTTGATGCGGGGCTCGATCTCAGGACCCTGAGATCATGACCTGAGCCGAAGGCAGACATTTAACCCACTGAACCACCCTGGCACCCCTCCATATTCTTTATCTATACATGTATATATGTGTATGTATCTCAACATCCTTTTTGTCATGTTTATGTCTCCAATCTCCATTGATTTGCAATATGAATGTACTAGATTCTTAGAGCTGCTGTAATAAGTTAATCACTTGGTGGCTTAAAATGACAGAAATCTATTGTTTCACAGCTCTGGAAAATAGACGTCTGAAATCAAGGTGTCAACAGGGTTGGTTCCTCCCAGAGGCTCTGAGGAAGAGATCCTTTACCTCTCTCCTAGCTTTTATTTGGCTGCCCACAATCCTTGGTGTCCCTTGGCTTGCAGATGCACCACTTCAGTCTGCCTCCATCTCACTCTGTCCTGTCCTCTTCTTGAAAGGACAACCTGATATCTCTCTACCCCTCCCCACAAATCTGGGTTTATTGGGTTTAAAAACAAGTAAAACTATTGTTTAAGGATACACTCATATGTACAAAAAAAAATAAAATTTCAAAAGCAAGGTCATAACATTTACCTCTGGTTGGGAGGTAGGCAGTGGGCATAGAGCCAGAATAAACAGAGTGGTGATGGTCTGTGGGAGATGGACTCAGTGGTGTTCATGTGATTGTCATAACGTACAGCTGTTTCATATATTCTTTCATATATGTCAGATATTTTACAATACATATTATAAAAATAGTTTCTGTTGACTTTTCCCTCATGCTTTCCATTTGTCTTTGGTTTTACTTTGCAGATTTCTTTTTCTTTCAGCACTTCTGTAGCACTTGTAATTTTCACAATCATGCTTTTAATTCCCAAGATTTCTTTCTTGTTTCTTAGTTGCTGCTTCATCATAGCAGCCTAAACTTTTTTAGTAGCTGCAGCATCTTCTCAAATCTCTCTAAGAAATTCACTGGGATTTTTAAAAGACTTCACTGTTCTCTAAGTTGTTTCTCCTTCCCTTGGACCAGTTTGGTTTGTTATCTTGGTCGTTTTTCACACATGCTACTGTTTTCCTCATTGGTCTGCAGGATTTTGGTTATGAGTGAAAAATTAGTTGATGAATGAGAGTTATCGTGGGCCATTCTTCTTAGGCGCAGCTTGCTTAGGGCAGAATCCTGGGTTCGTGGGAAGAAGGTCTCTGTTCAAGAACAGGAAAGCTCTTTTCTGAAGCCTTGTGTATAAACTCTCCTCCCCAGACAAGCCCAAATTCCAGACCCCAAAATGAACATGGACTCCGATTTTTGTCTTATTAATTATTTGTAGAAATTTCCACTTTTTCTTTCTTTCAAACTTGGCTATGTATTTTAAAGTTATTTTTAACAAAAAATTTTTTATCTATGTGTCTGTCTGTACTTGTGGTGGGGGTTCTTTTACATAAGCTTAGTAGACTATCTTGGCAGGAAATCTGCACTGTGATATCTATAATCCTTTTAGCAAACACCTCTGCTTGTATGGTATTTGTCTGTCTGCATGCACAAGGAATTTTGGCACATAGTTTTTGAGAACACATCAGAAAAATGCATGATTTCTACCAGATCCTCTAGTTATAAGACAGTTATCTACTTACCCAGAGCTACTTTTCTCTCTTTTTATACCAGCAGCCCAGTATTCTCTAGAGGTGGCTTGCCTCCCTTTTATTGGTTCCTGGCTCACATCTATATGTTAGTATGTGGTTTTATACAAATATGTTTTGAAGTATAATCAACAGGATTTCCTGACAGGTTGTGTGTGGATTGTGAACAAAAGAGTTGTTATCAAGGATAACTCCAGTCAGGGAATATTATTTCCTAAGATTGAGAATGTTTCTGGGAGGGGTTGTTAAGAAGTCAAGGGCTTGTTTTCTGAAATATGAGTTTATTATTAGACATCCTAGCAAAGATGTCAAGTAGGCCGGTGGATATATGAATTGGGAGTTTAGGGGAGCAGTTGGGCCGGAGATATACTAGGGAGTCACTGGCATAGAGCTGGTTGTTAAAGTCAGGAGACAGCCTGAAATTACCTACAAACAATGTGGAATAGATAGTGAGAAAGACTGAGATTACAACATTCCACAATTTTGAGTAAAAGGGGAAGGATCTAGCAATGGAGAATAAGGAGGGGAGGGTGAGAAGAGAGGAAAAACAGGAGATGTGGTATTTCTGAAGCCTAGTGGCAGAAGTGTCAAATGCTGCTGAGAGACTGAGACCTAAACTTTATTTGGCCAGGTAGAGATTACTGGTGGTGTTGACAGGAGCAATTTCAGTGGAGTACTAAGATAAAAGCCTGATTGAAATGGGTTCAAGAAAACCTATGCAAAGAATTAATGGAAATAATGATACAGACAATTTTTTGCAGAATTTACTATAAAGAGAAGTGAGAAATGGGGCAGAAGAGGAACAGAATGTGGGGTTAAGGAACATAATGAAGAGTATTTGTTCATTGATAGGGATTTTGAGGCCACTTAGAATATAAAACAAGTAAAGTCTTAACACATCAAAGCAAGAATCCCAAAGAAATTCAAAGCATAAAAACATTCTTTATAGTGAAAAGTTAGGCAAATTTCCTTTAAACATACAAAGATGTTTTTATTCCACAGTATAATGGAAGTCTTTGTTTGCAGGCAGTGTAATTATCTACATTCAAAGTCTATAAACTTGAAAACTTTTTGATTTGAAGATTTAGTAAAGTTTTTGGACATAAGATCAATATACACAAATTGTTTGTGGTTCTTATCTGTTAGTTAAATTAAAAATGGATTTTAGAAAATATAACATCTAAAGATATAATAAAACGTAACCTAGAAAATAATTCAGAATTTATGCAAGAAAAAATGTATAGGGCCTCTATGTGTAGCCTTATCAAATTTGCCCAAAAGGGTCTAAACAAAAAGAGAAATCATGTTCAGTCCATTAATGGAAAGATTTAGTTCTAAGGATGGCAATTGCCCTGAAAATAACCTGTTAATTCAAAGCAGTCAAGTAAATACTTTATCAGTTGTGTGTGTGTGTGTGTGTGTGTGTGTGTGTGTGTGAGAGAGAGAGAAATTTTATGAAAGGTTAAAGTTGCCAAGATAATTTTTGAAGTGAAAAAATAACAGAGTAGGTTATCTTACCCTATTGTGAAACTAAAATAATTAAATAAGGCAATATTGACATATGGATGAGCAAATAAATCAATGGAACAGGACAGAAATCCCAGAAATGGTACCGTGTATATATGAAAAATTGACATATGGCAGAAATATTATCATTATAAATATTTGGGGAAATAACTCACTATTTGATTAATAATAATAGTTATCCATGTGGAAAGATAATACATCTCTACCTCACACCATATATAAAAATAGACGGTTATAAATTTAAATGAGAAAAGCAAAAAAAAAAAAAGAATTATGTATCATTTCTGCCATAACCTGAATCTATAGAAAGATTTATTTATTTATTTGAGAGAGAGAGCATGTGCGTGGGGGGAGGGGCAGAGATAGAGGGGGAAAAAACCTCAAGCAGACTCCATGTTGAATGCAGAGCCTGATGCAGGGCTTGATCTCGAGACCCTAAGATTATGACCTGAGCTGAAATCAGGAGTGGGCCTCTTGACCGACTGAGCCATCCAGGTGCCCTTCTATAACCTGAATCTAATCATGAGAAAACAACAGATGGTTAAGAGACATTCTGCAAAACAGATGGCTTGTATGCCTTAAAAAAAAAAAAAAGTCAATGTTGGAAAAGATATAAAGTATGATGAAGTGTTTAAATGAAAGGAAACTAAATAGACATAAAATTAAATGTAATATAATTGGATCATATACCAGGAAAAAATTTCAAAAAATTACAATATTAGAAAAACTGACAAAATTTGAATATGATCTATATATTGTAGTTTTATATCAGTGTTAAAATTCCTGATAATTATACTGTGGTGATGTAAGTGAATGTCTTTGTTCTCAGGAAGTATACACTGAAGTGTTAAAGAAATGGGATATTTCTTTCAAATTATTTAGAAAATGTACATTAACACATATTAATTAAAGTAATATATAGTGATTAATATAATTATATAATGTGAATTATACTTATATAATTATCACTTATAATTATATTCTTTTCTACCTGTGGTAATATGTAATATACAACACATTTGATTATATTGACATACAGTAGAGTAACTATATATATATATAGAGAGAGAATAAAAAAGCACATTTGATAAAATGTTGACAATTGGTGAATCTGGATAAAAAAATTTATAACTTCTCTGTATTTGAATTATTTGAAAATTATTTGAAAAGTAAATATAGGAAAATATCATACTTATAAATCACATGTCAAATACACAAATCATAAAGAGAAAGATTCGTCAATTTGACTATATTAAAATTTTCAAAAGGTGTCAATATGAGGAAAAAAGAGAAGTTAAACTCTGAAGGAGGGTTGCAAAGGTTGCAAAACTTATAATCAGCTAGGACCCAAAATATATTAAAAATCCTAGTAAATTAGCAAGAGAAAACAAAAAATCTTAAGTATATAAATAAGCAATTCACAGAAAGAGAAAACTTAATGGCTACTAGATATGCCTCATTATTCAACCAGTTAGGAATCAGGAAAATGAAATTAAAGCAATAAATAATTTCACACCAGCTATATAGACAAAAATTTTAAAAATAGGATTGTACAAAATATTAGCAAGGATATTGAGTGTGAATTCCAGGATAGAGCTGGTGGGTGTTTAATTTGTTATTACTAGTTTTGAACAGCAGTTTGGCAATACCTTCTAAAGACTGAAGATGCCCAAATCCTACAAACCTAGTCCCCACATTCCTATATTTACGCCTGAGACAAACAGGCACACAGGTACACAAGCAATGTGTGTAAAGAAGTTTATTGCAGTAACTTTTGTGATCATTACGTAACAGAAGCAACAAAAATGCCCATAAAAGGAGAATGGATAAGTAATTGTGTTATGTTCATACAAGGGAATACGATGCCATACTTATGTTAAAATGAACAAACCACAGTTGCAAGTATGGAGACAGATTAATCTCAGAATTATAAGTAAATGAAAAAAGGCCAGTTGCAGAATGATATCATTTATGTAAGTTTTAAAACAACCAATCATTTCCAGGTATTGTTTACAGACATTGTTATGGGTTGAATTGTGTCTCCCAAAATAATCTGTTGAAGTCTTAACCTCTAGTACTCAGCATATGACCTTATTTGGAAATAGGATTGTGGCAGATGCAATTGGTTAAGTTAGGATAAGATTTAATCCAATAAGACTGGTGTCTTTATAAGAAAAGACAGAGACACCAGAAAGAATGCCAAGAAGGCAGAGACTGAACTTGAGCTGCCACAGATCAAGGAACACCTGGGACTACCAGAGGCTGGAAGAGTCAAGGAAAGATCCTTTTTAAAGGGGCTGGAGGGAGTGTGGCCCTACCAACACCTTGATTTGGACTTTAAGCCTCCAGAACTGTGAGAAAAAAAATTCCGTTATTTTAAGCCATAAGTTTATGATGCAGGTTTCCTTAGCTATTAGAGTATTCCCATGAAACTTTTCAGAAACCAAAAAGGCATAAAGCAAAGACTACCGTTAATTTAAATGGAAAACATTTTGAGCATTTGTGGACCCCCAAAATAGCCTCCCTCAGCCTTTTCTTATAGTTAGGACACCTCTTGCTAACAGTTATACAAAATAAGTGGAGATGAGGCGCAGATGCTCACAGACACAGTTCAAAGCTGTGGCGGGTTGATGATGAGGTACTGAGTGTAGGTCCCAGCAAAGGAGCTTGGTGGTGTCATGCTGGCTGCTTTGGGTTCACATTACCTCTTAAATGGCTCATTGCAAAACAGACACTGAACGCTGTTTTTGCTGTGAAAGCAAAGGGTGTAAAAAGCAGGGGATACTTGTATTTTGCTATAGCAGCTCTCAGAAACTAATACAGATACATTAGTGTCTAAATATAAAGTGAAAAGTATATAAATAGTTACACATGCAAGGGGATAGTGAGTACCAAATTCGGGATGGTGTTTAACCCTGGGAAGAGAGGAGAACAAAGAGAGGTTCACAGAAGTCTTTAACTGTATCTGTAATTTGTGTTCTTTTAAAATATTAGCACACTAAGGGATGCCTGAGTAGCTCAGTCAGTTAAGTCTCCAACTCTTGATTTCAACTCAGGGCATGATCTCAGAATTGTGAGATTGAACCCTGTGTTGGTCCATGCTGGGCATGGAACCTGCTTAAGATTCTCTCTCTCCTTCTCCCTCTGCCCCTTCTCCCCTCTTGTGCACACATGCTCTCTCTCTTTCTCTCTCAAATAAATAAACAAAAATATAGTACAATAAGATTTGACAGATGTTGGTAGAGGGTCTAAGAAGGTTTGTTGTAATTTTCTGCATGTGTAGAGTAATTGGTAGTATGGAAAGAAAAGTATAAATCCTAAGATGTATTGGGGGTATACGGGAGAGCACAGTTGGAACACAGTTTCTCCTGGAGTCCATCTACCAGGGCTTTGCCCATTTGGTTAGTGACAACTGTTGGGAACAGTTATTGGTTGTAGTGGTTTGGCACCTAACAGCAGAGGCTAGGAGGTGATTGAAATAAAATGATATTTGTTACCCTCTAGACTGGCATGTGCAGCCCAAATATGTGAAGGTAAATCTTTCTCAAAAGAATTATCAGAAGTTAATTTTGGGGGTATCTGGGTGGCTCAGTGGGTTAAGCCTCTGCCTTTGGCTCAGATCATGATCTCAGGGTTCTGGGATCAAGCCCTGCATAGGGCTTTCTGCTCAGCAGGGAGCGTGCTTCCCCCTCCCATTCTGCCTGCCTCTCTGCCTATTTGTGATCTCTCTCTGTCAAATAAATAAATCTTTTTAAAAAAGAAATTAATTTTTATTTATTATCTCAGGAGAGAGTCTGCCTCATTGTTGAGAAGCTCTTGTTAATAATAACTTTAAATTGCATAATTCTTTAAAGTTTAAAATGTAATTAGAAACCAGTTAAAAAACATTGAGCTGAAATTTTCTTGCCTGCAATTTCACCTATCAGTCCAGAGTCTGTCTTTGTAAACAGCGTGGAACAAATCCTTATTTGCCATCACTTGATTTCCCTAGTTCTTCTCTCCCCAACCAGAATGCTCCTGCTCACCCTTTCCTTACCATGTATCTCTTATTACCCTGGGCAGTTTTTTTTTTTTTCTTTTTTTTAAAAAAGGACAGTCTATCAAGAAGACAGGAGACAATGGGAACTGGTGAGGATGTGAGCAACTTTTACGTTGCTGCTAGGATTGTAAATTGGCCGAACCATTACGGAAAACAATATGGAAGTTCCTCAAAAAATTCAAAATACATGGAGCACCTGGATGGTGTAGTCAGTTAAGTGTCCAGTCTTGGTTTTGACTCAGGTCGTGATTTCATGTGTTGTGGGATAGAGCCTTGCATGGGGTTCCGCACTTAGCCGAATTTGCTTGGGATTCTCTGCTCCTTCTGTCTCTCTCCTGCTCATGCACTCTCTCTCTCTGAAATAAATAAATCTTAAAAAATATTCAAAATATATCTATTATATGATTCAGAAATTCCACAACTGGGTATATATCCAAAGAAAATGAGAACAGTATTTCAAAGAGATATATGCGTCTCTACGTTTATTGCAGTATCATTCACAATAGCCAAGATATGGGAACAACCTGAATTGTCCATCAATGGATAAATGGGTAAAAATATGATTTTTTAATCCAATGGATAAATGGATAAAAATATGATATATCATATCTATATTATATATAATATACTTATATATATATATAAAATATTATTTAGTCAGGAGAAAGGAGGGCTTCCTGCCATTTGTGACAACATGGATGGATCTTGTGAACATTATGCTAAGTGAGATAAGTCTGACAAAGACATGTACTATATGGTATCACTTACATATGGAATATAAAAAAAGCCAAACTTATAAGAATGTAGAGTAAAATGGTGGTTACCAGGGGATGGTTGGGGGGGGGAGATAAGATAGATGTTGTTTAAGGGTACAAACTTGCAGTAAGTGGTGAACAAGCCATAGAGATCTAATGCACAGTATAATGGATATAGACAATACTGTACTATGATCAAATTTCCTAAGAGACTAGAACCCAATTATTCCAACCACTGAACAGATCATGGGATAATTATATACTGTGATGGAGGTGCTAAATAAATATCACTATAATGACAATCATGTTACAACATGTAAGTATATCAAATTGTCATACACCTTAAATTTACACTGTTATGTCAAATATACTCAATAAAAAATAAAATGTCCTGGTGATGGTAAAGAAAAAAAGAAAAAGAAAGATAGAAAGCCTCTAACTTGTAGACCCATTTTCAAACCAGTAAGACTACGGTTGTGTTTGAAACTTTTCAGCATGTAGCTCAGAAGCACAAAGTCTTTTCAGGTCACTTTTGGCTTATGGTTGTTTGCAAAGGTGAGAACCCTGGACTGGCAGTGCCGTTATGTGCCAAGACTCTGGGGTCTTGGGCAAGTTAGTTCCTCAGATCATCAATGTCTTCTAAAGTGGGAATAATTGTTAGCTAATAGAGTTACTGTGTGGGTTAAATGAGACGTTGTACTAAAATGTCTCATGTCTAGGAAGACTTCAGTAAATGTTAGCCACTGTTAATTATTTTATTGGCCCCTACTTCCAGAAAAGGAGATGTCCCTATAATCTTGGCAAGGTGACCATTGACCTAAGTGGAAAGTTCTAGGCAAATTACCACAGATAATCTTGTTTTTTATAAATGTATTTATTAATTTTATAATTCAAAACACCCTTACAACCCCCACATTTCTCCCCCTGCACCTTATTGAGATTGACATATAACATTGCATAAAGTTAATGTATACAGTGCATTGATTTGATATACTTATATATTGCAAAATGATGACTACCATAGTGTTAACTAACACCTCCATCAGCACAAATTTTTCATATATTGAGAATACTGAAATAATATGTTTCAGTTCTTGTTTCTGTTTCCTTCCTCTAAATTATCTCACCAGTTCCCTGTTCTATACACAGATAACAGAGAGGGTATGAGCAGTGGGGGAAAGGGCCTGCATCTTTTCTTTTCTATGAGACTTTGCTTAACAGGCTTTTCTTCCTGTCACCAATTTTGAAAAATTTGAAGAAGTCCAAGATCTTGGGGGAAAACTGATCCATTTTACTTTAGGTTTAGTTTTAAATTATTTTTTATAATGAGAAAAATCCAATGTCAGCACAGTGGCATTGAAATGAGATAGTCTCATATATTGCTGGTGGGAATATGAATTGGAAGGATCTTTTCAGAAAGCAATTTAGCAACAAGTGCCAAAATCCTCAAGAATGTTTTTACCATTCAGACTACCAATTTATTTCCAGGAATTCTTCCTAGGGAAAGGTAATAAAGCACTGAGAAGGATCAATAAACAAATATATTTAAAATAGCTTTGTTTATAACTGGGACATCTAAAAAAATGTTTGAAAATATGGCAATAGTTAAATTATGTTCTATCACCAGATGGACTATTATACAGCTAATAAAAATGTTTCTGAAAAATACTTAAATGTATGAAAACTTCTGATTATAAAATATCAGGCTAAAAAAGATATAAATCATATTCAGACAATAGTTTCTATTGTGTAAAATAATCCACAGAGGAATAAAGAATGGTTAGCAATATAGATTCAAGATTCTCTGTGAATAAAGAATCGGTAGTTTTTAACTTTCTTCTCCAAATTATTATGTATCTTCCAAGTCTTCTTCAATGAGCCTGCATATATCTTGTAATATGAAAAAGCCAATATAAAAAAGAATTAAAAAAGACCTTATCACTCAAAACTTACCTTTTATGTTTATCAGTATTTTAAATCAAACAGTGAAATGTTGGTAAGTCTTTTTTGGAATATGAATATATTTATTAGGATGCGCACAAGAATGACACACTAGCACTGTCTCTGCTGTGATAAAGAATACATAAATCTGACCCACATTTTGGCAGGAAATAAGAGTCAAGGCTCTTAGGGCTAGTACCAAGTGTCTACTGAAGCCATCTCCATTCACCAGAGAGGATGTTCCCTTGGATTCCAACATCTCTGCCTTAGCTTCAGTCAGGTCTCCATAACCTGCCAGACTTCTTCATTCCAGCATCAGTTGACCCTCTATTTTCTGGCCACTCTGGACTCCTTCAAGACCTAGTTTAACTGCCCCATGTCTCACTCACCCAGGAAGCCTCTGGAATTCTGAGGTGCATTTCTTTCATGTGCTGCTTCTCTGCCACCCTCAGGGCATGGTTGGGAGTTGAGGGAGAAGGGTACTTACATCACCTTACCCAAGCAAATAGCAGGAGTATATTAGCAAATGGCACTTGAACATACACCTTACAACCTCACAGGGTCCATGCTTTCTCCCCAAATGATGCATAATCTCTTGGAGAGCAAACATGTACAGAATGACTTTGTAAACCAAGGCACAAGGGATGAAAGGTGCATGGTGTTTAATTCTGCCTTGCCCTATGCACAATAGGAAATAAGCGCCTGAAACCTGGAACCAGAGCTCTATCCTGGCTCTCCCCTGCCTTTGAATGGTATCGCCACTCAACTTCTGCCTGTTCTCAGCATTAGGTCATTTTTCAAAAGAGAGGATAAGATGAGAGAGATTGAGAGTAGAATGGGAGATTGGGGTGGGGTGGGGGAGTAACATATAGATAACAACCTGCAAAATAAAACAAAAGCAATACAAAGATGCAAAAACCAGATTTAATACTAGACTATAACAAGAGAAGGCAGCTGGAGACTCTGCATGCTAACACAGACACAACCCTAGGGGGGTGGACTCAGTGATGAGTGGAGCAGAGGCCACCAGGTTAGGCTAAGAACCTTTCAGTGAGTGCTGAATGGACTGGGTCTGCTGCTTCAGCTGTGAGCCTACTTTGATGGTGACAGAACAGGCAATGGCAGGCCTGGGAATCCCATAGCCCTAGGGCCTGCTAGGAGTGGGGGTTCACAAACACGCCGCAGGACACACTTTTATCCTCGCACAGCAGCGCAAGGTGCGGGATGATCTCCAGGCGCTCAGTGTCTGCAGCCATCGCGATGAACTCAGAGATGCCTCTGTGGAGGGTTTTGGTGGCCTCATTGGCTCCTTTCTGAAGCTGCTTGTAGTTGCATGACTGCTAAACAAGGTCCAGTAGTTTCTTATCTATCTATCTATCTATCTATCTATCTATCTATCTATCTATCTATCTATAAATAAAGATTTTATTTATTTATTTGACAGAGATCACAAGTAGGCCGAGAGTTAGGCAGAGAGAAAAAGGTGGAAGCAGGCTTCCTGCTGAGCAGAGAGTCCGATGAGAGGCTCCATCCCAGGACTCTGGGATCATGACCTGAGCTGAAGGCAGCAGCTTTAACCCACTGAGCCACTCAGGCGCCCCAGTCCAGTAGTTTCTTGGTGAGAAGGGTGTCTTAGAGGAGGTAGGCCTTTGGGTTTACATCACCTTCCATCACTGCATCTCCCTGGGTGGTCTCCTGCCCCACACTGCAGGGACATAGAAATGACCCACCCACAGGGAAGCAGGAAGTGGCTAGTGCTAAAGTCTTTTAACCAAAAATAGCAGTCACCTACCCTTTTCTTCATGCTTCCTTCTCCATCCTGGAAAAAAGGAGCCATTTAAAAATTTCTAGGTTCTTTTTATGGTATGTGGTCCATGTATCTACAGGTGTTCCTTGTTTAATCACATTTACACATTGAGCTTATATTACAGTCAATGAAGATTTTAGCATTCTCATCTATCCCGTTGCCCTCTCTTTTTCTTCTCTCTATATATGCATCACAATTTTTAGTTAAATACCTATGCAGTGTTGTTATAATTGTGAAAATACTTTTCCTTGCTTTGCAGTGCAGGGTATTATAATAAATCGTAAATTGTAATGTTACAATGTATTATAGTGTGGAGTGTAAATGTTTCCTTTCTTGTATAACTCCTGGTTTTTCTTAGAATTAACTGTTGTCTTCTTTTTTCATTTGCTTAATTTTCTTTGACTCATGGCTGTTTTCCAACACCCTCCTAACTTTCAGTAAACCACCTCTCAATATAACTTGCCACATGGTAAAATTCTCAGTTCATCTCTTTGCTCTGAGACACCCCACCTGAAACCCTCTGCTTTCCAGATTACCCTGGATTGAGTTCTAGAGTCTCTAGTCCTGTCCTATAGCCTGGCAATTTCTGTGCTATTATCATGGAGATTCATGATCCTATAGTAGATACCGTGTTTCTAGGATTCCATTTCTTTCCATATCTTTTCTTCATTTTGTAAGAATACATCCACTAGAGAAAAGGTTCATGAAAGATAAAAATTTGATACCTTGCCTGTGTGTCAATTGATTTATTCTATCTTTACTTTTGATTGATACATAGAATTCTACGTTGAAAACCATATTCATTCAGTTGCTTTTGAAAAGGTTCATGGCTTCTTTTGCTTAATTCTTTGTAGGCAAACTGCTTTTTTGAAAATTCTTTGGGTCTTCTCTATACTCTTAAATTTTATGATAATGTGCCTTGGCAGGGTCTTATTTTATTCACTGGAAAATACTGAGCAGGTTCATTCAATCTAAAAACTCAATGTCCTTCACTTCTTAGATGCTTTCTGGTATTTTTGAAGAACAATTTCCTCTTCAAAATCTTTTTTTTTTTTTAAGATTTTATTTATTTATCTGACAGAGAGAGAGTGCGAGAGAGGGAACACAAGCAGGGGGAGTGGGAGAGGGAGAAGCAGGCCTCCTGCTGATCAGGGAGCCTGATGTGGGACTGGATCCCAGGACCCTGGGATCGTGACCTGAGCTGACGGCAGACACATAATGGCTGAGACACCTAGGTGCCCCTCTTTTTCAAAATATTATCTGCTTTCTCCTCTTGGAACTCTTCCTCATTGTATGTTGGACCTCCAGGAGCGATTTTCTAATTTTATTTTCTTTGCACATCCATTTTCCCCTCTTCTTTTTTGTTCTACTTTTGACCATTTTGTTAACTTTTCAATTTTGGCTAATCATATATATAATTTCTAAGAGTTCTTTTCCATTTTCTAAAATATGTTACCTTTATCTCATGGATATAGTATTTTTTTTGGAAGAACATTAATTATGACCCTTTGTTAATGATATTTCTTTTGTTCCTAGCATTGCCTCTGTTTCCTTCAAATTTCACTTTATTGCTTTGTTTTTGGCCCATGTTTTCATGGTAAAATGTTGCTATCCACTTATATTTAAGAGTGAGTTTCTAAAAAGTTTATTGAAAATTCTGTGCATGTGGTGATAGCATGCTGGAATTTGGGTGGGAAAAATGTCAGGAAGGGTTCCTCTCTTTAGTGATTTTCAAGTAATCCTCCCTTCCCATTTTCAGTTTGGCATCTCACTTTCTACCTCTTTTAATTGATTCAAATCTAGAGTTCTCTTGTTTAATTTTTCCAGAGAATATACTTCCAGTACCCTGGGGGTAGGGAACTAATTACTTGATTCTTCTGTGAAATGATACGAACTTGGAGAGTCTAATTGCTTCTTATATGGACTAAACAATCCCTGTTTTCAGTTTCTTTCCACCCTGTTTTTCTGGCGTACATGTTGCTTAATTGAGTCTTTCTGAGGTTGTGTGGTTGAATTGGCTTCCTTCTCACTAGTTGCCCTCTGCAAATAATTACATTTACCTTTCTGTTTCTCTCAGTAATTTATTTTACTTAACCATCTGCTTTCCCACTCTTTATATGTTCTACCTCAGTCAATGAACATGAGATTTGTTTGCTTATTTATTTTTTTCTCCTTGGTATTTGGAAGTGATTTTCAAACAGGGAGAGAGGGGAAAACACCTTAATGTCACTTTTTAAGGTAAGAAAATGGTGTCAAAATGGAAATAATCATGTCTTGGGCAGCCAAAGGTAGACTCTTTTTCTCATGTCTCCTGCATTTTATTGGGGCCAGTAAAGGACCAGCTAGTTCAGGGCAGAAAGGAAAAATAGAGGTAAGCTCTATATTCCTAAACATAGTGACAATATGCATCCTGCGCTCGGGAAAAAAAAAAACAAAACTGTCATTTTCCCCTCTCATTTTCTAAATTCCCAAATTCAGGGGAAACTTGTATCCCAGGTTTACATGCACTCTGCAAGGTGTAAGTGATTCTGTTTCAGGTGATTCCTGTAAATAAAGAGAATAGGACAAGTAAAGTGATTTTTGTACATGAACTACCTTTCTAGATGCCCAAGGGAGCTTGCTTTAAGAGTAGTAAATCCTTGTACAGTGTGTAGGTGGAATTTTTAGAAAGGTTTTTCTTAAAATATGCCACATTCATGCAGGCACAGAAGAAACACCCAGTAGACAGTCTCTTCTATAACAAAATTCCAAGCTGGGATTTCCTGTTGGCTCTAAAGCAAAAAGTGTTCATTAATACAATGTGGATTTGTGCCACCCAAGAGAAGCACTCCCTCAGGCAGATACTTTCCTATGACTGCCCTGTGTGGTTGCTTCAGTCCAGGGTGTCACACCCATAAGAATTTTTCGTATGAATATTAAATAGCAGTCTCATATCTGTGTTGGGAGTAGAGACTCTTTATTCTGAATAATCTTGAAACCATTTATAATATGGGAGTGGCAGAACATATTACAGTTACTAAGTACTTTCACATTTGTCTGGAACTCAAAATATACAGTTACTAATAGAGTTAGAATCTGGAACTCAAAACAGACCTACTGCCTTAATTTACTTCTTATGTCTGTACATGTGATTCTTAGCTTATGTCTCATACTTGCTTCTTTCTATCTTAAAAGGCCATCTAGGTATTTTGAAAACTCTGAGTTAATAGAAAGAGTTAGGGAATCTTAAATATCTCTAAATAAATTATTTTCATTTATGTCTATAAACAAAATCTCACATTTCAACAGCAAAAATGTAAAGAGGAAGGAGGCAGAACAAAATAGGGAAAGGGGAGAGAGAAATCCCTTTCTTGAGGAAAGGAGTTGTTTCGTGCATGAGGGTGGAGAATGAAGAAGGAGTGGGTGTTTGGCTGATTCACATCCTGGGGCAAGCACTCCCTTCTTGTGCTTTAGTGCCTTACATTCAATCATTAAATTCATGCAGGAGTCCTGCAAAGCACTGCAAAGGTATTGATATACCCAAATTGTAGATGAGAAAACTGAGGCTAGCTATTTTAAGTAAACTGCCTATAGTAATTCAAATAGTAAATAAACCTTTTATGTAAATAGTAAGAACAAACAAGCAATAATAGCAACAACCACAATAAAACTAGTCAAGTTTCTCTAAGACTGTTATCAAGGCTTGGGGGAGCAACATGGGTAAATTAAGCCATATCACTCAATGAATAACTGCTTAGTGCCAGTACTGTATTTATACACTCCCAAGTATGTAGGAAAATGGAGTTGTTGATGTCATTGAAGTCAACAGTGAATGTTTTCTTGACTAAATGTCTACTGAATCACAACTTTTTTTTCTTAAATTCAAACCCATGTGGAGTTTTTTTCTTTTTTCTTTTTTAAAAAATATGTTTACAGTCTTATAACAATAGGGTCTTGCTGTTATGGAACAACTTGAAACCTGACCAGACCTAATTATCTGTGAATTCCTATTGCAGAAAGGTGAGAAAAAAATTACTGGGCCATAGTCAGGATACTTGGATTTAACCCTGACTCTTATCTTTGATAACTATATGATTATTATAAAATTGTTTGACCTCCTTGAGTCTCAGCTTTCTTATTGGTAAAATGGAGACATTAATATATGAGATCTGTTCCAACTTCCGAACTATTAGAGGACATCCTTCCTGCTGGAGAACTTTCTATCAGGAGGAGTCTGTGGATGGTAAATTCTACTTGACATTTACTAAGCCCTTTCAGTCAGGTAGGGCCTTGTTATTTTTGTTAATTTTTGGAAATTTTATCTACACATTCATGTATTTAGTCCCCTACATTCTCTTTATTTTCTTTTCCTAAATTTCTTTTAGTCAGATGATGAAATTTTTGGATCTTTTAGCCTTGTCTCTTCATTTAGTTTTCATACTCTTACATCTTTATTCATTTCTGTTGCATTCTGGTAAGATCCCTGCACTTAAGCTTCCAGCTCATTAATCATTCTTTGCCAAGTACATTTTTCTCTGTAGACCATCTTTTGAATTTCTTCCACAATCTCATTTTTAATGCCTGTGACCTCTAATTGATTATTTCACAAGAATACACAAATATATACATATAGACATACACAAGCACTATATTTTTTCACCTATTTTTGAGGAAATAAATTGAAGTTAATCTACTGTCTTGCTCTACTAAGTGCTATTAACTATGCTTTCTTAGGTAATATTTCCTCTATTTATTGAGGTTACTTCCTCTCATGGTGTTGGGTTTCATCAAATGTTTGGTAATTCTTGTTTGAGAACACATTTTTTATTGAAATAACATGTTAGTAAAGTATCTTCTAATAACCATGCTGGAAAAAGTAAGATCACATTAGAAACTGTGGGCGATAGTCTCTCATGGTTCATCTCCCTCTCTGATTTCTCCTTCTTCAGTTTTCCCTTCCTTCTGCTATGGTCCTCATGTTATAGCTTATGTTCCACACATGAGTGAAACCATATGACAATTGACTTTCTCTGCTTGACTTACTTCACTTAGCATAATCCCCTCCAGTTCTATCCATGTCAATGCAAATAGTGGGTATTCATCCTTTCCTATGGCTGAGTAATATTCCATAGTACGTATGTGCCACATCTTAGACTATAAACCCCAGGAAACAAACTGAGGGTTTCAGAGGGGAGGCAGATGACAGGAAGGGAGTAACAGGGTAATGGATATTAAGGAAGGCATGTGTTGTGATGAGCACTGGGTGCTATATGCAACTAATGAATCATTGAACACTACATCAAAGACTGATGATGTACTATACAGTGGCTAACTGAACATAAAAAAAAAAAAAAAGAAACTGTGGGTGATTTCCAGAAAGATGCAGGGCCCACAAGATTATTTTGAAAATGAAACCATAATTCCCAAAATACGCACAGAAGAAAAGGTTGCAAAGGCCGGAGTGGCAGGGATTATGAGGGCTCCTCCTGCAGTGGGAACAAGAAGGATTGCAAGAAAAGTAGGAAGGTGACTTTCCCTCTAGGGCTTCTCATGCTTCCTGGAATCTTAGGATGACATTTTAATGATGACATCAGCCTTCTGTGATAACTTGCTCTTGGACCTTAGTTCTTGATAATATTTATTGGTTCTTCTCTTCAGAGCTTCTGTCCCACATCTCTCTTGCTCTTCTTGTTGCTGAGCCCACACCCCTCATCTCACACCTTCAATGACATGGATTTCAATATGTGATCATTTTTAGGGCAGCTGCTGTATAATCAGAGTAAATATGCAGAAGTGTGTGACAGGGAGGAGAGAAAATGAAGCTGAAACCACAGACCCAGTTCTTAGTCTCAGGACTGAATTGAATTTTTGTTAGGTTTTGAGTTTCTGTTTTGTTTTTTTTTTTTTTTTTTTTTTGGCATTGAATGTAATTAATGTTCCCAGAAGATGAGGGTTTACATAAATTTTATGTTCAGAAATTTTAAAGAAAATGTAATTTTATGTTGTCAAAATCCCCTACTTTATTCTAGCCATGTGAAACCTAAAATATATGTTTTGCTCAAATGAAATATTAATGTCTTTAATATAACATATATAATTAGATAAATGTAAGTGTGAAATTAGGAAAAAATGAGCTGTGCATTAAAATTAATTATAGTTTCTTTAAAACTATGTCAGTTAAACTGTCATATTATCATTGAAGATTAATCACATGAGTTAAAAATTGCTAGAGAAAATTTAGGCATTACAAGCAAAGTTATGAAGATAATCAAATAATATTCTTTAATGGAAAAAGTCACTCCAACTCCAGATTCTGAATTTACAAACCAAACAGATTCAGGTCAAGTCCTCTGAAGGGAACAATGAAGGAATGAGCTTGGGGAGAATCTGGTGGAGGGGAGAATGCACAAAGCCAAAGCCTCTTACAAGAGAATCTTCCCCTGACTCAATGAAGTTTATTTATGCTCCTCTTTCCAGCCTCATACCCATAAAGGAAAGGAACTTCCCTGGAATGTTATACCAGGAAACTGGTTGTGTTCTGAAGAGCACTGGACACAGATTTAGGAATTGGGATTCTAGTCCTTATTCTTTTACATGGTTGCAGGGGGAACCTGAAGGCATCCTTATGTCTTAGGACTTACCTCACCTTTCATATAGAATGAGAAGACAGAGTCCCATGACTTTTCTTCTGGGCTCGAGGTTCTAGAATTGAATTACCAAACAGAAGCATACCTAGACATTTTTAGAGAATTTAGATATCTAATTTTCCCTTTTAGTTTAAGTAGAATTACAAATAAAAGAAGTCTGTCAGTATCCCAGATTTCAGAGAAACAAAAATTATTTCAATTCTCCTTCCACGGCTCTGGCAATGTGCTGTCAGATTTCAAATCCCAGATCATTTCTGGCAACCCCTAGAAGAAAGAATTAAAAACTGTCCCCTAATCAAACACTGAGGGAGTAGTTAAAATTTAAGCCTTTGAATTTATAAGAAACCCCATCCAAAGTTGATTATAGATAGTGAAGGTGATGGTTTGGGTGAAAATGATGATGATTCTTTCTTTCCAGTGTTTTCAGTCCTCCCTCATGTCTCCACACTGATCATTCTTCTCTGTCTTCTCTAAGATCTATCTTTACATCTCACCTCACCTTTATTTAAATCTACCTCCCTTTCTGGTGGATCCCAGATTTCCAACAAACATGTATTGTCAAGATCAAAGGCAAAGACATTTCCATATTAACCAGCCCCCACTCAGTGAACTTCATAGTGTATCCAAGTTGTTTGGTTGGAGTGGAGTTCTATAATGAGCATACTGCTGGAGATCTTACTCTTCTGCAAAAGCTCAAGGAGACGGTGAGCTGACAGCTGTATAACTCTTATTGAAATGGCACGTTTTAAAGGGTGCTTTGAAGCTAATAGAAGGAATGAAGAAATAGTTCACACATGCTGTCTTTCCACATTTCACCTCAAAACATTAGATATTATTATTTTGTTGGGTTAGCAAGGAGAGAAAGACAGGGAGAGAGAGAAAGAGAGAGAGGGAGAGGGAGAGAAATCTAATGGAAGGGATTTAAATATTGTCTGAGTTAGAGATGAGGGGGATTAGAGAGTCCTGATACTCTCTGCCATGAAGACTGTGGCTCTAATTTAGCTTCCAAGCTTTCTATTCTCTTTTTCTCTTCGCATGGGAAATGCAATAAGCACACAGAGGCCCTCTCCTTTTTTTTTTTTTCAGTAGGTTTGACTGCAAATTGCTAACAAACATATGAAAAGAGATTCAACTTCAATTTACTATTTCACTAACCAGGTTGGCACAGATTTTCAAAAATATTTCCCAGTGTGCATAAGGTACAAGAAAGCAGGCATTTTTCATAAAGTGCTAGTGGAATTCCAAATTGTTATGACCTTTCTGAAGGGTAATTTTGATGTTTATGTCAAAAGCTATTAAAAATACTGATACCTTTTGACTCAGCAATTGTACTTAAGTAAAAGTGTAAATGTGCACAAAGATTTAACTTTAAGGATGCTTATCACCCTATTGTTTATAAGATTTAAGCTCTTGAAAGCAAATTTAATGTTCCCCAGAAGGGGAATAATTAAATAAATATTTCCCATTCATATGAGGAAATGCTTTTTTTGCCATTAAAATTATGTAATGATGAAGAAAGGTTCTTGTTGGCAGTGAAAATATTCATAATTCATGTTTAAGTTTTAAACTCAGTGTATTATGCCATTTTGTAAAAAATTAAAAAGGTATGTATTAAAAACATTGGAAGAGTAATACATCAAAATATTAATAGAGGTTATATCTGATGATAAGCTTATAAAAGGTATTTACTGGTTATTATATCTTTATTTTTTAAATTTCTAAAATAAAATGCATTCATTTGGCCATAAAAATAAATTGCTTTATAAAGGAAAGATTGATCTGGGCAGGAATATAGCATAAATCAGAGAGGACAGAGGCAAGGGAATACAGTCAAGACAGTGTTACAAAATCGTAACATGCTGGAAATAGGAAGGAGGGGCTGATGTGAGAGACAGTTTTTAAAGGTAGAGTCAATGATACTTGATGGCAACAGGAAGTGGCAATGAGTAATGGTGACTATATGATATGGGTGTGTATTTATATGCATGTACTGTTGTGAGAAACAGTACTTTGGTGTATAGATTTAGGTTGGTAGAGAATATCTAAGAAGATGTTCTACAGATAGTGGAAGATATTGGAGTAGTGTCAGGTGCATTGCCAAGGCAGGAGGAGGATTTGTTTTATCCATAGAGCTGAAACAGTAGGAGTTAATTACTAAAAGAAAAGACTGTAGTCACTAAAGACAGGTATACAGGAAGATTAGTGAGTATGAGTATGAAGAGGAAGAAGGGCAGCAAAGGAAATAAAGAACCATCTAAAGAAATGGAGAACAAACTAAATAATGCAACATAGTGGGAAGCTAGAGGAGAGGGTGTGAAAAAAATGAGGTAGAAAACAAGATTCTACTTCAGAAAGATCAAAGAAAAGAAAAGGTCTTTTCTTTGAGGAAAGGCCACTGAATTTGAGGAAGGACTCTTATTAGAGTCATTAGAAGAGAAATATTCCATTTCTGGAGGTTAGTGGGAATAGAAATCAAATTGTAGAGAATCATTCATCCCGAAACCTGTGCCAGTGAAAGAAGGAGGGAGGTCTTTAGAAGTGAGCAAAGCCAGATAAAGCAGAGTTCAACATGGAGGAGACATGCTTGTCTTTGAAGGAAAGGAGTCTGCAAAGAGGGACTGGAAATAATGAGTGAAGATAATTTGGGAAGAAGTTTCCTGAGAGAGAGGGAATATTTGGGCTGTGGAGCACAGATTTCACAGTTCAAATGATAGTAAAGAGACGTTCTCTTTCTCCTAGAGATCAAGGAAAAGAAAAGAGAATGAATGTAGACAACCATGAATGCTGAAGGATGAAAGAATGGGTAAATTGGTGGATATTTTGGATATCCTCAAAGGTGGATTTGGGGTCCTTTATGCTCCTATAGTAGAGTCCTGAAATGTGGACTCAGGAAAGCAAAGGGGCTTAGAATTTTAATTTTAAGAAATAGGGGGAAACAGATTAATAAAATTTTTACCAAGCATCATGTATTAGAGGAAAGTGGCTAGTGTTATTTGACTTCATTTTACTCTTATGAGGATCTAAGGGGACTTTGTAGCCAACAGCATCATGTAGGGCAGGAGGAGAGAACCATGGTTTCACATGGGAAGTGAATCTATGAATCTGAAGTGGCTGGCAGCCATGTTAAAATAATTGACCCAAGAATGAGGGCTAAGTGTTGCTAGAAATTGGCTTATAAAGTTGGTGAAGCTAGATGAGCTGATGTTAAGTAAACTGAGTGGAGGTCTGAGAAGGCCATAGAAGGAAGGAGATAGAGAGAGGTTTGATGGAGTGGGGAAATAAGAAAGGTGAGAAGGCTGTGGTCAAAAATAGTGCTAATTTAGTAACTGAGGGATGGAGTGGTGGGAAGAAAGGTGCCCATTTTGATGGGGTGCACAGGTGCAAAGATGCAGAAGGGCTGATTTGAGCAGAAGGTGGATATGAAAGTATGATATTAGGGATTTGGGAAGGGTCTTGGAGTTGAATGTGAAAATGGACATGAGTGCTGGTGTCAGGGTTCTGCCTCAGAGAATATTAGCCCTCATGAGGGCAAAACCCTCTCTAGAGGTCCACAGGACTAGGAGTAGTGTAGCTGAATAGTAATGAACAAGGGCTTTCCCACCTCCATAATTTCCCAGTCATATGACCTGGTGAATGTTACAAAACCCTTCTAAAAGCCAGTTCCCTCATCTGCAAAACACTGCTACTGATCTCCTGTTAATGTTGTGAGGATTGAATGAAATAATATAAGTATCTGGAAGAAATGTCACCCATTATGATGGTGAAGTTTACAGTGGTGGTGAAACTCTTTTGATGAGTTCAAGACTTTGACATCATTGAAGACTCTCGGTAGAGGGTCCAAGTCATTTAGGAGTTCCTATCATATGGGGCTGATTATATAATTTCTCAGTCATTTATGAAAAATGTGGCCTTAGCACAAGAATAGGTGGTTATTGTTATAAATGAGGTAGAGAAAAGAGTTGTCCATTGTTCTCAGATAATCTTGGCTTGAACACAATAAAACTTAACCTGGCTTAAGATTTCTAGTTCCTACCTTCATTATGTCTTCAAAATGTGGCTTTTATGACTTGCTCTATGAGTTTACCTCCAAACTATTATCTTTGTTCTGACCTTAATACACGAGAAATTTTTAATGTACCCATCTTTTCTTTTCTTTTTAGTTTTTAAGAAATAAATACTGCAATAATTAATGATACTAATAGTGGTCCTGAGTGTTCTAGAAGTTGTTACATTCACACTACTCTCTACTTTAGAAAAGCAAGGAGGTATATATGATATTATAGACCTTTTTATTTCATTAAAATAGTTGAAATAAATGATTTGATACTAAAATTATTAGGACTCAATAATTTTGAAAATTTCTTAGTAATTATATAGCGAAAAGTCATCCTCGTATGCTAGGCTTTTATTTCTAGCATTCTTTTTAAATTTGTTGGTTTCCATAAGATCATCCATATTTTGTGAAAATTACCTGGAGTAGTAACCCAAGTTAGAAATACAAATTCTATGCCATTCACATGTAAATATATATTTAAGCACCTTATGTTCAATGATCATTTCATCCTGGAAGTAATAGGTAATGAAGATTATACCTCAAAAGACATGAGTATTTTCGGGAGTTAAGTATAAAGAAGATAAATAAAGTTGTTTTAAAATTTTCTCACTCACAGACATGATTTTGGTTCCTATATCCATATAATTTATCATCAGACATGGAGTATGTATGCAAGTATTGAGGAAGCTTCATCATAGATGAAATTTGGCATTAGGTGTGAGGCTCTAAGAGAAAAGAAAGTACTCAAATCATCTAAGTGTTGGCCCGGCTGGATAGGATATAAAGATAAGAAAGACGGAAAAGCCACTTAGCATTAAAATCAGGCTGATCTATTAGATGTGGGGAAACAACACACTGGACTCACTCCTCTAACATATTAGATAAATTATTTGTATAACTAAATAGCTAAGATCCACTGATTTCCACAGTAATGAATAAAAATGTAAACATTAATCTTTTATGACTTTATGTTGACTCTGATCCACAGAATTCCTTATCAGTTTCCTTAAATAATGCCTTCTGACTGGAGACATCATGACAGAGAAGTATCCGAGGGATCTCGTTTCCCAGTGTGAGATTGGACAATTTAAAACATATAAAATGTAAATATAATTTGTAAATTTAGTATCTGGCTCTCTACTTCCAGGAGCATTATTAATAAATGAGGACCTACATGTGTCCAGGACTCTAAAAGTCCATGATTCAAACACAAAGGAAAGTTATTAGAACAAAGCATAGTTGAAAAAATGACAACTTATTTATTTTATAAATCTAAAGTACTTTTAGATTCAAATAAAAGGAAAGTGTAAGAGGCACATTAAAACAAGAGAATCATAAATATATGGTAATACAACCATTTAAAAATCTTTTTTGATTAAAGACAATGAAACTTTGCTATCTCCCTCCCAATGTGCACGGAAGTACTGAAACTGAAGGAAAAGTTATCAAAGAAATGGAAACATAACTTATTCCCTGATGTTTCTATTCTGTCAGCCCATTTGGAGTGTGTGTTGATTCTCTCTGGAACCTATACAAATGGAAATATATGTATGTACCAATGTGCTTTTGGGTGATTTGAAGTCTTTCATTTTTTGAATTCCCATTACTGCACCACCCAAACATCCGTGCTTACCTCTATCATGTCTGATGCCTGTATTTGGCTAACCCCTAACCGCTAGCCATTTTCAACTGAAGTGCATCTGCTTGGTACTAAGCAGCTAGCTGAGAAGATTCTTCCCTCCCAATCAACACAACCATAGCATGAAATGAAGACACGGAATGAGGTAGGAGGGAGGAAGAGAAGGGGTGTGGGCACTATTTCTATTAAAAAAATCCTCTGACTTCTTATGTGTTCTGGAAGGACTATTAATATTTCTTCCTAACTCTTCCTGCACTGCTAGGCTTCCCTTTCTCTCCCACCCTCAAACCTCCCCATGCCGCCAAAGTCTTGAATCAGCAGATTCTGAGCTCGGAGCAGTAAAGAGCTATTGAGGGACAGACTCTGATAGCATTACGGCCAAACATGGAACCATTTTCTGTGGCGAATCGCTGAGTTCTACCTGGTTATCTCTTGCCTTGCACATCACTTCCAAATGACATGCTCTCAGTCTGGGCAAAAATGAGAGTTTTTTAAAGAACTGGGATTTCAATAATATGTGACGAAAGGATGAGATTACTTTCTGAGGTAGGGGAAGGCAGGGAGGAAGAAGGGAGGGAGAGGAAGTGGGAGAGGGAGAGAGGTGGGGAGGAGGGAGAAAGAGGTAGAATTGTGTATCCCTTAGAGCACTTGATTTCATGATTTCTCTAGTTCTTGAAACCGGTCTTATTCTAACTTTGTTAGGTCAAAAAGAGAAAGTCATTTTAATTTCCTTTGTCTTCTTTCTTTCTCCCGCTTCTCTTACTTGTAGCAGCTGAATGTTGTAGATCTTCCTAATATTATTGAGTTATTTATAGGATTTACAGCAATTTGACTGCTACACACTATGTAAGGTAAAGACTGTTGTTATTATTATGCATTTTCCAAAATATAGAGAGTGAAATAGGCAATGGAGAGGGAAATAGATCCATTTGCATTGGGCAGTTGGGAAATTTGGAAACCAGCAGTTTTTAAGTAGAATTAGTAGGCAGCTCTGCTGTCTGCCTACAAAAAGAGAAGGCATTCCTACAGTTCCCATTTCCCTCCCCTGTCTTGAATGCCTGTGCCTCATTCCCAGGGCTCCTAGAAGAATAAGGGAGATACATTTGAATGCTTCTTATCTGTGATTAATCAGCGTTGTTATGATGTGAATTCATCTCAGGAAACATGAGATGATGAATAAAAGAAACACACTTTTGTGTACCCTTGTGAGGTTAAAAAGGCAGTCTTGAAATAGAAAATGTGTGTAGTTGCTTCCACATATTTCCTGCAAAAGACATATTTTCATTTTAATTTGACAGTGACATTTCTTTCTCTCAGGAGCATAGTCTTATGGACTGAGATGGAACCTGTAGGGTCTAAACTGAGATGCTCCCAAACATGATTCACAGATGCAATAAGGAAAATTGGAACAAGGAGCAAAAAGGGTTCCTGAGGCTTCTCCTAGAACCTTTGATGGACTTATATCCTGGGAGATAGGTACAACAGTAGTAAAAGGATCCAATATAGGGATGAATTAGAAATAGGAGCAGAACCCTATCAAAAAGTATCAGAGAACAAAGCTCAAAATGGATCTTAATCTTTAGTCCCTAACAGAATTTGAGCAACATGCATCACTTAGGGTTGCTAGTGCAATGTCCATATGTGACAAAGAGAAGGAAAAATCTATTTTTCAATATATATATGTATATATATTATAATACTATACAATATAATACAATAATAAATACTACACTCAAACTGTAATAATATATAAAAGTTATGCTTTGCCAAATCCTTACCTCCACCCTCAATATAACATCCTTTTCTTAGAAAAAACTACCATTAAGATTTCTATGTATATCCTTTCAAATAATTTTGTAGAAATTTACTATACATACTCATTTAGAATATTTTTTTTTCTTAGCTTTTTCATATATGTGAACCATACTTACCATGTTATTACATAGCTTGCTTTTTTCGCTGACCTGTCTTGAAGAGCTTTTCATGTCAGAAAAGAAAGAGATACACGGTATGCTTTTCAAAAGTTGCAAGGTATTTCTTAATATGAATGTACATAATTTCTTTAAGACTTCCCTTAAAGATGCCCATTTAGGTCATACCAACTTCTGCTCATAAAAACAAATGTTACAATAGCCTTTTCATAAATACTTGTGCTAACATATTATTTGTCACCTTTTTATTTTGAAATAATTTCAAACATATGGAAAAAGTATGAGAATAGTATAAAGAGCTCCTACAGGTCCATCAAACCTCAACACTTTGCTGAAGTCTCTCTTTCCATATATATCATGCACACATACTGTTGTTATGCTATTATTTTTCTGAACTATCTGAAAATAAGTTTCAATCATCACACCCTTTCCTTCCTAAATTCTCTAGTGTGCCTTTTCTAAGGACATGTATGTTTTCTCAGATAGCTGTACAATTGCCAAGTTAAGAAAATTTGACATTGACACAGTACTATCTAAATCATACTACTATGAATAAATTTATAGTTTTTACTAGTTCTAATAAGGTCCTTTATACCAATTTTGTTTTCTGGTGTGGGATTCCATTTAGGATCATGTATTACAATTAGTGGTCACCTTTCTTTTCTTCTCTTTTTTGTTTTTACTTTTTTCAGCTTTATTGAGGTATAATTGACATATAGTAAACTGCGTATACTTAAGGTGTACAATTTGATGAATTTTGACATATGTGCATACACATAGGAAACCATCACCACACTTAATATAACAAACATGTTCATCACTCTCCACAGTTTCTTTGTATTGTTTTGTAATCTCTTCTGATTCCCTTCCCTTCCTCCAACTCCAAGCACAGGCAAAACGTGCTCTGCTTCCTATTACTGTAGATTAGTTTGCATTTTCTAGAATTTTACAGAAGTATAAAAATAAAAATATGCTACCTACTTTTTTTTTTTTTTTTGCAGTGGAGGGCAGTCTGGCTTTTTCATACCATTTTGAGATTATCCTTGTTGTTACATATATCAATGATTAAATCCTTTCTAATGCTGAGTAGTATTGCATTGTATGGATATACCACAATTGTCCATTCACTTTTTAAAAAATTATTTTATTTTTTAAATTTCTTTTCAGTGTACCAGAATTCATTGTTTATGTACCACACCCAGTGCTCCATGCAATATGTGCCCTCCATAATACCCACCACTAGGCTCACCCAACTTCCCACCCCCTGCCCCTTCAAAACCCTCAGATTGTTTTTCAAGTCCATAGTCTCTCATGGTTCATCTGTCCATTCACCTTTTTTTTTTTTTAATTTTTAATTTTTAATTTTCTTTAAACATATATTTTTATCCCCAGGGGTACAGGTCTGTGAATCGCCAAATTTACACATTTCACAGCACTCACCATAGCACATACCCTCCCCAATGTCCATAACCCCACCGCCCTACCCCCAGCAACCCTCAGTTTGTTTTGTGAGATTAAGAATCACTTATGGTTTGTCTCCCTCCCAATCCCATCTTGTTTCATTAAATCTTCTCCTACCCCCTTAACCCCCCATGTTGCATCTCCACTCCCTCATATTAGGGAGATCATATGGTAGTTGTCTTTCTCCGATTGACTTATTTCGCTAAGCATGATACCCTCTAGTTTCATCCACGTTGTCGCAAATGGCAAGATTTCATTTCTTTTGATGGCTGCATAGTATTCTATTGTGTATATATACCACATCTTCTTTATCCATTCGTCTGTTGATGGACATCTAGGTTCTTTCCATAGTTTGGCTATTGTAGACATTGCTGCTATAGATATTCGGGTGCACGTGCCCCTTTGGATCCCTACGTTTGTATCTTTAGGGTAAATACCCAGCAGTGTAATTGCTGGGTCATAGGGTAGTTCTATTTTCAACATTTTGAGGAACCTCCATGCTGTTTCCCAGAGTGGTTGCACCAGCTTGCATTCCCACCAACAGTGTAGGAGGGTTCCCCTTTCTCCGCATCCTCGCCAGCATCTGTCATTTCCTGACTTGTTAATTTTAGCCATTCTGACTGGTGTGAGGTGATATCTCATGGTGGTTTTGATTTGTATTTCCCTGATGCCGAGTGATATGGAGCACTTTTTCATGTGTCTGTTGGCCATCTGGATGTCTTCTTTGCAGAAATGTCTGTTCATGTCCTCTGCCCATTTCTTGATTGGATTATCTGTTCTTTGGGTGTTGAGTTTGCTAAGTTCTTTATAGATTTTGGACACTAGCCCTTTATCTGATATGTCATTTGCAAATATCTTCTCCCATTCTGTCAGTTGTCTTTTGGTTTTGTTCACTGTTTCCTTTGCTGTGCAAAAGCTTTTGATCTTGATAAAATCCCAAAAGTTCATTTTTGCCCTTGCTTCCCTTGCCTTTGGCGATGTTCCTAGGAAGATGTTGCTGCGGCTGAGGTCGAAGAGGTTACTGTCTGTGTTCTCCTCAAGGATTTTGATGGATTCCTTTCTCACATTGAGGTCCTTCATCCATTTTGAGTCTATTTTCATGTGTGGTGTACGGAAATGGTCCAATTTCATTTTTCTGCATATGGCTGTCCAATTTTCCCAACACCAATTATTGAAGGGCTGTCTTTTTTCCATTGGACATTCTTTCCTGCTTTGTCAAAGATTAGTTGACCATAGAGTTGAGGGTCTATTTCTGGGCTCTCTATTCTGTTCCACTGATCTATGTGACTGTTTTTGTGCCAGTACCATGCTGTCTTGATGATGACAGCTTTGTAATAGAGCTTGAAGTCCGGAATTGTGATGCCACCAACCTTGGCTTTCTTTTTCAATATTCCTTTGGCTATTCGAGGTCTTTTCTGGTTCCATATAAATTTTAGGATTATTTGTTCTATTTCTTTGAAAAAAATGGATAGTATTTTGATAGGAATTGCATTAAATGTGTAGATTGCTTTAGGTAGCATAGACATTTTCACAATATTTATTCTTCTAATCCAGGAGCATGGAATATTTTTCCATTTCTTTGTGTCTTCCTCAATTTCTTTCATGAGTACTTTATAGTTTTCTGTGTATAGATTTTTGGTCTCTTTGGTTAGGTTTATTCCTAGGTATCTTATAGTTTTGGGTGCAATTGTAAATGGGATGGACTCCTTAATTTCTCTTTCTTCTGTCTTGTTGTTGGTGTAGAGAAATGCAACTGATTTCTGTGCATTGATTTTATATCCTGACACTTTACTGAATTCCTGTACAAGTTCTAGCAGTTTTGGAGTGGAGTCTTTTGGGTTTTCCACATATAGTATCATATCATCTGCGAAGAGTGATAGTTTGACTTCTTTGCCAATTTGGATGCCTTTAATTTCCTTTTGTTGTCTGATTGCCGAGGCTAGGACTTCTAGTACTATGTTGAATAGCAGTGGTGATAACGGACATCCCTGCCGTGTTCCTGACCTTAGCGGAAAAGCTTTCAGTTTTTCTCCATTGAGAATGATATTTGCGGTGGGTTTTTCATAGATGGCTTTGATAATATTGAGGTATGTGCCGTCTATCCCTACACTTTGAAGAGTTTTGATCAGGAAGGGATGCTGTACTTTGTCAAATGCTTTTTCAGCATCTATGGAGAGTATCATATGGTTCTCGTTCTTTCTTTTATTAATGTGTTGTATCACATTGATTGATTTGCGGATGTTGAACCAACCTTGCAGCCCAGGAATAAATCCCACTTGGTCGTGGTGAATAATCCTTTTAATGTACTGTTCAATCCTATTGGCTAGTATTTTGGCGAGAATTTTTGCATCTGTGTTCATCAAGGATATTGGTCTGTAGTTCTCTTTTTTGATGGGATCCTTGTCTGGTTTTGGGATCAAGGTGATGCTGGCCTCATAAAATGAGTTTGGAAGTTTTCCTTCTATTGCTATTTTTTGGAACAGTTTCAGGAGAATAGGAATTAGTTCTTCTTTAAATGTTTGGTAGAATTCCCCCGGGAAGCCATCTGGTCCCGGGCTTTTGTTTGTTCGGAGATTTTTGATGACTGTTTCAATCTCCTTACTGGTTATGGGTCTGTTCAGGCTTTCTATTTCTTCCTGGTTCAGTTGTGGTAGTTTATATGTCTCTAGGAATGCATCCATTTCTTCCAGATTATCGAATTTGTTGGCGTAGAGTTGCTCATAGTATGTTCTTATAATTGTCTGTAGTTCTTTGGTGTTCGTTGTGATCTCTCCTCTTTCATTCATGATTTTATTTATTTGGGTCCTTTCTCTTTTCTTTTTGATAAGTCTGGCCAGGCGTTTATCAATCTTATTAATTCTTTCAAAGAACCAGCTCCTAGTTTCGTTGATTTGTTCTATTGTTTTTTTGGTTTCTATTTCATTGATTTCTGCTCTGATCTTTATGATTTCTCTTCTCCTGCTGGGTTTAGGGTTTCTTTCTTGTTCTTTCTCCAGCTCCTTTAGGTGTAAGGTTAGGTTGTGTACCTGAGACCTTTCTTGTTTCTTGAGAAAGGCTTGTACCGCTATATATTTTCCTCTGAGGACTGCCTTTGTTGTGTCCCACAGATTCTGAACCGTTGTGTTTTCATTATCATTTGTTTCCATGAATTTTTTCAATTTTTCTTTAATTTCCTGGTTGACCCATTCATTCTTTAGAAGGATGCTGTTTAGTCTCCATGTATTTGGGTTCTTTCCAAATTTCCTCTTGTGATTGAGTTCTAGCTTCAGAGCATTGTGGTCTGAAAATATGCAGGGAATGATCCCAATCTTTTGATACCAGTTGAGAACTGATTTAGGACCGAGGATGTGATCTATTCTGGAGAATGTTCCATGTGCACTAGAGAAGAATGTGTATTCTGTTGCTTTGGGATGAAATGTTCTGAATATATCTGTGATGTCCATCTGGTCCAGTGTGTCATTTAAGGCCTTGATTTCCTTGTTGATCTTTTGCTTGGATGATCTGTCCATTTCAGTGAGGGGAGTGTTAAAGTCCCCTACTATTATTGTATTATTGTCGATGTGTTTCTTTGATTTTGTTATTAATTGGTTTATATAGTTGGCTGCTCCCACGTTAGGGGCATAGATATTTAAAATTGTTAGATCTTCTTGTTGGACAGTTCCTTAGAGTATGATATCGTGTCCTTCCTCATCTCTTATTATAGTCTTTGGCTTAAAATCTAATTGATCTGATATAAGGATTGCCACTCCTGCTTTCTTCTGATGTCCATTAGCATGGTAAATTGTTTTCCACCCCCTCACTTTAAATCTGGAGGTGTCTTTGGGTGTAAGATGAGTTTCTTGTAGGCAACATATAGATGGGTTTTGTTTTTTTATCCATTCTGATACCCTGTGTCTTTTGATTGGGGCATTTAGCCCATTAACATTCAGGGTAAGTATTGAGAGATATGAATTTAGTGCCATTGTATTGCCTGTAAGGTGACTGTTATTGTATATTGTCTCTGTTTCTTTCTGATCTACTACTTTTAGGGTCTCTCTTTGCTTAGAGGACCCCTTTCAATATTTCCTGTAGAGCTGGTTTGGTATTTGCAAATTCTTTCAGTTTTTGTTTGTCTTGGAAGCTTTTAATCTCTCCTTCTATTTTCAATGATAGCCTAGCTGGATATAGTAATCTTGGCTGCATGTTTTTCTCATTTAGTACTCTGAATATATCATGCCAGCTCTTTCTGGCCTGCCAGGTCTCTGTGGATAAGTCTGCTGCCAATCTAATATTTTTACCATTGTACGTTACAGACTTCTTTTCCCGGGCTGCTTTCAGGATCTTCTCTTTGTCACTAAGACTTGTCAATTTTCCTCTTAGGTGACGGGGTGTGGACCTATTCTTATTGATTTTGAGGGGGGTTCTCTGAACCTCCTGGATTTTGATGCTTGTTCCCTTTGCCATATTGGGGAAATTCTCTCCAATAATTCTCTCCAGTGTACCTTCTGCTCCCCTCTCTGTTTCCTCTACTTCTGGAATCCCAATTATTCTAATGTTGTTTCATCTTATGTTGTCACTTATCTCTCGAATTCTGCCCTAGTGGTCCAGTAGCTGTTTGTCCCTCTTTTGCTCAGCTTCTTCATTCTCTGTCATTTGGTCTTCTATATCGCTAATTCTCTCTTCTCATATAATAATATGAGAATAATAAATGAATTCTCATTTATTCTAGCAGTGAGAGCCTCCATTTTTTATTGCACCTCATTAATAGCTTTTTTGATTTCAACTTGGTTAGATTTTAGTTCTTTTATTTCTCCAGAAAGTGTCCATTCACCTTTTGAAGGACATTGGATATTTTCCAGTTTGGTGACATTACAAGTAAAGCTATAATGAATGTTCATGTATAAGTCTTTGTGTGGATCTGTGCTTTCATTCTCTCAAGTAAGTTACCTAGAGGTAAAATGATGGGTCATGTAGTCAGTACATATTTAACATTTTAAGGCACTCCCAAACTCTTGTTTAAAGTGGTTGTATCGGTGCCTGGATGGCTCAGTTAGTTAAGCATCAAATCTTAGTTTTGGCTCAGGTCATGATCTCATAGTTGTGGGATTGAGCACTCATCAGGCTGTGCTCAGGGCAGAGCCTGCTTCAGAGTCTCTTTCCCTCCCCTTCTCATTCACTCTTTCTCTCTCTCTCTCAAACAAATACATAAAATCTTAAAAAAAAAAAACCCAAAATGGTTGTATCATTTTTACATTCCACCAGAAGTAACTGAGAATTCCACTAGTTCCACATCATTGCCAGCACTTGATATGATCAGTCTTTTTAATTTTAGACGTTTTAATAGTCTAAAGTATCTCATTCTGGTTTGAATCTTTCCTAAAGACTAATGATCCCAAGCATCTTTTTATGTGCTTATTAGCCACTGTGTGTCTTCTTAGGTCAAGTGCCTATTCAAATCTATAGCCTGTATTTTCACTGGACATGTATGTGAGTTAGATGATCATTTTTAATAAATTATTTTCTTGTTGACTTGTAGGAAAAATGTGTTATCAATAGCAATTCTTGGTCTTCTACCTGCATTTCATATATTGTTTTCACCTCTGCTACTCATATTTTACCCTTTAACATAGGGAAACTTAATTTTTGTGTGGCCAAATCTATTTATTTTTCCTTTGGGATTCTGGAATTTTCTTCATATATATAAAAGTCTTCTCAATATCCTTCTGTATTTTTTCCTGTACTTGCCTAATTAAAAAAATTTATATCACTAATTCATCACTAGTATGTTTTTATGCAAGATTAAAGATCTTATTATTTTCCTCAAGGCAACATATTTTTTATATTTCCAGTTATGGGTAAATTTATGTTCAAGAACTTTACAAAATTTAAATATGGGATCTTAGATCCAACCCTGAGTTTTAGGAAATTATCAAAAATGGCAGATGAATAGAAGATTGGAATTATCCCTTAAAATGAGACCAAAGTAACCTACATCTTTGGGGCACCTGAGTGACTCAGTTGGTTGAGTGTCCAACTCTTAATTTCTGTTCAGGTCATGATCTCAGGGTTGTGAGATCGAGCCCTGCACTGGGATTTGCACAGGGCATGGAGCCTGCTTGGGATTCTGTCTCTCTTTCTCTCTTCCACTGCCCCCTCCCACTTCCTTCCCTCAAAAAAGAAAAAAAAAGAAAAAGAAAAAGAAAAAAAAGTAACCTACATCCTAAGGAGAATAAGTAGGAGGATAAAAACTTTGCCAAACTAAATTATAAGATGTACTAATTAGGTTTTCTTGGACTAATGTTGGCTTAAACAAAAAGGAGGTTCTTTTTCTCGTGTGCCAAGAAGTTGAGAGAGGGACAATTACCAGCACATCTTCAGCAGCTCGACCCTGCCATGAAGGCCAAAGCTTTTTCCTATGTCTGCTCCTCCATCTTTAGCATCCTCAGGCCTCGAGCTTCGTGGTTGTGAGAGGATCATCATGGCTTTAGGTTCCCACCTGAGCTAGTCAGGAAGAAGGGAGAAAGTGGACAACATAGGTCAGTGTATCTCTCTTATCAAAAAATCAAGTGTCAAACTAAATTTTCTTGATGTTTCCCTGGCTAGAACCTGACCACCTTTCTATTTCTAGAGGTGAGGGGGCTGGGAAAGTAAATATTTGGTGTTCTAGCACTATAGTAGAAGGCAGCAAGGAAGAAACTATGAAAGAACTTAGATTTGGCTGCTATGAGTTAGCAAACACATTGACTTTATCATATGTGATCAATTTGAAGAAACGCATGTGGCCAGCATGGAGAAGTATTTGTATGTATGTATGTTATTATATTATGTATCTATTATGTTATGTATATTATTGAAGTATTATGTGTGTATTATGTTATGTATATTATTGAAGTATAATTGACATAGGAGAAGTGTTTTAAGAAATTCCATGTGTCTTTTAATATTTAAAGGATTGTCACGTGGAAGGGTAATATTTTATATTGCCAAGCTAGGCCAATATGTGGACTTTTTAAAATCATGTTATGTTAGTCACCATAGAGTACTTCATTAGTTTTTGATGTAGTGCTCCATGATTCATGTATGTAGACTTTTATAAGGAGAAAAATTGCAGCTGAATGTAAGGCAGACAAAAGGATCTAGTTGCCTTAAGAGCAAGTAAGTTTCTGCATTTATTCTACATGCTTTCAAAATTATTTATTCAGCTCTGTAAGGTTGGAAACAGTATGCCCTTCATATAGATGAGAAAACCAAGGCCAGAGACATTAATATCTTTTCCATGGTCACAGAGCTAGTAAATGTCAGACTAGGACTTGAACCCAGGCTGCCTGTCTTCAGAGTTCATGTTCTCACACATTTTACTGCACTGTCCTAGCAGAGATTGGATCAGATCCCAATAGTGTGGTCCCATCACAATACTCTTAAAATTAGGTTCCTCTTATGTATGCAGTTAGATACATGTCCCACTAAACCAGTATCTATTATTTATTATCATTTAATAAATACTTATTCAACTCAGGAGGAAAAGCCTTTACTTTCAGTTCTTCTTTTGGCTGCACATACAGCTACATGTGATTATTTTGGTGTATCATATATGTTTTATACCCAAGCCCCCTCAGCTACCTCCTCATAATTTGGCAGTATAAAATGCTAATTTATTTCCTTTATTATTTTGTAAAAACTCCTTTTGAACAACCATTGTTTCTTGTATAGGAAGCTGAACAAAACCATTTCAGAATGAATGTATTTAGTAGTTTCTTCACAGATGGGAGGAAAAGGCAGACCCAGAATAAAGGTGAATGCCATGCGTACTTCAGCATGAGGTCCGGCTTCCTCATGCCAGTGCTCTACAATTGGTTCCAGGTATGTGCCTCAAAGAGACCACCTGCAAACCACTTCACTTCTAAAACTTCTCCCAAAGAGATACAATCAGGGAGATGACAGACTCTGGATTGATTTGCAGCTGCTACTCCAGGTTAGTGAAAGGTTGTAAATCCCTCATTTCCTACAGTCTGTTGAAATGAGGTCCTTCCACGGCTGCTGCTTCTCTGCCTACAAGAGAACAAGGCAGCACAAAGGCCAGACACGGTGCCCACGGTAGGGACTTGGGTGGCAGCCAAGAAGACATGCTGAATAGATTAAGTGTGGCAGCAGGTCAGGGCTCTGCAGGCCAGTGCTGCATGGTGTCTGGAGGGAAGGTAGGGGATTCTCTAGAATCAGAAGAGCTAGAGCAGATCTGTCACAGGAGAGGAGACCAGGGGGACTGGATCCAGTCATAGCGGAGCAGTCTAGACCTCAAGGGCTGGAATGGGCTTCTGAAAGAAATGAGGCATTCAGGGCCAGAAAACCAACTTCAGTTTGGGGCTGATTTAGCAAGAGCAACGTCACGTAACATTTCCAGTATGACAAGATGGGCCTCCTGGAAGCCAACTGGCTCTGTCCCTTCCTCTCCATTTGCCAAACACCTTAGCTTTATTCCCATTTCCTCCAGCTCTACTTCTTGGGGACTGAATCTTCTAGGTTATTACCTGCTGTGTGATCTGCATTCCTTTTTATTTGTTCCAAATTCCCTTTTTTCAAGTTTCAAAAGTGCCTCTTGGTCCTAACATTTGGGAGAAGGGTGTCTGGCAAGGGCATGGACCTGGAGGTAAGCCAGAGAGCTCACATTGTATTCACTACCCTCAGCTTCCTAATCTGTAAAGGGAGTAAGCAACTGCCCACAGGCTGGATTTCAGGAGGCAGTGGGTTACTGAATGTGAATATGATTTGTAAATGCCAAACTCTGCACAGCTACCCATTGTGTTGCTTCTCTTGAAGCACACTGCCCTAAACAGGGTCATCACTTCAACTCCAGCAGCCCCAAGACACCCTCCTAGGAAAAGTGGCCCCTCAGTGGGCAGGTGAATTTGAAGGAAAGAAATCGGGTGCAAAGTTGGGAAGGTTGTTATTTTGTTTGGAAGATTTCTTAAGTGGGAGCTCTTCCTTTGTTAGGAAAATTTGGCTTATTTATGTGTACAGGTTTCGTTCATCTACCATTTTCCCTCTATTTACATACTCTATTTAAAATACTTGTAGGATCTTTATTAGTGTGTCTCTTTAATAATCTGAGTTATTAGAGATTTTGCTCTCTGCTTCATTTCTCAAATCACTTAGAAAAGTGTTAAACCACTAGGCTAGGAACCTACCTTTGAGATACTGTGTTTTTCTACCTCTTTTTTAAAATTTTGTTTTATATTATTTCTTTTCAATGTTCCAAGATTCATTGTTTATGCACCATACCCAGTGCTCTATGCAATATGTGCCCTCCATAACACCCACCACCAGGCTCACCCAACCCCTCAACCCCCTCCCCTCCAAAACCCTCAGTTTGTTTCTCAGAGTCTACCTCTTTTGTCTAAAATAGTCTCCCTATAACCATTTCCCTCAGTCTTAGTTCAATTAAAAATATATTTTTAGTTAATCATTTTATTTTCTTTTATTTTTTCTATTTATTTTTTTGATTTCTTTTCAGTGTTCCAGAATTCATTGTTTACATACTATACCCAGTGCTCCATGCAATACGTGCCCTCCATAATACCCACCACCAGGCTCACCCAACCTCCCAACCCCCACCCCTCCAAAACCCTCAGATTGTTTTTCAGAGTCCATAGTCTCTCATGGTTCATCTCCCCCTCCAATTTCCCCCAACTCCCTTCTCCTCTCCATCTCCCCACGTCTTCCGTGTTATTTCTTATGCTCCACAAATAAGCGAAACTGTATGATAATTGAATTAAACATTTTAAATATATCTATTGCTAACATACATATCTGATGCCAAAAATAGCAGTATATTAATATGTCCCTTCATACGTCATATTCTCTTACCTTTTAGTAGGTTTTCTTTAAAAAATGGTATCCAACAAGTCTCTGTTTAAACATAGTTCCTTGCCTGTCATAAGAGAAGCCAGTCTTAATATGTCTAGGATGGAGGCCATCTACAGTAACGCTACAGGTATACACTGTAGGTAAAAGTTGCATCGTTTCTTTTCTGAACATTTTACCCCCAAGTGATCTATGTTTGTTTTGGTACTTTAGCTTATTATTCTGCTTCATGATCACTATCTGCAGCAGTCTTCAATCTTATATGGGTTTCAAGGGCTATTTTAGAAGAGGGATCTCTCTGAAAATCGAGACAGATTTTTATCCATCCTTTTGCTCTCTTCCTCCTTTTGTTCAATTTTGGTGTCATTATTTTATTTTTTAAAATTTTTTAATTTTTTTTATTTATTTGACAGAGATCACAAGTAGGCAGAGAGGCAGACAGAGAGAGAGGGGGAAGCAGGCTCCCCACTGAGCAGAGAGCCGGACGCAGGGCTTGATCCCAGGACCCCAGGATCATGACCTGAGCCGAAGGCAGAGGCCCCAACCCACTGAGCCACCCAGGTGCCCCATGGTGTCATTATTTTAAAGAGATTCCATTGTTTCTCAAACTGTCTTCTTTCTTTTGATAGATTTTTTAAAAAAGATTTTATTTATCTATTTGACAGAGAGACAGTGAGAGAGGGAACACACCAGGGGTGGGGTGGGGAGAGGAAGAGGAAGTGGGAGAAGCAGGCTTCCGGCTGAGCAGGAAGCCAGATGTGGGTTGGATTCCAGGACCCCTGATCACGACCTGAGCTTAAGGCAGATACTTAATGACTGAGACACCCAGGCGCCCCTCCTTTGATAGATTTAAAGAATCTCTTCCTAGTCCTTTTGGAAACCTCTATAAGATGTATCACCTTTTTAAAAAAATTTATCTAATTTTGAAGTTATTCCTAACCTGCCATATTTTGTGAGTTTATTTGTTTACTTTCCTTGGTTCTTTTCATGCTTTATGAAAAAAAATCTCCCTTCCCCTGCACCCAGCAGTTATGTTTTGGAATCTGTCAACTAGCCATGGAGGGTTATTATAACCTCTTGGATGTTTTCTTGGATTGCTTATAAGTAACTTTGAACATATTCTCTTCGTTTCTTTCTTGTTTGTTACTGAGTTTTAAAATTCATTTTTTTTTTTTTAGTAGAATGCTTTCAAATAATAAGTAGACATGTAGTGGATTTAAATTTGCCCACAAAGCTGTGGGATTAAATTGTGTGGTGGTCACTGTTGGTGATTTTGCATCACCTTTCAGACCAGGTTCCATTCATTGTCAGAATATTTCTGGTATATTTCTCTACTGCATAGGCTCCTTCTCTTCCTTTGCTGGGAAGCAGTAATTTTTCTTATCTAAAAAAATCTCACTTCCAACCTCTGTCCCAGTGAGGCATTTTTCCAATCTATGATTGAGTAATTAAAGTCTTCCATTATTACTACCTGGCCTAATTTCACAGCTTCTGCAATCTCAATTAACATTTCTATCTCAGTTTCCTGGTCAGGTGGGCTGTAACATACCCCTATTATTACTTTTTAATTATGTGAGAATGGAATTTCTACCCACAGAGATTCTACAGAAGTCCCCTTTTCTGATAAGATTTTATCCTACTACTTTGTAGAACTATCGTTCACACAGCATTATTACAGAAACATATTTATTTATATCCATCCTCTTTGCAAGATGTGTTTGAAGCAGCTTACAAAAATACACACCAAGATGAGAAACAAATACTAGTTAGTGGGAAAATAGGGGCAAGGAAATATAAAGGTAAAACAATAGATGTAGCAAGAATGAACTCACGTATTTTAAGTGTTGGGTACTAGAGTATGCTATAAACTTGCCTCACAGTTTCCTTATGGCCAATATGAAGAAAGAAATAGGATCAATTCCATTGTTCAGAGTGTCTTTGTGGTAAAATTAAACCAGTTGCTTAAGAAAGGCACAAAAATTTCTTCTTCAGAGATTCAAACATTGTCTTCTTGGCCCAGATAACATCCTCAATAATATTCTTAGAGTAAATCTAACATGTTTCACTTAACTGCCCAGTGTGTTTCCAGTGTAGAATTACTGCAAAAATGGCAACCATTAGGTGAGAATAGTTCTATGCATGATTCCAGTGAGCTTCTAGTAAGTAGTGAGCAGCAGTGGATTCAGGATCAGGAGTGGGTTCTCTGTCAAATAACTGGTCTGCAGATATTCTGTGTGGCCAGTTTAATGCAGGATTCCATGCTTTAAAGGTCAACTCAACAAGATTGATGTTCAGTCATGACTGTGGAGGAAATGCTACTGGAACCTCAGTTAAAAAGAAAACCAATTTTCCTCCACTTGAAATACCCATGAGTGGAAACAAGGCTTTACACAGAAATATTTGGGATCAGAGCCAATATTGGGGTGGGAAAGTGACACAGCCGCTCTGGTTTGGCTTATGAATGTCTGTAGGTGCATGTTGATGAATGCAGGTCTCAGACAGTAAAGCACCTCTAACTAACAATGTACTTACAGGTCAACTATCCAAGATAAGCTAGTAACGAAATATTTGCTCTCATAGTTAATAAGATTGTTCACAAAATGTTGGATTAAACCCTGAGGCTTGGAGCCAATCCCTGATACATTTTTTTTTAACCACTTTTTTTTTATTAATTTTATTTTTTATAAACATATAATATATCTTTATCCCCAGGGGTACAGGTCTGTGAATCACCAGGTTTACACACTTCACAGCACTCACCATAGCACATACCCTCCCCAGTGTCCATAATCCCACCCCCCTCCCAAACCCCCTCCCCCCATCAACCCTCAGTTTGTTTTGTGAGATTAAGAGTCACTTATGGTTTGTCTCCCTCCCAATTCCATCTTGTTTCATTTACTCTTCTCCTACCCCCTCAACCCCCATGTTGCATCTCCTATCCCTCATATCAGGGAGATCATATGATAGTTGTCTTTCTCCGATTGACTTATTTCGCTAAGCATGATACCCTCTAGTTCCATCCACGTCATCACAAATGGCAAGATTTCATTTCTTTTGATGGCTGCATAGTATTCCATTGTGTATATATACCACATCTTCTTTATCCATTCGTCTGTTGATGGACATCTAGGTTCTTTCCATAGTTTGGCTATTGTAGACATTGCTGCTATAAACATTCGGGTGCACGTGCCCCTTCGGATCACTACGTTTGTATCTTTAGGGTAAATACCCAGCAGTGCAATTGCTGGGTCATAGGGTAGTTCTATTTTCAACATTTTGAGGAACCTCCATGCTGTTTTCCAGAGTGGTTGCACCAGCTTGCATTCCCACCAACAGTGTAGGAGGGTTCCCCTTTCTCCGCATCCTCGCCAGCATCTGTCATTTCCTGACTTGTTAATTTTAGCCATTCTGACTGGTGTGAGGTGATATCTCATGGTGGTTTTGATTTGTATTTCCCTGATGCCAAGTGTTGTGGAGCACTTTTTCATGTGTCTGTGGGCCATCTGGATGTCTTCTTTGCAGAAATGCCTGTTCATGTCCTCTGCCCATTTCTTGATTAGATTATTTGTTCTTTGGGTGTTGAGTTTGCTAAGTTCTTTATAGATTTTGGACACTAGCCCTTTATCTGATATGTCATTTGCAAATATCTTCTCCCATTCTGTCAGTTGTCTTTTGGTTTTGTTAACTGTTTCCTTTGCTGTGCAAAAGCTTTTGATCTTGATAAAATCCCAATAGTTCATTTTTGCCCTTGCTTCCCTTGCTTTTGGCATTTTTTTTCTTATGCATTTTAGTTTTAGACCAGATAAAAGATGAAAAATATTTACCAAAACTGATGACTTAAATTTTGGAATAATTGATCTTATATTTTCCCTGGTAGTAATTAGAAAGCAATGGCAACAATCTATAGGGACATTTCTGTTTATGGTAATAAAATAGTATCATCTGCACATAGGCTCTTGCAATTTGTTTCCTTCCTACAGTGGAGTGTTTGGTGGAGGATAGGTAAGGGAAGTTTGCATGTAGCTGAGGCAACTGTGGTCTCAAGACATAAAGAAAAAAGTTAAAAATAAGGTGGTGATGGTGGTGATGAGGTACAGGGTACAAAACCTCTTTTAGTCCATTGGAAATGATCTGCTTTATCAGGCAACTGTCTTGACCTTCTCAGAGTCTTATGGGAATATTGTATACTGATTCAGTGCAAGAGTTTATAATTAGGATCCATACAGGCAGACCAGCCCATAACTAATTTTTTGCACAGAGCCTGAGGAAAGATCAACAAAACTGCGCATCTAACTAATGACAGTGTCACAAAGATGTTTTCAAGCCTATAAATGGCCGGTAAAGGAGCAGGTACCACAAAAGCTCACCTACTTCTTATGGTGAACACAAGCTGGCAATGAACCTGGAAGGAAACTGTGTACAAAAGAGGTCTAGAGCTTATCTTAAAAGCAAAGTCCTTTATACGCTTAAGCTCTAGATCTCTTTTAATTATACTTAATTATAACAATTGTTAAGATCCATATTTTTTGTTATACCACTCTAGTAAGTGTGCAGTGCTATCTTATTATGATTTTGTTCCATTTCGTTAATGACTGAAGATACTAAACATTTTTGTATATGCATATTGACCATCAGTATGTCTTCTATGGAGAAACTTTTTTCAAATCCTTTGCCTATTTTTAAAATTTTAGCTAACTGAACATAATGAAAAAATTAGATCCTTATAATTAACATATAATGTTATATTAGTTTTAGGTGTACAATTCAGTGATTCTGTACATTACGCAGTGCTCATCATTCTTAATCCCCTTCACCTATCCCCGCAACATATTTCCCCTCAGAACCAACAGTTTGTTTCCTATAGTTGAGTCTGTTGATTTGTCTTTTTCCTTTGCTTCTTAAATTCCACATATGAGTAAAATCATACGGCATTTGTCTTTTTCTGACTCACTTATTTCATTAGCAGTATACTCATTCTCTAGATTGTTTGCCTATTTTAAAAATTAGATTGTCTTTTTATTGTTGAATTGTGAGAATTATTTGTATATTCTGGATATAAATATTTTATCTGATAAATGGTTTGCAAAATTTTTCTCCTATTCTGTAGGGTGCCTTTTCATTTTCTTAATGATGTTCTTTGAAGCACAAACATTTTTAATTTTAATGAGGTCCAATTGATCTATATTTTTCTTTGGTTGCTTCTGCTTTGGTTGTTCCATCTAAGAAACCATTAGTAAATCCAAGGTCAAGGAAGTTTATTTCTATGTTCTAACTGTTTTGTAGTTTTAGCTCTTATATTTAGGCCTTTGGCCCATTTTGAATTAGGTTTTGCACATGATGTGAGGTAGGGGACCAACTTTATTCTTTTACATTAGAGATGCAATTGTCCTGGTAATATTTGTTGAAAAGACTATTTTTTCCCCATTGAATTATCTTAGCAACCTTATTCAAAATCAATTGACTGTAAATGTGTTTCTTTTTAGACTCTCAATTTAACTTCATTACTCTGTATTTCTGTGTTTATGGTAGTAATATCACATTTTCTTGATTGTTATTTTTTTATTTGTCTTGATTGTAGCTATGTATGTTTGTTTGGCATTTTTGCACCTCAAGTTTAATGTTATTTTATTTGTTTTCTTTTTAATTTGTTCTATTTTTTATATTAAGACTTTATTTTTTTAGAGCAGTTTTAGGTTCACAACAAAACTAAGGGAACAGATGTTTCCCATATACTCCCCACCCCCATACACACATAGTCTCCTCCATTATTAATATTCCTCACCAGAGTCGTACATTTGTTGCAAGTGATAAATTTATGTTGACATATCATTATCACCCAAAGTCCATAGTTTACATTATGGTTAACTCTTGGTGTTGTACATTCTGTGGGTTTGAACAAGTGCATTATGACATGTATCCACCATTATGGTATTATAGTATTTTCACTGCCCTAAAAGTTCCCTGTACCTTGCCTATTCATCCCTCACTATCCTCCTCCTCCTGGCAACCACCAATCTTTTACTGTCTTTATAGTATTGCCTTTTCCAGAATGTCATATAGTTTAATCATATAGTATATATCCTTTTCAGAATGGCTTCTTTCAGCAATATGCATTTAAATTTCTTCCATGTCTTTTCGTAGCTTGATAGCTCATTTCTTTTTATTCCCAAATAATATTCTTTGTATGTACCACAGTTTATTGATCCATTCACCCATTAAAGGACATCTTGGTTGCTTCCAAATTTTGGTACTTACAAATAAGGTAATTATAAGGTTGCAGGTTTTTGTGTATACATAACTTTTTGACGTTTTTGGTGAATACCAAGGATTGTGATTTTAGATTGTATGATAAGAGTATGTTTACCTTTGTAGAAAGCCACCAAACTGTCTTCCAAAGTGTCTGTTCCATTTTGCATTCGCTTGAGAGATCATGTTGCACCATGTCCTCAACAGCTTTTAATACCGTCAGTGTTTTGGATTTTAACCATTCTAATAGGTGACTTTGTAGTAGTAGGTGACTGTTTTTTTAAATTTTGTTTTGTTTTGTTTTATCCTCCAACTTTTTTCTACCTTTTCAAGATTGTTTTAGCTATTCTGGGTCTCTAACATTTCTTTTTGAATTTTAGAATTTGCCAATTTCTGCTAGTGATATATTTTCTCTATTTTTGTTTATCTAACATAATCTAATAAATTGTTCTCTATTTTTGTTTATCTGATGTCTTAACTTCTCCCAAATCTTTAAGAATAGTTTTGCTGGATGTAGAATTTTGTTGACAGTTGTTTTTTTTGAGTACTTTAAATATACCATGCCACTGTCTTTTTGTCTCTGTGTTTCTGATGAGAATCAGCTGTTAATCTTGTTAAGAATCCCTTATGTGTGAACAGTTACTTTCTTCACACTTTCAAGATTCTCTATGTTATTAGATTTGACAGTTTTACTCTGATGTATCCAGATGTGTGTATATCTGAGTTCATCCCACTTGGAATATATTGACCTTTTTGGATATGCAAATAAATATTTTCCATCAAATTTGGGAAGTTTTAGGCAACAATTTCTTCAAATAACTTTTTTATGCTCTTCTCTCCTTCTGGGACTCCCATTGTGTGTATGTTGGTATACTTAACAGTAACCCTTAGGTCTCTGAGCCTCTCTTCATTTTGTTTCGTTCTTTTTTCTTTCTGTTCTCCAGACTGGATATTCTCATTTGACCTGTCTTCAAGTTTACTTATTCTTTCTTCTGTTTGCTCAAATATAATTTGAGCCCCTCTAGTCAATTTTTAAGTTTCACTTGTGCTTCTCAACTCCAGAACTTCTAAGTGGTTATTTTTCTCTACTCCCTTTTCCTCCACTTTCTTTCTCTTGAAACAAATAATTCCTTTATCTTTATTGGTATTCTCTGTTTGGTGAAACATCATTTCTAAACTTTCTTTAACTGTTTAAGCATGGATTCCTATTAGGGTTTTGAACATATTTATGAAAGTTAATTTAAGATCCGTGTCTGGAGCACCTGGGTGGCTCAGTCTGTTAAGCAGCTGCCTTCAGCTCAGGTGATGGGATCCTGGGATCCTAGGGTTCTGGGATCAAGCCCTGCATCAGGCTCCCTGTTCAGCAGAAAGCCTGCTTCTCCTTCTCCCTCTGCCTGCTGCTCTGCTTAACTGTGCTCTCTCTCTCTGTCAAATAAGTAAATATAATCTTAAAAAAATAAAGAAGATAAAATCTTTGTCTGGTAAATGCAACTTTTAGTCTTCCTTAGAGACTTTCTCTGTCAATCTCTTCCCTTCCCCCAGCATATAGGCCATAGTTTTCAGTTTCTTTGCATGTCTTATGTACCTTTTGTGGAAAACTGGACATTTTAAATAATGTGTGTCAGCTCTGAAAATCAGACTCTCCTCCTGTCCAGGATTTGTTGTTGCTGCTATCAATTTTGTTAATGTTGTTTGTTTAGTAACTTTCTTGGACTAATTCTGAAAGTCTGTGTTCTTTGTTATTTATGGCCATCAGTTTGCTCTGTTGTCAGCTAATGATTGGCCAAGAGATTTCCTTAAATACCTTGAATCAATAAGTCTCTTAGTCATTGCTAACTGGTTTTGTGTATGTGTTGGGGCAAGCTTCCCATTAACCAATTGAGCTAGAATTTGTGCAAAACCTCAAGGTAAGTTGGAGGTGAGAGTTTAGGACCTCAGATTTTTTCTGTGCTTGCCCATGGCCCTATACATGCAGATAGCCCTATATATATATGTCACTATCTTGAGCAGCCATGATATGACAATTGTTGCTGTTTGTTTTGACAAATGCTCTGTGGGTAAGGCTGTTTACATGGAGTGAGCTCTGACTGGAAAAAAATAAAGATATGTTCTGAAAATGGAAGTTTTCAACAAGCTGCTTAACAGGTCAAACAGTGACAGTTCTCTGGGCAGGGACTTTTAGATAGTTCCAAGCCTATCTGTGTCCCCTTTCCCCAGGGCCTGTTGGGCTCTGGTTCTTACAGCCACTGCAGTTGTGAGGCTGTTGGCTTCAATAGCTGCTGCAGAGCTGAAGAGAGGAGCATGGAAGTAGCTAAAGCACCACAAGAATTGCTGTTCTTGTAGAGACTCAATAATTTTTTTAAAAAGTTAATACTCTCAGATTGTTATAAGCCTTTTGTTCTGGAAAAGTTTATTTTGACAGTTTTTATCAGTGTTCTTATTGCTTTTATGGAGGAGTGGATTTTTGGTGGTCCTACCCTACCATTCTTGAGGTTGAACTCTCTATTATTTTCCTTTTGGTATAGCCTATCAATATCATAAGTAGGCAAGTACATTGTTGACTGGAATAATTTCATGAGTAATGCCCTATTATTTTCTTTTTGTTGGAGTAAATAATTTTTTTAAGCTAACACTCCTTCTCTAAGGCCTAGAAAGAAGTCAAGAGATCATCAAGGGAAATATTGATACTTCCAAGACCATAGATATATTTGGAGAAACATGTGCTTCCATGTTGATAGTAAGTAGAAATATTTGAATGCATCAGGAAGATAGTCACTCTGGCCAAAAAGGGAAGCTATAAGAAAAATAGGTTTATAAGCCCTTCATGGTTTTAGATACTTTTGTCAAGTAGTTACGGTGTTATTAAATGACATGAATTTTAAGACAAATTATTGAATGTCTAAATATCAAATATTAGGTAAAGAGTAGCTTCTGGATTCTACTCTCAAAAAATATTTGTAAACTAAAAGAATTTTTTAAATATATAAGCACACAATCAACAAAGTGAAAAGGCAACCATAGAATAGGAGAAAATATTTGGAAATCATGTATCTGATAGGAGGTTAATATACAGAATATACAAAGAATTCCTATAGTTTAACAACAATAACAAAACCTGATTAAAATATAGGCAAAGGACTTGAATAGACATTTATCTCAAGAAAATGTACAAATGTCTAATAAGCACATAAAAAGATGTTCAACATTACTAATCATTAGAGAAATGCAAATCAAAACCACAATTTGATACCATTTTGCACTCTTATGACCCCTTCTATGGAGTGAATTATGTCCCACCACCTCCCACAAGTTCATATGTTGAAACCCTAACCCACAGCACCTTAGAATATTATTGTATTTGGAGATAGTGTTGTTAATTAGGTAACTAAGGTTAAGTGAGTCATAAGGGCAGGGTCCTAAAACAATAGAACTGTTGTCCTTAGAAGAAGAGGAAGAGACACTAGAGATGTGTATGCACAGAGAAAAAGCCATGTGAGGACACAGTGAGAAGGCAGTCATCTGTGAACCAACAAAACCAAACCTAATGATACTTTGATTTTGGACTTCCAGCTTCTAGAATTGTGACAAAATAAATTTCTATGGTTTAAACTACCAAGTCTATGGTATTTTCTTATAGCAATCTTAGGAATCTAATATAGCTACTGTCAACAAAACAAAACAAAACCAAACATAGGAAATAACAAGTGTTGGAGAGGATATTGAGAAACTGAAAATCTTAGACACTGATAGTGGGAATGTAAAGTAGGGCAGCAACTATGGAAAACAGTAGAGTGGTTCCTCAAAAAATTAAAAATAGAATTCCTACATATTCCAGAAATTCCACTTTTGGAATTCTACCCAAAAGAATTGTGGGCTAAGTCTCAAAAGATATGTTTGTATATTTGTGTTCAGCATTCTTCATAATAGCTAAAAAGGTGGAAGCAACCAAGTGTTCATCAAAAGATGAATAGATAAACATAATTTGGTACATATACATAGGAATATTATTCATAATTAAAAAGAAGGAAATTTTGACACATGCTACAACATAGATGAACCTTAAAGACATGATACTAGGTAAAAAGGCCAGTCACTAAAAGACAAATAATGGGGGTACCTGGGTGGCTGATTCAGTTAAGTAGTACCTTCAGCTCAGGTCATGATCCCCAGGGTCCTGGGATGGAGCCCCATGTCAGACTCCCTGTTCAGTGGGGAGTCTGCTTTTCCCTCTCCCTCTGCCCTTCCCCCTGCTCATATTCATGCTCTCTCTGTCTCACACTATCACCCTCCCTCAAATAAATAAATGAAATCTTTTAAAAAATAAAAAAACAAATAATGTATGATTCCATTTGTATGAGGTACCTTGAGTAGTCAAATTTACAGAGAGAATGTAGAATAGTGGCTGTCAGAAGTTGGTGCTAGGGCCTGGGGACTTTGTTTTTAATGGGTGTACATTTTCAGTTTTGCCAGATGGAACGAATCTAGAAGATTTGTTGTACAGGAGTATAAAAGTACCTAATGTTATTGAACAGTACACTTAAAAATGATTAAGTTGGGAAGTTTTATGTTACATGTATTTTACCATTCTCTGTGTGTGTAATTATAAAAGTGTGTAAGTGTGAAAGTGCCTTGGGGGAATATGTTTATTATTTTTTCAGGGACTGATGGCTAGGGTGAATGGGAGGGCTTACCTAGAGATGATTTGAAGGGGGTGTGCAACCTTGACCTTTGGTTTAAAGAGGGCCCTGTGCACATGGAGTATAGGGATTAAGGGAGGAACTTGTGCATCGTGGGTGTATGGGTTCATGTGCAATGAGTAGTAGTGCCCTTTAGCAGCAGGGAGATGAGATAAGATAAAAGAAGACAGTATACTGAGGAAGGTGTTGGATTTGAATTTCCCCAGTGAGCTCCCAGCTGGCACTGTGAGTCAAGGAACTAAAAACCTGATTCTGGACAAGGTGGACAACACTTAAAAATTTGTCATTTTTGTTGTCACTTTACTCTTGTCACTTGGGAAAAATATACAAAAGGGTGAGACAATATGAGCCCTTGTCTAGTAAGGGAGACCAAGCGGCTTAATGGAGGTTCTTTTCATAAAGAGAATACTCCTTTCAGCAAGATTCTAATTATGTGAGTTTATTGATCACACACATTCTACTATCCACATCTACTCATTTGCACGCTTCAAATGAAGAGAGTAGCCAGGGAGCTCTGTCCAGGGCAATAAGAAAAACCACTGCCATGACACTCAGATAGCATCTCACACTTGTCATCGGGAGTCTTCTGCCATCTGTCCAAGGGAACAATCTGACAGAGCACACAGGATGAAATTTTGCTAGCTTCTGTCTTTAGATAAGGACGCTATCACTGGCTGAACATATTTTATGTATAACCTACCAGCTGCAAAGACCACTCAAGCATCATGTTTAAATATATTTGATAATATCTGGAATTCCTGTTAACTCTTGCCAGGGTGTGTGGGCTATAAAAGCATACAATAATACTAAATCGATGCTTAGATTAAAAACAAAAACATGTATGAAAAATGACTGTGGTCCATTCCCAAATGGAAGTGGTGTCTATGGGGAAAAAGAAATCTGTATGTCGAGCGGGAGGATGGGGGTAGAGATAGATGGTGGTTGTGGAGCATGCACAGAAACTATTAAAGGGACATATTTTAATTCATTTCTTTTTTCTGTCTCCTGATTTCAAATGGAACCTGATATGCTGGGGGGGGCTCAGTATTGCAAAGCTTTTCTTTCCTCTGTAGTTCAACTAACCTCTCACTGTTGGCTGATTTCAAGACTATTTCTCATAGTTTAGACAATTTTGACTTAGGCCAGGATCAATGTTTAGAGAAATTAGAATGTAAATTTGGGCTTATCTTTAACATGTTATTTTCTCAAGAATTTGTACAAGTTAATACTAAATTTGATGCTGCACATTTATCAACCTGTGGCTTTTGAAATGTCACTACTCTCTAAAGACAGTAGTGTGGTATAACCTTGTTCTGAAATCACATTGGGTGTCTTATCAATTATAATAACAAAATAATGGTAACTCACCATTGATATGGTTCATTTCCCCCCCTTTTACATCAAAATACTGTGTGTGTATTTAGTTGGGATAAGAAAATTTTTTTGTACAACTACAGTATAGTTAGTAGAATCAGGAAATCTAACACTGATACTGCACTATTATATAATCCATTGTCCATATTCAAATTTAATCAGTTGCCCCAATGTCCTTTTGTTCAAAATGTCCCATAAGAGACTCTGTACTATAGAGAACAAACTGAGGGTCAATGGAGGGACGTGGGTGAGAGATGGGCTAAATGGGTGATGGGTATTAAGGAGGGCACTTTTAGGTCCCTTCAGAGCTGAGGGCCAGAAAATCCATGTGTGTCCATATATCTTTATTTCTGTATCTATATTTATTTTTAAAAACTTCAGTGATGGGATGCCTGTGTGACTCAGCTGGTTAAGCATCTGTCTTCAGCTCAGGTCATGATCCCAGGGCTCTGGAATCAAGTCCCACATCGGGCTCCTTGCTCAGTGGGGAGCCTGCTTCTCCCTCTGCCTGCTGTTCTCCCTGCTTATGCTCTCTCTCTCTCTCTCTCTGACAAATAAATGAATAAAATCTTATTTTTTATTATTTTTAAATTAAATTTTGTTTTATTTTTCAGTGTTCCAAGATTAAATGAATGAAATCTTAAAAAAAAAAACTTCAATGGCCAAAATTAGCAAGACAGGAAACAACATGTGTTGGAGGGGATGTAGAGAAAGGGAACCCTCTTACACTGTTGGTGGGAATTCAAGTTGGTGCAGCCTCTTTGGAGAACAGTGTGGAGATTCCTCAAGAAATTAAAAATAGAACTTCCCTATGACCCTGCAATTGCACTACTGGGTATTTACCCCAAAGATACAGATGTAGTGAAAAGAAGGGCCATCTGTACCCCAATGTTTATAGCAGCAATGGCCACAGTTGCCAAACTGTGGAAAGAACCAAGATGCCCTTCAATGGACGAATGGATAAGGAAGATGTGGTCCATATACATTATGGAGTATTATGCCTCCATCAGAAAGGATGAATACCCAACTTTTGTAGCAACATGGACAGGACTGGAAGAGATTATGCTGAGTGAAATAAGTCAAGCAGAGAGAGTCAATTATCATATGGTTTCACTTATTTGTGGAGCATAACAAATAGCATGGAGGACATGGGGAGTTAGGAGAAGGGAGTTGAGGGAAATTGGAAGGGGAGGTGAACCATGAGAGACTATGGACTCTGAAAAACAATCTGAAGGGTTTGAAGAGGTTGGGGGGTGGGAGGTTGGGGGAACCAGGTGGTGGGTATTGGAGAGGGCACGGATTGCATAGAGCACTGGGTGTGGTGCAAAAACAATGAATACTGTTATGCTGAAAATTAAAAAAATGATTAAAAAAACAATGAGTTCTGTTATGCTGAAAAGAAATAAATTTTTAAAAGATAAAAAATAAAAATAAAATTAAAAAATAAAAAAAAAACTTCAATGGTATCTTTAATTCCAATCTAGTATCACAGAGTATGTTCTAGTCTTCCTTCTTTCTATATTCTATTAATCTCCATAAATTTACTAATTTGCTTAAGCCTAGAACACAGAGAAGGTAGTTTCAGAATTGGCAATACATAGTTTTGGGAATAACAAGTCTCCTAATTAGAGTTTAATATTTGTTTCCAGTGGGGTTTTTTGGGGGGGGCAGTAGGAAGTTGGGGTAGAATTTATAGGCAATTTAATGTATAAATTGTAAGTTTATAATTTATTGAATTGTGACCCATATAACCTAGGCCTACCAGGATATAGAACATTTATCACCTCCCATAAAATTCCCTCTACCTTCCCAATCTCAGCCCCAAAGAGACAACCACGTTTGTGATAATTAAAAAAATTTTTTTAAAGATTTGTTTATTTTGAGAGAGAGAGAGGAAGAGAATAAGTGGAAAGGGCAGAAGAAGAAGGAGAGAGAATCCCAAGCTGACTCTATGCTGAGCACAGACCCCAAGACAGGGCTCTCTCTCAGGACCCCGAGGTCATAACCTGAGCCCAAACCAAGAATTATAGGCTCAACTGACTGCACCATCCAGGGGCCCCGTGTGATATTTTTCACCCTAAATTAGCTTTAATGGTTCTAGAATTTTATGTAAATGGAATCATTCAGTATGTGCTTTTTTCTGTGTCTGACATCTTTCATTTAGCATAGTGTGGGTGAGATCTATCATACTGTGTGTATCCATGGTTTACTCCTTTTTTTTTTTTTTTAAGATTTTATTTATTTATTTGAGAGAGACAGTGAGAGAGAGCATGAGCGAGGAGAAGGTCAGAGAGAGAAGCAGACTCCCGCGGAGCCAGGAGCCCGATGCGGGACTCGATCCTGGGACTCCAGGATCATGACCTGAGCCGAAGGCAGTCGTCCAACCAACTGAGCCACCCAGGCATCCCAACTCCTTTTTTTTTTTTTTTTAAGAAATTTTTTTAAAGGTTTTATTTATTCATTTAACAGAAAGGGAGAGTACAAGCAGGGAGAGCAGCAGGCGGAGTGGGAGGGAGAAGTAAGCTCCCTGCTGAGGAGCTGGATGTGGGACTCGATGCCAGGACCCTGGGATCACAACCTGAGGCGAAGGCAGCCGCTCTACAAACTGAGCCACCCAGGCATCCCTGGTTTACTCCTTTTAATTGCTAAAAAAGTATTACATTGAATAAATGTACCACAATTTATTTTTTATTATCTCTTGATAGTTATCTGAATTGTTTCCAACTTCTTACTCTCACGAATAAAGCTATTTTGAACATATTTGTACAAGTGTTTTTGTAGACATATAAGTTTATTTCCTTTAGGTACAAATCTAAGTAGAAATTCTAGGCCATAATGTTGTCAGGTAGACTGAGGACACACTGGGTGCTGGGGCCTTGACCCAGCCCAACCCAAAGGAGTTGCTGAAGGTTCTTCACCTTGTCACAAGAAAGAATTCAAGGATGGACAGGACAGTGGTTGAGGAGTACAAGTGAGGAGTTTGTTAGAGAGAGTTTACTCTTAAGATGTGAGGGGATAAGCTCAAGGGAGAGTTATGCACCCTAGGTTTGGGTCTCTATCTTTTATTGATATTTGTTAAGAAGAGGGTAAAATATTTATTATTCGGGGATGGAATTTTTGGGGGAGCAGGGTTTCTCACCTTTCCTCCCTTATGTAGTCTGGGTTTCAGGCTTTCTTTGTCTTCTACCCATTTCTTAACTGGGTTATTTGGTTTTGGGTTGTTGAGTTTGGTAAGTTCTATATATAGATTTTGGGTATTAACCTTTTATCAGATATGTTGTTGGCAATATCTTCTCCCATCCCATAGGCTGTCTTTTAGTTTTTTGACTGTTTCCTTCCCTGTGCAGAAGATTTTGTCTTGAAGTACCAATGGTTCATTTTTGCTTTTGTTTCTCTTGCCTCTGGTGATGTGTCTACTGAGATGTTGCTGAAGTCAAGGTCAAAGAGGTTTCTGCCTGTGTTCTCTAGGATTTTGATAGTTTCCTGTCTCACATTTAGGTCTTTCATCCATTTTGAATTTATTTTGGTGTATGATATAAGAAAGTGGTCCAATTTCATTCTTTTGCATGTTGCTCTCCAGTTTTCCCAACACTATTTGTTAAAGAGACTGTTTTGTTTATGTTGGATATTCTTTCCTGCTTTGTCAAAGATCAGTTGACCATATAGTTGTGGGTTCATTTCTGGGCTCTCTATACTGTTCCATTGATCTATGTGTCTGTTTTTGTGTCAGTACCATGCTGTTTTGTTGACTACAGATTTGTAATATAGCTTGAAACCTGGAATTTTGATGCTTCTGGTTTTGGTTTTCCTTTTCAGGCTTGCTTTGGCTATTTGGGATCTTTTGTCCATGTGTTCTTTAAAAGAATGTGTATTCTGATATTGGTGCATGGAATATTCTATAAATGTCAATTAGATCAATTTATTGATAGTGCTATTCAACTTTTCTATATCCTTAGAGACTTTCTATTCTATTAAAAATTGAAAGAGAATTGTTGAAAACTTCAACTATAATTGTGGATTTCTCTATGTCCCTTTCAGTGCATTTGTTTCTTCTATTTAGAAACTTTGTTATTAGGTACATACACAGTTAGGACTGTTATGGTCTCTTGATGAATTGACATTAATTGACATTACAATGAGATCCTTTTTATTCCTAGTAACATTCTTTGTCTTGAATGTTGTCTAATATTAATATAGCCACTCCAGTGTTCTTATTATCAGTATTTGCATAATATATCTGGCTCCTCCCTTTACTGGGATTCCAGTTACATATATGTTCAACTTCTTAAGTTGTTCCACAGGTGACAGAGTTTCAATTCACTTATTTTAAGTCTTATTTCTTCCCACTTCAGTTTGGATAGTTTTTATATCTGTGTCTTCAAGTTCACTGATCTTTTCATTTATATTACCTAATCTATTAATTTTTATGTTTCATTTTATATTTCAGATACTGTTTTTCAGCTTCAGAAGTTTCATTTGACACTTTTAAACATCTTCCATTTCTCCCCTCATTATGTTTTTCCCCTTTAAATCCTTGATCATATTTATAATATTTAGCTTTATAGTAACTGTAATAAAGTATTTTTCCCTGTTATTTCAGGGTCTGCTTATTGATTTTTTTCTTCCACTTTTGGTTGATGTTTTCCTGCTTCTTCATACATCTGGTATTTATGAGATGCTGGACATTAGTAATAATATTATTTTCTTGGTCTGGATTTTGTTGTCTTTCTTTAAAGAGGGTTGACTTATGTTTAAGCAGGCAATTGATTTACTTGTGATTCAGTTTGGTCTTTTTGAGGCCTATTGAAGCATTTTGGGGTACTTATAGAATAGCCTTAACTCTGGGACTAAACTTTAGCCCTTCTAATAAGGTATGATCTTTCTGGAGTCTTAATGGCTTGAGTGTTCAACAAAGTCGCTTCAGTTTAGCTGGACAGAACTTGAACAAATATCAGCTCTGAATGAGCTCTGGGAATTGTTCAGCTTACAACTCCCTGGTAGTTTTTTATTCAACTTTGTAGAATTTCATTCTGTGTGTGACAGGTTAGTATTAAACAACATTCAAGGGGACCCACTGTGGTGATTTCTAGAGTTCTTTCTTTCTGTATTACCTTCCTTTCCAGTATTTTGCTTTACACATTCCAACTGCCTCAGCTTTCTCAGCACCAGTCTTCATCGTCTTAACTCCTAGTGATCACTTGGCTCTTCTCTGTTACCCATCCCTGCATCACAATCCAGAAAATGTCTCCAGCATGATCAGAAGGATCATACTGTGTCTTTTCTTTCAGAAATCAAAGTCTTATACTACCTGTTGTGCAAAGTCTGAAATATTTTTTTTGTTTAGCTTTTCACTGCAAGAGAACATATCCTGTATCAATCTAAAATGTTGAGAAGCAGACTATATGAATGTTTTTTTATTATAAAGCTAATTTCTTAATAGAAATAGATCTATTCAGAATTTCTATTTATTCTCATGCCAGCTATGACAATAGTAGCTTCCAAAGTAGCATTTTTAATCTCTGTTTTTCCCTAAATTATTCTTTTGAAAGCTTGGTTTTCATGCATTGTTGCCAAAACCTTTAATGTCTTCCCTTTGCTCTCAGTGTAATCTATTCCTTCAGTTGCTATTCAGTATCTTCTATAATCTGGTCCTAAACATGGGCTTAATCACTACTCTTTATAGATGGCTTAAAAAATTTTTAATGTAGTTGAACTTGTCAAAATCATATCAACAACTTCTGTGTATTTTGGTAGCTTTTTAAACATACATCTATATCCTATATATGATACGTCCTATGTAGTGTACGTTTTCAAGCAAGAGCAATCTTCCTTGTTCTTACGGAAGTATCTCGCATTGTACCTAGTGTCTTGCGCTGTACCTAGATATGGTAGGTATTCCATGGGCATTTTCTTTTTCACTGAAAGAGAGATCCTGGACCCTTGAAAAATTAAAGTGTTTACAAGGATGGAGGAGTACTGGAAAGGATAGAATGGAGGAAACAACTGTTGGCAAGCACTAAAGATACACCATTGCTTCTTCACAATTTTTCTGAAGGTCAGTATTCCTGTCCCAGGTTGTGCTTCTCCAGTTGTTCATTGTTTAATGCCATCATATTGGACACTGAGTCAGACAGCATGAAAAGGGTGCAGAAAACCCACAATCATTTTGTGATCATTTACATTCTGGCTGGGAGTCTAAACACACACATACAAAAATGAATGTTCCATTTATTTTGTTCAGCCCCCTTTCCTGTATCTCTTTCTTCCTCTTCTCATAGGCTGTTTTTAATTTTGGTAGAGTGCTGAGTTAAATATCATCTGGCTGACAACCCAAGACCATTTATCTTAGACATTGAAAGAATGATGAAAAAGTCATTTAACCTTTCACAAGAAGGTTTTGCATAGAAAAAGAGTCATCTGACTTAATATGGAAACTTTTTCACTAAATTTAACAAATTGGTTTATAGTCTCAATAATTTTTAGGAAACTTCAGCCACATCATCCAAATCATTATAAAAAAGAGACATTTTAGTGTTTTGTTGACTAAGTGCCATGAGCTATATGATTTAAAACTCATACATCAAGTTCAATAACATGCAAGTGAAGTGTTAATCAATTTTGTGTAAATTCACCTGGATGGGGAGCACATATCATGTCTTGAAGACTGTGATGAGGGGCGGCCCTAGATACAGGATGGGAGAAAACCAAAGAAGTCCTGATGTTGGCTCAAGTCAGTCTTCATGAACTGCTATTTAAATTAAGCCGTCTTCACAAATGAGACACTCTCCTCTGTACCCCTATTGTCCTAAAGCATATTAGGAGAGAAGCAGGACAGGGCTGTTTGTTCTTAATCCTTTTCAAGTCAGAGATTTCATTCAGCCTGAACCCAGAAGCCCAAGTCAGACTGGAGACAGGCATTAAGACTGTGATGGAAGGAGGATAATGCATTTTGTTTGTTACCTAATCTCATATGCCAGTTTAGGCACACACGTTCTCTCCCACCAAGTCATCTATTCTGAGAGTTCGGGAAATGAAACTTGGGCCATGCACAGAGAGGAGATATCTAGTGAATGCTTGTTAGACAACATAGAATTATCTAAAGTGGCATATTTGTTCAGTGGGTATAATTGAAGCTCCATTCTCCCTGTTCACTCATAGACATAAAGAAAGATCTTAAAGCTCACACTCACTGACTTTTTTCCCCCCATATGTATCTATTTATTAATACTTGGTTAAATAAAATTAGTAGCTGTAAAGAAAGATTTGTGAAAGATATTGAAATATAAGACATGTAAAATGGAATGTTAAGGTAAAAACCTTATATCTTATATAAGTGACACAATTTTTGGATTGGTATTATAATATTTAATAGCAGCACATATTGGAAGATACATTTGAGCTAAATATCATGTCTGAAATATATTAAGTTATATTTTTCTTTCTTTTCTTCATTTAAATACTCACTGACTTTTTACAGTAATACCTTTTAGTAATACATAACTTCTTTGCACCCTCACATAACTTCTTTGAAAATAATGATGAATTTAGTCAAGAAATTAATTCTTTGTTTTGATTCTCTGGAAGTTGACATAATTAGGTCATTGTATTTTTTTTAATTTTTAATTTTTTTATTTTTATTTTTATTTTTTTAAAGATTTTATTTATTTGACAGATGGAGATCACAAGTAGGCAGAGAAGCAGGCAGAGAGAGAGAGGAGGAAGCAGGCTCCCTGCTGAGCAGAGAGCCCGATGCTGGGCTCGATCCCAGGACTCTGGGATCATGACTTGAGCTGAAGGCAGAGGCTTTAAACCACTGAGCCACCCAGGTGCCCCAATTTTTAATTTTTTTTTTCAGCATAACAGTATTCATTGTTTTTGCACCACATCCAGTGCTCCATGCAATCTGTGCCCTCTCTAATACCCACCACCTGGTTCCCCCAACCTCCCACCTCCTGCCCCTCAGATTGTTTTTCAGAGTCCATAGTCTCTCATGGTTCACCTCCCCTTCCAATTTCCCTCAACTCCCTTCTCCTCTCCATCTCTCCTTGTCCTCCATGTTATTTGTTATGCTCCACAAATAAGTGAAACCATATGATAATTGACTCTTTCTGCTTGACTTATTTCACTCAGCATAATCTCTTCCAGTCCCGTCCATGTTGCTGCAAAAGTTGGGTATTCATTCTTTCTGATGGAGGCATAATACTCCATAATGTATATGGACCACATCTTCCTTATCCATTCGTCCGTTGAAGTGCATCTTGGTTTTTTCCGCATCATGGTTTTGTTGACCATGGCCATTGCTGCTATAAACATTGGGGTACAGATGGCCCTTCTTTTCACTACATCTGTATCTTTGGGGTAAATACCCAGTAGTGCAATTGCAGGGTCATAGGGAAGTTCTATTTTTAATTTCTTGAGGAATCTCCACACTGTTTTCCAAAGTGGCTGCACCAACTTGAATTCCCACCAACAGTGTAAGAGGGTTCCTTTTCTCCACATCCTCTCCAACACATGTTGTTTCCTGTCTTGCTAATTTTGGCCATTCTAACTGGTGTAAGGTGGTATCTCAATGTGGTTTTAATTTGAATCTCCCTGATGGCTAGTGATGATGAACATTTTTTCATGTGTCTGATAGCCATTTGTATGTCTTCATTGGAGAAGTGTCTGTTCATATCTTCTGCCCATTTTTTAATATGATTGTCTGTTTTGTGTGTGTTGAGTTTGAGGAGTTCTTTGTATTTTTATAATAATCGAGTGCTTGAACTAGTATGTTGAGTTTCTTTTTAATTTATTTGGTAACACAATGTATATATGTATAGTGCTAGAATAATCATCATTGCAGATGATTCATGGTTAAAACAAAGAGACAAAGAATCAATGGGATTTTTTTTGGACCCTTGGAGTCAAAGGTGATCTTTAATTTTCAGTTCTTAAATATTAAATTTGACATCACTTTTTGATGATAAAACTTGTTCACACAACATACATCAATGTGTGTTTGAATTTGGAAATAACATGTTTCATAGACTCAGGGATAAAGGAGAGATAGAGAATATATATGAAGCACTGAGCAGTTCATCTGGTTTATACCCATTCCTCCAACAATAACAAAAAATGTATTGAATGTCTGGAACATATTAAATAAATAAAATAAAATAAGTTCATGCCATTGGGGGTAGGGTGGGAGGGAAAGAGAAATTAGAAGAAACAAGTTAGTACTTAGCATGTCATATGGTTGTACATACTAAGGAGAAATCAAAGCAGGGAAATAGAGGTGAGGAGTATCAGGTGGTTTCACGAAAAAATTCACTATATGGGATGGCCAGGGTGGGCTTCACTGACAGTGTAACATCTGAACAGAGATGTGAAAAAAGAGAGAGCCAAGCAGATATCTGGAGGAAAAGCCCCAGAGTTGGAGAATTATTTGCATTACACATATTTGAGAAATGGCTCAGATGCAGACTATAAAACAAATAATAAAAACTCAGACAACCTGATAGAAAAATGGGCAAAAATACTGAACAGGCACATCACTGAACAGGTACAAAGTGATGTAAATTAAAACTACAATGTAATAACTTTAGTTGCCCACCTGAATGGCTAAAATATGAAATTGATCACGCACAATGAGAGTGAGATATGACACAGCCATTTTGGAAAACTGCTTAGCAATATCTACTAAAAATGCTCACCTATCCTAGGACCCAGCGACTTTCACTTCTAGGTATAAACCCAACAGAAATGTGCATATATGTTCACCCAGAGGTGTACAAGAACATTCAGAGCTGTACTATTTATTACAGTCAGAAATTAGAGACAACCTGAATGTACATCAAGATGGATGAATGGTACAGTCACACAGTGGACCATTACATGAGAATAACAGTATAATATGCAACTATGTGGATGAAACCATAAATATAATGTTAAGCAAAAGAAACTAGATACCAAGAAAACAAAAACAAACAAACAAAACCCCTCCACACTGTAAGATTTTATTTATATGTAATTCAAAACAGTCAAAATTACTTTGTCATGTTAGACATCATGGTGGTGGCTAGTGATTTTAAGGGGGTTTTTAGGGTGCCGGTAATATTCTCTTCTTTGATCTGGGTGCTAGTGACTCAGGGATATTCACTTTGTAAAAACTCATCAAGCTTACACTTAGGCTTTTTGTAGTACACTTAGACTTTTTGTAGTAGTACTCTACTTTTTGTAGTATTTATTTACAAATATATTTAATGAACTTTCCACTAATGACCATCTTTCCTAGATGATTAAGCAGTCACCTTGAAATGTTCTAGGATATTCTGTCATAATTATGAGCATTGATTTCTAAAGCTATCCTTAAATGTATGTGTGTGCATGCCTTGGTGGGGGATACATCACATTGTATTTTTTTTTCTCACAGTGTATTATTAAAATTATTGTACTTAATATTTTAGAATAGGTACAGAATGCATATGATTAAAAATTCTACAGCTTTAAGAGGGTATTTTATGAAGATTAAATCTATTTCTTAATCTTAACCCTTAGACAATCAACTTCCTATCTTAGAGATGACTATTATTACTAGTTTATTATGTGTTATTACAGTTTACAGATGCCTATACAGGCATATATACATGTATGTAGAGCTGCCTTTTTTTTAGTAGCTACATAGTATTCCATTGTATGTGATATACTTTATTTAGCTAGATCCTTATTGATGAATGTCTGGATTATTACTAGTCTTTTGCTATTTACAGAACATTGCAATGATTACCTAGTACATGTCATATTTTGTTAATGCATATTTGGAGAATATTTGGAAAATAATTCTCCTGAATTTGAATTGCTCAGTCACTTCATTTGTATTATTAATCAATACTATTAAATCATCCCTCATATGGGTGAATCAGTTTTTGCTTTCACAAGAAACATAACTATACTCCCACCAGAGATTCATTACTATATTGGGCTATTAAATTTTTAAACCTCTACCAACTGCATTTTGAAATTCCCTTGTTATACGTGAGGCTGTGTTCCTTTTTATACATTTAAGAGCTTTTTGTACCTCCTCTATGAACTGTTTATGTCATTTGCCCATTTTTTTCAAATTGCATTGCTATTCTCTTTCCTATTGAACTGTAGGAGTCCTTAATGTATTAAGGGAATTTTTTTTTCCAGTCAGTTGATTGCAGATATTTCTCAATTATTCATTTGTCTTTTGATTTTGATTTATTTTTTTCCTCTTGGAGAAATTTTTAATTTTTATAAGGTTGGATTTATCAGTCTTTTATTTTATGGATTCTGGACTTTTTGTCATATTTTAAAAGGCCTTCCCCAATGTAGTGGGTAGGTTTAGGTTATCAAGTTTCATATTTTCATTCTGTATTTTTATGATTTCATTCATATATATAAGATTTTCATTCTTCTGGAATTAATTTTGGTAAAAAGTATAAAGTAGAAATCTAAATTTCTCATAGGGCTTCCCTAATGTTGTAACACCATTTACTGAATAATCCATTTTTCTCTCACTAGTTGGGAATGCTGTGTTTATCAAATACTATATTTCTATGTATATTTGAGTCTTTCTAGAGGCAGCAGTATGTTTTAATTATTATAATATATTTGAATTCTGGTTGTGATAGTAATATTTCTTCAGATTTTGGGGGGCATCTGTATTTACTCATATGAACTTTAGAGGCAGTTTATCTACCCCCAGAAAAAAAATTTATTGGCATCTTTATTTTCTATTGAATGTATTTTGTTGTATTCAAGATTAACTTTGGAAGAAGTGCTTTATAATTTTTGAAATCTTTCTAACCAAAGTCTGTTTAGGTCTATTTGTGTTCCTCAGTAGCACTTAATCTTTTTGTTTTGATCTGCACATTTTCCTCTTTTATTCCTAAGTATTTTTATTCCTATGTAGTTTTTCCTTTTTAAATATATTTATATAATAGGGCACCTTAAATTCAGGATTTTCTAAATGGGTATAGTTTTTGATTTCTGGATGCTAACTTTCTGCCAAACTATCTCACTCAATTTTCTTATCATTTGTGATAGTTTTACTGCAGATTCTTTCTTATTTTTTATATTTAAATTTTTTTCACTTACCTAATTATACTGGCTAATACTTCCAGAACAATATTAAATAATAGTGGTGATAAAGGACATTCTTGCCTTATTCCTTTAACAAGAAGATGTGCTTAAGTGTTTCTTCATTAAGAACAAGGTTTGCTTTTAGGATGACTATATATGTAAATATATAACTGCATATTTCTAATAATATTCATGAAGAATTCATCTACTGCTATTGTATCAAGGTTTGTTTTAAACAATAATAATGGGTAAGGATTTTTATTGAATTGTTTCTCAGCAGCTATCACTGCTCATATGGTTTTAAATTTTTTTTACAGTGCATAGTTGAATTTTTTAAAATTCAAATACATACAAAAATAGAACCATTTTATTAAGCCCTACATACCCATCACCTAGCTTCAGTGATTATAACTCATGGACAATGTCATTTCATCTAGACCCTACCTAATTCTTTTCATCATTTTATCTATAAAAGTGTCCATATTAAATTATAGGCTTCCTTTTATATAAATATACCATAACAGCATTATCCTGCCTGAAAGATTTATGATGATGATGATGATAGTAATAATAATAATGATATTAAACAATTATATGGATTATTTTGTAGGACTACTTCATAGTTTGTGTTGGGTATTCTAACAGGAGGTACATATTGTCTATTTTTCTCCATTTTGGGGTGTTATCACCTACTGATGATTATTTTCTAGATCCATTAATTCATAAGGCATTCCAAAGTGTGATATTCTGTTTTTACTTCCCCTTTTTTTTTTTAAAGATTTTATTTATTTGACACAGAGAGAGAGACAGAGAGAGGGAATATAAGCAGGGGGAATAGGAGAGGGAGAAGCAGGCTTCCCGCTGGTGAGGGAGGCTAATGCAGGGCTCCATCCCAAGACCCTGGGATCATGACCTGAGCCAAAGGCAGACACTTAATGACTGAGCCACCCAGGTGCCCCTCTGTTTTTACTTCTTACCTTATTAGCTACAGTACATCCAGCTAAAGAGAAGCTTCCCCTCAACAACTACTAGGGTTCCCTAAGGTATGGTTCATGAAGGAAGAACAGCTAAGGCGCTTGATTCTTTCCCTTTATTGATTGGTTTTAAAAATATTAGGTGATTTCCTTGCATGCTCCAATGATGACCAGTGTTTCTTTTATTAAAGATTTATGTATTTATTTGAGAAAGAGATAGAGAACAAGCAGGGGGAGGGGCAGAGGAAGAGGAACAGAGAGAATCTGAAGCAGACTCTGCACTGAGTACAGAGCCTTATGTGCTGCTCAATCTCAAGACCCTGAGATTACGACCTGAGCTGAAACCAAGAGTCAGATGCTCCCATGAGCAGGGAGCCTGACATGGGGTTGGATCTCAGGACCCTGAGATCATGACCTGAGCCAAAGACAGACTGAGCCACTCAGGCACCCCAATGTTCAGAATGACTGTTCCTTCCCCATGAGTAAAGAGGTTTCTTTAATCCTTCCCCCAGTACAATGGGGTTTCACCTGGAGGAAGCTGAGAAGGTTCATATAGGGTTCCATACACTTTTTGCAGAGCAGTCACTCCCCTCTTCCAGGCTTGTGCCACTTGCCTTTCCCCTGCCTGCGTCCTCATGGTTTCTTGTGAGACCCAGTGTAGGTCTGTGAAGTAAGTATGAGCTCCACTTCTATTTATAGCTCCTAGGGATCCTGTGCTTGTATGCTACCTCACATTTCTTGGCCTTTACCTGCATTCTTTTTGCCTATTGGCTGGTTCCTGGGGTCCCTCTCTCCCATGCTCCACCACAGCTGAGGCAATGCTCCTGCTCTTTCCCCTTGGATAGGGTGATTTTCATTTGGATTTCTGGCTATTTTTTGCCCTAAGATCTCAGCTCTCTATTGGATTAAGGAAAAGCTATGACTGTGTGGTTTACCTGTCTTTTTTGAGCTGGTAGGGTGGGAGTAACACATAAGCTAACTTTCTACATTCAAGACTGTAGTGGAATTCTGGCTGAAGTTGTTTATTTTTTTAAGATTTTATTTATTTATTTGACAGAGATCACAAGTAGGCAGAGAGAGAGAGAGAGGAGGAAGCAGGCTCCCTGCTGAGCAGAGAACCCGATGTGGGGCTTGATCCCAGGACTCTGGGATCATGACCTGAGCCGAAGCCAGAGGCTTTAACCCACTGAGCCACCCAGGCGCCCCTGAAGTTGTTTTTAATCAATCAAAAAGCTACAGTTGTTTCCAAGAAAACATTTACAGTTTGTCTTTTGTTGTTTTTATTTCATATGGAGAAAGTTTCTGGATTACAGTTACCTGCATCAGTTTTTATACTATCACATTTATATCATTTATTTTGGAAATCTTTGAACTAGAATAAGAATTTTCTCACAATCAGTGCTATGAAATGTGTAAACCTGGCGATTCACAGACCTGTACCCCTGAGGATAAAAATACATTATATGTTTATTAAAAAATTTAAAAATTAATTAAAAAAATTTTCTCACAATCAAAGCTTTTCCTGTTGTCTGTCATATTATTTTACGTTTTGGGGAATATGAAAGTATAGAAAAACACATTTTAAATGGATGTTCCTTTGTTTGATTTGAAATTCAAGTACAGTGTAATCTTTCCCTGTTTCCTGAGACCCTTGGAGCTACACCTTACTCAGGAAAGCGCTGCCACTACTACTGCTACTACTCTGCACACTGTTTTCAGTGCTCTCATCAAGGGCTTGTGACAGATGGGTGTTCTGTCTGCTTTGGAGTGACAGTTTTGCCTGAGGCCTGCAACCATCAGAATGCTCTCTTGGAGTTTTTCTACATCTGCATTTGACTTTCACAGCTTTAGCATTATTTCCCCCTATATCATGATTGGAGATTTCAGTTCTCTAATTTCCCTAAAAATGGATTTGTGTCTCAATACCCTATTCCTTCTAGGGGATTTCCTACATTTTAAAACTAGACTTTCTCTTTTCTTCTTCTTATTCCACCTCAGGATTATCTTTTTAATACAACTTTTCTATTGAATAATCCCGGATATGAAATACCTTTTGATGTTGTCACTTTTCTAAAATAAACAAATTTGCCTATTTGAAAGGTTCCTGGAAAGTTGTTACCAATTAAATCATGACAAAGGGGACGCCTGGGTGGCTCAGTTGGTTGGACGACTGCCTTTGGCTCAGGTCGTGGTCCCGGGGTCCTGGGATGGAGTCCCACATCGGGCTCCCAGCTCAATGGGGAGTCTGCTTCTCCCTCCGAACTTCTCCTCGCTCATGCTCTCTCTCACTGTCTCTCTCTCTCAAATAAATAAATAAAATCTTTAAAAATCAATAAATAAATCATGACAAGGATCCCCAGATTCTCCTACTGAAACTGTTTTATAAATGAATATTTCATTCCTTAACCAAGCATCTGCTGCTTAGTCTTTATTTTTCTAAAGATTTTACTTTTAAGTAATGGCTACACCCAAACATGGGGTTTGAACTCACAACTCCAAGATTAAGAGTTTCATGCTCTTCTGACTGAGCCAGGCAGGTGCCCCGCTCCCTCTCTGCTTAGCTTTTAATGGGAACGTTTTTAGATTTAAGCAACTATGAATAATACCATGTTGTTATATAGTTGGCTATATAACAATAATAACAACAAACACAACCACAAAGAAACAAGTTTTAAATGCAAATGCTGTGACAAGGAATATGATAATGACTCTGCTTAATATGTTTCGAATGGATACATAAATGAGGGAATGGATGAGCTTATAAGGAAATTTGCATTGGCATTGATTGCCATCAGAGCCAAACTAATCAGCTGGCAAAGCATTTGACCAGTAGCCACCAAGTGATCAAGGTGTGTGACCATTAGCCAGTTAACCAGTAACTGATCCCACAAAAATCTTTTCTCTAATAATGGAAGAACCTGGTACAGTGCACACAAAGGATATGAGGGTGTTGCTGTTGAGGTAAAGAATGTGGTCTATTGTCCCTCTATCCTCTGAGTGATCACCACATCTATCCTGTGGTTCTCATAGCAGTTCTCCTCAGTCATTGCCTTGGCAACTTCACCTCCTGCCACCCACCCCCTTCTGGTCTCTGGGCTCAGCAGTACCTGTCTGCTCTCAGTTCCTCAAACTAGCCAAACTCTTATCCGGCTCAGGAGCTTTATACATTTTTGTCCCCTCTGCCTGGTATGCTCTTCTTCTGCTCCTTCTTATCAACTTCCATTCCTTTCTTAAATGCTCCTCCTTAGATGAAGCCTGCCCTCAGTGTTCCATGGAACTTTTATTTGCCTTGTCAGTCTGCCTTAAATACACCTGTATCTCTCAATCCAGTGCAAGTTTCCTAAGGCAAGGACCATGTCTTGATTCTCTTTATATATGTTTGTTATATGTTTATTTAGTTTTAATTGATCACTTACCTGAAATCTTTTTTAAAGAAAGCATTAGATTAAAAAAAATCCCCATAAGTGAAGTGTTGTGGTTAAAATAAAGATAATAGATTAGAAATCAGACAAAACAGGTAGGAATAATTGTACCTGGTGTGAAAAAATTTCTAAAAATGAATTATTTAACTTTGTCTCCTATACAGTGTCAATATAGGGTCTTATACCAATTGAACATTAATTAAGAAGACTTTAACTGGGTTAAAGTCTAAAAGCCAACTAAGAGCAAGTACCTCAGCAGTACAGATGGCCAGATATAAAATCCCCACCTGTTTTATTTTCCTGATCTTTTTTATCTTTTGACTTCTCATCTAAAATCTACTTCTAAGACAAATGTGAGAAAGCTGTGGTAAAACAGTGACCTGAGGGGTGCCTGGCTGGCTCAGCCGGTTAAGTGTCTGATTGTTGCTCTCAGTTCAGGTCTTGATCTCAGGGTCATGAGCCTCACATTGGGCTCCACTCTGGGCATGGAGCCTGCTTAAAAAAAAAAAAAAAATAGAGTGACCTAAAGAAAGGCTACTCAGGGTTACCTTGGTCCAGAACTCCCCACACCAGGCACCTAGGCACAGTATGGGGGTGTGCTGCAGGGCTTCCTTTCCTGACTCTCTGGGGGCTGCCAGCCAGCCCAGGCTCCTGCTGGTCTCAGTGAGGGCAGCCTGCACTCTCCAAGTCATGTCACCTTGCTTCTCACCTGTAATGTCATGGCTTTTCTACATTTCTTACCGGAACCATCATGGGATCAGTGCCTTTTCCTTTTATCTGCCACTTTTTTTTTTTTTCAAAGATTTATTTATTTATTTACTTGACAGAGAGAAATCACAAGTAAGCAGAGAGGCAGGCAGAGAGAGAGGAGGAAGCAGGCTCCCTGCTGAGCAGAAAGCCCGATGTGGGGCTCGGACCCAGGACCCGGGATCATGACCTGAGCTGAAGGCAGCGGCTTAACCCACTGAGCCACCCAGGCGCCCCGTTATCTGCCACTTTTAAGTATTTTAAAAGATTGAATGCAGTCCTTTTCCTCTTAGTCTGCCATCTACTTCTCTCCTTTACCTGAATACAGTCTTTTTTCCACCCAGTTTGCTGCTCCCTGCCCAGCAGGTGATCCAGCCAGAAAAGGCAGTCATGATGCCACCTGCACAGGTCTGGTTACCCATGTGAAGCTGAAACCATTTAAACTGACCCCTTGTCCATTTGTAGCATATGACAGATATGATAAAGGAAGGTTTATAAAGAGGAAAACAATACTTAAAATTGTTTCTAATCTCTCTGCCTCATTGGGTAGGGTGTTTCCAGGTAATAGAGGAGCCCTTTGTAAATTAAATGCCCTCAGCAGTGGAGGAAGCAAGTTCAGAGTCAGAGGAGCTGGGGTAGGGTTACATGGTTCCACAAGATAAAGGTGTGTGAGTTAATGAGATGGGAATATAGAAATCCTGGAAGAAGCAGATGGACAACCTGAGATGTTGGAGGACAAGAGAGAAGAGAGGATAAGGTCCCTTCCCCAGCCAAGCCCTCCCCCAGCAGAGATGTAATTAAAGGGGATTTTTCCAAGGAACTACCACATACTGTGTAACCATATTCTGGGAATTTTCATCAAAATTATTGAAAGCACAGTATATTTGTAGAGTTAATTTCTTGCAAAGATAGTGTTGAAGAGCATGGTTTTTGTGTCATATTGGGAGGGTTTGGGCAGAGCAAAATTAGCTTGCTCAAACCTTGATTCTGACTTTGATTAATGATGCCTATGCATGATATGTACTCCAGCCACCCTTGTGTCTCCAGAGCTGATTGTCCTGCACAGTGAAGAGCTCAAGTCTCCAACCCAAGATACATTTTCTTTGGAGAGAAATATTTTCCAGTCTATAGCCAAAAGCCAAAAGATTGAAAATTATTTGTTTCAATTGGAAACAAGATAATTAACAACTATTACTATACTATTTTATAGCAGTGAAATCAGATTGCTAATTTATAAATGGTTATACATTATAAGTTTTGTATGCCTAAAACTAGTGGTTTTCATGAAATTACCATACTTGTAAACTTAAATTTGTTTATGAAGCCAGTTACTCCAAATGTATTTATTAGAGTTTTTGTCTGAAATGAAATTACAACCTGCTGAGTTCAAATAAATAGAGCATGTCTTTATTTTTTTCCAGTTTGTATAAAACACTGTAACAAGTATGGAAAGCTATTATATTTTTAAAGACTATATTCTTCATGATTCTCAGCAGATGACATAAAATATTAGCTTCTTTTGGACTTGGACTTGTGTTGGTTTCTCAACAGAGAATACTGTTGAAATTCTAGGACTGCACTTTTAGGACTTTTGGCACAGGTCCAGGAACCCATGAGCGTTCTCCAAAGGAGAATTTACTTCATATCTGTGGTAGGGATGTTCATGCCAGATGTTCGTCAGAGGGATTTAAGTTAGAAGTAAGGAGATGTCTTTTAGGAAAATAAGTTATTTTGTCTCTTGGTGACTCAGAATATATCTTTGATCATGTCATAAAGCAGGTTTCATGTCAAGGCTCCATGAAACCAGAAGACAGTGCTCCAAATTCATGAGAGAGAAAATGGGCAGACCAAAAGAACACTCAAAGTGGAAAGACCCCTTACTCTGTAGATTATAGAGTCCATGATTTTCTTCCAGAGCGTAGAAGATGGAAGCCAGTCTTTGTCTTACCTAGTATGCAAAGGTCTATGAAAACCTGTGATCATTATACATTGTAAAATAGGATCATTATATTTTGTCTCGCACCAGTATAAAAACAGAGAGAAAGTCTGTAATAGACACAATTGGATCATTTTTTTTTTTTTAGCAAACATCTCTTAAATTTTATTTTTTATAAACATATATTTTTATCCCCAGGGATACAGGTCTGCGAATTGCCAGGTTTACACACTTCACAGCACTCACCATAGCACATACCCTCCCCAATATCCATAACCCCACCCCCCCTTTCCCAAGCCCGTCCCCCCATCAACCCTAAGTTTGTTTTGTGAGATTAAGAGTCACTTATGGTTTGTCTCCCTCCCAATCCCATCTTGTTTCATTTATTCTTCTCCTACCCCCTTAACCCCCCATGTTGCATCTCCTCTCCCTCATATCAGGGAGATCATATGATAGTTGTCTTTCTCCGATTGACTTATTTCGCTAAGCATGATACCCTCTAGTTCCATCCACGTCGTCGCAAATGGCAAGATTTCATTTCTTTTGATGGCTGCATAGTATTCCATTGTGTATATATACCACATCTTCTTTATCCATTCGTCTGTTGATGGACATCTAGGTTCTTTCCATAGTTTGGCTATTGTAGACATTGCTGCTATAAACATTCGGGTGCACGTGCCCCTTCGGATCACTACGTTTGTATCTTTAGGGTAAATACCCAGCAGTGCAATTGCTGGGTCATAGGGTAGTTCTATTTTCAACATTTTGAGGAACCTCCATGCTGTTTTCCAGAGTGGTTGCACCAGCTTGCATTCCCACCAACAGTGTAGGAGGGTTCCCCTTTCTCCGCATCCTCGCCAGCATCTGTCATTTCCTGACTTGTTAATTTTAGCCATTCTGACTGGTGTGAGATGATATCTCATTGTGGTTTTGATTTGTATTTCTCTGATGCCGAGTGATGTGGAGCACTTTTTCATGTGTCTGTTGGTCATCTGGATGTCTTCTTTGCAGAAATGTCTGTTCATGTCCTCTGCCCATTTCTTGATTGGATTATTTGTTCTTTGGGTGTTGAGTTTGCTAAGTTCTTTATAGATTTTGGACACTAGCCCTTTATCTGATATGTCATTTGCAAATATCTTCTCCCATTCTGTCAGTTGTCTTTTGGTTTTTTTAACTGTTTCCTTTGCTGTGCAAAAGCTTTTGATCTTGATAAAATCCCAAAAGTTCATTTTTGCCCTTGCTTCCCTTGCCTTTGATGATGTTCCTAGGTAGATGTTGCTGTGGCTGAGGTCAAAGAGGTTGCTGCCTGTGTTCTCCTCAAGGATTTTGATGGATTCCTTTCTCACATTGAGATCCTTCATCCATTTTGAGTCTATTTTCATGTGTGGTGTAAGGAAATGATCCAATTTCATTTTTCTGCATGTGGCTGTCCAATTTTCCCATCACCATTTATTGAAGAGGCTGTCTTTTTTCCTTTGGATATTCTTTCTTGCTTTGTTGAAGATGAGTTGACCATAGAGTTGAGGGTCTATTTCTGGGCTCTCTATTCTGTTCCACTGATCTATGTGACTGTTTTTGTGCCAGTACCATGCTGTCTTGATGAGGACAGCTTTGTAATAGAGCTTGAAGTCCGGAATTGTGATGCCACCAACTTTGGCTTTCTTTTTCAATATTCCTTTGGCTATTCGAGGTCTTTTCTGGTTCCATATAAATTTTAGGATTATTTGTTCTATTTCTTTGAAAAAAATGGATGGTACTTTGATAGGAATTGCATTAAATGTGTAGATTGCTTTAGGTAGCATAGACATTTTCACAATATTTATTCTTCTAATCCAGGAGCATGGAACATTTTTCCATTTCTTTGTGTCTTCCTCAATTTCTTTCATGAGTACTGTATAGTTTTCTGTGTATAGATTCTTAGTCTCTTTGGTTAGGTTTATTCCCAGGTATCTTATAGTTTTGGGTGCAATTGTAAATGGGATGGACTCCTTAATTTCTCTTTCTTCTGTCTTGTTGTTGGTGTAGAGAAATGCAACTGATTTCTGTGCATTGATTTTATATCCTGACACTTGACTGAATTCCTGTACAAGTTCTAGCAGTTTTGGAGTGGAGTCTTTTGGGTTTTCCACGTATAGTATCATATCATCTGCAAAGAGTGATAGTTTGACTTCTTCTTTGCTGATTTGAATGCCTTTAATTTCCTTTTGTTGTCTGCTGAGGCTAGGACTTCTAGTACTATGTTGAATAGCAGTGGTGATAACGGACATCCCTGCCGTGTGCCTGACCTTAGCGGAAAAGCTTTCAGTTTTTCTCCATTGAGAATGATATTTGCAGTGGGTTTTTCATAGATGGCTTTGATAATATTGAGGTATGTGCCGTCTATCCCTACACTTTGAAGAGTTTTGATCAGGAAGGGATGCTGTACTTTGTCAAATGCTTTTTCAGCATCTATGGAGAGTATCATATGATTCTTGTTCATTCTTCTATTAATGTGTTGTATCACATTGATTGATTTGCGGATGTTGAACCAACCTTGCAGCCCTGGAATAAATCCCACTTGGTCGTGGTGAATAATCCTTTTTTTTTTTTTTAAATTTTTTATTTTTTCAGCATAACAGTATTCATTATTTTTGCACCACACCCAGTGCTCCATGCAATCCGTGCCCTCTAAAATACCCACCACCTGGTGCCCCCAACCTCCCACCCCCCACCCCTTCAAAATTCTCAGATCGTTTTTCAGAGTCCATAGTCTCTCATGGTTCACATCCCCTTCCAATTTCCCTCAACTCCCTTCTCCTCTCTATCTCCCCTTGTCCTCCATGCTATTTGTTATGCTCCACAAATAAGTGAAACCATATGATAATTGGCTCTCTCTGCTTGACTTATTTCACTCAGCATAATCTCTTCAAGTCCCGTCCATGTTGCTACAAAACTTGGGTATTCATCCTTTCTTTTTTTTTTTTTTACAGCCTTATAAACATATATTTTTATCCCCAGGGGTACAGGTCTGCGAATCGCCAGGTTTACACACTTCACAGCACTCACCATAGCACATACCCTCCCCAATATCCATAACCCCACCCCCCCTCTCCCAACCCCCTCCCCCCATCAACCCTCAGTTTGTTTTGTGAGATTAAGAGTCACTTATGGTTTGTCTCCCTCCCAATCCCACATTGTTTCATTTACTCTTCTCCTACCCCCTCAACCCCCCATGTTGCATCTCCTCTCCCTCATATCAGGGAGATCATATGATAGTTGTCTTTCTCCGATTGACTTATTTCGCTAAGCATGATACCCTCTAGTTCCATCCACGTCGTCGCAAATGGCAAGATTTCATTTCTTTTGATGGCTGCATAGTATTCCATTGTGTATATATACCACATCTTCTTTATCCATTCGTCTGTTGATGGACATCTAGGTTCTTTCCATAGTTTGGCTATTGTAGACATTGCTGCTATAAACATTCGGGTGCATGTGCCCCTTCGGATCACTATGTTTTTATCTTTAGGGTAAATACCCAGCAGTGCAATTGCAGGGTCATAGGGTAGTTCTATTTTCAACATTTTGAGGAACCTCCATGCTGTTTTCCAGAGTGGTTGCACCAGCATGCATTCCCACCAACAGTGTAGGAGGGTTCCCCTTTCTCCGCATCCTCGCCAGCATCTGTCATTTCCTGACTTGTTAATTTTAGCCATTCTGACTGGTGTGAGGTGATATCTCATGGTGGTTTTGATTTGTATTTCCCTGATGCCGAGTGATATGGAGCACTTTTTCATGTGTCTGTTGGCCATCTGGATGTCTTCTTTGCAGAAATGTCTGTTCATGTCCTCTGCCCATTTCTTGATTGGATTATTTGTTCTTTGGGTGTTGAGTTTGCTAAGTTCTTTATAGATTTTGGACACTAGCCCTTTATCTGATATGTCATTTGCAAATATCTTCTCCCATTCTGTCAGTTGTCTTTTGGTTTTGTTCACTGTTTCCTTTGCTGTGCAAAAGCTTTTGATCTTGATAAAATCCCAAAAGTTCATTTTTGCCCTTGCTTCCCTTGCCTTTGGCGATGTTCCTAGGAAGATGTTGCTGCGGCTGAGGTCGAAGAGGTTGCTGCCTGTGTTCTCCTCGAGGACTTTGATGGATTCCTTTCTCACATTGAGATCCTTCATCCATTTTGAGTCTATTTTCGTGTGTGGTGTAAGGAAATGATCCAATTTCATTTTTCTGCATGTGGCTGTCCAATTTTCCCAACACCATTTATTGAAGAGGCTGTCTTTTTTCCATTGGACATTCTTTCCTGCTTTGTCGAAGATGAGTTGACCATAGAGTTGAGGGTCCATTTCTGGGCTCTCTATTCTGTTCCATTGATCTATGTGTCTGTTTTTGTGCCAGTACCATGCTGTCTTGATGAGGACAGCTTTGTAATAGAGCTTGAAGTCCGGAATTGTGATGCCACCAACTTTGGCTTTCTTTTTCAATATTCCTTTGGCTATTCGAGGTCTTTTCTGGTTCCATATAAATTTTAGGATTATTTGTTCCATTTCTTTGAAAAAAATGGATGGTACTTTGATAGGAATTGCATTAAATGTGTAGATTGCTTTAGGTAGCATAGACATTTTCACAATATTTATTCTTCCAATCCAGGAGCATGGAACATTTTTCCATTTCTTTGTGTCTTCCTCAATTTCTTTCATGAGTACTTTATAGTTTTCTGTGTATAGATTCTTAGTCTCTTTGGTTAGGTTTATTCCTAGGTATCTTATAGGTTTGGGTGCAATTGTAAATGGGATAGACTCCTTAATTTCTCTTTCTTCTGTCTTGTTGTTGGTGTAGAGAAATGCAACTGATTTCTGTGCATTGATTTTATATCCTGACACATTACTGAATTCCTGTACAAGTTCTAGCAGTTTTGGAGTGGAGTCTTTTGGGTTTTCCACGTATAGTATCATATCATCTGCAAAGAGTGATAGTTTGACTTCTTCTTTGCCGATTTGAATGCCTTTAATTTCCTTTTGTTGTCTGATTGCCGAGGCTAGGACTTCTAGTACTATGTTGAATAGCAGTGGTGATAACGGACATCCCTGCCGTGTTCCTGACCTTAGCGGAAAAGCTTTCAGTTTTTCTCCATTGAGAATGATATTTGCGGTGGGTTTTTCATAGATGGCTTTGATAATATTGAGTTATGTGCCGTCTATCCCTACACTTTGAAGAGTTTTGATGAGGAAGGGATGCTGTACTTTGTCAAATGCTTTTTCAGCATCTATGGAGAGTATCATATGGTTCTTGTTCTTTCTTTTGTTAATGTGTTGTATCACATTGATTGATTTGCGGATGTTGAACCAGCCTTGCAGCCCTGGAATAAATCCTACTTGGTCGTGGTGAATAATCCTTTTAACGTACTGTTGAATCCTATTGGCTAGTATTTTGGCGAGAATTTTTGCATCTGTGTTCATCAAGGATATTGGTCTGTAGTTCTCTTTTTTGTTGGGATCCTTGTCTGGTTTTGGGATCAAGGTGATGCTGGCCTCATAAAATGAGTTTGGAAGTTTTCCTTCTATTGCTATTTTTTGGAACAGTTTCAGGAGAATAGGAATTAGTTCTTCTTTAAATGTTTGGTAGAATTCCCCCGGGAAGCCATCTGGTCCCGGGCTTTTGTTTGTTCGGAGATTTTTGATGACTGTTTCAATCTCCTTACTGGTTATGGGTCTGTTCAGGCTTTCTATTTCTTCCTGGTTCAGTTGTGGTAGTTTATATGTCTCTAGGAATGCATCCATTTCTTCCAGATTATCGAATTTGTTGGCGTAGAGTTGCTCATAGTATGTTCTTATAATTGTCTGTAGTTCTTTGGTGTTCGTTGTGATCTCTCCTCTTTCATTCATGATTTTATTTATTTGGGTCCTTTCTCTTTTCTTTTTGATAAGTCTGGCCAGGCGTTTATCAATCTTATTAATTCTTTCAAAGAACCAGCTCCTAGTTTCGTTGATTTGTTCTATTGTTTTTTTGGTTTCTATTTCATTGATTTCTGCTCTGATCTTTATGATTTCTCTTCTCCTGCTGGGTTTAGGGTTATTTCTTGTTCTTTCTCCAGCTCCTTTAGGTGTAAGGTTAGGTTGTGTACCTGAGACCTTTCTTGTTTTTTGTGAAAGGCTTGTACCGCTATATATTTTCCTCTGAGGACTGCCTTTGTTGTGTCCCACAGATTCTGAACCGTTGTGTTTTCATTATCATTTGTTTCCATGAATTTTTTCAATTCTTCTTTAATTTCCTGGTTGACCCATTCATTCTTTAGAAGGATGCTGTTTAGTCTCCATGTATTTGGGTTCTTTCCAAATTTCTTCTTGTGATTGAGTTCTAGCTTCAGAGCATTGTGGTCTGAAACTATGCAGGGAATGATCCCAATCTTTTGATACTGGTTGAGACTTGATTTAGGACCAAGAATGTGATCTATTCTGGAGAATGTTCCATGTGCATTAGAGAAGAATGTGTATTCTGTTGCTTTGGGATGAAATGTTCTGAATATATCTGTGATGTCCATCTGGTCCAGTGTGTCATTTAAGGCCTTGATTTCCTTGTTGATCTTTTGCTTGGATGATCTGTCCATTTCAGTGAGGGGAGTGTTAAAGTCCCCTACTATTATTGTATTATTGTCGATGTGTTTCTTTGATTTTGTTATTAATTGGTTTATATAGTTGGCTGCTCCCACGTTAGGGGCATAGATATTTAAAATTGTCAGATCTTCTTGTTGGACAGTTCCTTAGAGTATGATATCGTGTCCTTCCTCATCTCTTATTATAGTCTTTGGCTTAAAATCTAATTGATCTGATATAAGGATTGCCACTCCTGCTTTCTTCTGATGTCCATTAGCATGGTAAATTGTTTTCCACCCCCTCACTTTAAACCTGGAGGTGTCTTTGGGTTTAAGATGAGTTTCTTGTAGGCAACATATAGATGGGTTTTGTTTTTTTATCCATTCTGATACCCTGTGTCTTTTGATTGGGGCATTTAGCCCATTACCATTCAGGGTAAGTATTGAGAGATATGAATTTAGTGCCATTGTATTGCCTGTAAGGTGACTGTTATTGTATATTGTCTCTGTTTCTTTCTGATCTACTACTTTTAGGGTCTCTCTTTGCTTAGAGGCCCCCTTTCAATATTTCCTGTAGAGCTGGTTTGGTATTTGCAAATTCTTTCAGTTTTTGTTTGTCCTGGAAGCTTTTAATCTCTCCTTCTATTTTCAATGATAGCCTAGCTGGATATAGTATTCTTGGCTGCATGTTTTTCTCATTTAGTACTCTGAATATATCATGCCAGCTCTTTCTGGCCTGCCAGGTCTCTGTGGATAAGTCTGCTGCCAATCTAATATTTTTACCATTGTACGTTACAGACTTCTTTTCCTGGGCTGCTTTCAGGATCTTTTCTTTGTCACTAAGACTTGTCAATTTTACTATTAGGTGACGGGGTGTGGACCTATTCTTATTGATTTTGAGGGGGGTTCTCTGAACCTCCTGGATTTTGATGCTTGTTCCCTTTGCCATATTGGGGAAATTCTCTCCAATAATTCTCTCCAATATACCTTCTGCTCCCCTCTCTGTTTCCTCTTCTTCTGGAATCCCAATTATTCTAATGTTGTTTCGTCTTATAGTGTCACTTCTCTCTCGAATTCTCCCCTCGTGGTCCAGTAGCTGTTTGTCCCTCTTTTGCTCAGCTTCTTTATTCTCTGTCATTTGGTCTTCTATATCGCTAATTTTTTCTTCTGCCTCATTTATCCTAGCAGGGAGAGCCTCCATTTTTGATTGCACCTCATTAATAGCTTTTTTGATTTCAACTTGGTTAGAATTTAGTTCTTTTATTTCTCCAGAAAGGGCTTTTATATCTCCCGAGAGGGTTGCTTTAATATCTTCCATGCCTTTTTCAAGCCCAGCTAGAACCTTGAGAATCGTCATTCTGAACTCTATATCTGACATATTACCAATGTCTGTATTGATTAGGTCCCTAACCTTTGGTACTGCTTCTTGTTCTTTTTTTTTGTTGTGAATTTTTCCGCCTTGTGATTTTGTCCAGATAAGAGTTTATGAAGGAGCAAGTAAAATACTAAAAGGGTGGCAACAACCCCAGGAAAATATGCTTTAGCCAAATCAGAAGAGATCCCAAATCGTGAGGGGGGAGAAAGGGGATAAAAAGGGGTTCAGAAAGAAAAAAAAAAAGAAACTATTAAAAAAAGAAAGCCGATAAAAAATATAAAAAGGAAAAATATATATATATTAGATAAACTATTTAAAAAACGTTAAAAAGAAAACGGTAAAAGTTAAAAAAATTTAGCAGAAGAAGAGAAAAAAAAATTGAAAAAGAAAAAAGAAATTAAATTAACTGCAAGGCTAAAGAATCATGGGGAGAAAGCCATGAGTTCCGTGCTTTGCTTTCTTCTCCTCTGGAATTCCGCCGCTCTCCTTGGTATTGAAACTGCACTCCTTGGTAGGTGAACTTGGTCCTGGCTGGGTTTCTCGTTGATCTTCTGGGGGAGGGGCCTGTTGTAGTGATTCTCAAGCGTCTTTGCCCCAGGCGGAGTTGCACCGCCCTTACCCGGGGCCGGGCTGATTACCCGAGTAATCCGCTCGGGTTTGCTGGGTTTGCTTTCGGGAGCTTTTGTTCCCTGAGTGCTTTCCATAGAGTTCTGGAAGACGGGAATGAAGATGGCGGCCTCCCGGTCTCTGGCTCGGAGGAGCCGAGAGCCCGGGGCCCCACTCCTCAGTGCGCCCCTAGAGAACAGCGCCCAATGACTCCCGTCACCCTGGCCTCCGGCCGCGCTCCGAGCTGACCGAGCCTGCGACCGGTTCAAGGTAACCCCGAGCTGTGAGCTCACTCCTCGGCTCTGTCTCTGTACCCGGCTTCCCTGTTCTAATACCGGTAAGCTCTGCGACACTCAGACACTCAGACACCCCCGATCCTTCTGTGACCCTGTGGGACCTGAGGCCGCACTGACCCCACCTGGGCTTCACCCCAGTTAAGCCTCTGGGGCGATGTCCCTCAGCGGAACAAACTTTTTAAAGTCCTGATTTTGTGCTCCGTTGCTCCGCCGCTCGCCGGGAGCCGGCCCCTCCCCTCGCGGTCTATCTTCCAGTCGCTTTGGATTCACCTCTCCGCCAGTCCTACCTTTCAGATAGTGGTTGATTTTCTGTTTCTAGAATTGCTGTTCTTCTCTTCAATCTCCCGTTGGATTTGTAGGTGTTTGCAATCTTTAGATAAGTTATTTAGCTGATCTCCCGCTACCTGAAGTAGTCTCAGCCTGCTACTTCTCCGCCATCTTGACTCCTCCCTCCAATTGGATCATTTTTAAAGGGAAGATCGAACTCAGTTAAAATTAATATGACTCTGCCTAGTCTCTGAGGGAAGGATGATGCTTTTATAATATTTAGGTATACTGGTTTGGGTCTGGAGCAGGGTTGGGGAAGAGGAGTAACTAGATCATTGTCAATTAATTGCTGTATTTTAAAATACATAATACTTATTTTGAACTAAATTTACATATGTGGATTTGAAGAATGACCTGGATTTGAGTAGGCAAATGTCGGGGAAGGGGAAGGTAGATATTCCCAGAAAGGAAAGCAAAATGGACAAAAACACAGGAGTACGAATGGGTATAATATTGGAGAAAATCAGTTATAATGTGGAAGCAAGAAGGCAGACATTCTTTAGGGTGGTTCTTAGAGTTAAAGTCAGATGAACTGAAATGCAGAGAGAAGGACTGAATGGATCTAGAGAACATCACAAAGAAGTCTTTTAATGGAAGTCTCAGGTGGTGTAAGCTTAACTAGGCTGCCAGCTCTGTTCCACAGCAGGATCAAAGAGTAAGGGTACATCCAAGGAGTGTTTCAGATAGGGAATGTGGTGATTTCGTGACAAACTGGTCACAGAAGCTGAGTGAAAAGATTGAAGTGAAAGATGTTTTCAAATTTTTTCAACTGGGAGACCAGATGAGTTCCTTGAGTAAAATGGTAAAGTTGGAAGGAAATACAGTTTGAAAGAAAATGAAAGAAAAGTGTAAGGCTTTGTTTTGGTCCCACTGAATTTGATGTGGAGTTGAGTATCAAAGTGGGAAATATTAAGAGGCCTAAAATGGGGGTGTTCTGTGAAGGGGAGAGGTCAGGATAGAAGCTGTAGATCCAGAAGTCATCAGCATGGAATCCATACAGATAAAAGTAGATGAGATCTCAGAGTGAAAATAAAGGCATAAGTTCTGACTCAGAATCGGAAATTGGTGCTACATGAGTTTTTTATGTAGTTACTTTTGGCAGCCAATACTACATTTCATTCAATTGATGATAACAGTAAGATTGGGGAAACATATTTCCTGTTTTTCTATAGGTTTTCCATTATTTCTCTAGTCAAATTTATCCATTACCATCAAGAAGCTATATTTGTTTTAGTGATGAACTTTCCTCTGGCAAGCATTAAAAAGGGGTCCTGTCTGGCTGCAGATTTTTTTAAATGACACAAACATAAGCCATTTTCCCCCTTAATTTTCGGTTTGGAGCTTTCTGATGATGAACTGCACTGTGGCAGAAGAGAGAGGAGGAAGGCAGTGGGTAGAGACAGATCTTTTTATGAAGATCAGCAATTCTCCGTGCTTTTATCCCAGGCAAAGATTACATTTAACACCCAGGGGGCTCAGCTGCTTAAGATCCTTTTTAGAATGAGTAGCTGTGGCACTGCAGATAGTTTGGGGTGTCCTTTCATTTTTTTGACAGTATTAAATATATACCCCAGTGAGCCATAAATCAGTGATTTATCTAAGAATAAATCATATCTCTAATAAGGGACCACTTCTTTTAAATTGAATAGCACATTATATTAAACTGATGAACTTTCTGAAAAATACAAACTGCCAGCCAACCACATTTAATGAATATAACTTAAAATTCCTTTTCTTTAGGAGAAAATGATTTCTCTTCAAAAGGGCAAAACTGGGGGATTTGCTGAGTTTTGTTGGCTATTTTGTGTACTTTATTTAATCTTTCAGCTACGGGGAGAGTGAAGGTTCCTCCCAGAGTTTTCACTATCAAGGTTGCTTATTAGGGAAAGGACAGGAGAGACATAGAATGATGAGCCCTCAGGAGCTGAACTTGGTGGAAGTGCAGCAGGACAGGACCCTGCGTGGACTGACTTTGTTTGCACGTATGTTAGCATTTTGCACTGCACATGTTCAATGTCATTTCAGATTGGGCGGGCCTCATTTGCTGTACTCTTGGAACTTAGTATAGCATCTGAAATGCCTGGTAGGTACTTAGCAATTATCTACTGAATAAGATATATGTTGTGTGCTGAAGTGATAATGATGATTTTTTAAGTGTTCGGATTCCATTTTCGACTATTCTGGTTTACCTGAGAGATGATCTGTTCCTTTACCACTATCAGCCTAGAAGAAGAGCTGTAAAAGAGAAAAGATTATAAAGAGGTATTCACTTTTTCCATCCACAGCATAAGGTATTTTAGAAAAATTTGTATCTCTATGTTCTATTTAGATTCATTTTATTAATAAATTTCAGTGGTGGGCAGTGAAAAGAAGGGTGTGGACATGAGCAGAAAGGAAGAGGATTTCTTTAAAGAGCTGTCATCCAAGGGACCTGGCTATCCTAAAACTGAGTAAGTGGATTAGTGGTAGACAGATATGAAGGTAAATATAAACATGATGGACACACCTGTTTCTAGCATATAGTGAACTAAAATATTCAGAAGCTCCTCCTGTACAAAATACCCGAAAACACTAGATAAAATGTTTAAATACAGATAGGTTTAATCTGTAGCTAAGTTGGCAAAGTGGTAGAAAAATATTTAAGGCTAAAAATAGCAAGGCAGTAATCCAGAAAGGTAATTAGGCAATAAGCCAATGGTTGCCCTGGGATATCAGCTTATTCCAGATAAATTAGAGCCTCAGTTTTCAAGGGCTGATCTGGAAACAGACAAAATTTAAGATCAGCACAAGGTAGGAAGTCAGATCACAGCTCTCTGCCTAAATCTGTCTCCCAAAGAATGGCACTCAGGGAAAAAATAAATTGTGGACTAGGGCTAAATTACCCTACCAAAGAAGATGGAAAGGAGAGTTTCCTTAGTTGTAGATGATGTCTTCCTTGGGAATTTGTAACCATACACTTACCCTTTCATGGACCAAAATTTACATTACATGTGTGAGCCAAAAATCCAAAGTAAGCGTTTAATTGGAAGTGCTCTCTGGTTTGTATTGCTTTAAGATACCCTGTTGAAGAACTCACCTTAAACATAAACCTCAAGTAATTCTCCATATAAAATTTAATAAATACAAACAAACAATCAAAAATAAAACTCTTAGGAGAAAACAGTGCAACATGAGCTAAAGTTTGCTCATTCAGTCTAAAAATAGCAAAATCAAGACTACAAAGACAGATTTCCTAATTATTGGACACAAATATATAAAATAAGCATGCCTAAATATTTAAAGAAAGAAGAAATTTAATTTGTGACTATCAAAGAAAAGACCAAGAAAGAGCCAGTTTCAAAGAGAACCGAATAGAACCTCCAGAAGTAGAAATATAAAAATTGAGGTTAAAAAATAAAGAATGACTTACAAAGTCAATGAGAAACAGTTGGATAAAGAATTGATGAATTGGAAGTTGGTTCTGAAAAATTATCCAGAATGCAGGGCAGAGAGGAAAAAAGGTGAACTAAATGCATTAAATCAGAGTCCTAGAAGGAGAGAACAGAGTTAATGAAGAAGTAGCAATATTTAAAGAGATAATAGATGAGAACTTTCCTGCACTGATAAGAGACAAAATTATGACATTAAGCATAAATTAAATTTGTGTTTAGACACATTGTGGTGAAACTACAGAATTCCTAAGAAGAAGAGAGAATCTTTAATATAGCCAGAGAGAAAAGAACAATTACTTACAAAGGAATGGCAATTGCACTGGGCTTGGACTTACGTGAGAGAAGTGAAGTGCCTAGGGTATAAGACTTAAAAAGACTCTCACTGTCCAGTTCAACAACATAATGATTCAAAATAATTAGTGGAAAAGGAGTGGTTTCCTCCTTTAGGAACAGGAAATTACTCCTTTTTAACATTAAAATGACATTTATGGCTACTGGTATTGCCAAAGAGCTGTAACATATTGTTCCTTATAGCTTCTGCCAAGTTGTGCTTAAGGAAAGGGGGCTAGAAAGTACTTCTGTAGTTGTAGAAACGAAAAGATGAGACACATAGCAGCCAATATTAAGGAGACTAGAAGGTTTGTAGATCCAAATTTAGTACAAAATTTGTTAAATATTCCTGAGTCAGAAAAATTTCAACAAGTCACAAAAAAGAAAGTCTCAAAGTAAAATAGAATGATGTATTCTACTCCAACCCAGAAGTAAAATGAGCATTATTCTAAGGCAGGGATAGCAAATATTTGACACATATGCTACCATGTTGAAGTCCTCAGTTCATGCCAGATGCCATTAATTGATTGTAGCACCCTATTTCTTTCTTTAAAAAAATATTTATTTATTAACAGAGAGAGAGAGAGATCACAAGTAGGCAGAGAGGCAGGCAGAGAGAGAGAGAGAGAGAGAAGCAGGCTCTGCACTGAGCAGAGAGCCCGATGCGGGGCTCGATCCCAGGACCCTGGGATCATGACCTGAGCTGAAGGCAGAGGCTTTAACCCACTGAGCCACCCAGGCGTCCCCAGAGCAAATTTCTTATGATAGAAAAAGAATCAGAGAGAATTAGAGAAGACAGAGATAGTACTATAATATCTGTAGATCATCAGAAAAAATGACTGCAATCCAGGGATTCTATATCCCCAGCCATGATGTAATTTACCTATCGTGGTGAAAGGAAAATATTTGCAGAAATTCAAGAATTCTGAGTATACACTGCCTGGATATCAATCTGAAGAAAATATTTGAGGAATTCCAGCCAAATGAACAGAGTAGAGACTTACAATAACAGAAGACGAAGAAGAAGTGGTGAGGAATAGTGAGCAGTGAACCATGCCATGGGTATAATAATTTCGATGGGGAATAACAGATTGACAGGTAATGTTTCTAATAGAACTATCAAATAAAGATTTCCAAATGAAAGAGACATACTATGAGAGAATATATAATCAAAATCTGGAACTAAAAGTATTAAATTATCTCAGCAAAACCTTAGATTTGAAGTGTGAGAATAAAAGTACTCTGATTTGACCTTCCATTCTGGAAAGAGGAGATAAAGATATAAAACTTATTTTGAGGATCTTCATATTGAGGAGGACAATGGTAGAGATGAGCACATTGTTAATAGAAGGAGCTGGTTATCTACAGAATAGTATAGAGAAATATGTTTGATCATGAGTATTGGCATAGTGCAACAAGTGTCTGATCGAATTTATAAATTAATAGAAAAGAATAAATGGTAATCTGACCAAATTAAAGCTAATAATGAAAAGTGAAAAAGAGAAAACAACAAATCTATGAAGAGTATATCTAAACTTGGAAGGAATAAAATTAAGTACATCAGTTTTTACCCCAACTATGAATAAGAAAAATTTTCCTGGAAGGAGATAGATAATACCAGATTGGGTATTATGTTTTTTGCTTTATATGTTTTTTGGTTTGTTTTGTTTTATAATACTTATAATAGTTTTAATAGTTATTAATAGTATATAATAGTTATAGTTAGTATATAATAGTTATAATAGTATATAATAGTTATAGTATATATATATATAATAGTATATAATAGTTATAATAGTTTTATAATTTTGCATGGAGCACTGGGTGTGGTGCATAATCAACGAATTCTGGAACACTGAAAAGAAATTTAAAAAATAAATAAAAATTTATTTCATTGATTTCTGCTCTGATCTTTATGATTTCTCTTCTCCTGCTGGGTTTAGGGTTTCTTGCTTGTTCTTTCTCCAGCTCCTTTAGGTGTAGGGTTAGGTTGTGTACCTGAGACCTTTCTTGTTTCTTGAGAAAGGCTTGTACCGCTATATATTTTCCTCTCAGGACTGCCTTTGTTGTGTCCCACAGATTCTGAACTGTTGTGTTTTCATTATCATTTGTTTCCATAAATTTTTTCAATTCTTCTTTGATTTCCTGGTTCTTTGAAAGAATTAATAAGATTGATAAACCCCTGGCCAGACTTATCAAAAAGAAAAGAGAGAGGACCCAAATAAATAAAATCATGAATGAAAGAGGAGAGATCACAACGAACACCAAAGAAATACAGACAATTATAAGAACATACTATGAGCAACTCTACGCCAACAAATTGGACAATCTGGAAGAAATGGATGCATTCCTAGAGACATATAAACTACCACAACTGAACCAGGAAGAAATAGAAAGCCTGAACAGACCCATAACCAGTAAGGAGATTGAAACAGTCATCAAAAATCTCCAAACAAACAAAAGCCCAGGGCCAGACGGCTACCCGGGAGAATTCTACCAAACATTTAAAGAAGAACTAATTCCTATTCTCCTGAAACTGTTCCAAAAAATAGAAATAGAAGGAAAACTTCCAAACTCATTTTATGAGGCCAGCATCACCTTGATCCCAAAACCAGACAAGGATCCCAACAAAAAAGAGAACTACAGACCAATATCCTTGATGAACACAGATGCAAAAATTCTCGCCAAAATACTAGCCAATAGGATTCAACAGTACGTTAAAAGGATTATTCACCACGACCAAGTGGGATTTATTCCAGGGCTGCAAGGCTGGTTCAACATCCACAAATCAATCAATGTGATACAACACATTAATAAAAGAAAGAACAAGAACCATATGATACTCTCCATAGATGCTGAAAAAGCATTTGACAAAGTACAGCATCCCTTCCTGATCAAAACTCTTCAAAGTGTAGGGATAGACGGCACATACCTCAATATTATCAAAGCCATCTATGAAAAACCCACCGCAAATATCATTCTCAATGGAGAAAAACTGAAAGCTTTTCCGCTAAGGTCAGGAACACGGCAGGGATGTCCGTTATCACCACTGCTATTCAACATAGTACTAGAAGTCCTAGCCTCGGCAATCAGACAACAAAAGGAAATTAAAGGCATCCAAATCGGCAAAGAAGAAGTCAAACTATCACTCTTTGCAGATGATATGATACTATATGTGGAAAACCCAAAAGACTCCACTCCAAAACTGCTAGAACTTGTACAGGAATTCAGTCAAGTGTCAGGATATAAAATCAATGCACAGAAATCAGTTGCATTTCTCTACACCAACAACAAGACAGAAGAAAGAGAAATTAAGGAGTCCATCCCATTTACAATTGCACCCAAAACTATAAGATACCTAGGAATAAACCTAACCAAAGAGACTAAGAATCTATACTCAGAAAACTATAAAGTACTCATGAAAGAAATTGAGGAAGACACAAAGAAATGGAAAAATGTTCCATGCTCCTGGATTGGAAGAATAAATATTGTGAAAATGTCTATGCTACTTAAAGCAATCTACACATTTAATGCAATTCCTATCAAAGTAACATCCATTTTTTTTCAAAGAAATGGAACAAATAATCCTAAAATTTATATGGAACCAGAAAAGACCTCGAATAGCCAAAGGAATATTGAAAAAGAAAGCCAAAGTTGGTGGCATCACAATTCCGGACTTCAAGCTCTATTACAAAGCTGTCATCATCAAGACAGCATGGTACTGGCACAAAAACAGACACATAGATCAATGGAACAGAATAGAGAGCCCAGAAATGGACCCTCAACTCTATGGTCAACTCATCTTCGACAAAGCAGGAAAGAATGTCCAATGGAACAAAGACAGCCTCTTCAATAAATGGTGTTGGGAAAATTGGACAGCCACATGCAGAAAAATGAAATTGGATCATTTCCTTACACCACACACGAAAATAGACTCAAAATGGATGAAGGATCTCAATGTGAGAAAGGAATCCATCAAAATCCTCGAGGAGAACACAGGCAGCAACCTCTTCGACGTCAGCCGCAGCAACATCTTCCTCGGAACATCACCAAAGGCAAGGGAAGCAAGGGCAAAAATCAACTTTTGGGATTTTATCAAGATCAAAAGCTTTTGCACAGCAAAGGAAACAGTTAAAAAAACCAAAAGACAACTGACAGAATGGGAGAAGATATTTGCAAATGACATATCAGATAAAGGGCTAGTGTCCAAAATCTATAAAGAACTTAGCAAACTCAACACCCAAAGAACAAATAATCCAATCAAGAAATGGGCAGAGGACATGAACAGACATTTCTGCAAAGAAGACATCCAGATGGCCAACAGACACATGAAAAAGTGCTCCATATCACTCGGCAATAGGGAAATACAAATCAAAACCACCATGAGATATCACCTCACACCAGTCAGAATGGCTAAAATTAACAAGTCAGGAAATGACAGATGCTGGCGAGGATGCGGAGAAAGGGGAACCCTCCTACACTGTTGGTGGGAATGCAAGCTGGTGCAACCACTCTGGAAAACAGCATGGAGGTTCCTCAAAATGTTGAAAATAGAACTACCCTATGACCCTGCAATTGCACTGCTGGGTATTTACCCTAAAGATACAAACATAGTGATCCGAAGGGGCACGTGCACCCGAATGTTTATAGCAGCAATGTCTACAATAGCCAAACTATGGAAAGAACCTAGATGTCCATCAACAGACGAATGGATAAAGAAGATGTGGTATATATACACAATGGAATACTATGCAGCCATCAAAAGAAATGAAATCTTGCCATTTGCGACGACGTGGATGGAACTAGAGGGTTTCATGCTTAGCGAAATAAGTCAATCGGAGAAAGACAACTATCATATGATCTCCCTGATATGAGGGAGAGGAGATGCAACATGGGGGGTTGAGGGGGTAGGAGAAGAGTAAATGAAACAATGTGGGATTGGGAGGGAGACAAACCATAAGTGACTCTTAATCTCACAAAACAAACTGAGGGTTGATGGGGGGAGGGGGTTGGGAGAGGGGGGGTGGGGTTATGGATATTGGGGAGGGTATGTGCTATGGTGAGTGCTGTGAAGTGTGTAAACCTGGCGATTCGCAGACCTGTACCCCTGGGGATAAAAATATATGTTTATAAAGCTGTAAAAAAAAAAAAAAAGAAAGAAAGAAAGAAAGGATGAATCCCCAAGTTTTGTAGCAACATGGTCGGGACTGGAAGAGATTATGCTGAGTGAAATAAGTCAAGCAGAGAGAGTCAATTATCATATGGTTTCACTTATTTGTGGAGCATAACAAATAGCATGGAGGACAAGGGGAGATGGAGAGGAGAAGGGAGTTGAGGGAAATTGGAAGGGGAGGTGAACCATGAGAGACTATGGACTCTGAAAAACGATCTGAGAATTTTGAAGGGGTGGGGGGTGGGAGGTTGGGGGCACCAGGTGGTGGGTATTGTAGAGGGCACGGATGGCATGGAGCACTGGGTGTGGTGCAAAAATAATGAATACTGTTATGCTGAAAAAAATAAAAAATTAAAAAAAAATAAATAAAAATTTAAAAATTACTTTATTACATTTAAAGTAGTAAAGAATACTTGGGAGGAAAGGGAGGTAAAAACAATTGAAGACAAATGAAAACAAATGTTAAAACCTGATAAGGTGGAATATAAGGGTAATTAGGATGAAAAAGGGTGAAAGGATGAACAAGGATGTTCTATAGTGATAAAGGTAGAATTTTTGAAAACCATGAAGATTTAGAAATCTATATATACTGAACAATGTATCAGCTAGATAAATACAGATGTACAATTTTAAATTCATTTTTAACACTTTAGTTTGGAAAAATTTAGACTTACAGAGGAGTTATAAACATAGTACAGAGAGTTCTTGTCTACCTTCCATCTAGCTTGCTCTACGTGATCGTGGTACAACTGTCAAAAACAAGAAATTAATATTGACACAATACTATTAACTCAATTATAGACTTTATTTAGATTCCCCTTGTTTTTCTGCTAAAGTCCCTTTTTCTTGATGTTTGAGCATCTAATCCAAGATACCATATTGTATTTAGCTGTTGAATTTCCTTTGTCCCCTCCAATCTGTGACAGTTTTCAGTCATTTCTCTCTTTTTTTTTTTTACTTTGACACTTTTGAAGGGTAGCAGGTAGAATGTCTCCCTATTTTGTACAATGTCTCCCTATTGGGTTTGGCTATTGGTTTGTCTGATGTTTTCTCATGATTAGGCTGAAGTTATGGATTTTAGGGAAGGCTACCTGTATAAGGCTACCCTTATATTCTCTTTTCAGTGGATCATATCAGTGGCTAAATAATGTAATTTATCTTAATATTGGTGATATCATGTTAATCTTGATCACTTAGTTAAGGTGGGGTCTGACAGGTTTCTTAAATATAATGTTAACTGTTTTTCCCTTTAAAACTCATAAATAGAGTGCCTGGGTGGCTCAATCTCTTAATTGTCTGCCTTAGGCTCAGGTCATGATCTCAGGGTCCTGGGATTGAGTTCTGCAATTGACTCCCTACTTCTCCCTCTCCTTCTGCCTGCTGCTCCCTCCACTTGCACCCCCTCTCTGTGTCAAATAAATAAAGTCTTTAAAAAATAAAACTCATAAGTAGTTGGGAAGGGAGACACTTTGAGGCTATGTAAAAATCTTGTTTTACCTTAAATCTTGCTTCACCTACTAATTTTAGCATTCACTGGAGGATATTACCTGTAGCAATTATTACCATGGTGTTCTTGTGGTGATTTCCTATTTATCTCATTCCTTTTACATACAGTGACTAGAATTCTTCTGTAAAGAAAAGTTACCCTTTCTTCCTCTATTTATTTATTTAATAATTTATTTGTATCAATATGGACCCCTGGATATTTATTTTCTTGAGTTATAAATCTAATACTATCATTTTGCTGAAATGGTTCCATCTTCAGCCATTGGGAGCTCTACCAGTTGGCTTGCTGTGTCCTTTTTATATGACTCCATTTTTTAAAAAAATTTTAGCACTTCCTTAATTTCTGGCATAATGAAATAGTCATCTTATATTTTCTCTGCTTACCCCTTGGACTTTTCCAAGGAGTCTTGTTGCTTTTATTGGAGAATGTCACTTACATTCAAGATCTGGGCACTAGGTGTACTTGTTGCTACCGGTGCGTCTCTGCTTCTAAACAGAGCTAGAAAATATATAGGTATGTACTAACTAACCTATGCATATGCGTACATACACCCGGACATTTAGATAGCTACCTAGCTAGTTAGTGAGCTAGATTCACTTGCTGAAGGACCCCCTGGGTTTCCAGTTTTTGCGATTATAAATAAAATTTTTTAAAAGATTTTATTATTTATTTATTAGAGAGAGAGAGAGCATGCACAAGCAGGGGAAGCTACAGGCAGAGGGAGAAGCAGGCTCCCCACTGAGCTGGGAGCCTGGTGTGAGGTTCTCTCCTAGGACCCTGGGATCATGACCTGAGCCACAGGCAGACACTTAACCAACTGAGCCACCCAGACTTCCCAAATAAAACTTCCATAAACATTTATATGCAGGTTCTTGTATGAACATAAGTTTTAATTTTACTGTATACATGCACACTCACACTTTGGTACCTGGTGGAGACCTGGCCAAAGTATAGCAAGCTGTGTGTATGCTGAGCAACACCACGGTCATTGCTGAGGCCTGGCCTCACCTGAACCACAAGTTTGACCTGATATATGTCAAATATGCCTTTGTTCATTGGTATGTGGGTGAGGCAATGGAGGAAGAAGAGTTTTCTGAGGTCGATGAGGACATGGCTGCCCTTGAGAAGGATTATGAGGAAGTTGGTATGGTTTCTGTTGAAGGGGAGGGTGAAGAAGGAGTGGAATACTAAAATTAAAAATGTCTTGATGATGACAGCTTTGTAATAGAGCTTGAAGTCTGGAATTGTGATGCCACCAACTTTGGATTTCTTTTTCAACATTCCTTGGGCTATTCGAGGTCTTTTCTGGTTCCATATAAATTTTGGGTTTATTTGTTCCATTTCTTTGAAAAAATTGATGGTATTTTGATAGGGATTGCATTAAACGTGTAGATTGCTTTAGGTAGCATAGACATTTTCACAATATTTGTTCTTCCAATCCACGGGCATGGAACATTTTTCCATTTCTTTGCATCTTTCTCAATTTCTTTCATGAGTATGCAGCCATCAAAAGAAATAAAATCTTGCCATTTGCAATGACGTGGATGGAACTAGAGGGTATTATGCTGAGCAAAATAAGTCAACCATAGAAAAACAATTATCATATGATCTCCCTGATATGAAGAATTTGAGAGGCAACATGGGGGGTTTGGGCGGGTAGGGAAGGAAAAAATGAAACAAGATGGGATCCGGAGGGAGACAAACCATAAGAGAAGCTTAATCTCACAAAACAAACTAAGGGTTGCTGGAGTGAGGGGGTATGGAGAGAGTTGTTGGGTTATGGACATTGGGGAGGGTATGTGCTATGGTAAGTGCTGTGAAGTGTGTAAACCTGGCGATTCACAGACATGTACCCCTGGGCTAATAATACATTATATGTTAATAAAAAATAAAAAAAAAATTTGTAAATGTCACAAAGGTGCTGCTTTTATAGGGAAGCTTGTTGTGTTTTAAACATTGATAAGTTGTACTCTGGTCTGTTAATTTGTATGAAGCAGTGTATACTCTTATAGGCAATTACTGACCTGTGCTTTAAAACACAATACTTTCTTATAGACCCAAACTGTCTGTTTCTCTGATGGGTTTGAATAAAGTATTCCCAGTCTTAAAAAAAAAAAAAAAAAGATAAAAATAAAAACTCTCTGCTAAACCTAGATCATGTGGATTTTAGGTTATGATGTCTCCTAGAAATCATAAAGCTTTACTATTACTATTTACACGTAGGCCTAGATCTATTTTGCATTTATTTTCATATAAGGTATATAAGATTTAGATCAAAGTTTGTTTTGTGTATGGATATCCAATTGTTTGTCACCATTTATTGAGACTAATATTCTTTCTCCATTAAAGTGACTTTGTAATTTCTCAAAAAACAGTTGACTGTATTTATATAGGACTAATTTGGGGGTTCTTTCTTCAGTTCCATTGATCTCTGTATCTGTTCTTTTTGCTAACACCGCAGTGGTTGGATTACTATAGTTCTACAGTTAAGTCTTAAAGTTATATGGTGTGAGTTTTTAACTTGTTCCTTTTCAAAATTATTTGAACTAATCAATTCCATTGTTTCTGTACTTACATTTTTAAATCATTGAAATATCTATGTAAAAGCCTATGGAGTTTTATTGGAATTACATTGGAACTATAAGCCAAAGGGAAGAAATGGACATTTTAACAGATTAACATCTTTTGCATAAACATGGTTTATCTTTCTATTTATGTAGGTCTTCTTTCATGAATGTTTTCTAGTTTTCAGCATAAAGATCCTGAATTTGTGAAATTTATACATAAGTATTTTTTTAGTTTTTGGTGCTATCATGAACAGCAAGTTTTTATTTTAAATTCCAATTATTCACTGTTAGTATATAGAAATATAATTGTTTTGTTTATTGACCCATATCCTGAAAAAAAATCAATTGTAGTTTTAAGAAGGTGGTCTTTTTGTTTTGTTTTGTTTTGTTTTGTTTTGGGGGGGTAGATTCTTTGGTATTTTCTACATAAGAAACCTTGGGATCTGTGACTATAGACAGTTTTCTTTCTTTCCAGTCTGTATATTTTCTTTTTTTCCTTTCTTGACTTACTGGCTGAAACTGTTGAATATGAGTGGTGAGAAAGGACATTTTTGCCTTGTTCCTGATCTGGGGTTGAAAACATTCCATTTTTCAGGATTAAATATGATTTTAGTATAGGGTTTATGTAAGTATCCTGTAAGTGTCCTTTATCAAGTTATGTAAGTTTTCTTCTTACCCAAGCTTATAGTCTTAATCATGAATGGATTTTTAATTTCATTCAGTGCTTTTCCTGCATCTATTGAGATAATCACAATTTTTTCTTTAGTTTGTTAATGTAGTAAACCAGATTTGCATTCCAGAGATAAGCCCCACTTGGTTGTGATGTGTTATCTCTTTTATGAATTGCAATATTTGATTTTTTAATATTTTGTTAATGGTTTTTACAACTATGTTCATGAGAGGCCATGGTCTCCAGTTTTCCTTTCTTGCAATGTCTTTGTCCAGTTTTAGAATTAAGGTAATGCTGAACTCATAAAACAGGTTAGGAAGTGTTTCCTTCTCTTCTGTTTTCTGTATGACATCATGTAGAAATAATGTTATTTTCATCCTCAACCATTTCATTGCGTTTACTAGTGACACTATTTGGGCCTGGAATTTTTTCTTAATTGTTCGTTGGAAGGCTCTTAACTACCACTTTAATTTCTTTAATAAACATAGGACTTTTTCATTTATCTATTTTCTTATTAAGCTTTGATAACGTGTCTTTCAAGAATTAGTCAATTTCACCTTAGGTGTCACATGTATGAGCATAGGATTTTTTATAGTATTCCCTTAGTGTTGTGGGGTTTTGCTTTTTATTTTTTTAATTCCTATGGGGTCTACAGTAATGTAGACCTCTTTCATTCCTAAAATCAATAATTTTTACCTTCTTTTCTCTTGGTCAGATTGGCTCAAGGTTTATCAATTTCATTAATATTTGATAAAACAGCTTTTGGTTTCATTGATTTTCCCCTGTTCTTCTGTTTTCAAATTCACTGATTTCTGCTCCTTATTATTTCCTCCCTCCTGTTTGCTCTGAGTTGTTATTTGGTCTTCTTTCTCTAGTTTCTTAAGGTAGAAGCTTAGATTAGTAATTTTAGACTTTTATTCTTTCCCAATAAAAGATCTTAATGACGTAAATTTCCCTTTGAGTACTACTCTAGCTGTATTCTGTAAATTTTGATACATTGTATTTTTATTTTCATTTCACATGAAAATAAAAATTAATAGCAAAACCTAAACTACTAATTCCAGTAAAAAAAGTAGGAAGCTTAAACCAATTGCAAAAGAAGGGATCATAAGTGTGATAAGAAATCTGCCAGATAGTTTCAAATCTGAGCTCTATTGAGTAAATTTTAATAATCAGATAAATTTAATATTATGAAAATTATTCTGGACCATTTAGAGAGGGGACACTTAAAATTAGTTTTGTAAGATTAGTATAACCTCAGCAAAAAACTTTATAAAATGATAGAAGGAAAAAAATAAACATACTAAAAACCATTTCATTTATCTCAAGACAACTTTAAAAATATTACATAAAATATTACTTATTGGAGTCCAGCAATATATGAAAAGAATAGTGTATTATGACCAAATAAGACTTATTCTAGGAATGCAAAGGTGGTTTTGTATCTGATATCTATGAATTTAATTGAGTAATAAATAAAAGGAGAAAAATAGTATGATAATTTTTAAAAGTTTCAAAATTTTAATAAATTTTCAAAAATCAGGCAGTAAAAATTATCTGTATCTAATAAAGATTATGGCTGAAACTAGGAATATAAGGAACTCCTTAAAGATAAAAATTATTGGGGCACCTGGGGAGCTCAATGGGTTAAGCCTCTGCCTACCGCTCAGGCCATGATCTCAGGGTCCTGGGATTGAGCCCCGCCTCAGGCTCTCTGCTCAGCAGGGAGCCTGCTTCCCCATCTCTCTCTCTGCCTGCCTTTCTGCCTACTTGTGACCTCTGTCTGTCAAATAAATAAATAAAATCTTTAAAAAAAAAGATAAAAATTATTTAACAAAAATTAACACCAACATCATTCTTATAGTGTAACACTAAACCTTTTCCCATTAAAATGAATGCTGTTTTGGAAGTTTTAGTAAGTTCAAAAATAAAATAAATATTAGAAAAATGAAATCTACTTTTTTTTTTTTTAAAGATTTTATTTATTTGACAGAGAGAGATCACAAGTGAGTGAAGAGGCAGGCAGAGAGAGAGAGAGAGAGGAGGAAGCAGGCTCCCCGCAGAGCAGAGAGCCCGATGTGGGGCTCGATCCCAGGACCCTGAGATCATGACCCGAGCTGAAGGCAGAGGCTTAACCACTGAGCCACCCAGGTGCCCCGAAATCTACTTTTTTGATAATATTATTGCAGATATAAAAAAGATGTTAGTAAAAACTATTATTAGAGTTGGTAGAATAGATTAATGCAGGATAAACAGAGTTAATAGATTTTTCTATATTCTAGTTAAAACCAACTAGAAAAAATGAGAAACTATTCCATTCATAGAGTGACTAAAGTGTCAAGTTTTTAGAAATAACCAATGTGTGAGGTATAAGATATATGTTTGGAGGAATATAAAATCTTTTTTTTTTTTAAGAGTTATTTATTTATTTGACAGACAGAGATCACAAGTAGGCAGAGAGGCAGGCAGAGAGAAAGGAAGAAGCAGGCTCCCCACTGAGCAGAGAGCCCGATGTGGGGCTCGATCCCAGGACCCTGGGATCATGACCTGAGCTGAAGGCAGAGGTTTTAACCAACTGAGCCACCCAGGTGCCCCAGAAATATCAAATCTTAATAAAAGTCAAAATCTGATCAAACTGAGAGATGTACAGTGTTCTTAGATGAGAAAACTTAATAGCTACCAAAATACTGATTTAACTCTTTGTTCTTGTTTTTAAAGAGGGGTTGCATGGGGATCATCTTAACATTTTTATAGAAGGGTAAATATCTGAAAATGGCCAATATTATTATGAGAGTTGTCCCATATTGGTAAAATATATTTTTTTAAGCAAACAAATCATTGAGAGATAATTAAGAGCCCAGATATAGATCTTGATACGTGAGAGAATATAATGCATAAAAACAGTGACATTCTAATGTAATGTAAAAAGAGTGGACTTTTTAATAAATAGTGCTGGCACAATAGGAAATCCATTTCGAACAAAAATAAAGGTAGACTTTTTATTTTTTATTTTTTTAAATTTAATTTAAAGGTAGACTTTTTATACAGTGTAAAACCATCAAATGGATAAAAGGGAAATGTAAAAAATAAAATTAAAAAATCTCAAAATATAGATTACATGAATAACCTTGGTTTGGGCTACCATTTTAACCAAGAAAATAAACTCAGAAATTATTTTTAAAAATAAATATTTTATTATATAAAGAAAATTTTAAATTTTGGCAAAAATATATAAATAGATTATGCTTAAATATTTACACTTATTTATATAAATAGAAACTATATTAGTAGATAAACATTGGATAGGAAAGTGCAAAAAAACAAGAACTCTGTTTAAAAATGATCTAAGAAACTCTAATATGTTTGTGTCTGAATATAATTACATATGCATACAGAAAGTTCTGAAAAATATGTATGCAGTTCTGCTGGTTGTGTGGTGTGGGGGGTAGAGAGAAAGAGCTTGGGAGGTGGAGATAATGCAAAAGTAAAAGGTTACATAAAATGTCATGATAAAAAATAGTATGTAGGATACTCAATTTATTAAAATTACATATTTATATGTAAATGTATATATGCATTAACAGAAGGTCAACAAAATTTTGTTAATAATGGATACCTCAGAAGATGGGATTTCATGTGATTTTTTTTCACCTACTTCTTCATACTTTTATATATTGCTCCATCTTTTCCTAACTAAGATATATATTTTTTTAATTAGAAATATAAAGCAGTTTTACTGTGAGAAATAAAAGCAAACCAAAATGTATTCACCAATCCAAAGGAATTTATCCCCAAATTTGAAATCCAGGTGAGGAGACAGACTTTGGTTGCTGAATATAAAGAAGGTTCACAGAAGATGGTGGGAGAAGGACCCAGAACAGCCCCCAAGTTAAGGAAAAGACACACCTAAAAACACACCTAGAAACAGTGAAAAGCAAATTTTGTCTTAGTTTTAATCTTGGCATTGGGGTCCAGGTAAATGCTATGAGAAGGGAAACTGTTCTCTAAGCCCCAAATTAGACTTAAGGCATTGTCCAATTTCTCTGTCTTCAACAGAAAAAAAGGCAAAGCCCAAACATCCCACTTCTGGGACAAAAGACTTGGGAAATATTTTAAACAGCAAATTTTTTCAATTTACTCTTTAGTTTTTAGATAAATTGTGATTCAGAAGGAGAATCCAGAAGACAGAATATTTTCTCCCCATTGGAGGGGGAAAGAAAGGTTTTAACTAGTTATCCACTTGTTACAGAATGAAATAACTGACTTGAGTAGGACCAGTGCCATCAGTGAGAAAGACTTGCTCAGTTCCCTAGAGAATGTGTCAAAGAAAAGTTCTGCAAGCATTGTTGCATTGAGGTGATTTTCGAAGAAATTCAGAAGAAAGGAAAATTACAGCATTCTGTTCTCTAGGTGATAAAGACCTGCATCCTCAGCCTGAACCCTGGATTTGGAATCAGGTACTCAGAAAGCATGATTTTTATCTGAAACTATTTTCTCTTATCAAATTAGTTTATGCAAGCCTTTCATTCTCTCTCACTCTTAGTTGTTTCATCTCTAAAATGGGAGTGCTGATGATAACATAATGTAGAAAGGAATACTTATTTATTTTTTTGTCAATACAATAATTCAAATGCAAGCATAATCATAAAAATGTTGATTTGAATGGGTAAAGCACACAAAGGCCACGACCAAAGTAGCTTCAAATAAATTTGGGGTTTTTTGGTCCTCCACAGCCATAATTGTAAACTACTTGGGATCATGAGGAGGCCTGTCAGAGTAAACAGCAGAGATGTTAAACACGGAGCCTTCAGTCATAAAAAACAGAGCAGTGTCGGGGTCATCTACTCCAATGTGCTTATTCTGGTTGGAGGTAGAGCAGTATGACAGAGTGGAATGATCAACAATGTGGATAACTAGGGTGGAGGGGAGAAGGTCATTGGAGATATGAAGGTCAAGAAATTAAGAGTCCAGCATAATGACTGGATTCATTTACTGAGTCAATGAAGTCATCTAGGATCTTTCTAGGAGATAGAGAGGAGGAATTTGAGCCATGAGTTGAAGTAATTTCAGGATGATGGGTAATGATCAAGAGGAAGAAAGATGACCATGAGAGAAGAGAGAAGGCAATATAGTCAAATGGCATGAGCCTCAGCCAAGAGGATTTGAACCCTCATCTCTGCCACTGAGTTGCCTTAAGGAAATTACTTAATCCTTGTGTGCCTGTGTTTTTTTGTTTATCAAGAAAAATCTTTAATCTTATTTTTACATTCAATAACTGTTGTAGGAATCAAGTATGGTGGTAAATTGAAAAGCAGTTTGAAAAACTAAAAGGCTGCCTAACTGGTTAGAGAGAAGTTAGGTAGAATTTCTTGATAATGATAGTTATGAAGCACTAGAATATGTCTCCATATAAGGTTAAAGAATGCCTGGTTTTAATTCAAAAGAATCATGGGAGCCTTCAGGATGACCCCTTAAAGAATACCCACCTCTTGACATTCACACTCCTATCTAGGACCCTCCCACATTTGGTAGGACTGACTTGTATAACATACACAAGGGATGGCATGTGACTTCCAGTAGGCATAGCCAGTGGAACCACTGTGGCTTCCACCACTTGGATCACTTGTTCTGGCAGAAGCCAATTTCCATGCTATGAGTCATGACAGCCCAATGTAGGGGCCTATGTACCAGAAACCAAGGCATCCTGCCAACAGTCATGTGAGTGAGTCATATTGGAAGCAAATCTTTTAGTTCCAGTTAAGCTTTCAAAAGTGCAGCTTCAGCCAATATCTTGACTGCAAGATGAGAGACCTGAGCCAGGAACACCCACTTTAACTGCTCTTGATTTCCTGATTGACAGAAATTGTGAGTGAAAATGATTATTTTTTTAAGCTACTAAGCTTTAAAGTAATTTGTTATGCAGTAATAAATAAGTAATATAAAAGATACTAGTTTCAACTGAATCTTAAATTTCTTCTTTATTCATGCTTCCTACCTGTGTGTAGACATGGAAGTAGATTTTTCAAATGCATTCTCATGGAAGTCAGGAGGCATTTCTTTCCGTTTTGAGGTATTTAGTGAGTCTCTTTTGCTCTTTAGACTCTGGTTTACCCAGATGTAAAATGAAAGGTTGCCCTTACGCTCTCCAGGCCCTGTTTAGCTGCCAATTCTGTGAGCAACCTCTTGAGTGAGATAGTTGGCTTACAAAATGCATGCTCTTCCTATGCTGCCAACTTGAAGTTCAACAGACCAATTTCATTGACTGAATTTTTACAAAACTATTTTTCAGAGGGAAGACAGATTAGAGCAAGTCCAATGCAATGTAGCTAATGTGTAGGTATCACATCCAGAGGCAGGAAGAATGGCGAACAACAAAACAAACAAACTAGAAAACATCAAATCCCCCTCCCCAAAAAACCCCAAACAAACAAATAAAAACCTGGAGACAATGTAGGCAATTCTAAATTCAATCTTTATAAAGAGGTTTCTCATGATAAACATCAAAAATGTGTTGTGCACAGTTCTGCCTTAGTAATGTATCTGGTTAGATATTTATATGTTTCTGTTCCTTCTAGATTTGTTTTGCTTTATAAAAAATATCACATTTTGCTAAATTAAATTTTTGGAGTTTCTTCTATGACTATGTCTCTCCAATAACTAAATGATTTGAAAATTGAAAAAAATATATATAGCAGAGTAGATTTATCTAGTATTTTAGATACCTATAATATTCACACAGAGATTTTTTTTTCCAGCCATGATTAAAATCCATCAACTTGATCATTTTTCCCATTTAAAAAAGTAGGAGATTCAGTCATATTAAAAACAGTTAAATTGGCTTGATTTTTTTTGTTCTCTGACCTAGGCTATCAAACTCTTCCACTGGCTTTAAATTTGTAGGACACGCTTATAGCTGAAACTGACCTGGTTAGGGTAACTTCATTTAGCTAGTTGTGTTCCTGAGAGTAACAAGTCAACATCATGTTCTATTATATTTCTTAGTTACAGCTTAGGTTGTTCTTTTCCCAATGCATCTTTCACTCTTCCCCTTGTCACAGACTATATGTATGCATGTGTATATACATGTACATATACACATGCTTACATATATACATACATACATGCATCACTAATCTACATCATTTATCAGAAACTTAGGGGAAATAGGGCTTCTGTCTCATTTGTTTTGAGGGTTGTGTAAGCGTGTGCTCTTGATCGTTACTGATTATTTCAGATCCATCCCATATGCCTCCTCTATTCCCTCAGCACTGCCACCTCCAGACCCTTAGTCACTGCTCTGCATCCTGCCTACCAACCCCACCTAGAACCCACATTTCCCACTGCCTGGAGCCAGCCAGTTTGCCTGGGGATGCTGGGCCCTCCCCCTTGGCAGCTGCTGTGCAACCAGGCTAACCAAGTGCGGGTCTAGTCTCTTGTCTCTTTCTACATCTAAACTTAACTGAGTTGTCACATTGCAGGCATGGGAACTGGACAAGGGAGCCAGGTTTCAAAACCTAGAAGTCCCAGGTTGAGGGATGGGTGGTTATCTACCTATAGGATGAAATTTGACCAATGGGAAGCATGTGATGGCAAGGAGCCCACCAATAAAATTTTCTCTCATCTCACCTTCCTGGGAACTGGGCTAGCCACAGCTTCTGCTCTGCAGGTGCCCTTGCAAGGTCATTTGCTTGTTTCTTCCAGGCCCCTAATGAGGCAGAGACCAGAAAAGTCATGCATAAACTTGTCCTGCTTCTCTTTCTCCCTGCCTCACTTCTCTTTGTGTTCTCTTTGTCCTGGGATTTTACCTCCCAAAAAAAGGCTCAGCTCTTAATTCTGGCGTTATACTTCGTTTTCTAGGGAACCTGGGCTAAAATACTGACTAGTTATTCCAGTACTGTTTTTTTGTAGTAACACTTTTTAAGACTTTATTTTTATTTTACAGATATCACAAGTAAGCAGAGAGGCGGGGGTGGGGGGAGCAGGCTCCCTGCTGAGCAGAGAGCCTGATGCGGGGCTTGATCCCAGGACCGTGAGATCCTGACCTGAGCCAAAGGCAGAGGCTTTAACCCACTGAGCCACCCAGGTGCCCCTGTAGTAACACATTTCTACTCCTTTCCTATTTTTCTGCTCAGAATACATGTATGGACTTTGGGGATTTGCCTGCCTATGTAGGTTTATATTAAACTTCTACCAGTGTACACACACACACACACACACAAAAGCATACTTAGAAGATATAATTTCCCTTCTGTTATTAGAGGTAAATATGCTACACTGAAATTCTTGCTGGTTCTTGAACATTTCAGGCACATTCCCACCTCTATACTTGCTTTTCCTTCTGCCTGCCTATTGACCCAAATATCCACATTCCTTCCTTCACCTCCTCCCAGTCGATGCTCAGTGAGTTTCCCGCACCATTATATTCAACATTATAGCACCATCCCCTCTTCTACCAACTCCCTGTCTCCTCTCCTTCTTTATTTTCCTGTTATAGCTCATTGCCATCTAACATATATTTTACCTATTTACTTTTTCTGTGTCGCCCAATGTAGAGTATGCGCATTTTTACTTTTTTTTTTTTGTTATATTTTCTTTACTGTTCTATTTCCCAGTGCCTAAAATAGTGTCTGGCCCATAAAAGTGTTCAGTAGCTGTTTGTTAAATGGATTAATAAATTAATTGATCTATTGATTGATAATATATATTAGATAGCAAATATGTCATCATTGACTCACTTAGTTTGATTTTGAGGAAAAACAAGATAATGTGTATCTCTAGAAGATGTAAATTGAGTTTATATGGTGATTGAGTGTATACAGTGAAAACAATAAAATTCATAGGGAAAAATCCAGACCTTTATCATTAAGTAGGCACTGAGAATCTACTGTGCACCTACCCCAGATGAGATCCTAGGGAGATACAAATGAATGGTTGTTCTCTTCACAAAACTTATCTTTTTGCTTAAGAAAGTTGATGTTGTCATGAAATAATTAACTTTAAATTATTAAACCATGTGGGTTTTGACTCTAAGTGCATTTGCAGTCAGGAACAAGAGAGGAAGCAAATGTTAGAGCTCTGCGTCTGGCTTTCCCACTCAAGAGTCCCCAACCTTTGAGAATTGAGATAACTTTTTTTCTAATCCCAGACTTCACCTACAAGGTTGGTATAGTCTCCTAGGGATAACCAAGAGGATTAAAGTAAATTGCTTAGCACACTAGAATTGTTCAATAAATATTCATAGTTATAATGCTTCATGATTATCACAGTTTTTAAATAGCTACATATCGATACTTCCGTAGAGAAGGTGGGGCTTGAATAATAAATTGGACTGAGCCCAAGAGGAAAAAGTAGGCATGGAGGAAATGAGGGGAGTAACAGGTGTGGAAACACAGAGGCAGGAATGCACATGATGTGTTTCTGAAGGGTGCAGTGTCCCCAGGTGATGGAGTGGGGAAGAAAGTAGGGCAGGGGGAGATATGTAGCCAGATTATGTCAGAGGAACTTGGACTTTAAATATAGCTCCCATCACTGGGTTTTAAAGATCTTTGGAATGGAGAAAAGAGGGGAGAGAAGACAGGTAGAATAAAGGGAAGGGAGAAGGAAAGATGGAAAAAAGTTGAGAAGCAAAACTAAAGCCTGGCCATTGGCCAGAAATAGCCTTCTCATGTGTAATATTCTCTTAGAATTTATTTAAAGCATTAAGATGAGAGGACAGTTCAGAGCAAGGGATTAATTCCCTTTTCTCTCTCTCCCTCTCTTTCTCTTGCCCTTTTATTAAGAAAATAAAAGAGACTTTGAAATATTAAGCGATAGTGGGATTAGAACCTTCTCCTGCCAGCCCCAGTCTTTCCTCCCCTATTAATTTCCACTTGATTAGAATTCTTTTTGAAGTATTTAAATATGGACAATAGGAAATAGAAGGGTGAGTTATTGAATATCAGTTAGACAGTATTAATATAATCACAGTTCCCATTTTTTATATAGACACTTCATCTATATAGTTTCCATTAGGAATAAAGTAGACACCCCCTCTCCCCTACCTCAAGTAATTATGATTTTTAAAACTATAATGAAACTCTTAAAAGTTAATAGCTGATTTGTAAATCCTTAGCTTAAAAATTTTTAATTTAAAAAATAAGTTTTAGAACTCTAGAAAACTGGGAATTATTCTTTCTTGGTTCCTTTTTTTTTTTTTAAAGACATAGAGACTTCCCTAACACTAAACTCTTTTTAAATTTTTATAAGGTACAACCAACATACAATATTATATAAGTTTCAAGTATATACCATAGTGATTTGACATTTGTATGCATTATAAAATGGTCACCACAATACGTCTATTTGTCATTCATCACCTTACAAATTTAATACAATTTTATTGATTGTATTCCATATGCTGTACATTATAACCCCATGACTTATGTATTTTGTAACTGGAAGTTTTTACTTCTTAGTCCCATTCAACTATTTTGTCTCTCTCCTCCAAATTCCCCCTCGTCTGGCAACCACCAATTTTTTCTCTGTATCACTGAGTCTGGATTTTGTTTTACTGTTTGTTTTAGAGATTTTTGTTTTGTTTTGTTTTTTTTAGATTCCACATATAAATAAAATCATGTAGTATTTGTCTTTCTCTGTCTGATTTATTTCACTTAGTATAATATCTTCAAGGTCCATCCACGTTGTCACAAATGGAAGATGTTCTTTTTATGACTGAGTGATAATCCATTACGTGTGTGTGTGTGTGTGTGTGTGTGTGTGTGTGTATGTATGTATATATATATATATATAAAACATCTTTATCCATTCACCCATCAATGAACACTTAGGTTGTTTCCATACCTTGGCTATTGTAAATAATGCTGCAATGAACATAGGGGTGCATATATCTTTTCAAATTAGTGTTTTCATTTTTTTTTGGATGGATACTTAGTAGTGGAATTGCTGGATCATATGGTAGTTCTGGTTTTTTTATTTTTTATAAACATATAATCTATTTTTATCCCCAGGGGTACAGGTCTGTGAATCACCAGGTTTACACACTTCACAGCACTCACCATAGCACAAACCCTCCCCAATGTCCATAACCCCACCCCCTCTCCCAACCCCCCTCCCCCCATCAACCCTCAGTTTGTTTTGTGAGATTAAGAGTCACTTATGGTTTGTCTCCCTCCCAATCCCATCTTGTTTCATTTATTCTTCTCCTACCCCCGTAACCTCCCATGTTGCATCTCCTCTCCCTCATATCAGGGAGATCATATGATAGTTGTCTTTCTCCTATTGACTTATTTCACTGGTAGTTCTGTTTTTAATTTTTTGTGGAACCTCCATACTGTTTTTGATAGTGGCTACACCAATTTACATTCCCACCAACAGTGTACAAGGGTTCCATTTTGTCCACATCCTCACCAATACTTGTTACTTCTTATCTTTTTGATACTTAGCCATTCCGACTAGTGTGAGGTACTATCTCATTGTGGTTTTGATTTGCATTTCTCTGATGATTAGTGATGTCAATCATCTCTTCATGTGCCTGATAATCATCTATGTTTTCTTTGGAAAAAAATCTAGAATTTATTTAAAGCATTTATTTAAAGCACAACCCACTACTTGTTTTTTAATTGGATTATTGTGTTATTTGGTTGTGTGAGTTCTTTATATATTTTGGATACTAAACCCTTAAAGGGTACATGACTTGAAAATACCTTCTACCATTCAGTAGATTGACTTTTCATTTTGTTGATAGTTTCCTTCACTGTGCAGAAGCTTTTTTTTTTTTAAGATTTTATTTATTTGTTTATTTATTTGACACAGAGACAGAGAGAGAGAGAGATCACAAGTAGACAGGGAAGCAGGCAGAGAGCGGGGGGGAAGCAGGCTCTCCACTGAGCAGGGACTCTGATGTGGAGCTCGATCCCAGGATCCTGAGACCATAACCTGAGCTAAAGGCAGAGGCTAAACCCACTGAGCCACCCAGGCGCCCCTGTGCAGAAGCTTCTTAAGAAGAAAATTATAGGTCAATATCTCTGATGAACACAGATGCAAAAAATCTCAACAAACTGTTAGCTTACTAAATTCAACCATACATTAAAAGGATCACATATCATGAGCAAGTGGGATTTGTTCCAGGGATGCAGGTTGGCTTAGCACCTGTGAGTCAATTAGTGTGATAATCTACATTGGCAGAATGAAAAATAAAAATTACATGATCATCTCAATAGGTGCAGAAAAAGCATTTGACAAATTTCAACATCCATTTATGATAAAAAACAAACAAACAAACCTCTCAACAAAGTGGGGATAGAGGACATAAATCAGCACAATAAAGGCAATAGGGACAAACCCACAACATAGATTATATGCAACCATGAAAAGCTGAAAGCTTTTCCTCTAAAATCAGGAACAAGGCAAGGATGCCTACTCTCCTCAACTTTTATCCTACATAGTATTGGACTCCTAGCCATAGCAGTTAGGCAAGAAAAACAAATGAAAGGTATACAAATTGGAAAAGAAGAAGTAAAACTGTCACATTTACAAATGACATGATACTATATATAGAAAATCTTGAAGTTTCCACCAAAAAACCCATTAGAATAAATGAATTCAGTAAAGCTTCAGGATATAAAACTGCTATACAGAAAGCTATTCTGTTTTTATATATTAATAATGAACTATCAGAAAGAAAACTCAGGAAAAAAATCCCATTTCAAATCTCATAAAAAAAAATAAAATACCAAGAAATAAATTTAACCATGGAGATGAAAGACCTATACACTGAGAACTGTAAGACACAGATAAAAATAATTAAAGGGACACAAATAAATGGAAAGATTTTCTGTGCTCATAGATTGGAATAATTAATATTGTTAAAATGTTCACACTACCCAAAGCAATGTATAGGTTCAATGCATCCCTATCAAAATTCCAGTGGACATTTTCCACAGAACAAGAACAAATAATTCTAAAATACATATGGAATTATGAAAGACTCCAAATAGCCTAAACATTTTGAGAAAGAACACCAGAAGTATCACACTTCCTGATTTCAAACTGTACTATGAAGACAATAATAAAAGCAATATGGTATGAGCATAAAGATAGACATACAGATCAATGGAACAGAATAGAGAGTCCAGAAATAAACTCACACATAAACGGGCAATTAATTTACGACAAAGGAAGCAAGAATATGCAATGAGGGAAGGAAAGTCTCTTCAATAAATGGTATTGGGAAAACTTGACAGTTACATGCAAAAGAATGAAACTGGACCTTTGTCTTACACCAAACACAAAAATCAACACAAAATAGACTAAAAACTTGAATGTTAAGGCTTGAAACTATAAAACTCCTAGGAGAAAACAGAGATGGTAAGCTCCCTAACCATCAACATTGGTCTTAGCAATGATATTTTGGACCTAACATTTAACTCTTGAATCAGTGAGGGCTTTTAGCACATGCTTTTGAAAAGAGATATTGTTCTTTGGATGGAAGGTGTAGAACTCAGAAAAACTTTTTTCTCTTAGGGACTGTGTGGAGAGAGGATGATACTGAAATTGAAAATTTTGGCGGGGGGAACATAGAAAATGTCTCCCTGGGGAAAACAGGTGCTTATTCTTTCCTTAATAACAGGTCTCACCACTGTCTAGTCCTACAATGGCTTTCATATTAAATGCTTGATCTAAAGACTCTTGGGGCTTTCTGCAATGATCATTATTGAATTTCTTGGGTTTCCTAGCACTAACGACACATGGATCTTTAAAAATAAGTGCTTTGAAAGAATATAAAGAAATTAGAGAGGGAAACAAACTATGAGAGACTTTTTTTAAAAAAGGTTTTATTGTTTTTAGAGAAAGAGAGAGCATGCAAGCATGAGTGAGGGAAGGGGCAGAGGGAGAAGCAGGCTCCCTGCTGAGCAAGGAGCCCTATGCCAGACTCATTCCCAGGACCCTGGGATCATGACCTGAGCCAAAGACAGGTGCTTAACCGACTGAGCCACCCAGGCGCCCACCACGAGAGACTCTTAACTATAGGGAATAAATTGAGAGTTGCTGGAGGGGAGGTAGATGGAGGAATGAGGTAACTGGGTTGGACATTAAGGAGGGCGTGTGATGTGACTGATGAGCACTGGGTGTTATATGCAGCTGATGAATTATTGAACTCTACATCTGAAACTAATGATACAATATATGTTGGCTAATTGAATTGTAAAGAAAAAAATAAGTGCTTTGATAAACAGCAATTCATAAATCTTATCTTTTAAGGTTACTATTAACTACCTGAGATCCCAAATGTTTAACGGACTTACAAGTAAAATATTCTTTACAAATCCTTCCACCCAAATGCAAACTATGCAAATAAAGTATTTTACTTTGAACATGCTAACTAGTATATCTCTCTGGTGCATATGAAAACTGAGTCCCTGCCACCAATGTAGGAAAAGACACAAATTTAGGGCTTATGTTGAAAGACTTCGGACTACTTAGGAAGGTCAAAATAGTGGGAAACTATAATCCAATGGGTAAGATGGGGCATAAAAATATAGAGAAGAAGAAATTCAGCAAAAAATCTCTGTGTTAAACTAGTTACGAGATTACTAGTCTGAATAATTCCAAGTTTCACTCATATTCATCCCTTAACAATTTAGAAGAATAAATTTTTAGTCCCTCGTTAATGTCCCATCTTGTAAATACTACTGCATCATAGAATTAGTCCTGTGAACTATACAGGTAATCATAAATGAAAAAATCCAAAGTCACAGTGAAAGGCAAGTGGCCAGTATAAATGCCTGCCTCCTCCACTCCAGTCTACAGACTTGATTCAAATTTTTTTTCTCAGCAAAAATTTCAACTAAAACATTTTAAGCATCTTTGGGTCTCTGTTAAATTACCAAACCCCAGAGTACTAAGCCTAAAAAGGTCACAGGTCCCCTTCACAAACTATTGTTAAAGAAGTCCATTTTGTTGTGTCCAAGTACACAAAGTTGCATCTTTTGATGCATGACAAAGTATCGCTATGGAGAGGTACATCTGGGCCTGCTCTGATGAATGGAAAAGCATCATCATTCCTTGAAGGCCAGGGCAATGTCCTCAGCAGCCCTTGCATCCTCTTGTATAACACAGAATAACAATCTAATACATAGTTTTTTATTGAAATAAAGGACCAAAAATTAGTGAACATATTTTATATGCTTGATGTCTGTGCTTTCTGAGCAACAAAACAAGAAGAAGACAATAAAACCTAGGCAGTGGGCAATAATACTAGAGAATGCTTTAAATTAGAATCACCTAGAAAATTTCAGTCTTATACGCACCATGTGTGTGGAGCTCAGTCAGTTGGATACTGCACGGAGCTCATTGCACCAAGTAAGCCAAATGACCTTTTTGGACTTTCCTCATTCTGCAAGACCAGTAATCATCATCCTCACCTCCTCCATGTGCCCAGCAGAGCCGACTTCACGAGGGTGTGTCCTATGCAGTAGAACAGGGCATCACACTTGTGAGGGCCCCCTGCTGGTTTTTAATGCTCTGCTGTTGCCAACTAATAGTCTTAATTTCTTTTTTAAGATTTTTATTTACTTATTTGACAGAGAGAGAGCACAAGCAGGGGGAGTTGCAGAGGGAGAGGGGGAAGCAGTCTCCCTGCCAAACAGGGAGCTTGAGGTGGGGCTCGATTCCAGAACCCTGGGATCATGCCCTTAGATGAAGGCAGATGTTTAACCGACTGAGTCACCCAGATGCCCTGATAGTCTTAATTTTTGAACGAGGGATTCCACATCTTCATTTGGAACAGGGCCCCACAAGTTATATAGCTCATCCATGCCTCAGGTCTACCACCTGACAGGTTGATTTTTCTGAAATGACTTAAAACTATAGAGTTTTCTTTTCCTAAATCACCTGGGATTTCTTACATGCTGCCCTAGACTTCTGAATTTAAACCATAGAGATTCTAGTCTCAGAATCTATCCCCATATTTTCCCTTCAAATGAAGCTATACATGACAGGACAGCTGTCACTGCGATCATGCCAAAAACTCTCCTTTAGAATCCTGTTGTTCTTTCCTGTGAATAGAAATCGCTAATCCTAGATGCCTGCTTGGCTATTACCTACTGGCCACACCAGAAGTGAGGGTTTGAAAATCCTGCTAGATCTTTGTACAACTCAGAATGGAGTGTTTGCAATTGCCAGGTGTCAACACCATAAACTGTTGCAAGGCCAATAAGCATGGCTGGCCTCCGGGACGTGTACATCAGCATGCTGGGGGCTGCCCAAAAGGACCCTAGGATCCATCTCATTGGATCTTTAGAATAGAAGAGGAAGTAGAAGTTTAAGAATAGGAAAAGATTCACCCTAAGTTAATGCTGGTGATTTCTAGAAAGGGAGAACCGGAATCGGCTTCTAGGTCTCATCTAATTTCCTGTGCGTCATCACCCATGTTGGAGCCTTAGGTGTATAGAGCAGGTCTGATGTTATTCCTGATAATGGAGAGTGGGTCAGAAACCATCAGTACTGAAGGAATGCCAGATCCAATGCCCTCTCTTCTAAGCAAGTGTTCATAGAGTTTCAAAAGGGGACCTGGAAGCTAGAATCAGAGAAACATGTATGTTCACCTTCCTATGCAACAGGCTCCAGGCAGTACACAGTCATGGAGACAATCCATAATGGAGGACTGCTGTTAAATGGCTTCTTTCTGGAAGCCCATAGTCAAGAAGAGATCTTTTAATCCTTTCAAGGCCCACATAAATCCCACTTTGGCCTTAATGGTGGCCCTGACTATCCAAGGCTTCACCACTTGGGTTCCACCAGCATTTGGTATATGTACCTTGTGGCCCAGAACTTGACTATAACACTCTTGTATTATTAATCCATTATTGATCTGCCTGTGCTTTTTACCCAAGCTTATGTTCTTTGAGGTAAACAACCAGTTCTCCTGTCTTCTGAGTCTGAGCAAGTATTATTGTTAACTTATTCACCCTTAGAAATGGCCTCAAATAGTGGGTAAGAGAAGGGCATGAGTGAAAAACAACCTACGTCTACTGATGCTGCTCCCCACCTCACCACCCCCCACCACATGCATGCACTCATACTTGGAAGGAATTAGGTCTTTGACTCACAGAACTCTTAGGCCTTACCTATGCTATATCTCCTGAAGTCTGAAAGTGAAAGAGAAAAGAATGGGGGAATTACAAGTGTGTTGTAACAGCCCCCAAACCATTCCACTGCACCTGTTCTGGTTCTGCCTTAAGCAGGCAGGGTATCTAGGCTTCTGGCCACACTGAGCAAGGCAAACTAATAAAATCCTTCCCATATCCCTGCTCCCTGTTGTCTCCAGGTTGCTTTAAGATAACCTGTCTTTGGACTGAATTCACATCTTTTGTCTTTTATATTGTGGTTGCTGAAATGGCCTGAACTTCTAAATTTAGTTAACCCTGGAAATTCACTTTCATTGAATCCAAATTGAAAAAGAGAGGTCCCAAAGACCACAGACCCCAGACAGGAAAATGAAAAGAGGAAAATAAAATACCATGAAATAATGGCTGTGGGGTTTTTTTGTTTGTTTGTTTTTGTAAAAGATTTTGAAGGCCAAAGAATAAGATAAGGTAGAAAATTCTGTGAAACAACACGCAACTGGAGAAAAGGAAGGCACAAAATGCAATTGTTCCCTCTTTGGTTTTCTCAATACAAAATAGGAAAAAAAAAAACCCTGAATGCGAAAAAGCAGAATTATTCTCAAAACCTCTCATGATACAAAATCAGTTGGTGAGTAGTATTACTAGCTTGGAGCTAGGAAAAAAAATGATTTCTGAAGTGCATGTTTAGAGAGTGTTTTTTTAATGCAATAAAAATGGAAAAGAATCTGGGGGTGGGGCAGGGGAGGCCTTCCCGCAAGAGCAGCGCTTCTGTCTTCAGGCTCTGGGCAAAGATGCCTCGTCCCATCCTTACAGCAACCCATTACCAGGCCTCCCTCTCCTTCACATTATTCTCAAGCAACCTTATCAGACACAAGCATCATCTCAGATGCTGTGACTGGAGTTAGAACTCAATAGCACCTTGAACCATCAGAGCAATCTCAGCTTTTAAGAAAAGGTCTCCACAAGGAGATGCATGAGAGAATTTGCCTGTGGCTATGCGAGTTCTTTAATAGAGCTCTCCTCTGCCAGCCCTCGCTGCAGAGCCTGTGGAGAGATGAGAAGTCTCTTTATTTATCACAGGGCTCTTCCGAGTGCCTGTTAGGCAATGATCATATTATTTATTACCAGGTGTGCAGTGCTAGTGGGGGCAGGGTGGGAAATGATTTCTTTAATGGGCCTTCAATAGACGCAGGGCTTGGGAGACTGAGGTGGGGAAGGAGGGGAAGAAAGTGGGAGCACTGGAAGGGGTTTGCTGTGCTGTCCATAGGTGATACATCATAGCCTGAACAGAAAAACATTATTTATAGTGAATATATGTTATACGTGATTAATTATGTTAATTCAGGAGTAAAGCAGGAAAGGAATATGTTCTTCAAGTATCTGCAATCACATCACCTAGCTCTTGTGGGAAGTTTGAGAAAAGCTTTTAACTTTTAACATCTCTTATTCTCTTCCCCCGTCATCCCTCAATCCTAAAAAAGTACAACTTTTCCTGCTGGAGAACTGGCAGGAATAGATTGGGGGCCAGAGAACTAAATTTCCAAAAGTCAAGAAGATACAGATTTAGGGACATGATCAAGAATATCAAGGTCTCAAAAGCTCACACTCTCCAGACCAGGAGTTCTTAATTTAAAGAAAGCAGCCAGTATTTTTTTTTCCCTCAACACATAAATAATATTAAGAGACCAACTACATGACACAGACTTTGGAGTCTTGGAGAAAAAGACCTTGCCAAAGTGTCCTCCAGACACTGTGTTCTCCCAAAAGTCCACCTCCTTCTGGTCTCTCAGCTAGAGAAGACAAGTTAAGGAAGTCATCACTGAAAATCCCATTACCCACCTATGACAGCTAAAGGCAACAGATCTCTTAAATTGTGAGAACCTCTTCCTCCCTCCATGCGAACTTCCCATCCCTAGTGGTCCAGCTAGAAGAGATATGCACTAAACAGTGTCAGGGTTGGCAGCAAAATACTGATGCCCAACTACAGTAACATGGAAAAGGAGTGAGTCTGTCATATGAAGCCTGAAGGTTGGCATCAACCTTGATGGTGCTCTGCAATCCTTAGAGCATGGTTTCTATCTATCCTCAGGGTTGCCTCCTGGTTGCAGAATTATCACTGTAGTTCTGGCAAGCACATCAGAGTTATAGGTAGGAAGCAAGAGGAAGGAAGGAGAAGGAGTAATGAGAAAAGGAGAAGAGGAAAGAAAAAGGTTAATGGGTAAAGAGGCACATGTAGAAAGGTATATGCCTAGTAAGTCAGCCCCCTTTTAAGGCTCTTGCCAGAAGCACTCTACCTGGCAATTTCCAGTGCTCAGAGTTTCTTCCCCCATTAACTTCAGCTTATATACTTCACTTACCAGAACATCATAAGGCTATGCATATTCATTAAGGGACTTGGAAATCTGTTTTGTTTGGTTTGGTTTTTAAGCCCAGCACAGCACTGGTCCCAGTGAAATCAGTTCGCTGGTTAGTTAGAAGGCGAGTGTGGATATTAGGTAACAATGACACTGGCCATGAGACAGAGATCCTAGCCTGAGAGACAAGCCCATGTAATCTGGAAATGAAAGGCTCCTATCTGGGTGAGGATCATCTCTTCCAGCAGATCTAGAGCATCTTTGGCTACCTTAGGGCTAAGATCCCTGGAGAAAGGTCCTCCTTGAGTGAGGCTAGAGCTCTACGACAGAATCAACCTCAGTCCTCTTGACACCAAGGCAGGTCATGGGGACCCTACCTTGCCCTCTCTGTGACAAGTCCAACTTAACATGCCCAACTTTACCCCATGTTGTTATTCGGGCACTGACCATCAGCCACAGTAGGGCCTGCCCCTGCTATACCTGCCTAGGCTCATGTTGTGTGGCCATTTCTCCAGAAACAAGTGGTGCTCGAAAGCCTACCCTTAGCCAAATTATCCTCCCAGATGTCTTTCAACTATTTCCACCTATGGCTCAGGCCTATCTTTTCTCTGTACCTGTCTAGCTCTAGCAGTTTCCTAGACTTTATAGTCTCATGGGACTTGCTACTGTTTACGTTCTCATCCTGAAATCCAGGTTCCAGGATTGTAGCTCTAATCTTGCTTTCTGTGTCTGAACCCTCACCTTGTACACTAGGGCCCTAATCTTGTTCCATGGGGCCGGGTCTTTGTCTGAGCTTTCTTCTCAGTGCCTACCCCCTGCCCCAGTCCAGTCCTATTCAGTCCCTGTGGTGGGGGCTATCCGACATCAGAACATGAATGTCTGTGTCCATTCTTAATATCTGTCTCCAGAATCTAAAGGTCGTGCCTTCTCAATGTCACAGCTTGGAATTCCCTGATGTCAAATGCTTTTATGTTATAAGGGACTCTTTCTGTCTGCCCCATCGTGATATGTCTAAGAGGTCTCTAGGACCTGGCTCATTCTAGCCTGATGACTCACTTCTGATGGAGAATCAGATTCTGCTGGTGAGGGTTTGATGGTCCTCTGAGATAGGACAGTAGCTACTGTTGTAGGACATTATGGGCTGTAGTCACTTCCAACCATCTATAAATAACCTGGCACCACCAAGTACCTATAAAGTTGTATTAATTATAGGCCCTTGCTGCCCGTAGATCCTTCAGTATTTATTTTGTGGTGTTCTGGACCATCCTTATCAGGAAAGGGGCTGTTGGCTTTGAGCTCCTCAGATTCTGATTTGATGGGCACATTCTCAGAATATTAGGTAAGAACCAACTAATGGACTAAAAAACTGATAAATAGCTAGATAAAAACATGTACATGAAAAATGCTCAGAAAACCAGCATTGTGTATAATAACTTTGCATTTCTATCAATAATAATAGAAGTTATTTTTCCCTAGGCCTCTTATCCCTATATTATAAACTGAAAAAAAAGTCTCCACCATATCTGAGATCTTGTATGATTACACCTGACTTAAGCTCTCTATAGGAAGTTAATACTTTAGACAAGTCTTTGAACCTGAAATACCCAAATTGTGCCTTTATGTCTGTTTCATTGTTCGCTAAATTTCCTGAGGAGACCAAGATCCTCTATTGGCTGACAAAGTAGATAACATAGAATTGAGGATTAACTTGTCAAACACAGAAATCTGGAAAGTGCTGAGAAAACTTAAGTATCAAGTAACATTGTTATCTTCATGTAAAATTAGTTATTAAGCACTTACTTAAATATAATACCTTGCATGTGGGTGGTACTTCACAAGGCTCCTTTCTGTCCATTATATTACTTGATCCTCGGCATAACCCTAAAACACAGGTCAGTCACGTTAGTTCCATCTCCCTCACAGAGGAGGAAGCTGAGTCTCCAGGAGGTTATGAGTCATGTATCTAAAGTAGGGAATTAGCAGAAGTTAGGGACCAAACTGTGGGGAGGTAACAGAGGGAGTGTGTTCAGGAACCTTCAGACCCTCCCCTTAACTCTGTCCTGTCTCTTTTAGGGTCCCACATAATCTGGGGAAACATGAGAAAACTGACCAATGTGGTCAAGATTTAGGATTGTTATCTTAACTTGCTAAATTATCTGTGCTTTCAGATAATGAGGTGTACAGATTTCACAGGTAGGGGTGACCGTCCTGTTTTCACTGGTGACCATAGTTTTTAGGTTTCCCTGTAATTGCTAAAATCTAACTAGTGTGACTCCAGTGTTCTCTTTCTACCCTGAAAACACTCAATAAGGATTCAGCAGTATAGACTCCACAATTATTCTTCCCCTGTGACTTAGGAATGATATAGTCTAATTTACAGTTGAGGATGTAGAATATCAGCAATGGGAAAACCTCTAGTACCTCCTTCAATTGCCTTCATTTTTTTCAGCTTTTATTTATTTTTTTGCTGAAGAATAATTAACATAATACTGTGTTAGTTTCAGGTGTACAACACAGTGATTTGATAGTTTATATATATTAGAAAATGGTCACAACTATACCTCTAGTTGCCATCTGTCACCATAGAAATGTATTACAATATTATTGACTATATTCCTTGCACTGTACATTATAGCCCCATGACATATATTTCAAATCTGGAATATTGTACCTTTTAGCACCCTTTACCTGTTTCATCCATCCCCCCATACTCCTCCCCTGTGGCAACCAGCAATTTGCTCTCTGTATCTGTGAATCTGTTTTTGTTTTGTTTTGTTTTGTTTTTCCTTATTATAATTATTTAATTTTTATTGAAGTATAATTAATGTACCATATTATATTAGTTTCAGGTGTACAACATATTGATTCAACAATTCCATACATTACGTGCTCACCACAATAAGTAGTCACCATCTGTTACCATAGGATGTTATTACAATATTATTGACTAGAGCCTCAATTGCTTTTTTTCCCTTTTTCTTTTTTAAAATATTTATTTATTAACATAAAATGTATTATTTGTTTCAGGGGCACAGGTCTGTGAATCATCAGTCTTACACAATTCATAGCACTCACCATAGCACATACCCTCCCCAGTGTTCATTACCCAGCCACCCTATCCCTTCCCACCCCCCATCCCCCCAGCAGCCCTCAGTTTGTTTCCTGAGATTAAGAGTCTCTAATGGTTTGTCTCCCTCCCTGGTCACATCTTTTTTCATTTTTCCCTCCCTTCCCCTAATGAACCCCTGCCCTGCCTCTCAAATTTCTCATATCAGAGAGATCATATGATAATTGTCTTTCTCTAATTGACTTATTTTACATAGCACAATACCCTCTAGTTCCATCCACGCCATTGCAAATGGCAAGATTTGGAGGTTTTTGATGGCTGCCTTATATCCCATTGTATATATATACCACATCTTCTTTATCCATTTATATACCACATCTTCTTTATCCATTCATCTGTCCATGGACATCTAGGCTCTTTCCATAGTTTGGCTATTGTAGACATTGCTGCTATGAACACTGGGGTGCCCCCTTTAGATCACTACATATCTATCTTTAGGGTAAACACCCAGTAATGTGATTTCTGGGTCATAGGGTAGCTCTATTCCTCTATTGAGGAATCTCCATACTGTTCTCTCGAGTGGCTGCACCAGCTTGCATTCCCACCAGTAGTGTATGAGGGTTCCCCTTCCTCTGCATCCTTGCCAACACCTATTGTTTCCTGACTGGTGAATCTCAGTTTCTTTCTGATGAAAGTGGTCTCCACACAGCATGAGCATTGTGACATGAAGGTAGAAACACATGAACAGAAAGACAGCTTCTTGTATCCTGATATGCTACTTCCTTGACAAATGTTCAAGGTGTTTTCGTGTTCAAATGTGCATTTTCAAACAGTGGGCCTTGAAAATAGAACCCCAAGATCCCAGTGAACAAGGAGAGTCTCAGTGGTTGCCATTCAAGAATGTGAGTTCTTAAAATACCTGCTCTTGAGAGTTAAGAGGGTGGAAATCTTGAGAGAAGGCTATTTGCATCCATAGCATCAGTTCAGTCTAGGGCCAAGCTATAGTTATAGGAAAAGCATTTTAACCCCAGAACCAGTCACAAGAGTGCAGGTTGCCACATTTTAGTTGAAGAGACTGAAGTGGAATAGTGATTCTGTACTGTTAAAATCCATCCTGGCACAGTTTGCCAATCAGAGATCATGGGCTTATGGATGTGTCCAAGCTTGGTCCCTAGCTCTTCCTCTTCTCAGGGTTGAGGATAGTCATAAAAATTCTCTCTGCTTGCCACCTCCCCTCTAGCTGCACCCCTTCCCATAGTGGATTATGTGATTTGTTTTCCCTTCAATTTCACCCCAAACACATTGTCTCAGATTATCATTGGCTCCATGCCCACAGTAAGAATCAGGTAACCCCAGCCCAGTCCAGGCCCCCAGGTCACAAGACACCAGCCTGCTGGACTGAGGTGGGAGTTTAAGCTGAGTAGTTTTGAAGCAGGCAACCCAAGTCAGAAACTAAAATTGGGAAGTGAAGGAAGTCTCAGAAAAAAGGCAGATTAAGTAAACCGGAAACAAAAGACAGCAGTTGCAGAATGAATGCAGGTGGCAGTGGACATTCTAGCATCAGGTAGGTATGACACAGCTGACAGTACAATGGTGAAAGCCATAGGCTCTCAAAAGGAATCACAGGTAACGTGTTGAGAGCTAACTGGGTCCAGTCTGATTTCTCTTCCTGGTTCCTACTGTTAATGGACCTGACACAACTTTGGTGGTAGCTGTACTTCCTGCCTGGTCCTCTGGCACCTGAATATCTACTGTCATTAAGTGGTACTGCAGTCTCTAACCCTTTCATGGGGGGATTCCTATTCTCTTCCACTCTTCCACCCCTATCCCATGGACCCAGGGTCCCATGTACCCATCAGATTTCCAGCTAGGGTCGGAAACCTGAGTGATAAAGACTAGTATAGACCTCCTGACTTCTTGACATCAGGATCCACCCTCTCTTGACAAGGGAGACCTGCTGTCTCCTGATTTAGCCCCTCCCTGGCTTGAAGAAAGGTATCTTCCATGTCTGCTGGATTCATGGTAGGCCCACATCCTGAAGCACAGCTTTCTGAAAAATCAAGCAAATATTGAGCATAAAACCAAGTTCTTAGGAGTACTACAAGAAATACTTCATTGCTCTCACCATAGCCCACTTGGATTTCTGAACACTTGAAGGTAATCATATGTAGCTCAGATGAAATAAGTGATTTATACAAATAATATTGACAGTTATTTGAAAGAGACAGAACAATCATTTATTGGACCAGCAGAAAGTTATAGGCAATGTGCTAGAGAACTGGTTAGAATTTAATATTTAATCTTTATAATTACCCTGTGCATTTGGACATTGCTCTTCCATGTGACAGATGAGGGGACTGGAGTTCAGAGAGGTTAAATGCTTTGCACCAGTTCACAAAATTAGAAAATAGCTAGAATCCAAACCCAGGTCAGCCTGAAAACCTATGTCTGTTTCATGGTTCTCTGTATTCTGTGATGAGTATGTATCAATTCCCCATTAATGCTATGCCAATGACACCCACCCATGTTTGTTTGCCTGCTCATCTCGAGCGTTAGCTTGTAAATAATTGGGGGGGCAGAGGTCTGTCTCATCTGCCTCTAGTCAGTCTACATCTAGGATGCAGGAAATTGCCTGGCACCAGTGGAGCTTGGTAAGCATTGAATGATGCATGACTACCCCCTGGAGACCACATCTGTGTCCAGGAGATGATGCATATTGTTCATACTCTCAAGAAACCTGAAATCGGATCAAGAGCAAGTTCAGAAGGAGCTTGACAATTGCAGTTTAATCCCCCAAATCTGCAGAAGCCACCATGGAAAACATCTTTGGAAAGAGTTGATTTTTTTTCGTGCAAATTGCTTACTTTTTGAAAGATAATGGCTCTTGTGGGTTTATGATGGTTAACAAAACACTGCTTTCCCATTTGCTAAAGTCATGAAACATGAAAATCTGAGATTCCAATGCAACTCTTTTAAGAATTTTTCAGATTAAAACATGGTAAACATAGTCAGCATTTAAGAACTCTCTGCTTGCCTCAAGCACAGGAATATAGATACTTCGAATCTTCTCACTTTTCAAAGGAGAACAATTCTTATGTTCTGCTCTAGAAACTGAGATGGGGAGCTTTCATCTTGGCTTTCTGGACAAAAAAATCTTCTTTTCTATAATAGTGTCATCTTCTACTGAAAGTTTAGAATGTAGCTGTTCCTGTTTCTGAAAGGCAGGTGCTTGGGACTGAGAAAATGCAACTAGTAGCATTCATGTCCAGGAAGAGTTTTCTCTGTTTTTCTTAATCTCTTTCTATTGGACTTGAAATGGCGCTGTGCTAATACTGTATGTTTCCTAAATGTAGTTAGCTGGTTAACTCAGGCAGCTCTGTGTCCACAGGAAAACTGCTGCCTGACCCATAAATGTGCATATCACAGCTTTTAGTTCTGTGCAGACCAGGCATCCACTGTCCTGCCCATAGAATTGAGAGTGGAAGCGTATCCAGCTTTTCTTCCACTCTTATGCCTAATGCCTAGAACAGCGCCTGGCATCCAGGAGACTGCTCTTGAATGTTTGTGAAGCAGGTTTATAAGTAAATGAAAAATCAGGTTTATAAGTACAGAAGAATTTTTCTAAAATGAAATTATTTCCATCTATATTAGTCAGTGCGGATTGCCATAACAAAATACTGTGATAGGCAAGCATCCCAGGGGGAGTTTCAGGCAAAATGAGTTCTTAATATTTTATTTTCTCTCCAGTCACTGGCCGCCTCTCTATTTGGTTTGCGGCTGAAATAAGACAGCTTGTAAGTAACTGGAGAAGGTGTTTACCCAGTGAATTAGTTCGGCTTTCATTGTGCAAGGGATTAGCGTTGAGCAGTGGATGAGGCTCCGTTTCAGGTTAGAAGGGCTCACTATTCGCTAGCTCCAGGCCAGGACTAATTATCATAGGACTGAGGCCATTAAAGGGCTTAACTACCAATGCCCCCTTCCAGGACTGGATTAGCTGTTCGCCTGCAGCTCTTGGCCGATAACCATTCCCAGGTCTGTCTGCTTTCTGCCGTGATGTGAGCCGTAAAATGTGGCCAGCTTGCAGCTCAGAACTGCCAGGCATGTGGCTGCCCAGCCTGAAAGCTCTGTGACTCTGAGGGGCCAAGACTATATTCAACTTTGGGAAGGACTAGAGACCACTTGAGGTGTCTCTATAACGGGATGTTTCTGGGAAGATAGACGGAAGAGCCTGGGAGAGAGAGTATTGGGAATGTGTGTCCAGCCCTGCTCCTTGAAAATCCAACCGCTGTCCTGGGTACTGAAAATCAGAACCAGGACTCAGTGAGCTTGGGCCAGCTGCCTGCGGGCTGGCTCTGCCACTGCAGACTCTCAGGACACCTGACAGGCGGATCTGAGCATTCACGTGTACAATCCAAAACCACCACAGTCTTTTTTTCTTTCAGAGTGACAGGTGGAGTCTAAACAATTATGGGAGGGACAGGGTGTTTTTGTTTCTGTTTTCCCTCTGTGAAATGAGGCAAATAATGTACCTCATTTCCCTAAATCTTGATTCTTCATCTATAACACCCCCATTGAAAAATAAAGTAGTACCTAGTCAAAGGGCTTTTGTGTGGGTTACAGCAATAGGAAAGGCTGGTTCATTTCAGGGCTCAACGTGGGAAAGCTCTTATGCTGATGAGTACTGCACAAAGAAGAAAAACATCCAGTTCTTTCCTTAAACCTGCATGAAGGAAGGAGTCTTAAAGATTTTCTAGTTTTCCGAATCTGCATGATCAGGTGACCAGGATGCCTTGGGGCAGGTAGAGAGAAACACAGTGCTGGGTGCTCTGCTCCCGTGGTCTTCAAATACATATGTGTGGGTGTATTATTATATGTTATATATAATAAGTTGTATATATAATACATATTATATATGATATGTATACGTATTATATAATACATGTATTATATATTATTTATTGTATATCATTTATATACAATGTATATTATATATAATTTATCATGCATATAATTTTAAAATTTACTGTGCACCTAAGTCTCTAAGAGTTTAAACATGTATTTTGGATTGAAAAAAAAAAAAAAAGATTTTCTAGTTTTCTACATCCTAGATTTTCCAAGATGAGGACCATTTATTATTATTATTATTATTATTATTATTATTCTTTATTTGGGGGAGGAACAGAGGGAAAGGGAGAGAGAGAATCTCAAACAGACTCTGTCCTGAGCACAAAGGCCATAGTGGAGCTCTATCTTGTGACCCTGAGATCATGACCTGAGCTAAAATCAATAGACCAACACTTAACCAACTAAGTCACCCAGGTGCCCTGGCCACTTTTAATGTTAGCAATGTGAATTATTAGCATTTATTGAAAGAGCAAAAAAACTAAATATGGATCTCACACACACACAAAGTAAATCCAAGAGGTGTTCAATGTGTTAATTAACTAGATGGAAGGAATCTTTCCACAATGTATATGAATATCAAATAATCCCCATGTATGCTTTAAATATCATACAGGTTTGTCAATTTTACCTAAATAAAGCTTTAAAAAGTCTATAAAAGGAGAGACTATCCATATGGAAGTAGGAAAAAAAATGAATGTGAAAGAAATAGGAATGCATATGAATCAGAGGACCCTCACAGTCATGGTATGGGCCCCCAAATCATAGTTCTAAAAGGGCCCATGTGTCCAACTCTCCACATAAAGCCTTGACAGAGAGGTCAGCTGCTGTTTGAACACCTCCAAAGTTGGGGTATCCCAACTTCCCATACTGAAGAGAGAAAATTGTTTTCTTAAAATAGTATATATGATAGTCACAAAGATAGCAGTGATTCTTTCCAGTTGATAGGACTATGAATGATTTTTTAAAAGTTTTCCACCTTCATCCTCAAAGTTCTATATTTACTATTATAAAAAGTCAATGAGTGTAAATAAATTTTTGGTTATTATATAATTTATAATAATTAAATATTTTTTAAAATATTAAACCAAAACTGTATCTTTGTAACTTCCACTAATCTGGTTCTTGTTTTGGCCCTAGGTCTGCACAGACAAGTCTAATATTGCCCATGACAACTCTTCAAGTATGTGAAGTCAGGAGCCAGGTAAGAGCCTCGCAGAGAATATTAATGAAAAAAAAATTGAATCAGTGGCATTTTTCAGGTATACATTGTTGCTTATTTTTCAGTGGAGTCATCTAGAGGACACTTTAGTAGGTCACAGTCAAATCTACCTAAGGCACTGGGCCATAATCATTTCCAAATATATTGGCTGAGGTTTTTTGAAAAGTCCTTCCAGTAATTATTTAGATGCCAAATACATACCAAGAATATTTTCAGTTGCTTAATTATTAGTTTTTAAATTTTTAAAATGTTTGAATGTCATATAGATTTAGAAGGAATTTCTAAATTTCCGCACTATGTGGAAAATATGGAATTAAGTCATAACAAAACAAAAACATGCCAATATGGTTTGATTTGCAGTTTAAAGAAGACTTCTCAGAAAAAAAAGAAGACTTCTCAGAACCTACATTCAGCATGAGCTTGGTCACAAATTAAAAGCCTTCTCTGGCTGCTTGCTGAGTGATTAACCCATTATTATAGAGTTTTCTAAGACACACTAGTTTGGATTCTGGTAAATGAATCTAGGAACCAAGAGTAATTCAACTCAATTCAGTAAATATTGAGTACCTACTACACAGCACACTGTAAAGGTAAGGAATTTCCAGAAATCACAGTAAATAAGATAAAACTCATCATGGGAAAGTTGGAGCATTTATAGGCCAATAATTTCCATAACTTCACCAAACTATACTCACTTTTTGCCACTGAGTTTTGTGAAGGGTTTAGTTGACTGATTGAGTTCAATGCAACTGAAAAAGGCAAAGCAACTATTGGTATACTTGGAAAGATGCCAGGCTCTGGAATTTGTTTTCATTGTGTCTGTATTTAAAAAAATGAAACTGAAAGAATGGAATTTTCTTAGGCTATTATTTCAAAAAGTTAACCATACTAATCAGATTATGATAAAAAATCAAAACTGGAATAAGAGTTAGTATTCAATATTGAACATTTGGACCACTTCAACAAATATTTGTTGAGCAAATTCCATATAAAAAAAATGGTGCTATAAAGGACCCAAGAAAAAGTAAATAAGAGGGACACAAGGGACTCATGATAGGTGAGGGGATACATAAATAATTTTAATAGAAAGTAGACTATGAAAAGAAAAGAAAGTAGACTATGTTAAGTACTGAACTATAAGCTATGAGAGTTTGGAATGAGAGAAACAAGGGAATCTGAGCTTTCTTGGAGGTGGAATGATTTGAATTGGGCCTTAAAGATTTATTAGTACAACTTTATAAACCTAAGCTAATATTTGTTTCTGTAGCACAGTCATTTATATCCCAATTCTCCCTTTTCTGGGAGGTATGTAGAAAGTAAAATGAATGACATCAGAATTCCTCACTAATCACCTGACACAAAGTGTTATTTGACCCAGAAAAATTGGCAAGGGATAATTTCTGAAGCTGCAATGAAGACAGATTCAAAGTGTATGTCATTTTATTAAGAGCTAATTCAATTACAGGTTAGGTTATGGTAGGCAGATTGAGTCAGTGGCTTAAAAAGAGAAATGGAAATTCTGCCAGACTCTTTGAATACCCAAGAGGTGCATGAACACTGTCGTGGTGACTCAGCAAGAGTCATCCTCATTTGTCCCTGGAACATTCTCAGAGATTCCTGAGAACTCAGACTCTGACTTATATTCTAACCTAGAAAATGCAGAAATCCCAGGTAATCTTAAATGTACCTCCAGGGCATATGATTGTATAGGCTGTTTGAGGCTATTGGAAGGTGGTGGACAAAGTGTTTTTGACTGTGATACAAATATAGTTCTCTCACTGATTGCATGAATTTGGACATGTCACTTAGCCTCTTTGTGGCTCAGGTTGCTCTTCTTTAAAATGCCTACCTTGCAAGTTGTTTGCTAAGAATTAAGGTAGAACATGTTTATTTAAAGCACCTAGCACAGTACCTTGTATGTACTACACATTCAACAGACTATAGCTATTTGGACTATTATTGTATCTCACTGGCATTCATTCAACCATTGATATTTGTTGAGTCCCATCAAAGTGCAAGAGCCTTTATTAGGAAAGAGAGTGAGATACTGAAACTGGCAAGTTGAATCTGTTTCTATCCACCTATTTGGACCCCTACTCAGCTGAGTGAGAGATTGTGGTACTTAGATTAGTTAAGGATAGGTGCGTGGTATGTTTTCATTGCATACTCAAGTGGTAGTAGGTTCAAATGTTGATTGTTTAAGGATCAAATAAAGTTTTCAAGAGGATTGTGAGTTAGGTAGGACTGTGTAAGGACTGAGTGAAATAATGTATGTAAAATCCTTAGCATGGTGTCTGGCAAGGTAACTACCAAACAAATGTCAGGTCTTACTATCTTGGTATATAACTTCACATTTGTTGTTTGTATACATATGTCCATGTTTTCTTGAGTGGCCCTTTTTTTTAATTATTTTGATTTTATTAAAAAATCACATTGACTTCCAGTTATAGCAAAAATACAGACTGCCATATTTTATTGATTCTAAAAGGCGTATTTTTCACATTTTCACATTGACATCTGAAAATGATGGTGTTCTCATTGCCTGTGCAGATACAAACTTGGTGGATATTCCTAATGATAGGACTAGATAACTGTATCCCCTTAACATTTTAATCAGCAAATGATTTAAAAACCATTAGGGGAAGGAAAATGAATCCTGTTGTCATCAGTAAACCTTCCTTTAACACAATATGTTAAGATCAAGAAGATAACAGCATAAACCTTGCACAATGGACAGCAGCAACTTTGAATACAAAACACAAGTAATAATGAAGTGCTTTTTAAAAACTGTTGCATCACCAGCTCTTTTAATAAAAGAAAGTAATGTCATGGGGAAAAACACAATGATTCTTAGTCAAAAAGTAATTTAGAAACATCAAACTCTGAGTGTGAAAAAGTTTTAAAACTACCTTGACTAATTTTATATTATTTATGTTTCCTTTTTTATATATGCACATGAGTTACAATAAAATTATATATCTAAAAAGTAATAAAAAATTTCTAAGTGATAAGATAACTTTGTGTTATAGTTTAATTGACAGTCTTATTATTACTACCCTGTCCCCTTGGCGGCATGAAAAATAACAGTGTGTCTTATAATCAGTGGCAATTTGAATTCAATGAAAACCTTCCCATGACAAACATCAAGAAATGGTAGATACAATATTTACTTCATTGTGCAGATGAGGTTGCAGTAAAGAAAGAGAAATACCTAGGTGCGAGAAACTATGAAGAAACTTGAAACAATAGGATTTGCAGGTGAGTTTATGTTGGGTTTGCTTTGGGTTCAGGGAGGAAGATGCTCATTTTATGAACCTTGACACTTGAGTTTGGCCCAAAAAGGGGACATGAAATGAGACTCTGGTGCTGTGTCAGGTAGAGAGTTAGACTTAAGAACCTTCATATATACAGGATCCATGAAAGGCAGTGTCCTAAGGAAATTAGGAAAATAATCTATCCACTGGCACAGAAAGATGATAAATATTTTCTCTTCCTATTTCAGCTCATGCAGGAAGTCAGGGACATGAAAATTCTAAATCCAGGGCCCAACCTCAGATGGCCATGGGATTTGAATTTATACTGTCAGCATTTTCTTAGAACAGAGAAAATGTCATGGAAATTGGTCCTCTGAGACTCTTGAAAAGAATAAATGCAAAACTACTCTGGAGGAAAGTTTCCACAATATAAGCCACATAGATTTCTCACCCCAAAAGAGGGCCTAATGTTATAGATTGCTTTATTGTTTTCAGTTCTTCAACCCTTCCTACATTCCCCTCCTACCTGTGCAATGTGACTCTGCAGTTCCTCCCATTAGAAGTGGAATGAATTTCTTACCTCATTGATATTGGGTTTAACCATGTGGTTTGCTTTGGCCAATGTATTATTGATGGACATGAATCAAGCTAAGTTTTAAAATGTACTTGACGCAGCTATAGTTACACTCTTATATATTGCTATCATTTTGTCCTCAAAATAAACAGACTCAGATGGACCTGAGTCTAATCTGCAGTTAGAACCTGAAGTATATCAGGAACTAACCTCTATGTTAGAGTCAAACCTAGCAAAAGCCCAGCACAGATTAGCCAAACCTCAAATGACCCACAGGTGTGAGCAAAAATAAGTGTTCAATAATAATCATTATTGTATCTCTTTTGCACTGAATCCTAAAGTGGTTTACTATGAACCATTACTGTGATAATAACTAACTGATTATAATCCAATAATAAGTGCATTTACAATATAAAACATTTAAGCACATGAGCAATGCACCATGAGTAAGAATCAACAGAGACAATGCATGAAATGATTAGAACAAGAATCTGAAATAAGAGAAAAATCTGAAAAAAAAATGTATGTTTAAGTGATTAGAGAGATAAAATAATGACTTTCTAGAGGGCCCTGGGTGGCTCAGTCAGTTAAGCATATGACTCTAGATTTTGGCTCAGGTCATGATCTCAGGGTTGTAGGATTGAGGCCCAAGTTGGGTTTCTCACTCAGTGTGGAGTCTGCTTGTGATTTCCTCTCTCCCTCTGTCCCTCCTCTCACTCTCTCTTTCTCTCAAAATAGGTAAATTTATTTTAAAAAATAAAATGACTTTCTAAAGATATATCAAGTTTCTATGAAAAAAGTCAGATAAATTTGAGAGGACCAAATATAACTTTTAGAAATGTTGTGGAATGTTGAACATAAATTAGAGCTGAAGAGAAAATTCCAAAATTCTAATCTTTCTATCACTAGAAGGTAGACCTGGGAAATTATTCAGAATTTCATATTAAGAGACAAAAAAGAGATAGGAAACAAGGAACGGATTAAGATGCTTATGTTTTTAATTTGGGGGGAACCTCTGTACTGTATTCCACAGTGGTTACACCAGCTTTCCCACCAACAATGCATGAGGATTATTTTTCCTCTACAATCTTGCCAACACTTGTTTCTTGTGTTTCTGACTTTGGTCATTTTGACAGGGTTGAGGTGATATCTCATTATGGTTTTGATTTGCATTTCCCTGATGATTGGTGATATTGAGCATGTCTTCAGGTATCTGTTGGCCATCTGTATGTCTTTAAAAAAATGTCTGTTCATGTCTTCAGCTCATTTTTAATTGGATTTGTGTGTGTGTGTCTGTGTGTGTGTTGAATTGTAGAAGTTCTTTATATATTTTGCATATTAACCTTTTATCAGCTATATCATTTGCAAATATCTTCTCCCATTCAATAGGTTGTCTTTTTTTTTTTTTGATGGTTCCCTTTGCTGTGCAAAAGCTTTTTATTCCAAAAGACATATGCACCCCTATGTTTATTGCAGGATTATTTATAATAGCCAAGGTATGGAAACAACTCAATTTTCTTTCCATAAATGAATGCATAAAGAAGATGTGGGGTGTACACACACACACACACGCACACACACACACCACTGGACTATTATTCAGTCATAAAAAGAATGATATCTTGCCATTTGCAACAACATGGGTGGATCTAGAGGGTATAATGCTAAGTGAAATAAGTCAGAGAATGACAAATTCTATATTATTTCACCTGTATGTGGAACTTAAGAAACAAATGAACAGAGAAAAAAAGGGATTAAAAAAACCAGACTCTTAAATATAGAGAACAAATTGATGATTACCAGAGGGGGAGGTGGCTGAGAGAATGGGTGAAATAGGTGAAGGGGATTAAGAGTACACTTATTGGGGCACCTGGGTAGCTCAGTGGGTTAAAGCCTCTGCCTTCAGCTCAGGTCATGATCCCAGGGTCCTGGGATTGGGTCCTAGGATCAAGCCCTGCATCGGGCTCTCTGCTCAGCAGGGAGCCTGCTTCCTTCTCTCTCTCTCTGCCTGCCTCTCTGCCTACTTGTGATCTCTGTCAAATAAATAAATAAAATCTTTTTTTTAAAAAAAGTACACTTATTGTGATGAGCACTGAGTAATGCATAGAATTGTTGGATCATTCTACTGTACACCTGAAACTAATATAACACTGTATATTAATTATACCTGAATCAAAAAATAAATTTAAAAAGGGGCACCTGGGGGACTTAGTTGGTTAAGTATCTGACTCCTGATCTCAGCTCAGGTCTTGCTCTCAGGATCATGAGTTCAAGTCCTATGTTGGGCTCCACACAGGGCATAGAGCCTACTTAAAAATTAAAAAAAAGGGGGGAGATAAGGAAAAAAATTTTTAAAAGATGCTTGGATATAATAGGTTCATTGCTGTTGAAGAATAATATGACAGTGGGAATAGGACAAGACAATATTTTAACATAATGGGAAGACAAGAATGAAAATTTTCCAGGATTTATGAAGGACATATATCTTCTGATTAAAGAAATATTGTGATTCCCAATCAGGATAAATAAAAAGAAATCTGCCACCCCAGTTATATTACAGTGAAATTATAGAATGGTGTACATAGAGAGAAAATGTAAGAGCCACCGAAGAAAAAGACAAAATACCTAAAGAAGTATAAGCATCAGACCATCATGATAGTCCACAAAAATGAGAGCTTGGAGAAAGAAAAACAATAATTTTGAAGCAAGAATAGTATGCCCAGATAAATTATTATTCAACGGCGAGGGCAAATTGAAGAACTACTTTAGAAAGACAAAGATGGAGAGAGACTATCACTCCCAAGATCCCCCTGAAAGAATGGGTAGAGGATATATTTCAGGAAGAAGAATTTCTTTTTTTGAACAAGAAGAAACTTAAACCCAGAAGGAATGAGTAATGTTTGTGATGCAAGAAGCAATGGTGTTTGGAGGAAATGGTAAATATTTTAGCAAATCTAAACATTATTGACTAAATAAAATGATAATGACTATTGAGACTCACTTGGGAACTTGACAAAAAAGACCAAACTAAAGTACTAGACAATGTTAGTAAGGAGGGGAAAATTGAAATTAGTGCATTTTTAGATTTGTATTGCTTAGTTTTTGTCTTTGTTAACTCACATACACAGTAAAAGAACAGGAATAGAGGGGCGCCTGGGTGGCTCAGTGCGTTAAAGCCTCCCTTCTGCTCAGGTCATGATCTCAGAGTCCTGGGATCGAGCCCCACATCAGGCTCTCTGCTCAGCAGGGAGCCTGCTTCCCCTTCTCTCTCTGCCTGCCTTTCTGCCTACTTGTAATCTGTCTGTCAAATAAATAAATAAAATCTTAAAAAAATTTAAAAAAAAAGAACAGGAATAGAAGGCAAACTTTCAAAACAGTAGAAAAGGAATTTAAAGAACTCGCTATAGGGAAGTAGAAAAAAAAAGGAAATAAAATAAATATAAAGGACAAAATAAAGTTGTAAAATAGTCATATATTTCAAGGAATCACAATAAATTTATATAGACTACATATACTAGTTAAAGGAGAGATTCTCAGTTTAGATAATTTTTAAGTCCATATATGCAGTTTCTTTTTTTTTTTTATTAATTTTTTTTATTTTTTTCAGCATAACAGTATTCATTATTTTTGCACCACACCCAGTGCTCCATGCCATCCGTGCCCTCTACAATACCCACCACCTGGTGCCCCCAACCTCCCACCCCCCACCCCTTCAAAATTCTCAGATCGTTTTTCAGAGTCCATAGTCTCTCATGGTTCACCTCCCCTTCCAATTTCCCTCAACTCCCTTCTCCTCTCCATCTCCCCTTGTCCTCCATGCTATTTGTTATGCTCCACAAATAAGTGAAACCATATGATAATTGAATCTCTCTGCTTGACTTATTTCACTCAGCATAATCTCTTCCAGTCCCGTCCATGTTGCTACAAAACTTGGGGATTCATCCTTTCTTTCTTTTTTTTTTTTTTTTTACAGCTTTATAAACATATATTTTTATCCCCAGGGGTACAGGTCTGCGAATCGCCAGGTTTACACACTTCACAACACTCACCATAGCACATACCCTCCCCGATATCCATAACCCCACCCCCTCTCCCAACCCCCTCCCCCCATCAACCCTCAGATAGTTTTGTGAGATTAAGAGTCACTTATGGTTTGTCTCCCTCCCAATCCCATCTTGTTTCATTTACTCTTCTCCTACCCCCTCGACCCCCCATTGACCCTCAACTCTATGGTCAACTCATCTTCGACAAAGCAGGAAAGAATGTCCAATGGAACAAAGACAGCCTCTTCAATAAATGGTGTTGGGAAAATTGGACAGCCACATGCAGAAAAATGAAATTGGACCATTTCCTTACACCACACACGAAAATAGACTCAAAATGGATGAAGGATCTCAATGTGAGAAAGGAATCCATCAAAATCCTCGAGGAGAACACAGGCAGCAACCTCTTCGACGTCAGCCGCAGCAACATCTTCCTAGGAACATCACCAAAGGCAAGGGAAGCAAGGGCAAAAATGAACTTTTGGGATTTTATCAAGATCAAAAGCTTTTGCACAGCAAAGGAAACAGTGAACAAAACCAAAAGACAACTGACAGAATGGGAGAAGATATTTGCAAATGACATATCAGATAAAGGGCTAGTGTCCAAAATCTATAAAGAACTTAGCAAACTCAACACCCAAAGAACAAATAATCCAATCAAGAAATGGGCAGAGGACATGAACAGACATTTCTGCAAAGAAGACATCCAGATGGCCAACAGACACATGAAAAAGTGCTCCATATCACTCGGCATCAGGGAAATACAAATCAAAACCACCATGAGATATCACCTCACACCAGTCAGAATGGCTAAAATTAACAAGTCAGGAAATGACAGATGCTGGCGAGGATGCGGAGAAAGGGGAACCCTCCTACACTGTTGGTGGGAATGCAAGCTGGTGCAACCACTCTGGAAAACAGCATGGAGGTTCCTCAAAATGTTGAAAATAGAACTACCCTATGACCCTGCAATTGCACTGCTGGGTATTTACCCTAAAGATACAAACATAGTGATCCGAAGGGGCACATGCACCCGAATGTTTATAGCAGCAATGTCTACAATAGCCAAACTATGGAAAGAACCTAGATGTCCATCTACAGACGAATGGATAAAGAAGATGTGGTATATATACACAATGGAATACTATGCAGCCATCAAAAGAAATGAAATCTTGCCATTTGCGACGACATGGATGGAACTAGAGGGTATCATGCTTAGCGAAATAAGTCAATCGGAGAAAGACAACTATCATATGATCTCCCTGATATGAGGGAGAGGAGACATATATGCAGTTTCAAAAGACACCCTAAGATATAATGACAGAAATATTGCCAATATTGAGGTAGAACTAGTAGATATTCCATGCCAAATTCTGGACAAATGAAAACTGATGTAATTTTATAAATTTCAGTGAAATAGACTTTGGGGAGGGAGAGATAAAGGGTCAATAGAAAAATGATAAAAGGAACAATTCACTCTAAAGATAAAATAATCCTGAGCCTTCATTCAACTAGCATAGCCTTAAATATACAAAGCAAATTAACAGAATTAAAAGAGATTAAAAATCTCTGCCATTATAGCTCTCTCAGTAATAAATAGGTCAACTAGACAAAAAAATAGTAAATATATCGAAGACTTAATAATACAATAAAAGCCTGATTTAATTGATATATAGAGTTTTATATACAGTAGTTGGAAAATAATCTTCATGCATGCATGAACTTACAAAAATTGAGGCTACAAAGTAAATTGTAATACATTTCAAATAATAAATATTATATAGAAAACATGCTCTGACCAAAATGTAGTAAGAAATCAATAAGGGAGCTGTCACTGAACCTTCAAATTATCTGTTGGAACCCAAACAGTTACTTCTTAGGAGTCAGAATGAATCAGAAATATGTAAGCCCTAATAGGAACTGAACACAAAGGAAAAATCTTTCAAAGTTCTGAAGGAAAATTATTTGTAACCTGTATATTATTTACCCTTTCAAATTATAAATTGAATATGAGGTTAGGGTGAAAATGTTTTTAGACATTCAAGGTCTCAAAATATTTACCTAGAATATTAATGGAAGATTTGCTCCACTAAAATGAGAATCATAAAATCAGAGAACAGAAGTCATACAGGATTGTAGCAACAGAGTCTTTTGGGTAATGATAAGGAATGTTCCTAGGAGGACAAGTGAGCAAAAAGGGCAACTTGTTCAGCTCAGAAGAAGTTGGAAGTCCCTGGGAAATCTTTACTTAAGAAGAGACTAATATATAATGTGTCTGAATGGATAAAGGGTACATTTAGATAATTGCTTGTGAATATGAATTAGTGATGAGTAATAGACATGCAAATGAAAACCTCAAAAAACCATAAAATCCAGGTTAAAAAAAGTTTTGCAAGAAAAATTTATCTTGGTATACAGCAAAATAAATTCTTGGTTCATTTAATTAGAAAATTTGGGTAATCATAATCAAACACTGAATAATAAAATTATTAATTAAATGAGAACTATAAATTAGAACTATAAATTAAAATAGAATGGTAAACGGAGGCTTGCATGTGGAAAGCAGGAAAAGATATGTATTTTAAAATAGCAAATCCTCAATTTTAATAGAGGGAAATCACAGGTAATGTCTACCATGAAAAAAATCAAAAGTAGCCATATATAAATATGTCATTTAAAGAAGTGGAGGTTTAAAAAAAATAAATTAAAAAAAGTTGAAAGGGAAGAAAATGTGGATAAGTCTGCTATTTTTCTTACAATGACTCCTGAAAAAAGTTAACTCTTTTAACAATATACATTTTTATTCGATGAAAATTCAAAATAAAAGCAGAAGGCCAAGTAGGACTTTACAAAAATTAGGTAAGCATATAGCTAAATGAATTAGAAAATTAAGTTTCATAAAACCACAAACTAGAAAGAAGGCAGTAACAAAAATAATGGCAAAAGTTAAATTAAAAGCAAAAGTAACAGGAACCATTAATAAAACTGCAAGAAGATTATTTAAAAAGCCAATAAAAATTCTACAATAATATTGATAAACTGGGAGAGGAAAGAGAAGAAATACACTACGTATGAAATAACTATGGATACAGAACCACAGCTACTTGAACTTCATAGTGTTCCCTTATGACTTTTTAAATTATGAACTTCAGACCAATAGGTTTGAAAACTTAAAGAAAATGAGTAGTTCTAGAAAAATATGACAACAAAACTGACTTGGGAAGAACTAGAAATCATTAAAAAACGAAATCTGTCAGAAGAACCACGCACACCCCAAACCTAAATATAACTATAAATATACTGTTGGCAGGTGAAATCTAGCATTGTACATAAAAATCATAAAATGTCACAAGCAGGAAAGAAATAAAGAATGGTATAATAATAGAAAATGTATTCATTTAATTTATTATTTTAACAGATTAAAGGAAAAATTATATGATCATCTCAATCGATGTAGAGAAAGCACTCAATGATGTTCAATAGTCATTTATGAAATTTTAAAAATAACACTTTTTGTAAACTAGGAGTAGAAGGCTGCCTTCTGAATCTACTAAAGCATATATGCTATGGTAGACTGAAAAATGGCCCCTGGAAGATATCAGGTTCTAATTCCAGGCACCTGTAAATGTTACCTTATTTGGAAAAGGGGGCTTTGCCAATGTGATTAAGTTAAGGATCTTATGGTGGGAGATTATCCTGGGTTATTGATGTTGGTCTTAAATGCCATCCGAAGGACCTTTATAATAAAGAGAGGGCTAGAGGGAGATCACATACATACACACACACACACACACACACACACACACACACTCACTCACTCACTCATGAGAAGTTCAGGTGAAGATGGAGGCAGGGATTGGAGTCATGTGCCATAAACCAAGGGAGAAATTCTCCCTTAGGTCCTTTGGAGGGATTATGTCCCTGCTGACACCTTGATTTCAGCCCAGTGATAATGATTACATATTTATGACCCTCAGAACTGTGGGAGAATAAATTTTTGTTGTTCTAAGCCATGTAGTTTGTGGTCATTGATTACAGCAGCCCTTGAGAAACTTAGATACATGTACCAAAAAATCTAAAGCAAGCATTATATTTAGTGACAAAATGTTACAAGCATTCCTTTAGAGAGCAAGGCAAAGATGCCCTCTTTTCAATATTCTTCTGGAGGTTTTGAACAAGATAATAAGACAAATAAAGAAAGAAAAGACATGAGGACTAGAAAGAAAGAAAATCTATTAGTGACAGGAGAAATGGTTGTCCATGCAGAAAATCCGAGAGTACCTGGAAACTGTTAGAACCAAGAAAGAGGCCAGCAAGTTTGGTGAATTCAAGAGCAGTGATATTGTTCCACAGTGTCCATTTATACCAGGATCAAAAAGTTTGGAGTACCCAGAGATAGTCCTAATTACTACATATAAGATCCATAGGGAGATAGTTATAAACATTTATTGAAGCATATAAAAGAAGACCTTAGTAAATGAAAGCTTTTACCATATTCACAAATGAAAAGATTTGCTATTTTAAAGATAGTACCTGTCCCAAATTAATCTACAGTCAAGACTCTAGCAGGATTTTGCATCTCCCTATCTTAAAGGATGTGTTTTTATTTAATAAACTTTCAGAGAGAGCACTATATGATAGCCCTTACCATGAGTCATGTGCAGTTCTAAGCAATTTACAAATATCCACTGAATCCTTAAAACAACCCTATGAAGTAAGAACTATTATTTTCTGTGTTGGTTATTTTCTGTCAACCTGACAGAGCTAAGGGATGCTCAGGTAGCTGGTTAAAACATTATTTCTGAATGTATCTGTGAGAGTGTTCCAGAAGAGATTGGCATCTGAGTCAACATAAATAGGCTCAGGCTGAGTAAAGGTCTCTCACCAGGTAAGAGGATGTCTTCCAATCTGTTGACAGCCCAAGAAGAACAAAAAGGCAGAGGAAAGGCGAATTTGCCCTCTAGTCTTAAGCTGGGACATCCATCTTCTTTTGTCCTTGGATGTTACAACTCCTGATTCTTTGACCTTTGGATGATTTTTAGGCCTTACACCATTATGTTCCCATGGTTCCCAGACCGTTGGGCTCAGATTGAATTATACCACTCGCTTCAAGGTTCTTTAACTTGTATATGGCAGATCATGGGACTTCTTGGGCTTTATAACTGTATGAGCCAATTTTTATATAATAAAGATGCATCCTATTGCTTCTGTTTCTCTGGAGAACCTAATACATTATCTTCATTTTGCTGATGAGGTAAAGAAGGTTGAGAGATTAAATAGTTTGTCCAAGGCCATAAAGATATTAAGTGATGAAGATCCAGACTCAGTCTGCTTCAGGAGACCATGCTATTAACAATTAAACCATATGGAGGCCATAGTGAGATTTTCTCATACGTGGAGATTCAAGACATGACAAATTTGGCAAGCCAAATAAATGGGGCTAAGGAATTAGAAAAAGATAAAGTTAGATCTGTACCTCACACTACACACAAATTCCAGGTGGATTAAAGGCATGGGATAAAAAAATGAAATGGCAAAACTTTCAGAAGAAAGGTGGAGGAATATCTCCATGGTATTTGGAAAAGAGAGATATCTTAGGACAGCAAAACATAAACCACAAAGAAATTTTTTTAATAAATTTGAATATGTTACTAAAATAAACTCTGTATGGTGAAAGAAACCATAAAATTTTACAATACAAGTCACCAACTAGGAGAAGATATCTACCATTGATGTAAAAATTAGTACCTTGGTGGCTCAGTCAGTTAAATGTCTGCCTTCAGCTCTGGTCAGGATCCCAGGGTCCTGGGATCAAGCCCTGCATCAGGCTCCCTCTGCCTGCCAGTCCCCCTGCTTGTTCTCTCTCTGTCTCTCTCTCTCTGTCAGATGGGTGAATAAAATCTTTTAAAAAATCAATATGGAAAAGAAAAAACAACAGAAAGGGTGAATAGTATAAATAGGTGATCAAGAGAGGGGAAGAAACCCAAAGACTAGAAATAATGCTCAACTTTATGAGTAATTAAGTAGATGCAAATTAAGACACAGTGATAACAATTTACTACACATATATAATATGTATAAAGATATTTAATGATATATGTTTAAATTTACATACTTAAATCATAAGTATAGCATACCCTATGTATCTCTTTCATTTCTCTTAATAAAATTTAAATACCATTGCTTATTAGTACACACTTTGGTTTTTATGGCTGAGTAACATTCTATTATAGAGACTTGCCATAATTCATATGCCAGTCATATAATAAGGGACATTTAAGTTGTTTCATTTTTGTTATTTTGTTTTTACTAGCAATGCTGCAAAAAACATTCTTATACTTAGATAATGTGCAAGTACCTCTGAAAGTTAAGTTCTTACACACAGACTTGCTAGGTTAAAATGCTGAACTTCCCTCTAAAAATTTTGAATTAATTTGTAATCTCACCAACAGGTGAGATATCTATTTTTAACTTTACTGCATACTTTAAATTTTTTATCTAATACACAGAACATGATATTTGGTTTCAGTTCAATGTATATTTTCATAATTATAAGTGAGATTGCACAAATATTATAAAAAAATTTCCTCCTGTTGTTTATTATTATCCTTATGACTTCATTTTATGTTTATACTTTTGATGCAAGTAAATAATTTTTGATGTAATAAATAAGGTACTGATCAAGGTTTATTTTGTTCCAAATGGCTAGCCAGTTGCTACAACATCATTTACTAACTAATCTATTTTTCCCACTGAATGGTAATGCCACATTCTGTAAATTAAATCCCCATATGGGCTTGGGTCCATTTCCAAACTCTCTTTTTCAATGGCTGCTTTATTTATGTGCCAATACCAGATTGTTTAAATTATTGTAAGTTTATTATATGTTTTACTATTTGGTTTGGTGCCCCCTCATAATTCTTTCACAGATTTGTTTTGGCTATCCTCAAATATTTATTTTTCATTTGAAATTTAGGATACTCTTATCTGAAGGCAAAAATTCTTTTGCTTTTTTATTGTTGTTATTGAAATTACAGATTAATTTAGGAAGAATTAACATTTTTATCATACTGAGTCCTTCTAAGCCAACAACAGTCGATCTTCTCTCATTTAGTCTAGTCTTCTGTGTTTTTCAGCAAAACTTAAAAGTTTTCTTCATATAAGTATGGCACATTTTCAGAGGTTTTGTAGTTGTTCATATTGCTTGGTATTATTTTAAATAACATTTTCCCATCAACCGTTGGAGCTTGCTTGTCTACTGAAAAATTATTTTCTTAAATAATTTTATTTTTTTTCATTGTTCCAAGATTCGTTGTTTATGTACCACACCCAGTGTTCCATGCAAATCTATTTTTGACCTTAATATTAAAACTAGGCACCTTATTGAATTCTCTGCTTTCCTTAAAATAATTTTCAGTGGATCCTCTTGGATTTTCCAGGGTGAAAAGTGTATCATATGCTAAAAATAATTATTTTGCCTCCTATTTTCTAAATACGATTTAGAAATTATATATTATTATACTATTTATTCCTTCTTTTGCTAAATTGGACTAGTCCAAATTTCCTGAGCAATGATAAATAAATGTGTTGATGGGGCATCCTTCTCTTGTTTATTACTCTAATGTAGATACTTCAGGTATAATTAACTATAACACTGTGTATATAAAATGAGTGGTACAGTTGTATATATGCCATTATAACAAGAAAATTTCTATTAATTTTATTATAGTAAGACATTTCAAATCAGGAATGTATGTTTTGTTTGAAAAATCCTTTGATCATCTCAAATTTTCTCCCTCTGTCTACTAATGTAAATAAGTCTATTAAATTTTTTCCTAGTACCAAGATATTCTTTTTTTTTTTTTAAAGATTTCATTTATTCATTTGACAGAGAGAGAGATCACAAGTAGGCAGAGAGGCAGGCAGAGAGAGAGGGAGAAGCAGGCTTCCCGCTGAGCAGAGAGCCCGATGTGGGGCTCGATCCCAGGACCCCGAGATCATGACCTGAGCTAAAGGCAGAGAGGCTTAAACCACTGAGCCACCCAGGCACCCCCCAAGATATTCTTATATTGCAGTATATTCTGCTTTTACTGTGCTGCTGAATTATATTTGGGAGAAGGCAAATGATATTTCATTTATGATTTATACAGTGATAGTCTGGGTTAATTGACATGTAGTTTTCTAATTTTGTGTTGTCTTGGTTGTGCTCTCATCAAAATTATTCTCATTTTACAGGGAGAATTTGGAAGAGTTATTTCTCTTCTTGTGGCTGGGGATAGTTTGTATACTATTGGAATTTTATTTGTCTTAATTATTTGATGGTATTCACTTCTGAAAACATCTCAGTTCTACATTTTTTTGAGGCAGATTTTGGAAATGGATGTTTTCATAGAAAAGCCATCATTTCATTCAGGTGTCTTATTTATTTGCATAGCGTCAAGGAAAGTATTTGCTATGTGTCATTGAATTCCTTCATTGTTTGAGGCTAGTTCCCCTCATTTTGAGCTGGATCCAGTTTAACTGATTTCATTACCTAGCTTCAAGTATTTCATACCCTTTTTAAAAGATTTGCTTTATTTATTTTAAGATTGTTGTATTGTTAAATAATCCCTACTTAAAATGTTTGAGCCCCAACATGGGGCTCAAACTCACACCCCAAGATCAAGAGTCGTATGCTATACCTACTGAGCCAGGCACACACTCCTAAAAGACTGGCTTTTAGATAATTTTAATTTGGGTAAAAGGTAAGCTGACATAATGAAAAGGGCCCAAAATACAGTGGCTTAATGCACAATGAAGTTAAGTTCTCTGTTACACAGAAGTTCAGCTGCCCTGGAATGGTGAGGGTTCTGTTCACAAAGTCATTCAAGAAGTGAGTTTCCTCCCTTGCCTTTCTTCCCACCCAAGGACATTTTCTTCATCTGTTCGACCAAAGTGGGATGGAAACTTCCAAGTCTGTGTTCCATAATGGGGAAAAGGGAAGAAACCCCAAAGAAGACATTTGCTTTAAAATTAGTAACGTAGAAGGGATGCCCATCATTTCTACTCACATCTACCTGTGAGAGTTTAATCACGTGACCCATAGAGTTATGGGTGAGATTGGAACTTGTGGTCTTTGCAGGGCTATTATGTACCCAACTAAATGCTATTGCAAAAGAAAGAGGAATTTGATTTGGGGGAGACTTGGAGTCTTCAATAGACATGTGTACTTATTTCTGTTATCCTTTCTGTTTTGTTATTAGTTGATCAAATCAGTCTGCTTTGCTTAATTTTTGTTATTGTTTTTACTCTTTTGATAACTTCTGGAGTTGAATTCTGCCTGTAGTGTTAAAATGTTTAAATGCTTTAAAATGCGCTCCTCGTGGGCTCATAGTAGAATTGCACCTCTCCATAGCCATCTAAATTCAGTATAGAAATCTGATTTGCTTTGCATGATGAAATGTGAGTAGAAGTGATGTACCCTGCTTTTTGGAATGAGGGTAGTTTAAGAGCCATAGCACACTTTTCATTTCCTCATCCCTCTCTCTTGGTGATCATGACCTTACCATTGTGCTGCCTCCCAAAATTTTCCTGTGTTCAGCAACTTGGAAGCTCCTGAACCTGGTAATTTGGTTATTTTTACAGAGGCTTCACATATGCATAATTAATCATTAACTCAAATTCCAGCCCCTCTGCCCTTCTCAGACAAAGGACGTACAGCTGAAAATTTTAAGCTTCTAATGATGGTGACCAGTGCCCCTCCTGAAGCTATTCAGGAGCCCACCAAGAGTTGCTTCATTAGAACAAAAGCCATTCCTATTACCCAGGAAATTCCAAGGGACTTAGGAGCCCTGTTCCAAGAATAGGGACAGATCAATATATGTATTTTTTATTATTTCATATTCATGGTTTTAGAATGAGTTATCTTTAAGGTATGAACTTTCTAGAGTTTCGGTGGAAATCCCGAGATACTTAACCTGATGGGAATGTGGGTGGCTGCCCAAATCTCTGCTCCATTCTTTCCATCAACCAGCTGTCACTCTTTGCTGGGCTGCTTGCTGGCTCGCCAGGTGCATGTGTATTTCAGGAGTCATGCAAAAATTTGGGGAAAATTTGTTTGAAGCTTTTGGAGTTCATTCTTCTGTGGCTCCCACTTTTCTGGGATCTCCCCTCAACTTTCAATCATTCTAGACTATAAAAACTGATTCCTCAGCTCCGTAAAGCTCCTGCTTTCTTCTTTGGTGCCCTCTCTGATCCTTTAACTGTGTGAACTGGGAAGTGCCACTGGGAGGAGGAGGTACTAAATAAATTTAGATCTCAACCAGTTTGGTTTCTTTCTTTCAGGTGTCATATATCCTCTAGTTTCTGCCTACTTTTTGTTATTTCCCAATATCTTCAAATAGTGTTTTAAATATTAAAAAAAATTCCAGAAAGTTTAAATTCTATTTAAGCAGGGAATTTATTATTTTCTTTTGATGTTTCTTTTTATCCAGAGACTTTTGGTTTGCTCTCTTAGAGTATTTTTCCTATTAGATGGCTTTGTCCTGCTTATGTTTATTGATGTAGTAGGTATAATTGGTCTTGTTTCTTTTGCTAATATTCTATTTTCTGCTTTTGACAAGCCCTCTTTATTTTTGTTGTTGTTGTAGTTGTTTAGTATCATTTGTGCGATGATATTTATATTTACTTGCTGTAATGATTGCGTGCAAAGAACCCAGCTTTATTTATTGCCCATGGCTGATTTCATTGTGCCTTCATTCTTCTATTCCCAATGATATGAGGCAAACTAAAGTTTTGTCAATTAGATGTAATTCTTTTTCAGATAATTAATCATAAGATTCCAGTGCTAAGGTCAATCACTTGGGAAATTCTTCTGCTTTCTCCTCCTTTCCTTATTCCCAGAGTTGATCTAGGTCCTCTGGCTGTGTGGCAAGGGACAGGATGGGGTCCTGTGGCTGTGTGATGAGGGAGAGGGTAGAGAGAGTGCCTCTTACTCTCCTGCTATCTTTTGATCCTCAGTGCATCCTGTTGCTGAAATATTCCTAGCTAGTGTTCCTTATGGTCTTTTCTGCTGACAAAGTAAAATCCGGTGCTGCCCATTTATTTACATGGACTTCAAGCCAGCTCTCATGCTGTTGATCCTCTGAGGAATGGCCAGAATTCTTGATTGATTACTGGCTTGCATTGTCTTATGCTAGCTCCTATTTTGTGACACCATTATTTACCCAGTTAATAATAGTGGGCTAACCCATCAATACCTTTAATTATTTTCTGTATTCTACCACTCCCACCCACCAGGCAGGTAACTTCCAGGTCATATAACCAACACTCGACACTAACACTCATGACCTTGGCTGTAGGGATAGGTGGGGTATAAGTGTGTTGTCTGAAGTCTATCTGCCTAGCATCTCTCTCAATTGTTCTGTTCTATTATTGCTCAACACAATGTGTATACATCACCATGCAGTGTATGGAAATTCTCAGAGAAGAAGTCTTTCCAAGCCATGCCAAGAAAGTAAATAGGTAGTTCCCTTAGAGATAAGCATCCCATACCTCTCTAGATATTTTTGTAAGTTCTTATTTTAGAGAGGCCATAGTTCTTTTGTTGTTGCTTTGTTTTTCTGTTTGTATTCTACTTTCATAAGAAACTAGCTGTATCTGATTTTATATGCTTCTGGTATTTTTTTGATGAGAAGTATGTTTTTATGTTTTATTGGTCATTTTTCCTTTATTTTTTTCTGTGCTTTTGTATGGAGAGATTTTGAAACTGGGACCTGATATTTACTGAAGATGAATATGAAGAAGGGTCAGAAGAGTAAGCTGGGGCAGGGCCAGTGTAGATGTCATTCTGTTGTCTTGGGACAGGTCTGCCTGGTTCAACTGAAATTCCGAATATGAAAAACCTTGTGAGCGGTGGTTCTCAAATTCAAGTTGCATCAGAAAGCACAGATTATAAGGGCTTCCCTCTTCTGATTCTGTAGGCCCAGGCCAGGGCCCAAGGGCTTGTTTTTCCAACAGGTTCCCAGGTGATAATGAAGATTCTGGTCTGAGAACACAGTTGGAGAATTGCTGACTTAAACTTTCTTTTCAACTGAACAAGATCAGCTACCACAATGTCAACATCACCTGCCACCCTTTCTGCATGCTTCCTGCAAGTACATCGTATTTGTGCTTCCTTGTTCAGTCATTCCTGCCCACAAGCTATGCATCAGACACAGTCTAGAGATGCCACTACAGACTGCCTGAACACTTGAGTTTGTTTTTCCAAGAAAGGGAGAAGTTTTGGTTCTGTGGGATGGGCCACCTCTTTTAAAGGGCACCAAGTACTGTCTGAGATCTGCAAAGGCGTGTTTTTATTTTCCTCTACCTAGGTCCCAATTTTTAAGGTGTTTGGTGCCACTTTTTATGGCTTTGGTTCAGAGTTGTGTCTGTTTATGAGTTTCATCTAATTTGGAAGAGGGGTGTGTGTGTGTGTGTTTCCCTGTGTTATTTTCAACTGGCTTCATAAAGAAGAGTCAGAAATACCTTTCCTAATAGGAAACGAGGTCCTGGGTATCATGTTTCCAAGGCCTATTTTAATTCCAATTATATTTTCTGCTTAATACTTCAGTATTTGACTCTGCTGATGTATCAGTCAGCATTGGTTAGGTTATACACAGTAACAAATATTTCTCTCCCCACCCCCAAATCTGTAATTTAAAACAACAAAGAAATTTTTCTCATTTACTTTACCTACCCATTGTAGATCAGCAGGGACCCAGCCTTATGGAACAGACACATCTTGAAGACTGTTGTTTATCACTCCAGATGAAAAACAGAAGCACACAATGATTCTTATCATTTCTGCTCACATCTCACTCAGAAAAGCAAATCTCTTGGCCACAGCTAACTTCACATGGTTAAGGAAACACAAACCTATTACACTGCACAATGGAACTGCCGAAGCAATTTCCACATGTGGACTTTCCTAAGGTAGATCTGGGATCCACAGCCTAGGTTACCAGAGGATGTGACCTCATAGCTGTTTCTATTGTAGAGTTTCTTTATCCCTTTGCTACTTGCTCGCAGGTTCTCAAGAAGTCCCACACATTTCCACAGTTCTGTTCTATCCCACCTCTGACTCAAGCCCACAGTGACAGGATGATATCTACATCCCTAAGACTCATTATTTTCTCAGACAAAGCTTTTTTTTAGAACTGAACCTAAGTGTGTGTCACATGGTAAGCAGAGAAGCTTTTAGAAGCTTTAAAACCATTCTTCTGAGTTTCACTGCTTCTTAGCCAAGTTTAAGAGCATGTCTTATGCTATGGTCTTGCTAGGATATATCTAGAAAATGTGGCTACATCAAAGTAAAAAATACTCTGAATTCAGAACTCTTGAAAATGAGTCTGTGGCAGGGGGATGTGAGTGGAATTGTCTTGTGTCCCAAGTGTGAAGTCTTACCTGAAGGAAACTATCATCAGGAAATAGTTTATCATGTGCATGACTGCCTCTGGGATAGAATGGCCAGTCTAGATCATAAATGGAAGATGTTTCAGTCAGATAAAGTCAGTCCCAGATTCCTTATCCTCTACTATTCAAAATATATTTTCATCCTGGTTTCTATTTTCCATTCACATTTAACTTTGTTACATGTAGGCTCTTGTGTTTCAAATACTCAGTAAACTTAAATATGATGTCCATAAATCCCATTTTATCTTCTGCACAAATGCTGTAATTCAAATGCTGGCTTCCCCCTTAAAGTCCAGGGTAAGTCCACTGGAGAGGTTCTGTGTGGTTGACTTTATAAAGGAATGAAAATCAGGCCAATAAAGCTGTCTGGATCTCTTAACTTGAGGCCAGTTCAAGAGTATAAATTAATCCTGACCTTGGGTGAAACATATTTCAGCTGAGACTGAAGTTGCTTCTTGTCAATGCATTTATGGATCTAAGCATTCTTGGCTATTAAAAAAGTCAGTCCTTGGCATTATTGGAAAAAAGCAGTATGCAGATCTGGGAAGCTTATTGGAGAATGTGAATCTTCACAATCCTAGAAATCCTTATAGTGGTAGTGAAGATGTTGCTATGTCTTTGATTTTTCACTTGGACCATGGGGGCTTGTTTAGAGGGAGAAGAATGCCACTCAGCACCCGTGGGCCTTTCCCAGTCCCCATGATCAGGCATCACAGTGATCAGTCTGACCCATATACTGTCAGAACAATTCTTTGAGCCATGCTACCAATGATGGAGAAACTGTCTCAGCCTCCTGTTATTAATGGAAAATAAAATCAGAGTTTGTATCGAAAGTCAACTTTGACAATATTAGCTTCTTTAAATTGCAATATTTTCTAATAGAAAAGCCAAAGAAAGCTTTAGTTGGAAGGAAAATGTTCAGTTTCAGGATTTCAGGAGAAGGTATTGCACCGTGGTCATAAGCATAGGCTCTGGAATCAGATTGCCTGGGTTCGAGTCACAGCTGTGCCTTATGATTCTGGGAAATTTACTTAACACTCTCTACCTCAGTTTTCTCATCCATAAAATCAGTGATAATCCTCCCTCATTAAATTGTTGTGAGAATTGGAGTGCCTGGGTGGCTCAGTGGGTTAAAGTCTCTGCCTTCGGCTCAGGTCATTGTCTCAGGGTCCTGGGATCAAGCCCCGCATCGGGCTCTCTGCTCAGCAGGGATCCTGCTTACCCCTCTCTCTCTGCCTGCCTCTCTGCCTACTTGTGATCTCTGTCTGTCAAATAAATAAATAAAATCTTTTAAAAAAATTGTTGTGAGAATTAAATGAGTTAATGCAGAGAAAACACTTAAATTAGTACCTAACACAGAGTCTTTAATACATATTAGCCATTATTACTGTTACTGTCACCACCACTACCATGGTTTCCCACATGTAGGACAAGAAGCAGACTAATGATACAGTTTACCGTTTGCTTTCCTGCTGGGCACACCCCAAGTTCATCTTATTTTATTCTCTCAATAATAACCTGATGTAAGTATTGTTCATGAGGTCATTTATCCTGGCTTATATATCAGTCCTCTATTCAGTCCGTCTTTATTGAGTGCTCGTTATATGGCCAGGCACTTCTCTGGGTGCTGAGAAAGGAGCAGTAAGGAAAACAGGGAAGAAAATGGGCTCTGTCTTCATGAAGCTTACATTTAAGGAGAGGGACACAGAGACTACCTAAAAAACAAGCAGGTAAAATATAGAGCATGCCAGAGATCATAGTAAGTGCTATGAATAATAGCTACATAAGGGAGGTGAATCGGAAGAGCTCAGGGTGAGGGTGTTGTAGTTTCGAGGAGAATATAAGTGAGGACCTCCCTGGAAGGTGAGGTTTGAGCAGAGGCCTGAAGGATATGAGGGCATTGGACCTGCACCTGTCAGCAGTCCTGGCATCCCAGCCCCAGAATGCAGAAGTGCAGAGGGACTGGTGGTTTGGAGTATTTGAGAAAAAACACCAAAGACAGGACTGCTGGTGTGAAGTGACTGCATTAACATGCCCATAATGGGGACCCAGGAGGAGCAACAGGTTTTGTATGGCCTGGCAAGACTTTGGAAAGACTTTGATTTTTGTTTTCTGAGTGGCTAGAAAACCACTGCCTTTCTTTAAGGAACTAGATTTGTTTTGATAAAGATTTAAATACACTGTGCAAAAAGTTTTATGTATCAGTTATGAAACTGTCATTTCATATATTTTATCTGTTGTGTTTTTTGGTTTTGGGGTTTTTAAAATTATTTTAGGCAAGAGGGTAAATCTGTAACCTCTTGCTCCTTCTTGGTTAGAAGCAGATGTCTGCCATTATACTTTTGCCTTTTCTAATATTTCATGTAAATGAAATCACATTATTTTGTAGTTGTTTCTACTTTGCTTCTTTCATTCAACATGATGCTTTTGTGATTCATGCATATTGTTGTATCTATCGGTAGCTTGTTCCTTGAGTAGAATTCCATTGTTTGGATGCACCATAGTTTTGTGATTTAAAATTTTTTAATTTATTAAGTTTTAATTTTTATTCCAGTGCCACAGTTTTTTAAATTAATTCTAAGTGGCCAATATTTTAAAACCTTTATACTGAAGTATAATTGATATTCAATAAATCGCTCACAACTAAAGTTAAAAATATAATAAGTTTTGACATACATATATACCTATGATATCATTACCACAATCAAGATGATGAACATAAAGTTTCCTTATGCCTCTTTATAATCTCCCCCTCCCTTCCCTTTCCACCTCTATCCTTGGGCAACCATTGATGAACTTTTTGCTTTTTCTAGAATTTTATACAATGCAATCATACAGTGTGGTTGTCTTTTTGGTCTGGCTTCTTTTACTCAGAATGAAACCATATATCTATTCAAAGACAGGTATATAAATTTTCATGGCAGTAGCCAAACACTGGAAACAGCCCAAATGTCCCTCAAAAGGTGAATGAATAAATCGGTTGTGGTATGTCAATGTAATAGAATATTACCCAGCAAGAAAAAGGAGCAAACTATTGAAATACCTAAAATGTGGATGAATCTCAAAATAATTATGCTGAGTAAAAGAGGCTAGGCAGAAAGAGCATATACTTTATGGTTCCATTTCTATAAAATTAAAAACTGTAGAAAATGCAAACTGTATTACAAAAGCAAACTATATTACAATTGCTTGGGGATAGGGAGTGGTGAGGAAGGTGAGAGGGAGTGATTACAAAAGAGCATGAGGAATCTTTTGGGAGTGATGTGTTCACTGTCTTGCTTAGGATGGTAGTTTCGTGGATATACACATACATTGTAAGTATGCATATTTTATTTGTCAATTATATCTCAGTAAATCTGTTAAAAAGCCAGCTAGGGAGAATTTACCCAATAAAATTGAATGAAGAAGATCACTAAAATATTTTTAAATTACATAGAGAGATTTTACTCATATGCACACGTGCACACACACACACACACACACACACACACACACACACAGAAGGTATGATCCATGATTTCTGGGGGCCAGGGTGAGGAGTAGGGTTAACTGTAGAAGGGCATGAGGGAAGTTTGAGATGATGGAAATATTCCACATCATGATTATGGTAATGGTTACAAGACTTAACACATTTGTCAAAACTCATTGAACTATACAGTTAACATAGGTGAATTCTTTGTATGTAAATTGTGCCCTCCAAAAAAGGCTGACTAAAAAGCAATTAAATTACTCAATAATAGTGCCAAACTCTAATCTAGGTGCTGGGAACACAGTCAACTTATGTTCAGGGGTATAAACTCAGTGGAAGAGGAAGATCATAAACACGTAAGCAAGGTGGGAGGAAGGATGGGTGAAACAGGTGATAGGGATTAAGAGTACAGTTATCATGATGAGCACTGAATACTGTATAGAATTCTTGAATCACCATATTGTACACCTGACACTAGTAAAACACTATGTCATACTGGAATTAAGTAAAAAAATATAAACATACAAACAAGGAAGATCAAGTAATTTTAACAGAAGATACCCTAAAACTGATGTGTGTTTGTGTGTGTACGTGTGTGTGTTTGTGTGTGAGTGTGTTTGTGTGTATAGAAAGTCTACTTCAGCCTCAGAGTCTAGGAAAGGCTTCTCTAAGGTAGACATACTGGAGATGAAACCTGAGTGACGTGAAAGGAGAACATTTTAAGATTAGGACGGAGCCTTCCAGACAGAAGACGCAGCTAATATAAGGGGTCTCGGATGGAATTTACTCATTATATTCAAGGAACAAGAGGAAGGCCACTGGGGTTGAAGCAACTGATGACAGGGAGAGGCCAGCAGTTTTGCAATCATGCAGGGCCTTGAGCGCCTGCAAGGAAGGACAGAGGACCCTATGTTCCTTTCCTCTTCTAAGATTCTACTGCATTCATTTTGTCACTGTAATTATTGGATGCTTGATTTAGTGCTTGTAAATTTATTGCTTATCAGGTGAATTATACCTAAAATATACTGGGTTTACTCTCCTTGAAAACTATTCTATGTTCTTTCTTAAATCAAACTCATTCCTCTCGATTACAATAAGAGATCCTTTGACATTGAAGATTTGATGCTCCATGCATCACTGCTACTCTTGAATTCTGGGAGTTTTGCTTTTGAGTATCTTGCAGGGAGAAGAATGTTTAGAAAGGAAAGCTGAAGCTTGCTGGGAAAGATTCCCTTGGATAAACAGATCCCTAGGAAATATATCATCCATTCCATTGAACTTCACCAGACATATATTGGCATCTGCTGTGTGCCACGTCCTGTGTGCTCAGTGTTGGTGGCATCACATTGTTGGGTCACAAGCATAGACTCTAGAATCAGACTGTCAAGGTTCAGATACTGGCTCTACCAATTATAAGCTGCAGGACTGGGGACAAGTTAACTAACCAGTTTTATCTTTCATTTTCTTTCCTGTAAAATGAGAATAATAATAAAACCTGCTTTGTATGCAGTAATGGGGGTCAGAAAATATATATATATATATATATATATATATATATATATATATATCTTTTGGAACAATGTCTAAAGCATTTTTGCATAGGAACTAAAAAATCTGGCTATGGGCATATGCATTTGACATATCTGTGTTGAAGTCAAGGATCCCAGATAATGGGTGCAGACCTCCAAAAGGCAAGGGCCTGCCGATGGTGTATGTGCTCTAAGGCCCAGAGGCAGGAGGCGGGCAGGCTTTGCAGAATGTCAGCATGAGCTACAGCTGCACAGAAACAACCCTGCACAGTGGGACATCTCAGAGTGGTATTGACCTCGGCCCTCATTACTTGCCCATCTTTTCATTTGACATTCGATTAAAATCATGGCGGAAAGAACTGAGGTTAGGGTTTGTGTCAGTCCTTACTTCTCTATCATTACATTATACTAGTATCCTGGGACTAGGGCAATAGAAAGACAATTTTTATAAGATCAGTAAATAACTTTGAAGCAGATAAAGAATTATTACATAAGGAATGGTGTATCATTAATTATTCTCCATCTCTACAGAGGGCAGACGGTGGAAGTAGGTTTGGCATTCCACAGGAAAGAGAAGTTGGCTAATTGGAAGAACTTTCTGACCTGGGGTTTATTAAATGCTGTAATGTGTTATTAAGGATGGTAGAGAATTCTCTTACTAGAAAACATTTTAAAATAGCAGAGCTAGTTGCCTGTCTGCAGTGGTTAAGTTAGTCCTGCTTGGTGGTAGTGAACAAACAAAGGATGATTTCCAGCGGCCTGTGGATGCAGTGAAATGGACAGTGTTACTCAACAGTGTTTCTTGAGCTCTCATCTGTGCCAGAAGTACTGGTGCTAAAGATAGAGCTGAATCAGAAATAGGCCCAGCCCTCTGTGAGCTCAGCTTGTAGAGCCAAGTGTCCTTGGGGATCAAGGGGTTTTGGGGTGCGAGGTTGAAGACCACGGAGAAGAACCATAGGTGACTCACTACATGTTTCCTATGTTGGACCTTGGATACCTGGTAGATGTGCCCCAAGGCTGGGAGTCTACACATGAATATGCCCATTCAGCATGCCCAGATGAATGAGGCAGATCTTCCTGGTTTCTGTTGAATAGATGGCCATGAAGGTGAGCCTTAAGCAGGTCAGCTTTGGTCCCTGTCCTGTGCACCTGTGGACTTACATCACAACTACAGTCCTGTCCAGGCAGTTCTCTCTCCCACTCCCTTAGCTCATAGTTATGAGAGTCTAAGATCTAAGATTTTCCATTCCGACCCTCTTACCTGTGTAGAGGTTAATGAGCCTAAGAAAGACTGATTGAAAAGAAAGGATGATCTATTTGGCTCTAAGGATGAACAATCCTGTGGCACCTGAGTGTCTTAGTGGGTTAAGCTTCTGCCTTCGGCTCAGGTCATGATCTCAGGGTCCTGGGATCAAGCTCTACATTGGGCTCTCTGCTCAGCAGGGAGCCTGCTTCCTTCTCCTCCTCTGCCTGCCTCTCTGCCTACTTGTAATCTCTCTTTCTCTGTCAGATAAATAAATAAAATCTTAAAAGAAAAAAAAAGAATGAACAATCCTGAAGACATCAATCCCTCATCTTACTGGGATGGTATAGTCCTTGCTGGGGGCACAGGCTTAGGGAACAGGCAAGACTGTCACTTTCTAATTGAGTGACTGGGCCTACTTATTTCACTCCTCCACACATCAGCATCTGCATCTACAGGGAAATGAGATAGCATATGATGGTGTTCATTACAGAACCTGGGAAATAACAGGAACTCAATAAATTGAAATTATGTTCATTTTATTATTATTGTTCCATTGGCACATGGATTAAGACCCATATAATCCTTCCTTTCCTCTGATTTATCCATTTATGGACAACTTTATTTATTTATTTTTTTCATTTTCTTTTTTTTAAATTGTGTTATGTTAGTTACCATACAGTACACCATTAGTTTTTGATGTAGTGTTCCATGATTCATTGTTTGCACACTCAGCAGGTGTTTGGTACCTGCTATTTCAAGGTTAGTGTGGGAAGAGTGTGACCACTTGCCCTCAATTTGCCATGGAACATAGGATCCATTCTATTTCTAGCCTCTAAACACCAGGAAGGTTTTGGGGACATCTGTCAGTAGCCGCTAAGATATCTGGCTCGTGGGTAAGTGAACCCACACAATGGGAGAGCCAGTGAGTGAGTGGAAGGAACGAAAAAATATGTGGAGCCCCCAGAGATGCCAATATTTTATGGACAACTTTATTCCTTTTTTATCATTTTCTCTTTTTAATTGTGTTATGTTAGTCATCATACAGTACACTATTAGTTTTTGATGTAGTGTTTCATGATTCATTGTTTGCATGCAACACCCAGTGCTCCATGCAATCTGTACCCTCCTTAATACCCATCACCAGGCTACCCATCCACCCAACCCTGCCCTTCTAAAACCCTCAGTTTGTTTCCCAGAGTCCATAGTCTCTTATGGTTCATCTTCCACTCTGATTTCTCCCCCTTCATTTTTCCCTTCTCTTAATGTCCTCCATGCTATTCCTTATGTTCCACAAATAAGTGAAACCATATGATAATTGGCTTTCTCTGTTTGGCTTATTTCACTTAACATAATCTCTTCCAGTCCCATCCGTGTTGATGCAAAAGCTGGGTATTCATGCTTTCTGATGGCTGAGTAATATTCCATTGTGTATATGGACCACATCTTCTTTATCCATTCATCTGTTGAAGGGCATCTTGGCTCTTTCCACATTTTGGCTATTGTGGACATTGCTGCTATGAGCATTGGGGTGCATATGGCTCCTCTTTTCATTACATCTGTATATTCAGGGTAAATACCCAGTAGTACAATTGCTGAGTCATAGGTTAACTCTATTTTTAAATTTTTGAGGACCTCCACAGTGTTTCCAAAGTGGCTTACCAATTTGCATTCTCACCAACAGTGTAAGAGGGTTCCCCTTTCTCCAGAACTTGTCCAGCATTTTTTTGTTTCTTGCCTTGTCGATTTTTGCCATTCTAGCTGGTATAAGGTGGTATCTCAATGTGGTTGTTTTTTTTTTAAAGATTTTACTTATTTATTTGACAGAGAAATCTCAAGTACGTGGAAAGGCTGGCAGAGAGAGAGAGACAGAGAGAGAGAGGAGGAAGCAGGCTCCCCGCTGAGCAGAGAGCCCGATGCAGGGCTCGATCCAAGGACCCTGGAACCATGATCCGAGCCAAAGGCAGAGGCTTTAACCCACTGAGCCACCTAGGTGCCCTCTCAATGTGGTTTTGATTTGAATTTCCCTGATGGCTAATGATGATGAACATTTTTTTCATGTGTCTGTTAGCCATTTGTATGTCTTCTTTGGGGAAGTGTCTGCTCATGTCTCCTGCCCATTTTTTGACTTGATTTTCTGTTTTTGGGTGTTGAGTTTGAGAAATTCTTTATAGATCTTGAATATCAGTCCTTTGTCTTTAGTGTCATTTGCAAATATCTTCTCCCATTCTGTGGGTTGCCTCTTTGTTTTGTTGACTGTTTCCTTTGCCGTGCAGAAGCTTTTTATCTTGGGGAAGTCCCAAAAGTTCATTTTCGCTTTTGTTTCCCTTGCCTTTGGAAATGTGTCTTGAAAGAAGTTGCTGTGACTGATATCAAAGAGGATACTGTCTATGTTCTCCTCTAGGATTTTGATGGATTACTGTCTCACATTGAGGTCTTTCATCCATACAGAGTTTATCTTTGTGTGTGGTGTGAGAGAATGGTCCAGTTTCATTCTTTCTTCTGTATATAGCTGTTTAATTTTCCCAGCACCATTTATAGAAGAGACAGTCTTCTTTTCCACTGGATATTTTTTCCTGCTTAGTCAAAGATTATTTGACCATAGAGTTGAGGGTCCATATCTGGGCTCTCCAATTTTCTCAGCACCATTTGTTGAAGAGACGGTCTTTCTTCTATTTGATATTTTTTTCCTGCTTTGTCAAAAATTAGTTGACCATAGAGTTGAGAGTCCATATCTGGGCTCTCTATTCTGTTCCATTTGTCTGTGTCTGTTTTTGGGTCAGCACCATGCTTTCTTGGTGATCACAACTTTGTAATATAGCTTGAAATCAGGCAATGTGATGCTCCCAGCTTTGTTTTTCTTTTCTAACATTTCATTCACAATTTGGGGTCTTTTCTAGTTCCATACAAATTTTAGGATTGTTTGTTCCATATAGACAACTTTAATGATTAAAATATGTTTCTTTGTGTTGATTTGTGCTTAGCTAAAGATATTTAGTACCAGTTAGGTTTTTTAAATCTGTATTACAAACCCTGTAATCATTGAAAATACTTCACTAGTCATGTGTGTGTGTGTGTGTGTGTGTGTGAGAGAGAGAGAGAGAGAGAGACTATTTAGGGATGCATTGCTAAGGATGAATCTAGAAAATGGAACAGTGTTTTAAATGTCAAATGTAATTTTTGGACTCCCACAGCAGTTATCTGCTCCTTTTTTCAATGTCATTCCTTTCTCTTTTTTTAAGCTTAATTATTTATTTACTTAAGTAATCTCTACATACAGTGGGAGGCTTGAACTCACCACTCTGAGATCAAGAGTCACACACACTCTTCCAATTGAGCCAGCCAGGTCCCCCTGATAATAACTTATTATCTGTTCTTGGTACTCTGTGAGCCATGCAGTGTCTGGTTGTAACTTTTCCATTGTCCTAGGTGCATACAGAACTTTTCAGACAGACAGACTGGCAGACACTTTTCTGGAAATAGCCTCTTTGATTCTGGCTCTACTTTAAAACAACTTCCAACTGCCAAAATGTCTTCCCACTTTCCCTCTGGAGATCTGACCACAGTTTCCTCCTCTCCCCCTCTCTACACATTTGGACTTATCTCATCTCATTTCTGTGTCTCTTTCTCTGTCTCTCATTCTCTATCTCTCTCCTTTCCTCTCTTTTTTTCTCTCTCTCCCTCCCCTCCCCTCATCTGTCCTTCCCTGTCCTCCCCTCTTTTGTCCTCCCCTCTGCCTCTTTCTCTATCACACACACACACACACCCCTCTCAATCCTGCAGCCACACATGGCCAGCATGTCTTTCTGTCAGTACAGTTTCTTCTATTTCCCACCCATTCCAGTCCTCCTCAGTAGCTTGCAAATGAGCAGTTGGGGTGGAGCATGGAGAGTCAGGAATATTTGATCCTGGGATGTGGAGTTTGCGTGCATGGAGGGTGTGAAAAGGAGGTAGGGGTGTGATATACGAGAGCACTGCACCACCCAGGCAGCAGCCTTCTTGTCTCCTATGCTCACCACAGATGGGGCGCCGGGTGTTTTGTTCTCTATCCAGCTGCTCCTTCCCGTAACATGTGGAACAAATGTCTCTTTTGGACCATGATGAGGCAGCATGGATGGGTCTGTAGCGTCATTGCATTTGGACTCTCAGCTGGTTTTATTTCCTATTGAACCTTTAATGGAAACGCATACACAGCAAGTCAAGGCCTGTCCCTTTTCCCTTTTTTCTTTTTTTTTTTTTTTATTTCTTCCAGGAGTGCTGATGATAAGGAAAGCAATGTCTAAATCTTCTTAATGGTGTTTATGCAAGCAGTTTTGCTTAGCGGCAGACTGCACAACCCCCTCCCTGGCCCCCTCCCCTCCCATCGTCCTGCTAATATTGCTGCTTCATTCCGTTCCCTGTTGGCTATTACTATGGACTACAGCAAATCTAAAACTAAATAATCCCCTTAGTGTCAAGTTTTCGGGGCTGAGCAAATAAATCTAACGAAATACATTATCTAGGCGGAGGAGGCTGTTGTAAGGGGGAAAAGATGAAAGCTATTTTATTTTAAGGCAGAGAATAAACTGTCCATTGTTTGGGGCTCAATTGTAATTTTAAGTATTGTTATTTTATTTCACTTAACTATTGTACATGCCCTTTTTTGGATTGTAATTAAAAACCCCTGCAAAGCTTCTAAAAGCTAGAATTAAAGGGAGGATGAGGGAATGAGGATCTAGTGAGGGAGTTATGCAAATTCCTTCCAGTCCAGGTAGTTCTAATATTCTGATCAGGCCAGGGTGCTGTGAATGAACAATGACATTTCTTCTCTTCTCTTTTGCACACTCTCACATCTACTATGGGGGCCGGGTGAGAGCAAAGATACTAGGGGGACAGAGAAATTGGAAGTTATGTAGGGGGACAGAGAAATTGGAAGTTGTGTTTATTTAGAAGAAGAAATCCCAGTCTATGTATTGTCTGTGGGCGAAGCAGCTTTCCATGCAGAAAGAAAGGGAGAGTTTCCACTCCCTTTCTATCCATGTTCAGGGCCAGTTTCAGGATCTAGCAAGGCTACAAGGGAGCCTCTCCGTCAGCTAAGCTGTCTTGTGTACCAGGTTCTTTCTCCTGTTGGCTTTTACTAGCTTGGCTTTTTCTTAAGCACCCAAGATAGGCACAGTTCAGTGAATCTTGGTCTTTGAGCTTTATTACTCGGGAATTGGAGATGTAGCCAGGGTGGGTGGAAACAGTCATCAAATGCTCTCTTTTTATTTGCTCACTTATTCACACATTTACTTATGAATTCATTCTTCAAAAAAATTGACTGACCATTAACCAAGTCCCAGGCATTATTCTGGGCACAAAGGTTATATAGCAATGAATAAAACAAAATCATTGTCTTCGTGGAGAGCAAAGACAGCAAACAAACAAACAAAAAAACAGGTTGAAACAGTAAAAAATTGTGACAAGTGTTATAATGAAAAACTGAGTAAGGTGATAGGAAGAGACAAAGAGATCAGAAAGGGCCTCCTGTCTCAGTCTTTCATTCCTTCATTTATTCAACAAATATTAATTGACCACCTAGTAGAACCAGGTCCTGTTCTAGGCTCCAGGGATACAACAATGAACAAAGCAGACAGATTTTATGCCCTTATTGAGTTTATATTGTACTAGGAGAAAGTATCAATAAACAATGCAAGTAAAATATGTGCTAAGAAAATATTAAAGTCTGAAGAGAAAGGGGATGGGGCATTAGAAAGTTGAAATTTTAGCTACAGTGACATTTGACCAGAGACCTGAAGTGAGGGAGTGAACTGCATGAACACCTGGGAGTAGAATGTTCCAGACAGAACAACTAGTACAAAGACTCTGAAGCAGAGCCAGAGCTTGGCATGTTAGAAGAAGAACAGAGAAGCCGGTGTGGCTGCAGCAGACTGAGGGCGAGAAGGTGGGTACTAATATGGTGTTTGGTGAAGTGAGGCTTCCCAACACCTGTGCTCCAAATGCCTCTGGGCTTTCTTCTGTCCCTGTGGCCATCACTGTTTGTTCCAGAGTGTTTATATATCTGTCCCTGCATGACAAAAAGAAATATCTTATTATCCTCTGAATCCTCAGCACCTGACACATTTAAATGAAAAGTAAAATGAGTACTTTTTTGAGTACATGGCACTTGCCGTTTTTCCTGATTCACACTTTTAATCTATTTTTTTATGAGAAAAATCTTTCTTGTGAACCCCCCCCCTCAAAATCTCCCTATACAGAGAAGTTTCACTTTCAATCTCCCACACTTTTCTTCGTGGAAAAGCCCCTCCTCAAAGAAAGAAACCCGGTAACAGAATAATGAAGTCTTACTGAGTTACTGTAGCAATGGGGAATAAAACCACAAGGCAATTCTGAAATAGGGTCTCACAGTGAAAATTGGGTACATAATTTTTATTGCTTATGGGTTGGGCTTGGAAGTTCTTAGGCAGGAATATCAGAAGAGGATGAGTCTTTGAGTTAGTTCTTTTCTCAAGAAGAGGGATGATGTCAACAAAGTGAGGCTCTGAGCAGAGAAGGAAGAGTTACACATGTTGCAGACATTCAGCAGTTGTGATGGCATGACTGATGGGAGTGGATGTGCTGATTCTCATCCCTTTTACAACATAACTGACCCCCAATTGCATTAGTTTTTTTCTCATATCTCTTTAGTACCACTTTAGGCAGGGCCACTGAGAGCCATGCAGAGAAGTCTCAGAAATTCTCTTCAAGCTCTGAGCACAGGGTTCTGAGATGAACACCACCCAGGTAGAAATTTAAAGATCCACTTCCTCTTTGATGGCATTTCCAAGACTTCAGGGATTTAAATAGGGCCACATACAGCTGCCTCTGGCAATTTTCCATGAGAAAGATTGCAGTCCACAGATGCAGCCTCTGAGACAAAAGAGAAAAAGGCATAGAAAAAAAGACTTGTTTATTTTTTTTAAATTCTGAAGTCATTTTAGACTTACAGAGAAGTTGCAAAAAGTAGTTCAGAGAATTCAATTATACCCTTCTTCCAGCCTAATGTTAATAATTGATACAACAATCACACAATTATCAAAAGTAGGACATTCACATTGGAATTAATATTTCATGTTGGGATTGGTATTACACCATTTACTAAACTACAGACATTAATGGAAGGAAATTCCTTTTTAAGGCAGATTTTAGCCTCCCTCTGATAAGTGTTAAACTCTGATAACAGCAAAATTCAGCATTATAGTAAAGATCTATCACCCTCTGTTGCTCTGTAACAAACTAATAGAAATATAGTAGCTTATGGTTCTATATTAATAAAGAAATGGTTTCTTATTGTTACATCTCATGATTCTGTGGGGAGGAAATTTGGACAAGGTATAATTGGGTAGCCTCTCTCTGCTTAATGATTTCCAGGCCTTCTGCTACAAGACTAAAAGGTCAGGGGCTGAAGCAATTGCGGACTGGCTGTGGATCAGCATCTATATCTCCCTGTGGCTAGCTTGGGCTTCCTCACAATATGGTGGCCTTGGTGTAGTGGAGCTCCTTCCATGGTAGCTCAGGGCACAAAGTAAGGAAGCAAAACCTGTTAGTCCTCTTAGAAGTTGGGTCCAGGCTTGGCATTGCATCACTTCTACCATACTCTGTGGGTCAAAGCAGACATAAGTGAACCCAGATTCAAGAGGAGTGCAGATGCATCCCCTCGTGATCAGAGGAGTGTCAAAGAATTTGCTGTCAGGGTTTTTTTTTTTTTTATATTTTATTTATTTACTTGACAGAGAGATCACAAGTAGGCAGAGAGGCAGGCGGCGGGGGGGCGGTGTGGGAGGGAATCAGGCTCACTGCCAAGCAGAGAGTCGGATGTGGGGCTCGATCCCAGGACTCCAGGATCATGACCTGAGCTGAAGGCAGAGGCTTTAACCCACTGAGCCACCCAGGTGCCCCATCAAGTACATTTGGGATTTTACCTCCCAAATAAAGGCTCACCTCTTAATTCTAACCTCATACTTTGTTTTCTAGGGAACCTGGGCTAAAACACTGACTAGTTATTCCAGTATTTTTTTTTTTGTAGTAACAGATTTCTCTCTTTTTAAGAAGATTTTATTTTTATTTATTTGACAGATATCACAAGTAGGCAGAAAGGGAGACAGAAGGAGGGGGAGCAGGCTCTCCGCTGAGCAGACAGCCCGAAGTGGGGCTCAATCCCAGGACCCTGAGATCATGATCTGAGCTGAAGGCAAAGGTTTAACCCACCGAGCCACCCAGGCGCCTTTGCCATCAGTTTTATTGTGCTGCAAGAAACAGTTTTATCAGCTAATTCCATGTTTTGGAGAGGAACAAGTTACTTTAAAATAGATTTTCTTTGTTCTGATAAGAGTCACTTGGGAGGCCTTCACCCTTACTTTGTAGGGAAAAGAAATGTAAAGGAGTTCTTTCTCCCTCCACATGGTTTAGCAAAATCTATCCCACTTCTTGATATCCACAGCTCTGAAGAAAGACCAGGTAAATCTGTATAAGGAACTCAGGGGCTTTCTTGGAAGTAAGGTGCACAATTAAGAGGGACTATGGGAATGGATGACAGTGATTCTGGTCAAAGTCTATGGACATAAAAGGACACCAAGACCATCTACAGATGAATGGATAAAGAAGATGTAGTATATATACACAATGGAATATTACTCAGTCATAAAAACTAATGAAATCTTGCCATTTGTGACAACATGAATGGACCTAGAGGGTATTATGCTAAGTGAAAGAACTCAAACAGGAAAAGTCAAATACTATCAGATTTCACCTATATAGAGAATCTAAGAAACAAATGAACAAACAACAAAAATAGAAACAGACTTGTAAATATAGAGAACAAACTGGTGTTTGCCAGGGGGAGGGGAGGCAGAAGGGATTGGCAAAATAGGTGAAGGAGATCAAGAGGAGTAAATTTGTAGTAATGAAATAAATAAGACACGGGGATGAGAAGTACAGCATAAGGAATATAGTCAATAATATCATAATAACTTCAATGACAGATGATAACTTTATCATGGTGGGCATTTCATAATATTTATAATTGTCAAATCACCTGAAAATAATATAGTATTATATGTCTATATTTAATTTAAAATTGAAAAAAAAAACTAGGAAAAAAAAAGAACACCACGATACCTAGGGAGGAACTAACTAATAGGGAGGGGCATCAGGACTAATGACCCAGGCCATACACGATCCTACAGGTTTGGAGCAAAGAGGTGGTTCTGGCAGCCTCTGGAGATCCAGCCATCCTGGCATGACAACTTTGCTCTGAAAATAAAAAGTTTACCTTGTGCATGTGACATGGAGTGGGCACCATCTTGGACTATGTGACATCTGAACTAGGAAGAGAATCAAGGCAGTGGCAGACAAGGACCTACCAGGGACAGAAGCAATTAACAGACTACCAACTTCTTTTCTGCTGGAGATAGAAGTAGGGCTTACTCCTCGAGGTTGTTGGATAGTTCTGGGGAAGGGAGAAAGGTCTGAGGAAGGGAGACAGCAAACCTGCTTATAAAAGCCAAATAGTACATGTGTAACAGGAAAATCTGAAAAGGTGTAGTTTTTTTTTTTTTCCATACCCTAAAAAAGTAAAGAGGATCAATCAATTATAGTAAGGATCAGCAAACATTTTCTGTAAAGGACTAGATAGTATTTTAAGCTTACAAGGCATATGGTCTTTATCACAACTACTCAACTGTGTATGCATTGTAGCATGAAAGCAGCCAGAGAAAACACATAAATGGATGCGTTCCAATAAAATTTTATTCAGGGACACTGAAATATGAATTTTATATATATTTCACATGTTACAAAGTATTATTCTTTTTAATTTTTCTCAATCATTTAAACATGTAAAAACCATTCTTATCTCACAAGCCATACAAGAATGAGGAATGGACCAGATTTGACCTGTGGGTCATAGTTGCCAACCCCTGAGTTATAGTAATAATGTATTATTCATTTGGATTTTTTTTTTACATAATAGGGTATTAACATATTATTATCTCATTCAAGAATTCAAAAGGTAGGTAATTCCTGGGTTGGTTAATTCAGAAACAGAAGGATTCACCCTCTACACCACTGAGTGCTGCCATTATTATTGACGTCATAGACCAAGGAGGCTTCAGTATGTACCAAAATTCCAGAAAGCTGGTATTCAGTATTAACGACATTATTTTTAAAGTTTAGGCATACAGAACCATTCTGAGCAGGAAGTGATGGGAACCCTCCTGAAATCCAGTTTTCAGACACCTTGCAAACAGGACCATCTAAGAAAAGCAGTCATCAGGCCTGCTATATTAATCTTTTCAGTTTTTGTTTAAATTCAGTTTAATTAACATATAGTGTATTATTAGTTTCAGAGGTAGAATTCAGGGATTCATCATTGCACACAACACCCAGTGCTCATTACATCAAGTGCCCTCCTTAAAACCCATCATCCAGTTACCCCATTCCCCTAACCACCTCCCCTCCAACAACCCTCAGTTTGCCTCCTGCTTAAGAGTCTCTTGTGTTTCGTCTCCCTCTTTGTTTTCATCTTATTTTTCCACCCCTTCCCCTATGTTCATTTATTTTGTTTCTTAAATTCCACATATAAGTGAAATTATATGATATTTGTCTTTCTCTGACTTATTTCGCTTAGTATAATAGCCTCTAGTTCCATCCATGTGATTGCAAATGGAAAGACTTCATTCTTTTTTGATGGCTGAGTAATATTCCATTGTATATACATACCACATCTTCTTTATCCATTCATCTGTCAATGGACATATGGGCTCTTTCCATAGTTTGGCTATTATGGACATTGCTGCTGTAAACATTGGGGTGCATGTGCCCCTTCATGTTTGTATGATTTGAATTATGTTTGTATTCTTTGGATAAATACTTAGTAGTGTAATTACTGGGTCATAGTTTATTTTTAACATTTTAACATTTTAACATAATATTTAACATTTAACATTTAACATTTTAACATTTAACATTTTGAGGAACCTCCATACTGTTTTCCAGAGTAGTTGATTCAATTTGCATTCCTACCAACAGTGTAAGAGGGTGCTCCTTTTTGCACCAACATATGTTGTTTCCTGAGTTATTAATTTTAGCCATTCTAACTTGTGTGAGGTAGTATGTCATTGTGGTTTTGATTTGTATTTCCTTGATGTTGAGTGCTGTTGAGCACTTTTTCATATGTCTGTTGGCCACATAGATGTGTTCTCTGCAGAAATATCTTTTCATGTCTTCTGCCTATTTCTTGACTGGAATTTTTGTTTTTTTGGGTGTTGAGTTTGATAAGTTCTTTATAAATTTTGGATACTAGCCTTTTATCTGATGTGTCATTATATCTTCTCCCATTCCATAGGTTGCCTTTTAGTTTTGTGGACTGTTTCCTTTACAAAGGCTTTTTAACTTGATGAAGTCCCAGTAGTTAACTTTTGAGAATTTATATTTCTAACAAGTCGCCAAGTGGTGCTAATGTTGTTGCTTGGGGATCATGCTTTGATAACTACTGGGTTCATTGTCAGCCTGCAGATAAGAAACAGGCTGGTGCAGGGCAGGGGTATTTTCTTTGTGGCCTTTCCTTTCTTTTAGGCAAGGGAAACCCTCCTTGAAAGAAGGAAATATTCTTCTTTATGCTTCTTTATCCAGAAGTGGTTCACTTCAAAGCTAATTATTGGCTTGACCAACCATGATTCAGTTCTTAAGGCTGGAAAAATGACAATCCAACCAAAATTAAATTTCTATCACAGAATCAATATATAGGGTTTCTAGCTCCAGCACTTTGCCAGGCAAGTCTTATCTCTAACCTCACAACTTGTAAGGTAAGTTAAAGAAGGAATCTTTAGGCTGAGAGACCTTTCCATTGCCAGCTGTGATCACCTGAGGTGTGGCAAAGTATTACTCCCTGATCTAATTGCTCCATGAAGTCAGCTGGCTTTATTGTACCACTTGCGCTGTAAGGGGAGGTCAGCTCTGAACCATATGAGCAATTCGATCAACCTTTCTTTAATATTTTGTCTAAAAAAAACTGATTTAATGATGGAGCTCTTAACTAGGTTTTGTTACTCTCTGGAAAGTTTTCTGTGAACACATAGGCACAGTTAAATATTTTACCAAATATCAAAATTGGAATGGGTCCAGTCCAAGAACCTAAGCTTCAAAATCAAGAGAGAATCTTTAATGACAAAGTATCTCATTCTGGAATTTTTATTTTACTTCAACAAGTTCCAAGTGATTACTAACATTTTTATTAATATTTTTCATATCCTACATCAGTAGCATTATATTGAGTCTAATATGATCAAGGTCACACAATGAAGCAAGAGTCATGACCTTTTAAGAAAGGAGACCCAAGGGGTACCTGGGGGCTTAGTTGAGCGGCCTTCAGCTCGAGGCGTGATCCCAGGGTCCTGGGATGGAGCCCTCTATCAGGCTCCCTGCTCAGCAATGGAATTTGCTTCTCCCTCTCCCTCTGTCCCTTCCCCCTCCATACACACATACTTGTACTCTCTCTCAAATAAATAAAATCTTTAAAAAAAATAAAATCTTAAAAAAATGATAGGAGACCCAAGAAATATTCTATAGGGAATAAAATGTTTTGCATCATTACCCAAATAATCTGAAGTTCACTTCCCCAGGAAATAACCACTCTGTAAATTAAGAATCAATACCACACTAGCTCTAGCCTTTAAACTGTGATTCCCAGGATGAATTGAACTTCAAAGAAATAACCCAGAAACAGTATAAAATCCTAGAAAGGCTGACCTTACTAAATTATCTTGGCTGCCCTTCCAGTCTTATTTTCTTGGCCTCCTTGAACTTGAAGACAAACATTATTCTTATCTCTAGTAAACTAGACTTGGGAAGATGAATTTTAAAATGTCAAAGATTATACCATGATTTGTGTCAAAGACAAAGAGATTAAGGAGAGTCAGCAAAGAATGTAATGATCACCGCTCATATTTTGAAAAATAGTTTTGGCTGTACTGGATTATAATAAAACAGGCACAAATTTATCCCCTACACCTCTGAAAAAAATGTGTGGTCACACATTCAGATAAAGGTTTAGATAACTGGGAATATGCTTTGATTACTAAAAATGTATCTCTTTGAAAAGAAAATCTGATTATTCCTTTAAACTCTTTCTAGTTTAGAACAGGATACCACAATGATCAATTTAGGGGTGTAAGCAAGAATTAGGGTACGTGCTAAAACACTGCTTTCCTTCCACTTGAACTTCTAACTCTACAACTGAAGGCTGGATTTGTGTTCAATATCTGTCCTCACAACGAAGTAGCAACTAACTCAAACCACAGAGAAGAAATGTGGACCTCAATTCTTAGGAGGGATTCTTCTAACACAGAAAAAGTTTTCTCCAAATGTAGGAAGTTGGATCTGCTCCAATGCCCTAAATCCCTAAATTCATTATTTTTTCAATGAAAACTGAGATCTTTCTCATGTCACCTCAACACAAAAACCCAAACTTAAAATTATGGTAAAATGGGAACCTAGTCACAATCCTGGTTGTGACCCAAGCCAGCCTGACAAATAAGTGGTAACATGCTATGTGTACACTCCTAAAGTTTATCCATTGCAGATGCTGCTAACTGATCAAGGAAACACCATCCTCAACACAAGTCTCTAGACATGAATGTGCTGTTCAGTTTGTAGCCACTAGCTACACGTGGCCATCGAACACTTGGAATATGGCCAGTCTGGACTGACATGTGCTTACATATAAAACAAATACCACATTTTGAAAACTTAGCTAAAAAAATATATAATATTTAATTAATAATTTTGTATCTGAAAGATTTCAGATTTATTGAATTAAACTATATATACATATACACACATATATGTAATTAATTAATCCTGTTTCTTTTTTAAAAATACAACTTCTAGAAAATTTTAAAATTACACATGAGAAATAAACTCTCAGCATATGGTCGAATACCTTTGAGAAGGATGTCAAGTCCGTACAATGCGAAAAAGGCTAATCTTTTCAACAAATGGTGCTGGGAAAACTGGATAGCCACACATAGAAGAATGAAGTTGGACTCTTATCTTATACCATATCCAAAAATTAACTCAAAACAGAGTGAGGACAAGCATAAGACATGAGACTGAAAAACTCCTAGACGAAAACAGAGAAGGAGAGCTTTGTGACATTGAATTTTCTCCTGATTTCTTAGAAGTGGTGCAAAAGGCCAGGCAACAAAAGCAAAAATGGGCAAATGAAACTGTCAAACTTAAAAATTTCTGTGCAGCAAAGGAAAAACAGAGTGAAAAGGCAACCTACAAAATGGGAGAAAATACTTGCAAATTATATATCTGAAAGATGGTTGATGTCTAGAATATATATAAAAAAAACTCCTATAATTCAACACCACAAAACAAATAATCCAATTAAGAAATTGACAAAGGACTGGAATAGACTTTCTCTAAAGGAGATATGCAAATGGCCAACAAGCATGTAACATGGTCAACTTCACTAATCCTCAGGGAAATGTAGATCAAAACCACAATGAGATATTACTTCACATGTGTTAGGATGGCCACTGTCAACAAATGAACGAAGACAAAAAAAAAAAACAAATATTAAAGCTGATACAGAGAAATTAGAACCCTTGTGCACTGTTGGTGGTATTGTATAATAGTATACCCACTATGGAAAACATATGGCGCTTCCTCAAAAAATTAAAAATAGAATTACCATATGATCCAAAAATCCCACTTCTGGGTATGTATCCAAAAGAATTGAAAGCAGGATCTAGAAAAATATTTGCATACTCATGTTGATTTGCAACATTATATTCACAATAGCCAAGATACGGAAGAAACCCACATGTTTATCAGTGGATGAATGGATAATGAAAATGTGATATATACATTAAAATAGAATAACATGCAGCCTTAAAAAAAGAAGGAAATCTTGTCACATGCTCTAATATGCAGGAACCTTACACTAAGTGAAATATGCTAGTCACAAAAGAACAAATACTGTCTGATTCCACTAATAGGAAGTATCTAAAATAGTCAAAAATCATAGAAAGAAAAGAGTAGAAAAGAGGCTGCCAAGGACCAGAGGAGAGGGGGAAAAGAAATTATTGTTTAATGGCTCTAGTTTCAATTTTTCATGGTGAAGACATTCTAGAGAACGGTTGTATAACAAGGTGCATATGTTAACACTACTGTACTGTGCACTTAAAATGGTTAAAAGGGTACATTATATTGGCATGTTTTTTTTTTTAAGATTTTATTTATTTATTTGACAGAGAGAGATCACAAGTAGGCAGAGAGGCAGGCAGAGAGAGAGAGAGGAGGAAGCAGGCTCCCTGCAGAGCAGAGAGCCCGATGCGGGGCTCGATCCCAGAACCCTGGGATCATGACCTGAGCCGAAGGCAGAGGCTTTAACCCACTGAGCCACCCAGCTGCCCCTGGCATGTTTTTTTTTTACCACATTTTTAAAAATTACAAATGTGGCTCATTTTTATGTCTCCCATATTTCTATCAGACAGCACTGCTCCAGATAGCCGCTGCCTGTCAGTCAGAGTTGGCACACAAGACAAAACCTATTGGCCATGACAGGCCTGTGCAGTGGTGTCATGTTTTCCTAGATATGGAGCAAAATTGAGATTTTCCACTTTTTAAGGAATGTTTATTAGAATGGTTGGTTGCAAAGCATTTTTAAAATCTAAAATCAAAGGGCAATAACTATACAGTTATATATCATACATAACAATATTATATATCATATATATCAAATAACTGTATTTGGGGATCAAATGATAGATTATGAGGATAATAAAAGGGACTTTAAGGATCATTTGGCAGAGACTTCATACCCTATCAACTAGAGAGTTGAGACCCAGGCAGTGAGAAGATGTCCTAGAGTCACACAGTGCTCTTCGAACCCAGAGCTCCCACCCCACTTTACCCCCCACCACACCCCCAGCAATGCCTCATCAGTCTGGCTCATTCGAATCCCTCACAGGACTTACAGATTGCGACCAGGTCGTTTTGTAACATCCTGCTCTTTTCTCAGGTGAGAGCCCGAAGTCCTTCCCTCAGTCTTTGTTTAATCATCCCACAGCCTTCTCCATCTGAGTTCTTCCCAGTGACCAGAGAACAGATGCAGTTTCTCTCTCACCATCTCTATACCCTTCTACCCCACTGATGAGAGACTACATGTGTCCCTCTCCAGGCTCAGAATGGGAACCACCAGGACTGATTTCCCATTACATGTTTTCCTGCAAGCAAACCATACTCAACTCACCTAAACAAAAGGAGAAATACACCTCTCACTCCTTAGCTTTTCTCCATTTTTCTCTGGATCATTTTCTACCAGTGGAAACTAATGACCAGCTGCAGTGTTTCCAGTGGTTCCCTTGGCAACAACTCAGTTACAAACTTTCTCCAAACACAATCGTCTTTCTATTAAAGGGGCTGTGTCAGCTCTTATTAAGAAAACTTTCTATAGTAGCATTTTAAACTGTTTAGAACAGATCTGGGACCAGGGGTTTTTGTTTTGTTTTGTTTTGTTTATTTTGTTTTGAAGTTGGTTTCATTTCATTTATTTTGTCAAGACCTGGACACCTGAAGATCTGTATTCCATAGAAGAATAAAGACATTTCTCTCACCTTGTTTTCCTTTGGACTAATTATCTAGGAGGTTCCCTTTCTGTACTGAAGAAGGCTCAATAGGTTTGGCAGGACACACTTGTGACACTGTCATCTGGGGCTCAGAAATGGAGTTAGGAGTAAGGGGCAAATTTTTTTTAAAGGAACAAAGCTTAGGTATTTTTTAAGATGCTGATTTAGTGGGTTATTGAAAATGCTGCCCACATAGCCTTTTAACCCTCAAAGATATCAGATAACTTTTTTCTTGCAGTGAGATGAAGTGGCTGTCATTATCTCCGAAGGTCTGTATCATATTGGAATCTGTCAGTGCAGGTCAGGGAGTCTGCGGTGCTCTGGGCCCAGCTCTGGGACTGAATTACATTTCCCCGGCACAATGGCTGCAGAATGGGTGGGTGCTTTGTCATTTAAACTGCATAAAGAGGCAGAAATTGATTTTTATTGTGGATCTTCATATCTAATAAAGCTCCAAGGGGCTCTTTTCTTCTCCGATTGAATAGCCATTGAATGCTTTCAATCTAGTTCTGTGTTTCATGCCTAAACTGAATAGTGGGAAGGCAGAAAATAGATGGGGGAAAAGAGGCCAAGTCACTTTCCAGATTGAAAAGGATATGGCAGAGAAATAAATAAAAAAAATAAAATAAAATAAGACTATTTGGAAAAGCATTTAAGTGGAAAGGGGAACTTTCTTGATGCTCTGGGGGGAAAATTGCTTTTTGAGGTATGTGTGTGTGCACGGGTGTGTGACTATATACACTCACACACATGTGCAAATCCACTTGTAGGTGTGTGTTGGCAATCAGCGTACTTTATGTGCACCGTCAAAATCTATTTTTGATCAACTGGCCCAGAACTAAAGTACTAACCACAAACTTATGTCTCAAATCCCCCCTGCCTATCTTAAGAGCCCTGGCCCCAAGAAATCTCAACCAGACAGGCTCCAGGCTCTGGGAGCAGAGACTCAGGGTTGGGGTGGGGAGGAATGTGCAGTTCCTTTTGCAGAGGTCTTAGAAGATCCTGGGACCCCAGATTCTTGTCCAATGCACACAGAAATCCTAGAACCTCTCAATTTAATAATCCAGGAGAGAATTATAATTCTTCTGGATATCTCTACCTGCTAAATCCTGACTACCTTCCCTTGAATGGGGCTTTCTAGTTATCAGGGCTTTTGAATTTTCATCCCAGTCAATCCTCGAAAAGAAGCATTGAATCTTGAGAGCTCTGTGAATGCTCGTGCATTCAACCATGGACCCCAGATGTCCAGCTCACCAGAAGTATACTCTCCATCCCCTTTATGCGCAGCCCTACACTAATGATAAAATCCTCTCTGGTGTGGAAGACTAGGGGGCTGGACTGCTGCCACCAATTTGACCCCATCAAGAAGAGAGCTTCCTTGAGAATAGAACCATTACACAGAGCAGAGAAGACTCAGCCAAGAACTGGAGCAGAATCTGGAAACCTTGGATCCAGCTGTACCTAAAACTAGACCTTTCTCTAAACTTTTTATTTACAGGGTACCTGGGTTGCACAGCGGGTTAAACATCCAACTCTTGGTTTCAGTGCTCAGGTCATGATCTCATGGGTCTTGGGATCAAGCCCCACACCTGGAGCACTACACTCAGCAGGGAGTCTGCTTGAGACTCTGCCCCTCCCCACACTCAGGCACACTCTCACTTGCTCTCTTTCTAAAATAAAAATTTTTTAAAATAAATTTTTGGGGTGCCTGGGTGGCTCAGTGGGTTAAAGCCTCTGCCTTCCGCTCAGGTCATGATCCCAGGGGTCCTGGAATCAAGCCCCACATCGGGCTCTCTACTCAGCAGGGAGTCTGCTTCCTCCTCTTTCTCTCTGCCTGCTTCTCTGCCTACTTGTGATCTCTGTCTGTCAAATAAATAAATAAAATCTTTAAAAAAAATAAAAATAAAAAATAAATTTTCTTGGTAAATAAGCTGATGTGTTCGCTTCGCACTCAGCTCAGTTTGCTTTAGGTTTTTATCCCTTGCAAGGAAGACAGACTTTACTTATATATTAGGTAACTATTATTTATAGAAAGAATTTTAATGTTTAGTTTAGAAGGTCCTTTTCATGTATACAATCTTATTTAATATAATCACATAAATAACTTCATAAGGTATATCTTTATATATAATAAGCTTCAAAAAATCTCTTTTCAGGTAAAAATGCTACATTTCAGAAATGATAAAACTGAGATCTAGAAAGAGATTAGGGACATCCCAAATTTAAGCAACAAAAATCAACTTTCAAAAATCAGATTCAGTCTCCCTCAGACTGGTTCTGGCTCCTGTGAGCTCCAGCTCAGATTGGCATGTCCATCCATGTAGGAGCCTAAAGCAACACTCCTTCCTTTGCACATTAGATAAGTCATCAAATCCCTAGAATCTATCCCTCTACTCCATTCTCACCATCACACTCTTCTGCTGTCCTGCTTCTTCAAATTCTAGGTGACCTGTTAACTGCTTCCCTCTCTCTGCTTTGCCCCACTCTGGTCCATGCTTCTCCCAGCCATTGGAGGAAGGTTTTTGCAACTGAACCCTAGTCAGGTGCTCCTACATTTAAATTTCTTCCCTGGCATTCCAGAAGGTTTAGAATTTATTTAAAACTCATGTCCCAGAACATTTTTTTTAAACTATCTTGCCTAGTTTTCTTTTCTTTCTTTCTTTTTTTTTTTTCCAAGCAAAAACCCTTTTATTCTTGTTAGGGATCAAGAGCCTCAATAATGAATGATCCAGGGAGACATATGACAAGATCATGGGTAAGGGACCTTAGTCCCAAATAGCCAGGTCAGCTGAACCAACTCTCATTTTTAATGCCTGGTCCTAATTTATTATAACTTTTATGTTATAGATATCCTTGTAAATCTCAAATTTTTGGAATAAGATAGGGTACAAATATGTACAGTTTACTAAATCATTAACTCTTTTGGAACATTATTTTGAGAATCTAATGGAAGTTATTAACAGTCTCTTCAAGAAACAAAAAATCTTCTTATTCACCTAAGATTTCGTGTACAATTTCAGGGTGTTCTGAACCTCCTAAAGCTATACCTCAATTCTAGGAAATTTTTCTCCTCATCATAGTAAGATCTGCGGATTGACATTCATGAATTGGAAAGTTGGCATTCCCAAAGATCCATGGCTTCTGGTCAAATCCAAGATGCTGGTCTGTAACAGTGCACGCTTTTCTGTGTAAATATGGCTTTGGCCAGATATATGGGCCTGGACTTGTTAGGGTTACAAAAACAAATGCCCAGAGGGGCCAGGCAAGCACCATAAGTGAGTGAGCATGCTGACAAAGCATGCAGCTCTGTGGTCTCTCAATTTCCCCAAGAGAGACACAGGAGCAAAAAAGAGTCCATATCTCCTTGACTATAAGATGAACAGCAGCACGAGCAAGATAAGCGATGAATGCCAGGGATAGTCAGCCTCTGTGAAGAGTGGTACCTAGGGAGTCGTGTGGCCTGTGGTGAGCATTGTGTGCACCCACTTAACTTAGTGGGAATGGCTACCCCTGCTCTCCTGAGGATTGTCACCAGGTGGAATGCAGCGCTGAGTTACCACATCTCTCATATTTGCCACAAGCAGGAATGTGTATGTTATGTGAAGGGTACACTTTCCACCATCCCAGCATTGTTTGAGCTAACTGTGCTCAACAGAGAAAATATACATGTAAGCTGGACCCCACCTGTGGGCAGTGGGGGCAATTATGTCTCTGGACCGTCTCCACTTCTGAATCAGTCCCAAGGGAAGAGAGGGTCTATGCACAACAAACTGAAACAAGGCCAGCACAAACAGAAAGCATGTACAGAAAGTGATCCATTCTCACAGGCTGATGGTACCCAAATACCCTCCCAAAGGTTCACAGGAGCAGGGCCATCTTGTAACCTGACCACACTGTCTTAGCACCACCAGGAGCCCCGATTCTAGAAGTGAGAAAAGAGGCAGCCACATGAGTCTCTCCTGGAGTGTAGACTGTTTGGAGACCCAGGTTCCGCGTGGTCTAATGGGGCTGTCCCCTTCAGGGTTTCGCAGATTCCCCAAGGATGTGATGTCGTATGTGGAGGTGTCCTAGGTGCAGAGTAGAAGAGGCAGGACAGTTTATTCTCCTTGAGTTGCTGGAAATCCTAGTCTACATAGCTAATACCACTCTTCTGAAGGTGGGAGAAACAACTTGGTCTAGCACTCCTGTGTCTGAGCTTGATACACACTACACACATCACAAATTCACTGTTGCTCTCCACACCAGCACTCTTTGGGGTTGTCATTTTGATTGGATTAGCCTGTTAGGTAAATAATAAGAATATTCTCTTCATCAAACCATTCTCTTCTCTCTTTTCATCCCTCTTTGTGTTTTCCAGCTGTCACTTTGTCATTGGAACTCTTAATTTCCTGGAACTTGTACTCAGAAGTGCAGGGAATTTAAAATATACTTCATCTATGTGTGTTTTTAAAACCATAAAATACATGTAATAGAACTTGAAGATAATTGCAAATTATTCTTGATTTTACTAGTGTTTTATTAACAAATCTGCCTTAATCCAGGATTAAAACTGAGTGAGATTAGAGGATTTCTCTCATCTGCAGCTTGGAGCAAGAGACTCTATAATAGATGTGCCTCCTCACTTGCCATAAAGCTGTCCTATTACAGTCACAGCCGTGCTGAGTGCAGACTGGGTCCCTCCTGCCCCTATGATGCACACATGCAGTGACAGGCAAGGGGAGCCCCCAGCCTGGTTAAAGGCCAATGCCCCTCAAAAATAAGTCGGGAAGAAGTCCACATTCTCTTAAAGTCTGTGTGCTGAGTTGCTTTTTCATACCATATGGCCCTTCCTCTGAATTTAACATTTAATTTCAGTACTTAATGTCACAGGGCATGTTGTTCCAGGAAAGCAGGCAGGGACTGGGGTTTAAAGCACCCTCTGCAGGGCGTGACTGGCTTGCTCTGTTGATTAGAGCATCATTAACAAGGCGAAGGTCAGGGGACCTCCATTCTCATGGGGACCATTCTGTTTCCTCCTGTTCTAAGGTCTCAGGCTGCACTTGTAGTCATGACCAGCTGCTGCTGTGAAACTGTCATCATCCCAGGGAAGATGAAGACTCAGAGGGTTTCTCTTGTGGGCAGTGGGTAGTGGTGTCATATTCGTAGATATAGGATGTTACTTTATCTAGTGAAGGTCACCATTGCAGGAAACAGGTCATGCCAGTCAGAGGTGACTGAAGACAAAGCAGGTCTAGGTCATCCCACAATCCAGTGACTATGCATGTAGTTTCTTTCCTGGCCCTCATCTCAATCCAAACCTTTTTGGGAAGATACATCCTTGTTTTATGTTCCTTTAAGGCACCCTTATAACCCCCTCTGTGACTTTTGATTTTCTGTTTTAATGTCAATAATTACAAGTGGGTAATGGTGTGTATGCACACGTGTGCACAGGTACATATAACGGGAACATCTGTGTGTACCTGAATTCATTCTTTATCCCCCCCCCAGGTAGAATCCAGGAATGTTTCCACCAACCTGCAGTTCACCCAAATAGTGGCTAAAAGGGACACAGGCTGTCGTTTTCTCTCCTACTTTCTATTCTCAGTTCTCTCTATACATTTAATCTCAAAATCCTGTCAAATCTACCATTAAAAAGTCTCTCAAGCCTCTCCCTTCTCTCCCTTCCAGTATTCCAGTTCAGACCACAGCCATGTCTCTCCCAGCTATCCCCAGGAGTTTCCTGTTGGTCTCCCTGCTTTTGAAATGCCCTCACCTCACCTCCATCCACTCTCATTGTTGTATCCTCACTGATCACCTATCCGCTGATCCAAACATACACCTTTTTTTTTTTTTTAACGCTTCTACTTTCTTACTCAAAAGCCTTTAGTGGTTTCCACTGCCCTCAGCAAGGAGTCTGAACTCCTCAGCATGGAACACGAGAACAAATGATGTCTGGCCCCACCCTCCATGCTGGTCTCAGATCCTGCTTGCCTATAACCAAACATTCTGTGTTCAGTCATATCAGACTACTCACCATTCTTAGAACATCCCAAGATCTCTCGAGCCTCCAGAAGCTTACATGTATGTCTTCACTTAGAGCGAATCTTCCTGTCTTATCCAGAGTGATTTCTAACCCTCCTTTGAGACCTGTCTCCAAGTGACCCAGCAGGAGCCAGCAAGGCCTGCCTCTGTGAGTCATGGGTTATAGAACTTACATGCCTGCCTCTCCCATTCAGCCTAAGGACTGGGACTCATTCAGCTTTGCAGGGCCAAGTACCATGAGCACATAGTAGGGACTTATGCATTCACTTGCCCATTACATGTTATCTATAACATGTGCTGGGAACCATGAGAGAAGCTAGTGATATGGTATCAATGAAAGAGAGGTCTGGTCTGCAATGTGTTACCAAATCATGGGTAAATGTTTATTAAATGAATAAGGATATGTGTGTTTTGTCTGTGTAGTGAGAATTAAACTTTAGGTAAAAAAGAAACAGCAATTATCAAGAAAGAAAATAAAATTTCACAACCCCCTGATTTTCTGCTTATAATTTAGCAGGTAAAATATCCCTTAATGAAAAAGAATTTGTTAATTTTTAATAAGGACACCTAGTTTATAGTTTAATAATAGTAATAGTAATGAGGAGGATAGCAACTGACAGCTTCGGAGTGCTTACTATGTTCTAGGCCTCATTCTTTACATGTATCAGCTCATCTCTTCCTCATATCAGTCTCAGGAAACAGGTACTATTATTATCATCCCCATTTTTTCTTTTACTTCTAAAAAAATTTTAACTCCAAAGTAGTTAACATACAATGTTTTATTAGTTTCAGATGTATAATACAATGATACAATTGCCACATACATTTCTCAGTGCTCCTCATGATAAGTGTACGTTTAATCCCCTTCACCAATTTCATCCACCCCCATCCACCTTTCCTCTGATAACTATCTGTTCTCTGTATTTCAGAGTCTGTTTTTTGATTTGTCTCTTTTTTCCCTTTGTTCTGTTTCTTAAATTCTTTTTTTAAATTTAAATTGATTTTTTTGTGTGTGTGTTCCAAAATTCATTGTTTATGCACCACACCCAGTGCTCCATGCAATACGTGCCCTCCTTAATACCCACCACCAGGCTCACCCAACCCCCTACCCTCCTCCCCTCCAAAACCCTCAGTTTCTTTCTCAGAGTCCACAATCTGCCATGGTTTATCACCCCCTCCGATAGTGAAATCAGATGACATTTGTCTTACTCTGACTGGCTTATTTCACTTAGCATTATACTCTCTAGGTCCATTCATATTTTTGCAAATGGCAAGATTTCATTCTTTTTTTATGACTGAGTAATATTCTATTGTGTGTGTGTGGATATATATATTTATATGTATAATATATAATTGTATAAATATATAATTGTATAAATGTATAATGTATAATATATGCATAATATATGTATAAAACATCTTATCAATTCCTAATATATATACTACATTGTATATTGTATATATATATACAATATATATCTACATATATACTACATTCCTTAGCCATTCATCTGTGGATGGACACTTGGGTTGCCTTCATATCTTACTATTGTAAATAATGATGCAATAAACATAGGGGTCCATGTATCACTTTGAACTAGTGTTTTTGTATTTTGGGGGTAAACGCCCAGTAGGGAAATTGCTGGATCATAGGGTAGTTCTATTTTTAACTTCTTGAGGAATTCCCATACTGTTTTCCACAGCAGCTGGACGAGTTTACACTCCCACCAGCAGTGCACACGGGTTCCTTTTTTTCTCCACTTCCTCACCAACACTTGTTACTTCTTGAGTAGATGATTTTAGCCATTCTGATAGGTGTGAGGTGACATTTCATTTGCAGTTTTGATTTCCTGATGATGAGTGATGTTGAGCATCTTTTCATATATCTGTTGGACATCTAGATGTCTTCTTTGGAGAAATGTCTATTCATCTCTTCTGCCCATTTTTAAATTGGATTGTTTGGTTTTTCAGTGTTGAGTTGTATAAGTTCTTTATATATTTTGGATACTAACGCTTTGTCAGATATATCATTTACAAATATCTTCTCCCACCCGATAGATGGCCTTTTAGTTTTGTTGATTGTTTCCTTCACTGTGCAGAAGATTTTTATTTTGATGTAGTCCCAATATTTTCTTGTTGTTTTTATTTCCCTTTTCTCAGGAAGTGTATCTAGAACAATGTTGTTACAGCTGATGTCAGAGACATTACTGCCTGTGCTCTCTTTTGGTATTTTTATGGCTTCAGGTCTCACATTTAGGTGTTTAATCCATTTTGAGTTTATCTTTGTGTATAGTGAAAAAAGTAGTCCAGTATCATTTTTCTTCGTGTTTTTATCCTGTTTTACCAACACAATTTGTTGAAGACACTGTTTCCCATTGCATAATCTTGCCTCCTCTGTCAAAGATTAATTAATTGACCATGTAATCATGACTTTATTTCTGGGTTTTCTATTGTGTTGCATTGATCTATGTGTCTATTTTTGTGCCTGTGCCATACTGTTTTGACTGCTACAACTTTGTAATATACCTTGAAGTCTGAAATTGTGCTACCTCCATCTTTGCTTTTCTTTTTCAAGATTGCTTTGGTTATTTGGGGACTTTTGTGGTTCCATATAAATTTTAGGTTGGTTTGTGGTAGCTCTGTGAAAAATGCTATTGGTATTTTGAAAGGGATTGCAATCTGTAGATTGCTTTGGGTAGTACAGATATTTTAACATTAACAGTATTTGTTCTTCTAATCAATGAGCATGGAATGTTTTTCTAATTCTTTGTGTCATCTTTAATTTCTTTCATCAATATTTTATAGTTTTCAGAGTACAGGCCTTTCACCTCTTTGCTTAGGTTTATTCCTAGGTATTTTATTATATATGATATAACTGTATATGGGATTCTTTTCCCAGTTTCTCTTTCTATTATTTCATTAGTAGTGTACACAAATGCAGTGGATTTCTGTATATTGAATTTGTGTCTTGTGACCTTACCAAATTCATTTTTCAGTTCTAGTAGTTTTTTGGTGGAATCTTTAGGGTTTTCTATGTATAGTATCATGTCATCTGCCAAGAGTGAAAGTGTTAATTCTTCCTTATCAATTCGTATGCCTTTTATTTCTTTTTGTTTTCTGATTGCTGTGGCTAGGATTTCTAGCACTATGTTAAGTAAAAGTGGTGAGTGTGGACATCTTTGTCTTGTTCCCGACTTTACAGAAAGAGCTGTTTTTCTCCACTGAGTAGGTTTTAGGTGTGGGTTTTTCATATAAGGTTTTTGTTATGTTGTGATATCTTCCCTCTAAACCTGCTTTGTTGAGGGTTGGTTTTTTTTTTTTTTATCATGAATGGATGTTGTACTTGGTTAAGTGTTTTTTCTGCATTTATTGAAATGATCATATGGTTTTTACTCTTTCTCTTGCTGATGTGATGTGTCACATTGATTGATTTGTAACTATTGAACCAGCCTTGCATTCCAGGAATAAATTCCACTTGTTTCTGGTGAATGATTTTTTTAGTATATTGTTGGATTCAGTTTGCTAAAATTTTGCTGAGGATTTTTACATCCGTATTCATCAGAAATATTAGCCTGTAGTTCTCTTTTTTTGTGGTGTCTTTATCTGGTTTTGGTATCAGAGTAATGCTGGCCTCAGAAAATAAATTTTAAAGTTTTCCTTACTCTTCTATTTTTTTGACTAGTTTAAGAAGAATATATTAACTCTTCTTTAAAGTTTGGTAGAATTCACCTGTGAAGACTTTTGGTTCTGGAGTTTTGCTCATTGGGATTTTGGGTTAATTTCATTGGGGGTTCTCTGTGCCTCCTGGATCTGGATATCTTTTGTCTTCCCCAGATTATGTAAGTTTTCAATTATTATTTCTTCAAATAAATTTTCTGCCCCTTTAACTCTCTCTTCTTCTTCTGACATCCCTTAATGCAAAAGTTATTACACTTGATGGTGTCACTGGGTTCCCTAGGTCTATTCTCATTTTGCATAATTATTTTCTCACACCTGCTTAGCTTGATTACTTTCCATTATTCTGTCCTTCAGATCACTAATTTATTCCTCTGCTCCCTCTAGCCAGCTATTTATTCTGTATAGTGTGTTTATTTTCATTTATTGTGTACTACATCTCTGATTTGTTCTTTTTTTATCTCTTTGTTAAGGGTCTATACATGTCCTCCACTCTTTTCCTCAAGTCCAGTGAGTATCTCTATGATCATTACTTTAAATTTTCTATCAGGCATATTACTTATATCTGTTTTGCTTAGGTCTCTTGCAGTGATTTTGTCCTGTTACCTCATTTGGGACATAGTCCTCTGTCTCCTCATTTTGTCTAATTCTCTGTGCCTGTTTATGTGTGTTAGGAACATCAGCTATGTCTTCTGCTCTTGAAAGTAGTGGCTTTATGAAGAAGTCCTGCATACCTGCAGTGCTGTGTCCCCTGTTCACCAGAACCTGGTACTTCAGGGGTGTCTACTGTGTGTGTTGTGTACACCCTGCTACTGTGTCTTGGCCACTTCTTTTCTTCAGGCCAGTCATGTGCAGTGGATCTCTTTGCCTGTTGTGGGCAATGTTTGGTCCCTGTGGTGTTAGTGGACCAGTCTGGGGCTACCTTGAGCTTGAGTTTAGTCAGACCAGGCATTTGCCAGAGATGCAGTAGCACCAAACTACTGGGTGCTTTCCCTGTGAGAAGCTTTTGTTCTTGGGCAGAGCCTGAAATCAGACCAGATGTCTGCCCCCAATCCACTGCTGGGGCTACCATCTGACAGGCATGTGTGGTTTTTATCCCTGCATCCCAAGGCAGAAGTTACTTTGGAGTGTTGCTGGGCCCTACTGGGGCTGCTTGAACATTGTGAGGGTTGTGGCCCCAGTTTGAGTAAGCTCTAGCCAAGAGCATGCCAAAAGGGACATGTTGCCACCACAGGGACCAGGTTGGCCAGGTGGAAGCACATGATTTTAACAAGGTATGTGTTGGTCTTCCATGGAGCCTGCCTCTACTACCACCAGAACTGAGGCCTCACAAAGCCTATGGGTCTGAAGACACAACATCAGCAAGGTTGTGCCAGTCTTCTGGGAAAAGAAACCCTCAGTGTTAGGACTAAGGCAAGTGTGACTGGAGGGGACAGATCCCTGAAGCCCAGGGAGCAGAGCTTGGTGTTAGCAACTTAGGTAGTGAGTGCTGCTGATTCCTGCAGGTGGCTGTGTGTCTAGGCTGGAGGCTGGAGCTGGGAAATGGTGCCCTGCCAGCTCCTTTGTTCCCGGAGAAGTCTCCCAAAGATCCCTTCCCCTCCAGCATGTGCTCTGAGATTAGTAAATAACTCTTTCTCTCATATGCTCCAGGAATTTTTCAAACGCCTGCTTTTATGCTGTAATTCCAATGGGCTATTTGTTGTGCTATCTCTTTAAGGGTGGGCATTCAGTTTCCTCTTACCCTTCAGGCTCTCCGAGAGCTAACCCCTCTGATTTTTAAAGTTCCAAGCTTTAAAAGTTCCAGTAGGACACTGATTGTAAGAACTTATGAAATTTGGCCCCTCTAGTTTTCAAAGCCAAATGTTATGGGGATTCTTCTCCCCTGCACAAACTCTCTGGAGTGAGGGTCTGTTTCTCTCCCATCTCTGAACTCACAGCCATTCTGTGGATGGCCTGCAGTCTGGCTAGCTCTCCACTGTGTCTCTGTCCTGCTTACCCTCAATGTGGCCTCTTCTCTACCATTAGCTGTGGAATTTGTTCTGTCAGTTTGCAGGTCATTTTCTGGATTAGTTACACTGATGTGAGTGTTGTCTAGTTATATCTGTGGGATGAGTAAGCTTAGGGTCCTCCTACTCTGCCATCTTCCCAGCCTCTTCTATTATCCCCATTTCAGAAAAAAGGAAACCAGGGCTCGAAATGTTTAATGACCTGATTCCAGCCTCACAGGCGGTAAGCACAGGAGCTGGGTGTGTGCTCCAGCAGGTTAACTCTGCAGCTCACCTGAGCCCACCTGAGCTCTCTTCCCATTGTGGGCAGGGTAGCTACTTGCACATGCAGTATTAAGATGTGTGTGGTCTGTGATACATCTAAGCCCACATAACAGGACTAGCTGAATTTTAAAATAAAGTAGACAACTTTTTAAAGTATCTGTAAAACTAGAAGGATAGAAAGCAAATCAGTGTTTGCTATAGATTAGAGGAGAGGGAAGGCCTGACTATGAAGGGCCACACAGGGACATTTTGACTGTTGTAGTATTGCTGGTGGTGGGTGAATTTTTTAGAATTCATAAAACTGTATACCTCAAAGCGTGAACTTCACTGTGTGGTAATTAACAAACAATGAACTACGTTGTTGAGGGAATCCCAAGATAGAATGTAGACTGAGACAGATGAATCTCACCGTGTGATCAGCATCTGACACAAGTTCACTGAAGGGGGTGGAGTAAAAAGGAGTTGACACAAGTAGCTTTTGAAATGGTGTCTGGACTGGGCAGTAAGGCTAAAGATAGATGAGAATTGTATATAAACACTGCACTCTATTTGATAAATTTACTTCTGATAGGCATATAAGTTAACAATCATGAAACTACATGCATTCTAGGATTGAACAAATAAGGAAAGACACTGTAGACGATAGGAGCTAGGAGCCACAAATAAGCAAGAAGGAAAGGCTAGACTAGATCCTGTGGAGCTGGGTTAGAGGCACAGATACCAGTATGAACTTTAATTTATTTTGATAGAGAGATTTTTGTGCATGCATGCGTTAGTGTACATACATGTATTTCCTAGCTCTGTCCAACTACTGAGTCTGGGAGGGAAAAAAAGTAAACAATGGAGTCATGTCAAAAGGACCAAGGAGCCAACAAGAAAGAGCTCCCAGTGGTCACAACTGGAACAACAAGCTTTGCTTTTTGCCTTGAGCAACAAAATTAATTATAATAGTATTGGATTATAACCTAAAGAATGAGATAAATATCTATGACTCCATATTTACATAAACAAATAATTGAATAAATAAATGGGAGGATTACAAAAGAATTTTGAGTGATGTTTATAGAGACCCCCTCCTAGAGTTGGGGCTGAACTCAATGACACAGGTCCAAATGATAAATTATAAAAAGGGAAAAAAAATAAGTTTACGGAGAAGAAATCTGAAGGACAAGAGACACTATCTTAACCAAATGAATGATGTTAATTGGTGCTATGTTATGTGCCCCTAATATGATACAATGAGAATGGTACTTCATCTCTGGCAGTCTACTGCCAAACCCATCATCATACAAAAACATCAGGCAGACCCCAACTGAGGGACATTCTACAAAATAATCTAGCCAGTATTCTTTAAAACTGTCAAGGTCATGGCAAGCAAGGAAATACTGAGAAAGGTCGCAAATCGGAGGAATCTAAAGAGATACAGGAACTAAATGCCGAGTCATATTCTGGATTGGATTTGAAGGAAACAAAAGACATTAGTGGAAAAACTGATGAAATCTGAATAAAATCTGTATTTAGTCAGTAGCATTGTACTAATGTTAATTTCTTATTTTTGACAAAAGTACTGTGGTTATAGATGATGTTAACATTAGGGAAAGCAGGGTGAACAGTTTAAAGGGACTCTGTTCTATCTTTTCAACTCTTCCATAAATCTAAAATTATTCCAAAACAAACAAACAGACAAAAAAGTGGAACCTGAAATTATTATGGCTTCAGGTACAGTCATATATTGTTCTGATTTTTAAAACATGTAAAAATGTTACCTATTCAAAACAGTCAAATTAAAGAATAAAATAAGCACTGCATTCATTGTGGTATGCTTCTGAAAGTGGTAGGGTTATAAATATGCTGCCTTATTTATTTTGCATTATTTTAATGCATTGTTTTTGTTTTCATATTAATTCAGATTTAAATCTGGGAAAATGTTTGAGTTTATGCAGATGTTAAGTTTCCCTATTTCTCTTTTCTGGTCTTAAGAGTTGAATTCCAATTTATTCAGCAATAATAGAAACAGATCCTCTCTAATTGAAATTCATTTGCAGTGCCTCCTCTAGGGCACCCTCCCTGGGTTTACCTGAGCCCAAATGTTTACATGGGGGCAGAAGAAAGAAGAGAAACAGCAAATGTCCCCAAGTAAACTTGCCACATAGAAACTTCCAGCTAAGAGGCTGGTTTTCATTGTGAAATGTTGGTCAGAGGACTCATTTGGATATCTACCTCCTTCCAGATTTGTTTCATGCCTATTTCAACTGAAACATACAAATCACCAATGGCAGATAGAGGTGTGAGCTTCTCTGCCATAATAGGTAATTCTAGGTATATAATCAGGTGTTTTGTGGCTGTCACTTAAGCAGCTCCTGACAAACGTCATTGCCAATGAAGCCTGACACAAATATATAAGATGCCTTCTGCCCATCTCTTGTGCCAAAGCATCAGGTGAAACCTATCATCTGTGACAGGGCAGCATTAAGCAAATTAATGTTCAGGAGTTTTTAAAATAATAATTTTTTTTAAAAAGCAAGGAATTTATTTTTCAGGCATGACTAGGGAGAAAAATTGTGGCAGTTAAATGTGGGGATGGCTCTCAGCTGCTCTAAACAGGTTCCACAGGACTTGAATCACTCCCTGCAGCCAGGGCTTCTATATTCTGGAATTAGCAGGAGGGATCTGGCTTATGGGTGCCATTTTTCCCTTACAAATTCTGAGATGGATGGTAGGAGGATGACATGCATCCCTTGGGTGAACACCCCCCCACACACCCAAGCCAAGCCAGGCCTCACCTGAGTGGATAGCCCATTGAGGCTAAGGAGAGAGGCTCTGAAGGGCAGAAAGGTCCAAACTATCCCTGCTTGTCTCTGGGCTCCCAGGGCAAGAGAAGAAGACATGAGACTGACAGTTGTTTCTGGAGTGGTTTCCTGGCCATTTACCTTTGCCAATTACCATCTCTTCTTAGAGCAGACAAATGATCTTTGTAAAAATGGAAATCAAAGCCATCATTCCTTTGTTTAAAGATCCTCTGATAGATTTTCCTCACACTTGAATTAAAATTCAAAACCCTAAACATGGCCTTACAGGGCTCCTGTGGTCTGGCTCCCTCCACGCCTGTCCACAACCACTTTCCCTGTCTCACTACACCCCAGCCAGCTGGTCTTCCTAGCTGTCCTTCAAACATATTATGCTCATTCCAACCTCAGAGCCTTTGCACTTGCTGTTTTCTTCTTCCTAAAATGTTCTTTTCCTAGATTTTGAGGATCATTTCTTTGCTAAAACTCTCAGCTCAAATGTCATGTTCTCAGAGAAGTCTTTCCTAACTACCTTCTCTGAAAAAGCTTCCTTTACATGTCGCTTCCATCTTTCTCTACTCTCCTGCTTCAGTTTTTCATAGTGCTCAGTTCTGCTTAAAGTTATTCACAGATTCATTAACTTTCTGCCCCACTAGAATAAGCAGTTTCTTTCCATAGTATCAGAGTGCCTGCAGTAGTGTAATGGCTGTCATCAAGTGTGTTCACAAATATTCCAGTTCACGTCCTTCCAGGTGCATTTGGACATGTGATTGGCTTTAGCCAATGAGATGTGAGTAGAAGTGACATGTATCATTTCCAAAGAGAACCATGCACAGCCAGTATATGATTCATCACATTCCATCCTGAAGCACACATCAAGATAGAATCTGAGCAAAAGCCCCTGACCTCTCACACTGGATATATATCAGAAAAGACATGAATTTTTCCTATTTTAAATCCCTGAGCTTTGGGGAGTGCTTTATTTTTTTTATTTCAGCATGACCTAACCTATCCCTACCCCTAGCACAATGTCTGAGTGAATAAATTAATGAATGAAAGCAGTAAATTGTCAGATGACCTGCCACACACCTCTCTGGCATCAGTAACCATGGACAAATTCAGACTTGCCCACAGACAACAGAATAATAAGACCAGGGCCAAGGCCAGGACAGTGAGCCCAGGAAGGAGGACCCAGGGCAAAGTGCAAGTGTCAGTAACTGTTTTACAGGTCCAGCCTAACTCCATAGCCAGGGTCACACACAGCATGTCTCCTCTCACTATTTTCTTGGAAAACAGGCCTCCCAAAGAGCCAAGGGGGAGGAGTATGTCTGCTGCAGGAGCCTAGGTGAAGCAATGTGAAGAAGGAAGCCCAATACCTATCTGGTGCCTATTAGCCAGCTCCCTTTGCTGATTCTAAAACATAGCCTTTGGCATCCACTGGGCATGGGCTCAGATCTCTCCTACTCCCCAGCTGTGTGACCTCCGGCAGTTTACTTAACCTCTCAACCTTCAGTTTCCTTACCTGTGAAATGAGGACAATAAAATCACCTGTCTCATAAGGCGGTGAGCATAAATAACAAAAAGTATTTGCAACTCTTGACTAAGTGTTTGGCACAGAGTATGTGCTCAATAAATGTTAGCTACTAATAGGAAGGCTTTCTGAAACTCTAGAAATCTCTCAGGCAGGAACTATAGGACATGTCCCAGAAAGGGGACGCCACCATCTCAGAATAGATCAAATGTAGTAGAAACAAGTGAAGAAATATTCTCCTAAAACAACTAGAATGGCCCAGAGTCTAAAATAATTTGAATTCAAATGAAAGCCTAGAAGAACACAGAGAGAAGCCAGCCGCAGCCACTCCACACACATCAGCACACCATTAAGGAACATGCACACTGGTCATGTTTGTTGCTTTTAGTATTATCATATTTTTGCACAGACCTTTTAATCTCAGAAATTAAATGACTACTCTAGAAGGTTACAGGACTTCTTACCCTCCCTCCCCCTGGTTGTATTTCCTTTTGAGACATTTTAAAAGTTTTCAGTAAAAAAAAAAAAAAAATGCTGTAAAAGGCTAGGTTGAATTATATGATACATTGAAATTAAAATGAAATTTTAAATTATCATGCAGTTCAGGATGATGTAGAATGAGTGATAATAAATAAAGGTTAAAAGGATGATGGCAGATTCTTTTTCATGGTTTTTATTTTTTTCCCTTTCTGTTGTTTATAAAAACCTTCTCAGAAGATTAAAAATAATATTTCTTTCCTTATTGATTTTTTCTTTTCCCATTTGGCAAACATTAATTTATTTCCTGTGTTTCTAATGGAGCTGATATTAATATGACTTTATTTATTTATTTCCCTCCCCATGGACATTGGCATTACTGATGATAGTGTTAGCATGCCTGAGGACAGCAGCCAGATGACTTTGGAGATGACAGGGCATTCCTGAGGACAATAGTGCAGGATCCTGTTCCCACCAGCCTCTTCCCAGCGTCTGCATGAAAAGGCAACTGGCTTCCACTGCCTGCGAGTCCCACTGCCCTGTGAAGGCTATTCCAGATCTAGTGCCAGGCCCTGTTACATGGTTCTCTCTATTTGGAATTCTTGTCCCCTTGTCTCCTGCTTCCTTCAGGCTCCAGCTCAGATTCTGTCTTTGGATGAAGATGGCCCTAATCTCTTCTTTATGTGGGATACAAACCTCCAGCAGAGCAAATTTCTAATGTATTGAACAAAACTTTGGTATGCTAGACCTTGGGCTGCATGCTGAGGATCCACCAGTAGGACAACAGTTCCTGCCCTTGAGAATATCAACTGCATTTGGGGAGACACAGTCACAATGCTGTGCTATGGTGCGGCGCTCCTCTGTGGGAGCAAAGGAGGTGCACATGACTTACCACAGTATTTAACCCTGGGTGCAATCAGGGAAGGCTTCCAGGAGGAAGTGACATGAGGGTTGAGTCTTGAAAGAAACAAGGAATGAAAAGAAGAAGTTGGAGAATGGAGTTACGAAGGACTTCCTTAAAGTAACACAATAAGTAGGCAAGGCCAGGACTGAAACTGAGGTTTCCAGATATGCTTGCTGTGCCCCAAGTCCTCCCAGTTCACATCTGACTTTCTTATATTGTGGGCATTGCCTGTTAAACCATGCTTTTGGGTTATAGTCATGCTTTTTCATAATTGACATCCAGTTTAACAGAATCTTCTGGAATCAGTGCTAAAGTTCAAAGGAACTACCTAGGACTGGAGATTTCCAACATGTGGCAAACCAAATTTTGAAAGCACAAATGCCTCATGTTCGACATGGCTGTTATCTGCCTGTACGCTCACTCCCCTTAGCTCACCATCACTAACGCACTGTAGTTCTTTAGAGGGCCTAAGACCCTATTCATACACAAGTAAGGAGAATCCTTTTACTCACTCTAGAGTATCAAGCTTTCTCCAAATGGGTGGAGTCAGACCAGGGTCTGGATATCCAGAAGAGAACCTCTGCTCTTCTTCAAGTCCTCCTCTCCTACTATCCTTTTCCATAATTATAGAACTTCTGCCAAAATCTGCGTGCAAATTGTCCCAGAGAGCCTCTTCACCAGCTCACTAAGACCTTGTCAAAGATCTCTGTATTCATTGAGGATATGCTGACTGCGTAATAATCAGGCCAGAAAGAAGAATGGCTCAAACATGTTAGATTGTGTGTGTGTGTGTGTGTGTGTGTGTGTGTGTGTGTGTGTGTATGTACACTTGTAAGTGAAGTCCAAGATGATTATTCCTGATGGGCAGGTGGCTTTCCTCCAAGCAATGATTTAAGGACCAAGGCCCCTTCCATCTTGTGACTCTGCTGTCCTCAACACATGTCTTCCAAGGCCACCAATGCTCATCTGTATTAGGTTTATAGGAAAAGCAGCAGCAGAGGATAAAACAGTCCATCCTGGGTGTATGCATATCACTTTCATTCTAATTTCTATATTTGACCTCAGTCGCATGGCCACATCTAACTGTGTAGAGTCTGGTTGTGTGGCCAAGATAAAAAGAAAACAGTTATGTTAACAACTGGCTGCTCCCTGCCAAACATGAATTCCAGTCTTAGATTCCATGGGGACCCAGTAAAAAATACCTAGTATTCTCTGGATACAATTCTGGGCTTTTGGGGATTGCTAAGGGATGGCATGATCCACCATCCCCCTCCCCCAAGAAAAAGCAGTGGATTCACACAACAGATAAATCATGAAATGGACTTTGTCTGATTCCAAAGCCACTGACTAACAGCAATATTCAAGATGGTGGATACTCCATTAGCCCGGGCCCTGAAGTAAGGCAATCTGCTGTAGAGCCCCCAGCCAACAATGGGCCTGTAGAATGAGCATGAAAATGGTATTTAAACCAAAATGGTTTTTGTTTCTACTGCATAAAGTAGCCTATCTTAATACACCATTCACTAGGAAGTATGACACTAAGACATTTAAAAGCATAATCACTTATTTAGTGGAACTAAAGTGGTTTAGAAGAAAAGAGTCTGTTTAGGTAAACAGAATATTCATAGACTTATAGTAAGTTCAAATAGAGTCCACTTTTATGAATTTGCTTCTGGATGGGATGGTGGTCTTTCCTTCCATCTTATAGTCATCAGAGAATTTCATTTATGGGAGGAAAATATAAAGATTCTTATTATTTCCGTAAAAAAAAAAAAAAAAAAAAAAAGAACTCCAAAGTCTAGAATAGTTCTGGTAATGTTCTTTTCTGAGCTATTAAAAAGGCTTAGAAAGAAAGACAAACTGGCCTCTTTAAGCACTGAAAGGTAGCTAGCAGACTGAAGAAACAGAAACAGACAAGGCCCAGAGTGGTAAAAACCCAATTCATGGGTTCCATAAAATCCATCCATAAGTGCCACATTGTAAACAGATCAATTGAGGCAGTCATCCAACAGGAACAGAAGGCCCTGAGGGAATTGTGCTTAGGAAAAGAGTCACAAAAACTCAAGTCCTGCCACACAGCAGGAGCACCTCAATCAGAGATTTCTGCCCTTAGACCAGAGACAGGCAGGTTGAAGTTTGAATGTCAGCAATCAGTGACAAGGAAATAATCATAAATGGAGAGCAGTTACCACATTAATTAAGGGAAAGACCCTATTAATCACTTTTAACCTCAGCATGTTTCTGCCTCTTTTTGGAGGGGGAAGGAAATGCTATGCCATACTTGATTATGGAATTATGGAATTTCTTTTTTTTTTTTTCCAGAGATTTTATTTATTTATTTGACAGAAAGAGAGACAGCAAGACCAGGAACACAAGCAGGGGGAGAATTGTGGGGCCCAATCCCAGGACTCTGGGATCATGATCTGAGCCAAAGGCAGAGGCTTAACAACTGATTCACCCAGGTGCCCATTTTTTTTTTATTATGTTCAGTTAGCCTACATATAGTACACCATTAGTTTTTGATGTAGTGTTCAACAACTCATTAGTTGTGTGTAACACATGCCCTCCTTATTACTCATCACCCAGTTACTCCACTCCCCTATCCCCCTCCCTTCTGTAATGCTCAGTTTGTTTCCTGGAGCCAAGAATCTTTCATGGTTTGTCTCCCTCTCTGATTTCTTCCTGTTCAGTTTTCCCTCTCTTTCCCTACGGTCTGCCATGCTATTCCTTATGTTCCACATATGAGTGAAACCATAAGATAACTGACTTCCTCTGCTTGACTTATTTCACTTAACATAATCCCCTCCAGTTCTATCCATGTCAAGGGAAATGGTGGGTATTCATCCTTTCTGATGGCCAAGTAATATTCCATTGTATATATGGACCACATCTTCTTTATGCATTCATCTACTGAAGAACATCTCAGCTTCCACAGTTTGGCTATTGTGGACATTGCTACTATGAACATTGGGGTACCCCTTCTTTTCACTAAATCTGTATCCTTGGGATAAATACCCAGTACTGCAATTGCTGGGTCATATGGTAGCTCTATTTTTAAAATTTTGAGGAATCTCAAAAAGTTAAAAAGTTAAAGTTACTTTAAAGTTAACTTTTACTAAAGTAAAAGTTAAAAGTTACTGTTTTTCAAAGTGGATATACCAGCTTGTATTTCCGCCAACAGTGTAAGAGGATTCCTCTTTCTCCACATCCTCACCAACATTTGTTTCCTGCCTGGTTCGTATTCCCATTCTAACTGGTGTAAGGTGATATTGATTTGATTTTGTGATTTTGATTTGAATTTCCCTGATGGCTAGTGATGTTGAACATTTTTTCATGTGTCTGTTAGCCACTTATATGTCTTCTTTGGAGAAGTGTCTGTTCACGTCTTCTGCCCATTTTTGACTTGATTATTTGGGTTTTTTGGGTACTGAGCTTGGTAAGTTCTTTATAAATCTTGGATATCAGCCCTTTATCTGTAATGTCATTTGAAAATATCTCTTCCCATTCTGTGGATTGCCTCTTTGTTTTGTTGTATGTTTTCTTTGCTGTGCAGAAGCTTTTTATCTTGATGAAGTCCCAAAAGTCATTTTTGCTTTGTTTCCCTTGCCTTTGGAGACGTGTCATAAAAGAAGTTGTTGTGGCCAGTGCTGAAAAGGTTACTTCCTGTGTTCTCCTCTAGGATTTTGATGGATTCCTGCCTCATGTTGAGGTCTTTCATCCATTTAGAGTTTCTCTTTGTGTATGGTATAAGAGAATGGTCCAGCCTCATTCTTCTGTATATAGCTGTCCAATTTTCCCACCACCATTTATTGAAGAGACTGGCTTTTGTTCCATTGGATACTTTTTCCTGGTTTGTCAAAGGTCAGCTGACCAATAGAATTGCAGGTGGATTTCTGGAATCTCTTCTTCCTGGGTCAGAATCCTTGTGTGCTGTGGAACTTGAGCAAGTTTCCCAACCTCTTTCCATCCTCAGTTTTCATTTCTGTAAATGGAGCATAATTATACCTCCTAATATGATTAAATGGGATGGAATGGAGTGGTCTTTTTTGTTTGTGTGTAGAAATTTTATTTTTTAAAGTATTATACCTTAGAATGATGTCTTCTTTTTTTTTTTTAAGATTTTATTTATTTATTTGACAGAGAGAGATCACAAGCAGGCAGAGAGGCAGGCAGAGAGACAGGAGGAAGCAGGCTCCCTGCTGAGCAGAGAGCCCGATGCGGGACTCGATCCCAGGACTCCGAGATCATGACCTGAGCCGAAGGCAGCGGCTTAACCCACTGAGCCACCCAGGCGCCCCAGAATGATGTCTTCTTATCCTGCCTAATATGGGCAACAAATGAGGGATTTAGTCTTTTATAACTTAGGAAGAATGTAAAGATAACACTTAGAAAGAAAGAGGGAGAGAGAGAGATTCCCAATGGGAAAATTACTACTAAGCACACAGGGCTTGTAGAGTATATAAAACTACAAGTTGTTTTTGTAGGCAAATATATATTTGCACAGAACTGAATCTGTGATAAAATCTGAGAAATGGTAGGAAATTTTTATTTCTTTCAGAATTATTTCTTTTCTCACCAAAGGTATAATTCATGTTCTTTAGCTGCCCATGAAGAAGATCTGCATTTGGTTGGCAGAGACAGGAGAAGGAACGGGGTTTTAGTGCAGAAAATCCTAGGGGAGAAGACAGGTGGGCCTGGATAATGGGCTGAGATGTCTCTGGTCTAGAGGGCTGGCTGGTCTAGAGGGTGGTGAGAGAAGAGAACTGAAGAAGCTTCGTGCAGGAAATCTGTGCAAAACTGAACAGCCCTTTGTCTGCTTCTGGACTTGGGTCACCCTGTGAAGCCTAGAGTGGAGGAAATAGAAATAGCTTCTATTTCTGGTGTCCCCCATGCCCACTCTGCCACATCTGTATGCACTGAATGTTAAACTTGAGAAATATCCTTTATGGAAGCAGGATCTATAAATCTCTAGGACTGTGACTGCTGTGGTTCAAACTAGGTAATTATTCATTCCATTTCATTAGGTCTTCCTTCAAGAAGTGCTCCTTTAGAAATGTGGGTATGGTGTTTCATAAACAGATTTTAATGTTTTAAACTTTGTTTATATTTATCTAGAGAATAAGATTTGAGTGGAACTTGAGGGCATCCCTAGCTACCTTCAGTTTTCTCAAACCACAGCAGTTCTAACAGACAACTGCTACACAACCTGGGGTCTCCTCAGAGCCAGTCTATGTCTAGGTGCTAGGCTGGCTGCCTCAGAATTCCTGGGAGAACTTGTCAAATCTGGAGATTTTTAAGCTTTACCTTGAGAAATTCAGGTTCAACAGGTTTAGGAGATCCCACAAGTGACTCTGATATGCATTCTGGCTTGAGAAAAACTATCTCAAGTAATTTGATTGTTCATTTATGGGACCTAGTAGAATTGCAGACAGAGAAGCATAAAGACAGGGAAGCCTGGGTGGTGTTGTCCATTAAATGTCTGACTTGGTTTTAGCTCAAGTCATGTTCTCAGGGTGATGAGATTGAGCCTCAAGTTGTGTGAAGTCTGCTTAAGACTCTCTTTGCTTCTCCCCCACAACTAAAATAAATAAATAAAACTTTTTTTTAAAGAAATGTAAAAAGACTCAAATCCTAAGGACATAATTTGCAAATCTAAACTATTTCAACAAAATAAAAGGCATAAATGAGAGTTCAAGTAAGTGAAAGAAGAAGAGTTGCCCAAACATAGATATTTTATGACTCTTGATAGTGTTTCTGTTCTTCTTGAGGCTTGTTAAACAGAACAAAACCCAACAGTATGTAATGATACAAGTGTTAGCACCTGAGAATCAAGTGAGTAATATGTTCTTCTGGCAAGAAATTAGAAGCAGCAACTTTATATAGAAGCAACTTTCTAAACTCCAAGGGCAGTTTTAAAGAAAAATTGTTGTATGAGTCCCCGGCTCTTTTATAATTATCAGCTACCATATATTTTTTTCAAAAAATTTTTATTGAGAACTTATTATATGCCAAACACTATTCTAAGTATTGGATATACAACAGTGAATGAGACAGACAAAACACCGTACTCAGTGAGCTTACATATCAGCAGAAGGAGACACAATAAACAAATAAGTAAAATAAATATTAGGTAGCACTGAGTGCTATGGAGAAAAATAAAGCAAGGGAGGACAGTGGAACATTCTGAGGAAGGTGCTGCAATTTTCATTGAGATGGTCAAAAATGGCCCACACCAAAAAGGTGACATTCGAACAAAATAAAATCTCAAGGAGGTTAGGGAGTTAAGTTTTTTTGGTATCTGGGGGAGGGTCTTTAAGTGGGAGCTTGTCTAGAGTCTTTGAGAGATAGAGAGACTAGTGTAGCTAATAGGGAGTATGTGAGGAGAAAAATAATAGAAGATAGAATCAGAGAGGTAAGGGAGGAGACAGATCATGTAGGGTCTTGTATGACACTTGAAGGACTTTGTCTTGTACTCGAAGATGGGAAGTCCTTGGAGTGTTTCGTGCATAGATGTGGCATGATCTAACTTGGGTATTCACATGATTGCTTTGGCTGCTTTTTAGAGAATTGACTATATAGGAGAGGGGAGGAGGAATAATATGGAAAACCTTTGGGAAGTGGTTGCAATGATTCAGGTAAAAGGTAATGATGGTTTGGATAGCTCAGTAGGAGTAGAAAAGGTGAAAAGTGATCAGAGTCTGGAGATTTTAAAGGTAGGGTTGACAAAGTGTACTGAGGAGTGTCTAAAAGGAGGAGCCAAAGATGATCACAAGATGTCTGGACTAATAAAGTTAGAAGGATTGGTTGCCAACAACTAAGATGGGAAAGAAAGGAGAGTAGTAGAGTATGGTGTTTGGAAATGTCAGTGAGTTCTCTATTATCATGCCGGTTAATCAAGGGTTTATTCTGGGGGCACATGGCTGGCTCAGTCAGTAGAGTGTGTGACTCTTAATCTTGGGACTGTAGGTTCAGACCCCACATTGGGTGTGGAGGTTACTTAAAAATAAAATCTTTTTAAAAATGTATTCTATTTCTAAAAAGGATAAGGAAAATAAGCATTAGTCATGTGTCCAGGGTTGTTGGAAAGATGAAAATAGTCCATGTATCCAGGGAAAATATCTAAATAAGCAGCTATTAATAATGGTTTCTTGTGAAGAGTATAAAGGGCAGAATTCAGAAAATTTCTTTTTACTTTTATACCTCAGAAATGTGTCACTATGAACATGTTTTAATCATGTATCAATGCTGCTCAGCAATTAAATAAAAGGATATACTGATATTTGCAACAATGTGGGTGAATCTCCCAAAACAACATGTTAAGTGAAAGAAGTCAGACACACACAAAAAATACACATTGTTTGATTCTATTTATATGCACTTAAAGGATAGAAAAAATAGAATTCAGAATGATGGTAGATTCTGCAAAGCAGGGGTTGAGGATTGACTAGAAAGGGCAGAAAGGAATTTTAAACGGGATTTCAGTTAATTTTCTTTTCTTTTTCTTTTTCTTTTTTTTGGGGGGGGGTTATAACCCAAGATTATTTGCTTTATTTTCTCTTTTTAAACTTTTTTTTAAAAAATTCCAGTTAGTTAATATACAGTGTAATGTTAGTTTCATAGGCACAATATAGTGATTCAATACTTCCGTATAACACTCAGTGCTCATCACAAGTGCCCTCCCCAATCCCTGTCACCTATTTAACCCATCCCCCTACCACCTCCCCTCTGACAACCCTCAGATTGTTCTCTATGGTTAAGAGCCAAATTATGGAGGCACCTGGGTGGTACAGTTGTTTAAGCATCTGACCCTTGATCTCAGCTCTGGTCTTGATCTCAGGATCGTGAGTACAAGCCCCACATTGGGCTCAACACTGAGTGTTGGGCCTACTTTAAAAAAAAAAAAAAAAAGTTAAATTATGGAACCAGCCCAAGTGTCCATCCATAGCTGAATGGATAAAAAAGATGTGGAACCAGTTTCTAGTTTCATTGATCTGTTCTATTGGTTTTTTGGTTTATATATCATTTTTTTCTATTCTAATCTTTATTATTTCCTTCCTTCTATTGCATTTAGGCTTTGTTTGTTGTTCTTGTCCTAGCTCCTTTAAGTGTAAGGTTAGGTTGTTTATTTGAGATTTTTCCTGCTTCTCTTAAGGTAGACCTGTATTGCTATATAGTTCCTCTCAGGACTGCTTTTGATGCATTCCAAAGGTTTTGGACCATTGTGTTTTCATTTTCATTTGTTTCTATATACTTCATTTCTTCTTTGATTTCCTGGTTGACCCATTCATTGTTTAGTGCATGTTGCTTAATCTCCACTTATTTGTGGTCTTTCCAAGTTTATTCTTGTGTTTGCCTTCTAGTTTTGTAGTGTTGAGGTCAGAAAAGGTGCATAGTATGATTTCAGTATTATTTGTATTTGTTGAGAATCGAATTGTGACCTAGTAAGTGGAGCATGTTCCATGTGGACTCAAAAAAAATGTGCATTCTGCTGTTTTAGGATGAAACGTTCTGAATATATCTGTTAAGCCTATACGGTCCCATGCATCATTCAAAGCCACTGTTTCTTTGTTTATGTTTGGCTTAGATGATCTGTTCATTGTTTTAAGTGTAGTGTTCAAGTGCCCTATTATTATTGTGTTATTTTCAGTTAGTTCCTTCATGTTTGTTATCAATTGTTTTATATATTTTGTTACTCCTATGTTGGGTGCATAAATTTTTACAATTTACAATTGTTATATTCTCTTGTTGGATTGTTCCTTTTATTATGATACAATGCCCTTCTTTATCTCAATCTGTAGGTGTCCTTAGGTCTAAAAAAAAAAAAAGAAAAGAAAAAGAAAATCCAAAGAGGAATTTGACCAACAAAAACAAAATTGAACCAAAGGAATGAAAACTGGTTAACACTCTAAATGAAATTCAAATCAAATATAAGCAGTTATAGAAGAAATAGGTGACTATGGGAATGTTGACACTGCTGCCATTCAAGAAAGTCTAGATGTGCTGGCCAAAGAGCTTTATGAAGGCAGACTTACAGATATAAAGGGGTGTTTGTAATGAAAAGGATGGAGATGTCCCAGAAGATCACAGCAAAATCTTCACATTTAAGGAACTTTTGGAGATATTTCATGACATCAGAAATAAGAAGGATAAAATGTTGGAAGCTGATTCAACTTAAAAAGAAGTATGACATTTTGTCAAGACTTAGGAAAGTTTCTCACTTCAAACTGAAAGTAGAGGGCAATAACTATTCAAACTTCTCAGCAATTTTAAAAAAAGAAATAAAACACTTCTCACTGTTTCTAATGTTTTAAATTGTAGTGTCTAAATAATATTAGATTTAGCATTTTTTATTTCCCAATACATTTATAAACAACAATAAAAGTTTTTAAGGTTTTGATAATTAAGATTCTGATAAAACTTTAAGAGGTCATGAAACAAATGTAGTTTTTCCCATTCACTTGAGGTTTTTTTTTTTTTTTTCAAGATTTTATTTATTTGAGAGAGACAGAAGTAGCAATAGAGATAACAAGAGAGAACGTGAAAAGAGGAAAAGAGGGAGAAGCAGGCTCCCCACTGAACAGGGAAACCAATATGGCACTCGATCCCAGGACCTGACCCAAAGGCAGAAGCTTAACCAACTGAGCCACCCAGGCACCCAATTAAGGACACTGTGTGTGATTTCAGTCTGCATAGTCATTTCTTTGGCCTCAAACTACCATGCAAAGTGAGAACTACCTATACTTGCATAACTTTAAAAAGATATACATTAAATTGGGGCACCTGGGTGGCTCAGTGGTTAGGCCTCTGCCTTCAGCTCGGGTCATGATCTCAGGGTCCTGGGATCGAGTCCCAAATCGGGCTCTCTGCTCTGCAGGGAGCCTGCTTCCTCCTCTCTCTCTCTCTGCTTGCCTGTCTGCCCACTTGTGATCTCTCTCTGTCAGATAAATAAAATCTTTAAAAAAAAAAGATATACATTAAATTATATTTCTTACTTTATCAATTTTAGATAGTATTTCTCTCTTTTTTTCATTTCCTTTTTTGGAAATCCCTTAATTTCACTGTGTATTCCATTTATTTAACTATAGTTGGTTTTTCATTTATTTTATTCTTTAAAGATTTTCTTTATTTGAGAGAGAGAACGAGAGAGAACATGAGAGGGGAGAAGGTCAGAGGGAGAAGCAGACTACCCATGGAGCTGGGAGCCTGATGTGGGACTCGATCCCAGGACTCCAGGATCATGACCTGAGCCAAAGGCAGTCGCTTAAGCAACTGAGCCACCCAAGCGCCCTATAGTTGTTTTTTTTTTTTTTTAAGATTTTATTTATTTATTTGACAGATGGAGATCACAAGTAGGCAGAGTAGCAGGCAGAGAGAGAGGGGGGAAGCAGACTCCCTGCTGAGCAGAGAGCCCCATGTGGGGCTCAATCCCAGGACCTAAGATCATGACCTGAGCCGAAGGCAGAGGCTTAACCCACTGAGCCACCCAGGCGCCCCACGACTTAGTTGTTTTTTTAAATTGAAGCATAGTTGACACACAAGGTTACATTAATTTCAAGTGTATAGCATAGTGATTTTACAACTCTATACCTTATGTTATGCTCATGATAAATGTAGCTATCATCTGTCATCATACAACGTTCTTACAATACTACCGACTATATCCTCTCTACTGTACCTTTTATCCCTGTAACTTATTCTTTCCACAACTGGAAGCTAGTACCTCCCACTCCCCTTTACTCATTTGAGCCATTCACTCCTCCACCCCAGCAACCATCAGTTTGTTTTCTGTATTTATCGGTCTGTTTCTGCTTTTTGTTTATTTTGTTTTTTGATTCCACATTATAAGTGAACTCTTATGGCATTTGTCTTTCTCTGTCCAATTTATTTCACTCAGCACTATACTCTCCAGGTCCATCCATGTTGTTGCAAATGGCATGATCTCATTCTTTATTGTGGCTGAGTAATATTCTAGTATATATATGTCATTCATTCATATATATATATTTCACACCTCCTTTTTCCATTTATCTATTGATGGACACTTAGATTGCTTCCATATCTTGGGTAATGCAAATAGTGCTGCAATAAACATAGGGGTGCATATATCTTTTCAAATTATTGTTTTAGTTTTCTTTGAGTAAATACCCAATGGTGGAATTACCGGCTCCTATAGTATTTCTTTTTTTTTTTTAAATTTTTGAGTAAACTCCATATTATTTTTCACAGTAGCTGTACCAGTTTACATTCCCACCAACAGGGCGTAAGTGTTTCTTTTCTTCTACATCCTCACCAATACTTACTATTTCTTGTCTTCTTGAGTTTAACCATTCTAACAGGTACAGATGGTAAGGTGATATCTCATTGGGGTTTTGATTTACATTTCCCTGGTGATGAGTGATGTTGAGGATCTTTTCATGTGTCTGTTGGCCATCTGTATGTTAGAGAGTATCTCTTAATATCCTTAAGGTTGGGTGATGAAATTAATGCTCTTGCAATAGACTCGACCTCTATTCCCCCTCCTTCCCTTTTTTTTTGTTTTGTTTTACCATTACTTCACAATTGTACAAATAATAAAATAGTAGTTTGAATTTTGTCTTTGATAGATTCTAAAAACTGAAATCCAATAAATAATATTTAATTTGAGTTAATTGAGTTTCTCAACCTTGGCATTATTGACCTATTGAACCAGAAAATTCCTTGTGGGGTGCTGTCCCATGCATTATAGAATGTTTAACAGCATCCTTAACCTTGACCCAGTAGATGCCAGTAGCACTCCCTCATTCATTACTATCAAACATATCTTCAGACATTGCCAAATGCTCTCCAGGGAAAGAGGGAGTCAAAATTGTCCAAGTCAAAAACCACTTGGATTTTTATTATGCATCTTTAATATTTCAGTCTACCTTCACAGGATGTTATACCACTTCACATTTAGTGTAAGAACCTAATGAAAGAATAGTTCCCTTTCCCCTCTCAAACTCTGTCCTATTTTTTCATATATTTTACTTTTACAAATATTATATTCCCCCATACTTTATTCTTTTGCTGTTTAAATTATCAGTTTTTTTAAAATTTAAATTCAATTAGGCAACATTGTTAATCTCAGATGTAGTTTTCAGTAATTTATCAGTTGCGTATAATACCCAGTGCTCATCACATCACATGCCTTCATTATTGTCCATAACCCAACTACCCCATCCTCCCACCCACCTCCCCTAAATAATTAGTTATTTCTAAAGAGCTTTAAATAATAAGGAAACAATGTATTATCCATATTGTTACCATTTCTCCATTCCTTTGTGTAGATTCAGATTTTCATCTGACAACATTTTCTTTCAGCCTAAAAGACTTCAACAATTTTTATAATGCAAGTCTGCTGTTGAAAAATTCTTTGGACTTTTGTTTATCTGAAAAAGTCATAATACCATCATTTTAGAAACATTTTGGCAAGGTGAAGAATTCTAGGTCTAGGAGAAACAGTGGTAAACAAAACAATGTTCCCACCCTCATCAAACTTACATTCTAACAGAAAACACGAAAGAAAAAATATATAAAGATACCAGCTAATGGTAAGAAGTATGCAGAAAATTAAAATAGTGGTGGTGCAACAGAAGTGGAGTGGATGCGTTAGATGGATTGGTCAAGGAAGTTGGCATTTGGGCTGCAATCTGAGAGGAGGGGAGTTTGCTATATGATATATGACCAGAGGAAGCACATTGCAGGCAGAGAAAACTAGGAGGATTGCTTGTTTTTTTCTCATCAGTGTGTAGAATCTTGATGTAATTAACAGTGTTAACCCTTTGCCTGTGCCATATGTTTGAAAAATTGTTTCCCCTGGCAGTAAATCTCCTGTATGTTGTATTTTGCCTTTCACAGTTTTTTTTTTAAACTTATTCAAATAAATATTATTTCCTTTGTGGTGACTCCTATCCTCTTTCTTTCCCTCTTACTAACTCTTCCACACAGCAGTAGGGTATGCCTAATAATGGACCAGACTGAGAGTAGGTACTGCACACGCTCTCTCAGCCCCTCAGGGTTATTCCCTCCTTTCTTGCTCTAACTTTGCCTCAAGACACATGGGTTCTGTAGCACCTTGTGTGCTGCAGATGTCTGTTCTTACTTCCTTCTCCAGCCTCAATAACCACTCCTGACATCTACAGTGGAAAGTCTCCCATATTGTTTAAAGAACTTCACTCATGGATTTAGTTGAGTGAGAGATGCTACAACCAGACAGTCTGGAAACAAAGAGCAGTCATTCATAAGCCTATAATTAAATATTCTGCTTTTTGCTCCTGGCCCCACTATCTCTGATCTGGGACTTTTTCTGGAAATACTATTTTAAAAATCTTTTTCTCTTGCCTTTGGTTATAGATTCCTCCACTCTGTTGAGTATTGTCATCAATTTGGGTTTTTTTTATGTTTTATAGTAATTTCTTAATTTTCTAATGTCCTCTTGCTGTCTTGTAAGAGTCTTTGTAGGATTGGTATAATTTCCCTGTTATTTCAATGAAGCATTGGCAAGAAAGAGAGGTCAATGTCTCTGATTTGTTACGTGAACTAGAGTTCTCATGTGAATAATAGAATACTTTTTTTCTTATTAAAGTTATACCTAGATTAATTTGGGGAGAATTGACTGTTTTCAGAAATGAGTCCTTGGTACTATCCAGTCCATGTGGTACTATGTAACTTGTCACTTACTAAAATTATATTTTTCCCCATTTCCCCCATGCAATTTAACAATAAATTGCATCACATTTCCATCAAAATACATCCTGAATATAATTTCTTATCAATATCTTCTCTACTACTACCCTATCTAAAGGCTGTTTTAAATTCTACCTTCACCTAGTCATTGTTGAATTATAGGAAAGCTGCTGGTGTTTCTGTATGGTGTATAAATAAGAGCCATACAGAGAACTAAGTTAAAAAAGACACTTTTTTTTTTTTTAATGTGTAACGGTTCTAACAGTTTATTTGATTCTTTGGGGTTTTCCAAAGATACCATCATCACCTGCAAAAAATAAAAATTATGCCTCTCCTTTCATACTTACTAATTTATTAAGGTTTTCTACCTCTAATTAGACAAATTGTAATCATTTAAATTGGACCAGAAAAGTATCCAGTTTATTGTTTCAAAAGTATATGTATCTGTTGTCACGTTCCTCATTCATAATGTACATACTTTTTTTGTTCTTCAATTGACATAGGCATGTTATTTGTCAGATTGAGGCTTTCCCAGCCTCAGTGCTTTATTTTAAATAATACTCTTTGTCATGTTAAAAAAAAAACTTCCTAATTTTTCTTCCTTTTAATACAAAATTTAGGTCAAGTTTTATTAACTTCCCCTTCAAAATCTTTTAAGGTGACTATGTAATTTTTTATAAATCCTCAAAAAACTCTTTGAGGGAGTCCCTGTCTTTACTCCCATTTTAAAAGCTAGCACACTAAGGCCCAGAGAGGTTAAGTAATTTTCCCAGGGTCACATAATAAGCAAATGCCAAAATCATAGTTCCAATTCAGATCTCTCTGACACTTGCCCTCTTAACCACAACACTGCATTGTAGTTTTGAATATGTATGCACACACATGCACAAAACACATACACATGTATATAGGTTTTTGTTTTTTAACATTATATCTCCATTTTGATGCAAAAGAGCCTGGAGAAAGGAAGCAGTTTTAAGATTCAGAGGTTGAGAGAAGTTGTCCATTTAGAGGCTATTGGGTGGGCAGCAAGAAATGGAACATAGAGTAATTGTAAATCCTTATTTGCCCCACCTTTAGTCCTCTGGTCTGGGAGCAAATGCTGAGATCCGTTTGACCATCCTAGCTTGTCCTAATGGCATGTCCTCAATACTCACCTTATCTGTTGCTCATGGCTTCCTCCACCAGAGGGCATGGAGTATCACTGGTGCTGCTCCCTTGTCCGTAGAATTCAGATTCTTCTAAAATGTCTCAACATCAGTGGACTGGATTAAGTAATGCCCCACCCCCAAATTCATGTCTTCTCAGAACTTATGAATGTAACAGTATTTGGAAATAGGGTATTTTCAGAGTTAATCAATTTAAGATGAAATCATACTGGATTTGGTGGACTCCAGTCCAATTGCTGCAATGGAAGAGAAAAGGAAGGACTGGTCCCTAGAGCATTTGGAAAGAACTCGGCCCTGCTGGCACCTCGATTTCAGATATCTGGCCTCCAGAAGTGTGAGGGAGTAAATTTCTGTTGTTTAAGCTACCTAGTCTGTGAGTTGTTAGGAAATTAATATAAGCAGGAAGTCTTCCAGTACCACCCCCTCAACACCTCCTCTGCCCGCCACACCTAGCACAGTCACACAAACCACTTTTCTTTTTTTTTTTTTTAAAGATTTTATTTATTTATTTGACAGAGATCACAAGTAGACAAAGAGGCAGGTGGAGAGGGAGAGAGGGAAGCAGGCTCCCTGCTGAGCAAAGAGCCCGATGCGGGACTTGATCCCAGGACCCTGATATCATGACCCGAGCCGAAGGCAGCGGCTTAACCCACTGAGCCACCCAGATGCCCACAAACCACTTTTCTTTCTAAATTTGGGCAAAGGAGCAAAACTCCATTGTCACTGGGGGCTTCCATGTGAAGTACTATTCTTCAACCCTCAAAATGAGACATTAAATGGGTAAGTAGGAAGATGACTACAGTTTAATAACTATATTTTGCTCTACACAGATTTTTCAAACCAGGTGCCTATACCCGCATAAGCACGCACAAACACACATACTTTCAAAGTACTTTTCTTCTTCAGAATCTGAGGACTGAAGTAATAAAATCAGGCTTATTCCAACACCTTTAAATGTTCTCAGAATAAACAAACAAGTCGTCTTGCCATTTATTTCATTTTCTTTCTTGGTAACTTCTCTTTCTTTCAAAGAAAGAGGGATCTTTCTTTGAAGACTATTCTTAAATGGAACTCTCTGGACCTTTGTGATTTGCATGATGGCATTTCTTCCATGTAATGAATCTGTTGTTTCAGGATTGGTCTTCCTGTTTCCTCTCATGCCCCTTTTATTCATGAATTTCCTCCATTTATATGCTTTTCTACCTCTTTTCTGAGGATATTTAGATATCCTTGAGTTTCTAGGCTTCTGTACCTGATTTTGCTCTTAGCCTCCTGCAAACTTTTTTTATTCTTTACAGTATTTCCACATTTCCTGTGGTTCTCTGGTTGTATAACTTGTTCCATTTTGGGCAATTATTATTGTTATTACTTTTTTTAATTTTCCAGCTCAGTCGAACCTCCTTCAGGAGTTGGCCTTTCCTCTCCAGTAACTTCTTCAGGTGGTGTTACAGAATTGCTTAAGTGAATCAGGGCCACTAGGATTTACTTGCATTTGTTCATTGTTCACACTGAGAGGGTATCGATTTTTCTTTTATCAGACAATGCTACTGTTTTTCTGTTACAGTAGCCAGGAGGAGGGACCTGGGGCCTCTTTTTAATCCACAAGCCTCCAAGAAGTCCCATCTTATCTTTCAGCCTTTTATGCCAGTCAAAACTCTTGCCCTTGATACTTCTTCATTAAGTTCCTTTTTGCATACCAACTGTCTCACTTGCAAGTTTAGCTTTGCATAAACTCTGCTATCAATTCTTTGTTCTAAATAAATCATCAGTGTTATGCCACATACAAATTCTTGCAATAGCTAGCACAAGATTGACTCATCTACTTTTATCTCATGTTCTAAAATTTTCCTTATTCAAGTAGCATCTTCATTTTAAAAATTTGGAAAACAATCTAGTATACACTTTTTTATTAACATTATTATAAACAGTTCTACATGTTAGTACAGAGATGTGCATAAACATAAAATTTTGGGGGCTGAATAATATTCATTAAGAGGCAGTACCAGAGTTAGACGATTTGCAGAGTAGGTATGTATTTTTTTTTGTTTTTTTTTTAAAGATTTTATTTATTTATTTGACAGAGAGAGATCACAACTAGGCAGAGAGGCAGGCAGAGAGAGAGAGAGGAGGAAGCAGGCTCCCCGCAGAGCAGAGAGCCCGATGTGGGGCTCAATCCCAGGACCCTGGGATCATGACCTGAGCCGAAGGCAGAGGCTTTAACCCACTGAGCCACCCAGGTGCCCCGGTATATATTGTTTTGATCTGCTAAGCATCCTTTCCCCTTCCTTCAAGTAGTTCTACTCTCTTGCCCCACCTTCCCTTTGGAGAACTGTCCTTCCTTTCCTTTCTTCAGATGTGGTTCCGGTGATGTCAATCTCAGTACTTTGCCTCCAACATCCCCCTGCCTCCTGTCCCAGTGACAGGGGGGGCATATGTCTCAGGCCTGGTTAATTCTAATTCCTGCAGTAGTTTGGACCTAGTCCCAAGAGTGCTCTTGTGACTCCAGTCTTTCCCAGGTTATATTGCTTCAGATACATTTGCTGCTCGAAACAGAAGACCTAAATAACAGTGGCTTAAACCTTAGGGACATCTGTCATTTTAATTGAAAAGTATAGAGATTGTGGTTGTTATGGGTTGATTTGCATCCACCAAAAAGCTATGTTTAAGTACTAACACCCAGCACCTGTGAATGTGGTCTTATTTGGAAATAAGGTCTTTGCAGATGTAATCAAGTTAGATGAGGTCATTACGGTGGGCTTTAATCCAATATGACTGCAGTTTTTAAAAGAAGAGGACACCAGCCATGTGACAACAGAAGCAGAGACTAGAGAGATACAGCTGTCAGCCAAACAGAGCTAAGGATCAAGAGCCATCACCAGAAACTAGGAAGAGGCAAGGAATGATTCTCCCCTACAGGTTTCAGAGGGAGCACGGCCCTGCTTACACCTTGATTTTGGATTTTTAGTCTCCAAAAGTATGTGAGAATAAATTTCTGTTGTTTTTAGCTATCCAATTTATGATAGTTAGTTAATGATAGTCTAGGAAAATAATACAGTGGTGCATTAAGATCCCAGGAGATAAATAAGAAACAGAAATCCTGTCATCATAAGTATAGAGACAAACTGGCCCATGAAGATGGAGGACATGTAAACTAGTACTCCTTCATTCAAAAAAATATTTACTAAATGCTTACTATCTGCCAGTAACAGCAAAGTGGCAAAAGGCAGCGTGGCTTAAATAATGCAGTGCACAAACTTTGTGGCTTTTAATAAATGTAGAGAGAGATGTTTTATATGCCTAGCCTTCTGCATGGTACTTTCAAGACATTATCTCAGTCATCTCAACGGCCCTGTGAAATATTAGTTATCCTGATATTTCCCATTTTGAACAAAGAGAAAACTAAAGCTTTAAATCAACAATGCATTTGATGGACTGTTGAGTTGGAGGTGCACCAGCAAGAAAACCTAATGATAACCATCGGCATCTCAGTCTTTGGAAAAAGCCCACATAATTCTCCCAGTGGCAAATGTATCAAAGACTCACACCAAACTTATCTGGCTACTGTAGACCAGGACTTTTGGCTTCTGCATGACCCCACACCATGGCATCACAGACACTGTCAACAGCCAAGTCATTCTGAGAGTGGACTCTACAGCAGATTCCCTTCAGGGTTCAGCATGAGGACCCAGCCTCTAGCACCGCCAATCACTTGGTGTTGAGGAGAGTCACACAGTTTATATTGGCCATTGTAATCAGTCTGAAACTCTCCAGTCCCCAGAGACTGCATAACCCAATGTAAGTTGTGGTCAGTGGTGTTCTATATATGAAAGCAACAATTAAGAATGTGCTTTGAGGTAGAAAATGAGTCCAGGATGTTTATGCTTAAGAGTTGAAGAATGCTGACCAAACTAAGAACAGGCACAGTGTTATAAGAGATGTCCATTGGAGCCTCCCCAAAATGGGCTCTCTGCTTTAACAAATGAATAAATATGGGAAACAATGCATATTGGAGGCCCTGTAAAGTACTGCTTTTAAGAAACCTATTTAAATTGGGGCACCTGGGTGGCTCAGTGGGTTAAGGCCTCTGACTTCAGCTCAGGTCATGGTCCCAAGGTCCTAGGATCAAGCCCCACATCGGGCTCTCTGCTCAGCAGGGAGCCTGCTTCCTCCTCTCTCTCTCTGCCTGCCTCTCTGCCTACTTGTGATCTCTATCTGTCAAATAAATAAATAAAATCTTTAAAAAAAAAAAAAGAAACCTATTTAAATAGTATTTTCATGCTTGTTTGACCTTGGTTGCATTCCTATCCTCCCCCATTTCTCACTCTCTCCCATTAAGGTCCTTTAAGAACAGTGTATGTAGGATATCAGTTATGAAATCCTGAGTTAAAGCACACTGTAAAAGTGCCACAGAGGTGTTCACATGAAAGTGAAGAAAAGCAGGATAATAGCATGGAGCATTTTAAAAAGGTTTCTAACCTTTACAAAGTCTGGGTAAGGCTCATTGGCAGAAGGTTGGGTCCTTAATGATGCCAGGCAGATGTGAGCATATTCTTTTCATTATAGAATTATAAATAAAAATAATCTTGCATTGGGATATTTTTTGTAACTTTTCATCTGGAATTTAAACAAGTTTTTCAAAAAATCTAAAAATATTTGAAGAGATACCACTTATCTCTCAGAACAGGAAATCCTAAAGTAGTCACACCACCCCCATCTGGTGCATGTATCTCACAGCCATGAATTTCAAGTGATGAGACATAAATCAGAGGCTGGAGATAGACACAAGCCACTTTTCCCTTTTAAAAGTGAAGATATATTTTAATTAAAATAATTTAATGAAAACCACTTAACTAGGCACTTTGTTAAGCAGAGTATGAGGCACCAAAAATAGAAGCAAAAACAGTCTCTACTGGTGAGGGGCTCATGGCCTACTAGGAAATACAAGGGCATGGCCAGTGGATGGACTAGGGTAGTAAAGGGATACCTAGAAGGGAGAAAACCACACACAGAGGTTGCAGGGGATTCACTGAGCAGTAGTGGAGTGGAGCCTTGAAGAATGCGTGTGATAGGAGACGATGAAAGACCATGTTCAAAGGTAAAGAAGCCTGAAAGGTGACAGTGAACTCAGAGACCAGCAGTTAGCTCTGTGCAGAGAGGCTAGCGTGGGAAGTATACAGGGTGGGGCAGAGAATGAGGATGGAAGGATAGGTTGAGGCAGGCTTACAAAGCCTAGTGTGAGATCCAGATCCACCAGTGAATTGGCTGTGGGACCCTTGTTAATATGTCATCTGCTCTTTTCACATCTCATATATTGCATTAAAAGCACAGTTTCTGGAGGCAGATTCTTGAGCTCTAATACTGACTTGTCTGATAGTGGGACAAGTTCTCTTTGCTTCACCTTCTTCAACTATAAAATAGTACCAACATAAAAATACATAAATAGAATACTTCAAAGTGTTGCTGAAAGGATTAAATGCAGTGACATGTGTGCTTGACACCAATGAACATTTATTGGTATTTGTGATTATTGTCACTGTCATTGATGACATCAATCTCTTCATTGTCTGGAAGGATATGCTAAAATAACATATGTGAAAGTGCTTGGAAAACTGAAAACCAGGAGCATTACAATGACCATGCCAGTAATGTGCTCACTACCAGTGTACCAGCATCTTTTCACCAAGGGCTGCCTGCTGGCCCACCACAAACATCTCCACAGATGGTGTGGTGCCCAGCGACAGGGCGGCTTTCATTTTGATCAGGGCTGATAGAGATTTGCTAAGTGTTGACTGGAGTGCTGGTCCCACAGATATAATACATGTTAAAGTCAATAAAACTGTTCACTTAAGACCAGTGCATTTGCAAATATCTTTGAAAATCACAGCTTAGAATCAACAGCACTTTCTGGCAGGTGGGGCTTGTTTCAGATCAAAGCGACTCATGCCTGGAGACCACTCATACCTCTGCTTCAGTCCTGGCACAGTCCTTGCACTACAGAATGCAAAGACCTCAAGTGACCTTTCTCTCTCCATTTCTACCAGTTCTCTGTCTCTTCAGGTAAAGAAATGAGGCAGGAAAATCCACTCTTTGCCCCTAGGTATAGAGAAGTTTGGCTCAATCCATTCCTCAGAATCTCCCTTTCTCTCACAGCTGGCTGGAGGTGCTTAGCTTGGCTGACTTGCCTCAGGACAAATTTTAAGTTCCCAAACTTTTAGAATGCTTTTTTGAAAAGCGAGTTTGTCTTATACAAAACAACAACTTAGAAAATCCAAGCGATTTATTTTTAACAGATTCTTAAAGTGCTCTAAATCACCAAAAGTTGCCAGCAGGGCACGATGTAAGACTTGGCCATCATTATCAATCAAGGTACCGGGTCTGCAGTGAGCGGGGCTCTGAACAAAGCTAGAGGCACAAATTAAGGATGTTTTCTGAGCTAAGCCCCTGGTGGGCAGGGGGCCTGTCTGGCTAAATTGCTTTGTGCCACACAGAAGAGAAGAAACGAGCGGTTTTTTATATTAGTGATGGTTATGTGCTTGCTGTGGGCCTACAAAAGTAAGCAAAGGCCAGAGCTGTCTAGGGTGTTTGACAGAAGATTTTCTTGGGGGGGAACACAAGACCTAAATCCTCAAACAGGTTGAAATCTCCTGGCAAAGGAATCATGGAAAAAAGACTAGAATTGCCTCTGAGCTCCAAACGCCTAACAGAACTCACATTGATTCGTTTATAATTCTTGAAAGACATGCCATCAACTACTAATGGCTCCAGAAAAACTGGGAAACAAGTGTCTGTTTCAGAGGGGTGTACATCAGCAGCTTCCCACACCCAGAGCCCCAAGGAGCCCTGCTGTCCCTCTGTTCACCTTCCCAAGCCCCTTTCATCCAGACTGCATTTTCCTGACTGTGCTCAAGTGTGTCTGAAGAGAGATCACCAAGCAAAACAGCTGTGTAGGTCTTCCTTTCTCCTTCTTTTCCTCTCTCCCTCTTCCCTTCTCCCTCCCTCTATTCTTCTCTCCCTCTCCTCTTCTCTCTCTCTAAACCTTTTACACTGCAGTTGAACAAGCCCCTGGATAAAGACTTTATCCAAAAACCCCCTCTTTAAAGTTATTTCAAATTTCTCTGCAAGGCTTTCAGAAATCTGTTTGTTTGAGGGCAGAATTAGATGTGACCGGCGTTTTATTGTGACATAAAACCATATTTCTTCCCTGGAAGATTAAAAAATAAAATCGGTTAATAAGAAAAGCTGTCAGCAACAGAAAATGGCTGACATAATCCGTTTATCCTCCGAGCAATAAAGATATTGGTCCTTGGGAGTCTATCCTCTCTCTCATGTTATTTCGCCCAAAACATTATCTTCCCAGCATTCTGATGGATTAAGAAGTCATATGGGAGATAGCAGGGAAATGACAGATACAAAAAAATATATAATATCCTTTCATTTCCCCTCCTCCCTCCGCACTCACTCATATTCCCCCTCTTTTTCTCCCTCCCCCTCCCCAAAACACACACACACTTTATTTTCTCTCTTTTCCCTCTCCCTGACACCCTCCCATTTTTCTCACCCTTTGGAAAAGAAATAGATCTTCTTTTACCCACAATTCCAATACTCTGATAATCCTAATAGAGGTGATGATGCAAAGTGGCACCGAAGTCAGTGCCTGCTGTGCGTGCGTGCGTGCGTGTGTGTGTGTGTGTGTGTGTGTGACTTCCACACATCTACATAGACACAGATCACCAAATAAAGAGATGGACCCTTGATAAGGCTGTTGAACACCTAGAGAGAAAGAGAGTTAAGTGTATCTAGCCACACTTGTAGATTTTTAATCTAGGATTTCTGACAATAGCATAAATTTCAGGAAGAAGGCTGAAGGCAGCACGAGCTAAAGAAAACAATAAATGGAGCTTTGGAGAGGCTACAATTAAAACACTTTTTGGGTTTTAGGGGATTAAGGAAACCATTAAAAAAACAAACAAACAAAAAAGCAGAGTCTGGCCAAACTTGTTCTCCTCTTTTCTCATTTAATAGTACCAATCACCACCTTTTCTCATATGCATGGAGGTTGTTCTGGGGAAAAGATTCTTGAGATCACTCATCAGAACCCTCAGGATACTTTCAAACTGTTTTACAAATAATCCCTGGAACCCTTCCTGGTATTTTAAGGAGGGATAAGGGGAATGCAAATAGAAACTAAGCAACATCTCTAAAATGTATTCTTTGGTTTGGAGGGTTACTCTCTTTTCCATCTGTGTCTCAGCACTCTTTTTTCTAACTCACCACTTCTCTCAAGTGAAATACCAGCATTTTGGTCAGTTCTAGGAATTTTGTTCAAATAGCTAAATATTAAGTCTTACTGACTAAGCTGTGTGTTTTATGGGAATTGAAAGAAGAATTTTGTGTTTCATCAGAATCTGACCATGTGAGTTTATAGCTGACATCTTAGGTAAGATCATAGGAAGCTGTAGAAGGAATTATAAATACCACAAGGAGTTGGTAAGCTCCCAAAATGGTGGTATAATGGAGGATTTCTGGTAATGATTTTCATTGTGTCCGTGGAAGTAAACAATTATGTATGTATATATGTACATACTAATATATATTTCAATACCTAAAAATCATCTAAAATATACCACTCACAATTATTTTTTAAGTTTACCAGTCCATCCTCACCTAAGTTACCAGAAATGCCAATAATACAATTTCCCACTTTTCTAATAGCTAATCCTCAAGTATGTCTGTGACTACAGTATCCTCATGTGGTATACAGATGAGAATGGACCAGGTTAGGGTAAGAGAGAAGGTGAAATGAGGAAAGTGAAAGATGTAGTTTGGGGATTCCACTCCATAAATTACCTTTTTTTTTTTAACCTGACAGTTTGCAAATGATATAATAGAAATACCATCAGGGTTCCAAGGAGAAAATAATTTTTATTTCTTTCAATTCATATACTTCTATCTACTCACATCTTTCTGCAGTGAATGTCTTCTGGGATTATAACTTTCTATACATTTTTAAAGCCAGTCCCTATAGAAGGTTTTAATTGCATTGTACAAGATAGACTCCCATAAAAAATGATGTTACCCACTCAAAACAAATATACACATTTTATTATGGCAAAGCCTCTTTATTTAAATGGCTATAAAACCAGATGTTGTGCAATGTCTAGAGCAATTAAAAACAAGGAGTAAATTCATAAACCACAATTACTAAAGCTAAATGTTTCACTGAAAAAGAGGCTGTTTCCCAATTAAAAGCCTTTAGTAAATAAAAGCTGTTTGAATGTTAAGTGTTTAGATACTATGGCATGAAACTGAGCTCCTCAAATATTTCCATGTGATGTTATTAATGATTAAAACAGAAACTCTAAATTAAATTAGTTCCTAGTTTGACAATTGACCATGCCTAAAACATAATTCATTTATTACTTCATTGAATATGTTATTGTCGTTGTGTTAAACCAGGCATCATAAATCATCCTAATGCAAGGCTTAATATGGCCATAAGCCACTGCTAAGAATTGACTAGGAATTAGCTTGGAGTTGATTGCAGTCCCTGGATTATATACTTTGCCTAACATTTGTTCATTCTTCTTTCAACAAATATTTATTGAGTATTCACCATCCACTAGGTTCTATACCAGGCGCTGGGGATCTGTAGATAAATAAGACAAGGTCACGGCCTCTGGAATGCCACAGTCTGGCAGGGGAGGCAGAGCAGAGATAAGCAACAACACCTTGATGTGGTGGGTACTCTCACAGAGGAGGTAGAGGGCAGGGAGTACACTGGTCATCCCCCAGAGGTAGAGGCTCCAGCACAGCCTGGGTGTAGTGCCATGGCAACTCCTTCTTCACACAATACTGGCTTGCTCAGGCGCCTCAACACCAACTTGATTCTGGGAGACAGATGCCAGAATATCATCTCCAAAGTCCTCCCAGGACTTTCCTGCAGGGGAGTTTATGGGAGTCACAGTGGTGAACACATATGGTATCTCGGTTGCAGGTTACCTGCCCATCATTGATCTAATCTAGTGACCTTGAAATAATCACAAACTATAAAGAAGTTAAACATAAATAAGGTTTTCTTCAAAAGCATTTTAAAAATTGAGGACTTGCCAGATTATCTTTTTTACACAAATTATAAAAATCAAGACATTTCTAATATTTAATTATCTCCTTCATAGCATGATAACACTGTATGGAAATTCTAAATGACCTACCTGTTTCGCCCATGACATTGTGAGATACTTGAGAACTGGGATGGTTCATGGTGAGTGGTCTATAAATGTCTGTCAAATCCAATCAAGTGGAACTATTTTCTAGTTAATAGAAAGTATGAGTCATTGGTTTGAAAATTACTCAGTTTGTCAATAACAATGAGTTACCTTTTCCTTGTCATAGCAAGATTTCAAGATGGTTGGTCTATATAAGTCTTCACCTGATCATGGAATGGGTTGTTCCATTTAATGAATGCATTTAGATTTATAGAGGATTACCCAAAATACTTTATTTGGGTTACCAATTTAGAAAAGCTATTTTAAAATACAATATAATTCTCTTTACAGTGAAACTAAATGGACAGGATTAAACTGTTAATTCAGGAGCCAGGTCATTGTGAAGATAAAGTATCATGTGCTTACAGAGTGTAAATGCTGGATATTAGCATTCTTTCAGTGAGTTATCACTGGAGTAAGAGACCATTCTAAAAAGAAACCCCAGATTTCCTCAGGTCCACCTGTATTCTTCTGGGGCTGGTTGGCAATTTCTTTTCTTAGGGAATTTCCTGGTTGTATGAATTTGATTGCACACATCTAGTAGTGTAGGATATGTATTTGTTTCTGTGATTTAAATTACTCTGACTGGAAATTCTACTAAGCATTCATTTAGTTCTTGCAACAATGCTCTGAGCTAGTTATAATTATTATAGCCAATTTACAAATAAAGAAACTGACTTAGAGTTTATTTGCCCAAGGTATAAAACCAGGACTTCACGGAGCCAGAGCTGGGATACCAATCTGCCTGATTTCAGTGCTCTTACTCTTAATTACTATTCCAAACTGCCTCCACTGAGTTGATTTACAGAAATATTAGGTAAAGCATGCAGAATTTAATAGCTTACTCCTGGTTAAATAAAACTGGAGAGGAAAATGTGAATGAAGTCTTCAGAGTCTTCTCTCAGTGGTTTGGCCTCAGTTTTTCCTCACCTGGATCTTTCAGGATTCTTGTCATCCATTTTCCTGCTAACTTGCCAGTACACTTTTACTCTCCTGATGTCTAGAGTCAGGCAAATATCAATCTTTACCGTTTAGTCAGTCAGTAAGGACCTGCCACAGGCTTAGCTCCATGCTAGGTGGCACTGGGAATAAATATGAGTGTTTAGAAAAAAATCCAAACTGAAATGCAGTTCTAGAAAAACTCCAGATCATGGATATAAGGCTAAAATGAGGAAACAGGGAAACTAGGCTGGTTTCCAAAATTAAGGCCAGGCCTTATGCACATACCTTCTCTTTTCTTCTTCATTCGTCCCAGGAATGCACAATGAATAGCTAGAAGAGGTCTGCATTCTGCAAGGAGAGCTCTTGAATAAGTTCTTTCTGCCTTTTAATAAAACTGTTGAATATCTCATATAGAGTTTGTTGTATATAGACTTAAGTAATTAAAGAAAGTTTCCAGCTTGGGAACAGATGTATAGGTAAAGTAAAAGTCATCTCCTGATTGAGAAGAATAAAAGTTCTTACTGCTGCTAGGCATACATGCATAAATATTCCCAATTTTTTTAAATCTCTTTTTCTGATTGAGAGGGACCACTTGGAGCATAGAAAAGCTTCTTGCAGAGAAAGTAGTTCCCTCATGTGCAAAGCAGGTACAGGAAATATAAATCCCTCAGATTAGTTTAAGAAGGCTAAAGATAAAGCTCCTTTATAACAGCAATTAGAGGCCAGCACATGGACTCTAATTATTGTCAGCACATTAATGCTGACAGGGAAGAAAGTTGTCAACCTAAGACGACTTTGGACAAGTTTTTGATACCTAATATGTACATGAGAGGAAGAAAGAGATACTTTTTAAAGCAGAACAAGAAAATCTACATGAATAAATAATGATACTTTCAGTTGACAATGAAAAAAAATTGTTACACCTATTTCTTTAAATCTTGATCTGAATAGCACCTTCTTTAAATTTGGCATACAAAACCAATAATCTGAAATGGCTAAATAATTGGCACAATTTTTCTTTTATCTACAACTTTTATAATAGTATAGTGTCTATTTGCACCATATAGACAATATCTTTTGTACAATGAGCTCAAACAAACTAGAAAGTCTCCAGAAATTTCGGCTAAGGATAAAAAATAGGCAATCCACAAGAGAAACATCCAAATGGCCAAAAAGATAGACATGTAACAGAATGTTGAAGTGAAATGAGTGAAAAAGCAGATGCCAAGGATTATCAGATTCCAGCACAATGCTAGATATGCTGAGTGACTGTAAAATATATTCTGCCAGCTCATATGATCACCCACCTCCAAGCTACAAAAAAGTAGAAGCTGAGAAGTCCAGTTGAAAAGGGTTGTCAGTGTACTGTGGTTCCTCTCCCATTCCCACCCCTCCACCTCCTATCTTCTGGTCGTTCTCCCCCCCTCAAGATATTTTCAGGATTCTTTAAGAGCATGACATGTGGTCCCATTAAGTCTGCAATAACACAAGGACTGGATTTTTGTTGTCTGAGAAGACCAAAGTTGGAGAGTTGTGTTCAGAGCTCACAGAGTGAAAAGACTTATATCAGGAGCTAGTTCCTTCCAGTAATGATAGGTATGTCTATGTGTTAAATAAATCCAAGAGAAGTGAGAGGATTTTTGTATGAGATCCATCCAAGTGGACATCTTGCCAGAAGCTGGACAACCTCAGCAGAAAGAGGTTCTGGATGCAGAGAGAGCTGGGGTGCATAAAAAACCAAACCATGAAGAGAAACTGTCCGTTATGAAAGGAGCCCAGCAGGGCATCTCTGAGGAGACCAGGAAAAAAAATCAGTACTCAGGTTATGTCTGACTCCGCTGGGGTTTTGGGGAAACCAAGTTTAGAGAAAGCTACTTTTTCACTTATTCAAAAAGTTTTTTAAAAACTGTACTTTTTGCTAAAAACCTTACTCTTAATTAATTCACTATTTTGTACAAGTTGGCAAATCAACTACTCCCTTCCCCTAAATGAAGGCTTCTCAGCCTAGAGCAATTCTAAAATGGAGGAGATGAAGTTTTAGTGTAGAAAGGAGTATAGAGTTATATATGACACTGGATTGGATATTTTAATTCTACAAAACTATTCTTGGAACAGGAAGTGACAGAAGGGCTATTTGAAAAGTTATAGAACCTGCTAGAAGAGCCTTCCAAAGTTCCTGGAAGAAAGTGTCTGCAATGGTTTGAACGGACAGTAGAGAAATGAATAAATTTGCTTTTACTTTACCCTATTAGAGCTATTTGCTCAATAACCTGGTTGCACAGATAAAAATTTTCAACTTTGGAAGAAAGGAAAGAAGGGAGGAAGAGAGGGAAGAAAAGGGAAGGGAAGAAAGGAAGGATAGGAGGAAAAAAAGGATAGAAGGAAGAAAAAAGGGGAGGAAATGAATGGAAGAAGGAGATGATGGCGAGAAGGAAAGAGAGGAGGAAAATATATGCTAGTAGAAACAACCAGCTATCCATTTTCATGTACCAATTTGGCAAAGATATTTTCTAATAACCAGAGGGTACTGTTGACAAGAACCAGCCATTCTTGTGTACTACTGGCAGGAGAGTTAATACAACTTTCTGGAGAGCTTTTTGGAAATATGTATCAAAAGTTTTTAAAAAAAAACCCTACTCTCTGATATAGATATAGCTCTACTGCTAGGAATTTATTACAAGAAAATAATTGTGTATGTGTGCAAAGGTTTTGCTACAGAGATATTCAGTGTGGTGTGTTTTATAATTAAAAAATAGAACAGCAGGGTAATGATCAAGTAAACTGTGTAATCCTACAGAAAGAATATAGACATATTCTTTGGGAACATATTTTAGTTTTAAAAAGTACCATCAAAGAGTGTCTATAGTATATAGATAACATGTACATGTGTGTATATGTATACACACACATACACATATATACACAGTGTGTGTATATATATATATGACAGGTGGGGATAATATACATCAAAGTATAAACTTTGGATGATGAAATTATAGGTGTTTAATTATTTTTATTTATTTTTTATAGTATGCATTACATTTATAAAAAAAGCAAATATTATGAGGACATAGGGAGAAGGTGGCCATCTGTAAGCCAGGAAGAAGTTCCTCAGCAGAAACTGAATTTGGTAGTACCTTGATCTTGAATTTCTCAGCCTGCAGAATTGAGAGATAGAAAATTCTGTTATTTACGCTACACAGTCTGTGGTATTTTAACAGCCCAAGCTAATACATCATGCTAAATGGTGACAAGGTTAACTGAGATTGAAAGTCAGTAGAGCTTTTGGAACCTGAGAAAGACAAGCCCAAGATTATCCACTGAAGATGCTAAGGGTGATTCCAGGAGAAGGAAGAAGGGACAGTTACCCACTGATGAATTCATGGAGGGGTATGGGTGTGGCTTTTGAGGATGGTTTAAAAAGAAAAAAAAAAAAAAAGACGGTGTCTTTCTGTATTACTCTTTGCTTCCTTCTACTATATGTCCATCCTCTAATGTTACCCTTTTCAATCTAACTGTTTCGATTCAGAGTAACTTCTAGGGCAAGGTGGAAGAACTAGCACAGGCAGAAAATTCATTCTCCATTCTAATACTAGAATGATATAAAAATATTTTTTTTAATTTTATTTTTTATAAACATATATTTTTATCCCCAGGGGTACAGGTCTGTGAATCGCCAGGTTTACACACTTCACAGCACTCACCATAGCACATACCCTCCCCAATGTCCATAACCCCATCCCCCCTCTCCCAACCCCCTTCCCCCCATCAACCCTCAGTTTGTTTTATGAGATTAAGAGTCACTTATGGTTTGTCTCCCTCCCAATCCCATCTTGTTTCATTTACTCTTCTCCTACCCCCTCAACCCCCCCATGTTGCATCTCCTCTCCCTCATATCAGGGAAATCATATGATCGTTGTCTTTCTCCGACTGACTTATTTCGCTAAGCATGATACCCTCTAGTTCCATCCACATCGTCGCAAATGGCAAGGTTTCATTTCTTTTGATGGCTGCATAGTATTCCATTGTGTATATATACCACATCTTCTTTATCCATTCGTCTGTTGATGGACATCTAGGTTCTTTCCATAGTTTGGCTATTGTAGACATTGCTGCTATAAACATTCGGGTGCACGTGCCCCTTCAGATCCCTATGTTTGTATCTTTAGGGTAAATACCCAGTAGTGCTATTGCTGGGTCATAGGGTAGCTCTATTTTCAACATTTTGAGGAACCTCCATGCTGTTTTCCAGAGTGGTTGCACCAGCTTGCATTCCCACCAACAGTGTAGGAGGGTTTTAAGCTAAAAGGTTTATTCACCTAACTGGCAAAAAATTAAGCTTGACATTACCAAATTTAAGAGAGAATATGGATCTATGTATCTCTTTACATATTGCTTGTATAGGTATAATTTGATGCAATCACTTTAGGAAGCACTTTGGCATTTCCTCCTAAAGTTAAGCATTCATAGATCCCATGACTCAGTGATTCTGTTCCTAAGCACAGTATAGGAGAAGTTTTTATAGAGGTACAACAGAAGAATTTCACAGCAACACTGTTCCCAGAGTAAAAACCTGAAGTAACTCATATGCCATCTGTGAGGAGAGTGGATGAATAAATAATAATATATATATATACAAAATGTAATATTATCCACCAGTCCAAACAAATGAGCTACAGTGGCCCAAAATGATCAAGGTGGACCTCACCAATGCAATAGAAAGTGAAAAAGTAGGTCCCAAAAGGATGTGCACATAAGCAATACTCTTTTTACAAAGTTAAAAATAATTTAAAAATACTGTGTATTTATAGATGCATTAAAATTGTATGTGAAAAAAAAAACAACAAGGGAATGATGAAGACAGGATTAAGGAATATATTTACCTCAGGTGAATGGAAGCAAGGGGATAAGTTGGTGAGGGAGACTGTTGATAGGTATAGTTTACCATCAAATGTTTAGCTTTTGGGGGTTGTGGGTTAGAAGGAATGGAAGGAGGGAGGGAAGAAAAAAGAAGGAAAGAAAGGAAGGAGAAATTGAAAGGAGAGAGGGAGGTTGGAAATACGTATATATACATGCACTCACACACACGTGGGCCAGGGAAGGACGTGCGTCATGGACCAAGGACTATGGTTAATCCAGTTCTGTGTATCTGAGGCTTTAAAAAGAAATAGTTGTATTCAAAAATAAAAGGAAAATCTCTGTAGACCCATAACCAAATAAATGTAACAAATACTTCTCAAAATTAAGAAAACACTGTCAGACCAAACAATGAACAAACTCTTAGCAAGTAATTGGCCACAAAAATGGCACACCCATCACAAATGAAACTCTGACAGACCCACCCATCCACTAGAGGTTTCCAGCTAGAGATTTCCAGCAGCAGCAGTAGCCACTGCCCACCTGCCCACAGCCAGTAGAAGGAGAACTATATATGGGCCAAGGTCCAGAGCTGCTTTACTCACACAGGACCAGGCTCCAGCTCTAACACAAGACATAGTTCCAAGCCATGATTTTCAGGTCTCCTGAGTCCTTTCCAAGTAGTGTTAATGCCACTGTATAATGGGAATCTCCAAGAGAGTCACAGAGAGCAGTTTTCCTCAAACTTACTTGACTGCAGGACTCTTCGGCACTAGTATTTATTGGAACATGTTGGTTAATGCTGTCTTGTGTTAGCCCATCCAAATAGTTTTAGGACTGTGATTGATTGTGAGGAAAGATGGGAAACTTGTCCTTTGACTATCCTGGTAAATCTAATCTGTGGTACTCCCCACTTTATCCTTAGTGCTTGGCATGTAATAGATCTTTGGCAAATAAGCATTGAATGGATACAAAATGAGTAACTGATAAAAGGGAAGAGGTCAAGGGGTTAAAAAAAAGAGAGAGACAAGAAAGAGATCCGTGATATATGAACTAAGTGAAGAACAGGAGATCTAGTTTAAGTCTAGGCTCCAACACAGTCTAGATATGTAATCTTGAGAAAATTCCTCAGCCTTCTCATCTATAAAATGGGGTTTCCTTACATTGCTGGGATATTGGGTAGTGTACTTGCAATAAGGTATGTAAAACACAATTCCTAGAACATTGGAGGTGTTCCCTGAAATTTCTATTTGTTAAATTATTTCCACTTGTTAAAATTTTTGATCTGTTAGAGAAGAAAGAATAGCAGTGGCTAGAAAGTCAACTGCAAGATAAAGAAAGAGCCAATGTTTTGGGGCCAGGAAGGAGGACTTTAGCAGCAATCAGTACCACCAGATGCTCTACATTTGTGGAATATGAGGATATTTTATATCTCTACTTAAAAGCTCAGCTAGGTTCTGTTCAATGTGATTTTAAAGTTATATTTTGGTACAGAGAGGAGTTTCTTTGGTAACCTCAACTCTTATCAGAGAACAGTTTCATGCCTAATCTTTTGAATGTAGGTAGTTGCCAAAGAAAAATGAAAATGAAAAATGATGAGCAAACACCCAGCATGTACATTCCTAATACAGCAGAGAATTTAGTACAACTCAGAAGTTATTTGGTCAGGAAAACCGTTTTGCTGGTGTGTTTGGAGCAGCCCAAGATACTGTGCCTTGCTGTGCATTCTTCCATTTGTTATTTAGTTGTAAAGGTTTACAATGACCTTTTAGGCTAGGCCCACCCCTCACTCTTAGCCCAACAGTTTATAAATACCCTGGAGCAGGAAGCCATACAGATGTCCTTCCTCCACACCAGCTGACTTGCTGAGGGAGCTCCTTAGCTATGACCTGTCCTTGAGCTTACCTTGTGAGCATTGTTGCCTGGAATCTGGTATGCTGCTGTGTTGCCCTGTCAGTGATACTCTGCCTCCTCTATCATCATGTTCACTTGGCTTGTAAGTTACTTATCAGAGAGCTACTTAGGGAGCTTTTTCATACTTAATTGGAAGTAAATTAGTATTAGTAGGTAGGATAGCAGAATGCATTTAGGACTGTATGGGTGTGTGGCTTTGAAGTACCAAGAAGCATTTTCTCATGTATAAACCTAGAACTGTTGGTGGCTATCTTCCCCAGACCTGGAGGAATCCCAAACAGAGAAGAAAGACCTGAGAGATGAAAATGGGGAAAGCCTCACCGATATTTTTTGAGCCCTGGATCCTATTACCAGAATTCAAAATCTCTGGGTTAGAGAGAAGTGTATCTATTGCATGAAACCTAAAAAATCTGAAGTAGTAAGATTCTAGACATTTTTCTTGTATTTAAATGTGTACATATATCAAATATGTAAAATAAACATATGTATACACATACAGGAATAATACTATATTACTGGGTTTTTTTCATTTAACAATGTAGCTTACAGATCTTTTCAAGTTAAAATACACAGCTCTACTTCATTCTTTTTAAAGACCATATAATATTTCAAACTATGTGTGATAGTTAATTTTATATGGTCACATTGGGCCATGAGGTGTCCAGATATTTGGTCAATTAGTCTGAGTATGTCTGTGAGGGTATTTCTGGGTAAGATTAACATCGGAATCAGTAGCCTGAGTAAAGCAGATTGCCCTCCCCAATGTAGTTGGGCCCTATCCAGTCAGTTGGAGGACTGAATAGAACAAAATGGGAGAGTGAGAGATAATTTTCTCTACCTGACTGCCTTCAAGTTGGAACATTGTTTTTCTTTGATTTGGTTTGGTTTGCTTTGGTTTTCTGCCTTTTTTGAGTTTCAAGACTGCCAGCTTCTAGACTGGAACTTCACCATCAGCTCTACTAGGTCTCTAGCTTGCTGATTTCAGATCTGGAGACTTGCCAGCCTCTTTCATCACGTGAACCAATTCCTTATAATAAATCTATGTATAAATTTATATGTAGAGAGATTTATATCGGCTTTCTCTCTGGAGAATTCTGACTACTACACTATGGATGAGCCATCACTTCTTTGACCATTCCCAATTATAGGTAATTGATATTGTTCTTAATTTGCCTGTTTTAAATAATGCTTAATCTGTGCTGCTGGAATGGGTTTGTTTGTATAGGAGAGACTCCAAGGAGCATAAGAGTTGGGACAAAGTGTAAATACTATAAATTTTAACTTTTCATCTATATTTCAGATTTTCATTTAAAAAAGTCTTTCCTAGCTTGTATTCTCACCAATAATAAATCACAGTAGCTATTTGTCTATACCCACATACATATTGGATATTTAAAATATTTTTAAGTTGATAATCTGAAGACTAAAAAGCTGCCATTATTACTTTATTTTTTACACTCAAAATTCTTTTATTTTTACATACATTTTGTTTTCTATTGACCTTCACTCCTAGTGTCATGTGTCTCCATATAGAATCATTCTCATTCAGCCTGATAACTCCCTGTAGTGTTTCTTGAGGTAGTTTTATTGTTGGTTAAATTTTTTAATTCTAGTATAGTTAACATAAGTGTTACATTAGTTTCAAGTGTACAATATAGTAAGTCAGCACTTCCATTCAACACCTGGTAATCATCACCACAAGTGCACTCCCTAATCCCCATCACCTATTGCACCCATCCTCCTACTCACTTCCCCTCTAGTAACCATCAGTTTGTTCTCTATAGTTGACATCCTGTTTCTTCTTTTCTCTCTTTTTTCTTAAATTCCACATGTGAGCAAAATCATGTGGTATTTGTCTTTCTCTGATTTATTTCACTTATCATTATACTCTCTAACTCAATCCATAATGTTGCAAATGGCAAGATTTCATTCTTTATTTTGGCTGAATAATAATCCACTGTATATATATATCACCTCTTCTTTATCCATTCATCTACCAGTGGATAGATGGCTATTATAAATATTCCTGCTATAAACATAGGGGTGCATGTATCCCTTTGAATCAGTGTTTTTGTATTTGGGGGGTAAATACCCAGTAGTGTGATTACTGGATCATAAGGTAGTTCTATTTCTAACTTTTTTGAAGAACCCCCACACTGTTTTCCACAGCAACTGTTCCCGTTTACATTCCCGCCAACAATATGAAAGGGTTCCTTTTCTACACATCTTCACCAACACATGTTGTTTCTTGTGTTTTTTTTTTTTTTTATTTTAGCCATTCTGACAGGCATCAGGTGATATCTCATTGTACTCCTGATTTGCATTTTCCTGATGATGACCAATGGGCATCTTTTCATGTGTCTGTTGCCCATCTGGATGTATTTAGAGAGATGCCTATTCATGTCTTCTGCCCATTTTTAATTGGATTTTTTTGAAGGTTGAATTATATGTTCTTCATATATTTTGGATACTAATCCTTCCTCATATGTGTTATTTGTAAATATCTTCTCCCATTCGGTAGGTTGCCTTTTAGTTTGTTGATTATTTCCTTCACCATGCAGAAGCTTTTTATTTTGATGTCCCAGTTGTTTATTGTTGCTTTTATTTCTCATGCCTCAGGAGACATATCTAGAAAAATCTTGCTACAGCTAATGTCAGAGACATTATTGACTGCTTTTCTAGGGCTTTAATGGTTACAGATCTCACATTTAGGTCTTTAATTTATTTTGAGTTTATTTTTGTGCATGGTGGAAGAAAGTAGTCCAGTTTCAGTCTTTTGCATGTTGCTGTCCAGTTTTCCCAACACCGTTTGTTGAAGAAACTGTGTTTCCCATTGCATGACCTTGCCTCCTCTGTTGAAGATTGACCATGTAATCATGAGTTTTTTTCTGGGTTTTCTACTGTGTTCTGTTGATCCATGTGTCTATTTTTGTTCCTGTGCCATACTGTTTTGATTGCCACAGCTCTGTAATATAACTTGAAGTCTGAAATTATGTAGCCTCCATCTTTGCTTTTCTTTTTCAAGATTGTTTTGGCTATTCGGGGTCTTTTGTTCCATATAAATTTCAGGATGGTTTGTTCTAGCTCGGTAAAAATTGCTATTGGTTTTTTGAAAGGGATTGCCTTAAGTCTGCAGATTGCTTTGAGTATATTTGTTCTTCCAATTTATGAGCATGGAATGTTTTTCCATTTCTTTGTATCATCTTCAATTTCTTTCATCAGTGTTTTATAGTTTTCAGAGAATGGGCCTTTCACCTCTTTGCTTAGGTTTATTTCTGTTTTTTTTTTATTATGTTATTTTAGTCACCATACAGTACATCATTAGTTTTTGATATAGTGTTACATGATTCATTGTTTGCTTATAACACCCAGTGATCCATGTAATACGTGCCCTCCTTAATACCCATCACCAGGACCAGGCTAACCCATTTGCCCACCCTTCTAAAACCCTTACTTTGTTTCCCAGAGTCCATAGTCTCTCATGATTCATCTCCCCCTCTGACTCCCCCTTTCATTTTTCCCTTCCTTCTCCTAATGTCCTCCATGCTATTCCTTAAGTTCCACAAATAAGTGAAATTATATGATAATTGACTTTCTCTGCTTGACTTATTTCACTCAGCATTATCTCTTCCAGTCCCATTTGTTTTGATGCAAAAGTTGGGTATTCATCTTTTCTGATAGCTGAGTAATAGTCCATACATCTTCTTTATCCATTCGTCTATTGAAGGGCATCTTGGCTCTTTGCACAGTTTGGCTACTGTGGACATTGCTGCTATGAACATTGGGGTGCATGTCACCCTTCTTTTCATTACATCTATATCTTTGGGGTAAATACCCAGTCGTGCAATTCCTGCATCATAGGGTAGCCCTAGTTTTAACTTTTTGAGGAACCAAAAAGCCCACAGTCCTTCCAACATTTGCTGTTTCTTGCCATGTCAATCTTTGCCAGGTATTTTATTATTTTAAATGTAATTATATATGGTATTATTTTCTCAATTTCTATTTCTGCTACTTCATTAGTAATGTATACAAGTGCAATGGATTTCTTGATGTTGATTTTGTGTCCTGTGACCTTACCAAATTCATTTATCAGTTCTAATAGGTTTTTGTAGAGTCTTTAGAGTTTTCTATATATAGTATCATGTCATCTGCCAAGAGAGAAAGTTTTACTTCTGCATCAATTGGCATGCCTTTCATTTCTTTTTGTTTTCTGATTGCTCTGTTAGATCCATCTAATCTAGTGTGTTATTCAAAACCACTGTTTCTTTGTTAGTTTTCTGTTGGGATGATCTATCTCTCCATCAATGTAAGAGGGATGTTAAAGTCCCCTACTATTACTGTATTACTCTTAATTGGTTCTTTTGTTTGTCATTAACTTTTTTATGTATTTGGGTTCTCCTATGTTGGGTACATAAATATTTACAATGTTATATCTTCTTGTTGGATTGTTCCCATTATTATTATATAGTATTCTTCTTTGTCTCTTGTTACAGTCTTTGTTTTAAGGTCTGTTTTGTCCAATGTAAGTATTGCTACTCTGGCTTTCTTTTGACATCTGTTTGCGTGATAGTTGTTTCTCCAACCCCTACTTTTAATCTGCAGGTGTCTTTAGGTCTGAAATGAATCTTTTGTAGGTAGCATATAGATGGGTCTTATTTTTTTTTTAATCTACTCTGTCACCTTATGTCTTTTAATTGGAGTGTTTAGTTCATTTACATTCAAAGTAATTATTGACAGGTATGTATTTATTGCTATTTTGTTACTCATTTTGTGGGTTTTTTTGTAGTTTATCTGTGGTTCTTTTGCTCTTCCATGATTTGCTGGTTTTCTTTAGTGACACACTTCGATTCCTTACTCTTTATTCTTTTTATGTCTATTACTGGTTTTTGATTTGTGGTTACCATTCGGTTTATAGATAAATCTTCTGCACATGGCAGTCTATATTAAGTTGGTCACTTAGGTTGAGCCCATTTGTTCTTCCATTTCCCCCCACATTTTAGGCAAATGGCATCATATTTTATGTTCTTTTATTTTGTGAATCCTTTGATTTTTTAAAACATTTTTAAAGATTTTATTTATTCACTTTAGAAAGAGAGAGGGTGAGTGAGTGACAGAGAGAGAGCACAAGCCAGCAGGAGAGGCAGAGGGAGAAGCACAGTCCCACTGAGCAGGGAACCCAATGCGGGGCTTGATACCAGGACCTGGGATCATGACCTGAGCCAAAGGAAGACGCTTAACCAACTGAGCCACCCAGGTGTCCGAATCCTTTGATTTTTTTTTTTTTTTTTTTTTTTTTTTACAGAAATACTTCTTACTGCTTTTGTGATCCCTACTTTTCATATTCTCACTTATGGTCTTTCCTTTCCACTCAAAGAGTCCCCTTTAATATTTCTTGTAGGCCTGTGTAGTCATCATGAGCTCCCTTTATTTTGTTTGTCTGAGAAACTCTTTATCTCTCTTTCTATTCTGAATGATAGCCTTGCTGGATAGAGTATTCTTGGCTGATTTTTCTCTTTCATCACTTTGAAAATATCATGCTACTCCCTTCTGGCTTAAAAAGTTGCTGCTGGAAAATCTTCTCACAACCTTTTAGGATTACTCTTATATGTAACTGTTTTCTTTTCTTTTGCTGTTTAAAAAATATTTATCTCTTTTTGCCATTTTGATTACTGTGTGTCTTGTTTTGATTTGTTTGGGACGGGTGCTCTCCGTGCATCCTAGATCTGGTTATCTATTTCCTTCCCCAGATTAGGGGAGTTTTCAGCTATTATTTTTTCAAATAAATTTTCTTTCTCCTTTTTTCTCTCTCTTTTCCTTCTGGGATCACTGAGTTTCCTGTTGATTCTTATTTTCGTAATTTTTTTCTCTCATCTGTTTAGCTTGATTACTTTCCATTACTCTGTCCTTCAGGTCACTAATTCATTCCTCTGCTTCCTCTAGCCAGCTATTTATTCTTATAGTGTATTTAATTTCATTTATTGTGTACTACATCTCTGGTTTTGTTTTTTTTTTTAATCTCTTTGTTAAGGGTCTCACTGATGTCCTCCACTCTTTTCTCAAGTCCAGTTAGTATCTTTATGACCATTATTTTAATTCTCTATAAGCATGTTAATTATATCCATTTTGCTTAGCTCTCTTGCTGTGATTTTGTCCTGTTCTTTCATTTGTGACCTATTCCTCTGTCTCCTCATTTTGCCTAACTCTGTGTCTGTCTCTGTGTATTAGGAAAGTCAGCTATGTCTCTTGCTTTTGAAAATAGTGGGTGGGACATAGACTTTTCACTAGGTGATGTTGGTCCTACTCCACAGGAGACACAGCAACCACAGAGACCTCACCAGCCAGGGTACCCTAAAAACTGTACACAGTGTGCAGAGTTGTAGTGCCACAGGCTATGGTCACCCGTCCTCCTTGACAGGGGATGCATAGCCACTATGGAAACTGGTCTGACCAGGGCCACTCTGCAAAGCATGTGTGGTTGGGGGTTGCAGTTGTCCTCTGCAAGAGTTTGGGAGATGCAGTATTGCAAGGTTTGCACAAGTCTTCTGGGGGTGGGAAACTATAGCAGTGGGACTAAGGCAGGTCTGGCTGGAAGGGGTGAGATGCGGTATAAGCAAATTAGGTAGTGAGTGCCATCACTGTGCTGCTTCCCACAGGTGGCTGTGTGATTATGATTGGGGGTGGGGTGGGAATGGCACCTGCCAGCTCCTTTTATCCTGGAGAAGTCCCTCAGTGAACTCTGAGATTAGTAACTAATTCTTGCTCCCATAAGCCCCAGACAATTTTCAAACTGCTGCTTCCAACCTGTAACTCCATGGGCTGTTTGTTGTGCTGTCTCTTTAAAAGCAAGGTCTCAGCTTCCTATTGCCTTCCACACTCTCCCAGAGCTGAGCCTGTTGATTTTTAAATTTCCAGGATTTAAGTTCTACTGGTCATAAGCACTCACAAAATTTGGCCCACCCATTTTTCAAGCTAAATACTGTGGGGATTTCTTATCCCTTGGTGTGCTAGTCTCTTTCTGACCCCTTTCTGTGCCTGTGGCTCCCTCTCTCTGGTGATCAGACTTTCAAGGTTTAGGTTCTGTCCTCACCCTACCTATACTCTTTCATGTGGCTTCTTCTTTACTTTCAGTTGTGGAATTTGTTCAGCCAGTCCTTGGGCCACTTTCTAGGTTATTTGCACTGACACAAGTGTTATCTAGTTTTATCTGGGGGGAAGTGAGTTTAGTTTCTTCCTACTCCACCTTCTATTATTATACCCCCCATTTAAATTATATTTACTTAATTTGCATTTACTGAATTACTAATAATGTTGAGGTTTTTTCCCTAATTGGACATTTGTACTTATTGTTCTGTGAAGTATTTTACCCATTTTTCTATCAAGTAATTTGCTTTTTCCTATGATTGGTAGTTGTTCTTTGTATGTTATTGACATTAATCTTGCATTTGTTACATAGGCTGCAAATGCTCTTAGTATGTCACTTATTTTTATTATTGTTTATGATATCTTCATAGTGGGAAAGTCACAGAATAGTGTTTTTTTTTTTTTTTTTTTTTTTTTTGCTCTGGAATCAGCCTATTGTAAGCGCTGAGAAGCTAAAAACTAGTTCAAACCTTACTTCTATAACTTATAAGCTATATAACTTGGGAAAATCAGTTAAGCTTTTTAAGACTTAGTTTATCATCTTAAAATAGGGGTTACAATAATACCCAGATCATTGAATTACCATGAACATTAAATAAGATAATATATGGAAAGTACATAACATACCATTTGGCACATTCAAAGTGCTCAATTAATAGCAACTATTATGACTTTTAGGATTGCCATATCATATTTAAAAGTGCATTTCAATGTAGCCACATCTGTTATATGTGAGTTTTATATCGTTTAGAGTATCTCTGGCTGTGAGAAACAGAAAACCAAACTAAAAAATGGTCTCAAAATAACCAAGATGTATCATTTCAAATAAGAAGTCCATAGGTAGGGCAGTGTCAGGGTTGGCTATTTCAGTGGCTCAACAATATAAGTAAAAGCTTGCATCTCTTTCCTCTTCTCCATCCTCAGCATGTTGCATTGGTCTATAGGTAAGCCTCCCTTAAAGCCATCACATCCAGGTACAACATTCAGATGACAAGGTTTTTTCCTCATCAAGGAGTGATGTAGCCTTTCTATGTGTCACTATTAGGATCAGCTACATTATATAAAGCATGTTTTTAAAAAAAGAATTTTCATTCTCTTATATCAAGGATAGCCAGAGGCAGGCACTCCAGCACTTGTGTAGTGACTCTGTTCATTAGAGATTCAGCGGCTTTCTGGGTTCCTACTCTACTATCCTTACTGCTGACTTCTATCCCCAAAGTCGCCCCATGGTTCAGAATGGCTGCCTGAGTTTTAGTCCTCATGTCCATGTTATATTCCAGAAGAAAAGGGAGAAGGAAAAATGATGCCACTTCCAACTGAGTCAGTCCCTTTTCACAGATTTTTCTAAATGCTCCACCTAATAATATCAACATAAATTTGTTTATCTCTCATTTCAGGGCAGGTTGAAGATTAGTCTTTTAACTGAGCACATGATGCTGAGACTAATGCTAAGACTATACAAAAGGGGAATGGGAAGAATGGATAAAGGATAATTATCAATATCTGCCATAGCCAGCAAAGAAGATGGCACAATGGTTTTTGGGTGAACAATGAAAACATTCAGCTTTACCTTTTTTTTTTTTTTTTTGAGTACAGTTGACACACAATATTACATCAGTTTCAGGTGTAAAACTTAGTGATTTGACAAATTTATACATTGTTATATTCACTACAAGTGTAGCTACCATCTGTCCCCTTACATCACTGTTATAATATCATTGAATATATTCCTTATGCTGTGCCTTTTATTCCCATGACTTATTCATTCTATAACTAGAAGCCTGTATCTATCTCCCTTCCCTTTACCCATTTTGCCCCACTTCCCACCTTCCCCTCTGGCAACAATCAGTTTGTTTACTGCATTTGTAGGTCTGATTCTGCCTTTTGTTCATTAATTTTTTTCATATTCCACTTTTGAGTGAAATCATACGGTATTTGTCTTTCTCAGTCTGGCTTATTTCATTTAGCAAACAAACTCTAGGTCCATCTATGTTGTCTCGAATGGCACAATCTCATTTTTTTAAGGCTGTGTAATATTTGATTGTGTGTGTGTACCACAATTTCCTTATACATTTGTCTATTGATGAACACTTAGGTTGATTGCACATCTTGGCTTTTATAAATAATACCACAATACATACTGGGGTGTATATGTCTTTTCTAAATAGTGTTTTTGTTTTCTTTATGTAAGTTTTCAATAGTGGAATTATTAGATGATACGGTATTTCTATTTTTAATTTTTTGAGGAACCTCCATACTGTTTCCCACAGTGCCTGTGCCAATTTACCTTTCTATCAGCAGTGCATAAAGTTTCCTTTTCCTCCACATTGTTGCCAGCACTTATTTCTTGTCATTTTAATTTTAGCCATTCTAACTGGTGTAAGGTGGTATCTCATTGTGGTTTTGATTTGCATTTCCCCGTTAATTAGTGAGGTTGAGCATCTTTTCATGTGTCTGTTGGCTATCTGTATGTCTTTAAAAAAATGTCTATTCAGGTCCTCTGTCCAGTTTTTAATCAGATTATTTGGGTCCTGGGTTTTTGTTGTTTGGTTTGGTGTTGAGTTGTATAATTTCCTTATACACTTCGGATATTAACCCCTAATTAGATATATGATTTGCAAATATCTTTTCCCATTCAATACATTGTCTTTTGTTGGTTTCCTTCACTGAAGGCTTTTTTTTTTTAAGATTTTATTTATTTATTTGACAGACAGAGATCACAAGTAGTCAGAGAGGCAGGCAGAGAGAGATGGGGGGAAGCAGGTTCCCCGCAAAGAGCCTGATGCGGGGCTCGATCACAGGACCCTGGGATCATGACCTGAGCCGAAGGCATAGGCTTTAACCCACTGAGCCACCCAGGCGCCCCTGTGCAAAGGCTTTTTATTTTGATATAATCCCAGTAGTTAAACTTTGCTTTTGTCTCCCTTGCTTTAGGAGACATCTGTAGAAAAATAGTGCTACAGCCAGTGTCAGAGAAATTACTGCCTGTGTTCTCTTCTAGAATTCTTATGGTTTGGTCTCATAGTGTGGGTTTATTTCTGGGTTCTCTATTCTGTTCCATTGATCTATGTGTTTATTTTTGTGTCAGTTACCTACTGTTTTGATTACTATAAATCTTGAAATCTGGGATTGTTATACCTCCAGCTCTGTTCTTCCTTCTCAGGATACCTTTGGCCATTCAGAATCTTTTCTGGTTCCATACAAATTTTAGGATTATTTGTTCTAGTTTTGTGAAAAAATGTTATTGGTATTTTGATAGGGATTTCTTTGAGTAATATGAACATTTTGACAATATTAATTCTCCCAATCCATGAGCTTGGAATATATTTCTATTTGTTTGTATCATCTTCAATTTCTTTCATCACTCTTTTACAGTTTTCAGAATATAGTCTTTCATCTCCTTGGTTAAGTTTACTCCTAGGTATTTTATTCTTTTTGGTACAATTATAAATGTTGTTTTTAAAATTTCTCTTTCAGCTACTTAGTTATTAATGTACAGAAACACTACCAATTTCTGGGTATTAATTTTGTATCCTGCCACATTACTAAATCCACTTATTACTTCTAATAGTTGTTTGGTGGGGTCTTTAGAATTTTCTATGCCTAGTACCATACCATCTACAAATAGTGACATTTTAACTTCTTCTTTACCCACATAGCTACCTCTTATTTCTTTTTCCTGATTGCTGCAGCTGGGACTTCCAGTATTATGTTGAATAAAAGTGTTGAGAGTAGACATCCTTGTCTTGTTCCTGACCTTAGGGGGAAAGCTCTCAGCTTTTTCCCCATTGAATATGATATTAGCTGTGGGGTTTTCATATATTGCCTTTGTTATGTACATATGTTCCCTTTAACCCCTTTGTTGAGAGTTTTTATCATGAATGGATGTTAAAACTTGTCAAATGCTTTTTCTCCATCTATTGAGATGATCATGTGATTTTTGTTCTTCATTTTGTTGATGTGATAGATGACATCAGTTGATTGAGAATATCGAACCATCCTTACAACCACAGAATAAATCCCACCTGACTGTGGTGAATGATCTTTTTAATGTATTGTTGTATGCAGTTTGCTATTATTGGGCTGAGGATTTTTACATCTATGTTCATTACAGATGTTGGTGTGTACTTTTCTTTGTGGTGTCTTTATCTTGTTTTGGTATCAGGTAAATGCTGATATCCTAGAATGTATTTGGAAGCTTTCCTTTTCCTCTTCTATTTTGGAATACTTTGAGGAATTAACTCTTTAAGTGTCTGGTAGAATTCACCTGTGATTCCATCTAGTCCTGGGCTTTTATTTTTTGGTAGTTTTTGGATTACCAATTCAATTTCATTACTTAACAGTCTTTTTATATTTTCTATTTCAGCTGGTTCAGTTTGGAAAACTGTATGTTTATAGGAACTTACTTTTTCTAGGTTGTCCAGTTTGTTGGCATATAATTTTTTGTAGTATTCTCTTGGTACCCTTTATATTTCTGTGGTGTCAATTACTTCTCCTTTCACATTTCTGATTTTATTTATTTGAGTCATTTCTCTTTTCTTTTGGTCAGTCTGAGTAAGGGTTTGTCAATTTTGTTTATCCTTTCAAAGAACCACCTCTTGGTTTCATTTATTTTTTCTATTGCTGTTTAGTCTTTTTATCACTTATTTCTGCTCTGATCTTTATTGTTTCCTTTCTTCTACTCATCTTGGACTTTGTTCTTCTTTTTCTAGATCCTTTAGATGTAATTTTACATTGTTTGGGCTTTGTGGATTTTTTTAAAAGATTTTATTTATTTGAGAGAGAATGTATGAGCAGGGGAGAGGGACAAAATAAGAGGAGAGAGCCTGATGTGGGGCTTGATTGTAGAATCCTGGAGTCATGACCTGAGCCAAACACAGACACTCAACTGACTAAATCACCCAGGCACCCCTGAGCTTCTTGTTTCTTGAGGTAGGCCTGTATTGCTATATGCTTCTCTCTTAGAACTGCTTTCACTGTGTCTTAGAGATTTTGGACTGTTGTGCTCTCATTTCATGTTCTTCAGGTATTTTTCTGTTTCTTCTTTGATTGCTTTGTTGAGTTATTGGTTGTTTAGTATCATATTGTTTAGTCTCCTCATGTTTATGTTTTTTTCCAGGGTTTTTCTTATGATTTATTTCTAGTTACATATTGTCATGATCAGAAAAGATGCAAGATATGGTTTCAATTTTCTAAATTTATTGAGGCTTGTTTTATGCCCTCATATGTGATCTGTTCTGGAGAATGTTTCATGTTCACTTGAAAAGAATATGTATTCTATTGTTTTGGGATGGCATTATTTGTATGCATCTATTATATCCATGTAGCCCAATATGTCATTCAAAGATGTTTCCTTATTGATTTTCTGGATGATTTATCCACTGACGTAAGGGGGTGGTTAAAGTCCCCTGGTATTACTGTATTACTGTCCGTTTTTCTTTTTATGTCCATTAATATTTGCTTTATGTATTTAGGTGCTCCAGTTTGGAGTTCATAGATATTTACTAATGTAATGTACTCTTGTTGAAGGGTATGCAATGCCTTTTCTTTTTTTGTCTCTTGTTATAGTCTGTTTTAAAGTCTAGTTTGTCTGATGTAAGTATTTCTACCCCAACTTTTTTTTTTCCCACTTCTGATTGCATGGTAAATGTTTTTCCATCCCTCCACTCTCATTCTGTATGTTTCTTTAGGGACGAGTCTCTTGTAGGCAGCATATAGATATGTCTTGTCTTTTTTTTTTTTTTTCAGCATAACAGTATTCCTTGTTTTTGCACCACACCCAGTGCTCCATGCAATCTGTGTCCTCTCCAATACCCACCACCTTGTTCCCCCAACCTCCCACCCCCCGCCACTTCAAACCCCTCAGATTGTTTTTCAGAGTCCATAGTCTTTTTACCCATTCTGCCACCCCATATCTTTTTATTAGAGCATTTAGGCCATTTACGTCTGAAGTAATTTTGATAGCTATGTACTTATTGCCTTTTTTTGGTTGTTTTCTGGTTGTTTTTGTAGTTTTTTGTTCCTTTCTTCTGTTGCTGCCTTTGTGATTGATGAGTTTCTATAGCGTTATGTTGGCTATCTATTTTTTATGTATCATAGGTTTGGGGCTTATGGTTACCATGAGGTTCATAACTTACATCCTAAGTAGCAGTCTACATTAGTTTGAAGTCATTTAAGTCCAAGCATTCTATAAAACAAAACCATTGGGACACCTGGGTGGCTCAGTTGGTTAAGCATCCAACTCTTGATCTTGGCTCAGATCTTGATCTCAGGGTTGTGAGTTCAAGCCCTACACTGGGCTCCACACTGGGCATGGAACCCATTTAAAAAAAAATAGTAAATTAAGCAAATGATAAATTAAAAAAACATATAAAAGAAAAAAATTTCCCTTCTTCCTTTTTACTCCCTTTTCCACATTTTATGTATATATTGTCATATTTTATGTCTTTTTATTCAGAATTATTCATAATTTTCTTCCAAATAGTTTTGGCTATTTCTTTTCCACTTCAAGAAGCCCATTTAATATTGTTAGTTCTGTGATAGTAAACTCCTTTATCTTTTGTCTGGGAAACTCTTTCTCTTTCTAAATCTGAATGGTAAACTTGCTGGGTAGAGTTTTCTTGGTTGTATGTTTTTTTCCTTTGACACCTTGAATAAATCATGCCACTTCCTTCTGGCCTGCAGACTTTTTGCTGAAATATCAGACGATAGCCTTTTATGTGTTTCCTTGTAGCTAACTTTTTGTCTCTCTCTTGCTGTTTTTAAGATTCTCTCTTTATCATTACTCTTTGAAATTTTAATTTTTGTGTGTTATGGTATGGACCTCCTTGAGTTCATTTTATTTGGAACTCTGTATTCTTCTTGGATGTCTATTTCTTTCCCTAGTTTAGGAAAGTTTTCAGTTACTATTTCTTCAAAGACCCCTATATTGCAAATGTTTCTTTGCTTGATGTTGTCCAAGAGAGTTCTTTATCTATCCTTTTTTTATTCTTTTTCTTTTTGCTGTTTAGCTTCTGTGCTTTCCATTACCCCACTTTTCAGGTCATTGATATGTCTTTCTGCATCCTACATTTTTCATTCCCTCTAGTGTGTTTTTATTTCAATTATTCTACTCAACTCTGATTTTTTTTTTAGTATCTTTTATCTGTTTATTAAAGATTTTTCCAAGTTCTTCTACTCTTCTCCAGACCATTTATTTTAAATTCTTTACCAGGTATATTACCTATCTCCTTCTCTCTTTCTCTCTCTCTCTCTTTTTTTAGTCCTTTTAGTTCTTTTTCTGAGGTTTTTCCTTGTTCTTTCTTTTGGAGCATATTCCTCTGCCTACCCATTTTGCTTGACTTTCTGTTTGTTTTCATGAATCAGGCAAAACAGCCACATCTCTTAAACTCAAAAGAGTGATCTTGTGTTTGATGACCCCTTTGTAGACTGTGTGAGCTTTGGTGACTTGCTGGCTAGCAGAAGCTATGGCTATATGTGCTGTTACTTTTAAACTGTAGCTTCTTAGAGAAAGAAAAAAATAAAATTAAAAGAAAAAAAACTGAAAAGAACCAAAAATAAAAACAAGACATATTTTTAATATAAAAATAAATTTTTACTTTAAAAAAATATGACTTATTTTCTGTTGTCTAGAACCAGAGGGTCTGGTATGGGGTTGAGGACTCTGGCCTCACTGAGGTTATGTGCTCATTGTTAGCTAGATCCTACTTCAGTCTGGGCTCTTAAGGTGGTGGGGAGAGAATGTTTTAAACCCCAGCATATTTTTCTTGCCCCAGTGCAACCTGGGGTTGGTGTGGACTTTGTAGGTCTTGGACTTGCTGAGGTCACAGCTTGCTATGACAACCGGACCCTCCCTTAGAGTGTCCAGATCCTGCTCAGGTCTGGGTTTTTAACATAACATAAACCATGTTGCTCTCTAGTCTCTTTGACATGGAGAACATTCTCACAGAGTTCTAGGGTTATCTTTTTTATATGCTAATTACTCCTTTAAACTGCAGTTTTTTTTTTTTTTCTGTGCCTAAGGACAGAGGAATTTGTTCCCAGTCCTTCAGTACTACTATCCTTCCCCAGTGCCTTTTCCCAGCATTGGAGGTGGAGTTTCCCTTTGTTACCATGTCTCCATCTCTCTTACTGTCCTCCTGCCTTTTTATCTTGGTTGTTCAGATGCTGTTCAGTCAGCACTCAGTTCTTCGTCAGGAGGAATTATCCTATTAACAGGTGTAATTTGGTGTTTTCCATGTGGGAGGTGAGTTCAGGGTCTTCCTATATCACCACCTTGGACCAGAACTCCTTTAGATTTACTTTTCCTTTATGTTTATTTTCTTTCCCATCTATGTATTAACCATTTTATCCTCTTTCTAGTGTGTCTTCCTTTATTGTAGACTGAGAAGCTAAAAGCTACATTTCTTAAACTCTTCTGCTACTTGAACCCCAGGATCGATTTAGGTTCTGCCAGCTAGATGTCCTTATAGAAGATTTGGAAACTGGGATGTCTAGTCACTACATTTATGGGTATTAGTTAATAGGCATAGTTGTCCACCTGCCCACAGATAGATTAAAGCCAGTTTCCTTCACTATAGGACACAGTTGAGATGGTGAATTCCTTGAGTTTATTTCCCATTTTCCTGAGTGTGATGGATGTAAAAGTTTCCTTGGAAGACCAATTCTTGGTCTTGTCCCAGGAGAAACACCTTAGACCCCACCTAGCCTGCCTTTTATTGATTTTGGAATGAACTAATTCTTTACATTAAATACTTCTCTGCTTAAAATACCTTCCATGGTCTCTATCATCTACAATGGAAACTTGTGCTATATAAATCAAAGACTGTAAAAATGTTTTCCTATATTTTTGAAACCTTAAGTTTTTGGTTTTGATATGTATTTATTTAGTCCATTTAGGATCAATTTTGATTATTGTATGAGGGCGTAATCTAATTTTAAAAATATGGTCAATTATCCCAACACCATTTCTTTTTTTTTTTTTAATTTTTCTTTTTTTTATTTCTTATGTAGTTTTTTTTTAATTTTTTATTTCTTTTCAGCGTAACAGTATTCATTGTTTTTGCACCACACCCAGTGCTCCATGCAATCCGTGCCCTAATACCCACCACCTGGTTTCCCCAACTTCCCACCCCCTGCCCCTTCAAAACCCTCAGATTGTTTTTCAGAGTCCATAGTCTCTCATGGTTCGCCTCCCCTTCCAATTTCCCTCAACTCCCTTCTCCTCTCCATCTCCCCTTGTCCTCCATGCTATTTGTTATGCTCCACAAATAAGTGAAACCATATGATAATTGACTCTCTCTGCTTGACTTATTTCACTCAGCATAATCTCTTCCAGTCCCGTCCATGTTGCTACAAAAGTTGGGTATTCATCCTTTCTGATGGAGCCATAATACTCCATAGTGTATATGGACCACATCTTCCTTATCCATTCGTCCATCATCACTAGCCATCAGGGAGATTCAATTAAAACCACATTGAGATACCACCTTACACCAGTTGGAATGGCCAAAATTAGCAAGACAGCAAACATGTGTTGGAGAGGATGTGGAGAAAGGGGAACGCTCTTACACTGTTGGTGGGAATGCAAGTTGGTACAGCCACTTTGGAAAACGGTGTGGATATTCCTCAAGAAATTAAAAATAGAGCTTCCGGGGGCCTGGGTGGCTCAGTGGGTTGAGGCCTCTGCCTTCGGCTCAGGTCGTGATCCCGGGGTCCTGGGATCAAGCCCCGCATCAGGCTCTCTGCTCAGCGGGGAGACTGCTTCCTCCTCTCTCTTTGCCTCTGCCTACTTGTGATCTCCGTCTGTCAAATAAATAAATAAAATCTTTAAAAAAAAAATAGAGCTTCCCTATGACCCTGCAATTGCACTACTGGGTATTTACCCCAAAGATACAGATGTAGTGAAAAGAAGGGCCATCTGTACCCCAATGTTTATAGCAGCAATGGCCATGGTCACCAAACTGTGGAAAGAACCAAGATACCCTTCAACGGACGAATAGATAAGGGAGATGTGGTCCCAACACCATTTCTTAAACAGTGTATTTTCTCCACTACTTTGTAAGTGATATATTATTTGTCATATGCTAATTTCTCTTATGAAGAAGAGATCTGATAAATTGAATGAGTATTATTGTATCAGAATAAAAATTACAGTAGTATATAGTATATATGTATTATTGCATTTGGATGAAAAACCTTTCAAGAAGGAAAAACTTTTTTTTTTAACTGAGTTGCTTTCAAACCATTTGTGTGGTTGTCCTAGTTTCAAGATATAGTTGACTGACAGGAATAAGATAAAGATGGAAAAGACCACATGATGTCATATACTTCCGAACACAAAAGACTAAACCAAAAGAAGATACTAGGGAAAATGTCCACTCTTAGGTACCCTGATTAGAGCCACTCTTCTTCATGTTAATAAGGCCACTAAAAATTTTTAAAAACACTAATGAAGAACAAATTTCCATGTAGCTGAGTTACTTTTGCCTTGGATTCAACATATTTGGGTTAGAGTGGTAAACAAAAAAATAATTTAAAAGTAGATGGACTTGGGTTTTTTTAAAAGTCCGGGATACTATATTTTCCTTGTTTTCCCTCTAATGTAGATCAGGATTTTCAAATTTATATGTTGCCACATCTATTCTCTTTACAGCATTTCTTCAAAAAAGGCAACAGAACTCATTCTACCCCTAACCTGTGTGCACTGGCCAGGATTTTAGCAATTATATCTTGCTTGAATTATCTCCCTCTCAAAGAGGACTAGAAGATATAGTTGAGAAAATCCTAGATGAAAAGTTCCCTAATCTGGGGAATGGAACAAGTGTTCTTGTCCTAGAAACAGAGGATATCCTCTAAGATCATCAAGGATAGAAAGACCCCCAGGCACATGATTGTGAAATTCACAAATTGTAAATTCAGAGATGTCTTAAGGGCACTGAGGGGGAAGAGATTCCTTATGTACAGAGGGAGAACCATAAGAATAATTTCAGACCTGTCCACAGAAACCCGGCAAACCAGAAAGGGCTGTCAAGACATATTCAAGGCACTAAATGAGAAGAACATGCAACCAAGAATACTTTATGTGGCAAGGTTGATATTCAGAATGGATGGAGAGATAAAGAGCTTCCAAGACCAGCAAAGTCTAAAAGTTTATGTGACCACCAAGCTGGCACTACAAGAATTATTAAGGGGGGGGGGGGTTCTATAAAAGAAAGGCCCCAAGAATGATATAGAACAAAAATATACAGAGACAATCTATAGAAACAAGGACTTCACAGGCAACCTGACAACAATAAAAACTTATCTTTCAATAATTACTCTCAACATGAATAGCCTAAATGCTGCTATAATATGGCACAGGGTTGCAGACTGGATAAAAAGACCCGCCATATGCTGTCTACAAGAGATGCATTTTGAACCTAAAGAAACCCAGACTGAAAGTGAAAGGATGAACATCATTCATGCCAACAGGCCTCAAATAAAAACTGAGGTAGCAATTCTCATACCAGATAAATTAGATTTTAAGCTAAACACTGTAGTCAGAGATCCAGAAGGATACTACATCATTCTCAAAGGGTCTATCCACCAAGAAGATCTAACAATTGTAAATATTTATGCCCCCAACATGGGAGCAGCCAACTACGTAAGACAACTGTTAATCAAAACAAGGTCATATTGATGAGAATATGTTAATTGAGGGGATCTTAACAGGCCACTCTCAGCAACAGACAGATCATCTAAGCACAAAAATCAACAAAGAAACAAAAGCTTTGAATGACACATTGGACCAGATGGACCTCATAGATATATACAGAACATCCACCATAAAACAACAGAATACTTATTCTTCTCAAGCTGACATGGAACTTTCTCCAGAATAGACCATATGCTGGGTCACAAATCAGGGCTCAACTGACACCAAAACATTGAGATTATTCCCTGCATATTCTTGGACCACAATGCTTTGAAACTGGAACTCAATCACAAGAAAACGTTTGGAAGGAATTAAAACACTTGGAAGCTAAAGACCATCCTGCTCAAGAATGTTTGGATCAACCAGAAAAATCAAAGAAGAGCTGAAACAATTCATGGAAACCAATAAGAATGAAGACACATCAGTCCAAAACCTATGGGATACAGCAAAGGCAGTGCTAAGGGGAAATACATTACTATCCAAGCCTCTCTCAAAAAAATTGAAAAATCCTGAATATACAAACTCTCTTTACACCTTAAAGAACTGGAGAATCAACAACAAATTAAGCCAACCCCATGTACAAGAAGGGAAGCAATTAAGGTTAGAGCAGAGATCAATGAGTTAGAAATTAGAGATACAGTAGAACACATCAATGAAACTAGAAGCTGGTTCTTTGAAAGAATATATAAGATCAGTAAACCATTGGCCAAACTAATCTAAAATAAAAGAGGACCCAAATCAATAAAATCATGAATGAAAGGGATAAGATCATGACTAACACCAAGGAATAGAAAATTATTATCAGAAATTATCAGAAATTATTATCAACAGCCATATGCCAATAAGTTAAGCAACCTAGAAGAAATGGATGCATTCCTGGAAACCTATAAACTTCCAAGACTGAAAGAGGAAGAAATTTACAACCTGAGTAGACCAATACCCAGTAACAAGATTGAAGCAGTGATCAAAAACCTCCCAAAAGGGATGCCTGGGTGGCTCAGTTGATTAAGCTGCTGCCTTCGGCTCAGGTCATGATCCCAGCGTCCTGGGATCGAGTCCCACATCAGGCTCCTTGTTCTGTGGGGAGCCTGCTTCTCCCTCTGCCTCTGCCTGCCACTCTGTCTGCCTGTGCTCGCTCTCTCTCTCTCTCCGACAAATAAATAAATAAATAAAAAATCTTAAAAAAACAAAAACAAAAACAAAAAAACCTCCCAAAAGGTTTTTGAGCCCTGGGTGGCTAAGAGGGTTAAACCTCTGCCTTCAGCTCAGGTCATGGTCTCATGGTCCTGGGATCGAGCCCCACATTGGGCTCTCTGTTCAGCAGGGTGACTGCTTCCTCCTCTCTCTCTCTGCCTGCCTCTCTGCCTACTTGTGATCTCTCTCTGTGTGTTAAATAAATAAAAATCTTTAAAAGAAAAAAAAAACTCCCAAAAAACAAGTGTCCAGGACCTGATGGATTCCCTGGGGAATTCTACCAAACATTCAAAGAAGAAATAATACCTATTCTCCTGAAGCTGTTTCCAAAAAAAAAAAAAAAATAGAAACAGAAAGAAAACTTCCAGATTCTTTCTATGAAGCCAGCAGTACCTTCATCTCCAAACTAGATAAAGACCCCATCAAAAAGGAGAATTTCAGACCAATATCCCTGATGAATATAGATGCCAAGATTCTCAACAAGATCCTAGCTAATTGGATCCAACATTAAAAAGATTATCCATCATGACCAGGTGGGATTTATCCCTGGGATGCAAGAGTGGTTCAACATTTGCAAATCAATCAATGTGATAGAACAAATCAATAAGAGAAAAGAACCGCATGGTCCTCTCAAATAATACAGAAAAAATTATCTGACAAAATACAACATCCTTTCCAGATTAAAACTCTTCAAAGTATAGGGATAGATGGAATATTCCTCAACTTTATAAAATCCATCTATGAAAAACCCACAGTGAAGATCATTCTCAGTGGGGAAAAACTGAGAGCCTTCCCACTGAGATCAAGAACATGACCAGGATGCCCACTCTCACCACTGATGTTCAATATAGTACTAGAAGTCCTAGCAACAGCAATCAGACAACAAAAAGAAATAAAAGGTATTCAAATTGGCAAAGAAGTCAAACTCTCTCTCTTCACAGATGATATGATACTTTATGTGGAAAACCCAAAAGATTCTACCTCCAAATTACTAGAACTCGTACAGTAATTTAGTAATGTAGCAGGATACAAAATCAAGGCACAGAACTCGGTTGCTTTCTTATACACTAACAGTGAAACTATAGAAAGGGAAATTAGATAATTGATAAATACATAACCAGAAACCATAAGACACCTTGGAATCAACCCAACCAAACAGGTAAAGTATCTATACTCAAGGAACTACAGAACACTCATGAAAGAAATTGAAGATGACACAAAAAGATGGAAAAACATTGCATGCTCATAGATCAGGAGAATAAATATTGTTAAATTGTCTCTGCTGCCCGATCAAAATACCAGTGGCATTTTTCAACATGCTAGAACAAACAATCCTAAAATTTGTATGGAACCAGAAAAGACCCTGAATCGCCAAGGAAATGCTGAAAAACAAAACCAAAACTGGAGGTACCACGTTGCCTCATTTCAAGCTTTATCACAAAGCTGTGATCACCAAGACAGCATGGTACTGGCACAAAAACAGACACATAGACTAATGGAATGGGTAGAGAGCTCAGATATGGACCCTCAACTCTATGGTCAAGCAGGAAAAAATATCCAGTGGGAAAAAAAGACTGTCTCTTCTATAAATGGTACTGGGAAAATTGGACAGCTATGTATAGAAGAATGAAACTCAACCATTATCTTACACCATACACAAAAATAAACTCTATGTGGATGAAAGACCACAACGTGAGACGGAATCCATCAAAATCCTGGAGGAGAACATAGGCAGTAACCTGTTTGATATCGGCCACACTAACTTTCAAGACATGTTTCCAAAGGCAAAGGAAACAAAAGCAAAAATGCACTTTTGCAATTTCCTCAAGATAAAAATCTCTGCACAGCAAAGGAAACAGTCGACAAAACAAAGAGGCAATCCACGGAATGGGAGAAGATATTCACAAATGACACTACAAACAGGGCTGATATCTAAGATTTATAAAGAACTTCTCAAACTCAACACCCAATAAAACAGATAAACAAATCAAAAAATGGGCAGAAAACATGATCAGACACTTCTCCAAAGAAGACATACAAATGGCTAGCAGACACATGAAAAAATATTCACCATCATTAGCCCTCAGGGAAATTCAAATCAAAACCACATTGAGATACTACCTTATACCAGTTAGAATGGCAAAGATTAACAAGGCAGGAAACAACAAATGTTGGAGAGGATGTGGAGAAATGGGAACCCTCTTATACTGTTGATCAGAGTGCAAGTTGATGCAACCACTTTGGAAAACAGTGTGGAGATTCCTCAAAAAATTAAAAATAGAGCTACCCTGTGTCCCTGCAATTGCACTACTGGCTATTTACCTCAAAGTTACAGATGTAGTGATAAGAAGGGACACATGCACCCCAATGTTCCTAGAAACAGTGTCCAAAAGAGCCAAACTGTGGAAAAAGCTGAGATGCCTTTTAATAGAAGAATGGATAAAGAAAATGTGATCCATATATACAATGGAATATTACTCAGCTATCAGAAAAGATGAATACCCAACTTTTGCATCAATATGGACGCGACTGGAGGAGATTATGCTGAGTGAATAAAGTCAAGCAGAGAAAGTCAATTATCTTATGGTTTCACTTACTTGTGGAACATAAGGAATAACAAGAAGGACATTAGGAGAAGGAAAGGAAAGGTGAATTGGGGGAAATCAGAGGTGGAGACTGTGAGAGACTGTGGACTCTGAGAAACAAACTGAGGGTTCTAGAGGGTAGGGTGGTGGTAGACATGAAAGACTGTGGACTAGAGGGGTAATCCACAGAGACTGCGGACTCAGAAACAAACAGGTTCTAGAGGGTAAGGGGTTGGGGGGATGGGTGATCCTGGTGGTGGGTATTAAGGAGGACATGTATTGCATGGAGTACAGGTGATATATATAAACAATGAATCTTGGAACACTGTATCAAAAAGTAGTGATGTATTTTATGGTGACTAACATAACACAATAAAAATTTAAAAAAAAAAATCTCCCTCTCTCTTTTTGTTACTGAAAAGGGAGATCAAGTATAATCCAAAGCTCTTGGAAAGGGTAGAAAAGGCTTCTAATTACCATGTCCCTTGGTTTGTTGTTGTATTCTTTTATTAACTTGTCTATTTTAGTACCAACACCAAAGTGCTTAAATTTCTTATGACATTATAAAATGTGTTAATATCCAGTAGGCAAAACCTCTTTCATTGTTCTTATTAAAATTCTTCTCTTGGTTCCTTCATGTTCATTTCCTCTGCTAGGTAATCTTTAGAATCATCTTTTCAAGTTTCATAAAATATCATTTGAGATTTTGATTGACATTTATTTGCATCTACAAATCAAATTTTTGGAGAATTGCCATCCTTATAATTTTAAGTCTTTCCTTTCAAATAAGGTATGTCTCTATTTAGTATTTTCTTTAGTTTTTTTTGAGAAAGTTGTATCCTTTTTTGTAAGGATCTTACACATTTCTCATTAGGTCTGTTCCTAAATATTTTGTTTCTATTTTGAGTGTCAATTTTTGCACTGCATTTTCTATGTGGCTGTTGTTAACCTATAATAAAGTGGCTGTTTGTTTGTTTGTTTGTTTAATTTTAAGTAGGCTCCAGGTCCAACATGGGGCCTGAAGCCATGACCCTGAGATCAAGAATTGCATGTTCCACTGATGAAGCCAGTCACGCACCCCAAAGTTGCTGGGTTTTATATGTTGATTTTGTATTTGGACATCTATCTAAACTATTTGAATAGTTCTAATGATTTTTATGTTTTCTTGGATCTTTTTTATATACATTCTATTTCAAAGTAATGGCAGTTTTATCTCTTCTTTTCCAATAATTATGCCCAGTTTATGTGCCTTATTGCATTATCTAATACGTCTAGAATCATGTTGGAAGGTAGCAGTAATAATCCTGTCTTCTCTTGTTCTTACCTTAAAAAAAATGCTTCTAAGTCATTACTATTGAGTATTTTTGCAATAGATTTCTATTAGCTAAACAGTATCAATTTTTTAAAATTCTATTTACTACTATTGCCATTTTGGTGATTATTGGTGCTGATTTATTTTCATGTTTCTTTAGTAAGAAATATGTGTACATGAATTTTTATGAAGAATCTGATGTCTACTGGAAAGATCATATGGCTTTTCTTCTTCAATTTCTTAATAAAATGATATTTATTAAAATTTTATAAGGAGGGGCACCTGGGTGGTTCAGTGGGTTAAGCCTCTGCCTTCGGCTCAGGTCATGGTCCCAGGGTCCTGGGATCGAGCCCCCCATCAGGCTCTCTGCTCAGCAGGGAGCCTGCTTCCCTTCCTCTCTCTCTGCCTGCCTCTCTGCCTACTTGTGATCTCTCTGTCAAATAAAAAAATAAAATCTTTAAAAAATTTTTATAAGGAAAACTCAGGGTTACATTCCTAGAACTAACTGTACCTGCTTACAACTGATCATTTTGCATAGTGGCTTGGTCTAGTTTTATGGATGTAGGGTTCTCTTAAATGTCTCTTAGAACACAGCCTCAGGGACCTTTGGGACTGGAGTAAGTTTTCACATTGTGTCATCAGAATTCTAGAAGGAGAGGGGAAAGAGGGGCAAGTTAAATAAAATACTTAAAGAAATAATGACTGAAAACTTCCAAATTTGGCAAGGGATATAAAACCTACAGATTCAAGAAGGTAAATAAACTCCAGAAATAATAAATCCCAAAACATCCACACCAAGACATATCACAGTTAAATTTCTGAAACAAAGGCTTGAAAGCAGCCCAAAGACACATTCCTAAAGTGAGGTAACACTGAGAATGGCTATTGCTCATCAGAAATCATGAAAGTCAGAAGTAAGTAGCATAATACTTTGCAAGTTTTGAAAGAAAATAACTGCCAACCCAGAATCTTACCCAGTGAAAATACCTCCAAGAATGAAGAAAAATCAAGACATTCTCAGAGGAAGAAAAACTAAAAGACTATCCTAAAGGAGTGGTTAAACAAAGTTCTCTAAACAGAAAGGAAGTAATAAAAGAAGCAATCTTAGAAGATCAGAAGGAAAAGAAGAATACAATACACAAAAATATGAATAAATGTAATAGGGTTTCCTTCGGCTCTTAAACCTTTTAAATCACATTTGAGTGTTGAATCAAAAATTTTAACTGACTGATGTAGTTCTAAATGTACATACAGGAAATATTTTAGATGATTATTTAATAATAGGGAAGGATAATGGGATGTAAAGTGGGGTCACATTGTTATATTTCACTTGAACTGGTGAAATGATACCACCAGTAGACTATGAAGATATAGACAGATAGAGAAATATAATCTAGTACCCAGAAAAAAAAAAGTAAATAAAGCTATACACAGATATGTTCAAGAATATGATCAATAGGGGCGCCTGGGTGGCTCAGTGGGTTAAGCTGCTGCCTTCGGCTCAGGTCATGATCTCGGAGTCCTGGGATCGAGTCCCACATCGGGCTCTCTGCTCAGCAGGGAGCCTGCTTCCCTCTCTCTCTCTGCCTGCCTCTCTGCCTACTTGTGATCTCTGTCTGTCAAATAAATAAATAAAATAAAATAAAATAAAAGAATATGATCAATAAATCAAAGTGGAATTTTTTTTAAAATGTTGAACTAGCCCATAGAATGGAGGGAAAAGAAAAACACAAAAGCAAAAAGTAAAACAGCACACTTAAACCCTAACTTATCAATAATTACATTAAATGTAAATGGTTTAAATACATCAATTAAGAGATTGTCAGAGTGGGTTTAAAAGCATAATCCAGCAATACACTGTCTGTAATAAAACTAACTTCAAATATCATAATATAGGCAGGTTGAAAGTAAAAGGATAGAAAGATATATCATGAAAATAATCCAAGGAAAAGAAGAGTGGATAAATTAATATCAGATAAAAATAAACTTCAGGGCAAGTAAAATTGCCAGAGAGAGAAAGGGACATAGTATAATTTTTTAAAAATCATTCAGCAAGAAACCAGCAATCCTAAATCTGTATGCACCAAATATAGCCAAAATAATGAACCAAAACTTGACATAAAGGAAAGGAGAATTAGATGAATCCATAATTATATCTGGAGACTTCAAAACCCTCTCTCAGCAACTGACAGAACATCTACACAGAAAATGAGCAAGAATAAAATAGAATTCAATAACATCATCAACCAACAGGACCTAATTGATATTTATGGAACACTCCATTCAATAACAGCAGAATATATATTCTTTTCAAGTTCCTATAAAACGTAAACCAAGATATACCATATCCTGGGCCACAATACAAATCTCAACAGATTTAAAATTGGAACCATACAGAGGGTGTTCTCTGGCACATGGAATTAAATTTGAAGTAAAAAAACAGAAAGATAATAGTAAAATCTCCAAATACTTGGAAACTAAATAGCATACTCCTAAATAATCCATGGATCAGAGAAGACATCTCAAGAGAAATCTAAAATTACACAGAACTGAATGAAAATGAAATAAGACATATCAATAGTTATGATACACAGAGCGATACTGAGAGGAAAACTTACAGCACTAAATGCACACATTAGAAAACAGGCCAAGTCTCAATAATCTAATTTCCCACCTAAAGAAACTTAAAAGTGGGGGAGCAAATTAAGCCAAAATGAGAAGAAAAGAAATAATATATAAGCAGAAATCAATGAAACTGAGGGCAGAAAAGCAAAAGCAAAACAAATGAAGTAAAAGCCTAGTTCTTTGAGAAGAATAATAAAATTCATAAACTTTAGCCAGACTGCCAAAGGGAAAAAACAGAAATGACATAAATTATTAACATCACCAATGAAATAGGGGATATCACTACAGACTCTGCAAGCATCAAAGGATAATAACGGAATACTATAAACAAGTTATACAAATTTGGTAACTTAGATCAAATAGTCCAGTTCCTCAAAAATTAAAAACTACCACTATATAGATATAGATATATTTATTATATATTAAGTAGATATATAATAGACAATTCATATGCCATACAACTTACCCAAAGTATACAGTTCAGTGGCTTTCAATATATTCATAGAGTTGTGCATTCATTGCCAAAATCAATTTTTGTATATTTTATCCCCAACACACCCCCTATCTTAGTCATCACCACACAATCTCCCAATCCCACCTAGCCCTAGGAAACTACTAATCTACTTTCTGTATCTATAGGTTGCCTATTCTAGAATTACATATAAATGGAATGACACAATATGTGGTCCTTTGTGTCTGGCTTCTTTCACTTAGCATGATGTTTTCAATGTTCATTAGTATTTCATTTCTTTTTATTGCTGAATAATACTTCATCCATACATGAGTTATGAATATTTGGTTTTTTTCTACTTTTTGGATATTAATAATTCTGCAATAAATATTCACACACACGTTTTGTGTAGACATATGTTTTTTTATTTCTTTTGGATATATACTTGAGAGTAGAATTTGCCAGATCATATGGTAATTCTGTTTTTGACTGAGGGATTGCCAGGCTGTTTTCCAAAGCAACTGCACCATTTTGCATTCTCACTAGCAGTGCGTGAAGGTTCCAATTTCTCTAACGCTTGTTATTTTTTTTCTTATAGCCATCCTAGTGGGTGTGAAGTAGAATTAGCCATTCCATGATTGCTAACTATGCTGAGCATTTTTCATGTATTTATTGTGTATACCTTGTTTAAAGAATTGTCTATTCAGTTACTTTGCCTATTTTTAATTTGGTTATTTGCTTTTTAATTGTCATATTGTAATACTTCTTTATAGATTCTAGATAATAGAGTCTTATCAGATATATGATTTGCAAGTATTTTTTCCTATTTTGTGGGTTATTTTTTCATTTCCTTGATAGTGTCTTTTGAAACAAGTTTTTAGTTTTCATGAAGTCCTATCTATTTTTATTTGGTTGCTTGTGATTTTGGTGTCATGTCTAAGAAAGCGTGGCCTAATCCAAGGTCACAGGTATTTATACCTAGGATTTCTCTTAAGAGTTTTATAGTTGTAGTTTTTACATTTAAGACTTTGATCTACTTCTGGTTAATTTTTGTATGAGGTGTGAGGCAGTGGTCCAACTTATTCTTTTGCATGTGGCTATCCAGTTGTCCAAGCAACATTTGTTGACTCTTCCCTTATTGAATTTTCTCAGCACTCTTGGTGAAAATCAATTGACTTACAGATTATTTAGAAATATACTTAACTCCCAAGCAGTGAAAGTAGACATTTGTAGCTCAATCATGGATTTTCTAGTTACATTTTTGTTATTAATTTTAATTCCATTGTCATAAGAAAACAAATTTTTTATTATTTCAATCCTTTGAAATTTGTTGCAGCTTGCTTTGTGGCCCAGCATGTAGTCAATTTTTATAAATGTTCCCTGGGCAATTTAAAAGAATATCTATTCCATACATAGATGGTAGGTAGAATGTCCATACATATTCATATTTCTTATAACTTCACTGACTTTTTTATCTGTTTTTTAAGATCAGTCATTTGAAGATATGTCATAACCACCCATTGTGATTGTGGACTTATCCAATTGTTATAGTTCTGTAAATTTTTGCATATTTTGAATCCACACATTAAGAGTCTATAAATTTAGAATTGTTATATATTGATTATGAGCTAAACACTTTGTTATTATAAAGTGATCCTCTTTATCTCCGGTAGTAATTTCCTAAAGTCTGTTTTGTCTGTTATTAATCCAACTATATCAGCTTTCTTTTAATTAAGGTTTTCTTTTATCTTTATTTTTTATCTTTGTTTTACACGTATCTTTTATAAATGTAAAACATTTATAAATGAGTTTTAGTTTTTATTCAGTCTGAAAATCTATTCATGCAAGATTTAGTCTGTTTGACTTTAGTATAATTACTGATATGTTTGGGTTGGATTTACCATACCGGTTCTTTTTCCTTTTTCCATTCTATTTCTCCTTTTCTGCCTTTAAAAAATAGATTGTTTTTATTATTTCTTTTCCACTATTATCTTGGAAATCATGCATCCCTATTTTGTAATGATAACACTAAAAATTACCACATGCATCCTTAAGTTATACATATCTAATATTATTTGGTATTATTTGGTATACTCTACATAGGCAATACCAACAAGGTCATTAGAACTATCTTTAGCTACATTTATATGCCCTCCCTGAATTTTATACCGTTATTGTCATGCATTTTTTTAAAGTTGGCTCCATGCCCCGTGTGGAGCCCAACATGGTGCTCAAACTCACAATCCTGAGATCAAGGCCTGAGCTGAGACCAGGTCGAACAATTAACAGACTGAGCCACACAGGCAGCCCTGTTGTCAAGCATTTTAATGTTCTATATATCTTTAAACTAAAAACACATTCTTTTTTTCAGTCAGTGTTCATTTGTATTCACCTACATCATTTTCTTTTTTCTTTTCTTTACCTGCATTATTTTCATAGCACTTCATTCATTTATCTCTGTGCTTCCATCCAGGATCATTTTCTTTCTGCTTGAAGAGAATCTTTACTGCCACATCTCCTGGTGACACATTCTCCATTTTTATTTGTGTGAAAATGCCCTTCTTTTCACTCTTGAAAGATACTTTTGCTAGATAGAATTATAAGTTAACACTTCTTCTCTTTCATACCTTGATACCATTTCAAGGTCTTCTGATTTCAGTTGTTTCTATTAAATGACAAGTTGTCAGTCTAATTTTGGTTTGACAACGGTATATTTTCCATCTGATAGCTTGTGTATTTTTATTTGTTTTTAGTTCTTAATGTTTTTATTATATGCTTATGTATGGATTTCTCTTTTTCTGGTTCGGGGTTTGCAGGGCATCTTAAATCTGTGACTCAGTTATGGTATGGGTTTTAGTTCTTTAGTTCTTGGTGGGGAAAAAAAATCTCAATTTGTTTTTTGTCTCATTGAGCCTACCAAACAGTTACTTTAAGCTCTGTGTAATTCTAATCTCAAGCCAGGCACCATACCACATGTTTTATAGACATTATCTCACAACAACCCTGATGGATTATTTTTTATGGAAGAAAGTTGAGGTCACACCCACTGTTCCTAAATAATAAAGCCAATGACCAAACAGCCAAGTCTTCCCAACCTCAAAATTCACGTTCTTAACCATCTCATTATGAGACTATGAAAGTCCCAAATATCTGACTAACCCAGAGTTCAAAACTTTTAAGGTTAATTTATCTCCTACCAAAGCAAAATTTCTGTCCTTGTAATTGGTTCCCCAGAAAACTCCATCATAATATTCATCCTGAATTTTTCTTTTTCATATACCTATTTTTTAAGCATCTATCACACTGTACTAGCCTCTAAAATTTCATAGTAAGTAAGGCAGATATGGTTTCTGTCTCATGGAACTTTGATTTTTGTGGGAGATAACAAACATGTAAGCAAATATATAAGATCATATCAGGCAGTGATGAAGTCAATGAGAAAATAAAACAGTGTGGCATAATAAACTGGGATATTGAATGTTGAATTTAGCCAAGTGGTCAGGGTAGACCTTCAGAGATGACATTCAAGCTGCAATCTGAATAAGAAGAGTATTCTAGGCAGAAGGAAGAATAAGTATAAAGGCCCCACATTTGAAAGATGCTCAATGTATTTAATGCAGAGAAAAAATGGGTTTTGTCTGGAGCTTCACGAATAAAGAGCAGACTGGTAGAACATGAGATAGAAAAGTTAGCAGGGTTGGTAATCTGGGCACCATTTAAGATAAAAAGCAATGGTAGCAACTTTCACTTTGAGTTATAAAGGAATAACTGTGATCAGATTTACCCTTCCACACCAAGCCACTGGAAAAAATATAGGAAATGACTGTTTTCAGACACAAGGGAACAAGCAGCACAGAACCATGATCCATGTAAGAAAGAAAATAAAGTGATTATGATCACCCTAGCTCTTTGCCTGAAAACACATTCCAGACCACAAGGAAGTAAAGCAATCCCAAGCTGAGTGCATGGTCTCATTGAGTTGAGGAGATAAATAGGAGTTCAGGGAGACTGAGGAGACGGAAGCAACAGGGCAGAGTTTCAGAAAGAAGAGAGCCATTCAGTAAAAGAATTCCAGGAATCTCCATAGGAATCCTCTCTTAGAAAATGCATTTTTAACACCCCCCCAACACACATACACACACACATACTTGATACTTGTATGTACTAAAATTTGAGAATCACTAGAGACCTAGGAAATCAGAATACAGAAGAAACAGTTATAATATCCTCAGGGGAACAGGCTACATTTCTTATTACTGCCTGAGGTGGTTATGAATATCACCACTGCAAATGTACCCTGCCACCTCTGTTTTACCTAAAGATAAAAGGGGTCAGGTTGACTTTTAAGTGAGTGAAGATTTCACAGGGTAGTAGAAACAGTGTAGCAAAGAAACTCTTCTGACTCTCCTTCCATTCTGGAAGCCATCACATTGATTCGGATTTTCACCTCAGCTTGGAATATGTGTTCTTTAGGGCAGATTTTTGCACTTCTCAGGTATAGGCATATGCTTGTGTGGTTGTTGGTTAGAGGAGAGACTAAATAAGTGATTTAACTAAACATAGTAAGACCAGGATCTCAGAATAAGTCATTTCCATCTCCACTCTGCTAAACTTGGGTGAGGAAGATAGCCTTATCAACTTCTGGTCTTTTGGAACCACCCAAGGATCCCTGAAGGTTCATCACTCACTTCATCCAGCCCTCATCAAGGTAGGCAATCAACTTCTATTCTCCATGACCCAGCTTATGCCACACCTATGGCAAGGGACTGTCATTACACCAAGGACCCAGCATCCTGTCAAAATTTGGGATCAAGTTTGGTTTTGAAAAGAGCAAAGAGAATGACATAATTTAAAAATCAAAGAAATTCATTTTAGTAGTAAAAGGTTAACAGCCTTTAGGAAGAACAATTTTTAATCACCCTCGTCTAGCCTCTATCACTGGAATCACCAGCCACAGAGTGAAATATGGCCCAACTGCCGCCACCAAACAGCTCCTAAAGACTGTTGTATTTAATCATGTCTGTGCACCACTTATGGATTTTCATTATGATTCCCGATGCTGTTGCGCTGGGTAAAATATTAATATCCATAGTAATGATGCATGAAGCTTGGAGTGTAATTTCTTCACTCTTCTTGTCTGATATTAAATTGTTACCACTTTATCATTTGTGTAGAACTGCACGTTTCAATTAATCTTTCCATATCAGCAGCCCTGATTAATATAGATCATGATTCATAAGCTTATCGTCACTATAGTTTTAACAGATCATTTATAAAGATCTTAAATTTCAGGGTCTGGGAGGTGCAGCTGCTGTGTCCAATGTGCCTCTTTATTCTCTGTTCCAACAGTGCTGCTATACACCGGCTGTCACCTCCTGTTGAATAATTAATTTCAGGAAACCAAATTTACCCAAGGGGAAAAAAAAATAACAGAATGAGGGGACTGGCGATTGGCAGAGTAATGGACAATGTTTGTTCACCTTTCCATGCCCAGCCGGGATATTGCCTGCTCTTCATCGGTCAGAACTACTGCTCTGGGGGATTAACCACAGGTGTGTATGGGCTTCTGCTGGTTGCAGGGGGAATCCCAGCCAGCACAGCTATCCCAGGACAGTTGTTGAGGTTTGATGTAGCTTTGGATAACTTCCCAGGCAGCTGCTGCTGCTCACATGAATCTACAGACCTCATTAGGCCTGGCATGGCGCCTGGGGCCTTACATTCGTCCTGGAATACACAGTTTAAGCCATGTGCTCCAGGTAGGGTGAGGGTGAACAGGGGAATTAGTGAAAGGTTTTCAGACATTTTTATGAACGCCAGAACCACTCAGGGTTTGAGCTCTTTCACTAGAAGTGGCTCATGAGCCTCAGAGAGAGTTCTCTGGTCCACAGAACTATGACCCAGCATTGAAAGCCTGGGAAGCCATTGCAGGGACTTCTTCACTGTCTTGCCTCTCAACCAACTTGAGACCAGAGCAGGCCCATGCAGAATTCCCTAGAGAACAGCCCTCTTGTTTGAACAGAACACAAAGGAGAGCAAGAAATAAAGCAGAGCTTACTGACTTTCTTGGGTCTGCATCCAAAAGTTAATTCTTATGGTTTCAACTTCTCAAAGGCTGCATGTACATAGGAAAACAACTGGAATTTAAAAACAAGCAACCAAAAATCTTATTCTAATAACTGGTAACTGGTCTAGAAACTAAAACAGTAACATTTTGTTGACTTAAAATCTGGGATATTTTGTTTCAGCCTCAATCAAAACTTGTCCTGAGTAAACTTGTACTCTTTGGTTTGATCAGATTTGTAGATCTTTTCTGTGAAAGACCTTGTTGCAGGCCCTAAGGCTTGGGCTTACATCTTAGCTTGGGGTCTCCCTGAAGACTCCAAGACAAAAATTGAAGAGCAAGTAGCACATTTGGAGATGATCCTGGGAAACATCATGAAGGGAGTAAGAAAGTGAGGCAAAGAAGGGGGAGTAGTTAGTGGTGACTGCATTACTCAGGATGTCACCACCATGGGTAACTGGTGACCTCTGGGAGACCACGAGGAACATATCTCAGAGAAAGCTCAGTGGTGGGGTAAAGAAACTGAGTCATTTATTTACCAAGCCCCCATCTGTTATTAAAAGGGGTGATTTCTGGGGCATTCACTCTCTCACACTCACTCTAGACTTGCCCTGTGTGTGAGCAAAGTGATTTCCACAGAGAGAAACAAATGCTCTCAGATGGAAAATATGACATATTCCTAGTAAGCAGGCTTGGCATGTAGAGGTGAGAGCCAAGGGAATATCACCAGAGTCAAGAGCATTTGCTACAGCCACCTCTAAGCCCATGCATTTGTTCACTCATTAATTCAAAAAGTGTTCAGAGATGTTTTCTTATCTACCACTCTCCAGACAGGGAATAGTGGTTACTGAAAAAGTCCACTAAAGCTGTGAAGCTTTAAATTTAAAAAAAAGTTGCATAAGCATATCTTATATGTTATGACTAAAACATACAAATGTACATTTATTCACCATTAATTTGGTGTTGGGTCACATGCTTTTAATGTACATACACTTATGTGTTCTACTTTCCCTTTTTTGTACAAACTATACCCATAGAAATGCATCACCCCTGATTTCCAATTTCCATAAAGTACAGCAAGAACTTAGTCATTTTTGAAGCAATCTCAGTACAGAAACTTTCTAGATGTTTATGATTTTTCTCTGGTCTTTTATAATGTTTTTCCCACATCTAATTCAACAGCTATTTTTCATTGACTTATGCTTATTGAGTCCAAAGCATTCAATTTAATGTTCAAAGAAGCAACAATTCTTCTTTTTACACTTATCATCAGTTTATGTAACATTTAATTCAATTTCATGGTGACAATATTAAGTACAACTGTCACACACAGATTTATGAACAAAGACAATTAACACTTGATAAGGTACAGCTTGACTAGTAGATGCCCAAACACGTGGGCCTCCTGTTGGTAAGCGGTATTATTGCATGCCAGACAAATCTTCATAATTAATTCATTGGATCCTCCTAATAACCTAGAGTGAGAGACTGTTGTCACACCCACTTTACAGAAGGTTCTGAGGCATACTTGGCTCAGGGTTATACAGCCAGTAGTAAGTGACAGATCTCAATTTCTAACCCAGGGAGTCTCACAAGAGAATCCAAGCTCTTTACCACAATGCCACACTGCCCAAAGAGTGGCCTTTAGCAGGGAACCGTGATTTATTTCCCATAACGTGACACTCTTGGAAGAGACAAGGTCATTTAATGATAGGGACACCCACACTACAGAGGTTAAACTGCACAGTCCTAAGCGAGCCAGACATCTGACTAAATAGCCATGAGTATTCCTTGTGTCAGGGACACTGGCCAAAAGAAATTGTTAGGGGGGATTTAAGTGGGTACCAGTTAAGGGAGTTTCAATGGGTGGGAAACAAGGGGGCCACAGAGACAGCCTCATGAAGCTTACAAATCAAGTGGAAATAAAGCACGTGCACCTTAGTTATATTACTATGTACTACAAGTATCTATAATATAAGGGTGTAAAAATACATGTGAATTGTAAGTGTTATGAGAGTTCAGGGGAGGGAGAGCATCTTTTCAACTCAGGAATCCAGAAAGTCTTTATAGAGATCAGGCCATTTCAGCTAGCTACTGAACATAGGGTGGATTTGGAGTTGTAAAGGACAGGACATTCCAGGTGGAGGGAAAAAAGCAAAGGCAAAGAAGTGCAAAGCCAAGGGTGTTAAAGAATGTTAAAGGATACTAAATAATTGTGTTTGCCTGATGGAGAGGGGGTGAGTGATCGCTGTGAGCAGTGGGAGGCAGGACTAGAGGTTGCATTCAGGTTACAAGTTAAGGTTTGGATTTACTTGGTAATGAGTAGTGAACTGGGGTATGTTTTTGAACTGGAAGACAGAAGAGGCAGCAGACCCTGGCCTGGCCCCTGGGAATGAAGACTTTGGAGCCAGGCTGGCTGATTTCCCTTCCCTTTCCCTTTACCCTGTGACCTGAGACAAGTCACATCCCAGGGTCTCAGTTGTTGCATTTGTAATATGGGATTAATAACGGTACCTACCTCTTAGGGTTGTGCAGATTAGTTTATAATCTGTAAAGAGCTTAGAATGGTATACAGAATAAGGACTTTTAAGTATTAGCTATTATTAGTATGACTGAAGTTGAAAGTTAGGCAGTTTAAGCTGGTGGCAGAGAGGAGAGTGGCTAGCAAAGGGAAGAGATGGAAAGAAGCAAGGAGAGTCTGAATGGGTGAGGAAGGCAGAAGGAACAGAAAATGTGGGCTGCTCACAACCATTACTGGATTTGAACCTCCTTCCCCACAGCCAGCCTTTCTGCTTGCTCAGATGCTGAGTTCCTCTGTATGCCTCCCAGGGAGCCTTTGGCAGGTAGCCCAACCAAGAATCTCACAGGGTGCTTATTCTCAACAGCGCACTCAGCCACCCTGTTCCCCCCATCCTCACCACTTCTGTGAAAACAGGAGTGAATGCTGCCACCATTCTTCAATAAAGATCCTTCCTTCCCAGAGCCTCCCATTAGAATTAGAAACTACCAAGCGTTTAACCTTGTAGTGCATTTTACAATTCACAACACATTTTTCTATTGAATGTCAACTTTGCCCTATTTATTCATATGTGTTCAGTGCTTGGTACAGTGCTTGGAAGAAAGTGGCTAGTCTGGGAATGTTTGTGAATGAACAAATGAACTAATGAATGTGTGTTATCTTCCTTCACTATCAAACAAAATGGTCTAGTCCAGAAACTTAGAAAAAAGTCTGATACGTAGCAATTATTCAGTAAATGATGGCTAGAACTTATTACTTAATCCCACTTCCACTACTCACAGCCTGCCTTGCTTAAGACCCCGTGTGGGTGTAGGGAAAAGGGGAGCTAAGTGGGAGTAGAGCCTAGGTCCTCTTCCTGGGTGAGTCCCTGATCATTCCAGAAGAAGTGCCTGATTCATGCCCATTCAACCAAATTAATTGAGCTTTTATTTTATTTTTTTTAAAGATTTTATTTGTTTGAAAGACAGAGATCACAAGTAGGCAGAGAGGCAGGCAGAGAGAGAGGAGGAAGAAAGGCTCCCCGCTGAGCAGAGAGCCCGACGCAGGGCTCCATCCCAGGACCCTAGGATCATGACCTGAGCCAAAGGCAGAGGCTTTAACCCACTGAGCCATCCAGATGCCCCCAAATTAATTGAGCTTTTAAATACATCTGATTTGAGTTCGGAAAATATTAACAAATTTGATGGTAACTGATGGTCACATCTCTGTACTGAACCTTTTACTTCTTCATCAGATACCCCTGACTGTAGTTTGGTCTTAACAGCATGGATTGTGAAGATAGGCGCCAGTGTCAGGCCACTCCTTCTTCTGCCAGTGAAGATCAATTACCTGAATACACTGCTTTGCTATCACATCATGGCCTTCATTGTGTTAATGAGGTTGTAGAGATAGCCTTCTTGGTGATCTGTCTCATAGCAGAATAGGCCACCATCTTGGAGATAAAAGAACTGCTTTAAGAATTGGTCTATTTACCAATTTTCCCCCCATTTACTAAAATATTATATCTATTTCTAATTTACAGGCATGGCAAAAAATCTAACTAAATAATTAGAAGTTTTTCTTTTTTTCCAAAAGTAAAGCATTATAAAAGTAACCCTAAATATTGCCATTGTTATTTAAATTAACTTCTTAAAAACTCTAGTCTCTCACCTCTTTGATCACACCCCTTAGAGTGTGATATTATAGTCTTCATTAATTAGTATTTTACTAATCCAGAATTGTCAAAGCTGAATGAGAAAAAATTCCGAATCATAGAGGTTTAAGAAGTACAGTGTTATTGTTTAAATGCAGACTAAGGAGCTAGAGAAGGGGGTGCTAGAATAAGTGATGTAGGGTATGACTTAGGTTTGGGGAGACTTGGGGTCTTAGTTCCAGCCAATTCCTCGGGGCCTATAGTTCTTCCTCAGGTGAGAAGAATGGACTAGACCATCTCTAGATTCTCCTTCCTCTGTGATCAGGAGAGTAATTCTTGCTTTGCAAGTATGTTGGAAAACTAGAAGTTGTTATTTCTTTTTAATCCTTGTTTTAATTTATTTTCTTCAGTAAATTACGCCTTTGTCTGAGATCTGATCACACAATTACTGGCTTGGTAAATCCTCTTTGGATTTACGGAGAAGTATTTCTGGACCTTAACCCAACCTGACACATCAGATACCATAAAACCCACAGCCCATTACTGTGAAATGTAAATAGCTACTGATGTTCAAAGCAATGCTCCAGGACACTAATCCCTATCTTATATCTGGCCTTCCACTGATCATACCTCTGTAAACTCTGAATATTGCCTGATTCCATATTTATACTTAGTCCCTCTTTTATGGATTAGAATTAAGATATTGGCTGTATCCTGACATTCTGGCCAAAGTCCTAGGACCACTGAAATCCTGCTCTGCCTTTCCACCCTTGCCACAGGGACAGAACAGGAATAATGGTACCTCCTTATTACTAAGCCAGCACCAATACTGCTAAATGCAAGTTTCCTTTCTGAATCTCAGGTGAAAAACTTTTTGGCTGGAGAAATGAGGAGATAAGGAGGCAGCAAGCATCAAGATGGGTCTTGGATCCCCGACCCAAACAACAGTTTGGATTCAAAAGGTAGGCTCACAAGGATGGCTGGCTTGCCTGATGAGGCCCTCTTCCACCTGAAGAAAGGCTAAGGATGGGCACTGGCCTTAGAAACATGGTAATCCCACCTACCAGGAACAGGACCCAATCAGCTATACCTACCTATCTCATGCATCAGGTTGGTGATTTATTCTCTCTTGGAGAAACTCATAGAACAGTGAACCAAGGGGCAGAAGATGGAAGTGACTTGACGAGTCCTTTCCCCCATATTCCCCAGTTTTGTTTGAGCCTCCACTTTCCCAGATAGACTTTAACTGACTCTTACCCCTGACTCTCAGAGCCTCCTATCTGAGCCTATTCCTGGTTCCAATTCCCACTAGCCCTTTGGTTAGTGCCCTGGCAGGGTCAACTCCAAGCTCTATGGTGGTTTTAGATTTTCATCCACCAGTCTTGAGATATGTTAACATAAAAGTGAAGATTCCTTGGTGCCTTTAAAAAAGGATTTTAAGAGAAGTTTAATAGCTATATAGGACTTTGGGAAAATTTAACCACAAGTAAAAATTTGTGTGTGCCTCTGTGTGAATGTGTGGAAAGAGACTGAATATTTACTTTTAAAAAAATGAGAGTATCACTTGACACAAATAAGAACACCATAGCAACTATGAAAGTTTCATGATTGAGAGAACAATTCTCATTTGTTTTCAATGCCCTAGGATAAATCAGAGCCTATTTATCTACATTCCAGGCAGGTCTGAATTTCTTCACCCTCTCTCCTCCTACTTAAAAGACACCCAACCTCAAGCCCATCAAACTCCAGACCATTTGGGTCTTTTAGAGTTATAATTTTGCTTCTTTATGTCTTTATTGCTCCTTTGATAGAGAAATTGAAAAAAAGAAAAAGATATGAAGGAGAACAACAAAAAGCTATAATTATGAAGATTCAATTTAATTTTAAAGCTTGTGGACAGAAAAGAAGAAGCCAGAAAAGAAGGAACCAAATTAATTTAGCAGGGAAGCATTGCATGAAATATTGTTGAAGTTTAATAACCATGCAAAGACAGATGATATGTGTGGAAAAATTAGTTGTAGGACCTCATAATAGTCTATTAATATTTCCTACAGGCGCAAAACCCTTTCCTGAATAATTGTGACAAAGTAATCTTTTGAAAAAGAGTGAGCTGAAAAAAGAATCTTCAAAAGGAGACAGTGATGATGAAGGTGCTAGAAGGAGAAGGAGACTCTGTGTCAGCCTAGGAATTGAGGGTGTGTTTACTATAGCTCACTATGGCCAGACAAGAGAGATAAAGCTCCCAGGTGATCAGAAGCCATGTGGAGGGCATATCCACACAGGCATACCTGCACTGTAAAGAGCTAGGAAAACAAACAGCGTGGTTTTTAGAAATACCTGTCTTTTCATAAGTCTTTATGAAAATTACTTAATATTCCTGCTCACAAGGCCAACATCACTGAGCTCTCCTCAGGCAGGTGAAAAAAACGGAGATGCACAACAATGGAGTCACTGGTTGCAGGGGCCCCCAGGAGATTCCCGCAGAGAGGGAAAAGGGAGGCTGTGCCTCAGGCAGTGTGAAGGGACTCATGGCCTCCTCAAGGCACAGACATGGAATAGCTTCTTCTGGCTTTGTCTTTCCTGCAGAGACTGAACCCTGCTTCTGATTTTGCAAAGTGTGAGCTCCCCAAAGCAAAGCATCTGAACTCCTTCATTCTGATCTAACAGAGAACGCAGCTACTCTATACACCCAAATTCCAGAGATTACTGTTCTAGTGGGAACTCAGTAAATTCTTATTGATAAAACTGGAAAAGGAGAAGGGGTAAAAGGAAAGGAATTAATATTTAAATTAGTATTTAAATTAAATATATAAACTAATAATATTTGTTAATAACCTGTAATGTTCCAATGCATTAAAATGCATTAATTTCTCTAATCCTTACAATAAACTTGCAAAGCAGTTTATACTATGCCCATTTTATTGACAAGAAGGGGTTTCCAGTTTCTCATGCAGCTGGGAACTGGCAGAGCAGAAGAATTGGGCCACAAATACTGCCTCTAGAAGGTTTTTGTGGAAGGACTGGTGAGATTTGCTCCCCTTCCTTCTCCACAGAGGTCTTTCCAGCCCTTCACTGACTTGCAAAGGCTACCTCTATCCTAGAATCTTGGTCCCAGTTTCTAAAGTTATGTCTGTCCAAGGAAATGACTCATAGTGAAGGATCCTATTCCTGCCCTACTGAGCATAACCCTGCCCTAATTCAGACTCTCTGCTGCATAGCTACTGATGATCTGGGTTATCTAGAACAAGGGCCATAATCAATAAGCTCAGGAAGGTTTAAAGGATTGAGAACTCACTTCTTCTCAAATAACATAATTGTGGGGCAACCAGGATATGAGTACATGAGATGAAATAGTTGAATATCTTGCAGGAAGACTTTTGAAAGACATAATGGATGGGGTTGGGTACCATTAGGTTACAACTCCCATCTTTCAAATGAGAGACCTGGATACTTTAAGGGGGAAAAACTGTTTCTCCAGGATTCTACCTGTAGGATAAGTTAATGTTTTATTTGATTTAGACAGACTGACCCAAAATATGCATGCATGGCTGGGACAGTGGCACACATATCAGAACATTATGGGGTGGAGGCAGAGGGGGAGGAGCACAGTGACCATGGCTCATACAGTGTTGGACTATGGAAGGTGATTTACAGAACATAGGTTTGTTTGATGTGATCATACCTAGCACAAAATTTTAGTTTTCACTTCTTTTGCTCCCATGATGGACCACACCAAGACCCACCCTGACCACCTAAAATATTTCAGTAAGTTGTTCTTCGTTCAAAACATCAGAGCATGGTGGTCATTGGGACTAATCCTGGGATAGGACAGGGCTATACTTGCAGCTCAGGAGTCACCAAAAGCCTCATCTGAGACTCCTCTTTCTTTCTCCCTCTTCTCAGAAATATTGAGGCCCTTGTTAAGAATGTAAAGAGCAAGATGGGCCCCCATTTCAGAGGTGTACCTGCAAATCGAGAATCCACTGCTTTAGGCCAGGCAAAGACAATGAACTCCCACCATGAATGAGGACTCCCAGAAGCCAGTTGAAATCCCCATGGTGTGTGGGGCATGATAAAGCCTAAATCCTAGAAGCTTATCACAGGAGCTCAAGAATTTCTCCTACTGAGAAAATTTTCCTATATTCCATTTCTTCATAAAAATTATTTTAGGCATACTGTATCACTATTAGGAATAGTATATTTGACCAGACTGCCAGTTTCATTTACAGAATTCTATAGAATTCATTCATTCCACAAACACTGATTAAGCACCTATATTCCGTGCCTGCCGAAGGTTAAAAAATGAATAACACATAGTTTCTGGGTTTCAGAGTTTATCTACCTGAGCAGCTAAGCCTATATTAAAAAAATTAGACCTAATTAAACAGGATTTTCCAATTCTAAAATTCTTGTGACTTTATAATATTGTAGAACAATACACATGTTAATTTACAAATGTAATAAACCTCCTGCTTTTCCATATTTTTCATTCATTCGTCAATTGGGAGATCCATGACCATTTTTAACTCTTGTAAAATTGGAGTCTAGATAGTTTAGGAAGCATCTGTATTTTACAGACCCCTACCTAAATCATAAATACATAGCCTGCAATTCCCAAGCCTCACAAATTTCTGAAGGCACATTTGCACTTCAACTCTCCCCACTTTGACCTGCTAGGTGGCAACCAAGCTGTCATAAGCTGATGACACCACCTGGTGGGTGGAGGAGGAAACGGTAGCTCTATTTTAATTCAATTTCTCCTCCCTACTTCCTCCCTCTTCTTTCCCTATCTAGAGATTCATAAGGTATAAACTGTTTTCTCTCTCACTGCTCCCTTGGGTTTTTTCATTACCTAGTTTATACATATCCTAATATATATAATCAGGAAATATTTTTCACACATGTACACCAATGTGTGCTTCAACAACATTCCTCATTTTGTTTCCCTACTAGAAAAGCCTTCACCTCAAATTTCATGATCTTTGTCATTGTTTCTTCTCTTTCAATTTTCTTTGGTCTACATGGGAACCAAGAATCTTCCCCTTCTTATAAGAGTTAATATGAAACTATTTCTGTTATATCTGTATCAAGAGACAAGAAATCCAAGAGCTCCCCATCAGGTACAAATCAGAGCAAGTACAGTACTTAACCTTTGCTCCCACTGTTCCTTCTGCCAGGAAAGCCCTCCCACTCTTCCTCACTTCCCTAAACCTTTTTGTTTTACAGCCTGACATCCTACAGGAAACTCTGCCTTCTCCAGATGCTTTTCTTCCCTGACACCCTGGTTAATCATTGTATTTATTTCCTAGGGCTGCCTTGACAAATCACTACAAACTGGGTAGCTTCAAACAAAAGTTTATCTTCTCACAATTCTGGAGGCCTTAAGTCCAAACACTGGCAAAATGCTCTTGCTCTTTTTTCCTATGTTCATTTGTTTCTTAAAGTCTACATGAATGAAATCATATGGAATTTGTCTTACTCTAATTTATTTCACTAAGCATAATACCCTCTAGTTCTATCCATGTCATCGCAAATGGCAAGATTTCATTCCTTCTTATGGCTGAATAATATTCCATCGTATGTAAATATCACTTCTTTATCCATTCATCTATCAATGGACACTTGGCTGGTTCCATAATTTGGCTCCTATAGGGACGCCTGGGTGGCTCGGTCAGTTAAGCACCTGACTCTTGATTTCAGCTCAGGTCATGATCTCAGGGTTGTAAAATCAAGCCCCAGCTCAGGCTCCAATGCTGCTTGTGGAACATCCTTAATATTCTCTCTCTCCCTCTCCTTCTGTCCCTTCCCTCATACCTCATTCTGTGTCCAATAAATAAATAAATAAATACATACATACCAGCATAATTTGGCTATTATTTAAAAATGCTGTTATAAACATATGAGTGCATGCATCTCTTTGAATTACTGCTTTTAGTTTTTTGGGTGTAAATACCCACTAGTGCAATTACCAGATCATAGAGTAGTTCTTTAATTTTTTGAGGAATCCCCATATGGTTTCTCACAGTGGCTGCACCAACTTGCATTCCCACCAACAGTGCATCAGGGTTCCTTTTTGTCCACATCCTCTCCAACATTTGTTGTTCCTTATGTTTTTGATTCTACACATTTTGATAGGTCTGAAGTGATTCCACATTGTCCTTCTGATTTGTATTTTCCTGAGGATGAGTGATGTTGAGCATCTTCTCATGTGTCTGTTGGCCATCTCGATGTTTTTTTCAGAGAAATGTCTAGTCATGACTTCTGCCTATTTTTTCATTAGATTGTTTGTGTTTTGGATGTTGAACTGTATGACTCTTCATATATTTTGGATACTTACCCTTTCTCAGATACATCATTTGCAAATATCTTCTGACATTCAGTAGGTTCCCTTGTTGATTATTTCCTTTGCATTGCCTGTGCTCTCTTCTAGGATTTTAATGGTTACAGGTCTCACATTTAGGTCCTTAATCCATTTGAGTTTATTTTTATGTATGATGAAGCCATGCTCTCTCTGAAGGCTTGAGAAGGGAATACTTCCTCACATCTTCCAGCTTCTGTGGTTCCTGTCATCCTTGGCTTGTGGCAGCATAACTCCAGTCCCTGCCTGTGGATACTCACATGGCCTTACTCCTCTCCTCTCTGTCTCCCTCTCCTCTAAGGACTCCAGTCCTTGGAATTAGGACCCACTGTTGTCTAGTATAATATTATCTCAAACTTTACCATCATTACATCTGCAAAGACCATTATTCCAAAAAAGGTCACATTCTGAATTTCTAGTGGACTTGAGTTTTTGGGAGTTCATCACACTCTAATCTTATACTGTTTGGTTTTGTTTTTTAGTTTGCCTTGTTTTCAAAATAAAGTTGCCATTTGAGATATATTTTTTAACTTCCTACAGCAACTAAAGCAGAGCACACACTAATTTTTAATAGAGATGGAATTTTTAAAAATTTCTCCCACACTTTCTTAAGAAATATACAGGTTTTTTTTTTTAATAACTTCCCTATAGAATATTTTAAATTGGTATTTTTTTTAAGATTTTTTTTTTTGATAGACAGAGATCACAAGTAGGCAGAGAGGCAGGCAGAGAGAGAGAGAGGGAAGCAGGGTCCCTGCTTCCTGCTGAGCAGAGAGCCCAATGCGGGACTCGATCCCCAGACCCCAAGATCATGACCTGAGCCGAAGGCAGCGGCTTAACCCACTGAGCCACCAAGGTGCCCCTGGTTTCTTAAATCTAACAAAATCCATCTCCTTAGAATTTGCCTTCATTACTTTGTGTGTTTCACCTCCTATAACTAGATGTTTCCCCCCATAGGTCTCATACTTTTATACCTTTGGAATTTAAAATGTCTTCCCTATAATGAAGAAAATACCTTGAAATAGCCTATGTGCATGTTCCACCACAGGAAATGCCAATTTAACTTAGCCACTGTCACTGAGACCCAGAAACAACATCTTGGAAGATCTCCCATTTTGCATCCCCTGAGCCTGTAATTCTCATTTAGTTCATTGTCACAATCCTCATCTCCATCTTCGTGACCCTCTTCATCTAATGCTCGATGGTAATGAAGACTAAGTCAATGCTATGCTTCCTCTTTCTCTGGGACATACTAAGCATTTTTTAATAGGGACACTAAACTAGAATGCCATACCAGTTCTGCCAATCTCGGATTGCCAAACTTGGATTGGATATGCCAATCTTCTGGTTGGATTCCTTGAGACCCGCAGAACCCCTGCCTTTTCCATGAGTACTGTGCCATCTAAGCAGTTGCCTATCTGAGCCAAAATAGGTTATGTTACTTACAGCCACAAGTGTTCTATCAACATAAAGCATGGTATCTCAGAGAAGGCAAAAAACCATGTCCAACTGAGGGAAGACAAGGATAGTCAAATGGAAAAGGAGGAAAGTGAGTGAGGAATGTACAGATTTTGGACAAGGTTTCAGGAAGAAAAAATTTTTTTTTTTTTCATTATATGTGTCTTTTTTTTTTTAATTTTTTTATTTTTTTCAGCATAACAGTATTCATTATTTTTGCACCACACCCAGTGCTCCATGCAATCCGTGCCCTCTACAATACCCACCACCTGGTGCCCCCAACCTCCCACCCCCCACCCCTTCAAAATTCTCAGATCGTTTTTCAGAGTCCATAGTCTCTCATGGTTCACCTCCCCTTCCAATTTCCCTCAACTCCCTTCTCCTCTCCATCTCCCCTTGTCCTCCATGCTATTTGTTATGCTCCACAAATAAGTGAAACCATATGATAATTGACTCTCTCTGCTTGACTTATTTCACTCAGCATAATCTCTTCCAGTCCCGTCCATGTTGCTACAAAACTTGGGGATTCATCCTTTCTTTCTTTTTTTTTTTTTTTTTACAGCTTTATAAACATATATTTTTATCCCCAGGGGTACAGGTCTGCGAATCGCCAGGTTTACACACTTCACAACACTCACCATAGCACATACCCTCCCCTATATCCATAACCCCACCCCCTCTCCCAACCCCCTCCCCCCATCAACCCTCAGTTTGTTTTGTGAGATTAAGAGTCACTTATGGTTTGTCTCCCTCCCAATCCCATCTTGTTTCATTTACTCTTCTCCTACCCCCTCGACCCCCCATGTTGCATCTCCTCTCCCTCATATCAGGGAGATCATATGATAGTTGTCTTTCTCCGATTGACTTATTTCGCTAAGCATGATACCCTCTAGTTCCATCCACGTCGTCGCAAATGGCAAGATTTCATTTCTTTTGATGGCTGCATAGTATTCCATTGTGTATATATACCACATCTTCTTTATCCATTCGTCTGTAGATGGACATCTAGGTTCTTTCCATAGTTTGGCTATTGTAGACATTGCTGCTATAAACATTCGGGTGCATGTGCCCCTTCGGATCACTATGTTTGTATCTTTAGGGTAAATACCCAGCAGTGCAATTGCAGGGTCATAGGGTAGTTCTATTTTCAACCTTTTGAGGAACCTCCATGCTGTTTTCCAGAGTGGTTGCACCAGCTTGCATTCCCACCAACAGTGTAGGAGGGTTCCCCTTTCTCCGCATCCTCGCCAGCATCTGTCATTTCCTGACTTGTTAATTTTAGCCATTCTGACTGGTGTGAGGTGATATCTCATGGTGGTTTTGATTTGTATTTCCCTGATGCCGAGTGATATGGAGCACTTTTTCATGTGTCTGTTGGCCATCTGGATGTCTTCTTTGCAGAAATGTCTGTTCATGTCCTCTGCCCATTTCTTGATTGGATTATTTGTTCTTTGGGTGTTGAGTTTGCTAAGTTCTTTATAGATTTTGGACACTAGCCCTTTATCTGATATGTCATTTGCAAATATCTTCTCCCATTCTGTCAGTTGTCTTTTGGTTTTGTTCACTGTTTCCTTTGCTGTGCAAAAGCTTTTGATCTTGATAAAATCCCAAAAGTTCATTTTTGCCCTTGCTTCCCTTGCCTTTGGTGATGTTCCTAGGAAGATGTTGCTGCGGCTGACGTCGAAGAGGTTGCTGCCTGTGTTCTCCTCGAGGATTTTGATGGATTCCTTTCTCACATTGAGATCCTTCATCCATTTTGAGTCTATTTTCGTGTGTGGTGTAAGGAAATGGTCCAATTTCATTTTTCTGCATGTGGCTGTCCAATTTTCCCAACACCATTTATTGAAGAGGCTGTCTTCTTTCCATTGGACATTCTTTCCTGCTTTGTCGAAGATGAGTTGACCATAGAGTTGAGGGTCCATTTCTGGGCTCTCTATTCTGTTCCATTGATCTATGTGTCTGTTTTTGTGCCAGTACCATGCTGTCTTGATGATGACAGCTTTGTAATAGAGCTTGAAGTCCGGAATTGTGATGCTACCAACTTTGGCTTTCTTTTTCAATATTCCTTTGGCTATTCGAGGTCTTTTCTGGTTCCATATACATTTTAGGATTATTTGTTCCATTTCTTTGAAAAAAATGGATGGTACTTTGATAGGAATTGCATTAAATGTGTAGATTGCTTTAGGTAGCATAGACATTTTCACAATATTTATTCTTCTAATCCAGGATCATGGAACATTTTTCCATTTCTTTGTGTCTTCCTCAATTTCTTTCATGAGTACTTTATAGTTTTCTGAGTAAAGATTCTTAGTCTCTTTGGTTAGGTTTATTCCTAGGTATCTTATAGTTTTGGGTGCAATTGTAAATGGGATGGACTCCTTAATTTCTCTTTCTTCTGTCTTGTTGTTGGTGTAGAGAAATGCAACTGATTTCTGTGCATTGATTTTATATCCTGACACTTTACTGAATTCCTGTACAAGTTCTAGCAGTTTTGGAGTGGAGTCTTTTGGGTTTTCCACATATAGTATCATATCATCTGCGAAGAGTGATAGTTTGACTTCTTCTTTGCTGATTTGGATGCCTTTAATTTCCTTTTGTTGTCTGATTGCTGAGGCTAGGACTTCTAGTACTATGTTGAATAGCAGTGGTGATAACGGACATCCCTGCCGTGTTCCTGACCTTAGCGGAAAAGCTTTCAGTTTTTCTCCATTGAGAATGATATTTGCGGTGGGGTTTCATAGATGGCTTTGATAATATTGAGGTATGTGCCGTCTATCCCTACACTTTGAAGAGTTTTGATCAGGAAGGGATGCTGTACTTTGTCAAATGCTTTTTCAGCATCTATGGAGAGTATCATATGGTTCTTGTTCTTTCTTTTATTAATGTGTTGTATCACATTGATTGATTTGCGGATGTTGAACCAGCCTTGCAGCCCTGGAATAAATCCCACTTGGTCGTGGTGAATAATCCTTTTAATGTACTGTTGAATCCTATTGGCTAGTATTTTGGCGAGAATTTTCGCATCTGTGTTCATCAAGGATATTGGTCTGTAGTTCTCTTTTTTGTTGGGATCCTTGTCTGGTTTTGGGATCAAGGTGATGCTGGCCTCATAGAATGAGTTTGGAAGTTTTCCTTCTATTGCTATTTTTTGGAACAGTTTCAGGAGAATAGGAATTAGTTCTTCTTTAAATGTTTGGTAGAATTCCCCCGGGAAGCCGTCTGGCCCTGGGCTTTTGTTTGTTTGGAGATTTTTGATGACTGTTTCAATCTCCTTACTGGTTATGGGTCTGTTCAGGCTTTCTATTTCTTCCTGGTTCAGTTGTGGTAGTTTATATGTCTCTAGGAATGCATCCATTTCTTTCAGATTGTCAAATTTGTTGGCGTAGAGTTGCTCATAGTATGTTCTTATAATTGTCTGTATTTCTTTGGGGTTCGTTGTGATCTCTCCTCTTTCATTCATGATTTTATTTATTTGGGTCCTCTCTCTTTTCTTTTTGATAAGTCTGGCCAGGGGTTTATCAATCTTATTAATTCTTTCAAAGAACCAGCTCCTAGTTTCGTTGATTTGTTCTATTGTTTTTTTGGTTTCTATTTCATTGATTTCTGCTCTGATCTTTATGATTTCTCTTCTCCTGCTGGGTTTAGGGTTTCTTTCTTGTTCTTTCTCCAGCTCCTTTAGGTGTAGGGTTAGGTTGTGTACCTGAGACCTTTCTTGTTTCTTGAGAAAGGCTTGTACCGCTATATATTTTCCTCTCAGGACTGCCTTTGTTGTGTCCCACAGATTCTGAACCGTTGTGTTTTCATTATCATTTGTGTCCATAAATTTTTTCGATTCTTCTTTGATTTCCTGGTTGACCCATTCATTCTTTAGAAGGATGTTGTTTAGTCTCCATGTATTTGGGTTCTTTCCAAATTTCCTCTTGTTATTGAGTTCTAGCTTTAGAGCATTGTGGTCTGAAACTATGCAGGGAATGATCCCAATCTTTTGATACCGGTTGAGACTTGATTTAGGACCAAGAATGTGATCTATTCTGGAGAACGTTCCATGTGCACTAGAGAAGAATGTGTATTCTGTTGCTTTGGGATGAAATGTTCTGAATATATCTGTGATGTCCATCTGGTCCAGTGTGTCATTTAAGGCCTTGATTTCCTTGTTGATCTTTTGCTTGGATGATCTGTCCATTTCAGTGAGGGGAGTGTTAAAATCCCCTACTATTATTGTATTCTTGTCGATGTGTTTCTTTGATTTTGTTATTAATTGGTTTATATAGTTGGCTGCTCCCACGTTAGGGGCATAGATATTTAAAATTGTTAGATCTTCTTGTTGGACAGTTCCTTTGAGTATGATATAGTGTCCTTCCTCATCTCTTATTATAATCTTTGGCTTAAAATCTAATTGATCTGATATAAGGATTGCCACTCCTGCTTTCTTCTGATGTCCATTAGCATGGTAAATTCTTTTCCACCCCCTCACTTTAAACCTGGAGGTGTCTTCGGGTGTAAGATGAGTTTCTTGTAGGCAACATATAGATGGTTTTTGTTTTTTTATCCATTCTGATACCCTGTGTCTTTTGATTGGGGCATTTAGCCCATTAACATTCAGGGTAAGTATTGAGAGATATGAATTTAGTGCCATTGTATTGCCTGTAAGGTGACTGTTATTGTATATTGTCTCTGTTTCTTTCTGATCTACTACTTTGAGGGTCTCTCTTTGCTTAGAGGACCCCTTTCAATATTTCCTGTAGAGCTGGTTTGGTATTTGCAAATTCTTTCAGTTTTTGTTTGTCCTGGAAGCTTTTAATCTCTCCGTCTATTTTCAATGATAGCCTAGCTGGATATAGTATTCTTGGCTGCATGTTTTTCTCATTTAGTACTCTGAATATATCATGCCAGCATTTTCTGGCCTGCCAGGTCTCTGTGGATAAGTCTGCTGCCAATCTAATATTTTTACCATTGTACGTTACAGACTTCTTTTCCCGGGCTGCTTTCAGGATCTTTTCTTTGTCACTAAGACTTGTCAATTTTACTATTAGGTGACGGGGTGTAGACCTATTCTTATTGATTTTGAGGGGGGTTCTCTGAACCTCCTGGATTTTGATGCTTGTTCCCTTTGCCATATTGGGGAAATTCTCTCCAATAATTCTCTCCAACATACCTTCTGCTCCCCTCTCTGTTTCCTCTTCTTCTGGAATCCCAATTATTCTAATGTTGTTTCGTCTTATGGTGTCACTTATCTCTCAAATTCTCCCCTCGTGGTCCAGTAGCTGTTTGTCCCTCTTTTGCTCAGCTTCTTTATTCTCTGTCATTTGGTCTTCTATATCGCTAATTCTTTCTTCTGCCTCATTTATCCTAGCAGTGAGAGCCTCCATTTTTGATTGCACCTCATTAATAGCTTTTTTGATTTCAACTTGGTTAGATTTTAGTTCTTTTATTTCTCCAGAAAGGGCTTTTATATCTCCCGAGAGGGTTGCTTTAATATCTTCCATGCCTTTTTCAAGCCCGGCTAGAACCTTGAGAATCATCATTCTGAACTCTATATCTGACATATTACCAATGTCTGTATTGATTAGGTCCCTAGCCTTTGGTATTGCCTCTTGTTCTTATTTTGTTGTGAATTTTTCCGCCTTGTCATTTTGTCCAGATAAGAGTTTATGAAGGAGCAAGTAAAATACTAAAAGGGTGGCAACAACCCCAGGAAAATATGCTTTAGCCAAATCAGAAGAGATCCTGAATTGTGAGGGGGGAGAAAGGGGATAAAAAGGGGTTCAGAAAGAAAGAAAAAAAAAAACTATTAAAAAAAGAAAGCCGATAAAGAAAAAATATAAAAAGAGGAAAAAATATATATATATTAGATAAACTATTTAAAAAACGTTAAAAAAAGAAAACGGTAAAAGTTAAAAAAAATTTAGCAGAAGAAGAGAAAAAGAAAAAAAATTGAAAAAGAAAAAAAAAATTAAATTAACTGCAAGGCTAAAAAATCATGGGGAGAAAGCCATGAGTTCCGTGCTGTGCTTTCTTCTCCTCTGGAATTCCGCCGTTCTCCTTGGTAGGTGAACTTGGTCCTGGCTGGGTTTCCCGTAGATCTTCTGGGGGAGGGGCCCATTGTAGTGATTCTCAAGCGTCTTTGCCCCAGGCGGAGTTGCACCGCCCTTACCCGGGCCGCGCTGAGTCATCCGCTTGGGTTCGCTTTCGGGAGCTTTTGTTCCCTGAGCGCTTTCCGTAGAGTCCGGAGGACGGGAATAAAGATGGCGGCCTCCCGGTCTCCGGCCCGGAGGAGCCGAGAGCCCGGGGCCCCACTCCTCAGTGTGCCCTCAGAGAACAGCGCCAAATGACTCCCGTCACCCTGGCCTCCGGCCGCGCTCCGAGCTGACCGAGCCTGCGACCGGTTCAAAGCAACCCCGAGCTGAGAGTCACTCCTCGGCTCTGTCTCTGCAGCCGGCTTCCCCGTTCTAATACCGGTAAGCTCTGCGACACTGAGACACCCCCGATCCTTCTGCGACCCTGCGGGACCTGAGGCCGCGCTTACCCCGCCTGGGCTTCACCCCAGTTAAGCCTCTGGAGCGATGTCCCTCAGCGGAACAGACTTTTAAAAGTCCTGATTTTGCTCCGTTGCTCCGCCGCTCGCCGGGTGCCGGCCCCTCCCCCCGCGGTCTATCTTCCCGTCGCTTTGGATTCACTTCTCCGCCAGTCCTACCTTGCAGAAAGTGGTTGATTTTCTGTTTCTGGAATTGCTGTTCTTCTTCTCTTCAATCTCCCGTTGGATTTGTAGGTGTTTGCAATCTTTAGATAAGCTATTTAGCTGATCTCCCGCTACCCGAAGTAGTCTCAGCCTGCTACTTCTCCGCCATCTTGACTCCTCCCCCCAGGAAGAAAATTTTAATACAAGGGAGAACAATAGTAAGTAGATAGAGATGAGTAAACAATAACCATGTCTGAAGCATGTCAACTACTTTGCTGAAGAGTTTTAGAGGAAGAAGAGAAAAAAAAAAAAGACTGGAAAAGCAGCTGGATCAGATTCCGGAGGGTCTTAATGCTATAATAAGGAATTTGAAGTTTTGAGCAAGAAAGGTCATAGTTAAGGAAGGGTTTGGGGACTATTAATCTGGCAACAGCTGGTACAATGGATGTGAAGGACAGAGACTGCGGGGAGATAAAGTCTGGGACAAAGAAGCCCTGAACTGGGACTACAGAAAGGGGTAAGGAACAAGGGATATGCAAGAAAGAAGCAAAGTCCAGGACCAGGAAACAGAATGTATTGACCCTAGGTGATGAGATTAACAGCAGGAGAAGCTTACTAAGGGCCAGAAAGCCAAGTATTTAATTCGAGGCAAGGGATATTTATGATGGCAGAAGAATTTACATAAGACATTTAGCAGGAGCTTGGTGTCAGAGATAGGTGTTTGTGAATTCTCAGTCAGTTACCAAGTATCAGTGGAGGGCCTTCTATGTGTTCCACTGTGGAGGGTCCCAGGAACACCATGATGCACAAAATGTCTCAGGCACTTGGGTTCTGAGGAGGATTACTGAAATGCTGGGAACAAAAGTGTTCTATAAGGAAGGTGTCCCTTCTGTCTTCACAAACATGGCATGACATATGGGGAGGGGGTGGTTTCTTTCTACACAAGTGATTGAGAAAGAGTAAGAAGGCAAATCAGTTTTAGAGTAGACTCGATCCGCTGTCCACAAACCTAGGCCCTCTCCTCCGGCCTGCATCTCCCCTTCCTTTTGCTTCCACCTCGCATTAATTTGTTTCTACTGTATTCTACACAATCAGAAAAACTTCAACATGTGTATTTGTCAAGTCAGGGGCCACATTCAAATCACTATCAGAGTATAGTTACAAAACTGTTTAATACCTCCAACCAAACCAATGGTAGCAGTGTGAAGGAAATCCTTTGGCGGGAATAGAAGAACATGATTCACTAAGATTTAGAACCAAGCGCTGCCTCTTAGCAAGATTTATGTCAGCACTCCTAACTCGGAGAAGGAGCAGATTCCTAGAGCAACTGGATGCCAACCAGGAGATGTCTGCATGGGAGAGGCTGGGAGGCAGGTGGGGGTACCAAAAGCCACACGGGCCAGGCAGAAATGGAATTCGTGGCTTTAATGTTCCTTTTGCCTATTTTCATCTTTAAAGAACAGCCCCTTCCCTGTCCTTCCCAATTCCCCATTTTCTTTTCCTTTTTTTCCTTTCTTTAAATGCAGTCTAATCCCGAGTATGAACTGATGTAGTTTGTGTGTTAGGGGGAAAAAAATCTCTCTCTTTTTCTGCCTTTTTTTTTCCTTCTTCTTCCCCTGGCCCAGTTCATTATTTTTCTTTCTTGTCACTCAGTGTGATAGGTTGAACAGAAGTGCACAGATGAGCACTGAAAACGGTGTCACAAGGCCTTAATCTAGTCTTTAATGCCTGACTTCAGAGATGTCATTTATCTTCTAACTGCAGCAGGCATCCACCAACTTTATCTCTAATAATATATTGATGGATTAAAAGGGTCGGGCAGGAGACCGGGCTGGAAAAATTGCTTATTGACATCAAAATACAGTGCCCTCAACCTGATAAACATGGAGGGCTCGTGTATCTCCCAGAATAGTTGGCGTAGCTATAATTTTTTTTCTAACATGTTTCCCCCAGGTTCATGGGGTGGTCCAGTAAAATAAACAAATACTAAACATTATTTCTATGCTGACATAGCTGGGGAACACACAAGATATTTTAGGAACACATTTTTAATGTCAGATTTATAAATATACCTCCCTTATTTATGACACGGTATACCATATACTAGGACAACTTGAAACAGGCACCTATAGTCTTGGCAGCATTCAAATATTCTTGGTGCAGTTTGCTGGAGCAAAAGCTCCCGCTAGTACCTGATTATGCTTTTGGACGGCCAGTAACGCAAGGCTATTTCAGCAGAGAGATGAGGCCAGTAATCTCAGAATGTAAATGAAGAGAGCCTTTGGAAAGGTTTCCTTTGTTTATTGTTCTCTTCATTTTATTGTTTGGTTGGCAGGGACATGTTTCAAATCAGGGTCCCATCCCCCCCACCACCAATAGCCTGTGCCTAATGCAAGTGATTTTTAGAATAAACCAAAAAATAATGTTAAGCTGCTAACTCCTACTTAGTGGGTAGTTCCTAAATAGAATCTTTTCAAAATTACCTGTTGTTGGACTGAATTAGGTCTAATTTTTTTATTTTGATCTTAGAAATTAGTTTGCATGTAGAGATACTCTCCTGGGAATGTGTTGTTGTTTTTTCATTTCATAAGCTAATGTTGTTGACTTTTACCTGATTTCCAAATGAAAGTGACTTCTTCAACTCAACTTCCTTTGTTTGGAAAGCAAGCTCTAAAAATACCTTCTCAGCACCATGTTAAGAGGAGGGAAGTGACCTTATTTTATTATTTTTTTATTATTTCATAATTTTTTTTTCCTGAGTACAGAGGTATTGTCATAAAGGTTGTCTGGCAGACGTGCTTTTAAAGGAGATTTACAGAAATGACATTATTCCAGTATTTTATAAATTTTGTAGGAAATGTTTTTAGGTTGTGCTCTTGCTTATGACAAGAGTGCCTTATTTGGGACTGTCTGAGCCAGGATCCTAGATGTCCGTGTCCAGACCCTAGAAGTGCTTACAGAGAAAATTCTCCACAGTCAGTACCTGAATGTCCAAGTAAAGCTGTGACCAAGCTGTTGTCCACTTGCTGCAGTTACACAAGGTACTGATCCTCTCTTGTAGCAGTTTTCCCATCTATAAAATGGAGATAAAAACTGCATCTATTTCATGGAGCAGTTGTGAGTATTGTGTTCATAAATATAAAGTGGCTACAACAGCGTCTAATACATAGTGAAAATTCAGTAAATCTTACTTAAAATAGTAATGCTACTATCTTCATCTTTAAAATTGTGAGGTTTGTAATGACATCTCACCCCAAAAGACAGATGACTTGATATATGGGTGGCCGGGAAAGGAGGGTATCCAGCAAGAGAAAGTGTGACAGAGAGGGGCAGGGGGTGGTAGGACTTCTGAATCCAAGGAGAATACCAAAATGAAACAACACAAAGGCTGGAAAAAATCCTAACCGCGTCTTTACCTATAGGGTGGCAAAGCTCTGATCAAAAGCTGAGAAGAGAAGAGAAGCATTAATATGTGCACTTTCAAAATAAGGCATCCAGGTCCCCTGACTATTTCTATATGATTTCCTGGCCAAAATGGGAATATGTGAAGGGGGGGCTGGAGGGGTTGTTGCATAAAGCCCTGATACTAAAATGAGGGTCTTTAAATTCCCAGGTTCTGGAACAGTTTAAGAAAAACTGAATTTGGAAAGTAGAATGAGAATGAAGCCCATCCTGGAAGGACCTGCCAGTCTTCCTTGAATGCTCTGGAATAGACCCTGTATCTGAGAAATGTCTTCTATATTGAGAGCACTGCAATTAGCATGAGTCGGTTGGCTACATGGACAGAATTCAAAATGCAGAATATAAAAGCTAAGAATCCAAAGCTAATCACTTAAAGACTCCTCTACACAGAAACATTCAAAGGAAGATTAAGGATCAATGTGACTGAAGTACAAAAGCTGAATTGGGAGTAAAAATAATAACAGACACAATTTACAGGGCACTGACCATATACCAGGATCAGGTCCAGGGGATGTCCTACTTAAAGACATGCTCTCAATTCCAGCATTCCCATTTCAAACCATATACAGGCTCTGACTACAAGAAGCAAGGGCAATACAGCAAAGTTCTCAAGGTTTTTAGCTGGTGGGTTTTGGCAGAAAAGTGGGGAGGAAATTCAAAGTTTCATGTGCCTACTATTTAACTTCATATATACGAAGATGATCCCTGGGCAGATGGTCCCCAACCTTAAAAACTCTAGAGCTTTATACCTTTCCTCCTCTGTCTACAATTGTTTTGGGGATAAAGAAATCATCAGTTCTTAGCACTGTCATCAAATGGGGTCAGCTTATGCTTCAGACAATAAATAGAAAGCCAATGACCTAGAAACCCTGTTAAATTATAAAAGGGTCCATCCATCTCCATGATTCACTATTTTCACAGAAGACAGCTTTCTTTCTTGCAACTTCTATTTAAATCTCTATTCTTAATATTTCTAAGTTCAGTAATCACCTTCTTGTCTACAAATTTAATCTGTATGACTTGCTTTCCAATCAGTGAAATCAAACAACAAATCAAAGAGAAGAGAAATATAAGTCCAAGCTCATTCCAATGTGGGTTTTACTCTCATGGTCTACAGAGAAGAAAACCTTGTGAGTTATAGGCCAGGTGCCAAATGATTCTACATCAGTTTCATGTTTAACCCTCAGAACAACACTGCAAAATAGGTATTATGAGGAAACAACCTCAAAAAGGGTGAATGACTTGCTCAAGGTCATGCAATAAGTAAACAACAACATCAACATTCTAAGCCAAGCCTCTCTGTTGATCAAGTATGACATTCCCAGCCACTTGTCACACAGCATGGTATTGCGATGGTTGAGATGTGTATCCGTACTTTGGAATGTAATAAGACCACAGGAGAGGAGAACACATCTTACTTAAAAATCTGTTTATATAAATGTTAATGATAAAACAACAAAAAAAACTGTTTATAAAAAGAAGCACAAAAATATGGGGGTAATATAAAGGTTACATCTCTGGCTTTGCTTATGACCTCTTTCAAAACTCAGTTCTCATTAGCAGAATTTTCCTTGAATATAGACTAGTTCCTTATACTGCCCAGGGGCCCCTGATGATGCTAGAATTTTATTTTGATATCCAGATGTTGCTGTCACCATTTTCAGATGCTTCCAAGGACTTAGCTCTCCCTGTGACTAGAGGTGCCACTTTCTTTTGCGTGCTCAGCGGTGTCACTGATGATAGCTCAATTATCAGAAGGTATAAATCACTCTGGAAAAATCGATCTCTTCCTACCTGATCACACAAATGGCCCCTTTATTGGAGCGCAAAGCACATGTGAGGGCTGGCCATGAGGAGCATCAGGACATCGACTGCAACTGCAAAGGAGGGCTCACTTGATGCAGAAAGGTGGTAGTGACAGGGCACCTGGATACAGAGGAGGAAGCTGGCAACAAATGCTAGATGGACTACAGCAGGCTCGTTTTAGTATGAGGTAACACATCAAACACCAGGGAGCTCTATGTCAAAATACAGCCTAATGAGGTTAAAAGGTCAGTGTTGTGATTAACAGGCCAAACAAAATGAGTAAAAAATAGTAAAGACAGCAAACAGCAATAAATGTATTTCCTCATGTTAAAAAAAAAAAAAAAGACAAGAAAAGGGGTGTACTCTAATGTAGTAATAGTAAAACTATTGATCAAAGAAAGAAACAAAAGATTCTGGAGAGAAACAGAAATGCAAAGCAAGAATAGTTGTTAAGTCCTCCAGAACACCCTCTAAGGCCCCCCACCCTCTGTAAGAGAGCAGCTGGTTATTACTCATCATATTTCATATTTCCACATTCATCTTCTGTCCTGGGAGGTCTATCCCACAGTCTCTTGCCACTAGAATCTCCTAACCCAGTGGCCTTTCCTCTCAGGGGGCAACTGGCAAAATATCTAATCAAGACCACTTTCCACAGTGTCTACTTGACCCAAATGAATCCGACCCACCAAATAGCAGAGAGGGCTTCTGATTCTTCCCTCGAGTCCCCATGTGCTCCACCCTCCCATCTTTCTCAGGTTCTCTTCACCTCTTGCTCATGTAGCCACAGAAGCACACCAGCATGTCTGCTACCCAACTGGGGAATGAGATGTTAATGAGATATTTGGTACTTCCCCCGTCACTTGGTTTTTAGTGGTAGGAGATCCCTCTCCAGTAAAATGATGGCTTATCCTGGTTCCCATGATTTCCTCTTCTCCTTCATGTTCTAATTACATAGTTAAGCCCCTGGATATTTCTGGAGATAGCAGAGCCAGTGAGACTACCCTTGATAAGCCCCAGTTGCTAGGGGACTCTCTGGAATGTAACGTATTTGAGGTCTCCTTTCCCTCAGTTTTTACACTTTAGTGGTCACTTCAGAGCAAGCACAAATCCCAGTGAGCACCTATTCCACATACAATTACTTTGCACTGTAAACCAACTTAATAAAAACATGCATCAACTTTTTAAAAATGTGAATAAGAATACATAAGTAAATTACCAAAACTGCTAAACTGAGAGACTATAAGAAATAATAATGTATATGAAAGAGAAATTAAGAGACATGGAAAGTAGAATGAGAAAGTGCAATTTATAAGAGCATGAGAAGAGAAAGGTGGTGGGGTAAAGGAGCTGGAGTTGAAGAATGGTAGTAATAGAAAAGAAAATGGCTAAGAATTTTTTGCAGAACTGATTAGACTGTTACAGATTAAGGTACCAAAATGAAAACCAAATAAGGTAAATTAAAATGTAGCCATTCCAAGCACACTTTACTGAAACTGTAGATAATCTGAAACTAAAAGAATATCTTAAAGCAATCAAGAAGAAAAGGCCAACTACCTACAAATAAAAAGTTCCATGCTTTAACAGTGAACTGCTCCCTAGCAACAATGGAGGCCAATGGACTACTATCTTCAATGTGTTGAAAGAAAATAACTATTAACTTAAAATTATTTGCCCAGCAACACTATATTATTAAAAGCAAAAATATATTTTCAAACAAATAAGAGTGATTTTACCATTCCTAGATCCTTGTTTAAAAAAAATATATATATATATATTATAAAGAATATGCCTAAATAAAGATGCACTGACCAAACAAAAGATATGTGTTCAACACCACCCTGACAAAAATAATAGAAGATGCATGTATAACGTTCTTAACTATAACATTATTTGGAAGGGTAAAAGGCCAGAAATAACCTATTAAGAGAAACTGACTGAATAAATGATTCCATGCAATGGAATACTATACAATCATAAAAGGGAATGGTTACTATCTTAATATACTACTATGAAAAAAATCTCCAAGAAACATTATTAAGTAAAAAAAAAAAAAAAGCAAGATGAGGAAAAGTATTTACAGTGCCTTCTGTTTAAGAAGAAGGATATAAATACGTATTTCCTGATATTAAAAAATCAAATTTTTTAAAGAATGGTTACCTATAGAAAAGGGAAGAACACTGCCTACAGGACAAGGATAGACCCTAGACTCCTCTGAATATAACTTGTTTTGTAGATTTAATCTTAGAACCATGTAAATATTTTACATAATTATAAAACAAAAAGAAATAAACAAACCAATCCCCAAGCATCAAAACTTCTCAGCATAACAACTCAAGAGTTATTCCAAATAACTTTGCAATATAGTAATTTAACTATATATCTCTAAAGGGATATAATCTAACAACAACGAGAATGAGAAAAATAATATTCAGTTTGTAGTAAACATTGCTAGTAATAATGTCAATATTATTAATATGAGACAGTTGTATAGTATTGGGAAATAAGTAAAATGAGTGATTATTCAAGTATTGTTAAAAACTAAGGCTTTCGGTGTCGTTTAAAGAAAGCACAGATGTCAGATGAAGTAAAAACTCTTGAAAGTTCTGAATTTGAATAGGAAAGTTGCATGTGAACATAGGGTTTATTCCATCTTTAAAAGTAACATATTCTAATTCTAGCATTGTGAAGGCCTCAAAATAACGATGTAGAAATGAACACCACTAGCACTCAGATTATGGTTCCTAAAAATCCTTTTCCACTAAAAGGAACCAAGTCTCCTTCAAGAATGGTTTATTCCCAGTCTGGGGCAGAAAGTGTACAAGATGAGTTAAAGCATTTTGTCAAACCAGACAGCAAGGAAACTACCTAAATTTATCAGGATTATACCAAAGAATCTCAGGAGCCAAACTGAAAAGAATCCCACTAGCCAAAATTGGGACGATCTGAGCATGCAGATAACCCAATAGGTTAAATGTATCAATATTTATTCACATGTGATTTTTATTCATAATAAAATAAAATAAACCCATACAGCTCAAACTCCTTTGGAGGATGTTAAGCAGCCAACTGATCATTTTGAAAACTAAAAAAAGGAAAAAGCAAACATTTAACGAAACTTTCTACATAACCTGCACTTCAGGGTAACAAAATAGTTGATAGAGGAAAGTTTCTTTTTACAGACATTCCAGGTAAAGGACAAAGAAGAAATGAAAGAATTAAACTACCACAATTTTGTAACCCCTCATGAATTGATGGCTTTAATATAGGGTCATCTAAGCCACTAACCAGAAATTATGTCCCTTCTGATGAAAAAACATACCACCACCTATAAAGTAGTCTTGCCAAAACTAAATAACCATTTTTTTAAGTAACCTGATTCTGAACAAGTCTCTAGATCTAAATACTAATTTACAGGAAAATCAGAGATCTGAGGATGGGAAACTCTGTGGGTCATTTATCCTGGTGTTTTGTTTTGTTTTGTTTTTGAAAAGAAATGCACCCTTGTTTTATCATAAAAAAAAAAGTTTTTTGAGATAGAAAAACAGACATCACCTCACTTCTACATTTTCAGGTACTTCTCTATGCTTTGATTCCATGTTTAAGTGCTGAAATTATCTGAGGTTGGGAATCAAAGAGAAAATAAGAAAGATTTCTATTTGCTAAAGTATTTCACTCTGGAGATAGTAGAAGAGACATTCATTCATCAAACATTTATTGAAAATATATTATGCACCAGGCACCAGGCTTACTAACAGGGTGATACAGGGATAAAAGCCAGTCTCCTGCCCTCCCTAAGGGGGAAGGTGGGCAAGGGACCGTGCAGGTACATAGCAAGGGTTCCCCCAGTGCTATGTGCAGGCCACCGTAGGTATGAGAGCTGATTTTTGGCAGTACAAAGAGGATTACTTTGTATTTTAAACATTTGTTAACACCCTTCTTACGATATGCTTTTGTTTTAATATGTGAAAAAAATGCATAACTAGCACCTTCAAACCACGAGTTCATGGATAGTACTCTATGTGATAAAGCTAAAGAAGGTACTTAAGTTCAAAAGTATGCCACCTTAAAGAAAAACAGCAGTAAAAGTGTTAGGCATATAGGGAGGAAAAAAAAATGTGATAGTACTACTCAAATCACTGAAGTTTGAGAAATAAGGCAAATCAATGTGGGTAAACCAAAGCAGATCCCAATTTACAAAGGTTGGAATTCTCAATATATGTTCCCTGGCCTGAAATAAGTTGCCACAAAAGAGGTATGTACTTGTGGGAGAGCATGGGCAAGGGAAGGGCTAACATGGCTTAGGGGATTCAAAGGGGTTTCCAGAAAGAGGAGACTTCAGAATGAGAAGTGCTGAAAAAATGGTACATTTATTAAGATCCTTCATGCATAGAAGGTGGAATCTTAGGTTTAGATGGAACCCTAGGAATCATCTGTTACATTGTTTGCAATTAGTTTTATATATTTTTTTTTATTTTTTATTTACTTAAATTCAATTAGCCAACATATAGTACATTAGTTTTTGATGTAGTGTACAGTGATTCATTAGTTGCGTGTAACACCCAGTGCTCATCACATCATGTGCCCTCTTTAATGTCCATCTTCTGTATAATGTGACATACATGTGTGTATTAGTAGGTTAATCCAAACCCTAGGTAGTTAAGTTTAGGAGTGAAGTGGTAGAAGGAAGGAAGGAAGGAAGAAAGGAAGGAAGGAAAGGAGGGACGGAGGGAGGGAGGAAGGGAAGGGTGTAGGATTGTTGGGAACCGCAAGGAGCTTTTGTTCATATGGATTATATCTATTGATATTTACCATGTTGGAAATAAAAACTGAGAAACTTTTAAAAATATTTATTAGTGTATTAAAATAATAAACCCATTATATTATAAAACAAGCAACATATTTATAAAAAAGAATTCTAGAAAAAAACACGGAAAATCTATAGATTAAAAGACTTAAAAGGCAAATTTTACCTCAAAAAATAAAGTCATCATAAGAAAGAAAATTTAAAAACAAATCAAACAATAGCAGTTAATTAACCTTATTTAGATTCATGTTAAACACTGTAAAAATAATTATATGACAACTGGAGAAATATGATCATTGTCTAGATATCTGATATCAAATTATTTTTAAATGTTTAGGTGACATCATCGTTGACCCTTTTAACTTTTCAAAATCCCTTTTAACTTTTTAGAGAGACATAATAAAACAGCACAAGTAAAATACTATGACAGGATTTGTTTCAAAAAAATCTGGTTGGGAGAAGTATAGATGACATATGCATTAATAATGAATGGTGAGGGGCACCTGGGTGTCTCAGTCAGTTAAGCATCTGCTTTCCGTTCATGATCCCAGGGTCCTGGAATCGAGCCCCACATAGGGCTCCTTGCTCAGTGGGAGCCTGCTTCTCTCTCCCCCTCTGCCTGCTTCTCCTTCTGCTTGTGCTCACACTCTCTGTCAAGTAAATAAAATCTTCAAAAAAAATGAATGGTGAGTAAATCAGATTTATTATTCTATTCTCTCTACATTTGTAGCTTTTTAAAAATTTTAATAAAAAGCGATTTTTTAAGTTTAATATAGATAACCTGATACCTGAAGTCTACCAGACTTCACTTCCTGGTCACTTCCTATCAAATGAAGAAGTGTCTATACCACTTGGTTTCATAATCCAATAGGTGATGAAAGACAGACATTTTGATTGACAATTTCCCTGTTGCTCAAACTACAAAATTGCATCTGGGGGAAAATTATCTTGAAGTTCCAGCTGGGAACTGACATATGTAAGTATTCTACCAACAGAAACTTGAACACTACTTACTTCTCAACATTGTTCTGGGAGGATGAATGATCCAGAACCATGAGCAGCTCTTAGGCAATGGCCAAAAAGGCACATTAGGGGGCCAAGACAGCCAAAGTAATCAATCACTGCATTATATCCTTTTCTATTAAGATTATTACACATTCTCTTCCTCTGAGGGAAAAAATTATTTTGCATATTTTATTACTTTTCTCCATTAGTTACATATTATTGAAAACTTTATCAAGAACAGCAATTGGTGAAGTCCCAAAAGTTCATTTTTGCTTTTGTTTCCCTTGCCTTTGGAGACGTGTCTTAAAGGAAGTTGCTGTGGCCAGTGTTGAAGAGGTTACTGCCTATGTTCTCCTCTAGGATTCTGATGGATTCCTGCCTCACATTGAGGTCTTTCATCCATATAGAGTTTATCTTTGTGTATAGTGTAAGAGAATGGTCCAGTTTCATTCTTCTGTATATAATTGTCCAATTTTCCCAGCACCATTTACTGAAGAAACTATCTTTTTTCCATTGATATTTTTCCTGCTTTGTTGAAGATTAGTTGACCATAGAGTTAAGGGTCCATATCTGGGTTCTCTATTCTGTTCCATTGATTTATGTATCTGTTTTTGTGTCAGTACCATGCTCTCATGATGATCACAGTTTTGTAATATACTTTGAAATCGGGCAATGGAATACGACACAGCCATCAGAAAGGATGAATACCCACCATTTGCATCAATATGGATGGAACTGGAGGGGATTATGCAAAGTGAAATAAGTCAAGCAGAGAAAGACAATTTTCATATGGTTTCACTTACATGTGGAACATAAAGAATAGCACTGAGGACATTAGGAGAAGGAAGCGAAAAATGAAGGGGGGTCGTTGGGGGGAGGGGTGGAGATGAACTATGAGAGCCTATAGACTCTGGGAAACAAACAGGGTTTTAGAAGGGAGGGGGTGGGGGGATGGATCAGCCCAGTGATGGGTATTAAGGAGGGCATGGATTGCATAGAGCTCTGGGTGTTATAGACAAACAATGAATCATGGAACACTACATCAAAAACTAATGAAGTATTGTATGGTGACTAACATAACATAATAATAAAAAAAAAAAATTAGCAATTGGAAGTCACTAGCACAGCCAAGGAAGAAGCTAGGCACTGTGGATAGGAATGGGGGCTTTCCCATCAGACTAGCAGGGTTTGTATTTCCTCTAACATAATGTATCTATTAAATGGTATCTACCTTACAGGATTGAGGGATTATAATTTGTATATTTAATAGGTATCTATCTTTTAATTTGGGGGGATTAAATGAGTTAATACCTGTAAAGACCTTAGAAAATGGTACCTGCATATTGTATGCATTCAACCTAGACTTTTTTTAATACATAAAACATCCAGATGACTGGTTTAGGGTCTAAATACAGTTGACTCTTGAACAACATGGGTTTGAACTTGTGGATCTACTTATATGTGGATTTTTTTTCATAATTACAGTAAAGTATGTAAATACAGTAAATTCAGTAAATACACTATGTATTTTATTTTCTTAACATTTTCTTTTCTCTAGCTTATTTTAAGAATACAGTATATAATCCATATACAAAATATGTGTTAATCAACAATTTATGTTATTGGTAAGGCTTCCAGTCAACAGTAGACTAGTAGTGGTTAAAATTTATACATGGAGTTTTGACTACATGGGAGATCAGTGCTCCAAACCTTCATGTTGTTAAGGAGTCAACTGTAATAGAATATTTTTGCATTCTAGGCTAGTGGTTCTCAACTATGGGAGATTTTGCCCCATGGGGGACATCTGGCGATATCTGAAGGTATCGTTTTGTTTTATTCTTAAGATTTTATTTATTTGAAAGAGACAGCATGAGCAGAGAGAGGAAGAAGTAGATTCCCACTGAGCAAGGAGCCTGATGTGGGGCTTAATTCCAGGACCCTAAGATCATGACCTGAGCTGAAGGCAGACCCTTAACCAACTGAGCCACCCAGGTGTCCCTGAAGGTATTTTTTGTTAGGATTTAGAAGAGAAGCGCTCTTGTCAACCTTGCAGTAGAGCTCAGTAAACATCCTATAATGCACAGGACAGCTCCTCTCCCCCCAGTTATCCAGCACAAAATGTTAATAATGCCAAAGTTGAGAAATCTCATTCTATGCCCATTTACCTTAGGAAAACAAATTCTGCAGGAGTTAAGTAAATGCCTTTTCATGTCAGTTTTACATTAATTGCTTTGATGATTTCTCTATCACTGGAAGCACAAATCAGGCATCTGTAACAGATCCATTTTACATAAACACTGGAACATATAGTAAATACCTTATCCATATTAGCATATTTTATTTTTAAAAACAGAATAAAAATGTGGTGCAGAAGAGTGGTTAAGGAGATTAGTTCCACAGTAAATTTGGATTCAATTTAAACACACTGAATCCCAGCTCTGCTATTTACTAGCTGTGCAACCTTAGACTAGTTATTTAGCTGAGACTTGGGTCTTTACTTGTTAAACAGGATGAAATAATAGTTTCTAACTTATAGAATTATTATGAGAATTAAATAAAATAATCCATGTAAACCACTCAATACTATGTCTAGCAAGAAGTAAATGCTCAAAAAATATTATCAACATAAAACTTTAAATGCTGATCAAGAAAATAACAGGTCTTTGGCTTATAAAAAATAATTTGTATATACTTAACACTACTGAATCATACACTTAGAAATAGTTAAGAATATACATTTTATGTGTTTTCTACCACAATTAAAAAAGAAATAATTTATATTGCCTCCATAGAAAGCATCATAATATTATGTAATGATGAGGAAAGTTGTATAATGATATATAAGAAAGTAGCACTTCCTTACCAAATAAGAATTTATCAATGAACACATACTGTCCTGCTTTGGACCAGTTGTGTAACCACTACCCCCCTATTCATATGTTGAAGCCCTAACCCTCAATGTGACTTCACTTAGAGACAGGTCCTGTGAGGTGGTGATAAAGACTAAATGAGGTTATAATGATAGGGCCCTTATCCAATGGGGTTGGTGCCCTTCTAAGAAGAGCTAGGTGCACTACGGCTCTCTACCTTTGCCATGTGAGAACACAATAAGAAGATGTCCATCTGCAAGCCTGGAAGAGAGTCTTTACTAGGAACCAAATTAACCAGCACCTTGATCTTGGGCTTCCCAGACTCCAAAACTGTAACAAATTTCTGTTGCTTAAGCCACCCAGTTTGTGGTGTTTTGCTGAAGCAGCCCAAGCAGACTAAGATGATTCCTAGTGAATACAGTTCATGCGAGATAAACTTGAACAGAAAATCTGGATGACACATGGTATGGTTGGAAAGAACAAGGTGAGATTTTGAGGAAAGAAGAATGAGCAAAAAAAAAAAAAAAAAAAAAAAAAGCCAAGATAGAACATATAAGCAGAGATTAAGGACAGATAAATACTGAAGGGAAAATATTAAATTGAAACAGGAGAAATAATCAGGTAAGAAAAGTATTGTAAAGAAAGAGGTCTTTGGGAAAATACCTCCTCCCTCTGTCCAGATATTATACAGCAAGAAAAATTTAGAGTTGTGGGAAAAGCCTGACAAATTTATCACAATAGCAAAAGACCAAAATGAGAAAGTAGCCGGTATAAAGGAGGGTAAGGAGAAAGATAAATGTTATACTGAATGGGGAAGCCACACTTTTTAATTATTGGAAATGCTTCAATTGTGGCTGGAAGCCTTCCAAATAGATCACTTACTTATGATGTTCTGGGGGCTTTTTTACTATTGTTACATTTTCTGTTTACTGATCATTACTATATCTTCATGTTAAGTTTGAAAAACTACCATCTGGCCAAAGCCTGATTGACCAGTGAGCATTTACCAATTCAATTCAACCTCACACCATTCTTTCAACTCTCTTTGCAACCAGGTTAACACGCACGTGCGCGCGCACACACACACACACACACACACACACCACTGCTTATGAATGGAATGAAAGAGTTGTGTCTGTATGAGGAAGCTGAAGTAGTACATTAAAGCAATTTTCTTGAAATTGAAAGAAATACTTCACTTCTAGTATGAATATGGCTATTTAGGTCAGCATTTCTTCCTTCTCTGCTAGAACTCACCCAAAACAAAAAGAAAACAATGACAAGCCTTAAAACTCCATTTGCATGTGTAAAAGAGATAGAGGTTATCAACAGACTCCAAAATATGTCTAAAGTTGCCCAAAACAAAGTCTCGTGAAAACCAAGCGAAGCACAAAGAGTGGCAAGAAGGTGCAGCCACAGCAGATCTCAGAAAATGCCAGCAAAAATACACTCCCTAGGGGAGAAGGACTTATATGGAAGAGTAATAGTATAGCCTTTGTTTAAAAAAAAAAAAAAAGTACAGAAACTCACTTTGAAGTGGCAAGGCCCTAAGGGATATAGAAAGAAGGAATAAGAAACTGAATTATGTGGCAATAGGTGAGTTTTTTAAATTTAGAGATAAAAATGATAGGAGCAAAAGATAAGAAAAACAAATCCATCCTACAAATAACAAAACCGAAGCAAAAACTATAGCAAATATGGGATTAGGGTCACAAGAAATCTATGTCCCCGTAAAGTACAGAAGATACAGATAACAAAAGAAGTTGGGGGGAAACAGTGGCTAAAAGGTAAATATCTTGATTGCTGAATTTGTAATGACAGAATCAAAGGATATTGTTTAGAGCTGACAAATCAATAATAGAATGCAAGCATATATAGCAGTGTCAATGTAAACAAGAGGAAGACTAGGGAGAAAAAGAGGGAAAGAAAGAGGGAAGGAGCTAATTTTATCCTTCTGATATCAAGAAACAGCAAAGCTTATCAACAGGTGCACTGAAAATGCTCAGGTGTGCTGAGATAGTGATCCCCTAGCTCAGCTGGAGAGCTGGACACAGAGCAAGATCCCTCACCCCACCACAGAATAGTCTCATCCATTAATCTGAGGGTGGCACACATCATCATCTTCTAAGTGTACCATGATGTGAACTTGGTTGGGAAGCACTGAATTATGGAAATGAGGATACTACATAAGGTTATAAAGATAATCATCAGGATAAAACCACAGTTTTTCTATATTTTAAAAGGACTAATCACACATACACACAGCAAAGCAAATAGATTAACGAGCAATTTGGTCTATATAAACAATATAACAATATGAAGAAGTAACACCAAAAATATCTACCACACCAATTAATGTAAATGAGCTTCATTCACTTATTTAAAAAAAAATAGCTTTGGATCAGATCACAAAACAAAAGCTAACCCTAGGTTCTGTCAGGAAGCACTCTTGAAACAAGTGATTCAAGAAGGTTGAAAACAAAGGAACAATATAGGTATACTAGGCAAATGCCAACAAAGAACACAGGACTTGATCTCATCATCAGACAAGGTAGAAGTCAGGCTTCAAAAGCATTAAACATAGCAAAAGGGCATGTTCACAATGGGTTCAATTCACAATGAAGATCAAATATATTTAATATCAAGGTAGTAATAACCATAAATATTCAGAAATATAGTAGTAGAAGAGTTTAATTCAAGTTTCTCAATTTATGACATACTAAGATAAAAAAAAACCTAATAAGGAAAAAACCCCAAGACCTAACTAACATAATTAATAAGGTAGATGTAAGTAATCTGCATCAAACTCTAAGTAATCTGTATCAAACTCTGGACCTTGAAAGTCAACTATACCTTATTTATTTTCAAGTATCCCTGGAATATCTTCATATATGAAAATATATTTTCAACCACAAAGAAAACCTCAAAAATTTCCAAGTAAAAAATGTATAGAAAACATCCTCTGACCATTATTCAATAAACTGAAATTTAATCTAAATTGGAAAAAAGTCATTTCTATCTGAAAATGTTTAAACTCTGTCAATCAACTCTCAAGTCGAAAAAGAAATAATACAAATGGGAGAATTTTTAGAAAACAATGATAATGAAAACATTTTATTTCCAAACCTACAGTAATCAGAGCAAACAGAGCTCTAAGGAGAACTGACAGCCTTGTATACTTTAATAAGAAGGATGAAAAATAAATGGTTTAAGAATCTGACTCAAATTATGAGAAAAAAGAATAACAAAATAAACCAAAGGAAAAAAGAAGCCATTAAAGATAGAAGATTAATGAGTTTGGAATCAATAAAAAGAAATACTAATAAACTTTTTGCTGATTTTTAAAAGAAGAATGCTTTTTAAAATTAAATACATTGTGGGGCACCTGGATGGCTTAGTCAGTTAAGCATCCAACTCTTGATTTAGGCTTAGATCAAGATCTCAGGTCGTGGGATTGAGCCCTGCGTCGGCCCACACTGAATGCGGAACCTGCTTAAGATTCTCTCTCCCCCTCTGCCCCTCTCACCCCCCCCAACACGACCACCACGCATTCATTCACACACTCTCTCAAAAAAAATTAGTCAAAACAAAATGAGATTAGATATCTGACCTAATGAAGATAAAAATTACAGTTGCAAAATGGAAAGAATGGCAAAACAAAGGAAATTAGTAGAAGAATCTTAAAGAATACTCAACATTTTGAAAATGAATTTGAAAATCTGGCTGGATGAAATGGCTAATTTTTTAGGAAAATATAATTCACCAAAATGTACCCAATGAGAGAAAATCTAAAGCAACTGATCTCTATAAAAGAAAAAGCAAAAGCTGACAGAGCACTACCTACTTAATCCTTACCACAACACACACACAGGAAAGCACCAGATCCATAAACTTCCAGGGAATCTCAGCCAAACTTTAAAAAAGAAATCCATTCCAATACCTGTTTAGGTTATTTTAAACCACAGAAAATTTCCAAAATTATTTTATAATGTGAATATAAAAATGTCAAACCTATCAATGATTTCACAAACAGAAACTCAACAGTGTATCAGTCTCACTTATGAATATCAATGGCATGAAATCTTCAGGGCAATCTTAATAGAACATTAAAAGAATAATAACTGGATACTTCATGAGTTTTACTTAAGAAATGCAAGGATAGTTCAATACAGGAAATCCACTAAATAAAATTAATTGTATTTATATAATTAATTATGTTAATAAACATTTTATTTTATAGTATATATTAATTAGTATAATTGAAATATTAATATAATAAAATTCATTATATTGATGTGTTATATTAATATTAATGGGTTTATAATTCATTATACTAATAGTTCTATAGAGAAAATTCATATTCAATAAAATTTAAACAGTTTAAAATAAAAATCTGAAAATTAAAATTATAGATAACATGGTAGAATTTATCTATTTCATATTATAAGCAAGTACCATGCTTAAAAGGAAAAAACACTAAAGCATTAATTTGCAATCTTTCTGCCCAAATAATCACTTGGAAAGCTTTAGACGATACTGATACCTGGGTCCTGCCAGCTGGAGAATTTGATTAATCACTTTAGGGTGAGCCCTGGATGTTGGGACTTTTAAAACTCCCTAGTGATTCTAATCTGCATTCAAGACTGAGAACCACAACACTAAAGTTATTCTCTTTATATTCAGAAACAGAGTCACAGATGTCCTCTATTAACATCATTATTTAATATTATACTCGAGGTACAACTGTTCAATTAACATTGTATTGGAGGTCAATACCGTTATATAGGAGAGAATTACAAAATTTGGAAACAAGTTAAACATATTTTTAGATTAAATGGTTTTTGGGGGGAAAAACAAAGAATCTTGTTTTAGATTAAAACATTACTGCACTTGGAACACTGCACTGAAAATTAATGATATATTTTACAGTAACTAACATAAGTAAATAAGTAAATATTACTGCAAACAAGAAAATTCTTTAAGACAGAAATATATATATTGCTATATATATTATATATATATTATTTCTCTCTATATATATTATATATATATTTCTGTCTCTCTATATATTATACATATATAATATATATTATATAATATATATATATATAACATCTATAACCCTTATGGAACACAGTAATAAAATATAATGAAAGAAAATACTAATAGCAACAAAAATGTAAATATCTAGCAATAAGCTTCAATGGAAAAAATGCAAGACCTATATGAAGAGAACTTGAAAACAAAGGATATGAAAAAGGAACAACTTGAAAGTCATGTTTTTTGACAGGAATGTTCAACATGGTAAAGATATTAATTCTAATGTCATTTATAAATTTAATCTCATCTCAATAAACATACCAATTTTTTTTAATTTTTTATTTTTTCAGCCTAACAGTATTCATTATTTTTGCACCACACCCAGTGCTCCATGCAATCCGTGCCCTCTCTAATATCCACCACCTGGTTCCCCCAACCTCCCATCCCCCGCCCCTTCAAAACCCTCAGATTGTTTTTCAGAGTCCATAGTCTCTCATGGTTCACCTCCCCTTCCAATTTCCCTCAACTCCCTTCTCCTCTCCATCTCCCCTTGTCCTCCATGCTATTTGTTATGCTCCACAAATAAGTGAAACCATATGATAATTGACTTTCTCTGCTTGACTTATTTTACTCAGCATAATATCTTCCAGTCCCATCCATGTTGCTACAAAAGTTGGGTATTCTTCCTTTCTGATGGAGGCATAATACTCCATAGTGTATATGGACCACATCTTCCTTATCCATTCGTCCTTTGAAGGGCATCTTGGTTCTTTCCACAGTTTGGCGACCGTGGCCATTGCTGCTATAAACATTGGGGTACAGATGGCCCTTCTTTTCACTACATCTGTATCTTTGGGGTAAATACCCAGTAGTGCAATGGCAGGGTCATAGGGAAGCTCTATTTTTAACTTCTTGAGGAATCTCCACACTGTTCTCCAAAGTGGCTGCACCAACTTGCATTCCCACCAACAGTGTAAGAGGGTTCCCCTTTCTCCACATCCTCTCCAACACATGTTGTTTCCTGTCTTGCTAATTTTGGCCATTCTAACTTGTGTCAGGTGGTATCTCAATGTGGTTTTAATTTGAATCTCCCTGATGGCTAGTGATGATGAACATTTTTTCATGTGTCTGATAGCCATTTGTATGTCTTCATACCAATTTTTTTTAACTAGGCCAGTTGATTCTAAAATCCATATGGAAAAGAATTAAGGTTAGCCAGGAAAATTCCGAACAGAAAGAGCAGTAGAAGGTGTGTTAACCTTATAAAATCATATAATAAAGCCTCAAGGATTAAAACCATATAGTGCATGCATAAGCGACTAACCTATGGAACTAAAGAGAGACTCCAAAAAGAGACCCAAATATACACAGAAATTTATTACCAATAAAGATGGCATTTCAGTGGAACAAAAATGCATTATTCAATAAATGGTATTTGCCTAACTGGGAAAAGATAAATTTTATTTATACCCCACCCCCCATTATAAATTATTATAAATTCCAAGTGTATCAAAGATTTAAATGTAAAAAAAAATAAATCATAAAGGTACTAGAAGAAAATACAGGAGAATTTGTTATCTTGGATTAAGGATGACATTCTAAAATTCAAAATCCAGAAGCCAAAAAGAGAGAGAGGAAGAGATAAAAAACTTACTGTACAAAGTTGAACACTCTTGCATGTTTAAATATTTCTATTTGCTTAAGAAATTTCCTTATGCCATCTATCCATTTTTCTACTGGAATATTCATTTTTCTCTGACTAATAAAAGCTTTCAAATTTAAAAAAAAATTACTGCACAAAATAAAAAAAATTCTGCATTGAAAATCATAAAGCCAAAAGACAAAGGACAAATGAGAAAAAATATCTTACCAAATATTTGTAATAGGGATAAACTCTTAACACACACACTCCTAGAAATCAGTGAGAAGAGGACCATTAACATAGAACAGGTAATGGATAAGGACAGTCAGTCCCCAGAAAAGAGTCAAAGGACTTAACAATACAAAAAAAGAGGAAAGTTTATTTTTATTCACAATTAGAAATATACAAGTGAAAACTATAAGAGAATTCTGACCTAGAGGAAATGAAATTTTATAAGAAGAAGATATACAGACTTGGAAGATTCTAAAGGTAATTGTGTATTAATTGTGAAAGCTTAAATATTCCCATTTTTGTACATTTTTATTTTGTACCTACTTGTTCTTCCTTTTCTTGCATAGAAGTTTCCCTTTGGGGTGATTTTTGAACCAATCATGAAAAGAAAGAAAGATAAAAGGAGAGAGGAGAGTCTTAATACTACTGTGTAACAATTGGAAAATAAACGCAAAGAAGGAAACATATATGTGGCTGGGATGCATTAGTATGGTTCATGACCACAGAAAATAGTATCAATATGAAGGAAAGACATTGTCTGGAGCTAAACTGTCAGCAGTGAACCACAGAATAAAGATACTGAGCTGGCCTTAGAGATGGGACAGCAAAAGGTAGGAAGCCCAAGACCAGGATGCTGCCAGGAAGGGGTACTGGTAGTCTGGACAGTTTGGGACAGGAAAAATTAAAGTTGCTTCAGAGAGCAAAAGGTAACAGCAGGTAGAATATTAGGCGTCATTGTACCCAAAAAGCATAAGGGTTCAATCCTCAAAGGGTATCTCCATTGACACTAATAACATTAAATTACTTAAAATACATATTATATTGCTTTAATAAAAGTCACTATGTGAATAAATATGTATTCTACATTAGAAAGAAAAGAGAAAAATCCTACCAGTCAAAACAAATCACAGATTTTAATTGCATTGCCTCACACCATGCTGACAGGGAAAAGGCAGAACATTCCTGTCAAATTATGCCAGGAACTGCCTGATTTCTGTCATAAAAGACAGATTATTTTTAAAATGTGCAATTCAATTATTCAAAGTTCAACATACCTACTATAGTATTCAATAAATGTTGGTTGACAATCATGATGTTCTGTGATTCAGATTTGGAATTTAGAGCTATTTTAAAATAAACCTCCTAATGTATAGGATTTTTGTTTCACTGGGAGCCTTTCCTTCTTTAATTTTAATTTAATCATGGTCTCTTGATTTTTAAGCTGGGGTTACTTTGTAGGCTTTTTTCAAGCTCCATTAACAGCTTAGAATATTGCACTTTTATTTATTTACCTGAAACATAATTTCCTATTTATATCCTCAATTCAAAAGGTTGACAAAGTCTCCAAAGATATACCACAGATCATTTAACCAGGATTTTAAATGAAAATAAAGGTGGTTTTAGCAGCATACAATAATTACAGATCCACATTTATCCTACAATATGTTAATGGGCCACTGATTAAGTTGCAGATGTCCTAGGAGTACTCAGGATTATTTATATATGCATCTGCGTGAATTACAACTTCAGCTATTCCTCACTTCCAGCATAACGTTCCTCTATGTGTGGTTCTTATAAGTGAAGCACACTTGGCCATTTCATACTATATGTATCTTCTAGATTTATCTCTTGTCACTCTACAATTAGGTTGCAGTAAAATTGGTATTATATTTGCAGTGTCTAAATGATGTCACATACTTTAACTGAGCCACAGATATAAATTACGCTAAACCAGCTGAAAACAGAGTCTGGCAGAGGAAAGGGAAGGACAGGATTATCTTTGAAATTCTTCACATGCTATCTCTGACCTTTCCTATGTCAACATTTTGAAGGGACTTTTCTCTGATTCCTCAAAGATAAGTAGCTCCACGAAGACAGGGCGGATGATCTCAGGCAGATCAGAGTAATAGAAACATTTGAAATATACTCAAAGGAAATCCTATTTAAGCATTAATAATTTTCTGCATTATATAATATTAAAATAGATGTAGTAAATACCTACTTGTGATGTCCTCAGTATTTGAGTTTTAAGTACTATCTCCACACTTGTAATACTAAGAAGCAGACAACCGACATATGGGGAAACAGACTCAGATAATTTCCCCAGTGTCACTTCTCCAAGGGGTGGCAAAGATGGAAATCCAGACATTTCCTTCTCCAAGGCCTGGGATGTTGCACTCAAACCATGTTGTATGAACGTGGAAGGGTAAAATATATGGAGACTGAGTTCAAATTTTGGGGAAATGCTTTCATTTCTTTGAAACTGCTCTGATATCTTTTACCTACCATTATCTTTCTTGGGACCACCATCAGCCTAATCTACTTCCTGTCTACCTCACTTATAAATGGTGGCCTTGTGAGAAAGCCAGGAGTGTAATACTGGCGTATCTGTATTAAATAAAGTATCTTTGGACAAAGTAGTTACCCCTCAGAGCCTCATTTGCAAAGTGTGGATTAAAGCAAAGTGATCAGGGAGATTAAATGGAATCATATTTCTGGACTGTAGTCCATCTTCAATAATGATTTCCAACTTTCCCTCATTTCTATAATAGTCATTTTGCTGGTTTCTTGGACTCTAGCTTATCTTCTGCCTCTAGTCTCCACTTTTTTTGTGTCGTCATCCAGTTAGGGTCTGGAATGGAAAGAGCCCCTGACCTGGAGTTGTTGGAGTTTCATGACATGTTACTTCTCTACACACAGGTACAGAAACTCCTCTGCAGCAAATGAATTCAAAGCTACCCAGGCCACTTCTAGCAATCAAGAAACCAAGGGAACCAGGGATGAAGTGGGCTGAAGGCAGCAGGAACTGGGGAGTGGTGACGCAGAAAGATGTAGCTTCCTCTACCATTCAGAAATGTCTAGGTTCCAAGAGGCAAAGACTCCAAACCAACTGAAAAGCACTAACAAAACAGGAATTTATTGGTTCATTAACTAAAAGTCCATGTGTGGCTAGACAGGGGATCAAAGGATATTTTTAGGACTTCGTTTTCTCTCTCCCAGGTCAGCTCTCATTTGGCACAGATCTCAGACCAGATATTCCCCATTGGCTCAAAGTAGCCAGAACAGTTCTATCTACATCTCTTTCAGTGGAATGAGAACACCTGTCTCTGCCCAATATTATTATATGGAGAGTAAGACTCTGATTGGGTCATATGCCCATAACGAACTGCTGTGGCCAGGGAAATGGGACGCACTCATTAGTTTAGATCCAGATCATATGCTCAACCCTGCTGCCAATTATTGATGCCAGAGCAACATTATGTGTTTATCTTGGTTCCTGAAGCACTTCTGCTCTAGAGACAAGAATAGTGGCCCATTCAGAACAGAAGCAGGGATTTCTAAAAAATCAAAGATGCTAGATGCTGCCCACAATGCTATCCACAGGTTAAAGTCTAGAGAGAACTCCATGGTACCTGGCCAGCTTCTTCATTCAGGAGACCATACAGTTACATCCAGAAATAGTACATGCAGAACTAACCTGAGGTGGAGAAGGGCTTCTGTATTAAATAAAGGAACTGAGAAAAGGCCAGCAGGCCAGGGCAGGGTTAGGCACTGGGAAATGGCTTGAAATAATATTGGGAAGATAAGAGGAGCAAGATTATGAAAAGCCTTGTAGGTTATTAAAGAGTTTTGCTTTTAAGTACAATAGGAAGTCTTTGGAGAGTAAAAACGTTAATCCAGGGGTATATTTTTTTAAAAGTCTTTCTGGTAGCTTTATAAAATTAGAGCAGGAAGGAGATATTTATTTTACTCAAAATTATGTCTATTAAACTATTTAATTGCAGCTTTCCTGATGTATGACTCTAGGCACATTACTTTTCTTAGGGCAAGAGAAAATACTTCGTTCTTAAAGTCCTATTCATATTCATTTCTAAACTACATATTCTTATTATAAGAAACATCAAAATACCTGACTATATCTATATATAATGTCCATGAATTATTTTCAATTATATTTGAGTCCAGCAAACATATTATATAATTATTCTAAAATAAAGCAAATTAAACCTGAAGCAAAAGCCCTTCTTCTGACATTATCTCTGTCCTTCTAACATCGTCACCTGGAGAAGATATCCTGCCCACCTGAATGGAGGTCACTTGGTGAAAAATTCATAGGGATGCACTTTCTCAAGTCAGCTCAGATGCTCCTGGTCCCCAAAGCATAGGGGGGCCTTCTGCAGGGCCATTAGCAGGGCCACTGTAACAAGCAAATCTGTATAGCCTAGACACTGAGAGACATCAGAGAACAAAAAAAAAAAAAAAAAAAAAGCCCTTTCTTACCAACTATTTCAGGTTGGTGGAGCCTAAGGCTAATGAAAATGAGCCAGCACTAATGGTTTTGCTAATCAGAAACAGTGACCAAGATAAGATCTTAATTTTCTATTCCCTAGACCTTGCAGTACTGTAGCATATATTCATGAACTAATAATTTCATATAACTATAGAACCACGTAAAACTAGGACTAAAAATGACCCCTCATTTACTTAATAAAGAAGGAAAGGCCCAGAGATGGGTAGATCCTTGATCAGAATCACACAGCAAGCTGAATTAATGATTTAAAAAATTTTTTTTAATTTAAATTATATACTCCAGTCTCTTAGGATAAGAAAACTGTGTTTATATATTTGCATGATGCTTTCATATTATAATTTTGAATGCTAAACCAATCCAGAATCACTTTTTTTTAAATTTTTTTATTTTTTTCAGCATAACAGTATTCATTATTTTTGCACCACACCCAGTGCTCCATGCAATCCGTGCCCTCTACAATACCCACCACCTGGTGCCCCCAACCTCCCACCCCCCACCCCTTCAAAATTCTCAGATCGTTTTTCAGAGTCCATAGTCTCTCATGGTTCACCTCCCCTTCCAATTTCCCTCAACTCCCTTCTCCTCTCCATCTCCCTTTGTCCTCCATGCTATTTGTTATGCTCCACAAATAAGTGAAACCATATGATAATTGACTCTCTCTGCTTGACTTATTTCACTCAGCATAATCTCTTCCAGTCCCGTCCATGTTGCTACAAAACTTGGGGATTCATCCTTTCTTTCTTTTTTTTTTTTTTTTTTTTTGCAGCTTTATAAACATATATTTTTATCCCCAGGGGTACAGGTCTGCGAATCGCCAGGTTTACACACTTCACAACACTCACCATAGCACATACCCTCCCCTATATCCATAACCCCACCCCCTCTCCCAACCCCCTCCCCCCATCAACCCTCAGTTTGTTTTGTGAGATTAAGAGTCACTTATGGTTTGTCTCCCTCCCAATCCCATCTTGTTTCATTTACTCTTCTCCTACCCCCTCGACCCCCCATGTTGCATCTCCTCTCCCTCATATCAGGGAGATCATATGATAGTTGTCTTTCTCCGATTGACTTATTTCGCTAAGCATGATACCCTCTAGTTCCATCCACGTCGTCGCAAATGGCAAGATTTCATTTCTTTTGATGGCTGCATAGTATTCCATTGTGTATATATACCACATCTTCTTTATCCATTCGTCTGTAGATGGACATCTAGGTTCTTTCCATAGTTTGGCTATTGTAGACATTGCTGCTATAAACATTCGGGTGCATGTGCCCCTTCGGATCACTATGTTTGTATCTTTAGGGTAAATACCCAGCAGTGCAATTGCAGGGTCATAGGGTAGTTCTATTTTCAACCTTTTGAGGAACCTCCATGCTGTTTTCCAGAGTGGTTGCACCAGCTTGCATTCCCACCAACAGTGTAGGAGGGTTCCCCTTTCTCCGCATCCTCGCCAGCATCTGTCATTTCCTGACTTGTTAATTTTAGCCATTCTGACTGGTGTGAGGTGATATCTCATGGTGGTTTTGATTTGTATTTCCCTGATGCCGAGTGATATGGAGCACTTTTTCATGTGTCTGTTGGCCATCTGGATGTCTTCTTTGCAGAAATGTCTGTTCATGTCCTCTGCCCATTTCTTGATTGGATTATTTGTTCTTTGGGTGTTGAGTTTGCTAAGTTCTTTATAGATTTTGGACACTAGCCCTTTATCTGATATGTCATTTGCAAATATCTTCTCCCATTCTGTCAGTTGTCTTTTGGTTTTGTTCACTGTTTCCTTTGCTGTGCAAAAGCTTTTGATCTTGATAAAATCCCAAAAGTTCATTTTTGCCCTTGCTTCCCTTGCCTTTGGCGATGTTCCTAGGAAGATGTTGCTGCGGCTGAGGTCGAAGAGGTTGCTGCCTGTGTTCTCCTCGAGGATTTTGATGGATTCCTTTCTCACATTGAGATCCTTCATCCATTTTGAGTCTATTTTCGTGTGTGGTGTAAGGAAATGATCCAATTTCATTTTTCTGCATGTGGCTGTCCAATTTTCCCAACACCACTTATTGAAGAGGCTGTCTTTGTTCCATTGGAGATTCTTTCCTGCTTTGTCGAAGATGAGTTGACCATAGAGTTGAGGGTCCATTTCTGGGCTCTCTATTCTGTTCCATTGATCTATGTGTCTGTTTTTGTGCCAGTACCATGCTGTCTTGATGATGACAGCTTTGTAATAGAGCTTGAAGTCCGGAATTGTGATGCCACCAACTTTGGCTTTCTTTTTCAATATTCCTTTGGCTATTCGAGGTCTTTTCTGGTTCCATATAAATTTTAGGATTATTTGTTCCATTTCTTTGAAAAAAATGGATGGTACTTTGATAGGAATTGCATTAAATGTGTAGATTGCTTTAGGTAGCATAGACATTTTCACAATATTTATTCTTCCAATCCAGGAGCATGGAACATTTTTCCATTTCTTTGAGTCTTCCTCAATTTCTTTCATGAGTACTTTATAGTTTTCTGAGTAAAGATTCTTAGTCTCTTTGGTTAGGTTTATTCCTAGGTATCTTATAGTTTTGGGTGCAATTGTAAATGGGATGGACTCCTTAATTTCTCTTTCTTCTGTCTTGTTGTTGGTGTAGAGAAATGCAACTGATTTCTGTGCATTGATTTTATATCCTGACACTTTACTGAATTCCTGTACAAGTTCTAGCAGTTTTGGAGTGGAGTCTTTTGGGTTTTCCACATAGAGTATCATATCATCTGCGAAGAGTGATAGTTTGACTTCTTCTTTGGCGATTTGGATGCCTTTAATTTCCTTTTGTTGTCTGATTGCTGAGGCTAGGACTTCTAGTACTATGTTGAATAGCAGTGGTGATAACGGACATCCCTGCCGTGTTCCTGACCTTAGCGGAAAAGCTTTCAGTTTTTCTCCATTGAGAATGATATTTGCGGTGGGTTTTTCATAGATGGCTTTGATAATATTGAGGTATGTGCCGTCTATCCCTACACTTTGAAGAGTTTTGATCAGGAAGGGATGCTGTACTTTGTCAAATGCTTTTTCAGCATCTATGGAGAGTATCATATGGTTCTTGTTCTTTCTTTTATTAATGTGTTGTATCACATTGATTGATTTGCGGATGTTGAACCAGCCTTGCAGCCCTGGAATAAATCCCACTTGGTCGTGGTGAATAATCCTTTTAATGTACTGTTGAATCCTATTGGCTAGTATTTTGGCGAGAATTTTCGCATCTGTGTTCATCAAGGATATTGGTCTGTAGTTCTCTTTTTTGTTGGGATCCTTGTCTGGTTTTGGGATCAAGGTGATGCTGGCCTCATAGAATGAGTTTGGAAGTTTTCCTTCTATTGCTATTTTTTGGAACAGTTTCAGGAGAATAGGAATTAGTTCTTCTTTAAATGTTTGGTAGAATTCCCCCGGGAAGCCGTCTGGCCCTGGGCTTTTGTTTGTTTGGAGATTTTTGATGACTGTTTCAATCTCCTTACTGGTTATGGGTCTGTTCAGGCTTTCTATTTCTTCCTGGTTCAGTTGTGGTAGTTTATATGTCTCTAGGAATGCATCCATTTCTTCCAGATTGTCAAATTTGTTGGCGTAGAGTTGCTCATAGTATGTTCTTATAATTGTCTGTATTTCTTTGGGGTTCGTTGTGATCTCTCCTCTTTCATTCATGATTTTATTTATTTGGGTCCTCTCTCTTTTCTTTTTGATAAGTCTGGCCAGGGGTTTATCAATCTTATTAATTCTTTCAAAGAACCAGCTCCTAGTTTCGTTGATTTGTTCTATTGTTTTTTTGGTTTCTATTTCATTGATTTCTGCTCTGATCTTTATGATTTCTCTTCTCCTGCTGGGTTTAGGGTTTCTTTCTTGTTCTTTCTCCAGCTCCTTTAGGTGTAGGGTTAGGTTGTGTACCTGAGACCTTTCTTGTTTCTTGAGAAAGGCTTGTACCGCTATATATTTTCCTCTCAGGACTGCCTTTGTTGTGTCCCACAGATTCTGAACTGTTGTGTTTTCATTATCATTTGTTTCCATAAATTTTTTCAATTCTTCTTTGATTTCCTGGTTGACCCATTCATTCTTTAGAAGGATGCTGTTTAGTCTCCATGTATTTGGGTTCTTTCCAAATTTCCTCTTGTTATTGAGTTCTAGCTTTAGAGCATTGTGGTCTGAAACTATGCAGGGAATGATCCCAATCTTTTGATACCGGTTGAGACTTGATTTAGGACCAAGAATGTGATCTATTCTGGAGAACGTTCCATGTGCACTAGAGAAGAATGTGTATTCTGTTGCTTTGGGATGAAATGTTCTGAATATATCTGTGATGTCCATCTGGTCCAGTGTGTCATTTAAGGCCTTGATTTCCTTGTTGATCTTTTGCTTGGATGATCTGTCCATTTCAGTGAGGGGAGTGTTAAAATCCCCTACTATTATTGTATTCTTGTCGATGTGTTTCTTTGATTTTGTTATTAATTGGTTTATATAGTTGGCTGCTCCCACGTTAGGGGCATAGATATTTAAAATTGTTAGATCTTCTTGTTGGACAGTTCCTTTGAGTATGATATAGTGTCCTTCCTCATCTCTTATTATAGTCTTTGGCTTAAAATCTAATTGATCTGATATAAGGATTGCCACTCCTGCTTTCTTCTGATGTCCATTAGCATGGTAAATTCTTTTCCACCCCCTCACTTTAAACCTGGAGGTGTCTTCGGGTTTAAGATGAGTTTCTTGTAGGCAACATATAGATGGTTTTTGTTTTTTTATCCATTCTGATACCCTGTGTCTTTTGATTGGGGCATTTAGCCCATTAACATTCAGGGTAAGTATTGAGAGATATGAATTTAGTGCCATTGTATTGCCTGTAAGGTGACTGTTATTGTATATTGTCTCTGTTTCTTTCTGATCTACTACTTTGAGGGTCTCTCTTTGCTTAGAGGACCCCTTTCAATATTTCCTGTAGAGCTGGTTTGGTATTTGCAAATTCTTTCAGTTTTTGTTTGTCCTGGAAGCTTTTAATCTCTCCGTCTATTTTCAATGATAGCCTAGCTGGATATAGTATTCTTGGCTGCATGTTTTTCTCATTTAGTACTCTGAATATATCATGCCAGCTCTTTCTGGCCTGCCAGGTCTCTGTGGATAAGTCTGCTGCCAATCTAATATTTTTACCATTGTACGTTACAGACTTCTTTTCCCGGGCTGCTTTCAGGATCTTTTCTTTGTCACTAAGACTTGTCAATTTTACTATTAGGTGACGGGGTGTAGACCTATTCTTATTGATTTTGAGGGGGGTTCTCTGAACCTCCTGGATTTTGATGCTTGTTCCCTTTGCCATATTGGGGAAATTCTCTCCAATAATTCTCTCCAATATACCTTCTGCTCCCCTCTCTGTTTCCTCTTCTTCTGGAATCCCCATTATTCTAATGTTGTTTCGTCTTATGGTGTCACTTATCTCTCAAATTCTCCCCTCGTGGTCCAGTAGCTGTTTGTCCCTCTTTTGCTCAGCTTCTTTATTCTCTGTCATTTGGTCTTCTATATCGCTAATTCTTTCTTCTGCCTCATTTATCCTAGCAGTGAGAGCCTCCATTTTTGATTGCACCTCATTAATAGCTTTTTTGATTTCAACTTGGTTAGATTTTAGTTCTTTTATTTCTCCAGAAAGGGCTTTTATATCTCCCGAGAGGGTTGCTTTAATATCTTCCATGCCTTTTTCAAGCCCGGCTAGAACCTTGAGAATCATCATTCTGAACTCTATATCTGACATATTACCAATGTCTGTATTGAATAGGTCCCTAGCCTTTGGTACTGCCTCTTGTTCTTTTTTTTGTTGTGAATTTTTCCGCCTTGTCATTTTGTCCAGATAAGAGTTTATGAAGGAGCAAGTAAAATACTAAAAGGGTGGCAACAACCCCAGGAAAATATGCTTTAGCCAAATCAGAAGAGATCCTGAATTGTGAGGGGGGAGAAAGGGGATAAAAAGGGGTTCAGAAAGAAAGAAAAAAAAAACTATTAAAAAAAAGAAAGCCGATAAAGAAAAAATATAAAAAGAGGAAAAAAGATATATATATTAGATAAACTATTTAAAAAACGTTAAAAAAAGAAAACGGTAAAAGTTAAAAATAATTTAGCAGAAGAAGAGAAAAAGAAAAAAAAATTGAAAAAGAAAAAAAAATTAAATTAACTGCAAGGCTAAAAAATCATGGGGAGAAAGCCATGAGTTCCGTGCTTTGCTTTCTTCTCCTCTGGAATTCCGCCGTTCTCCTTGGTAGGTGAACTTGGTCCTGGCTGGGTTTCCCGTAGATCTTCTGGGGGAGGGGCCCGTTGTAGTGATTCTCAAGCGTCTTTGCCCCAGGCGGAGTTGCACCGCCCTTACCCGGGGCCGCGCTGAGTCATCCGCTCGGGTTCGCTTTCGGGAGCTTTTGTTCCCTGAGCGCTTTCCGTAGAGTCCGGAGGACGGGAATAAAGATGGCGGCCTCCCGGTCTCCGGCCCGGAGGAGCCGAGAGCCCGGGGCCCCACTCCTCAGTGCGCCCTCAGAGAACAGCGCCGAATGACTCCCGTCACCCTGGCCTCCGGCCGCGCTCCGAGCTGACCGAGCCTGCGACCGGTTCAAGGCAACCCCGAGCTGAGAGTCACTCCTCGGCTCTGTCTCTGCAGCCGGCTTCCCTGTTCGAATACCAGTAAGCTCTGCGACACTGAGACACCCCCGATCCTTCTGCGACCCTGCGGGACCTGAGGCCTCGCTTACCCCGCCTGGGCTTCACCCCAGTTAAGCCTCTGGAGCGATGTCCCTCAGCGGAACAGACTTTTAAAAGTCCTGATTTTGCTCCGTTGCTCCGCCGCTCGCCGGGAGCCGGCCCCTCCCCCCGTGGTCTATCTTCCCGTCGCTTTGGATTCACTTCTCCGCCAGTCCTACCTTGCAGAAAGTGGTTGATTTTCTGTTTCTGGAATTGCTGTTCTTCTTCTCTTCAATCTCCCGTTGGATTTGTAGGTGTTTGCAATCTTTAGATAAGCTATTTAGCTGATCTCCCGCTACCCGAAGTCGTCTCAGCCTGCTACTTCTCCGCCATGTTGACTCCTCCCCATCTTCTCTCCAATCCAGAATCACTTTAAGCTAATTTCTCAGCTTGGGATTTCCTGGACCATGGAGGAAGTATAAAGTTGAATCCCAAACATCTCAAAACTTGGTTCCTTAAAACAACAGTTGTTTGCTGGTAGTTATGGATGCTTAGGGGAGACTTTTTCCCACCTAAAGCCTACTTCAAAATTAAATTTTCCTGGTTGTCTCCCCTGATGGGGAAGGTTTCTCTTTTCTAGCCTTCTCTTTGACCACAGAGATGGCATTTTGAGGGCCCCACTCTTGGCAAGTTTCTCAGCTGTTACTCCTCACCCTTCATAAAACCAAAGAGTTGTTTCCATAGAGCCTAGCTACTCATCTGGTTTCTATTTTCTTCCTGATTTTTGATCTATGCAATTTTCTTTTACCTTATTTTTCCTTCCCTTATTTTACCGAATTTCTTTTACTTATTTTAAGTGTACATTTGAAAGGCTGTCTATTGGGGCACCTGGGTGGCTTAGTTGGTTAAGCATCCAACTCTTGATTTTGGCTCAGGCCATGATCAGTCATGGGTGAGCCCTGAGTCAAGACTGTGATGGGATCCCTGGCTCAGCGTGGTCGGGGTGGGGTGGGGGGTCTGCTTGAAATTCTCCCACTCCCTCTCCTCCCTCCCCGAATGCACACATGCTCACTCACACTCTCTCTCAAATAAATCTTTAGAAATAAGTAAATAATGAAAGGCTGTCTATATTTAAATAAGTTTAGGTATTTTGTATTGAAAAGATTTATCAGAATTTCAAGTCTGCTCAGTTATCTGTTTTCACTATCCCTATTTTACTTTAATTACTTTTATTAACATATAATGTATCATTTGCCCCAGGGGTACAGGTCTGTGAATCATCAGTCTTATACATTTTACAGCATTCACCATAGCACATACCCTCCCCAAAGTCCATAACCCAACCACCCTACCACTATTCCCATCCCCCAGCAACCCTCAGTTTGTTTGTGAGATTAAGAGTCTCTTATGGTTTCTCTCCCTCCTGATCACTCTCCCTATTTTAATAAAGTGGTTGTCACTGGAATCTACTGAATGTAGTGTAACTGATTGGGTCTTTCCTTTGGAAGGAAAAGTGGACACAGAAAAGTCATGACTGAGTTCCCCATGTTCACCTGAATTTAGAAATGCTTAGGAGGCTACGCAAGAATCCTGAAGAATTCTGAAGAGCTCTTGAGAGTGTGGGATTGGCCATTTTAAAGATCACAGGGAAAATGGTCTCCTACTGGAGGAGTATCTAAGAAACAAAACTTCATTAAGCCTTCTTGGGGTATACTTTGCCCCTCCACCCACCTCACAGAAATGGGCTTGAATCAGAAACCTATTGTTCTATACACTTAAATACCCCCAAAACTAGTGGCCAAATGCAAGAATTACTTTTTTACTCACATTTCTGTGGGTCACATATTGGCTCTGTGGGGCAGTTATGCTGGTTTTCTCTGGAATCACTCAGGTGACTACTATCGTCAAGTAACAGACTCAGCCTGTCTTGTCTAAGATGCCCTCTCTCATAAGAACTGTGGATGGTACTGGGCCTGTGTCCCCAGTCTACTAGGCTTAGTTCTTCACATGTGGGTGAGCTCCAAAATCAGCAAGAGAGAGGAGCAAGGGAAACCATGAGTGTCTTTCAAGCTACTGCTTGCCTCACATTTGCTAATGTCCTGTGGGCCAAAGCAAGTCACATGACCAAACCCATCGTCAGTGTGGGAGGGAACTTCATGGAAGTTCAAATACAGACAGGTGTGGTCCCCTAGGGAGCTAACTGAGCCAATCTAGGTACCTCAGGGTCCAAGAGCTGAACAAGGCCTAATTGACAGCTTTGCTTTATATAAGGAACAAAGGCTTGGGGAAACCCTGGCTTTACCTGTATGTGATCCTAGATAAAGGGCAAGTCTACCCTCTCAAGGCCTCCATTTCATCACGGAGAAGTTTTTCACAGGATTGTTGTAAAGTTTAAATAATGTAGGTTTCTGCCTCAACATGCTTTAGTTGAGCCCATCCAAAAAAATGATTTTTTGTATTGACCCTGCCTCTCCCTCAGGATTTTACCTTGATACATTCTTTTTCCTTTGCTGCCTTGAACATTTTCATTAAAGGGACATTCTGCTTTAAAAATCATATATGCCTTCTGTAGAATACAAATAAAAAGCAGTATCGAATCCTATAGAGCTGGAAATAGTAGCTCCTCTTCCACTGTTCAGCCCTCCCTTTTCATTCTGCACTCTCCTCCTCAGTGAGGGTCCAGACTCCTTGTCAACTGCAAAATCCATTCCTGTCCTCTCCCATCCCACACTCACTTGCCTACTACCTGATATTCAGTTCCGCATGCTTGTCCTAGAACAGCAGTTCTCAATTTGTAGCATTTACCAGAATCACCTGGAGGGCATGTTAAAACCTCAATTGCTAGGCCCCACCCCAGAGTTATCATCAAGTAGATTTGGGGTGGGTCTGAGAATTTGAATTTTTACTACATTCCCAGGTGATCCTGATTCTCCTGGTCTGAAGACAACATGGTAGAACCACTGGCCTAGAGGCACTTCCGTTCAACTGGTTTAGAAACCAACAACCTCTCCTTTTCTAACACACCTTCTTCTTCTGAATTTCACATAATGGACAATGGCATTGATCCAGGTGATCAAACTAGAAACTGACTGGAATTAAGGATGCTAAGCAGTCCAAGTATGGATCAAGTTGTAATGGTTACTATTTCTTTCCTCCTGATTTCCCAAATGACTTCAGTCCTTATCAATTTCACTATTAAACAGAGCCACCTGGTTATAACTTCCAAATATCTTTTGCCTTAAAATACTTTGTCTTGTTTCCATGATTGATGCAGGAGATTATGTAATTTTGTCATTCACCTGGCCTATTGATAAGGTAGATGAAACAAATTTTGCCCCTGGAATCAGGGTGTTTACTAGTGTCTGTGGGTGAAGTATCATAATATGCCAAGGAAAAGATAGGAGGGCTCTTTCAAGTATAATAGTGAAGGTCGCACTAGGGAACCAATTTCTCCTGTCATTCCTTGTAATTGTACCTTCTACCATATTGCAAGGGTTGTTACAGTGTTGACAGGGGGCTAACGCTTATACAAAGCTGATTCAGACTTAGCTTTGCAAAACTAGGCTGGAGGCATGCCTGCCTTAGTGCCCATGGTGTCTAACCAAGAAAATTATACAAATTTCCCAGATTTCAGAAGCCACAGTTTTCTGTGTGTTATCCAACTATAGAAAAGGGAGTCCTGGGTCTCTCTCAACTACGGTATTTTACTAGTTTCTCCTTAACTACTCTCCCTGCCGCTACTTTGCCCCCACCAGCTTATCTTCTACTCAATCCTTCAGAGTTCTCTATCTAAAGCCTGCCTGACAAAAGGTCACCCCCTTTAGCATTTATAAGACTAGTCCTTGCCTACAGGAAAGCACAGCCAACAGTTTGTTGTTGAAGAGAAGTTGAATTTGGGGTATAGAGGCCCATTAATGCCAAGCTTTTATCCTGCAGGCAATAGTTTGTCATAGAAGGTTCAGCAAAGGAATAACGTGTAAGATTTTTTGTTATTGTTTCACTTTGAAATTAGCTTATTAGTATTTCTGAGGTGGAAAGATGGGGCAATAGCAGACCAGAGACAGGAAGCTAGTTTAGAAGTTGTCTTGATAGTGAAAGTAAGAGATGAAGAGGAGGAACCCAGTAGTATCTACTTTCAAGAAATGTTGTGGGTTTTTTTTTTTTTTTTTTGGTGGTGGTGGTGGTTGAATCCATGATCCAGGTTAGCAATTTTGAAACTATGTAAATTCCAGCTGGTACTACTGTTGGGATGATGAAGATATAGCAGCCTGGGTTTTCTCTGCCTTCTTGACTGAGATGAGATCATCCAAGGTTGCTAACTGTATTAGCATTTCATAAGCTGTTTGGAGAACTTGGGCCATGAGCTGAGGCTGAGCTTCCTAAGTCCCCCAACATCCAGGATTAAATCAAATGCATCACAGTGATCAGCATGGCCTTTGGGCTTGTCACACTTAACAGCATTTCCTACCTCTCTGTCCTGAGAATTAGATCTTCCCCATGGAGGCAATCATATGCATTTAACACTGGTATGATAAATTCTTTCTTATTTGGTTTTTAAAATTAAGAGAATTGAGCAAGGCAGCAATTCCAGATTGTGTGAGGAAATGTGATAATGATTGGCCTTGTGGGCTCTGGCTCATTTTCCCCTGCTTCTGACTCCCATTCTACCTTGCTACCAGTGAGGTTCTGGGCAACTAAAATCAGTACAGCTGGGCAGAAGAAGCTGAAGTTCAAAGTCCCACAGGCATTTTGTTTTGTTTTGTTTTCCAGAACAATTTGAGACAATTTTTTGAGACAATTTTATAATATAAAATAAATTATATTATTTATTTTATATTATAAATATAATTTTATAATAAACTTAAACTCTTAAGACAATTAAACTCTTAAACTCTTAAACTCTTGAGACAATTTTATAATATGAAATAAATTAGATTTAAAATATTAGCTTTAAAGCAATTGCAGAGCACAAAATGTAAAAGAGGAAAAGCCAGCAGAGCCCACAGAGGCTCACCTATAGTATATGCTATTAAATATTAGACAACCTAAATCAGGGATCATAAATTCATAATAAATAATTAGGACTATAACAAATAAGTCCCATAGTCCCATGTGGTTCATTCTTTGTACTATATAAACTATTTGAAATTTTATTAGGTATCTCAAAAAACTAGGTGTCAAAGGAAAATGTGCAATATATTTAAAGTAGAAAATCTTGAAACTTCTCTCTCCAGGACTGCCCCTTTCAGTGTCTGCCATGTAGAACACAACCTGTCCTCAAATATTTCTCCTTCCCTTCAACACCCAACCCTCAAACATGCTGACTACTATCATGTGCCCAGTCTCTCTGCTCCCCCCACTTCTCATTCTCCTCTCTCTCCCTCTCTAATTACCGTTTCTTTCAGCTTATTATACATTTTCTCTAGCTTCTCTGGTTTCTTTCATTTAAAAGTTTTTCCTGCTTTATTTTTTTACCTGGATTTTGTACAACAAAGAAGAAAATTCTTCTCAGAAGAAAAAAAAGCAACAGGAGAGATCGCAAGAACTGAAACAGTGATCATATTTGTCCCTATTATACATTAATATTTTATTCCTGGTATAGGAGAAACCAAGAATAATATGAAATATATTACTAACTGACTACATCAGAATTAAGCAGTGGTTAGGAACAAAAAGAAAAAGTTGTGCTCAGATTCTGATTCTGCCATTTACTCTTTCCCTAGGCTTCAGTATCTACATATGCAAAACAGCAATAGGGTGCTTTAGGATTGAATTGGATAATTCATATAAAACATTCAATAAATTTCCTAGAAATTTCTATTATAATTATGAATAATGAATACTATGAATATTTTATTATAATTATTCACACAAAATTATGACTATTTTATGATTATTCATTCTTATCTTAAGGGAAAATAGCCCATGGAGAACAGAAATTCAGCCCAGAACAATCCTTCCCATTGGCACAAGACATTTAACAACCCAGAAAATAAGTTATTTTCCATCTGCAATGCTAGAGAAGTAAATGCCATTTTTCCTATTGTCATGAGGTATTCCTGCCTTCTCTTATGGTCACATGCTCTGTACACTTCCTTGCAACTCAGTACACAACAATGGATTGACTAATGGACTGTTGAAGCAGCGAATATCTCAGGGACACTGGTTAAGAACCAGTAGAGCCTGCAAGTATGCCTGGTAATGGAATGAAGTATGCATGCCTTTAGTCACTCTTGGACCAACTCTGTCACAGTTGTTTGAATGTGAATAGCTCACATGAGTTGTCCTTCCCTATCAATTGGCTAAACAGGTCGTTCATTTGGTCATTCATTCATTGGACATTTGTGAGCTCCCATTGTGGGCCAAGCATTGTGCTAGGTGCAGGGCTCACAGAACGAAAGGATAGGGTCAGAACATTGGGGAGGTTTTCTTCAGAGGGACAGAGGTATTGTAGACCAGTGCTTCTCCAACGTGAATATATTAGAAATCACCTAGGGGTTTGTGAAAATGCAGGTTTTGATTTAGTAACTCTGGGATTCTACCTTTTTTTAAAAGGAATTCTACCTTTTTTTAAAAGGTGTTTTTTTTTTAAAGATTTTATTTATTTATTTGACAGAGAGAGATCACAAGTAGACAGAGAGGCAGGCAGAGAGAGAGAGGAGGAAGCAGGCTCCCTGCTGAGCAGAGAGCCCGATGTGGGACTCGATCCCAGGACCCTGAGATCATGACCTGAGCCGAAGGCAGCGGCTTAACCCACTGAGCCACCCAGGCGCCCCTAAAAGGTTTTATTTATTCATTTGAGAGAGAGACAGAGATGCACACAAGCAGGAGGAAAGGCAGAGGGAAAGGAAGAAGCAGTCTTCCCACTGAGCCATCCAGGAGCCTGATGTGGGGCTCTATCCCTGTACCTGGAGATCCTGACCTGAGCTGAAGGCAGAGGCCCAACCATCTGAGCCACCCAGGCACCCCAGAATTCTACATTTTTAACAAGCTCCCAGATGATATGCATACTGCACACTAAGGTTGCTTCTCAAAGTGTATTCCTCAAACTAGTAGCATGTGTAGGTTGTCAATTTAAGGATGCTGGTGCCAATTAATCCAGTTGCATTAGTTCCCTTCTGTTCTTTTGTAAAGATTCCCAAGCACTGATAGCTGTGTATATCTGATTATATGTAACTGGATCAGAGGGAGGAATGAGAGACACGTATGTAAGAATGGTTATCATCATAAGGAGAGAGGAACCCAACCGTATCAGATTCGTTTGACTTTCTGAAAAACTTCCCGAAAGCTCAGAAACGGCAAATTCCCAATTCTAAATGTTACCCTGTCTCTTCATAGGCTGCCTTGCTGAGGAAGCCTAGAAGTGGAGTAAGACAGCAGGGAGAGCAGGCATACTACAGGACAGCCAATTAGATGCAAAACAAGCCTCTGCCTCTTCCTCCCTAGGTCGCTCAGCTCAAATGAGGAAAACTCATGCTTTAATCTCTAAATCTCTAAAATGGGAATGCTTATCGCACCTGCATCAGAGGCTTATTGTATTTCATAAGAAGATTTGCAGAGAGCACCTAGCACAGTGTCTGCCGTGACCACTAAATGCTATGTGTCATTATTATTGTTATTAATAAAACTGGGAGCCATAATAAATATTCTTTATCAGGGCTTTGTCAAGGCACACTGGAGAAAGATAAGTCTAAATTAGACCCCATACTCGGACTCATGTGGTTTTAAATCAGACCCGTAATGTTGTGTGAGGACAGGTGTTTTGTAGTTTGGTTTCTCTGCTAACATGAGAAAAAAAGATGATCAAAAAGAAGACAGAGAAAACAATCACTATTTGAAAGTGAATGAAGGGCGCCCCCCTCCTCTTCGGGCCTTTTTTTTTTTCTTACTTTGACATCTCAGTGTGGTTTTTTTTTTCTTTTAGCTGTGAGTTCTGGGATAGGTGATAACTGCCAGTAATAGGATTAGCATTGATTTCTTTAGCAAGAACAGAGATGTGGCAGTTCCAGCCATTTCCTGAACTGCCAGCTTTGAAATATCAAAAAATAGAGAGAAGAAGAAAAAATAAAAGAAAGAAACAAAAAGAAGGAAATCCATGTGTGCGTGGGGCAGGCGGGGGGGTTGGTACAGGGTTTAGAGAAAAGTGTATGTGAATTTGCCCATGTGTGTCTGTGTGTGGGCATATGGACATACATGTGCACACAGAGGGACACGGGAAAGCTCAGACACGTGGAGATCATGCGAATGTTTTGTTGTTCCGTGATAAAGGATCAAAAAGCTCTGTTTCTGTTCTGCTTCAAAAAAGGTTTTAACATTCATTTGGCTTTCTTTTTCTTTCACTTGTGAACACATTTACCAGCTGATCTTTCATAGTTATCCTTGAATCCTGACTTTTGTAACCTTGAAATTCAAACAAAGAAAAGAAGTGTCTCAGAGAAAGACTGCAGTGTCATCCCCCCCAACACACACACCCAGTCTCACACCCCCAGAACTCCATTTCTCTGAGACTAAGTCCACAGGAGACCAAAATAAGGGTCAATTTCTCCAATCCTCAACCTTAAAAATAGCTGGGGGAAGTGTTCACCTCCCAGCCAGGGGATTGAGGATCTACCAGCTTCCCCAAACATGCCAAACACAAAGACAAATGGGGGATGAGACAGCCCAGCAGTTTCTGGTGCTGAAAACAAAGAGGAAGGAGCAGGGGGCAAAGGGTGGGCTTCATTCAAAGTCATTCAAAGTCATTCTCTTTGATGTCCCCTTGAGTTGGATACATAACTAAATCAATACAAGTGGGGAGAAAAAGGAAACAAATCACTTTAAGGAGGAAACCCATTAAACCAGTTGATTGAGGATCTTACTTAGCAAATTATTTTATCAATTATAATATCATTTATGATGATTATCACTATTGGCTACCATTAATTGAATAGGAATTATGTGCCGGGAACTGTATGAAGTCCCTGTATGTACTCTTTGGGTTTTTTCATCTTCACGAAGGAAGATAGACAGTATTTGTTCTACATCTTGCAGATCAGGAAACTTAAGCTCAGATGAGTTAAGTGACATGACCAACACCATACAGCATCGAAGGAATAAAACCCGTATTTAACCCCAAATCTGGATGATTCCAATGTCCTGCTTTAAGAACACTATTAACTCAGTGTAGTCACCACCTTTCCTTTAAGGATATTATATTTCTACTTGCTGAGACACGACCTAATGAGAGCCACTTCTCCATATTCATTTATTCATTCACTCATGATCCAACCAGCATTGCTGGGACACCTGTTATATGTCATCCACAGATGGAGGCCACTGAATTCGAGGATGAATCAGTCAAGGTCCTTGACACAAAGTGTTCAGAGCCACATGGAGTAGACTAAGCCAAGGACAGCTCAGAAGAGAAAATAACTTGAATAGTACCTTCACAAAGATGGGGTTCTACCTGAACTTGGAGGTTGAGTATGAATGCACAGAATTTATGTGTCGTACTAAGCAATTTTTTGGCTGGTTCTAATCAGCAGCCTCAAAATTTCAAAGAAAGGAAATCCTTTTGAACCATGGATACACAATACCTTAGCAAGCAGCTGAAAAATCTAATATTAATTTAAACAGTTATTTTATCAACACAAGTAATTATTTTACTTGTTTTATCTCACTGAAATAATGTTTAAAAGTATATATACCTTTTTCAAATAGCATGTATGCTTTTCTTTCTGATTTCTAATGCTTTTCTTTGAAAAAAGAATGGAAAATTAATATATATTAATAAGTATTTATATATATACAGATATATATGAAAATTTAAATCATTCAAGGTTAAAATCCTATAGTATATTTCCTTCAAGTACATTTCCTTCAGGTATGTTTCTATACAATTATCTATTTCGTTCACAGAACTAGATTTGCATAGGTATGCTGCATTTAATGTTTTTACCCACATTTCCATCTTTACAATGAACCTTTAGCATTTTCCTGTGTGATTAAATTTCTCTGACAGTATAACTTCTAATGGTTCTCTAGGATTCATCCACTATATGCTCCATTCCATCTCTGCTCTATAGAACATGTAGGTACTTCCCTTTTTGTTGTTGTTGTATTGTAAAATATACCGCAACAGATATCCTTATATACAGATTAGCAAATTATTTTATCAATTATAATATCATTTATGATGATTATCACTCATATTGTTACAGATCCTTGTGTGCCTCTATAACTATTTCCTAATGACAAGTTCCTGGCGATATGAAGGAATTTATCGAAATTCCTTGCCTTATCAAATGCTTGAAGCCATTTTAAAGTTCTTGATATGTATTTCTAAATATATCTTCAGAAATATAGAATCAATTTTCCCCTCCCAAAAGCGGCATGTAAGGATGTCCATTTCTGCATTCTCACCGATACTGGGTATTCCCCCTCTAAACCACTTTAAAAGTATTTCCCAATTGAGTAGGCAAAAAATTGTATCTTGTGTTTATTTGCTTATCACTGAATACTGATGAGGTTAGACATTTTTCATACATTTATTATCCTCTTGTATTTCTTCTTTTGTCATTTATTCATGTTCTGTGCCCATTTTTCAATTGCTGGGCTTATCTCTTTCTTATTGATTAGTGGGCGTTCCTTATAGATTAAGGATATTAACCCTTTGTTTGTCAGAAGTGCTGACATAGCCTTAAATACCAGCTCAAGCATGTCATATCTTCCATTCTTTACAGTTCAACTCAGACTTTCCCAAACCTAAATAAGCCAGCCACACCCTGTGTCCTGACTCCCAAGTACAACTGTTCTTTATGTAGCTTTCCTAGCCTGTACTTACAGCTCAGGAGCATATAATAATTTGCATCTTAGTTTGTTAATTGTTTCATTTGTGCTAAGCTTGTCCAAACTACCCACCCCCCCACAGATTGCTTGGAAAGTTTATTGAAGATAACAAACTATCTAAAGCTTCTATCTCCTTGCTATCTCTATAACAGGTTTATCCCCCTATCCGAAAGTAGAGTGTTCCTATGAAATCTTTCATAAATTGAAACAGTATAAAGTGAAGAAGGGATTACCATTAATGTATATGGGGGGCATTCCCAGACCCAAAAAAATAACCTCTCTTAGGCTCTTCTGATACCTTAGGACACATCTTGCTAACACATGCACAAAATAGATGGAAATGAAGTACGCAAGTGAACAGAGGCAATTCAAAGCTATGGTAGCTTGGTGCTGAGATGCTGAATGTAGTTTCTGGGAAAAGAGTTTAAGGGTACCACTCTAGGTACACAGAGTATGTGCTGCCTCTGTAATGGTTCACTGCAAAACAAATACTGAATACTATTTTTGTTTTTTTATCTTTTTTTCCATAAACACAAAAATCTTTGGATTTTTTTCAGGTTGGTGAAAAGAGGCACTAATGAAGGTCTTTCATAAAAGCTAAGTGGCATAATATGAACTTTCAAAAACATACTTGTATTTACCAAACAACCACTTATTTCTTCATCTTTACACTGTTCCCTCTAGGTATGGTGTCTAGTCTAGATACCAGAGACCATGACTTCTAACAATTCTTCCAAAAAAGTGGGCTCTGATTTGTGCCTAATATACAATTTTAAATAGGATCTTTTAAGAATGACATCAAGGTCATAAAAATGTAAGCTCCGTCAATGTGAATGAAGCCTAACACTTATTTCTTTGTTAGCATAAATTGGACCACCTGTGGCTGCTCAGAAGTGATATAATTGAAATTTTTCTCTCTTATAGCGAAGCAGGAGAAGGGAACAACCTAAAGATTGTGGCTTCTCATAAACTCTCACTGTTCTTCATGAACTCTCTCTCTTGTTGTAGAGGTAAATAGAATGAATGGGAGATGATCCTATTTCATTCTGGCCCAATCACTCTAGATTATGGTTGCCAAATAATATACAGGTCATTCAGCTTAATTTGAATTTCAGATAAAGAATGAATAATTTTTAATAGAAGTATGTCCTATACTTTTAAAGTTCAAATTTAACTGGGTGTGCTATATTTTTATTTGCTAAATCTGACAAGTCCTGGATACAGCCCACTGGGCAGTAGGAACTTTACAGAAGAAAAATACATCAACTTATCCTCTAGTACAGATTTAAGAAGAGAATGTGACTAAAGAGTGAATACAAAGGCTTTTTGGAATTTATGTATTGTCCAAACATTAGATTTGAAATGTTCTTCCCTTATTAAAGGAAGAAACTTAAAAAAAAAAAAAATCCTGTACATCCAAAGTAAGAGAAGGCTATAAAAATGATTTCCTGTAGGACCTAGGATACATTCCTAGAAAATTGTTCTGCATTTTTAATTGGATACAAGAAGATTGGCCCTAAACTGAACAGGAACAGAAACCCATGAGGTACAAGTGAATCCAAAAGAGATCAAAAGGGAAATAGGTGGGGTGAGAAATTATTGAAAAGAGACCAAAAATTAATTAACACACTAAAATTTTCTTTGACACAATAAAAAGTAGAACTACTTTTAAAATATGAAATCTTTCATGTAGCAGAAAAACTTAGGAAGCTCTCTTACAATGTAGAGGAAACAGAAAACAACAAAAAAGGAGAAAATAACTACTACTTTGAAGCCAGAAAGGGGATACACAATATTAGAATTAAAAGCATTTTAGAAATTATAGGACCAGCTCATATAAAAATAGGGTTGAAGGTTCTAGTTCAGGATAAGGTGAAGTAGGCACACACTATCTTGCTCTTCCAATGAATGCAGCTTTAAAACCTGGACAGAACACATGATAAAGCTGTCTGAAGACTGAAAATTAAATAGTAGCAAGCAGGAGAGAATTCAAAGTATCAGTGAAGCAGTGGTAAAATTACCCTTTTTTTCCCACCAATATTCCCCAACTTTATCTCAATGCAACCCCAAACTCAAAAGTTGGCACCTAGGTACAGGAGTAGCTTTAGGAGTTCTGGCTCCAAGAGAAGGTAAAGGAATTCTTGATGCTCAGAGGGAGTATAGAAATCCGTTTTTTTTTTCTTTGCTCCATTTTTGAGCACATCAGCCTCCAAATAATCCCACAGTAGTAGCAGCAAGAGAAATCCTAAGGAGCCAAAATTCTGAGATGAGCTTAAGTTTTTTTCTACCAATGGATCTGCTTGCTTCCTCTCATGCTCTCACTGGTGCTCGTTCTCTGTCCTGTCCTTGCTACTCGATTTTGGACATAGGAGTAGTAGCAGAGGAAGCAGACAGAGTAACTTATGTCCCTAGATTTCTGGATAGGAGACTGAAAAGAGGAGCTCCAGAAAACAAAATGTATTTGGAAGATGACAAAGAAGGAGGAGCTTGGGAATGCAAGCCCATAAAATTATTTACAAACTCCTAATCTCAGCCCTGATCATGCTTGGGTCTAATCCTAAATATCATACCAATAATTTGAAAACAAATAAACCATCATTCAGCTTCCAGATTGGCCATTAGGTGGCATACACATGGGCCAAATCCAAAGAGTGCTGCTAAAGCTCTGAAAATTTAACAGGAATTTGAAACACGGCTTGCAAAAAACAGATTGAAACTAGCAGACTGAATCTAACCAAGTCAATTTCCTTCTAAAACAAAAATAACAACATTCTTCACAGTCTTTAACAAGACTAAGTCTCATAGTAATCAAAATACCCAGGATACAATGCAAAATTATTCAGCATGTGATAAACAAGGAAAGTATCAGCTCACATAAGAAAAGACAAAGATATCACCACCAAAATGACACAGATGTTAGGATTATCTGACAAAGACTTTAAGGTAACTAATTTTTTAAATGCTCAAAAAATAATATGGACAAAAACAAATGGAAATATAAAAAGTATCAGCAAGAAACACAAGACCTTAGAAAGAAACAAATGGAAATTTTAGGATTTAAAAATAATATAAGTAAAATTTAAAACGCAATAGGTAGAATCAATAGCAGAATGGAGATGACAGAAAAAATGATCACTAAGCTTGACCACTAAGCTTCCTTTTTTCCCCTTTTTTAAAATTATGTTCAGTTAGTCAGCATATAGTACATCATAAGTTTTTGATGTAGTGTTCAATGATTCATTAGTTGCATGCAACACCCAGTGCTCATTACAACACATGCCCTTCTTAATACCCATCACCTGGTTACCCCCATCCCCCCATACTCCCCTTCTGTTACACTAGCCATCAGGGAAATACAAATCAAAATCACAATGAGATACCACCTTACACCAGTTAGAATAGCAAAAATTAACAAAATCACTAAGCTTTTAATTGGATACAAGAAGATTGGCCCTCTATAGAACAGGAACAGAAGAAACCCATGGATAAGGATGACAGATTTCTTATCAGAAGCAATACAAGCAAGAAGACAGATCAATCTGTAAAAGTACTGAAGAAAAAATTTAATCTAGAATTCTCTACCCAACAAAAATATCTTACAAAAACGAACAAAAGTGGATTTGAAAGGGAAAAGGGGGAGAGAAATTGATGTTTTAAGAAAAACTTGAAAGAACTGATCACCAACAGACCTAAATTACAGGAAAAAAAAAAGTTAGAAAAGATCCTTCACACTGGGGAAAAATAATACCAAATGGAAATATGGATCTACACAAAGAAATAAAGAACATATTCCATTCAAACATTTGTATGTAAGTGTTCATAGTAGCTTTATTCTTAATAACTAAAAACTAGAAGCAACCTAAGTGTCCACTGGCAGATGAACAGATAAATACTTTCTGATATATCCATACAATGAAATACTACTCATTAATAAAATGAAATGGACATGCAACAACGTGATTGGATCTCAAAATAATCATAGTAAGAGAAAAAAGCAAGGCAATAAAAGAGTAAATACTATATGATTACATTTATATAACATTCTAGATAATATAATATATAGGGGAAAGAAGATCAACAGTTTACTGGAGATGGGGGTTGATGATATGGAGAGAAGTAAAATGGAAGAATTATAAGGAGGCAGAAAGAAACTTATGGGGGCAATGAATAGATTCATTATTTTAGTTGTGGTGATAGTTTCATGCGTGTATGCATATGTCTAACTTATCAAATTATAAACTTTAAATATGTGCAGTAAACTTTAAAAACTGTATGTAAGTGAAACTTCAATAAATCCATTTGTAAATAGACAGAGATCTGATATTTCCCACTGAGGGTTGTTCCTTAGTCTTTCCCAGTTAACAAAACACAACAAAATTAACATTAAAGATGGGAGTATATCATCATGCAAGATCAAAACTGGCATTCAAGATGGAAGTTGTATCATCATGCAAGATCCCTGATAAATGGCTACTCAAAGGAGTCCTGCTTTCTTGAAAGGTAAAGAAAATAAATTCTTAATAATTTTTAGGCAGGCTGTCTTAATTCTATGAATAGTGGGATTTTTTTTTTTTTTTACCAAATTGTTAGTTAAAATAAATCACCAGATAAATGTTACATAATTATGACCATAACAGAAGTCTATACCTATACTCTGAGACAAATTCATGATTAGGATATTGCTAGACTGATTCTACCTATGGGGAAATAGAGGCTCAGAGAGGCTGAGTTGGCAAGTTAGCCTAGAATCACATAGGTAATAGGGGGCAGAGTCAGAACACTACAGCCCTCCCAACTCCAGAACTATTGTTTCCTACACAACAAATATCTGACTTTACCTATTGACTAAAATCGTTCATCCATGACCTGGGATGGCAAGGACATCACCTACGGCTATTTCAGTATATTCACTGAAGTTTTATGTGCCTGGCATTCACAGGGGAACAGTTAACCTACTAATTCTTACATCTTTGTTTCTCTTATTCAGAGAATTGCTCATTTTCCAAGCATTTTCCTAACTCATCTCTTATTTGTTCTTTCCTCACGTCTTAATTCCAAACCAATAGCAAGTCTTGTTGGCACCACTTCCACAATATACCCCGAGTCAATTCACTTCTTTTTGTCCCCACCACACAACCCCTGTTCAAGCACCGTCATCTCTTGCCTGATGACTGCCCTTTGTCTGGGATATGAGTGGCACATTTCCCCCCTACTTTGCCATTTGTCTTTAAATTGTCTGTTTTGAGGTTTTCTTTCTTCTATTCATATAAAAATATTTTATTTTTATGTACTCAAATTTATCAGTTTCTTCATTTATGACTTCGAAACTTCAAGTCATTTAGAAAGGCCTTCCCTAACTCTTGATTTTGAAAAAACAAACTTACCAGCCTGAGTAGGATTTAGGAACATCTGTGCTACCACCTCCAACACATACTTCAAGTTATCTCTGAACTTTGAAATTTATGTACAGTTTATAGTCTAAGATTTCTTAATGTACAAAGTTGCTCCAAGGGAATATGCCTACTTTCCAATCTCTAACTCTCAAACTAGACTTTAGGAAGCAATACTCAAAATCTAGTAGACCCTATAGAGTATGACTCTTTGTGCACAAGTACCCAAACCTTAGGCTGCCATAATAAATCTTGACTTTTGTAAGTATTTCAAAATACCTGAATGCATAAGCATTTGTCTATAATGAGAAAAAGATCACTACTATTAAATATATAAATTCAAAATTTTCTAAAGTCATGAAAATAATAATAGAGAAAAGGAAATATATATTGATTCAAATAAGTTGTGAAATATGAGATGGTTGGGAAAATGTGGATACTAATTATATATTATCAAATATATAATTTTATATATAATACATAATAAATATATAATATTAAATAGTTTTGTTCATTTAATTTTGGGATGATAATGGTAATATGGTTGTTTTCTTTTAAAATAGTCCTTATCTATTGGAGACATATACTGAAATACTTAGGGATAAAATGATATAATGTCTAGGACTTACTTTAAAATAACCAGAGATATTTTTTATGGTAGGGATACATATGAAACAGTACTGGCCATAAGTTAATATTAATTGAAGATGAGTGATGGGTTCATGAAGATTTACTCTATCATTGTCTCTATTTTTGGATATGTTTGAAACTTTGCATAATATATTTTAGAGACAGGGGCACCTGGGTGGCTCAGTGGATTAAAGCCTCTGCCTTCCACTCAGGTCATGGTCTCAGGGTCCTGGGATCGAGCCCCACATCAGGCTCTCTGCTCAGCAGGGAACCTGCTTCCTCCTCTCTCTCTGCTTGCCTCTTTGACTACTTGTAATCTCTGTCTATCAAATAAACAAATAAAATCTTTAAAAAAAAGAAATATATTTTAGAGACAATATGTTGATTATATAGATTAACTCCTTTGGGAACAAGATTTGTGTATGCATCTCTGAGGCCTCACTAGAGGCTAAATGACTCAACATCTATTTCCAAAAGGCTGGAACATGTGAATGCTCATTTCCCCAGCATTCTTGCAGCTAAGAGTAGCCAAGAGACACAACTCTGAACAATGAGATAAAGCTGAAGTCTGCTGGGATTTCTCAGAAAATTTTTGCTCTTTTATATAAAAGTACAGTGTGGTTGGCTACCGCCTTCTTTTCCCATCTTTGAAAGGAACTTAGGTTCTGACTCAGTGAAGCCATATTACAACCCTGGGAAAACTAAACTGAAACATAAACACCAGGTCTTTTTTTCACTGAAATGTTGAATCAAATCTATCAGCTCCCCATCTCTGGACATCTTAAACATCTGTTTATATTAAATGTAAATGTATTTTTAAGTCCTATTTTTTAAAAATCATTATAAGTCAGACTGTTACTTGCAAATAAATAACCTTCCTAACTGATCCAGTCTGTTATAGAGATTTTCCTACATAATAAAATTTCTGGTCTCTAGTAGGAAGCATCAGTTGCTAATTGAATGGTTTCTATTAATTTGAATTGGATGCTAAAGTGACATTTTACAAAATTCTACTCCTATTCCCTAAGCCTAGTTGGGTCATCTCACCAAGTATCTGAAAACTATCCAAAACTATTTTAAAGTAACCATTACAAAGTGAAATGAATTATTGTTTAATTAATAAATTCACTACTTAATGATTAATTTATGATATATTCTTTCCCTGGCCCTAATTTCATCACTGTCAATTGTACTTTTATTTAAGCTCTTGACTTCAGGGTGTCATGAATCCCAGCCTCCCTCAGATAGATGGTAATGTGCATCTGTCAAGGACTCTGAGGAGATGCCAGACACAGGACAGTCCCACAGCTGAAACAGCTCTTCTTCCCCTGAAGCCAGCTAAACTCTATTGCCAAACCTTCATCCCCTTCAAGATGTACCTCCAAATTATACAAGGTGAAAGACTTCACATCTGTCCCAAATTCAACCAGTTCCAGTTTGTGTTTAAACAGAATTTTAGCTACAGGTAAAATCTAAATACACCCAATATTCATGGGAGTGAAGAACAACCAATTTCTTATTACTTACTTTCACTTAAATGCTAAACATCTGTATGTTTCAGGTAAGATGGTTTGATTTAATTAAAGAATAGTCCTATGATAAACACCTATCGGAGTATCTAGTACATTAGTAGGCACTTAAAAAATGTTTGATAATTAATTTACTAAATGTATTAATTAGGTAGTTAATAGATATTTAGAGTTCACAACAGATTGTAATTTATATCAGGAGCTCCAACTTTGTGAACACTGCTGTACACATATAGCTTGTTTTCAAAATATAAAATATTATGAAATGTGTATAATTATCCTTCTTGAGATCAGCAATACATTATTCTCTGCTGATAGATCTAGAAACAACTTCATTCATTCATCCATTTCCACACAATAGTGACTACTTATGTTAGGTCACGTTTTACCTCCAACAACTATCTCTTAGCATAGCAAACTATCTCCAATAATAGTGAGGACACCCAGCCCAATCAACACAAGCTAGATGAATAATGATGTCCTGTTATTTCCAGGCAACAAACTCTGTAGTTAGACTGTCTGGATTAGAATCCTGGCTCTAGCATGTTCTTCTATGTAAACAAATTTCTTAATCTCTTTCTGCCTTGGTTTCTCCATCTATAAATAGGAATGATGATCATAGTACCTACCTTATAGGATTTTAGTGAGGACTGAAAGAGATTATAATGTGCTGATAGGTATTACATGTCCAATAAATGTTATGGACTGTTAACTGACTCGAGTCATAGCATTGTGGTCAAAACTTACTGTCTATCTAATCTGTTACAGTGAATCCACAGGCCATAACAACAGCAATTATCAGTCACCACAGTTTATAGGCAACTATGTCCAGGTCCTCTGGTTCTGCTGGGAGTCAGACATTAAACACAACATCTTTTCACAGCCCTTCCAGGGACCTAACACATGACTTATCCATGCCAACATCTGTGAGTGTGCATCACAACTCAGTTAGTAAAGAATCAGAGCAGAACTTGCAATGAGATGATCTGGATTTTAGTTCAGCCTGGAGAACTCTAGGGGAAATCACTGCTCCTCACAGAATCTCTGTTTCTTCATTTATAAAGTAGCAATAATACCTACCTCATTGTAGAGGACTAGATGGCATAACCTGAGTAAGAATACCCTTCAAATGTAAAGTGTGTTATATGCAGGGTATTATTATTCATCTTTTATCACCAGCTTCTTTAATTCAAAGTATGCTTAGTTCATTTCTGACTGTTCCAGTCACTGTGCTAAGCTCTAGGGAAATGGAAATAAATAATATACAGTAGCCAGAGTTGAACATACATTTGTTTAGTATATTATTTGTTAACTGACCAATTAACATTGCTAAAAAATATTTGGACTGGAAAAGTTAGACCCAATTTGAAAGAGATAAAAGACGCCATATTCCATTTTATCATAACAGACACGTCTTCCCCTCTTTGGGCACTCCCGGTAAGCATTTACATCTATCGTAGCGTTGAAACACTCAGCTATAACCAAGTTTACTTCCCATAAAGTCCCCCTCCTAGACTGTGAGCTTCTTGAGTGTGGGACCTATGAGGTTTTTCTTCTTTGTATCTTTGGTATTTAACTCAGAGTATTGCATAAAGTAGACACTTAGAAAACATTTTTTTCAGCAGTTAAGAATGACAAACTGCCGTTGGGTGTGGGGGAGAAACAATGTCACAGTTCAATCAAATCCTTTCAACCAGAAACCTCATGAATGCACTTCCTTTTTGTACTAGCACTTGGGTGTGCACCACCTCTCTCTCTGTACACAAGTATACACACCTCTACATGGATGGGCTAATGGATCAGCCTTTGCTAAAGACATTACATTTTAAAACACTCCATAGCCATTTAGTGAGTGACAATGTCTGATGTCCTAAGCTTCCAGAAATACTTAATGTACCTCAAAGAAATAATCAGTGTAACTTTCCAACCAGTAAAATCAAGCCCCTTATATTCTATTTAATTTCCTAGGAATTTTTATATACATATATATGTTCAACATACATAGCCCCTCACACATAGACCAGCACTATATATTTTTTTACAACGTAGGGTTTTCTAGGATTGAGTAGTTTTAAACAACAGTATTTTATTATTTTAAGCACACCCACTGTGGAAACATTCTCGGAGCTCACTGCTTCTGCTATTGGAACATTTGTTTTTTATTCTGAATATTTCAGCACATCTATTTACCTGGCACTATATTTAGTACCACAGTGCCAAGATGGCATATATAAAGATTCAATTGCAATTCCCATCTGATGTCCCTTCCCTCTCCTTTTTACCCCCTTTTTTATGTCCACACTCTGAATTCAGCACAAAGTTGGTGTGTTTAATTTAAAAAGAAGTAAAACGCTCCAGGAGACGCCTCAGACCACTGCAAATCACCTACTTTATAGAGGCAGTAAAATTGTGTATCGGATTAGAAGTGATGCTGATCTGAAATTTATGATAACTTTTAATGGCATTATAATTTTTTTCCCTGTGCGCTCCATAACTGCATCGTTTCGATGCACAGTGCAGTGAGATGAAATTTGTAAGGGAAGAACATTACCCAGGCAAGCCCAGGGGGAAAAAAAAAAGTCAGCGGAATAATGCAACAGCCCCACACAGACGGATGGAAGCTATTCTTTCCATGTACTTTGTAGAGGCACAAACTCCAAAATGATCCTTTGAAACTAAAGGCAACTCAGAGTACAGAATTTGTTGATATAAGAAATGTGGTAGAAGCAACCTTTTAAGAAAGAGGGTGTAAGTGACTTCATCATACCATTTCACTGCTTTGGGGACTTTTCTTGTCTCTTGGCTGAGAGAGGACAGTTGGGTGTCATGAAGTAGTTTTCTAGAACAAACAGTTCTTCCTTAGGCTCAGTCTGTTGTCTGGTTTTCCCTGGGATGACTCAAACCCCACCGGATCCAAGAAAGCATGGGGGAGGGGCACTCTTGGTATCACTGGTTTAAGATATGTGAAATCCTAAGAAGTTTGCAACTAAGAAACCGGTGAAAGAGATAACTCAATGAAAGAGGGAGAGGGAGAGAGAGAGAGAGAGGGAGAGAGAGGGAGAGACATGGAAGAACTTTTTTAAAATTCTAAAACTAATGTTCATATTAAGTTCTAACTTGAAATATGAGAGAAAAACTCTCTAGGAAAGCCACCAGAGACAAAGGAGAAGACTTCTTCTCAATATCACATGTCCTCCTCAACTCTTTTCTCCAGGAGTAATCCAGCCTCTTTTCAAATATTTTTCTTTTTCTTTTTTTTTTTTTTTAAGATTTTATTTATTTATTTGACAGAGAGAAATCACAAGTAGGCAGAGAGGCAGGCAGAGAGAGAGAGGAGGAAGCAGGCTTCCCGCTGAGCAGAAAGCCCGATGTGGGGCTCGAACCCAGGACCTGGGATCATGACCTGAGCCGAAGGCAGCGGCTTAACCCACTGAGCCACCCAGGCGCCCCATCTTTTCAAATATTTTTCAAGAGCAAGAGTCTCTTTACCAGTTGAGGCAGTTCATGAATTCATTTATAAATTAATTGAACAACCTATTTGGCATAGTGTGGGGACTACATGCTATGCTATTATTTTTATTGTCTATAACCTCTTGCCCACACCCTAGGAAGCTATGTTATTCCTGACCCATTTCCCAGAGAATTAGAATAAAAGAAAATTAGAATGTGTTACAGCAAAGATACTTAATGGCCATCCAGTCCAACCCCTTCATTTACAGAAAGTGAAGTAAAACCGAGATCCAGAGAGGGGAAGTCAGTTATCCAAGGTCACATAACTAATTCATTGCAAAACCTGAGTTAAAATCCCACATCCAATTCCCCATCATATATTCCTTCAGGTGAACCATGATGCTTTTTCTTCACAAATCATACATACCATCCTTCCAAATGTCCAACTTCCAAAGCTTATGTTTCTCTCTCCTACTCTGGCTGAAAGGCTCTATAGCAAGCTTGTGGGTCTTTAATCAAACACAGCCTTGGAATGTGTCCTGGGTCATTATCCATCAGTTCTTAGGTAGGCTGGGAAGACAAATCCTTCTCTTCAATATCATCCATAATCTCTTCTTCACTGACCATGCCCTCTTTTCCTTTAACAAACTAACAGGAAAGAAGAAAAATTTTCCTCTACTCACAAGACTTTTGACTTCCTACCCAAAACTGAAAATCATTTAGAGGACTCCATTTCTCCTTTTCTCTTCCCCAAACCTCCCCTCTTCCTTACTTCTACGTAGTGCTTCTCTTCATTTATAAACATCACATGTTCTGAGACTTTAAACACTACCCCACATAGGGCTGACCTCTACCTCTTTAAGGTCTGAACTCTGACATTTCTATACCTCTGTTTTAACATCCATCACAAGCTTCCTTCTGCTGCAATTTTTTGCTTTTACATCTTTTCAACCTTGATTTCCTTGAAGGCAAAGTTGCTATCTCATTTACTTTTGTATCCCTTGTTCATGAACCACAGTGGAGGCTAACTTAATACTTTTGAATGAAGGTATGCAAAGCAGCAGAACTGGGAGGAGATGTGTGTTTTCAGTCTTGCAGTCTATTTTGCTATGTTTTAAGTTTATGATCCCAGATGGCAGCCCACCTCTGATTGAACTATATTTGGTTACACATGTCACAGTTTTCCTTCTCCCACCTGCAAGACACTCCACTTTCCTGGGGGATTATTGGGATTCCTATTACCCCATGCCATGTGCCTCTGGAGAGCTCTTATTTAGAGGAACACAGATTCACCCTCTATGTGAAGAACAAACAGCTCTCACACTTGTGTAGCTCTAATAATGCAGTAATTCTCTTTTCTCCATGGTGTCATGTGTCACCACCATTAATGTTATTCCCTTCATTTTATGGACTTTTTCTTCATAATTTTCTTACTCAGTCTTATCTACTATCCCCTCTAGGTAGCCATTATCCATCCCTTTAATACTCTACCACCGAAAGATGTTCTCTAGCCGTGAGGCCAACTTGGATGATTCACAACTGATATAATTGGTGAGCAAAATGCAGTCAGACTGGCTTCAACTATTGGCCAACTGTGTGACCTTCAGTAAGCTCCTTAAATTCTCTGTGTCTTAGTTCCTTCTCTGTAAAGTGTCTTGTGGGGTTGCTATGAGTGTTAAAGAAGTAGTGCATGTAAAACATTTAGCACAGTACTTGGTATACAGTGGTTGCAAAATGGTTGTTTGTGCTCATTATTGTTATTATTCTAAACAAAGGCAACCCAAAGGCAGTGGATACCCTGTTGATGCCACAACTTCTTCTAAGCTTCACATAAACCTCAGATACTTTCATAAACATGTTTTATCCATCACTTTTTTTTTTAGTCTCCTTGTCTCCGTGTTCACTTGACTGCTATCATCTTACAACTGCCGGAGAGTCCTTGCCCGACTAATGTGTCCTTCTGAGTTTCCCTAAGAGGAAATGCAGGGTCAAACAAAGAGGAGAAAAGAGCCCCACATTGGAAAAGACCATTTAAAAGAGAGCAGTCATGTTGAGATCAGAGACCCCCCAAGTTCAGGCTCTACCACCCCTCTGCAGACCCTGGGCCTGAGCAGAACTGACCTGACAGGCTGCTTAGCATGTCTTCCAAGTGACATGTAACACCAAAGCTAAAAACCTCAGTGTCCAGGCACTTATGGTGTACCCTGGAGACTTAGTTTAATGATGAGCCAGAACCTTGGGTTTGCTCTAAATCACTCCTCTTAACCTAATTATATGCCAAGGGGGAAATCCAATGTATTTGATCAAGTCTTGTTAGTATTTTCCTTGTCTAATTCCATTAGTCTCATTGATACGAAGGGTTCCTAAAGCAATTAAAGCAAGTGCTATCCCCTGAGAGCTCTGGGATGAATATCTCTTCCCTCCTCTTCTCAGAACCTGGTTTTCCCCAGTAAATGGCACAAGTAAGGCTGGACAGAGGATCCCTCATACAGCAATGGTGTCCTTTGGTGCAACAAATTAGGATCTGCCTTCACTTCAATTAATGGTGTACAGAAACTAAAGCATCAACTGAGAAATGTGGAGAGAGGAGTGCTGTGTTCTTGGTGAGATTGTTCTTCTTCATTTTCTCCCAGATATTCATTTCACAAACTATATACATTTTATTCATTCTTATTATAATTTATCTACCTAGAACTTCAGTGACCCACAAAATGCCTTCAAAGTCATTGGCCCATTTCAGAAGCTTCTAGTAGCCCATTAGAAATGTCAGTGCACACTCAACGAGCAGCCAGATCCAAATACGCTGAGGCTTAACCTCATTAAAATGTTTCTACGACACAGGGTCAAACTTATCTTGCCACAGACTCCCTTCCTCTCGCCAATCGCTGAGAAACCATTTTCTTTCTAATTAATTTCATCTAGATGAAACCTGCACAAATGTCAGTGCAACAAATTAAGACTTATTGATTATTGGCTTTTTAAAAATAGTTAATGGTTCTGTCCAAAGATGGAATATTTTAGGGACATCAGCAAGACATTTTAGCTTAGGCTGATTTTTTGTTTGTTTTTTAACAATGAAAATAATGTTGTAAGCATCTTCCATAACTTCATTCTTCATTTTTCACCTAAAACTTTATCCCTTTTTATAGTTACAAAATATAAACAGCTAGAAAACCACATCTTAGAATTTGCTGGAAGAACAACTACCACTCAGACATTTATATTTCATACATGGTGCTCTGCAGCTTGTCCATCTCATTTCCCCCTTTTCTCTCCCTTTAGACATTGTAAAATGTTAAGTTTGTTCACCATGATTATTGTTGATAGTAAAAAGGAAAAAAAAAAGTTGAAAATGAGACAAGACTTAAGTTTCTTATTAGAAATCTTGTTTCTTGTCTTTTCTTTTTTCTTTCGTCTTTCTCTCTTTCTTTCTTTCTTTCTCCTTTCTTTTAAGGTTGTTGTTGTAAAGGGTTTCTGGCCTATTGTTAAACACTCACCAAGCCTTACTGAATCCTACTATATGTTAAGGTAAAGGTCAGAAGGGAATGCTGGCCTTAACTCCTACTCTCAAGAAGATGTAATCTAGTTAAGAACATCTACATGCATGTAAAAAACTGTGACCTACAAAGCTTTCTTTTTTTAAAAAAGATTTTATTAATTGTTTATTGGAGAGAGAGAGAGAGAGAGAGAATGAGCAGTGGGAGGGGAAGAGGGTAAGGGAAAGAATCTCAAGCAGACTCTGTGCTGAGCAAAGAGACTGACACAGGGCTTGATCTCACAACCCTCAAATCATGACCTGAGCAAAATCAAGAGTCAGACACTGAGCTACTTAGGCACCCCAGAGTTTTCTGAACTATACACGTGTTGGAATTCAAATGCAGTATATCATTTGGTTTACAAACTTACTGTAAAGAAGCATGGGATCCCTGTTTACAGATAGAAAAATAGGCAAAGAGAATTTAATTGTATCAAAGATAACATTAGCAGCAGAAACTAAAAACAAGCTTCCAGTTCTAAAGTCCTTAAAGTAGACCATTCATTAACATGCTATCCAACTCATCAAGAGCTTTTATTTTATCAATTAAGTGCATCCAACGCCTATAAGTAATGCTTTCTAAAAGAGTAGAAATCAGGTGTAGGCTCTACATAGGAAAATTGCTTCTAGGGAAGAGGTTTATAACCTTTTTTCTTCCATCCTACTCAAATGATTCAACTTGTCAGGGAATATCTGAGTACAATTACTTTCTATATTCACTTTGAGAGCATAAGTGTTTAGTCTTCACCTATCAGAACAGATCCATGAACAGTTCATAGATACTATCTAGTCCAACCCATCATTTTATAGAAAATAATTGAAGACCAGAGAAGCTGTTATGTGTGCAAGGTCATATAACTTGAAGGAGTGTGCTTATGTGTATGTGTGTTAGGGTGTATATACATGAAAGGATTTTTATCTTATTATTCAACACAGTTATAGGCTATCATTTTAGCCAGTGCTATATATCAATTAAAAGTAAGCATGGATGTTTTGGAAAAGGTGCCCAGCTAGGTGACATCAACGACCAAAGAGCTAGCAAACTCAATGTAGGAAGGGAGCTGAGGAGAAGTCATCATATTAAACCTGGGCCTGAAAGGACCAGGGCATGTGAGGTCCACAGAGAGGCATGCCCACAGCCTGAAATAGAGAGTTCTTAGCTGAGATGTGACAAACTTCAGGCAACTTAATTTTACTTAACTAATATTACTTAACTTAAGGCAAAATTAAGACACATTATCTCTTGGTCCAGATAAAAGAATAAAAGCTAGTTAGCTCTTCATGGAGGTCTCTCATCTTAGAAGAGACTTCAGAAATGAAGACTTTGGGAACAGAAGTAAAGAATCTGATGACTACATATCTTCAACAGGGGATTGGACCAGTTGACCTTGAAGTCCCAGGCAGCTCTAAAGGACTTTGATTGTGATTTATTTTTATGTTTGTATTTATGTTCTGTCAACAACCCCATAAGCTCTGGGGCTGCTTTAATGAATAAATGATAAGTTTAAAAATGATAATGGTGTCATCAGGAGCAGAAACCAGTGCTGGTTTATGGCTAGGTCTTAATCTATGCCACTGAATTTCAGGACACAAAGGACAGGTTCTCTCATTTTGATTTGTCATGACCAGCAAATGTGGGCACCGCAGCCTTCACCTCAGGCAAAGCAGGCTTCACTAGTTGTGCTGGGTCAGAACAGACAAATCTCTTGTTCAAACTCTTATTTGTCTCATTTTAGATATTGTCTGCATCATATAAATAACATGTCTTTTTAGTAGCTGTATAGTAACGAGTAATAATGGAATTATTGGCACAAGGAAGAAAGCTAATACCAAATATCTTCACAAAACATTCACTATAGTTTCTCTTGACATTTTAAGACCAAAACAAGCTCAAATTCACATGCTATAGAGGAGTATTGACAAAAAGACAATAGGTTTACCATAAAAAAAAATTCTTTAAATTTTCAGAGTATGCTCTCTAATGATGCTAGGTAGACTCAGTTGTAACCGACATGTTGATTAGTCACATGTCCCCTACTATCAGAAAAAGCATTTGCCATCAATTTGTTTCCCTGAGCCAATAATTCCATCCTGTGCCTACTATTCTTTTGCTCAAAAGATGCAATTTGTATAATGCAGACAATCTCTAAAAGGAGACAAATAAAAATATGAACAAGCAATTTGGCCATTCCAACACACACAGCTAATCAGTGGTACTAACAAGATATGGTCCAGAAAATTAGTGATGGAGAAATGTGTTTTTCTGGTATTTAGTTCTCCAAATAATGACCAACAGATGATATCTATGCATACAAGTAGGAAAGGAAGATACACTAATAAAACACAACACTGCCATTATCTTTGGTTTGAAAAAGAGGATAAAACTAATACACAAACCTGTGTGGGCAATCTTAAAATGAAGATGAGGTACAGAAAGTACTTCATAAGGCTTTTCAAAGTTATATATTCATATCTTATAAATGTTAAGTTTGTCATAGGCTAATGGGTATATTTTGTCTTTACTACAAATTAGTAATTTAGGTATTTGTGTTGAATAGAACCAGAAGTCCCCTCATTGGGAGCAAGTCAAAGAGGTGGAGTACATATTTTGCAAGGTCTTTTGTTCTTTCTGTGTAGTCTGCTGAAGAACACTTGGGAGCTATGCATAAGACTTATGTAAAACAACGTATGCTGATAGGAGTTGGGAATAAAACATATATAGAGAAGAAAAATCAGGGAGTGGTGGAGACTAGACAAAACTTATTGCAAAGTTTCACCATCTCATAAGACTCCATTTTAAGCCAACATTAAATTAGTGATCCATCACTCTAGACAGTCTGGATCAATGTCCCTCCCATTGGTAAAGAATGGCACTTGAGAACTGGCATAAGCCTTATATGACCAACCACCTGGCTCCCAAAGCTGTATGGCAGCCCTTCTTGCCAATTACAAGGGTCAATGGCATCTTCAGAGGAAGATAGTGTGAAAGAACCTACCTTCTATAGCCACCAATTCCTGGAGTAGGGACCCCTCCTTTGCTCACAGTGGTTGTTGTGTCCACACTACTCATCAGCCAGTATGATAGATTTCTGTTTGTTCTTTATCAGTATTTTACTGGAAGAGGAAAAAGGGAGTTGTTTTTGGTAATAAGCCCTTTCATAAAACAATATTAACTGCATTAGTTAGGATGATTTTGGTTTCACAAGGAACAAAACACTGAGCCCAAACTGGCTTAAGCAAGAAGGGAATCTGTTGACCCAATAATTGAAAAAAATCTGAGTTCAAATATGGTGTGCTTCTGTGGCTCAAATAAACACTAGGATATTTTTCTCTCTTAACCGTTTCTTGGCTCTGCAATTGGGTCCCATTTTTAGAATAGCTTTCCTCTGTAGTGGCAAGATGCTTTGTACAACTTCAACCTTACCTCCTCTTGGGTTCAGGTCAAGTGGGAAAAAGAGCTGGGCCAGCAAAAGTCTCATTGAGTCTCCTTGGCTCTGACTGGGTCATGTGCCCATCTCTGAACCAGTCATAGTGCCTGGGGTAGGGCAATAAATTAATTGCTGGGGCTGAGCCAAAAGTCAACCCAGGACTTGGACTGATATCAGTTCTAACACCATACACACTGTGTTGGACAGAGAGGAGACATGGTGGTTTCCCAGAGAAAAATCCGGATACTGTTATTAGGGGGGAAAAAAGTGGATATCAGCTGCGAAATAATGGACATCCAATATATCAAGTCTTATCTACCAGATTCTAGGCTCACTGGGAACAGAACCTATGTCTTGTATTTCTCTGAGTCAGCCACAATGCCTAGTTTACAAATAAGAGGTATTCAATAATCATGTAATAATTGATCTAATGATTAATCATTGAGAAATCTAACATTAGATATCACTCTGACTTTTACTCAAATCTTTCTTCTACTTGACAATGGCTGTGCTTCATTCAGGAAAACTAGAGTTTCCAATGCTATCTTCACTCACAGAACTATATTTTACTTGACAAATAAACTATGCTATGACTGAACTGTGAAATATCATTAACAATAACAGTCCTCAATATCACCATACTAAAATTTCTTTTTTAAAAAACATTTTATTTATTTGACACAGAGACAGAGATCACAAGTAGGCAGAGACGCAGGCAGAGAGAGAGGTAGAAGCAAGCTCCCCCTGCTGAGCAGAGAGCTCAACGTGGGGCTCGATCCCAGGACCCTGAGACCATAACTGGAGCCAAAGGCAGAGGCTTAACCCTCTGAGCTACCCAGGCGCCCCACCATACTAAAATTTCTTAACTAAACCTCATAACAGCCTTGTGAGGAAAATATTATTATTATCCCTATTTTACAGATATGGAAAATAAGGCTCAAAAAAGTCAAATGGCCTACCCAAGATAATACAACTGGTAAATGACAGAGCTAGAATTGGAGCCAGATCAGATCATACTTCAAAGCCTAGTTTAGGTGCCAACAAATGGAATCAGCCAACCCCTCCACACTATTTGCTGTGCCTCTCACAGCCCTTATTTTGTTCTAACTTGGGTAATGGTTTACGTACCTGTCTCTCCCACTCAATTCTTTTTTTCTTTTTTAAAGATTTTATTTATTTGAGAGACAGAGTACAAGCAGAGGGAGAAGCAGACTTCCAGCTGTGCAAGGAGCTTGATGGTGGACTCAATTCCTGGACCCTGGGATCATGACCTGAGCTGAAGGCAGACGCTTAACTGACTGAGACACCCAGGCATCCCTCTCCCACTCAATTCTGATAGTCTCGGCATCTCTGGGAAGAGCAGAGAGCAGGATGCAGAAGGAAGAAAGATAGGAGGGAAAAAAACAGCAAGATGGGCTGGGAGCAAGATGAGGGGCATCTCCTACACCAACTTGCTGTACCTACTATTTCTCCTACCACTGAGGCAGAGGCAGGACCTGGTGTCAAACCAGCCTTCCCAGATGAGCTCTCCACCATCCTAAATGTTCCAAAATGGGAACCTTTCAACATGCCATTCCCAACTCAAACTCTTCAGGGAAAACTTTATTTACAAAAAGTATGGCTCTAGTTTGTCAATTTGAGTTTTTAGAACTTTTCATTATGGTATTATTTATCTTAATTACTGTTTTGCTACCCTCTTCAATTTTGCACCTGAGGCAGATGCTCCCTTTCCTCATGTTTGTCCTGACCCTACTTCAGGAGCTCCCTATTACCCAGAGCAAAGACTGAAACATTTAGCATGATGTTCAAGACTTCCACAAAATGACTTTCATTTACCTTTCTAATTTGATCTTCAGTCTCCTCTCCAACACACGAATCATTTTACTCACTAACATTCTCTCCCCTTTCCTGCTCTGTACAATGGTTCCCCAACACAGAAGGCTTTAATCTATCCTTTTCTTCAAAGGCCACTTCCTAAACCTTTACTGACTCCCCTCCCTCTCCTTGGACGAGATCCCACATCGGCTCAGGTATCCTGTGAAGCTGCTTGAATTCACTAAGTACATTTTAAACCCTGAAAGCCAAAGGCTGTCTTAAAATCTTTCTGTTTTTTCCATCCTCTCTGCCATTCCTCACCCCCACAACCACTATTAGGCAACAGAGTTAATGTTCAATAAATCAGCTCCTTTGCTTGATGTTTCAACAGACTCTAGTTCATTCTCATCTGCCGGCCAGATTGGGCCATGGCTCTCTGAGCCAGGGAAGTCCTCTCCTTGGACATCACATTGAAGGTCCTCAGAGGACTGGAAAATGCGCTTGGGAGGTGGCCAGATCAAGAGGCCACCCCTCTCAGAACCTCAGCTTGGGCTCAAGGCCCCACAGGGGCGTTATGGAACTGGGACTAATGCTGGGTTTGCTTCTCATAGAACCTTGGGTTTTAGAGACCACTCACCCCAAAGGGAGCTCAGATGGCTCTGGTTCAGCTCAAAATAGAGAATGTAAACACTCTCCAGGGAAAATTTGCCATTGGCAGACTAAAGAAAAATTTTTAAATAAATATTTGGATCTAAAAAGAATCATTCTTTATGTACAACTGGCTGAGCTTGTTTATTTTTAAATGTGTGACCAGAACTGAAAAATGGATATTTTGCAGAGAAATATCATTTGCCAAGTTTAGTCCCAATTATTTATTTATTCACTGGATATTTATTTATTATCTACCATAGGCTAAGTGCTGGGGCTAGTGTAATAATCAAGACAGACATGGTTTCTGGTGTCTTGGGGCTTTCACCATACATTTAATTATTTATGAGAATTGTTACAAATTACTTTGGAGTTCCTTAAATCAACAAGTAAGTACTGAACTCATAATAAATGCCTAATCTAGATATGTGGGATATACTGGTGAATAAAATAGATAAACCCTCTTCCCTCCAGTTTATAGTGTAACTGGGTTCAATAGAGAATAAACATATAAGTATAAACTGCATTAGAAGAAATAGGTGCTAAGAAAGAAATAAAAAGTCAAGCAAGATAGGAATGTGTCTGGAGTGCTTAAGGAACCCAACTGGATTGTAGATGGAGTGTAGTAAGGGATACAGAGTAAAAATAAGGTGAGAGAAGTAGGAGGGCAGACTATGCAGCTGTGTGGGCTACTGAAAAGACTTTGGCCTTTATTCCATGTGGAAAAAAGAACTGCTGAGAGTTTTGAGCGGAGGGATGACATGATGTGACTGTATAATAAAAGCATCCCTCCACCTGCTATTCTTGGAATAGACTAGACAGATGGGGGAAGCAAGATTAGAAGCAAGGAACAGTTAGGGAAAATATTGCAGGACCCAGATTTAGAGAAGGCATTGTCTTGAACCAGTAGGTTAGCAGTATAGATACTAAGAAGGGGTCATATTCTGGATTTATTTTATTCTTTATAGAGGATAGGAATAGTGAGGATCAAATGGGATTAAACATGAAAAAACGTTATAACAGTGCCTTGAACATAGTCATTGCTTAATAAGCAACAATAATGATTATGGCTATTATCCATTGGCCATTAGTCAGTGGGTGGTCCTCTGTAGTCCTGGAAGTGAAAATAATTCTCTTCGATGCTAATAGAAAGTCTTAAAAATGGGATTTGGATTTGGACCCAAAGTGGAGAAGTCCCTCTATCCTTCCTTATCATCACAAGGCTTTTGCTTCAAGGCCAAGGGCAGCCAGGACCACCCAGCTCTCATTTGTGTCTGTGTTAGTATAGATCTACTCTGACCCGCCAGCCCTCATCTTCTTATCCACTCCACCCTTCCTTCCTTGCCTCACAGAACCCAGACTCTGGAGTGAGTACGTGCAGACTCCTCCCATGTATGGGAGTGCTTGGGTGAAATATGTTTTCATTTGGAGAAAGCCTGGGGAAGAAAGATGGTCATCTTGGGGGAGAACCTGGAGTCCTAGTAATGCCATGGGCCATTGCTAAGGGACCCATTTGACTTGCCACAGGAGTTCTGGAAAATTCCTAGAGAAAGAAACATGGAAAAGAACTCAGCTTGTTGTAACTGGGATGCAGCATCCTCATCACTAAAAGAAGAGGCTGCAGAAGAGAGTGCAGTCAAGTGGAATGGTTGGAGTATACTTTAGAGAAATTTTGCCAAAAGGGAAAGTAGAGATGATGGTCTCTTTTAAAAATTCCCTACAAAAAAAAAAAAATTATCCAGAACTTAAAACTATTTTAATCAGCTGAAAAACATACATGGGCTTTACAGCTCCAAGACAGCTTGCACAGGCCCCGATAAATGCCTATCGCTCATTTGCATACGCTAACAGCTACACTTTAATCAGCCTCCTAATCCCTGATGGTATTAATGAATTTTTTTATGCCTTTTTTTTTTTTTAGTATCATGTTTGCTAATTCAAAAATGATCAGCGGCTTCTGTGTGCCTTTTTTTATGCAAGAAATAATGGGTGAGCTGGGTACTCCTGTTATCCCGCTCTCACAAATAATTAAGACTACAAAGGGTACAAATCAGTTTGAATGCGGTGCACAAAGGCATGGGCTCAGCAAAGGCCTTTCTCTGTTTCTGTTTCTCCCTCCCCCACCCCCTACTTTCTTCTTTTTTATTTGTTCCTTTCCTTTGACAAGAGGTGGTTTCCAAAGACACCTGGACAAGCAAGGAGCTGACTGATCCAAAATATTAATTCTCAGCCTCCCTCCACCCCTACCCCCAACACCAGGAAATGCAAAATGTTGTGAGTTTTCATCTCAGAGGGTCTGGATGCCTCTCAAGACTGGTTTCAAAGCAAAAACTATACTGGAAGAAAAAACAGAACTTCCTGACATGTCTCTCCCATATTTCTCCCCCTCATTAGTTGTTCACTTTCCCAGTAAAAACCTGCCAGGCCTGGTGCTGCCAGGATCAGGGAAACCAGGACAGGATCTTTTTGTGCCCTAGGCCTTACTCCAGTTTGGCTCATAGCCGGCCAGTCCAGCCAGAGAGAGGAGAGCTGGCGACAGGATCCCAGTAATTCATGCAGCTACAGCACCTCCAAAATTAGGGTCAAGATTAGACATTTTAGGCCTATTAAAAAGAGAGAGAGAGAGAAAGGCACCTGGGATTAGTCCTCAGGAAAAGTGGCAGAAGCCAGCTTGGACAATGGAAATTCATAAATAAGCCAAATAGTTTTAGCCAACATGGCTACCTAACAGAGAACAGAGTCCCTGATGTGCATTTCATCATCTCAGCCTGCATGCTCATACTCACTCGTGCTGGACAGGTGAGGGCCCAAAACCTACAGCCAGAGAAAAAAGAGGAAGTGCCAGCCCTGGACATCCTGCCGCCTGGGTAGTGAACTCTCTAACAGTGAATAATTGGCAAGAAAATACAGATACAACCCAGTACAGGTACATCTATAAGTAAATTAGATGGTAAATTTGCCACATATATTAACATTTAAAAAATTACTAGATGTAAAAAAATATAATATCCAGAGCACCTCAAGATATTGAGTTATTTTGTAAAGATTGAGGAGGAGTCATGCCATATATATTTTTTTTAATTTTTAAATTTTCTTATTCAAGGGAATGCTGGGAGAAGTGATGAGACAACTAAATTTGTAAAGTCCTTTGCACTGCAACCAAGATAAGTGAGTACGTATTCAGTGAGTACGTAATAATAAGGAAACCCATGGCCTCCCGTTCTCTTGCAGTGGCCATCTCATCACCTGGCAACCTCTCACTAACCTCCACTGGAAAGTGGCCTAGACTTCCAGGCAGCTGAAAGTTACAGGCACCTTAATTTTTACTTCTTGTCTGTCTTCTTCTAGTTAAGTTCTTTTCTGTATTCCTAGCAGAACATTCTTTGGTACACAGTGAACACACTGAGGAACTTTGGGGTGTCATGACTCTAAAATACTATCATTGGGAACTATCACTCACATTGAACTTATCTGATGGTGTAATATCTGATTTAATTGTATGAAAAGGGTTTGTCTATGGAAATAATTTGACTTTAAACTTATCAGAGACCTAATAATACATTTTGCAAAGATGTGATTAGATTCTATTTTTTAAGTCCTGATGATTCAGACAGTTTTTATCCAACTTCATTCCATTTACCTCAATCTCTCTTAGTTTGACTCATCTTTAGGCCATTTTAACATCCATTGAACTGGGTACCTATCAATTTTTCAACAGAGATGTGCAGTGCCCATTGTGCCAGCTGCCTTTGGCATTTCAACCAGTAAAGAATGGAAAGAATCAGAAAAGAAGGGAACAACAGAGATGCTTCTGGCTGGCCATTCCAGAGGAAAGTTTGAGATCTGTGGGGAATATTATTTACCATTTGGTTTATTCCCTGTCTATAGAGGGAATTTACTTATTTACTTATGCCATTGTTTCCTTCAACAGCAATGCTTCACCCTGACTGCTCATTAGCACCTGGAAAACTTTTAAAAACAGGTCTGCTGTGTACTAACCACAGAAATTGTAATTTAACTAGTCTAGGATGGACCACCTGATATTGGTATATTTAAAATCTGACCAAGTGATTCTAATGTGCAACCAACCAGTATTCTACAGAAAACAAGGCAGGTACAACTTGACACATTTATCATATTCCAACTGCTAATCAAACATGTAACAATTAAAGGAGCATAATCCTCAAAAGAGAAATGATTAAAATGCTCACCCAACAAATCTCCAAAAGTATTAGAATTGCTTCAAGGAGGCATCTCTAATTTCCCTATTATTGCCCTGCAGGTCAAGTTCCTCCTGGCAGCCCCCTCCAACAAAACAATTTCTATTTATGCTCCTTCACATCTGAAAACTGAAGCCCTCTGAAGAAGAGTTGTGCTTTTCTACACCAGATCTCAAGGGCAACTAATGCTGAGCTGCTGAAAGCCTCACTACAAGGACCGTGTTCTTTTTCTGTTTTATGGTTAAGAGTTTCTGCTCTTTCCCTCATCATTGAAGAGGTATTTCTGGAGGTGGTTCCACAACAGAAGGTCTCATAGAAGGAGTTTAGAATCACAGAGGAAACTCATCAGAGGCACCTTGAACTACAAAGTGATCTGTAAGCAGTGAAGTTGGGCACCACAAGGAGAGAGGTGTTTGTATTCACAAACGTGATTTTGTGCCTACTCATGACAACACAAAACAAAACCACATCATTGATGAAGTATCTT